>NC_064275.1:27790000-30706625 GCF_003254725.2 Canis lupus dingo
TATAATCCTTGGACGTTATGATTACACAGTTTTGTTTTTTAAATTTTATATCAGGGATCCCCGGGTGGCTCAGCGGTTTAGAGCCTGCCTTTGGCCCAGGGCATGATCCTGGAGACCCAGGATCGAGTCCCACGTCGGGCTCCCTGCATGGAGCCTGCTTCTCCCTCTGCCTGTGTCTCTGCCTCTCTCTCTCTCTCTTTCTCTCTCATGAATAAATAAGTAAAATCTTTAAATGAATGAATGAATGAATGAATGAATGAATGAATGAATGAATGAATTTTATATCAGCCATGCCATCTCTAGTTAAATTCGTTTAGTTACAGGGTGAGAGCATCCTGCAGGTAGCTCAGGGAAGAGAATTGATGAGGGAAGATCTCCTAGGAAGCAAATACGAGTGGCCACAGCAGACCTGGACCCTGTGGCGTCAGGGCCTGTAGGATGGTCCTGGGTCTGGGTGGTTGCAGGGAGCTGGCTCTGCAGGGTTCCAGTTCAAGCCCCTCTCTCCAGGTCCCACACCCTGTACATCGTTTCTTCACTTTATTACCACCACTTGCCCTGAGCTGCTATTCCCTCATAACCTTGGCTTGCTTGTGGCTCGCTATGCCCCATCGGCTCTTCCTCCCCCAAGTAAAAACTGGGAAGCCCTAGGGTAGGAGTATCGTTCGTTCTCTTACCATTTCCTAGTAAACATTCTTGAAAGATGGGATCTCATTGGCCATACTCATCTTTTTGCCCCAGGCCATGTCATATGTCTCTGGAGCCTTTGGGGCAGCTTCCCAAGGCCAGACCGGATCTGGTGCAGCCACCTGCAGGCGCGGGGCAGACTAGAATCCTGAGATGGGAAATTCAAGTTCTGGGGGTGCCTGGGGGAGCTCAGTGGTTGACCATCTGCCTTCAGCCCAGGGCGTGACCCCGGGGTCCCGGGATCGAGTCCCGCGTGGGGCTCCCTGCAGGGAGCCTGCTTCTCCCCCTGCCTGTGTCTCTCATGGATCAGCAAACACATCATATACATATAAGGGAACTACAGCTCTGTCAGCAGCCTCAAGGAGCGCAGCTCCTCGTAGAAGGAGCCGTGGGCCATGCAGCCAGTGTCCCCAGCCTGCCCAGGGCAGCACGCGGGCCACCCATCGGGGAGGCCACGAGAGTCACGGAAGGCGGAACGGAGCTACAGAGTTTGCGGTTCGCTTCTCAGTCCTGGAACTTAATGACCGTGGGGCTGTGATCGAGTCACCAAAACTCGCTGAGCCTCGACCTCCCAGCTGTAGAATGGAGATCCACGATCTCTTAGTGGAAGTTCATGGAAACACATCATCAGCTCGGAAGATCACGCCCGGGCCACGCACGGCACCCCCTCTCAGCCTCTCCTAAGCACGGAATCTTCTATTCACGTGACATTGGTGTCTCCCTTCCCAAGTTGAGTATCGCCCCCCCAGAACCCACAGCTTGCATCTGTGGGTTCAGGTACTGACCACCTTGCTACCTGACTCTGCAGAAACACCCTCAGAGAGATCAAGACTGTTACGCTTTACACACAGCTGACCCACACCGCGCTATTCCTGGAGTGTTTCTGTTTTGTTTGGGGAACGTAGGGTGTTTCTGTTTTGTCCGGCCCTGCTTCTGACCCAACCCCTCTTTACTAACAGCTGAGAAACTAAGGCTGAGCGAGGTTAACGGACTTTCTCGAGGTCACTGACGGAACCAGAACAGAACTCACTCAATTAGCTGTTGCTGCAGAACAAATGACCTCGAAGCTCAGTGACTTCAAACAACACTTGTTACCTAGTAGTTTCTGTGGGTCAGGAATCTAAGGGTGGCTCTGGCCCTGAGTTTCTCAGGAGGTTGCAGCCAGGGTGCCAGGCACACCTGTAGTCTCCGAAGATCTGACGGGGCCTGGAAGGCCTGCTTCCAAGCCAGCTCTCTCACCTGGCTGCTCAAGTGCCCTCACGACCTGGCAGCTGGCCTCCCCCGCAGCCGGTGATCCCGGAGAGCAAGGAGGAGCTGCAGTGCTTTTTATATCCCTGCTCCAGAAGGCGCACATCATCATCACTTCCAGCATATTCCGCTCATTAGAAGCAAGCCACCAAGTCCAGCCCATGCTCAAGCGGAGGAAACCGAAGGGTGGCGTTTCAAAGGATTCGTGGACATATTTTTGAAACACCGCGGAAGGTTCTTTTAACACATTATTCTGTCTACAGTGAGTTTCCATAAGCGTGCACAATCCCCCCTCCCCAGTTATTTGATGAGAGGTTATTCTCGTTCAAAAGTCATTAGTGGGAGGGAAATTAATTTATGAAGGCATTTTCTCAGGAGAATGGTAAGAAGAGCTCAGCTGCAGACAGGAAAGAAAGTAAGACAAAGAGAGAAAGCTGGAGGAAAAAGAGCACCAGGGAGAAAACAACAACAACAAAAAAAAAAAAAAAAACACAAAAAACAGAAACAGGGTGCATTAGATTGTGACTTCTGTAGGCAGAGTTCTCTCTCAATTCAGGAAGCGCTGTGTGAACAGATGCTGAGTACAGTGTCTCCGGGGGCTGGGTGAAGACACGGAGCTTCAGGGGCCCCGTTCTAGCCACAGAGGCCCACCCATCTGTGTAAACAGCCCCTCTGCAAATACAAAGCAGCTAATGCTGATGCTGTAATAGAGGAACCTATAATGTACATGGGGCACGTGTAGGGAGGGAGCCCTTCTGGGGTTGTAGGGTTTGGAAATCCTTGCAGAACCACTAGATCCCCTCTGCCACCGCACCCATACCCTCTCCATGCCCTGGTGGTCTTTCCAAGGTTCTGCTTACTTGGCCTGTTTATCTTGTTTACTCCCCGCCCACCCCACCCCGCCCTTCCAAGAACACAGGTGCCAGGAGGGTAGACGTGTCTTTCCGGGCCGGTGCTGAACCCCAGCACCTAAAGGAGTATTTGGCTCATAGTGCTCAACAAATATCTGTTGAATGAATAACTCAGGTAACTAATCCGTACAGAAGGACGTTGAGCTGGGCCCGGAGGGAGGAGATTCCGGGCCGACGGGACAGCTGACCAAAGGCGCTTGGATGCTCAGGGCCGGCCGTGCCTAGGACTGTGGCCTGGAGCTGGCTGCGGCAGAAGGAAGGACTGAGAGGCAGGCGACGAGGGTGCTTGTAAAAAGGGCAAGGTTTTACCGTGTGTGGAAGGGATCCACGTAAGTCTGAAGGCCAGAGGGGACGTCTGTGCTGTGTGCTTCTGCTCCGGCTGCATCTAAGGGCACACAACGCCAGGAAGCTCCCTGCAATTCCTAAACCACCTATTGATTGGCTGCACACCGGCCGAGAGTTATGACTCTTTTACAGTAGCAAAAAGCATTTCATTCCCCATTTTCTCTGTCTGGCATAGAAAAGGTAACGCTCCCCAAATGTTGAGGCCTTTTGTGTTTCTCCTTCCTTCGGTGATTCGGTGGCATTCGTGGCACATGTGACACCGTGGCTTTATGTCTAGGAGTGAATCTTGAGTTTCTTGCAATAATGTTCAATTTCCCTGATGTATAGGGTGTCTTTGTTTTCTCAAACTTCACTTGCTGAGATTTTTAAAAAGGAGAAAAAAAGGGGATCCCTGGGTGGCTCAGCGGTTTGGTGCCTGCCTTTGGCCCAGAGAGTGATCCTGGAGTCCCAGGATCGAGTCCCACGTCGGGCTCCCGGCATGGAGCCTGCTTCTCCCTCCTCCTGTGTCTCTGCCTCTCTCTCTCTCTCTCTCTCATAAATAAATAAATAAATCTTTAAAAAAAAAAAAAAAGAAAAAAAATCCATGTTGCAGCTGCTAGCAGCACCTGTGTTAAAGTATGAGACCCTCACAGAGAGACACGGGGCTTTCCTGGAAGCCCAGCTGGTGAGGGACCTCTGCTCCCTGCCCTTTGCCAGAAGAGAAGCAGCCCTGGGAATGAGTTCCCAGTGCCTCCTGCCCAGAGGCAGGTTACCTGGGGATTTCGTTCCATCCTGGCTGTGAATCCAAAAGTGGGGTACTCAATATATATTTGTTGAATGAATGAATGAGTAACTTGAGGTCAGCCTTAAAGGAGAAGAATTTCTACCTTATGTGTACCTTAGATTACCGAAGCAATCTCTCACAACTTCAGAAACCCAGTTGGTTTGAAGTTGACCAGACCTTCCAGAAGGGGAGGTGTAAACCCTGGAAGAGGAGGAGCACAGCTTTGTGTCTGGGCTGAGAGCTATCCCTCATTCAGAATTCAACGTGTTATCAGTAGCTGAAGACCCACGAAAGTACGGAGGAGGGTAAATGGATGTTCAGGGTGGGCTCCCCTGTGGTGGTGCTAAGGGTGAGTGTGATTTCCCACTTGCACCCCAAAGTTTTCAGCTCAAGCAGGAGACTCTTTTTTTTTTTTTTTTTTTGGTCTGAAATACACCAAATACATCCCAAGGTTGGTGCTGCTACCCATCTCTGTAATCAAGAGCTGATTCTTGTCCTTATGTGCAAAAATGTAGGGCCTATGATGAGCCTTTCCATGGGTGCAGTCCCCAGGTTTTCTGTAACTTGCCCAAGTGCCTCCCAAACTTCTGTCCTTTCCTAAAGATCTGAGGACATCTGCCGTCCACCTACGGTCGTGCTGCCACCAGGAGCTCCCGGGCAGCATGGAGTGTGTTCCCAGGGCGGTCAGCTTTCTTTACCAGGTCCTCTATCTACTCCCTTTTTATTCTATCCGGGCAGGTGGGCCCTTCCTAGATGCTAAACTCCTAATCACAGGCAAAAGGGCACAAAGAGAACATTGTAACCTTTTAAAGGTACCTAAATAGGTGTTTCCTCTCTTTTGCTGAAACTGTATGGGTGGCTGCTCATGACCCACATTTGGCATGGTTGATGTACATTTAAAGGAGAATAAAATTCTCAGCTCTGCGTAGTCCATGGAGGGTCTGTGAGCTTGACTTTGCATTCTGCATAGCTGGTAAATCGTATTCTAGCCCAGACGTTCCAGTTGGACCTACAGATTAATACTCTTCCATAATATTTAGACCCAGTTCCTGCAACCATCAGAGAAAGCCAAAATTGCCTAATTCTGCTGAAACCCCACTGCTCAGAGCCACTGAGCCACTCAGCAGGACAGTGGGACAAGAAGGTACAGAGAGGAGTATCCCGAGTTCTAGAGATCTGCTGTATAGCATCACACTTACAGTCAACAGCGCTGTATTGTGCACTTAAACGTTTGTTGAGAGGACAAATCTCATGCTAAATGTTTTCACTATATTAAAAAAAAAAATAGAGGGTACCTGGGCGGCTCAGTTAAGTGGCTGACTTTCGATTTTGGCTCAGGTCTTTATCTCAGGGTCATGAGATCGAGCCCTGTGTCAGGCTCTACAGTTAGTGCAGAGTCTGCTTGAGATTCTCTCTCTCTCTCTCTCTGCTCCTCCTCCCTCCAGCACGTGCTCTCTCTCTAAAACAAATAAATAACTCTTTTTTTATGAAATGCTATGTGTAATGGGTTGCAGAGGGATAGTGCCTGGAAGGGAGTGTAAGTGAGGTTCATGTTCTCTTCCATGATCCAGGTGGTCGTTACACAGATGTGTTCAGTTTGAGAAAATTCGTTGATCTGATGGATGCACCTCTCTGTATGTGTATTATAAAAAAATTTTTTAAGTAAAATGAGTAATTTCTCTAAAGAAAAGAGTCTATGTCATGTACACTTAGTGACTCAGGCAATTACACCAAATAATAATGAAAGCTGGGGCGCCTGGGTGGTTCCACGGGTTAAGCATCTGACTCTTGATTTCAGGTCAGATCATGATCTCAGGGTCATGAGGTCAAGCCCCAGTCAGGCATTGTGCTCAGCGTGGAGTCTGCTTAAGATTCTCTCCCTCTCCTTCCGATCCTCCCCCACACCCACTTGTGCCTCTCTCTCTCTCTCTCTCTCTCTCTCTCTCGCTCAAAAAAATGAAAACAGTAACAAAAACAGTAATAGCCATTAACTGGACAGCACATGCTTCACATATGATGCAATCATTAATCAAAACAGCAACTGTGTTATCACCAGCACCTCGATATTTTTGGTGAGGAACTAAAGCATAAACAGACCTGTATTTTTAATATTTCCAAGGTAGCATAGCTAGTCAGTGGTGGAACTTGGATTCAGGGATGGTGAGTTCAAAATCCAGACTATAAACCACCTGCTGCCATGCAGTGGACTCTTACCCTTACCAGTTCCCTCAGTTGCTCCCTGCACCATTGCCACAATCACTAACTGAGACCCAGGTTCTGAGTTAGAAATAGTGATGTATTTTTGGTAGGAAAAAAATTCAAGAAACTAAAAATTATGAAGAAAAATGCTACAAAGTCCCACACACAATAATTTTGTCTGGTACCAAACACGGAGCTCTGGGATGTCCCATGGTTGATACAATGCCCTAGAATAGGAGAAAGTTGATGAAACAAAGAAGGCAATTATTCAGGAGCACGTGGGTGGCTCGGTGGGTTAAGCATCTGCCTTTGGCTCAGGTCAGGATCCCAGGGTCCAGGGGTTGAGTCCTGCATCGGGCCCCCTGCCCAATGGGGGGAGTCTCCTTCTCCCTCTCCCCTTTCCCCATGCTCGTGATCTCTTTCTCACTCTCTCAAATAGATTTTTTAAAAAAAGAATCTTAAAAAAAAAAAAAAACTTGGTTATTCAGTCACTAAGCCAAGTAGCCAGGAAATAAAACATTTTGTAATATACACACAAGCCACCCAAAGTGAAGATCTTTCTGATTGCTTGAGTATCTAAATGCATAGGACAGAGGAGATTAGTCCCAGGAAGAGGAAAGCCCTTTTTTGGAGACCACTGCCAAGAACATGTGAGATATTGGGGAATCCAGAGCTGTGTATTGATCTTTGACGGTGGGGAAGGTAGGGTCTGAAGAGGAAAAGGGAATCTTTCCATTGGAACGTCGCCCATCAAGAGAAGTCCAGAGGCAGAAATGACCAGGACGTATTCAGGGCACCTTCAAAACATCAAACAGAGCAAATCTATTGGTAGGTAGTTGAACAGGTGGCTGGGGAGGTTCATGAAGAGCTGTGAATGCCTGGAGGAGGCTGATAGATTTTAAGAAGCAGACAGGGCAAAATCCATGTAAATTCTCAAATCATAGAGTACAGGTGGGTGGAGCATGGGAGAGAAGAGACCATAAGGAGGTAGTGAGGTGGCTGATGAGGGCCTGCAATGGCAAGGGAGCTGCCCGGAAAACCAGAGAAAGATTTTTTAATAACCTGGCAGGACTCAGTGACCAATTAGATGTAAGGGACGGAGAAAACAGTCTCTCTAACTACTGTTTATCCAGAAATGTTTCAGAAATGAACTTGGATAGGTAGGGAATTTACCTGAGTCGAACCACAGAGGAGGAGCAGGGAAGAAGGAAGAGGAGGAGGAGGAGGGCCGACCTACTAGGTGATGGAATGGCACGCTGTCCTGAGGACGGGGAAGGGACCCTCACACCAATTAGTTTTGGGATCACATCACTTACTTTCTCATTTCTAAAACTAGGAATTTCATCCAGGAAGCACCTGTTGAACACGTACCCTGCATCAGGCACTAAGCAATTGTCCGTGTGTTTCCCGTGCAGGTGGGCCGATGGGGTACTCCATCCAGGGTAAGGTCCAGCCTGGGTTCTAGCAACCCAAGTGTGGCCAGTTCCTTTAGCAACTCCTAGCTTTTGCTTCCCTCTAGTGGCCACGTTGCACCACTGGACTTGTGCTTTTGGCCCCTTTGTTCCTGGAGAGCTGATGTGAAAGGGAAAGTGAAGAGGTCTTCGGGACGGAACTGAGTCATAGATCATGCACAGGGTCAAGGGAACAGGTAGTAAGCAGTGTCCAAAGGGCACACTCTGATAGTTGGTAACCACGTGGGGAAGTGGTGATAAGAAAGATCCAGTGTCATGAACCAGACATGAGACGGAGGGTGGCAGTCAGTCCCAGAGCAAAACGAGCAGCAGAAAGCAGAAAATCCCATTAGGACTCAATAAATGGGTAAGTGTGGACAAGAAACAACTGTGGGCCACAGATAAAGCCCCTTCTTCACACTGATGGGATCAGGGATAAGGGAAAGTCTGTTATTCACTGAGGGCAAAAACTGGACAATTTATAAGGACGACACTGTGAAGACTCTGGGAACCCCTTCATTAGCTGCTGCTGCTTTCCTTGCTGGGCACATGTTCTGGATCGTTCAGCTGGACAGCTGGCATCCCCTCCAGTTCCCACTACAGCGGGGGGTGGCCGGGTAGTAAGGAAGCTGAGAGGCTGGCATAAGGCAGGGCAGGTGCTCTGGGATCTCACTGGCTGGTAGGTAAGCTCTTGTCAACGGTCACAGCCAAGGGCAGGTGACGAAGCTAATAGCACAGCAGCCCTGAGGGGAGACAGCCGTGGCAGCGCCCGGTGGGGCAGTCCCGTGAGTTAGCAATGGGAAGAGCAAATCACTTCATGAGGGACCCCCTGCCTCATCCTTGGGCCAGCACCCCACACTCCCCTGTTGTCGCGTGTGGGGTGTTCGTATGAGGTTCCCCAGTGGACAGTAAGCTTGGTGGCGGTGAGGCCGTCACAACGGTCTGCCTCGACCCTCTGTGCCCTGGTGCACAGCTCAGGGGCTGGCTGGTGAGAAAGCAAATAAGTACGTGGGTGGCGTAACTGGACTCATAAGACCTGGGGTCCTACTTCTGTGGTTTTCTGCTGTGTGATCCTGAGCAAGACAGTTCACCTCTCTGAGCCTCGGTTTCCTCGTCTGTAGCATCAGATCCGACTGCTAGCTTAAAGGATCGGGGTCAGAATCTGACCTGTGAGGGTCAGATTGATGCCTGTGAGTCTCGGGAAGGGCCCCACAGGTGCGCATCGTCGTCTTATTCTGCTTGAAAAGAGGAATTAACCAGCTGGTGACTCTGGGCCTTGGCGCTGAGCGAAGCATGTAGAAGGTGCTTCTTCGGGACGTGCCGCCAGCAGCGGGCTGGCCTCTTTGCTGAGACGGGTTCCCCTCCTGGGCCCTCAGCAGCTCACCCCTGAACTTCCCCTACGCCCTCTTCTCAGTCTGGTCCTGGCAGACTTGCCCCCTGTGCTTAGATCGCCGAATACCGGCCAGGCTGACAGGTGCTCTCTGGGCAGCCGGCGGGAGAAGGGCCTCTGTCCGGGGGTTACTTTGCCAAGTCTCTCTGTGCCAGCGGACCTCTCAACCTCTACCCTGTCCCCTCGATGTAAACATGCTATTCACCTGGTCTGGCTGAAAGTTCCAAGAAACCCTTCCCAGCCTGCCGTGGCCTGTTGTTTGTCTGGGAGCCCTCCTGCAGGAAAAGAAGCGAAGTTCATATTCATGGCTCTACAAAGGGAAATTGTAACCTAAATCGTACCCCACACCTTTTACCCCTGGGCTTGCTTTTATTTGTTTATTTTTTATTTTATTTATATTTTATTTATTTTACCCCTGGGCTTGCTTTTATTTATTTTTTATTTTATTTCTGTTTTATTTATTTTACCCCTGGGCCTGCTTTTATTTATTTTTTCCAGTCTCTCAGTCTCTCTCAATATGTGTCACTAAGGATGGCTTAGAAATGGATTTCTCTACTCCGGGCACACAACGTTAGTGCAGGAAACACGCCCTGGGTACGTTCCAAGTAGTGATTACTGGTTAAACAATAGATAACATTTATTGAGCATGTCAGGGTTTACGCCTGTGAACTCGTGGAATCTTTGCAATGACTCATGTGTTCCCTATTTTATAGATAAGGAAGATTAGCCAAAGAGAGGCCAATTAACTCACTTAAGGTTATAGAAACCGTGACAGTGGACACAGACTCAAACCTAGCGGGTTTGACTCCAGACCCAGTGTCCTGCAAATGGAAAGCGGTGACCACATCTGAATACCTGAGGTCAGGTGACCTTGTGCACTTCTCTGGAATCCTGTCCGGTCTTTGGCCAGATTGCCCCTGGAGCTCAACTGTGCCGTCAGTGTGGCCTGATAGCACAGAGCACCATTTGCCAGAATGCCTGAGGGCAGCCCACAACTTCTCATCTTCTCTCTACCAAGAGGGCAGCTCTTTGTAATCCCCGGGTCTCTCCCAGCCGCCGCTCTCAGGCCTCTGCTGCAGGTAACCTTGGGTTTTCCTGTGGGCTCTTTCCTCCTTCCCCAGCTCCGGCGTGTATTGCAGGAAAGTGCCCTCCTGCCCAGGTTCTTAGAATCAGAAAGTAAAGGCAGCTCAGGGAAACACAAGGGAGCCAAGAGACACCCCGCCCCCCTGGTCAGGACCCTTATCTCCAGACTAGGGGTGAAGGTTGCAGAGGCCTGCATTCATTGGCAGGCGGTGCATCCTCCCAGCCACGGCTGCTGACAGCTCGTGCCCAGCCTAGATGGTCCCTGAAGCCTGCCCGGGGAGCACAGAGATAAGGGGCAGAGAGAATGTGCAATCAGTTTGCATTTCCTCCCTCCCTCCCTGGAGAGCTCTGACCCTCCAGCATTCGATAAATTCTTGTTGGATGAACAAACGAATAAACATTAAATTAAGCCAGATCTGAGATCCTTGTAACAGTCCACTCGGAGCAAATCTAGCTCCCCCTCTGGGTGGAGGGTGCCTGTCTGCTAGGAGCCTAGGCGTAGTGGGTATGAGCCCCGTCCTCGTCCCTACCTCGTTCTCCATGGCTGCCTCTCACTTGGATGAATACACTGGAGCATTTCAAGTTTGCAGATGCCACAAAACTGGAAGGAATCGCTAATCTGACAGATGAGAGGGTCCAGGATACACGTTAGCCCAAAGTTTGAAGTTAACAAAGATAGATAATTCTCTGAGCTGAAGCCTCAAGTACAGAAAGGAAAGAAGCTAGCTCGAGAAGACCCTCGGATTGGGCTCTTTAGGAGGCTGCATGCTCCGGAGAAGCCAAGCGACAGAAGACTCTCGGACCACATTGATGGAAGTAGAGTGCCTAGGCCTAGAAGTGAGTGCTGGCTTAGTCTGTCTACAGGATTGGGTTCAGTTCTAGGTGTCCCCAACAAGAGAGACAGTGACATACTGTAGTTCATTTAAAAGAATATGATGAGGGACATCTGGGTGGTTCAGAGGTTGAGCATCTGCCTTTGGCTCAGGTCGTGATCCTGGGGTCCTGGGATTGAGTCCTGCATCGGGCTCCATGCAGGGAGCCTGCTTCTCCCTCTGCCTGTGTCTCTGCCTCTCTCTCTGTGTGTCTCTCATTAATAAATAAATAAAATCTTAAAAAAAAAAAAAGAACATGATGAAAATATTGGAAACTACACATTTGAGAGCCATTTGAAGGAATGTTTGGAAAAGAGAAGAACTTAAGAATTATCAGTCTAGTCTTCACATAGGTGGAGCTCCGTGGAAGAAAGGAAGAATTCTCATGTATTACCCTAGAGGGCAACTAAGAACCATGGATAGAAATGACAAAAAAAAACAAAGAAAATGTTTGGAATACTGTAGCTTTCCACCAGGAGGGAACAGGGCCATAACATAGAGAGCTAGATGCTAAAAGGGTCCTGCCTTGAGTAGGAATTTAGAGTAGAAGCTCACTAAGGTCCTGGGCTTCTATGATCTGTAATCTTAGCTGCCTCTCCTGGCTTCGCGTCCTCTGCAGTTTTGTCCAGCTTTGGATTTGAGGATCCTCTTCCCACGCTGACACCAGTCGATATATCAATACATTAGTGCAAGTGTGGACTCGAGCCTTAGGACATTCTCCTCAAGGGACGGCGATCATTCACTTAGCAAAGTTTACTGAGAAGTGCTCTGAACCCAGAATTTGAAAACCCGAGTCTGGTCTTGACTCTGCTACTAACGATCTTGGGGTCCTCAGTTTTCCTACGTAGGAGGTAAGAGCATGGAATAATCTCGGTCTTAACTCATTTACTTACCTACTAACACACTCATTCATTCAAGTAATGTTTATTGAGCATCTACCATCTTCCAGATATTCTCTTCCTTACGTAAGTCCTTCCTCTTTGGGGGATTAATTTTTCTCTTCTGTCAAATAAGGGGATTGGATTCGATGAACCTCAAAGTCCCTTGCACCTCGGGTAGACCCTGAATCCACCCACCAGTGCCATCATCTCACGACACATTTCGTAGCTTTGGCTAAAACATTATCACCTAAGGCCTGGGTGAATGCTTTGCTAAGTGAAAAACCATTTTGTGGTTCAGGCACTCCTCAAATCTACCTATTAACTCATTTTTTTTTTTTTTTTTTTAATGGGGGATAGGGCAGCCCGGGTGGCTCAGCGGTTTAGCCCTGCCTTCAGCCCAGGGCCTGATCCTGGAGACCCAGGATCGAGTCCCATGTCGGGCTCCCTGCATGGAGCCTGCTTCTCCCTCTGCCTGTGTCTCTGCCTCTATGTCTCTCATGAATAAATAAATAAATAATCTTTTAAAAGAGGGGATGAAGGGATTAATTTTAATTCATATCTATCAAAGGCACATCACATTAAGAGAAACCAAAAACCAAAATAAACAGAAGGAAAGAGAAAAATCAAGAGGCCGACATGCTAATCATAACAGTTGCCACTCACTGAATGCTTATTGAGGCAAATTTCTGCGACCTTGAAAGTCTACAAAGGCCTTTCATGTGCCCTCATCCTGACTGTTTGGACACAGACTTCTTTTTTTTTTTTTAAAGATTTATTTATTTATTTATTTATGATAGACATAGAGAGAGAGAGAGGCAGAGACACAGGAGGAGGGAGAAGCAGGCTCCATGCAGGGAGCCCGACGTGGGACTTGATCCCGGGACTCCAGGATCGCGCCCTGGGCCGAAGGCAGGCGCTAAACTGCTGAGCCACCCAGGGATCCCCTGGACACAGACTTCTAAGTTGGTAATAATTGCCACTCAGAATGTTGAAGGAATGGCTCCATTTTCTTTAACACCCTAAGGTGGTTGTTGAAAACTGCTGTCCTTATGATTCTTGATTTGTTGGGTGTCACCTGACTTTTTTCCTCCTCTCTCCCTGAAAGCTTTTGGAATGCCCTCTTCACTGCCGCTGCGTCCTGACACTGTGCTTTAGAGTAGGTCTTTGCAAAATTAATCACAGCGGGCTCTTGGAGCAGTGATCGGTGTGGCAGTGTGAGCCCTTCGGGTCCTGGGAATTGCTCTGCACGATTTATTCCTTTTCATTCTGTCGGTCTCATACTTGTTAGGTCGATTCTTTCGTTTTCTTACATCTTCTCTTTTATTTTCCTCTCTCTGTTCTTGTTCTACTCTCTGGAAAATTTCTTTGACTTTATCTTCCAACTCACGTGTGACGTGTTTCATTTCAACCGTATTGCTAACTTCGCAGAGCTCTTTCTCATTCTGTAATGTTCCCCCCTTTGTGCAGCAGCTCGTTCCTTTTTCATGGATCTAACACGTTCCTTACCTCTCTGAGGATATTACGGTGTCCGTGGAGGTTTGTTGTCCTGCCTGCATTTTGTTTCCTGTGAGTGCCTGACCCTTTTTGTTGATTTAACTTGGTCTCCGTCGGAGGGGCTTTTCTGCAAAGTCTGGTGATCTTTGGCTGAATCGTATTCATATTTATGAATGAGGCACCAAAAAAGCTGAGCGGATACTCCGTGTGATCGAAGGAGAGTATTTACTGGGAAATGTCGCTCTGCAGTGGAGGGAGGGATCTCCAAATGTCAGAACTTGAGTATCGCCACATCTTTTTGGTTTCTCCAATGAAAGACCCTCGGATCTGCACAAAACGTTCCTATTTGCCTGCCAGTGTCCTGGGAAACAGCAAGATCAAGGATGGTGGCCATCTCCCTATTCTGTATGTGGGCCTTCAGTGGATTTCAATTTTTCAAGCAGGTGTATATCACATAGAGGAGGGACCCAGGGGTCTCCTCCCTTCACAACCCCTCTTCCCTTTCTAGTGCCACCTGGACTCTGACCCTCAGTGCAGCCTGGTCCTTCCATTTCTCAAGCCTTTCCCAGGGTCGTGCCGGGCTAATGGCAGGAGCTTGTATCGCCTCTCCGTCCTACTGGGCCAGAATCCACTCTTGCAGGGACTTCCTGTTATTCAAAAATATATTGACTTCTCGTGTCTACTCTCACCTCTCATTCTCTTTGTTCTTGGTGCTTTATATCTTAACCCCCTTGTGTCATTTTTATCAGATTTAGGAATTAATGAAGATATAGATAGGCAAATGATTGAAGGATAAGATAATTTTTCAAAAAGGGTGGCCCCTGGGTGGTGGCTCAGCTGTTGAGCATCTGCCTTGGGCCCAGGGCGTGATCCTGGGATCCTGGGATCAAGTCCCACGTTGGGCTCCCTGCATGGAGCCTGCATCTCCCTCTGCCTGTGTCTCTGCCTCTCCCTGTGTGTCACTCATGAATAAATAAATAAAATCTTTTTTAAAAAGATTTCTTTTTTTTCAAAAAGGGGTCCCAAATAAATCAACTGTGGGATCTGGAACTCACTGACAAGAAGAGGTGGGCAGCCACGTGAGAAACATCAGGTATTGCAGCCACTCATCGCAGCTACATACCAGGCAATAGCTTAAGGGCTTCGTTCACTCGGGCATTCAATGAGTATTTGTTGATCGCCTGCTCAGTGCAACGTGTCACTCTAGACACAGGAGATGTGACAATGAGGAAGACGGAGAAGGCTTCTGCTCTCCTGGACCTTATATTTGGCTGTGTGATATGGCAACAAATAAATAAACAACTTGTTAAAGATAAGTTAATAAGTATTCCCAAAAAAATTAAACAGATTTGGGTGTTAATGAGTGAACTACTTCACCCATAGAATATTAACACCCGAAGGGCCCCTGAAATCCAATTTCCTTATCTGAAGAATGAGGAAGTTCAGGTACAGAGAGGGGAAGGGATTTTCCCAATGTCACACACAAGTAAAACCTGCCCCAGCACCAGGCCTCCTGATTCCCCGCTCCTGCATTCTTCCCGCTATTCATTTCTACACAATTCTTGAGATCTCTACTCACTGCAGACCACCCTGTGCCTCTCTGTGGCTCCGCCTTCCATCTCACCCTGGAGGAACCAACTAAACTAAATAGCTCGGTCAGTTGCAGTCAGAGGGGCCCCAGCTCCAGCGAACAAAACTGAAGCCAATCATTAGCGTTAGACTCGTCATTGGACTTGGCAGCAACACAGGCTACCTTCTGGCTGAAGGCATCCCAGGGCTCCACAGCTGTGTCCCTCGCTGCCCAGACATTGTTTTACACCTGTTTCAAATCTCAATCAGGGTAGAAACACAGCACTAAACCTGTGTAAAGAGGTCTCCTTTCTAAAGAGCTCATCTAAATTTCACAGGAGTATGAGGACAGGTTTATAGAGGTGGATTTTAAAGCGGCTATCCTGGGACACCTGGGTGGCTCAGTTGATTGAGCATCTGCCTTTGGCTCAGGTCGGCTCGGGCAGCAGGTGTTGTGGGCCATTGTCAGACTCCTGGGTGGGAGTGTTCTTCAGACGGACAGTGCATGGGAAGCAATGCAGAATGAATCCTCATTTTCCATAAAGGGATCCAGGATCCCACCATCCCCTTGTTTTTTTGCAGAAAAAACTTGCGCTGAGTTGAGGGACCCCTTTTTTTTAAATTTAATTTATTTATTCATGAGAGACACAGAGAGAGAGGCAGAGACACAGGCAGAGGGAGAAGCAGGCTCGCTGCAGGGAGGCTGATGCGGGACTCGATCTCAGGACCCCAGGATCACAACCTGAGCCAGAGGCAGACCACTGAGCCACCCAGCTGCCCCAAGTTGGGAGAACCTTAAAGGCATCTGAGTCACCTTCCCTAGAAGCTTTCAGGCCAGTTCTTCTAGTTACCCCAGGTTAGGGCAAGACTGCATTAAAATTATAGAAAAGGTAAAAGATCTGATTTACTTCTGAGATAATTTACATGCCTATTTACAGCTGGTACAGTCTATCCCCATTTTTTCCATTTCTTCTCTACTCCTAACTTACTGCGAGAATTGATTTGTAAACAAGCATTTGGAGAACTAAGTCTGTTGATGACACTGTCCTAAGTGCTTTAAAAATATTATCTCGGGACGTGTGAGTGGTTCTCAGTTGAACGTCTGACTCTTGATTTCAACTCAGGTCATGATCTCAGAGCGGTGAGATCGAGCCCCACATTGGGCTCAGCATGGAGTTTGCTTGGGATTGTTTCTCTCCCTCTGTTGACCCCCCCCCCCCACACACACACACCCATGTGCTTTTTCTCTCTAAATAAATAAATAAAAATCTTTTCAAAAATATTATCTCATTGGGGTGCCTGGCTGGCTCAGTCAGTAGAGCATGTGACTCTCAATCTCAGGCTTATGAATTCAAGCCCCGTGTTGGGCATGGAGCCTAGTTAAAAAAGAATCATCTCCTTTAATCTTCGTACCAACCTATGAAGAAGATACCGTTCTATCCCCATTCCACAGATGTGGAAACTGAGACCAAGAGGTCAAGTGACTTGCTCCTGGTCACACAGGCGGTGAGGGGCTCCAGAGCCCGTAGCCTTCAGGAGAATCTGGTGGAGACACAGGCAGGCAGAAGCCGAGGGCCTAGAACAACAACAGTAGAATGCTGGGCACGTCGTGTTCTACCCCTGGGAATATTGCTGGAAACTCCCGCAGGGAATAATCAGATCTTTTTCCATAACATGAGGAAGTTCTTAGGGTTAATCTCGCTCACGCTGTTTATACACGAAGGAGGTTCAATCAGCCTCCACGTAGTAATCAAGCAAGAATGGACCTAAATAAAAGCAATCATTTCTGGTGAATATGAGTAGGAACAAGGGTGGTTATGAAGTCTCCTCTGTGTGTGTAATGGTAGCTGCTGGAAAGAGGCCGACCCAGAGCACCTCAGAGCAGGGAGGACAAAGTCCACCCAGGGACTGGGCATCAGGGGAACAGGTTCCACCAGAAGTAGGAAGTAGTCGGGGACCCAGAAAGGAAGAGGCTGGCAAAGTCAGGGGAGGAGAACCAGGTGATGACTCAGCAGCAAGGTGGAGCTGGGTGGGCTGGGCAGAAATCTAAACGATTAGCATCAGAAAGGTTTAGCAGCCCCTTTGCCCCCAAGGCCCTGGGGAGCCAGGCAAAGAAAATGCCTGAGAAGGGCCCAGGAAGGGGCCGGGTCAGAGACTGTGGGGGTGGGGGTCACAGTGAAGGCAATTAGGTGAGAGACGATCATAGAAACTGAGGTGCACGGCCAGAGAAGACTCCGAAACACCTGACTTCACCCTGAGAGCCTGCGCACCTGCTCAAGGCTCCCAGCATTTCCCTCCTGGGAGTGAGTTTGGTCTTTGAATCTAGAATGGGATCGAACTAGTAGATTGCAGGTTGAGCATCCATTGCCAATAGTTTGAAAATCAACAGTACAAATCTGAGGCAGCCTTGGAGCTTTGAGCAGGGTGTGAGGGCCCTTCCTGACACCCGTCCAATCACCTGGGACCTCTGCGGTGGTGAGAGGTCAGCGCCCTCCCTCCGTACCCCCGTGGTTTCAGCCAGAGGGTGCCCAGCCAACAGGAACAGGGTTCACAGAGACAACTGTTTGAAAGATTTGCAGAGGACATGGAAACAGTTCTTAAAGGCTGCGGGGAAAAGATCGAGGTGAAAACAGCTGTTGTTGGCACCCCATTCTCTGAAGACCTGTTTAAATTTCTGGGACAGAGATTTAGCTCAGGGGGAGAAGTGGGGACTTTGTGAATGTGCCCCTGCACTGGCAAGGGGACAGTAGAGAGAGTGAGGTGAGGGACAGCGGTGAGAGTGGGGACATGGTCACTGGTCCTTTCTGGGTGGGAGAAGAGAAAGTAATGAGCCTGGGACCCTGGGAGACAGCGGAGCAGACACAACAGAACTGGACAGAAAGAAAGCTGCACATGTACTTTTCCAAGAGACTCCTCATTTAGTATTTGTGATGGGATTTGGTTTTTATTAGTTAATGCGGGGCACACTCTATATAATTAATGTCAGTAGGTGGCGTGACTCATCACAGTCCAAGAGAAGGCTTAACGCGTGAGGCATGAATGAATTATTTTTTTTAAGTATTATTTATTTATTGAGAGACACAGAGAGAGAGGCAGAGACACAGGCAGCGGGAGAAGCAGGCTCCATGCAGGGAGCCCAACGTGGGACTCGATCCCAGGACCCCAGGGTCACACCCTGAGCCGAAGGCAGACGCTCAACTTCTGAGCCACCCAGGCGTCCCAAAAATGAATTATTTTGAAGATTTCAAGTACAAATGTTTTAAGGGTTCCAAGATTCCTCAAAGGTCTTTTGGCCTCTCTGCCCTTGACCCCTCCTCTCTGTGGCAAGGGAACATTCCAGTACTGACTCCAGTCCTGGCCACACCACGGAGGTGAAGCAAAACAGGACGTTCATCCTATATTTGAACCATAATGGTTCCTGTCTGGGTCTGTGAGCGCCAGAGAAAGTACCTGTTGATCATCTCTCCTCCACTTTCTCCTCTGTCTGGCCTGGGCAGCTCACGGGAAGCAAAAACCACCATCTACTGGGGTTTCCCAGGTTTCTCTTGATCTTTGAATTATAGAAGCATGTAGCTTGGCTCTTCGTCCTCATACACTCCCTACTGCAGCCCCCAGCTGCCTGTGGGTGGGTCTGGCTGTCACTTGTCCAAGGAGGCAGTGGGTCTTGTATCTGGTGACATGCTGGGCTGTTTGCAACCAGAGCCTCAGGCTCCCTCTGCTTTGCTGCAACAGTCTGCAAAAGGGCCGTTGCTATCCCTGAAGGGCTGCAGGTTGCATCTCGGGCCTTGCGCACACTTGACGTTAGGAAAGAATCCTGAGGTTGGCACGCACGAATGACTCCCCTGAAGCCTAGGAGCCTGGTGATAGAAATAAATTCTCAGGGTTGGCAGGAAATTTTGTGGTCATCTAGTCTAACATTCTACAAATGGAATTTGCAAATTCTACAAAGTTCCAGTAGTGGAAAGTATAATCAATTTAAGGATGCCACCAGCCACTGAGGAAAAAAATGAAAAAGAACATCAGTGACATTAACTCAGCGGACCTTGTGTTCCGGTGGTGTGGGTGCTCCCGTGTAGCAGAGACTGGCCGAAAACGTGTAAGCAACTTGAGGTAGGCCAAGACAGCCCTGAGAGGACCAGTAACTCAGGCCAGTGGTCTTCTCTCCACCTGCCTCCAACCCCCTCCAACCACAAACATACCTAGAACTTGTGCATAATTTGCTCTGGTATGTGGTATAAAGACATGGGATTTGTGGTCAAGGGCTGGGCTCAGGGCAGCTGGGTGACCATGGGAAATCATGTAGCCAGTGTTTCTCAGGCTGTATCTCAGGGACCCCTCGCGCAGAATCATGAGTTGGGGGAGTCTTGCTAAAACTATGTGTCCGTAGGCCTCCTGAATCATGACCTGTGTTGGGGGGGGGGGGGGGAGGGGGCGGGGCGGGCGAGCAAGAAACCAGCAAAGGCAAATAAACCAGCCTGTGCAAATAAACTCCATAGGTAATTTTTATGCCTGCTCTTTGTTCCAACCAATGATCTTGGCATTTCCGAATTTAAAGGTCTTGATGGGTGAGGCAGAGATGGTACCACCACCTGGTGGTTGTGAGGATCAAGTGGAGGGTTCGCGTGAGAGCGCTCTGCGTCTCAGCCCCCCACACCACCCTTCTCAGGACGGTGCTTTAGGGAAGGGAGCCCGGGAGGGGGACGCAGGTGGAGTCCGTGCATTTAGTGGCACCAGGGAAGGGAAATGGAAAAATGAGCCAAGAAGCGTGTTTGCTTCTTCTGTCTCCTTCCCTCTCCCCCCTTCCGTCCGGCCAGTGTCGCTTCCTGATGCGATCTCAATGGCAGGACGGTGCCCATCCGCAGATGCAGACGTGGGCCTCCAGCGGCCTCCCCGCTCAGGGCTCAGGGCTGGGGGGCGACACAAGGTAGGACTGTCGGTCTGATGCGGCACGTGACCTTCTGGAGCCCACTGTGACATTCAAGTTCCTTTAGTAGGAAGTTCTCACGGTCCTGAACCCTGAGCTGCTGGTCCTGGTGGGCCTGTTGCTTCTCTCCCCGCCGGGATGCTCACAGAAGCCTCCCGGGACGCGGGATGCGTGGGCCCTGGCTCGGCTGTAGGGGCTGGTGCGTCAGCAGGGCCGCTGGTGCAGGCCGTGCAGGCCTGGGGCGGGGCGGGGGGAGGGGGTGCCCTCGGGGACGCACAGACAGGCCACCTCCCTGAGGCGGCAGGGAGGACTTTCCCACTGAGCCACTGTCGCAGAATCTTGGGGAGAACAGGCTGCCCAGCTGGGCCCCCGGGGCCCCATCTCTCCCCTTCTCTTCCCTTGTTCTGCCCCTAAGTGCAGCTGCTCTTTCAAGAGAGAGGCTTTGTGCTTCGCCCTGCGAGAGAAACTAAGAGCCAGTGGTTTCTCGTGGTGGAAAGTGAAAGTCTGGGTGTTCAGGTCAAAGGGAGGCTGTTCTTACCCCCGGGGCCTCTCTCCCCACTTTTATTGGTTCTGCCCCAGAGCCAGTGCCGTGGGGAAGAGCCATGCCCAGGGGAGGGCGGGATGGGGCCCTGAGGTAGGGTTCCTAAGGCCGTGACCCGCCTTCCTCCTTCCCATCCTGTTCCCTGGGCCCCAGTGGCTGGGCTGAAGGTAAACCAGATCCTCCGATTCTCCTTCTCCTTCGACTTGCTGGCTCCGTCTTTTTTGTGTCACCGGAGCCTCTGTTTCCCTGCCAGGGCTCCAACTAGGGGTGGGGGGAGGGTCAAGGCTACAAAGCTTGGGACGCAGGAGGTCAGCTCTTGCATGATCTCCAGACTCCAGGTAGCAGCGGGAAGAGGGAGTGAGTCAGAAGTGGTGCCCAGTAAGTCGGAGTGTGGGCCCTGGGGTGGGGGGGGTGGCACGGGGAGCACCCTGGGAAGAAGCAAGGAGACAACTGGGGAAGGGGGTGCAGCGCACCGTCAGCGGGAAGCTTGGCCCCGGAGGAGAATAACTCCAGGCGGGCAGGGGGCATTGGGGTCAAGCTGGGCCTGGCGGGCTCCAGCCTGCGGTGGCACCTGGGCATGTGCCAATTACTTTATTCTCTTGTTTTCTTTCCTGCTCCCAACTCCCTGTGCCATCTCCTGCCTCCTTTCTGCTCCGGCTCCCATCGCTCCTCTTTCCTTCCTCTCCTCCTCCTCCTCCTCCTTCTCCTCCTCCTCCGCCTGCATCCTTCCTCTCTCCCCTCCCGCCCACCGCCCCCTCCCTCCACCCCTCACATTTTGCTCCACCCCCCCCCCCAAGCTCTCTGGTGGATGTGAGTTGACCGTGGTCCTCCAGGACTTCAGCGCGGGCCACAGCAGCGAGCTGACCATCCAGGTGGGACAGACGGTGGAGCTGCTGGAGCGGCCCAGCGAGCGGCCCGGCTGGTGTCTGGTGCGCACCACGGAGCGGAGCCCCCCGCAGGAGGGCCTGGTGCCCAGCAGCGCCCTGTGCATCTCCCACTCCCGAAGCAGCGTGGAGATGGACTGCTTCTTCCCCTTGGTCAAAGGTAGGGGGATGCGAGGGGGCGGGCTCGGGCCCAAGGCCGCTGGCCCCAGAATGTCCTGGAACTAACGTGTCTCATGAGCCAGTTTGACCTCTGACACCTGCTTGTGAAGGGAGCAGGTTGGGAACTCGGAGAAACAGCGACCTGCGACTATGGGAAGGTCTCGGGTCACTTTTGTGAGTTCGTTTCCTGTTCAAGTGCAAGCTGGATTGGGTGGCCCCGAGTCCTCGTCCAGCTCTCCCGCTGCACCGGGGAACTGTCCCCCGGGCTGGCACCCAGCCTTCCCCCTTCTGTGCCGCCCACACCCCCGCTCCAGAGCCACGCTGGGCCCCCTGACCTCCGCCCCAGTGCCTGTGATCACGCAGGGGCTCCGGGCAAACCCCGGACCAGCACACGGCACCGCTGAGTCGGGCCTGGCCCTCCCCTCAGCCCTCCCAGGGTTCCAGACACTTATTCATGGGGCTCGAATGGATAAGTTATTTGAGCCCTGGCTTCTGATGTGTATAAGCTCTGTGTTATTTATTTTATATGAATTCTCTGCTCGTTTATTCACTTTTTCCCTCGCACCAAGGAGGCCGAACTATTCAGAACCATGGTTCTGTTCTCCAAGGCGGGGCGGGGCAAGGGGGGCCCCTGTGGATTGGCAGCATCAGCATCCCTCGGGAACTTTTAGAAATGCATGTTCTCAGGCACCACTCCAGACCTCCGGGGTCAGAAACACTGGGGCGGGGACCAGCGGTCTGTGTTTGACAAGCTCTCCGAAGGACTTTGGTGCTCACTCCAGTATGACAACCACTAACCTCGAAAGACAAGGCTGGCAGGACCTCTGAAGCCAGTCATTGTACACTGAGTAAACGGAGGCCCAGAGGGTGAGGCCAAGTTCTCCTGGTTCTGAGCTGATTTTCTTGACTGGTCACAGGATCTACAGGTGCCGTCTGCACAGACCCGTGCTGGGTATTTATGAAATGGGAAGAGGGTAGGGACATGTTGGGAGGCAGGGACACCAGGGACACCAGGGTCACCACGGAGACCCTCTACAGACCTCCTGATGGGTACTGGGGGCTGATGAAATGTCTGAAATGGTCCCGACTCTCAAATTCCATCTGGTCTACCTCTAAAGCCGGCCTTCCTCTCGTCCACCAGATGGCGGTACAGGTTGCCTTATTAGGGCTGCCCGCCTCCTTCAAGGAGTTGGATTTTAACTAAAACCTGGTTCTCTTCCGTCCACACACACACAGATACACACCCCTGTGTCTGCTTCCCCCAATTTGGCCATCACCTGCTCCTCCCCCCTTTTCTCTGAAGACTGAGGAGGGATGGTGTCAGGAAATCGTGTGGAGTTTGAATTGTGGATACAGCGCCTCAGTCCTTTGAAGTAGCCACTGGAGAAACTCATGGTACTAGGGAAGACAAGATCCCTGACCCCAGGAATGTGGTTCTCTTTGAAGTCCGACCGAGGGAAAACGGGGGCACAAGGGGGCCAGAATTGCGAGGGTGGATGATGTAAAGTTCAAGCAGTGCCTGGCACGCACGCAATACCTGGTAGTTGTCATGATAAGTTGTAGTTGTGACATCATTTGTCATCGGTTATTCAGCAAAATAGCTACAGACTTCCACATCCAGTCTAGAGACCCCCGTCTCTGGAGACAAGACCAAGGACAGAACCTCATGTGCCAGGGAAGGTCTGCAGGTGAAGGTGGTTCTATCAGGAAGGACTCTACTTCCAGGGAAGAGCTGAGACTTCATTTTATTTTTTTTATTTTATTTTATTTTATTTTATTTTATTTTATTTTATTTTATCTTATCTTATTTTATTTTATATTTTATTTATTTATTCATGAGAAATACAGAGAGAGAGAGGCAGAGACACAGGCAAAGGGAGAAGCAGGCTCCCTGCAGGGAGCCCGACATGGGACTCAATCCTGGGATTCCAGGATCAGGCCCTAAAACTGAAGGCGGCACTAAACCGCTGAGCCATCCAGGGGTCCCCGAGCTGAGACTTCCTGACATAGGCCCAGCCTCTCCTGCGTCCCCTCCTCGCCCCCACCCAGCTGGGTGACAGCAGCAAAGCCACAGTGGAGAAGCAGAGAGCAATCAGAGGGGGTGTGTGACCCAGAGGCCTTCAGGGCGAGAGCTCTACAGGGAGACAGATTGGTGGAGAGTTAAACAAGATACCAGGGAGGAAGGATGGAAGAGAGAAAGTAGGGAGGGAGGCAGGCTTGGAACTTTCCAGCTCTCTCCACCAGCCGGCAGTACCCTACAAGGGCCTACCACCCATTTCCTGGGCTCTGTTTGCAGGCTGGTCTCTCTCTCCAAGCATAGGCCAGTGAGCCTGGCGTTGAGAGGGCGGCTCATGAGCTCACACTGCCCTCTCGCCGTGTGGGCTCAGAATATGCAGGCGTCCAAAGCCTGGCAGTCAGGACTCCGTGGAGAAGCCCTTATGGCCCAGACGCAGCCTCAGCTGCAAGTACGTACACTCGGCGCATGCCCTGGAAAGCCACCTCCCTCTCCGGGGCCTGCCAGGAGCCTTGGGCTCTCAGCAGAAAGTCAGTGGCTCCTTCTCCCATTCCAGCGGGCTGCCCGCTGGCCACCTGGCCTCTCCCCTCAGCTGATTTGTCTCCAGCAGGTGCTCCCCTCACAAGCTCCGCACAGCTGGATGGAGAATAAAACATTCTTCTGGGGGTTGTGGAATAGGACACGTTGGCCTCATCCCATATCACTAGAGGTCAGAATCTGTTACTTTTTCAGTTCTGAGAAGGAAACTGGTCCTCTTAGCCTTTGCAGAGAGCATCAGATCAGGCTCCTGTGGGCTATGAAAAGCGGGGCAGGTATCGTAGGACATGCTAAGTGCCACACGAGTGCTCAGGCCATGACTGTCGCCCCTAGAGATGGAAGCAGAAGAACCTTGGAATGTTCACACTAAGGGGGTCCTTGGGAGGACCACCGGACCAGGGTTCTCAACCCTAGCTGCATAGACTCACCTGGAAGCTTTACCAAACGACAACGCCCAGTCCCCACCTAAAACAACCGGATTCAGAATTTCTGGCATGGGACCCGAGGGTCAGCGTCTTTTAAATGCTCCTTAGGTGACTCCAACGTATAGCCAGGACCGAGGACTAGTGCACTACCTAGTTTTCTTTCTTCTAGGAGCACTTTTGGGCACAGGAAAGCAAGGGGACTTCTCACAAGCCATAGGGAAAGTGGATGGCAAAGCTGGAGGAGATCCAAGGCTCCCACCTCCCTGCCCAGGCTCTCCACCACGCGCTCTGCCCATTGAGCTTCCGGGCAGCTCTCGGGCTCCTCTCTTGTCTTTCCTTCCCGTGCCTCTCAGGAGATAGCGGTTGGTTGTTTCCTTCTGATACATCTGCGGCAGGACTGATGACAGGGCTGTGTGACCAAGCGGGGGGCCTGCCTTTCCTATTACCTTGCAGCCACACTGCCACCCTCACTGGGCTTGGACGCTGGGGGACCTGGTCATTCCTCTTCCTAATCGATCCCTTCTCACTTTCTCAGCAGTGAGCAGGGGAGGGCCATGCCTCCCAAGGGGCAAAGACTTTGTAGCAATGGTTTCAAGTCTGGATACGCCTGAGAATCACTCAGAGAAGACTTTTTAAAGGTCTTCTGATGCCTCACACCTCACCGCAGACCGGTTAATTCAGAACCACCCAGGTCCTGGGTATCACTATTTCTTCAGCTCCTTGGTGATTCCATATTCCATGAGTGTTGAGAGTCCCTGCCTTAGGGGGTTGGCAGCCTTTCCTAGGAGACATTAAAAAAGACTTAGAAGGGACTAATATGCAAGTTACATAAAGAACTCCTACAACACAACAGGAGAACAATTTAATTTAAAAATGGGCAAAGGAATCGATAGACATTTCTCCAGAGAAGATATAGAAGTGACCAATAAGTTCATGGAAACATGGGCAGCCTCACTAACAATGATCTCGTGGTGGTGGAATCAAGCTCCACATCCGGCTCCGCACTCAGAGCAGAGTCTGCTTCAGATTCTCTCTCCCTCCTTCTGCCCCTCCCCCCGCTCTCTCTTTCAAGTAAATAAATAAATCTTTAAAAAATGTTTAGAAATTTAAAACCACAGAACAACACCAGGCCTTGGCAAGGACGTGGAGAAATTGGAATCCTGTGCACTGCTGTGGGAAAGTAAAATGGTGTGGCTGCTGTGGAAAACAGTAGAGGGTTCCTCAAAAACTGAAACAGAATTACCATGTGATCCAGGAATCCCACTTCTGACTACGCACCTGAAAGAATTGAAAGAGACCCAAGAGAGAGATTAGCAGCACTATCCACAACAGTGAAAAGGCGGAAGCAGCCCTAGCGCCCATTGATGGTCGCATGGACAAATGAAATGTGGTTGGTTTTTTTTTTTTTTTTCTGGTTAAAATTAGTGGTTTTTTTTTTTAATTTTTATTTATTTATGATAGTTAGAGAGAGAGAGAGGCAGAGACACAGGCAGAGGGAGAAGCAGGCTCCATGCACCGGGAGCCCGATGTGGGATTCGATCCTGGGTCTCCAGGATCACGCCCTGGGCCAAAGGCAGGCGCCAAACCGCTGCGCCACCCAGGGATCCCAAAATTAGTGGTTTTATTTCCATCTGTAACACTAGCAGGAATCCAACAGACTGATGTACAGGGATATAGTTTAAATGTAACAACGAAAGATTTGAACTATGTACAATGAAGAAAGGAAAATGATTTTTTTTTATCAATCTTTTCCTATTTTGCAGTTTCTGAATAGTAGAAACTAAATGTTTTTTCCCCAATTTAATTTAGTATGAAGGAATAGGAATACAACCTTTATGATCAACCATTTGTCCTTAAGCACAAAACTTAAAGGAGATTTTGGCTGCATGGTGGTCTTGGTTTCTGAAGTCTGGGTACTGCTGGAACCTAACAAAAGAGTTTCTATGAAGCTCAGAAGGAACTTAATGGCAATGACATCCAAATAGAGGGCAGGCATACCTAGCATCGTGCCGATGAGAAATGATGTCCTGCCCTCCTTGACACCAAGTAGAAAATTACTTTCATATGCACACAATGGGATATTACCTGGCCTTAAAGAGAAAGGAAAATCTGACACATGCTACAACATGGACAAACTTCAGAGACGTCATATTAAGGGAAATAAATTGGTCAAAAAAGAACAAATACTGTATGGCTCCACTTATATGAGGTACCTAGAGTAGTCAAATTCATAGAAACAGAAAGAAGAATAGGAGGAGAGGAGCAATGGGCAGTTAGTGTTTAATGGGTAAAGTTCCTATTTTATTTTTTTTTAAAGATTTTATTTATTTATTCATGAGAGACACAGAGAGAAAGGTAGAGACAGAGGCAAAGGGAGACGCAGGCTCCATGGAGGGAACCCGATGCGAAACTCGATTCCGGGACTCCAGGATCACGCCCTGGGCCAGAGGCGGGTGCTAAACCACTGAGCCACCCAAGGATCCCAGGTTTCTATTTTATAGGATGAAAAAAGTTCTGGAGATGGATGGGGGTGGTGATTGCACAACAATGGGAATGTTATTACTTAATGCCACTGAATTGTATACTTAAAAATGGCCTAAATGGTTAAAAAAGAAAAAGAAAGCACTGGTCCTCGGTGCTCCTGCGCCAGGCTCCAAAAACCTCAGGTTTCCACACATAGCTATCTTAAAGCATCTGTGTTCCTTCTCCTTTCCTGAAGTTTCTTCCCTGGCTGTAGCTGAACACTGGAGAAGCATAGGGAAGTAGCAACACCGAGGCGAGGGGGGTGAGCCCTATGTGCAGAGGTCCACAGGAAAGGGGCAGTGGCCTGAGTGGCCCTGGCTCCTTCCCAGGGAGTGCTCTCCTATGAGGTCTCCCAATGATTTCACTGTCATCACCCAACTGGCCTTAGGAACAGCTCACCCAGGGCGTGGAGGCTGCGAAGGTATAGAACAGTAAGGAACACCTGGGCTCCGGAGGCACATGGCACCAACAGCCCAAGAGTCTGTGATACTGGTGACTCCCATCACTTTTGTGGCCAACTCAAAAATACCTGACATTTATGGAGCCTTCCCAGGGGTCAGGTTTCTGGGTTAGGGCCTTAACATGAGTAACTGCAATATATTCTCATTTTATAGACAAGGGAAGTGAGTCCTAGAAAGATTAGGTGACCAGCCCAAAGTCGCGTCGCTTACAAGCGGCAGGACCTTGATTTGAAGCCGAGTCGGTCCATTCCCCAAGGTCTCGTTCTTCACCGGCGTGCTCTGTGACCTCCCAACTCTGAAGGCATTCGCGACAGGTGCTCAAGTTCATTGCCTCTCCATCTGCCTAGGCTCCCCTTCATTCAGCCAGTCCAGCTGGATGAGCAATGAGAGAGAGATGGCCATACAGACTGCTCTCACTCTCCCTCCCCCCTCCGGCCTCATGTACTCCCTCCCTAGAGGTAGTCGCGGCAGACACACAGATTTTGTCCTGTGGGTGCTTTGCCCACGAGAAAGATCCTGGTGGCCCCAGCTAGAGCAGAAAAATTCTCATCAGCCCTCAGGATAGTACCCTGAACCAGGGCCACTTCTGATAGGGGCCAGCCTAACCCCGGAGCTGGGCCAACCTGTCCAGCGGATTTTCTGTGGGATGGAAACTTCCTGTGTGCTCTGCTGCCAGGAACCCAAATGGGTCTCTGCTATTCCCTCTGCTGTCAGATCCGGAGGATAAAAGGATCCTCCTGCTACAGACTCTGGAGAGCCCACCAAAAGTCTCTTAGTTTTCAGTGTGGTTCTGCATTAGGACCAGCTACTCTCAGGTTTTTGTTGATTGTAGGATGCCTACCACAGGGGTTCACCATAGGAAGCTGAGAAAATAAATCCCTGGAGGATGAATAGTTCCCAGACATGCCCTTTCAGGGGTGAAGTGACACGTTGAAAGTGTAGTCACTGGTCTACACTCCTGCTCCATGTGTGCATCTGTAACAGCTGTGAGGGAGCCACTTTGGAGATCAGAACTCACTTTCTCCTAGATCACAGTTGTACACTCTCAGTGATGCATGGGGGTTTCCATGCTAGCCCACAAAATTGCATTTAAGACTAACAGAGCTGGAAAAAAAAAGAATAATACAGCTGAATACAGTGTGTTTGCAGTAGAAAACGGTGGTAAAATGGCCTTTAAAAAGCACAATACCGCTGGATAAGAACAACTGAAACCAAAAAATAGTGCATTCGCATGAGAAGTCTAACTAGAGTGCTGATACTTCCCGAAGAAAAGTGTGTTTTAGGACAGATGGAGATGCACTGGTAGAGATTCTAAAAGGAGTTCCTAGTCGTTTTTCAGAATTATTAAAAGTTAGAATTAAAATTTCTCTTTTTATAGTTGAATGAAAGTGGGCCTGGATGAGACTTCATTTCACTTCAGAACATTGGCTTTTATGGACTCCCAGAATTTTAGAACTGGAAAGCACAATAAAGTCCTCTGGTTCACTCTCTCCCTAATATAGGGAGCCCCTTCTCCGTGTCCCTGAGCGCTCCCAGGGACTGGGGGCTCATTACTTCTAGAAGCAGCAGCTGCATTTTAGTGCACTTCTAATGAGGAGGAGGTCCTCTTACTTCATGCTGAACTCCAGATGCTTCCTGCCCATCCCTCCCCCTGCCTCCTTTCTCCAGCCCCCACTTGAACCCTGCCCCCCCCACCCCGGCCTAATTCTCATGCTCCATCTCCTGATTTTTATCTAGAACAAAGTAATTTGCATATAAAATGTTAGACACGTCTTTCCTAAGGTACAGTTTTTCGGTACCTTATCTATGTACATCTTTTATTAAATCCTTAGGGCAGAACAAAATATTTTGGATTAAATTCAGCAATCCTGACTTGTTTAAAGCGGTTGTGTGTGTGTGTCTGTGTGGTTTTAGAAGTCCTCTTAACTGTCTGTCCTTGGATTTGGGAACTTCCAGGCCTCCGGCTTTACTCCTGCACATCGAGTGCCCCCCCATTGCCTCACGCACACCTCTGATCTGGTCTCCTTCTCTCTGGGCACAGCTTTGAGGCGATTGATTTCCACTCTGAGGCTCTCTACGGGCTTGTCTTTCTTCCTGGTTATTCCCCACAGTCATATTGCTGCTTATTCTAAAAAGAGCATTTTATTACCAGTCGTCCTTATCTTCCTGAGTTACCTGTGGGATCCCCTCCAGTCCTAACGATGTCTGCTGTTTTTTCTCTCCTTAGTAACCCAAAGCAGTGTATCTAAGTGTCCTATGCTTAATCCGTCTATGCTTAGCATCAATATCTCCATTTTAAGGTCTAACTTCTTAGGTTTAACCACAGGAAATTGCCTTTGTTAGTTAAAAATGGTTGATTATCAGCAATTTCAGATGGTTCAACCTAATGTATTACAGTCATCCATCATTTTCTTAAAAGCGTACTTGCAGGGGCGCCTGGGTGGCTCAGTGGTTGAGCATCTGCCTTCGGCTCAGGTCCTGATCCCAGAGTCCCAGGATCGGGTCCCACATCGGGCTCCCTGCATGGAGCCTGCTTCTCCCTCTGCCTGTGTCTCTGCCTCTCTCTCTCTCTCTCTCTCTGTGTGTGTGTCTCTCATGAATAAATTTTAAAAATCTTTTTAAAAATTTAAAAAAACTGTAAAGTTGGTCATGTTGTGTACACAGGCTGTTTAGAGTGTAACGAAGTGACCTGGCTACCAGGAGGCTTTGCAGCAGATCGTAGCAAGCTGTTAGATGAATGATGACAGATATGGAAGGACCACGAGTCCTGGCAGGGAAGACCTGGGTCTGAATCCCGGCTCAGCTGCTGACTAGCTTAGGTCCTTGGGCAAGATTCTGAAAGTCTATAAAAAGGGGCAACAGTACCTACTTCCCTTGAGTTAGACTTCCCAGCCTAGGACCTCAGCAGAGGTCAGTTCATCTCCCTGCCTGCCCTTTGTCTCAGTTCTTATAGCTCCACGGAGGTGAGTCCAGGGTATTTCCAGCCTGAATCCTTTCCAGGCCTGTTCACAGAGCAAGGTTCAGTGTCTCCTTTCACGCATAGGTTCTGCAAAGGTCCCAGCATTATTTCTAGTCTATACCCCACTTCCCTCAGTTTCTCTTCCTGGCCAATCCTGGGCCCTTCCCCCAGGCTACTAATAGCAGGTCTGTCTGGCTCTATGATTCCCACCTCCCACCTTCCAGTAATGGTTTACTCCTCTCTCCTTTATCTTACCTCCCACCCAGAAGGTTGAGGCCCTACCTGATATATTTGAACAGAAAATTCAAGCTGTTCGCTGGCTTGTCCCTCTCAGTGACCTGTTCTCTTTCAATGATGACCTCTGGTCAGTGAAGGAACTGTTCGGATCACACTGTAGAAATAGGCTGACCTGTGTGATGAAGGGTGGTACGAGATGTCGAGTGTTAGGGTTGGGATGGGTGTATCCTTCCTCAGAGGGATGGGCCAGATGTGACTCAGGGGTAACTGACCCTCACAGTCTGGGAGCCCTCAGAGGATGGAGTTTTAGGAAGAGGGAGATGTAGGGGCCATCCAGTCCACACTCCCCACCCCCACCCCTTAAAAAAATGAAAGAGAGCAGGGATAGTTGGAACGTGTGCCCCAGGCCTACTTTGTTCCTGGCGAGATGTCCTACCTGCAGCTGTCTACTCTCCATCCGATATTATTTAGGTCATGAAAGGGTTTGGAATCGAAGCCTCAAGTAGGAAGATGTCAGGCCAGGCCATATCCTCCTCTAAACACACCCCACGTACAGCTGAAGCAGGAGGAGGACATGTGCTGTCAGGGGACAGAATGGGTTTCTCCGGGGCCTTCTGCGGAGATCCTGCCTTTTTCCGTCCTCAAGCCCGCCTGCTGTGACTTAGCTAAATGCCAGATGCCCATTTCAATAGCGTATTTTCATGCCTTCTAGTGACCACAGCAAGTCTGTGAGGTCTACGTGAAGATTGTGTCCCCTTCTCGTCTAGAGGAGAGGGATGCCGAGACCTGAGTAGCAGCTTTGTTCCTGGCCTGAGCCAGAAGATGGGGCTCAGAGGGAGGATGAGCACCTTGGGATTCAGTCCCAGAGAGGAGAGGCTGGCGATGCTGGAAAGGAGGTCACCCCAGTAATCAGAATATTCCCCTAAAAGAAGGCAATGCAACTTGCTCTTCCTGGAGCTAGCTCAGCTAAAACCACTACCCCCAAAAAAGAACAAAAGGACCAGAAATGCCAGGCACTGAAGGTGGCTTGGGAAGCAGAGAAGGAGCAGGTCTGACTGCTGGGAACATGCCTGCTGTATCTGCTCTGAAAGGTCAGAGGTCGAAGGGCCCTAAAAGCTGCCAGTTGTGCTTGCAGGCACACGAAGCGGCCTTCAGCAGCGGTGTCCTGATGCTGCTTCCAGGACATCATGGTCAGGACCCTCCCCTGGCCTCCTCGACGCCTTCCCCTGTGCCACTTGAACCTTGAGAACCGCTTCCCCTCATGCAGGACCTGTGTAGGATTGAACCTGCAGCCTGAACCCAAACCCGGCAACGTGTCAAAGTCCTTCAGCTTACACCTCGTGCCGTACTTAGCACCAGCTCCTCGTCCTCTGGGAGCAGAGGGGCTGGCCCCTCACCGAACAGCCTGTCCCTTTCTTTGTCCTTGCCCCCCCGATAGGGCCGGGCCATCTGGTTTCCCACCATGGCTCCCGGGCCCCAGCCGGGCCACTGATCCTAATGCTACCACCTGCCGGCCTTTCACAAGGCCCTGGGGCCCCGGAGGTAGGCCTCCCCTCCTGCTCAGGTGGGCGGGCAAGCAGGTGCTCGCTCCCACTGCCTCCCGGCTGCGGGGCCGGGGCGTGCTGGGCAGGAGACCCCCCAGTCGGGGCGGTCCGTGGCTCCCCTCTGGCTTCCACTGCCGACCAGACGGTCCCCGCGGCTGCAGGGGCTCCTGTGACAGCCGGCCCGGCGTTGGCCCTCGGGTCCTCTGCGGCATCTTCCTTTGCCACTGTAGACGCCACCGCAAACTTCGTGGCTGCGCACGACACGTGTGTATTCGCCCTCGGTCCTGTGGGCCCGGAGTCCCACACCGGGGTCACTGGGCTAAATCGAGGCCGCGGCCAGCTGCTTTCCTTCCGGAGCCTCTAGGGGACAGGCCGACCCCTGACCTTCCACCTCCCAGGGCCGGCCTGCGTGCCTTGGCTTGTGGTCCTTGCTCCATCCTCAGAGCCCGCAGTGTCGCATGTGAGGCTCTTCTCCCACAGTCTCGTCCCCCTCCGACTGCAGCTGGAAAGGGTGCATGTGACTGTGTTCACTGGAATATTCCAGGATAACCTCCCATCTCAAGGTCCTTAATCACATCACGCAGAGTGTCTCTTGCTGTGTAAGGGAACATTTCCAGGTTGCGGGGATTGGGACGTAGACGTGTTGGGTGGGGCCATGCTCTTCCTAGGCCATCCCACCCCTCCCTCCCCTGACCGGCCTGCCTGCCTGAGCTACTCCCCGGGTCAAGCCATGCACATTCTTACCCAGCACCTGCACCCTTGGTTCCCTCTGCCTGAGACACCCCAGATCCTGCAGATCCTCAGATACCTGGGCAGCTTGCCGCCACACATCCTTCACATCGCCATTCAAATGGCCCCTGATTCCCACCCTCTCCCATGGCAATTGAGCCCTGCGTTGGGCGGGGGGGGTCCTCTGCTCGGTGGGGAGCCTGTTTCTCCCTCTCTCTGCTTATGCTCTGTCTCTCACTCTGTCAAATAAATACATAAAATCTTTAAAAAAATAAAATAAATTTGAAAAAATTTTTTTAGAAAAGAGGTTCTCAGTAAATACAGGAGGGAAGGGAGGTGAGAGAGGGTGGAAGGATGGATGGAAGAAAGGAAGGAAGATAGGAAAATAGGAAAGGAGGGAGGGTGGGACAAAGGAAGATAGGAAAGGAGGGAGGAAAGAGGGAAGATAGGAAGATGGAAGAAAGGGGGTACCTTGCATCAAGGACCTCATGTAGAGCACAGGTTCATTGTGTTCTCCATGCCCTAAAAACCGTAGCAGAAACTGGCTTAAGCTTTAGCAGGAACCCAAGGGTAGGAACAGGGAACAGTGTTCGGAGGTCAGGAGTTTTGATTGAAGAAATCTTCGCATTCCTGTTTCCCCGGAAGTCTTTTCCAGGGACACATGGACTAAGTACCTCCCATTTATTTGGGGTGGTTGAAAACAGAAATATAAAGATGGGCAGCGTCTTCCACATTCCTCCTATTACTGAGCTCTTCGATAAACTGATCTGAGTTACGTCAAGGCAAAATCTACTTTGCAGTTGATGTATGAGAACCGTCTGCGTGGCGCCCCAGGGGTCATGTGCTGAGGGCCGGAATGACAGTGCCATCCCTCGTGGCGGGCACTTGGCAATGGTGAGCCTTCCCAAATCGGAACTCAGAGTGATAGCCTGGCACTTGTTATCGCCCTACTTCAGGAGCACTTTGACCTACTTAGAAGTAAGCATTTCTGGAAGTAGATAAAACCTGGAAGGTTTGTTTTTAGCATCTCCAGCATCAGTCATCTTTCACTTTGATAAATAGCTCGTCTCCTCCCGAGCTCAGGCGGCTGCTCTGCACAGATCCCCAGGAACATGTCCTGGCTGCCTGCAGCTCCACTTCTCTGTCCCCGTGGAACAGGAATGGTGGCTGTTCTGGGGAGATGCCCAGGGCCTCAGTGAAATCCCACTGATTTCGTTGATCTTGCCTAGACCTCCCCCTGCCTGGGGCCTGGTTCAGACCAGAGACTGATCAGTGAAACTTCCTTCCTGAAAAAGGATGGACAATTGACAGGATATGCTGGGGCTTAATGTTCTTGAGTGTGTGTGAGTCAGCAGAAAGAGGCAGACAGGTGTCGGGTGGACAAGCACGGAGGAACCCATTTACACATATAGGATGAGCTTAGTGATGGTTTCATCATTGGAGTCTTGGAGCTGTCACCGGGCGCAGGGTGGCACCCACAGGGCCAGCAGTGATGATGGTTAGACCACACTCAAGGGAGAAGAGATTACCATGTGTAATGCTGGCAGTCATGCCTTTTTCTGTAGACATTACTATTAAAATGGCATGTATTGCTGGGAATAGTTACCCAAGTGGACATTATATAGTTTTGTAAGACATAGTTGGAGTTCAAATTAAATATAGAAGTAATGCACACTTTGTACCTCCAGCCTCTAATCTGAAGTATTTCTAGTTACTAATGATTATCTCAGTTCCTCTTTTTCCCATAAAGACAAAACCTCTACCTATGCCCAGTCCTGCTCTGTCTCCAGTTTCCTTTTTCTGCCACAAAAAAAAAAAAAAAAAAAAAAAATATTTGAGCCAACTGTTTCTCCCAGAACTCACCCAGTTATTTGTCTTTGCTCATGGTACATGTCTTATTCAATTTATATTTTCCATGTAAATTTCCAAATTCCCTTATGTGATTTAGCTAAGCGACTCACAAGTAGTAGATGTTCAAAAATCATTTGTTGAATAAACAGTAAATATCTTACAGTTTTAGGCCACAGTCACAAATGGAAGCCAGGATGGGGTAGTTTGGGAAAAATTATGAGCCACACTGGCATCAATAATCAGGGAGTTCACAGGTCAGAAGTCCACATGAGATGAGGAGTAAGGGCCCTGCAATTAGCCACTGGAAAGAATAGCAGGTGGCAAAACAATGAATGAAGGGGCCAGTTGTCAGAATTTGAGGAAGTGAAAACATTGGAGTCCGGGTGTCACTAAACTCTGTATCAACCAGACAGGAAGTAATCCCAGGGTGTAGGTGGCCTTGAGCCGCAAGGTCAGTGGCTCTTAGCCTTGACTTGACATGGAAATCTCCTACAGAGTTTTAAAACACTATAGCTCTGAATCTGGATCAGAATCTGGGAATGGAGGCTAGAAGTGAGAGTCACGGCCAGAGGAGGAAAAGGCAGGCCCAGGACTGGCCAGGGGGCATGAGGAAAGCAGGGCCTGTCCCCACATTCACCAGCCCTCGCTGAGCTGAGAACATGCAGACATGTTCTGGAGAAGGTGTGAACTCTACTTGACTTGAGGTGGGGCAGAGTCTCCAGGCTGACCTCTCAGGAAGAAATGTGGGGATGTGATGTGATTTTGAAAAACCCTGTGCCTGTAAATCTGAAGAGAAGAAGCCTAAAGGACACAATTGGACATATGTCTGTCGGTGGAAAGGGTCTGAGGTCACCATCCAGTGTCACTGAAGCCTGAGGCTGGCATGGAAGTGACGGCAGTCCCTCTAGTCTCTGGTGTCAGGCCCTGCATGTGGTGTACCAGGCCCAGAAGGTCTGTAGGCTGAGATCAGTGGGAATTCTTTGGGGTTCACAGTGGTGCGGAATGTGGACGACACATAAAGTCTCATCTACACAGGTAGATAGAAAGCCTAATTCATGCAAAATGGACTTTGGAGGAGGCCTCACTAAAACAAACTCTGTGAAGTAAGAATGAGGCTCAGCCATCTGTTTGTAAATTAAGAACACTCTAAAGATATTGCCATAGGTCAGGGGTTCTTAGCCTGAACTTTGGGAATGGATTGGGAGATGTCTGAAAATCCTGAAATTAGAGACATTCAACTGTCTTATGCAAAAAGGAGTTTATCTGGGTGTGCAAAGTCCAGGGCTCAGTCAGCCTTTGGGAAAAAGTGTATCTAGTTATTCAGATAATATCATCAAACGTCTCCTCAGTTTGTCTTTCTGTCTCTCATCTCTATCTCTCTCTCTAGCTCTCTTATCTCTTTCTTCTATGTTGACTTGATTCTCAGGCAGCTTCTTCCTATGTGGTTATGGCCAGATGGTCTCCAGCTGCTTTAGGCTAACATTCCACCAACTTAGAAATCTTGTGGGAAGAGATTGCCGCCTTCCCAGCACTTCTTGCTAAGCTCTCATGGTTTATGCTCCTTGGCTAAAATTGGGTCATGTGTTAAGTTTGAACCAATCCCTGTGACTGACTGGTCGAGCCCAGGTCCTGGACCCATCCTTGCAGTGGAAAGTGGATGGGGCAGGATGTCAGCCATACCCAAATACATGGCCTAAGAATGGAGGAGGGTTGCTTCCTCAAAGAAAACTCAAGATGCTGTTATAAAAGGAAGGGCCAAAGATTGCAAACACATGGGGAAAATTCTGTTAGTGACCCTCAGAGTGTGGCCTCAGTACCAACATCAGCATCCGCAGGGGGTCTATAGAAATGCAAATCCTCAGGGCCCCCGTCCTAGACCGCTGGGAGTGGAGCCCAATACTCTGTGCTTTAACTCACCCTCCAGGTAATTCTGATACACACTCAAGTCTGAAAACCACTACACTACAGGTTCTCACACTATGCGGCGTGTTACAAAAACACCTGGGGAATTTTTCAAACTATTGAAGCCGAGGTGCACCTCAAGTGAATTGATTTGAAGCTCCAGGGCATTGGGGGAGGAAGACCTAAGCATCGATTCCTAAACTTAGTTCCACCCTGGAATCACCTGTGGAGCCTTAAAAACAAACAAACAACAACAACAACAAAAAACTAATGCTAGAATTGTTTTGTCTTAATTCCAGTATAATTAGCATAGTGTCATATTAGTTTCAGATGTACAATATGGTGATTCAATAATTCTATGCACTACTCAGCGCTCATCATGTACGTGTGCTCTCTAATCCTCATCACCTGTTTCCCCCATCCTCCCCACCTCCCCTCTGGTAGTCTTTTGTCTCTTTTTTGCTGCTTGTTCTGTTTCTTAAATTCCACATATGAGTGAAATCATATGATAATTGTCTTATTTCACTTAGGAAAATACCCTCAAGGTCCATCCAGGTTGTTGCAAATGGCACAATATCATTCTTTTTTATGGCTGAGTACTGTTCCATATGGCACATCTTCTTTATCCATTATCTATTGATGGACACTTGGGCAGCTTCCATAATTTAACTATTGGAAAAAATGCTGCAGTAAATTTAGGGGTACATATATCTTCTCGAATTTGTGTTTTTGTATTTCTTTGGGTAGATACTCTTTTTTGGGGGGGGGTAGATACTCTTTGGTGGAATTACTGGATCATATCATAATTCTATTTTTAATTTTTTTGAGGAATCTCCATATGGTTTTCCACATTGGCTGCACCAGTTTGCATTTTCACCACAGTGCACCAGGGCTCTTTTTTCTCCACACCCTTGCCACACATCTGTTGTTTCTTGTGTTTTTGATTCACATTCTGACAACTGTGAGGTGATTTCTCATTGTAGTTTTGATTTGTATTTCCCTGATGATCAGTGATGTGGAGCATCTTTTCATATATCTGTTGGCCATCTGTATGTCTTCTTTGGAGAAATGTCTGTTCATGTCTTATGCCCATTATTAATTGGATTATTTGTGGGTTTTTTGGTGTTGAGTGATATAACTTCTTTATATATTCTGGTTATTATCCCCTTATCAACTATGTCATTTGCAAATATCGTCTCCCATTTAGTAGGTTGTCTTTGTTTTGTTTATTGTTTCCTTTACCGTGCAGAAGCTTTTTATTTTGATGTATTCTCGATATATTTTTGCTTTTATTTCCTGTATCTCAGGAGACATATTTAGAAAAATTTAGCTGCAGCAAATATCAATGAAATTACTACCTGTGTTCTCTTGTAGGATTTGCATGGTTTCAGGTCTTACATTTAGATCTTTAATCCATTTGGAATTTATCTTTGTGTGTGGTGTAAGAAAGTGCTTTGGTTTTGTTCTTTTGCATGTAACAATCCAGTTTTCCCAGCACTATTTGTTGAAGAGACTTTTTCCCCATTGTATATTTTTGCCTACTTTGCTGAAAATTAATTGGCCATATAATCATGGACTTATTTCTTGGGCTTCTGTTCTGTTCCATTGATCTATGCATATATATTGGTGCCAGTACCATATTGTTTGTTTGTTTGTGTGTTTAAGATTTTATTTACTTATTTGAGACAGAGAGTGAGAGAGTGCCCAAGAGGAGGAGGGGGAGAGAGAGAAACAGACTGTCTGCTGAGCAGGGCGCCAGGTATGGGGCTGAATCCCAGGACCCTGAGATCATGACCCTGGCTGAAGGCAGATGCTTAACCAGCTGAGCCCCCTGGGGGCCCCTTGATTACTACAGCTTTGTAGTATATCTTGAAATCTAGGACTGTGATACCTCCAGCTTTGTTTTTGTTTTTCAAGATTGCTTTGGCTGTTTGTGGTCTTTTGTGGTTCCACACAAATTTTAGGATTACTTGTTCTAGTTCTGTGAAAAATGCTGTCAGTATTTTGATAGGGATTACATTAAATCTGTAGGTTGCTTCAGATGGTATGGACATTTTAACAATAGTTGTCCTCCCAAACCATGAGCATGGGATGTCTTTCCATTTGTTTGTGTCATCCTCAATTTCTTTTATCAGTGTTTTACATTTTTCAGAGTATAGATCTTTCACCTCCTTGGTTAAGTTTATTCCTAGGTATTTTATTATTTTTGGTGCAATTGTAAATGGGACTATTTTTCTTATTTCTCTTTCTGCTACTTCATTATTAGTCTATAGAAATGCACCAGATTTCTGCATATTGATTTTGTATCCTTCAACCTTACCAAATTCATTTGTAAGTTCTAGCAGCTTTTTGGTGGCATCTTTAGGATTTTCTACATATAGTATCATGTCACCTCCAAATAATGTAAGCTTTTCTTCTTCTTTACCAATTTGGATGCCTCTTATTTCTTTTTTTTTTTTAAGATTTTATTTATTCATTCATGAGAGACACACAGAGAGAGGTGGAGACACAGCCAGAGGGAGAAGCAGTCTCCATGCGGGGAGCCTGATGCAGGACTCCATCCCAGGACTCCAGAATCACGCCCTGAGCCGAAGGCAGATGCCCAACCGCTGAGCCACTCAGGCATCCCGCCTCTCATTTCTTTTTCTTGTCTGATTGCTATGGCTAGGACTTTCGGTACTATGTTGAATAAAAATGATGAGGGAGGACATCTTTGTCTTACCCTGATCTTAGGGAAAAAGCTTTCAGTTTTCCCACCATTGACTATGATGTTAACTGTGAGCTTTTCATACATGAATGCCTAGATTTTTTTAAAAAGCTTTTCTGATGATTTCATAAGCACCAGTGTTTAATAACCATTGCCCTACCATCCCCTTTAAATTGTCTGAGGACATTACCATAAAATATCTAGATGTAGGTTGGAAGAAACAGGCATCTATTTTCTTAAATCCCTCAACTCAAAACCTGGTCACGTATTTGATGCTGATTCCCTTTTCTTTCAGGTTTATGGTGAGTCTGTCTTAGCAGCTAGTTCCACAAGGGCTAGGATTACTTTGTTCATCAATGTAGACCTAGTACCTAGAACAGAACATGACACATAGTAGCCATTCAATAACTATTTGCTGAATTATTGAATAAGTCTGCAATTGGTCAGTGTCCCAGTTGTGTTCAAGACTTCCCTGTTGGGTTGTAGACATCACTGGTCTCATTCTGGAAGGCACATGAGGATAGCAATGGGACTTTGAGTTATTGGTGCCCAACCCCCAAGTGAATATCCAGGATGGCCAAAATACATTAACTTAAGTTGGGTAGGTGGTCCTAATGATCTTATGCCTTTGAGAATAGGATGCATTCCTGGGTTATAAGGACCGGTGGGCACCTACCTGATGGATTCTTTTCATAGAGACTAAGACTAGTTTAGGGTGTACTCATACTATGATTTATGAAGTAAAAGCTGGGTCTTCCACAAATATCTAACTCAAGCCAGTTTCTGCAAGGTGATGTCATCAGCCTCTTACAAAGGATTATGATAGAAAAGTGATCAGTGTTACCTGAACTCAAAGGCCCAGAAGGAAGATTTAAGTGAAAAAGTAAGTGGTTACCAAGCAATTAAAGCATCTTTCAGTTCCTGTCAGAATGCCCCAAAAGTATCTGGAGAGGTGGATTAGTTAGCTAGACCAAATATATAGTCTTGCATCATAGCCCCCATGAGTGGATTATAAGCAAATAAAACTCACTTTTAGAAGGGCTGAAGTCCTAGCCAATTTTCTGCTCTGGGCTGGCAAGGACCACAAAACGGCTTTTGTCTTTACTGATATGGAGGAGAGAATTAGACAGTAGTATGTATTGGTTGCCACAGGTTAGAACTGGAACCCAGGATAACTATGACCTGAATTCATTCAGACTGACAAGATGAGGCTGACCAATAGTCAGGATGATTGGCAAATCAGAAACCTGGAAGAAGGCTGCAAGCACAATTTGAACTTTTACTTCTCTGTTTTGTATGTGGAGCACAGGAGCACATTTCCTACTCAACAATGAGATTCTTATATAATCCCCACCAGGAGAGGCTATCAGGGGGATGCCAGTGGCAGACCTAGAAGTTAGATTTTGACTCTAGGTTCTACTGTTCCTCTAGGGTGAAGCTTTTCAGAGTTTCTCTTTAGACTTAAACCATTAAAGCCTCATCATGGTTCATTCATTCAATCCCTCAGTTCTAAAAGAGGACCCTACCTTTTAAGGATTTGGTGGGGGGGGGGGGGTGTGCGCGCGCACAAGTGAGACAATGCATAGAAAGGAATTAGGAAACTGCTTGGCACAGATAAATGCTTAATATATGTTAGCTACTGTTATTCATTAAGTTGTGCTACTGTTATTTCCCGAGCATCTACTGTGTTCCAGCCAAATGCTGCAACACATAGATTCTAAACATGGGTCAAATTGAGAAAGGAAGCCCCAAATCCTGATCATTCCCAAAAGGCTTGTTCGCTGGCTGTCTTTCTTGCAGGTGGGAATTGGTTACCTGAGTTATCAACTTCTGGTTTTTTAAATTCCTCTCACAAAATTCCCTTTTTTTTCTGACCAATGGGCCTTCTCTATGAGTGCAATATGTTTCCAGAAACCCCTTTTTCCTAAGTCTGGACACAAAGGAATGGAAGAGATGACCTGTGAGTGATGAACACAGTGGTTCATAAGATGGCCTAGCAGATGTGATCCAGGTGGGCCTCATGGTGCAAGTTGAAGGATGTGAGTGTGTCCTTGAAATATGAAAAATATTTTTAAAAGAAAAGCTTAGGAATTAAGCAAAGGAATAATCGTCCCACTGGGTGTGGTTGGGGAGATGGTCAATGGAAGCCTTCCTCCACCATAAGTAAGATGTTTGGAGTTTCTCAGTAGGCATTCACCCAACTGGAACTATTAAATGTCTCCCTAACAGGTACTCTCATGCATATGTCTTTTACAATTCTATTAGCAATCCTGTAACATAACAATTCTCTCTCCTTCTTTGACTTATTTATTTTTTTAATCTTTTTAATTTATTTATTAAATGAGGAATTTGACAATCAGGAAAGTGAAGTGACTTGCCTAAGGTCATACCGTTTTAAATTTTGGGCTTATGATTTCCAATCCAGAGGGCAACATGCTTGTAGGCCGGGAGCCTATAAATCATAAGCCTATAAAGAACTCATTATTAGCAGCAACCGTTAAAAGGAGGGAAAGAAGAGTTAAGTGAAGGTGTTTTCAATGCGGAGGAGGGGGTCCAGGTTCCAAGACCCAGGGGAAGGAGAGGGTGAGTCTGTTAGAAAAAGCATTACGGGAGTCTTGAACCTTCTGACCCCACGCCTCTCCCCCCTCCTTGGCCTCGTCTGGTTGTTTTTTGTTTTTGTTTTTGTTTTTGTTTTTGGTCACTTAGTAAACATTTATTGAATGAATGGATAGAAAACTTATACATGCAAAAAGATATCCAAAATATAGTCTACTCCCTGTTACCGCACAACAGAAAACCGAACATACAAGCTTAATAACCTAATCAGCCATAACATGTTAGAGATGGTGACTTTCACTAAACTTTTCCTTATCTTTAAAATTGCTTCTTTTCAAACCTTAATTTGTTTTTTTTTTAATTTGGACAATGTAGACTTTTATTTTATATATATATTTTTTTATTGGAGTTCAATTTGCCAACATATAGCATAACACCCAGTGCTCATCCCAAGTGCCCCCCTCAGTGCCCATCACCCAGTCACCCCCCACCCCCCGCCCACCTCCCTTTCCACCACCCCTTGTTCATTTCCCAGAGTTAGGAGTCTCTCATGTTCTGTCTCCCTCTCTGATATTTCCCACTCATTTTCTCTCCTTTCCCCTTTATTCCCTTTCACTATTTTTTATATTCCCCCTTTATTCCCTTTCACTGTTTTTTATATTCTCCCCTTTATTCCTTTTCACTATTTTTTATATTCCTCTCTTTATTCCCTTTCACTATTTTTTATATTCCCCCTTTATTCCCTTTCACTATTTTTTATATTCCTCTCTTTATTCCCTTTCACTATTTTTTATATTCCCCCTTTATTCCCTTTCACTATTTTTATATTCCTCTCTTTATTCCCTTTCATTATTTTTTATATTCCCCCCTTTATTCCTTTTCACCATTTTTTATATTCCCCCTTTCTTCCCTTTCACTATTTTTTATATTCCCCCTTTATTCCCTTTCACTATTTTTTATATTCCTCTCTTTATTCCCTTTCACTATTTTTTATATTCCCCCTTTCTTCCCTTTCACTATTTTTTATATTCCCCCTTTATTCCCTTTCACTATTTTTTATATTCCCCCTTTCTTCCCTTTCACTATTTTTTATATTCCCCCTTTATTCCCTTTCACTATTTTTTATATTCCCCCCTTTCTTCCCTTTCACTATTTTTATATTCCCCCTTTTCTTCCCTTTCACTATCTTTTATATTCCCCCTTTCTTCCCTTTCACTATTTTTATATTCCCCCTTTTCTTCCCTTTCACTATCTTTTATATTCCCCCTTTCTTCCCTTTCACTATTTTTATATTCCCCCTTTTCTTCCCTTTCACTATCTTTTATATTCCCCCTTTCTTCCCTTTCACTATTTTTATATTCCCCCTTTCTTCCCTTTCACTATTTTTACTATTCCCCAAATGAATGAGACCATATAATGTTTGTCCTTCTCCGACTGGTTGCTAAGCCAAAGCCGAGCACGGAGGCCGCGCACCGGAGAAGCACCTGTTGCGCCCCGAGGCTGTGCGCGCGCCTCACCGCGAGCCCCGCACGCGCACCTGGGTCCGCGGCCCGACCGCCCGCGGGGACTCGCGAACAGCTGGACTCGGAGCCCCGCCCCCTGCCGCGCCCCGCCCACCGGGCCTGGCCCCGCCCACCGGGCCTGGCCCCGCCCACCGGGCCTGGCCCCGCCCCCGCCCCGCCCCCGGAGTGGCCCGGGCTCCCGGCCCGCGGCGGCGGCGCTGCAGGGAGCGGACGGCGGGCTGCGCGGGCGGAGGCACCGGGACCGGCCGGCGGCCGCGGCGCTCGACTTTCCCGCGGGCCCGGGCCATGCCGGAGCGCGGGGGGCGGGCGGCAGCATGAAGGGCGGCGAGCGGCCCTACACCCGCGCTCCCTCCCTGGGGTGGCTCTTCGCCCGGTGCTGCTGTTGCCTCCCGTGCAGGGGTGAGTGGCTGTGCGCGTTGCACCTCCCGCCAGCGGAGCCGGGCCGGCGGGGCCCGGAGCAGGGGTGCGGGGCTGGGGGCTGGGGGCTGGGGGCAGGGGCGCGGCGCGGGGGGGGGGTCGGCGTGGGTCGCCCCGGCGTGGATGCCGAGCGCATTTGCATCGCAGTTACTTACTTGTCAGCGACTTTGGAAGTCAGGACGCCGGGCTGCAGGGCAGGGGGGAGGGGAGAGGGTTGGGAGGGCTGAGGGGTGATGGGGAGGTTGGGGGCAGGCCCCCTCCCGGGCCCCCCCAGCTGTGTGTCCCTGCGGTGGCCCCAGGGGCCCTTCCCTGCTCTCATTTACATATGGATCTCCGTGGAGGGATTGACGAGTGACTCCTAGCTATAGGAATGTGTTTGACACTTGTGTCTACACTAGGAACTATTTTTGCCAAGTGACAATTTTCTTTGGGGACTGGAGCGGGAGTTTTGGGAGTTTTTCCCCCGCCTGGGCTTTCTCGCAGGCTCGCTGGCTGGGGTTGCAGCCCTGGGCTCTGGAGCTCGGCTCATTAATTAACCAAGAACTCTCTGTGCACCCAATTAGGGCTGTATTTAATTATTCTGCTAATTTTATTGTTGTCGGGGAGATGGCAGGAAGCAGCTAACTTCCCCAAAATCGGCCTGCAAAACAAGATGGTGAGAAGGCTCGCAGGGAGGAGATCATTGTGGAGAGTCTCCTGAGAAAGAAATGGGGCCCTTCCCAGACAGGGTGCCCGCAGGTTCCCCAGGCTGTCCCAGTGTGTTTAACATTTCGGCTTGCAGGGTGGGGAGAGGACACATCTTGCTCCAGGGCGGTTAGAAGTCAGAATATAGCCTCTCAGTGGACATTTGCCCTTTTTAAATTTTACCTGTTGGACATCCCCCCACCCCTCCCATTTACGGTGCCCCAGTGTCCATCCTCTTCCTCCTGGAACAAAGTCCCGATGGAACTTCCTCTCTGGGTTACTGATAAATCTGCTTCATCTTCATCCACGGCCCACACAGAGCAGAGCCCTGACAACTTCTTCTTTCTGAGCCGATAGAAGGCGACAGAAACTAATTAAACCTGAAGGACCTTTCGCAAGTCTTTAGGCTCACCGTGCCCGCAGTAGCCTTCCACTCTGCGCGTGCAAGTAGACCAGCGTGCCGGCCAGCTCTAGAAGCCAGATTGAGATGGAGGAGGAATCTTAGGGGGCCAGGGGCCCTCCCCAGAATCCAAGCCTGGTTCAGAAACATTCCAGACCAAGCCTGGGAACCGAAGGAAGGGGACATTAAAAGTGAGAGGAAGCAGGAAATGATGGCCAAGGGGAATCTGAGTGGGTGGGATTGCTCCGGCGGCTGTGCTGCTTTCTTGGTGAAGGGTTTCCCAGTAGGACTTCTTGGGAGCCCATTTCCTGTTAAAAGCAGAACTCGGGGACTGTGGGCAGTGCTTTTCTAAAGCCCCTGAAGCTGCCTGCTTGAACCCAGCTGTGGGGCAGCCCAGTTTGCCTGCAGAGGAATTCTCCTGGGGTCTCTGGGCCCTTGGCTTGGTGGATGGCCCTGGCTGCCCCTCCCGCGCGGGGCCCAGGAGGTCGGGGGGTGCTGGGTGGGGAGGGAGAGAACCCGCCTCCTGCCTGCAGGACTGGGAAAGCCGCAGCTGCAGGCTCTGTGGCTCGCAGAGGGGCCCTGGGAGGAAAGGGGGTGTCGTGAGGGCCAGAGCAGGAGGGGAACAGTGACCCTCAGCTGGGGATTGGAGGAAGTAACAGACAATGAACGCAGCTTAAAAATGAAAAGGAAAGTGATGGAGGTGGGTGCCTTGTCCCCTTCTCCCGCTTTCCTCCTTACTCCTTCCCAGATGTGAGCCGTGGATTTGACAAGCTGGAGCTCCAATCTGCAGGTGATGGGGCGGGGGCGGGGTGAGTTAGCTACCCTTTAAAGAACTGCTGGCCTCGGCTGGGCAGGGCCATCCTATCTGCAGGATGGGGCTACCCGGGACTCTCTAGGTTTGCTCTAGCAGGAAAGAGAGGTCTGAGTCTCCACCCAGACTGGAGTTATCTCTTCTATTCAGAAGCAGATTGCAAAGATAAGGTCTTGAGCATCTTGCCCAGAGCCCTGTGGACTCTAGAAAGAAACTTGCCCAATTGCAACACGTAGAAGGGCGCGGGGAAGTCTGAGTGGCTGACTAGAGCGGAGGGCAGCGCTGCCAGGGACTGTTGGCCTCTCTTTTCAGTTGAACCAGTTTCTCTGGTTGTACAGACTTCATACAATTGAAAGGCAGCTTGCCCTTTTCAATAAAGGCAGCTGGCTATTTGGCCTCCCTCTCTCCCCCTGTGGCTCCAGGAGCTGCACTCTGAAACTAGTGGGTCGGAACCCACGACTCTGGTTCCCAGGTCAAGGGGCCTTCCCCAACCGGCTTCCGGTCACTCAGAATTCAAAGGATGGAGGAAAGTCTAAGAAAAGTCCTTCTACAGTCTGAGGAAAAGAGGAAGTAGAACATTCTGGTTATTTTTGACCAGCCCAAAGCCAAGTGAGGTGTCCTAGACTTACTGGTGAATCTGAAGTGGTTGTAGCTGTTAGCCCAAGGGTAAGAGTCAAGGTTTTAGTAAAGTACCTGGGTGGCCTTTAAACATCATATTTGAGAAAAATGGGGGTGAAATTAGCAGAGCCTGTCTTTTGATTTGGAAAAGTGAGAAGAGCAACTATCTACTGTCTCTTCCAATTTTGGGGTTCTGTTGAGTATGAGGATGGTAAAGGGGTTTGATGGGAGGTGATCTTTCTTGCCTACCCTGAAATGGATTTCTTAGGGCAGGAAAACTGAAAACCCAAGGTGGGATGGAAATAGAGATCAGGTGAAAAGAAAGAAAGACAGCAAATACATTTAGAGCTGCCTTTTTACAAGGGGAAAAGAGCCACGCGTGAGCTGATAGCATATGCATATGTCTGAAGGCTGATTAATCACTGATGTCATGCTTTGTGGGAAGTTTTGGTGTCGCTCTGGCTACTTAGACTTTCCCTTAAGCCTGAAGAACTGGGTCAGCCCTGGATGCTTCCTCAGTTGTCTTAAATTTTTAAAAAGCACGGAACCCAGAAACTTTTCTGACCTTGCTAGGTGGAAGCCAGTGTTAGAGCCTCTCATGTTCTAGTCCACTTCAGGCGTAATTAACTTGGGGTATGTGGACCAAAGTCCCTTCTGGGAAACCCTTCCTGATTACTGTCCACCTCTGCATGTCCACAGTGTGCACAGGATTCATTTACATTTGTTTACTACTATACCTCTGTCCCTACCTCTCGAGGCCACGTGCCATTGTGTGTTCCCATTTACACCACAAGTGCCCGGTTCAAGAGTCTGAGTCAGAGGTAAAGAGAGGAAGGAGTGGTGACTTAACCACACTGAATCAGCTTAGAGGGGAGGTGCTGGGATCACATTCCCATGGCTTTTTCACCACAGAGGCCATTGGGTTCCAGCTTGACTCTGACATCATGGGCTCTGGGTAAGGGCCATGGGGCTTTACGGGGTATCCCAAGTCATCCTCATCTGTAAGCTCTCTTTTTTTTTTTCCTACCTTTTCCCAGAATCACTACTCAGGGACCTTATGACTTGAAGTGAATGTCTCTTCTTTGGCCTATAAATTAATACAGCTCATTTTATAAACTGATTTTAACGTGTGAAAGTATGACATCAAGTTCCTTTAGAAAGGTGCTAGTAACCTCAAAGAGAAGCTCTTGTGACATTCACTATTAGTGACTTAATTCACCACTCAAGGTACGAAATCCTTGGGATCTTAATGCACACACCCTTGAATTTCTTCATCTTCCAGGACATACCTGTACCACAAAGAAAATGGAAACCGCCATTTAGCATGTAGGTTTTTCCAGTGTATCTCCTGGTTTTTCTGCCTCCTGGGGAGATATGCTAACGTGGGGAGAATTACCACACATACCTACTGTCCCCAACCCAAATCCTGTTTCCTTTCCCCTATCTGACTCTCTGACTAGGGAATAGCAAGAAGGATATCACTTATTTCTGGGATAATAGTACTGACTGCCAGTTGGAGTGTCCCTGTAGAAATGGGAGTGAGTGTATGGGCTTGGTGGGATGAGGTGGAAATTGGAAACAGAAGCCAAATGTCCCTCCTCTGGTACAGCTGTAGGTCTTACACTCACCGATGATGCTGGAGGTATCACCCCCGTGGCTCCATGTGCTACAGTTTGGAAGTCCTAACATGGGATAAATAGGTAGAAATTCAAACTCTGAATCTATACTCTTATGCAAAATGATTTTATTTTTTTATGAAGATTTTATTTTTTTTATTCATGAGAGATAACAGAGAGAGGCAGAGACAAGAGAAGCAGGCTCCATGCAAGGAACTCAATGCGGGACTCGATCCCGGGACTCTGGGATCACACCCTGAACCGAAGGCAGATGCTCAACCACTGAGCCACCCAGGCATCCCACAAAATGATTTTAAAGTTAAAAAATAAAAGCGAACGTTGGGGGTTCACTTCTGAGCCCCCTATGGTAGTCCTGTCTCCACTGAAGAGCTGTTTTTGATATTCTCCTTCATGATCATTCCACTTGAGAATCTTCATGCTGTTCTCTTCTGCCCTGATGATACTCCTCATCCTTCGAAGAGCTGCTCCTCCTTCAGTGAGTGAGTGGCTACATGGCCTGTCCTTTCCTTCAGACCAAACCTCAGACTTTTCCTGAAGGGGGTCCTAGAAAAAGCATGGATCTGAAACCCAAGGGAGGGCTTTTCGAACAGAAGGGACAAAATCGTAGAAGGTTAGAGATCACTTAATAGAACTTCCTTTATGGAGGAGGAAACTGAGATACAGCCACTTAGTAGCAGATCAGAATTGAGCCTTTTTCCTGTACTCTTTCCTCAATCCATTATTGTCTTCTGGGCACATGTTTCTCCTACTATGGGCACAGACCAGGTCGCTCCAGCTCAGAAGGGTGGAGGCAATCCCTCGACTGGAATTTAGGTGTTGACTGTGGATTACCTGTAGTTCTGGGGGTGACTGCATTACCGGGAGCCCTTTGGAACTGGACCTGCCTGGTCTGCTTTGAAGTGTTCTTTCGTCTGAAGACCATGGAAGGCAAAGACTGTCACATAAGCTGTCCCGGAGCGGCTTATGCACATGTTCTTTTTTTTTTTTTTTTTTTAGAGGTTTTATTTATTTATTCATGAGACACATGAGAGAGAGGGAGAGAGAGAGACATAGGCAGAGGGAGAAGCAGGTTCCTCAGAGGGAGCCCGATGTGGGACTTGATCCCTGGACCGGGAACACGACCTAAGCCAAAAGCAGACACACAACCACTGAGCCATTCAGGTGCCCCCATGCACATGTTCTTAATGAATATCTTTTCATGTTTTCCCCTTGGGTTCAATTTAATCCAGCAAGTCCCTCCCCCACCCCCTTTCTTATCCCATCTCTTGAATGTACCCTTTTAGGTGGAAATGAACCAATGAAATGCATTCCTACCATTTTATCTTTGAACGTTGTTGGTTTTTATGTACACACAGTGTTTTAATTCATTTGACAAATGTTTATGTGCTGACTGCCTGCCAGCCCCACACTAGGTACTGGGGAGGATGGATGGGAGTCATAATGGTGCTGACCCCATTTGGCTGTTGTGAAGATTAGCTAAGGTAATGCATGTAAGGGGCTTAGCATAGCACCAGGCATAGAAAGTCTTTTTTTAAAAGGTAGCTACTATTGGTAACAGTAATCGTAATACTAGATATAGACCCCATCCTCAGGGGACTCCATCTAAATATTTGTGGACTATCTGCATGGCAATACTGTAAATCTATGTTCCTAAGCAATTTAATGGTCTTGGTTCAAACCATGGTCAACCGTGCCTCAATTCTGTGGCATTGTCACTGTGGGGGAAGAAAGTCTGTGGTCTAGAAATATGGTAGAGATTTCCTTCTTCTTTTTTATTAAACCAATTCAAAAAAGAAACACGTAACATTCCTAGTATTACAATCTCTACGTGTTCCATTAAAGAATATTCCAAAGAGGATACTGGCAAGAAATCCTAAACATCTCTGAGTTATTCTTCTCTGAGGGAAAACACAAGGTAAGACAATTGAGGCATAACTACACCGGTATTAAAGTTCAGATCCTGAGAACACGTCTTCTATAAAAACACATCACTTCTTCTTGGCTGCCCTTTGATTTTTCGCTAACAATCTAATGATGCGTGTTTTTCTATTCACTCCAGCCAACATTTATTGCATATTCATCATATGCAAAGCTTTGCTGGGCTGCTTTTGGCTGTTTTTGTCTAGATAAAAATCACCACCTGCTGCCCACAGCAGCCCTCAAGGTTCTGAGGTTTGGCCAGTATCTTCTTGGTATCCCTTGTAGATGGGAGACTTGGGTAGCTTGGCTCTCCCACTGGGTGTGCTCAGTAGTCACTGAAGAATATCTTTCCTGGTTGACGGGCAACCTTTTGTGTTATACCTCCTGGAAGGAGGGGAGCCCTGGTCATACCTGTGAGACAGCAAGAAGGCTGCCAGGTTGGCTTCAGCCAGGTAAAAGAGCAAAGATCAGAGTTTTAGAACACGTTCTTCAACATTTTTCTCACTTTCCTGGTGACCACAGTGAGGAAACTGTCAAGTTGAAAGGAAGGGAAACCCCTTCTACTGCTAGATTGAAACAGGATCTCCTCAAACATTTCTGTTTCTAGGTATCTGCTTTCCTTGGGGCGGGGTTAGTTGTAACCACGTGTGGCACCTGATTGTAACAGGCTCTCAGGACACTCCCCGTTTGTGCCCTCCTGCCGTTAGAACCTCCATATTGCTCCCCACTCCACGGGGAACCAAGCCTCACTGTTAAAAAGAATTGCAGGGACGCCTGGGTGGCTCAGTTGGTCAAGCATTCAACTCTTGATTTTGGTTCAGGTCATGGTCCCAGGGTGGTAAGATCGAGCCCCACATAAGCCCAATGTGGAGCCCTGCATCTGTGCTCAGTGGGGAGTCTGCTTGAGATTCTCCTCTTCTGCTCCACCATGCCCCCACCTCCCCATGCTCGTGCACACGCTTGCACGCTCGCTGCCTCTCTAAAATAAATAATTAAATCTTTAAAAAAAAAAATTGCAAACACTCCACTTCTGCACAAATTTTGGATCTCAGGCTCACAACCCTGCAGTGCCTCTTTCTCTTTTCTCTCTACTTAGAACAGAAATTCTTGAAGGTGTCACTGGGGAACATACTAGAAATGCAGATTCTTGGCCCCATTGACTCAGACCCAGCAGTCGTTTTAACAAGCCCTCCACGTGACTTGCTTTTTTTTGTTTGTTTGCTCTTTTTCTCTCCTCTCTAGCTCCACTCTCCCGTCCTAGCCCTGCCCTTCCCCCAGCTCCTGCGAAAGCTCTCTATAACTGAAGATGTCCTGCTTCCCTGGGGATTCTTGCTTTGAGCAGTGGGGGAGGCCCCGGGCTGACACACTTTCACTTGTCAGACAGGGGTAGGAGTTAGGAATCCCCTACAGTTTCCATGAGCTTTACAGCCCCCGAGGGTCCAGTAAGGGAAGAAGGCATCCTTCTTCCTGTTTTAGACTTTTTTGCTTTTATATTTGTTTTCCCCATTACTCTTAAAGCTAACTACAGAAAAAAATCAGAAGTTAGGCAAACAAAAACACCCTAAAAGTGTAACCTTTGCAGCATAATTCTAATTACCTAGAGACAACTTACTTCACTATTTAGTATGTCCTTTTCTATACATTTACCCCCTTAATAAATGGAGTATTTTATTTTTATTTTACAGACTGCTTTATAATCTGATTTCATTTAATCTTTTGAACATCTTCCCAGGTAGAGGCATTTCCAATGTATGTATGTGTGCATATGTTTGTGTGTATTTTATTTTTATTTTTTTATTTGATGACTGTGGCGGGGGCAGGGAGGGTGGAGCAAAGAGGGAAGGAGAGAGAGTCCTCCCTGAGCACAGAGTCTGACTTGGGGCTCCACCTCACGACCCTGAGATCATGACCCAAGTCTACACCAAGAGTCAGAAGCTCAACCAACTGAGCCCCCCAGGTACCCCTCCAGTGTATTTTTAATGGCTGCAAAGTGTTTCAGTGCAGATAATTGTTAGTATTGATTTCATATAATGGTTTAAAGGTTAGTGAAAAGGGATGAGGAAGAGCCTTGGGTAAAGAAATAGATCTTTCCAGAACCAGATTCTACAGCAGACTGAACCTTGTCCTGGGGCTTACATGTGTTCACTCCCTACATCCCCACTTTCCTTTCCTCAGGATGTATGGTTTACCCCACCAGAGAGGTGTGATTTATTCTCTAGAAGATCAGTATGCACTGTGGCAAGGGCACATTTTTCCCCACTCACCCCTTCTCTCCTCAACTTCTGATCGATCATGCAGTTGCTTTCACTCCTAGGGATTTTTCTTCTCTCCTCTCCCCTGTCTCTTTCCTTCCTTCCTTCTTTCCTTCCTTCCTTCCTTGAGACATACCTTTGAAAATGGTCATTTTAAAAGTATTGTAACTGGGAAAGAGTGTGTTGATTTTTTTTTTCCGAACAAAATCATATATAAACATTGGAAAAGCATTTAGAAATACAAATAAATGAAAATAAAATTTCATTATCTGGAGAGAGCCATAGTAACATTTTGAATAATCCTCTTAATCTTTTTTTTCCATGTATATTTCTTTTCCCAGAAATATGACATAGTAGTGTTATAAACATTCTTCATATTATATTTTGAACAACTTCTACAACATTTTTCTCTATGCCTTCAGTATAATGCTGGAGCCAGCCCTGCTCAGGTTGGGATTATTAAATATTTAGGGTTTTGAGAGTGGGTTGGTTAAACCATTGGTAGCTTGAGATGAGCCATGGTGGAGAAGTCACCAGACCCTACAAATCAAGGCTTGTGGGGTTTTCTTAGTTTTAGTCAAAGAGCTGGTTTATCAGCATACCAGGAGATGCACAATTTTACCATGCATAAATGTTTTTTTTTTAATTTTCAATCTATTTTTGGTTGTTTCTGATTTTGGCGACTATAAGCAATACTGTAATGACCAGTCTTAGAGCTAAGTCTTGGCACACACCCATCATTACATCCTTAGGATAAATCCCTAGAAACGGAGTTTCTGAATCAAAGAACATCCAGAATTACACAACTTACTTTTTGGCCAGTAAAACCTCCCGTTTCACACCCTTTGAAAGGAAGAGTGTACTGTTCTTTGTTTTAAGAGGATTTATGAGAAACATCCTGTGATACCAGGAATTTCATGTCTCTCCTGTTGTTTGCTTCTGTTTACATTTTCTGAATTAACTTAATTCTTTTTATATAAGGAAACACCCTGGCTGAGAGCCTTTGATTCATAGGCTACATACTGATATGCAAGTTGGAACAAATATATTTTGTGTTTGTGCTGGATTGAGAGGCAATATATCATGATGATTAAGAGCTTGGACTCTGGAGCCAAGATGAATTTGAATCCTAGCCCTGCTACTTTATCTGTGTGACCTTGTACAAGTTGTATAAAGGTCATTTGGTTCATTTGCCTCATCTGGAAAATGCAGATGATCAAGGAATCTAGTCTTGGGCTTCCTACAAGGGTTAGATGGGTTGACATATGTAAACTGCTTAGAACTGGCATGTGGCAAGTTCTAGGTAAGGTTAGATTATTGTTAGCATCAACAAGTATATAGAAGTCTCCATGGAATTGTGCCAACTGTCACATTCAAATGATTTCATTACCTCCTTCATCATATGGGAAGCTGACCTGAGCATTTCTTGCATCAACCTCCAAATATTTGAACACCATGTGGCAGGTATTGGACTAGCGACAGTAGAGAATTTGAAATGTTTTCATCCCCTTGAGAATCTTGCAGTCCAGCTTGGGAGCTGTTCCATAAATATGAAACAGGAAATAATAGCAAAAAAAAATGGGAGGAGGGGAATAGTTGCTGAAGACAATAAGAGGAAAGATACTCCAAGGTCCTACCTGACTGCTGACTAAAATAATTATGCAAAATCTCATGGGAACACAGTGGCCTGGGGTAATCTGGGAGGACTTCTCAGGAGATACAAGGTTCTCTCTAGGCCCTAAAGAGTGAGAAGGGGTTTTTGAAGGACTGAGTACATAGTGAGAGCAAAGCAATGTGGACATGCAGGGGACCACAGAGCAAAGCAGGTCACCTGCCTTCTAGAGCTGTGTTGCCCAATACTGTAGCCATTAGCCTTATGTGGCTCTTGAAGACTTGAAATGAAGCTAGTCCAAATTAAGATATGCTGTAGGTATGAATTTCATACCAGATTTCAAAGATTTAGTACAAAAAAAAAAAAAAACATTGTATGGGAATCTCAATAATTTGTATATCGATTGTATATTGAAATGATAATATTCTGGAGATGTTGGGTTAAATACAATATATTAAAATTTAATTGCACCTATTTATTCTTTTTTATATGACAATTAGAACATTTTAAATTATATAAAAGTCATATAAAATATTATATAGGGGCACCTGGGTGGCTCAGTCAGTTAAGCATTTGCCTTCGGCTTGGGTCATGATCCCAAGGTCCTGGAATGGAGCCCTGTGTCAGGCTCCCTGATGTGGCTCACATTTATGGTTTGTGCTCTACTTCGATTGGACAGAGCTGTCTGAGAGCTTAAAGTCCATAATACACTGATGTGCCGGAGTAAAAAGTTTCCGTCCCATCCCCGGGGCCAGTCCTAGGCCCTCCTCCCAGCCACCTCCATAATTCCAAGAGAATGCAGTCCCTCTGATGCCCAAAGATGCCCACGGGCCTCCTCAACTTTTAAGGGAGGCAGTTACGTATTTTCATTTCGGAGGGACAGAGTTTGTCTGGCCTGTTTGGCCTCGTGGGGCCCAAATTGCAAGTTCTCCACCAGAGCTCCGACCGGCTGGCCTCCAGGCACGCGAGGCGGGAAGACCCCGAGAACAGCACCGAACAGGAAGAGCGCGCCACCACCTCTCCCACCCCTCGCCCCTCGGCCAGCTGACTCCCCCTGGTCCTGCTCCTTCATGCGACGTGAGCGACATGAGCGTTGCTGGCCAGCAGGTCCCCGGAGTCTGAGGGAGAAGACGGGAAGCGTGGCAGGGTGGACAGGACAGAGACGTAGAGGTGCCACTAGGAGGGTGCGCGGAGCTCCTGGCTGAATTCGGGCAGGTTTCATTTCGTCCTTTGGCTGAATGATGTGTGAGTGCCCAATTGTGTCATCCTGAGCAGCGTTTGTGATCCCAATTTTTGTCCTCCTGGGCCATCACCAGGTGCCTGGCTGAGCACAGCGCTATCCAAGGTACGGGGATCATTTCCCTGCGTGTCTAGAGACCACCGTGTATATAGCTTGTCCTTGGTCATGGAACACTAGAATTTTACACCAGCTCAGACCATGAAGATCTCCGTTGTACCCATGAGAAGAGCACTTTGGAAAAGAGAAGTCACTTACCTCAGGCGTCAGCTGGTGACTTGTAAATGATACCGCTCTGTCTGTGGCATATTGCTTGTATTTTTGTAGAAGAGACGGTGAAATGTAGAAGAGCCCTGCCCTTTTGTCTGGGGGCACGGAGAGGGTAGAAGCACTAGGTCAAGTCTGAGAGGAGATCCAGCTCTTTGGAGGGAATCTAAGAGTTGAGGAACCTGGTGAATCAGGAATCACTCTTAGGCTCCTAGAACCGTGTCCTAGCCACTCAGTCTAGATTGGCTCCTGTAGAAACCTGCCCACGGTGTCTACTTACGTCTACTGTTTCTCAGTGTCTGGAGGGATTCTAGGGGAACTTTGCTGTGCTGAAATCGCAGCTGGATTCCCAGAATGTAGAACTGAAGGCTGGGTCTTCCTGCTGCCTCTAGTGAAATCAGGGTCTGCCCCGTCGGCCTCAAGTCTCCAAGCAAGACTAGCCAATACATGGGACCGTCTTGAGATATCTCAAGGGCGCTTCCTGTGACCTTCCAAGCAGAATGGAAGGTTAGGTTGATCTGGGGCCAGGCCCGATAGCCAAGGTGCTCTGATCTAATCGGGTCTCCATGATGTCTGTGGCTGCCACAGTATCTAAGGTCTCCTGGACAGGTCATTTATGACTCCTACAGGACTGGGCGATAGGAATCATAGCTAGTGAACAAAGTGGACATGGCACTGCCCTCATAAACCACAGTGTAGAGGGGGCAAGAGATGTCACATAGATTGTTCTAAGTGTTCTCAGAGCATGTATGAAAATATCTGTTGGGAGTGGAAGTGGAATCTATGTTAGGACAATAGGAATCCTATCTAACTAACTATCTGGAACTAACAATAGGTACCAAAAGTCTTGTTACTACCATGCTTCTGCTCCCCAAACGGTTATTATTTGCATCCTGGACCAAGTTTAAAGAGTCTTTCCGAAAAGTTTTTGCTAAATTATAGGAGAACACAAGGGAAATAGAGTAAAAGAAACACGAGGCCAAACAGTTTTCTAGAGTTCATGTTTTTGGTACCTTACTTGAAGCTGGCTGGCTTCAAGGGCTCATGTGCCATTCTTTGGTCCCCAGGCACCAGAGGAACATGTACTGTGTTGTGTCCATAAGGGATCATTGCTGAGGGTCTCACTTCCTAATTCATGACCTGGGGAACTGTCATCTTGTGACCAGAGCCCCCCTTCCTATATATTTTGACCCCAGAATCCAGCTAAAGGGGCTGGATTCCCATTTGCCATTCCACACATTGGGCTCTCCACAATGCTCTGAGGCATTGTCATCCACCGCGGCCGCCTCCTGCAGTGATACTGCACTGATTGGGCCTGCTGGCAGGACTCCACTGAGGCCAAGTGACCCTCTCTTGGCAACGTTGTGGACTTGACTCTACAACATGTGGGGCACTGTTCTCAGAGGACTCTGAGATCTTTTCCAATTCCCATTTCACAAAGGGATTTAAAAAATATCTGTTTACTTGGATTCTGTATGAAAGCAGGGGAAGAGCTCAATAACCTTTTGAAATTTTTTTCAGCCTTTCTAATTTTTAGGTCCCTTTGTGAGTGTGTGTGTGTGCGCGCGCCATGGTCAGGAAATTCTACTCCCTTCACAATTCACCTAAGATCCTAACCACCAAATAGTGTTTCCATTTTAGAGTAGCAGCAGCCAACTCTACCAGAGTGTCTATGGATCTCTTCAAACAGCCAGTTTCCCAGCCCATTCCCAGTGAGGTGGTCAGGTCTAAATTTAACCGTGACCTTCTGCCAGAACTCGCAAGCTTAGGCTGCAAGAGCAAAATCAGAGCTGGACTGTTCTCGGGGCGGGGGTGGGGGTGTGTATGTGTGTAGGGGTTAAAAGGAAAGGTGAGCAGAGCTTCCCAAAGGCCAGGTCAGCCCTGGGGGCAGAGAAGATGTTCGGGGCAGGGAGGTGTATAGTCATCCCAGGGGACTATTAGAGTTTATATCTAGCTTGGCCGCGTCCCTTGGAGAAAGTCAGCCAACCCTCCACCCTCTCGGTTTCCTCCCACTATAAAGTATCCGTGACATAACTCACCTGGATTTGTAATTACCATGGCTCCCTGCCAAGCATTATACCACAATTATGTGCTCACTCTTGCCTCTTATTCTACAATTACTGAACCCAGGTTCATGAGATACGATCTGCACATTGTGTTGTATGGATTTCAGCTCTTGTTTACTTGTCTGGCTTGCATCTTTTTGCATCTACCAACGGGTACATATCTCAGACACAGGATGGGGGCAGTGTCTGTAATTCTGTTGGTAGAATGGCTTTGCACATTTTATATGCCAAAGGTGTGTAAATGCAAAGCAGTGAAACTGGCTTAGTTTACAAAATTTAGCTCATAATATAGTCACACCTCCAGTTTGTATTTATAGTCCTGATTAGCATTCTATACCATAAAATTCACACACATATGTGTGACATCATATATATCTATGGATCATCATAGATAGATAGAGAGATATGGCATTTTTAGGATGGCATCAGCTTGGGATTCAAATAGGACAATTTTCTTTCTTTTTTTTTTTTTTTAAGTAAGCTCCATACCCAATGTTGGGCTTGAATTCATGACCCTGAGATCAAGAGTCACATGCTTTTCCAACTGAGCCAAGCAGGGAGCGCCTTAAATAGGACAATCTTTATTTTTCTGTTTGATCTCTAACAACAGTTTGGAAGTAATGTAGAGGCAGGTTTCGAGAGCCTGCCTTGAATGGATGTCTTTCCAGACTGCCTTGGCTTGCAGCTGAGAGAAGAACCAAATGACAGAGCTTCTGGAGCTGGGGTTCTAGCAATCTTTGAACATGCCCATCACAACAGGGACTTGATTAAGGAGGGAGCATGGGCCACTTGGTGCCCTTGTGCTCATCTGTCATTTTCTGTAAGTAAACCCGAGGAGTTCTACAGACAGTTCGCCCTTTAGCTCTGGTGTCCGAGGGAAGGGCACAGATCAGGGAGGGTCAGAGTGGCTCCATCCTGACCTTAGCACTTAATAAGCGTGTTGTGTTAGTCTAATTACTGACCTTTTTTATGCCAGTCTCTTCCTCTGCATCCTTGGGAAAATTCAGGTATCTATCCATAGGGTATTTGTGAGGATTCAAATAAAAAAAAGTGTGGACCATGTGTGTGGCTTAGTATAGTTCCTGGCTTCCTGGCACATAGAATGCACTCCATAAATACTATAGACTAGGCTAGCAATATACCCTAAATATCATTTATACCCTAAATAATATTCTTTCTCATTATCAGATATTTCTCTGACTCGCAGGGCAGTACTTTTAGGCAGGCCATTAAGTGGAATGGGGGATTAGCAAATATTTTTCAAAACTCTCTGGGAAAAACAGACTGTAACCTAGACTTGTAATTACTGGCCTTTTGCTCAATTTTTGATCGCTAGGAGTGCCCCTGTTTAAAACAAGTTGCTGATCTGGTCCTAGGGCTGATTCAGGGTGAGTGTTTTTATTAAGAAAGAGATAAAAGGTCTTCTCCCTACACCTGGAGGCCAGTGTGCTGACTTCTTAAGCAATTCCTCAGCAGGTCACTACTAAAGATCTTTGTATTTATTAGTCTTTGTATTTAGTTATTTTAGTGTATGCCATTATCCTGTATTCATGTCCAAAGTGTATCATCTTAGATGCATTTCTTTAATTAGTACAATTATCAGCTGTGTTTAGGGAAGTTTCTGGTCTGCCATTTATGGGTCAGAAATTCCTATTTTGTCATCAGCAGCCAATTAGAACTCCTTGATTTCAGTCACCACATTTACCACTTTTAAACAAAAAAACAGAAACATGACGTTTTGGTTAAATTTGTTATTGGCTAGATTTAGATTACTTTTTGCAAGAGTGAAACTCACAGATCTTTAGGTTTGCTGGGAAGAAGGAAGTCAACAGTCCGACAAATTGACACCTTTTAGGCCTATCTATGCTGAGTGGGGTCCTGTCCCCATCCTTGAATTGATCCCCATGGCCCAGGGAATAAAATGCTCAGGTGATTTTTGACTCTACCTTTGGGGTTGGGGCTGGAGGTGGAGATTGAGGAGGAACAACATTTCTACTCACAAACCTGGGCAATCTGTGATGCTCTTATGAAAGGCAAAGAAAAGTGGGTACTGGGGAGGCAGCCAGCATGCATCCTCTCTGTTGACCTGTGGGCCCCTTAGTCTAATGAGAAACTGCAGTAGGGGGAGCATAACTGAACCCCTCTGGAGGAGCGAGGAGGTTGTGTGCAGGCCTTGTGAAGAAGTGACATAAGAACTGGGCCTCCAAAAAAAATAAAATAAAATAAAATAAATAAAATAAAATATAAAATTAAATATAAAATAAAAAAAAATAAAGTAAAATAAAATAAAATAAAATAATAAAATAAAATAGAACCGGGCCTCCAAGGGGTGGAGAAGGGGGGGTTTTCTTCATCTAAGAATTTAGGCAAAGGAAATAGCATGACAAAGGACATAAAGTCCTGGGTACAAATGGAGTATTCTAGAAATGAGGAACAACTAACCATCTACTATGTGTGACTCTGGTATCTCCTTTGGTATCCAGCTTCTGGGGGTCAACCTGCACATCCCACAGATGGGAAGACTGAGGCTCAGAGTCATTAAACTGTTCTCCCAAGAGCATGTGGGTAATGAGTTGAATCTTGGTTTCCTCTCCATGTTCTACTCTCTCTCCCACTTACCCTGCTGCCCAACTCAACTCTGATCCTTGTATCAAGTTCTGTTTTTTTTTTTTTTTTATTATTATGGTGCTAGAATCTGGTACAGTTTCATATTATGTCCCTGAAACTATGGAATGGGTTAGCGGTTCCAGAAGCAGCCTTTTCTGGTCGGGTATTACTTTTATTTGCATATATAAACCCTGTGCCGCCAAAGGTCTTAACATAAGCACTGCTTGGCATACACACACACACACGTTTATACCCTAAATAGCAGAGGCCTAGAAATGTTTGTCTACTTTTGCCAACATCTGACTGTGATTATCTTTAACCACAGTCACACTGTTTGTCTCTTAAAATAGCACTGACTCTCCCGAGGAGGCTGTTTCTGGTTGTCAGGGCCCTCCCAGAGCTCTGGTCCACCTGCCTTCTCCTGGTAACCTTGCACTCCATGATTTCCTGGGATTGATTTCGCTCTTGCCTTGTGTTGACCCTCCTGAGTTCTTCCTTAGGACTCACAGACCTCTCCTGGTGGTCCCAGAACCCACCTGTTGAGTCAGGTAACTGACAGTAGATCTCTGCCTGTAATGTCCCTCAGCCTTTTCTCCTTCCTACTGCTGGCTCTGCCCTCAGGCCATGTCAGTATGCAGCGGTTGGGCACCTGGGTGGCTCAGTGGTTGAGCGTCTGCCTTTGGCTCAGGGCATGACCCTGGGGTCCTGGGATGAGTCCCACATCAGGCTCCCTGCAAGGAGCCTGCTTCTCCCTCTGCCTGTGTCTCTGCCTCTCCCTGTGTGTGTCTCTCATGAATAAATAAATAAAATCTTAAAAAGAAAATGCAGGGGTTGACTTGCCCCAGAAGAGAACAGACTAAAGGCCAAGTGGTGTTTGACCTTGTGAGATGGACCTGGCCAATTTTTGAAAGGGAGTATCCCTTCCCTCTGCCCCGGAGCATGGGTATTATAAATTTCTGTCTTTGCTTTGGGTTTGCCTCCCAGAAGCTCAGTATTCCCCCCTGCTAGTCCCAGGTTTCTTTGCTTTAAAAAATTGTTAGATGTTGACTCCAAACATGATGAGAGTAAAAGGAGGGAATGAAGGTGTTTTTCATCTTACAGTTTCTGACTCTGCATCACCCTGTCCCACCCTCCCCCACCCCTTAGAATAACACATCATACCAAGCCAGGGAAAACCACTACCAGATAGAGCCTGGTGGTCTTATTTGAGGTCTTCCTCCAAACCATCACTAGGATCAAGGGAATGAACATCAACTTATACACGTGATTCTGGGTTGTGTGCTCTGGACTTGGATCCAATCACTGGGAGATCCTTTTCCTGAAACATTTGGGGTGATGTGGGTGGCAAACACAAAAGCCAACACAGTTAGAACTCTGAAAAAAATAGATCTTCAGGACTGCATTCCCGTTTTTCAGGCTTGCTGTATGGTTTGAACAGTGTGTTCTCCAGAGTAGGGGCATGGAGGTCACCCGTTGAGCTCTGGCAAGAGCTACTCTTCGTGGCATCATTGGACTACATTGCTCTTTCTGAACCACAAAAGTTCTTTCTGCATAACCTTGTAAAAGGAGAATTGAAAGCTGAGGTGCCTAATTGCAGAAAATAGGTTTGGGAGATGAAGGTTACAGATGAACTCATGAAAGCCCTATAAATATTTTTATGATCCTTAAAATAAATTACCCCACTAAATAAGGAGAATGAGTACTGTGTTGATTTCCATTCTGTTGGATTAGAAATATTTGAAATTTTCCTAACTTGAAATGTGAACTAGATATCTTTCAATTCATTTTTGTGTGTTGATAATGGGTACTTTAAGACTCTTTCACGCCCACCCTCACTGTGGTCCTTCATCCAGATGGGGCTCAAAACTTTATAAGAGTATAGAATTTAGAGTCCAGTAGACCTCCCTGAATCCTGGCTCTGTCATTTACCAGCTCCGTAACCTGCCACAGGGACTTAACTTCTCCATGCCACATCCTCATTGTCAGCAAAATGGGCGTAATAGGACCTATGTGCACGAAGTGTGCAAATGTTACTGACAATGACACTGAAATGCTTAGCATTCCTGTCATGTTGTAAGTTCTCATAAAGAATAGCACAGAAAATGGAAATATAGACAGTGATGATGGCAAAACTTGTCATACATGTACATACATTTTACATGGTTACATACATAACCATGTACAAGTGGTTAAAATGGTAACTTTTGTGTTACATATATTTTATCATAGTAAAAAGAATCTTAAAATTATACCCCCCAAAAGGCTAAGTATATATGTGTGAAAGAGAGCAATTTATTAATTTATAAGAAACTGAAGGAGGTTTACCAAAGCATGATCTGTAGAAGGATTCTGAATGATTTTTTTATCCTCTTCTTTAAACTTTGATTTTCCCAAATCCCTACAGTAACAACACCATTTACTTCTGCAACTCGAAAATACTTTAAGTTACAACAAAAGTCTAAATGAACAAAAGCATAGCTAAGTAAAACAATGCCAGGCCACCCGCACTGTCAAGCAAGCAGGTCCCGGGACTCTTAGTTCTCCACCTGCCCTGTCATTTTTGGGGTTGATGGGGGCAGGGAGACAAGTGCAGCTTCACCCTGTCCTGGGCCCACACTGGCCTGTGCCCCCATCAGCAGTCTGTCCCTTGCCGCCATCACTGGTGGAACCAGGTGGGACCATGCAGATGGCTCCTTGTGACCCACCCTTTGGAGCAGCACTGACTGCAGGTGCCACATCCATCTTGACTCCCGATTAGAGTTTCAGTACCTTAGGGTTTCTGGTGTCTTGTATTTCATAAAGATGCTTGTGCACCCAGAGACATTTGTCAGCCCCCGTGCTTCCCCCATGGCATCACGATGTATCTGAGCACTCAAGATCAGAGTGATGCTTGGCCTTGCCTCCATCACCCACCCCCTCCTCCATTACACGGGACTGAGATTCCCTTTCTACACACACACACACACACACACACACACGAATGTTATTCTTGACACAGTTTCTAATCTCTCCTGAGACTTTGACTTAACACAACTATGCATTCATTCATTCAGCAAATATTTATGGAACCTAAATATACTGAAACTTAAAACACACAGGGAAACCAAATCATATTTATTAAAGTTTTTGCATGAGAGGAATTATGCTTTGGAGTAATTACTATGTTTTCCTCATATGGGACATCTTAGGTCCTTAGACTTTGGTCTTCAGTGATATCCTCTCTTAGGTGGGGGCCTGCAATGGTGACGTGTGGCTCAGCGGAGCACAGGAACTGCCCCAAGAGCCACAGCCTGAGATTTGCGTCTTATCCACCCAGTGAGCCCAGTGCTCCCACTACACAGTGCATTCATTCATACCCAGGCTGTGAGATGTATGACAAGGCTTCTTCTTAATCCTTTCTCATGGTCATATCTCCTTAAACATCCCATAATCTTGATTTATAAAATATGGGAAGTTTATAAGACTAATATAGAACAGCTTCTTTGAAGTTTCTACTTTTTTAAAGGCTTTTTTTTTTTTTTTTTTTTTTTTTTTTACAGATTTTATTTATTTGAGAGAAGGAGAGAGAATGCCATGAGCAGGGGTAGGGGCAAAGGGAGAAGCAGACTCCCCACTGAGCAGGGAGCTCAATGGGGCACTTGATTCCAGGACCCTGAGATCATGACCAGAGCTGAAGGCAGACTCAACCAACTAAGCCACCCAGGTGCTCCTTATTTTAGAGACAGAGAGAGGGAGAGCACATGGTGAGAGAGGGGCAGAGAGAGTCTTAAGCAGACTCTACACTGGCGCAGAGCCTGATCTGGGGCTCGATCTCAACAATCCTGAGATCACAACCTAAGCCAAAACCAAGAGTGGAATGCTTAACTGATTGTGCCCCCAAGGGACCCCTGAAGTTTCACTTTAAAATATTTTTCCTGACATTCAAGTAGGGTGAATTATGTCCCCAAATAACATTATATATAAAAATAAATGACAGGTGGATTTCAGGCCAATGTAATAGACACTAGAAAGGAAGTTAAGACAAATAACAGACTGGGGGAAAATACTTGCAACCTACATAATAGACAAAAGATTAATACTTGGAATACATAAAGAGTTTTTATAAATGACTAAGAAAAAAGCCAACAACCCAATAGGAAAAGTTAGAAACAAGCAAGACTTTTAAAGAGGCAATAAACTGTGCAGCCCGGGGGGCTCAGCGGTTTAGCGCCGCCTTCAGCCCAGGGCCTGATCCTGGAATCCCGGGATCGAGTCCCACATCGGGCTCCCTGCATGGAGCCTGCTTCTCTCTCTGCCTGGGTCTCTGCCTCTCTGTCTGTCTGTCTGTCTCTGTGTGTGTGTGTGTGTTTCTCATGAATAAATAAAATCTTTTTAAAAAGGCAATAAATGTTTGAAAAGATCATATCAATAATTATCAAAGAAATACAAATAAAAATAGGATCATTTTCACCCTTCGGATTAGCAAAATTATAGGGAAGGGGGTAGAAAAATAAATAGTTATATACCGGTGGGAATATAAAATGGTACAGTCTTTCTGGAGGGCAATGTGGCTAAATCAATTGAATACAATTGAAAGTGTATTTTGTCTTTTGACCTCCTACAAGGAGTATATTCTTAAAGAAGTGCTCATTTGTCCCAGGATGTTCAGGTGTTAATCTTTGGAATAGCTTGCAAGAAGATGGGCAGTATCATTATTTCCAGGAGGGGAATGGTGCAGTTTTACCGTGAAATACTATGTAGGCATATAAAACAAACAAAATACAGATGAGAAAATCTTACACTTGTTAAATGAAAAAAATGTATGGAAACTTCCAACTATATAGCATGAACTGCTTTGTGCAAGAACTGTGCATGCGTGTGTGTGTGTGTCTGTGTGAATGCATGGAAATGGCCTGAAAACCATACATCAGCCATGGTTACCACTAGATAGGAGAGTGGGATTGAGGTATAGGGGAATAGCGGGGAAGAAATTGGAGAGAGATGGAAGACTTCTTACCCTACAGTTTTCTAAGGTATTATTTGAAATTTCATAAGCATATATTTACACATAATGTACTTTTTAAAGTAATATATATTTACAGCAGATTATTGGGAAAACATAGGAGAAATTAAGGGAAATATTTCACCTGTAAGTCTAGACAGCTTGATTCTAGTTACTTATCTCTCAGTCTTTTCTGTATGTACATTATGTGTATGGGGGGGTGGCCAGTTTTATACTCAGCGTTTCCTGCTTCTTTCACTTAATGTTGTCTAAGCATTTCTCTACAGTCTGACAAATTCAGCCTCTGATGTGACCTTTGGGTTTTTTGTTTTTTTTTTTAAGATTTTATTTATTCATGAGAGACACACAGAGAGAGGCAGAGACACAGGCAGAGGGAGAAGCAGGCTCCCTGTGGGGAGCCCGATGCGGGACTCGATCCCGGGTCTCCAGGATCAGGCCCTGGGCTAAAGGCAGGCGCCCAACCGCTGAGCCACCCAGGCGCCCCTGGTTTTTGTTTTGTTTTGTTTTGTTTTTTTATTTATTCATGAGAGACACAGAGAGAGATGCAGAGACACAGGCAGAGAGAGAAGCAGGCTCCATGCGGGGAGCCCGATGTGGGACTTGATCCCTGCACTCCAGGATCACGCCCTGGGCAAAAGGCAGACACTCAACTGCTGAGCCACCCAGGTGTCCCCTCTGGTGTGACCTTTGAATGTTTATTATAAATTCATTCATTTATATATAAATTCATGTTCAAAGTTCTAGAAAAATGGCCATGAGGAACAGGTGTGTGAAGACTGAGTACTCACCCAGTCTGCCCGGGAGGGGGGGTCCGTGGAGGGCAGCTGGGCTGGGCATGAGGATGACCCACTGGAAATCTGAGGAAACCATACAGCATCCCCTCTAACCCTTTCACTTTCTCCAATTACCAATGGACCTTCTGTGTTGCTTTCTCCCCAGTTCAGGTTCTAACTCTGGCTTCCCCAAGCTGCTTTCTCTTTGTGGGCCTGCCTGAGAACTGGGGCCAAAGGGCAAGATCTGAAGGTCAGCCGTCCCCGGGAGTAAGGGCGTCTGAAAGTCAGCTTAGGACGTAGGCCTCCATGTGTGTATCTCTCTCTGAGTTTTAAAGGTGAAGAAAAAGACTGGTGCAGATAATCGAGAGCTGTTCTTCCATTTGGTTGATTGGTAAACTGAAACCCAACAAGATTGGGGTTTGCCAAAAACTATGCAGCAAGTTAGCAGTAAGACTAGAATCCTCTCTCCTGGGATCCTTGGTGTGGCCCAGGGCTCTTTCTGCTGCATGAGGAAAGGTACCTAAGCCACATTCAGGCTGTCTGGAGCCCTGAGACTTGGCCGACGGTGCTGCGGGCTGGGGAAGGGTCACTTGGGCTTCAGTTTTAAGTCCTCCTGTTCATGTAAGTATTTTCAATTTTCAAAGTCATAAAGGACTTCCTAACTTTAGAGAAAGAAACGGGTGGGAAGTTTTGTGAGCCAGGCAAGTCCTCTCTTCTAATGTGAATCTGATCACTCTGGGGTCTTGGACCTGAGTTCATGAACGTTCCGTGTGTCATGCTGCGGACCTGTTCACACTCGTCATGCACATCTGTGAGCATGTGTGCATGCGTTTTTGCGTGTGTTTGCACCTGCTGGGATCTGCTTCTACATCTGCGATGGATGAGGAGCAGCAGGTTGTAGAAGGCGGTAGGGAGTAAGCTAAGGAAAGTGAAGGAGACTCATGGAGCAGGTGACCCAAAGCACTGCGGTCTGATGGCTCACGATGGAGCTGGCTATCTCCCAGACCCCATAGGCATGACTGTATTACAAAACAATATTGCTTATTGTCGTTCAGCTGTCATTATTGTCATCGCTGTTCATTGTCACGTAGTAACCTTTCACTATTATTTTAAGTATGCATCGTGGGCAGCCCCGGTGGCACAGTGGTTTAGTGCTGCCTGCAGCCTGGGGTGTGATCCTGGAGACCGGGGATTGAGTCCCACGTCGGGCTCCCTGTGTGGAGCCTGCTTCTCCCTCTGCCTGTGTCTCTGCCTCTCTCTCTCTCTCTCTCTGAATAAAAAAAAAAAAAAATGCATCGTTATCTCACAAGTAGGTGTTGCTTAGCCCCAGTTTATGATGAGGACGCCCAGGTTCAGAAGGCCAAAGAGGCAGAGCTAGCACTCAAATCCCCGGGTCATCTCAACTCTACCACTTGCCACCTGTATTTATCCAAGCACACACAAGCACCTTGGCTTCCTTTTTCTTCGTTAATATTTAGAACATATTTATTGAGCACCTGCTATGAAATCTTTTTCCAACAAATGTTTATTGAGTCTTTTAGTTCTTGTGTCAGGCACTCTTCTAGGCACTGGAAACGTAATAGTGAACAACAGGTGACAAAAATCCCCAGCCCTCAATGGAGCTTCTATTCTAGAGAGGAAAATAGGAGATATAATAAGAGTAAATCCTATAGCGTAGATATTTTTAAAAGTAGTGTGTTAACCGAAAAATGTGCAGTTCGACAAGGCCAACAGGCGAAGAATGCTTGCCCCTGAAAAGGCAGCCTGCTACCCACATTGCCACCATGCAGGGCGCCAGAAGAAAACACCGAGAATTTGCTGGCAGGTGGAGAGAAGAAAGGAACCGCGGGTCTGAGGCCTCTATAAGGCTAGCCAGGGAAGTCAGGTGTAGGATTGGCTAGTGAGAATCATTTCAGCAGGCCCTGGAGTGCAGGGGCTCTCCCTAGCTGTCTGGTTCTGGCCCTGGGGAGCCTAGGGCAGGTGGATACTGGCCCAGAATGCAGAGCCCAGTGAAGAAGATGGTTGGGGAATGTGGGCTCTGGATTGGGGGGTTTGTGTATGAAAGGCACAGTCCCAGTGGAGTTATTTGCTGTCTCTAGGAATTATGTAGCTGTCTCTGGGAAGAAGGGCTGTCCCTCCAGGGTCAGCAAGGCTCCAGATAGCGAAGCATCAGAATACAGAAAATAAAAAGACATGGTTGATATAGCAGGCTAAATGGCAGTAAATGGTACAGGGAAAATAAAAGGGGGAGGGGTGGAGGAGGGAGATGTTGCAGAGTTAAATAGAGTAGTTGGGGGAGACTGTCCTGGGAAGGTAGCATTTCAGTGAAAACCTGAATGCAGAGAGGAAACGAGCCATACAGGATCTGGGGGAAGAACTTTCTAGACAGAGAAAGTATTAGCAAGGTCAGAGGGGGGGACGTATCTCATTGATAATGCTACCTAAAGTTTAGCCTGTTAGACCATAGCAGGAGGAATATAGGTGAGAGCACAGGTGACACATAGGGTTGGAAGCACAAAATGATAGTAGGAAAGGATGAGGTGGCCTTACGTGTGTGAATTGTATGTGCAGGATTTTGTCCAGAGATGAAATCTGAATATCTCAATCTTTCCCATTCATCCATTTGGTAAGGTGGTTTTCCCCAAATCCTTAAAAAAGATTCTTTTTTTTTTTTCAAGATTTTATTTATTTGAGAGAGAGAGAGCATACGAGCAGGAGGAGGGGCAGAGGGAGAGGGAGAAGCAGACTCCCCTCTGAGCAGAGAGCCTGATGTAAGACTCGATCCCAGGACCCTGGGATCATGACCTGAGCTGAAGGCAGACGCTTAACCACCTGAGCTACCCAGGTGCCCCGAAGAAGAGGTGATTCTTGATGGAAAGGTGATTCTAATTCAGGACAGATTTATCTGGTTGCACAACGTGGCCCAATCAGAAACTAATACTTTTCAATTAAAGTAAAATCATATCTCATCACCTGTCCCTCACCCCAGCCTCTTTGAAAACCCTCCAATGGCTTCCCGTTGCATTTAGGGTAGGGTTCCAATTGACTGCCGTGGCCTGCAAGGCTTTGTCCAGCTGCCACCTGCCTTCCCAACTTCATTTCATATCCCTCCACCCGCCCCGTGCTCCAGCCACAAGAACTTTCTTCAGGTAACTCGGACATCCCAAACTTCTTTCTGCCTTAGGATTTCCACACAGTGTACTCTTCGCCGAAGGCCTCAGCCCCATCTTTACATAGCTGGTTCCTTCTTATCATTCAGATCCAGGCTTACTCTCCAAGAAACTGTCACAGCTGCTCACTCTGAAGACATTATCCAGGCCCCCCACGGCTCATTAGCCAGTTTAATTCTCTAAAACCTGTTCAGCAGCCTTGGACATTTTAAACACTCGTGTATTGGTGTCGTATGTGCCCTATTCCCACCCAGCTAGAACATTAACTTGACTTTGTCTCCTTCACTGTCCAGCATTGGGAGTTGCACCCGGCGCATAGAGAACACTCAGTAAGCGTTTGTTGAATGAATGAATAATAACACGATATCTTCAAATATAAATGTTATATAAATTGAGCCTATAGGACCTAGCGGTTAAGTAATAAAAGAGCCACCATAATGGGGCTGGGTCAAGACAGTCTTCTAGGAAAGAAGCATTCTTATGGAAATAGTCTAATTGTGGATCTTTCCTGCAAAGGATGTCTCCAGGGATATCTGTGGTGCTGGGTGATGCCCCATCCTAATCGCTGCTGATCATGAAGCTGGGGGTTCCAGCTCTAGGAAGGAGGAGATGGCCTCATCACCCTTGAGCAGACGTGGCAAAGTAGCAGCCCTTGCGCCTTTGCTCCCAGTGTGTAGTATTTGGCAGCAGAGTGTTTGGATTCTTTCTAAAACTATGAACGTGAATGTCTTTAGCTGACTTACTCTCTCCATTTTGCCACGCATGCCTCTTCTGACTCTCCACGTCCAAAGTCTTCTCATGTTTACCTTCCCCGAAGACATCAGAGCTTTGACCCCTGCCCTAAGTGAATAAGTACCCTGTTCCCTCCAAGTCCAGTGGGTACCCTGGATGTTTGTCCCGATTGAAGGGAAGTTAAAATACTGCTGGAAATAAATAAATAAATAAATAAATAAATAAATAAATAAATAAATAAATAAAAAAAATAAAATACTGCTGGTAAATCTCGAAACTAGCTCACATCTAGAAGAAAAGGTGTCAGCTTGTCTTACCGGCCCAAAGGCAGGGTGCTTACTAAAGGGAGTTTCTGGTCCCAATTATGCAAGTGATATACATGGTATAACTAGGAAGTGACCTTCCTAAGTTCCCATAGTATCCTCCAGACTCAGCCTCCCTATCCTGCTCATCATGCACCAAGATTTATTATTTATGACAACAATTAAGCAGCCCAATTCAGTAGAAGCCAGCATTGGAGCTTCTAAGGTTCTCACTGATCTATTCTCGTAACCCCTATTTGTCATTTCTCCCATCTTTAACACTCTCAAACTTGACTTGGGAGTTAGGAAATGCCTTGCCATCTACCAAGATTTTGAAATCATGCCTCTGCTCTTCAACCTCTGGCTTTTTTAGCGGGTCATTCCCCATACTCAAGACCCTGTGGCAACCGGCGTTCTTGGTCATGATAATCTATCTCTCCGTATCTATTAGTAAAATATTGTAGGTAATTAACATAGCTGGCCAGCACTTAATGGCTGCCCCTACCCCACAACAGCATTTTCAGTGACAATTTCAAGATCTATAGAAGGAACTCCTAGGTTGAGTACAAACCTGACCCCAGATTAGCTTCTAGAATCCCCATTTAGGAGTATGAATTTCACGTGGAAACTTAAGGTTTACTGATAATTGTATGCCCACGAGGCCAAAGTCAACCTTAAATAGCAAGTCAAAGCACAGCTTAGACAGTTTTAACAGTCCAGTTCTAGCCTTTTGCATAGCCACCATTTTTATTATACATTGTTAAATCTGTTTTTCAGTGGAATAGAAAATTATTCTCCTCTCACACTCATGACCAGGAGATTATGTCATAAATGGAATTGGGTATTGCATGCAGGGATGTGTTCAAACACCACATACAGCTGGGTATTGTATCACTTACAGTTGATTTGTATCAGAATTTTAAAACATCAGCACTGAGCAAATATGCAGTTTCACTTGATGGATTAGAAAGTTGTGCCAGGAGCAGACACCACGTTAACCAAGGGATCAAACTTAACATCCCTAGAACTGGATTGAATCAATAGTTAAAGTGTTGTCTCACATGGTACATCATTTTCAGGGGGATTCCTGCCAAAAACACACACTAAATCGAATTGAAGGCAACATCCAGCAAACCCAAACTCTGAGGGCTGTTTTACAAAATAACGACCCTGTGCTCATAAAGATATCCAAGTCCTAAAAGACAGGACCTTTTTCTATAAAGGACATCATGGGAACAACTGGCAACATTTGAAGAGAGTATCAATGTTAAATTCCTAATTTTGTTCATTGTACCCTGGTTATATAAGAGGACGCCCATGTATTTAGGAAACATACACTGAGGTATTTGGGAATCAAGAGGCATCTTCTCTGTGACTTATTCTCAGATGGTCAGAAAGATGGAGAGCAAGTGAGAGAAAGAGAAGAAAAAGCAAGCGGTAAACTGTTAGCATTTGGGAAATCTGGGTGAAGCCTATATAGGGATTCTTTGTACTAATCTTGCAACTTTTTTCTAAACCCAAAACTATGTCAAAATAAAAACCTTTAAAGAAATGAAGCCATGGGATCATACTTGTGAACCTCATCCCAGGTAAGCCAGGCAGTGAGTGGGCTTTCCCAGCCATGTGCACCCTTAGCATGAAATCTGTGCTCCGGGTCTGAGAACGCAGGTCCAGGGAGGAGGGGCACGAGGGCACCGCTGTCTGAAGAGCAGAGCAGAGCAGTGAACACTGAGATGTTCCTCTTGGTTGGGCGGCTTAGACTGAATTTAGCTTGTTTGTTGCTTTTTTCCAAGCCAGGTAGCGAGGACCCAGAGGAAGACTCACTTGGCACAGGTGTTTGGACATGGGGCCAGGCTAAGCCTGCAGGGTCTCTAACTATGTGAAGTTCAGAATACTCTGCACCTTAATACTTTTCTCCCCACCCCCACCCCACCCCTCCCCCACCACACAATGTTAGTTTTCCCAAAAAAGGACACTGAAAACACAGTCGTTGACCACCAGCCACTTGTTTCTTCCTCCAGGTATGCAGTTTCCCCTCTTCTTCCCTGGGGTTCCCTAGGAGAGTTTCCATTGCAACATTTTTAGTTAAGTAGCGCTTAATTACAGTCTTAAACTTTCCAGCGTCACCCTGCTTAACTCTTTCCCTCCGCCTCTATAATTAAGCCTGGCATGGCTACCTTGGGTTTTGATTTCTATTAAAGGACATTGTAAGTTGAATCCAGGACAGGCTTCCCACTGACTTCTGGGTGGACTCGGAGATGAGAGCACCTAACTTGAAAATAACTGGACTGTAACTTATCTCCTACTTTGGTGTTCATGAGAGGTTTTGAGTTTGACTGGTATCAGGATTTCATCCTCAGGAGTGTGATTCATCTTTTGTATTCTAGACTGAGGTGGAATAATGGCCAAGATCAATGCTACCTACGCTGCTTTTGACAACACATTAGTAGAATTCTGTAAGTGGTATAGGTTCCCCTTGGAGACCCATCATCTATATGACATGTTAATTAGCAGAGTAAAGATTCCAAGAAGTCTTGGCAGTAAAGAAACAGTTAAGTTTGTTTAACCCACCCTAATTGCCTGAACAACACAGCACAGCTTGTGGAACAGGAAGTACGAGCCTATGTTGATAGTCACCTTGCTAAGTTTAAGAGATGAGTATCCCACCAACATGGACTTTTTCTTAGACGTCTCTGGGCCTGAAAATACTCAGGCTCTGATGATTTATCTTTCTTTGCCCTTAGCTATTCATCACTGGCCATTTAATGAGCTCTTCTACCCCCAACAAGTTAGTCCTGGGGATGCAAAGATGGAGGACATCTCTGTCCTCAAGGTCGTGCCTTACAGTTAGGGAGGTGAAGGCACATAAACAAGCATTGTCAGTGCCAAATGAGTGGTATTCTCATAGAAAAAGGAGAACATGCTGGGCTGAGTCGTCCAAGAAGTACTAGGTAGGCTTTAGACAAGCAGAGAGGCTACAGAGTGATATGAGCAATGAGGAATGCAACGTGGCTGGTGCAGCACACTGACCAAGTGAACAATTAGGCTTCATATAATGTAGTCATCTTCAAACTTGAGCATACATCAAAATTACTTGGAGGGCTTGTTAAAACACAGAGTGTTAGGCCACCCCTATAGTTTCTGATTCAGTAGCTCCAGAATGGGACCCAGGAATTTGCATTTCTAACAAGTTCCCAGGTGATGCTTCCATTGTTGGTCTGAGGACCTCAGTTTGGGAAACTCAGATTATCTAAGAATGGAAGTTCAAAGAGCTGGAAAGGTGAGTACTCCTGACCATGGAATAGTTTAAGTAGCAGGCTGACAAGTTAGATTTTATTGATCAAGTGAGTTGTGAATATCTGCCTTTGGCTCAGGGCGTGATCCTGGGGTCCTGGGATCGAGTCTCACATCGGGCTCCCTGCAGGGAGCCTGCTTCTCCCTCTGCCTGTGTCCCTGCCTCTCTCTCTGTCTCTCTCATGAATAAATAAATAAAATCTTGAAAAAAAGTCTGTTTAGGTTTTATATGAATATCGCAATGTCCTTTTTTTCAGTCTGGATTGGTGAAGTTTCACCATGCTCTCTTGTTGGTTATGTCTTGAGCAGTTCAGAAGCCATTTAGGAGAGTTTTCTACACTACACTGTAGAAGAAATGTGTATTCCCTCTCTAGAAGTTGTGGACTAGTCTGGGAGAGTGAAATGGTATGTAAATGGAAATAATGTCTAGGATGTCTACTCTTGGAAGAGCAGCAGATTGCTTTCACTGACTTTTGATGATCTGATATGTCAAGTTTCAGAATCTACCCCTGAAATATAGAGAGAATTTTTAGCCCTTGGCTTCCAAAGACCACCAAAAGAGTAGTAAATCGAGTGAGTCAGTATGGCAACATGTCACAGGAATGGCCTTGCAAGTTTAAAACATGCATATCTGGGAGAGGAAGAAGGCACTGACTCATTGCCCTTTAAGGGCTCTCCTCCCTCTCTCCAGCTCAGAGAGAATATTACATGGGGGAAACTAAGGTCAAAGACCCTGTGAGGACAAGCAGTTGGGAACAGCCATTTTACCCAAAGGTGTCCAGATGGGAACCGAAGTGGCAGGGGAAGAACCAAAGGAGCCAGCCATCAGTCATTGAGTGAGATCTGGACTGAATTAGAATAGGATTCAAAAGAGTTTATCTAGATTGAAGCCTAAGATGTACTGGCTTTTCACCTCTGTGGAGACTGTTGAGTCTGTTAGGGAAGACCCTGATATTAAGTGCTGGTGTCCCCCATGAGCTCTGAAGATGAAAGGAATTCCTGCCCTCTGTGGATGCCACAGGATTTGGAATCCCTATGGCTCAGATCTCTGTACATTGTCCCAGGTAGGATCAGCACTATAAGGAAGAGAAGGGGACAAGGGAGTAGAAATGAACTAGTTCTCTATTGAGCTCAATACAATGTGCCGTTGAGGTTCAGAGTGATCCTTCATTTTGGACGCTTTGTTTAACGGGAAAATTCAGACACAAAAATTCTAAATCCATAGGGGTTTAAATGTAAAAAAAAAAAAGAAAATACAAAAAAAAAAACACATGAAGTTTGAGTAAAATGATGAGATACAGAATAGCAGGTTGGCAAAGGATTCATTGGAGAAGACATTCCCAAACTAAATATAAAAGCAGTGTAGCACACCACATCACTGGCCATCAGGGAAATACAAATCAAAGCCACAATGAGATCCCACCTCACCCCAGTGAGAATGGGGAAAATTAAGAAGACAGGAAACAACAAATGTTGGAGAGGATGTGGAGAAAGGGGAACCCTCCTGCACTGTTGGTGGGAATGTGAACTGGTGCAGCCACTCTGGAAAACTGTATGGAGGTTCCTCAAAGAGGTAAAAATAGACCTGCCCTACGACCCAGCAATTGCACTGCTGGGGATTTGCCCCAAAGATACAGACACAGTGAAACGCCAGGACACCTGCACCCCAATGTTCACACCAGCAATGTTCACAATAGCCAAACTGTGGAAGGAGCCACGGTGTCCTTCGACAGATGATGGATAAAGATGTGGTCTATGTATATACAACTGAATATCACTCAGCCATCAGAAAGGATGAACATCTACCATTTACTTTGACATGGATGGACCTGGAGGGTATGATGCTGAGTGAAATAAGTCAACCAGAGAAAGAATTATATAGTTTCATTCATATGTGGAATATAATAAATAGTTAAAGGGACTCTAAGGGAAAGGAGGGAAACTGAGTGGCAAAAAATTAGAGAGGGAGACAAATCATGAGAGACTCCTAACTCTGGGAAACAAGCCAAGGGTTGCAGAAGGGGAAGAGCGTAGGGGGATGGGGTGCCTGGGTGATGGGCACTGAGGAGGGCACTTGATGGGATGAGCACTGGGTGTTATACTCTATGTTGGCAAATTGAATTTAAATAAAATATTTTTAAAAAGCAGTATAGCAAGCAGGAGGCAGGGGTATGTACTATGCATTTGAGACTTGAGTATTGTCAAAGAGATGGGACAGGGATATCCTGAGCCTAGAAGTGTTTGCCAAGTTTAAAGTTGTGGTAGGGGCAAATTGCAAGGGCAACAGGTTTTCTAGTATTAAAAAACAATGTTTCTGGACCAAGCTGCTTCTCCCTCTTTCTTCTGCCCGTTTGCTGTCACTGGAGCAGCTTTCGTCATCCTCTGGCATCAGGTGGTCCAAACACCAGAATGACCAACCAAATGATTTACTAGAAAGCTAGCCATTCCAGGAACTGGTGATGCACAGCCTTAGGACCTCAGCTAAACATGCAACCAGGAAATTGGCTTTCATAAGCATTCCACTAAAAGACCTGTCAGAGACCTTCTCCTATGCCATGAGGGATATATTAATGCTTACTGGAGGTTTTGTGCTGTCCATGCTTACAATTGAATTTATTTATTTATCACCCAAAGTATTTTTATCCTTGACCTCCCCATCACCCACTTCTCTAGATGAGCAATTTCCAGCATGAGAAACATGTATATGTGATACTTACAATTTTTTGTATTAAGTAAACCATTTATAGAAAGCCAAAGAAAACCGGAATAGTTGGCCTTCTGATCTCTGTAGACAGATGTTTTGAAATGCATTTGCCTTGTATAGCTCAAGCCACAGAAGGCAATAAAGATGAGTTTATAATTATTCCAGTATCATTGGAACTAAAGCCAGACAGAAGAACAGGAGGTCAAAGGACTCTTGTATTAATATCTAGTGGATTTTAGGAATCTTTGTGTTTTCTTCTGATTTCAGCCATTGGAGTCAAAACTTCCAATAGAGTGTTATAAATACCAGGGGACATTTATAAACCCGTTGGCCATCGAGATAAACAGGTGTGATTAATATAGAGCAACTAGACTCTGTATCTTTTAGCAATTACATAAATTACAATATGTAAAAAAGATAGCGTTTGGAATGTGATTGAAAGCCATCACTGAACTCCAGAAGAATGGACTGAAAATGAGTTTCCAGTTTTGGGTTGTGTCCCTCAAGCCAGTATAGAAAATGGTGGGCCAACTTAGGGACTTACGCGTACAGGATACTCGATCCACTGAAAGCCTGGGTGACCTTACGCGTGCATATGCTCTCTGCGGTCCCAGCCTGGCCTTTCAAGGACACTGTTCCTGGTCTTTGGAGATGCTAACCCCTCAAAACTAATAGAACTCTCTTCTCTTTTTGTCTAGGAGGTATAGTCCTTTATTTTTAGCTTACTCTGAGGTTAGTGCGAAGAAGGCTGATGAATCAGTATTTTGTGATGAGAGAAATAGTGGATGGCAGTACTGTGGAAATGGCCAAAGGCACTTGACATTTCCTTCATTTGTGCTCTGTGATGACTTGTGCAAAGTGGATCCTGCTTTCAGAATAGTTTGTAAATTTTATACCAAACCCTAAAGGGTAAAAGCTTTTTTGGGGGGTGGGCGGGGGGGAGTGTAACATAAAAGTGAAATGAATAGGAGATGAAACTTTTAAAAAGGAAATTGGATTTATAAATGGGCTGTATTAGGGCAAATTTTTAGAATATTCAGTTACTACCCATTTGTATACAATTATCGTGTATTTTGGTAGCTAATGAAGGTCTATCCAAGTAAAGAAGGACAGTGTTTGACCTAGACAATGGACTTGTTGGCATGTGTTCAGTGCTCATACTCTCATGGGCTTTTCCTCTTCACATCAAGCAGACAGTCCTCATCTCTTGTATTGCTTGGAAACATGGTACTGTGATGAAAATACCTGAAGTTATGGAGCCCTTGCCCCAATATTGAAACTGATAACACTGACATGTTTATTCTAACCCCATGATGGTATTTGAGACCCTAATCTCAACGGTTGTTCAGCTGCCTGGTCATAAAATCCATCTGAAACTCCCATTTTGAGAGACATCCTATAGATAAGGAGGCATGTGTCATTTCCAGGGAATAACCCATGCTGCTTAAACTTCCAAATAGTGGGAAAGGGAGACAGCCATGATCATGTAGCCCAAGGACCTGGCCACCTTATTCTCAGACAAGACTTCAGACACTGGTCATAAGAGTGGTTCCCTGAAGTGAGAAGGGAAAATGACCCAGAATGGCAGCTGGTAGCATTAAGTGTTTCTTTGCTTTTAGGAAGCATGAATCTTTGGAGCTAAATATGACCTTAAATCATTTAGTCTAGGCTTTAGAAGGACATGAGATAGAATGAAGGAACAGAGTTTATACAGAATAAACTCAAAGTCATGGAATTAAGGGAGCTTTTTATGGTTTTGTTGATTTTTATTTAATTTACATCTTGCTTCTATGGGTCTAAAGTGTTCTAAGCACTTTAAAAATATTAACTCCTTAATCCTCATAGCAACCCTATAGGGTAGACACTAATATTATCTTCAGTTACTGATGAGGAAACTGAGATACGCAGAGGTTAACTAAATGAACCAGAGTTCCACAGCTAGCCAGGGGTGAAGCCAGGCTTGCAGTGTATCCTGTCTAATCCACCTCAGTGCTGCCCAGCTAGTTATTGGCATAACAGGGCCGAGAGCCAGCTCATCTCTTTGTTGCAATCCACTGACTAGGCACCAGTGGTTGTTCTGAGGTCATTTAAGCAAGGCAGGAACATTATGCCAAGAGAGTTTAGTTTCTCTTTTAACCAACTTCAACAAAATATCATGTAGAGATGAGTGTTGAGGTCAACAATTCTCTAGTCATTGGCTAAGCTTTGGAATATGTTGTGTGACCATGCAGCATGTCTTCTCGGGTATTAAGGAAGAAATCAGGTGGGTTAGAGAGGTGGCTTGGGAATTGGAAAAGTAGGAATAAAAAATAGTGTGTGAGTCTGCAGATGGATAAGCATTGGTTGTCTGTTGGTTGGTTTATTTATTTACACTTTTCTTGATTTCATTAGTATCTTTATACTCTCATGACCAGTCAGGTAAGCTGTGCCACTCAGAGCCCATGAAGTTGGACCTTCAACCTTAGGACCTCAGGAATTCCCTTGACAAGTCTCCTATTTTCCCAGTTTGTGGCTGAGATACCAATTATAGGATGCATTTCCTACTGATCTAGAGGCACTGGTTTTTACTTTTTCATTTCTTCTTGAGACATCCTACCTTAATCTCAATTTATTTCCTTGAAGTATGTGCTTTTGGTTAGGAAGGAGACATTTAATTCCAGAGGAAAATTATATACTAATGTATATAATTAAGCATCAAGGAGAATGCAGGAAGATAAGAACTTTTTTCTTTTTTAAAATTAAGATATAATGGGCCGCCCGGGTGGCTCAGCAGTTTGGTACCGCCCTCAGCCCAGGGCGTGATCCTAGAGACCCAGGATCGAGTCCCGCGTCGAGCTCCCTGCATGGAGCCTGCTTCTCCCTCTACCTGTGTTTCTGCCTCTCTCTCTCTCTGTATGTGTCTCTCATGAATAAATAAATAAAATCTTTTTAAAAATTAAGATATAATTGACATAACATATATTAGTTTCAAGTGTACAACATAATGATTCAGTATTTGTATGTATTGTGAAATGATCACCACAATAAGTCTACTTAGCATCCATCACCACTCATAGTTAAAAGTTTCTTTTTCTTGTGACAAGAACTTAAAATCTTAAAGTTTAAATCTCTTAGCCACTTTCAAATGTATAATACAGCATTATTCACAGTAGTTACCATGCTATGCATGACATCCCCATGACCTATTTATTTTACAACTGGAAGTTTGTATCTTTGGACTTCCTTTACCCATTTTGCCTGCCCTCCTCCCCCAGCTCTGACAAACACCAATCTACTTTCTGTTTCTATGAGATTTTTTTTTCTTAGATTCCACATATAAGTGAGATCATATGGTCTTTAACTTTCTCTTATCTAATTTATTTTTTTTATTTTTTAAAAAGATTTTAATTTGAGAGAGAGCTAGCAAGAAAGAGCATAAGCAGGGGAGAGAGGGAGAAGCAGGCTCCCCACTGAGCAAGGAGCCCAATGCAGGGTTCAATCCCAGGACCCTGGGGTCATGACCTGAACTGAAGGCAGATACTTACCCAACTGAGCCACCCAGGCACCCCTGACATTTTTCATTTAGCATAACGCCCTCAATATCTATCCATGTTGTCATAAATGGCATGATTGTCTTCTTTTTTGTGGCTAAATAACATTCCAGTGTACACATGTACCACATTTCCATATCCATTTATCCATTGATGGAGACTTAGTTCTCCTCTGTCTTGAGTATTATAAATACTGCTGCAATTAATAACAAGGGTTCATGTATCTTTTCGAATGCTTTCATTTCTTTCAGATAAATACCCAGAAGTGAAATTGCTAGATCATAGTGTGGTTCTGTTTTTAATTTTATGAGGCCTCTCCATACAGTTTTCCATAGTAGCTGCACCGGTTTGCATTCCCACCAACAGTGCACAAGGGTTTCCTTTTCTCCACATCTTTGCCAACACTTGTTATCTCTTATCTTTTTGATACTAGCTGTTGTAACAGGTATGAGATGGTATCTCATTGTGGTTTTGATTTGCATTTCCCCAATGATTCATGACGTTGAGCATCTTTTCATGTACCTGTTGGCCATCTGTATGTCCTCTTTAGAAAAAGATCTATTCAGATCCTCTGCCCATTTTTTAATCAGATTATTTGTTTGCTATTGAGTTTATATATTTTGGATATTAACCTGTTCTCAGATATATGATTTGCAATTTTTTCTCCCATTTGATAGATTGCTTTTTCATTTTGTTGATGATTCCAAAAGATAAGTTTTGTACACAGTTGGTGGGAGTAAATCAGAGTGCAATTTGGCGGTAACTAGTGTAGGTGGCAAGATGTCCTCTGTAAGCCCAGCAGGTCCACCTCGAGGTATGTGCTCTGGGTGCTTTAGAGTTTAGAGCAGTGTGTGTTCTCCTCAATGTGTGATATGCACATCATAAACGTTTGTTAGCCATTTGTTTCCAGTCCACAGGGAGATAGGCACAGAAAATGAGAAAAAGCATTCATTTACTTTTTTTAAAAGAATTTTTTTTAAGATTTTATTTATTTATTCATGAGAGACACAGAGAGAAAGAGAGAGGCAGAGACACAGGCAGAGGGAGAAGCAGGCTCCATGCAGGGAGCCCACCGTGGGACTCGATCCCTGATCTCCAGGATCAGGTCCTGGGCTGAAGGCGGTGCTAAACCGCTGAGCCACCAGGGCTGCCTGAGAAAAAGCATTTAGAAGCTTTTATAGCAATTTGACACTCTACCACACTAAGAGTGTGACTTTGTATTTTATAAAATTGATCTGAAACAGATTGGAAATTAGAAAAACAAGTCCTTGACTCCCTGACCACAGGTAGTTTGGGAAACACTGCCCTAGGAGAATTCTCACAAATAGAGACCTGTACAGGACTGCTTCAAATAAGTGTATGTGTGTGTATAACAACCTAAATATCCATCCTTAGGAAAATGTGTTATGAGCACCATAATATGTCCTATGCAAGATTATTATTCAACCATTAAAATGAATGAACTAGATCTACATGACTGAACATGGATAAATCTCTGATAATTTTGAATTAATGAGCATGTTGCAAAATGATACCTATATTATGACAAGTATATAAAATTTAAAAATACAAAATAATACTATATTTCCATGCAAAGTAAATAGCTAACAACATGAACGGGAAAGATGCACACCAACTTCAGAACAGGATTTAACTCTGGGAAGAGGAAAATAGTGGATAGGATTGTGAATGGATGAAAAATATTATATATATATAAAATCTCTTATTTCTGTTTTTTAAAAGCTGAAGCAAATATGGACCAAAAGAAGTTTGCATTTATCATATCCAGGTGGTGGGTACCTGGTTGTTACTTTTTTTCCTTCTATTTTTCTCTATCTTAAAAATATCTCCTAGTAAAACCAGCCTCAGAATATGATTTTTTTTTTTCTGATCCATAAAGCAAGTTGAACATACTAGAACATCCAGGGAACTTGATTACCTACAATGCCCAGGGACACATTTGTCTTCCCAGTGTGTTAAAACCAGGTATTAGCTGTATGGGCAGCTTCGGTGCCTCAGGACTGTAGGGGAGTCATTAGTTCAGAGCCCTGGTAGAGATGCCTGGGTTCTGGTCCCAGCTTTATGACTAATTCATTTGTAACAATAGTTCTCATATTTAAACCTTCATTGCCTTACCCATAAAATAAGACTGAGACTGTTTTCAGCATTGAAATTTTATGACTTAAATAAATTATATATAAATGTATATTTGAAATGTTAAATAGACTAGCAGCTTGATGCTCCTTTTACAATAATCGTAGAGGCTAAACGAATATATGGAATGAATGCAGATGTAGAAATAAGATTAATATATGTGCAGTATTTGGGCACCTGGGTGACTCAGTCGATTAAGCATCTTCCTTCAGTTTGGATCATGATCCAGGGGACCTGGGATCCAGCCCCAGGTCAGGCTCCCTGGTCAGCAGGGAGTCTGCTTCTCCCCCTACCTCTGCCCCCACATCCCACCCACACCGCTCATGCTCTCTCTCTCTCTCTCTCTCTCAAATAAATGAAATCTTTTAAAATATATGTGTGTGTGTGCAGTGGAGTCAGATCTGGACTTAAGTCTTGCCTGTCTGCCACTCACCAACTATGAGCCTTGGTTTCCCGAAACACTCTTGATTTTCTATTTCCTGTGACAAGAATCACAAATAAATAGCACCTACCTTAGCTTGGAAAGGTTGGATAGCAGTCTTATTGTTTCAGTTGTCACAAATCAGTCATGAACTTATAGGGCTGGAACGGCACTAAAATAAAATCTCTAAAGATGAGATGAGCATAGCATGCCGATTATCCTTTGAAGCAGTAATAAGGAAAGTAGAAATTTTCTAAACGAAATGGTGCCACATTCTTCAAAATCATGCATTCAAAGTAATTTAGTAAATTTCTTTTTTTTTAAAGATTTATTTATTTATTTATTTGTGATAGACATAGAGAGAGACACAGGCAGAGGGAGAAGCAGGCTCCATGCACCCGGAGCCCGACGTGGGATTCGATCCCGGGTCTCCAGGATCACCCTGGGCTGAAGGCAGCGCTAAACCTCTGAACCACCCAGGGATCCCTAATTTAGCAAATTTCTTAAGAAAAATAGATCACAACTATGTGAGGTGATGAGTGTTACACTATTGCGGTGATCATTTCACAATATATACAAATATCAAATCATTGTGTCCTACACCTTGAACTAGTACAGTGTCATGCATCAGTTACATCAAAGCTGGAAAATAAAAGCGAAAATGGGCAAAACCCAACAGAGTGATTTAGAAATGGTCCCGTCTCAATTCAGGACCCTCACTAGATGAATTATAGATTGCTTCCAACGCTTGAATCCTCTTTTATGTGGGCTGCGATCAAATGGCCCTCATTGTTTACACAGAATAAACTTGAGACAGCAAAAGTGAGAACATGCTTGATTTTTAATTTGTACTTTGTCATTCGTATTCTTGCCGTTCATTTGGACAGAATGCACCAAAGCGGGACCCCGTGACAGCAGGGAAGGACAGTCAGTCCAGATTTGCATCTGTGAATCTCGAAGTCAGGCTCTGTTTTGTGATGGAGCAGAGAGCGTGGACAGTCACCTGCCCGGCCTACTAACCAGCACCCAGTTAACGTGGTTGTCCTCTAGTGCTGCCAACACAGTATGTGCTGATTCAGATTTGAAGGCTTGGTTTCATAGAGCCATGTGGTGTCACAGGGGTCTGAGTGAAAAGCTTTCCAGGTTTATCAGCAGAAAGATAACAGAAAGGCCCTGGTTCTACAACCGGTGCTGGAGAGATGTTTATCACCCAGGCTTCTGAGAACAGGAGTCTGACCCATACCAAACACTTTAGAAATAATGTCAACATACCCAGGACCACAGCCAGCAAGGAATTCCCTGAGATAAGATTACAGTTTTTGTCCTTAAAGGGACGCCAACCATGTCAGTGGATCCCCGAATATTCCCTGAGCAGAGCAACCCTGTAAATTATCCTTCATACCAGGGGCCTGTAGGACCTCAATTTCTGGGCTTCTAGATGCAAACATTCAGGTGATGTTTTCCAAAGTACACACAGAACTTTAGCAACATCAGAGAAAGTCTCCACAGGGTCAAGAGCCTGAGTTTGGGACCCCTCAAGATCCATCAGTTGTAGAAGCTGGAGACAGCTCTCTGTTGGCAAAAGTACTCATCCGCCTTCTTTTGGGATTTTGTTTCTTCTCTGTTGGCTCTGTCTAGGCCAGAGGGCCTCTAAAAAGCCAGGTTAGTCCTCAAGGCTAGGTCTAGGATGAAGTCATTATAGGAAAAGGTGATTCAGTCTTTGAGAGGAGGAGGTGTGAAAAACCACTGCGGTCATTTATTTCAAGACCTAGTCATGTGTTTGATTTAAATATCAGTATGCAAACCAGCACGGGGTTGGTGGGGGAGAATGGGGGGGAGGTGGACCCATGAGGGGTCTGCAGTGCTGGTCAGGGATTCTCCTAAGACCATTTTGGTAACGAGAAGCAGCAGACGGAGAGAGAACTCACCTCTGATTTGTCATCTAGACACTTCTTGCTTTGGAATCCTTCACTTTTGTTCCTCTCTAGCCCCGTGGGCTGCCCTAGTGCGGCCTTCTGGATCCTGACCCCTCCTTCTCAGGGCTATGCCGTCTATAGTCACCAGATTAATTAAAAGAAACCCTTTTCATTGTGTCATTTCCCAGGATAGTCTCACAACAGAGGTCACACACTCCTAGTTTATTGTTAAGTGTCCTTACTAATCTTTCCATCCAGTTTCCCTCTTGGATCTCCTCGGGGGCTGTGTTCATTATTTTTCAGTATGGGTGCTGTGGTTCCCTCTATCTCTCCCTTTTGAAATCTCTTCTCCCCTTCTCTCCTCCGACACAGCTCTTTCATGAAACCCTTTCAGACCGGTCCCTCCTACACTGATCTGACCTTCCTCTGAACTCTGCTAGCTTATCACCTAGAGTCCATACCAGCCCGGTGGCAATCAGTCACATTCCGCTACGTGAATTTGTCTTTACGTTGCACGCTCTGTCTTGCTCCTTCGCTCTTCTCTTTCTTTGCATGTGTGCGGGGCAGGGGGCTAGATAATGAGTCTTTGAAAATAAAACCCAGGTTTTATATGTCATTAAAATATACTACCTAATAGGTGTTCCATGACATTGTTATTAGTTGGTGATTCTTGCTCAGGATCTTGAATTTTTTTTTTTTTTTTGTCCATGAAGGTAGGAGGCTTTGTCTTCTGTTCCTTCCTATATCCATAATATCCATAGCCCCCAGAGCAGTGCCTTGCATCTTAAAAATTGAGTGAGGATCGGCTGTTGACCTCTAGAGAGGGCTGCCTTGACCAGGGTCTGCAGCTGGCCTTGACGTTTTGCCTTGTGTCCCAGCTTCCTGAGGATGGACCGGGCCTGCTCCCAGCCGACCACCCGCCCCCACCCCCCCATGCATCCCCCACTGCCTCTGACGTGGCTGTGTCTGTCTCTTCTTTCTTCTCAGATGCATACTCTCATTCCTCAAGTGAAAACGGAGGCAAGTCTGAGTCAGTGGCCAACCTGCAGTCTCAGCCCTCCCTGAACTCCATCCACAGCTCTCCCGGCCCCAAGCGTTCCACCAACACCCTCAAGAAGTGGCTGACCAGTCCTGTGCGCCGGCTCAACAGCGGGAAGGCAGATGGAAACATCAAGAAGCAGAAGAAAGTGCGAGATGGCCGGAAGAGCTTCGACCTGGGATCTCCGAAGCCTGGGGATGAGACGACCCCTCAGGGAGACAGTGCAGATGAGGTACTTATACATCAGGAGGGGGCTTCTGGCCTACATCCTTCCTGGAGTTTTGTGAGGCGTCCTTCCACAAGGACATCCTTCCGCGGGGTCTGTAAACCAGCCAGTCTCTAGTCCCCAGTAGTTTGTGTTCTTGAGCGCCAGCGATCTGAGCGTTCATACCAAGACCTTGCCAGTCTGCTGTGTGATCAATTCAGAGACTCACCAGCACCTAGAATTTCTGGTAGATAAACAACATTTTGCCAGATTTGGAGATAGGGGAACATTTTGGTCACCTAATCCCCCGCCTCTAACTAAGGACTACCTTGAAACCTGCTAATTGAGAATAAGAATAAAAGAATGTGGACCATCTCTCTTGGAAGGAGAAGGCTATGCTGGGCGAGTATAACTGTTTTCAAGTATCTAGACCAGTGCCACCTATGAAAGGGAAGAGACCGCTCCAGGTTGCTCCAGCAGGGAGAATTATATGACCAACAGGTGAAGGCTCGCAGGTTGCAGCTCAAAGAGGGATTTTAAGGGAGGTCAACCAGTGATGAAGTGAGCTGCCACGAAAGGGAATAGACAGCCATGCTGGAAGGGGTCGGGAAGATGACCTCACGGAGCAGGCGGAGAGATCTCTGTATTAGCTGAGAGGTCAGACTGGGCGACCTCTGAAGACCCATTCAAAGCTGAGATCCTGTAACTATCCTGCGGTGGATGTGGTTTAGTTGAGGGATGAGAGCTGGGGTTTGGTTTTTTTTGTTTGTTTTTTTTTTCTGGCCAACTAACCTGTTCTAATCGTCGATGTGGCTAAGAGGTGCTTCCTGCTATGTAACCAGACTCTGTTTGTAATTTTATGCCACCTGCCATTTCTCCCTCTGAGAATGGCAGTAGAGCCTGGTGATATTCAGGTTGTGGTTTTAATAGTCCTCCAAAAGCTTAAAAAGTCAGGCTCTCTCTGACCACTCTCAGCTTTTTCTTTTCCTGACTAATTAGTGAGGGAGATGTCTCTCGTGTGTGTCCGCGTGTGTGTGTGTGTGTGTGTGTGTGTGTGTGTGTGTGTGTAGGTATGTTTTCCCCCATTTGAACCTCGGTGTCCTTTGAGATAAGAAGGTGCCCCCATTCCACAGAAGAGGACAGTGAGGCTGAAAAACATAAGGGTGTGTTAAGGAAAGACGGTATCTTATATGTTGCTTTTTAGAAAATTCTGAGTCCTGAACCATTGGTATCTTTAACTCTGTGAAACCTGGGACTGTATGACTAATGCTGCTCTTTTGTTCTAGAAGAACAAGAAAGGTTGGGGCGAAGATGAGCCAGATGAAGAGTCACACACACCCCTCCCTCCTCCCATGAAGATCTTTGACAATGACCCTACACAGGACGAGATGGTAGGGCTTCTCTACTTTCTGACTTGAAGGAACCGTGTATAATACATGTGATTTTGTATTGTGTGCGGGGCGGGGGTAGTAATACTCTCTCTTTTGTTATTTCTCTGAATCGATGGTGATAGAGACCCCACCTATATGTGGTAGGTGTCCCCTCCCCTGGCCCTGGACGTCTGACTTCATTCTGGGCCGCGTAGGGGGCGTGTGCAGAAGTCCCAGAGTGGGAACCCACCTGGCGTCTCGTGCCCCTGATGAAGGGTAATGACTTTGTCTTTGGAAGCTACAGGCCCTGAAAGGAAGGGTTTGTCTCAAAAGGAGTCTGAGGCCATTCCAGGCCATAATCACTTCATTGCATAGATGTTTTAGTTGATCGTTTTCCCTAGACTCAATTCCAAAATCCCTATAACGAACAGAAGCTTCCGGTCAAGCCCAAATTCTGCAAGTACCACATGAGGGATGGAGACGCCGCTAAGGGGGAGGGGTTGCTGACAGAGGTGGGAAAACCTGCGTGCAGGTTGCCACGTGCCTGGCTTTACAAAATCCCTGCGAGCCTTCACACCACCACCTGGGATCCGGTTCCAAAAGTCCTGTTTGCAGAGGATGCAGCGTTTCGTGGTCATAGGCCCGTTCTTGTTTTCATTCCCTCTGCTTTGTATTTGGATCCTGAACCCGCAGACGGTAGCTGGGGTCTTCCTGGGGCTGCGCTATAGGGAAAGATCCTAGGACGGTGACAGAGATACCCGCCCCTGTGACCCAACCATGAGAAGTGCACGGTTGCAGCCCCTCCTAAAGTGATGCTGCTGGCCCCGGCTCTTACCCGTTGGAAGGAAGAGGAGAGGGAAGCGTGGTGCGATGCCCATCCTACATTCCAGGGGCAGAAATGCCCATGCCTCACACCGAGGTCAGCATGGGAGCCACCCCACTGTGTCCCCAGAGGCCTGTCCTTGTAAACTGTCCTACAAACAGTGAGAGCATGTGCGGGGTAGGCCGCTCGAGTCACCGTATCGGCCTTCCCACGCGGCCCTCTGCACGAGGTGCCAGCTTGCATGAGATAAGGAAAGGTCACGAACCCTCCCCCTCGAATTCCCTCAAACACAGCTTGTTTGGGGGGAAAAGGATGTTATGTTGTTTCTGGATAATCTTTAACTGAAAAAGCGGACTTAACCCCAGATGTTTGTGTAGCCTTTTTGTTAGCCAGAAAGAGGGCAGATGGCAACAGTGCCTTTGTAGACACACACTAACCCTCCGCAGCCCTGCCCGTGTGATTGCTGTCCATTTGTTTTCCTGAAACATTTGGTGAGCCCCAGAACTTTTAGCAAATGGAGTTGAACTTATTAGGGTAATTTTTACATTGTCTACCAGGAATTTTTAAGTCTTACCTGTTGTAACGTCACACGATCACCTTGGTTCTCCATGTTCCCTTCTAATATTTGTTCAGATGCGTGTGTGTCTTATTTTTATAATTTTAATATGCACCTGATATGTTCAATGTTTTATTCAGCATTTTCTAAACTCTTACTAATGTTACCTTCATAACTATAATTTTAATAGCTCGGGAGTATTTCACTTATCTGATATACCATAATTTGCTTGACCGGCCTGTTTTGGGATATACTGGGCTGTTTCCAGTTTTGGCGACGCTAGCCAACACGGCTACAGATCACTCTGTACATACAACATTGGTTCTTTTGACTTCTGTCCTTGGAATGAGTTCCCAGGGGTAGGATTACTAAATCAAAAAGTTGATAGCTTTGGATTTCCAAACAGACTTAAGCTCCTTTCCTGCATTCCCAGAAGAGAAAAAAAAGACTGTTGTTATATCTAATTACATTTGAGTTTTTTTTTATAACCCCATGTCAGAAACAAAGACCTAGAGCGACTCTTAAATTAGACAACAAGTAGCTTCCTTTAAAAAAAAAAAAAAAAAGATTTTATTTATTTATTAGAGACAGAGAGAGAGAGGGAGAGAGAGGCAAAGGGAGAAGTAGGCTCCATGCAGGGAGCCCGACGTGGGACTCGATCCCGGGTCTCCAGGATCATACCCCAGGGTGAAGGCGGCGCTAAACCACTGAACCACTGGGGCTGCCCGTAGCTTCCTTTTTGAAACCCTTCCCCCTAACTGACAGGACACACTTGAAGCCAGAGCATGGACAGGACATTCAGCTTTTTATCCCTGTTGTGATCTATGTCAAAGATTGAAGAAGTATGTGTCCTGGGCCCTGGGAACACAGCTGCCCTCTGCTTTGCTGTGCCCTACATGCATGCAGGGTGAACCATTCCCTCCCACCCCCACCACCCAATTTCTTCTCAAATAGGAAAAGGAAGATAAAAACCACCATCCCAGGAAGCCCTGGTGGCTCAGTGTTTTAGCGCCTGCCTTCAGTCCAGGGTGTGATCCTGGAGACCCAGGATCGAGTCCCACATGGGGCTCCCTGCATGGAGCCTGCTTCTCCCTCTGCCTGTGTCTCTGCATCTCTCTCTCTCTCTATTTCTCTCATGAATAAATAAATAAAATCTTAAAAAAAAAAAAAAACCCGTCCCTCCATGAGCAGGATTCCCCAAACCGTCGGCCAAACAGCCACGTGGACCAGTCAGTCCCTGTTGCTGGTACAGGCTGGATGGGGGCAGCCCCTTGGCTTGAGCCTCCTTTCACTGTGAATCGGATAGTCCCTGGTGACCCCAGTGTGAGATACACAAGTCCTTGCTAAAACCATTTATTACATCCAGGTGTTCCAGTTCAGGGGCCTTGCCACAAGCAGCTGTGTTGGTGGAGGTTTGTGTGTGCACACGCGTGCGTGCGTGTGCACACAGGTGAGTGGGCAGGGGTTTCTAGCTTCCTGGTCTTTCAGTGCTCTGCCCTGAATTTTCACTTGATACGCACTGAAGATCTAGACTTAAAATTTGTATTTAAGTAAAGCAAAGACAATTTCTCTCCTCTGGGCATGTTTGAGGCCAGGTTTATGGACTCCTTTCGTACCCTGGAACAGCAGCGGGCAGCCCTTACCTATGGGCCTCCCAGGAACGCCGCAAACCCTGCCCTCAGCTCCTCTGGAGGCCTGCCTAGGGAGAGCCCAGTCCCATCCCCGCTTTGCCGCTGGCCAGGATTCCTGACAAGGGGTCAGGCAGGCCTGTCCCGCACCCACACCACCTCCTATCTCCCTCTGTGATCTCCTGCCTCTGAACTAAAGCTTTGCTCCCTTTGCCTGCCTTGAGCTGTGGACTTGCTGTTTTCTTCCTAATTGCTATTCCTCATTCCTTGCTAATCTGCTTTTCCTTTGCTGCTCAATGTCTTGCAGTCCTCCTCTTTGCTAGCAGCCCGGCAGGCTTCCACTGAAGTACCTTCTGCTGCAGACCTTGTCAGTGCAATAGAACAATTGGTCAAAAGCAAGCTGGTAAGTGGGGGTCCTGGAGGCAGTTCTGTGTGTGTCTCACCCCCATGTGGCTCCCAGGGCCTGGCCTTGGTCTGCCACGGCCTCCTGTGTACCTATCCCCATTCCTCCTATAGGATTCTTTCTAGCTAATGATGGTTTCCAAATACCGGTGCTTCAAAGTCTTTGGCCTTTTTTTTTTTTTTTTGAATGGGCATCTGCAATGAATAGGCCCTTTTGGGACTGTGGCATTGATGAAAGGAAAAAAGTATCCAAGACAAGATAGCCTCTCTGTGAGCCCAGCCCGCTGGCCCACAGGGACGCAGCAGCATTTGGTCAGTGACTGGTCAGCCCTGAATCTAACTTGGCCACTGATACCCAGAACATGGATTGGGTCTTTGAAAACACCAGGTAATTTTATTCGGGGACCCCAGACAATTTTCTAGCTTGCAAACTGGCCTAGCTTGTGACCGTCTCAGGGGCCAGTCAGACCGCTGCAGAGAAGGGTTATGGGTCTGGCTGCTCGAGGGTTTTGGCGCCGTACTGGTGAAAGAGCTCGTTTTCGGTTAGTGCTGTTCCTCTAGCCCATGTTTTCACGTTGCCGCGTATCCCCATGATGACAATTGGGAGCTTTTTCCTTGCCCTGCACCCTCATCCAGGTCGCTGGTTTGGTTTCTCCTGCGACTCTCATTAGGATAAATGCCTGTGCTCCTGCTAGACTCTGTTGGGCAGTCCTGTAATCAGCACCATTTAAACCCTTCTCCCCTTGGCCCAGGAGTGAGAGGAAGATGCTGGATGCTGTGCAGGAAAGGCTGCCTGATGGCAATTCTGATGACAGTGACTCCCTCCCCAAATCTCCCACCTTAGAGAGCGCCCAGGAAATTTAACACAGAATTTTCTCCTTCTCCTTCTAAGTTTTCCTTCCTACGTTAGAAAGGATATCTCAGCTGATGTTTTAGTAACTGCATCTAACTCTTGAGGGTGGTCCACTTTCCCGTCACCCCCCACCCCCCCGCCTCGCTGGTGGGAGTCGAGTACTCTCTTGGGCACCGTCCTTGGCTTTTCAAAGCTTGTCTCTCTGACCACTTCCCACTTGCTTCCCCTTTTCTCTCCACACGGACCCACACCCCCTCCTCGTTCTCCAGATACGGCTTAACAATATTGTTCCTTACAAATCATATCATCCTTTGTCTTTTCCTTCACATTTTCCCTTTCACCACCTGACCCCTGACCTCAGGCCTGGACTATTGCAGTAGTTCCCCTGCCCCGGTCTGCCTCCCTCCTGGGCCTCGTCTCTTGGCGGGTCTTCCACAAGCACCTCTATTGCCTCCCTCCTCGGTGAAAGCGCACACGGCCTCCTCCCTCTTGCCTATGGGGTCATCTCCAGTGTGGGGGTGCCTTTGGGTACACAGGACACTTTATTGAGGTACAGGAAAACAGTTGTTGAATCTCCTCATCTCATTTAAAAACGATTCAGGTATATTTTATTATGTGCATAATGATAATGCAGTAACACAGAGATGTGATTTATACATAAGTTCCATGTTTTGGCAATGCATGACCAAAATTGTGTTTACTGATAGAGGTAGATGATCAAACTTTGGAAATCACCGGCCCACGGATAAAATTCACACATATCCAATATTCTCGTGTTTTTTTAGCCAGCCTACGACGACTTATTTCTTCTGGTAGATGAACTCTGCTCCAACCAAATGGTGTTCCTTACGCACTTGGCTTTCCTCCCTCCAAGTTTCTATTCATGCCGCCCTACTTCTCTGGAATGTTCCCCCTCGTATTTTTGCTTATCTGAAGCATAACAGTCCTTCAGGACCCCGCTGGAATCTCATCTGCCCAGAAGGGCTTCCCCGGCGAGCTCTGCAGCCCTATGGCAGTTACTGTGTAAGCCGCCCACTGCCAGGGACAGCCCTTAGAGGGTTCTGTTGGGTTATTTGTTAAAGCACCTCAATCTTTTCATTGTCTTAATCTTTGCAGCCTCCCTACCCGGCAAGATGATTGGTCATTTAGGACATTATTTTCCCCTCTTCCATGAGTATATAGGAGGCTTTTGTGCACACATCAGTAGACACTTGTTTCCAAAAGGCTATATTTTTCTATATTTTGGATTACTTTTATCCTGCTGTGACTGCTCACCTTAGCACTGCTGGGAGTCCCTGCAGGCCTCTGGTTGTGTAATCGGTGTATCTGGTGTTAAACAGGTAAGTGCCGCTATTGAGAAGTCCATGAGAGCAGGTTTCCCAGAAGAGAGGAAGTGTGGGGTGGCGATGGAGCAGATCAGCCCTGTAATAGGCTCTCAACAAACATCTATCAGATGAGTGGTTTCTCTGTGGTACGTTCCCACAATGAGAACTTTAATTTCTTCTTCCACCAATAACTCTTTCTTGAGGACCTGCAATGAACCCAGAATTATAGAGATTTCTTTGGCCAAACAAGTAAAACCAAGCCCATACCATGGAGAGGAATGAGGGAGCGTTTGGTTTGGTTTCTCAGAATCTTCTCACCAAAATTTGATCATTTGTCCCTCCCTTTATTTTTTCCTCCTTCGCATCCCAGGACATACCCACTGGGGGATAGCAAGGAAGCAACAGTAAGTGGTTGTTTCCCCAGGCGTGTTTGAGAATCCCGAGTTGCATTTTTACCTCTGAGACTTGTATTCCTCTTCATTAGCTCTGTGGCTTAGAAAAGGGAAGACCTAGAACCTACGAAAGTCCCAGAGTTTTTATTTGACTAACGTACCACAGTGTGACAGCTGCCAAAATAGCCACTGTGATCATAGGCCAAGTCAATGAAAGTACAATGTACAGTCAAGGAGAATAATAGCCCCATTGTCCTAAAAGGTCTTCAGCCCATACCTGCCATGAGCAGTGTGTGAGTCATGCATCAGGTTCTGAATGCAGCATTCTGCAGTGGTCTTGAACTCCGTGGAAGGGCCCCGGAGGAGGTAAACAGTACCATGTGGTCCCTGTCATTTGAAGGAAAGTTAAAGATACTGCGTTAAATTTGGGGAGAAGTTAGGAGAGAGAAGGCTCAGGAGAGCCGTTCCGGATTAATTGAGGACTGCCATGGGAAAGAAGGGTTCATCTCACTCTTTGCTGCTCTGGAGGGTGGAACCTAGACCAGGGGGTTGGAGTTATCTTAGTTCGGTATAAGATGAGCTAATAAGTTTCTTTCCAATTTGCAGAGTCTGGAAATTTCATAGGAGCATCTAGCACACTTGGATTTTTATATCTAGGGCTTGGATTCTTTCTTTTTTGGTTGCTCCAGAGATAGCACCAAATTCTGCTCCACCCAAAAGCCTTGAGACCCTTTGTGTCTCGGAGTCCCAGAGCCACCCTTGGTGCTTGATGGCCACGTGGTCATGACTGTGCCAAGGCTTCTGCCCCAGGGTTGCTGGCAGGAAACAAGGATAGGGGTTCTCCAGCTCACCTACAGTACAGACAAACCCTTGAAGCTCCCCCAGAACTCCTTTGGCAAGTCCCTCTGGACATCAGAGGACACTTCTGAGTTCTCATCTACCAGACTTGGTCTTTAATCACTGCTTTTATTTGCCAAGAGAAGGTGCCCACCCACCTCCCCACAAATATATCTCACACATGTTTTCCACGTTTTGTGTTAAGATATTGTCTCTAACTCCAAGCCTGGAGTAAGAACTCTTCCTGCTTTCCCTGTATCGTTTTCCTTTTTATTTATTTAAGTAAACTCTACCCCCAACATGGGGCTCAAACCGATGACCCCCAAGATCAAGAGTCAAGTGCTCTACCAACTGAGACAGCCAGGTGCTTCCCCCTGTGTGATTTTTAATAAACCTTCTCCTAGACCTGAGGATGGGTGGTGGCAGTGGTGGGGGTGTAAGGAATCAGACCTGGATTGTAATTTCTGCCTCTGCTCCTTATTGCGTAGCCACAGGCAAGGTACCTAGTCTCCTTGGGCCTCTCTTTTATCTCCTTTATCAGCAGTGATGATTCCTTCCACCAGAATCTTATCTTAAAAGGGATACCATGATGATTGAGTAGGTGTGAATGTGCTTTGTACAATGATAAGCAAGCATCCTACAAATGTTAGCTCTTAGCCACCTCGTCTGTGTTGTGAATGTCAGAAGGGAGCAATGCCGTCCCTTTCTTCCATTACCACGTCCTGGGCCATGAGGACACAGTATTTGTCAGCCAATAGGTTAGTGGTTGGGTGAACAGGGCAGGGTAATAGCTCAACAACCTATATGATTTGGTTTTATTCCTCAAGTTTGAGGAACAAGAACTTCCGGGCCATGTGAAAAATCTCATGTGTTTCTAAACAGCCACAGCATTTCACAGCCGGCCTGACGTGAAAGATGAAGCCTCTAGAAAGAACACTTCCTCTCAGAGCCCTTATCCTCATGTAGGATGTCACAGTAGTTCACTGGGCTTCAGATGGTACCAGTGGCCCCTTGACTGATAATCCTTTGCCTTTGGGGTAGGGGCTGGCCGGGATTGAGGTCTTGTTCAGACTACCTGGTAGCCTGGCATCCTAAAATGTGTCTACCTGCTTCCTGCCCTCTGGTTCTCCTGCTTTGATAGCATTCACCTCCCTGGGCCAGCCCTGTGGGGCACCAAACATGGCTAGGGCCAAGCTGCAGCTGTGTATATGTATGCTTTGCCCTCCTCGAGGTGAGTCGGCCTGCTTCATCAGTGACAAGGGAAGAGGGAAGGAAAGAGACCAGAGGGAAGAAAATAATGGCCGCATCACACCCATGGTAGAGGTGTGTGTTTTGTGGCACTGGGTGCCTCTGGCCTCCCTCTATGGAAAAGGTTCCTGAGCTTGTTGAAAGTTTCGATTTTCACCAAAAAAAAAAAAAAAAAAAAAAAAAATTAAGAGAAAGTCACAAACCTGAAATGTATTTGCCTAAACATGGCATTTCCTTCTATACAGTTCTCTTCCCCATCCACACCCTTAATTTGCCTGGAAATAAGTACAATCTAATTTTGTCCAGAAAATAGTATATAAATTTTTCAAACAGGGTTGGGCAGCTAAGAGGTTGGTGTGGTGTGTGATGCTGGAGCAGCACCCTTACCTGTTGTTTTATCAGATGACTTTTTCCCTCTCCCCAAGAGCCCCATGGTACATTCCGTAGATTCTTGGACTTCTACTATGTGCCAACTCTGATCCAGCACGGAACCTTCCTTAATGAGGCTCAGTCTAGAGTCAGTGCTCAAAATGCTCTCCTGTCTGGACTGTTGCAACATCTCCTTCCTCAGATGTGCAGTCTGACATCTCTCTACATGACTACCGGATGTGGCCTGAGCCCCGAGCAAGGCAGGAGTCCTCCCTGTGGCTCCACAGCCCATGGCTCATCAACCAGCCATGCTGCCTGCTTCCCACCAGGAGCAGCACAGACAGTGGCAGGTCACCTCCAGTTGCCCGTGGCTGGGCCCCAGGATCCCCACTCCAGCTCTGGTAGCCAGGTCCTCAGAGGGAATTTATTGCATTTGAGTTATAAGCATTGAAAGCCAACACCATCATGAAGCAGATTACCCAGACTACCCAGCTTAGCCAGACCCTTTCTTTCTCTCTTCTTCCTCTCACTGCCTCTGCCCTGCTCACCCCCTCACAGAGACTCTTTCCCCAGACATAATTTGGGCTTCTTTGCTCATAGAATAGGCCAGGCAGGAGAATATGGAGCATATTTCCTTGTGTGACGATTCAGACTCCTCAGATACCCTTCATTCTACAAGGTTGAAGATGGACCGTGCCAAGCTGGATGTTCCACAGGAGAGCCTTGTAGGCAGAGGTGTAAGCCTGTTTGCCCGGGGCCTTCCAGTAAGCATCCTGCCAGCCAACAGGCTGCAGAACAAAGACTATAATGGGACAATGGGACAAGGAGGAGGGGAAGTAAAAGGCCTGTAATCAGATCAATCACCAGCCGGGTCCATCTGCCTGGGAGCCTGTCTCTGGCGATGGCACCAGGGAACGGGTCACATGTCTTGAAAAGCCTGCCTGTCCACTGGCTTGTCAGACCCCAGCACCAGACACTCTCATTTCCTTAATAACTGGTTACAGATCCTGAATCTATAAATTTAGCTAAACTCTCCTTGACCTTTCTGTATTTTTAGCCTATGCTGCTTCTCAGGATAACAACTTCCACGGTGGATTACTTGTCCTGACTTCATGTCAAGTTAAAAGAAATTCTGTCAAACTTGAAGACACTCTCTTCTTAATTCTAGTTTCTGGTGTTGGTAACAAGTCATGCTCAGCCCTCAGTACATTTTGTTGATTTGGCAGGTTGGTGGGGAGGAAGGAAGTTGACCTCTCTTCTCAGCTTTAAATTTTTCAGCTTTACTTGAGTTTTTTTTTTTTTTTAAGATATATTCATTTATTTTAGAGTGAAAAAGAGAAAGGGGGGGGCAGAGAGAGAGACTCTCAAGCAGACTCCCCCACTGAGCGTGGAGCCCAATGTGGGACGTGATCTCAGGACCCCGAATCATGACCCAAGCCAAAAATCAAGAATCGAACACTTAACCGAGACACCCAGGCGCCCATCTGCTTTAAGCCTTAATATCTACCACCTGTTCTCATGTAATGAATGACCCATTGGGCACCTCATTTGCTTTTTGTTTCATTCCCCTGGACGTTTCCTGCTTTTATTCGTCCTGTCTTGAACTATAGCAGCTATGAGAATTTAGACAGATACTCCCAGTGCAGGTTAACACCATGCTGAATGAAGCCTTTTGTTTCTCCCGCCTTTTTGGAGACTTTTTGATCTTTATGACTTTTACCCTTAGGGCTGATGTTTTCAAAGACTTCCAAAGTGAAGCCTTTCCTTTGAGCTGCAGAGGCTGTTGTAAAGAGGCCTCTTGTGTGGGTAGTTTGGATTAGACTCCCATGTTTGTCTTAGAATTGCTCACCTTGACCTTGATCTCCAGGCTTACTGTTTATCCACATTGCTTCTGCCAAGTTCCATAATGAAATGCTAAGTATCACTGTGTGATCTTACTTTGTGGACACCTGTAAAAATGCTAAGATTGGCCTCATTTTCGAGTATCCTTGTTAAAAGCTCTGAGGCAGGGGGGAGCTCATCATTGTAGAATATTTTTAATTTGCCAACGGATTATACATTTATTGTCTCTGTTCCTTAGAAATCTGTAGGAAGGAGAGATCTCATTTGAAAACTGAAAACAAAACAAAACAAAACCCTGAAGCACGCAGGGAATAATTGCAGCTGTCTCACTTAAGATCATCCAGTGACTAACAGATCTGGGGTTAGAATCCTTTGCCTTTAACTCTTTCTAGAGTCTTGTAGCTTTACTTTTACCTTGTTTCTTAATCCTGCAGCACCTTAATTAAAGGAAATTAAAAGGATTCATGAATGAAAGAAAACCCTTGGTAAATAACCTTAGCAAAGATATTTTTGGGAAAGGCTGAATCTGCTGACCTCTTCCTGTCTACGTGTCATCAGCCTCTTGGGGAAAAAAATGTAACCAATTTAACAAACGTGAGTTTACCCAACTAACTCTCCTGTCACTACCCTCCCCTTATCAGTTGGGATTTGATGGCCCCACGAATGATTTTCTTTTCTGCTTCATTAGTGTGGAATTGCAATGATTAGCTTAGCCTCTGCAGCCCTTACCCAGAGATAAGTCACTTTGATGATTTTCATTATGTTGGGAAATTGGCAGCACATGACGCCAAGTTCATCCTGATTGCCGGAGAAGGCGGCCGCTCTGGGCAGTCTGTTGCAGGGAGAGAGGAATACCCGGCCTCCTGGCACTTCACTGATGTTCAGTGAGAACAGCCTTGGCAACTGGTCTACCAAGCTGGCTGCTGCTAGATTGGAGGGGACACAAGGGCCTCCAGATGATTTTTCAATATACACTTCCCTGAGGCTATTTTTCTTCTCTTTTCAGACTCTAGAAGGAGGTTCATACCGGGGAAGCTTGAAAGACCCTGTAGGCTGCCTGAATGAGGGGATGACCCCACCCACACCTCCTAGAAACTTGGAAGAAGAACAGAAAGCCAAGGCCCTGAGAGGCCGGATGTAAGTGACTTTCCCCAGATTCTACCCTAGTGTGCATGTGTATGCTGGACAGTGGACTAAGGTCGGAGGAAGTTTGGGCAGAGGGGTTCCCCTCACTCTATTTCCATTGATACCATTCATTCTAAGTAAAGATGACCTGCATCTGTACAGGGTAACATTGGGATAAACAAGGCACTGCAGTGGCACTGACTTTAAGAATTTTAGGCTGAAGCATCATCAGGGAGATAGCAGCTGTTATGGATAAAGTGTGCATATCACCAAGGGCTGTGAGAAACTTAAAGCATGCTGATAAAAGGAAAACAACAAAATGCAGGGAACTATGGGGCTATTCCTATGGTCCCATATTAGAGAATCCACGGTAGAAAGTCTGGTAGAGTTTCACCTGAGGATCCATTTCTCAAAACGTAGAGAAGTCCTAGATAGGAAAAGCATCTGTTGTGCCAGCTGGTCAGGGCCTAGCTCTGTTCCTCTAACGGTTTCATTTAGTACCCATTTATGGGCTTTGCTCCAAGAGAACCTCTTCACTTTTTAAAATATAGTTGGGGATAAATACAATTCACATTGCAGTCCATTTCACGAAAGCCCATATTTTATGCAAGGGTTGAGTTATCCACTCTGATGTTGAGTCTGTCTTCTGTCATTTGAGATGATTAAGAAGATATCAGATACCAGCAAGGCAAAACCACAATTCCTCCAAAACTTTAGTTTTCTTATCTTGAATTTGACTCCATGTTGGGAGCAGAGCTTGATGAGTCTTGGACGTGGCCTGGTGTGTGAGAGATCGTAAAGCCCAGAGAACTGGTCCCTTTGCTAATTAGTCCGTCCTTCTCCCTCAGACTCATTCCTTTAGCCTGGTCACAGACATGAAGATTAACAAAACTGAGTGAGGCCAGGTCCTTCTGTTGCCTGGAAGCAGGCAAAGTGACCATTAATGACTTTCTTTCCTAGGAAACAAAAGTAGAAACGTCATAGCCAGGGCCTGGCCTCAGAGCAGGGCTGTCACCTCATGGTAGAGCTGGGCAAGTGTCTCTTCAGTTCCAAATTTACCCTCCAACTTTATGGGTACTCGGAGGAACCCCAAAAATGGAAGAGAGGTGGAAAAATACCATCCCTACAAGGAAATTTTCTAGGACTTGTACAAAGCTGGTTCTCTTTAGCTTCTCAGGGTTGTTTTTACGTAAATGCAGAGTTGGAGCCGATGTTCCAGTCCTCTGCCAAGCCAAAGCAAAACTCAGATCACAGAGGAGACCTTCACGGTAGCAGGTGGTCCTTGGCAAAGCCGGTCACTACTCTTGTCACTTTGGTTGAACGGGCCCATAAGCAGTCATGTAAGCCATTGTCCTGCTTCCAGATGGGATATTGTCTGATTTTGCTTCAACAGGCAAAATTTTGTGGTCTCTTTTACTCTCTTTACCCATTTCTTCTCCCTCTTATTACTCTCTTGCCTGACTCACAGCTCTCCACATCCTGAGCTATCCTGAAAATCCAACGATTACAATGTCTCATCACTCTTGCTGTAACTTATGGCCGTGATGAAAGAGAGGATGTGTACATGTCTGATTGTGGACTCTGTGTGAGGCTAGAGGCCAGGGAGTGGGAGTGGTGGTTGTGGGGGCGGGGGCAGAGAGGGCAAGACACAGAGAATGGAGACTCCGTCCAAGCATCAAAGGGTTAAATGGGAGCTCCATGGAGAAAAGATGAAAACAAATAGTTATTCGTCCAGGAAGGGAAAAAAGCTGAGAATGGACTTGATTGTCTTCAAGTTTAGCCACTCATTCATTGAACAATAGGTGTTGGACACCTGTCATGCACCAAAGTATGGGATGTTTCTGTAAGACAATAACAACAAAAGTCCTTGTTCTCATGGCAAGTGTACACTATATAAAGGGAGAAATTATATAATAAACAAAATAAAAATAAATTATTTAACATGTTAGAAGATGGAAAAAGAAAAAATAATAAGGGAGATTTGGAGTATGGTTGAGGCCATTTGCAGTTTTCAATGGTTCTGACATTTGCACAAAGACTAGAAGGGGGTAGGGAATTAGCCATTAGTCATGGAGGGAAAGTGCTCTTGGCTGAGGGAACAGCCAGTGCAAAACTTCTGAAGGATTTTCTGTACAAGATCCCAGCCATTCCCCACCATTGTGTGACACAGAAATTAGAAATAGGTCTGACCTGTAGTTGGAAGAAATTTAGTTGGACCAAAGAATAACATTTACATTGTCAATAACTTTGACTAATGAAGACCTAAACAGTTTTTTAAATGCTTTATTATCAGTTCAGTTTATTTGGCAATTAATCATGTACTGTCTTGTGCGGCATGTAACTTAAATCTTTTATGGACCTTTTCAAAATGTCTATTAATGTGTCATTATCTCCCCAATTATTTCATTGGGGCTCTAAGGGAAGTGATGCCAGGCCCACCAGCAGCACCTAGTCTAATCACTCCCCTTCCCCAAGGGCTGGAAAGCCCAGGACAGCCCTCACTCTGTCAGCAGATAGCATAGGATAAAAATATCGCCTGGAGACAGAGAGCTGGACTTCATCTCCAGAGGGCCCTCCCAGCCCCAAATTCCCACTCCCACTTTCCTGTGGGGTTTTACCACTTTCTTCTAAGCAGTAGCATGGGCCATGCTAAAGATATATTTATATGCTTTTATTTGGCCTTGCCAGTTCCTTCCTGTGGCCTATAACACATGATTGTGGATTGTGCATATTAGAGGGAGGAAACTGGTTGGAAGCACTGGGCATGCCGATAAAGAAGCGTGTGTTCCTTTTCTTTCTCCCCATCACCCTGAGGCCCAGACCCGGGGATCTGTTGGTTCTCTGCGCTATGTAGATCAGGAATTTCAGATGAATTGCTTCCTGGGTTCAGAATAGTCACAATGCTTATGCTCGGGTCCCCTTTGGGCATCCCAGCGCTGTACCCCTTCTGCCACTTGGGCCTAAAACGCATTTGGGTGGCTCCAGGCAAAACTCTCTTCGCATTTAGGTTGTCCGAGTCAGACTCCAGGAAAGGCGCACAGCACCCAGCCTGCCCCTGTGCACCGCCCTGAGTGTTTTCTGTCCAGATCTTTACTCTTTGGACAGAAAGAAAGAGAAGTGCTTGGGTGTGGAGTCTCAGGAACTCCAGGGAGCTGGTCTGAGTAGCTTGCCAGGCAGCGGGCAACAGTGACAGAGCAGATTCTTTGGGCTGTGGTGTAATAGGTTCAGATCCCAACTCTGCCGGGGGCTTTGTCATCCTGGGCAACGTGGCCTCAGTATTCTCCTCTATATAAAGCAGGGCTTACGCTACCCACATGATCGAAGCATGAGAAACCCCAGATGAAGCACTGGCACGGAGCAAATACTCTGAGAGGAGGAAATCATGAACAAGGAAGAAACCAAGAAAGCAAGGGTCCTTGTAGTGGTTAAACCCCACGTCTGCTGGGGAGAAGGGGAGGCTGCTGCATTGAAGGTTGTGATTATGTGGTGCCTGCAGTCAGACCTCCTGTCCCTGACTGGGGGGGGTTGCAGGCCAGGTACCAGGGCCACCTGTCTGAATAATGGCAGCTTCTGTATCTCAGAGACCTCACTTGATGTTGGTATCTCTAAAGCCTCAAAGGTTGGTTATCAAGCAAATGTCCTCCTCCTCTTGATAAGCACAGAATGGAGTTGAAATGAAGGAAGAGAAGTCTCATGGTGAGCCCTTGGCCTCAAAGCTTTCATAAGTCACTTTTGTCAAAGTGCCTGTGACTCCTCCTGCCTCGTATCGATACGGCTGTTCAGTTATAGATGAGGGAGGAAGAATCATTAAGAACAGAAAGAAAAAGACTGAATGGTGAGCGTCGTGGTCACCCCCCCACCCACCGCCGGCTGCTGTGTGCCACCTGGGAATCCACCTCTAGGCGTGGGGCCCTCTCACAGAGAACCCCAGAAAGCGCCTTCCTGCAGGGTGCCGGATATGGGGTTTGGGCTCATCTTGTCTCAAAGGTGCCAAAGTAACGTTCCTGTCAACTTAAGTGTGAAGATGTCTTGCTTCACAAAGAAGAGGACCCCTCATTGTTCTTATTCTCCTGCCCAGGTTTGTCCTGAATGAGCTGGTGCAGACAGAAAAAGACTATGTCAAGGATCTGGGGATTGTGGTGGAGGTGAGTATGTGGCGCAAGGTGGGTCTGCGGTCACCCAGCCAGGGGCAGGTTGGACCCTACCTGAGCCAAGGTGTTTTTAACTTGAGGGTCACATGTATTTTGCTCTCTCTGGGTATTTGCAGAAATGAAACTAAAAATTACAGTAGATCGAATGAAATATATTGGGTTTTTTCTTTTCTTTTCTCCTTGAAATATCATGAGAGATTCAGAGGGAGATGGGGTCTCAAAGCTGCAGCATTTGGGGGAGCCTCTCGGTTAGAGCGGAGTCCTTTCACCTTGTTTCAGGTGACCAAGTTACTGTCTCAAGAGCTCTTCTTTGGCATTTAACCATACGGACATGTAGTCTTCGGAGCTACCAGCCACCGTGACTACAAGCAGGGCACCCCTAATGAGACCTTGGGGCGTAGAGTCCTCTGAGATTAAGGAGAGGGTTATGGCTACCAAGAGGAAAAGAGGCTACAATGAAAAATCCACCCATAAGACAAGACTGACAAATCCACAGTTAAGAGTCAACTTGGTAGTAAATAAAATCGTGCCCTTGGGACGCCTGGGTGGCTCAGCTTGAGCATCTGCCTTCAGCCCAGGGGATGATCCCAGAGTCCCAGGATCGAGTCCCACATCGGGCTCCCTGCATGGAGCCTGCTTCTCCCTCTGCCTGTGTCTCTGCCTCTCTATTTGTGTCTCTCATGAATAAATAAATAAAATCTTAAAAAAAAAAAAAAAAAAAAAAACATGCTCCCTCTCCTTGAGGGTTTACCTTAGGGGCATTTAGATGGTTGAATGAAAAAGACTTTCTCTTTAGGGGGCTGGGGAGACCAAGAAAGAGACCTAGAACTTCATCAGAGCTGCGTGTGTCGCCCCACATGGGGTAAAGTCCTGGCCGAGCCCTGAGAAAGCACAGAAAGCCCTGTGGGGTGGGCCCGCCCATGGGGCTGCCCTATGGGGCTGGCAGGATAGCTTTCTTGTGAAGATGTCCCACTGACCGCTGCCTCTGCTCTGTAGGGCTTCATGAAGAGAATAGAAGAAAAGGGTGTCCCCGAGGACATGCGAGGGAAGGATAAAATCGTGTTTGGAAATATCCACCAGATTTACGACTGGCATAAGGAGTAAGTGCTCCGCAGTCCTGAGAACCCCGGGAGCCTCCGTCCTCCCCTGCACCTGACCTTCGGGGTCCAGGGTCGGGTCGGGTCGGGTCGGGGGAGAGGCTGGCGTCACTGATCTTCTCGCCGAGCAATACTACAGTTCTGAAGGATGTGGCTCCCCCCCCCTTACACCCCCTTCCTCCTTTTAGCTTTTTCCTGGCTGAACTGGAAAAGTGTATCCAGGAGCAGGACAGACTGGCCCAGCTCTTCATTAAACACGTGAGTGCGCCCGCAGCTCTGGGCCCCACCGCCGGGCTCCTGGACCGGCCTTTGTCCTCCCCGGGCCTGGGCGGCTCGTGGTGGAGCGGCTGCCCCCGGCTCACGCGCTGATCCCCGGGCCCTGGGGTCGAGCCCCACGTCGGGCCGCCCGCTCTGCGCGGAGCCTGCTTCTCCGTCTGTCTGCCGTCCCGGCTGGGCGCTCGCGCTCCCCCTTCCCCCTCTCCCCCCACCTTCCTTCCTCCCCGCGGCCTGAGCCCTGAGCGCCTGCCCTCTGCCTCGGCAGGAGCGCAAGCTGCACGTCTACGTGTGGTACTGCCAGAACAAGCCGCGCTCCGAGTACATCGTGGCCGAGTACGACGCCTACTTCGACGTAAGCACCGGGCCGGGCCGGGTCGGGGAGGAAGGGTGGGCCGGTGCCCCCACGGCTCCGGGACCTTCAGGCCGGGGCTGCCTCGGTGGGGCCAGGGCCGGGCTCGGAGGCCCAGGCGGCCAGGTGGCCCGCTGGCGGAGGCCCGTTGGCAGAAGGACCGTGACCCACTCTCCAGGGCTCTGTCCCCCGAGACTGCTCCGAGGCACCTGCAGGTCTCCGCTCCCCTCCCCAGGGCTTCTCTCAGGCTCCTTCCAGGAAGGTGCTCGCTTTGCTCGAGGAGAGGCCAGGCCGCCCCCGGGAAGAGCCCTGGGCCGACCGTGGGCAGATCAGCGTTGAGGACCCAGCCCGTTGGGCCCGGGCCCTGGGAGAGGCCCCTCTGACGCGGCCCTGGAGCATCAGAGACCACAGACACCCCTTCCCCTTCCACCTCGTCCCCAGGGCTGGGGCGAGGACACAGGCGGGAGGTACATGCGGTGCGGAAGGTGGCCACGAGGTGTGCTGCGTGTTGTCCGTAACGCACGAGCGGCTGTGTGGCAGCTCTGCCCCTCACGTTGTTTGAGGATTCTAGGACTTTATGGCAAACGGGAAGGTGTGTCCTTCTCACCTTGAACCCTAATGCCCAGGACTCCAGTTCTTTGGCTCCTTTTTCCTCTAACGTCGCTCCCTTGTGTTCCAGGAGGTGAAACAGGAGATAAATCAAAGGCTGACCCTTAGCGACTTCCTTATCAAGCCCATTCAGAGAATCACAAAATATCAGTTGCTCCTCAAGGTAAGAGAGCAGCGAGCCTGAGGCAGGGCCGGAGAAGGCTCTTCTTGGGCTCTGAGTTGGCGAGCAGGTCAGCGTGAGGCTCTGTCCCCACCACACTTTCCCCATGAACTAGGCCGGGGGGCGCGGGGTGCCGCCTGCGGGCTCTTATCTTGCCTGTCCTCTACTTGGGTCAGCTCTGCCTCCAAATAAATTGCACGCATGTCATTCCTGTCTTCGAGGTTGACAGTTCACTTTCTTTCTTTCAAGCTGCTTTCTTCCTTTGTCACCATCACTCACTTGGGATCTTTAAAAGATAAAAAAATAGGAAGAACATAAAACCAGAGCGACCACAAGGAGAAAGATAAGCAAAGGCAAGGCCCTGGAAAGCTTAGATGAGGAGTACCTAAAATTTGATCATATTTTACTTTTTGAAGCGGTTTGACTTGGTTTGTCTTACAGAATGTGAGGTACATGGAAGAGAGAGATTGAGCTCTCCTTTCTCCCAGGCTTTCTGGACATAACTTCCCCCTCTCCCCCCTCTCCCTCCCTTTCCCCATAGCTTTTCCTCTTTGAGTATCTGGGGGTTTTCTCCCTGTTGTTGTTTCCAATGTGACTCATAACGTCATATCTCCGCTTCTGCGACACACTGCCATGTCTGTTGGGGAGGAAAGTTGTCTGGGTGTCATTGTAGGTTTTACGATGGTGGGTTTTTTATGGCGCTCTGTTGGCCTAACTGATGTCACCCTCCTGCACCCTTCCCCGCTTCTCCCACTTGCTAGGACTTCCTGAGATACAGTGAGAAGGCTGGCTTGGAGTGTTCGGATATCGAGGTGAGTCTTCTCAAAGCGCTGGCCGTCCTTGGCGATGGTGTTGGATGTCATATCTAAGGGGGAAGAACTGGATCTGGAGGACCGGGGGTCTGGGCGGAGTCCTCTCAGAGCCCCTTGCAGAGAGCAGCTCCACAGGATGGGGAACCGCCAGTAGTAATGAACACACGGAGTGTTTTTCTCGAACCTGAGAATTCTGTCCTGGGAAAGACCAGAGTTTCGCTCCTCTCATGTTCTCCACGTGGCTCCAGGGACTTATGGTGGGAAAGGGGGATATTTGAGTCCTCTGACATCCTTCAGAGATTCAGGGTTCCCGTGTGCAGTTTCATCCATGAGCCCAGGTACTATTTGAATTCAACACATAACATATCCTGTTTTCACTCCCTCCCCTACCCCCGAGATTACTCCCTAAGTAAAGTCCTTTGAAACAATGTCACCATGGGGATTATTTTAAGCCAGAGAGGTTACAGACCATTCTGGTAGGTCATTTTAGGTTAAAACCTCTAGTGTTTCACAAGCCAGGCTAGGCTGTTGCTTAGGCAGCCAAGAAGCAACAGAGGGAAGAAAGAAAATATGAGAAGGAAAGAGAATCGCTAAATAAAAGTGGGAAGGAGGAAAAGGCTGGCTGGGTAGCGTTCTCTGCCACGTGGGGTCCCTGATTCACATGGAGCCCTGCACTGTTGACCAACACCCCAACTAGAACAGAAAAGCCCGCACTGCTCTAGGAGTGGACTGCAGGGACCAGTGTCCTTCCCTGGAATCAGGGAGCCCCCGGGAGGTCCCTGTCTTCCTGCACGGAATTGCCCTAAGCTTCCTGCCTGAGTGCTCATCCCCGTCCTGAGCTGCTATTATTCTTTCCCACAGAAAGCAGTGGAGTTAATGTGCCTTGTTCCAAAACGCTGCAATGACATGATGAATCTGGGACGCCTGCAGGGCTTTGAGGTGAGCCCTTAAGAATGCTCTGAGCCTTCTCTCTTCTGGACAGCAGGAGCCCGGGCTCTGAGGCAGCTTCCCTTTGAAGCCCCATGCCCGCCTCCTCCGCCGCCTCTACTCACCATCTGTGCCTTCTCGCTAGACCCCTCTGGCTCATGGGCCCAGAAGATTGATCTATTTAGGATATCCAGTGATAGGGCAGTCAGAGGAAGCTACAGAGCAGTCCACCAAGCTGGAGTCACAGTTAGAGGGGGTTAGAAAGACCCCAAATTCCTTGTAACTGTAGACTTGCTGGTGACCTCTTTCCTTTGCTTTCTTGCTTGAGAAATGAGTGCAAGGACTATGAGGGAGAGCGAGACTATGGGATGGAAGTAGCAACAGAGGGAAAATAGAACTTATTTTTTTTTTTTTTTTTTTTTTTGGAGAGAGTGGTTCTAGTAAATAGGTTTACATAATGGCTGGCTCTTTAGTTAAATGAACATTTAAAGCTTTAAAACATCATGTACACATTTCTGTTCTTTGAAGAAAAGAATCAATCTTAGGAGAAACAGCTAGATGTCCCCAGAATTTTGGCTTCAGTGAATAACTAGTTTGCTAGGGCTACCATAACAAATTCCCACAGACTGGGTGGCTTAAACAACAGAATTTAAAATCTCACTTTTCTGGAGTCTAGGAGTCTGAGATCAAGGTGTAGGCAGTGATGGTTTCTCCTGAGGGCTGTGAGGGACAGATCTGTGCAGGCCTGTCTCCTTGGCCTGTAGATGGCCGTCTTCATGTTCACACGACATTCTTCCTGTGTCTTCACGTTGTCTTCCCTCTGTACATTTTTCTGTATGCAAATTTCCCCTTTTTATAAGGACACCAGTCCTGTTCTAGTAGATCTTACCCTAATGACCTCCCTGTAACTTGATTCCCCCTGAAAAGATCCTATCTCCCAATATGGTCATATTCTGAGATACTGGTGGCTAGGACTTCAACATATGAATTGGGGGGTGAGGCAATTCAACCCATAACAGTGAATCTTTGAAGAAAAAATTGACTTTCCTACTTTAAACTTGATAATTGGCTGCCTTTAGTTTATATCCAAACCTCATATGCTAACTATATCTAATATCTGTTTTTGAGTATTAATTTAAAATTGGAACTGACACAATTATTGACTGGCATTTAATGATTGTTGAACCCCTTAGAGAAAGATGTGGATCTTCTAATCCTGCTTCCTGGTAATTCTACAACCTAAGATTTTATTATTCCTTTCTAGAGAAAAGGGGTTCTTGGAAGCTGATATAACAAGGGGGAAAAAAAGAAGTTGATATAATAAGGAAAATAATAGCTTTTTTCCCCTGGCTAAATTAGAATAGGATAGGATAGGATAGGATAGAAATAAGGTAGACTGGCCTATAAGTAAAGTTAGGAGATGCTACATTCAGGTTTGAGTTACTGAATTAGATTCATCATCTTCTTGATCCCAATTCTCTTGTCCTCCCTGCCTTCCCAGCTCTTCCTGGTATCCCTGTCTGCCATTGCTTTGTTCCTGTGACCAGGAACTATGTGGAGGGTTTTCTTTGCTGTTTATTTTTCATAGATTACCAGTTCTCCACCTGAGGCATTAGAGCAAGCAGGGGTTTGCAGCAGAAAGATACCCTGAGTCCTTATATGGGTTTTCTCTAGGCACACTGGATCAAGTTTTTACACTTTCTCCCTTGGGACGATGCTAGGTCTATTCCGAGGCTATTCTGAACAAACCATGTAATCCCTATTGCTCTTATGCTTTGATGTGCCCCTGTTTCTGAGGAGGAGTCTGGCTTGACTTTCTCTGGGTCTTTGCGGGCACTGAGCACTGACAGGAATTCAACATCAGCATTCGACTCCACAGGAATTGTGTTGTGCGTGCACACGTGAGTGCACAGAAGGCCACACGCAGACTGTAAAATTATCTTCTCTTTTCAATCAAGCACCACCATCTCCTTTTTCCATCAAATCTCAGAGAATCTGCTTTGAGTTCCTTCAGCTAATTAAGAAGGACCATGAACATCCATCCCTCTGTCCCTTCTAAAATCCTGGGCTTTGGGCCTGGGAGAAGCTTACCTCCTCCCGTAGATTCTCTCTCTTAAATTCTCTCTAGCTTTCCCTTTGGCATCAGCAGGGCTGTAATTCATGGGTCAGGCTCTTATGTAACAGTAATAGAGCTTTTAGAGCTTTCCTGGCTAGCTGGTCACTAGCTTAATATTAACTTTGGACCAGGGTAGAGATAAGCCTGTTTGGCTGCTGACCTTGACAGTAAGGAGCCGTGATCCAAGCAGAGGGCAGGTGTTTCTCAGGAATGGGAAAGAAAAATGACCCGTGTGCTAGGTACTGTTTGGAATAAGGCATCATGTGCAGAGAATGACCCACATTTTTACTAAACGGCAGAAGTCATCACCTGAGAGAGTATGGTTCAGAGGAGGCCCTCTGGCTGCTATCAGATATCAGTTGTCAGCATGTTCTTGCTGCAAACAGTAGAGAAAGCAAAGCTCTCCAATGGCTTCTGTGAAGACCTGCTGGGTTGGGCCTAATTTCCTTTGAAGATGTGAAGATGTGTCTGAAAATCAGGCTAGAAACCGGCAAACCACATAGGCTCCCCCTATGTGAGCTGGCAAGTGGCCTGCTAGCTCAAAGCATTTTAAGAAGGATCACAGGACCCCGAAAAATATCTTGTAAAACATGGGCACCTGTATATGCTACTCTAGCTGTACCTGTTGATCGGTAGCAGGAGACGAAGACTTCAGAATTAAACTAATTCTAACTAAGACTCCATCCTGAAATCACAGAAGGAAATGACAGGGGCCCAACTCATTAGATGACTTGTCATCCTGCCAACATCACTTCCCTTGGCCGCAGGTTGGTTCTAGGTCCATGGCCATAAGAGTACCCCAGGTCCTTGGCCCATGCCACAAGGGAGCCAAGCAGACAATATCTCTCAGAGCTCTGAGGACAAAAAGGCTACGGGTGTCACCCACTTTCTGTTCTCCTTTTAATAAAAAATAAGAAGAGCAGGATAATATCTGAACATCTTTTTAGCTAATCATTTTACCTTCCTCCCTTCTGGCATTTTCTTAGGGCTGCTTCTTAGTGGTTTCATAGCCTTCTTTCCCTTCTCCCCCTCTCCCCAGGGCTCTGTGTCTGCCCTACCTGAGTGAGATGGATCCTAATTCAGTCTCTAACTAGAGCCCTGAGGCTTTTAGTGTCCAGTCTGTTGTCTGTGTTCTTACGGGGGCAGGTTTGTAGACCCAGAGAGCTGTGGCCCCCTCCCAGTTTTTCACCTCCTTCACCCCACTTCCTTGCACTTGCTTCCATCAGGGCACCCTGACTGCCCAGGGGAAGCTGCTGCAACAGGACACGTTCTATGTGATTGAGCTGGACGCAGGCATGCAGTCCCGGACCAAGGAGAGGCGCGTGTTCCTCTTTGAGCAAATTGTCATCTTCAGTGAACTGCTAAGGAAGGGATCCCTCACCCCGGGCTACATGTTCAAAAGGAGCATCAAGGTAAGGCTCCCGCCGGGGATGACAAGGGACAGGGGAGAGCCAATCCTGGGAGCTGCTTCCCTAAGACAGAAATCTGGAGCGAGTACAGATTCAGAACCTTGATGGTCTTTCGGCCAAAGAAGCTGTGGTTGCAAAGGTCAAGTATTTTGAGAGAAAGAGACAGGCTGAGGTCCTGCAGGTCCTGCATGTTCTCCAGGATCAGGCCATTCACTCAAAGTCAGAAACCAGCATGGTTAGCTATTAGATCCAGGACAAAATTTTGGAAATGACTCCTGAAGTAAATACTTTGAGGAACTGTACCATGTTGTTGTTTTTTTTAAACCACTTAAAAATGAAAAGAATCAACTTGGTTTCTTCCAGATGAATTACTTGGTCCTGGAGGAGAACGTGGACAATGACCCCTGCAAGTTTGCACTCATGAACAGGGAGACTTCTGAGAGGGTCATTCTGCAAGCTGCCAACGCGGACATTCAGCAGGCCTGGGTGCAGGACATCAATCAAGTCTTAGAAACACAGCGAGACTTCTTAAATGGTAGGTACAGGCCTGGCTTCTAATAGGGCCATTTTCAGGGGACCCCACACCTCTGAGCTCCCTTGGGTCTGGGCTTACAGTGACTTCATGAGCCCTGATGACATTTTATATGGATGATAGGTTTGTAGTTTTCGGAAACACTTTGTTTAGGATTTTTCTGAACCTGGATAGGTCAGTGGAGCAGATGGAACATGATAAGGAAGCCCCATCTTTCCAAAAGAAGAGCTATTCTCTTAGAGCCGAGACACAGCATATATGCCTGTGGCCAAGACTGACAGCTAATAGTAGTTGCGGCAGAAATCTGAATGGGGCGTATCCCCCTTGTCCTAGGGGCTGAGTATCAGGGTCCTGTGTTTTCGCATTTGGTGGCTAATGGCTAGTGTTTTCACAGGTGATAACTGGGAGTTTGACAGATCAGTGGGAGAGCCTACATAAGTCCCCTTGCTAGCCATCCTGAGCCTTTCGAAGGAGAGGTGATTGATTCCTAAGCTCTCAGTTTCAGTAATACCGTGAGCTGCCCAGAACTCATGATTATGCAGAGAGTGTAGCTGTCTACGGACCCTCCAGGAGTCCTCTACCTGGCAGTGGGAGCCCAAGTGATAGGGCGCTGCTACCTTGTTTGCATTTCTTTTTTTCTTTTCACCGCTGGCGTTGTCTCCACATTGAGCTTACCATGTGACAGGAAGTGTACGGTTTTAAACCAGTGCTCATCTCTCAAGTTGATGCACTCAGAAGTCTCTGTGCAGAAACAGAACTGGAAGCTGAAGGCAAAATGTAGCCAGAAATGAAGTTAGCCCAGAGACCTAGCAGGCACATATGGCTGTGTGTGCATATGCGCACACACACACACACACACACACACACACACACGGAATGAGCAAGCACGCATACCCATATGTACGCACACATGCATGCACACACAGACTCAGCAAGCACGTGTGCCTGTATGTACACATACACAGACATGCACACGTGGACTCAGCAAGCACACATGCCCATATGTACACACACATGCATGCACACACAGACTCAGCAAGCACATGTGCCTGTATGTACACATACACACACACCTACAGACTCAGCAAGCATATTTACTCATGAACACATACACACGCGCACACACACTGAGCAGCATGTATGCCTGTATACGGACACACACCAAAGCACAGACACAGATCCACTGTCAGATGTGTCACCCTTGCCAGTATTAGAATCTGGACTCTTTTGAACGGCACAAGCAGCACTGGTTGGTTGTCCAGCGTGGACCTGAATGCTATGGGAAAGATTAAACGTGACATACCACTTGAGGACCGTGAGCAAATCATAACATTTCTCTGGGCCTCTGTTGGCTTGTTTTGGGGAAAAGGAGGGACGATCTGCTCTGCCCACATTGGCACGTGCTCTGGTGTGCCTGCCAGCAGTACTGGAAGCGGGAAAACATGGCACAGCTCCCTGTAGACAATATCAGCTAACTGCATGGTAAGGAATTTCACTCATCGTATTTACTTTAAAACAAATGAAAAGAAATTATATAGCAAGATAAACATGAAACTTCAAAGCAATCTCACACTGTGTCAGAGTATTTGAGGGTCATGCCCCAGCTGTAGAACAGTTTGGTGAAAAAAACTTTGTGATCTCTAGGGTTCTTTCTCATTCTAAAAAATCTAAAATTAAACACCAGCCCAGCCCTGAGGGGATAGCAGCAGAAGTTGTATATAGTTTACAGGTTCTGAATGTAGAACTTTCAATCAACAGCTATGTTGATAAAATGATTTTATTACAAAAAGTACACATATATAAAATATATTCATTAAATTGCATTCTAGTACTTAAGAACTTCTGTCAGAAGTTCTAAGCTGGGATGAGATTTTTAAGTTTATCGATTCAGTACAAAAGACAAATAAGAAAAAAATCAAAACCAGAAATAATTGAAATAACAATGGCGCACACACATGGCCCAGCACAGTGCTAAGCATGTGCGCACATGTATTATCACATTTAATCCTCTTGTAAACAGGAAAAGGTAAGTCCTCTCATCCTGTATTTTTCAGGTGAGGAAAAGGAGTCAGGGAGATTAATAAACTTGTCCAAGGTCACAAAAACAGTAAGTGATGAAACAAAGACTTGAACCCAGAACTATATAACTTAATATTGGGCTTTTAACCATAAACTACAGCATAGTCGCTGGTGGTAGGGCGCACGTTTATCTATGAGCTCCCTAGCAAACAAAGCAAAGAAAGAAACAGGATCAGGCTTGAGATGCACAGCTTCCTAAGACCTGAGTAGTGCAGACTGAGGCCGGCAGAAGGACGAAGGCCCTCTGTGTAGCTCATTTAGAAAGCCGTAATATTCTGAAACGCTTCAGCACGGTTATTGCATATAATCAGGTCATACTCCAATTCCATGTGATGGGTCTGATCCATACGGTCACTGTGATGAGGCCTGCTTCAAAACTCTCTGCTGTCCACTTAAAATGTGGAACTGCATTTCTTTGAGTGTAGTTGGTGATCCAGGCTTTTACATGGTTCCAAGGGACCTTTCTCTTAGTTATAGTGAATTATGGAGATATTCCTGAGCTAGATTATCCATACTTAAATATTGAATGCCTACAGAGTACCCTCCAGGGAGAAAGACTGAGCTCTGGCCGGAGCCTGTTTTATACTTTGACACACTCGAGGGACAAGGATGTGATGATAGAGCAGGGCCAGGCATCTTTTACTCAGAGACATGTGCAGGCATCTCAGGGCCAATATTACCCTCCTGAGACCTCAGAGGTGAAGAAGTGTGACCCTGTGTTGAGTCCTACTGAAATACATACTTATCACTCTAGAAATATCCCTGTCCATGAAAGTTCTCTAGGCCCCAGCTGTTAACCCACTCAAATATTTGTTACAGAGGATCTTGATAAGAATGACAGAAGTGGGCCAGCCCTTGAAGTCATTATTGCCCTGAATGGCTTTGCCTTGGCTAAACCAGCCTGAGAACTCGGGCCAGGCCTTGGAACTTTCTTATCTTAAACTCTGTAAACCAGAGCTCACACCTTTCCTCTATCTCTGGACTTCTACTAACTACCATTCTCCCAGTCTCCAAATTGGAGTGACCCTCAGCCCTTGCCTCCCCCTCCCATCGGGGCTGTGGCCGTCGAGTCTCCCTCCGGAACGCCTGCCACCCTGTAGCCATTCTACAGTCTCCCCGGCTCTGCTCTGCGTGGGCCCCTCGCTGGTCACTATCTCACAGTTTCTGAATCAGCCTCTCTAGTCCCTCCTCCCAACTGCCACAAAGTTAATGTTCTTTGAATGTGGCTCTGGTGAAAGAACTTAAAATGTTCAAGGTCATTTAGTCCAGTCACTCTTTGTGATCTTCAAAATGACACCCAAACCCATTAGGCTGGCTTTGTAGATCCTTCAACCACGGCACCAATAACCTCCCTTACCTGTCTCGTCTCCTCTTCCTCCACGGAGGCGCATGACCTTCTGCTGCTGCAGGTAATCTGACTGCATCCTGTTGCCCAGACACACTTCACACTTGCCTACCTCCTGCAGAGTCTGAAGTGTTATCACCACCACCCCGGGTACATACACGCACGTGTGCGCGCGCACACACACACACACACACACAAAGCCTTCTCTCCCTCCTTTTGCACAACACCAGGCACCTCATAGAGGGTATCGCTTCGTGTTTGCGTTTTCCTCATTAAGGTAGCTTTCTGAATTCTCACGGTAGATCGTACGTTCCTTAAAAACAAGGGTAGTGTCTTCCCCGTGTATCACCACAATGCCTGGCACAAAGCCCATTATAATAAGCTTCCAAATCCTTGTGGGATTCCCGGAGTTTAGAGTAACCGTCCGCTCTTACCCCACAGCCCTACAGTCACCCATTGAGTATCAGCGGAAAGAAAGGAGCACAGCCGTGATGAGGTCCCAGCCGTCCAGGGTTCCCCAAGCCAGCCCTAGGCCCTACTCCTCTGGCCCCGCGGGCTCTGAGAAGCCTCCAAAGGGCTCCAGCTATAACCCACCACTGCCACCCCTGAAGATATCTACCTCCAATGGCAGTCCAGGGTTTGACTACCACCAGCCTGGGGACAAGTTTGAGGCCAGCAAGGTAAGTGACAGCCCGCTACCCCCACCCTCACCACTCTGAGGGGCCACCTCCAGGCTCACTGTAGGAAGTAGCTTCTTTTTCATGCTCTTCCTTTGACCAGAAACAACCCACTAAATACAGCCTCGTCTCAATCATTTCTCTTTCTTCCCCTGCAAATGGAGTTAGACCAGTTCCCTCTGCTCAGACACTCTGGGTTAAAGAGCTGTTGTTGTCTGCAGAAAACCCTGCAGATATAAGGTAATATCGTAGGAGCAGTTATGACTTACACCAAGCAGAGTAGCTGTGGTTTGGGTCACCTAAGTCACAACTCTAGTGTCTGACATCTTAAAGAGATGGCCCTTTCTCATGGTGAGCTGCGGCACAGTCCTTCACCGTCTACTGGCTGATGCAGCGAGGGGAAACTGCGCCTCTGTGGGTGAATGGGAAAGCAGCCTTGGATTAGACGTTTATCACAGGTAACCCACGATTCAAACATCACCATGAGAGCAGCATAGAATTAACTGTAGACCCAGTCTACACAGCCGTTTTGACCCTACAGAGTGGCAGGTGTGAGAAGAATAAGTGGGAAAAGTGCTAGATTAGGAATCCAGGCAATCTGGTTCCCATTCCAAATTCTGCAACTCACTTGTTCCAGGACCTTAGCAACCTCTTTAATCTCATGAGGCTCCGGTTGCCTCTAGAACTTAATGGATCTGTGAATAGTGTCCACACTTTTTTATTCACGTGTTCTGATCTTACAGTTTTATTTGTTTTATCCAAATGATTAGATGATCTTGATTTTTAACATTCACTATTAATAAATGAACTAAGTTTTTTTTTTTTAATCCGCTATTGTCTGAGGTCAATTCTGTATTAGAATAACTGTCCTTGACCTATTTCATCACATTACCTGGAAATGATTTTCTATGATAAAAACCCCTCGTGAATTCGTTGAAGTCATATTGGCCTTTTGTCAAACTTACGGAAGATTTCCTGGCTCTGATCACACTCTGGGAGGTAGCCAGGCCTCCCTGGCGGGGAGGTACAGGTGTGCAAGCAGCTTTCCTGCGGTAGTCCTGTGAAAAGGCCACAGAGGCAGGCCCTCTTGTATTAATGAATACGGGCAAGACCAGAGGAGTTTTGTTCCCGCTGGAGTTCGGTCAGGGTAGGTCATGGTCTTGCCATTGAACGGGGCAAACATCTCATTGTTACTCCCAGCTCAAAGAAGATCAGAATGTAACAGAAGACCGATGCTTTTTTGAAAGGAAGAAAAAAATGTTTCAAAGGGTCTCTCTGTGCTCCGGGCCTGACCTTTGCCCCAACATCCCTCTGCCCAGGTGCTCTGTACCCCTGTGCCTCTGCCACACTCTTGCTCACATTAGAGGATGCTGGTGGGAAGGTTGCAGGCTCCGGAGGCTTCCAGAGGAAAGGGTTTATACCTACTTGTCTACCATATGCAACCTTGTTGTAAAAAATAGAATTTCGAAGCTTATCTCTAGATACAACTTTATGGCTCAGGATAATCTTCTGCCTGGTATTCACCCTGCCAGTGGGCGGTTTGGCCTCTAACCCCGCAGGGCTGTGGAGCCAGCCGTGCGAACCAGCCTTCTTGTTGTCCGTGCCCCTCTCGCCCTTGTGTCCTAGCAGGGCGACCTGGGAGGCTGCAACGGGACCTCATCCATGGCCGTGATCAAAGATTACTATGCACTGAAGGAGAACGAAATCTGTGTGAGCCAAGGTGAGGTGGTCCAGGTCCTCGCCGTCAACCAGCAGAACATGTGCCTGGTGTACCAGCCTGCCAGCGACCGTTCCCCCGCGGCCGAGGGCTGGGTCCCGGGCAGCGTCCTGGCGCCCCTCACCAAAGCCACGGCGGCAGCAGAAAATAGTGACGGAAGCATCAAGTAAGTGCCTCGTTGGCTTCCCCGGGAGAGGAGTGTGTGGATTAAAAAAAATCAAAACCAAACAAAGAACACAAAAAAAATGCAAACACACGCTAGGGAATTCCTGCTGCTTTTTCTCGACAGTACCACCGGAACCAATGTTTGAGTGCTGGAACCACACGCAGCATGGGGCATCCAGGCTGGATTGTTCCGGGCTCTTTTGATGCTGTTGACAGTAGTGGCTGTGGGTTTGGTTTTTTTTTGTTTGTTTTTTTTCCCCTTTTCATTTATAATTTTCTGTTCATTTTTTTCCTCCCCTCTCCCATTAAGAAAAGAACCCTACTGAAACCCTAGATGACAAAAGGCATGCCTTCTGTTGCTCCATTTGACCTACCACAGGATTCACTGGACTGGACTTTATTTATATTGTATTAAGTTACTGATACATAAATATATATATTATTTTTTTTTGATTGACGCCAAAAAATGACCTTAGCACAAACGCCAGACCTGTACAGGTCGGAGGCCTGCTGCTTCTCCCAGGAGAGAGGGAACTTTTTGGTTGTCTGTGGCAATTCCTCTGTACAGATTGTAACTTTTTTTTTTTTAATTTCTCCCCTCCCCTGTCACTTTAATATATATGTTCATGGTAATTTGTAAAATATTTCTTTTCCTTATTTTGGTTGCGAAGACCCTTCCGAACACATTCCTGTATAAAGTATTTTGCACTATTTAAAGAACCCCATATGGATGAAGTCAGGTTGTGCAATATAAATGGAGAGTCACAATGTTCATCATTGTACCTGTAATGTAACTAATAATTTTAAATGTACTATTTTAAATATGTAAAATAAATTTTCACCATGAGCATGTTTTAATGAGGCTAAAGACTAGTTGACCCTTTTTCCCCTATTTCACTACTCTGGGAGTTTTAAATGTGCAAACAATTCTTCTTCTTCCCCCCCCCCCCCCCTTTTCTGTATTTTAGGAATCGGTTGAATGCATTGGCAGTTTTTTCCTCCCCAAAAAGCACTTTTGTCGCTAAAGCTCCAATACTAGCCTTCCCTTCAGCAGCCCATATTCTCTGTCTCTAACCCCTAAGGTGTGGAATCATACAGATTGAATGCTGTCCAGCTGGGTGCCCTTGAGGTGCTGATGTAAAGGAATGACTGGGGTACAGGGCAGTGTTTGGCCTGCCCCTACACCCCCGGGGTTTCCATGCCATGTGGCCCTCCACGGCAGAGGTAGAGGGAACCCCCCACAAGACGGCTGATGGGGATACCAGCAGAGCAGTACTTCTTTGGCCCTTTCTCGAGCTCAGGGCACAGAGGCTACCGAGCTGCCCCTGGCCTTGCTAGGTAACCATAGGCCCAGCTGGAAGGCAGTCATGGCTTCCAAGGCATAGTAGACCCAATTCATTTTATTCTAAAGACATTTGCTTTTGGTACCTTTTAAGAAGCCTCAGAAATAAGGTCCCTCAAAGCATTGAAGTCCTTAGTAATCAGTCGCCTTACAGAGCTAACTTGTCATGATTCTTGATCTAATTATCCAGCCACTCAGCACTTCCTCCTCACGTTGGCGTCTTTTGATCACTTTTTTATACCTTCCACGGGAGGGAAGGGAGAAGGGACATCAGGCTGGGTGAAAGAGACCAGATCCAAGTACAAATGGGTCATTCTGGTCCCTTGTCAGCCCCTCTTGCACAAGGGTTGGGGGGGAAGGGCGGGGGGGGGCAGGGGGGGAGCAGAGCCACAGACTTGAAGTGGTTGTCGCTATTTATCAGTGAAGGACACGCCCCCAGGGCCTACTCTGAGCACAGGAGTCAGAGTTGGGTGTGATGTCTCCAGCATAAATGTTACTGAAACCCTGTTTCCACGTCAGTTCCCGTGGCCAAGTGATGGAAGCTCCCCAAACCATGATGACGACTTCTTCTGGGAAGAAGAATATGAAATTGAGCCTGTCCTGCCACTGATACTACTCTGAGTCTTCCTTCTGAACATTATTTGTAACATTTCTAGCTTCTCACCAACCATATGGAATGACCCAGAGGGTTGTAATAAACATAGGAACATGCCCCACACTCACGCCCACGCCCACTGGGCTGTCCACCCTAGGACATGCGGCATGGACCTCCCTGACTCAAAGGTGTTCTCAGACTGAGTCAGGGTAGTGGATTTGGGGGTTAAAGTTATGAGCTGAATGAATATCTGAAGTTAACAATGATACTGTCTAGGGTTAGTCTCCATGACTGTTCTTGCTGAGGTACAACAACCGACGTGAGTTGCTGGTATGCTAGGGAGCCTGCCTGTTCAGGAGGCACAAGAGACGGTCTGGCCAAGAGACTCTTGTTTTCCGATGGAGCCCACATCCCCCCAAAATTTGAGAATGTGACTATAACTGCTCTTTCCTATTCGGAAGGGTGAGCACTGAACATGTGTGTTAGTGATAAATACTTTGGAAACACCTTCAGGACATCCTAAAAGTCCTGACATAATAGAACATTCTCCTTCCTCCTAAACCTTGTGCCCCTTTCTCTCTCTGCCTCCCTCCTTCCCTCTCTCTCTCCCTCCCTCTCTCTCTCCTCTTTCCCTTAACGAAGGCTCTTTTCATCAAGCTCTGTCTGCAAAGCCCTAAGTTTGACAAGGAGACCCTGAAGGGAGGCCAACCTCACTTATTCCAGACAATGATAGAACTTCATCCAAATTCTGTGACCACACCTGAAACCGATGACACCTGCTCAGGGTCATCAATGCTATTTGTGACTTGGCTTTTGGCATTTTTGTTTTTGAGCCCTGGACATACGTGGAACTCAGGAGCTCAGCTCCGAGCTTCTCTTTACACGTCCGTGAAGGAGCCTCCAACCCCTTTGTAGGAAGGAGGAAGCTGGGGTAGTAGAATGAGAGGGGATTGCTGTTCCCACCACCCTGGGAGCACGTAATGGGTCTTCTCCCACCAGGAAATCTCTAGGACCTCTTAACGCTCAACAGAGCTCTTTTCTCACAAACACTGAGTGATGTGGAGGACATAAACCAAGAAACCCTTTATCCTAAAATAACCAGATAAATGAGTGGTGCTCAACTGTGTATTAAATCAAATGCCCTAGAAGAGAATCCTACCCGTAGTACAGTGTTTGGGAGTAGCCACAGCCCAGATGCAAATAATGAGATGCGAACCTCAAAATCATCCTTTTGGTCTTTATATGTGGTCCTGGGAATGTACCAGTAGTTTCTGCACCATAAAATACACTTCTCTTTTCTGTTTAACCCCCCTCCCCAGCCCCACCTCATTCTTCCACCATCCAGTATACTGCTCAGGAAGGGAATTCCTCAGTCCTCTGAGGCTTCATCAGTAGGATACAAAGACTTCCTTGGTAGAGTTTAATCACCCAGTCCTCGTATTTTCCTCAAGTGCTGCAGCCAACCTTGCACGTCTCTCAGGAGGGGCCAGAGCCCATCCTCACTCTCCCTCCTGGAGGCAGGATCAGCTACCAGCCACCACAGGAGCTGGCGTGCAGGTTCGGGGCCTCTGAAGCTGGGGCTTGACTGGAGCATCTCACCTACTGACTCACCCAAGGGTGGCAAGCCCACCCACCGCCTCACTCTGCCCTGACCTGCCATTTTGACTGGTGCATTTTTTGGTACAACAGGAAGTCATGTTCATGGCATACTCTACGAATGAGAAAGCGGGCAGAAGTGGAGAACACGGGTAAAAATGAAGCCACAGGGGCTCGTAAACCCAAGGATATTCTGGGCAACAAAGTCTCTGTTAAAGTGAGTAAGGTCTTCCAGAGCTGTGTCCCACCTCTCATCTACTCCCACCCTGCAGCATCTCAATTTGGGTGGATGGGGATTTTTTTTTTTTCCCAGTGTGGGGACCAGAGGGGAAGTAGTTTAGCAGGATTTTGCATGCAAGATCAATTTATTTTTTATTTTTTATTTCTCCCGGCAACTTCGATTCAAATAAGTAAGTATCTTTTTTTTTTCCTTTATACCTTTCTCCTGATACTGTGCACATGCCTTATAACGAAATTATCTGCAGCGTTATTCTTATAAAAATGCAAGATGTTTGGTTCATACCGAAGCTCTCAAAGCTGCCCGTTCAGTATCCTAGGTTTGAAAACACACGCGGGGTAAGGAGATGAGGGGTGCTTGCCAAACCTCCAACCCCGTGAAGTCTGAGGTTTGGAATCTCAGGGCCACTATGGCCTTGCTGGAGTTTCATTTCTTTTCCCCAGAATTCAGACGACATCATTTTCAGGCTCCCACGTGGGCAGGGAAGGGGAGGCACGGTGGCAAAGCCCAAGTTACTGGTTTTGTAACAATCCCCCCCCCTTACCATGAACCCACTGATGCTAAGCTTCGGCAGCCCCTTGCCCACCCCCGCCCCCGCCCCCCGCCATCCTGAAACAATGTGATCCGTTTTCTTTGCATTGGGCCCTCGGAAAAGACCTGACTCTGGACAGTGGGAATTAGACTGCTGATGCTGAACATCACTATGCTGGGTGATGACCCACGCGGCACTTTTTCCCCTTCCTGAGCGAAATAAGGACAACCAAAACCCATGCTACCGTCCTTCTTGGGGAAAAGAAATTGTATCCCCTCCTTCACTCTCCTCGGGGAAGCCCAGCCTCACAGAAGACAAGAGTTTAAATTCTACAGCACTTCTGTTTCCTGTGGTTGCCCCTTCCACTGCGGTTTCCCACGAGATGCGGGGCGGCACATGATTCCAGCCTCCTTCCCTCCCTACCCACCCCACCCCCCGCCCCGAAAGAGCATGCTTCCCCCCCCACCGGGTGATCAGCACCCCTACCCTAGAAGCACCTGGTGTTTTTCTCTGCCCGATTTCCCATTGCTCGTGCCTTTCTGACGTTCTCCTCACTCTCCAGCAAGAGCTGCCTATGTTCTAACTGTGTTCTCTTTCTTCCCCTTCCTCATGCTGCCCTCCAAGGAGACGAACAGTTCCGAGGAGTCAGAGTGTGATGATCTTGACCCTAATACTAGCATGGAGGTAGAACCAGCTATTGTTGTCCTATTTGCTATAATGATTGTCTTTATCAATGTGTTCTGTACCGGTGACCTTGCCGAAGTGACCAGTCAGTCAAGGATAAATGGTGACACGAGGGCACCTCTGGGTGTCCCCGTCCCAACTTAAAAAGGACATTCATTCAGCTCAATTTTTATAGAAGACCTGACCTAGATATTTTCTAAAAACAAAAACAAAAACAAAAAAACAAAAAAAAAAACCTAAAACATCTGGTTCTCTTGAATGCTTGCTTAATATTTCCTTCTTGGTGGGTATGGCTCTGTATAGAAAATATCCAACTTCATTATTGGACACTTAGAGCACTTTTTTTTTTCCCCCATGGAAAATGGCGTTAAGAAGAGTGGCCGATTCCCAGCTGAAAGAACCCTTTTAGTTTGAGTTTCTCCCTCTTTTGTTTCTCCCCTTCCTCCCTCTTCCCTCTTTCTCTTTCCCCTTTATCCTCTCCATCTGGTTCTTCTGCTAGGACGTATTGCTCCCTTGAGGCTCCAGCAAAAGCGTGGCCTAGGTGTGGCCTGGTGAATGACCTGATCCCTATTACTGTGTAGGGCTGGCTGAGAGCCAACGAGTGGTTGTAGCCACTGCAGGACCCACCTCTGCCCGGCCCCCGGGCTCCTGGGTGGTGGCTGTCCCACCAGAAACTAAAAGCAGCCCTGGGAATGGCCTCCCTTCTGTAGCATTAGCAGCGGTCTCTCTAGAGATGGGGAGACTAAAATGTTGTCGGGAACCTTTCTGACACTATCGGGTGCGAGGGGTATGGGAGTAGAACCAACACTTCCATCAGGAACATTGAGCCAACTTCCCTCCCCTTCTTGGCTAGAAACTCTCTTGGGTTAGAAAAGTAGGACTCTGCATGGCTTGCCACTGAGTGACAACCCTCATAAATTTACAAACCCTAGACAATTAGAGCAAACCTGGACCTGGCTTTCCCTGCCATCTTGTTTTTCAGAGTAGATGGAAATGTTTTCCTCCAAATCTGTGTTCCCATCACCAATAAAAGGAAAAAAGTTTAGAGATTTCCTCTAAGCACAAAATAAAGAGTATTTTCAAAAACCCTTTCCTTTTTATAGACCTAAGCTTTTCACTTAACCAGATGGACTTTTATTATTCTTATTCTAATTTGACCTCATCCCAAAGAAATCCACCACCATATTAGGGCAACCACCACCACAAAACCCAAGAAAGACCACTCTGCCCAAGAAGGAGTAAGTCAGCTGTGGAAGATGCCAGTTGTGTTGAATCAGGCCAGAGACAAGTGGTTGAAAGTAGGAGTCCTGCCAGGATGCAATGGTTGCTTGTGGGTGTGGGTATTGCCACAGAGCTAAATCCAGCAGGTGTGGGTCAATGCAGGGCTCCACTGTGGGAGGAAGTGGGTATGGCGTTCGTGGTCTAAATGTATCCTGGAGAATGAGGAAGCCAGGGGGAAACTGGTGCCTCTGCTTTCTTTGTGTTTCATAGGATAGGCACCAGCTCCCATGGAGCCCACACGTATCCGCTTGTAGACCCTTCGTCACATCTATATCTGCGGGTCTAAGTTTCGCTGGGCTGTATCACTGATGTCCTCCTCAAGTAGAGGAAATTCAGGCAGAGGGAGGAGAAAAGCTGTGTATTTGTGATCTAGAAGGCAACTTGGGACCTTTCTCAGCTTAGGTGGAATGGGGAGAGAAAAGCAGCTTTCCCAACCTGCTCTTCTTTTTTTCTTTTTTTTCTTTTTAAAGATTTTATTCATTTATTCTTGAGAGATACACAGAAAGAGGCAGAGACACAGGCAGAGGGAGGAGCAGGCTCCCTGTGGGGAACTCGATGCGGGACTCAATCCGGGGACCTCAGGATCAGCCCTGAGCTGAAGGCAGGTGCTCAAGCACTGAGCCACCCAGGGGCCCCACCACCCTGCTCTTTAATGCAGGAAGTGGGCACAGGGCCATTTGGGGCCAGGCTCACAATGCAAACGGAGAGAGTTAAGTGATGTCATCAGATGCTCCACTCTATCTATGGTTAGATAAGCAAAAGCACATTCACACACACACACACACACACACACACACACACGTTAGCCCTGCTTTGTGAATTGAACACATTTCTAAGGTTCCTAGGTGAGATGGGTCCCAGGGGGGTGCTTTGGGATGCGTAAGCAAAGGCATTAGATGTTCATGCTGAATGGAGGCAAGCCATGAATTGTGTTGATGCGTGTCTGCAGTTTTCTTTCCTTTTTTTTTTTTTAAGATTTTTATTTATTTATTCATGAGATTGAGAGAGAGAGAGGCAGAGACACAGGCAGAGGGAGAAGCAGGCTCCATGCAGGGAGCCCGATGCGGGACTTGATCCCGGGTCTCCAGGATCACGCCCTGGGCCGAAGGCAGGCGCCAAACCACTGAGCCCCCCAGGGATCCCCAAGTTTTCAAATACAATCCTGGCGGCAGACGCTGAGCTAACCAGCCTGTTCGGGGGGCCTGGGTGAGAAAGCAGCCGAGCGCTGTGGTTAGCCCAGGGCCCTGCGGGGGGCAGCGGGCGTCCTGGCACCGCCCCCCCCCCCCCCAGAGTTTGCAGACACGGGTTAACAAACTAGACCTAGAAAGGCAACGTGTTCAACACGAGGCGACAATTTTCCCACGGGATAGGCCACTGGAACTTCACCTCGACGTGGATGGCAGAGCAGACCCAGCTTAGGGGTCAGGCGGCCCCCAGGGCCTCTGGCTTCTGGGTGACGGTCCGGGGGTCGCCTGGCCCCCAGCTCGCTCGCCCTTCCCAGCCTGAGCCCGGGATGTGCGTCGCGTGGCTGCCGGCGGCCCGTGGCCCGCGCTGGGCCTGGACGCGTCACCTTGGCCGGGCCCGTGGGCTGCCCGCGCTCCTGCTCCCACACGCGGGTCCCTACACGCTCGCTACTCCCCTTCCTTCTTCTCGCTCGGTGGTTTGGAGGGGCCCTCAGGAGCCGTCTCCTTGGGTCTGTGCTGACGGCGGCTGCTGGTCACCCTCAGGGCTGGCCTGGGCCCCACCGTCCAGGTCACGGAGGCCGACGCACACCGCCCCGAAAGCTAATGAAGAGGCAGCGGAGCCCCTTGAGCCCCGGGGATCTGACCTCCAAGGCTCTCCAGGAACACGCAGCTCCGCAGGAGGAGGCGGCTGTGCTCTGACGTAGGGCCTCCCCGTGGGGAGACGCTCGTGGAGAGTCGGGCGCAGCCCCCACTCGGCCCAGCCCACGGGCCCGAGGTTGGCTCCCAGTCCCCCTCGCTGCTGCGGATCCGGGACACGGAGGGAACTGTTCCAGACGCGGCAGGGGTCCGTCCAGAGCTCCCCTTACTTTGTCTTGTGCTGATGACACGTTGCGAGCTGGTGGAAAGAGGATGTTAAACACGAGACAAATACCTCCAAGTGGAAGAAGAGTCCAGTCGGGCTGCAGATCAAACGCTCGGCTGTTGGGGAGCACGTTACCATGCGTTCATTTCTTCCCAGCACGGCGTAGACGGCTGACTGCCGGCTCCTGGTGAGGGCGACAGGTGTGATGCTGAGCCCAGCATCACTGCTGGGCATCACCGCCCACCTGCCGGCGCCGGCCCGGCCCTGCCCAGCGTCTGCGCTCACAGGCTGGACACGGGCTCGCGGGGTCAGACCCTGCATTCCCCCTCTGAGCCGGCGCCCACCGCTGAGAGGGCCGGAGCCTCCCTGGGCCGTCCCAGATTTCTCGCAAGGACCCAGCTGGGCAGGTTCCCACACCCAAGCCATCTCGGCAAGTTGTCCGAGGACCGTGCTGCGACTCGGGGACTCGGGATCGCGCGCCTGCCCCCCAGCCCCACTTGCCTCCGTCAGGCCTCAACCGGCCTCCCAGACTTAGGCCTTCGTCAGCGGGGTGGGGTGGCTCAGTCCAGCTCTATGTCAAGCCCAATTAAATAAGCGCATCTGAATTTTAAAGCGAAGGCCCAATGCCACTTTTAGCAGAGGACATCAATCCATCAAATTACTTTGATTGTCACGATTCCAAAAAGCTCCATCTCTGCCCCAGCCGTCCAACAAGGAGCCAGCCTCATCGGCGACGCAGACTAAATGCAGACATCCGCCTCGGTCATTACGCCCGCGGCAGGACGGTCAGCCCAGGGGTCCCTTTCTGTGTAAGAACAGGGTTGGGGTCCTGCGGGGGAGAGTTCTGAGAGGTGAGGGGAGAAAGCACTTGGGAAGGCAACGCTGCTTTGGAAGGAAATCTCCAGTGAGGGTAGGAACCCCAGAGTCCCGAGTCGACGGACATGTAGAAGCCTTCCGCTAACCCCATCCCCTCCATTTACTTTTTACTGTGGTACAACAACACACAACATAAAATTTACCGTCGCGACCACTTTTAAGTGGCATCAAATACCTTCACGGCGTTGTGCAGCCGTCCCCACTCTTCATTTCTGGAACTTCTCTTCCTCTCAAGTTGAAACTGTACCCACTGAACAACAACTCCCCATTCCTCTCCGTCCCCCACCCCCAGCCCCTTCAGAGACTTTTAGAAGAGGAAACTGAGGCAGAGAAGCTGTACCTTTCAGTTTGAAAGCGAGAAGGTGCCCTGAAGGCGGATGCCGGCTTTCCCTGGCCGTGTTCCCCCCACCTCCGCCGCCCTGCTCCCCTCTCGGAATCCCCCCACCTCCAGGTGGTTTTTAATCTAAAACACAGATCCTGGCAGATGAGAAGACCTGCCTTCCAGGGCCAGTTTTCTGTGCGGATTTGTTGCTCGACTCTCCAGCTCAACAAAGAGGAATATCATTTCTCAGCTTTCCAGGGCTAAAGCATGACTTAAACAAAAACTACGCAAAGACAGGGCACCTGGCTGACTCCGCAGGTAGAGCATCCGACTCTTGGTGTTGGGGTCGTGAGTTCAAACCCCATATTGGGTGCAGAGATTACTTTTAGATTACTTTTTTTCGAAAGATTACTTTTTTTCGAAAATCACACAAAGGCAAACACCAGATGGGAAGAACAGCGGAACAGGAGTCGGAAAACCCGACTTGCAGTCCGGGCACCGTGGGCTGTGAAGCCTCGGGCCACTTAGGCTTGCTGAGCCTCAGGTCGCCTGAGAGGTCACACAGCTCAAGGCCACAGGTGTTTGTGTATGCGCTGTGGCATCCTTGGAGCACCACACAGATCCAAGGTGTGATATCAAGTGGACCCTGAGACCCTTTGCTCTCCTGAACTTCTAACTGAAAACACGGAGACCTTCCAACAGAAGAAGTCGGAGATTCTCTGCCTTGACCCTGAAATGTGCTTTGAAGTAGCACCAGGAATGGCCTGGGTGCACATCCTCCTGAGATCGGGCTGGAATGTCCACCCCCAGCCCTAGAAGGGTTTGAGTGGCCAGAGCTGACCCTTCTTTCCCTCCCCATACCCGCAGTTCCCCAGGCCCAGCTTGTGCATCTTAAAAGAGCCAGCCTGCTGCTCCCACCTCGCTGCTTTGGCTCCCTGTCCCAGATTCAGAGCTTCAAAATAACCTGGCCAGACAGATTGAAGGAAACTTTTACACCCCTAGTCAGGTGACTGACCTCCTGGCATCACCAGTGTGTTTCCACTGATGCCTGTTAATGCATTATATAAAAAGAAATTTCGTATGAAAAGAACTCTTTAGAGCAAAGAAAGTGAAGCATCGCATTCCTCTCTTTTTATTTTTACAAAATATTTTCTTTGTAATATATCTGATGGGTTTGGCCTGGAGACTCACTCTTGTTGCCCGGCTTTGTTCGGACCTGACACGCAGATTGATTTCTACTCTGCCACTAAGGGGAGGGCACTTAGCTTGCCAGAGCTGGCATTTCTCATTCCTGGGAGAATTACAAGAAAATCTTCCACTGCATATTCACATCTGTTATCTCTTCTGTTCCTTCCAACCACCCTGTGAAGATGGGATTTTCTTACCCTCTGAGAGTGAACAGTGTCAGAGAGGTCATGGTCACACAACCAACAGAAGGAGCAGGTCTAGGGTGCCTGGCTGGCTCAGTCAGTAGAGCATGCAACTCCTGATCTCAGGGTCATGAGTTCAAGCCCCACCTTGGGTGTTGAAACAATTTTAGAGCAAGAGAGAACGAGAGAGAGCAGGTCTTGATTGTGGTGCATGGAGAGGCCAAACTTGGCACGTAATGTGGAGGAGGTCTGCTCACTGAGGCTCAGGTAATTTCTTAAGAAAGTTCAGGCCCAGGGCACCGGGGTGGCTCAGTGGTTGTGCGTCTATCTTTGGCTCAGGTCATGAGCCTGCTTCTCCCTCGGCCTGTGTCTCTGCCTCTCTCTCTGTGTGTGTCATGAATAAATAAATAAAATCTTAAAAAAAAAAAGAAAAGAAGAAGAAGAAGAAGAAGAAGAAGAAGAAGAAAAGAAAGAAGAAGAAGAAGAAGAAGAAGAAGAAGAAGAAGAAGAAGAAGAAGAAGAAGAAGAAAGAAGAAAGAAGAAGAAGAAGAAGAAGAAGAAGAAGAAGAAGAAGAAGAAGAAGAAGAAGAAGAAGAAGAAGAAGGAGAACAAGAAGGTCAGGCCCTCCCTTGCTGCACATCTGCTTGTTGGAGGAGAATTTCCTCCTCTACAACTTTCTAAATCCCTTGACAGTGGGGGTGATGACTTGGCCTCACCCACACCCCTCTCCGGTGACTCAGGAGTCCAGCCGCAGATGCCAAGAAAAGAGATCCGATCACACGGGTTGGAAATGTCTGAATCGGTTTCTCAGGCCAGTGCAGTCACTCAGCACCCCCATGCTCCCGGTCATGTGTGTCCCGTGGCTCTCTCACCTTAGTCTGGAGGCCTCACCCGTCTCATATATGTTGTACATTAATGAGATTAGGAGGTGCCATTGCCCCGGGAGAAGTTGCTGTACAAGCCAGCTATTAGAGAAGAAAAGGCCTCCCCCTCCCTCCCCAGCCCTGGGCTATCAGGTTTCGCCTACAGGCTCACTCAACATGATATCCTAGTCAATTCAATTTATCAAAAGTTAACAAAGCATTGCAGCGAGTAAGACGGAGAGCTGACAACTCACATAAGATCAGGTCAGGTCCCATGCTTAAGAAGCATCAGCCACGTAGACAGAGGCAGGTTTGATTAAATGTTCATATTACACAGCAAACTTTACAATGTGCTCTATTAAAAGGCACGGGGCCATGAATTTATTCATTCAGTAGATGTTTACACACCCACTTGGGCACCGGGCTAATAATAATAGCAGCTACTACTTATCAGTCTTCCTACGTACCTGGCTCTGCTGAGCCCTTTCCTCCCAACTGTCAATACGTAGGTACCCTTATCATTTCTTTTAAAGATTTTATTTATTTACGGGAAGCCCAGGTGGCACAGTGGTTCAGCGCCGCCTTTGGCCCAGGGTGTAATCCTGGAGACCCGGGATTGAGTCCCACGTCCAGCTCCTCCCTCTGCCTGTGTCTCTGCTTGTGTGTGTGTGTGTGTGTGTGTGTGTGTGTAAATAAATGAGAGACACAGAGAGGCAGAGACACAGGCAGAGGGAGAAGCAGGCTCCATGCATGGACCCCGATGCAGGACTCGATCCTGGGACTCCAGGATCACGCCCTGGGCCAAAGGCAGATGCTCAACCACTGAGCCACCCAGGTGCTGGTACTCTTAGCATTATTTCTGTTTTACAGATAAGAAAACTGAAGAGAGAGGTTAAGTAACTTCCCCAAGGTTGTGTATTCACAGCCTGCCTCCTAGGAAGCCTGTGATCATGATTACTGGCTTCACAAGATGGAAGCGTGTGGGTTGGCTGGACTACTAACCTGTAAACAGTCCTGGGGAGGGTAAAGTAGGAAGGGAGAGCCTGAGCAAAGGGCCGAGGTATGAAAGTGCCTGGCATATTTTGAGAATACATGGTCTGGGTAGCTGGGGTTTAGGTGTGTGAGAAGAGCTGTAGGAGAAAAAACCTAGCAGATGACTTGGGACCAAACTATGAAGATCTCGAGAAACTTGCTAGGAAGCCTGGACTTGATGCAGTGGACGATGAGAGCAAAAGTAGGTGTTTTAAGCAGAGTCCCTGTGTTTCATTCTGTACTTTATATTTTATTTATTTACTTATTTATTTTTTTAAAGAGGGAAAAGGAGAACGAGAATTTTAAGCAGGGTCGGTCCTCTCCCAGGTCCCACGTTGCTCTATCTCACAGCCCTGAGACCATGACCTGAGCTGAAATCGGACGCTTAACCAACTGAACCAGTGAGGTGCCCCTCATTCTGCACTTTAGGAAGATAGCTGGAACCTGAGGAAACGGCAGTGTGGACAGGCAGGTCTACTGGAAGGCTGTTGCAGAAGACCTAGCAGTCGGTAAAAAAGAGTAAAAAAAAAAAGAAGTTTTGGAGTAAGAATATGAAAAGGGTGAAATCATTAAGGGATGAGACCTCAAAGCAATCATCCATAGAGCCTTTATCCAAGTTGATCTTGGACTTCCAAGATCTTGACTTCCAAGTTGGACATCTGATGTATAAAAAAGAAGTCATTACAGCACCCCTCACCCAGTCCCTTCTGAACAGAACTCCAGGCTACCGAGAGCACGGGAGACCCACGCGTGCACAGTTATAAACCACCTTCTGCTTTAACTGTTGTATGGAATGGGTGATGGATTTTTTTCATTATTATGTTAAAAAAACATATTTTTATCCTTTTTAGTTTCAAGGACACACCAAATGTTCTCTAACCAAAATACTGAGGAGGGGTAGGAAGAGGAATCGGACTAGGAATCCCCATAAGACAGCTCATGTGACACATGAACATTCAGAAGCCTGTACCAAATAGCCAGGGCTGACACATTCTTCTCAAGAACACACACAACTTTTTGCAAAAACGTACAGTGTACTAATAAAGCAAGTCTCATCAAAACTCAAGGAATGGTATCCTAGAGATCAAGGCCTCCGATCACCGTACAATAAAGTCAGAAACCAGGAACAAAAATAATTTTTTAAATGTATACATTTGGAAATTTTAAAACATTTTTTTTTCTGGGGTAAAACATTTCTATCACAATCAAATCAAAGGGGGACAAAGGGCCACGTGGAAGAAAAAATACTTAGAACTAGATTGTCATGAAAATACCCAGGGAGTAAGGAGCTACTTCAAAGCCAATCCCGTTGCTGTCTGGGATTGTGTTGCATTCACGTCCTTTGTGTCTTGCAGCTTGCTCTGTGTCCATTTAGAGATGAGCAGGGGTAGGGATAGTTTCGAAACGTTTAGAAAACCATGTCTCGTTTGGTGAGAATAAAAACAGAAAGGGTTAAACCTCCGAACCGGAAATCATACCTAAATTTTTAGAAATCGGTTTTCTTATATCTGTTCGTTTTATGGCCAAATTCCCTCAACTAAAAATCATCTAAAATCCCTTCCCTTCCTCTTCCGAACAGAGATTCCCATGAAAAAAGCACAACGGGGATAGGAAAACAAGGCTGACTGTACAGATTCTGGGTTCGTTCAAGGTAGTTCTGAGATGAGTTTAGAACATTTGGTTTGAGTTTCTTTTGGCCATTTTGATTCCTTCTGCATTCTAGATACAGGGTTTTGAACCGTGTTTTGTGACCGGTGATGAGGGATTGGGGGAAAATGGGGTGGAGTGTTTTCCTTCTGTTGTCAATTGACACCTGGTTTTCTAGACAAGAATTTTGCCCTCACTCTCAGGACACGGGGCCAGAATCTTGGACGTTGACTGGCAAGAAAGAGAAACTGAAGATTTCTTCAAAGCTCAGCTTGTTATTCAGTGCTGGTTGATTTTGCCTAGAACTCTTTCCCATTACCTCGCTGCCCTCCCGTTTTGAAGAAAACAATTGGAATTGTCTCCGGAGGGAACAAACGGAGTTGCGGGTGGGCCACACTGTGGTGGTTCTTTTCTCCCTCGAGGAGCAAGCGTGACCACCTGCCGCCCTCTGCTGTTCAAATAAAAGCAGTTCCCAAGCCCTGTCTATACCAGCCTTGCCCTCCCGGGTTTGCGTCTTCCTGAGAGAGGACGTGTGCATTTTATACAACATCATTCCTCAACTATCTTAACCATTTCGATTCTGGTTCTCCCCTCTTTTCCATCTGCCACTCTCCATGGACTCTCAAACTCTTTCTAAGGAAGGAAAACATTAGGTTTCAAGAAATATGTGTAGCTTATGATGAACCCTTCCAGGCCCAGGCTGATATGATGGCTCAGGTCTCTGCACACACCAACAATGATCATTAAACACAGTGGTCAGGGGGCCTAGATTCTAGTCTGCGAATTGGATGAGTTAATTTGACTCAACTGCTTGGCCCTCCACTATGTGCAAGATGCAATGTTAAGCAGCATGACAAATGGTGCATAAAACATGGAAAAAGGATTACTCTCTTCAAAGGGTTCATGGGTCTGGCAAGGTGATAGCATGCAGGGAAGATGTCATGATAGACAGAAGCACATGATCAGAGCCATAGGTACCAGCCTCTGGAAGAGCAGAGAGGGGGAAAAGATCACTATTGGCTAACTCTCAGGCTTGGACTGACTCATGAAACTCCAGAGCAAGTCATTCCAATGGTGGAAAGAAGAAACACTCTAAGTTCATGGCAAGACACTTCATCAACTGTCCTCCTCCAAATTAGAGTCCCTCCCATTTATTTATTTATTTATTTGATTCATTTGACAAATACCCATGGAGTCTTCTGTGCCAGGTAGTGTGCTAGGCTCCAAGGCAATTAGAGTGAACAAGGTTCTTGCCCACGTGGGCCTTATAGTCCACAGGAAGGCTTAGACAAATGCATGGGCTGTTCCACTACGGTGTTAGAAGGCTGTCATGATGCCCTTCCAGTCCATACTCCAACTTGAGTCAAAGTAGAAAGGAAAAATGAGAGAGGAATCTTCCATGGGCATAATCCAGAGTCAAAGTCAGAAAAAGCATTAGCGTGGATTTCAGCCAGGCTCTCGGTCCTTGCTAAAGGAGTTGAAAGGGGAGGGCTAGGTAGAAATAGGATGCAAAGAAGGTTGGGGAGCAAAGGTAAGTAGGGAGGCCTTTGGCATCAATGACGAAGTGTCACAATGCTTTTCCAAGACCTTGCCTGTGCCCGGAATGCAATGGCGTGGAAGGAGTGCTGTGTGACCTTACACGTACTTCCCTGTCTCATCTGGAAATAGGAACAAATAACACCTGCTTGGCACATGCTCCCAGAGTTTGGGATGAGCAAATGAAGGAGTTTGTGAGTGGTTTCTGCCAACTAGATAATGTTACATGAATCACTGGTGTTATTACCATTATCGGCAACGCTTGGGCCAGGCCAGAGACAGAGGGATGAAGATTGATGCCTTCCACGGCCCCTTCCAGACAGAGAACCTGCAAGGAAGGCTTGTTGGCAACCTTTCTCTCCAACTTCCCACTAAGTCTACATCCAAACTAGGAAGAGCTGCTTTTTTTTTTTCATTTTTTAAAAGATTTTATTTATTTATTTGAGAGAGAGCACAAGCGGGGGACAAGGGAGAGGCAGAGGCAGAGGGAGAAGCAGACTTCCCGCTGAGCGGGAGCCTGATGAGGGGCTCCACCCCAGGACCCTGGGATCATGACCTGAGCCGAAGGCAGACGCTCCACTGACTGAGCCTCCCAGTGCCCAGATTTGCTTTTTAGACAATGTGTGTGTTTAATAATATCCTGAATGCAGTTGGGAGTGATGAGAAAGAGGAAAAAGGCAAGAAATTCCCTATACAGCAGTTTGGGGTGCTGTTTTATGGAAGTACTACCACAGTGCGGATTCATGAAACCCCACTTAAAATGTTCACATAGAAACGTGCCATGTGTCTCTTCCATGTGTCATTTGTCTCCTCCCTGTCACTCCTGCTGTGTAATCACTGTCTTACTCCCTTGTGGATTCCCATCAGGATGGAACACACAGGCCACTGGACGAAGCTGGCAGCGTTCCCAAATCGTTTCTACCCTAAAGTCCTAACAGGGGCGTTGGGACGAGCGAGAAGGCAGGGCTCCGTGTCTGTGGAGGGCTGGTCGTTAACATCAGCCAGGCGCCATCCTGGACGCGTGCAGAGGTCACTGAGTTCCATCTCCCCCCCCACCAGGGGTTCAGCCCAAAGAGAGCGGTGAGCGTGTCAGCCTTGCTCACTGTTGACCACAGCCAACAGGCAGCTCAATAAATCCTCAAACAAATGAGCCCTTGGGTCCAACGAGCTTTCACGTGGGCATGATTATCCCCAATTTACAGCTAAAACTGAGGCCTAAGCTGCTTAAGAAAGTTGTCCAAGGCAAGAGAGCCTGTCTGGCTTGGGGCCTGGACCAATGTGCTCTGTCTGCTGCTGAAGCTTACGTTCCCTCCCATGTGGAAGGCCTCTGAGAGCCTCCTTTCTCAGAGGCAATGGATTTTATTGGGGTTTTTTTTTTTTCATCATTTTCCCAAAAGTTTGCTTTCCCTCTGTGTTTAAAAGCAGGTTCTGGTTGAATATTATTAGTAATATGCCCTGGGGTAATTATTTTATAGCTTGTCCGGACCTAGTTCCAGATTCTACTTATGAGCCATTCCCAATTCTTGGAAGAACTGGAATGAGGACAAAGATCAAATATTCATCCAACAGACCAGCATGTATTAAATGCCCATTTCACAGCAGAAGCCAGGCTAGAGGTCTGAGGTACAAGAAGGGTAATGTGCTCCTGTCCTTGAGGAACCTACAGTCTAGGAGCTCCAACTGTGCCCTTTTTCCCTTTATTTATTTTTTTTTAAGATTTTATTTATTCACGAAAGACACACAGAGAGAGGCAGAGACACAGGCAGAGGGAAAACCAGGCTCTATGCAGGGAGCCCGATGCGGGATTCGATCCCAGGTCTCCAGGATCACTCCCTGGGCCAAATGTAGATGCCACCCAGGTGTCCCACCTTTTTTTTCCTTTAAAAAACATTACAAAAGTGAAACACACTGACTGCAGGATTTTTGGAACTCCCAGGTAAGAAGAGAAAGAAAAAAAAAATCTCTCAAAATTCAGACATTTTATAAATCCTCAGGGTAGGGCCTCCATTCTGGCATCTATCTTGCAAAATCTTGCAGCAGCCTGGAGGAGGTAACAATGTTTTCTGAAGGGGGGAACAGCCGCCCTTGATCTCATCACCCTGTGATAAGCACTGATAACATTTAGAAAATCTTCTTTATCTCCTTTTCTTTGACTGTGAGCTGATGGTCCAGATGTCCTTCTCTTGGCCTCGCCTAAGCCTGGAGGAGACCTTTGTGGCCTCCCCGGCACTGCCACGAGTGACGTGCTGCTGCCTACCATGCTCCCTGGCTGTCCCCCTGCCACAGCCCTGGGCTTCCTCACCTAGAAGGGGTCTCTTAGGTGTGGGAAAAGCAGCCTCTACCAGATGCCCCCACATATCCCCACCCCACCCCAGAGGAGCCTCAGGGGCAGGGAGTTGGTTTCCCGGAGGCCGGTTCCCTTGGATAGAGGGCGCTCTCAGCAGCTGCCCTCCAACCAGGGCGGCCTGTTGATTCACTGCAAGCAGCTTTCAAAAATCCTCACGCCCGGCCCCCCACTTCACACCAACTAGAAGAATCTCTAGGCCTGAGGTCCAGGCATCGGTCTTTTAATGTTTTTCAAGCTGCCCAGGTTAAAGATTGAGAACCACAGATTTTAAGGAAGGCCGGGCAGTGGTGCACATGACCTTTGAGACTAGCAGAGGGCCCCGTAGTGCTCAGTCTCAAGACACGCAGCCCCAAGAGTTGGCATTGCAGTTTTGCGCAGCTCACCTCGTGGGAACCCGGAGTGGTATATGTGGGCAATTGGTTCGCCAAGGAGAATCCTAAGGGGGAAGATAGCATCTTGCTCCAAAGGGCTCACGTGGATCCCACGTAAGGGAAGCAGCAGCAGAAACTGTGTTCACACAGGACATGAGTGGTTACAGGGAGATGAGTAGGAAGGCCGCAATGGGCCATTTGGGAGGCACGTGAGCTGTCTGGCTTCGTTATGGAGCAGAGAAGAATTTGACAACAGAAACTTGGAGAAAAGCCTCTGTAACAATAGGCTGCTTAGTGGAAGGGAAAGGACTAGAATTAGATCAGCTTTCTTTTTTTTTTCTTGTAAATTTATTTTTTATTGGTGTTCAATTTGCCAACATACAGAATAACACCCAGTGCTCATCCCATCAAGTGCCCCCCTCAGTGCCCGTCACCCAGTCACCCCCACCCTCCCGCCCACCTCCCCTTCCACCACCCCTAGTTCGTTTCCCAGAGTTAGGAGTCTCTCATGTTCTGTCTCCCTTTCTGATATTTCCCAATCATTTTTTCTCCTTTCCCCTTTATTCCCTTTCACTATTTTTTAAATTCCCCAAATGAATGAGACCCTATAATGTTTGTCCTTCTCCGATTGACTTATTTCACTCAGCATAATACCCTCCAGGTCCCCCATGTCGAAGCAAATGGTGGGTATTTGCCATTTCTAATGGCTGAGTCATATCCCAGTGTATACATAGACCACAGCTTCTTTATCCATCATCTCTCCATGGACACCGAGGCTCCTTCCACAGTTTGGCTATTGTGGACATTGCTGCTAGAGACATCGGGGTGCAGGTGTCCCGGCATTTCATTGCATCTGTATCTTTGGGGTAAATCCCCAGCAGTGCAATTGCTGGGTCGTAGGGCAGTAGATCATCTTTCTTTACTTAAGTGGTCACTGAACGCTTGTTATCCATCAAGCATTGTGCCAACACTTGACATATATTTCTCACTCGATCTCTGCAATAACACTTTGCGACAAGTATTATTTATCCCCATTTTATAGGGAAGGAAAATGATATAATAGATCATAAGTGATTATCATACGAAACAAAGGAGGTGAGCCCCAGACTTTCTGACTCCAAAATCCATGTTTTGTTCACCCCACCAAGGGTGAACCTGCACTCGTGTGCTTAGCGATAAAACAAAAGATGAGAGAAAAATCAAGAAGGGGTGACTTTTCGGCATGGCTAGTTGGCCAGAAGTCCACCTTCCGTGACAAGCCATGGGGACACGAGGCGGCCTTTACAGTGTGTGTAAAGAGCCCCCGCGGTGCCTCTGCCAACCAGTCATGCGACTGATGCTTAGTGGGCCTGGGTCTGTCTCACCTAAGCAGCCGAAAGGACTAGACCCCCTAGGTCAGTGCTTTACAAGTTGCCCCATGGAGGCTTGGGCGACAGGAGGCCACGCTGGGGAGAGGATGGACGGGAGGACCTTCCCCACCAGACAAGCTCCGCGTGTAGCTGCTTGAAGGGAACATTCCCCTCCTGGGAGGGAGGGGGCTACATGTGGGAGGAAACCATTGGGTTAGAGGTCATCGGTTAATGTCAACGGCCCCTCCGGTTTGGCCCACATCAGGTGCTCTGTTTTTGAAAATCCGTGATGCCGGGAAGAATCGGCACCAATGCCTTGCTCGAGTGCATGTGGAAGGAGGCCAGGGAGGGCGGCCTTTACACATCTGACCGGGAGGAAGAGCCGTGAGGAAGGGAAATGCGAGAGGGAAAGGCCAGCTGCAGCCAGCAGAGCTTGGGGCCCTGATACACCTGCCTGGGGCCCTGGGCCGCCCAGAGGAACGTGCAGAACCAGCGTAGAGAGGAAGGCTGAGCAGGTGCCCCGGGGTGGGGACTGCCACGGGGACACGGTCGCAAACAATAAAGGCTGGACTCCAGGCTCCATCTCCCTAAACTGTACTTCTTTTTTACTCACTAGGGTTAAAAAAAAAAAAAAAAAAAAAAAAAGCCCTCCTGTTCTCTTTTACTAGTTTAGGATTTAAGCAATTTTCTGTTTCTTTGTGTCTTTCAGATCTTAAATCCAAATTTCATCCAAGAAGGTGAGTTAAAAAGTAGGATTGACAACATGGGGATTGGCTAAATAAATGTGGCAAGTCCATCAGTGAGGAAGAGGCCGTACACAATGGTGATGTAGTTCCGCGCTATGGACAAGGAAAGGTGTTTAGGATACACTGCTGGGTTGGAAAAGACCACAACTTGCAACACGTATGATTTGTGGAAGAAAATGTGTGTGGATTAAAGCCAAAGGTGTATGGATTAGACCAAAATGTTCGCAGTAGTAACCTCTGTACCAGGAAGGACATCGTGGAGCTTTTCCTTCTTTTATCTGTATTTCCTGATTTTCTACGATAAACATTTACTATTTGTAAGATACTTCTTAATGGGACACAGATGGTCCAACAGTATTAAGCTGAAGGTTATTTGAATCATCACACATGGGGTGGGGGGATGAGAAGGTTGTGTTGTAAAATGACTATTTGTTCTGTTTGTTCTAAATGTTGATTTACGTCGCTTGGACCACAGTGGCCCCGGAGTTCCTTGTGCCCTTGGTGGATGTGACCTGCTTGCTCGGGGACACAGTGACGTTGCAGTGCAAAGTCTGTGGACGGCCAAAGCCCACCATCACCTGGAAGGGGCCAGACCAGAACATCCTTGACACTGACAACAGTTCGGCCACATACACCGTCTCCTCCTGGTAAGTGGATCGCCCCACGTGGACACCCCCAGCACCTCGGGGCAGCTGCTGTTTGGGTTACCTCGCCTCTGCGGGAGGACAGCTGCTTTGGAGCTTATTCTGGCACAAATATTTGGCCTTGGCTAGGAGAGAAATTGAGTCAAAAACCACGGGCGGGGATCCCTGGGTGGTTCAGCGGTTTAGCACCTGCCTTTGGCCCAGGGCGTGATCCTGGAGACCTGGGATCAAGTCCCACATCGGGCTTCTGCATGGAGCCTGCTTCTCCCTCTGCCTGTGTCTCTGCCTCTCTCTCTGTGTGTGTCTCTCATGAATAAATTTAAAAAAAAATTAAAAAAAAACCAACATGGGTGGCTCATGAAAGCGTGCTCTCGAGACAGTGCTCTCACACAGCCGTGCTGTGGGCACGGCCCCCACCACTCACTGCGGCCTGCCACTGAGCCTGTCAGACAGCTGGGTGATGCGCAGCACAGGGTCACACGCTGCTCAGCATCACACAGGCACACCTGAACCTACACGAATAGTTTGGAAAGACTGTATTCTAGACCCACATTCAACAAATAGAAACATAAACCTTTATTTCTCAGGTCAAGCATAAACCATACCGTCAAAGAGCTTTGACAGTCACTGACTTACATTCACCTGGTTGGTTGATCTTTCCCGAAGGATCCCCAAGACACTCTGTATGTCAGCAGTAGAGGCAAAGGCTCCAGACCTATGGAAGGGATGTGGGTCTCACATCCCAATATCCTGCTCCCTTTGTGTCCCTCGGGGTTCCAGTGAAACAGTGATCTATTTAATTCCTCCACTAGCCTAAGAACAATTTCCATAGAAGAAGGGGGGAAAAAAGACTCGCTCCAAAATATGCAATGTTAAACACAAAATCCAGCCATAAATATGCTTCTACACAGAAAGGCTTTTTATTAAAAAAAAAAAAAAAAAAAAAAAACTCAGTTGACTGCCTCCAAATCATTCTGTTATTATTTATTTATTGCTACTGAGGATGAACTTTATGGCGTACTGCTGTTTACAGTGCACAAGCAGTAGCAAGCCCTAAGTGCTTAAGCATTTATCAAAGAATCATCTAGAATCAAACTCCCATCCATTAACTTAATTTTTGTTCATATGGGGACACCTGGGTGGCTCAGTGGTTAAGCATCTGCCTTCTGGCTCAGGGTGTGATGCTGGAGTCCTGGGGATCGAGTCCCACGTCGGGCTCCCTGCATGGAGCCCGCTTCTCCCTCTGCCTGTGCCTCTGCCTCTGTATGTCTCTCATGAATAAATAAATAAAATCTTAAAAAAAAAAAATTTATTCATATGAAATGGTATGCCCAGCAAAGATGGCCAGGGATGGCCAGGTCCTAAGATCAGTGGACCCCTGGAACTTGGTGTGAGAGTCAGTGCTTGGTGAGGATCCAAAAGAGCAGCAGGCTGTGGGGAGGGAGCGGGGTTGACCGTGATTGCTGCATTTCACCCTTTCCGAGCAGTGTTTCCCTTGTGATATCCTGGACCCCCGATTGGGACTACTGGGGAAGTTAGCATTTAGTGGTGAAATGTGTCCTTTCCTTAATTCACTTAATTGTTTTGAGGGTCCCATAGTAGAGTTTGAAATACTTAAGTATCTTGATTCTCAGTCATTCCATTTTCTTTTCTCTCTCTCTCTCTCTTTTTTTTTTTTTAAGATTTATTCACGCATTTTAGAAAGAAAAAGAGCATGGGGGAGGGCAGAGGGAGAAGGAGAGAGAATCCTAAGCAAATTCTGTGCAGAGCACGGAGCCCAACATGGGGCTTAATCCCAGGACCCCAAGGTCATAACCTGAGCCAAAACCAAGTCAGATGCTTAACCGACTCCACCACCCAGATAACCCTCCATTTTCCTTTTTTTTTTTTAAGATTTATTTATTCATGAGAGAGAGAGACACACACACACACACACAGAGGTAGAGAACAGGCAGAGGGAGAATCAGGCTCCACGCAGGGAGCCCGACGTGGGGCTCGATCCCAGGACCCCAGGATCATGCTCTGGGCTCAAGGCAGGAGCTAAACCGCTGAGCCCCCCGGGCGTCCCACCCCTCCATTTTCTTGTACCATTTGTTACTGATGTGTGAGGCTGAGAATATTTTAGGACAAAGTTCCTAGTGGTAATAAAACCAGTAATATCGTATAGGACTTTATAGATTTCAAACCATTTTCTGATTCTTCTCTCGTTGCATTCCTTTTCTATCCCTGTACCCGATATACAACAAACATGGGAGATGAGGGTGGCAAGAATTTCCCCCCACAAAGAAATGGGAGCATAGAAAGACAAGGTGATCCCCCAAGGTGTGTTGGGAAAGTCAGAGCTGGAGGATACTTTGGGCCTGAGGATTCAGCTCAGCGCACCGTGTGTCCACTCTATGGGATTTTACCCAGCAGTCAATTGTCTCATTCCTGGAGTCTGAAGAGCATCTTTTTGGTATCTCTAGTGATTCGGGAGAAATCACCCTGAAGATCTGCAATCTGATGCCCCAAGACAGTGGGATTTATACCTGCATAGCAACAAATGACCACGGCACCACGTCTACATCTGCTACGGTTAAAGTGCAAGGTACAGGCTCTTTGCTAGTCTAATGCTTTTTAGACTTTCAAAATATTTTTTTATTATGGTAAAATACCTGTAACATGAAATTTAGCATCTTAACCAATGTTAAGTGTACATCCTGTAGTGTTGAGTGCATTCGTATTGTTGTATGACCAATCCCTGGAACTCTTCTCTTGCAAAACTAAATCCCATATCCATTCAATAACAGCTCCCGTTCCCTCTCCCCACCGTCCCTGGCAGCCACCCACCTTTCTATTTCCTGTTTCTATGAATTTGTGTTAATCAAACATTTTAAGTGGACGTTACAAGGGCTCCCTGGGACCTGGGGAACAAAAGGTCCATTGTGAAATCCCAAAGTAAAGGTCCAGCAAAGGCAAAGAGAAGGAATCTTCGCTGAGAGCTACCTGCGGCCCCCCATGCCTTCCTGCATGGCTCCTCTGGCCAAGCTTTACGTCCAGCGTGCAGTCTTTAGCCCAAGGAAGAACTCCTAGCCCCCAGGAGTATCTGCCGGGCCTCTCCAGGGCCTGGGGAAAGGTACGCCCCTTGGTGAAGAAGGCCAGAGAAAAAATTTGAGACACGGGGAGGGTATGGTTTCCTAGGTAATGTGCAACCTTGGTGTAAAATGCCACGTTCTGCAGGAATAGCACTTGACCGTAATTTCTGTCCCGAAGGTGTCCCAGCGGCCCCTAACCGCCCCATTGCCCAGGAGAGAAGCTGCACCTCCGTGATCCTCCGCTGGCTGCCTCCCTCCAGCACGGGCAACTGCACAATTTCTGGTTACACCGTGGAGTACAGAGAGGAAGGTGCGCTGGCTTCCCCCACTCTTCTTTTTCTTTCTTCTCTTTCTCAAAAGGAGACCCTTCAGAGTCCTAAACTACTTGCTTCCATGCCCTCCAGCCTGTTCCTTCCTGTGTCTTCCAACTGAGCGTAAAGACCTCAGTGCCAGACTACAGCCTCCTTCTGGTCTCTAGCTTCAAGCAGGCGTTTTTGCCAAAGTGATAGTGACGTGTGGCAGGCCTCCTGCCTGCCTCTGCGTGCATTTCTGTTCTTAATAAGCCCCATCACCCAGACAAATGGGGCAATCAGGCCCATTTTACAGATGAGGAAGCTAAAACCTAAAGAAAGTTAAGGAACACGAGACAGGAGTTCCTAAGAGGCAGGGTGGGCATTAGACCCAGGTGTCAAGTTCACTGGCTCCTGATCCTTCCCGCGGAGTGATAACGAGGGTAGCACGAGCAGGGCTTTACCCCCCACCCCCAGATGAAATTTAGAGATCACATATATAAATATAGATCTCATATATATTTTGTGTGACCTCTAAATTTTATATACATATGTGCATATAATGATTCTTAAAAACCATTCGTTTTTGTAAGTTCGTTATGTTTACCTGCTAAGGGTGCACACCTTCATCGCAGTTAGAAGCACCCGAACCTGTGGCCTGTTAGCAAGAATCGGTTACACAAGAGGCTGCCGGTGGCTCTGGTTGTTAACAGCACGTCCCTGAACCACATGGGGAATTATGCAGCTGAATTTCCAGCAATTGTTTGTGCCCAGAACCCAAATCACTTGTTTTACTCGCCACTACTCAGAGTATTTCAACTCTTCTTTCGTCTACGCAACAAAGCTGATGGTTTCTGCATCTTTGTGAAGCTGCTGTGCTCTTGGGTCTCCCCCTCTTGGCCCAGAAGGGGTCGCGCTGAGCCAGGGGACACGTCTGCAAGGCTAGTACTCTGCAGCCGGCTCAGCTCTCAGCCCATCATGCCACTTGGCTTGAGGAAAATCATCTCATCTTTCTGAGCCTCAGTTTCCCACGTTCCCAACCCCGCGGGATTTCTGGCGGTTTAAGTGTGAAAGTGAAAGGAGAGGGTTACGCGGCCGCCTTGCACAGTGTGGTTCACGCGTGGAGTGCTGGGGCCTGGCCGGCTCCCCTCTGTTTCCGCTTCCAAATGCGTATTTTCTTTCATCTTGTTATTTATAACACATTTTTATGCCTCGTTAAAAAGTGGCCACGCATCCTTCGGTAAGTCCTGCACGATCAACCTCGGCCTTCTCGCCCCCTCTGCGGGCCCCCCGCGTCCGCAGGGCCACAGGTGACCCAGGCAGCAAGCACAACTGTTCCTTGAATGCAGTGTGTCGACGTCCCTTTGTTTGCTTGCCGAAGGCCTCTGCAACGATGTCCCCCTGGCTTTTTCTCTTCCCCGCTCCTCGGAAATCGCACACTAGGTTCCCAGGCCTGGCAGCAGTCGGTAGCTTCGACCTTGGACACCTACCTGGTCATCGAGGACCTCAGTCCCGGGAGCCCCTATCAGTTCAGAGTCAGCGCCAGTAACCCCTGGGGGATCAGCCTTCCCAGCGAGCCCTCGGAGTTCGTGCGACTCCCGGAGTACGGTGAGTCCCCGGAGTGGGGTTCCCCGGGGCACGGAGGGGGGCACCTGGCCAGGTGGGGCCACCTGGATGGGCCGGCCGCTCAGCCAAGTAAGAGGCTCGAGGGACTCAAGTCAGCGTCAGTTGCAGACACCTGCTGAAAAGTCTGGTTTTTCACCCAGAGCAAAAGTGAGGTCCCCACCCCCACCACGGTCCCACCACCGTGTCTACCCTGGGCCTACCAGGGTCCCTGAGCACCTGAGTACGTCTCCAGGAACAGAGAGGGGCTGGCAGGAGTCAGGAGTCACCTGGACGCTATCTGCCCCCTTTCCTAGGTGGGAACACCCAACGTCCCCTCCCCTGGGAACCCCTTCCTGGCGGGAGTGAGCCTCGAAGCATCTCAGCCCCATTCACCACTTAAACTGGGAGAGGAAAGCAGCCCAGTTGAAAGATCTGGATCAAAAAGAGTATTTGATAGTTTCCCCATACCCAGCCTTCCCAGAATGTCTTTTTTCGAGGTGGATACGGGGTTTTTTTAGATTTTTTTTGTTTATTATTATTAGAGGGAGAGCATGCGTGTGAGTGGGGAGAGGGGCAGAGGGATAAGGAGAAACAGGCTCTTCTCTGAGCAGGGAGCCCGACACCTGGGGCCCCATCCCAGGCCCCTGGGATCATGACCTGAGCCAAAGGCCGACTTTTAACCAACGGAACCACCCAGGCGCTCCTCAGGGTGGGTACATTTTTATGTAGACGTGTCAGATAATTTAGATACACCTACAACTAGCTAGGTGTGAGTATTTTACAAATCCCACCTGTTCACTGTCTCAGCAAGCCACCTTGGTCCCAAGAACATTTTGGTTTTTTTACTTATTCATGAGAGAGGGGCAGAGACACAGGCAGAGGGAGAAGCAGGCTCCACGCAGGACGCCCGACGTGGGACTCGATCCCGGGTCTCCAGGATCACGCCCTGGGCTGCAGGCGGCGCTAACCCGCTGAGCCGCCCGGGCCGCCCATCCAAGAACATTTTGGAAGAGCACACTTGTCAGCCTGAAGAAATCCCCAAGTAGTTTGGGGTTCCGTGCTGGCACGAGGGAGTGGCCCGTGTGTGTCGGGGTGGAGGAGGTCACTGCCCTGGAGAGACCACAAGCCTGTGTGTTTCTGGGCTAAGGGGATCCCAGGGTGTCCAGGGCGGCCTCACAAGCCTTCTAGGGCCTTCAGCTACCGTCCAGCCCCTGTCCCCTAGCTGGGTCTGGGAGGGGCTGTCCCCAGGGGCTCAGCTCCCTCCCAGCGGCTTTGCTCCCTTGGACCCATGACTCGCTGGGAACCCTGGGCCCTGGGTCTCTGTTTCATCAGAATTCCACAGACACAGGCACCTGAGCGTGAGCCTGGCTGTGCTCTGGGTGGCCTGAGGGCGTCCGGGTCGGAAGAGCCCCTGGCCCGCTGGGTCCTCGCCTCCCAAGCCGCTGACTAAATCCTGCCCCCTGTTTTGCACCTTGTGAGACTTGGTCCCCAGGACAGCACAAATGCGTCTCGGCGTGCATGCTTGTGTGAGTGTGCACGTGTGTGTGTGTGTGTGTGTGTGTGTGTGTGTGAAATGAACACATTATACAAGGTATTGCTGCCACACGTTGTGCTCAGGCCTGTATTTGGGGCTAAGCTCAATCATTCAGAGTGCCGGGAGCCCTCACTGACGCAGCAGAGTGACCGTGACCGCGGTTAGGAGGTTCTGAGCACATTCTCCTTCCCCGCTCTGGGCCTGTAACTCGTCCCCTAACCTCGGCTGCTGCCCCCTCAGCCCTGATCCTCACTGGCTTTTCTAGACCTCCCATGTGTTTTTCTTTCTCTTAATTTTTTCTACCAAATTTCTAAAATACCCAGAGGTCACATCTCTGATTGTCCCGAGTTTTCTTTTGTTTCTGTAGATGGCACAGGGGTGGGGGTGGGGGGGTTGCTGACTCTGTCCTGACAGCGTCCCCTTTGATGATATTTTTTTAAATCACATTTCAGAGAATCCTGGCATTTTCCCACCGAGTTAGACTCCATATTTGGTCACGAGAATTGCTTTGGGGCCATGCAGGAGCTTTTCTGTTGACCTTTTCTTTATTCTTGTATGACTTCCTCAGTATAAACGGATTCTCTCTCTTCCAAAGATGCTGCTGCTGATGGTGCCACCATTTCTTGGAAGGAAAATTTTGATTCAGCTTATACTGAGCTGAATGAAATTGGAAGGTAATGACCTTGTTTTCACTTCCTTCGTTCGTGAGCACTTAACATCATCACATCAGAATAATGACTTGCTTTTAGTGTTGTTTTCCTTACTAAATGTATTCTCGCTAGAGTAAGAAAAAATTAGAACATTTATGTGTATTTTTATTGCACTTTTTTTTACACTAAGTCGGAGGATTCACTCATCAACTGTCAGCCTTTCTTCTGTTCTAATATATGGATTTAAGTCCCAGACTTCAAAGTATTATTTTAGCAACGGCTCCTGAGTTGTGATACGTGGCGCTTTCATTATCATTTAGGTCAACTGTGATTTTTTTTTTTCTTTGACCTAATTGTAATAGAAATATTTTAAAATCTCCAACTGTGAGGTTTTTACAAATTATCTTGTTACTGATTTCTAACTTAATCACATTGTAGTTGAGGAACTTGATCTATATGATGCTGACCCTTTGACTTTTGTTGGGACTTGCTTTACTTGCAGTACGTGGTCAGTTTTTCATTAGAAGTTCCATGCATTCCTGAGAAGAAGGTATAACCACTAATTCTTGGTTCAGGTCTCTATATATGTCCATATGTCAAGCCCAATCACATTGTTTTATGGATATTTCCAGTCTGGTACCCCCCTTCCCCATACACACACACACACACACACACACACACACACACACAACCTCTATTTCTCTCTAGTTTGGTTAGAAAGGTGTGTCCTTAAAAATAAAAAGATAAAAATATGACTTTTAATGAAACAAAAAATCTGTCACCTGTTTCACAAAATAGTTGATGGAAAGAAACAAAAAGGAGGTTCATCTCTATGTGTGCATTAGTTTGCACGTGGTCTAGGTGGTCTAGGTGAGAAGGTCTCTTGGAAGTCCTCCACCCTCCCCAGATGTATAAATAAAAGAGCACCCACTAACGGTGGGCCATTACCATCATCTGTGCCTCTGATTGACGTCTCCCAATGAAGCATAAAATTTCCTAAGTGGGGTAATTGTGACAGATTGTGGAGAGAGCCCAAATGTTTGTCTTTCCCATTTCTTAGGTAGGAGTCACAATGTAATTCATGACCTTTCATCATTATACCTTTCTTCAAAAACCAACCTTCACTCTACTTTGTGTGGATAGAGGGAGGAATAAAAAAGGCCAATGGAAATTTACACGATGTTGATGATGATGCTTATTGAGTATCTATAGTGTTCCAAATACCATACAGATATTATATGAGATGTGTTTAATCTAATCCTTACCACACCGTGAGGTGGTGTTTGAGTAGATTTCCGGGAAAAAGAACCCAGGCTTTGTTATGTAATGATTTTGAGGTCCCGCAACTGGTAAGTGTAGAGCCAAGGTTCCAACCTTGAGCTACCCAATTCTGAAGCCTGTGTTTGTTTTACTAGCATATGTGGTCGCTCACTGTAGCAATTTTTGTCAAAAAATAAGCTCTAGCAATTAAAATGTAGTTTGCCCCATTGTATTGAAGTTTTGTGAAGCTAGGTATGATTCTAGTATAATCTCCACCTGGTTCTAAATGAAACTGCTTATATCACCTAGACGCACCACTGAATTCCTTCCCAAGACGTGCATTTGTTGTTGATAGCCATAGGCTAAGGCATGTTTTAGCTAGAAGAGGTGCATGTTTTAGTATTTCCCAAAGGTGAGATCAAGTTTCTGATCTGTTCAAAACAATTGATTTTTTTTTAATCTCATCCCCAACAATCTGAAGGTTTTTCCCCTCCAAGTAGAATCCTCGTATTTTCAGAAGATCCTTCAAAAATACTGTATGTTAATAGAAGGGAAATAAAACACATACTTATGTGAGACACACGAAAGGTATCTGTGAGCCATAAAAGTGAGTCAACGTTCTCTATTACACTTAAACCTAAAATTCTGGGCCTATAGGACTATATTGTTAAAAATGGTAATTAAGTATTATAAAAACGATGGTGCAAAAGAAATACCTTCACTCCTGAAGTCCATCTACAGAAGGAAAGAGTATTTGAGCATGGCACGGTTAGCCTGAAATAAGCTAGATGGGCACCACTGCAATGTAAAGAAGCCAGAGGGTTGTCCCCTGGGATTGCTGACTGGTTACCTGTACATGATCCAAAAAAGTAGGAGGGCCAGGGCAGGACTGCAAGTTGACCACGGCCATCTGTGAATCACTGAATCTCCACTAAAGGAATTTTTCTGATCAGGCACATAAGGAGGAGGACACTGGAAGGAGAGACAACTATAGTAACACAATCCAAGCAGAAAACAAGTGAGAGAGTGACAAATGACCTAGGAGACCTGGGGAACTCAATCCAAGTCAGTTGTGGGGTCAAGTAAGAGCCAGTACAACTTTTGCAGCAGAATTCCTCAAAGGCCTGGGTCCTGACAGCGTCAAGTACCTCGGCAAAGTGGTGTAAAGAGGATGCTGAAATTGGAAGGATGGGCTGACACTCTGTGTGAGAGACTGTGGCTCCAGATCTCCTCTCCAGCTGCAGGCAGCTGTAGGACTGTCCCACCCCATCCAGGAAAAGGCTGGAGGTCCATTTTCCAGACAGGGTAAAACCAAGTGCCTCTGTTCTCAGGGACGCTGGCACAGTGCGGGGCAGCAGAACCTCCCTGCAGACAGGCCCGTTACGAGACTGTATCCATGCTGGGTCTTCGGGACCCCAGCTTTCTTAACCACTCAGCTTCTACAAGCGGACAATTGGGGCTTCTCTGCCCAGGCAGGAAGTAGGAGGATCTTTCTCTGGGAAATCTGGCCAGCCCAAGAAGAAAGTCTTAAAGATACTGACTTTGGAGCTTTCCCAACTAAACCATCCACTCAGATCCACCCTACAGTGATTGGGCGAGCTGACAGGCTCCACCCCCCACACTCAAAGCTTCCAAACACTGTTCAGTCTCCAGCTTTTAGAGTCAGCCAGCTTCCAGAGCGGGCCAAGGTAGACAGTAAGCCCATGGTAGCCCATCTCTCCCACTGACAACCAGAATCCCCGGACAAAATACCAAAAAGCAACTACCTCAAGATTCTGAAAAGCAAATAACAGGGAGAATGGGGAGCTCAGTTAAAACTTGAAGCGAGTCCAGGACAGTGGCAGTGAATTCTCTGGTTGGTTTGTTGGGTTTAACCCAAGGGTGGGCCAAACTAGGGAACTGAGCAGCATGCACAGGGAGCAGCTCCAAAAGAAACCCATCGTTCTGGCCAAAAGGCAGGAAAGAGGATCGCCTTCAAGCTGAACAAAGGAGGAAAATGCCATTCCCTGCCTCCCTTCTTTGTCTCCTTGCTTTAACTTAAGCAAGAAGCTAAAACTCTGAAGGAATCCCATCTAGAAAGACGGGCCCATGGGAGCCAAAGAATGTGTGGGAAATCTCAATGAGAAGAGCCAAAGAAGGAGATCCCCTAATTCTGTGCATGGAACAACACAAATCCTGGGCTGCTTTCAAGCTGTGCAGAGATAGAACACAAAGCACTGAAGCTGAGCAAGGCTTTGAGGACTGAACTACAATATAAACCACCACTCAGTTACCCTGCAGTGACTTCTTAGTCCCAGATTAATCTTGGAGTGGTCCTCAGAAGGAGCACTCTTTGTCAGAAATGAGGACTGAATTCTATCACGAAAAGGAAAATATTCATAGTTTACTGAGCTTCAACTGTGCATAGCCCCTGACCTAGTTGCAATAACGGAAACCCTGAATATTGATTAAAATATCATTCTGCTGGGAGGACGGGATGGAGAAAGTGGCCATGTGATGGGGACAGGGAGGGGAGAGAGGATAACATCTCCCTTTCCAGAGTTGGTGTCAAACACCAAGAATTAGCCACACAGACATAGACTACCCAAACAATAGGCTAAAATATAATTAACTAGTATGTTAAACTGCCACTTAAGTGAGGAAAATGGGGGTGGGAGGATGGGATACTATTTGTTTTAATAAGAAACCTTAAAGCTAATTGACTTTTTAAATCATGGGGATGCATAACTTCGATAAGCACAATTTTTTTAAAAAACTGAGGTACAGGAGCACCTGGGTGGGTCAGCCGGTTAAGCTGACTTTGGCTCAGGTCATGATCCTGGGGTCCTGGAATCAAGCCCGCATCAGGCTGTCTGCTCAGTGGGGAGCCTGCTTCTCCCTCTGCCCTAACTCTCTCACTCTCAAATAAATAAATAAAACCCTTTTTAAAAATTGAGATATAGGAGCACCTGAACATGGCCACTCAGTTCAGGCGAGCTCTCCTTAGCATTCAATTGTTTTCATGCATCCAAAGTCCTCTGGAAGGAATGACCTCTGATAATCAAACAAGAGAGTGCTGTTAAAAGCCAGAATGGGGGTGCCTGGGTGGCTCAGGTGGTTGAGCGCCTCCCTCTTGTCTTTGGCTTAGGTCATGATCTCAGGGTAGTGAGATTGGGCCCTGCCTCAGGCTCCGGGCTCAATGCAGAGTCTATTTGTCCCTCTCCCTCTCCTCCTCCCCACACTCGTGCTCTCTCCCTCTTTGGCTTTCAGATAAATAAAATCTAAAAAAAAAAAAAAAAAAAAAACATAATGAAGGGGTGCCTGGCTGGCTCAGTCAGTGGAGCATGCAACTCTTGATCTTAGAACCATGAGTTGGAGCCCCAGATTAGGCATAGAGATTACTTTTTTAAAAAAGGTAATTTATTATTTTATGATATAGAACTATCAGTTTGACCAAATATTTGCTTACTGTGCAAAAAGAATAACGTCTTCTGTATAATGGGCATTCAATTAGTATTTGCTAATCAATTAGTATTGATTGGCATATTCTCTTCTTTAGTGAAAATCTATCACGGAAAAACATTATTATTGTCAGAAAGTCACTTGGTGAGCACAGAGCGAGGTCAAGGAGTCAGCTGGACAATCTTCGTGGTACCCATGGTGTTGGATGCAGCCATTTCCCCTAGAGGGATGGACTCTTTTGACTCCTCTACTCATGGGTCAGGGTGCCGCAGGGACAGGCCTAGGGTGGCACTGCTTGTCACCTCTGACTCCCTTTCTCTGGTCCCATTGCTGACCAGTTCCCCTTCTAATTCACTTTCTTACTAGCTCCTATTGGGCTGCAGCTGAGTCTGGGAACCATTCTATTTTAGGTCTGGCTAATTTGGTTAGATGTGAAGATGACATGGTGGTTATACATTTTTAAATGTCCTTGTCAATTAGAAATGCAAACTGAAGTATTTATGAGTGAAATAACATGATATCTGGATTTTTGCTAAAAATACTACAGGGAAAGGCAAGAGGTAGGAAAGGAATAGATGGAATAAAATTGGCAAAATGTTGATAATTATTGAAGCTGGCTGCTGGGTGCACAGATCTATTATTCTCTCTACTTTTGTGTATATTAGGAAGATACCAAGATAATAAATACCAAGATAATATGAAAAACAAAAAAGAAAACTTGTCTCTTTAGAGAATGTCTTTGAAAAAAAAAGTCTTTGAAATTATCAGAGTAGAATTCCTCCTTCTTTAACATTATTATTATTGTTGTATTTTAGAGAAATATACTCCACTTAGAAAACTGACCCCGTGGTGGTTGTTCAAAGTGATGGAGAAATCTATTGACTAAAAACGATATTAGTTTTCCGCATCTCAAAGAACCCTGAAATGCTAAGGAAGGAAAACATGGCCTTTCTGAAAGATAACATAATAATTTAAAAGGAGGAAAGTAGGATTCCTAATAAAATGTTAGTCTAACCATTTCAGATAAAACTTCACGCATCCTTGAATAAAACAAGACCTACTTGATTGATGAAGCTTAGCAACATGCTTTCTCCCTTTCGCCTTCCAGAGGCCGTTTCTCCATAGTAAAGAAGTGCATTCACAAGGCTACCCGCAAGGATGTCGCCGTGAAATTCGTCAGCAAAAAAATGAAGAAAAAAGAGCAAGCTGCCCACGAGGCTGCCCTGCTTCAGCACCTGCAGCACCCCCAGTACATCACTCTCCATGACACCTATGAGTCCCCTACATCCTACATCCTGATTTTAGAACTGTAAGTACAGGCTTTTCTTAGGGGATCTCCAGCTGTTTGGGCTATTTATTGTCTGCTGGAAGTGGCAGTCACGTTTTGTACAACGTCCTGCGGTGTACATAGTGTTGTACGTCCCATCCATTTTATAAAAATGTGGTTCCCATTTATCAATTAGAAAAATCAGCAATAAGGAAGATCCTTACAACTAGGGAAGCTGGGACATGAACCCGTATCTGCCACGCTCTGATTCTCATGTTCTTTCTATTATGGACTCGTGGACTGGGCAGGGGTTTAGGGAAAGTTTATCAACAGTTGGCTTATTGACAGGGGTGGAGTTGAAATGAAAGAGGGGTTTGTGCATCGCTCCACTGCCACAGCCTCCACGGTCTACCACCCAAGAAGTTCCTTTTAAAGTGGAGCCTTGGGATCCCTGGGTGGCACAGCGGTTTGGCGCCTGCCTTTGGCCCAGGGCGCGATCCTGGAGACCCGGGATCGAATCCCACATCGGGCTCCCGGTGCATGGAGCCTGCTTCTTCCTCTGCCTGTGTCTCTGCCTCTCTCTCTCTCTCTCTCTCTCTCTGTGACTATCATAAATAAATTAAAAATTAAAAATTAAAAAAAAAAATAAAGTGGAGCCTTAACCTGGGGATGCCTGGGTGCCTCAGTCCGTTAAGCATCTGCCTCAGTTCAGGTCATGATCCCAGGGTCCTGGAATCAAGCCCTCTGTCAGGCTCCCCACTCAGCAGGGAGTCTGCTTCTCCTTCTCCCTCTGCCCCTTCCCACTGTTCTCGCACTCTCTCTCTCTCAAATAAAATCTTTAAAAAATAATAAAAAATAAAGTGGGGCCTTACCTTTGAAATAGTCCACTCATTCCAGATTTTCTAGAAACTCGGGCAATCATATACTTGGCCCCGGAACGCATCAAATAAAGCACATTCTCTGCCACTATGGCCCCCAAGCTAAGAACAGAGATCGTGTCCTGTGGTTCACAAGGGTCTAACAGAGGCTAAAAAGAACAAAGTCCTTTCAGAAGTATGGAGCCCTCATAGAAATGTCATCAGATGCCTGCCAATGACCCTGCACCCAAGACCAGTGCTGTGTATGGCTCCGCATGAGCCTATGTTCAGAAGTGCCCCCAATTACAGCTTTTCAGTTGTCATTTTAGTGTGGCTCTTGTGTGCTGGTTTGTCCAGGTGTTTGTGTATGAGGGCCTTTGAAGCAGTAACCTAAAATTTATTTATGTTGAAAAAAAGACATCCAAAAGGCGAAATATCTTTAGCTACATTTTTTTAATTGGTTGAAAAGAAACAAAACAGAACCAACTCTATTAATATTTGTAATTCTTTTGTGATACGTTACATAGCTGTGTAGTAGATCAACTGTCACCTTGGATTTAACAAACACACTTATAAGCAGGCTGCCAGAACCGAACCTGTTTCTTGGGAGCTTCCTAACTCAAAAGGTGTATTTTGTTGGCAGTGAACTATTTTCATTTACATGTGACAATGTGTGACACCCGAGTTCCAGTAAAAAGGTATCATCACTTGCGTATCAAGGTAATAGGGCAGACCCAGGACCCTTTGCCCCTTCACATTGGCCAGCTTGCATCGTTCCAAGGAGCCATGCCGATTACCAGGCTGCCACAGTGCAATTCTTGAATGAAGAGCCTGGACTCTGATCCCAGCTCTGTGATTTGGGGCAGGGCCTTTAGATTCCGGGGCCTCAGGTCCTCATCTGTGAAGTCTGAAGAATTATTTCCACTTCTCAGAGATGTTACAGGGATTAAATCAGATGAATGGCGGATTGAGCCAGTTTAGCAAATGTTTACTGAGCACTCCCTGTGGGCCAGCGTCTGTGTGGACCTGGGCCCGCGGGGAAGGAATAAAGATGAGAAGATGGTGGCTCTTGTCTTTGAGAAGTCCAAAGTCTGATGACGAAGACCAATCGGCAAGTGAATGATTTCAGTTTAACGTGGCAAATGCTGAGAAAGAACCATGTATTTTGGAGAGAGTTGCTGTGAGAGAACATAGAAATGTGTTTGTGGGACTAGAGGTCCAGGAAAGATCAGTGGAGAGGCCGCGCCTGAGGTAAACCCTGTGACCAGAGATCACCTCCTTGGTGGCCACCCGAATCTCTTGTAGAGCTTTTCTCCGTCAGGCAACCGAGGTTCTGATCGCCTAGTTTGAGGGGGGCCTGGGCATCTGCATTACCCAAAAGCTTTGAGAGTGAGCCTGGTGCTGAGACGTGCAGGTCTGGGAGCAGTGCTGCGAGAAGGGTGGGGTGCACCTAACCCAATCCTACTTCATTCCATGCTTATCACACCCACCCCACCCTTGGCAGGGTCCTAGGGCTTCACTCCTGTCAAGGAGAGCAGCAGGAGAGACCAGGAGGGAAGGAACCGGCTAGAGAAGGGGAGGGAAACTTGGCTGGAGTGGGGCGGGGTGGGGAGGAGGTAAGGTCGTTTCTGCCTCTGGCTCAAGCTCCCCTGCCTGAGCATTTCTGGGGAATGTGCCTTTGTCAGCTCAATGCACAGAGAATAGCAGTCTGACATCTGGTCAACTCCTTCCTTAAGAGGGCGCGGGGGACCTGGAAATACTGTTTACTGAGCACTTACGACTGCTACCAATTATGTTCAAAGGCCTCATTGTCTCACTTGATTCTTGCACGGCCCTCATAACGTGATTGCTGTTGTGATTTCCAGTTTAAAAATGAAGAAACCAACACGGAGTTTAATTGACTTGTCCCAAGCCCCCCGGCCTCTAGGTGATAGAATCAGGATTCAAATCTGGATCTAGGGATCCCTGGGTGGCGCAGCGGTTTGGCGCCTGCCTTTGGCCCGGGGAGCGATCTTGGAGACCCGGGATCGAGTCCCACGTCGGGCTCCCAGCATGGAGCCTGCTTCTCCTTCTGCCTGTGTCTCTGCCCTTCTCTCTCTCTGTGTGTGACTATCATGAATAAATAAATAAAATCTTTAAAAAAAAAAATCTGGATCTAGCTGGCTCCACCATCCATGTTCTCGGTCACGGGTTTTACGATTAGAAAATTGCTCAAAAGGCAAAGGATCCAAAAAAGGGTCAAGATTGCATAAGACAAACTTTGCCCACTTTCTATTTTCCTCAACTGAAAACTGATAAATGAAAGGAATTTGCACAACATTTTTGGGGCAGCTCACAGCCACCAGGTTCCAGTGAATCAAAATTCACTGGAACTGGGCTGAAGGCAGATGCTCAAAGGCTGAGCCCCCCAGGCGTCCTGTTAATCAGAAAGTGCGCGCTCTCTCTCTCTCAAGACTTTCTCTCTTTGCAATCTAACCTTTTAATGGAGTGTCAGACCTTTCCCCTCGTGAGAAAATTTCAAGTTCAATAACATAGAATGTGTCTTCAGGTTACACAGATTTCTTCCGTGGAGCACATCACATGTGTGATTTTTAAATTAACTGATTTTAGTTCTAAACATTAATTTGGGGCTCTAACTAAAATATGCATGTGTGGGGCACCTGGGTGGCTCAGTGGTTGAGCGTCTCCCTTGGGCTCAGGTTGTGATCCCAGGGTCCTGGGATCGAGTCCCACGTCGGGCTCCCTGCATGGAGCCTGCTTCTCCCTCGGCCTGTGTCTCTCCTCTCGGTGTCTCTCACGAATAAATAAGTAAAATCTTACAGATAAGTAAACAAGCAAACAAATAGATACAATATGCATGTGTGGCAGCATAGACCTCCGTTTGTAAGAGGGAGTAGGAGAGATTTTAAAGCTCTGACGGATTTGTATGAGTCAGCTTGCCATTTCTTTACAGACCTACTTCCTTTGCCTTTTCCTCCCCCTTCCAGGATGGATGATGGCCGGCTCTTAGACTACCTTATGAATCATGACGAGCTGATGGAAGAGAAGGTAGCCTTCTACATCCGGGACATCATGGAAGCTCTCCAGTACCTTCACAACTGCAGGGTTGCCCATTTGGACATAAAGGTAATAAGCAATAGCTGCCCTCGCAGGGAAATGGCTAAGTCCGACCTGTCACTCATTTACCCTTGAGAGATGTACAGTCTAAGTCGTTTTATTGACATAGATTAGAATCCTTACAAATATTAAACGGAGACTGGGTCATCACACAACTTTGAGCATGTTCTCCGTGAATTAACACACCGGAGTCACGGTGACATCTGGGGTGAGAGAAGGTGGGGAAGCTTCTACCACTTTTACCCCTGACATTTTGGAAGGAAGCCCATAAATGTCAGGTCTCTGTGGTGCTCCAAAAGAAGCCCCCGTTTTCCAAACTGAACGTTTCATTCTTTTTGTGAGCCAGTGGAGAAGCAGGGGGTAGTTGAGAAGACATGATTTGAAATGTCAAACAGCTTCTCTGAAATGCTGCCCAAACTCAGAATTCAGTCTAGTTTTTTTTTTTTTTTAAGATTTTATTTATGTATTGGAGAGAGCAGGAGAGCCCAAGCGTTGGGGGCCCGATGTGGGGCTCCATCCCAGGACCCCGGGATCATGACCTGAGCTGAAGGCAGGTGCTCCACCCACTGAGCCACCCAGGCGCCCCAGAACTCAGTCTAGTTTAAAGGCGCCCGTGTGCTCTGCGTAGGCAATTTCTCGCGCTCTAGGCTTTGTCACAGAACAGCAGAGCCGTGGGTGAGCCACCAGAGTCCTGCGGGTGGTCGGGACGGGGAGCTGAACTTGCCTTCTCTTCTCCCTCACGCCCGCGTCCCCTCAGCCCGAAAACCTGCTCATTGACCTACGCATCCCGGTGCCTCGGGTGAAGCTCATCGACCTGGAGGATGCTGTCCAGATCTCGGGTCACTTCCACATCCACCACCTGCTGGGGAACCCCGAGTTTGCTGCCCCGGAAGTGATCCAAGGCATCCCCGTCTCCCTGGGCACAGACATCTGGAGCATCGGGGTTCTGACGTATGTCATGCTGAGTGGGGTGTCCCCCTTCTTGGATGAGAGTAAAGAGGAGACCTGTATCAATGTGTGCAGGGTGGACTTCAGCTTCCCGCACGAATACTTCTGTGGCGTGAGCAATGCTGCCAGAGACTTCATCAACGTGATCCTACAGGAGGACTTTCGGAGGAGGCCCACGGCAGCCACCTGCCTGCAGCATCCCTGGCTGCAGCCTCATAACGGCAGCTACTCCAAGATCCCCCTGGACACCTCCCGCCTGGCATGCTTCATCGAGCGCCGCAAGCATCAGAACGACGTGCGGCCCATTCCCAATGTCAAGAGCTACATTGTCAACCGGGTGAACCAAGGGACGTAGCTGTCTCCTAGCCCTTGGGGTTCCACATGGAAGTGCAGTGTGAACCAAAGCAAGACTGAATGTCTGTAAATAATTCTGTTAGTTCACTCCATGCAGTTCTCTGGCTTGAGAGATGTACCTCTTAAACCTCGTCAGTGGTTATTCAGGGTCTGGGCAGCAGTAAAATTACCCTAAATCCAGGGGCTTTTCAGAAGGTCAGTTAGAAGAGAGAAAGATGCCAAGAGTCACCCAAAGCATTAAAGAGGGGGGCAAGGATGACAAGAATGTTAGCTGTTATAAAGTGTGAACAGTGCGTTCCAAAATGCGTGGTTAACTGGGCAAAGCCGAAGCTCACTGTAGTGAGTATCGACGGTTTCTAACTCTGCTGAAATTTTAAGCAAAAAAAGTTCTATTTAACAGAGATGTCATGTATGTCAACTATTCTGGTTTAGATTACTTAGATATAGTTTCTTAATAGGATACATATACACATACGGTAAAATATATCCCATTCAGGTTTCAGAGTTTTATAATATAGAGGTATATATGAGATCAATCATAAGTAACTTTGAGTGCTCCAGTTAAGACAGTAATTTATTTACCGAAGCATTACATTGTTTTGACTAAGCACAATTAGATGACAAGTTTTTTAGAGCATTTTATAAATCTTGTATAGAAATCTTTTACCAGAACCTGTGCATTAAGAGAAAGCAATGTTACCCTTTTGCAACCTGTGAATGAGAAGATTTTTCTCTCAGTCACCACTATTTGATTAACAGAGGTTCTGTATATGAAACGCTACCCCCAAATTCACTGGCAGCTCAGAGTTAATCTGGCAGGAAAGCCTGCCGGGAAATCAGTCCAAATACAGTTAAGAGTTGTGGGGCTATTTTTATGTCTACACTCGGTTCGAACTAGGTAATGAATATAACAGGTTCACACAAAAGGGCAAATAGAAACCTTTCCTACGGTTCCTACGAACAACGGAACAACACTTTCTGACTTCTTCTACAGCTGTAGAATGCAGTGCTCAGAAAGGTGGCTTGCTTTATTTCTAACCCCTTGTGGAAGCTAAGGGGTACTTACCAAAAGGAGGCAGCCATATAGGCCTTTAAAGGCCTGGTCCTAAGTCCTTTTTGAAGCCATGGAATAAAATCTGATATATCACTCTAACAGAGCATTGAGTTTTAACTGTGATTGCCGTACCTATCACCACTCAGCCGCTGATATTTCCCCGGACCAAAAGGACTAATTGCACTTTTGAGGCCAACGCTGCTTTCTGGCATGTATTCTCCACACGAGGTGATTCTGAACTGCCCTTTACCCCACTAGTGGGGGAAAAAAAAAATTCAGCCTGGGCATTTCATGATTGTTTTTCTTTGTTTTGGGGGAAGATTCGGGGTTTTTTTTGTGTTGGTACATGATCCACCCTTTGTTTTCTGGGATGTGTTTTGAAAATTGCTGTTATGCAAATAATATTTTAAGACTGTAACTCAAGTATGTGTCCTCAAATCAGGTTGAATGGCATCACTTCTCTCCTATGAGAGGATGGAGAAAATTCGAAGCGTGTGGCACAGAAGTGCGGGCAGAGAGTTTAGGGAGGATTAATAGAATTACAAATCTATCTAAATGAAAAAGAATGGTGGAAACGAAGCCTGAACTTTAATATATAAAAACACTTCTTCCCACAGCGGAAATGTAGAATTGAGAATACTCATCAGTCGACTTCCTCCTTCACCCTCCACCTCATCCCATCCAAGATTATAGATTAACCAATTAGTAGGAAGTACAAGCAATAAGACTAGATAGCACTTCGTATTTTTAGGATTAACCAAATACCTGGATACTGATTCCACCTGTATTTGGTTCCTAGTTCCAAATGACCCTGGGTCACCAAGGCGCCCTTGCTCCGAGCCCGCCCCTGACCAAACCCCCTAGTCTCCACTTAAACCTACGTGTATATACAAATACTATCTGATATGATATTTTAAAATTTAAAACATTTACTAAAAAAAAAAAAAAAAAAAAAGCCTTTTAGTAAACATGTCTTCATTGTGAGATCTAGCCTAAAAGAAGAGAGCCTGGTCCCAAGGGCTCATCTCGGGATGGAGGGCAGGTGCTGAGGGTTGCGAATACCCATCAAGTGCGGCTTGGCAAGGTCTGTCTTGTCCACTGTGTACGAGGACTACAGAACTCCCTGCTGAGTCCTTTAGAGTTTTTATGACCATGTAAGAGATGGGCTGAGTTTCTGCTGGAGAAGATGAGGGCCTTGGACAGTGTGCAGAGAGGGCACAGAGGAGCATTCGCGAAATCCTGTTGTGGGAGGGCAGCTGACAGAATGTTAGAGCCAAAGCTTCGATATCAGCGTTTACATCAGAACGTACCAGGGACGCCCCCGGTGTGGGCTTGCGTGGGATCTCCCCTCCTCCCACGTACACACGTTGGGGAAGTGAGGAGACAGGAGAGGTTAGACGTAGAAATGAAAAGTAGTCTGATTCTGTTAACTGGAGCCAAAGTACAATCATTAGACTAGAGTAAATTTAATAGAGGCCCTAAGAGAAAGGGTGTGTATTTTATATAGTTTGGTAACTAAAGAAAACTAACAGAGAGGTGCCCTGTCTGCAAAAGCCCCTGTTCCTTCCCCAATGCACAGCAGTCCTGCTTCAAGAATTCTCCAGAGCCAGTTGGAAATAACAAGGAATCCCTGCAGGTGGGGCTGGGAAGTGTACTTGAGGTTGCTCTGTGGGCAACTGCCTGAAGCAAAAAGGATTAGAAACCACTTTCATGTACCTGTTTTGCCAGATATTTATGACTTTGTGGTAGAGAGAGGAGAGAAGAGAAAATGGTCCACTTCCACCATAATTGTCGTAGTTCTTGAAATCGAAACTTCACTAGGAATTCGTGCGGGTGAACTTCCAGTTGAAATGGGAAAAATTAATGTTGGTTAAAGTCATAAGTTTCTTGCTTGGCTTATTATATTTGTTACATAGAGTTTTGGGGTTTGTTTCGTTTTGTAAGGGTGGGATGCAGAAAGAAGGAAGAGATCAGGGACAACTCATAATGCTTTTTTAAAGATATGACTTACTGCATCTTTTACATTTATTTCCAATTAAATAGATTTATATTCACTTACAGCTGAATGTGGGAAAATTTTTAAGAAAAAAAATTGTAATGTCGGAGGTGTCCTTCAGGACCCCCACAGCCATAACACTTTTGGGGGAGTAGAGGAAGCAGAGGAAAAGCTGGCTTCACCACTTTGTCGCTTTGTCATTCACAAAGCCTTTATAAATAGTAGTGCCTTTCAGAGGGGAGGATGGGAGATAAAGAAGCTCGTTGTACTTAGATTGACTGATACTGCAGCATTTTTTTTTTTATGTTAAACTATCTTTTCAATGAAAACATCTGAATATAGGGTGAGGCCAGGAATTCTTGAGTTTCAACCTCAGCTCTTCCTGATTCGTCCTTTCTTACAGAAAGTCTTTGTTTTTTCTGTCCCAAATGTCCCCATTGTTAAAATGGGAGCGCTGGTGGTGGTGGAAGGAGGAGGGACTTTAATCTCATAGGAATCTTGCAAAAATAGCATAGTTGGGATGTCTAAAAAATACTTTGATTTTCTTAAAGTGCTATACACTGCCAGTGCTAAGGATTTTATTGATAGTGACTTTGAACATTCCGGGTTTTCAATATTCATGTTTTAGGAAACCATTTGCAAACTCATAAGATAAATTGTGTAAATTGATTTTAATTGGAAGTACCAGGTGCTCTTTGTCTAAATGTTACTTGGTCTTAGCCTGTAATTTCAATCATTTGAAAAGCTTGTCTACAGAAAAAGGTTAGGAGAGCTGATGGTCTTGTGTGAATAAACTGTTTTCTCCAATATTTCTGATGGCAGACCCAGAATAGGATGCCCTCCAAAGCAACTGCTACTCTCTCTTCTCAAGCTTTATGCTCTGGAAAAATTGACAGAGACCAACTCAAACAGCCACTTTCCTCCCTGGAAGTGCAGAAGTGAGAATAAAGTGTTGTTTGATACCACAACTCATTTCCTCAGAATCTCATCAGCATCCCTTACATGGGGCAAACTACATGCATGGGTGTAGAAGTGAATTGAACTGTTGGATTTTGGAAGGAAAACCTTGGATTTTTTTTTTTTTTTTTGAGATAATCAGGTGTTTCAGGAGTAGCATATTTGCTTTCCCAAAGTCTCCATGATTCAGTGCTCATGAGTTAGTCATTCCTCGTTTGCTTGCCTACGTGAAAGTGCATGGAAATTTAGATTTGTGAGAACATGAGAGAGCAAATGCATTATAAACTAGATAGTGGTTCTATGTATTAACCGAAACTTTGTCCCACAAATTTGATAGAGGAGGAAATACTGCAAACATATGGGTCTCTGTAGTAGGGCAAAAGTGCAAACTCACCACTCCCTTGTTCAGTTTTGAGAAATGTGGGCTTTATTCCTTTTTCTCCTGTTCCTTTTTCTCCTGTGTAGCATCTCTATGGAGTCTGGGTTAGGCTAACTAACATAGTATTCGAGCTTCCAATGGGTTTATTTGCATTATGGCTTTTCTTAACTATTTAAAGTCTAGGGATCCTTTGGAAATTAATAAATCGGGGGGGGGGGGTGGTTAGAAAAGACAAGGTTCATACATACTCCACTAGGAAAAGGGAAGCTACTCTGTTAATATTTGTTTTCTAATAACTACAAGGCTCTCAGCTGTCTCGTTAATTCTAGAGGGTTAAAAAGAGCTGAAATTTGTCCATAGCACTAGACATTTTTAATAGGAAATATTACTCATGGGAGAAATCTATATAGAAATAGAACACAGAAATATCACAGGCCATGTTTTCAGTGAAAGGCATTTCTGCATTTTCCATGTGTATAGAAGTTAGAGGAGACGAAAAAGCAATTATTCTAAGACATATTTTCATCTTTCAGGGACACTTATGGAAAGTTTGAAATTAATACTTATGAAAGCCTAAAATACTCATAGGCTATCGTGTTTTCCTGTCAGCCTGTTCGTTGGGAGATTCTAAAATGTGATTCGATTCAGTTGTGTTCAAATGATCAAGATCAACTGTCTTTTCAGATACCTGTTACTTCTGAGGGTGAGGTTAGTTGAAAAAAGGGAGGGTGGTGGGGGAAAAGTGCAAATAAAATTCCTGGCGTCCCAACTTAACTGAAGCAAGCTAATTTGCTAGCCCAGGGATAGCTAGCATTAAGAGTTCCATCAATGCCTGACTTCTATCAAGAAATAAATCCACATCCTGGAGTATTATGGGGACTGTTACCATGATCTCAGAGACTGTGGTTATGAATTTGAAGTTAACAAAACATACATCTTCTCTTACTAACTTAAGCCATATCTGTCATCTCTGTGTCTGATTTTTTTGATCCTGGTGCTTTTACTTCTGTTTCTGCCAAACTCCAGCCGACTCTATGGGGAAGGTGAGTAACACCAGTAGTTAGGACAAATGTGAAGACTGTGAAAACCGAAACATACCCGTCAGAATGAGATCCTAGTCAGAGAACGGTAGTGATCAAAAATGCAAACTGTTGGAAAATATGGATATATGTACATCTGTACATGTATATAGTGTATAATATGTATGTATATGTTATTGCTCATATGCAGAAATCTATCCAGTTGAAGACAGCCCGGGTCGGTCAGTTTTTCTACTAGAAAACCTTTTAGGGCCATTCAAAACCATTAGGGCTGATGGGTGGAGTTAAGAGTCTACTCATGTGTGAACTGTTTGCTGTCCTTTGAAGTCCACAAAGAAAAGTGAACAAAGCCTGAAACATAATGGGACCATCGTTTAGGCTGTTTACCTAGGGTAGGGGTATCTTTATGTCTGAATAATTAATAGTTGGTTTGCAAACTGCCTTGGCACCTATTGGTTTTGAGTGACCCCCCTCCCCACCAGGTCTTTTGAGAGTTTGGAGGGCTTCTCTGGCCATTCAGATAAAGGGCCTTATCCATAAATGGATAGGTTTCCCCATAGGGACCATTATACATATACATATAAGTACATACTTCCATCAGGCTTGTAACAATTGATTTAAAATCACTCCACAGTATTGATAAATAGCTCTATATTTTCAAGGTGCAGAAGAATTCCACAGCCTTAATTATTTCAGTGTCTTGCTGGTCTGCCTTAAGTGTATCTTCTGGGTTTTTGGTTGTTTTATTATTTTTAAATTTTTCTGCAGTTCATTTTGTATGCACACAACGTCGTTTTGTAAAGGTAGGTTGTAAATATTTTATTTGTAAGTCAAAATCACCCATGTGTAATGTTGTAAAGTGATGACCTGCTGTCTTGTTATTATGACTATGGTAAATGTTCTAAGTTATGGATGAAACTTCAAAATGTACATCTCACAAGTTATGCATTCCTATAAATATACTATACTAAAGATATTATCTCTGGTGGTCTTTTTCTTTTTAATTAAAACCATTGTTCAAAGGAAAGGGTAATTTTTTTTTCTCTTCTCCAAGTATATGAAGGCTTTGACAAGTCGAAAATATCATGTTATTATTACAACACTTTTTGCCCAGGATTATGGGAGGAAAGCAACAATTTTGTATCCTGGAGAAGTATCCAAAGGTATTTCTCTATCCATTAAAAAAAAAAAAAAGTAACTCTCAGCTGTGTCATTCACTTCGTTCTGGTGTTCCAGGTACCAACTATGTTAGGAAATTGTCAAGCCGTTTGAGCTGGATCTCACCAATCTATGCATCATGCTATGGACTCTGGATTAGCCTATGCCGACGGACGGGATCAGGTCTGTGTGCGCCACCCAAGTGTGAATGAGGCTGATTCGGGGTACAATGTTGATTAGCTAGAGTGTCAGAGATGAAAAGTGTTTTGATCAGCTTATTTTGCCAACAAGAACAAAAATGTGGGTTTTTTTTTTTTTAAATCTCATTTATTTTTTTTTTTGAAGATTTTTTTTAAAGATTTTATTTATTCATGAGAGGCACAGAAAGAGAGAGAGAGAGGCAGAGACACAGGCAGAGGGAGAAACAGGCTCCATGCAGGGAGCCCAACGCGGGACTCGATCCTGGGTCTCCAGGATCACGCCCTGGGCCACAAAGGCAGGCGCCAAACCGCTGAGCCACCCAGGGATCCCCAAAATAGATAAGATCTTAAAAGAGACGCCTAGATTCATCCCACGGGCTGGTCAGCACAAAGAAAAGACACTAAAAATAGACAAATGGGGCAGCCCGGGTGGCTTAGCGGTTTAGCGCCTGCCTTCAGCCCAGGGCGTGACCCCGGGGTCCTGGGATCGAGTCCCGCGTCGGGCTCCCTGCATGGCGCCTGCTTCTCCCTCTGCCTGTGTCTCTCATGAATAAATAAAATCCTAAAAAAAAAAAAAAAAAAAGGAGGGGACACCTGGATGGCTCAGCGGTTGAGCACCTGCCTGCAGCCCAGGGCGTGACCCCGGGGTCCTGGGATCGAGTCCCGCGTCGGGCTCCCTGCGCGAGGCCTGCTTCTCCCTCGGCCTGTGTCTCTGTCTCTTACGAATAAATAAATAAAATTAAATATATAGAAATGAAGTCGGCATCAATGTAAATGAGTAAGCATCATGAGCCTCTAAAGGACATCCTTTAAAGCATCGCCTTCTACGGGAACCGCCCCCACCTCAAGGGATCTATTCCTAAAGACCAGGCTCGCTGGGATCTGCGGGTCAACTTGGCAAGACCCAGCAGCTCCGCACCCCCCCCGCCCCGCACTCATTACCCGGAGCCGAGCCGCTGAGCTACCCCAGCCGGGATGAAGACGTCATCCTCCAGCGTCCACGGGGCGCAGCGCGACGTCACGAACGGGGACCGGCCAAGCGCTTTACGGCCGCAGGAGCCCGCGGCCACGAAGGCGGGGAGCTCCATCGGGACCGCTCGGTGAGGCCCGGGCCGGGGAGCGGCGCGGCCCGGAAGCGGACACCCGAGGGGGCCCTGAGCCGCGGGGCGGGCAGGACTCCTACCGTCTGTCTGGAGAGCCTGCGCTTTACGGCTCGGGAATCAGGCTCGCTACGTGCAGCCCCGAACTCCAGCGACCCCATCCGCAGGCGGCGGGAGGACCCCCCCCCCCGCCTCTGGCGCGCCCGGAAGAGAGGGCGGAAGAGGCGGGGCTCCCTCGCGTGACGTCAGTGGAGCGCCGCGGGCCCCTGCGGCACGCGACCCGGAGCGCGCGGACATGGCCGCCGCGGAGGCCGCGCTGGGCGCCCTGGTGAGCGGTCTGTACGACGTGCAGGCTTTCAAGTTTGGGGACTTCGTGCTGAAGAGCGGGCTCTCCTCCCCGGTTTACATCGATCTGCGTGGCATCGTGTCGCGACCGCGGCTTCTGAGCCAGGTGCCCGCCCGCCCGGGAGAGGGAGGAACGGGGCCGGAAGCAGGGAGCGGGCGGCCGGCGCGGGAATGACTTGCGCTGCGGGCGGGGAGCAGGGCGGCCCAGCGGCGGCCGCCTCCGCGGTGCACCCAGGGCGTCGGCCCCAGAAGCCCGGGGGCCGGGAGCTGCTCGGCTCCTGGGGACTGCAGGGGCAGGAAGGGACGCCGGGGCGGGGGGCTCAGCGGTTAGCGCCGCCTGCGACCCAGGGCGTGACCCCGGGGCCCGGGATAGAGCCCCGCGTCGGGCCCCCTGCACGGAGCCTGCTTCTCCTCGGCCTGCGTCCCTGCCCCTCTCTCTGGGTCTCTAATAAATAAATAAGATTTAAAAAAAAAAAAAAAAAGGGAAGGAAAAGGAGGAAGGGACACCTGGGTGGCTCAGCGGTTTAGCGCCACCTGCGGCCCAGGGCGTGACCCCGGGTCCCAGGATAGAGCCCCGCATTGGGCCCCCTGCACGGAGCCTGCTTCTCGGCCTGCGTCTCTGCTTTTCTCTCTCTCTGGGTCTCTCACGAATAAATAAATAAAGTATTTTTTAAAAAAGAAAGAAAAAGGAGGCAGTTTTATATGGGCTCAAGTTCGGACAGCGGCTCGGTACACACAGTCCTCACAAAGAAGAGGGCGCCCCAGGGAAGGGGCACGAGGCTCTTTTGTACGTAAAGAGTCAGAAATCACCATGACGAAAGGCATTTCAGAAAGTTACACCATTTATTTATTTGTTTATTATATTTTATTTTATTTAGCAATTCAATATGGATTTACTTTTGAAAGTTACACATTTGATCTGTTTTTAGTATGTAGGAGGCTGAATGACTTAGATCTTTTTTTTTTTTAATTTTTATTTATTTATGATAGTCACAGAGAGAGAGAGAGAGAGAGGCAGAGACACAGGCAGAGGGAGAAGCAGGCTCCATGCAGGGAGCCCCATGCAAGACTGGCCCTGGGGGACTCCAGGATCGCCCTGGGTGGAAGGAAGGCAGGTGCCCTACAGGGCCCCCCCCCCCCCCCCCCCCCCCCCCCGCCCCTCGCATCCCTACTCATTTTAGAGTTTCTAAGTTCTGAGGATGTGCTGGTGAACAGGCGCTACTCTGCAAGACCTTTTTTTAAAGTTTAAAAAAAAGGGGGGGGTTGTTTGTTTGTTTGTTTTAAGTAATCTCTAACTACCACTACCACGCTGAAGTGTGGGCCCGGAACTCACGACCCCAAGATCGAGAGTCCCACGCCGCCTCGCTTCCTTTGTTTTTTTTAATGAAGCAGATACATTTCTGCCCAAAGATGTGTGCTTTGGGCAGAAATAAGAAATAGAGCCCAAGCTTTGAGGGTTTGCTTCTGTGGGAGATCAGGAACTGGGCCCACAAACGAAAAGTCGAGTTTCCTGTCTTTTATCAGGACCCAGAGAGCAGCCTGCTCGTTGACCTCAGGCTTTGACACATGGTTTTCAAGAGCCAGGAAGCCCAGTTTGGGGCACTGTCCAGAGCACAGAAACAGTCCAAGGAGGTCTGTGTATTTAACTCTGAGAAAACAACTGTGGGGGGCAGAGGAAAATGCGGGTGGGGAAAGAATTCAGTAGCTCTTGCTCCTGCTAAGATGTTTGGAAGTGCTATTGCTTAGAAAGGGGGATTTTATTTTGCACTTTGTAGCCAGGAGCGAAAATGAAGGCCGGAGGATAGACCTATTTGATGGAGGCACTTTTTTGGTCAAAATAACGAAACCTGTTGTACAAATTAGAGCTTCCTAGCACAGTGTTTCTCAATCTCTGAGTATATATGAATCACCTGGGAATATTGTTGAGCGGTGTTGATCTGATCCAGTAGCTCTAAGAGGCAGGGCCTGAGGTGGGGTCTATCCAATGAGCTACCAGCCAGGACTGCTGACCACCCTGAATTGAAGGTTCTGAGTGTGCCATCCCGTAGAGTTGCCACTAGCCACATGTGAATACTGAGCATAATGAATTTTTTTTTATTTATTTATTTTTAAGATTTTATTTATTCATGAGAGATAGAGAGAGAGGCAGAGACACAGGCAGAGGGAGAAGCAGGCTCCCTGCTAGGAGCCTGATGCGAGACTCGATCCAAGATCCCAGGATCATGCCCTGAGCCAAAGGCAGGCACTCAACTGCTGAGCCACCCAGGGGTCCCGCTTTACCCATTTTTTTAGATTGTTCTGTTGATACTGTGTTGTATGAGTTTTTTGTATATTTTGGACTTAACCCTTTACGGGATATGTCATTTGCAGATGTCTTCTCCCATACTGATGGGAGAGAGAAAAGCAGTAGGTTGCCTTTCTGTTTTTTGGTTGGTGTGTTTTTTGTTTTTTGTTTTAAATTCATGAGAGACACAGAAAGAGATAGGCAGAGGGGAGAAGCAGGCTTCATGTAGGGAGCCTGATGTGGGAATCGATCCCAGGACTCGATCCCAGAACTCCAGGATCACACCCTGAGCTGAAGGCAGATGTGCTTAACCGCTGAGCCACCAGGCGTCCCAACCTTTCTGTTTTGTTGATGGTTTTATTCCCTGTGCGAAAGCTTTTTATTTTGATGTATTCCAGTTGTTTTTTGTTGTTGTTGTTGCCTGTGTCTGAGGAGATTTTAAGGGTTTACTGCCGATATTTTCTTTTAGGAGTTTTATAGTTTCAGTTCTTACATTGAGGCCTTTAATTCATTTGAGTTCATGGCGTAAGAAAGCGGTCTGGTTTAGTTCTTTTGCCTATAGCTGTCCAGTTTTCCCAACACCATATAGTGAAGAGACTGTTTTCCCCCCATTGTATATTCTTGCCTCCTTTGTTGTAGATTAATTGATCATAAGTGAGTGGGTTTATTTCCAGGTGCTCAATTCCATTGATCAGTTTGTCTGTTTTTTGTGCCAGTACTATATACTGTTTTGGTTACTTCAGCTTTGTAGTTTAATGTCTGGGATTGTGATACTTCTAGCTTTGTCTTTTTTTTTTTTTTTTTTTAAGATTTTATTTATTCATGAGGGATACAGAGAGAGAGGCAGAGACACAGGCAGAGGGAGAAGCAGGCTCCATGGAGACAGCCTGATATGGGACTCATCCCAGGACCCCAGGATTACACCCTGGGCCGAAGGCAGGTGCTAAACTGCTGAGCCACCCAGGGATCCCTTTTCTCAGGATTTCTCTGGCTATTTTGGGTCTTTTGTGGTTCCACATAAATTTTAGGATTATTTGTTCTAGTTCTGTGAAAAATGCTATTAAGATTTTGATAGGGATTGTATTGAATCTGTAGTTCCCTTTGAATAGTATGGACATTTTAGCAAGAATTAATATTACTAATCCATGAGCATCATGTATCTTTTCATTTACTTGGGTCATCTTCAGTGTCTTTCATCAGAGTCTTAATGGTCTTAAATTTATTCCTAGGTATTTAATTCCTTTTGATGCTATTGTAAATAAGATTATTTTCTTGATTTCTTTCTGCTACTTTGTGTAGAGAAGCACAGGTATAGATACTTGTATATTGATTTTGTATCCTCCAACTTTACTGAATTCACTTATTCTAATAGTTTTTTGGTGGAGTCCTTAGGGTTTTTTCCTTTTAAAAATGTTTTTTTTCCTTTTAAAAATGTTTAATTGATGTATACTATACATATATAGTATACTATATATAATATATAGTAAAACTACATATTAGTTTTACGTGTACAACATAGTGATTTGAAATTATATGCATTTTGAAATGCTCACCCCAATAAGTGTAGTTACCGTCTGTCACCATACAAAGTGACTACATTATTATTGACTATATTCCCTATGCTGTACTTTTCTTCCCAGTGACATTTATTTTAAACCCTCAGTCACCTTCAGCTGTGTCTCCTATCTCCCCCCCACCCAACTCTGCTCTAACTGCCAGCTCTCTATGAATCTGTTTCTTTTTTTCTTTTTACTTTTGTTGGATGGTTTTTAAACTGAAGTATAGCGGGCACACAGTGTTACTTTAGTTTCAGGTGTACAACATAATGATTGGATGAATTACTTCCTGCTGTGCTCACCACAAGTGTAGCTACCATCTGTCACTATTCTCTATTCTGTACCTTTAATTCTCATAATTTATTCATTTCCGTAACTGGAAACCTGTACCTCCCACCCTCCTTCACTCATTTTGCTCATTTCTCCGCCTCCTCCCTTCTGGCAACGGCTAGGCCATTAGAGAATGAGTCTAGTTCTGGTTTGTTCTTTTGTTTTTTTTAGATTCCATATATAAGTGAAATCATATAGTATTTGTCTTTCTCTTATTTCACTTAGTATAATACCCTCAGGGTCTGCCCATGTCACAAATGACAAGATCTCATTTTTTTTATGGCTGAGTAATACTCCATTGTACCACACAGGACACCCAGGTTGCTACCATATCTTGGCTGTTGTAGGAAATGCTGTTGTAAATATAGGGGTGCACATATCTTTTAAAATCAGTGTGTTTTGGTTTGGTTTTTTTAGTTAAATACCCAGAAATGAAATTGCCGGGTCATAAGGTAGTTCTATTTTTAATATTTTGAGACCGTCCATACTGTTTTTCATAGTGGCTGCATAGTGTCCTGCCATCAGGACACAAGGGTCCCTTTTCTCCACATCCTTGCTGATACTTCTTATTCTTCTCTTTTGGATGGTAGCCATTCTGACAAGGGTGAAATGGTATCTCATTGTGGTATTGATTTGCATTTCCCTGATAATTAGTAATGTTGAGCACCTTTTCATGTATGTGTTGGTGATTTGTCTTCTCTGGAAAAATGTCTGTCTGGGTCTCCGCTTATGTTTTAATTGGGTTGATTGTTACTAAGGTATATGAGTCCTTTATATATTAACCCCATATCAGATATATGATCTGCAAATATTTTGGGTGGGTTTCTTTCTTCCTTTCTAAGATTTGTTTATTTGAGAGTGAGTGAGCACCCAACCGAAGGGAGGGAGACGGAGAAGGAGACAGATACACGACTGGGGTCGTGACCTGAGCTGAAGGCAGACACTTAACCAACTGAGCCAATCAGGCACCCTGTTGTTGTTGCTTTCCATTTTGTTGGTTTCTTTTACCATACAGAGCCTTTTAGTTGGAAGTAGTCCCACTTATTTATTTTTGCTTTTGTTGCCTTTAGTTTTGCTGTCAAATCCAAAAAATCATTGCCAAGACCTATGTCAAGGAGCTTCCCACCTATGTTTTCTTGTGGGAATTTTTTGGTTTCAGATCTTACATTCAAGTCTAATCTGTTTTGTGTTAATTTTTGTATATGGTGTAAGATAGTGGTCCAATTTTCCCAGCACCATTTATTGAAGAAATTGTCCTTTTCCCATTCCTAAGAATGTACGTTCTTGGCTCCTTTGCCATAAATTAATAGACCACAAAAGTGTAGGTTTATTTCTGGGCTCTATTCTGTTCTGTTGATCTATGTATCTGTTTTTATGCCAATAGAACACTCTTCTGATTACTCTAGCTTTGTAGTATAGTCTGAAATCAGGGAGTATGATGCCTTCAGCTGTATCTTTCTTAAGACTGCTTTGGCCATTTGGGGTCTTTTGGGGCTCCATACAAATTTTAGGATTCTTTGTTCTATTTCTGTAAAAAAAAAAAAATGCCATTGTAATTGGGATTGCATTGTATCTGCTTTGGGTAATATAGACATTTATAATTCATATGCAGGGAATACCATTGCATTTATTTCTGCCTTCACTTTCACTAGCATCCTAAAGTTCTCAGTGTACAGGTCTTTACTTTGGTTAAATTTATTCCTAGGTATTTTATTCTTTTTGATGCAATTTAAGTAGTATTGTTCTCTTAGTTTCTCTTATGAAACTTCTCAGTAAGACTTCTTTCAGGCAGAAAATGTAGCTACCAGGTGTATGGAAAGGTTTAAATAGTCAAATCATAATGGATTACTAAGGGAAACTGAGAGGACTGGGAGCCATTCTTAGTCTTTGGTGTCATCATCATAGCCTTCCCCAACACGTTCTGTGTTGCTCTCAGAGCAGACCCTGAGTCATTTATTTTTTTATTTTTATTTTTTTTAAGATCTTATTTATTTATTCATGAGAGACAGAAAAAGAGAGAGGCAGAAGGAGAAGCAGGCTCCATGCATGGAGCCTGACGTGTGACTTGATCCTGGGTCTCCAGGATCACACCCTGGGCTGAAGGCAGCGCTAAAGCACTGAGCCACCCGGGCTGCACCCCCTCCCCTTTTTTTTTTTTTTTTAAGATTTTATTTATTTATTCATGAGAGAGGCAGAGACATAGGCAGAGGGAGAAGCAGGCTCCATGCAGGAGCCCAGTGTGGGACTTGATCCCAGAACTCCAGGATCACACCCTGAGTCAAAAGCAGCTGCTCAACCGCTGAGCCACCCAGGTGTCCCAGACTCTGAGTCATTTAGACAAGTGGGTTCATTCTTGTGTTTTTATATTTGTAACTGGAATTTATAGAGAGGTCATTTAACAAAAAGGCATACATACTTTTCTGATCAAGTTTGAGGCTACCTTCTATTAGTTTATTACTGTCTTTAATATTATGTTAACATGATTTATATACCATTTAAGATAATAATATTTAGTTTGTGTTCATTTTCTTACAGGTTGCAGATATTTTATTCCAAACTGCCCAAAATGCAGGAATCAATTTTGACACTGTGTGTGGAGTACCTTATACCGCTTTACCATTGGCTACAGTTATCTGTTCAACCAACCAAATTCCAATGCTTATTAGAAGGAAAGAAACAAAGGATTATGGTAAAATAAAAATATTGTATGCTTTAAGTTGATATGTAACCTGATAATGTTATAGTTTTTTTCTTCTTCTAGGCACTGATGTTTGCCAAAGTTGCCTTGAATATTCTTCATAGGTCCTTTAGGGATTAGTTAACTATTATGTAAATCGCCTTCCTTTCCTTTAGAGTCTAGGGGTAAAATGTTTTGTATTGACTAAACAATGTTGAAAAGTGCTTCTTTTGCACCATATCTATGAAACCCAACATTTTTAACTAATCCTTCTCTCGTCAGAATATTGTAAGAACACCTACTTTTCCTAGTATGTTTATAATCTAAATTGCATAAAGAGAAATGCCACATAAAATTCTCTAAAGGAAGGTTTATTTTCATGGGTCCTTGGCAGTAGGTTATAAGGTATGTTTTATACATGTGAACTTGCTTTATTTATATTTTATTTATTATTTTTAAATTGTATTTAGTTGACAGAGAGTGAGCACAAGCAGGGGGGGAAGTAGGGGCAGAGGGAGAAGCAGCCTCCTCGCTGAGCAGGGAACCAAATGTGGGGCTCCATCCTAAGACTCTGAGATCATGACCTGTGCCAAAATCAGACTCTCAACCAACTGAGCCAGCCAGGTGCCCTGTTGAGCTTGCTTTAAAAAAACAGATCAGGGATGCCTGGGTGGCTCAGTGATTGAGCTTCTGCCTTCGGCCCAGGGCATGATCCTGGGGTCCCGGGATCAAGTCCCACATCGGGCTTCCCTGCATGGAGCCTGCTTCTCCCTTTGCCTGCGTCTCTGCCTCTCTCTCTTTCTCTGTCTCTCATGAATAAATAAATAAAATCTTTTTTTTAAAGATTATATTCACTCATATGAGAGAGAGAGAGAGAGGCAGAGACGCAGGCAGAGGGAGAAGCAGGCTCCACGTGGGGAACCTGATGTGGGACTCCATCCCGGGACCCCAGGATCACGCCCTGGGCCAAAGGCAGGCACCAAACAGCTGAGCCACCCAGGGATTCCCCTGAACCACCCAAGGATCCCCAAATAAAATCTTTTTTTTTTTTTTCCCAAATAAAATCTTAAAAAAAAAAATCAATCCAGGGGCACCTGGCTGGCTCAGTCAAAGGAGCATGGGACTCTTGATCCTTGGGGTTGAGTGTTAAAGCACCATATTGAGGATAGAGATTACCAAAAAAAAATTTTTAATCAATCTGAAAATATTGGAACTGACTTTAAATTTGACAACATTGGGGAATTAATGTTTTTTTGTGTGTGCTTTATGTTAATGTGGTAGTATTTTTGTTAGATTTTATAATAGAGTCCTTATCTTTTACAAGATGCATTCTAAAAATTTTTGTGATGAAAATCATGACATCAAAGGTTTGCTTCTAAAAATTGTCAGGGGAGGAAAAAAGTGGGGATGTAGCTGAAACAAGACTGACCATGAGTTAAGTGGCGAAGCATTTAGGGTGTGTGTTATACTTTGAAATTCTCCATTTAAAACAGTATTTTTGCTGCTCGATGGCACAGTGTTTATCTGTATGAATCCCTGCCCATGCAGAAGCTATTGTTTTTATTTATATTTTTAAAAATATTTCTTAGAATAAGATCAGAAATTATGTATGTATGTGTCATAGTCTTACATTCTAGTCTAAGCTGGTTCAATTCAATTTGCCAGTTTAAGGGGATGAAAGAAATGGGGAAAGGCAAAGATGGTACCTGTGATAAAGCTCAAACAGTGGACAAATTGCTCACTAATTTAAGACAGATTTGATTGTGGAAACTAGAAAATGAGTCTATAGTCTGTGTAGATTATCTGCAGGTATATGGTGGGAGTTGGAGTGAGGAAGTACATTCACTCACATTGCTTATATAATTCATAAAGTTGTAGTGATGGATCTAAATGGTTGCTGAATATTTTTTCTCTTTATTTCCTCAAAAGGCCTGCTGTTTGACTAATCTTGAATAATGAACTTGTTTGTTGATGGAAAAAGGAATGGTTCATTATATTGGGTTACTGTTTCATAACTTTCCTTGGTCTACATTATCTTGCTTTAAGAAACCCCATATTTGAAATTTTGATCATGAACACTTTAAGTGTGTTTATTACACTGTAAGGGAATTTGCTAGTTTTGCTGTAAATATTCTATATATGTAACTGAGAATTTTCAGATACAGGAACACTGAACACTGGTAATCATGGCTCGTTGAAGATTTATCAGGGATGAAGTAGCTCAGACTATCAGAAAATAAGATTTAGGTCATCCACCTCTTCATCAATGCCAAATTTATAATGCAAGATATATCTTGAGTTGGCTGAAATAAATAATTTTAAATTGAAATTAGTATTTTTTCTTTTCTAGGTACAAAGCGGCTTGTAGAAGGAGCTATTAATCCAGGAGAAACCTGTTTGATCATTGAAGATGTTGTCACCAGTGGATCTAGTGTTTTAGAAACTGTTGAGGTTCTTCAGAAGGAGGGCTTGAAGGTCACTGATGCCATAGTGCTGCTGGACAGAGAGCAAGGAGGCAAAGACAAGTTGCAGGCACATGGGATCCATCTTCACTCAGTGTGTACATTGTCCAAAATGCTGGAGATTCTTGAGCATCAGAAAAAAATTGATGCTGAGATGGTCGAGAGAGTGAAGAGATTTATTCAGGAGAATGTTTTTGTGGCAGCTAATCATAATGATTCACTCCTTTCTGTAAACAAAGCTCCCAGAGAACTCAGCTTTGGTGCACGTGCAGAGCTGCCCAGGATCCACCCAGTTGCATCGAAGCTTTTCAAGCTTATGCAGAAGAAAGAGACCAATCTTTGTCTGTCTGCTGATATTTCAGAGTCCAGAGAGCTGTTACAGCTAGCAGATGCTTTAGGACCCAGCATCTGCATACTCAAGACTCACGTAGATATTTTGAATGATTTTACTCTGGATGTGATGAAGGAGCTAACAGCTCTGGCAAGACGCCATGAGTTCTTAATATTTGAAGACCGGAAATTTGCAGATATAGGAAACACAGTAAAAAAACAGTATGAAGGTAAGTATTTAGGAACCTGCAAAAACAAATTTAGCCTAAACTGCCTGAAGAACAAAAGGAAACATCACTGAAAGTCCAGCCATAGAACAGTCTGTCAGGGATGGTTGGATCTAGGAGCTCAAGTACAAGTCTTTTGGGACTTCTTGCCATCTCAGCTCTGCTTTCTTCTCTCAACTTCCTTCTCAGGTAGGCACATTCCTCATGCCTACCCAAAACTAGTCACTGAGGCCTGGGTTATAGAATAATACCTTTATTAGCTTGGTGATATATGCCCCACTTCTGGTTAACTATAAATTTTTTGAAATAAGCTGTGGTTAAAGGTAATTTCCCCAAAGAAAATGGGTGTGCTGATGCCAGAAGGGGATGCAGGTTCTAGGCAGACAAGAATGACAGATGTTGGCTTTGGCAGAACACAGTTCTGAATATTTGAGAAATGAAAATTGGAGATAGAGGAAATAATGAAATAGAAGTATAAAGTTGTAACATTTATTTTTGGCAAAAAAAAAATCTGTTGGTGTACTTTTTTTGTTGTTAAATAGGAACTCAAAATAGAGCATATGTTGGTTTAAAAAATTTTAATTTTCTACCTGTTCTATGGAAGTTTCTGCCATAATGTATAGGACAGCTTTTTTTGCTTAAATAACAGGATAAAATATCTATTGAAGGGTTAACACTTTATAGGCATCTCGTAGATAACAGTTATTCTTAAAGTAGTACGTGCTTGTGCTTAATTCTTTAGAATAGATTTAATTCTTTAGGATAGATTTGTCTGTGACTTTTCTACCTGTGCTTAAGGTGTTCCACCATCATCACATTGCTTGCTTTATCTACTAATATAAGAGTTACACAAACTCTACAGGTTTGCATATAGTTGTTTCAGAAGTCGATTAAGGGTATTGCTGTCCACTTTTTTTTTTTTTTTTTTAGATTAATTCATTCATTCATTCATGGTAGACATAGAGGCAGACACACAGGCAGAGGGAGAAGCAGGCTCCATGCAGGAGCCCGATGTGAGACTTGATCCGGGGACTCCAGGATCGCGCCCTGGGCCAAAGGCAGGAGCTAAACTGCTGAGCCACCCAGGGGATCCCCTGCTGTCCACTTTTAAAGTGAATATAGTTGCCTGTTGACAGTAAGAGACCTAAGGAACAAGTAGAAGCTTTGAGAGACGGCAAAGTTGCTGAGAGATTCCTGCAGAATGAACGCTGGTCATCCTCAGAGGCATTTTAGAATGCTGGCGTCTTCAGCCTTAAATGCCCATCTCCCACTGCAGTCCCATTTCTACTTGCATGGTTTATTGGCCATTAGAAGCTTTCAGCCTACAAGGAAAACCAGTCTTATCAGTGTTGCTGATAACTAAGTGCAGAAATTATAAGACTTTCTGCTCATCGTGCTCTTGCAACTAGTCACCAGGTGAACAGTCTCACAGATGAACCCATAGGTCACCAGGTAATCACTGCAGTTCTCCAGGGGCTTCACTGTCTCATTAGCATGTTATTATGAGATTACTTGAGAGTGTAGTTGGGGTGGGAAAAAAAGGCAATATGCAAACAAAAACCATTATCTTCTTTTCAACTTTTTAGGTGGAGTCTTCAAAATAGCATCTTGGGCAGATCTGGTCAATGCTCACGTGGTGCCAGGCTCGGGGGTTGTGCAAGGCTTGAGAGAAGTAGGCCTGCCTTTGCACCGGGGGTGCCTACTCATTGCAGAGATGAGCTCTGCTGGCTCCTTGGCTACAGGCAACTATACTAAAGCAGCGGTAAGTGACAGGGATGGGGTGATAGAAGGCCAGGACTCTTGTGCTATAAGTTACAGGGAAAGCAAACATCTTAAATTTGAGATTAATGGAACTTTTCCTCCCCAAAAAACAGCTGTTAGGGTGACAGTAATGCTAGGTGGCTAGAGTTTCCTGATAATAACATTTTATATTTTGTAGTGGGCATTTAAGAGCCACAAACATTGAGAGGTGTTTGGTCAGCCTGGTCTTTAGATAGTTGGTTTTTTGTTTCATTTTGCCATGAGTTGAAATTGAAGGGCTTCTTCAGACATGCAGTTCCTCAGAATCTCCCAAGTCTGCAGAGATGCACATTCTCATCACAACAGCCTAATGTTTTTTAAGTCTTTGCTTTTGATTGGTATTGTGTGAGAAAACTAGAGTTCTGACATAGTGTTTTCTCCAGTAACCCCCCCCCCCATTATTAAAAGTTCCTATAATGCATATATGTTAACACCTGCACACCAGAATAAAATGAGCTGGATAATTAGTTAAAAAGTTCCTTTACAGATTTACTTTTAAAAGTAATAGGAATTTTAATGTTAATTTTTACATGAAAAAAAATTTTTATATTCAAATATTCTCTGTGGAGCTATGAAATCACATGGCCATGGGGCTAGGTTTTAATCTCACCCCTAAATTGACTATAAATGTGATTTCCCAGATCTCATAGACAGTCCATGAGTCAGTGCTAATACTTCGCATTCTGGGAGTCTGGCTCAAGGACAAGATATTGCTTGTTGGTAGGTGGTAATACTTGGTAGCAACACAAATAGAACAGTAGGAGGTTCATGAAAGACAGCCTTCTAGGGAAACTTCTATAAATGTGAAGAGAAGGAATGGAAATAGTGGAGATAAGTTATTGGCAAGTGTTAAAGAAAGAAATATAGTAAAATGTGAGATTTCTCTAGGTCTTAACAACATAGCTATTTTTATATGGTAGGTGTTCGAGTATGGAGTAGTACCCTGCGGAGGTGTAGGCAGTAAGTCTTCAGTTTAGTTTCATACCATTATTAATGTATTTTAGAGTACCCTCCACATACCCTCTTCAGAAGCAGGTGGGTTCCCAAGCATTATTATTCAGCATCTCAATTTTAGATGCACACAGTATAGGATTCTTTCATGTTTTTAAGGTATGATTAATTGGGAGAAGGGTGATAATGGGTGATGTATCTAGATTCATATCTAAGATTACCTGTTTTATTTATTTATTCATAGAGACACACAGAGAGGGAGAGGCAGGCTCCACGCAGGGAGCCTAACGTGGGACTCGATCCCGGGTCTCCAGGATCACACTCTGGGCTGAAGGTGGCACTAAACCGCTGAGAGCCACCTGGGTTGCCCTAAGATTATCTGTTTTAGATATGAAAGACATTTGTAAAATAGTGAAAGTTTGTTATTAGTTACCTGAGTTGATATTTTACTTATAGAACTATTTTTCACTGTAATTAACTACTTGTAATCTGTCCTGTTACATTCCTTTTAGGTTAGAATGGCAGAGGAGCATTCTGAATTTGTGGTTGGTTTTATTTCCGGCTCCCGAGTAAGCATGAAGCCAGAATTTCTTCATTTGACTCCAGGAGTTCAGTTAGAAGCAGGAGGTAAATATGTTTATTTGTCGTGGTTTTTCCAAAATGCTTCTTTACAGGCAGTAAAATTTTGTCTTATTACAAAGTTGCTAAAGAGAAAGCTTGTTCATCTAGGACTGTAATAATCTATGAAGCCAACCTAGATATTTTGTTGAAATATGCCTAAAAACTGATTAATCTTTCCTAATATTCTGAATATGCTGCCATAAGAGGCATTCTGTGATCAAGGAAGAATGCTCTAGACTATATAAAATCCAATGGTTAGTTGTTAGAAGACTTTGAAGAACCATGATGTGCTAATTTGAGTGTGTTTCATGTTTCTCAAAATAACATTTTCACCAATCTGAGACAAGTAGTAATAGTGGCTAAAAAACAGGACAAATATAATCTATAGTAAAGGGAATAAACTGGTTATAAAAATATGTATTTTTAAATGTTCTGTGGGACTCGGTGGCTTTGATTTCCTGAATTGTGCAAGAAAAATTGCTAGCTGAGTGGAATAGAAGTTACTTGAAGAATGTTAAAAGTAGATTTTATACTAGTCCTCTCTCCAATGCACCATTCATTCCCCAGTCTAGCTTTCCTCTCCAGAGATAATCACATAATTGGTGTGTTTTTGTATCCTTTCTTTTGTATATACTCACAAATGCACATTGAATTGGAGAATGGTTTATATTTCTGATGTTGTATTGCATTTCCAGAGTTACCTTTTCCCCTGTGTTTCATAAATGGTCCATAAATATTAATAGAAATGTTGGAGGAATGAACAATATGCTGTACAAGAATTCTAAACTAGCAGATTCCTGTCAGCTCTCTCAAGGTTAATTATGTATATAAATAATATAACCATACTTGAGGAAGATTCCACCTTTTTGGGGTTTAACTGTACTTTTATTTTCTGTGATGTTTTCTGCCGACTAAGCAGAAAGGAACTCACTCAGTTTTATCATGATCTCGAGGTAGTGAGATCAAGCCCCGTGCGAGTCTGCTTGGATTTCCTCTCTTACCCCCTACTTACATGCTTTCTCTAAAAATTAAAATATATATATATTTGAGAGAGCAAGTGAACGTTTGTGCTGAGCACAGTCCCACAACCCTGCAATCATGACCTTAGCTGAAATCAAGAGTTGGATGCTTAACCAACTGAGCCACCCAGTCACAGCAATAAATAAAATCTTTCAAAAAAGTTAAGGAATAGTGGCAGTTTCCTATACCATTTACAGATTTTATATGCTTCAGAATAGGCTGCAGCAGAATGACTTACCCATCTCAGGCTTTGTAACAATTGCCTTAGGGCTTGACAACCTTTGACATTTTAACTTGCACTGAATGTTTTGAGTCAGTATCTTTGGACAAGACAGTTACTTTAAATTGGTGTCGTTTTAAAGTATAAATGGGGATAATCACGGTGTTGACTTCAAAGGATTGTCAAGAGACTTAAATTAGATAATGAGGTATGTAATGCAGTTCACAGGATGTCTTAATACTGTGCTTAACAACTGTTAATGTTCATCATAAGCCCCATAATTATTTTGCCTAGATAGGATCTAGCCTTGTAGGAGTATTTAAAGTATCTTAAATTTGAAAAATAAGCCAAAGAGCAACAGAATTTTAAAAGGAAAATGTGGGGCTCTGGTACAAAATGGTAATGTAGGAAAATCCTGAACTTACCTCCTCCCGCAGACACAGAAATGGCAGCTATTTACGGGACATTTTCTCTGGGGAAAAAAAACAAAAACCTAAAGTCTGGCTGAGCAAGGACTGTACATTTGGGAGATTGGAAGAAAACCACATCAGAGTGGGGAGGAAAGGCTGGGACGCAATCTCACAAGTCAAGGGGCGCCTGAGTGGCTCGGGTCATGATCCCAGGGTCCTCCTCCTGTGCTTTCTCAGTATCTCCATGACTCTCAAATAGATAAAATCTTTTTTTAGAAAAGGGTGGGTGGGGGGAATCAAAGAGTGAAGGGATTGAACTGCATATCAAGTACTCCCAACTTTGGAAAACCAACAGGGCTTCTAGCCATAGTCTCTTAAAGGGCTCATGTACTTGGACTCACTCTAAGTCCCAGCTCAGAAGTAGTAATAAAGTGCTGGCATGGGGAGCAGGCACCTAATTTCACACACACATTTAATCTTCATGCTCTACCCCTGCCACAATCCATAGTACCAGTATTATCCAAAAAGGAGTTTTTATTTATAGCTGGTGTCCCGAGTTTTGCAGCTGCCCAGGGGACATCCCCTATTCACTTAGCTTTGGAGGCCAGAGGAGCTTATGGTCTTGGGTCCCATGGAACTATTAACAGTCAAAGCAACAGTTCTTGGCAGGCAACCTCTACCAGTCTTTCTATGAAAGAGGCATATTTGCTTGTTTGGGAGCTTGAGACTGAGGTCAGGCTTTAGGTTTGGCACATACCTGGGACCTACAGAGCTGTTTTCAGGAACAAAGCTAGTAGACACCATCTTTACACTCTCCCTCATCACAGCTTGCCAGTATCTCCCAAAAAATAGTCTTGATGCTCATCTGGGGCCCTGATTTTTGCTACTGCCACTGGGGAGATACCTCCAAATAACCTGGTTCTGGTGGCCAATAGGGCTTATGCTTGTGATCTCACAGAACTATATATATTTGATTTTAAAAGCTCTTGCCTGAGGGTCTGGCTTCCAGTCAGCCTGAATCTAGTTGCTGATTGGGACACTGACAAGTCTTGGCATACTTCCAACTGCTGGGAGCCATTAAAAAATATAATAGATTGCTTGAACGATAAATTTTATCTACTCTGCAAGGCCATTTTTTCAAGACTGGGAGAGGTGGTTATTTCATCTAATGTATAAAAACCAATAGGCAACAGGCAAAACGAAGAAACAAAAGGCTTTATATTCCCAATGTAAGAATAAGACACATACAACCTCAGAAAAAGTAATGAAATACCTGATAAGGAGTTCAAAGTAATAGTCCTAAAGATGCTCACCAAACTCAGGAGAAAAATGGATGAACACGGTGAGAGTTTCAACAGAAAAGAAAATACTAAATTGAAGTCCCAGAGTTGAAGAATATAATAATTAAAAAATACACAAACTAGGGGCACCTGGGTGGGGCTCAGTGGGCGAGCATCTGCCTTTGGCTCAGGGCAGTGATCCCAGGATCCTGGGATGGAGTCCCGCATCAGGTTCACCACAGGGAGCCTGCTTTTCCCTGTCTCTCATGAATGTATGTATGTGTGTATGAATAAATAAATAAAATCTTTTTTAAAAACAGACTATATGAAGCAGAAGGATCAGTGAACTTGATGACAAGGTAGGGGAACTCACCCAATCAGAGCAGCAAGATGAAAAAAGTGAAGATAGCTTATGGACAGCATTAAGTGGACTGACATTCACATTACAGAGGTCCCAAAATGAAGAGAGAAAGGGACAGAAATATTAGTGTAAGAAGTAATGGCTGGAAACTTCCCTAACCCGGGGAAGGAAACCGATATCCAGACCCAGGCAGCCCCGAAAGTTCCAAAAAAGATCTAAAGAATCCACAGCAAGACACAAAATGTCAATTGTCCTGTATGTTTACTAGCTGGAATTTTAAAACTTGGAGAAAAAAATAAAATGTCAAAAGTTAAAGCAAGGAGAGACTCTTAAAAGCAGCAAAAGCAAAAAACCCCCTTGTATGTATACAAGGGAACCCCAGTAAGACTTACCGAGTTTTTTTTTTTTTAGCAGAAACAGGCCAGAAGAGAGTGGTGAAATATATTCAGAGTACTCAAAGAAAAACCTTCCAACAAAGAACTCTACTCAACTAAGTTTGGAATTGAAAGGTGTAAAGAGTTTTATAGAACAGTAAAAGCTGAGGAAGGAGTTCATCATCACTAAACCAGCCTTACAATTCTTAAAGGGACTTCTTTAAGCTGAAACAAAGATGCTAATTAGAATAAAACATAGAAGAACAAATCTCACTGGAAGGGTAAATATATAGTAAAGGTAGCAGATTAGGTCTTTCTAAGTTAAAAGACAAAAGTAATAAAAATAATTGTAACTACAAAAATTAAAGGATATGTTGTAAGACAGGTATAAAATGTGATATTGAAAATGGTAAAAGAGGGCAGCCCTGGTGGCTTAGCGGTTTAGTGCCGCCTTCAGCCCAGGGTGTGATCCTGGAGACCTGGGATTGAGTCCCACGTCAGGCTCCCAGCATGGAGCCTGCTTCTCTCTCTCTCTCTCTGTATCGTAAATAAATAAATATTTTTAAAAAAGAAAAGAAAATGTAAAAGATGGAGAGGGAGAAAAATGTAGAGCTTTTAGAATGTTGTTAAACATTTGTCATCAACTTAAAATAGATGTAAGTTGTTATACGTAAGCCTTATGGTACCAACAAAACAAAATCCTTTAGTAGATGCACAAGATAAAGAAATCCAGATATATCAATTAAAGTCATCAAACCACAAAGGAAGAGAGCAAGAGAACAGAGCAACCATAAAACACCCAGGAAACAATTTAACAAAATGGTGATAAGTATATACCTAACTAATTAAGTGGACTAAATTCTCCAATCAAAAGACAGAGGAGCTGAATGGATTTGAAAAACCAGACCTATCCATATTGCTGCCTACAAGAGACTCACTTCAGATGTAAGCAAAGTATAAGAACTCACTTCATACATAGACTACAAGTGAAGAGATAGGAAAGATATTCCGTGCGGGTGGACACCAGAAGAAAGAGACTTTTATCAGACCAAATAGACTTTCAAACAAAGCCTGCAATAAGAGACAAGGACATTATTACATAATATAGGGAGTCAGGCCAACAAGAGGATGTAACATTTGTAAATCTTTTTGCACCTAACATACGCACACCTAAATATATAAAGAAAACATCAACTGTCCTAAAGGGAGAGATAGTAATACAAGAATAGTACGGGATTTTAATACCTCACTTACATCAATAGATAGATTATCCAAACAGAAAACCAGTAAAGGAACATCAGCCTTAAATAACACATTAGACCAGATGGACTTAATATATATATGGAACATTCCATCCAAAAGTAATAGAATATACTTCTCAAGTGCACATGGGAAATTCTTCAGGGTAGATAGTGTGTTAGGCCCCAAAATAAATCTGATACCAAAACCAGACAGGAGGGATCCCTGGGTGGCTCAGCAGTTTGGCGCCTGCCTTTGGCCCAAGGCGCGATCCTGGAGACCCTGGATTGAGTCCCACATTGGGCTCCCGGCATGGAGCCTGCTGCTTCTCCCTCTGCTCTCTCTCTCTCTCTCTCTCTCTCTCTATCGTAATAAATAAATTAAAAAAAAAAAAAAAAAAACCAGACAGGAATGCCACAAGAACAGAAAATTATAAGCCAGTATATTCAGATGCAAAAATCCTCGACAAAATAGCAAACTGAATTCAGTGAATTAAAAGGATCATGCACCAGGGTGCCTGGGTAGCTCAGTTAGTTGGACATCCAGCTCTTGGTTTCAGCAGGTCGTGATGTCATGGTTCATGGGATCAAGCCCCATGTTGGGCTCCACACTCAGCAGGAAGTCTGCTTCCTTCTACCCTATGTGTGTGTGGCTGTCTTTCTCTGTCTCTGTTTCTCATGATTGGGATTAATTCCAGGGGTATAGGGATGGTTCAAGTTCTACAAATCAATGTGATATACCACATTAACAAAATTTAAAAATCATATAATCATGTCAACACATGCAGAAAGAGCATTTGACAAAATTCAGTATCCATTTATGATAAAGACTTAAAGTGAGTGTAGAGAGAACATACCTCAACATAATAAAGGCCATGTATGAAAAGCCCACAGCTAACATCGTACTCAGCAATAAAAAGATAAAAGCTTTTCTTCTAGGATCAGGAACAAGACGAGGTTGCCCACTCTCATCACTTTCATTTCATGGTACTAGGAGTCCTAGCCCCAGACTTTAGTCAAGAAAAAGAAACAAAAGCCATCCAAATTGGAAATGAAGATATAAAACTGTCACTGTTTGGAGAGTATATATTATATAGCAAACCCTGAAAGACTCCACCAAAAAATTCAGTCAAGTTGCAGGATACAAAATCTGTTGTGTTTCTATACATTTGAGGGACACCTGGGTGCTTAGCAGTTGAGTGTCTGCCTTTGACTCAGGGCATGATCCCGGGGTCCGGGATCTAGTCCCATATTGGGCTCCTTACAGGAAGCCTGCTTCTCCCTCTGCCTATGTCTCTGCCTTTCTCTGTGTTTCTCATGAATAAATATATCTAAAAAAAAAAAAAAAAATCATACTGTCAGAAAGAGAAATTAAGATAATCACATTTTACGGTGGCATTAAAAAGAATATGTAGGAATAAATTTAACCAGAGGAAGACCTTGATGAAAGAATTGAAGATGACACGAATAAATGGGGAGATACTCATGTTCATGGATTGAAAGACCTAATGTTAAAATGTCCATACTACTAAAAATAGTGTATTCCCCATAAAAATTCCAGTGGGATTTTTCACTGAAACAGAGCAAACTATTCTAACATTTGTATGGATTCAAAAAAGACCCCAAATAGCCAAACCAATCTTCAGAAAGAACAACAAAATTAGAGGCATTACACTCTGTGATTTCAAACTATAATTACAAAGCTATAGTAATCAAAACAGTAGTGAAATAAAAACATACAGAGGGGCACCTGGGCGGCTCAGGGGTTGAGCGTCTGCCTTTGGCCTAGGTCATGGTCCTGGGGTCCTGGGATCGAGTCCCACATCAGGCTCTCCCTGGGGAGCCTGCTTCTCCCTCTGCCTATGTCTGTCCCTCTCTCTATGTCTCTCATGAATAAATACATAAAATCTAAAAAAATAAAAATAAAAAATAGAAGACATAGATCAGTGGAACACAGTAGCAAGCCCAGAAATAAACCCATCCATATATGGTCAACTAATTTATGACAAAGGACCTAAGAATATATAATGGGGAAAGGACAGTCTCTTCAATAAAACAGTGTTGGAAAAACAGGCAAAAGAAGCAAACTGTGTCACTTACACCCTACACAGAATTTAATACAAAGTAGGTTATTAAAGACTTGAAATAAGGCTTGAAGCCATAAAACTAGAAGAAAAGAGGTGGGTAAGGTCCTTGACACCAGTTTTGGCAGTGATTTTTTTGAATCTGACCAAAACTAAAAGCAACAGAAGCAAAAAATAAACAAAGGAGCTATATCAAATTTAAAAAATTCTGCACAGCAAAGGAAACCATCAACAAAATTAAAAGGCAACCTACTAAATTGGAGGAAATATTTGTTAATCCTATTTGATAAGGGGCTAATACCAAAAATATACATTAAAGATGTATATATACCTCAGTAGCCAAGAAAATAACAATCCAATTAACCAATAGGCAGAAGATCTGAAAAGACATTTTACAAAGAAGACATACAGATGGCCAACAGGCACATGAAAAGTTGCTAAACATTACTGATCATCAGGGAAATGCAAATCAAAACCACAGTGAGATATCACCTCACACCTGTCAGATTGGCCATTATTAAAAAGAAGTGTTGGCAAGGCTGTGGAGAAAAGGGAACCCTTGTACACTGTTGCCAGGAATGTAAATTGGCACAGCTAATACAGAATACAGTGTAAAGCTTCCTCAAAAAATTAAAATTATATGACCCAGTAATTTCACTTCTGGGTGTTAAACCAAGGAAAACAAAAACAGTAACTCAAAATGATACAAGCACCTCTGTATTCATTGCAGCAATATTTTTAATAGCTACAGTCTGGAAACAACCTCAGTGTCCATCAGTGGATGAATAAAGATATATACATATATGTGTTTATACTGTGTGTATATACGATTATATGTATGTATTTTATATACTAATATATATACACGCACAATGGAATGTTATGACATAAAAATAATAAAATCTTCCTATTTGCAACATTTGAGGCCATTATGCTGTTAAATAAGCCAGAGAATGACAACTACCACATGATCTCACTTGTATGTAGAATCTAAAAACAAAACAAGTTTATAGGTGTCAAAAGGTACATAGTTTGTTATAAAATAAATTACAGGGATGTAATGTAAAGCATGGTGACTATAATACTGTATCGCGTATTGGAAAGTTGCTAAGAGAGTAAAAGTCTTAAAAGTTCTCATCACACACAAAGATTTGTAATTACTCAAGGTGATAGCTGTCAACTACTTTCTGTGGTGAGTTGGCAATGTGTACAAATACCAAATCATTGTCATAACACCTGAAACTAATGTTCTATGTCAATTATACCTAAATTAAAAAAACTCATTAAGCATTGGAAGTCCACCAACTGCATTTAGGCAAGAAAAATAAAAAGCGTCCAAATTAGGACAAAGTAAAACTCAGTGGTTGCAGATGGCATGATACTATACACAGGAACACCTCAGAGATACTGCAGCTCCAGTACCAGACCACTGCAGTAAATATTCCAATAAAGCAAGTCAAGTGAATCTTTTGGTTTCACAGTGTATATAAAAGTTGTGTTTTTATACTATAGAGTATTTTATACTGTAGAGTGTTGAGTAGCTTTATGTCAAAAACAAAGTACATATCTTCATTAAAAAATATTTTATTGCTAAGAAATGCTAACCATCATCTGAGTTTCAGCAAGTTGTAATCTTTTTGCTGGTGGAAGATTTTGCCTCAGTTTTGAAGGCTGCTGACTGATCATGGTGGTGATTGCTGAAGATTGGGGCAGCTTTGGCAATTTTAAAAAATAAGTCAACAGTGAAGTGTGTTGTACGAGGGACTCTTTCTTTCATGAACAATTTCTCTATAGTATGCAGTGCTGTTTGACAGCTTTTTTTTTTTTTTTTTTTTTTTTTTTTTTTTTTTAAGTAGGCTCCACATCCACTGTGGAGCCCAACACAGGGCTTGAACTCATGACCCTTCACTGCTTTATCAACTAAGTTTAGGTAATATTCTGAATCCTTTGTTGTCATTTCAACAGTCTTTATGGCACCTTGACCAGTAGATATACCATCTTAAGAAACCACTTTCTGTCCTCATTCATATGAAGCATCTCCTCATCCATTTAAGTTTTATCATGAGATTGCAGCAATCTAGTCACATCTTCAGGCCTGACTTCTAATTCTAGTTCTCTTGCTGTTTCCCCCACATCTGCACTTACTTCTTCCACTAAAATCTTGAACCCCTCAAATTATCCATGAGGGCAGGAAGCAACTTCCAAACTCTTCCTGCTAATGCTGATATTTTGACCTCTTCCTATCCCTTCCCACCCAGACCTATCAGAGGAATCACAGTCTGTGGCAGCTATAGCTTTACAAGATTTTTTTTTTTTAAGATTTCTTTATTTATTTTAGAGAGAGTGCACATGCGTACCTGAGAGAGAGAGTTGGGGGAGGGAGAGAATCCTCAAGCAGACTCCCCGCTGAGCATGAAGCCTGATGCAGGCTCGATCTCAAGACCCATGAACATGACCTGAGCTGAAGTCATGAGTTAGATGCTTAACTGACTGAGCCACCCAGGTGCCCCCATGAGATCTATTTCTTAAATAATAAGACTTGAGGGGGATCCCTGGGTGGCTCAGCGGTTTAGCACCTGCCTTTGGCCCAGGGTGTGATCCTGGAGTCCCCAGATCAAGTCCCACATCAGGCTCCCTGCATGGAGCCTGCTTCTCCCTCTGCCTGTGTCTCTGCCTCTTTCTCCCCCTATGTCTATCGTGAATGAATAAATAAAATCTTTAAAAAAAAATAAAAACTTGAAATTTGAAATTACTGCTATGGGCTGCAGAATCGATGTTGTATTAGCAGGCATGACAGCCTTAATCTCCTACATCTCCAGCAGAGCTCTTGGGTAAGCAGGTATATTGTAGTAAGCAGTAACATTTGGAAAGGAATCAATCTGAGCACTAGGTGTCCACAGTGGACTTAACATAGCCAGTGAACCATGTTGTAAACAAATGTGCTGTCATCCAGGTTTTGCTGTTCCATTTATAGAGCATAGGCAGAGTAGAGTTAGCATAATTCTTTAGAACCCTAGGATTTTTTGAAATGGTATATAAGCATTGGCTTCAGCTTAAAGTCACAAACAGCATCAACACTCAACCAAAAGAGGGTCAGCCTGTCCTTTGAAGCCAGGTATCGATTTCTCTCTAGCTATGAGAATCCTAGATGGCATCATCTTTCAGTAGAAGGTTGTTTAATCTACTTTGAAATTCTGTTTAGTGTTGCCACTTCTATGAATTATCTGAGCTTTCTTCTGGATAGCTGCAGCGTCTACATCAGCACTGGCTGCTTCTCCTTACACTTATTATTTTTTTTTTTAAGATTTATTTATTTATTTTAGAGAACAGAGGATGGGGAGGGACAGAGGGAGAGCGAAAGTCTAGCAGACTGCTCACTGAGCTCAGCCTGACACAGGGCTTGATCTCAAGACCCTGAGATCATCTGAGCTGAAACCAAGAGTCAGACATTCAACTGACTGCACCACCCAGGTGCCCCTACCCCTAGTTTCTTTCCTTAAACCTTATTTATTTATTTTTTTAAAGATTCTATTTATTTATTCATGGGAGAGATAGAGTGAGAGGCAGAGACATAGGCAGAAAGAGAAGCAGACTCCCCGCAGGAAGCCCAATATGGGACTTGATCCTAGACTTAGGATCACGCCCTGGGCTGAAGGCAGGCACTCAACCACTGAGCCACCCAGGTGTCCCTCAGCCTTCATAGAATTGAAGGGAGTTAGGGCCTCGCTCTGGATTAGGCTTTGGCTTAAGAAAGTGTTATAGTTGGTTTTTCTATCCAGACCACTAAGATTTTTCTCCACATCAGCAATAAGGTGGTATTACTTACAGTAGAGTTCAGTAGAGTAGCACTTTTAATTTCCTTCAAGAACTTATTCTTTGCATTCACAGCTTTGCTGTTTGGTGCAAGAGGACTAATTTTCAGCCCGTCTTGGCTTTTTCAGCATGCCTTTTTCTTACTAAGCTTAATCATCTCTAGCTTTTTATTCAAAGTGAGAGACGTGATTCTTCCTTTGACTTAGACACTTACAGTTATTTAATTGGCTTAATTTCGGTATTGCTGTGTCTCAGGGAGTAGGAAAGGACAAGAGGAGAGAGCTGGCTGGTGATGGAACAAATCAGAACACACATATTTATTAAGTTCACCATCTTACATGGGCACAGGTTATTGTGCCCCAAAACAATAAAATTAGTAACAAAGATCACTAATCACAGATTAACTAATAGAATAATAATGTAAAAGTTTGAAATAGGAAAAGTACCAACATGTGATAGAGATAAAAAGTAAGCAGAAGCTAGTGGAAAAATGAGACCAGGAGACTTCCTGAATGCAAGGTTGCCACAAACCTTCAATTTGAAGGAAAAAAAAAATTCTGTGAAGTGCAGTAAAATGAGATATATCTCTACAGGAAACCTAAGAGTCTATTAATAAAACTATTAGAATAAATGAATTCAGTAGAGTTTGCAGGTTACAAAATAAACATACAGAAATTAGTTCTGTTACTATGCACTAACGATAAGCTATCAGAGAGAGAACACCCATTTACAATTGCATCCAAAGGAATAAAACACCAAGGAATAAATCTAACCAAGGAAGTGAAAGACCTGTACTCTGAAAACTATTAAGACATTGATGAAAGAAATTAAAGATACAAATATATAGAAAAGTATTCTGTGCTGATGGATTGAAAGAATTATAAAGCGTCGGTATTACCCAAAGCAATCTATAGATTCAATGCAATCTCCATTAAAATAACAATGACTTTTTTTTTTTTTTTACAGAACTAGAACAAAAAAATCCTAAAATTTATATAGAATCACAGAAGACCTCAAATAGTCAAAACAGGAGCAGCCCAGGTGGCTCAGCGGTTTAGCACTGCCTTCAGCCCAGGGAGTGATCCTGGGGGCCTGGGATCAAGTCCTATGTCAGGCTCCCTGCATGGAGCCTGCTTCTCCCTCTGCCTGTGTCTCTGCTTCTTTCTCTCTGTGTCTCTCATGAATAAATAAATAAAATCTTAAAAAAAAAAAAAAATCAAAACAGTCTTGAGGAAGAGGAACAAAGCTGGAAGTATTGTACTCCCTGATTTCAAACTATAACAACAAAGCTATAGTAATTGAAGTCATATGGATTTGACATGGAAACAGACACATAGGTCAATGGAATAGAACAGAGAGACCTAAGATAAACACTTTTATATGAGACAAGAGTGTACAATGGGGAAAAGACCGTTTCTTTAACAAATGGTGTTGGGAAAACTGGAACACTTCTTACATCATATGCAAAAATAAATTCAAAATAAATTTTTTTTAAAGATTTTACTTATTTATGAGAGACACAGAAAGAGAGAGGCAGAGACACAGGCAGAGGGAGAAGCAGGCTTCATGCAGGGAGCCCGACATGGGACTCAATCCTGGGTTTCCAGGATCTCGACCTGGACTGAAGGTGGCGCTAAACCGCTGAGCCACCGGGCTGCCCTATATTCAAATTTGAATGTGAGACCTGAAGTTACAAAACTCCTAGAAGAAAACATAAGCAGTTAAGCTCTTTTATATTACTTTTTAGCAATATTTTTTTGGATTGGTCTCCATAGGCAAGGGCAACATAAATTAAAATATTGGGGCTACATCCAACTGAAAGGCTTTTGCACAGCAAAGGAAGCCATCAAATAAAGGAAAAGGCACGCATTGAATGAGAGAAGGAATTTGCAAATAATACATCACATCAGGATAAAAGGTTAATATCCAAAATACATAAAGAACTTATGCATTTTATTTTTTTTAAAAATGCCCTGGATTAAAAAAAAAAATGAGGTCTTCAATAGACCTATTTCCAAAGGAGACATGCAGAAGACCAACAGGTACATGAAAAGACACTCAACATCACTAATCATCAAAGAAAATACAAAGCAAAACCACAATGAGATATCACCTCACACCAATCAGAGTGGTTAGTGTCAAAAAGACAAGAAATAACAAGTGTTCACAAGGATGTGAAGAGGGAACCGTGGTCTCTTAGTGTTGCATAGGAATGCAAATTGATACAGCCACTGTGGAAAACAGTCCTGGCTTCTCAAAAAATTAAAAGAACTGTCCTACAATCAGCAATTCCAGTTCTGGGTATTTTACTAGAAGAAAAAACCTACCAATTTGAAGATGTATATGCACCCATATGTTCATTGGGTGAACATATAGCCAAGCTATGGAAGCAGCCCGAGTGTCCATTAATAGATAAATGGAGAAAGATGTGGAATATGTCACATAATGGAATGTTACTCAGCCATTAAAAAAACGGTGAAATCTTGTCATTTGTGACAACATGGATGAACCCAGAGGGTATTATGCCAAGTAAAATAAGTCAAAGACCAATACCTTACAATTTCACTTATACAGGAATCTATAAAAAAAAAAAAAGAAGAAAAAGAAACAGACTCCTAGGTACAGGAAACAAAGTGTTGGTTATCAGTTGGGGAAGGAGTTGGGGAATGGGCAGAACAGGTGAAGGGGATTAAGAGGTACAGACTTCTAGTTATAAAATAAGCCATGAGGAGGGATCCCTGGGTGGCGCAGCGGTTTGGCGCCTGCCTTTGGCCCAGGGTGTGATCCTGGAGACCCGGGATCGAATCCCACGTCAGGCTCCCAGCATGGAGCCTGCTTCTCCCTCTGCCTATGTCTCTGCCTCTCTCTCTCTCTCTCTCTGTGACTATCATAAATAAATAAAAATTTATTAAAAATAAAATAAAATAAGCCATGAGGATGTAATATACAGTATAGGGAACATAATCAACATGGAAGTAACTTTGTGAGGTGACAGTAATGACTTTTCTTAGAGATCAGTTCCTAATGTGTAAAAATATCAAATCATTATGACATGCAGCTGAATTATAGGATATGTCAATTATACTTCAATTAAACAAGTTATTTAATTAAATATGATAGAGTATAGGAAGTCAAAATTCAGGATTAGGGTTTGTATATAGTCCGAGTACTTGATGGGGCTATGGTTGTGGTCAGGTTGGAGGTTTGTGAGGAATTTTCCAACCGTGTCACAGTGATTCTGAGATGTGTACTATAGTTGTCTTTGGTGGTGAGGCCAGTTTTTATTGGTTTTTGGTTTTTTGGTAATAACCTTTTCTGGCAACATAAGAGATTTACTGGGTTTTGATACTGTTAACTATAAATGCTCTAAAATTCGACATTGGCGAGGAGGGTCTCTCGCGCAGCCAAGGAGTCCCTTCACCTGCTTTTAATCACTTGCTCTCCAGGAGCAGCATGGAGAGCAACGGCACATACTTATTTAGAGCTAGTTAGATACTTTTCCAGAAAAGTAGTTGTTTGGTTTCTTGATTTTTTTTTTTCTATTGTGTTAAAGAGTGACTTTTGTGTTTTTGCAGGGGATAATCTTGGCCAGCAGTACAATAGCCCACAGGAAGTTATTGGCAAACGAGGTTCTGATATCATCATTGTAGGCCGGGGCATAATAACATCATTTAATCGTCTGGAAGCAGCTGAGTTGTACCGAAAAGCTGCCTGGGAAGCTTATTTGAGTAGACTCGGTATTTGAGTGTGTTGGATACCTTTTTGTGAAGACCTCGAAGCTACATTGTCTCCTGAGATGCACTGGCCTGAAACAGTAAGCAGCACTTAGTGGATTGGATTCTTTCATGGGCTCTGTGTCGGAGCGACTTCTGGATTTCTGACAGTCTTTAGGAAATACTGAATGATGAGTAATCACTGCATTGTTACTGAAATAAATTCATTTTCACATTTGTTTTGTTCTTGTTTTTTATTGACACTGATGTTGGTCAGGCAGTCAGAGTTCTGTGTGTGTTTGGGACTTTCACATTCAAGCATTTCCCCCATCTCTAGATCAACTTTTTGAGTAATTGCTGTGACACAAAAATTTTAAGACCTCAAAAGACTCAAACCAGTGCAATATTTCATGTGTCCTTTATTCTGTGTCTTATGTGACGCCCAAATGATATTTACATATTAGCTATTCTCCTTTCCTTCTTACTAGTATTGTCCACATATCCAGAGGGAGGATGGGGGGGGCAGACTATGGGAGCTGTAACCCTGAAGCCAGCATCTGGCTTCCATTTCACCCAAGGGTGAGGCGCCCTGACTCATTCTGTCACTGAGGCAGCAGCTGTGGACCTGTGCTGCCAGTCACAGGTGGATTGCCTCACGTGGATTACAAGTGGACAAGCTGCTCTTTCATTTACTTAAAAAAGACCGTAGTGTCAAGACATCTAAGGTTCCATTTGATGGTTTGCTCAGGATCCTGCCTAATCACCGCACCTGTCATGGACCGGGAAGTCGGCCTTCACTAGAAATAAAGAGAAAGCCCAGCAAGAGAGCGGACACTGTTCTCAGCAGTTCTGGGTTTCTGCTGAGCTGGGGCCAGGGACATCCCCCTTCCTGCATGTGCCCTGTGAGTGTCCCCTCTCCCCTGGCCCCAAATACACTGTTTCCCACAGGTTCGTCTGAGTTTCTAGACGATTCCTCTTCTCCAGTACTGATAGAGATTTACCCCAATTCTCTGTAGTTCTTTTGTCTTTTCAGGAAGCATCTTGGAGGGAGGGGAATGAAGAGTGTGAGCTCAGGTGACCATTTTGAAACGGCCCCCACTCTGCATGCTCAAAGGGCTTGAGTAGTGCTGTGTGCCAGTGGGGCAATCGCGGTTGAAGGCTCGGTTCTTCCTCCACCAGCACATTGAGAAGCGCTCAGAACTACGGAGCTGATGGGATGGAATGAGCCATCTTGGTGCCTCCCTCCTGTGCTGCAGTCTGTAGCCGCCCTTCGCAAGCCTAAGCTCCCGCCACATCAGTTTGTCGGCCCGGCCTGCTCTGCTACTGAAACTCCTCCAGGGCCCACTAGATGACGGAAGGGAATCCGAGGCCCCAACCATGCATTTAAAATGCAGCTTTCTGGGCCCCACCAGAGGTTCTGCCTCAGATTCGGGGTGAAGCCTAGAAATCTACATTTCTAGCAAGTGCTTCCTCTGATTTTGATGTTTGAGAATAAGCCCAGTGCTTTTCCAGGCCTTTTATCTAAGCAAAAACCCAGGTGGTCTGGACTCCCAGAGCTTTGGAACACAAACTGGTTCAGACAACTCGGCGCCGTCAGGAGCTACGAGCGTACTGTTCGGCATGGAAGCATTCTGGAGGCGTTAGGTAGATAGTGTAGCCCCTTCTCAGTCGGGGCGTGTTTACAGAGCCCAGGCTCTGAGCATTACAACTTGTCCTAGTGAGGGAGGTGGAACAGTCCTCACAGGGCGCCCAGAACGTCTATAAGACCACCGGGTGGGGAACGCCATCCCTGGCCTCGTCTAGTATCCAGGCAGTTAGTAAAACATAAGCCAGTTGGTTTGTAGTGCTGGAGGCACCTAAGAACCCTGGTCTTCCTCCCCTCACTGCGGAGCCACAGGGGTATAGACCTAGAATGGCCAACCGGTCACTGCACACTGGTTAACCCAGACCCGGAGTTTCAGTCCCAATCCAACCGTAATCCTGCCGATGGGAGTCATCCCTAGGAAGGGCTCCCTAACGTGGCCCCTGGAGCTGGGTAAGGTGTCTGGGAAAAGGCACGGAGGGTGAAAGTGGCACCTGGAAGGCGTCTCTAATGTTATTTCCTCTCAACTCCTGTTCACCCATCTCTTCTGAACAAAATGGTTCCTGGGTTCATTGGGGTAAAACCTGGAAGTGTGACCACAGGCCTCACCAGGATCTCTGAAGAGGGCAGGTGCCAGGTGCTGTCTCCGTCAAGGTAGGTACGAAGAGGGAACAATAGTGGGGAGGGAGGAGTGGCACACACGTGTGTGTGTCTGTGTGTGTGTGTGTGTGTGTACACCAGAGGGTCAACTGGATTTCCCTTGCTTGGGAGGAACGGAGACTTCTGATGGAGCCTAGCCTCAGTTACTGTGCTGGCCCTTCCGAGTGTGCAGGCCTCCCACCCAGCCATAGGTTTGCTGCCCTAGTAGAGTGCCCCCCCCTCAAGGTGCGCAGAGCCACAGGGAGACAAAGTGCCTGGGAAATCCAGCAAGGGGGGGAAGAAAGAAGAGAAAACCTCCCACAACACGTGTGAGCTCCGAGAGAGCAGGGGTTCACTCTCGTGTTCTTGCGGTATTTTCTGTACCTGGAACGGGGCCCAGCAAAAGGCCTCTGGTTAGAGTGAGTCGCCACAGGAAGCATCACACTTCAGAGACCAAAATAACAAGACCCACGTTTTGGGAGCACTTCAATAACTTTAGTTGTTTTTTTTTTTTTTTTTTTTAATGATTTTAGTTTTGAATTTGAAAGTGTGATGCAAAATTTAAAGATGGTATGATAATATTGAGAACTACCTGCGTGGGCTGGAAGATCAAGTGGCAGAAATCCTCAAAATTCAGAGCAGAGACAAGGAAATGGAAATAGGGAGTAGATGAGCGCCTTAGAGGACAGATGCATGAATAAAAAAGATGACATTCTGGGAGGAGAGGAAATCATTTTAAGAATAACTGACAATTTCTAGTTTGGAAAAAAAAAAAAAAAAAACTTGAGTTTGCAGAGTAAAAGAGCCCGCTACATTCTAGGCAGGAGTTAGGGACAAAAGCATAGACTTAGGCATATGTTGTAAAAATTATTGAACTTCAAGGATAAAGATTTACCCAGAAAAATGAATCAGACTAGTAGCAGACTGTAGGCCCTGAGGGGCGATGCCTGCCATAACCAATAATCCTGAGCCCGGTCTTACCCCTTCAGGGCTCAGACTCAGATCCACACCAGTGAGCAAGATGCACTGAACTTGTGCCTCTTAAAGGGCCCATCAGGTGGAAGCTGGTGGTGCAGAGGCACAGCGGGGATATTTGGCCAGTAGATATGGGATCTGCCAGCAGCTGGAGTGCTGACTTAGAATCCTAGGAAACTGGGGCACCATGGTGGCTCAGTGGTTGAGTGTCTGCCTTTGGCTCAAATGGTAATCCCAGGGTCCTGGGATCAAGTCCTGCATCAGGCTCCTCACAGGGAGCCTGCTTCTCCCTCTGCCTGTGCCTCTGCCTCTCTCTGTGTCTCTCATGAATTAAAAAAAAAAAAAAAAAAAAATCAGGAAACTGAAATCGGAAGCCCTGTAGAGATCATCTAATCCAATCACCCCATTTCACAGATGAAGAAATTGAGGCCCAATGAGAAATGATGTGCACAACGTTTCAGAAGAGCTCATTACAAGCAGAGTAAGGATAAGAATCCCTGTCTCTTGACTCTAATTTGGTATTTTTGTTATATTCTTTTTACTCCTTTTCAATATAGGTAGGTACATTCAATTCATTTTTTTTACCCCTTTATGTCTATATGTAGATTTACATATGTATATTCTTTCACCAGTTAATCAACCAGTATTTATGAAACACAGGAAGTGAAGCAACCTATCACTGTTGTTGTCATTATGGAACTTAGGTTCTAAACTTTCAAAAGGACTTTCCTATCATCATAAGAGACAACGGGCAGTTTTCCTTCCTATCAATCCCAGTTTGACAGGCATATTCTTCCATTGCTCTCGAGATTCAATAGAAAGTACCCAAACTAAAGTGGCAATTCTATTATTGTCCCCATCCTCCCTCCTTCCCTGAATCCACAAACTTCGCCATGTGACACAGCAGTTCCTTGCGTCTGAGATGGAGAATATTTTCAAATTCCACTGATGTTAGCCTTGGCCATGTAACTTACTTTTAGCCAATGGCATATGGGTGGAGGTGACAGGGTCCTCGTTCTGAACCCAGACTCCTGTGTCTGTTCACCCTAACTTCACCTCTGCCACAACCATAAGAAGAACATGCCCTGATTAGCCCACAGGTCTCAGAAGAGTAAGAAAAAAAAAGCGAGGAGCCCACACCAACCTTCCACAGGAGAGCCAACTGGTCTATAAGCCTGTGAGCAGGATAATAGAGGTTAACTATTGTATGCCATGGAATTCTGTGGTTTGTTACACAACGATAGCTAATGAATACACTTAATGATGTGCTGAAGCTCTCCCACATCCAGCCCTGCTTACCAGGAAGACAAAAATCTTATTCCACCAAGAATCAGCCTTGGTGGTCCTCACCTCTGGCTGCTTTCAGTGATCTCTCCAAAAGAAATGGCTGCTTGACCTGTGGTAGGCACATTGATTGCCAGCTCTGCCCACCAACACGAGCCTTTCACTTAGCCAGGCAGGGAGCAAGCCCTGCCCCAGATTGTAACAGAGGCTAACTGCAGACACAAGTCTGACTGCCAGCCCTACTCACCAGCGAGCCCAAAGTGGCCTCAAACAGGCCTCTCAACAGCATGGAGACCAAACCCTGCCCAGTGCACCCACAGAGAGCAGGTCATTGCAGCTGGCTGGGCTGAAGGCAACCATGGCTCAGACGCTCACAGTAGGGCACATGCAGCCCACACAGGGGACACCCCTGGAGCACCTAGTTCTAGTGACTGGCAGGGATTGCACTATAGGGTGCCACATGACCTCTTCTATCATAGCCCACTACTTTTAAGACCAGGAGATGTAGTTGGCCTACTTAATACATAGAAACAAACAGAATTAGACAAAATGAAGAGATACAGGAATATGTCCCAAATAGAACAAGACAAAAATCATAGTAAAAGAGCTAAATGAAATAAAGATAAACAACATGACTGATAAAGTAATGGTCATAAAGATACTCACTGGATTTGAGCAGAGTATATGAACTCAGAACTTCAACAAAGAAATAGAACATATTTATTTTTTTATTATTTTTATTTTTTATTTTTTTGAAATAGAACATATTAAAAAAACACATAGCTGAAAAATTCAATAACTGAAATAAAGAATACCTTAAGGGAATCAACGGCAGATTAGATGACGCAGAAAAATGGGTCAGCAGGGATCCCTGGGTGGCGCAGCGTTTTAACGCCTGCCTTTGGCCCAGGGCGTGGTCTTGGAGACCCGAGATCGAATCCCACATCGGGCTCCCGATGCATGGAGCCTGCTTCTCCCTCTGCCTGTGTCTCTGCCCCTCTCTCTCTCTCTCTCTCTCTTTCTCTCTCTGTGACTATCATAGATGGATAAAATCTTAAAAAAAAAAATGGGTCAGCAATCTGGAAAACATAGTAAGGAAAGCAACCAAGCTGAACAGCAAATAAAAATAAAAAGTGAGTAATAAAGTGAGACTAGGTTAAGGGAACTCGGTGACACTATCAAGTGTAATAACATTCACATTATAGGGATCCCAGAAGGATAAGAGAAAGACAGGGGCAGAAAATTTATTTAAAAAAATGATAGCTGAAAACTTCTCTAATCTGGGAAAGGCAACAGACATCCAGATTGAAGAAACACAGAGAGCCTCCAACAAAATTAACCCAAGGAGGTCCACCCCAAGACACATAATAATTAAAATGGCAAAAAAAAAAAAAAGTGATAGAGATTTTTTTTTTAAGCCACAAGAGAAAAACAGGTACATACAAGGGAAACCCCATAAGGTTATCAGTTGATTTTTTTGGCAGAAACTTTTCAGGCCAGAAGAGAGTGGCGTGATATATTTAAAGTACTGAAAAGGAAAAACCCAATAGCCAATATTCTATCCAGTAGAAATAAAGATTTTCCCAAACAAAACCTAAACATGTTCATCACCACTAAGCCAGCCTTAAAAGAAAAATTAAAGATTTTTTAAGTGGAAAGAAAAGTCTGTAACTAGAGGAAAATCATGAAAAAAAAAATCACAGGTAAAAGCAAACCTATAGTAAAGGTAGATTAATCACTTACTAAAGCCAGTATAGAGGTTAAAACATCAAAGTAGTAAAATCATTTATACCCATAAAAATTAGTCAAGAGATGCACAAAATAAAATGTAAAAGTTGGCATACACAGAACATGGAGGAGGAAGTAGAAGTTTGGTACTTTTAGAATGTGTTAGAACTTAAGTGACCATCACAGCAGACTGCTATATGCATAAGATGCTGTATATGGGGAATCCCTGGGTGGCTCAGCGGTTTGGCACCTGCCTTCGGCCCAGGGTGTGATCCTGGAGTCCTGGGATCAAATCCCACATCAGGCTCCCTGCATGGAGCCTGCTTCTCCCTCTGCTTGTGTCTGTACCGCACCCCCCCTTTTTCTTTGATGAATAAATAAATAAAATCTTTAAAAAAAAAAAAAGATGCTGTGTATGAACCCAATGGAAACCACAGATCAAAAACCTATAATTGGAGGCTTAACCAACTGGGCCACCCAGGCACCCTGACTTTTGATCTCAGTTCAAATCTTGATCTTGGGGTTGTGAGCTCACATTCGGATCCACACTGAGCATGGAGCCTACTTAAAGAAACAAACAACTCCTTGTAGTTGACACATTAAAATAAAGAGAAAGGAATGCAAGCAAAACACTAACATAAGCCATCAAACTACAGGGGAAGAGAGCAGAGATAAAGAAAGGAATAGAGAAGAGCTACAAAAACAACTTGAAGACAATGAACAAAATAGCAATAAATATATGCCTATCAATAATTACTTTATTTTTTTAAAGATTTTATTTATTTATTCATAGACACAGAGAGAGAGGCAGAGACACAGGCAGAGGGAGAGGGAGAGGGAGAAGCAGGCTCCATGCAGGGAGCCCGATGTGGGACTCGATCCCAGGTCTCCAGGATCACACCCCAGGCTTCAGGCGGCGCCAAACCACTGTGCCACCAGGGCTGCCTTCAATAATTACTTTAAATGTAAATGGACCAAATGCTCCAATCAAAAAACAAAGGATGACTGAATGGATAAAAAAAAAATATATATGGTATATCTGTATGCTGCCTATAAGAGACTTACTTCAGATCTAAAGACACGTACAGACTGAAAGTGAAGGGATGAAAATACACATGCAAATGGAAGGTGGGAGGTGAGAGCACAGGGAGTCAGGGTCACAGGGACACAGGATACCTGTGTCAGACAAAATAAACTTTAAAACAGATTGTAACAAAAGACAAGGGCACTACATAATGATAAAAGGATCAATCCAACAAGAGGACATAACAATTGTGAATATCTTTGCATCCAACCTAGGATCACCTAAATACATAAAGTAAACATTAATGAACATAAAGGGAGAAATTGACAAAAGTATGATAATAGTAGGGGACTTTAACACCCCACTTATATCAATGGATACATCATCCGGATACAAAATTAATAAGGCAAGAATATCCTTGAATAACACATCAGACTAGATGGACCTAACCTATATAGGACATTCCATCCAAAAACATCAGAATACACATTCTTTTCAAGTGCACATGGGACATTATCCAGGATAGATCAGGTTAGGCCACAAAACAAGTCTCAATAAATTTAAGGTTTAGGTCACATCAAGCATCTTCTCCAGCCACAATGACTATGAAACTAGAGATCAATTGCAAGAAAAATCTGGGAAAAACACATATGGAGGGTAAACAACATGCTAATAAACAATGATTGTGTCAAGGAAGAAATCAAAAAGAATGTAAAAAAATTCATATAGACAAAACATGGTAGTCCAAAATCTTTGGGACATAGCAAAAGAAGTTCTTTTTTTTTTTTTTTAAGATTTTATTTATTTATTCATAGACACACACACAGAGAGAGAGAGAGAGAGAGAGAGAGAGAGAGAGAGGCAGAGACACGGGCAGAGGGAGAAGCAGGCTCCATGCAGGAAGCCCAACGTGGGACTTGATCCTGGGCCTCCAGGATCACCAGGCTGCAGGCGGTGCTAAACAGCTGCACTACAGGGGCTGCCTAGCAAAAGAAGTTCTAAGAGGGAAGTTTATAGTGATATAGGCCTACCTCAAGAAACAATTTCAAACGACCTAACCTTATACCTAAAAGAACTAGAAAAATAAGAACAAAGCCCAAGGCTAATAGCAGCAAAAAAAATAATAAATATTAGAACATAAATACATGAAATAGAGACCAAACAAAATAATGAAACGAAGAGCTGGTTCTTTGAAAAGATAAACAAAGCTCAATAAACCTTTATCTAGACTCATCACGAAAAAAAAAAGAGGGTTCAAAATCAGAAATGGAGAAGAAATAATAAATGTGACACCACAGAAATACACAGGATTATAAGAGACTGCTACAAAAAAATAGTATGCCACAAATTGGACCCCCTAAAGAAATGAATGAAGTTCCTAGAAACATACCATCTTCCAAAATTGAATCAGGAAGAAATAAAAAAAATATATATGTATTTTAAAGAGATTGTATTTATTTGCTTGAGAGAGAGAGGGAGGGAGCATAAGCAGGGGGAGCAGAAGGAGGAGGAAAAACAGACTCCCCACGAAGAAGGTAGCCCAACTCAGGGCTCCATCCCAGAACCCTGAGATCTGACATGAGCCGAAGGCAGATGCTTAACTGACTAAGCCACCCAGGCACCCCTAAAGAATTTAAATAAACTTATTACTAGTAATGAATTGAATCCACAATCACAAAAGTTCCAACAAACAAAAGCCCAGGACTAGATGGCTTCACAGGTAAATTCTACCAAACATTTAAAGAAGAGTTAATACCTATTCTTCTCAAAGTATTTCAAAAAACAGAGGACGGAAAAATTCATTCTGTGAGGTCAGCATTACCCAGATACCAAAGTCAAAGACACTACCAAAAATAACAACAAAAACAACCCCAAACCAAAACCCAATGAAAATAGATGCAAAATTCTCAACAAAATATCAGCAAAATGAATTCAACACTACTTTAAAAATATCATTCACCATGATCAAGTGCAATTTATTCCAATGCAAGAGTGGTTCAGTATGCATAAATCCATCAACATGATATATCACATTAACAAGAGGAAGGATAAAAAAACGTGATCATCTCAGTAGATGCAGAAGAGCACTTGACAAAATACATCCATTCATGATAAAATTCTCAAGAAAATGGGTTTAGTGGGGACATACTTCAACATAACAAAGGCTATATGTGAAAAACATATAGCTAACATCATACTCAATGTTGAAAAATGGAAAGCTTTTCCTCTAAGACCAGGAACAAGACAAGGATGTCCACCCTCCCCACTCTTACTCAACACTAGTACTGGAAGTCCTAGCTGCAGTGATCAGACAAGAAATAAAAGTCATCCAAAATGGCAAGGAAGAAATAAAACTGTAACTCTCTGCAGATGATGATACTGTATGTAGAAAACCTAAAAACTCCACCAGAAAAAAACTATTAGAATAAAGGAATTCGGTAAGGTTGAAGGATACAAAATTAATACAGAAAGCTGTTGCATTTCTATACACTAATAATGAAGTAGCAGAAGGAGAAACTAAGAAAACAATCCTGTTTACAATTGCACTCCCCAAAATTAAACACCTAGGAATAAATTTAACCAAGGAAGTGAAAGTCCTATACTTTGAAAGACACTGATGAAAAAAGCTAAAGATGACACAAATAAATGAAAAGATATTACATGCTCATGGTTTGGAAGAATCATTATAATTTTCCTACTACCCAAAGCAACCTACAAATTAATGCAATCCCTGTCTAAATACCAAAGTTTTATCAAAATGCTAAAATTTATGTGAAACCACAAAGGACCCCAAATACCCAAAGCAATCCTGAGAAAGAACAAAGCTAGAGGCATCACATGTTCTACCGTATACAAAAATAAACTCAAAATGGATTAAAAACCTAAATGTGAGGCCAGAAACCATAAAACTGCTAGAAAAAAAAAAACATAGGTAGTAATCTCTTGGACACTGTCCTTAGCAACCTATTTATGGATGTTTCCTTGGGCAAAGGAAAAAAACAAAAGCAAATGTGAACTATTGAGCCTACACCAAAATAAAAAGCTTTTGCACCGTAAGGGAAACTGTCACACAAAATGAAAAGGCAAAAAAAAAAAAAAGAAAAAAAGAAAAAAAGAAAAGGCAACCTATGGAATGTGAGAAGACATCTGCAAATGATACATCTGATAAGGGGTTAATATCCAAAATATATAAAGACCTCAAACAGCTCAAAACCAAGAAAAACAACCAACTGATTAAAAAGTGGGCAGAAGCCCTGAATAAGCATTTCTCCAAAGAAGACCTACAGGCGGCCCACAGACACACGAGAAGGTGCTCAACATCACTCATCATCGGGGAAATGCGAGTCAAAACTACAACGAAAAGAAAAAAAAAAAACTACAACGAGATGTCACCTCGCTCCTGTCATACTGGGTAGAATCAGAAAAACAAGAAATAACAAGTGTTGGTGAGAATGTGGAGAAAAGTGCCCCCTACCTACAGTGGTAGGAATATAAACCGGTGTGGCCACTGTGCAAAACAGGGTGGAGTTTCCTCCATGAAAAAAATGCCTTGGGTGGGTGCCTATCTAAGGAAACGTCCTGCATTATTTACAATAGCCAAGTTACAGACGCCAATCCAGGTACCCATGGACAGATGAATGGATAAAGGCGACGGGATGTGCACGCACACGTGTACACATGCCCATAGGTATATACAATAGAATATTGCTCGGCCATAAAAAAGAATGGGACCTTGCCGCTAAAACCACACGGATGGACCTAGAGAGTTTTGTGCTAAGAGAAGTCCGACAAAGACAGACAAGCACCATGTGACCACCCCTACACGTGAGCTCGGGGATAAGAAGCCGACAGTCACGTCTCCGGGAGGACGTGCGGTGTGGAGGAAAGAGCGTCAAACCAGAGCAGGGTTCCCTGAGCTGGGGTCTCCCTTGTCAGCCCTCACACCCCGCGGGGTGGCTGACCTCAAGGTCATCCTTTGTAAAAACGCAGAAGTGCCTTCCTTGAGCACCAGGTGGGCCTATTGTAAGGGTCCAATGCGGGGCGGGGGAGCTGCTTTTCGACTCAGGGGTTTGCTATTCTAAGCCGACCGACAAAGCTTTAACTGACAGGCCTTCGAGGGTGTTCCTGGAGTCAAACTAAGATGGAGAGTTTTAGGTCCAGACTTTTGGGTTATGTTTACATTTACACACTTACATGCATTATTCTGACAAGGGGTCGGTAGCATTTACCAGAATGCTGAAAGGGCCCACAACACAGAGAGGTTAAGTAGCCCCCTATCCTCGAAGGTTGGGGTTTAGGGTTACTTACAGTTTGGATGCGCCCTTCTGCAACAAAACTGGAGGCCCTTACGGTGAAGAAGTGGTAGAGCAGGACAGGGTCAGAAGGATCCCAAAATCCTGTGTGGAGGGAAAGGCTTGTTGCATTTAGGTCCCAGCGTCCTGACCATTGAGATACCCAGACAGGCCCCATCACGTGACAAAAGAAAGGAGCAGAACTTGCCAGCACTGAGCTCTTTAGAGAAAGGAACTGGATCTGAAGACCTTCTCACCAGCCGCCCCAGGGCTGCGAGCTCAGCAGGGGGCCCGTGGGAGCCCAGGAGGGCACCGCAGACAGGACTCTCCCCGCCTCACTCTGGGCCCTTCCCACCCTCCCCCAAGGGTCTAGGGCCTGATGCTGGGGGCCCTGAGCTGCGGGGGACAGAAGCCAGGCGGGGGGCGGAAGGAGGCCTCCCCAGCCCCCGGCCCACGCGGAGGGCCCAGAAGGCCTCACTGCCCCACGCGCCCTGCCCGTGGCGTTTCCAGCGCGGCTCAGCACCCACGTCCCGGGCCCCTCGGCGCCTCAGACACGTGGGTCCACCCCTCACCTCCTCCGGGGTTGCAGCCGAGCGCTGTCAGCCTCCTCCCATCCTCCACTGCCCCTTGCAGCGTCACCAAGCCTGCTGGTGGCCGGAGGCCCAGGCGCCTTTCCAGAAGCTGGCAGGGAGCCTGCACCTGGCAGCCCTCGCAGAGAGGGAGGAGCTACCCAGTTACCAGGTGATCCTCGATGGAGAGAAAGGTCCTTCCTCCCCTCCCACCTCCCCATCTGTTTGCTGTTACCCGAAATCTATCCCAAGAGTTTCTTGACAATCAACCTCAAGCTTGGATCCTAATTCAACAGATTTTAAAAGCCCATCTCTTCCCCCAAAGGAGTAGCTTTTCCTTTAGTTTGACAAAGAACTAGGTCTTGGTCAAATAAGGTCTTGGTCCTCTTAAGGAGAGCGACAGTCCGACAAATCCTAATTTGGTCAAAATTACATATATATTCATAGAAAAAAAAAAAAACGAGACTGAAGCCATACACAAAAAGCTAGAGTGGTTACCCTGCTTGGTATGATGAGAAAAGATTCTGTCTTGAGGATACCTCTGTTTCCCATCTTGTCCATGTCTTCCTTTTGCAATTAGAAAAAGTCGTTTAAAATCAATTAAAGTAAGTACCATTTGGAGACCCGTATATTAAGTCGCTATAGATGAATTACAAAGGCAAACAGCCCCCAGCTGTCCTTTCTTTTTTTTTTTTTTTTTTAAAGATTTTATGTATTTATTCATGGGGGGGGCAGAGATCCAGGCAGAGGGAGAAGCAGGCTCCATGCAAGGAGCCCGATGCGGGACTCGATCCCGGGTCTCCAGGATCACACCCTGGGCTGGAGGCGGCGCCAAACCGCTGAGCCCCCCCGGGCTGCCCACGTCCTTTCCAGCAGGCGCCTCCCTAACATCCTTCCAAACAGCTGTGGGGAGAGGCTTTTCCAGAGCCGCCTGTGCTCCCTGCATGTCCAGGTGCTTCCACAGCGGCGGCAGGAAGGGCCGGGTCAGCCGCCCCGCAGCCCCCTCCACGTCCTGCTCCTATTCGTGCTGAGGAGCCCCGTTGGTGCTGGGGGCGGGGGCTGGCATAGACGGAGGGCGGAGGGGAGGAATAAGTAAGAATCAAAGGCAGGGTCGGAGGCTCAGGAGCGAGGCCGCCCAGCAGCCTGGCCCGAGCCTCCCGCAGGGGGCAGCAGGGCACCGGGAGCCGCTGGGGAGGGCGGCCCGGCCGGATCCTCCCAACTCCTGTCGGGTGGACGCCAGGAGCAGATAAGCCTTTAGACTGTGGCTCAGCGCCTTACAGAGCTGCCTGCTAGAAAAGACTTTTTTTTAATTTTTATTTATTTATTCATGAAAGAGAGAGAGAGAGAGGCAGAGACACAGGCAGAGGGAGAAGCAGGCTCCATGCAGGGAGCCCGACGTGGGACTCGATCCCGGGTCTCCAGGATCACACCCTGGGCTGAAGGCAGGTGCTAAACTGCTGAGCCACCCAGGGATCCCCGAATAGAAGACTTTCAGCAAGCAAATGATTTGTCTCCAGGAAACCCACAATTAAACAGAAGAGAAACCCAGTTTCTTCCAAAACCGTATTTTTCTCAATTTAGCCTCAAAGCCACGAGTTGATCCATTTTATATATTTATTTACATTTCGCTTTATTACAGTCAAGGTGGGTTTTTTTTTAAGGTTTTATTTATTTGAGGGAGAGAGAGAGAGGCAGCCTCCCCGCTGAGCAGGGAGCCCGATGCATCCTCGACCCCAGGGCCTGGGGATCCCTGGGCCCCGGGGTCATGACCCGAGCCACCTGAGCCACCCAGGTGCCCCCACTACAATAAAGGCTTTGAGGCATGAATCTGTCGTATTGGCCGCAGGTGAGAGGCCTTATTTACAGGCAGGCCCTTGTCTCAGTGTTCGCCAAAGTGAAGTAAGGGACATCAGACCAAGGCTGAGGACAGATAAATTTGGAATGAAAAAAAAAAAACTTTTTGGAATGAAAGCCTAATAGCCTTGACGTGATGCCCAGAGCAGAAAAACTGATCAGGGGAAGAGATGCTGCTGGAGTGCACGGGCGCTAGGAGGCCGGCGCGGCGGCTGGCGGAGACCCGGCCTAGCCCGTTTGTCATCAGCTCACACCCTGGTCCCTGGGCGAGTGACTGCCCCTCCCTCACACTTGCCTCTCATGAGGTTGGGGGGCAGGATCAGAGAATTGGTCGGGGCCCTTCAGTCTCAGGGGAACCGGAGGGGACCTCAGGAACCTGCAGGAAGAAACACTGAAGTAGGCTCTGGGCCTCGTTGGGATACAGGGGTTGACTGGGGAGGTGCTGGAAAGGAACTGTTCTCCACGTAGAAAGTGCCCGTGGGCGGAAGTCCCATCCCATCTTTCTTCACGAGCAGGATGCATTTCCAGCCTCGGCACCTGGGGCCGGGCAGGCAGGCCGGTGGGTGGTTCTCAGCCTCTAGGGCGGGGCTCGCCCTTTACCCCACACCCGGGAGGGTCCAAAGGCACAGACTCAGCTCTCCCTCAAGCACCCCGAGGAGCCTAGGTCTGGGACAGCGGACTGGCTTATTGGGTCCCCTGAGGAAGGACACAGTCTTTTCCACCCCCCATGGGGGCACCGCGTAGGACCACTTTGGACAGGAATACGCACGCCACAGAGAATGTCAGGCAAACACACACTCTTTTGGTTTGAATCTTTACTTTCAATCCCAAACTTTCCCCCTTTCATTACAAAAGTACTAAACCAACACGGACAGAGTTGGGAAACTGGCATTTGCAGCTCCGTGCCCTCGGCAGGCATCTCCACGATCCCATCACCCACACCCCTGTGCAAGGACAGATACCAGGCAGACCATTTGCAGTAATCAGAACGATACCATAAATGCACGATCTTTTTATTTCATATAAAAATGATCAACACAAAAGCCAGAGCGTGTGTTGGTTTTAAACACTCCGACGCTCCCCAAGAGCCTTCTCCTCTGGGCAGCCTGGAGGCTCAGCCCTCCTGGAAGGGAGAGGCGGCCTGGGCTCCCAGCGGTGCCCGGAGACGACGCGCTGGACGTGGTGCGGAAAGCGGAGAGCGGCGCGGTCCCGGGCCTTTTCCCGGGCTCGGAGGGGTGTCCGCCTGGCGTGGCTGTGGCCCAGCAGCTAGGTGGCACACGGGCTGCCTCCCGGTGCAGGGAGTGGGCTCCTGGCCCCCAGGGTCACAGGAAGGCGTGTGCACTTGTCCCTCTCGGGGGCCACGATCTAGTCGAGTGGCCGTGCCAGGCGTACTGGTCTCTGACTTGTCGTCAGCCCCCTGTGGCCCTCAGAGGAGAAGGGGCTCTCAGTCCACTGTGCCATTGTAGGATTTGTTGAACTTGTTGAAGGTGAAGTCCACGGAGTGTGTGGAGATGGGCTTTCTGTACAGAGGGTTGGAAGCCTACAGAACACACAAGGCAAGAGCACGTGTTTGCGTCCATTCGTCTGAACAGACGCCGCTCAGGGTTAGAGGCCCTTCCCTGGCAGGTCACCCCAGACGGCAGCGGCCTGAGCGTGAGGGGGGGTGACCGCCCTGTGCCACAGGCCTGGCCCTGCCCTGGGAAAGACCCTCCCAGTCCTGGAGCTTCTACTCTTCACCCCTGAAACGAGGGGCTGGAGCAGCCCATCCCTGAAGTCCCTTCCAACCTTAAGAGAAACTTCCTGTGGGTTCAGGGGGGCTCACTGTACTCAGTCTCTAGGGTGGGGCATACGGTTGGCCTGGGAGGCAAGACTCGTGCAAATAGATGCTGCAACAGACTAAGAACCTGAGGTCCTTTGCTGAGTCTGTGGGCTCCCTGGGGCCATCCAGATGCTTCCTGCCCAGGCTGCGCCACGTGCCACTGGCCCGTGAGCGTCCTGAGCTGGGTCTGTGGGGGGCCGTGCGTTCTCAGCAGCCAGAATGGGACTTCGTTTCGTTTCTTTGCTTTGAATGGCAAAGATGGTAGCGGGCCTTAAAGCTTGTGTGACCTCAACCACGCCTCTGAGCTTGACCTCTTTTTCCTACTTCCAGCATCCCCTCGGCTTACCATTTCATAGCGGGCCCTGGATCGCTCGCTCTGGAACTTTGCAAACTCTCTCCGGTCATGGATGGTGACCAGCAGCTTCCAGATGGCCAGGAGCGCAATCCCAATCAGGAGGATGCTCCCCACCACGGCCAGGAGGATGGTTGTGGCGTCGGGGGCAGTCCCACACTCTGGAGGGGACCAGGAGGCAGAGTGAGCGAAGGCACCAGGATAGCACGACGCGCCTGCCGGCCCCACCCCACCCTACCCCACCTGGGACCTAACTGGCGCGACAGGGGCGCCTCTACCAAATGCCTTTCCTCTCTTCTCGCTTAGGTCCTCCCATTGCTTCTGGAAGACCTGGTGGGGAGGGGGCCAGAGGTGTTCTCCGAGGCGCACAAAGGAAGCGTCCAGGAGGGATGGCGCCTGTTGCAAACCACACAGCGGGTCTCCGTGTGGCAACAAGCAGACCAGACCCTGGGCGGCCGCGTGCAGCGTGTGCTCAGCAGCACCGCCCCTCGCGCCAGTGCTCCTTCTCCGGACTGGATGGGCCGCAGCCTCCCCGTAAATGGTGTCAGGAGCAGACTGCGCAGGCAGGAGGCCTCCTGGAGCCACATCCACAAGGGCTGGGCTGGGGGCCAGCCAACATTTGTAAGCCCTTAGTGGGGCCCTTTTGACGCAAATGTGCTTATTTTCAAAGAACCGCAAAGCCAGCACTTGAAGACAAAGCCTCATTCTTGCAGGCATGCGTCCTGGGCTGGTCCCTCCGCCGCTGGCCCCGAGAGGGCACATTATGTGGTCTGGCTCAATTTGGAAAAACAGTTTGCAATGCTGGAAATTGAAGGGAGCAAATCTTTTTCTCCTCACCCTGAGCCCCTTCTGGAGAAAAATGAAAGGGGTCACACTAGAAACTCGGATTCCCTAGGTCCAAGGCATGAGGCGGCATTATCAAGGTCGCCATTGAGGCCTGACCTCCTCAGTGGCCCGGGAGCCGAGCATGGCCATCTAACCCTTCTCGGGCAGGTAAGCACTGCAGCTGGGTGCGGACCCAGATGTCCCTGAGGGGAGCCTGGACCGTCCACACCCGCAGGCATGCACTCTGCAGACCCTGCAGCTGCTCCCCGTCGTCAGCCGCGCAGCTCAGGCTTGTGCCGTGGCTTTTACCCCAATGCTCTGTCTCCTTGCCTGCAGACCATGCCCCCCGAGCCCCACCCAGCAGTGGGTCCCCAGGCGTATGCCCTCCTTTCTTCCAAACTCTCAGAGCTGGGTAGGGGCCGCCTTACATCCTGGTCTCAATCTCTCTCTCTTTTTTTAAAAGATTTTAGTTATTTATCCATGAGAGACACAGAGAGAAGCAGAGACACAGGCAGAGGGAGAAGCAGGCTCCCTGCAGGGAGCCTGACAAGGGACTCGATCCCAGGACCCCGGGGTCACGCCCTGAGCCAAAGGCAGATGCTCAACCGCTGAGCCACCCCGACACCCCAGATCCTGGAATTTATGAGAAATGATGACCCTCCTGTCTCTGGAGTTTGGAAAGGCAGTGAGGACAGAAGGGCGACAAGCCCGGAGCAGGGGAACGTGTCAGAAGCCGAGCTCCCCGGGGAGCAGAGCCGGCCTGTACCCACCTGGCTCCTTGAGGACTGTCAGGTTGGACTTCCCGCTCGGGAGCTCTGTGTAGGTGAACATCATGACACAGTCCTTGGCGGTTTTGTAGAAGCAAAGCACAGCCTCCTGGTCATCTTTCACTGGAAGAAAACCAAGCAGAAATGTCCACCCTGAGCAACCCGGCGTGCTGATGGTGATGCACAGGCGGGGAGCCAAGCACCTCAGTTAGGAAAGGGGGTGCAGGGCAGCCCGGGTGTCTCAGTGGTTTAGCGCCGCCTTCAGCCCAGGGCCTGATCCTGGAGACCCGGGATCGAGTCCCACGTCGGGCTCCCTGCATGGAGCCTGCTTCTCCCTCTGCCTGTGTCTCTGCCTCTCTCTCTCTCTCTCTCTCTGTGTGTCTCTCATGAATAAATAAATAAAATCTTAAAAAATAAAAAATAAAAAGGAAAGGGGTGCAGAGAGGCCTAAAGGGGAGGTTGGGTCTTTACAGATGAGCTCAGGTTTCTCAGGTCAGGAATGCAGCAGCTCTAGCACAGTCTGGGTAGCTCTGGGGACATGAATGCCCTGAGGTGTGAGGCCTCCCTGGGGATGCAAGAGAGGGGCTCTTCAAACAGTCTGAGGTGTCAGGTGTCAGCTGGGAGTGATGTGAAGCAGAAGGAGGCGCTGGCATTAAGCCTGGGGGTGAGGCTGGCAAGGGGGATTGCTCTGGATGTTAAAGCGACACAGAAAAGAAGGAGCCACCCCGGGGCCTGTGGGGCCGGGACAAGGGCTCACGGCGGAGTCCAGCTTGGCTGCAAGCCGGCTGCAGCGGGCAAGCGTCAGCAGCTCCATGCTAGCCTGGACCAAGGGGGATGAGGACGTTTGGACAAGGGTCTGGCACCTGCTGTGCTGCCTGCACCCACAGATGCAGCGGGCCAGTGTGGGGACTGCTGGCGTGGGGCCCGGGCCCACCCAGCCATCACCTGCAGCACTCCCCGCCGGGCCCCACACCGCTGTCACCCCAACACGACGGAGGCACAAGCCCCTGTCCAGGTGTCACCGGCACTCCAAGGCTTCTTTGGGAAAGAGACTGATCTCCAGGAGGACAAGGGGGCCGGGGAAGGGGAGGGGACATCGCAGCAACGGCCAGTGGGCTGAGGTTATGGCGTGAAATGCCTTTCACCTCTGGCCTTGGCAGCGCTACCGCTCGAAGGAGTTTTATTTTATTTTATTTTTTAAAATATTTATTTATTTATTTATTCAGAGAGAGAGAGAGGCAGAGAGAGAAGCAGGCTCCGTGCAGGGAGCCCGACGTGGGACTCGATCCCGGGTCTCCAGGATCACACCCCGGGCTGCAGGCGGCGCTAAACCTCTGCGCCACTGGGGCTGCCCCCTCGAAGGAGTTTTAACCTCGAATCAGACAAATTAGTGTGGTTATCAAATTTGAAGGCCTGGACTGGGTGAGTGTGAGCGTATCGCGCATGAACAAGGCCCAGGAGCAGGAGGGAAAGGGTAAACAGCGACTCTGAGCAGACGCCTTCTCACGGAGAGGCCGGCGGCGGCTGCCCCAGCGCGGGCGCATCCCTGGGGGCTTGTCCCTCCTGCCAGTCGTGCCTAGGCGGGGCCCCTGCCCCAGGTCTGCGAGCAGAACCTGCCGCGAGCCAGGCCCCCAGTCGCAAGCAGAGGCAGCGGCAGGAGGGTGGCAGGAGACCGACTCCGCAGGCTCCCCGCTGGTCGCCTGGACTCGCCCACGCCCCGGTGCACAGTAGGCGCCCAACGAGCAAGGCTCGGCGCAGCGCAGGGCTCCACGTACTCAGGAGCCAGGACCGGGCCACAGTGGTCGGCGAACACCAAGGGGGCAGGAGCAAGGACGCCTCTGCAGGCGGCGCGTCAGGGCCAAGACGGGAGGCTGGGCAGCCGAGGGCAGGGGCAGCGGGCAGGGCTGCCAGCAAGGGAGCCTGAGGCAGAAGCCCTTCCGTGGTACAGGCTTGTTTCTCCCTCACCATCTGAGGCGTACACGTCTGTCATTCTAGTATATTCACAATGTTGTGCGACTCTTCTCACCATCTAATTCCAGAACATTCCCATCACCCGCAAGAGAAACCCTTCCCGTTAGCAGTCGGTCTCGATCCCCTTCCCTCCCCAGCCCCTGCCAACCGCCCATCGACTTTCTGCTTCTGTGCTTTGCCTGTTCTGGACATTTCACGTGGATGGGATCCCGCCGTAGGCGTCCTGCACCTGTCCGGCTTCTCCCGCACAGCGGGACGCTTGGAAGATCCGTCCCGCGGCAGCGCGTGTCGGGACACCGTGCCTGTTCGCCAGTTCCCGTACATCTGGGTGGTTTCTAATACCTGACTCTTAGGGACAACGCTGCTGCGAGCCTCCTCGGGGTTTTGTTGGTGTTTTCAGGTCTCCCGTGTACCTACCCAGGAGTGGTATTACTGAACTGTGTGGAGACCCTATTGAATTTGGGGCGGGGGGGACTTCCAGGCCATTTCCCAAAGTAGCGGCCCATTTTGCATCGCCACCAGCACGCATGAGGGTTCCGACCCAGGGCCGCTTGGAGAGGGGTCAGTACAGCTGCCAGACCTGTTCCAAAGCCCGCGTGTGCATCGAGGGCTAAGATAGGTGACTGCATCCCTTACCCTTAAAAACTCCTCGGCCAGGAGAGCAGTGGCTGTGCTAGAAGAGGGCCGGAGGTGGCCCAGAGACGGTGGGGAGCAAAGGTCTGTGCACCTCGGTCTGAGCCTCCCTGGGGCGCCCACCCAGAAATGGGCTCGGAGCCACTTGTCCAGGGGCAAAGGCACAGGGATGGATGGATGGCGTCAAACGGGAGTGGTTAGAATGAGAAGAAGCCTCAAATGTGAGCTGCGGGGCCAGAGGGACGGACCAAGGCACGGCGGAGAGCTGCAGGAACAGATGCCGGCCGCCGGGCCAAGGTGCAACCCGGGCCCCACGAGAGCTCGGCCCCTTCTACGCCTTGCGGCATCGTGACAGCCGCACCAGGCTGAGCCCAAATGTGGCAAAGACCAGGCAGCCGTTCATCAAACATGGTTTCCCCGTCTCCTGGGCACAGAACTTGACTACATTTCCCGTGACCCCTGCAGGTCAGTGTGGCCAGGCGGCTGAGTTCTGGCCAGAGAAACGCAGGTGGGAGTCGCGGGCACCCCTTCCAGGCCTGGCCCGTATAGGCGTCTCACGTGATCCCTCGCTGTCCTCCCCCATGTGCTGATGAGCGGGGAGGGTTCCACGGACCTCGAGGAGGGTGGAACCTTCGCAGTGGGAGGGCCTGGCTCCTGAATGGCCTCACGGAAGGCCTTGTCAACCAGCAATGTCTGCAGCGGCCTGGCAATGGATGACCTAGATTTTGCTGACTCACCGCGGTCCGGGGTTGGTTCGTTAAAGCAGCTAACACGACCTGTCCTGACATACTGGCTTCTCAGAGAGCCTGAGACCTGCGGCCAGGCAAGGGCCGGATGCCAGCGATGCACACCTGTGATGAAGGTCTTGCCCTGCAGACAGCCTAGCACAGGCACCCCAAGTCCCTGACGCTGTGCTTCCTAACTCAAGGCTCGAACAGCCCTGCTCCCCCAACGCCCTGCCCCCAGGCCGCCCCAACCACCAATCGTCCCCACTGTGGGGAAGCCTTGAGGCGTCTGCCAAGATATAAAAGGGGACGGTTGCCCAGGGCCACGCGGGCACACTCACCGATGGTGTCCACCCGTGTGACCACCTCATCCTTGCACAGGCTGTGGCAGGTCTGGTTCTCAGCCGGGCCCCCCGAGTGAAGCAGCAAGCACTCGACGCAGTCCCTTTGGAAGAGAGGTGATAAATGCGGGGGTTAGATGCCGAGCGGTAGTTCCCCGCCAGTGACGGGGCCCCCAGGGGTGCGTGGCCCACCGTCCTTCCGGGCCTGGGCCCCTGAAGGCTCTAACTTCATCCCATCTTCAGATTTTTGGCCTCAGCCAATGTTTTTGCTGGCCCCTGACTGCCGTTATATGGGAAGCCAGAGGGTCCTTGGAGGAACACGTGTCAGCTTAGAGGCATGTCTGGTCTACACGTCAAGTTGCAGGTTGGAGACCTTTCAATTTCTGACTTTAGGAGCCCAAACGCGGGTGCAGTCTGCTGCATCAGACGCCGGCGAGGAGTCTGCCCCAAGCAGGAAACTTCAGAGTGATTAAAAAGTGGTGTTCTGGCCCTTGCACAGGGGTCCTCACACCCCACTGGCCAGGGCTTGATGTACACACCACGTCGCCCCAGCTCCCAAGATCTCCACTGGGGGATCACCGCCAGGGCAGGGCCCTCAAGCCTCCTACATATTAGACTCTCCTGGGGCGGGAGGCTTTCCAGAAAATACTGCGGCCAGGGCCTGACTACAGCCCTGGGATCCCCCCTCTGGGGCAGGTTCACCGTGAGGCCTGTGAACTGGCGCTGGGGAGCCCCTCAGCCTGGTGCCCCTTCTCCCTCCTGTGAGTTGGTCTACACCAGCCTCTGGTAGAGGCACCAGGGTGACAGGCTCCTCCCGGAGAAAGTGGGTTAGGAGCCAAAAAGAGACCCTTGGAGCCCCTCTCTTCCCATCTCAGGTGCACAGTTCATTTTTTCTTTTTTTAAGATTTTATTTACTTATCTGAGAAGGAGAGAGCCCGAGCAGGTGGGGGGTGGCAGCAGGCACAGGGAGAGGGAGGAGCAGGCTCCCCGCTGAGCAGGGGGCGGGATGGGGGAGCCCAAACGGAGCCCCGGGGGGAGTGGGCTGGGGCCCCGGGGCCTGCCAGGAGGAGAGCACCCTGGAAACAGCCGCTTCCTGGGGAAGCCTGGGGTGCGGCCCGAGAGCCAAGTGTGCGGAGCGCAGGGGGGCCCCCCAGGGCCGCCGTGGCCAGCAGCACGGCTGTCTGCAGAGCTTTCTGGAAGAAAGCACGGGGGATGCACGACCACCTGCGCGGCCGGCCGGGTCAGCACCCTGTTCTTAATTCCTTGAGACTGCGGCCGGTTTCTCCGTTTCCAGGGCCCCGGGGGAGGCGAGCGGCGCCTCATCAGGACCCGTCCAGGGACGGGGAGGCCCGGGGGCCTGGGAGCCTCAGTGCCTCTGCCAGGCGCTGCGGGGGAGAGCCAGGAAGATGTCCCCAGGAGTCCCTGTACCCCGGAACCGGCCATCAAATGCCACTCCCCTGGGAACGCCTCCTGCAAACATTCTGGAGGTACAAACCGGTGGGTAACGCTTGCACCCCCCCACGCTCCCCAGGCCAGGCAGAGGCCCAGAGTGGAGGCCGCGGAGACTGGGCCGGAGGCAGGAAGGCCCGGATGGACACCCCGCGGGTGGCCCCCAAGCCACCTTCCGCCTCAGCAGAGGTGTCCCGAGCCTTCCACCTGCACCCCCGCTTTGTCACTAAACCACGGGGCCACTTCCGAGAACATTCCCTAATTCTCCGGCTAACTTGGAGGCCCCGCCCACCGGGCTGAAGCTGGGGAGACGCTGGAGTCACGCGCTCGAAGGCTGGCCCTCTGCACACACTGCTGAGACGCTTAGTGGGAGGGCCTGTTAATTGGAGGCAGCTGAGGCTGGTGTGACCTCAGCCAAGGTGAAGGGATGTTCGGTCCGCGCCAGGGAGCGGAGCGGCCTGTTCCGAGGTCGCAGGGCCAAGCGACACAACAGACACGACACAGGGCGTCGGCGACCTGGTGGCTCCTGGCAAAGCAGCGAGCGGGGAACTGGCCTCCGTCACTAGCGAGGGGGGTTTGTTTAAAACAACACTTGCAGAAAAAATAAAAAATTAAAAAATATATAAAAAAATAAAATAAAAAACACTTGCAACCGAGCAAAGAGATGGAGGGTGAGGCGTGGCCCCAAGATTCAGAGGGGATCGTGGTTTCCTCATGGCCCCTCAGCTCTCCTGGTCTCTGGTGTCGCGGAATGGGCAATAAATCATCCAGTGCCAGGGCTTCTAGGAAGTGGACGCCTTAAATGTTTGCAGCGATGGTGGTTGTACAATTTTTTTTAAAAGATTTTATTTTTTCATGAGAGACACAGAAAGAGGCAGAGACATAGGCAGAGGGAGAAGCAGGCTCCACGCAGGAAGCCCGACATGGGACTCGATCCTGGGACCCCGGGGTCATGCCCTGGGCTGAAGGCAGGCGCCCAACCGCCGCTGGGCCACCCGGGCTGCCCGGTTGTGCCCTTTTGACTAACGCGAAGGTAGTCGGGCCTTCTAACCGACCTACGCCAAACCTATGCTGCCTGTGGCTCCGGCAGAAGGGGAGAAGCGGCTTTTTCTACTTTTATTGATTCCAGGTGTGTCGTCCTCGGGTGCCCCCCGACCCCGCGGGCCCCAAGGACAGGGGGCACATACCTGCGAGCTGCGGCCCACGGAGCTGGAGAGGGGCCCCCCGTCTGCCCTAAAACGTGTGATCCCACACTCGGCCTGGCCACAGCTATTTGGGCCCCAGCTCCAGCATCCCACCCGCCCTCCCCGGGGAGGAGGAGGAAATCAGTTCGGGGTTCCGTGACTTCTCCACTCTTTGCAGGTCTAAAGGGGATCTGTGTCTCCTCTCCCTTCCTCTGCCTCGCTCTTCTCCAATTACACGCAATAAAATCTGGGCCTATCTGGTCTCTGGATCTGCAGCCAGCTCTCTTGTACCCCCGCCCGGCTGGTTTGAGGCAATCGCCCCAGCAGGGGTCCTGCCACCCACCGCTGCTGAGCAAGGGCAGGCTCCAGAGCAGCGAGGCCTCCACGATCGGATCAGACGTGTGGAGGGGAGCTCTGCCAAAAGAAAACTGCAAAAAAAAAAAAAAAAGAAAACTGCACACACACACACACACACACACAAAAGAAAAAGAAAACTGCACAGTTGCGTTCCCCAGCCAGAGAAACGAGGTCTGTGTTACGATTGGTTTCTGATTATCGGTGCCCGCTTCCTCCCTGCAGGCCCCTCAGCAAGGAGGATGCTGACACAGCTGCTTCTCCAGCAAAATTCAAGAGGAATGGTCACTCTTGCCTTCCTGATAGCAAAGCTCCTTGATCCCTGTCGCTCCCTCGCATTCGCCCTCTGGTGGGAGGGGGACGGGCAGACCCGGGGACCGGGACCCCGTGGCCGGGGCAGCGGAGGCCTGGTGCCCACTGCCCAGACAATCTCCGCATTCAGCGGCAGCGCGGGGCCCGCATTCCATTATCTCTATAAATGGAGCAGAAAATTCAAAAGCCACTGTGGTCTGCTCCTGGCATGCCTTATCTAGGTCGGGCGGCCTCCTGTCCAGTCTACCTTCTGATTATGTTTTGTTCAAAGCAGCATGTGCCACACGGGTGTCCTGTGCAACATTATTTAGGAAATATTAGTATTGGGGGGGGGTCCAGCTCATTTGAAAAACAGATGCATACTAAATACCCTTTTGAAATACTCAACAGCAGTCGAAAGGCTCTGAGAAGCCACTATTTTGGTACTAAAACCAGTTTAATTTAACTCAGTAGGGCAGCCCGGGTGGCTCAGCGGCTTAGCACCACCTTCAGCCCAGGGAATGATCCTGGGGTCCTGGGATCGAGTCCTACGTTGGGCTCCCTGCATGGAGCCTGCCTCTCCCTCCACTTGTGTCTCTGTGTCTCTCATGAATAAATAAATAAAATCTTTAAATAATAATAACAATTTAACTCAATAATCTGCTAACTTCTACACTTGGGAATAGCAGTCTTGTTTTTCTGTTCTGTTTTTATTTTCTTACCAAATCCCCATGGAACCAGCATTCCAAAGACACTTTTTTTTTTTTTTTAATTTAAGAGAGAGACACAGAAATAGCAAGAGAGGGAGCACGGACAGGGAGGAATGAGAGAAACAGGCTCCCCACTGAGCAGGGAGCCCAATGCAGGGCTTGATCCCAGGACCCCGAAATCGTGACCTGAGCCAAAGTCAGATGCTTAACCAACTGAGCCACCCAGGTGCCCCTCAAAGACTATTTTATTTATTTATTTATTTATTTTATTTTATTTTATTTTATTTTATTTTATTTTTTAAAGATCTTTATTTATTCATGAGAGACACATTGAGAGAGAGAGAGAAAAGCAGAGACACAGGCAGAGGGAGAAGCACGCTCCACGCAGGGAGCCCGACGTTGGACTCGATCCCGGGTCTCCAGGATCACACCCCGGGCTGGAGGCGGTGCTAACCCACTGTGCCACCAGGGCTGCCCAAGACTCTATTTTAATATACAGTTTTGCTGACATGGAGTCACTGTTAGTAAGAGTTTCGCTCCCCAGCAAGGTTGGGCAGGGGAAGATGTAGGAGATGGGAGGAAGAGGCTGGCCGGCCCCGGGGGCCGATGGGCTGGAAGACGGGCCTGGTCTGGGGTGAGACACGGGGGAGAGGAGAGGGCGCCGTTACCTCTTGGTGCTGCAAGCATCTGGGCAGGTCGGGCACTTCTCGCACGTCTCTCCAAAGGCTCCCGGCTCCGTGCACTGGCACTGGCCACACACACAGCGCCCACGGTCGCTGCAGACCTGGCCATCCTTGGCCAGGCACGTGCTGATGTCTGTGGAGCAGTTACAGTTGTCCCCAATGTAACCCGCGTGGCACTTGCATTCTCCACAGTGACACTCGCCGTGGCCTAAAGGGACACACAGAGCACACACATCAGAGCCCGCCTGCACCAACACATGACCAAGTGCCCAGCACCAGCCGTGCGCCAGGCACCGGGGAAGCCAACAGAACGAGGCTGGGCCTCCAGTGGTGTCTGGGCAGACAGAAAGGGCCCAGTGCCCATTGGCTTTGACAGCAGGGGGCCCAGGCCTGTGTGGCCCAGCTAGGTCTGGGGCAGCGCTCCAAGTTGGTTCAGCATTTGGCCACAGGACCAGGACCCCAGAGAGCTTCTTCCTGCCTCAGATGTCATGTGAAGAATGGCCATCAAATATGCCCGCATCCTCATCCCCAGGACCCGTGGGCATCCCCTCCTACGGCAAGAGAGACTGCAGACGTGACTACGTGAAGGATTCGGAGACAACAGCATCTCCCGGGTTCTCCCGGTGGCTTCGATACCATCACAAGGGTCCACCGAAGACAAAGGGAGATCCGATCACAGAAGGCCGGGGCCATAGGACAACAGCAGCCAGACGCTAGCTGCTGCCTTTGAAGATGGAGGAAGAGGCCGGAGAGCCAAGGAATGTGAGGAATGCAGCTGGAGAAGCTGGAGAGGGCGGAAACAGATCCTCCCCAGAGCCGGGAGGGAGTAGGGCCCTGCCAACACCATGCATGACTTTAGCCCAGCGAAAGCGATTTCAGACTCTGACCTCCAGGATTCAAGAGAACACGATACAGCTGGGTTGTGAAAGGCCCCTGACTCGGTGGTAATTTGTTACAGCCCCAGCGTGCAGTGATGCGAACTTCTCGCTCGGGCCTCAGGCCCGTGGCCCAGGGCAGGAGGATTCAGGAGCCGGTGCCGAGGGCAGCGGGGTGGGGGTGGGGGGGCTGACCCGACAGCGGTGTATATACATACACCAGGCTTTATTTTTTATTTATTTTATTTATTTTTTTTTTGGGCACACCAGGCTTTAGAGCGTAAACCTGAGCAGCTCCTACCACCATGCCCCACGGCCGGGAGCGCTGGCATCCTCACCCACGGCTGACGTAGCCAGACACAGAGATGAAGGGGCTGGGTGACGGTCGGAGCCAGCGCTCCCACCAGGGAGGCTGACCTCCAGCACCCACTGCCTCTCGGGAGGGAAGAGGGCAGAGGAGCCCTAACCGAGAGCTGAGGGTCGCCCAGCCGTCCGTCCTTCGCAGGAGGGGCCCTCTCCCCGGCCTGCAAGCGGGGGACTGACCGGGCATCCCCTGAGGTCGTGCAGGTGCAGGGCAGGGGCTCACTCGGCTCAGAGGACAAGCCTGTGTGAGTGTGGTGAGCGAACGTGTCGCTCAGTGAAAAGCATGAAGAGCACCAGCTTCCAAGGGGACCAAGAGCCTGGCCCTGGACGCCTGGCCCTCTGCGCTAACACAGGCAGCAAGCAGTGCCACCCGAGGCACGTAACTTCATTAATATGCCTTGTACTACTCTGGTGGCACGTGTTCCTTCCCGAAGCTATTTTGCTAAGGCTAAGATGAAAAGGCCCGAAAGTCTGCATTGCTGAGCACCCGCTTATGTACTAGCAGGAGACGGGTGGCGGGCGGGGGGCATCGGGCTGGTGGGTGGAGGCCTCGCGTTTTCCTCCGGGCAGCTGGATCCCAGCACCTTCTGCGAGACCACCAACGAGTGTGACCCACAATTGAGGTCAGGATCTAACTGCAAAGAGCCTCTTCGCCTGCCACTCACCTCCCGCCCCTCCCGCTCCATCAGCTCTGGGGTGCCCAGAATCTGTAGGCAGGAGGGAGGCCATCTGGAGAGACCAAGTCTCCCAAGCGCCCGGGGCCAGACAGCCTCTCGCTTCGCACAGGGGCTGGGAGCCACGGCAGATCCGCGCCCTCCCACTTCCCAGGCAGCGCCCAGGCATATGGCAGCCCTCTGGGGAGGGGGAGGAGAGCCAGGCCTGGCTCAGCAGGCGGCTGGGAGTGCAGCGAACTGCCTAGAAGCTGGCATGTGAAGGAGCAACACAGGAGGGAGCAGCTGCCCTGCTCAAGGCTTACACCAGGCAGGGGTGGGGGTGGCCAGCCGGCGGGCAGGGGTGGGGGGAACTGGCTGCGGCGGAGGCTGCACACCCCTCCTGCCACCCAGCCCATGAGCAGTGCGGGGTTCAGGCCACGGCAGGCAAGAAACCACCCCCCGCAGGAAGGAAGTCTTCTGGATGCAGTGGCTCCAATCTGCACAACCCCTTCACTCCCAGCCTCGAGGGCTGGACCACTCAAGAGCCTGTTTTAAATTAAGAATGGGTCACTGCTGGGGGTCATTCTCCCCCTACCCTCTTATTATGAAAACTTCCAGACCTGCAGCCACATTGCAAGGATTGTACGGTGACCATCCAGGGGCTGGCCGCCCTCACTCCAGCAGGTTACCCGCGGCTCCAGCTCCTGTCCGCCCCTCTGTCTACCCATCAGTGCGGTTTCCAAAAGGCAGCTCAAAGCGAGTGTGCTTCCGGGGCAGGTTTCGAATACAGCTCTGCACGCTGCAACAGCTTGCACATCACACCTTCCCGTGAAGCAGAAGCACAAAAAGTGAAGGGCAAGGGCAGGGCCGTATTTGCAAGCAGCAAGATGGGACCCAGGCCAGAGGGACTGCTTTGCTGCGGCAAGTTAGGGCTCTCCGTCCCGCTCCAGCGCGCGGCAGCAATACAGCAGCCAAGTATGACCCGACGTCGCGTTCCAAAGGGCCAACGCTTTGGAGAAGACGTAGGCTATTATGTTGTGGGAGAGCTGGGTTTGAGGTGAAGTGCGTGCGTGAGCGTGCGGAGGGGAGAACTCGCTTCCCCGGGGTGCCGGGGCCTGGGAGTGATGGGATCTGCTTGCGGGGAAGGCCGGCCAGGTGCCCGCTGCTCCGTACCCTCCACCGTGACGCCGGACCGGCAATAAGCCGGGGGGGCGTCGGGTACGTCTGATGCCGCACAGACCCAAGAGCCCCCAGGGCCAGCCAGCGGTCAGTGAGGTTGAGTGTGCCCCGGACCTAGCGCTCACGCAGAGAAAGTTGGGGGTCATGGGCAAAAGAGGGACAGGACTCGCCACCAGAGACAGGAGCCACTCCAGAAAGCCCCCCCAACCCTTGAGCAGCAAGGACACGGCAAGAAGCAGCGTGCAAGACACCTAGAGAAAGTGGGCGGAGCATGAGTGGCCCCAGCTCCCCTCCCTGTGCGGGGCGGGTGGGGGGCAAGCACCTGGGGAGCTGCTGAGGGGCCGCAGGACAACAGGAGAGCCTCGTCCATGTGGCCTCTGGCCTCAGATATTTGACAAATCCAAAGTCAAGTCCCAACAAGCCAAACTGGGGCTGCAGCTGCAAGCTCCTGGGCTGGTGTTGCGGCTGCACCAGCGGCCTGAGCAGCTACGGCAAAGACGGGGTGCACGCTGCATGCCCGCCTTCCTGCCTGTGGCACACCTGCTGATCCATGGAGCCCTGGCGCAGCCTCAAGGTCCTCAACACAGGACTACCATGGGGCAAGAGCCGATATAAGATACGACTACTTGGGGCGTTGGGGTGGCTCAGCAGTTGAGCGTTTGCCTTTGGCCCAGGGTGTGACCCTGGGGTCCCAGGATTGAGTCCCATGTTGGGCTCCCCGCAGGGAGCCTGCTTCTCCCTCTGCCTGTGTCTCTGCCTCTCTCTCTCTGTCTCTCATGAATAAATAAATAAAATATTAAAAAAGAGAGAGAGAGATACAACTACTTGCCATCTTGTTTACAGTTTCCAAGTCTCCTTTAAAACGTGTGACTCATACAGGTCTTCAAAACCTACAGGTCAGTCTGGTTACGCTTTAGCCTAATCAAATGTCTCAGATCCTAGGCCGGGCCTCAACCTGCACGCACGGAGATTCCCCATGTCTCTGGTCAGCCCTCAGCCTCCCCTAATGCTCCTACTAGGAACACGTTATTATGACAACAGGGGTCATTTGGCCCCGTCCCAAGGATCAATGACCTTACCCATCACCAGTACAGTGAAATGGGGGGGCTGGGGACACGATCCTGGCTAACAGCACCCAGAGGGCCGAAGCAAGGACCCTTCAGCAAAACACAGCTCGTTGATAATGTTACCTCCAACGCCTTGGCAAAGGGAGTTGAATTTAATGATGCCCCTTTAATGCTGTGCAGACATAAAAATATTTTCACTGCACGTAGGGAGGGCTATTGAAGGGCATGTGAAAGCACTTTGTAGGCTGTGACTCGCTCCATGTGCAAGTTGTTATTAGCACTACCTTTGTTACAATGATTGATGGCTAAATGGACAGGAAGTTGTAAATGTGTCTATTTATACAGAATTTCAGCTCCACAGAATTCAACAGCTTTCCATCAGCAACACTGTGCTTGTGTGGGCTGCGGGCCAAGACGTGGCCCCTTCCCTCCTTTTATGAAGTAGAATCGCGGCTATTTAGAGGCAGGGGTGCCCTCGAAGCCGGCTGGGAAGGAGCTGCTGGAGAGGAGGGAGGAGAACCAGGGGCCTGGAAGCCAACAGGGACACGAGAGGAAGGCCCGGCAAGGGCAAGGAGAGATCAAGAAGGGCAAATTCTAGGTGGCTGCCAGGTTTCGCCACAGTCTGGAGGGCCGAGGGCAGACGCCGGAGGGAGAGGAGGCAAGCAGGCCCCGGGTTGCGTAGAGTAAGGAAGAGATGGGGAGGAAGGCAGGGTCTTCTGAGGACGGGACACGTGTGCACTCCTTGATTGGAGACACGGACTCAGAAGAGAAGGTTCGGGGGGAGACAGAGGGATCCAGGGAACGGCAAGCTCCGGAGAGGAGAGATCACAGCGGAGGGGGACGCGGGGAGACAGGGAGGCGACAAGCTGAGGGGCAAGGGCTGTGGCCTGAGTGCGATGCTCAAGAGCCCAGCCGCCAAGCGTCCCGCGGAGCCACCTTCAAGTCTGTCCTCCGCCACTCAGGACGTCACCCCAGGCCCAGGTCCCTAAACCCGTCCGATGATCCGTTTCCTCGTCCGTCGATGAGGACAAGGCCTTCCTCGTGGCTGCAACACGGCGACGTCCGAGGGGTCTGGTGCTCCTGCAGGTGAGGCCCTAACTCAGCGTGTGGCACACGGGGCTGCCCAGGGACGAGCTAGAGTCGCTGCGAATGCCCCTGGAGCCACGCAAGCAGGTGCTAGGCCGCCAAGGCGCCGGGCAACGGGGAGATGCAGGGAGACGCAGGGCTTGGGGAGACGCGAGCGTGAGGCAGCGGCCAAGGACTCTGGGGAGCATAGGAAGGGCCTGGATGTCGTCAGTGACAGGGAAGGGGAGAAGTCGAGGCTGGCGCAGGTGGGGTCAGAGGGGGAAAGCGCATGTGTAAAGGGGGTCCTGAGAAGCTGGGGGAGCCCACGGGGGGCCCGGCCCTCCGCCTGCCCGAAATGTTCCCAAGGCCCAGTAGGCTTAGGCAAGAGGGCACAGGACCTCCGCAGAGGCTCAGGATGAAGAGGAGCCTGTTTACTGGGGAACGCGGGTGCTGGAGAATGTGGGCACAAGGAAACACCGGGAAGGTGGGGCAGGGGCGTGGGCGGGACGCGTGGCGTCCAGGCCCGGATGCCTGAGCCAGCCTCGGATCTGCCACTAGCCAGCGGTTCCTGGCACTTATCCCCTTTGTCCCTTGGTTTCTTCATTTTAGACTGAGGGCAGCCCCAGTGGCCCAGCAGTTTAGCACCACCTTCAGCCCAGGGGGTGACCCTGGAGTCCCGGGATCGAGTCCTGCATCGGGCTCCCTGCGTGGAGCCTGCTTCTCCCTCTGCCTGTGTCTCTGCCTCTCTCTGTCTCTCTGTGTGTCTCTCATGAATAAATAAGTAAAATCTTAAAAAAAAAAAAAAAAGCAGGCAACCACCTCCGAGCCCCTGAGCCTCTGCCTGTGAGGGACCCTGGGCCTGCGGGCGCACGGCAGGCAGGGCCCAGCACAGACACAAAGCGGGCAGCACCGCCGGACATGGCCCGGCCTCCGGGCCCCGGGCTTTCCCAGCAGGCCTCCCGTGTCCCCGCTCTTGGGTGGCTCCGGGTCTGGTCCCAGGGGGCAGCCCCCCTCTCCGCGTCACCTCTCCCTCCCGTACACTGACTCTGGTTCCAGGAAAGGAACGGGGATCTCTGAATGGCACAGGGCCTGCTCCTGCTCCCTCCCTCCGAGGGGCCCTGTAGCAACCTCCAGGGGCGAGGGCCCTTCGTGCCCCGGCCTTGCAAGGCCGCAAAGGCCGCATCCCCGGGCCCAGGGCAGTGCTCCCCGACAAAGCCCGGCGCCTGGCTCCACACCCAGCCCGAACTCCGCTCTCCGTCCCTGGCCTCCCACCAGCTCCGTCCTGTCCTTGTCACTCCACTCGAAATGCCCAGGAACCGCTCGGTTCAGGGACGGCTCTTCTCGACGGTGCTACTGTGCAAGCCGAGCTACCTGCTGGCGGTCTTTGGGCAGCGGTCCAGTCCTTGTCCATGAAAGAGGGATGGAGCCTTGTCTACTGTACAGACTGGCAACCTCTTTGTCTTGTGCGGCTGAGAATGGACATGTGCTGCCGTCAAGAGATTTTTTAAATAATTTTTTTAAAGATTTTATTTATTTATTCATAGAGACACAGAGAGAGAGAGAGAGGCAGAGACACAGGCAGAGGGAGAAGCAGGCTCCATGCAGGGAGCTCGATGTGGGACTCGATCCCGGGTCTCCAGGATCATGCCCTGGGCTGAAGGCAGTGCCAAACCGCTGAGCCACCCGGGCTGCCCCAAGAGATTTTTTTATTTCACGGAGACACCAAGCCATTTTTAAAACCTCTTAACCTTGAAAAACTTCACGGCATACTCATAATGGGCTGGGCATTGTTTGAGGCGCTTTACCTGGATAATCTCATCGGCCCTCCCCAACACCCTGGGCCACAGTACCAGTACCACCTTGATTTTCAGAGATGGAAAATGAGGCACAGGGAGTCCAAATGAGGCCACGTAATTTATCCAAAGCTACACAGCACGTAGGTGTCAGGGCGGGGAGCTAAACCACGTTTGTTTGGCTCTGGAGCCCATATTCTTAACCATACATATGCTGCCTCTGTAGCATAATCCAGTCATGGTTAAGTGATAAAAACTAAAACAGCACATAGGATAAATGTTCAAGGAGCCCAGGGTGTGGTGCAGTTAAAAATGTGCAATAGACTCATCTACGGGACTGGCTCTTTTTATTTTAAGATTAATTTTTATTTATTTATTTATTTATTTATTTATTTTAAAAATATTTTATTTATTCATGAGAGAGAGAGAGAGAGGCGGAGACACAGGCAGAGGGAGAAGCAGGCTCCATGCAGGGAGCCGGATTAATTTATTTTTATTTATTTATTTATTTATTTATTTATGTATGTATGTATGTATGTATGTATTTATTTATTTATTTTAAAAATATTTTATTTATTTATTCATGAGAGAGAGAGAGGCAGAGACACAGGCAGAGGGAGAAGCAGGCTCCATGCAGGGAGCTGGATGTGGGACTCGATCTGGGGACTCCAGAATCACGCCCTGAGCCAAAGGCAGAGGCTCAACCGCTGAGCCACCCAGGTGTCCCCATTTTAAGATTTATTTATTGTAGAGAGAGAGAAAGCACAAGCAGGAGGTGCAAAGGGAGGGGGAGGGGGAGAGAGAATCTCAAGTGGACGCTACGCTGAGGGCGGAGCCTGACTCGGAGCCCTGGGCTCCTTGAACATTTATCCTATGTGCTGTTTTAGTTTTATCACTAATCAGCTTAATCTCAGGGTCATGACCCGAGCTGAGACCAAGAGCCGGATGTTCAACAGCCTGTGCCACCCAGGCACCCCAAGACCGGCTCTTTCAATCACTGACCATTAAATCCCTTGGCCTCTTTCATAAAGTAAAGGCAGTAGACCATGTGGACTCCATCGCTCCTCCTCCACGGTCGCGAGGGCAGAGCAGGGGGAAATCTGGACAGCTTGTCACAGGCTCCAAGTTCAGCTACAGGTTTTGGAATAGCCAGAGGGGGGAAGGCATTTTGGGTGCAAAAAAAACCGAAGTCACACGAGTGCATTCGTGAAGATGAATACAGTTGGGCAGCCAGGAAGGGAAGTATCTGAGGAGGAGAGATCTACTAGAAGGGGAGGCAAGGGTGTAGAACTAGATACAGGCCTCTTGTAGGGATGTGGATGTGGGTGGACAAATGGATGGACTGGAGAGAGGGGAGGAGGGAGATTCTGGAGGAAGGAGACCTGAGTGTTAAAGAGTCAAGTATATCCTTTAGGCCCCAAATGGGAACGATAAACCCCTACGCCCGGAGGCGGCATCGGCCTGGCTGCCTTCCCATCGTGCGCCGGCCCTGCCCCACGGCCGTTCCCCCGTGGCTGCCACATTCTCTTAAAATGTGAACCATGTGGCGACACTCTTGTGGAAAGCCCTTCCCGGCTCCTCATCACCTACGGCACAGCTTCCGTGTTTCTACTTTGTGGCCCACCATCCCCGGCTACCCCCCGAGTCACCCCAGGTTCTGACCGTTGCAAAACAGCCACGAGGTGCTGACCGTTAGCACGTTCTTTGCAGCAATCGCCCCGCGGCGGGCAGCGCAGGTAGACCGGACGGTGGCCAAGGGGGCGTAGACAAGGTGAATTTCAAAGACCCGTAGCGGTCCGTGGACAACGTGGTTGGCAGGTGGGGTGTGGGCGGTGAGGAGAGGGGAGGGGAGGGAAGATCCCTGGGTTTCAAGCTTCCACAAACCCATCGAAGGGCGAAGGGGAGCTAAGGAGAATCCTAAGAGAAGCACGGCGGGCGGAAGAGCACGAGATGGGTTAGAGCCAGCCTGGCACTGGGGTGCGCTGAAGACGCCCAGTGGAGATGCGAGAAGTCAAGCGGCTCAAGGGGGCTCAGGAGCAGGTTTGGGCAACGGGTCGGTGTGGGCGTGACGAGATTCTCGAGGGGGCACTGGTAGAGGGTGACCACGCCAGCACTGAATGGGTCTCTAGAGGCCAAGGATCCTGCAAAGGAGCTGCCGAAGCGTTTTATTTTTGTTTGCCCGATGCCTAGAATTGTCGAGCATACAGTAGATGCTCAGCACATGTGGCGAGAGGCTGGGCACAGCAGCAGGACACGCCTGAAGCCCGGAGGGAAGCCATCCAAAGCTGTAAATTAGAGAGGGAGTGGAGAAGTATTACGGAGCCTTAGGAACTCAAATGTGATTCTTGAGATATTTCAAATTCTTAACACGTGTCCAAAAAGTCCAGAGATTTGGAACACCACGAGGAAAAAAATGGGTAAGAATTCTCTTTCCTTTGGTAGGTCACAGTCAAGCAGAAGTCACAAGCTTTGTACCCCACTTTTGATCTTGCATATTGTTCGGATTTCTCTAGCAAGAGGCTCTTCAGACATGTGCACAATGGTGCATCTTAGGTCTCGGGGCCAGCGGCGCCTCTGTCCTTGGCTTAGTGTCGATGCACCGGCCCTGACAAGGTCAACTGGTGGTGCTCCCCAAGGGGCAATGCCCCAACAACATGAGACAGCAGCACTGGTTGGAAAGCTAAGACCCCATTGTCAAAGGCAACAGCAGTCCCAAAGGATGCCTTTGCCTTCCTTGTCTCAGCATCTGACTTCTCAATGCTGCTGCCTGGCTGCCAAGTCCCTCGATTTACTACTGCATTTCATGTGAGGGCAGCAAGGAAAGGACTTGGTCTCTGGTCCGACTCTATCAATCACAGGAGATTAAAGCAATGCATGGAAGGTGGAAAAAAAAAATCTATGTTTTTTAATGAACCCATCTTTCCAGTTTCAAAGAGGCCTGTAAACAGCTGAGTGAGATGAACCATAGTCCTCATAGGATCCTAAGGAATGCTGACTCAGAAAAACAGACGGCCTGTGGCCAAAAGAAATAGAGGTTTCTCAGATCAACATCTTGAATTTGGCTTACCCTGCCCAATCCACCTGGCAGGCACCTCTGGGGGAATGCCAACCACATCTGGAGAGACCTGAATTCCCTACCTTCTCAGTCACTGCAACAGGATGAGAGGGTTACTGTTTTCAACCTGGAAACCTGTCGTGTTGTGGTTGGTTAACGGTTGCCGTGTTGGCCACTGCTCAGAGCCGGATGCAGCACTCTTAATGGACGGGGCTGGCTTGGAATGTCACATGAGTGGGCCACGCTGAAGCCGGGCTGCCAGGAGCTCGGCCAAGCCACAAGATGGCAGGAAGCAGCTGCCCAAGAACACCCCCAGGAGAGCAGGGGGAGGTGGGCTTCTGGTGGGGAGTGTGGCCAATAGGCCAATCTTCCCAGCCACAGCCTCCCCCACTTGGGTCAGATCCGTAACAGCCACATCAATCACCTGGTAGTGTAACAACAGCTAAATGACATCATTCATGTCAAAAGTGTTTATAAGTTAGAACAGGCCAACAAAGGTTCATCTAAAGACAGTGGGTTCAGCATAATCAGTAACAACTGATAGACACCCACTGAATACAAAGAGAACGATGCTCCACCTTCCATCAGGTAATAGTCCCAGAAGGACGGGTACCTCAGCCAGTGTCCTGGTTCACGTGTGTCCTTCAGTCTGGTCTGCTGCGTCTGCTACATCGTTATGTAACCCAGACGGACACTCACTTCGGAAAACAGACACTAAATGTTTCCTAAAATTCTGACTAAAGTAGAGAGCACTTATTAGGTAAGACTTGGAAAATGTGGGCTCAGTGCTTGGGTGGTGGCGGCAGAGAAGGCTGGGTCCATAATCCAGAGATTTGGGCAGGGCCTCAAGCGCATCAAAACAAGTAAAATTAGGTAGAAATGAGGTAACTATTTACTTGCAAGGTTCTCCTGGTGTGACTCTATAATCAAGAATCACATGGGGCACCTGGGTGACTCAGTAGGTTAAGTGTCTGACCCTTTATCTCAGCCCAGGTCTTGATCTCAGGGTTGTGAGTTTAAGCCTCTACTTAAAAGAATCAGAGTGAGCTTTAGTCCAGGGTCTGGGTTTCACTTTCCCCGAGCGTGAACGGCTGAACAGGTAATACAAATGCTGACCCACTGTGTGTGTATGTGGCTGATGCTACGGGGAAAGGCACGAGACGCACATAATCCCACTATTCAGTGCTTGCTCGTGGGGAGAGCAAAATGCTGAAATAACACACCAACTTGGGAAGTACGTTCCTTTAGCTTAGGGATGGCGGGGTCACATGATCAAAACTTTTAGGGGTGGCGGCTGTGGGTTGGAATGATTGGAGCAACCCCCTTCTCTGGGTCAGAGGGCAACGGGCAGGGCTCAGGAAGGGGTCCCAGACCCAGCAAGCAAAAGTTGCAGCAGGTCAGACTCACTCAGAGCAACCTTCCGACACCAGGGAGTATTTGCATGTGGGTGGGGTTCTTAGGTCAGTGTTCTTAGAGTCATGGACACTCACCCCAAAGGAAAACAGGGTTCCTCCATCCAATTCCGCCCCACCCCTCCAGAGGCACCGAGCAGCAGAGGCCGATAATCAATTATGTCACAGTTTCCAAATCAAGACCAAACTCAAAGCCACAGCTCAACAACCAAGAAATGAAAGCAACACTGGAGGTCTCAGTTTTCAATTTAACTAAGAACGGAAAACTGTCTAAAGTGTTAGTCTGTAACATCAAAAAACTAATACCACTCAACCCCATACATTCCCGAGACCTTGTTTTTAGCGTTCTCACGGTCTTCCTAGGATTTTCCTTTGCTTTCTAAGTCTCATTATTTCTTTCACAAGTGTCATGCCCTTAAGGATACGTCCTGAAGTTCAAAGGCGTGCTCAGGGTCCTCATCAGAGGGGCTGCTCTTGCACGTCTCCCTTTCTTTTTTTTTTTTTTTTTTTAATTTTTATTTATTTGTGATAGTCACAGAGAGAGAGAGAGGCAGAGACACAGGCAGAGAGAGAAGCAGGCTCCATGCACCGGGAGCCCGACGTGGGATTCGATCCCGGGTGATTCAGATCACCGGTGAATTGTTAAGATCTTTGCAGAAACAAGATCTGGGCAGTAAGCAAACTCCATTCCCAGAGCTAAGCGAAGAGCATGGAACAAGGCAGGTTCCCAACATGGTTTCCCCATCCTCTCTCCCTTGTCTTTCAAGAGCTCATAAAAGTCAGATGGTGAAGGGAGAAGTATGAATGATTCATATCCTCATTCCTCAAACCCAGCAAGTTTCTGAGACATGGAAAATTCTAGGGGCAACAAACATTTAGAAATTAATTAAAAAAATAAGATAAAATAAATTAATTCAAGACTGCAAGCAACTCCAGCTCTGTAACCGTGGCGCCCAGCACAACACTCGGCATGTGAACAATGCTCAATGCGCTCTTACGGACTGAGAGGAAATCAGCAACCCACCTAAAACAAAATGGCCTGCAGAGATCAAATCAGAGATCACGGTTTCCGTACCTGCAGCTGCACCGCCATCGGATACTCGCTACGGCTCTGGTTTTCCCAAAGAACTTTCTCCAATCACAAGATGCAAGGAGCTGGCTGACCCCAGAGACCAGCAGCCCAGTGTGCCCGGTTCAGGTGGCTAGTCTGAAAGCTGCATTGTTTCATTATAGGACTAGGCCCTAAATGTTGGTACCTTTTTGTCTTTCAAGTGAACTCGAGCAACGTCTGGATACAGTTGGAATGCTTAGAGAATTCTTTTTTTTTTTTTTTTAAGATTTTATTTATTTATTCATGAGAGACACAGAGAGGCAGAGATACAGGCAGAGGGAGAAGCAGGCTCCATGCAGGGAACCCGACGTGGGACTCGATCCCCTGGGTCTCCAGGATCAGGCCCCAGGCTGAAGGCAGGTGCTAAACTGCTGAACCACCCAGGGATCCCCTGCTTAGAGAATTCTTGGTCGAGGGGTGCCTGTTGAGAACTTCTGAAACCAAAGTGTTTTGATGCCATCAATGTCTGATGCTTATCTCTGTGGAAGAAAATGCTCCTCCAGGAAGGGGTGCAGTGAGGAGGCCAGGTAGTGACATTTATTCAACACCCCTGATGGATAGGCAGCATGCAAGGAGCTTTACAGACATTGTTCTTTCTTTCTTTTTTTTTTTTTTTTCTTTTTCAAAGATTTTATTTATTTGAGAGAGAGAGAGAGAGAAAGGAGGGGAAGGGCAGAGGGGGAGGAAGAGAATCTCAGGTAGACTCTGATGCGGGGCTTGATCCCACATCCCTGAAACCACGACCCGAGTCAAAACTGGACGTTCAACTGACTGAGCCACCTAGGCGGCCCCCAGACATTGTTCTATTAGATGCTCACAACAACTCTCTGGGGTATTTGACAGATAAGAAAACCTGTCAGAAACTGAGGGTTACCAGAAGGGAGGTGGGTGGGGGACGGGTGAAATGGGTGATGGGGATTAAGGAGGGCACTTGTCATGATGAGCACCGCATACTGCATGGAATCGCTGAATCGCTATACCATGCGCTGGAAACTACTATTAACGCTGTATGTTAACTAATTGGAATTTAAATAAAAACTTGAAAAAAGGGGCAGCCCGGGTGGCTCAGTGGTTTAGCACTGCCTTCAGCCCAGGGCCTGATCCTGGAGACCTGGGATCAAGTCCCACGTCGGGCTCCCTGCATGGAGCCTGCTTCACCCTTGGCCTGTGTCTCGCCTCTCTCTCTCTCTCTCTCTCTCTGTGTCTCCCATGAATAAATAAAAAAATCTTAAAAAAAAAAAAACTTGAAAAAAATATCTGTCAGGGAGGGTAAGTCTAGAGTCCAAGGTCACAGAGGTAGAAAGGGGGAGTGGCAGGTTTAGGATCCAGATTTGAACATGCACTGGTAAATGGCCTCTGCAGAAGTGTCTTTACTAATGAGGGATACAGCATTCCTTACGATCCTAATTACTGAAGAATCCTGTAACAAACTCTGTTCTTAGAGCCTCCATATTCCAAGTGCTCTGCAAGGGAACAGGACCCTCGACTTCTGCTGTCACGTGCATAATTAGGATTTGTGTGATAGCAGATAAGGGAAACCAAGATGCAGATATTCCTTTGGGGGGAAAAAAGGCCCTTTCTCTGAAAAATATGTATATTTTTGTGTTTTTATATTTCTCAGTAACACCATCAACAAACTGAGCAGAGATTGATATACATGTAAAAACCTGAAGAGTTTTCTAGGCTCTCCCACCTGAGGCACACCGTGGCAGTAATCCCTCTAAGAGGCCCCTTTCCAGAAAATTAAATATGTCAGATCTTGGTTCATTCAAAAGGCACTGTTCTTTTTTTTCATTGTACACGCCTTGTATTTATGGAGGTTGATTTTTTTTTCCTATGATCTGAATTAGCAATAATAAAGAAGCAGGGCACTGAAAAGGAGAAAACTGCTAGCAAAATTGATATTTTAAACTTCTTTGTGTATCTAAACTACCTGGACATAAATAAATAAACAAACAAACAAACAAACAAATAAATAAAAACTACCTGGACAGTCTCTACTGATGGGATATTTCTTTTGTGTATGTGTGTTTTCTGATATTGTTCTTTCTACATTTAAATTCAATTAATACAGGGCAACCCCGGTGGCACAGCGGTTTTGTGCTGCCTGCAGCCCAGGGCGTGATCCTGGGGTCCCGGGATCCAGTCCCACGTCGGGCTCCCTGCATGGAGCCTGCTTCTCCCTCTGCCTGTGTCTCTGCCTCTCTCTCTGTGTGTCTCTCATGAATAAATAAATAAAATCTTTAAAAAAAAAAAAAAGACAAATGAGGACTACAGACGTATGAAAGACAACAAATTTAAAAATAAATAAATAAATTCAATTAATACACAGATAATGTATCATTGGTTTCAGAGGTAGAGGTCAGTGACTCATCAGGCTTCTATAACACCCAGTGTTCGTTACATCACGCGCCCTCCTTCATGCCCGTCACCCAGTTACCCCATCTCCCCGCCCACCTCCTCTCCAGCGACCCTCATGTTGTCTCCCTCTCCGATTTTATCTTGTTCTAATTTTCTCTCTCTTCTCATATGATCCTCTGTTTTGTTTCTTAAGTCGCACAGATGAGTGAGATCATAGAATTGTCCTTCTCGGACTTATTTTGCTTAGCATGATATCCTCTAGTTCCATCCACATCCTTGCAAATGGCAAGATTTCAGTTTTTCTGATGGCCGAGGAGTATCCCATTGTGTGTGTGTGTGCGTGTGTGCGCGTGTGTGTGTCTACACCACATCTTCCTTATCCATTCATCTGTCAACGGACAGCTGGGCTCTTTCCACAGTCTGGCTATTGTGGACATTGCTGCTATGAACAATGGGGTGCAGGCACCCGTTCGGATCATTACATCTGTATCTTTGGGGTAAATTCCCAGCAGTGCAACAATTGCTGGGTCATAGGGTAGCTCTATTTTCAACTTCCTGAGGACCCTCCACACTGTTTTCCAGGGTGGCTGCACCACCTTGCGATCCCACCAGCAGCGCAGGAAGGTTCCCCTTTCTCCGCATCCTCGCCAACATCTGTCATTTCCTGACCTGTGAGCTTTAGCCATTCTGACCGGTGTGAGGTGGCATCTCATTGTGGCAAAAGGCACCTTTCAAAGCCTGTGTTGTGGACTTGCATTCAACACGGTCCTGTAACAAGCCATTTATGAAGTATGAGAATCTCGACGCGGTGGCAGAAAGTACAACTGAGATCACAGACCCAAGAACAGCCACCAGGATACTTATCCTCAGGGTGAAAATCACATTTCTGAAGAAAACAGGATAAATATGGCGAGAAATACTTTTATAAACATAGCTGGGTGACTGTTGCCAAAGGAGGTGTTTCATTTGGCAAGAATCGGGGAGTCTAAAACCAGCCTTAATGTCAGAGGGACTTGTAACTGGAGACGTGTCGCAGAGCCTCGTGAAGCCTTCTGGAAGCCATCAGCCCAGACCCAGAGCCTGTGCTTGGAGGCTGGCTCTGGCCGCTGGAAATGATGCCACTACCATCGCTCCCCATTTTTTTTTATGTTTGGGAGAGAACTCCTGATGCCCCTTAACCTCTGCTTGCCTGCCACATACTAGAGGATTTATACATCTATACAAAAATCTATATTAAAAAGAAAATGTGGGACACCTGGGTGGCTCAGTGGTTAAGCGCATCTACCTTTGGCTCAGGTCGTGATCCCAGGGTCCCGGGAGCAAGTCCCACATGGGGCTCCCTGCATGGAGCCTGCTTCTCCCTCTGCCTGTGTCTCTGCCTCTCTCTCTGTGTCTCTCATGAATAAATAAATAAAATCTTAAAAATAAATAAAATAAAATAAAATAAAATAAAATAAAATAAAATAAAAATATAAAATAAAAACTGACCAAACAGCCTATTAGAGAAAGTAAACTTTTTGAGAGCTTACTTAGATTCACTTTTAGGATCTTGTGGTCACAAGACCAAAAGGGCTCTGTTCAAAATTCCATATTCTGGGCAGCCCGGGTGGCTCAGCCGTTTAGTGCCACCTTCTGTCCAGGTCATGACCCCGGGGTCCTGGGATCGAGTCCCACGTCGGGCTCCCTGCATGGAGCCTGCTTCTCCCTCTGCCTGTGTCTCTGCCTCTCTGTGTCTCTCATGAATAAATAAATAAAATCTTTTAAAAAATTCCATATCCTGCTTGATTTATGTTTTCCCAATATGTAAAAACCCAAGAAGTAGGCTGACCATTAGCGAGTTATTCACTGTACCCCAGTGCAGTCATCTGAACTACGCAGAGTGCTGGAAGCTTCAGGGTTGAGCGTGATTTCAACAGCTTACCACAGTGGAGTAGCTCAAATCCCAGGAAATGCAGTGTTTGCGTATGGTAAGCAACAAAGAACAAAGTTTGAGCAATAATCTTCTATTACATTAAGAGCAACTAAACAGACATGTCCTACTTCTCCTGCTCCAGTGGTCAAGAAGGGATGCTGAGAGATCAAGGCTTCATGAGACTCAGAAGAACAGAAACCCTCACAATGGCTCCGAAAAGCTCCCGTTGCACACACGGGGACAGTCTGCGGTTCTGTTGCTTCTAGAATCCAGAGGGAAACAGAGCTACCCCAAGTGCATACACGTTCCCGTGAGAATGTGCCCCAAAAGTAGTAACTAAAGCTGTTCAACTGAGGATGGACCTTAGTCTGGTTGCTCCTCTACTGACTTTCCTGCCATATGACACGTTACAAACCGGGACTGTCTCCCATTCCCCCCTGGTCCTCTCTGGGGGCCGGGGAGGGCAACGGGACAAGGGGCTCTAAGCCTCTGACTGAGGGACCAGAGAGAAGCGGAAGGAGCTTCTCCAGGACGTGCCCAGCTCGGCTGCAGCCCCGCCGGAGGCCGACCCGAGCACGGGGCCCCTTGGGCCAGGGCCAGGCTGCGGGGACAGGGCGGGAGGGACCGTGGGAGAGCGCTGAAGTCAGCGGCTCCCCAGCCTCTGAGTCAGCACCTTCCAGACCAGAGGGGCTGTCGGGAAACAGACTTCTCGCCCACAAAACCCCAAACATCACAGCCGTCCAGGAACTCGAAACCCACGGGCACGGTTCCGGAGCGGGAGCCCCAAGCTCACCCCACGTGCCAAGGCACTGGGGGCTGGAACCCCCCTCCCGCCCCGTCCCTGCCGCCAGCTTCGATGCTGGAGACACGTGGCCGGAGGAGCTGCTACGCTCAAGGGCAGCAGCACATCCTGCCTGGAGCCGGGCTCCGTCTTACGTCCTTCCTAAATAATCAAACACAACAGTGACCTCATTCCAGAAACTGTTTTCCCCACTAAGACTTGGAGAGCTTCGCGTTTTGACTAGTTGTCGCTTTTCAAGCGAAGGGGTGGGGAGGGTACGTGGGGAGGCGCTGGCAGGAGAGCCAAAGTGTTCCGATCAATGAGGTATTACAGTCATTCAAGCTTAACTGCTGCTTAGGATAGAATATTACCCCAAAGAAGCAAGACACAAAATTGTATACTTAGAAGAAAGAGTTTGGAAAGCAAGATACTAACCTCTTGAAGTATGATCGACGGAATTATGAACAATTTATTTCACTTCTTTCTACTCTTCCAAACCTCAGGATGTTTCTCCAGCTATCTGACCGAGCACACTGTTTTGGAAGGAACGCGTGTGAACCAGTGCGGGAAGAGTTCCTCCGGGAGCACCAGGTGGTCCACACTCACCCTGGTCACCAAGAAGGGGGCAGACGGCAAGGACTGACCAGACAACTATCGATCGGATCGGTTTTCGAATTTTCTTTTGTGAACGTGCATGGCTTTTCCAATGGGGCGGGGGGGGGGGGGGGGGGGGGAGGAGAAAAGACGCACCACCCCAGCCATGCTGAGAAGTTAGTGACTTGAAACACAGTGTGTGGGGGAGCCTCCGGGGCGTCAAGAGCCTCCCTGCTCTCTACCCAGGGACGTGTGAGAGTCTCCCAGTACCACAGGGTTGTACGGATCATATGGAGTGCAGGGAGAGAACCCCCCGGGGTGGAAATCCGAAATGCAAGGGTGCCCTGCACCCCTAGGCCCTGTGCTGTATTCAGAGAAATGTTAACATCTGAGGGAGGAGAGGAGGCATCTACCGCGCGCTGGGCCCTGCCTCCTACCAAGCGCCACGTCTAGGTCTTTCTTCTTCAGTTTTCAAAATAACGCAGAAACGAAGGGCGATGAGCCATTTTGAGGCAGGAAACCCAAAAGCATGAGAGGGAAGCCACAGGGCAGCAGGCTGATGAATTAGGAGGACGGACTCTGCACACGTCATCTGACCTGGAAGCCCCTGCTCCCTGGCAATAGGGACACAATATGGTAGGAGCAGCCTTCTGGATAAAGACATAGCAGAGGAGAAAGGAGAGACAGTTTCATGAGACTATTTGCTAATATGTTTGAAACAAAAAACACTGCTGTAAGCCAGTTATAGATACTGCCAGGCTCCTTGGAGCTTTTATGGGAGACTAAAAGGGCCTGGGAGGCCACTCACCACGCTGGAACCCCTGAGGCAATGCCTGGCAGTTTATGGGGCCGGTGGGGTTGGGGGGGGTAGGGGAAGGAAGGGATGGCCCCTCTTGCACTGGCCAGCAGGGGTGGCATTGACTCAGAAAGGACCAAGGGCTCAGTGAGCCCTGTTATCCCAGGCCGAGCGCTAGGTGCCGTGTGCACGAGCTCTATTGCTTACAGGAGCTTGAAGCCCAAAGTGACACAAGCAGCAGGTGGTGGTATGGGATTTAGACTCAGGACTGCCTGACCCTTAGCACTTTTTCTGCTAACTCAGAGCCATCCAGCGAATCCCAATCTATCCTCACTTTGACAGAGAAAAGAGCAGATCCCTGTGGCACACTCAGAAATTAGGAAGAAACCTAATTTCTTCCACCTGTGACATTCCCCGTGACATCTTCCTTCCGTTCCTCTATGACAGTCACATGGCCTGCACTTTCTGGAGCAATCCCAGTTGTGACCATGCTGGCCCCACCGCTCCCACGGGTGTCCTCATACTTGTCTCCCTGTGTGGTCAGCCCCAGGAGGCCTCCCCTGCAAACCCACGTCTGGGCCACTCGCAGTACTTGCTCCTTCCAAAGAAGGATGGTCATTCCTCTCACAGTGACGGGTCATTTTTTTTTTTTTAAGATTTTATTTATTTATTCATGAGAAACACACAGAGAGAGGCAGAGACATAGGCAGAGGGAAAAGCAGACTCCCTGTGGGGAACCTGATGTGGGACTCAATCCCAGGACCCCAGAATCATGCCCTGAGCCAAAGGCAGATGCTCAACCACTGAGCTACCAAGGCATCCCGACAGGTCATTTATATGCTCTGATTTGCGTCCCATGTTTCTGCTTTATCTTCCCTCCTATACTCAAAGTTCCAAATCAGTGCGTCCCAGCTGGAAGCCCACTCTCGAGGGAGGAATCCCAGCAACAACAGCATACACAGCCAGAGGAACTACAATCCTGCCTAAGGTTGTTGCACTCCCCGGATTCGCAGGCAGCCCTGGTGTTGGATGGAATGAACCCCCTGAGACACGATTTTACTGTATCTCATCTCAGAATGCAACTCCCAGAATGGGGAACGGCCAAACTGTAATAGAACTAGAATCCATGGAAAGTCTTACGCTTACATGAAAAAACTTTAGTGCTCAAACATGACGCCACAAAAGCTTGGCTTGGTTGTAGTTCATTTGAAAAATTAAAAAAAAAAAAAAAAAAAAACCTTCAGCTTTTGGTAGCAAAGCTAAAAAACAAAACAAAACAAAACAAAAAAAACCCCAGCTCAACAGTATCACGTGCTGTTTCACAGACGAGACAAAGGAAAGTGGGCACATTGTTAGGGTGCGTTAATGGAAGTGGAACGCCCAGATCACAGAAATGTTTGGCTGAACTGTGGGCTGGGCCCTCGCTCTCCAGGATGACAAATAACACCCTCGATTCTGAGAAGCACGCTCAACAACAGAGCCCTCTGAGAAGGGGGTTGGGGGGGAGAGACTCGGTGTCTAGTGCAGAAAGAAGAGAACAGACCCGAAAAAAATAAAAAAAGGAAGAAAAGAGAAACCTAAGGAATTTTCAGAGGTTTGACAGGCTGTCATATGGAGGAGGGCGTCCAGAATGTGAATCAGCGGGTGGAAATTACTGAGAAACAGTTTTCTGCTCAATCAAAAAGAAACTTCCAAACCGCATCTGCAGGAGATGCAGAATGATGGCCCCCAGAGATGACCCGCAGCCCGATCCCCAGAACCCCAGGAGCGGTGACATCAAAGATCTCGAGATGGGGAGACTCTGGGATCACCCTTGTGGGTGCAACAGAATCACAAGGCTTCTTCTAAGAGCGAGCCAGAACGTCAGAGAGAGAAAGAGAGGGAGGGAACAACAAAGCAGAAGTCAGACTCCGCGAGAGGTCTGAGGATGCCACGCTGCTGGCTTTGAAGATGGAAGAAGGGGCTAGGAGCAGCCCTTAGAAGCCGGGACGGGGGATCCCTGGGTGGCGCAGCGGTTTGGCGCCTGCCTTTGGCCCAGGGCGCGATCCTGGAGACCCGGGATCGAATCCCACGTCGGGCTCCCGGTGCATGGAGCCTGCTTCTCCCTCTGCCTATGTCTCTGCCTCTCTTTCTCTCTCTGTGACTATCATAAATAAATAAAACTTAAAAAAAAAAAAAAAAAGAAGAAGCCGGGACGGGCAAGGGAATGGATTCCCCCTGCCCAGAGCTTCCGGGAAGGCACGCAGCCCCGCTGACACCTGGATTTTACCCAAATGATATCCACTTCGGACTTTTGACTCTCAGGACAGTAACAGAACACATTTGTGTTGTTTTGAGCCACTAAGTCTACAGCGACTGGTCAAAGCAGCGATAGGGGAAGAACACGATGTCTAACAAGGGAAGGACCACTCCCGGCCCCAGGGAGCGCCCCGTCCCGGGAGGCAATCAAGAAGAAACTAAGCACCTACCTGTCAGGAATGCTGTGCCAGTAAGTCCTGGAGGACGCACAGCCCACCCCTCTGACTCTGGGGGTCCACAGGCACGTGGCGGGTGCTGGGCCTGCCGCCGTGTCCTGCTCGCTGGTCCCCCCTCCCAGGCCCAGTGGCAGGCAAGGCTTGCCCTCGCCTTCTCCCGGGGGGAAGCAGGTGGTCAGACGGGGCGCCCTGCGGGGGGGGATGCGCCCTAGGGGGGCCCGGGCTGGCGGGGAGCCTACCTGAGCAGAGGACCCCTCGGTTCCTGGCGCAGGAGAAGTTGTCACACTGGCAGAAAGGGCCGTAGATCTTCCCGAACTCGCTCTCGAAGCAGGAGCACTGGTTGCAGCTGCACTCCCCGCGCCCGCTGCACAGCGGCCTGCCCTCGGCTTCGCGGCACAGGTGCTGGCGGCCGCTCTGGCTCTCCCCCTCCTGGCACTCGCACCTGCTGCCCAGGTGGCCGGGCTGGCACTCGCACAGGCCGCACACGTAGGTGCCCTTCCCGCCGCACCGGGCGCTGTCGGGCTCGGGGCCCGCGCTGCAGCCGCACCGGCAGTGGTAGGCGACGGCCACCTGCAGGCTGTCCCGGAAGCCCACGGGCCGCAGCGTGAACGCGGCCGCCGCTGGGCCGCCCGGGCAGCCCCGGGCCTCCGCCGCCACCTCGAAGGTCGCCTGCGTGGAGGGAGAGAGCAGACGCTGGGGCGCGGCCGGCCGGGGCCCCCACCAACCCCCCCTCCCCGGCACCCAGGGGCCCGGGCGAGCCGCCCCGGGGGGTCCCGGCCCCTGCCCGCAGAGGGCACGCAGCCCGGCCTGAGGTCACGGGAGGGGGTGCCCCCCTGCATTTCACCTTCATCCTGTGCCCCCCCCTCCCCACGATGAAAGTCACGCACCCCGCAAATCCCTTCTGGCCACGTCCTCTGTGCCAGGCCCCGAGCTGGACATGCCCTGACCTCACAGGCCAGACGTCCCCAGACCCTGGCACCTGCGCCCCCGACGAGGGACGAGAGGGCCCTGGGTCCCTTCCACAGGGTCTGTTTCCCTGCAGACACACCCAAAGGCTACGTGGCCCCAGTTCTCCCTCCGACTGGTCCTCCCAGCTGCATCTCCCACAAGATGACAAGTCATCACAGACGACACACGCCACGCACACGGACAGACTATTTCTCTTTAAACAAAGCACATGGGGCAGCCCGGGGGGCTCAGCGGTTGAGCGCCGCCTTCGGCCCAGGGCATGGTCCTGGGGTCCTGGGACGGAGTCCCACGTCGGGCTCCCTGCATGGAGCCTGCTTCTCCCTCTGCCTGGGTCTCTGACTCTCTCTCTGCATCTCTTGTGGATAAATAAATAAAATCCCTTTTCTTTTTATTTATTTTTTTTCTTTTTCCTTTTCTTTTTAAAATATTTTTTTTTTTAAAGATTTTATTTATTTATTCATGAGAGGCAGAGAGAGAGGCAGAGACACAGAGACACAGGCAGAGGGAGAAGCAGGCTCCATGCAGCAAGCCTGACGTGGGACTCGATCCCGGGTCTCCAGGATCACACCCTGGGCTGAAGGCGGCGCTAAACCGCTGAGCCACCCGGGCTGCCCTCCTTTTCTTTTTAAAAAGTCATCTATAACTGGCTTTACTGGCCACTCTTAGGTAACAATGTGTCTTTTTGGAGAACACTGAAAACATGTTCTTTCTAAACGTTCTACAGATCCCTATCACTTTGGGGTCTTTAGAACTCTAAAAGGCCTCCCCTCAGATTCTGTGACATCCAGGGACACCCCAGGGTGGGGGCAGAGGAGACTGAGCAGGAGGGCAGACCCAGCGCTCAGCCGGGTCTTGGCAGCAGGCGTGACTCCAGAGGCCTCAACGACAGACATCCAGGAAGTGGGGTCAGCCAAGGGGCGTCCCAGGAGGTGCTGTTGGACAGGTGCACTGAGGATGATGGCCAACAGCCAGAGTCAGAGGTTGCTGGGAGAGCACAACCAGCTGCAGACGGTTGGGACGACCCCACCCCCACCCTCCAGGTCTACACAGACGGTAGGAGGAGGCAAGGGGAGAAATGGACAGAAGCAAGCTCAGTGCCAAGTTTCAAGGACCTGAGATATATCGGTGGGCTCTTGGGTAAGGAAGCAAGATGAGGACCCACCCGGGAACCGAAATCCATCTAATGACAACAAACACGAATAGTTCCTGAGTGTCAGGTGCCTCCCTGCGCCAGGCACCGTGCTGGGCATCCCCACCGGGGTCTCGGTCACGGGGCCTAAAATGAGGCCTTCTCACTCACTAGAGAGAAAACACGGCTGGTGGGTGGGGGAGCTTAGCGCTGTGGGGTGGGGCGGGGCTCTCCCTGGCACGTCATCCCCTGGACGTAGGGGATGCAGCAGATGCTCAGTGTCCACATCCGGGTACAGAGGAAGAGGCCGTCCTGCTAACTGGAAGCACCACGCGATGGTGATCCCCAAGGTGGTGACGAGGCATCTCCAGACCTCCCGGCCTTGGGCTAGCGATGACCCACACCGACAGACAGGAGAGAGGTGGGAAGCCTGTCGGAAGCCGCCCACAGGGCTGTCGAGAAAGCGGAGGTGAACATCCGTCCCTCCGGACAGAAGCCATGACTTGCGCAGGGCCACGAGCTCCCAAGGCTACAAGCGTGCGGGCCTCGTTAAATGGAAAGCTCTCGCCTCCCAAAGGCGTCAGAAGTGGAATAAGCTCCAAAGGGATAACCGAGACCGCGAGCCAAAGGGGTTTAATGACTGAAGAGCTGGGAGGAGTGGCTCTGTGAGCATCGCCTGCCCCCAGGGAAACTTGCGGGCATCAAGGGACAGAGTAACAAGAGAACGAAGCGTCCCTGGTCTTACCGACGTGTCTGTGCTCGCCGGGGAGTGAGTGGAGAAGCCAGGGGAGCCCCCGCGTCGGCGCAGGCAGCCAGCTCCCCGGATTCAGGAAGGCTCACAGGCTGCCTGCCTGGCGGGCGGAGTAAGGAGGACTGGCCCGCAGGCGTCCTAGGGGCCTTCCCTGGCCAAGCCCGCGACCGGCCCGTCCCAGCTGTCGGGCCCACGCAGCCTGGCGTGCGACCAGCCACCTGATAACCAGACAAGGGCTCCGTCTAGTTCAGCCACTGGGGCTCGCAGGTCCTGCCGGGCACAGGGATGCTATAAAAAGTCCTTTAGGAACAACGAGTCCATCCGTTCTGCTAACCCTCCTTGCAGAGTCCATTTCCCGGAGGGATCAGGAAAGAATCCAGAGTCTGTCAAGCAGCTGGAACGAGACTTTTTCCTGATTACTGTGGACTTCAACCGGTACTGAAGGCTCCCCCAGTTCCTGGAGACTTTCCATCTCCCACTCTGAGATTCCAGAGGAAGGTCATGGACACAGCAGGCCTCCCTCCCATCCAGTCTTGTTATTTAAGCCTCATTGGGATGCTCCCGGTTTCCCCACAGGGCTGTTGGCTTGACCCACGCTTTCAAAAGGGCTGCCCAGCCCCCACCCCAAACCCACCAAACCGGGGGCTGTACCGATGCCAAGTCCACCAGGAGCTCGCTGAAACAAAGCGCTGGGCATGGGCATGGGGTAACAGAGCCCCAAAGGAGGGGACAGGAGAGGGGGACGCTGTGGGAAGCCCGTGATGGGGCTCACTAGGTCCTTTGTGCCGGGTGTTAGCGCGGGCTACGCGGCTGGCCACTTGCATACTGATTTGTCAAAGTCAGCTCATGAGAAAGCCAACTCCCAGTGGCCAGGCCCACTCAGTCAGCACTGGCTGGTGTTGGGACCAGGGGAGGAAAATCAGGGAAAAAACTGAAATCACTGGAGAAGGGGACCTCATTGGATTTGACACTTCCAAGGCTTAATCTAAGGCGGACTTCTTTTGTCCCTCGCCCCGTACCAACTCTCCTGCTTCCTGCCGGAGAGATCTCCTAACCCAGAGGATGCAGGAGAAGTCACCAGACCACGGCGTCTGGCTGGAAGTGAGCATAATGCCTCTGTTTGGTCCCCCTCCACCGTTTCTGCAGGAAGCTTTAGTTACAAGGGGGTGAGACTCAGCTGGCTGCCACTTGAACCCAGCCGTCCCAAGGCTGCACCCCCACACACCCCCATAGGCCATGTCCTCATCTACGGACCAGACCCAGGGATATCCTGACCGCTTTCCCTAATCCCGAATCTCCACGTAAGTTCCTGAGCCCTTCCGCCTGCCTCCTGCCGTTCCCCAAACCACAGCACCTGCCAAATAACAGCCAGATACCTTAGCTTGGCACCTACGTCCTACCCGTGTGGCCCAAGCCTGCCTCTGCAGCCTCAACTCCAGCCACCCTCCCCCTTGGGGGCAGCAGCATGTCCAGGGACGGGTGAGTGGCTGCTGCCACCGCCCCTGCAGTAGAGCCAGGGGCCATGTGACGCCCGTGGCCTCTTGGACAGCAAGACAACACTGGACAGTGAGCCACCCTGGGGGCCTCCCTCTGAGCCAAAGGGGGCTGCTGACCACCCGTGGGGAAGAGCTGTCCAGGGCGATGAGTGTGGGAGAAGCTCCTTTCTTCTGTCCCTATTTCAGATCCTCTACAACTCATCCCAATATAACCGAGATTTTTTGTTTTTGTTTTCGTGGGGAAAAAATGCCATTTAAAGTCCTTTTTCATCTTCTAGCCAATGTTCTCAGTTTCCCGAGCTATCCTAGCAAAACCCAAAATCTGTACATGAGGGGGTCTGTCCGTAAGCGGTAGTGATGCCACCTGGGGCTTCCTAGGAAGATTTGCTTCCCAAGTGCATGAGGGAGAACACAGATTTGACTCTGAGCGCGCATGGCTCAATAGCAGCAGGACTTCTGGGAAGTTTCTCGGGTCCCCCCCCCTTGGAGCCCCAGTCTTTCTCACATCAAGTCAGGGTAATGGGTACCTTACAGGTGCTGCAGGAAGCAGAGGAAGCCGCGGTCACGGTAAATCCCCATGAAATGGGGTTTATACAACTCGTGTTATTGCCTCCACGGTCAGGAGGACTAGTCAGGAGATCTTGGCTTGAGTTGCAAGTCCACCACTCGTTAGCTGGGGGATCTGGGGCGGGTTGTCACGCTCCCAAAGCTCAGGATGCTCAGCAGCAATGAGCGCAGCACCCCATTCCCTGCCCCCCCAAGTCTTGGGGTGCATGCACTGAATGAGGGAAGGTGCATAAAAGCTCTCAATAAATGATGCTCCCTATGGAGGGGGTGCTTCTTTGTTGTCATACATTGCTCTGAAACGAACCCTTTGAAGCAGATACGCTAGATCAGAATCACAGCCATCAAGAGGCCAGGGAAAGGTGGTCTAAGGTACCAGCATCACAGCCGGAAAGCCCTGGCTCCGCTCTTCTCACCTGTCCTCACAGGGCAGTTCCCCCACTGCTGAACGAGAGCTAGCTCATCGTGGCTCCTAAGGCTAACTGCACATGCCTCCCGAGCCCACGAGGGGCCCCAAGAGTCTCGAAACAACTTTCTCGTGTTTGCTTAAGGCAGTAAAAACTGCTTGAGTTTCTTGCATCCCAAAAGAAACCTATGGATTATCATTATTATCAACAAACATGAGTTCCTCTGACCTTCCTGGTTTCCAGACAATTCATCGTGACACTTGTCACTCACTCGTCCTTTGAAAAAGAGAGAGGAGAGAGAGAACTGAATGCAGAACTGCAGATGCAGTCTGACCCACACCAAGAAGAGAGGATCCATTCTCTCCGGGGTTTCAGAATACTTCTGTTAACGCGACCTCAGCTGCCGCTTTTCCCTTTTTTTTTTTTCCTTTTTTTTTTTTTTTTAAGCGACATTGTTCATTCAACATTAAGCCTTTGAGGATCAGAATCTGTCCGATTCTTTCTTAAAAATCACTCTCAAACCGAATTTCCTCTACCCTGTTAATCTTCTGAGCTAAATGCAAGATATCAGCCCTATGATTTCAAGCCAGCTGAATGCTGAGAGTGATTTTAGACCTTGGTTTTCCTGTGTGATGAGATAATCTGCGTTCTCCAGTTCTGTGACCTTCTCACATTTGATAAGCAGGTCTTCTGTGAGTTCAACTGCAGCCAGGAGTGACCGCGAACAGATGAGAGAACGTGGAACCTCACGCAGGTCCTCCTCCAGCTGACGTTACTAACACTTTTAGGGAGCAAGTTGCCTCAGCTACGAGTCCGCCTAACTGCGCTGTCATCGACTTACATGATTATCTGACTTGTAAGGTCACCATCAGACCTTGTCAAGGACTTTCCTGAAACCCAGGTGTCTCGTGTGTGTGCTGTGGATCTTCTTTCTCACCTGTGGCCCGCTGCACCTATTTCTCCAGGTAAAGGGCTCCTTGTTTGGGTGCTTTTCATGCTTTTTTGCCTTCCTGACACACTGCACCAGACATTTACCCACAGATCTAAAGAACTCACTTGTGTGTCCCTTTCCCTGGTTATCTCTGCCTCCTTCTGTTTTCCAGAACTGTCTCTTTAGGGGCACCTGGGTGGTGCAGTTGGTTAAGCGGTCTTCGGCTCAGGTCATGATCTCAGGGTCTTGGGATCAAGCCGAGTCGGGCTCCCTGCTCAATGGGGAGCCTGCTTCTCCCTCTCTCCCTGCTACTCCCTCTGCTGTGCTGTCTTGCTCACATATTCTGTCTCTCTCAAATAAATAAATAAAATCTTAAAAAAAAAAAAAAAAAAAAACTCCTCTCTTTAAACCTTGTGACTATTAGGCTTCCGTGCTTTTCAAAAAAATCACCTGAACTGATTAATCATTATAACCGGTCAAGACAACATAAATATATTGTGAAATCTGACAAGTACTAACTATAAAATTTTATCAGAAGTAGTGAGACGAAGCTTTCCCCACCCAAATAGTTCACGTATGGGTAAAATATTACTTACTGCTAAATAAGTCCAGGATTAATTCTATTCCTATTTTGCATCTATCTAGAATAAAGTACACCTTCCAAAAAGCCTGATTCATAGAATTAGGAAGATGAGACTAGAAATATTTTTTTTACAGTAATGTCACCTTATTCTAGGAGCACCTTCTGAGTTAAATGCCATAAATAATCATTTTTCACTTTTAATGATGTATCATCTAACAACTCATTGGGCCCTCTTTTTTAACAGAAGAAAACTTGGAAAAAAGATGTCTTAAATCAAGATTTATTACTTACTCATTAGAGTCCTTCACTTTCTCAATGTTGACACCATATTTTGAATTGTCCCTGTGGTGGAGCAAGGCACCACAGTAAGATTTAGAACAGGGGAGATGGATGCCTGTGTGTCGCAATGGGTGAAGGGCAGCTGTGACCAGAGATGGCATGTGGGAAAGCCCCAGAAGACCATACCGAGGTGCAACCAGCCATGCGGCTCTACCTACATCTCTTTGAGTTGTTTCCCTGGAGCCCAGGGTCTAAGTCTGCTTATATCCACCATGGCCATCATGAGTGCTTAACACCCCAAAGATATGGTCATCTATTTTCAAGGTCCCTATAAATTTTTTGGCTTCAGTTAGATTCCTTTTTTGTGGGGGAAGAGAACATTCTCTGTCTTTCTATATTCTCGGCAATGAAACTGTCAACATGGCAGGGAAAGGATCCACGGCAGCAGGAAGGTCTGGAAGACATGTGGACAGCTCTCCATCACCACTCTGCCTGCCCCTGTGCCCGTGTGTTTGTTCTCTGTTCCTATCACCCATATATTCTCCTCCCTCTCCTCAAGGCCCTGGTGTGGCACACAAGCACAAACCTTTACATACAAGGTTTCCTCCTCGTCATTTAATTATACCCACTTGATCCACGCAAAGCTTCTAAGCCTTCCATTGCTGGGGAGTTATCCATCCCATGCGATCAAATGAGAGAAAGTGGACGGCTCTCTTCATATTTTGCAGAAGGGAAAAGTGAGATCAGATTATCCAAAGCACAGAACAAGCTGTGGAGGACTAGGAATGAAGGGCAGTTCTCTTAGATTCGTTCCCACCATACCCTCCCCAACCTAATTTCATCCCTGGCACATGAAAATAATGATGGTTTAAAATACTAAGGGCACAATGTCAAGTGGAGGAAGCCTCAAGTGGCAATGCTATCTACCGCCTGGAGATTTTTAACAAGTCCGCCTGGCACCCTGAAGACACAACACATAGCAGACATCCCCCCAGGATGCTGAGTTGGAAGACAGAATATAAACCCCTGAAGGACTCTAGTAAGTCACAGAAGTTACCAGGAGCCAAAGAACGAGGACCAACACTAACAGGTATAATTGGAGGTGAGGACTTACCGTGTCCCCAATTTTCAGGCCTTCGCACTTCCTCTGGCCAGGGTAGGACACACCGTCCTGGCAGGTAGCAGTGAAGAAGAGGTTAAGATCCTCAGGCTGATCCCAGACAGACAGCTCCACTTTAGACCGGATGCTCTGAACAGAGAGAGAAGACGGAGCCAGAACCATTTAGTACAAGTTGCAGTGGAGATGTTTTCCACACTGGTTCTCTGAGGCCCGCATGATGGTCTCTAACTCATGAGCCAGGCCAATGCCAAGAGCCAGTGGTTCCCTTGGTTCCCTGCCCCCTCCTCATCCTTTCCCTTCTCTCCACACCCACACACCACCTTGCTAGACCTGGCCCAAAGTCTCCCGCCGTGAGCTCAGAGAAGTTGACAATAGTCCACTTGCCATATGGTAACTTTATCTGCTTCCAAGGGGGGATGCTCTGTCCCCATTCGCTCTTCCAGAGTCACCTCTCATCCTCACTCAGCTTTGGACACGCAGATCCTCAACTCTTGCCATGTGTTCTCTAGACTCTGGGGGTCAACATGGGCTTAGGATAATGCTCCCTTAGTCAACGGCTCTTCTCTCTTCTCTTCCCTGGGCTAGCATCTCATCAACCTTCAAAACCAGTTCAGTAGGCATTCTCTCCTGGAACCTGTCAATCCTCACACTCACACCCTCCATCAGATGAGGGCCACATCCTTTGAGTTTTGAACTACGTTCTGAAAGAATAGTATCTTACATGTGGATTATGAACTCAAGATGGGGAATGAAATAAAAATCGAGCCAAAATTACCCATCAGAATGGAAAAAAAGAAAAGACCAAAAATATCAGGTGTTGGAAAGGATGTGGAGCAACTGGAGCCCTCACCTTGCTGGTGTGAGTGTGAATATGCACAAGCTTTGAGAAAACCATTAGGGCAACATCTACGATGCTTGGACCAACATTGGACCTAGCAATTCACTGCAGGATTGTACCCAACAGAGATGTGTACTGACCAGAGACACCTACGTGAAGGTTTATAGCAACACTGCCTGCAAGAGCCAGAGACCAGAACCACCCAAATGCTTGTCAACAGTAGAACAGACTTTTAACAAAACAATCATGGTGTGTTTGCACAATACCATCCAGTAACAATTAATGAAATACAACTACATTCCACGACATAGATGAATCTTATAACACGGCCTGAAAGAAGCCAGACACAAAGAGCATATGTACTGTATGATTCTACTTATATGAAATTTAAAAGGAGGCAAAATTAATGGTTATCGTTGCAGGGATAAGCAATGGAAGAGCGCACAAGAGGTGGTTCTGGGTGTTAGTAATAATCAAGTTTTGACCTGGATGCTGGATACTCAGAAGTATTTAGTTTGTGAAAAGTTTGTGCAATTTTCTGGACGCCTGTAAAGTCTAAAAACTGGCCACTGAAAATCCCTCAGGAGGACACACGTGGGAGGCTAAGGCCCAATGAACTGGCATGTGTCTAGGGGCACGTCTTACAAAAAATAAATGTTTATACATGAAGTAAATTCAATACGGCAGGATACACACACTCTGAGAGACACACGGACCCCAAGGTTGACTGATGAGCCTCGAGGCCCCAACCCTCCTTTATCAGGTGCAGTTCAGGGGACAAATTGAACAGATGGCTGGAATAACGGCCTCTCCCTCTCATGGGGTTCTTTTTTTTCTTTTTTTGCTGAGCCTGTAGTGCTAAACTCAAATAAGTTCGACCTGTAGTTTTCTCAACAAATAGCTTGTTGAAAAAACTCTCTGCAAAAAATAGTCTTCCCCTTTTCAACAAATTGTCCAAGTGCTTCTACAACTCTAAAAATACTCTCTCTCTCTTAAAGCCACTTCTTCTTGTGCCAGCCTCAACTGGCAGGGAGTTGCGCGAGCGCCTCTCCACATACACGCGTGCTCCTGCTGAACACAGTTAGTTCTGGACAAAGCTGCTTTCCCCACTGAGCTGTGAGTCCCAAAAGCCATATCATATTTCTCCCTAGGCTTGAACACAAGCTTTTGGTGAATGAATGGGTGATGTTTTAATGGCAACTATGCTAAGGGGCTCAGACCTGGTGGAAGAAATTTAAAATGATTTTCAAAATACAGGTCAAAAAACTTTTTTTATTCCTCATACTGTGCTTTTTATTCTAGTGACTTATTCATTCCGTAACTAGAAGCTTTCTCTCTCCTTCACCCATTTTGCCCAATTTGCCACCTCCACTCCCCTCGGGCAACCATCAGTTTGTTCTCTTTATCTATAGGTCTGATTCTACTTTTTGTTTGTTTCTTTCTTTCCTTTTTTGTTTTTTAAGATTCCACTTATGAGTAGAACCATTTGGTATTTGTCTTTCTCAGTCCAACTTATTTCACTTAGCACAATATCCTCTAGGTGCATCCATGTTATAACAAATGGCACAATATCACTTTTATGGCCGCGTAATATTCCATTGTGTATATACACCACTACTTGATCCACTGAGAGACACTTTGGTTGTTTCCATATCTTAGCTTTTGTAAATAATGCTGCAATAAGCACAGGAGCATATCTTTTCAAATTAGCGTTTTCATTTTCTTTGGGTAAATATTCAGTAATGGAATTACTGGATCATACGGCAATACTACTTTTAATTTTTTGAGGAAACTCCATACCGTGTTCCACAGTAGCCACCCCAGCTTGCATTCCCACCAACAGTGCACGAGCGTTCCTTTTTCTCCACATCCTCACCAACACCTGCTATTTCTTATCATTTTCATTTTAGCCATTCTGACAGGTGTAAAGTGATACCTCATTGTGGCTTTGATTTGCATTTCCCTGATGATTAGTGATGTCAGGCATCTTTTCATGTGTCTGTTGGCCACCTGTACGTCTTCTTCCAAAAAATGTCTATTTGGGTCCTCTACCCATTTTTAAAATCAGATTCTTTTTTGGTAATGAGTTGTATAAATCCTTTTTTTTTAGGATTTTATTTTTAAGTAATCTCTACACCCAACGTGGGGCTCAAACTCATGACCCAGAGATCAAGAGTCAAATGCTCTACTGATTGAGCCAGCCAGGCACTTTGAGCTATATAAAATTCTTTATATATTTTGAGTATTAACCCTGTGTTTGGATATGTCATTTGCAGATATCTTCTCCTATTCTATTAGAGGTTGTCTTTTTGTTGATGGTTCCCTTCACTGTGCAGAACCTTTTTAATCTGATGCATCACGATAGTTTATTTTTGCTCCCCCCCCCCTTCTTTAGGGGACTCATCTAGAAGAATGTTGCTAAGACTAATGTCAGAGAAATTACTGTCTATGCTCTCTTCTAAGATTTGTGTGGTTTCGGGAACCCTGGGTGGCGCAGCGGTTTATTGCCTGCCTTTGGCTCAGGGTGCGATCCTGGAGACCTGGGATCGAGTCCCACATCGGGCTCCCGGTGTATGGAGCCTGCTTCTCCCTCTGCCTGTGTCTCTGCCTCTCTCTCTCTCTCTGTGTGTGTGTGACTATCATAAATAAATTAAAAAAAAAAAAAAGATTTGTGTGGTTTCAGGTCTCACGTTTAGATCTTTAATCCATTTTGAGTTTATTTATTTTTGTGTGTATGTTAGAAAGTGCTCTAACTTTCATTCCAATTTCATTCTTTTGCATGTGGCAGTCCAGTTTTCCCGGTACCATTTGTTGAAGAGACTTTTTCTCCATTGTATATTCTTGTCTACTTTGTCACAGATTGATTGTCCATGCAACTGTAGCTTTATTTCTGGAGTCTCTTTTCTGTCCACTGATCTCTGTATTTGTTTTTGTGCCAGTACCATACTATTTTGATTATTGCAGATTTATACTCTAAGACAAGGTCAATTTAAAATATATGTATTTTCTAATTGTGAATAACTATGAGAATGAGGCAAATCAATAGATCATAAAAAGGTCAGGTATACTGGAGCTATGTAAAATATAACTTAGTATCAGACACATAAAACATAAGGGTGCTGGGGTTTGCCAACAAGACACTGGGAGGGAACACTAGTGCTCCCTCTCCATGAGGATCTGCTTAGAGCTGCCACGTGGAAGCATTAATGGAGGAGAAAGAGCACTGGGGACTGGAACTCCTATTGAATGAACTGGTAACTACAATAGGTGGAAATCCCACCTATGCTCCATTCTGGCCATTAAGACCCAAAGCCTTGTGCTGTGATCTGAAGTTTGTGTTATTCCTGTTCCCCACAGGAATCAGAAATTCTTATGATGTTTTGCAGGGAGGGGGTAGGAATCATGGTGATAATTCAGTTCAGACCTGTCAGTTTATGGAAGTGGGAACTACGGCCAAAGAAGAGGCTTCGTCCAGAGTCATTCAGCTGCTGGAGGCAGGTAGGAGAGAACCAGGCCTTCTCCCTGAAGTATTCTGGCCTTGGAAAGTACAGTCAGGTTGTATTCTGGTCATAAAGGTCTATCTCCTGTAAAAGACTATGGGCTCCCAGAGGGTAGGACTCTGTTCTGTTCACTGTTTTTTGCCCAAGGTGTAGATGATGTCTGCCATACATTAGGCCATCAGTATATATTTGTTGAACAAATGAATGAATGGATGGAATGGAGCATAAAATATAGTAGAGGATCAGAGCCATAGGCAATGCAGTTCTTATGCATGAAGACTTATATATGACTCCTGAAATTCGATTAGCTCCCACCAGATGTGCCCCTGAGGAGATGTCCTTACTCCTCATCCTAGGACACATCTGCAATTGCTTTAAGTCAGACCAGCTGTGGAGTGGGTGGGTGCACACTTTATGGCAACAACAAAAAGAGGAACGTGTGCTCCGCTAGGGGACACATCTACCACAGCCTCTGACACTACCCTCCACACGCAAGTCTAGCAGTTTCCAGCTCCTTCTGTTCTTTCCCACTCTGAAAAGAGTCCTCCGTGATTCTGAGTCCTTATTGCCCTTTCTCAATGTGACACAATGCCGGTATTCTGTGTGGTGTGCACCCACAGCCTCCCTCTGGGCTCTGGGAGAGAACCTCTCCTAGCACCTACAGTACAGCCAAGCTCCACATTGCTAAACGCCCTTGGGAGGACTTGGTAATCTCTCAAAATGAAGAATTTGGCACAGCAAGCAAAAATATATAAATCAAAGCCCAGAGTTGAAGATTGCACACTCTCAAAGCTGCAAACAACAGACTTGAGTCTGCAAGACATGGACTTAAACATACCCTTCCCATCTTGCTCCCTCCTCAGCCTAGCTAAACCCTACCGCTATCTCATCTGTTATATGTGCTTCAACCAAAATCTCTTCAGAATGTCCCCACAGATGGTTGGCCAGCTCTCTAGAGCTGAAAGTCAACACCCAGACTTAGTCATCTGTTGCATGACTCACATGGAACCCACCACAAGCCGCCGAGACAGTAAGGTGACACAGAGGAAAGCAAACAGGCCAGTCCCAGCTTGGCTCCGACACAGGCCGGGGAGAGAAGCAGGAGAAAGGAAAAGCAGAGCTAAACGTACACACATACACACGCATGCACGCACACCCTCGAGGCCCGGCCCTGGCCTCTGGTCTGTCAGAAATGACCTCAGCCAGCGAAACAGGTACTAGTCAGTGTTGAGCGCCAACAGGCACCAATGCGGCTTCCACCAACTAGACTTTCCTCCAAACACCTTGCTGGCTCATATTTGTGTATTTAGTATCTTTAAAATCCCTACTGAAGGGAGGGGCAGAAGTAGGGATTATCAACGATCCTACCTCTTGGGGCTGATACACATGTTCCGTATCTTGATGGTGGCAACGGTTTCAAAACTGTGTATATGTCAAAACTTGATGACTTTTACACTTTAAATCTGCAGTTTATTTTGTTCATGATCTCAAGAACACCGCTCTAAAATTTTTTCCACTGAATTTGAATCGTCCCTGTGGATAGCATTCCAGAATCAGCCATCTTAAGAGTTGGAGTTTCCAATGTTCATTCATAAGTTGTGTGTCTCATTTCCTAACATGTTCATTCATTCATTCGTTCTTTCTTTTTTCTTTTCTTTTTCTTTACTTCTTTTTCTTTTTCTTTCTTCCTCTCTCTCTCTCTTTCTTTCTTCAATTTTATTTATTTCTTTGACAGAGTGAAAGAGCACAAGCAGGGAGAGCAATAGGTAGAGGGAGAGGGAGAAGCGGGCTTGATCCCAGGACTGTGGGATCACAACCTGAGCTGAAGGCAGATGCTTAACCAACTAAGCCACCCAGGCGCCCCTAATACATTCTTTCATAGGAGCCATCTGAACTACAGTCATGGACTCCCAGAGTTCCTCAGGGGAGTCATTGCAGATTAAATGTAGCTCCTGCCTGGAAAAGATCATTTTCTCTACTCATCCAGACCCTGACTCCTCAGTAGCAGAGAGGGCTCTCTACTCCTCTCCCAATCTCTGCCAACCACACAGGGCATGTTACAAAGGTCCTTAAATTTTCATTAAGAAAATGAATTTGAAAAAGAAAAAAAAAGAAAATGAATTTGGAGGCTCCTGGGTTGCTCAGTCAGTTAAGTGTCTGTCTTCAGCTCTGGTCATGATCTCAGGGTCCTGGGATCAAGCCCTGCATCTCATCGGGCTTCTTGCTTAGTGGGGAGCCTGCTTCTCCCTCTCCCTCTGCCTGAGCTCCCCCTGCTTCTGCTCTCTTGATCTGTCAAATAAATAAATAAAATCTTTAAAACAAAAGAATTTATATGTAATAAACCTACTCGGGGCCACTGTAACATATTTCAGAGAAAGAACACCCCCAGGCATGCATGAGCTCCCACACAGGGAACCGGCAATAATGCCTTGTGCTCCCTCGTGTTTAGTGGTCCCACACAAATGTCAAAGAGTAGAACCACTTGGGCACATGAAGCACCAATGGAGCAGAGTGCTTTTTCCCATCCAGCCAGTTCCATGCATCTCAGAGTCATTATGTCCTCCTTGATTAAAGCCATGGGGAGCAGAGAGCCTAGACCTTCAGCAGGAAGTGCTCTTGGGGGAGCCCCTGAGGTAGGCCAGCCAGGTTCCCAACGGGATCTGAACTCAGGAGCTGACTGAGGATGGAAATGCTGGGAGGGGGCTCCTCCCCAGAAACCCAGAAGAAATCCTCACCCCACCCTAGAGCCCAAGATGGGCTTGCCCTTCAGCCATTTCTTCTTCAAAGGCCCTGGCCTGGCAGAAGGCAAGCTATGGTCTCTCTCTTTCTCTCTCTCTCTCTCTCTCTCTCTCTCTCTCTCTCTCTCACACACACACACACACACACACACACAAACACAGGGAGAAAGGGTCCAGCAGCCACCCCCTCCTTACCCAGGGACCTTTCAGCCCCTGCACCCCCGACAGACGGGGAGAACAGCACCAGGCGGGGGGTCTGGCTCTAACTCTGACTCCTCTAGTCCAGTGTCCAGAGCTTGAGGTCAAAGGGCTTCACATTAAGGAGTGGCCCTCACAAAGGGGGTGACATTTGGCAGGCCTGGGCCCCTTCCCTCGCCCACCCACTCTCTTCTCAGACACACTCTCTCGGTAGGTTGTGTCTCCACTCACCGAGGAAATGTGAAAACCACCAAAGATAAGGTGAACCCGAAAAACCCGGGCCCACTGGGTCTGGTGAAGACTTAGAAATCCGAGAACAGAAAAGAGGATGTCAGTATCTGGGGAATGGGCTGGAAGAGGGGAAGGAAGTCTTTGGTTTCTCTCAACAGGAAGTTCCAGGACTGAGAAGGAACTGGAGCATTTGTGAGGGGAAGAGCACCCTTACCTACAATAGACGGGGGGGCAGGGGTCAGAAAGCCATCCACAAATCCTCACTGCCATGCAGCTCACCGCCCTTAGGACACTGAAGCTCCCTAGATCAAGGGAGGGCTCTGGGGCACCCCAGTGGCAGGGGCATTACCTCTGGCTCCTGGTCCCGCTGAGCAGCATCTTATAACTCAAAACACTGGCTGCATCAGCAGGTTGACAAAGTGAACGCTGGAAAGGCGGAGCTCCGAATAGTCACTTGTCTATCCGTCACGGTTGGGGAAGCAAGATGGTTTTCTCCCACACATGTGACTCCACAGTGGATAATAAGGTTCCCAGGTTAGCCCCCAACTGTCTATTTTACACAATCTAGGACTAAGAGAACTACTTAAACTGTATGTGCTTTATCCATAACTTTGCTGTAACAGGAAGGTGCACTCTGAACTCCAGTCTGGGAATTACCAGGCCCCATGAGGGGCGGGCAGAGGCTGGAAGCCACAACCCTAGTGAGGCCACGCAGGGAAGGGCCAGCTGAGGGTCCACACACGCCAGCACAAGGGACTGGGCTTGCCATTCTCCCGGGGAAAGGAGGTATGAGCCAGGTACTCCTTGGCTACGTAGAACTGATGGAAAGGAGGATAGGTAGGAGAAAGGTTTGGGGATCACAGAAATGGGCTTGGCATGCAGAAGGGACAGCTGTGACTGCCACACTGACGACTCAGAGAGAGCCAAGTCCATGTGACAAGTTACAGAGCACAGAACTCTCCAGGCCCTGCCGGCCCCACCCCCTGGAAGGCCCTAATTACAATCAGATCTAAGCGGGTAGGCAAAAGACCTTTTGTTTCTTCTCAGATTCTTATATTCTGCTTTAGTCTGCAGCTCTCCTCCGCAAAGCTCTAAGAGCCTGGGGAATGTTGCGTGTCCTGCCCCCCCATGGGGCAAGGGTCAGCGTGCATGCTGCTCACTGCCAGCCAGTGCACGGGCAGGATCGCCACGGCAGCTGGGCGGGTGCAGAGAATTGGGAATTGGTGCCCACCCAAGCATGGTGCTCCGATGGGCCCAGGCCATAGTGAAATCAGCACCTACACGTGTGCAGGGGCCACTGGCCCGAGTCTGACGGAGCCATTTGCTGATCACTGGGTTCAACTTTTTTTTTTTTATGATAGTCACAGAGAGAGAGAGAGAGAGAGAGAGGCAGAGACACAGGCAGAGGGAGAAGCAGGCTCCATGCACCGGGAGCCCGACGTGGGATTCGATCCCAGGTCTCCAGGATCGCGCCCTAGGCCAAAGGCAGGCGCCAAACCGCTGTGCCACCCAGGGATCCCCCTGGGTTCAACTTTTGAGGAGAGGCAAGAGGGCAGATGTGAGGGGAGAGGACGCATCAAGTAGGATGGTCTTCTCCACTCTAAACCTGAGTGAAGGAGGAAGGCACCAAACTCAAGAGACAGGCAGCAAAGGAGCGCCTGGGTGGCTCAGTTGGTTAAGCATCTGCCTTCAGCTCAGGTCATGATCCTGGGGTCCTGGATGGAGCCTGATGTCGGGCTCCCTGCTCAGCCGGGAGTCTGCTTCTCCCTCTCCCTCTGCCTCTCTCCCTGCTCATGCTCTCACACACTCTCTCTAAAATAAATACATAAAATCTTGCATAATTCACTGCCCACCGGTGTGCACATCAGCTTTGTGGAGCCCTGGTGGGGCGGGTAGGGTGGAGGTGGCGATGGGAAAGAAACTGATGACTTACATTGTATGCATTGATAATCAGTTGGATGATATTTTTGGAGTCTCCGTGTAAAATCTCCACTGTTGTCCCAGGTATCAGGGCTGTGAAATTCTTTAGGGGGAAAAAAAAAAAAGGCAAGAAAGAAGAAATATAAGCCAGTTTTGCCCTTCTATACCATCAAAGAGTAAGCACTGCTCTCCTGAGCTAGACCAGTAAGGGCCCCCCGGCACCCCACTCTCACACCATGAACTGGAGAAGACGCCCCAAGGAGCTGCGAGAAGCAGCCCCGGGGAGCAGAGCTGTGCAGCAGGCTGTGGAATTTCAACCTCTGAAAGCCTGTGTGTGGAGGGCCCATGAGCTCTGTTCCCAAACTAGAATGTCATGTTCCTTCTGGAAGACCCCTCCCCTCCCGCGTGTAACAGACAACTCTCTGAAACTCCATCCTCGACAGGCAACGTGGTCTTGAATATTCTCACCATCTTTCCTTAAGTCTACAGAGATCTGTACTCCCAGGTTCAGCTCAGGGATGCCCTCACTCTGTTCAGCAAGAGTAAAAGAGGAAATTCTTCCAAGGGTCTTCAGTATGATCTCTATCCTGAATGAGGAACTGAGATGTGAATGGTGGCCTCCCAGGGACAGCTGGGTAAGTCTGGGTGAAACCCCGGGGCACAGCAGGCAGCCTTGAAGGGATTGCCTTTCCTCTTTCATTCGTCCTAGTGCCTGAGTATGGGACTTAGTAAAGTGAGAGAGACCTCTAGAATCACCCACTGCTCTCGGCCGGCCTTAGACTGCACGGGCCTACTCTCTGAACAAGGTGGCCTTGGTTCTGATCAAGGACGGCTTGGGCCACAGTGCATGGCTTCTCTCTTGAAGCATCCAGAATCACACCCAGTCGCGTCTGTGCAAGCGAACTCTTTAGAGATGTTACTTGGAAACGGACAGGTTTTGTCCTGCTAGCTTCCGCTGCACAAAACGAGAAAAACAATCCTTATCCCTCGTTTTCATCTTTTAAAATCAATTCGGACTGGAAGAGGAGAAAGAGCTCAAGTAGATGTCAATGGCATTTTATCAGTGATAGTCTCAGGCAGATGCATGAGGAAAACAGACAGAGGCTCTTCTGTAGATGGTTAAGAGCAGACTGGAGAGGGGCCCGGGGCTGGCGGTCCGAGGGGCCGGCAGGGCTCGGGGGGGGGGGCTGGGGGGGGGCTTGCTGATTCAGTTCTCATAACCTCCTAGGGCAAAGGAAGTCAGAGGGGAGCTGGGTTTTACACAAACACTCCTTGAGCAACTCGGAGACTTCGAGTTCAAAATGCGATCTGCCTATGGTTGTGAGAAAGAACACATTCACGAGGGGAGCTTATAATGATGCTCCGGACGCTGACCCAGGAAAAGTCTCTTAGACGGAACAGATTCATGCACAGACTGCTCTATTCACTCAAGACATTGTTGCTGTCTTTGGGAATTCCTGTCTCAGACTCACCCCCTGGTCTGCCCTATGAAGTTTTGCATAAAAACTCCAAATAATGGAGTTAGTGATGTAGCCTGCACCGATGCCTGGGCTTTCTGTACACTTTGGATATCCATTTCACCGCCTGCAAAATGGGAGCTCATACTATTTCCAAAGCTTTGCTCAGGAGCAAACTAGATACCGTATGTTTATGTTGCTTGTAAAGGCCTGCGCTGCTGGGGGAATGCTAATAGTTTCTTCAATGCTATTATTCTCCACTAGGTCAAGACAGAGCCACATTCCACCCCTCCTCTGGATCTCCTCCCACAAAGAGCAAAGCTGGTAATGCTCCTCACCCCGCCTCCCCACACTTCCGTCAGCCCCACATTCTAATCTCCTGTTCACCCTGGGGTCACCATGGACCCCAGAATCAGGCCACCAGCCCCCTCATTCCCTCCAGGCATACCTTGTAGAGCATATAATGGCTTTTTGTCACTGCAAAGATGAGGTTGATGTTGTTCTCGGCCAATTTCTCTCCAAGCAAGGCAAGGGACGGATAGTCCTAGAACGAAGGCAAAAAAAAAGGTCAAGGCGGTAACATTTCTAACAGGCCGGGAGACCAGCCCCCAGCTCCAACATGTACTCAGGAACTCATCACTTGCTAAGAAAAGCATTTTCCCCTGGCCACCCTTAATAACCAGGCCCCATTGGCAGCTTCAAAGTGGGGAAATATGCAGAGATCTCCAGGAAAGGACCCTCTGGCACCTCCCAAACTGGATGCATCCCCCCCACCCCACCCCCCCAAGCCAGAATGGAGACATGATGAGTGGGAGCTTCCCATACCTAGTCTGTGCTGCCATCTTTTTGGCAGGGATGGGGCAGAGAATAGAGGCTCCGCAGAATCCAGCCACCACATCCTACTATCTACCATCAGCACCTGTTATCTTTCCTCTCTTCCCTAAGACTTCTCCTCCCTATCTCCCTGCCCTATTTTCCTTCCCCTAAGACCAACAACTGGGCCTGCCGATGCCCCTCACAGGTCCTGCTCATGACTCAGGATGGGCAGAAGAGCTTGCTGACCTCTGGACTAGAAGTTGGGCTGTGGTGGGGGAAGGGCCTGGAGGAGGGGAAGGGGGAGGCCAAGAGGCAGTCTAATCTAAGTCTAAGGATTTTAAGGGCTAATGATGGGTACAGAGGTTCTCATCAGCGTTATAGCTATCAAGTTTTATAGTTATGAGTCCTTTTTCCAGGCTCCATTATTTTTGGATAATATGAAAAGTCTGAAACTGGAGACAGGGGCATCTGGGTGGCTCAGGTGGCTAAGCATCTGCCTTTGGCTCAGGTCGTGATCTCGGGGTCCTGGGATTGAGCCCCATGTCAGGCCCCCTAACAGTGGGGATCTGCTGCTCCAACTCCCCTTCCCCATTGCTCATGCTCTCTCTCGTTCCCTCTCTTAAAACAATAATTTTTTCCTTAATCAAAAAAGAAAGGAAGAATGATGGAAGGAAGGAAGGAAGGAAGGAAGGAAGGAAGGAAGGAAGGAAGGAAGGAAGGAAGGAAGGAACTGGAGAAAATAGGCTTGCCTAAAAAAGAAAATGATAAAATATTTCTCTCTAGTGAGACACCAGAGTGGATTTGGAAAGGGAGTATAGATTTTTTTTTTAATTGCATAGAAAGTGTGATAAGATCTTGATCACTGTTGCATCTGGATGGTAGGTACACAATTCATTTCACTGGCCTACTAGTATACCTGTTTGAAGTTTTGCACGGATTGTTTTAAATGACATGATCATGGTCCTAGACTATTGACAGTGGAAGGTCCTTGGGGCCTCCCATTCTGTACAGGACACCTGCAGCCACACTCCTCACACTGATGGAGCTCAGTGCCTCAGGGAGCCCATTTCTAGAAGACACAAGGCTTTGTCTTCACTTGTTTTGCCATATAACTTCTATCCCAGTTTTGATCTCTGCAGGTGCATAGTCCCTGCCCTCCTGTAAGATCTCTTCCACCCTCTGAGATCTATCCTGTCTGCCCAGGTCACCTCTTCCTTAACTAAACGCTTGCGTTTAAGTGAACAATGGCAGAAAGATGAATCAGCTACAAAAATCTGTGAGAAATGTTCTGAGTTAATAAGGAGTTTTAGAAGCCCGGCTGGAGAAGATGGAATAAAAATCAAATTCCCAGAACAGAATGGAAAGTCCATGAGTAGAGGGCCAGGTGAGCACCTGGACCACGGGTGGGATCACGGGAGCAGGGTAAAGGTCCCCAGCCCTCACCATCTGATTGGACACAGTGTACTCGTTGGCCTCGTTCAGGTGACACTGGCCATCATGTGGCTGCACCAGGCCCCCCAGTTTTCCATCTAGTGCAATGTGGGGCACATCATCCGTAGTGAACACCAGCAAGTGCAGCGCATCCTTTCGCCAGCCGATCTTCTCCTGAGAGAGAGAGAAGTTTGATGAGTGTCAAGCATTTCTGATGGCTGCCCAAGCCTGCCCCAGGACATTGGACAGGGCACTGGCCCATCTCCCGGGGTCATGGTCTGATTCAGAGGCATTCCCCTACATGCATAGAGGGGGAGCACTCTAGAAACCACTCAGGGAGGATACCACAGAGCTCAGAAGAGACACAGCCTGCCCTGGAGAAGCCCACGTGCACAGAGACCAACCTCCACACCTGGTGGCCACTTTCTTACCAAAAGTGTAAGGACATCCCTGAATATTTTGGTAGCAGAGTGAACACATGAAGTATTAAACATACTGCGAGTTATCTACACATGAGCACCTGACATGAAAGCCGAGGGCTGGATTCACAGACTTTACAAGTGAAGAGCTGTTGTTCTTCTGGCAGATGAGGGGTGGAGGGCATCACCCTGTTTTCTCTCACCATACTGATGAGTGTAATAGCCTTAAAGAACTACACTATTTTTTCCCTTGCTCCAAAAGCAGCATAGAAATAAAAAATAATAATAATAAATCACAAAAAAGTCAGACTAACGAGAGGAAGAAAAAAATGGGTTTGAAGCTAAGCCGATGAGGGCTGAGGGCAGGATGCCTCCTGTGAGGAGGAACCTAACCTTTGGAGGATGAGTCTCCTTGACTCTCAACATTCATCCAACATATAACTGCTGACCTCTGGCTGTGTGCCAGGGCCTATGGAAAGCACAGGGTCCACAGAAGAACTTGTTCCAAATCCCAAAGAGCTTATGGGCAAATGGAAACACAATTCCAACACATCATGAGGGCGCTACGGAAGATACATACAACATCAATGGAAACGGGAGAGGAGGAGGAGGAGGGAAAGTCTTCCCAGGGCACAGGAAACAAGCTGAGCAGGGAGGAAAGCTGGAAGAAGAAATGAAAGAGAAAGCAGAAGGGGGTGGGTGGGTGTTGTAGGTACAAGCAAAGGCACAAAGAGGAGGCCAAGCACAATTTGGGGACCTAGAACAATCAACCTAGAAGGTCTCTGACAGCAATGAAATCTAAGCCATGACAAAACTAACGTGTGGTGTTAGAAGTCGAGACAGTGGTTCCCTTTGGCGGCAGGACTGGAAGGGGATTTAATAACTGAAGAGGGTCGCAAGGAGGCTTCTGGGTGGCTGCTGACGTTCTGCTCATTGATCTGGTATTTCCACCTTGTGAAAATTTGCCAAGATGAACTCTTACATAGTTTTCTGCACATATCGTTAGATTTTGATAGAGTTTAAAACGGTGAGATAAATAAAGCAGTACATTGTAAGCCATGGAGTGTGGAATGGAGGGCAGGATGCTTAGAGATAAAGCATAATCAAGAGAGTGTAGGGTCGCCTGGGTGGCTCGGTCAGTTAGATGTCTCTTGATTTTGGCTTAGATCATGACCTCAAGGTCGTGAGATGGAGCCCCACCTCAGGCTCTGTGCTGGGCATGGAGCCTGCTTGAGATTCTCTCTCTCCCTCTGCTCCCCCATCTCTTAAAAAAAAAAAGAGAGAGAGAGAATAAAAATCAACAGTGCTTTTTGCAGGAAAAATGTGAATCTGTTATCCATGAGGACACAACAATGTGCTAAACACCCTGACAAGAAAGTAGAACAATCTTTAATTTGACAATGTGTATTAAGAACCTTAAAGAAAATTAGAGGGATGCCTGGGTGGCTCAGTGGTTGAGCATCTGCCTTTGGCTCAGGTTGTGATCCCAGGGTCCTGGGGTACAGTCCTGCATCAGGCTCCCCACAGGGAGCCTGCTTCTCCCTCTGCCTGTGTCTCTGCCTCTCTCTCTGTGTTTCTCATGAGTAAATAAATAAAATCTTTAGAAAAAAAAAAATCAGAGACCTAAAAAAATGGACAGAAATAGTTTCCATGGATCAGAACTATCAATGTTGCTGAGATGTCATTTCTCCCTAGATTGATTGATAAACTTGACACAATCCCAATCAAAAGCCCAGAAGGGCTTTTTGAGAAAATGGTAAGTTGAATCTAAAATTCATATGGAGGGCACCCAGGTGGCTCAACGGTTTAGTGCTGCCTTTGGCCCAGGATGTGATCCTGGAGACCTGGGATCGAGTTTTGCATCGGGTTCCCTGCGTGGAGCCTGCTTCTCCCTCTGCCTGTGTCTCTGCCTCTCTCTCTCTCTCTCTGTGTATCTCTCATGAATAAGTAAATAAAATATTTTAAAAATAATAAAAAAAATAGGGCAGCCCAGGTGGCTCGGCAGTTTAGCGCCGCCTTCGGCCCAGGGCCTGATCCGGGAGACCCGGGATTGAGTCCCATGTCGGGCTCCCTGCATGGAGCCTGCTTCTTCCTCTGCCTGTGCCTGTGCCTCTCTCTCTCTCTCTCTCTCTCTCTCTCTCTCTCTCTCTCTGGGTGTCTTTCATGATTAAATAAATAAAATCTTTTTTTAAAAATTTTTTAATAAAATAAAAAATATAAATAATAAAAAAATAAAAAAATAAATAAAATTCATATGGAAAGGCAAACAATGGAGACTAGCCAAATAATCTAAAAACAACAAAGTTGAGGGACTCATTATCTAAGGTCAAGGCTTATTATCAAGTCACAGTAATCAAGATACCCAGTAAACATATAGACAGTTGAGCAAGACAGAGATAAATAGACCCACATACATATCAATTCAATAGAAGGTACTGAAACAGTTAGACATCCATGTGGGAAACAAAATGAAGCTCAACCCATACCTATTACTGTATACAAAAATTAACTAGACCTAAGACTTTAAAGCTTCTGAAGGGATAGGAGAAAACCTTTGTGACCTTTGAAGAGTCTAAAGGTTTTTTAGATCAGATGATTCGCAGGATAAAATTTGGTAAATTGGACTTCATCAAAATTAAAAACATCTGCTCTTTGAAAGATACCATTAAGAAAATGAAATGGCAAGGCACGGACTGGGAGAAAACATTTGCAAAGAAATAAAAAATCTGATAAAGAACTTGTATCCAGAATATGTAAAGAACTCCAAGATCAGTAAGAAAACAACTGAATTAAAAAAAAAAAAAAAGAAAGAAAACAACTGAATTTAAAAAGATAGCGACTGGGACGCCTGGGTGGCTCAGTGGTTGAGCGTCTGCCTTTGGCTCAGGGCAGGATCCCAGTTTGGGGATCGAGTCCCACGTCGGGCTCCCTGCATGGAGCCTGCTTCTCCCTCTGCCTGTGTTTCTGCCTCTCTCTGTGTCTCTCATGAATAAATAAATAAAATATATTTAAAAAATAAAAATAAAAAGATAGCGACTTGAACAGACATTTCACCAAAGAAGAGACAGGGATGAAAATAAGTGCATGGAAGGCGCCTCAACATCGTTAGTCATTAAGGAAATGCACTTAAAACCACAATAAGATAGCCGCTAGATAGTCATTTTAATGGCAGAAACACCAACTCTGGCAATACCAAGTGCTGGTAAGGCTGTGGTATGACTAGAGCTCTCATAATTGCTGGTGAGAACACAAATGTTCCAGCAAATTCGGAAACAGCTTGGCAGATTCTTATAAAGTTGCACATATACTTTCCATCCACCTAGCAATCCCCTTCTTTGGTATTTACCCAAGAGAAACGAAACCCTATGCTCACATGAAAATTTCTATGTAAATATATATTTTTTTAAGATTTTATTTTTAAGAAATCTCTACGTCCAACACGGGGCTTGAATTCACAACCCCAAAATCGGATGCTCTACTGACAGCCAGCCAGGTGCCCCCCTATGCTAATATTTATAGCAGCTATTCATAATCATTCAAAACTAGAAACAAATGTACATCAAGTGGTGAACAGAGGGATACAATGCAGTACATCTATACAAGGGAGTACTATTCTGAGCAAAAAGGAACAAGGCTACTGATACACACAACTTGGAGGAATCGCCAAAGCGTGATGATGATAAATGAGAAAAGCCTGACTCCAAATGCAACCTACTGTCTAACTCCATTCATATGATACTTGGGAAAGGACAAAAATATAGAGACAGACACAAATTGGTAGTTGCCAAAGGCAGAGGGTAAAGGGAGAGCTCAGCAACAAAGGGATGCTTGGAAACTTTCTGGGGTGAGGGAAATAATCTCTCTCTTCACTATAGACTTGGCTAGAAGACTTTCTTTCTTTTTTTTTTTTTTAAAAAAAAGATTTTATTTATTTATTCATGAGAGACACAGAGTGAGAGAGAGAGACAGAGACACAGGCAGAGGGAGAAGCAGGCTCCATGCAGGGAGCCCGACATGGGACTCGATCCCGGGATTCTAGCATCTCGTCCTGGGCTGAAGGCAGGGGCTAAACCGCTGAGCCACCCAGGGATCCCCTGGCTGGAAGACTTTCACCTAAAAGGGTGAATTTTACTCTGGGTAAATCATCCCTCAATAACTGGACCTCAAACAAACAAACAAACAAACAAACAAACAAAAAAACCCTTCAAGAAGGATACATCTAGGGGCCCCTGGGTGGCTCAGTCGGTGAAGCGTCGGCCTTCAGCTCAGATCATGGTCCTGGGGTCCTGGGACTGAGCCCCACATCGGGATCCCTGCTCAGTGGGGAGTCTGCTTCTCCCTCTCCCTCCCCCTGTTCATGCTCTCTCTCACTCTCTCTCTCAAAAAAAAAAAAAATCTTTAGACTCAGGGATTCGACTTCAAGGGACTCCATCTGCAAGAAGCTTTCTGAAATACACACAGCAGTATTTTCAGCAGTAGTGACACGCAGGGAAAGATGTGAATGCCCTCCCATTCAGGAATGGTTAAGTAAACAGAGATACCTCCTCTCTGGCCATTAGAAATGATAAAAAAGTATGAAATTATGTATAAACATTGTGTAACATTAAGTGGAAAACAAAGCATCCAATGTGATGATGGCGGGTGGGATTGCAAACCATGTGAGAAATGAGCATTACTTTCTATGAAAGAGAGAGTAAGAGCAACTGAAACAACATGCACCAGATTGGGGTTAGGGGTGAGAAGACAGGCAGGATCATTCTCTTTTAACCACTGTCCCCCCAGCTGTCTTTCACAAGCAAGTACAACTTTCACAAGATCGGGTTTCAAATGCTGATCTGTTGTTCAACTGTTTCCATCTTCTTTTCTTCCACGCCAGCTTCCCGGAGGAAGCTTGTAGGAACCTCAAGGAGGCTGGCCACCAGGACACAGGGCAACAGAGAACCTGGGTGCCCCAAGAGAGCCATTTCCCTTCATTGCCATCCCTGAATCACCTGTGCAGCTTTGACCAATTCATTTAACACCTCAAAAATATTCTTCTTGTTAGTAATAGGGGTGTATGTGTGTGGGGGGGGTGGGGGATAAATTTAAGAATTCATTAAAATACTTAGCAGGCTCTCAGCTAATGACCGCTGGGTCCAAGATAAATGTTAGTTAAATTGAAAGGTTGCATCTGAAACAGAAATAGCTCTACAAACAAAGAACGGCACAGCATAATAATAATAATTCTGTTTTCTCTGAAGTGGACTCTTGTTATGTAAGTGACGTTAACAAACTTGGCCCAGAGGTCGGGCTGCAGGGAATGAGTCAGGACATGCTTATTCATTCACCCAGGCTTTTGGGCTCAGATTATATAAGCAGTGACTCCACAGTGAATTTACATTAGAAATAATTTCCCTACCGTCTGCCTGGACTATTTTGAAGGCTTGGACTATTTTGAAGGCTTACGTTCTGTTTTCCATGTTTGGGGCAGACGGCAATAGTGGGAAAGTGGGAGGTTCTTTTCAAAGAAAGAATAGCGGGGCACCTGGGTGGCTCAGCGGTTGAGCATCTGCCTTGGGCTCAGGTCGTGATCCCAGGGTCCTGGGATCAAGTCCCACATTAGGCTCCCTGCAGGGAGCCTGCTTCTCTCTCTGTCTGTGTCTCTGCCTCTGTCTCTGTGTCTCTAATGAATAAATAAATAAAATCTTTAAAAAATATTAAAAAAAAAACGAAAAACAAAAACAAAGAAAGAATAGCTACAAAATGGATGCGGTGTGGGAGCCAGAGGACGTGAGCTTCTGAACAGATGAGGCTGAGGCCAAACCTGCTCTGCTCGAACTGAGACACCTCTCTCAGCCTTGGCTTCTTCATCTGTAAAATGGAGGAAATCCTATTCTGCAGGGTTGATGTTAGATGTAGACATAACATATTAAAAAGCCCTTAGCACATAAAAGAGGGGGCTACAAAAGAAAAGTCTATAGTTATTACTCTCAGACCACTAGTAATCTCTACATTTCTTCTCTTCACCTTTCACTGCTTGATTGGGGAGGCTCCACAACCATCACAGCGACGATGAAGTACTGCATACTGGAAAGTTTAAAAAAGACTTGAATTCAAACCATAGTGAGAGTCTCCTGCACACCTAACAGAACAGCTGAAATGAAAAAGATCGACCACGTCGAATGTCGATGGAGATGTGGAGTACACACTGCCGCTAGGAATGGGAAAGGGTAAGTGTACTTTGGAAAACAGTCGGTAGTTTCTTAAAAAAGTTAACCACCCACCAGATGACCCAGTAAATCCACTCCCAGCTAGAAAAATGAAAGAAATAAAGGCAAACATCCACACAAACACTGGAACACGGACATTTAAAGGGGCTCAATGTTAACAGGCAAAAACGACCAGATCTCGAAAACAACCCAAGTATCTGCCAACAGGTAGACGGATAAACAAGCTATGGTCCATCCATTCAATAGAGTTCTACTCAGTGACAAAAGGAAAGGATGGAGACACTTGACAGCATAGAAAAATCTCAAAATAACTGTGCTCAGTGAAATAGACCAGGCCAAACAAGTATACATACATATATATATATATATACTCAACCGATACAAGTTTAGCCAAATGCAAACTAATGTATAGTGGCTGCCTGGGGTGTGGAGCAGGACACACAGGAGGGAGAAATGATGAAGGAGCACAAACACTCACCAGGGAGAGAAAGATACGCTCATTATCTCAACCGCAGTGTATAGAGACATGTGCGTCTCTCTCACAGGTGGGGTGTGAACGCGTCAACATCGCTCAAGCTGTACGTTTTCCATATGTGTAGTTTATTGTACATCAGTTAGATCTCAATAAAGCTGTTTTGTGTAAAGAAGACTTGGTTTGTTCATAAAGACTCTAAAATACAAGAAATGACATGAACAGAACAAATGTCAGGAATGTGCCGGGGAGCGCGGCCTGGACACGTTCCTGCGTTTGGTGGCAGCAGGGCAGGCGTAGGGGGCTGTCCCCGGCCAGCCTCCCGTGGGCCCCACACCTGCCTCAGCTTGTCTCTCTGGCCTGGGGCAAATTACTCAATCTTGCCCAGGACCACTTTTCTTCTCTAAAATGCAAATCCTATAAAACCGACTGAACGGGGGGCCCTTGGGAGGGTGACAGAGGAGGGGCACAGACCACGACTGTCCTCGTTATTTCCGTGGAGTTACGAAGCTGTGCCTTAAGTCTGTAATTCAGAAGCACACAATCTTGCTTTTGCACTGCAGGGTCATGGGTAATGTTTATTCCCCTTTCTGCTCATCTGCATTTTCTTTTTTTTTTTTTAAAGAGATTTTATTTATTTATTTATGAGAGACACACAGAGAAAGGCAGAGACACAGGCAGAGGGAGAAGCAGGCTCCATGCAGGGAGCCCGATGTGGGACTCGACCCCAGACCCCAGGATCATGACCTGAGCCAAAGGCAGATGCTGAACCGCTGAGCCACCCAGGCATCCCTCATCTGCATTTTCTATACTTTTAGATTGAATATATTTTCTTTTTAGGAAAAAAAAAATCATTTTAAGAGGGAAAAAAAAAAACAAACCCCAGACCTATGTATTTAGCTAAATTTTCTCCATGTCTTGGTGTGCGTGGGTGGCTCAGCTGGTTAAGCAACTGCCCTCGGCTCAGGTCACGATCCCAAGGTCCTGGGATAGAGCCCCGAGTCGGCCTCCCTGCTCCGTGCGGAGTCTCTTCTCCCTCTCCTTTCCCATCGCCCCCTGCTCGTGCTCTCTCTCTAATAAATAAATAAAATCCTTTAAAAAATGTTTTTTCCTCCATGTCTCAGACTAAAAACAAAATATTTCAAAGTCGGTTTCATCAGATGCCACAGAGGTCAGCCCTGGAGGAAAATGGCAGGGGCTGGGCGGGTGGAAATAGACCAGATTCGGAAGCAAGACCTCTGGCACCTGGCCAAGGCCACGATTCATTTAACTCCCTCTGGTTGGGGCTCAGATCCACATCAAATTCGCCACAATGTCTCTTTCGGCCTTCCAAGCCCCATCCCTGCACCCACTCGGGGGGGGACCCCACCTTTTTCATCACCAAGAGAGACAGGTAACAGGGCTTGCGGCCTCGTGTCCTCCCAGCGGCTCGCAGGGTCTGGTCCCGCAGCCCGAGGACGCCTTTCAGTCAGAGGGGCATCCTCCTGGCCTCTCTGAGCTCTCTGTCCCCAAAGGAGGGCTCCTCCCACCCCGAGTTTGTTCCATCTGTCATTCCCTCTTCCGTTCCTTTTCCATGTGCCTAAAATGACCAGCTCATGACCAGCTGAGAATAACTCTTCCTGTGACCCAGCTACGCTGCCCATCTCACTTGTTTCTCTCTCTTTTCTAAGACTGGCAGATTCAGGGCTTCTATTTGCTCTCCACGATATTTTTTTTTATGATTGATTGATTGATTGATGACACAGAGAGAGAGGCAGAGACCCAGGCAGAGGGAGAAGCGGGATCCCTGCGGGGAGCCCGAGTGGGACTCGATCCTGGGTCTCCAGGATCAGGCCCTGGGCTCAAGGCGGCGCTAAACCGCTGAGCCACCGGGGCTGCCCTCTCCATGATTTCTTCTCATCAGATCTCTCCATGTGACCCCCAGACAGCAGTTCCCGGATCCTGTGTCCTTCCCGCGTGCACCCACGGTCCTCTGCTGTGGTTGCACTTTCGGGTCCTGTAGGGGAGCTTCCCCAGTACTAATGCGCAGGGGTCCTCCTCTCCCTGGGCTTGACCTGCTACCCGGCCCTCAGGGTTTTTAAAGCTCCCCGGAGGAGCCCCATGTGCAGCCAAGGAAAAGAACCAATCCCATGGCCACTGCAGGCCTCGCTCCTGGGGCTTCTGTGCCCACTCGGAGCTCCTTTGGGGCCCCCTACACTGTCCTACCCCTGCCCCTCCGGTTGCTCTCCCAGCAGGTGGCTGAGGTCAATGGTTAACACGCCCCGCCCCTCCTCCCATTTGTAGAGATCTGCTTGGATGACTGGCCATCACACCCTGCACCTGACCTCTCTCCTGAGCTTTGTTCCTAGGTCTGCCGTCACCCGGAATTCAGCTCATCTGAAGATGCAGCACCATCCTTACCCCCTTCAACCGCCCCTCCAGGCTTCCCCGTTTCTGACAACACCTTCTCTAGAAACCTCGTTATTATCTTTGTCATCTCTAGTCCGCCACCAGCACTGGCCAGTCCCACGCTGTCCATTCCTACGCCGAGCCACAGCCCTCGGGCAAGGCTACCCACGATTTCCAAAATTTTCCCTTCACCTCCTAAATGCTGTAGACGAGTGGGCACAGCCGGAGGCCCACCTTCCTCCTGGCCTCTTCCCTCCACCATGCAGGGACGTGTGACGGTGACGCAGTGTGGCCCGGCTGCTCCGGAAGGCAGTCTACACGGGTAGGTGACTGATTAGGTGGAAAGCAGCCACCCAGGGACTGTGGGTGTGTGTCAGGGGTAAGGAGTGGCTGAGGGAGCTGTCACCAAGCCCCAAATCGCTGACCCAATGTCCCTGGAGGCCAACCCTCCAATTCTGTAGGGACCCGTCTCACTGGGCCTGGGGCCAGAGAGGACTTTCCCAGGGTGGAAAATTCAGTAGGGAATTTGTCCTCGGCAGCAGAGATCTGGAGCTGAGGGAAGAGAGAGAGGGGTTCAGAGCCCCAGCCCTGGAATCACAAGAGCACTGCAGCCGCCCCGCGCTCGGCACTCAGTGAAGAGCGAGCAAATGAGCATACAAAGTCGGAGCCGGGCACCGAAACCCTCCCTGGCAAGGCCAGAAGCTTTGACCACATCCCTCACAATTCCACCAGCTATCTCGTATGCTTCCCAATCTAACAAACATCTTCGTTCAAATGCCTAAATATGGGAAGCACCGATGGCTACGGCATCGCTTGCTGTCTGCTACGAGCTGCAGAAGCAGGAGCTGGGAGAGGCGGGCAGACAGCGGGGATGGTCACGGGGAAACCGGGCAGCCAGGCCTGAGAGTCAGTCAGGGGGACCTGGGGCTCTGTGACAGGAGTCCCTGCAAGATGGGGAAGCGGGAACGGAGAGGGCAGACCAGGCCTTCCTGGCCTGGAGAAAAAAATAAAACTGGCTCCTCCCAAGAATGAAGACAAATTTGCTGGCTTGTTTACTTCTGACTTCTGGCCCAGGACAGCATGGGGACTGGGCAGCAGAGGATGTGGCTTCTCTGTCATCATCAGGGACTGCAAAGTCGGACAAACGAGGAAGGTCACTCAAGAGATCACGAATAAGCTTCCAGGGGCACCTGGGTGGCTCAGTCGGTGAGGCCTCCAACTCTGGTGTCAGCTCAGGTCATGATCCCAGGGTCATGAGTCGGAGCCCCGTGTTGAGGTCTGCTCTGAGTCTGCTCCAGATTCTTTTCCTCTCCCCTGCCCCTCCTACCTCCCTCTCTTGAATAAATAATTAAACGTTAAAAAAAAAAAAAAAGGCTCCATCTCCCCTGCTAACCTCCAATCTGTCCCTGGGTCTCCCTGAACAGCTCCCCACTGTACCCAGGCTTTTACCCCATGGCAAGGTGGCTCCACGGAAAGGCCACTGGGGGCAGGGAAAGCTTTTCTAGGCACCGGGTCAAAGGAAGCTGTGCTTGGCACACAATTGAGCATGCATGGTGGAGTTCACGGTGATGGCGGCCAAACACAAATGCCGCTTAGGGGGTGCACTGCTAGGAGCCACAGAAGACCGGCCGGAACGGACTACTCCAAGACCACACACACTAGCGGTGACGGGGCACAAAACTGACTCACAGGAAATACACGGCACCTGAAGTTTGGGAGGAATCCCAGAGGTGGTCTTGTCCTCGCTCCTGCCCCATGCGAGGAGCCATCCTCTGGTGTCCCCACCCCAAGGGCAGGGGGGACCCTGCACACATTCACTGCCCCATCTGGCAACCTACTCCGCTGCTGAGCAGAGATCTTGGTTAGAGAACTCCTCCTTACCTTGAACTTGACCCTACTTCCTGGCAGCTGCCCCAGCACACCTCCCACCCTTAAGAACAGCCGCGGGAGTCTACTCCCTCTTCTGCAATGATGTCTGAGGTCAATGATGCTTCTTCCCTGGTATCTCTCCTCCTGCTTGACCTTTAACCACTGCTCCTAAGATTTGGTTTCCAAGCCCAGCAGCAGCCACTTACTCACCGTCCTCTGTTCTTTCACCGTCAACATGTGTCTTAAACACAGCCCCCTGGGCACAGGCAGTTCCCCAGATGTGATCTGACCTCACAGAGGAAGACAGGGCTGACACTGGGCTCCCATTAGGTCTGTCAGTCCCCAGATCCATCTCAGAGCAACCTGCGTACACACAGGGACCATAACAGGGCATGACCAGCGAGAAGGGTGGCCTCAAGAATGCCCCTACGGGAGAGTGCCAGGGAGAGCCTGGACTGCTGTTTCCTGGGAACGTGAGGAAAGCTGATGTCCCGCCCGAATGAACGTGGGCTGGCCTGCTTGTTTGGAGGCGACACTCCCAACACTCTCTGGTACACGGTGTTCAAACACAAGGCGGCTTGGAATCCATATGTCATCCGAGGAGCATGTTCAGTGAGGATGGAAACACTACCTTTACAGAACTGGGTCTTCTTCTTCTTCTTTTTTTTTAAAGATTTTATTTATTTATTCATGGGAGACACACAGAGAGAGGCAGAGACACAGGCAGAGGGAGAGGCAGGCTCCCCATGGGATGCCCAATGCAGGACTCGATCCCAGGACCCTGGGGATCACGCCCTGAGTTGAAGACAGGCACTCAACCACTGAGCCACCCGGGTGTCCCATGACTGGGTCTTCTGACCTCAAGATCAATCTAATTAAAGTGGAGGTATTGATACAGCCCATGGGCCTCCGTCCGCACTGACGAGTCACCCATCACCCACTCGCTCCCTCACTGCTAGAAAAGACCCACCATCTGGAAAAGTGTCTCGCCACAGCGCTGTGAGTAGAGCCCTGAATTATGGATGAGAAGGCAGATAGTCAAAGTCCCATTTTACAGACAGGGAAGCCAAGGGCTCACTGCGCTCGCGCATCGGTGCTCTGACCGTGGGACGGCACTAGTGGGCTCCCTGGAAAGTCCTCAGGGCCGACAGAGCCACGTTGTAACTGTTTCCTGATAAACAAGAAACTCTTAGCTCCAGAGAACAGCAGCACGTACAACCGTGTTCCCCGAGGACTGTTTCGGTCCTCCTCGTGTGGGAAATTATAATGGTTCCTTGGATGGAGACTCGCTGTCTTCAGGAGCACACGCCTCCCACTGCTCTGCCCCTGCGTGACCACAACGGTCAGCAGGCACTCTTAACATCAAGGGGAAGAACTCCCGCCTCGGAGGCAGGTGAGTGGGCACGGTTCCATCTCTGGCTCTCTCGTTTCTAGCTGCCAGAACCTTGAGAAATTACTCAACCTTTCCAGGCTTGTTTCTTCGTCAAAAGGGGACACTAAAACCACATTCCGAGGATGAAGTAAAATGAGCCCTTTGAAGTACTTGGCATGAAGCCTGGCTCTCACAAAGCACTGAACCAATGGTAATCAATAACTTCATCAGTATGGGAGACCCAGAGGCAAGGAGAAGGAGGTGACCCCTTGAGGGAGAGGAACGTTGTGATTCAGTCAGTAGGTCCTAAGGGGCCAGCTCTGGGCACTCCGCTGTGTGCTCCGCTGGTACCGCAGGTTGTCGGACAAGCACCTGTCTTCCAGCCCGAGTGATGCTCACAGGTACAGGTGCTGTGGCTCATTCATCCAGGCATCCTCACAGCCCCTAACACAGAGTCTGCACACCGTACCCACTCAGCAGTCTTCAAAAGTAGTAACAAATCACTGTACCTTACCCTTTCCGGCAAGTACTGGGAGGGAGAACAAGATTGGGGGAGAAAATGAGGAAGGAAAAGGGGGTTTGTCTGACCAGCCGGCAGGCAGATCCCACAGCAGTTCTGAACTCGGGAGCCATGGACACCGGCCCATGAGGACAACAGGGGTGAGTTCTGATTGGCCCCCCCAATCGTGCTCACATTCAAGTCTATTTCTGTCACTTTATAACAATAATTATGTTCCCATTAGTTGTTTTTCCTGCTTCCATCCGTACTTCGCAATGAACATTTTTTTTAAAAAATCTGTTCTGCGGTTAAACCTAAGGAGGGCAAAAGTGTAATATTTCTTTCCTTGGGGAAAGAAATCTTGGCCTGTGAGTCAGGATTTAGACATTCCCTTCGAGCCCAAGCCCAATAACATGCAACAGATCGTGTCTGATGTAGACTCTACGGGACAGTCCAATCCAAATGGAAGAAGAGAAGTATTTGGAATGCGTGAAGCTGAACCACATGAAGTTCCTATTTTTTTTAGCAGAAACTATTAGTCAAGTATCAAGTACCATTGATCATCAAGTATCAGTAACTTCACATGGTTCCCGCTAATGTTTACACATAGGTTGTTTATTACCTACTGGTGGATCTGCAAGCTCAAATCAAACCCCAAGGATAGGGACTTTTTCCCATTTTTCTTCAGTTTTCTCCACCGCACCTGCCCCTGAACACGCACTGGGCACTCGATAACTACTTTCTGAGCTGGAAGTATGGCCAACAATGGGGCTTCTGGTTCTCTTTAATGGATGCATACACAGTGCAGTAAATGACATGGAGGCAGCCTGGTCCAACAGGAGGGCGGATGGGCTTGGAGCCAGGTGGACCTGCCAGGTTCCTGAACTTAGAAACATTAATGAATCTGTGAGAACAAGGCATCTGTTTACTCACCAAATGTTTAAGAGGGTCCTGTTATGTGTCAGGCAATGTGCTGGGTGCTAGGGAAATATGGTAGTGAGAAAAGAGATTGGGTCCCTGCCTTCAGGGGTCTTACTGTCTCAAAGGGGAGGCAGACATCAAAGAGTGGCTCAAATACAAATAAAATGGTAACCAGAGTAGAAGTGACCAAGGGCCTGGTGCTCTGACCTCATCAGGAGGCTCAATCGGGCTTCCTCGATGCATAGACGAGTAAGTGGAAGTCTGATGCATAAGTAGGCAGAGATTAGACAGTCAAAGAAAAGCAGGTTTGAGGGGAAGAAGGGAGGGATGAAGAGGCGAAGCAAAGAGGATTTTTAGGGCAGTGAAGCTGTTCCGTATGGTACAACAATGGTGGAAACATGTCATTGTACGTGCATCCAAATCCATAGAACTATACCAAGAGTGAACACAGAGTCGACTATGGTCTTTGGCTGATAACGATGTGTCATTGCTGGTTCATGGATTGTAACAAATATACCACTCTGGTGGGGGATGTTGATGGTGGTGGGGTGGCGTGGGGCTGGAAGGGAGGGCGGCAAGAATAGGAGGTAAATGGAAACTCTGTATTTTCTCTTCTATTTTGCTCTGAACCTAAATCTGCTCTTAAACAAAACAGAGTTTGATTGATTGACTGATTGATCGATTTTATTTATTCATGCGAGACACAGAGAGAGAAGCAGAGACACAGGCAGAGGGAGAAGCAGGCTCCGTGCAGGGAGCCCGATGCAGGACTCGATCCCAGAACTCCCAGGATCATGCCCTAGGCCGAAGGCAGACGCTCAACCGCTGAGCTACCCAGTTGTCCCCAAAATAGAGTTTATTAATCAAAAAAAATAAAAATAAAAAAGGAAAAGAAAGAAAAGCAGGAATACAGTAGGAGTATTGCAAACAGAGGAAACAGCATGTGCAAAGGGCCCTCCCTACATGAGTTAGAAATAACGGAGTCAAGGTCACCGTGGTTGGAATGCAGAGGCCTGGGGTGGAGGTTTGGAGAGAGAGCAGGGCCAGAAGAGCCCAAGAATCAATCCGTGCCTCTTTCCCTCTTTGCCAAAGGCCATTTAAAGCACAGGGGAGCCGGCAACTTGAACTGAAACAGGGACATCCTCACCAGGCATGGTAACACAGCCCAGGGTGGAGTGAGCCTCCCACCCTCTCCCCAGGAGGGCTCTTCCCTGCCCTCATCAGCCCCGCAGGCCCAGGGGCGCGCACAGCCTCGAAGCAGGCACGGCAGCCGTGTTTTGGGGGACAGAGAGAGAGACAGAAGCTCCCGTCCCCGCCCTGGTGACAGTTCTGAGATGTCCCTCCGTCCATCCCCAGGCCCCATGTCAACAAGCAGCTGTCAGCAGGGCAGCCGATGCCCAAAGCACAGTTCACAGGCTCCAGACAGAACGAGGAAACATCATCTCAGGGGCGAAACGGTTACAAGATTCAAAAATGCACATTAAACCACAAGCATCTGCAAAACAGAAAGCCCAGGAGAATCTTCACCACCTCCGGCAAAAACGCCACGTGGGCTTGGGCACAGGGCCTACACACCTGCCCAGGTGGCCACAGGGCAGTTCCAGACCGTCGTGGTGTGTCCCCAGACACGGAGCCAGGGGCAGAGCTCCTGGGTGGAGCAAGGCCCGGGGTGCGGCACAATCAGCCTGCAGAAGCAGCTGGCGCAGGGCGGTGGAGAACCCAGACCGCGTGGACACGGACCATGACAGGGAGTTCCTTAGGGGTCAGGAAGGGCCGAGGACAGCTACCTGCTTCGAGCAAGTCCCTCCGTTTCTCAACTCATGCTTAAGAAAAACCACCCAAGTCTGAGGTTTGAAAGAAGTCAGCCAAACAAGTGAAGAACAAAAATTTTAAAAAACCAAAAAAAAACAAAACCCAGATCAGCGCTGTGGGGGACACTGCGAGAGGGAGGGGGGAGGGCAGAGTGGAAACTTCTCAGAGCTGGGCCTGACCCCAGGGATGGGGAACTTCCCACCCTCCGCGGGATCCGTAGCAGCCCCCCCACCCCCGGCCTGAGGCCCCAGCCTCACCAGGAGGGCCCGAAAAAGCCAAATCGAGGGCTCTGAGCAGACGGGGCGGGGCCACGACGAGCCCTTTATGAAAAGTAGCACTGGGCCGCACAACCGGATGGTGTCCGGAGCTCCCCCTCCGATCCCACCTCCTGGCACCTTCCAGATGGGCGCTCCGAGGCCCCGGGAGGTCGGCTGGCCTGCACCGAGCCAGGCGGCGTGGAAGAGGCTCAGCCTGCACAGTCAGGTCCTCCCTGCTCTGCGTGCCACGGTCTGGGGCCCCCGAAGCGCCAGGCACCAGGCGACCGTCAGCGCCCGGGCTTTAGAGTCAACCAGACCCGCTGCCAGGCCCTGCCCTCGCCCTTCCGACCCGTACGTTTCACGACTCCTGTGCCACGCGGGTCCTTCTCCGAAGGCCAGGCTCAGCCGCCGCCCGAGACACCCTGAAGGGCTGCTGTGGCATCAGAGAGGACCTACGTGAAACGCTCGGAGCGTGGGTGAGGGCTGAGCAAGGGCAGCAATTGCTTTTGTTTCTAGAGGTCCCCGGAATTTGCATTCCTGCAGAAAGTGTGGCCGGAGTGAAGCTGTCCTCCCCCCAGCAACTCTGGGGCTGTGGTCTCCATTTTAGATTAGAATGTTCTCATCAACAAAGGCATAAAGGGACCCAACCCATGCCACAGACTTCTTAACTCAGCCTGTAAACTTACTTTGTTTGCTTTGAGACTGACTCATCCACCTATTTCTGGGAGGAGATACAATGCTTTAAAAATTTAACAAACAGGGACAGGGACGCCTGGGTGGCTTGCAGTTTAGCATCTGCCTTCAGCCCAGGGCGTGATCCTGGAGTCCCAGGATTGAGTCCTGTGTCAGGCTCCTTGCATGGAGCCTGCTTCTCCCTCTGCCTGTGTCTCTGCCTCTCTCTGTGTCTCTCATGAATAAATAAATAAAATCTTAAAAAAAAAATCTAACAAACAATGCAAAATTAGAGAATCAATATTCAACCAAAGTGCTTGAAGGATGTGGAGGATAAATGTTGGGGTGCTAGAAGCTGAAGCCAAAAGGGGAATGTGCTGGGTCACCCAGATCTTACTTTCTGTCTGACTGGAGAAAGCAGCCCCTAGAACCTTCTGCGGCCAGGATGCACCCAGCCAAGCTCAAGTTCGCAGGTCACTTCTTTAACCGTGAACAACAACAAAGTGGTGACTGGCAACCTGGAATGCAGAGCTCTTTGGCCACCCGTCCCCTGTCTTGCCAGGCCAAGGGCAGGCCCAGTTCAGGGAGAAGGGGAAGCAGCCCCAGCCCCAGTCCCAGTCCGACCCACTCATCACATTTCTATCCACACAATTTGAGAATAAACAACCTAGAGTCAACTTCTACAGAGTCCTGGGGGAGCAATACAAGTGGTAATGGGGAAATTATTATTCTAACCAACAAAGGCTGGAGGATAGATTTCTAGGTAAAGATAAGAAACTAAGGGCAGTTTGCATTCCTTTTTATGCAACCTAGCCGGACAGAATGCATTGGGAAAAGAATGCCTGCATTGAGGGCAGAGGCGTCCCTTAGCTGTGAGCGCCTTTCAAGGGGTCTCTCGCAGCAGTGTGACAGGCTGGGAGAAAAGAAAAGACTTGTCCTCGTAGAATCAGGGTCCTTATCCTAAATGGGAAACAGTTTCCTTCTTTTTGCAAAGAACAGCTTTCCAAGAAATATAAAGTGGGCCGCGGAGGTGGGATTAAGGTCAGGCATGTGAACATTCCATACCCCTAAATCCCACAAGCTGATAACAGTCTATCCCAAGAAAACCCGGGGGAGAATGGAAGCAGAACAAAGCTTCCCCTGTGAGCTGCTCAAGCCGTTTATCAGCTCACCGCCAAGGGCTCGGGGTCACTCTGCTGTGGAGGCGGGAGGGTGAGGGACACAGCTGCCCAGCCAGCTCCAGCCTCCGTGACCCTGCTCTCCCAGCACAGCTCACAGGCCTGCAGGTGCTGTCATGCTTGGTTTTCGGGATTAAGTGGAAGGGCCTTTAATCTGCAACAATGAGGAGGCAGCAAAAAACTTGGCAAACAGAGCCAGAAATGCTCAGGACTCAAAAACAAAACAAAACAAAACAAAACAACCCACAAATCCCTCTCAAAATCAAATTATCTTTAAAAATCTAAATATCAAAAAAAAAATCTAAATATCATTTTAAAATATCTGGGATTTGCTTCAAATAATGGGAGAGAGAGCGATGAGGAACACAAATGAAACAGGATCGGCTAGGAGCTGATGACTGTCAAAGATGAAAAGAGTACATGGGTTTAATTCCATTGTTCTCTCTACTTTTGTACGTTTGAGATGCTTCGTTCTAACTTAAAAAAAAAATCATACAAACGCATCGTGAAAATGTAGATAAACGTAAAATTTACTAAACAGCAAAGAAAATGAAAATCACACATAGTCCTATGACCAGCGACAGTGACTGTTAATGTTTCGTTCTATTCGCTTCCCATCTTTTCCACATTCTTCTTTTGTTTGTAACCTAGCATCATCTGTTTGACCACTTCCTCTCTGTTGCTCTTACTTTATCTTAAGAATTATTCACAAGCCTCTACATGTCCTTTAAGGGTGTGATTGTTACGTAGTCTTTCCTCAAAGGGTAAGCGAAACCTACTTTCAATATCCGGCTTCTGTAAGTAAGGGTGTGGTGAACCAGGAAGGAAGGCATTTCTTCTATGGGTGATTCCAAGTACGAAAGAAATTTCTGGATATGTCTCCAAACATAAACACACGTGAAAAGGAATAGTAAGGGAGAAAGAAGCTGCTGACTCCCAGACTCCATGCTTCCAAGCACTTGTTAACGTTCTAGGTACTTGCTGACTGCAAAGGCCATGGAGGGAGGGAATGCCAGCAGACACAGGACAGAAACATACCCATGAAGTACCTCTCAGGCAACAGGAATTCCCACACCAGATCAGGCTATGAATTCAAGCAATCTGTCAGCATCTCTGAAATGCTCAAGTCTTGATATACGAAGTTTCCAGAGGGAAGAAGATTTGCATGGGCCTGGGGTGGTAAAGGAAGGCTCTGCAGGCACCAGAGTGGATCCAGCAGCGTCTCGGAGACCACTGTGCCTCCAGCATCCAATCATGCCACTCCAACTACGCTAACAGGATTAATATAACAAGGGGTTGCTTCTCCTGTCACTGAGTTCTTTCCCCCAAGCTTTCAAGAGGATTTCCTCCCTGCAAAAAAGAAAATCCACCGAATTCTCAAGATGGGGCCATGGGAGGGACCTTGTTTTCCCTGCACTATCTGTCCCCGCCAAGAAGCGGATTTGACAGCATATCTGTGAAGACGATGCCTCGTACCATCAATGCCTGAATGCCAGTCAAAAATATAATTTTTCATTCTGAAGCCAATCCACAAGTGGTCCATATTGTGACAGCTCTCTGTAATGACAGAGAGCAGACCACATCCTAGCCACATTGCGCCTGGCCTTCCTGGACTCCTACAGAGCACCGGGGGCCTCTGAAGCCATCCATGTGGCTCTGGCCAGCAGCTGCGAAGGTCACGCTGCAGCAGTCCTGGATAGGGAGCCACGGGAGACCTTCTCCAGCGGTGGCCCCCAGAACATAGCAAATGACAACAGACAGTAGGAGACTGCACTTTCTTCCCATTTTTTCCTTCCTTTTATCCCTCCCTGCCTACCATTTCAACTTTTTATTTCAGAAGGGACAACTGTGGCCCTTTTAGCACTTGGTCAAGATTGAGTGGAGAAAAGTGAGTCTGTGACACACTGAACACACGCTCTCGGAGGTCAGAAACTATGTACGTGGACAACTAAGTGCTTTCCACTTAGTACATGAATAGGAGCTTCTCCAAACTGAGTTCCAGTCCCCTTTCCCAACCCTCCCCCCAAACATGGGAGACCCAATGATTGCCCTCAAATCCAAGAAAGCATGATCATTTATACTTGCTCTAGGATAACCACTATGGAAGAATTGTAAAAGTATATGTTGGGATAGCAAATTCACGAGTGACTGCCTTCAAAATCTTCTGTGGTGGTTTTGACAGTAGAAAATTAGTTGAAGAATAAGTTATGACCTAACAAGTGCTGGGGAGGACAAGTAGAAAAAGGAACTCTCCTGCACTGCTGGTGGGGATAGAAATTGGTGCAGCCAGGAATCACAGGAAGGTTCCTCAAAAAATTAAAAATAGGGATGTCTGGGTGGCTCAGCAGTTCAGCGTCTGCCTGTGGCCCAGGGCGTGATCCCGGGTGCAGGGATCAAGCCCCACAACAGGCTCCCGGCATGGAGCCTGCTTCTCCCTCTGCCTGTGTCTCTGCCTCTCTCTGGGTCTCTCATAAATAAATAAAATCTTTTTTAAAAAAATTAAAAATATAAACACCACATGATCCAGATATTCCACTCACTACTGGGTATTTACCCGAAGAAAATGAAAACCCTTGAAATGATCTATGTACCCCTATGTTTACTGCAGTGTTATTTATGATAGCCAAGGTATGAGAGCAACTCAAATGTCCATCAGTAGATGAATAAAGAAAGATATATACACACACATACGAAATGGAGTATTATTCAGCTATAAAAAAAGATTAAGATCTTGCCATTTGCAACAACATGGATGGACCTAGAGGGTATTACGCCAAGTTGAAATAGATCAGAGAAAGACAGATACCTTATGATTTCACTTACATGGAACCTAAAAATTAAAACAAATGAACGAACAAACAGAAAGCAGAAACAGACCCATAAATACAGAGAACAAACTAATGGTTGCCAAATGGGAGGTTGGGAGGGCGGGATGGGGGGCGGGCAAAATGGGTGCAGGGAAGAGGGAGATACAGGCTTCCAGTTCTGGAAGGAATAACTTCGAGGGATGAAAGGTCCAGTGTAGGGAATATAGTCAATGGTTCTGTGACAGTGTGGTATGGCGGTGGACGGCAGCTGCACTTGTGATGAGCACAGCATAATACATACGCTATCGAATCACTACGTTGCACACCTGAAATTAATGTGGCATCATGTGTCCGCTATACTTCAATTACGGAAAAAAAGAAGTTATTACCAACATTCCATTTATATATTTCACTGAGACTGGAACCTCTCAAAGCATGAGTTCATTTCTGACCTAAGTCTACGTCCTCCCTATGGATTCATATATCACGGAGAAGCTGGAGAAAAACAAACAAACAGAAATGCAACCTAAGATGACATGCAATTCTCTTCTTCAGCCAGATTCCCTAATACAGCAATCTTTAAGATTTACGAAAATTGGGCCAGCAAGCTCAACAAGCTTCTATGCACAGGGCTTGAACTTGGCCTTTTTCCCCTGAAAAGCAGCAAAAGGGCCTAACATACAAACAGAGAACAGCTGTCCTCTGGCAGAGACCGTATCCACTGCACACAGCCACACCCTGACACAGGGACGCACCAGCTCTGAGCCATCTCTGAGCCATCACTGAGCCCCAGCTGATGTGACTGCTGTAGATTCCCCACGGGTCCCTGAGCTCACCCTCTGACGTAAGAACGGACAGGAACCACATGCCGGGGTGGCTCAAAATCGGCCGTCTCCTACGGGCAGTGCCAAAGCCCGCCCACACGGAGGGATGAAACCAGGTTACCTTGCAGACAGCCGCCTGGAGGACGGCGTCAAAGCCCCCCTCAGGCGCGTCGCGGTTCCGGGACACCCTCTGTTTGCGAACCTCCTCATTGAAGCTGTCTACTCTGTCGGTAAGAGGCAGCAGATGGCGGAAGCCAAAGGAGGGCACGCAGTTTGGGAATAATTTGTACCTGGAGAGAAAGAAGAGAAGGGTCACTTTGCATCACTGTAGGTGAATCTTAAACAACCAAGTACTCTGTGTGTTCACTGAGGGCCTCAAGCAGCACCCGTCAGTATGTTCCAGCACCTACTGTGTGCCCCTGGGACAGCACCTACTGTGTGCCCCTGGGACAGGCACGGTTTCTCCTTGGAGCGCCCAAAGAGGAAACAACACAGTTCTTATTCTACAGACGTCAAGGCCTCAGGCACAGGCAAGTAGTATGTCCAGGCTGTAAGGGGACGGAATGAAAAATGGTTCAAAAAAAGTAGAGATAATGGTGGGCCACTGTGGTCGGAGGAAGACGTCCTGGAGGAGCCCTGGCGTGGGCCTTGAGAGGTGCGAGCTGCCCAGTGGCTCGGGCGCCACGGCCTAGCAGCATAGCAGGGAAGGCTCTTGTGGGCTGAGGAAGGGGGGCGATATCGAGTGGGAGCAGCCTGAACAGAGCTACCCTGAGAAACCAGCTTCCCGCAGCAACTCCGCTGCCGCCGTGTGCCAAAAGGTCACATAATCCCGTTGCGCCAAGCCACTCACGGATCCTCGTGTGCCAGGACGTTCTGGCACATGAGCAAATGTTAAAGGAACAGGAATGAAAACATTCTTTCTGCTTCTTCATTCCTTTTACAAATATTGCCATGACAAACGACCAGTTCTCCTAAATGCAGCAGAAATTCAAAAACCAACCATCTTCGAATGGAAAATTCTATCTGGTGATTTGGGAAGAGGCAAGTATTGCACCTCAAAGGAATGTTAGTGCTGCCTCTTTCTCCTGTGATACTGGATGACCGCATCTTCAGTCAGTAGGAGAGTTCCCACATGGCCCCATACCTGGAGGAAGTCAGATCCCAATTATGGATCTAGGAGTCTCAGCTTGACATGTGGCCACTGACACAGGAAGAGAGGCCTTACATTGTTTCACAAATGCCTTCTCCAGGTGAGGGGGGAGAGGGTCCTAGCTGCAGAGAAGCACACGTGCAAGAGCCCTGTGGCAGGAGAGCACGTGGGGAGCCCGAGGACAGGACGGCCCTGAGGCCAGAGGGTGGAAGTGAGGGTGAGGATGGACCAACAGGAGGCCAGGAAGGCACACGGACAGACTGCGCAGTTGGGGGCCATGTTAGGGAAGCCTCTCTTTCAGAATGAAAAATGAAAGAAAAAAAAAAACAACCCACTAAAGGAGAGGCACAGAGGGAAGGCTTTATAACCCAATTTAAGCGGCGTACGTGGGAAGGGAAACAGGCTCAGCAACTACTGGGGATCCTGCCTAACTGCTGCCAGGGCAGGTTTGGACAGGCTCCTTTTCCCTAAATGAGAGGCAACCTCTAGTTTCTACGAGGCCATTCCACTCTCCCTGGGGACCTCCAGTGCCTGCTTCATCCACCTGTTACCACGACAAACCGGTTCTGGACAGAGTCCACCCCACTGCCCTACAGGCCCTGCTCTCTCTGGACAGGGGGCAGGAGCTACATGCTTTCTCCATCTGTCCGCCTTCCCTTTGTTTCACTCCCTCCTTCTTCCCCAAATCTTTACCCACACCTTGTGCTTGGACAGGACAGATTTTTGTATGACCCAGGCCACCCAAACGTTTTATTCCCGTCTCATTTTGCCATGGAGAAAAGGTCACAGACATTATACTCCCAGCCGGAAGAAGGAGCTGAGGTCCCATCAGTAGTTATTTGACAAGCGGACAGGTGCAGGAGGAAGTAAATATACACCAGCTCCCTTCCCCCAAGCCACCACATCTCTCTGTGCCGTGCTGGTCCGCGATTTAGGACTCCAGGCGGCTGTGTGTTGTCACAATTGATCGGGTGGGTTGAGGAAAGGGAGGAAGAGGAACAGAGGAGCAGCTGTCCTTCAGTGAGAAAGCCGGAGAAGCTGTGAAAGGCTCACCAGTATTAGCTCGGCATTTTCCACCTTTTCCCTTTCATTCCTGCTAACGGCATTAAGTAGATATATTTCTAATTGGAGAATTACTATTTATTAAATAGTCAGGCACTAAAAAATATGTTTGCCAGAGAAGCCTTCACGGCAGAGAAATTACTATAACCAAATCTCTTAGTGTGAAGAAAAAGGCTTTGTCACGCAGATCCCGTTGGTTGTCACAATGTCCTGGGCACCTGGAGGGGCTCAGGGGTTCAGTGCCTGCCTTCGGCTCAGGTTGTGATCCTGGGGTCCCAGGATCAAGTCTCACATCAGGCTCCCTGCAATGGAGCCTGCTTCTCCCTCTGCCTGTGTCTCTGCCTCTCTCTGTGTGTCTCTCATGAATAAATAAGTAAAATCTTAAAAAAAAAAATTATGATGTCTTCTGTGACTAGTTATTTAATTTAACTTATTTAAGTAAACTGAAGGTCTGGGTCTGTAAAGTGAAGGTTTGGGGGTCTACGGCCAAGGAAGGCTCCATCTCTTACCCTGCATCTATCCATAGAGCCCCGTTTAGGGACATGTATGGGGAGTTACTAAATTAAGGATTATGAACCAAGAAGATAAAAAATATATATATGCTTAACTTGCCTAGGGGAGCATGTACATATGAAAAGTGATTACAATTTAAAGATACCAGATTCAGACAAATCCAGAAAATAATCCAGGGCTTCAGGACAATATTAATGGATGAGCTGATGTGGAAAGACCTATCCCCCTTACTCGAAACATTTAGACCTGCTAAATAACACAAAATTTTTTCAAAATGTTAATATTGACGTTTAGCAGGGAAATCCCAAGTGCCAGAAATGAAGAAAAAGAATCGTTCAACAAATGAGCACGCTTACGAGACTAGGTGGGCCTGGAGCAAGAGCTCATGCCAAAGAGCTTCTGGATGTATCCCGAGCGGATGCAAGGGCTGGGGGCAGGAGTTTAACAGGGATGGATAAGGCACTGGAACAGAGCTCTCTGCACAAAGCTGAGCACACAAAGAGCTGCCCTGCCCCCAAATCAAAGATAAAAATTCCAGCCTGGGAAAGAAGCAAGGAAGCTCCATTCCAGGCCCAGAGCGAGATGAATCACCCATAAAAATTGTAAACTCCAGGCCTAAGCAAGCCAGAATTCACTATTTTTATGGTGAAGGAACCCCTCAACTGAGAAATGAACAGGAAAACTAATCCCATTGAAACTCAGGGGGTCCTGGCAGCGGCAAACATACAACCGCCCTGCAAGGACGCAGACAGGCCAGCATGCCTGGGGCTGTGATCCTTGCATGGAAAATCACCTCCGATGAAGAGGAGCTAATGAAACAAACTACCGTGAAGGAATGTCCACAAATGCAACCAACTAAATGATCCGCAGTTCAAGAAACAGAGATAAGAGAATGATTTAAAGTACTGCAAAACTAGGATATTGAAGACATTAAAGGGGAGGAAAGAATAGATACCAAAGCCAGAACAGGATATTATTAGAAGGAAAAAAGTCAGAAGGCTCTGGAAAAAAAAAAAAAAAAGTATAAAAAAATAGAAGTTTGGAAAAGAATCAAACAACAAATAGTGAAATTTAAAACTGAAACTTCAGTATACGGATGAAACAACTGAAGAACAAAATAGTAAACTAGAAGAAATTTCCTATTTATGGAAATTAGCGTTAGAAAATGAAGGGGAGATGAAAAGAGAAAAATGCCTGAAAAATTTCAAGAATAAAGATGTATTCTCAGGCTAAGCAAGCAGACCAGATTCTGAGCAATGTAAATAAAAGTAAATTCAGCCTAGACACACTGAAATGCGTATCATTATAGAATATGAAAAGCACGGGAAAATATTAAAAGCCACCAGAGAGAAGGCAAGCCATTAGACGGACAGCAGACTTCACATCAGCCATAAGATACTCCAGAAGACAACAAAATCGTACCATCAAGGTGGTGAAGGAATACTATGTCCCCTTGGAAGAAATACAGGAAGGGTAAGAAAAAACATAAATGAGGAAGGATGAAATGTGTTATCCCTCTTGTACAAGTTTTTCATGTCTATTTCCATATGTGTGTGTGTGGCGAGAACATTTAAGACCTATTCTCTTAACAACTTCCAAGTATACAAGTATACGTTCCAAGTCATCACCGTGCTGTACATTACATCTCCAGAACACACTCCTCTTATAACTGGAAGTCTGTACCTTTTGACCAACCTTTCCCCCATTTCTCCCACCTCCCAGCCCCCAAGCCCCAGCAACCTACCAGTCCACTACTGTGTCTCTGTGAATTTGGCTTTTTTAGATTGCACAAATAAATGTGACGTGACATGTGACATATATTTCTTTTTTTTTTATGTATTTTTTTAGAAAGAGAAAGCATGAGCAAGCACAGGAGGGGGAAGAAGGAGAGAGAGTTTTTTTTTTAATTTTATTTATTTATTCATGGGAGACACAGATAGAAAGGCAGAGACACAGGCAGAGGGAGAAGCAGGCTCCATGCAGGCAGCCCGATGCGGGACTCGATCCTGGGACTCCAGGACCACACCCTGGGCCAAAGGCAGGCGCCAAACCGCTGAGCCACCCAGGGATCCCAGGAGAGAGAGTCTTAAGCAGATTCCACACTGAGCCCAATGCGGGATTCAATCCCACCACCCCAAAATCACAACCTGAGTTGAAACCAAGAGTCATACGCTCAAATGACTGCACCACCCAGGCACCCAGAGACATGACATGTATTTTAACAACAAGCTACCTCCAGCAGAAGAAAGTATGTTCAGGACCAAAGATAACATGTTGCATTAAATCCTTCAAATCCTGTATCAGTGAACACCACCTGACTTTCCCCCATGACACTCTTCCTGTTACTCAGAATAGCAATTAAACAGTTCTTTATTGGGACTTCATTAGGATAAAAGCTTCTGCACAGCAAAAGAAAGAGTCAACAAAACCAAAAGACAACCTACAGAATGGGAGAAGATATTTGCAAATGACACACCAGATAAAGGGCTAGTATCCAAAATCTGTAAAGAACTTACCAAACCCAATACCCAAAGAATAAATAATCCAATCAAGAAATGGGCAGAGGACATGAACAGACATTTCTCCAAAGAAGACTTACCAATGGCCAACAGACACATGAAAAAATGCTCAACGTCACTCGGCATCAGGGAAATACAAATCAAAGCCACATTGAGCTACCACTTCACACCGGTCAGAAAGACTAAAATTAAAAAGTCAGGAAATGACAGATGTTGGTGAGGATGTGGAGAAAGGGGAACCCTGTCTTGCACTGTTGGTGGGAATGCAAGCTGGTGCAGCCACTCTGTATGGAGGTTCCTTTAAAAGTTGAAAATAGAGCTACCCTGTGTTTCAGCGATTGCACTACTATTTACCCCAAAGATACAAATGTAGTGATCTGAGGGGTACCTGCACCCCAAAGTTCAGAGCAGCAATGTCCAAAACAGCCAGACTATGGAACGAGCTCAGATGTCGATCAACAGATGAATGAATAAACAAGAAGTGGTGTATATATACACAATGGAATACTCCTCAGCCATCAAAAAACCTGAAATCTTGCATTTGCAATGATGTGGATGGAACTAGAGGATATTATGCTAAAGGAAATAAGTCAACCAGAGAAAGGCAATTATATGATCTCACTCAGATGTGATTTGTGAAACAAAACAGAGAATCATAGGGGAAGAGAGGGAAAATTAAAGCAAGACAAAATCAGAGGGGGAAACAAACTATAAGAGACTCTTAATCACAGGAAACAAACTGAAGGTCCTTGAAGGGGAGTGGGTGGGAGATGGGGTAACTAGGTGATGGACAGTAAGGAGGGCACGTGATGGGATGAGCACTGCGTGTTATATAAGACTGATGAGTCACTGACCTCTATCTCTGAAACCAATAATACATGTTAATTAATTGAATTTAAATTTTAAAAACTTACAATGAGAAAAAAAAAACAATTCTTTAATCAGATGATTAAATTATGCTACACCTTTTTTCTTATTATGGCAGCCCTGGTACTACTTACCAGGTACTACTTTCAGTTCTGGCATTTCTAGCACATTCTAAGGTAGGAAAGGATGAGTCTAGAATTTTGATCCTTTGGCAGAACTATCTGGAGCAGGAGGAGGGACAAACCTCAGGAAGACCCATGAAGAGCCAGCTCTCTCTTCTCCGAGGTGTCCTGCACAGGTGGTTAAGCCACTCCTCCTGACCCCATCTTCCCAAAACTCCCTGGGGGTCACAGCTGTTTCCACTCCCACGGGGGAGAAAAGCCCAAAGCAAGATGCCACTGGAGCTTGAGAAGAGCGCTGTGACTTCTCTGCACACTAGCTGAAGGAAAAGAACAGACGAGGATCACAGACCATGTGCCCGGAGCCAGGGATGAAAGGCAGGCGAGTGAAGCGGGTCAGGCGTCACACGAGAGAGTGGTGGCAGCAGCGGCGGCCAAGGCTAGGTACAAGCCCAGCTCTGCCAGACGTCCTCCTCATTCTAGAAAACGTGCAAATCCTGGTTCTGCTTCTTCTTCTTCTTCTTTTTTTTTTTTTTTAAGATTTTATTAATTTATTTTAAAGAAAGAGCGCAAAAAAAAAAAAAAAGTAAAGAAAGAGTGCGAGCAGGGGGAGGAGCAGAGAGAAGAAGCAGACTCTACGCTGAGCAGGGCTCCATCTCACGACCTGAGCTGAAATCAAGAGTCCAGATGTTCAACCAACCGAACCGCCCAGGTGCCCCCATCCTGGTTATTCTTGGTCAAATCTTCTAGTTTTTTTTAAAATGTAGGTAACTAATACGCAATGCCATTAAAATTTAGAAAAGCAAACCAAGCACACACAGGCCGGATCGGACCCAGGAAGAGCCACCTTTCGCCGTTCTCCCCAGGAGCAGTGGGGACCTCCGAGACCTGGGACACCACACCCGCTTGCCACTGCCTGGTCCTGGGGAGATAAACCCCAGCCTGTCTCATTGAGCCGCAGAGGGACCCCCTGACGTGGCACCCAGCTTGGAGGAGAGATTTGCCTAACTTAGCCCTGATGCTTCCTTCGAAACACCCATTCTTCACTAGATTTCCTGTCCCGTGGGTCTTTCAGAGTGTCTGTGCTCACTGTGAGGACTGTCACTGTCTACAACCGGGTCTGCCTTCTAGGGCTCAGAGAAGGACTCTGGAAAAGTGGTGGGTGATAGCCTTGAATATTTGGATGCTGAGCTCCCAGAGCCAATCCTTCGTCCTCTCCGGGCTTTCACTCTAGCATATCTCACAGTCATGGTCCTTGGAGAAATGACTGCGGAGACACACCCTGTCCGTCTGGAGACAGGACTCAATCAGAGGGCAGGGGTGAAAAAGCAGCAAACAGGATCACGATTCTTGATGAACTGAAGAAAGTTTTGGCTAAGATGCTGTTACACCAGGTAAGAAGCAAAACTCCAATCATAGGACACTTGGCACCGAGACTCAGCTGAAGGGGCCTTGGAGACAGGACCAGAGTGATAGTGGCACCAGCAGGACCAGTAGCCACCTGTGGCCAGGAGAAAGCGAAACCCAGCAAATGGTGACGCCAGGCCTTTTCACAGTTAAATAACTTAGAATCACTTTTGTCCTTAAGCCTCTTTCTTGTTTTTTTATTTTCTTACCATTGGGTCAGTTCCCAAACGGTAAGGGATGATCTAGAGGAGCTTCAAGGAGAATATCCAGAGGATCTGGGAAGATTAAGGAGGACATACATGACCACCATAAAAACACCACCACGTCCCAACCACCCAGCCCAACCCAGGGCTGGATGCTGTTGAGGCTGCTGAAGATGAGCTGAGGAGCTGGACAGGTTTATGGGCTTAGAAACAGTGCTCTTCCTCCCTGGCGGCAGCCAAGTGACCCAGGAATCAAAAATGCCACCATAAAGTGAAAGGGCCGGGATCTGAGTCCCCTGCCAAGGGAAGCAGCTCAACCCTCAACAAATTTTATACAAGCAAGATATAAGCTCTGATGGTGCTGAGCCACCGAGATTGGAGGACTGTGACAGTAGCATGGGCCTAACATTGTCCTTAGGCAAAGCACCTTGAGAATGGGCTTGGTTTGAGGACGGGTCTTACCTTCTAACTGGACTCTGGGAAAGCATCTGTGCTGTTGTGTGATTTTGGATGGGGAAAAGCAAGCACCGTGTCACTGGGAATGCAAACTCTAAAGCAGTTTGTCTGGATTCTTGCCCCAAGGCTGCCCCTTACTAGTTGTGTCATCTCGGATAAGCTGTGTAAAGTGTCGGTTTCCTCATCTGGCAAAGCTCACGGCTACCATAGAGACCTCAAAAGACTGTCATGGGATTCCAATGAGATAATCCATATGGTGCAAGGCATTTCATACAGTGCCTGACACTTGGTAAGAACCTAAGTCTTGGGAACACCTGGGTGGCTCGGCAGTTGAGTATCTGCCTTTGGCTCAGGGCGTGTTTCTGGAGACCCGGGGTCAAGTCCCACGTCGGGCTCCCTGCAGGGAGCCTGCTTCTCCTTCTGCCTGTGTCTCTGCCTTTGTTTCTCATGAATAAATAAATAAAATCTTTAAAAAAAAGAACCTAAGTCTTAGCTGTTTCTTACCTAGTAACTCTCCTGGGGCCTGATATTCCAAAGCCTGACTAACATTGAATGTAGCGATGAGGAAGAAAGAGTTGGAAGTTACCACTCATTGTCACAAACATTTATGGGAACATTTGCAAGACTGGAAAGAAACCAGCCCTATAGAGGTTGCCTTAGGGAAGCTGGAGGCTATGACCCCCCCACACCCCCCAACAAGTACACGATGGCAGAGTCCTGTTCACCAACCCTGCTTCCTCTTCTTCCTGGGCACAGCTAACCTCGTTTCCAGCCTCCTTGTGAGGACTCTGTTGGTTGATAAAACGCAGGAGCCGAAGAGGCAAAGGCCACTAAGTCCTGGCCCCTCAGCTCCTCCTATGAGCCATCACCTGGACGCAATGACCATAAAAACCACATGTGGAAGATGAAGAAGTAGAGGGTGGACAGAGCCTGGGTCCTTGAGCCCCTGCTTGGAAGACAGGTGGCCACTGACCAGGAGCTTCATCTAGATTTAGAGGAACAGGAACTAAACTTCCATCATGACATACTTTTGGATTTGTGTGCTGTGGCAGTTAGATATTCCTGCTCTCTGATAATCTGTCAAATATTTTTTTTTTTTATGTCAAATATTTTCTGATTCAAGTACCTGACTTACAGTGGGGGGAAAAAGTCGTACCTTGAAAACACAGGATTTCCATCTCATTTTGTCAAGGTAAGTTTATGTAAATACAAAAACAACCAATAATACGCTTGTCCCCAAGGACCTCGGGTCACCCTACACAAGGGCAAAGTCTACATTGTCCCGCCGCCCGCTCCCTCCCGGAACGTCTGGGCGTTCACTTCCTGACAACATAGTCTTAATGTAGAAAACAGTGCTGAGTGTCAGACAGGCAGGAAAACAAATGAGCTCCGATCATCATAGCTCCCTACAGCCTTGCAACGGCTCATGCCCTCACACGTAGCGGTAGGGGGACAGAACTGGGTCATCACCGATCACACTACACACGAAGTCTGCTCCCGCCCTGCCCCCAAATACGCCTTCCCCTTTCTGTGGGCGACGTTTTCTTGCTACTCCATTCTCCCGCCCTTAAATACCCAACAGAAGGATTCCTGGTCACTCACCCGATGCACGGATTGGTCTGGTACCTTGGCGCTGTGTAGGAGAAAGGGGAGATGTTCTTGTCTACAAAAGACCCAAACCCCAACCGAAAGTTGCTGGTGAGCTTCCCCATCTCCTCAGCGAGTTTGGTACCCAGGTTCCGGATGCTGTCCAAGTCGTCCTTCATGGACAGGGAGAGGTCCATCAGGTAGTACAAGTCCACAGGATAATCCTCCACCTGTCGAACCTGCAGCTGGAAAGTAGTCTTGTCACCTGTGCCAACAGAGAGGCCGTATACAGGAGAGGTCATCCAACTTGCTGGGGGCTGAAGGGATGGATTTCACTTTCAAAGCTAGGCCCCTCTTGCCTTTTTTTTTTTTTTTTTAGTGCCTTTTGGCAGAAGTATTTTTTCTGGGAAGTACAGTAATGGAAGGGAACATGGTGCTGAGGGGGACGTTATAGGTTCTCCTTCCAAATACTTAGCTCAGGTTTTTAAGGGGACTCTTTAACAACTCGTCTCCCCAGTAGTATTCTGATGGGAGTGTGACCAGGAGGAGACTGGAGGGGGGGGGGGGAAATGAAATAGAAAAGAGGGAATAAACAAAAGGAGATATGTGCATGAGTAAGAACTGAGGTGGGAAGAAAGAGGACCAAGGCGGTGAGACACACAGTTACTTAAAATACCCCTTAAAAGGGCAAAAATATTTATGCTTCTGGACACCTGGGTGACTCAGCGGTTGAGCGTCTGCCTTTGGCTCAGGGTGTGACCCTGGGGTCCCGGGATCAAGTCCTGCGTCAGGCTCCCTGTGCAAAGCCTGCTTCTCCCTCTGCCTGTGTCTCTGCCTCTCTCTGTGTGTCTCTCACAAATAAATAAAATCTTAAAAAAAAAAAAATGTATGCTTCTGCCACATTTTTTTTTTCTTTTTTCACATTTTCTATTCTATTTCACCCTTTTCTATTTCCCTAGCCACTTATGGACAATAGTACTTAGTTCTTGGGCATCCGTGACATTTTGGGATAGCAGAGATATGAATCATTATCATCAGAAGGTATATGTATAAATACAGGAAGACAGATTCCAAATGTTAGCACCATCAACATGAAGGGGGAAAAAAGAAAGAAAGAAAAAAAGAAACGCTACGGGGTTTGTCTACCAGCTACAAGAAGAGAAAATAAAAAAAAAAAAAAGAGAGAGAGAAAATAACTTTTGGTTCCACAGGAACAGGGCAGAGGAGAAGGAGGAATGAATTCGGAGGGAAATAAATGAAAAGTCGGTGCCTGGGAGGCGTGGCCTTGCAGGGTCACCTCCCAGGGTTTACAGAAAGGCCCAAGTCAGCACAACAACCAGAGGACTCATGCCAGGATGATGATCCTAAATTATTTCATAAGCTCTAAAAACACATCATTTGGAACCAACTTCAAGAAGCAATCATACCAGGCAATTTTATCTGCCGTTGGGCTTGTTCATTTTTCAGAGGCACCAACACGCCCTTAAACTCTCTCTGCCGAGAAGCTGCACCCACATTTGAAATCCGGACACACGCGTTGGGTGTTCAGAGGTGCCACAGTGAAGCTGGCTCCCCCAGCTGGGTCCTCACCGGGTCTGCTGGCGGCCACCCCCCAGGGAAGCGAACCTGTCCTCCAGTGGACAGCCGGACAGCCGGCGGGCTGAAGCCTTCCTGAACCTGCGGGGGAGGGAGCCCAACCACAGGGGCCCCCTGCCCTCCTCCCACCCCACAGAGGCCTGTTGCATTGACGGGACCACGGAGACCCCAATGATCAAAGGGCCTCAGTTCAGGTTCCACCTCTGGAGGTGACCCCGGGAGCATCCTGAGCCCGGGTACCCCGCAGCTGATGAAGGCCACAGGCGCTCCCGGCTGCCCCAACCAAGGCAAATTATTATGATTATTTGCTGCCTGAGTGACAGCCCGAGCCGCTTCCCCAGACTTGTCTCGGCTGCTCCCTCCCTCCCGGACACCGCCGCGGGGCGGTCCCTGGGGCCCCTGCGCATAGGAGCCGGCTTTTAAAAACCATCAGAACCTGACTCAAGCACAGGAATGTTGGAGCTTTCTTCCAGAAGGAATTCTGGACTGCCGCGAGGTCGGCCTCTGGCTCCCATCAGGCGGACGGAGCGGTCGGGCGCTGCGCCCCTCCCAGGCCTGGATGACACATCGGGCGGGGGGGGGGGGGGGGGGGGGGGGGGGGGGAAGGGCAGGAGGGAGGAGAGGCGGGCCCAGGCCCCAGGGGGTGCAGCCTGCAATCCCCCCCCCCCTCTGTCCAACCCCTGACCTCTTTGCGGGGTCGCCTGTGCCCTTCCCCCCAAGTTCCCGACTACATTTTCTTTAATGCAGACCCACTTCTGCCTTTTTGTGGTAGAAGCATCTGGGTGCTTCAGGACCAGGCCAGGGCTTGCATCTGGAGAGGGATCTGAGGGAGGGAAGAGGCTGCGAGGCTTGGAGAAGGACAGCTGGGCTGGAACTCTGGTCACCAAGAACTGGGGAGACCTCGGGCTCCTCTAAACTTGCTATTCACGCTCCGGATCCGGGAAATGGGAGGATGTTCACTACTACGGGGATCAAAGGAGACAATGTCTGCTAACACCTTTACAGGAGGAGAAAAGCTTCCACCTGAGTGCCTCCAAAAGTCTGTTGTTGTTTTATTTAAAGATTTTATTTATTTATTCATGAGAGACACACACACACACAGAGACAGAGAGAAAGAGGCAACGACACAGGCAGACGGAGAAGCAGGCTCCACGCAGGGAGCCCAACGCTGGACTCGATCCCAGGTCTCCAGGATCACGCCCTGGGCTGAAGGCGGCGTTAAACCACTGAGCCACCCGGGCTGCCCCCAAAAGTCAGTTATTAGAGCAATTTCCTGTAGGGATAAAAAGGGAGACAGAAAATTCTGCCGGAAACTTGTGTGTGAATGGCTACGGCCTTGGGCATTAAATGTAACTCCACATTTTCCAGACGTGAGGGCAAAAAGGGAAACAAGGTGTGACACACAAGTTTGTATGTGCTCAGCAGGCTTCTACTCTCAAGTGAGAAAGGTCCTGGCATCAAATTCTAAGAGAAATTGGTTACTGAAAAAGCACACATACCCCTCCCCGTTTGGGGGCTGCAAACGCAAAAAAAGAAGTATTTTGGGTTGTTTTTTTTTTTTTTTAAGATTTTATTCATTCATGAGAGACAGAGAGAGACACAGGCAGAGGGAGAAGCAGGCTCCACGCAGGGAGCCCAATGCAGGACTCGATCCTGGGTCTCCAGGACCACGCCCTAGGCCAAAGGCAGGTGCTCACCCGCTGAGCCACCCAGGGATTCCCAAAAAAAGAAGTATTTCTCCCAGTTTTCCAAAAAGGGAAGGGTGTAAGAAAGAGGGTAATATCATTTGCATTCAGAATGAGGGGTCAGTTCACCGTGACCTCAATTATATCTGATTTTATTTTTTAAAATATCTTATTAACACAAATTTAAAAAAGATTGTATTTATTTATCCATGAGAGACACAGAGAGAGAGGCAGAGACACAGGCAGAGGGAGAAGCAGGCTCCATGCAGGGAGCCCAATGCGGGACTCGATACTGGGACCCTGGGATCATGCCCTGAACCAAAGGCAGATGCTCAACCACTGCGCCACCCAGTCACCCAAGCGTCCCAACTTCTTGTGTTTTTAAGACTGATTTTTGTTCAAGTGTTCAGACACAGCAGTATTCCATCCACTAAAGACTCTTGCCACCCTTCAATAAATAGAAGTAGTTTCTGATTCCTCAGAATTACCCTTCTGTGCCGAAAATTAACAGAAAGAAGGGACATGTTAAAATCAGCTACATTACAAACAGGACCTCTGCTGAGCGAGGAATTAGGGTCCAGGTGCACACCTTCTGACTGTCATCTAGCTCTTCTGTTTACTGTAGCAGAAGGTAAATCAGTATCCCAGAATTAAATCCAGACCTAGAACCAAAGAATTGGCTCCCTGGCCTAGGACAAGGCTGGTGTGCCATAACGCACCCTACTCCTTACTCCAGAATTCAGACTCTTGACAGATGGAACCAAGGAAGGAACCGTGGGAAGACATGGTTGACCTCCACCAGTGTCTGCCCCCAAGCATTAGGCCTTGGCATTCCTAGTTTCCTTGAAAATAACCCTGTCTTGGGGCAGCCCCAGTGGCCCAGCAGTTTAGGGTCGCCTTCAGCCCAGGGTGTGATCCTGGAGACCCGGGATCGAGTCCCACATCAGACTCCTAGCATGGAGCCTGCTTCTCCCTCTGCCTGTGTCTCTGCCTCTCTCTCTCTCTCTCTCTCTCTCTCATGAATAAATAAATAAAATCTTTAAGAAAAAAGAAAAGAACCCTGTCTTACTCCATTTGGGCTATTCTAACGAGTACCACAGACTGCGTGGGACTTTTAAGCAATAGAAATGCCTCTCGCACAGTCCTGAAGGCTCCAAGTAAGTCTAAGATCAAGATCCGGGTGTTATTCTGTATGTTGGTAAATTGAACACCAATAAAAGATTAATTTATTAAAAAAAAAAAAGATCAAGATCCATGGTTGATTTCTGGTAAGAACCCTCTTCTGGGTTGTAGACTGCCAGCTTCTTGCTGTGTCCTCACACAGCAGGAGGGACAAGGGAGCCCTCTGGGGTTTTTTTTTTTAATTCATAGCACTAATCCATTCATGAGGGCTCTACCCTCATGACCTCATCACCTCCCAAAGACCCCACACCACCTGATACCATCACACTGGAGGTTAGGATTTCACTTTACACATGTTGGGGGGAAGGCACAAGCATCCTATGCATAGCCAACCTCTTCTCCATCCACCATCAAGTCTTTCTTAGACTTCTTAATAAGGTATGTGCTTCTTATCAGTCTGGGTGGCAGACGCAATACCTAAGTCAGGTAACTGGCTTTCTCCAAAGTAGAAGCTTGGAGGAGAAGGGGGAAAAAAGCAGCACAGGCAAAGGCTGGCAGGAAACCCATCTCAAAAGTAACCAATCACCTAGGTTAGTTAATAGCGCTGTACCAATGTCAACTGCCTGGTTTCAATAATGTACTTTGGTTATATGACATTATCAGCGAAAGCTGGGAAGGGTATATAAGAACACTATGAGGACGCCTGGGTGGCTCAGCAGTTGAGCATCTGCCTTTGGCTCAGGGCATGATGCCAGGGTCCTGGGATCGAGTCCCGCATCAGGCTCCCCTGGGGGAGCCTGCTTCTCTCCCTCTGCCTGTGTCTCTGTCTCTCCCTCTGTGTCTCTCATGAATAAATAAATAAATCTTTAAAAACAAAAACAAAAACAGAACACTATTACCTTTGCAACTTCTTGTGAGCCTACAATTATTTCAAAATAAAACGCTTTAATATGAAAAAAAAAAAAAAAAAACAACTACCCAATGGGCTCAAGGAAAATTAATGACAAGTAAACCTTTTAACTGCCCCCAGTGTTTCAGAACCACCACTAGCCTTTTATTTACCGTTTCAATAAGCTTTATTCTAAAGTTTATATCTTTTGTTGAGAATTTTTTTAGATTGTTTTCCTGACATACAGTTTCCAGGATTGGAAACAAAATGGAAAACATGATCCTGTGTTTACACAAAATCCTACTTAGAGTTTGGCAGTTCCTCAAAAAGTTAAACATAGAATTACCATATGACCCAGCAATTCTACTCCTACTAGTTATATACTCAAGATTATTGAAAACACATGTCCACACAAAAACTTGTGCATGAATGTTCCCAGTAGCATTAGTCATGATTGCCCCAAAGTGAAAACAGCCCCAATACTCATCAGCAAAAATGTGGCATGTCTGTACATATACAAAGGAATATTATTTGGTCATAAAAAGGAAGGAAGTCTTGATAAATGCTACAACATCAATGAATCCTGAAGATATTTTGCAAAGTAAAAGAAGCCAGACATAAAAAGCCACATACCTTTGATTTATATAAAATGTCGAGAATAAGCACAACCACACAAATAGAAAGTAGATTAGTGGTTGCCTAAGGTGGAATGTGGCCAGGAGGGAAAAGATAAGGAGTGACTGTTAATGCATACCAGGTTTCTTTTTGAGGTGAGGAAAAGGTTCTGGAATGAGACAATGGTGATGGTTGCACAATGCTGCAAATATACTACAAACCACTGAATTATGTACTTTAAAATGATGACTTGGGGCGCCTGGCTGGCTCAGTCAGAAGAGCATGTAACTCGATTTCAGGGTAATGAGTTTGAGCCCTACATTGGGTGTAGAGATCACTAAAAAAAAATAACTTTAAAAAATTTAAAAATAAAAAAAAAATTTTTTTTAATTTAAAAATAAGATCTTAAAAATAAATAAATAAATAAATAAATAAATAAATAAATAAATAAATAAATAAATAAAATAAACATAAAATGGTTGATTTCTATGGCATGTGAATCACATCTTAATTAAATTTAAAAAAAAGAAAGAAAGCAAAAATAAAAAGATCCACAGAGAGGAAAAGTTTTCTTTTTTCTTTTTTCCCCTAGGCTTACCTGGAACAGTAACTTTGCTTTCCTGAAGTATCACTCATAGTACGCTAAGGCTTGTCTTTGATTAGTCTAGTCTAAGGCTGGCGAAGTGTTACATTTCACTCAACAAATATGTATTATGAATGTATTATGAGGTATAGGGGAGCAGGGCAAGGGAGGAGACCAAAAAAAAAAAGCATTTCTAAAAATAAAAAATGGAAAAACCCACCACTAGACCTGAAAGCCTTCTGCAGAGTCAGGGGGGTGATTACCTTGAGGTTAACTACGCACTTGGTAAATTGAATGTTGCTAACTGCAACATAAAATCCTCTTCTTCCCCCAAATAAATAAATAGCTGGGGTTTGCCTCTTTAAAAACAATTAAAATTCTTAAGGTTTTAAGAGGCTTCATTGGCTTCAGGCGTTTCTATATTTGAGAAACATATTTGCAAGGTTCTAGACCTTTCGGAATTCATATTTTCATCAGATCTCCTCCAAGTGCTCATATCTACAGACAAACATACTCACAGCTTAGGTGTATTTGAACTGGGCAGCCAACCCCTCCATCACCTTGACCTCCCAGAAATGGGCTCTCCATCAGCACGCCTTCCACACAACCAGAGAGCTCACACACACCACCCATGTCATGATTTTGTATAAAAATAGGATCATGCTTTCCATTTTATTTCCAATATCAGAAACTGTGTCATAATGCTTACCAGGACATGTGACTATGCCCTGACTTATAAAATTAGCAACCTCAACTAATTCCAGCACTAATCTCTGGCAATCCAGTGTCTGTGCCTCTCTGTCCAGCAGAGCCACTAACACCCTTTTTTAGTTTCTTATTTCCAAGACAATTCAATAAGCAAAATAAAACATTGCTTTTTTTTTTTTTTAAGATTTATTTATTTATTTATGATAGACCTAGAGAGAGAGAGAGGCAGAGACACAGGAGGAGGGAGAAGCAGGCTCCATGCCAGGAGCCCGACGTGGGACTCGATCCCGGGACTCCAGGATCACGCCCCAGGCCAAAGGCAGGCGCTAAACCGCTGAGCCACCCAGGGATCCCTAAAACATGGCTTATATATGTGATGACTCAGAGCACAACCACAAGCATATCAAAATAAGACTGATTTCTTTAAAAAAAAAAAAAAAGACTGATTTCTTTCTTCCTTAATTGAGCTTATATTGAGCTTTATGCATAAATCAGTATTGTGCATAAATGCAATGCCAAGAAAACTTTGCCCAAGGAGGCTACCTTCACTTGAATCACTTCTTTAACTCCTCGCTGGGGGCTATTTAAAAAGCCAGGTGGCAAATCAAATCAAAGAACGGCCTCAGAGTCATACCTTCATTGTGATTTTAGGTAGAATTAAAATTGTTTAAAAAAAAAACAAAACTGTGGCATCTCTGGCTTTGTGTGACCTTCAACACTTTCCTAAACTAACTCTACCCTAAAGAATAAGGATTTGCCACCATGAAGGTATATATTTCTTAGAGAGAAAACCAGAGGCTCTGAGAACAATTCTAAATGAGGAGTTCCAAAAGTATTAGTTAAAAACCTCCTCTGATGATGACCTGAAACTATAAACTTGATTGACAAACTTGCTTTTCTGATGAAGATGGACAAGGATTTTGGTCTTTGTTAATTATTAAGTGACATCAGCGCATGATTATAAATACATCTTAAGTATGTGAAAATTATGAATATGAGAATAGAGACAGAGTCTAGTAGAAATGAAAAATAATATTGCATTAAAGTGGATGAAAGGCGCCGGGGTAGCTCAGGTGACCCCTTCAACTGGGGTCATGACCCCAGGGTCCCGGGATCAAGCCCCGCATCAGGCTTCCTGGAGGTGGGTGGGGAGCTTCTCCCTCTCCCTCTGCCTGTTGCTCCCTTGCTTGTACCCTCTCTCTCTGTCAAATAAATAAAAATCTCTTGCTTGTGGCCTCTCTCTCTGTCAAATAAATAAATAAAATCTTTTTTTAAAAAGTGGATGATTTCTGAAGAATTTCCTTTAAGTTACTGTTTTACTGTGATTAACTAAGAGAGAAGATACATCATTCACATTAATTGATAGCTACTCTTATCCCACACAATGTTCAAATAATCTTAACATTCTGCACAACTCCTACATCCCCTTCTCCGTCACAGCCCTGACCCTGAGCCTGTCTTCACGTATGGAGAGGAGTTACCTCGACCCAGAGGACACCACCACCTAGCTGCCCACACAGAGGCTCAGCTGACTCTTCCCTACTCAGGCACAGGCCTTTGCAAGGGCTCCCTTCCTTCCTTCTCTCTCTCAGCGTGGTATCTCACCAAACAAAAAGGCTAAGTGTCCCTTAATCCCCACATTAATCCCCAGCAACCTAGTAGCTTGTGCCTCTCTCTCTAGCAGAGCTGCGTACATCCTCCTTTCATTTCTTATTCCCAAAACAACTCAATAGGCAGATTAAACATTTTTAAATATACGATGACACCAACAACCAGCATCACTAAGTGCTTGTGATGGTGGCACGGAGCTAAATCCATCTCTGAGACACGGAGAATCGCTATTCAAACCTAGACCTAGCTGACTCCAGAATCTGCATCTTTGGCTGCTACTCTTTGTAAAGAACGGAAATTTTGACTTTTTAAAGTGTTATTTATACAAAAAGGCTCATTTAAGCCTCTGAACATGGCTGTGAGGAATGAAGGTGACAAAGACCTGGAGAGCTAAAGAGTGGGGTAGCCTGCTTGGGTCCTGCAAGCTCAGCCCGGAGTTAGAGCTGGAACCCAGGATGGCTAGCCACATCCATGATCCTGCCACCGGCTCCAAGTGGCCCTGAAGTCTAAAGCAAACCATCTGGAAGCAGTGATTGCCAATGGTTTCTTAGGCAATGAGATAGAATAAAAGGCTAAAAAAATCAAAGGAATTTGAAAATAAGCTACCTTCTCTCAAAATGTGATATTTTCTAATTTGAACCTATGCATATCCACTTTTTGACAACACAACAAATGTAGAATCTAAATGTAGAATTCTAAATCTAAATGTAAATGTAGAATATTATATTTAAAAAAGGGATGAACTAGAAAAAAACATGAGTTTTCTAGACACAAAGACCTGGGACTGAATCGGAGTAACCATTTCTAACTGGTAGACCTTGAGCCGGTCGTTCCTCATGTGGACGATGGTATTAGCTACCTTAGAGTAGGCTAGGTATTTAGGACACAGTAGGTACACAAAATCTGTTTCCTCATATCACAATCCATCCTAGGGCTTGCAGAGGTCCTAGGGTCATAGAACAAAATACCTCTACTCTAAAAGTTTGTCCCTTCAGCATGCCATGGACTCAAATGGAATTTGCTGACACGAAAAACTACATTTTCCTGAAAGCAGCACTTTCCTGAGAAACTTGTATTAACTAGGGAGTAAACCTACCAGTATCCTCCCATAAACTGCAATCACATTATTTATAATAGCCATAAAGTGGAAACACCGATGGATGAATGGACATTCAAAATGCAGTATAATATCCAGTATAAGGCTGGATTAAACAATGAAGTTTAATCCAGCCTTAAAAAGGAAGCAAATTCTGACATATGCTACAACGTGAATGAACCCTGAAGACATGCTCTGAGTAAAATAAGCCTGACACAAAAGTAAAAGTACTGTATGGGTTCACGTATATGGGGCATGGAGAGTAGTCGAACTCCTCAAGCCAGAAAGAATAGTGGCTGCCAGAGTGAAGGTGGGAGTGGAATCAAGAACTAGCGTCTAGGAACACCCGGATGGTTCAGTTGGTTAAGCCTAGGACTCTTGACTTCAGCCCAGGTCCTGATCTCAGGGTCATGGGGTTCCTATTCAGCAGGGAGTCTGCTTCTCTCCCTCTCTCTCCCTCTGCCCCTCCTCTCTGCTCTGGAGAGCACATGTGCACACACACTCTCTCAAGTAAATAAATAAATCTTTAAAGAAAAAAAATAAAAGAATGTGTGTTTAATAGGCACAGAGTTTCGGGCTGAGATAATGAAAAAGTTTTGGAGAGGGACGGTGGTGATAGACATGGTGAATGTATCTCATGCTGCTGAACTACATACTTTAAAATGGTTAAAACTGGGACGCCTGCGTGGCTCAGTGGTTGAGCGTCTGGCCTTCGGCTAAGGGCATGATCCCAGAGTCCCAGGATCGAGTCCCACATCAGGCTCCCTGCATGGATCCTGCTTCTCCTCCCTCTAACTATGTCTCTGCCTCTCTCTGTATCTTATGAATAAATAAATAAAATCTTAAAAAAAAATTAAAAAATAAAATAAAATAAAATGATTAAAATGCTAAATTTTATGTTACATATATTTTACCTTGATTAAACAAATAGCAAAGATACCTATCTGTCCACGGGAGCCTTGTACTCTGCCTCCTGGGGCCTGGGCCAAGCTCTGCCATTTCCCTGCACTGGCTCACCTTGGCACGACGAACGCGTCCCATCCCCAGGGCACTTACCCGGCCGCAGGTTCAGGGCGATCTTCTGTGGCGTCATCTGAATGACGTCTGAGCTGGCGGGACTGGAGCCCTTGCTGCTGAGAGGCAGGCTCCGCAGGACCTGGGTGCTGCTGGCCGGGCTCTCAAACTCGTCTCCACAGCCGTTTTTGACCAGGTTTGCCTTCAAGTCACACCGAGAGGTGACGGAGCGCAGGCTGCCAAAGTCCTAGGTGCAGAAACACAGGCAGAGAGCAGAAAAGTGCTCAGGGTGTCTTCCCAGATGTGAGGTGTCACGTTGTAGGCGCATCAGCATCTGGTGCATCTGCCACATTCCGCACTCCATTTTCATCATCCAAATGTGGGGAGTGACGAACACTGACCCCAAATGCCTCACCAAGGATTACAAGGGTTAATTAAGGTGTTGGGCCTGAAAGTACTTTGTAAACTGTAAATGCAGAATAAAAATGTTTGGTTTTGGGACGCCCGGGTGGCTCAGTGGTTAGGCATCCGCCTTTGGCCCAGGGCCTGATCCTGGAGTCCCCGGATTGAGTCCCACGTTGGGCTCCCTGCATGGAGCCTGCTTCTTCCTCTGCCTGTGTCTCTGCCTCTCTCTCTGTCTCTCTCATGAAAAAATAAATAAAATCTTAAAAAAAAAAAGTTTGGTTTCAGCTGTTACTCCAACGATCAAAATTCTCCTAAAGGAAAATGGGCCTGTCTCTGCACGATTAGCTGGAAGAGAGTAACTGAAATGGTCAGTGGCACAACTAAAAATGTTTTAAAGATACCATATAAGTGGACAAGTACTTATCATTCACTTAGGCAATCAAGAGTTAACCTCTGAGGCGCCCACTCATCCACCCTGCAGGCACTGCCCATTACACAACCATTCTGGAAGACAACGTGGCAATAAACATTGTGCCCTTTGATCCAGTGGTCCACTCCCAGGAATTTATCCCAAGAAGTCAATCAAAAAAAAAGGGGAAACTCCATTAGAAGATATATACTGCAATGTTATTTAGAATAGCACGATCTTATAAACTTGTAAACCTAAAACCTTCAACCATAAGAAAAACATGGTCTCTGCCCTCCATAGAAGACAGTCATTCAAAATTATGAACAGTGAAAAGAAAGTTCAAAACATACTAAGAAAAAAATCAGAAAATAAAATTATATCTGCATTAGGATTCAAAACAAAATTTTTTTGAATATTGTTGAGGTATTAGTGCAGATGGGCCAAAATTACATTTCTTTCTTATAATCTTTACCATGTTTGAACAATAAAGCCACCCTGATAAGATATATCTTTCTTTTCTGAAGCCGGATTTAGGAGAAGGCTGGGTAACAGGACGACCCAGCCTTATCGGGGGCACCAGGAGTTTAGGCCATTCACTTAATTATTTTATTTTATTTTATTTTTTTAAGATTTTATTTATTTATGAGAGACACAGGCAGAGGGAGAGGCAGGCTCCATGCAGGGAGCCTGATGTGGGACTCAATCCGGGGTCCCAAGATCACACCCTGGGCTGAAGGCAGATGCTCAACCGCTGAGCCACCCAGATGTCCATAGGCCATTCACTTTAAAATGAAATAATATCCTCTATTATAAAATATGGTACTTGGTAAGTATTGATCATTTTCCAGTAAGGGAATTTTTTTTCTTTCCAGTAAGGGAATTTTTAGCAGCAAAGCAAACCTGGGTTTCTCTCTTAACACCCTTTCACTGGTGAATGGTAGAAAATAAGATCGCCTCCACCAGCTGGTTGGATGCCAGTGCTGGACTGGATAATCCTCCTGATGGCTGGACGAGTTATGATGCCCATCCCTTCCTGTCGCCTCTGTAACATTTTGCCAGAAAGCCTCAAATGAATCAAGTGTCCTCACTGTCGTGTTAGGAGCCAGACTGCTGGCAGGACCACAGACACGAGGATGCCCCGGGGCTGGCCAGTGCCCGTTAGAGCCTTCACAAGATTCCAAACCAAGAAGTCAAGAATTTGCAGTGTTTTTACATACGTAAAACCAGATGTGTTGTTCTGGGCCTCTGTGATTTGTCATTTTTGTTTGTTTTACAACTGAATGTTTATTTTGTATATCGAACCCCTGGAGATCTTACCTGTCAACCTCAGGGACGGTGCCATAAGTATAAGTGGCTCCACACACATGTGGAACAGGTGAGAAAAATAATTATTCTCGCTTACAATGATTTTCCTTGAAATTATACAAGATTTCAACGGTAGGCTTTCCTAACTGGCTTCCAAATGGTCAAGCTGGTGTAGAAATTTGGATGAAGCAGTAAAAAAGCACAGGGGTGGGGGAAAGGTGAGGTAACCTCCAGAAGGCCCTGCAGTAGCGGTCTGCTGTCTTGAGCTGCCTGCAGCGGTGGTCTAATTGGCTGTCCCGAGCTGGAAGGGCTCAGGGGCTCACCTGCTCAGAGCCTACCTGGCGAGAATTTCTGAACTTCCTGCTGGCCTACAGGGCCTGGCTGCCAGCTCCTCCACTTGACAAGCTGGTTATGCCTGGCTCAGTTCAGACTGTCAAGGTACACTGTCTTGAGCAGTCCAGTGCACACCTCTGCCACCCAGTTGGCAACGAAAGCTTCTTTGGTCTCCCCAGAGTGATGGGTCTCCCCGGACACCCTTCTGATTGATCTGGAGCAGCCTGCATTCTGGAATAGACTAGGCCACAGAGCCATCCTGCTGCACTCTAAGCAAGAGGTAGTTGCATGATTCCTAATCCACCCCTTGGCAATCCATTTCAGCCTGGTCATCGAGATCACACCCTACTGCCTGGATACTAACACTTAGGGCGAACTTCATCCAATCTTCCCAGTCATCCTGCTCAAAGGGGTTTTTGACAAACACTACCAGGAGAACCTGTACTGGGCCGCCTGCTGGCCAGGGAAGATGTACCTGCTAGGATCATCAGGAGACTTAAAGTCCAGGTCATCCTTCCCAGACCTGGAGAACTCAGAGGCAGCCACACCCAAACCACTTATAACTTGATCTGTGTCTGGCTTTCCCAAACGTACTCTAGAGGCTCTGAGGCTTCTTTAATCTCTAGGACATGAGGAGCAAGGCACTCTTCATTCCCCTTATTTCCCCTTAATACTCTTCTTCGAGGTTGTGGTAAACCCCCACTCCAATGCACATGGCTTCCCTGAAGTTTCCTGCACAGGTGAGGGAGGGCCACCAACCTCTCTATTGTCACCTGGTTGTCCATATGAGAACTACCAATGACCACATTAAACCTGCAACTTATGGGTCACCTGGTTGGCTCAGTAGTCAGTAGAGCATGAGACTCTGGATCTAGGGGTTGTGAGTTCAAGGCCCATGTTGGGCACAGAGCCTGCTATAAAACAAACTGCAACTCATAAGGTGACCTCAAAAGTGCCAACCGGGTCAGCAATGGGACAACACAGGGAGCCCCCTTCTCAGGAGCTCCAGCTGCACACACAGCAAGGGACACCCTACTGTGGCGCCTGTACCAAATTTAGTCTCAGTGCTATCCATCTCTATCATCAGTTTGTCAACAATCTTCACCTATTTTGCAAAGTTCAGTGGCCTCTGTTAGGACAGGCCCGACGTTGATGTGTCCAACAGCCTCTGAGACATCTTTGCCTAGATACTGAGTCTTGTCATTGTCCCAGGGCTCTAAGGTGTCAAAGACACCACCCGAGGCACCTGTGGGCTTTGCAGGTCTGAAGCACATTTTGAGAATAAGGGAGCTACCTCCATGGTGGGGTTCCCACAGTAGCTGAAGGTCCATCTGGCACAGAGTCTGAAAAGAGCCATGACTAATTTCTAGCCCTAGATTCTTGCTGCCCAAGAAAAGGACAGAGAGCACTGCAGGCCCCACAGGGAATGCTGACCCCACAAGCCCCAGTGCTTCTCTTCCACTCCTGAGCCTTTCTCTGGATTGTCCTTCAGAGGCCAGAGCCCTGACACCTAGACCCAGAATACAGCAAGTTCCAAGGGGAAGCATCAGCTGGTGCCAGTCCCGTGCTCTCTGTGGGTGAGGAAGCAGAGGCCCAGATGCCAGAGTTCATGCCTAAGTTCACCCAAGCAACTCCAGTTCACCTGGCCTCAGCTGCCTGCAGCTCTTTGTGTCACCTCCCTGCGCTCTTTGCATCACCTCCCTGCCATCTCAACAAAGGCAATGGTAAATCCTGCAGCAGGCAACTCACTCTGGGTCCACAGACTCCATCCCTTAGAATTTAGTATTTCCCTGCTGCCCCCAAGGCAGAGATCTTCCTGCCATCTGTCCAAGTTGGAGGATAAATATTCTCTCTTATGCAGAAAAACAGGCATGGAAGCAGAGGGGAGACCTCATCTCAACATGGGAAAATGGAAGCTAGCTCCGGGAAGGGCTTCTAATGAGGCGCAGCTCAACTGCTTACACGCGTTCGCGAGGCTCCGTGCTGGAAGGGGTTCCAGCTCACGGGGGAAGCATCTGTCCACGGTCTCAAGAAACACACCTGTCGACCCTCCAAGGATATATAAAAGGAAACTGCATTATGGGCAAACTTCCAAGAGCAGAAACAGAATGGGAACAGGAACTTGAAACATCTTTTATGGCTTTTGGTCACTCTGGGGTAATGTAGAAAAGACAAGAGAAGTGTTCCAAAGGTAGATCCCTTTCATTAGTGACAACACTGGCCTTTGCAAGTTGTGGCAACCTTCTCCCCTCTACTCCCTCCATCGCCTGCTGTGTGGAGGCTTATGATGAGCTCCACGGTTGGCTGGAACGTGGTAACACCCCACGCCCCGGCCACTTTGCTCACCCCAGTCTCTCTCCCCTGCAGCCAAAGCCAGGGGTTGGGTTCCCTCGGGTTTGTCCGAGCGTGCCACATGCCCTTCGGTACGTGCACGCCACCTGCCTCCTCTGGCTGAAGGCTGGAACTCTAACCAGATGTGGGTGGTGGTTTTGCTGGGGGGATCCCTGTTGGCTTCTGAAACAGCAGGTGGGGGGAGCGGAGAAACAGCAGGCCCTGGGAGAAGAGGGACCCCGGCAGGAAAGGAGGCCGACAGGCCAGCTTCTGGGACGAAGACGAGGAAACCGGTGCCCAGAGGAGAGCCTGGCAGGGAGGGGGGCACAGGCCGGCCTCCCTGGGAGCCCTCGGGGGCGTGGGGGGCGAGGGGAGAAGGCCAGCGCTGCAAACCGGAGTCTGCGGTGAGGAACACGCCGGCACGCGTGGCCCCGGCCGGGGGACGGAGAAATCCCTCTGCAGCCTTCAGCCGCTCATCCGATCCCCGAGCAATTATCTCTGAAGCATCTACAATCGGCCTCGATCAGTCCTTTCATGACCATGAACGGATTTCCGTGAGCCAGGGAGACGTCCACGTTCCTCTCTCCCTCCCAGCCCAAGGGGGGGTCACAGGCCGGCCGCCGCCACCTCCCCCAGGAGCCCACCCGGGATGCTACCGCAGTCCCGCCCGAGCTGCAAGACGGATGCCACTGGGGGTTTGCCAGGCTGCCCTCGCTTTTTGGCTCTCGTGCTGGGGACCCAGACCACGGTCACCCAAGGTTCAATTAACCTCTAACGCCGTCTTGTGTGCAGCAGGAACAGGGGAGCAGAGGCAAGGACTCGCAGCCCCCCAAACTCCTGGTCTCGGGGTACAGGAGAGTCTGGAAGCTGTTCTTGATGCCAGATGGTGAGTCTGAAGCCACCGGTAAACTGTGTTAGGAAACAAAGTCAAGGGCAGCCTCTCTCTCTCTCTGTGTGTCTCTCATGAATAAATAAATCTTTTAAAAATGTTTTATTGTATTAATTTGTATTCATGCCTGTTACTGACTAAATCATCATCTTCTTGAAAACCTAAATTATGTCGTATTCATCTTGGACTCCTCAGATCCAGCCAAGAATCCGGCAGAGTCATAGTTGATAAGAAAGATGGGCTTAAACAACATGTCGTTAGAAAACTGAAGTTTATTTTTTATTTTTTTTTAAGATTTTATTTATTTATTTGAGAGAGAGAGACGGAGAGCCAGCATGAGCAGGGGGAAAGGAGCAGAGGGAGAGGGAGGGAAATCCTAAGCAGACTCCCCACTGAGCAGGGAGCCCAACAAGGGGCTCGATCCCAGGACCCTGAGATCATGACCTGAGCCAAAGGCAGATGCTTAACCAACTGACCCACCCAGGTGCCCCCAAACCAAAGTTTAAATCTCAGTTTTGCCAAGCTTTCCTCCGAGTTTCTCGATCTGTCAAATGAAGGTGGAAATTGCCACCCTCCAGTGTTCCCTGGGTATGAAGTGAGACCGGTGCGCGCGAGGGCTTTCGGATGGGACGCTAATGAGCAGAACGCCTGTTCCCCGGCAGCCGGCCGCTGTCATCCGTGGTATCTTCTAGCAAACGGAAGCAGTGGGATCTGGAAGCCGGGGTCAGCGGTCTATCTTCGGTTTCTTTTCTTCCTTGTGCCGGTACTTCCACGAGTCTGATGTGCTCGCGTCGATAGTGGACGACGTGATCTCGAGGAGCCTTGCATCGCCGCAGCCCACACTTGGGTTCCCTCTCTGGCCCAGTGGCCCTGGGCTTGGACGGGGCCTCGGTCTCGGCTGAACAACTTCCTGTGATGCCTGCACGGGGAAGCAGCTTTCCGTCGTCTTTGGGGGCTGAACTGCCCCCCGGGCCTTCGTGAGTCTCGGAGCTGAGTCCGGGCAGTTCAGGAGTGGTTTCTGATGGGCCCTTTAGCGAGGAGACAGAGAAGGTGCGGCCGAGGGCCATCCTAACCACAGCCCGGCGGGCACCGGGGGGCGCGTGATGCGTGGGTACATCGAGGCCTGGTGCCTGGTGGGCGGTGGGGGGGGCAGGTTCCTAACCGTGTGTTCATGTGGATGCTGCTCCGCCGCCCGCCTTGTCGCTGCCTACCTGCACCAGTCGGTCGCCCAACACGTCCCGTCGGGACTCCCCGTCTCTCCGTCTCACAGTCCTTTCTTACTTTACTGGAGGTGGGGAGGGGATCCTTGCTCTGCATTTAACACTCCTGGTAACCTCACTCCACCTCCCCTGCGCAGGCCGCTCCCCCATTGCTGTCTTCTCCCACAGGGATGGAGCTTTCTGGGGCCCACTCAGCGCTTCTTGCTGGTTCTGTACCCAGTTCTGCTGCATGGCTTTTTATTTATTTATTTATTTTGATTTTGTTTTTGTTTTGCTTTTTAAATTTAAAGCAACAACAAAAAAATCTTATTTTGGGGTGCCTGGGTGGCACAGGGAGTCAAGTGTCCGAGGGGGGAGCAGCAGGCAGGGGCAGAGGGAGAAGCAGACTCCTCACTGACCTGGGAGCCCGACGTGGGGCTTGATCCCAGGACCCCGAGACCGTGACCTGAGCTGAAGGCAGACGCCCAACTGACTGAGCCCCACAGGTGCTCCTGAGCATCCGACTCTTGATTTCAGTTTGTGTCATGATCTCAGGGTCATGGGATCGAGCCCCATGTTCGGTTGCACACTCAGCAGAGAGTCTGCTTGGGTTTCTTTCTCCCTCTCGCTCTCCCTCCCCCTGTGCTTGCTTGCTTGCTCATTTTTTTCTCTCTCTCAAATAAATCATCTTTTTAAAAATCTAAAATATTTTTAAAAGATTTTATTTTTAAGGAATCTCTGCATTCATCGTGGGGCTTGAACTTGTAATCCTGAGGTCAAGAGTCGCATGCTCCACCAACTGAGCCAGCCAGGAGCCCCCTGCATGGCCTCGTTAACCTGGCTCTCTTGACTTTGTTTTCTTTCTTTTTCTTTTCTTTTCTTTTTTCTTTTCTTTCCTCTTTTCTTCTCTTTTCCTTTCCTTTCCTCTCCTCTCCTTTCCTTTCCTTGTTCTCTTTCTTTCTTTCTTTCTTTCTTTCTTTCTTTCTTTCTTTCTTTCTTTTATTTATTTATTCATGAGAGAGAGAGAGAGGCAGAGACACAGGCAGAGGGAGAAGCAGGCTCCATGCAGGGAGCCTGATGCAGGACTTGATCCTGGGACCCCACAATCACGCCCTGGGCCAAAGGCAGGCACTAAACCACTGAGTCACCCGGGCTGCCCTTGACTTTGTTTCCTAACACAGTGACCATGAACGGATTTCCATGAGCCAGGGGGACGTCCACGTTCCTCTCTCCCTCCCAGCCCAAGGCAGAGGGAGAAGCAGGCTCCATGCAGGGAGCCTGATGTGGGACTTGATCCCGGGTCTCCAGGATCACTCCTTGAGCCAAAGGCAGGTGCTAAGCCACTGAGCCACCCAGGCATCCCATAATAAAACGTTTTTAAGTGTCATCAAAGAAGTAGAGAATATGGAGAGACAAAGAAGTGGTCTTGGCCTGCACATGCAGACACGCAATAAATAGCAAACCAGTGAAATCCTTCAGTCAATATTTATTGAGCAACTACTGTGTGCCCCACAACACTCTGGGTCCTGGGGATACAACAGTGATGAAAACACATAAAACCTTGTGTTTTATGTGCCTTGACTTTCTAGAAGAGAGAGAGAACATTCTTATATCAATGGTATGGGTGTACTGGACTGATGGATGAAGAAGTGGACGATGTGTCTGGGAAAAACCATGAAAGTCTTCACAGAGTAGGGGAGTCCAGAGCTGAGTCTTGGAAACTAGACGACAAAATGTTAGGGAAAGGAGGAGAAGCCAGGAAGACCTTCTAGGAGGAGTAGCACAGGGAAAACCATGAGAGCGTATATCAGGCAGGGCTCTCTGGGGATTTTCGGGTAGTTCCCGATGGGGGATGATGGTGAGGAGGCAGGTAGGGGCCAAGGAACTTGGATTTGTTGTGCAAGTCACAGGGTATGAAAGGTTTTAGAGAAAGTTCACAACAAATACACCACAACTAAGCACATACACAATGAAGTGTTCATATCTTGGGAATATTTATTGGGGTTGGGATCATTTATTTAGTAATCTCACTCTCTGCTAGAAAAAAATTCTAGAGAGGGCACACATAAGAGGCCTAGGGGAAAGAGCTTGGGCTCAGAAGTCCGAGACGCCAGATAGAAACCCAGCTTTGGCACAGCGTGTGGCCTTGAAAAAGTCACTTTACCTCTCTGAGCATTCGATTTTTCAACAAGACTATGCACAAAGTGTGTGGAGTCTCGTGGGTTTCCCCACACGACTGTCTGTAGCCATCCAAGGTTGAAGCAATCCCCAGACCTCTGAGGCTCCATCATGGCAAAGAAGCTTAGCCTCCCAGGAGCCATCTCCTGTCCTCCTGAGCCAGGCACCATGCACTGAACTGCAGACACTGAGCCTGTCCAAGGTGGCAAGTCTTAGCTTCTTCCAAAAAATAACCTTAACAGGAGAGCCTTAACAGGATGGCTCGGTCCGTTAAGCGTCTGACTCTTAATTTCAGCTCAGGTCATGACCCCAATGTTGTGGGATCCGGCCCCATGTTGGGCTCTGCCCTCAGCACAGTCTGCTTGTCCTTCTCCCTCTGTTACCCTCACCGACTTGTGCACTCTCTCTATCTCTAAAACAAATCAACACTTAAAAAAATCTACGACCTTAACAGTGCATTCGTGCAAGGAGGGTGTGTGCCCCGTGCTCTAATATCAATTTTGAAAAGTGACCCAGAAATTTCCGTCAAAGCAGTGATTTTTAAAAAAGTTGATCATTTGCTGATGAGCCCACCAAGTTCTGATACGTGACTGCTTTAGGACAGCAATATGCCTAACATTTCCCCGAACTTATAACCCTTCTTAGAGGGCTTGAAGAAACAGCAGCCATTATTTTTAATTTTGCCAGAAAGGTTGATTCATAAAACTCATCCTCAGATAAGCCACGTGAAGATGACTGGCCTCCATTCACATGCCGCCCACCCACGCACGTTTTGAACTATTATACAACAAAGTCACTTCGCATGCTTAGATCTTTTACCAAATAGCAGGAAACTATACAAGAGTCACAACTGGCTCCCCGACAAAAGGGAAGGAAGATCTTGTTTTCCTAAAATAGGACTAAAACCCTTAATACTATCTAAAGACCCAACTGAACTTATCACGTTATAAAAATGTAGCTTTGTCATCGCCCTGGGAAAAAGAAGAGGAGGCAGCTTGCAAAATCTATACCCCCTTTCTCTGCACAGTCGACGACGTGTGCGCTGGGTGTAGCCAGGCCCCTCCCACCACGCCTACCACCACAGACCTACCTCTTTGAAGCACCAGGCACATTTTGGGTGGATTAATAGACATTCTTCACATGAGGTGGCACTTCCACTAGTGCATATGTTGAGACCTTCAAAGAAAGATAAAGATGTACCAATTAGTTCCTGGCCATGAGCCTTATTGAGGAGGCCTTTGAATGGGCTGGGAGGAGGAGTCACTTCCTTTTTTAGCAGGGAGTCTGGGTACAGCTGAAGGGCACAGGCCCCCGGGCTAATGGCAGGTCAAGGCACATTGGCTGAGGCTAATCCCCGACAGTTTCTGGAGCACCCACTAAGCATGCACACTTGTGTTAGCAACCCCTATTTCTTCTCCTGGACCCACTTAGATTTCTACCCCCATAACACAGTAGGTCCTCCCTTACCGAAGGCATCATTACACTTAGTCCACCCAAAATGACCAAAAGAAATAGTACGAAGAAGAAAGAAAGAGAGAACAGACTGCTCTCCTTCAGGCATAAGAAAAGTCCTAAATCAAGTACTATCATACCAAATCCCAGTGCACCAAAAGAAGCCAGAAGAATCTTTGAAGAAGAATGTAACCAAGGAAATCAATGTTGGGTTAAGATAAAGAAAATCCAGTAATTCCGTATACCTGTTAGTAGGTCAAACAAGAAAAACCGTATCATCACCTCCCTGGGCAAATGAAGAGGCACCTGATCAAATTCAAAACCCACCCCTGGTAAAAACAACAGAAACTAAGATTAGAAGAGAATTCCTTTATCATTGTGAAGGTTGGTTATTTCGAAGCAAGGCCAATCCCTTCTCTTCCATAAATCTGAACTGTGGTGGTGAAGCTAAAGCCACCACCCCCCTCAACTCCCCACCCCACCCCACCCCACTCCCACCCCCCACAACCTTGCCAGCAGCGCAGGTGTCCTTGGTGAGACTTACGGTCCCTTTTTTCCCTTCCTCCTCAAGGATACATTTCTTTTGATCAAGAGCAATTTGGTTTTTCTCTGAAAGAAAATGGCTCTATTCAGCCCCCATATCACTAGTGGACCCACTTATCTCTTCCAGTCATTGCCTTGAGTGTCAAGAGGAGAGAGACCCACTGAATTGATGGAAAAAAGAAACGCAGGGCCATCAGCCCTACAAAGAAGGGCTCGAAGCGTAAGGGGGGAAATGAGCCAAAAAGATTAAAAGGAAGAGTGGAGGAGACAACGGAGTGAACTCCACAAAACATCATTCAAAACGATTATTGTTAAGACATCTCAAAACTGCAGCATTTCCTAAATTTGCTAATTTTAACTCCCTGCTTCTCCCTTGTCACTAGCAGTAAAAACAGAAATCGAGTGACATGGGGAGCCATCCTGTGCCATCCTGAGGAACCCCAGAGGGAACAAATACCACTTGGAATAAGAATGGCCTGCGGGATAGGAGGGAGGAGAGACTGGCAGGACCAGAGATGCCATGCTGGGAAGGGAGGTGGGCTGGCTTGGGAGGCCCGGAGGGGGTACAGTCAGGCTTTCCCCCAGGCAGAGACCCCAACCCTGAATTCTGGGCCCCCAGGGCCCCATCAGCCACCTTGTTAGAACCCTAACGCACCACAGAGCTGCGGGACCCCAATCTCACCGCCAGGCCTGTGCCAGGATCTCCTGGATGCAAGTCCTGGACCCGGGACACACTTCTCTGGAGAAACAAGCTGGGACCAACCACCATGCACAACCAGGACTTAGGGCCTACCTGGCTCCTGCTCACAGTGACAAGCTCCTTCCTCATTTTAAAGTGAATCCACTCGCTTGATGACTTTTAAATAGGCACTTAAGCGTTAAAAATAATAATAATAATGGGGGCAGCCCGGGTGGCTCAGCAGTTTAGCACCTTTGGCCCAGGGCGTGATCCCAGGGTCCCGGGATGGAGTCCCGCGTTGGGCTCCCTGCATGGAGCCTGCTTCTCCCTCTGCCTGTGTCTCTGCCTCTCTCTCTCTCTCTCTGTGTGCCTCTCATGAATAAAAAAATAAAATCTTAAAAAAAAAAATGTGTGCCGAAAGAGTTTCAAAATGCCAGTTCTACTCTGTGCCCAAAGCTCCTTATGTGTCGGAAACCCAAAGGTGGGGTGAAGAGGATCACACGGGAAACAAAAGCGACTTTCCCCTGCGCTCTTCACCAAATACAAACTCAGGCCCTTGTGGCATAACACTTCCTTTGATGAATAAAACCCTTTCCACAAAATACTGGAACTGCAGATCCTCAGAGCTAGAAATGTCTTCAAGTGAGCTAATCAAGCCAGCTCATTTTAGAGATGAAAACATGAGAAAACGAGAGTAAGTGCCTTGAAACAAGCCCCATCTACAAGAACGAGGTCAGAACGGGGGCGCTTGTGTAGCAAGTGACCATATGGGGGATGCCTGGCAATCGCTAAGCCATCCCAGACTCGGGGTGGGGTGGGGGGGGTGACCAGTGAGCTCCGGGGTCCTCTTGATAACAGGCCCTCAATCAGAGAGGAATTTGAGGTCAGATGTTTCATTGATGTCTCTGTTTCGACCGACATAAATTCACAAAGACCACTTTCTAATTGCCACGGCCTCATCCGTGAGCTCTAGGAATTTGGGTCACGGCTCTTGAGCTCAGGGCAGTAAGGGGTCACCAGCTCTGGCCCGGACAGACTGGGCTCTGGCCTCCTGCTCCACCAGCCTCAAAAGATCTTGGATGTGATACCAAAGAGGCTCCAAGGAAGTGGCAGACATCTGGGATGAAAACATACTGAACAACTGTAAAATATTTACTGTCCTGCTTTACTAATTGCTTCTATTACTAGCACATACTCACATGCAATAGTAGTTTTATTGCACTCAAAATGATTCCTCTAAGATTAGGCTGCTACTGGGACGGATTCATATTCAAGAAAACCTGCACTAAGCATGTACTAAATGCCAAGCTCTGGACTAGGGGACGCTAGGAATACAGAGATGGAGGAGCCAGGCCTTGCTCCCGGGGAGCTCAGGGTGCCAGGCAGCAGGTAGCAGACAAGTACTCCCAGACCCAGAAGCACAGGTTGGGTGCTAATACATGTCATAGCGCTAGAGTTCCTCCCTTTGGCATCTCTCCTTTCCCCACCTATTAATATTGCAGAGTCTGGATTTGGCTGGATGAGTCACTCTGCACTAACAGCATTTTGAAAGGACGGAAGCAATGAATAAAAAGCTAAACAGCTAGAGTTCACAAATGTCAGCATGTTGTGTCTAGGTCACGGAAAGAGGCACTAGTGGCCCAGGCGATGGCCACATCTTTTCTTGGTTTGCGCTGTGACTATTTCCAGCTCAACTGCAACTGCCTGCAGGCCCTTAATATCTCTGAAGCCAGGGTTTACTGCAAACCATAATCTAAAAATATGCTCTCCTTCCGAGACTCATTGACTCACCCCTCTCTTTCATCAATCATATCCAGGCAGCCACCATGTCCGGCCGATCATTCCTTCAAGATGTATGAAATGTTTCTCCTAATCCAACCCTTCCTGCCTGCCCCCTCCTGCCCCACGATGCCCAAGCCAGGCCTCTGCACTTAGTCTAGATTTTTGCAGTGGCCTCCTGCCAGCCTCCCTCCATGCAGCTTCTCCCTATCTCTTTCCACCCCAAATGGCCAAAGTCAGACGACATCTTCTAAAGCACATATCCAGCAAGTAGAATTTCCTGATCCCAAACATTCCATGGGATAACAGAAACGAGTACCAAGCTGGAGTGACCCAGTACCGGCAGAGGGGGAGAGGGGACAGGACACCACTCAGCTGGGATAGTGGGAAAAGCATCATGAGTATTTAGGGTGTGTGTTCACCTAGAAAACACACAAACGAGAACAGATCACGATATTCAGAACAGTTCCTGTGTGGCACCTTCATGATCCAAGCGGGAAGTGGGCTACTCATGATCCTAAATTACATTTTAGTCACCGATGCCAGGACAACAGAAAATAAAAACATTTCATTATTGTTTGTTTGGTTTTTTTCAAGAGGCAAAGCCGCTGGAGTGCCTCTCCGCACACCCCGAGCCACGCCCCCCAAAACTTCTCACACAACGGACAAAATGTTTCTGGGTCCGAATCTAGCAACTAGATCGTCATTGATCCAAAGATGTCACCACAAGCTGTAAATATGCCCTGGGAAGGCTCTATCTCAGTCTGAGTTCCCATCTAAGACTGCCTTTCTGAACATCACACATCTGCAAAACATCCAGCTTGACAGACAGGACTTGTGCTTTGAAACACCAATTCATATAATTGCATAAGATGTGCAGCTTTGAAAAAGAATGTGCGTGCTCCCTGATGTGAGCCTTACCTTGATATATCACGAAGTTAAAAATAAAAGGCAAGATGTACAACAGTGGGTCTAGTACTATCTTTCAATAAAGACAGGGCAGGAATATTTATAACATACGTATAGAAAACACTCTAGATACATAAAGAAACCTAACAGGGATAATCTCTGCCGGAAAGGGGTCAAGGCAATATGCTAGACTGATGGGCAAGAAGAATGGAAAACAGATTTCTCACTGTACAATTGTTATACCATAAAAAAAATCATGTGACTATATTACCTGTTCAAAAAATAATTTATTTTATTGTTTTTTAAAGATTTTATTTATTTATTCATGAGAGACACAGAGAGAGAGAGAGAGGCAGAGACACAGGCAGAGGGAGAAGCAGGCCCCATGCAGGGAGCCCGATGCGGGACTCGGTCCTGGGTCTCCAGGATCAGGCCCTGGGCTGAAGGGAGATGCTCAAGCACTGAGCCACCCGGGCTGCCCTCAAAAAAATAATTTTTTAAAAGGCAACTGATTACCTCTATGGCCTCCTCCAAAAACCCAAAATTCCATCAGACAAATCCCATCAAAGGGACAATCTACAAAATATGTCCACAAAACCATCAAGGTCATCAAAAACAAGGAAACACTGAAAAATCGTCACAGCCAAGAGGACCCTAAGGAGATGTGGCAACTCAATTTATGGGACATCCTGAATGGATTCTAGAACAGAAAAGCGACATTGGGTAAAAACTAAAGAAACCTGACTAAGGTATGAACTTCAGGGGCACCTGGCTGGCTCAGTCAGTAGAATATGGGACTCAGGGTCATGAGTTCAAGGCTCCTGTTGGGCTTTTAAAAAGGCCCTACTACTTAAAAAAAATTTTTTTAATAAAGTATGAAAATAAATAAATGAAGTATGAACTTTAGTAATAACATATTAGTGTCGTTCATTAATTGTAAAAAATGTACCATAGTGAGGTAAAATGTTAATAATAGGCACAACTGAGTGTGGGTATATAGGAACTCTCTCTACTATCCTCTCAATTTTTCTGTAAATCTAAAACTACATTTTTAGAAAGTTTTTTTTTTTTTTTAAGGATCTTATTTATTTATTCATGAGAGACACAGGCAGAGGGAGAAGCAGAACCCAACATGGGACTCGATCCCGATCCCGGGTCTCCAGGATCATACCCTGGAGCTGAAGGCGGCGCTAAACCGCTGAGCCACCCGGGCTGCCCCACTGGAGGGTTTTAAGCAGATCGCATGATCTGATTTGAGTTTTAACAGAATCACTCTGAGTGGGAGCGTGAAACAGGTAAAGGGGACGAGTGCAGGAGCAGGCCCCAGCTCTACAAGGGGCAAGCAACCATCTCCTATGAACTGCGGTGGCAGCGGTGGTGTTGGGTGGTGTTGGCGTTGGCGGGGGAGTTGGTGGGGGCGGGCAGGGGAGGGACCCTGGTAGGGAGTGCCGACCACACTACCTCCCCCTCCAAGCATCCCCAGTAGGGGATGTGTCGAGGCCTGCCTAGGAGCAAACTTTTCACCAGGTGGCCCAGGAATCAAACCCCGCATTCAACAGAAGCAAGAAGCAGCCTCAGAAACAAACGGATGCCTATAAAGAAAGTGTTCCTTTATATTTACGAAGCCCATTAATCCCATTCCAACTGGAAAGAAAGCAAACAAACTATAGCTCTGGGCTTTCCGAAGCCTGCCCCGGAGCCAACAGAAAATACCTGTGAAAAGAGACACACACACCCCCCTTAACCCAGCTGCACGCCGCCACATGAAAAGGACACTATTATTTAAGCAGTGCAAAACTGCTCCACATCACTGATATCGTTACAACTTTTCAGAATACTTCCAGGAGCCGGCTGGGGAAGAGAAACTAGTCACCAGGGCAGGCAGGCACAAAAAGCCTCTCGCCAACTACTTAGATATTTTAATTCTCCGTTGCCTCAGAGGCTAAATAGGCATGGAGAACAAGCAGGAGGAGAATACTAATTAGAGCTAATTAGACCCTGCCCTCTTCTGCCTCAATCCCCCTTATAAAAAGCCCCCCTAATTCCAGGATGGTGGAGCTAAAATGTAAATACCTAGGGTAAAGAGCAGTCTCCAAACCAAGCCCACTGTTGGCATCCCGCGGCCCTGTTATTACTAAACCTAGGCCTGGGTACCTGAAAAGAGCTGCAAAGCCGAGGCCGAATTCCAGCAGGCCCCCTCCCAGGCCATAGGACCTGCGACGTAGGGGATGGGACAGTGCCGCCCACAGGAGCCCGCTGAACAGGACAAAGGGCTCCTTTGGCATTTAGAGCATTCTAATTTACCGGGCATTTCCTGAAAGAACATTTGTTGTTTTTTTAATAAACTATGATAGCAAACATGACTCCAGCCCTGCAGCAGGATCAATACCACGCTCCGCCCCTTCCTTCATGAGGAGCAAAGGCCTCACCCCAGAGAAACCCTTCCCTGGTTCGGTGGGAAGACCATGTCCTAAAGTCCTGTCTGCAGGCTCTTGGCCGCGGTATAAGGAGAGCAGAAGATAACAGTGGGACAGGGCGGGCTGTCAGCCAGCCAGGGGCTTGTTTGCAATGAGCCCTCTCAAATTAAAAGTCTGTTTCCTGTTGGATTAAACCTAGGGAGGGAAGTCTAGTGAAAGCAACAGATGGGCAACTTGGCCACTGGCCTTGGGACACCCAGGCAGGCACGGCCCTGCAGGTCACCTCTTTCTTTCATTGGGCAACGAAGGCTTTTCTTTCCAATCACGTTCCTAGGAGCAGGACAGGAAACAAGCTCTGGGAAAAAGTACCTGCCATACTTCAAGAGAAAGAGAAGGAAAGGGAAGCGAGGAGAAAGAAACACTATTTCAAACTGTTTGAAGCTGGCTCCCCAACATTGGGGCACTAGGAGAAATCACGCAGATCTGAGGCAGCCCCTGCTAACCGTGAGAAGCTCCAGGGCTAAGAGGGCGATGACAGGTCTGGAAGCCAGCGACGGCCTTGCTCCACCAGGCTCTGCTGGCCCGCGGGCTGGCTGCGCTCTAAGAGGGCAACGGCGAAGAAGAGGAAACCTCGCAGGGATTAGAAATAAACCACCGCGGCTCGATGCTTCTCTCTCTGGCTAAGCCACATCGTGTGGGACAAAGGGCCCTGGCCTGAAAAGCCCCATGATCCGCGGACGAGGAGAGTGGGCAAGTCACTCCGGCGTCTGTGGCCCATCTGAAAGGTGGAGATCGCTGTGAAGATGCGTGTGAGCCGTGAAAAACAGAAACTGCTTCGCAAATGTAAAGCAATGTATTAAAAGAATTCCTCCCAAGTGGAAAAACACTGTAGTTTTTATCAGGATCAGAGAATGCCAAGCTGTAAGGGGAACTTAGAAATCCTTCCCTTTAGCAGTTCCCAAACCCTGGGATCTCACAGAACATTAAGAATAGAACAAGACCAACAAACAGAAAAAGAGGAGGGGGAAATGGACACAGGACTGTCAGATTTTTAAAATTTTGCCCCCCAAAAAAAGAAAAACTATCCTCTCTCACCACTCTAAGTTATTAAAAAGTTTTCCCACCAAAAATAAAGACATCATTTCAAATTAAAGGACAGTCCTTGTGAGGCAGGGGACCACTGGCAAAGATAAACTCCTATGTGTGACAACAAGTTTCATCTTCCCTGTTGCATTCCCTGCCACCCCCCACCCAGGACGCAGGAAAACATCACCGAGGGCGCTGCTGGTTGCCAGATGGGTGTCTGGAAACCACTGATCTACTCCAAGCTCTAGAGTGATTATTTTTCCGTTAAAGAAGTCTTGCTGTAGTATTGAGTCTGAATTCGGGCCTAAAGGAGGTTTTTGTTTGCCCAGAACCCTCCTCTCCGAGGTGAACCTTCAGTGCCTTCGTGTAAATGGGGCACCACAGGGGTACAGTCCCGCATCCGGCCGCCTGGCCTGCAAGAGCAATGCAGGGCATCTCCGGCTAGCAAGCCGGCGGGGCAATGTTGCACCGATGGAGCACCAATGTTGCACCGATGGAGCATCCATGTTGCGCCCATGGAGCACCAGTGTTGCAACAATGTTGCACCGATGGAGCACCAATGTTGCACCGACGGAGCATCCATGTTGCGCCCATGGAGCACCAGTGTTGCAACAATGTTGCACCGATGGAGCACCAATGTTGCACCGATGGAGCACCAATGTTGCACCGCAGCGCACAAGGACTTCCTCGGGGAAGAGGGGAAAGATCGGAGCTTCCTGCTTTTTTTTTGGAGGGCCTGGGGCGGCTTCTCCGCCTGGCAGCCCGGCGCCACCGGAGCATCCTTCCCCTGGGGCCTCCGGGCTGCCCCAAGCAGCCGGGTCTCGCCTCCGAAAACTTAAAGCGGTCACTGGGGGCTCCCGGCACAGCCCCCGGCAGCGGCGCAGCAGAGCCGCGGCACATCCCCGCCCCCGCCCCCGCCCGCAGTCCTCCGGAGTCCGGAGAAGTCCGGGGCGAGCTCCGCAAACCTCGGGATGAAGCCCGGCGGGAGGGATCCGATGGGGGGGCCCGGGGGGCTGCTGCGGTTGGGGCGCCGGCCGCCCTCGGGGTGTGCGGTGGAAGTTCCGGGGGGGGCGGGATCCCAACTTTTAAGGGAGGCGGCCGGAGCCCGGGGCCCCGCAGCGCCGAGGGACCAGCCCCCGCCCGCGCCCCCGCCCCCGCCGGCCACAAGGGGCGCTTTGTGCCCCGGCTGCGCGCCCTCCCCGGCGCCGGGTGCCTGCGCAGGAGGACCCGCGAGCCCCCCGGCCCCCACCCCCGGGCGCCCCCCGGCCCGTGCGCGCCGCGGGCTCACCTGGGGCGCCGGGCAGCAGCGCGCAGAGCCCGAGCAGGCAGGCGCACAGGGGCGCGGGGGCCGGCGGCATGGCGGGGCCCGGGCTCAGCGGCGGCGCGGGCGGGCTCGGCGGGGGCCCGGGGGCCGCATGCCCCGCTCTCAGCGCCCGCCGGCGGCCGGGCCCGGGCTGCCCCGGGGGGTCGCGGCTGCGCGGGGCGGGCTCGGCGCTCGGGCTCCGGGACGCGCCGCCGCGCTCTGCCCGCCGCCGCCTGCGCCCCTCCCCTCCCCTCCCCTTCCTCCCCTTCCTCCCCGCCGCGCGCCCGGCTCGGCCCCCGCTCCCCGCTCCCCGCCCCCCGCCCCGCCCCGCGCGGCGGCCACTGGGTCAGGGCGGGGCGGGCCGGGCCGGGACAGCTCCGCCCCCCGCGCGGGGACCCGCCCGGGACGCGGAGCCCGGGGCGCCCAGGTGAGGTCGCCCTGCCGCGCGCGCTTGCGGGGCGCTCCCCACACGACCCTGGGGCGCCCACCCACGACCCTGGGGCGCCCCCAGCCACGACCCTGGGGCTCCCTCCTCACAACCCTGGGGTGCCCCCCTCACAACCCTGGGGTGCCCCCCCACGACCCTTGGGCGCCCCCCTCACGACCCTGGGGCGCCCCCCCACGACCCTGGGGTGTCCCCCATCCACGACCCTGGGGCGCCCCCAGCCACGACCCTGGGGCTCCCCCCTCACAACCCTGGGGTGCCCCCCCACGACCCTGGGGTGTCCCCCATCCACGACCCTGGGGCGCCCACCCACGACCCTGGGGCGCTCCCAGCCACGACCCTGGGGCTCCCCCCTCACAACCCTGGAGTGCCCCCCCACGACCCTGGGGCGCCCCCCTCACGACCCTGGGGCGCCCCCCCACGACCCTGGGGCGCCCCCCCATCCACGACCCTGGGGCTCCCCCCTCACGACCCTGGGGCGCCCACCCACGACCCTGGGGCGCCCCCAGCCACGACCCTGGGGCTCCCCCCTCACAACCCTGGAGTGCCCCCCCACGACCCTGGGGCTCCCCCCTCACGACCCTGGGGCGCCCCCCCACGACCCTGGGGTGTCCCCCATCCACGACCCTGGGGCGCCCCCAGCCACGACTCTGGGGCTCCCCCCTCACAACCCTGGGGTGCCCCCCCACGACCCTGGGGTGTCCCCCATCCACGACCCTGGGGCGCTCCCAGCCACGACCCTGGGGCTCCCGCCTCACAACCCTGGAGTGCCCCCCACGACCCTGGGGCGCCCCCCACGACCTTGGGGCGCCCCCCCATCCACGACCCTGGGGCTCCCCCCTCACGACCCTGGGGCTCCCCCCTCACAACCCTGGGGCGCCCCCCCCCACGCCCCTGGGTTGCTGGACCTCGGGACCTCCTGACGCCCGCAGGACCTCGCCGTCCGGGCCCCCCAAAGTCGCAGCGCGGCGGGAGCGCTCGCTGGAGCCGCGACCCGGGCGCCTGCAGGAGCCAGGCGAGCAGATGCGCTGGGTCGGGGAGGGGGGGAGGCGTGCGGGGCGAGGGGCGCCCCTTAAGGCCCCCTTTACCGGTTAACGCCTTGCCCTCTCCCAGGATTCGAGGCTGGACCAGCTGCCATCTCCTCCCCTTTCCCTTACCCCGACCCAGGGGCGGTTTCCGTGCAGCTAAACTGTTAAAACTGATGCTCCGCTGTCACCTTGTCCTTTACGCAGGAGCTGGTGCTGAAACTGCCGCTGGGAGGTGAGTGAGGGTGAGGAGCTTGCCCCCCTCCAGCCCCCCCGACAGCCTGCGAAGGAACAGGTGGGCTGGACTGGGACAGAATGAGTGCATTACGACTGGAAGGGTTTAGGGGCACCTGGGGGGCTCAGCGGTGGAGCGTCTGCCTTCGGCTCAGGTCCTGACGCCCCCCGACCCTGGGATCCTGGGATCGAGTCCCGCATGGGGCTCCCTGCATGGAGCCTGCTTCTCCCTCTGCCTGTGTCTCTACCCCCCTCTCTCTCTCTCTCTGCGTCTCTCATGAATAAATAAATAAAATCTTTAATTAAAGGACTGGAATGGTTTACAGGCAGGAGGAGGAGAAGAGGTGGCCTTCCTGCCCGGGGCAGTAGTGACAGGGATGCCCACCACGGCCGGGAACCGGCTAGCCAGGCACACCACTGAATTGCCATGTTAACTCACATAATCCTCCCCACACCTTCACTGTTATGCAGACGAGAAAAGTGAGGCGCAGAGGTGAGAAATTGCTGGAAGAAATGACAGAGCTGGGCTGCCTGTCCAAAGGTTCAGAATGCCTTTATTAAAAATAGAAGCAGGGGGCTCCTGGGGGGCTCAGTCAGTTAAGTGTCTGCCTTTGGCTCAGGTCATGATCCCAGAGTCCTGGGATCCGACACCGTGTGGGCTCCCCACTCGACCATAAGTCTGCTTCTCCCTCTCTTCTGTCCCTCCCCCTGCTCGTGCTCTCTTGCTATCAAGTCTCTCTCGAATAAATAAAAGTACAATTAAAAAAAATAAAAACAAAAACAGAAAGCAGTTAAAGAGTAAAGAGGAAAGTGATAGTTCTGAAGGGCCAGGTGGAGATAGTTCTGATTGCCCAGATTAAGGAGTTTGGAATTTAATCTTCGTTTGTACCCCCCCTCCCCTCCCAACTCTGCCAAGGTGGTGCCCTGATGCCTGAGGAAGTAAACTTATTATTCTCGTAGTATACCGTGCCTGGGGGCAGAGCTCCAAATTCCACTGAGGGCCAGCATTTCGTCCATAAACCGCAGGCAAACATTGCACTAAAATCCCATCCTTGTGTTTGTTCTGGGATAACAGTCAGTCATGCTTATCCCCAAATACTTGCCAGTAGAATTGGTGCTGCAGAGGCTTCCCTGGGTCTATCTTAAGTCTCTCTGTCCCTCAGGAGAGTGGCCTTGGGAGCAACTCCTATCCAGCCTTGGGAGGCAATGATCATAAATAATGGGAAGCCAGAGAGGTTGAACTGGGATGTGCCGAGTGGTGATTTTAGAAGATTTGTCTGGCTGAGATGGAAGGATAGATTAGATAGAAGGACTTAACTAAGTCTCAACAACTGAGTAAATGGCATCGATAAGCATGCTAATTTGCATTTATCTGGCATCCTCCAAGTTTAGGCCTTTTGATGTCCGGTCTTCTGTGCATCACCTTCCCCACCCCCAATACGGTGATGCACAGGTCGGACCCTTATTCGCTTAAGTGCAATCAACAAGATACAAACAGGTAAGTGTTGTATGATCCTGCCGATATGATATACCTAAAACAGGCAGATTCATAGGGTCAGAAAGTGCAATAGAGGTTACCAGGGGCTGGAAAGACAGGGAAACCGGGAGTTACAGGCCCCTATTTACTTAGACTGCACTTGGAAAGCGCTGCAGTCAAATCCGTTCCCATCCTGTCCCACCTGGTGGTTCCCAACCTGCCCAGACCTGCCGTTAGCCACTGAATCCCAAATGATGACAACCTTCTTCCGTGCTCCATTATCTTAGAACTACTTTGAAAATGCCTTTTCTAATCCCTCCGAAGCTTTTGGTTTCTGGGTTTGTGGCTTTTATCCTGTTCTAGAACTCTTTATTCTTTTTATGAAGCTGGAGGGTAGAAGTGCCTCTCGAATGCTTTGACTTCCTCCAGTCGGCAAAGTCAGGGTGCACTGATGCACCCCTTCATGAAGGGAGACAGACAGCATTTCCCACAGCTCCCTGAACAGCTTCCCTTGTAGCTGCCCTGGGCACATCCCCCTGCTGGTCATTGCTGAGCTTCTGAGCTTGAAGGAGACTGCTGGTTGGATTGGGTTTGACTCTCAAAGTTCGAACAAGGACAACCCAGAGATATTTTCCGTTTCTTATTAGTTTTATTTACTCTTTTTTAAAAAGATTTTATTTATTTATTTATTTATTTAGAGAGAGAGAGAGAGAGAGAGGCAGAGACACAGGCAGGGGGAGAAGCAGGCTCCACGCAGGGTGCCTGACACGGGACTCGATCCTGGGACTCCAGGATCACGCCCTGGGCTGAAGGCAGCGCTAAACCCCTGTGCCACTGGGGCTGCCCTTATTTACTCTTTAAAAAGGTGTATTTATTCATTTATTTGAGAGAGACAGTGCATGTACACATGCAAGCATAAAGGAGGGGTGGGGAGCAAGGGGCAAAGGGAGAAGGAGAGGGAGAGAGAAAAATCCTCAAGCCGACTCCCTGTGAAGCAAGGAGCCGAGAGCCTGGAGCCCAAGGATAGGTGTGATCCCAGGACCCTGAGATTAGGACCTGAGCCAAAATCAAGAAAGAGTCTGCCGCTTAATGGACTGAGCCACACAGGCACCCCTGTTTCTTCCTAGTTTTAAAACAGGGGGCACCTGGGTGGCTCAGTTGGTAAAGCCTCCAACTAGTGATTTCTGCTCAGGTGATGATCTCATGGGTTGTGGGATGGGCTCTGCAGTCAGCGAGGAGTCAGCCTGAGGATTCTCTCTCTCTCTCTAACTCTGGGAAACTAGGGGTGGTGGAAGGGGAGGAGGGCGGGGGCTGGGGATTAAAGGGTGATGGGCACTGAGGAGGGCACTTGACGGGATGAGCACTGGGTGTTATTCTGTATGTTGGCAAATTGAACACCAATAAAAAATAAATTTATTATAAAAAAAGAAAAAAGAAAAAACATTCAGTAAAGTACTTAAAACAATCCCATTTACATTTGCACCAAAAACAATAAAATATCTAGGAATAAACTAAAAAACAAAAATAAAAAATAAAAAAATAAAAAATAAACAACAGTCTTAAAAAAAAAAAACAATGTTAGTTCCTCAAAAAGTTAAACGTAGAATTACCCTATGATCCAGCAACTCCTGTTCTGGGGATATACCCAAAATAATTGAAAAAGAAGGACTCGGCTAGCTGCACACCCTTGTCTGAAGCAGCATTATTTACAGAAGCCAAAAGGTGGAAAGGACTCGGATGTCCATCAACAGATGAATGGAAAAACAAAATGTAGTATCTACATACAATGGGCCATTATTTAGCCTGAGAAAGGAACGATATTCTGACACAGGCTACCACACAACACATGATCCCAGTGGTGCTGAAAACGTGCTGAGTGAAATAAATAAGACGCAGAGGACAAATATTATGTAACTCTACTTATTTATGGTCTCTAGAATAGACTAATTCGAAGAATCAGGAAGTGTGATAGAGGTTACCAGGGCCTGGAGAGAAAGGGGGAATGCGGAGTTATTAATTAATGGATACAGGGTTTCCAGTTTGGGGCAATGGAAAAGTTCTAGAAGTGAATGGATTGCAGTGATTGTCGCCGACATTGTGAGTGCACTTAATGCCACTGAACGGTACACTTTAAAATGGCTGAGATGGTAAATTTTATTTAATGTGTATTTTGCCATATTTTTTTAAACGCTTAAAAATCAGACTAGTTAAAACCTTTCTGTTTCACAATTCAGATTTACATGCTAACTCCCTCCCACAGTGCGTTGTCACATTCTGAAGTTCAATTTATAATTCAGATCAAAAATCTTTTACCAGTACGTAGTCGTAATGTAATATGCGGGGGTGGGGGGGGAGTTCAAGGTGGAAGGGGGAGACAGCCCTACGGTATTCGCCTCAGTTTAGGTAATTTACTTAATTTACTCTGCTTTTAGCAGTCATGCCTAGGATTTGTCACAGAGCAAGAAATGAATGACCCCAGTGATAGAATATTAGAAAATTATTTTGCAGCAATTAATGGGGTTATGAAACATACATAAAATTTTCTTTAATATTAATGCTTACTTTCTATTTTAAAAATACCAAGTTCTGGGGATCCCTGGGTGGCTCAGTGGTTTAGCGCCTGCCTTTGGCCCAGGGCGCGATCCTGGAGTCCCGAGATTGAGTCCCACATCAGGCTCCCAGCATGGAGCCTGCTTCTCCCTCTGCCTGTGTCTCTGCCTCTCTCTCTCTCTCTCTCTCTCTCTCTCTCTCTCTCGCTATGTCTATCATGAATAAATAAATAAATAAATAAATAAATAAATAAATAAATCTTTAAAAAATAAAAAATTAAAAAATTAAAAATACCAAATTCTATTTCTTTGTATAGGAAAATGTTCCTTATAGGTTTTTCTCCTCCTTTACACCATGGTCCTGGTTAGGAGAGAATAATCCCTGTGCCAACCCAGCCTGAGGTGGATAGAATTTCACACTGAGAGACAGGACACAGAGCAGGTCTTGACAGAGATTTTCAGTAATAAGGAAAGGGGTTTATGTTGTTGCTCTTAATGTACAAATGTAGCTGTAAGTCCTAGAAATGTTGTATTTCTCTGGAGCTAAGAAACATATGTAAGCATTAAACTTACAAAATAGCTAGCACACCCTTAGTAAGTTTTCACCTTCTCTGTTCATATAATTATCAATTCTGAAAACACTCATTATTATATCTTTCTGGGAGCAATTTTTCAAAGGCTAGTTTTGAAAAGACTTTTAAGACTATGTATTCCGGAGGGAATGTGTGTTTTCTGGCTTTTGTGAACTAAAACATTTTAAAATAATATCCATGAATACAATTACAGTAAAAGTTGTTAATATTTTTCAACTAATCTTGGCATGTGTCTTTTCTTTTTAGAAAACTTTTTTTAGGGGCGCCTGGGTGGCTCAGTCAGTTAGCATCTGCCTTTGGCTTGGATCATGATCCCAGTGGTGCTGGGATCCAGCCCCATGTCAGGCTCCCTGCAAGGAGCCTGCTTCTCCCTCTGCCTGTGTCTCTGCCTCTGTGTGTGTGTGTGTGTGTGTGTCTCATGAATAAATAAACTAAATTAAAAAAAATTGCTAGTAGAGGAACATGAGAGATCTAGGCTCCAAATCAGAAGAACTGAATTCCAGTCTCAATGCCATAACCTAGCTGAACAACCATGCCACTGCCTGTCCCTCTTTGGACCTCAGTTTGCTCATGTGGAAAGAGAAGACTAGTCCATGCCAGACCTGGCTTTATAATTACTACCTGTGAAGTCGAATGTGTTTGGCACTAGGCAGCAAGCTCTTGTTTACATAACCTGTTGTACCCACTAAAAATTGTCCTTCAAAAAACCACTGCCCTTTAACAGAGGATGCCAGGCCTGTGGGAAGACTGTGAGGTCCTGTCTTGAGAGTAGACTCTGAAAATGGTCACCCCACCTCTTTTTTTTTTTTTTTTTTAAGATTTTATTTATTTATGAGAGACACAGGCAGAGGGAGAAGCAGGCTCCATGCAGGGAGCCTGATGTGGGACTCGATCCTGGGACTCCAGGATCACACCCTGGGCATGAAGACAGGCACCAAACCACTGAGCCACCCAGGGATCCCTCACCCCACCTCTTTAAATGATGTCCTAGGAGCCTCCATCAGCACCCTGTCTGAATTACTGTGTTTGTAGGCTCCTTCTTTGATAATTTCCTCTTCCCTGACTTCAGTAGAGAGAAGTCGGTATCTGCTCTGGCCATTTCAGAGATCATAAAACGTGATGCTTGCAGTGCCCACCAGAGGTTCCTCCTAGGTTCAACTAAACATTCAGACCACAAGCCTTCCAGAGGCCACACTTACTCAAAAATGTGGCTGGGGTGGGGGGGTGGATGCCTGGGTGGCTCAGTCAGTTAAACATCCAACTCTTGGTTTCAGGGCTGAGGTCATGATCTCAGGGTCATGAGATCAAGCCTCATGTAGGCTCCACACTCAACTGGGGAATCTGCTTGAGATTCTCTCCCTATGCCCCTGCCCCCCTCAAATCAATCAATCTTGGGGCACCTGGGTGGCTCAGTCCATTAAGTGTCTGCCTTCGGCTCAGGTCATGATCTCAGGGTCCTGAGATTGAGCCCAGTGTTGGGCTCCTTGCCCAGTAGGCAGTCTGCTTCTCCCTCTCCCTCTGCCGCTCCCCCTGCTTGTGCTCTCTCTCTCTCTCTCGTAAATAAATTAAAACTCTTCAAAAAAGAGAAAAAAATACAGAAATATTTTAACATTTTCTAAAGTGCAATGCCATCTAATAGGTGGTCTTGCGATTATTTTAGTATATATTTGTGTGCAAGTTAGATTAGTAAATACATCTAAAAATTCCTACATAGGAGACACAGTAGGCATGGTTGGCATTCAATAATTTTTTTTTCCATCACAAGGCATAGACTTTATTGACATACTTGGCACCACACCCCCACAGCTCCAGCCTCGCAGCCTAGGAGGCAGCCCCTGCAACTGTACCAGGCATCGCCCAGGACCAATAAGTTAACATAAAGGACGTTCACGTGTGTGGGGTGCTCGGATGTCTCCTGGCTCAATTGGCATTCAATAATTATTCATTGAATCTACTCTGTACTCCCTCGATTTGGGAGGTGGACCTCAATGACTTCCAAGGGCATTAGCTTTGACCTACTAGTCTTCTAAGTCATGTTAAACAGGTGGCCCCTCCAGGGTTGCAGTAGGCCTTTCATTACACGGAGCTCCATGCTTAATAGCTGCCCTTCCAGCATTCGTCCCTACCCACAGTTAAATCTGCACTGACAGCAAACACAGGGCCTTTTGCCCTCAGATCAATAGATCAAAATGTAATTAGCTATGAGGATTTGTGGCTCTTAGACCAGGTCACCCAAATCACTGTTTTCTGAGTGATGCGCAGGACAGAGCCAAGCCAGACCCAAGGCGGGTTGCCCATAAGCCATTACATGACAAGCTGGCCTCTCTCCTTCCAAAGAGACCACCGAGGGCTTGCACATTGCTCTACATCAGAAGCTAGGACTTGAGTAAAAGCTTTGCTAATCAGAGTTGTTTAGCCAGCCAGCTCTTTAGAAAAAGAAGGCTTCATAATTGCTTCATAATGTAATGGAAAGACCAGGAATCCAATGGTGATATAACATGCAAGGCGCTTCACACCCCAACCCGGCATTTCAGCCTCACAAACACATTCTCACCCTTGCACACTGGTGTTTCCTCTCCACAGAAGGCCTTATCCCTGATCTTTATCAACTAGTAAACCCGGACTCATCCTTCAATACCTAGTCCAAACCTTCCAGAACTGACCTGTGCAGAATGTTTTCCTTCTCTCACCTTGGTAGCTGAAGAAAATTCTTCTGTTGGGCCATATGTCATGACTGTGGGCTATGAAAATCAGGTTTGTGGGAATTATTAAGCCTTTGGTGATTTTGTCCCAAGCTTCTTTGGATAAAAGACCCCACATTTCATAGCTGGAAGTTGAGGGGAAGACCCCCATCCGGTGCCCCAGGCCTCTCCCCAACTTCATTCTCTAAAAAACCCAGGCATGGGACACCTGGGTGCCTCAGCGATGGAGCATCTGCCCTTGGCTCAGGGCGTGATCCTGGAGTCCCAGATTGAGTCGCATCGGGCTCCCCGCATGGAGCCTGCTTCTCCCTCTATGTCTCTGCCTCTCTCTGTGTCTCATGAATAAATAAATAAAAATCTTTTTTTTTTTTTAAAGATTTTAATTTATTTATTCAGAGAGAGAGAGACAGAGGCAGAGTCACAGGCAGAGGGAGAAGCAGGCTCCATGCAGGGAGCCTGACGTGGGACTTGATCCCTGGCCTCCAGGATCACACCCCAGGCTGCAGGCGGCGCTAAACCACTGTGCCACCAGGGCTGCCCTAAATAAAAATCTTTTAAAAAAACAAAATCCAGGCAGACATGCTCACCTTATGAAAGCTGATGAAAGAGACCTCCCCCGCCCCCGCCCCGGTGGCATTTTGTTTTTTATCTTCACTGAAGAATTTTCAATGAAAATGGATTCCTTTTTCTATTTTGGAAAATCACCATGTAATAAAACATCGATGGGGCACCTGGGTGGCTCAGTCAGTTGTCGGACTCTTGATTTCAGCTCAGGTCATGATCTCAGGGTTGTGAGATAGAGCCCTGCATCGGGCTCTGCACTGGGCATGGAGCCTGCTTAAGACTCCCTCCCTCTCCCTTACCTCCTCCCCCTCGAAAGAAAAAAAAAAAAGAAAGAGAACATTGACTATCTGAATAGTTGTATCAAATAGTATGCACCATAATATGATGTTAATACTACTTCAATACTCAGGTATTTTAGAGCCAAGGAAGGGAACCATGTATGATCTCTAATGACCCAGTAAAAATGGTGCAGATATTACAAGAGGGAGCTAACATTCATGTCTCCCTGGCACAAAAGTGAGGAGGATTGAAGAGACCAAGAAAAACTCGAGGGGAAATTATTTAGAAGTAATGCATTCAAAATTAAGGATGGCAAGCCTTTTGAAAGAGCTGCCCCCACCAGTGGGTGGGTTTTCTGCAAGTCAAAGCGTACAACGCCACCTACTGGCCATGGAATTTGCCCTGCCGCTAGGAAGGGTTGGTGGGGGGACTTGGTTCAGGGGCAAAACTGCCCCAGGGATTTAAGTTTCAAATTGTTTTGCTGGTAATGGCAAATGGAGGCCTGTCCTCTTTCTCCAAAGGAAGCTCAGAGTCCCCTGAAGCTTCTTGTGCACCACGGACTCCTGGTTTCTAGACTCTCGGGGGAAGGAATGAGAAATGATGTGATCTGGGTCTTGGCTGTGAGAAGTCCAACCACTCGCTGATCTGAACCAGCGATTCTCAAAATCTGCTGCACATTCCAGTCACCTGGGGGGCTTAAGCAATCCTTTTTAAATTAAATTTTATTTTTTTATTCATCAGAGACAGAGAGAGAGAGAGAGAGAAGCAGAGACACAGGCAGAGGGAGAAGCAGGCTCCATGCAGGGAGCCCGACGTGGGACTCGATTCCGGGTCTCCAGGATCACGCCCTGGGCTGCAGGCGGCCTAAACTGCTGAGCCCCCCGGGGCTGCCCGACTTAAGCAATCCTGATGCTCAGGCTGCCCTCGGCCAAGGAGGGCTCTGTGATGGGGCCCGGGCACCAGAGTTTTAAACCCTGTCAGGCGACTCCGATGGACAGCTGAGCCCTGCTGTTGGCAGGGCCTTGCCCCCAGGGCTGACCTCAGAACCTTCAGTCTAGGGAGAGACCAGCAGAATAACACATAACACGGACACGTTCCCCTCCTGCCTTAGGGCTGTGATGGGAGGATGCCTCTGTCCAGGTTGGAGGGGCCCCTGTGCGAGGGACCGCCCCTCACCTACAAATATGGCTTTGTTGAGCTATAACTGACACACCATAAACTGTACATATTTGAAGTGTAGACACTGACAAGGTTCGATGGGCTCGGGAAGCCCTTACCACGTGATGAACCAGACTCTTCCAGACCAAGCTGGGAGAGTCCGTTTTACATTGCTGTTCTGCAATCATTTAATATTCCACGCCGGGCCTTGTGCTGGGGAGAAGAAAACACAGACTCACCGTGCACCTGCTTTCCTGGGGGAAGTGGCCTCGGGATGCCCGGGATGCCCGTGGGATGTGAAGGAGGCATGTCCCTGCTGAGGAGTGCTGTGGGGGGAGGGAGAGCATTGGGGAAAGCTGGTCAGAGGGGATGATAGTTTAGTTGATCAAGACAGATGGAGGTGATTATTAGATGGTTGAAGGAACAGGGCCTTTTTAAGAAATATATTTTATTTACTTATCTATTTGAGAGAGAGGGAGAGGGAGAGCGGGAGCAGAGAGGGCTAGGGGCAGAGGGAGAGAGAAACAGACTCCCTGCCTTGCAAACCCCCCCCGCCCAATGTGGGGCTGGATCTCAGGACCCCAGGATCATGACCTGAGCCAAAGGAAGATGCTTAATCAAGTCACCCAGGCACCCCCTCCCTTTTTAAAAAAAAGATTTTAGGAAAAGGGCATTCCGAGTGCAGGGAACAGCATGAGTGGACAAATGGAGGTACGAAGAGGAGGTGTGTTTGCGGAGCAGCAGGTGTGACCAGTGTTCCTGCTGGGGGGTGGAGCGGTGCGAGGGGCGAAGTAGTCAGAGCTGGACTGGTTGGTGACAGCAGCCCGGTGACCAGGGGTGATGAGCCACAGGAGTCTGCTTCAGTTCTGTGAACTTTATCCTCTCAGTGGAGAACCCCTGAAAGTCATAAAAGGGAGCGTGGTGATCAGATTCGCATCGCGGGAAGTTCATTCCGACCGCCCTCCAAGGTTCCAGGACAATCAGCCTGGAAGACTTCTGCAAAGTTCCCAGTGAGCAGAAACAAATGAATTGTGGGTCATATTATGCAAGAATTGGAAGTTTGAATGTGAAAGCCATTTTCAAAAACATTACAAATATGCATATTTACGGCATTCTTCTTATTTAAACAGTAGCAATGAAAGTCTCTAAAAATGGATGATCCTCTGGTTCATGAAGCCTGGAGTTTATATGGCCCAGGATATTCGAGAAGTGGTGGAAACCGGCATGCTGTGGTGCAGCAGGCCACAAGGATGGTGGGACTCTCTAGAAGAGGTTCAAACAGCCTACTTCTAAAATGAATCCAGAATCGTCTTCAAGCGTAAAGGAGGTAACATGCAGGTAAGAGATAGTCTGTGAGGACACATCACAAGGTTAACCAATTTTAAGTTACATCTACATTAATTCTGCTGCTGTTTGCTGATTAATGGCTAGTGTCTTTACAGGTGTTTTTTTTTTTTTAAAGATTTTATTAATTTATTCATGAGAGACACAGAGAGAGAGAGAGAGAGAGGCAGAGACACAGGCAGAGGGAGAAGCAGGCTCCATGCAGGGAGCCCGACGTGGGACTCGATCCCTGGTCTCCAGGATCAGGACCTGGGTCGAAGGCAGGTGCTAGACCGCTGAGCCACCCAGGCTGCCTGGTATTTTTTTTTTTTTTCTTTACAGGTATTAGTAGCTCAAAAGGGCGTTTCTTTTATCCCATTTACCCCCTAGCCTTAAGAAGGCAAGAGTAAACACGAATGGTGTCAGTGAGGATGCTTTCAGCTCCAAAAATAGAAATAACTACTCACAGTGGACCAACAGTAAAGTCCAATGCTTCAGGCATGGTCTGATCGGAGTTCCTGCTCCATTTTTCCATGGTTCTCTTAGCTCTGCCCTCCTCTACCTGTGAGCTCAGGAAAAACCAAGCAGTCTGAGACCTCACATCCCTAAGCCCACTTTGCTAAGTGAACAAAGAATTTCTCTTTCTCCAAGCATCCTACTGAAATTTAGGCTTTAGGGGCGCCTGGATGGCTCAGCAGTTGAGCATCTGCCTTCAGCTCTGGTCATGATCCTGGAGTCCCGGGATGGAGTCCCACATCAGGGTCCCTGCTCGGTGGGGAGTCTGCTTCTCCCTCTGCCCCTCACCCTGCTCATGCTCTCTCTCTTTCAAGGAAATAAATAAAATCTTTTAAAAATGAATAAATAAATGCAATCTAGGCTTTATCTTAATTGCATTCATTTATGCCACGTGGTCACTGAATCAATCACTGGCAGGGGGGTTGGGGTTCCACCGATTGGGTTGGGCCAAGCAAGATCCATCCTGGGAGCTGGGGGTCAGATTGGTCCCACCCAAAATGTTTGGGGAAGCAGCCAAAAATATCTATTACATGATTTAAAAATTACCCTGGATGATCTAACAGCCCCTAATGAGGACTGCAGATATCACTCAATCTGGTTTGCCACGTGTTATGTTTGCTATTGAAAGTGAGACTGGGCGGGGCACCTGGGTGGCTCAGTAGTCGAGCATCCGCTTTTCGCTCAGGTCATGATCCCAGGGTGCTGGGATGAAGTCTCACATCAGGTTCCCCACAAGGAGCCTGCTTCTCCCTCTGCCTGTCTCTGCCTCTCTCTCTGTGTCTCCCATGAATAAATATATACAATCATAAGAAAGAAAGAAAGAAAGAAAGAAAGAAAGAAAGAAAGAAAGAAAGAAAGAAAGAAAGAAAGAAAAAAAGAAGAAAAAGAAAGAAAAAGAAAAAGAAAAAAAAGAAAAAGAAAAAAGAAGAAAAAGAAAAAATAAAGAAAGAAGAAAGAAAGAAAAAGAAAGAAAGAAAGAAAGAAAAGAAAAGAAAAGAAAAGAAAAGAAAGAAAGAAAAGAAAAGAAAAGAAAAGAAAAGAAAAGAAAAGAAAAGAAAAGAAAAGAAAAGAAAAGAAAAGAAAAGAAAAGAAAGAGAGAGACTAAGGGAGTCTGGGTGACTCAACAGGTTGAGTGTCTGACTCTTGATTTTGGCTCAGGTCATGGTTTCAGGGCCGTGAGAGTGAGCCCTATATCGGTTCCGAGCCCTACGTCAGGGCTGTGCTGGGGGGCGGGGGAGGGAGTCTGCTTGAGATTCTCTCTCTCTCCCTCTGCCTCTCCCTGCCTCTTAAAAAAAAAAAAAGGATAAATCTTTCAAATTAAAAAAAAATTTCTTAAATAAAAAGAAAGAAAGAGACTCCCTGCTATGTGCATCACCCAAGGCCCCAAACACAAGGAAGGACACCACCTACCAAAGACACTTTATTTGTTACCTCTTATAGTTAGTTAATAGTCAAGAACAAATAATAGTAACAACAAATAAAAATAACTTGCAAGGGGACCAGATAGGAGACACAAACAAGGGCCCTATTAACACAACAGAAGGCGCATGCGGGAGGTGGTTGCGTGTGCAGCGCCACAGGGAGAGCGGAGTCCTCCATGAGGTCGCTGGAATCTGCATCACAAGGAGGCTGGGCATCTGGATCCAGGACCCAGGCTCCCTCTTTCACCATCCACCAAACAGAATCTGCAGCTTCAAAGTGCCTTCCAGCTCTGGCTTCTGGGGTTTCAGCTTCACACTTCCTTAGGCTCCAGCTTGTGGGCAGAACATGAATTGGAGGAAAGGTCTGTTGGCTCCTGGAGGAGGGGATCCAGGGACGAGGGTGGATGCAGCGTGCATTCTCCTGCGCTCCTCCTCCTGCCTACCTTCCTTCGGCCTCTATTCCTCTCACTCTTGGTTTTACCGTTTTTTTCTCCCTACCTCCACCAACCTACTGGCATTTCAAAAACTCTAGAACGTACTTCATGGTGGACAGTTCTAGTCTGGGCCTTCGAAGGCACATCAAAAAGATCCTGCGTTCCTGGTCACTTCTCCCCAAAAAGCTGAGGGACGTGTTTTTTTCTGTCTCCTTGGTGTGAGGCACCCAGGGCAAGCGTGATGAAATGCCTACTCTGGACAGAAGGAGCATCCTATTTTAACTTGGTCAAGAATTAACCTGAGAACCTTACAAGATGGTATTTCTTTCCATGCCCTGGGGCCTACACAGCTGATGCGGAAGAGTCTCAGAATGAGGTCGTGGATCTGTAGGCTATCAGCTCAAAGCAACATTCTCCCAGGCGTCCACAATCTTGGGGGGCTTTCCTCTAGATTGGGAGTGGTTATTGTTGCCCTGCCAGGACCAAAAAAAAAAAAAAAAAAAAAAAAACCACCAAATACCTAACCATTGTACTGATTGGATAAAATCAACTGTCTTACAAGTGCTTATAGCATCTATGTGCATTTAATTCCGTAGGTACTTAGCAAACAAGCTGCATGCATTGCAAGTAGTCACAACTTCCATCCAGAGAGGCTGGGTGCTGGGTGGCAGATGAATACCAAAGGCCAGATCTTCCCGGCTGCTCACTTCTCCATTAGTCTTTTAAACACTCAAAAGGAAAGTTCATACATTGGGTTCAGGGCCATGGATAGGCCCCAATTTTTACCATTCTAGACGAAAAAAGAGAGAAAGAGAGGAGGGGGGCAGGAAAAAAAAAAAAACACCTCTTAGAAGCAGTGCAAAAGAAATACAGGAGAAAAATTAAAGGATTACGGACATTACTTCAAATAACATTATTTGAACTATTTGAACACTGTTTTTCAGATTAGAACAGTCACTGCTCTAGGTTCTCTCCCCATTATTAGCTTATTTAGTTTTCATCCTACCAGGTAGGCTTTGTTTTGTCCATTTCACAGATGAGAAAACGAACCCAGAGAGGTCAAGGAAGTTGTCAAAGATCACACAGCTAACACGAGCACCAGAAAGGGCAAGACTTCAAACCTGGGTCTGGCTCTAAATCCCGTGTTCACTCTACCTCTAAGGGTTTCTCTCTAGAGATTATGCTGGATGGGGATCCCTGGGTGGCTCAGTGGTTTGGCGCCTGCCAAACTGCTGTGCCACCCAGGAATCCCCCTCAAAGCTGCTTCTTAAAGATTCATTCAGCCCACACCAAGCAACGGCAGCACGATCCCCAATACAAATCTAATGAATATAGGCCATGCTCCTTGAAAGTCTTCCCAAGGGAAATAAAATAGCCCTAGCCTAACTTGCTTTATCTCCATAGAAACTGATCAGGTTATGCCTTGAGGTCTGGGAGGGTGGGGGTGGGGGTGGGGGTGGGGTGGGGTGGGGTGGGGTGGGCGGGGGGAGAGATTTGCCTTGACGTGGGCAGCCTGGAAGGAAGGGACAGAACCATGTTTACTTCCAGCACTTCTTCCCAGGCCTGACCTCGGTCCTAGGTCCTCAAACAGCCTGGGAATTGCCATCACGACGACTAGAGTCATATCCATACAAGTTCATAATGTAAAGGGACCTTAAGGGCATCTCAACTGATTTTCTTTTTATAGCTGAGGAAACAGAAGGCCAGGGAAATGAAGTGATGCGTCTAAAGTCACATAGATGGTCAGTGTTAGGGACCAAGTGGTGGGCATTTAACAATAGGAGGGAGCAAAAAACCAAAACCAAAACCAAAACAACAGGAGGGAGCATCCTCTAATCTTTCTCTTTTTATTGGAAAACAGAAACCAAAAAGGCTGCCGCCAGGATATTTCACTCCAAAGACCACTGACTCACCTAGTAGTCAGGACGGGGCATGCTTCTGTGGTTTGCGTAGGGATTCTGTGGCTGACCGGAGATATTGGCCCTGACTTTAGGGAAGATGCTCCCATCTGCTCCTAGATTGCTGAAGCCTGTCGTCTGCTGTAGTCTCAGATTCTGAAAGTCGTTCTCAATCAAGTTCTGTTCTTCAATATACTTGTCTTTGTTCTTTGACCTATAAATGGTAAGGAGATTTAGGATCAGACGATGGCAGAAAGTTCCTCGAAGCAAACGTTGATATTCTTTTCTTAAAAATGTTTAAAAAAAAAATGTTTTCAAAAAATAAATAAATAAAAATAAAAAAATAAAAATGTTTTCAAACTTTGAGAGAATTTCGGATTTACATATATTTGTATATTGCATATACATCATTTTGGTACAAACCAAAAATTACACAGGGTTTCATACGTCCCTCACCCAGATTCCCCAATTGTTAATGTTTTTGAACCATTAAGAATAAGTTCTTAGACCTGATGCCCTGCTACTCACGATACTTCACTACTTCGTTCATTATAGATTCGCTATATTATTTATTTATGTGTATATATACTATACATACATATATATACACACTATATATATTCTAGTCTCCTAGCTCTCTCTACCCATTAAAACTAGAACGTAAACACTGATCCAACATTGCCACCCAATTCCCTTGGTCTCATGCAAATTTTGCTAATAATATCACTTTTCTTAAGTGTGCTTTTGAATTACATATGGAAATAATCATAGAAGTTAAGGAGAAAAGATATGTGACACAATGATTTTTGTTTTTTAAAGACTTTTATCTATTTGACAGAGAGCACGAGGAGCACAAGCAAGGGGAGCGGCAGGCAGAGGGAGAGGGAGAAGCAGGCTCCCCACTGGCAGGGAGCCCGGGAGGAGGCTCTATCCCGGGACCCCGGGATCATGACCTGAGCAGAAGGCAGACGCTTAACAGACTGAGCCACCCCGGCGCCCGATATAATGATTTTTGACTCAAACAAAGTCAACGTCTACAGAAGCACCTTGGTCAATAAAACCAGTTCAAGGTAGGAAGGTCTTACAAGGAGAAAAAGTATGTTGCAGGTTCTGCTGTAGCCCCTCAAGGGGCAAGCATTCAAAGCCAAAGGGAAGCACTTGGTGGTGAGGAAGGCACCTGCGACCCTTCCTTCTAGCCCACAGACCTGCCCCTGCAGTGCCTGCACTGACCCCGCCCCCCCCAGTAGGGAGTGGAGAGGCCGCATCTCTGATGCCCCCAGGGCACTCCCAGAATGAGTGGCACCTGCCGGAAATGTCATCAGGGAGGACCCGTCCACCCTGTACACCTGGTGGCCAGCCCGGCCTGCAGCAGAGGTCCCGCCCTTTGAGGGCATTCCTGCCTCACTGAGGACCGGAGGCAAGAAGCTTCATTCCCTTTGAAATGTGCAGGAAATTCTAATCCTTGATGTGTTTTCCCCAGAATCATGAACCTAGGCTGCACTGGGGGCAAAGGGGCTCTGCGGCACGGAGGAGCTGAGATGCATAGCTGTGGGGGGGAGGGGGGTCACAAGGCCCCACGAGCAGCCCCCGAGGATGCTGGGGACCCAAGACAGTGATGCAATCCTCCTGGGAGAGGAGCAGACAGCCTTGCTCCAGAACAGAATGTTCTGGCCCTCTTCCTAGAAAAGGGAAGCTCACATTCCAGCTCTCAGCTTTGCATCCTTATTAATTCAGGCTTTGAGTAAGAGTTAATATCAAACTGGAATAAAAGAAAAAAGAAGAAGCAAAATCTATTTATCTGCTCACATTATAGTGCGAAAATACCTATTTTGCCAAAACATAAAGATAGGAGTGAAGGGCAGCCCTGGTGGGTCAGCGGTTTAGCGCCGCCTTCAGCCCAGGGCCTGATCCAGGAGACCCGGGATGGAGTCCCACGTCAGGCTCTCTGCATGGAGCCTGCTTCTCCCTCTGCCTGTGTCTCTGCCTCTCTCTCTCTCTGTGTCTCTCATGAATAAATAAATAAAATCTTTTTTTAAAAAAATAGGAGTGAAATGTTACCAACAAGCAGCTTGTTTGGACCAAAGTGCATCCCCACCTGGCACGTTTCGGATAGCTTAGAGGTAACAGTGTTCCCTGTCCCTGTTGATGGAGGGAACTTTTATCTAAATATTTGTTAAATAAACAGAAGGACTCCACTCAAGTTCTTAGGAAGAGTGCTTAAGACACCAGGCTGCACCATGGCTTGGCGGAGAGAACAAGTCACGGGGCTCAGCTGACACTGGTGCTGGGCCCACTGCCGCGGGCTCCTGGGCCGGCAGGGCCTTGTCCAGTGACCCTTGACAACATCAGTGGGATGGAAAACTGCTAACAGAGTTTTTCAGTGACATCAGAAAACGATTGCTATGTCACATTACGGTGTTAAGCAAAAAGAAACCTTCACAAATATATTTTAAAAGGTGGGGGGGACGTCTGGGTGACTCAGTCGGTTAAGCATCTGGGTTCGGCTCAGGTCATGATCCTGGGGTCCTGGGATCCAGCCCCATGTCGGGCTCCCTGCTCAGCTTGGAGTCTGCTTCTCCTTCTCCCTCTGCCCCTCCTCCTGCTTCTGCTCTTTCTCTCAAGTAAGTAAATAATAATAAAAGAAACCCTAGAAATATGTATTTTTTAACACAAAGGGTAGGGCACCTGAATGGCTTAGTTGGTTAAGCATCTGACTCTTAGTTTCAGCTTAAGTCAAGATCTCAGGGTCATGAGATCGAGCCCCAAGTCAGGCTCTGTGCTCTTGGGATTTTCTACCTCTGCCCCTCTCCACCAACCGCCCCAGCCCCCTGCACATGTTCTCTCTCTCTCACAAAAAAAAAAAAAAAAAAAAAACAAAAAACAAAAAAACAACTCCACACAAAGGATACAAAATTATGTCTATAATATCATTTAAAAGAAAAAAATATCTGGAAAGATATATGCCAGAATGTTCATTGGCTCGGGGTGGGAAGTTTTGGGAGTGATTTTTTAATTGTGCCCCTTTACACATTTCTCTGTTTTCTTCAGTAATCATCTATGGCTTATAGAAGCCAAAGCAAATTAAGGTTAAGGAAAAAAGCCAATAGTATTGGAGAAGGCTCGCCTTATGTCCCCTCTCTTGCCCCAGCACGGCTGGCTGTGGTTAGAGCCCCTGGTGCTGCTGTGCCCTGAGAACGGGACGTGTCCACCCCGTACCTTGTCAAGCAGATCAATGCGATCACCAGGCCGAGAATGAGGGCGCCGCCAATGCTGCCCACGATAGTGAGGATCAGCTGAAATTCTGTAAAGGAAAAGCCAAGGGTATGAACAGCCTCCCACAAGCAGCCCCACAGTCTACTGCTCAGGTTCGTGGGCCCCCACTGGTTTACGATGGTGAAGAAGACAGTTGGGCTCTGGGCCCCAAGCCCACCGGGGCCAGCTTGGGTGACAGGCTGGGTGAGAGGGTGGCTCAGCCCCTACAGTGCCACCCCACAACTGTGTCTGTAGAACCCAATCAGCTGAGGCTGCCTCGCCCCATGAGAGAAGGCCATAGACACAGAGGAGGCTGCGGTCGGGCAGGGCCTTCCTGGACTCCGGGGGAGGTGCGATCTCCATCGAGGGGCGCGTCCCTTCCTGACTTCTGTGGCCTTTGCCCCCCACCATGCCTTGCTGATAAGGAAGGGAACTAGGCTGGAGTGAAATTTGTCACTTAACAGGGGCTTTTTTTTTTTTTTTTTTAATTTTTATTTATTTATGATAGTCACACACACAGAGAGAGGCAGAGACGTAGGCAGAGGGAGAAGCAGGCTCCATGCACCAGGAGCCTGACGTGGGATTCGATCCCGGGTCTCCAGGATCACGCCCTGGGCCAAAGGCAGGCGCTTAACCGCTGTGCCACCCAGGGATCCCTTAACAGGGGCTTAAGAGAGTCCGCGAGGGGAGAGCCCATGGCTACCCACTCTCCTCCTCCACGTCTGCTGCACGACAACGTGGCTGTGAGGTGGCCTGTGAGTAGAGCACCCACGGCAGATCTCACACACACGGTACGGAAGGGAAAAAAGGAAAATGTCTCACGAATAACTTCTTATATCGATTACGTGGCGAAAAACACGTGTGATATGTTAAGCGAAATAAAAATCAAAAAATTAAAATTGAAATCAAGGTCACTTATTTCTAAGAAGTTCACTTAGAATTTTTAAAACTGAAAAAAAAAAAGAGAAAAAAATAATAATTTTTAAAACTGGGGACGCCTGGGTGGCTCAGTGGTTGAGCACCTGCCTTGGGCCCAGGGCGTGATCCTGGAATCCCAAGATCGAGTCCCACGTCGGGCTCCCTGCGTGGAGCCTGCTTCTCCCTCTGCCTGTGTCTCTGCCTCTCTCTCTCTCTGTGTCTCTCATGAGTAAATAAATAAAATCTTAAAAAAAATTTTTTTAAACTGGAAATTAAATATGAAGCTCACATCACATTTCTATTGGACAGAGCTGCTCTAGAGCCCTGCCTCTTTCTGCTTCGTGACTGCCAACACAGGCCACCTCCAGCTTCAATTCATGGGGGCATAGGCCGCGTCTGGGGAAGACCACAAAGGCCATTTGGTCCGAACCTCTCACTTTGTAGGTGTGGATGCTGAAAGCCCGGAAGGAATAAAAGACTTAACAAATCCAGCTTTGCAGCAAAATTCGGTAGAAATTCAGAGCATTTTTTATCACTAACTTTGTGGCTGGCTGGGAGGCCAACAGTAATGTTTCCTTCATCTTGGATCACCAGTCTTTAGTTCATTACGTAAAATTTAAAATATAATATCAGGGCAGCCCAGTGGCTCAGCGGTTTAGTGCCGCCTTTAGCCCAGGGCCTGATCCTGGAGACCCAGGATCAAGTCCCACGTCAGGCTCCCTGCATGGAGCCTGCTTCTCCCTCTGCCTGTGTCTCTGCCTCTCTCTGTGTCTCTCATGAATAAATAAATAAAAATCTTTTAAAAAATAATAATAAATAAATAAAATATAATATCATCAAAAATATATGTTAATATTGTCCCAATCCGGTGGGGGTGGGGCGTGGGAGAGAATGAAGCACCTGGACTTGCAAACAACACATACAAGCTAGTAAATAGCTCTGGGACAGAAAGATTCCATATTTAAATGGTTTTTAGTTTTGCTCTCCCACGACCATGAACATTTTTGGGATATACTGGTTTTATCTTTGTAGTAACAGCAAACCCGTATTTAAGCCAATGTAGACAATGAATAGAATGTTAGGATGCCCCCCTCTGGTCTGGCCGAGTCCAGAGCCCTCCCCTTGGGCTGGCTTCTGCTGTTTTCTATAACAGAGGTGCTGCTGCCCATGGCCTAAGGGCAGGCATGGGATGCCAGGACCCAGAACACAAACGGCAGGCAGGTTTTTTCGCTCTTTATGAAGGGAGCCAGAGACTCTGGAGTCCTGGGCTGAATTGTGAATGTGTTCCATATTTCTCAGAAACTTGATAACAAAGCAAAACTTAAAAAAAAAAAAAAGGAAATTGTGTACTCACGGTCTTCACAGTTGACTCCACCGTAGCCAAATCCACACCTAAAATACAATAATGGAAACTGTAGTACAGAGTCTCTGTGGGGAGCACGCCAGAGCCCGCCCAACCGCCACGCCTTCCTCTCCTTCTTCCTTTCTTTCTACCCGCCCCTTCTTCTCCTTCTCCTCGTCCTCCTTTCTTCCTTATGCTCATGTTCTCCAGGGGAGCACCCTCCATGGAGCTCTGGAGGGCTGAGCGGGGACACAATTCCAGGGGGCCCCATTTCCCACTGACTGAACACTCCATCCTCTGAGCTTCAGGAAGATGCAGCTATTCAAGCTAAGCTGAACCCCAGAGGCATGGAGCATTGTGGGGCCCCCTCAGCTGCAAGACCACGTGGCTCTGCCACTTTTTTGCTGCCCTGTGAGCTTATTATTTACATTCTCTGCTATGGGGAAGGACTTCATTTCTGACAGTGTTGTCAGGTGACACGTATTACTTAGCACGGTTTCCAACACACAGGGAATGTTCAACAACTGCTGATGCTGCTGACGATGATACGATGGTGCTCTCACACCTACCAACCTATGGCAGCATTACGACATCCCGGCCCTAAATCCGTTCATATGTCTATAAGTTCTATCCTTTTCTGGCTAGCTCCAGTTGTGGTAAGATTAAAAAGGAGTGATTTCTCTTACTTTTGACAGATCCCATGATCATCTTCCTTGTAGCCTGACAGGCACACGCATTCAACGCCCGTGTTGTCCTTGTTCACTAAGCATTGCCTATTGTTGTTTGCATTGCAGGTGTCAGGACACGTTGGAGCAGAAGCTTCGAAAGAGAATTTGGGAGTAATTATCAGAAACAATCTCTTCAACCCCAAAGTGATAGGTCACAGAGCACAGCGTTTAAATATTGTTTTCTCTGGGTAAAGTGAGGTGCTCCCTGGCTGTGCATATAATGGGCTCCCTGGGAAGCTGCCCATGGGCCGCCTCACCAGCTCATAGCCAAGGCTTCAGTCCAGGCCAGTGTGTCTAAAGCCCAAATCCACACTCCTCAGACTCTGGAATGCACATGCAAACAAGCAGTAGAGCTTGTATTTTGCAAATGCTAAAAGGAGAGGATGTATATAGAACATTTATAAGCAAATGGAACACTCACCAAGACACATAGGGATCTGTGGGTTAGGTCTTTCAAACCCTGGCTTGCATTTACACAGCAAACCATTGTCACACTTGTCCTGGGCATTTTCCTTTTCACAATTGAAATAATCACACAAAGATTGATCTGAGAGGCACAAACAATTAAAAAATATAGTCAGCAAAACAAAATGGATAAAGTAACTTGTGAAAGCACTCCACTCCATTGTTATAACACTTGCCTTTCTATATGTTAGGTTTTTGTTTTTGTTTTTTTTTTTTTTTGAGATTTATTCATGAGAGACACACAGAGAAAAGCAGAAACATAGGCAGAGGAGAAGCAGACTTCTTGCAGGGAGCCTGATGTGGGACTTGATCCCCAGGCCTGGGGTGATGCCCTGAGCCAAAGGCAGACCCTCAACTGCTGAGCCACCCAGGTGTCCCTGTTTAGGGAATTAACAGAGGAAAATCTGGAATAATGAAATCCAACTCCCTAATTTTCCCTTCCATGACCATTTCCTTATATTAATTCGATTCAGATTAATTCAGTCCAATGTAGTGCAATTATGTTTAAGGGCAAGATTTCTTTTTCACTTAGTTCTATGCTGGGTTCTATAAGGGACACAGTAGCTATATAACTTGCGGGCCCCATCTTTGTAGGGTTACATGTCTGAGCCCACAGAGAGTCACACTGATCAACTCACAGTCCAGACTTTAAGTACAATGGGAATTCAGGGGCTCCACTAGCTAAAGATAACACCATGGAGGAGACAGGAGGTAGGCTAGGACTTGAAGGATTAGGTAAGTTTTGAACAGTCAAAGGAGAGGTGAAGTCTGTCAAGTGGTGTAAACCAGGCATGAAAAGAAGCAAAGGACTCTTGTCAGTGAGTAGTGAAATTGTCCTTGGGCAGGGGAGAGGTGGTGTGGTGAGGCGGGAGAGGTTTGAGAAATCTTGGCCCTGCCATTTATTGGCTATGAGCTGTCGGTTCAATCATTTGATTTTTGGTGGATCCAAGTTTCCTTTGTCTATAAAATGGGGCTAATAATTCTTGTTTCACACAATTGTTGTGAGAATTGAATACGTTAATGTCAATGCAAGTGCCAACTACAGGAACCTCAACCAATAATCGTGCTTTTGTTCATTCACAGGTACAGCAGAGTTTGAATACCAGGCTAAGAATGTTGACTTTCATCCTTCAAGCCTGAGGATCCACTAGTAGATTTTGAGCAGAAGCATGAAAACAGAGAAAGCAGCCTTTTAAGAGTATTAGTCTGGAGACAGGCTGCAAGGCATAAGGAATAAAAAGATGAATCTGGAAATAGATTAGGGGGCAAGAGTAGGAGCAAGTGAAACAGATAGGCGGTTACTCTCTTCTAAACAACCCACACCTGTAACCAACCTTCCTTCATCATCTGCCATTTGAAAATGCCTCCAACTAAAAGTCCAGGAAAGCAATTCGACAACTTTTAACACAGAAGAGGGAATCTGTCTTTGCAGAAGCTGGAGAGCAAGAAAAGGTGTTTTCCTCTCGCTTCCATTTGCTGGGTGTTTCATGCTCTGTGGCCATCTCTAGCTGGCATCATTTGGTCATTTGTTAATGTATCTAAGACCACACGCCTGATCTCAGCGTGGAGCGATGGCAGGAGAACTTGTCAAAAAAGAGCAATTCTCTGGGTTGAGGCCAAATGGTTTCACTTAGGCCAGAGCTCAGGGCCAAGGGCATTATGAAGGAGAGCCGAAGTGAGAGAACTGTACAGGAGACCCCAGTTTTTTTTTTTTTTTTTTTGAGACCCCAGTTTTATCTTGAAGAACGCACTGGTTATTTTCAACTAGCGACCACCTGAGTGGTCAGTCTCCGTGTTGACAGAGACCCTCAGCTTCTTCACACTTGCTAGAAGTCTCATCGAGCCAAAAGACAAGACAAGGTCATGTGTTGCCTTAAGGTAGAGGTTCTGACTACATGAACTGCTATTCTGGACCAAATCCTGATCCCACGGAGAACCTGACAGGCAGACAGAAGTGACGGGTCCCTTGGAAGACAACCACCAAGTGACAGGCGAGACAAGAGTAGGACTTTGAGAGAGTAAGCTGAAATGTTCAGAAAGGGAAAGGTGTCATTTGGTGGCATGAGACTCTGGCAGATGAAAATAGTTCAAGAACATAATCTCTAGAAACATAATTCTAACAGTGCAACTGCTAATGATCCAATGAACTGTTTTTTTTTTAAAAGGGAAAATAAATAAATAAATAAATAATAAATAAATAAATAAATGAATGAATGAATGAATGAATGAATAAATAAATAAATAAATAAATAAATAAATAAATAAAAAATTTAAAAAATGGGAGAGGGGATCCCTGAGTGGCTCAGCAGTTTAGCGCCTGCCTTTGGCCCGGGCATGATCCTGGAGACCCGGAATCGAGTCCCACGTCGGGCTCCCTGCATGGAGCCTGCTTCTCCCTCTGCCTGTGTCTCTGCCTCTCTCTGTCTCATGAATAAATAAATAAAATCTTTAAAGGGTCAGGTAACTTAAGAAACTGGCATGGTTTGCACAGGAAATTCCCAGATGAGATTTATAAATAAAACATGGAAAGAAGGTCCCATAACCAAAGACAGAAAATTAAAAATGTGACAGAGAAAGTCTTGAGCCCCAAATGAGCTCAGGCTTGCCACAAACCAAACCCCAAATAACAAACAAACGAAAAACCAACAACAAAGAGCAAACAGGTAAAATGGAAAGATGGGCAAACGAACGGAGGGCTCTGTGTGTGTGTGTGTGTGTGTGTGTGTGTTTTGCGCTCGAGGCCCACAGAAATGCCAGACCTGGCTGCCATCACGTAAATAGGTGGCACGAGAGAAACACAACTAGTTTTCTCCAGTCTCTACAGCTGGGAGATGCTATTCAGATGGAGAAGAGTTGAATGGACATTGCTAAGAGGGCGGCAGCCCAAGGAGAGGGTACAGGGCAGAGGAGCTGCCATCTTTTCCGAGAGAATGTCAAGTGTTTTATCCCAGAGCATCTACATTCAAGGAGGAGGCTCAGCATGACCAAAGAGAAGGGCAAGAGAGGCAGGGAGGGACATTGTGGCACTGTGATGAATAAATGGTTGTTGTTCCAGGCCGCTAAGCTTGGGGGTGGTTTGAAACACAGCAAAAGGGAATTGTTTCAGTCGTGCTGGGAGCTTGGAGGTCAGCCTAATGGGGAATCAGGGTCAGTAAGGCTTTCTGTGATCATTTGGAAGCTACAGTTTGGTATGAGGCCTCCTTGTCTCTCCCTTTTTCAGCTTTTCCTGTCCAGAGACCACTGGCCCATGACTACTGTCCAAAGAGAGAAGCAAAGTGGTCAGTGGATGACATGGGGGGCTGGTTGGAAAGGAGCAGAAGCAAGCAAGGGAGAAGAGGGAGGAAGAAAGAGTGGTTATCAGGAACTGGGCTCATCCTATGGATTCAATTGTCCTGCTTTTCCTGCCTCCTTCTCCCAGGGAATGGAAATGTTTACAGAAAGGTCAGCCCGCAAGCAAACTTTGAATGAAAATATTGAATGCTTACTAGAATATCCTAGAATGTTGTTTGTGTTGTTTTCAATCGCTTTTGTAACTAATTTAAGCACGGTCCCCTCATTTTCTTTTGTCGTTTCTGCGAAGATGTTTAGGACCGTTACCTCAACACCAGTACCGCCAGCACGCATCTCTAGTCTCGCTGAAGGACGGATGCTGGAAATGAAATGAACCCGTCACTTGATGAACTGAACCGAAGGATCCACAGACCTCCCAGACCCCCCAGTCTCCCAGCTCCAGTCCTGACCCACTGTCCTATATCCACAACTGGGGCCCAAGTACGGGGGCCTGGGCTTGCAGTCAGAGGGCAAATTGATATGCCCAGAGATCTCTCTCTCTTCGATGTGTGCTCAGAGGAAATCCCTAGCTATTGGGAAAAATTGTGGACAATCCTTTGTAGGAGCTAGAAGCCTGAGGCTAACCAGAAGTAGAACAGGTAATGTCTGGAACAGTAACGTGTCACACTCTGTAGAAAATCAGGAGGAGGCCTCTTGCTGAGCTGGGAAACTTCACTTGTACTTCGAGGGACTGGGGGGTATACATTCTTCCCTTGCAGGGAGAGCAGTCATCCACCCCACGGAGTCTGGGTCATTTCCCGAGAGGGCCGGGGGGTCAGCAGGTGGCCACGTGGGACACTGTAATGGGGGGGCGGGGCTGCAGGAGCCTGAGCTGAGCACCCCGTCACATCCCCAGACACCGAGCGCCTGCGATGGGCAAGACATTGTAGGAGTCTCCCTCTCTACTGGGCACTGCACTTTGAAGCCCCAAGAATCACTGTGCCAAGTTCTAATCCAAGAGGATTAGAACTGTCCCAGAGGAATCGGGTGATATGACCCCTAAAAGAGACAGGGTTGAGGGTGGAGGTGAGAGGAAGGACTTTCAAAAACTCCTCTCTTCAACAACCGATGACTGTATGTTTTTTAGGACTCATGATCTATTTTTCCCGTTTTTTTTTTTTTTTTTTTCCTAGATTCCATTTTGACTTTGGAATAAATATCAGAAACTTGAAAACAGCCAACCTACTTAGATGTTTACAGCCAGGTTAGTTCTTCAGAACAATTGAGGAAAAAAATCCAAGATTGGAACCAAATTCTGTTTTTAGGACCAGTCACCGCACAAGGGATCCGCCCCCCCACCAAAAAAAAATAGGCTTCAGATTCTAATTTAAAACTTACTCCAATGATTCATTGACCATAGGATTTAGAGGTGGCCGTGGAAAGTACACGGCAGTGAGAAAGGAGTGTTTGATACAAGTCATTCTTTATCGGTGGAAAAATGACCAGAAATCTGTGGCACCATTTTGCAGTGAGGCTAGGAAAGAAATGCCATCCACTGTTCATTCATTCAAAGAACCTACAGGTGTACGCTCCGATTTAGGGGGCAAGATATTATAATAAAGGGAAACGATGAGGGCAGCCCGGGTGGCTCAGCAGTTTAGCACCGCCTTCGGCCCAGGGCCTGATCCTGGAGACCCGGGATCGAGTCCCACATCAGGCTCCCTGCATGGAGCCTGTTTCTCCCTCCGTCTGTGTCTCTGTCTCTCTCTCTCCCTCTCTGTATCTCGAATGAATAATAAAAATATTTTTTTAAAAAAGGGAAACAATGGGGATCCCTGGGTGGCGCAGCGGTTTGGCGCCTGCCTTTGGCCCAGGGCGCGATCCTGGAGACCCAGGATCGAATCCCACATTGGGCTCCCGGTGCATGGAGCCTGCTTCTCCCTCTGCCTGTGTCTCTGCCTCTCTCTCTCTCTGTAACTATCATAAATAAAAAAAATTAAAAAAAAAATTAAAAAAAAAAAGAGGGAAACAATGGAACCACCGTATATCTAATGACAAAACGGCTTAGCATAAATGATCAGAGCAGTAGGCTTGGCGCTAAGAGGCCTGAAATCTAGACCCAAGATTGTCACCATCTTTCCTGGCCCAGGGCTAGTCACAGCCTCCCTGAGCCTGAGCCTCCTCCTCTGTCCAAAGAGAGATTTGAGAAATTCTGAGGATCCTTCCAATTCCAACATCGGTACAGTAGAGAAGGAGCTCAGGGGGCAGAGCAGAGAGCATTGGGCCAGAGCTTAAGCCATGCCTTTCTAGATGACACAGGGCCCTGGTAAGCTGGTTCCAGGTGCATAAGCTGGTTCGTCTCCAGAACACTGAGCTCACAAGTAGAAGGTTGCCTCTCGGGATCCCTGGGTGGCGCAGCGGTTTAGCGCCTGCCTTTGGCCCAGGGTGCGATCCTGGAGACCCAGGATCGAATCCCACATCGGGCTCCCGGTGCATGGAGCCTGCTTCTCCCTCTGCCTATGTCTCTGCCTCTCTCTCTCTCTTTCTCTGTGACTATCATAAATAAATAAAAGTTAAAAAAAAAAAAAAAAAAAAAGAAGGTTGCCTCTCAATGCTCCTGGCTCCCTTTCAGTACGTCCTTAAAAAGGAAACCTACACCACAGTGTCCAGGAACCCTCCCCACCAAATGGTCCCATGGGACCAACTCTCCATCACACTTGCAGGGGTCCCTGTTCGGGAAGGGGAATAGCCAGGCACTGCCGCGTGTTGAAACCAAGTATGTGCCAATCACTCTGTACAGGCTGTTTTTCAAATGATACCCCACTTACTCCTCCTGAGGTTCCAGGAAAGTCAATCAGATTATCCCAGTTATGCAGATGATTTAACAAAACTTTAGGGACCTTAAAACACCTGCCCAAGCTCAAAGCTCACCACCTTTAGGAGATCTCCTCTGAATTCACAGGTATGAAGTATGTGTACCGTAGCTTATTCCACAAAGGGCTTGACAAAGCTCATCAAGACAGAGGCAAAGTAAAACCATAAAATAGAGCTACATTAGGGCTGCTTTTTCTGTACAACTCCACTCATCTTAGAACATTCTTTCCCTGGCCTGCAAGCGCAAGTGTATTCACAGGCTTCAGAGGAGGCCAAGCCCGAATCACTAACTTCTTGAGAATCCTCTGCCTCTTTGGCTCCCCCCGTGGCATCCGACGCTGGCCACTGCGTTGATATGCTCATTCATTGCTCGTTCTTCCAGCAACAAGAGCTCACTCCTGGCCTTTCGGTGGCCGGTGGCCGGGTGTATGATTGGGATATTCTTCTCTCCCTCACTTCCCCACCCCCATGAGAAGAGCTGACCGTGAGCCGTTCAATCCTCTTCCTGGCCCCTGGAATGCACATTCTAGAGGTTGACCAGCCGCGGTTTGTAGCCAAGGAACGAAACCAAGCAAACAGGTCCCAGGTGATAGATACCCTGGGCCAGAGGTACGGGTTGCCGAGGAGCCAATCACAGACAGCATCTTGCCACCCCAAGCTACAGCCGGCCCATGCAGCCGGGTCCGAGTGCCCGGGGAGCAGAGCCCTGTGCGTGCTCAGACTGACCGCCTCTTCTTGGGACCTGCCACTGGAGGGCATTAGTGCCGCGCAGAGAACTCAAGAGGACACGGAGGTGAGGGAACCCACACCTGCCTCCAAAGTATCCCATGGGTCCCCGCAAACTTACCTTACTCCATCAATTACGGTCTGTCCATAATCAGGATTGCGAAATGCGCCCCCAAACTGTGGAGGAGGAAACCAGATTTAATAACAAACACAAAGAGGGGAGAAACGTGATACTAGAAGCTTTCACGCCAACACATTTCTAACCTCATCTGTATAAATATCATGTGGTTCATTGCAGCAATTTGCCCCTTACATGTGCTCAAACACCTTCTGATAATTTTTGTTCTAAAATAATAAGATTGGGCAGCCCCGGTGGCGCAGCGGTTTAGCGCCTGCCTTCGGCCCAGGTCGTGACCCCGGGGTCCTGGGATCAAGTCCCACGTGGGGCTCCCTGCATGGAGCTTGCTTCTCCCTCTGCCTGTGTCTCTGCCTCTCTGTGTCTCTCATGAATAAATAAATAAAATCTTTTAAAAACATAAAAATAAAATAAAATAATAAGATTGACATGTCCGAGCTATCTAGAAGAAAGACAGACTCCGAAGGCACCCAGCCAAATCAACAGTCGGCCTTTTAAAAATGAGGTGAAAAAAAAAAATAATAAAATAAAATAAAATAAAAATAAAATAAAAATGAGGTGAGTGAGACTTATTACGTTTTTTTTTTCTCCTTAAAACTAAACTTTCAGAAACATTGGCTGGATGTCCTCTCTAAGTACTTTCAGACCTAATATCTGTGGTTCCAGAATGCAGATTTCCGTCCCTTTTCATGTTGACACATTCACTTGCAATAATCAAAACGAAGTGAAACTGGGGCGCCTGGGGGGCTCAGGGCTTGAGCATCTGCCTCCGGCCCAGGGTGTGACCCTGGGTCCCGGGATCGAGTCCCACGTCGGGCTCCCTGCATGGAGCCTACCTCTCCCTCGGCCTGTTGTCTCTGTCCCTCTCTCTCCCTGTGTCTCTCATGAATACATAAATTTTTAAAAAAACAAAATGACGCAAAGCTATTGTTCGTTTTGACATTTTTAACAGTGGGGGGGGGGCGGGGAGAAAAGTAACAGTCATTAATTCAAATGGAGTTCCTTTACCAAACATCAAAAAAAGAAGCCAGGCTACTATAGAAATGTATACAAGTTTGATCGTAGAGAGGAAAACAGTTTTTTTTTTTCTCTTCCATTCTATGAATATCATTTTGTCTTAAAACATCATATTTCCAAGTCCATTTGAAAATACTGTAGGGGTGCCTGGGTGTTCAGTTGATTAAGTGTCCGATTCTTGATCTCAGCTCAGGTCTTCATCTCAGGGTCATGAGTTCGAGACCTATGTTGGGCTCCATGCTGGGCAAGGCTACTTAAAAAAAAAAAAATCTAGTAGCTTTTGTATCAATGGGTATGGCATGGTTGGAGCAAGCTTCTTCTTCTTCTTCTTTTTTTAAAAGATTTTATTTATTTATTTATTCATGAGACCTACACATACACACAGAGAGACACAGGCAGAGGGAGAAGCAGGCTCCATGCAGGGAGCCCATGTGGGACTCGATCCCGGGACCCCAGGATCACGCCCTGGGCTGAAGGCAGGTGCTCAACCACTGAGCCACCCAGGCATCTTGGAGCAAGCTTCTGAAGGCCCCCCGCCATGCTGGGTATTACCCATTTAGGTACAGGACCATGGGGAGGCCCAGGGGTCCCAGAGGAGGGGCCTGGGTGACCGGACACCAATTTACCAACCAGTAAGGGTGCCTTTCACTGTTTCAGTGACTGGGATAGCTGTACCTGCATGTGCCACCTGAATACCAGTCCTACATGCTGCAAGAAAGTGTTAGAATGAAGAATCCTCGTATAGGAAGAATGATTGGAAAATACTTACAAATTCAATAACTTTATTATGGAGTTGTTGATAGGCCAGAGAATTTTCATCTCCCAAACCAGATACTTCTGATACTTCTACTTTAATTGTCCCAGGGAATACCTTTCCTGAAATGCAAACAGAATCTTTTTATAATATTTAATGTAAAGAGGGTTAGTTTCCATTTTGTTTAAAAGACAGACTATTCTTAAATTCTATATACAAGGATATTTCAGGAAGTCTGGAAAGACAAAAAAAAATGTGACCCCCAAATCTCACCCAACCCAACACAATCATTTTTGTTTTGGTGTATTTCTCTTAGCTCTTTTTTTCCACGGATAGTTTATATCGTTATGATTCTATGAGTCTTCTTTAAGTATTGTTATGTGATAAGCATTTTTTTAAATAATTACCTAGTCTTCATAACTATTAATTTGTTTGTTTTTTAAAGTAGGCTCCACGCCCAATGTGGGGCTTGAACTCAAGACCCTGAGATCAAGAGTCACATGCTCTAGTGATTGAGCCAGCCAGGCACCCTCCCCATTATTATTATTTTTTTCATAACTACTATTTTTAAAGGCTGCATAAGACCCTATGAAATATATGTTATCTTCATTGATAGTCATTTTTTGGCTTTCGTGCTATTGATTACTTACAAGGAAAGAAAGGTTTGCAGCAAACATCTTTATGCACAAAACTTTCTATATTTGGGGTCCTTTACCTAGAGTGTATCCCCAGAAATGAGATTATGAGTGCTGAGATAGGAACATCTGGTTTGGCTTCTGGAATATCTCTAATCCCTGTGATTCTTCTAGTTGCCACTGAGATAAAAGCAGGAGATTTTTCTCTGCTTAGCTGATCTTTGTTGCCTATAACTTATCCTCTACCTGTATCTACTATTCTGGAGGCTACTTTTGACACTGTTCTCATTTTCTATTCCACTTTAGGTCTGAAATGCAGCTCCTCGGGGTTCATCCCTCATAACTCACCTTTTTTGCATGTGGAGGAGTTATAGTAATATCCAAAGAAGCACAGGCAAAAGTAGGTACTGTTCAGGCTAACACAGGAAGAATCACCTTTACAGGGAGCTCCTTGGCAAGGACTGCTGGGGCCTGAGGGAGAGGAAAATGGGATTAAAAATGCACAGCATGACAACAGATGACACCCAGAAACATACCTTAACAACTTCCTGCCTTCCTCCTGGGCACTTTCTCTTCCTTGGTTGTGCTACTCCATGGCCCACCCTTGGAAGAGGCATAAGCTTATGGGCTGTGCTGAAATTCTGGGGCCCAGTGCTTGTCGACAGTAAAGGCAGAGGTTGGCGGGCAAGAGTCTGCTCAGAGACGGCAATCACCTAGTTTCATCTTTAGCATCTCTGGATCTCAAGGATCCCCCAGAACCTTGATGTCTGGGCCTCTACCACTAGGTAGGGTTTCCCAGGACCATTCGAAAGAGAGCATCCTATTTTCTAGAGAAGCATGAAGAGCTGTCTTATGGGGAGGGACAGGCACGAAGTCCCTCCCCCGCCCCCGCCAAAGAAACCAGGTATTCTGTTTGGGTTAGCGTACAAGGCATACAGACGTGTGAAGACAGGAAGGTCATGGTACGGGGACCCTGCAGATGAGCTCAGTGAAGATCCTCAGAGGAAGTGATGAGGGCACACTGCACCCCCGGCTTTCTGAGAGGACGACCTCAATGGATGTGACAGTTATACTGCAATGGTTTCTACGCCACTGGCTGGTGCCCTCAGACCAGGGAGGGTGCAGGTGCAGGAGCACCTTTCCTCTCTCTAGAGAGGTGGTAGGAATGGGGAGTGGAGTTGGGTCAGAGGGAAATGAAATGGTTGTTTTGGCTGGCCCTTTTCTCCATCTCTGTCAAATGAAATGATTCTGAGCTCTGATTTCAGAAAAGATTTGAATGACTGATCCAGAGGTGTTAATATTCTCAGGAAACTATAGGTATGGGCAGCCCAGGTGGCCCAGGGGTTTAGTGCTGCCTTCAGCCCAGGGCGTGATCCTGGAGCCCCGGGATCGAGTCCCATGTCGGGCTCCCTGCATGGAGCCTGCTTCTCCCTCTGCCTGTGTCTCTGTCTCTCTGTGTGTCTCATGAATAAATGGATAAAATCTTAGAAAAAAAAAAAAAAAGGAACTATAGGTAGAAGTTGCTGATTTTTTAAAAAGCTACATACAAGGTACAATGTGTAGAGCATCTTCTCTTTTGTGATAAAAAGGACAGAGTACGCCCAAACAGACGAAAATGTATGTTTGTATTTGCACAAATTCCTCTGGAGAAAGATATATGAGAAATTGGCCATAGAAATTGCCTCTGGAGAAGAAAACAGAGGTCTGGGTCCTCAGGGTTTAGGATAGGAGGGATATTTAGTTCTTACTGCATATACTTTTGTCCTGTTTAAGCTTTTTTTCTTTCATAACTGTGGGCCTAATTTACTTTTATTAAAAAATAAAAAATAGGGGGCATCTGGGTGGCTCCATCTGTTAAGCATCTGCCTTCAGCTCAGGTCATGATCCTGGAGTCCTGAGATTGAGTCCCACATGGCATTGGGCTCCCTGCTCAACCAGGAGCCTGCTTCTCCCTCTTCCTCTCCCACTCTCCCTCCCCTGGCTTGTGCGCTCTCTCGCTCCCTCTCAAATAAATAAAATATTTTTTAATTAATTAAATAAATAGGGGGTGCCTCAGTGGCTCCACTGGTTAAGCATCTGTCTTTGGCTCAGGTCATGATCCCAGGGTCCCAGGATCGAGTCCCATCTTGGGCTCCCTGCTCATCAAGGAGCCTGCTTTTCTCTCTCCCCCTGCCCTTCCTCTCCTCTCATGCTCTCTCTCAAATAAATAAAATAAATAAAAAATAAAAGAGTGCTGATGAGGATATGGAGTAATAGGAGCTCTCATACTGGAGAGAAATACAAAGTGGTGCAGCCACTTGGGAAGACAGTTTGGCAGTTTCTTACAAAATTAAACATACTCTTACCATATGATCCAGCAAGCACACTCCTTGGTATTTACCCAAAGGAGCTGAAAACATGTCCACTCAAAAACCTACATAGAGGGGCACCTGGGTGGCTCAGGTGAACGTCTGCCTTTGGCTCAGGTTGTGATCCCAGGATTCCGGGATCGAGTCCCACATCAGGCTCCTCATTTTGGAGCCTGCTTCTCCGTCTCTGCCTCTCTCTCTCTCTGTGTCTCTCATGAATAAATAAAATCTTTAAAACAAAGAGCTGCTCTAAAAAATAAGGTGTATTAAAAATTTTTTTTCGAGAGTTAAAAGAAAAAAAAAAAAAAAAGGAAGCCTTCCTGGGATGAAAGCGAGCATTGCGCAGTATCTCATAAACAACAGTAGGGTCACCCCTCTAATAAGGCACGAGTTAATATCCTAAGTAAAATAAAAGGGGTTTTTAAAAAGCCTCAGTTGCATTGCCAGGGTGATTTGGAAAATGCTAGGGAAGAAACTGAGTCAACTCCACTCAGGATACACCAGACAAAGAACTCCTGGTAAGCTTTCTCTCTGGCAATAAAGGACAGACCTGTCAGCTGGTTCTGTGTGCCAGGAATAAGGTCACAGGATGTTACAGCTGGAAGGGATTTTGGTGGCCATTTAGTTCACTCACACCTTATGACGCTGGGGAAGTTGAAGGCAAGAGAGAAGTGATCTGCCCCTATCCCCACAGTGAGCTAGTGGTCAGGCCAAGAACATAAGGCGGCTGCCTTCCTCTGAGAGAACATCTGGAGAAGCAGAAATGGCTTAGAAAGACTCCACTAGACTCCACTAGACTCCCAGACTCCACTAGACTCCACTAGAGCTGGTTGTGCAGCTGTGGCCCAGGGGGCCTAGCCTTCAGGGCGGGCCCTTCGCTCGTGAAAGCAGACTAGGAACCAGGTCTTACATATAGGCCCTGGCTTTACTTGCTTAATCATCCATTTCGTAGATCTGTCAAAGAACACGGGGGAAGCCAAAAGAAGTCAGTGTGGGGAGACATCAGCTTGCTCTTTGACCTTGGGCAAATTGCTGCCCTTCCTGGGCCTCAAGTTTCCCAGAGAATGACAGGATCTATTGAGACCCTTCCAGCCTAGATCTGAGGATTATTATAGACCAGGGGTTGGCAGACAATGACTTATGAGCCAAATCTGACTGGTCTTCAGTTTTTGTGAATAAAGTTTTATCGGTATACAGCCAGGCTCATTCATTTGTATATTGACCTTGATGGCTTTCATGTTAAAATGGCAGAGTGGAGTAGTTGCAACAGAAAGAAACCCCATTGTGGCCCTCAAAACCTAACATTTTTACTAGTTTGCCTTTACTGATGAGGTTTGCTCCTGTTCTAGACGAAACTTCCAGAAATGAGGCAGTGGTTTCAATAATTTTGGCTTGAGGTCAATTGCCATCTCTTAGTACTCCCAAAACATTGGTCCTTTGGACAATGGCCCCAACCATGTCTAGGACTGTTTGAGCATTGCTGTTGTTTGGCTCTCTATCCCTCAGGCTCAAATTCTATGAATTCAAACTGTGATCAGCCACCATTGTAACTTTTTTCACTAACCTCTGTTAAGGAGCCAGGGTCGAACTGACTCCTTCCTTGGGTAGATTAGGCAAGTAGACCAGTGGGGCTGGAGAGACAGCATTTATTTGGATCTGGCCTTCTCAGGGATGCTGAAGCTATTTGTAAAAATCTCCTGGGGAGAAGGAGCATTTGTGATGTCCAAGTTCATAAAAACATTCCACACCTAGCTTGAAGTGACATAGGTGGGAAGGTACAGAATAAGCCTGCGGGTTATCGTTTAGGCTCTCTGCCATCACTACTAGCCTTTGTGACTCTGAGTTTTTAATTTCAGGGGTTTATATGCAAGGAAACCTTGGGTGTCTTTATACCCACTTCCCTCCACCAACAGAACACACTTACCTACCCTCCTCCACAATGCCCTGAGTCTGCAAGCAAGCAGTCTTTGAGGCAAGGAATGGCTCTTACCTGGGGGGGAAGGAATGGTTGGGGTGCTGGTCTTGGACGAAATGACACTGCTAGTAGCTGCTGAAGAATTATTCTGTGTGGTTGTGTTGACGGATGATCCGTTATTGGTCACTGATATTGTTGAAGTAGTAGCTGTGTCTGAGTTGCCACTTCCAGCTGAGATGGTGGTGACAGTGGTGGTTGAAACTGTACTTGATACAGAAGTCATACTTACCAATGAGGTAGAAATAGGTGAAGTTGGTTTGGTGGTAGGAGTTGATGTGGTGGTCGGAGTTAATGTGGTGGTAGGAGTTGGTTTGGTGGTAGGAGTTGATGTGATGGTAGGAGTTGGTGTGGTGGTAGGAGTTGGTTTGGTGGTAGGAGTTGATGTGATGGTAGGAGTTGGTGTGGTGGTAGGAGTTGGTTTGGTGGTAGGAGTTGATGTGATGGTAGGAGTTGGTGTGGTGGTAGGAGTTGGTTTGGTGGTAGGAGTTGATGTGATGGTAGGAGTTGGTGTGGTGGTAGGAGTTGGTTTGGTGGTAGGAGTTGATGTGATGGTAGGAGTTGGTGTGGTGGTAGGAGTTGGTTTGGTGGTAGGAGTTGATGTGGTGGTAGGAGTTGGTGTGGTGGTAGGAGTTGGTGTGGTGGTAGGAGTTGTGGTAGGAGTTGATGTGGCGGCAGTTGAGTTTGGAGTGACTGACTGGATGGCTGGAGGAAGAGAGACACCAAGTTTCAGAAGACAGAACATTCAATATATAATGGCAGTTGCTACTATTTAATACTAATTTGTATCCAATCACTCTTTCCTGAAAAGCAGAGGCGACTACATTAAAAACGAAAATACATGACCACTTCCAACACGCACACAAAATCCCACAATAAATAAAATGAGAAGTTCAACAGACAAAACCGAAAAAAAATGTTACTGAAATCTATTGCAAAAAGTTAATATGTAGGAAGATCAGTACTGAGAAGTAGCATGGTTTCTGCGTGCCTGTCCTCTGTGAGGACGATGGGAAATGACAGCAGGGGGCACTCTTATGACCTGAAAGTGGCCACCTTTTATCTTTACAGTTTAAGGCAATCGTCCTCATTTCCCATTTATATGGCAATTTAGGAAGAGTTGGAAAGGGGGTGTGTTTAAAGAATGATGAAATAAAAATACTTCATTTAAGTGTGTATTAAACTTCCTCCAAAATTTTATTCTAGTGATGCTTACCCATTAAATAATTTTAGACACATTAATTTTTTAAAAAGTAAGATGAATAGAGATCATCTTTGCCCTAAGGGTGATCATCAGAGTTAGCTTTTTTCCAACTCTTAGGAAAACCTGGACATATGGAGTAATAAACTCTTAGCAGTCCGGTGATTAGTCCCCTAGAACACTTCATTGTCTCAAAGAACTCGGACATTGACAACTGGTTAAAAAAAATATTTTTTTAAAGTTTTGGTGAGAGGGACGCCTCAGCTCAGGTCATGATCCCAGGGTGCTGGGATGGATCCCAACCTCGGGCTCTCTGCTCAGTGGGGAGCCTCTTTCTCCCTCTCCCTCTGTCCTTACTTGTGCTTTCTCTCTGTCAAATAAATAAATAAAACCTTAAAAAAAATAAGTTTTAGTGAGGAAGCAATTCCTACACCCTCAGATAAAACAATCAAAAAACAAAAAAACCCTGCCAATGGCCCCTGGGTCTGTGAGTCCCCGTTGGCAGAATGGCTCTTCACTTCAACAGGGCCTGGCTCAAATAGTCATTAAAGGTTGAAGAGGAAAAAAAAAAAAAAAAGGTTGAAGAGATAAACAATTGCTCTTCCAGGAGGAAGAAAACACTTCACCAGCTGGTCAACTTGACCTATTTCTGCTACTCTTTTCTTTTTTTAATTTTTTTTTTTAATTTATTTATGATAGTCACAGAGAGAGAGAGAGAAGCAGAGACACAGGCAGAGGGAGAAGCAGGCTCCATGCACCGGGAGCCGACGTGGGATTCGATCCCGGGTCTCCAGGATCGCGCCCTGGGCCAAAGGCAGGCGCCAAACCGCTGCGCCACCCAGGGATCCCTCTGCTACTCTTTTCATCAAACAAGGGCTTTCCCTGTGCCAGATGGTAACTGTGCAACGGATACGATCATCCACGTTTGATAGAAGAGCCAACCAATACCCAGAGGGGTGTAGGGATTTTTCCAGAGGTAAACGTTGATTCCCTTGTGGAAGGGGGCAAAAGACTCTTGATGCCAGAACCAGGGATGAAACCTGGTCCCTGCACCGCCTTAGGGTCCAAGTGACTTGTGGGGGCCCAAGCAAAGGCTACCAGGCACCAGACCCCTACTGAATTGTTCTGGGCTGAGGAGCTCTGGAAGACCAATCTCTGCTGCGCTGAACCCCACACGCCAGTCCCGAGGCCCGTCCTCCTGCTCGGTCTCTCTTCACCATGAGCAGAACCGGAGAGGAATTCCAGCCATAAAATAATCAGCGTTCTGGGCCTCGGAACCGGTGCCTGAAGCTTGCTGGGTCTACCTCCAAGACAGCGAGGGTGATTAAAGGAAGGAAAAGTTATAAAATGTTTCTTACCTGAGCTTATGGAAAGGAGAAGAGCGAGGAGGATAAGGCCTTTCATTTTCGACGTCCTTGCTGGGCAACCCAAGGAGGAAATGACTTTATCTCCAACCGTCCTTAGCTTTAACTCTCTTCTGGGTACAAAGTCCAGTCGTTAACTGACGTCAACCAGCCAGAGGCAATTACTTGTTGGGGTTTGGCCCCCCGTCGGGTAGGTCTCCTCCTCTGAGCTTTTGAGATAAAAGAAGTGGGCCTGGCCTTAGAGAGTATTTTTCTGTTCAAAATATTCTATCCAATTTATCACAGTCCAAATAGCTGAAAACAGCCTACCCATCCCTGCGAGGTCTATGGGGTGGGGGAGGGGGAGTAGCGAACCCCCTCACGTCCCAAATGTCCCTTTAGGAGCGGGTGACTCCTGGGAACAGCCCCGAGCTCCACGCCCTGCCCCGGGAGCAGGGAGACGCACGGTCCCTCCCGCTGGAGCTCGCCAACCCCGGGGAGCTGGTTCATGTTCTCCCCACACTGGGGGGTGTTCAGTTTTGGGGTGGCCTCCCGGGTGGGCACTCCGAGCAACTCTGTAACCCCGTCTCCAGGCTCCCGTGGCTGGCCACGGCCGCACTCTACCTGGACGGCCCCATTAGTGCCCTCAAACACGGTAGCCTTAGGCCTAACTCCACCAAGGCGGGTGGGCGACAGCTCAGGAAGCGAAGCAAAAGGAAAAACCTGACACAGGTGACTCCTGTCCTCACTCCCCGGGCTTCTCGACTTCCCTCTGGCCCGGGAACCCCTGACTTCTCCCATTTCAGGAACCAGCCCGCCCCTCAGGCCAGGAGCTTCCTAACCCAGGCCTCCCTCCCCTCCCCTCCCCTCCCCTCCGAAGCCCAGCTCCCCGGGGTGTAGCCCCATCAGGGGGGTGAGTCCAGCCACCCCTTGGGAAGATTAGTCCGAGTTTTACCTTGGACCTTAGTGAAGGCAAAACTTTTTTTATGTTATCCCACAGAAAGTTCCTTCCTTGTTGTCTCAAAAGTCTCCATTTAGGGAATAGGATTTCAGGTTTGCTCTTATCGAGACAAGAGGCCCACTGAAATATTTTTTCCAAACAAATAAACAGCACCCCCGTGCTGTAATTCTCAGCCTGAAGGATTCCTGGCACCAAAAGTTAAATCGAAGGCTCTTTTCCGTCTTTTCTTTTTTCTTTTTAAATTTGCTTTGTCGAGTTACATCAATTTTTTGTTTATTTGTGTCAATAGACGGATCCATCTAAAGTGTCAAACTCAATGAGTTTTAATAGATGTATATCCACCTACGTAGAGATGGTGGTGAAACTACCATTAAAATCACGATACAAAATAAACAAACAAACAAACAAACAAATAAATAAATAAATAAATAAATAAATAAATAAAATCACGATACAGAACGTTTCTATCGCACCCAAAAGTTTCCTCTTGCCCCTTTGCAGTCCAGTCCTCCCTCCATCCCCAACCTAGGCAACCACTGACCTCCTTTGTGTCACTAGAGACTAGTTTGCTTTTTCTAGAACTGTATATAAATGAAGTCATACAGTATGTACTATTCTAGGTCTGGATCTCCTCCTTCACACAACAATTTCAAAATTCATCCATATTACTGTGGATATCCAGTCCTTTCCTTCTCCTTTATTTTCCAACTTAACTGAGGCATAAAGAATGTAAAGGAAGCTGCACATATTTAAAGTCGCTATATGGGCGTACACCCATGAAATGATGGTCATAATCAAGATAGCAAATATTATCACAATCCCCAAAAGTCTTGTGCCCATCCTTCCCCACAACCCCAGGCCGAGATAACCACGCATTGGCTTTCTGTCACTATAGATTAGTTTGCATTTTCTAGAATTTTATATAAATGGAATCATACAGATGTACTAGGGTTTTGGAATTTTTATTTTTTGGTCTGGCTTCTTTCACTCAGCATAACTATGTTGAGATTCATCTGTGCTGTTCTGTATATTAATAGTTTGCACAAAAAAAATAGTTTGCACACACAATTTTCCACTCATTTGAAAGTATTTCCTCGGGATAAAGTCCCAGAAATTAATTTCTCAGGCAGAGGGTCATTTTTAAATGTTATTTCTCAGTTAAAACAAAAAAACAAACATTTTTTTTATGGCTCTTAATATCTGTTGTTGAATTTCCTTTTGAAGGGAATATAGCCTTTGTAAAGCTTATGAAATCATCTGCACCCTCACCGGAGTTGGGTATTAGCCATGCAAGCGTGTTTAAAGATGTAAAATGTTGTTTCAGTTTGTCTGGCTAGCAGCGTGTCTTTAAAATGAGGGGAGAGTATTTTCCCCACATTGCTTTATGAATTTTCTTTTACGAATAATTTGATTATGTCAACCAACAACTTATTTTGAAAAATCGGTTCCCCCAACATACTGTGAATCTGAAGACGCAGGACTCCATCGTTTACTTTGCATCCCTCCCTGCCCCCTGCCCCTCAGGCAAACTCATTGGCATTTGCCTGTTCTTTCCTTTATTCCATAAGTGTTAACTGAGCCCCTGCTACGTGTCTGCTGGGGACAGAGGAGTGAACAAAGCAGGGAAGCCCTCATGGAGGGTGGGCAACAACCAACCCAACAAAGACCAGGTAAGCTCACATTGTGAGGAAGGTCACGGAGGAAATGAACCGCGGGGCCTGTGCTGTTGAAATGCTCCCATGACTTCCTGTTGCTGCACTTGAAATAAAATGCACACTCCCTGTGGGATCAGGCCCCTGTCGGCCTCTCCGACGACGTCACCATTCCATTATCCATCTTCTGGAACTAAGCTCTGGGAGAAGTTATACGAAGGGGCTTTCCCCAGGAAGTAGCCTGACTTCTCACCTCCTGGGCTCATTGAAAGGTGCTACACGGAGGTGCCAGTAGGTGTGCAAACAAACTGTAGTTCAGGCTTCCTCATGGAGGACTGGGTGGTGCTGGGGATTATTAACACAGCTCTTAGGGGTGCCAGTACTGGGCTCGGGTTTGCTGCTCCTCGAGAGAAAAACTGCCATCAACAGAAGGGAGTATGTTAGCACCTGTTTGGGGGTCGCAGTGGTGTCTACTTTGCACCTGTCAGCTTCCCCAGTCTAGTTATTCCTAAAATGAGAGATGATGCAATGACAGCAGTCGCCCTCGAAGTGTTCCCCAGATCAGCAGCAGCCCCATGACTTGGGAGCTTTTTAGAAATGCATATTTTCAGCCCCAGCACCGGACTTACTGCCTCAGCCGTCTCCCCAACCGTTTTAACAAGACTCTAGGTTAACTCTGATGTGTGCTCAGGTGTGACAGCCAGGATGCCTGTGGCACACAAGATGATTTTAAGTGGTCTGTGGTCACCATTGGAAAATACTGATTCACTTGGAGGGGGAAAGTAATTGCCTTTTCAAATGTGTTTCAGTCACTCTGATTACACCAGGAGAAAATCACATTTACTGCCCGTGTCTGTGACTGCGCTGGTGCTTGGATATTTTCTTTTACAAGGAAGACAGAGCAGCCCCAGGCACAGAGCCTTTGACAGAGATACCCACCTAGGACCCACTAACACTTTATTTTTATTGTATTTATTTTATGGTGACTTAATATTTGTGATAAAGGAAGGTGATGATGTAAAGTTTAAATTAAAAGTAAATTCAGGGGCACCTGCGGGGCTCAGTTGGTTGAGTGTCTGCCTCGGGCTCAGGTCGTAATCTCAGGGTCCTGGGATCGAGCTCCACATCAGGCTCCCTGCTCAGTGGGGAGGTCTGTCCAGACCACCCGCCCCCCCCCCCCCCCCCGCCCATCCTCCCTCTGCTCCTCCTCCCACTCATGCACAAGGGCATGTGCTAGAGCTCTGTCTAATAAACAAAAATCTTTAAAAGCGGGGGGCGGACAGCCCCAGTAGCTCGGTTTAGTGCCACCTTCATCCCAGGGTCTGATCCTGGAGACCTAGAATCCAGTCCCACCTGCAGGGAGCCTGCTTCTCCCTCTGCTCATGTCTGTGCCTCTCTCTCTCTGTGTCTCTCATGAATAATTAAAATCTTAAAAAAAAAAAAAAAAGAATCCTGAGGATGGTAGTAAATTGTCTGACATTCAGAAGACATCATGCTAGAACACGTTCTTGGGTGAGTTGGAGAAAGGCCCTTCAGACTTATGTGGGTGAGGAAGTAACTAAGTAAGTTAACTAAAACAGAAATACAAAATATCAGCACCATGAAAAACGTCACATTACACCAGGAAAAGAGAAAAACTACACCAAGCCGCAGTTGGAGCTGAACTGTGCTGTTTTCTAATGAAAGTTAATCAGAGAAGTGCCTGTTGTTGGAAATTTGGCTCCTATATCCCCCTCCCAGCACGGGGCTGGGCAATGACGTTTAGCTTGACATTCAGGGCTTAAGCTCAACGGGCAGCTATCCTCATACTGACAGACATCCTTTTTGATTACTGGTCAAGTTATCTATGAAATGTCTCTTCTTTAAAAAAAAAAAAAAAAAGATTTTAGGGATCCCTGGGTGGCGCAGCGGTTTAGCGCCTGCCTTTGGCCCAGGGCACGATCCTGGAGACCCAGGATCGAATCCCACGTCGGGCTCCCGGTGCATGGAGCCTGCTTCTCCCTCTTCCTGTGTCTCTGCCTCTCTCTCTCTCTCTCTCTCTCTGTGACTATCATAAATAAATTAAAATTTAAAAAAATATCTATAAAAAAAAGATTTTATTTATTTATTTGACACAGAGAGAGAGCGCACAAGGGCAGAGGAGAGGGAGAAGCAGACTCCCCCCTGAGCAGGAAGCCCGATGAGGGGCTCGATCCCAGGACTGAGACCATGACCTGATTCGAAGGCAGATGCTCAACAGACTGAGCCACCCAGGTGTCCCCTGAAATGTCTCTTCTAAGAAGGAATTTTTGATCTGACTTTCTCAGGAATGATCTTCTTTATGACAAATCTGAAATAAAACCTCTGCACGTATTCACGAGCAATTCCCTGAGAGGCTGCCCAGCCCTGGGAGCCAGTTAGATGCTATGACAATGGGCCCATGTCACCGGCAAAGATTTAAAGGATGATAGAAATTACTGTTGGCGACGGAGTGTGACACACAGACCTTATTATCCACAGTCTTTAGGGGAAGGGGGAGCTGGGAATATGGATGACAGACCTTTAAAAAATGGACACATCCCCAGGGGCGCCTGGGTGGCTCAGCGGCTGAGCGTCTGCCTTGGGCTCAGGTCCTGACCTCTGGGTCCTGGGATCGAGTCCTGCCTCCAGCTCCCTGCATGGAGCCTGCTTCTCCCCCTGCCTGTGTCTCTGCCTCTCTCTGTGTGTCTCTTATGAATTAAATAAATAAAATCTCTTAAAAAAAAAAAAAAAAAAGGAGGGGACACCTGGATGGCTCAGTGGTTGAGCATCTGCTTGCTGCCCAGGGCATGACCCCTGGGTCCCAGGATCGAGTCCCAAGTCGGGCTGCCTGCATGGAGCCTGCTTCTCCCGCTGCCTGTGTCTCTGCCTCTCTCTCTCTCTCTGGATCTCTCATGAATCCTTAAAAATAACGGATATACCCCACTTTCTGGAAAGATAGCGGAGTAGGACGCTCCTGAGCCCATCCTGCTGCACAGACACGCTGAGAAACAGCCAGGTGAGTGCCGCTCACCCTGAAAGCAGCCCGCCAGGGTCACCTGTAGGGAGAGGCCCGTCCAGGAGCGGAGGAGGGGCAGAGACAGGTGGGGGGGCAAGCCCGCAGCAGGACCCCCCGCGGGAGGGATGCCACGGGCTCAAGCTCCAGGCCGCAGCCCGCGGACCCGACGCCACCCCGGCCCGGGGGGCCCCACCTGGGAGACGGGCTCCCAGCACGCTCGGCTGCAAGGCCAGCGCCGCTTACCTGGCAAGTTTGCTAAGTCTGGGCACTTGGAACGTCCCCGGGCCCAGCGCGGGGTCAGCAGCGGCGAGCAGGCCGGTGGGGAGCGTCCCGGGGCGGACACCCAGCAGCGCGGCCCGCCCGCACCCACCGGGACCTGCCCCGCGCCGGGCGCCGTCCGCACCCGCCCCTCCCGCCGCCGTGCTCCGCGCGGGCCGAAGCCCGGGACCGCGCCCGCCCCCACCCCCGGCCCCGGGCACAGCCCCACCCCCACCCCCACCCCCACCTGCACCGCCCAGCTCCCACCCCACCCCCTGCGCCCACTCCCATCCCTACCCCCGGGGCTCGGGCAGGGCCGCCCCGTCCAACCTGCACCGCCCGGCTCCCCCCGCCCGGCGCCCACCCCCACTCCCATTCTCACCCCCACCCCCACCCGCATCCCCACCCCCACCCCCACCTGCACCCCACCCCTGGGGTTCGGACAGGGCCGCCCCGCCCGACCTGCACCGCCCCGCGCCCGTCCCACTGCGCCCACCCCCACCCCCACCTGCACCCCCACCCCCGGCTCGGGCACAGCCGCCCCGTCCGACCTGCACCGCCCAGCTCCCACCCCCATCCCCACTGCCACCCCCATCCCCACCCACTCCCACCCCCACCCCCATCCGCACGATCCCCACCCCCATCCCCAGCTCAGGCAGGGCCGCCCCGTCCGACCTGTACCGCCCAGCTCCCACCTCCCGGCGCCCACCCCCACTCCCATCCTCACCCCCATCCCCACCCGCATCCCCACCCCCATCCCCACCATCCCCACCCCCACCCCACTCCTGGGGCTCGGGCAGGGCCGCCCCGCCCGACCTGCACCGCCCCGTGCCCGTCCCACTGCGCCCACCCCGACCCCCACCTGCACCCCCACCCCGGGCTCGGGCACAGCCGCCCCGTCCGACCTGCACCGCCCAGCTCCCACCCCCATCCCCACTGCTACCCCTACCCCACGCACCCCCACCCCCTCCCGCATCCCCACCATCCCCACCCCCACCCCCAGCTCAGGCAGGGCCGCCCCGTCCGACCTGCACCGCCCAGCTCCCACCCCCATCCCCACTGCTACCCCTACCCCACGCACCCCCACCCCCTCCCGCATCCCCACCATCCCCACCCCCACCCCCAGCTCAGGCAGGGCCGCCCCGTCCGACCTGCACCGCCCAGCTCCCACCCCCATCCCCACTGCTACCCCTACCCCACGCACCCCCACCCCCTCCCGCATCCCCACCATCCCCACCCCCACCCCCAGCTCAGGCAGGGCCGCCCGGTCCGACCTGCACCGCCCAGCTCCCACCCCACCGACCCCACCCCCACCCCCGAGCTCAGGCAGTGCAGCCCCGTCCGCCCCGCCCCCGGGAGCCGAGAGCGCCCCACGCGGGGGTCCCTGCGGTCCCAGCGGCCCGGCTCCCCGTCGGCTACGAAACAAATCTCCATGAGTTAGAAAAGGACTGAGACGTACCCTGCGCCTCCCGACCGCGGGGGTGTGGAGCTAGAGAGCAAGCCCCGGAGTAACGGGACACCACAGACAGGGGGAGGGTGCACGACAGGCTGATGAACCGATGAACCGGCCAGCAAAGACATCAACGAGGAAATAAACCATTAAAATCAGAATTACCGTAAGATTCGGGAATTCCACTACTGGGCTTTTACCTAAAGAAAATGCAAACACCGATTTGAAAAGACACAGGCTCCCCTCTGTTCATTGTAGCCCTATTGGCAATAGGCGAGCAGTGGAGCAGCCCAACTGTCCGTAGATGGATGCAGATCTGGGTATAGACAGACACAGGTGTACGTTTTCTCCGTATCTATGGCTATAGCTACCTATATAGCTAGATATATGTGATGGAATATTATTCAGCCATAAAAAAGGATGAGATCTTGCCATTTGTAACAACATGGTTGGATCTAGAGGATATTGTGCTGAGTAAAATAAGTAAGTCATAGACAAATACTGTACGATTTCACTCATATGTGGAATTTAAGAAACAAAACAAAGGGGGATCCCTGGGTGGCTCAGCGGTTTGGCACCTGCCTTTGTGGGGGGGGTCGTGATCCTGGAGTCCTGGGATGGAATCCGGATCCGGCTCCCTGGGTGGGGCCTGCTTCTCCCTCTGCCTGTGTCTCTGCTTCTCCCTCTCTCTGCATCTCTCATGAATAAGTAAATAAAATCTTTAAAAAAAAAAGAAAAAGAAAGAAACAAAAGAGACCAACCAAGAAGCATACTTTAAAAAAAAAATTTTTTTTTATTTATTTGAGAGAGAGAGAGGCCAGGATTGGAGGAGGGGCAGACTTCCTGCTAAGCAGGGAGCCTGACTCAGGGCCAGACCCCAGGACCCCAGAATCATGATTTGAGCCGAAGGCATCATCCAACTGACTGAGCCACCCAGGTGCCCCAGGAAACAAACTCTTAACTACAGCAAACAAACTTGTGGTTACCAGGTGAGAGGAGGGTGGGGGAATGGGTGAAAGAAGTTATGGGGATTAAAGAGTACACTTAATCTTGATGAGCACTGGGTGCTGCATAGAATTGTTGAATCTATACACCTGAAATTAATATAATGCCAAATGTTAATTATACTTCAATAAAAAAAAGAGAAAATGGACATATCGCTTGACCAGCAATTCCATTCTAAGAATTTGTTCTAAGGGAATAGCTAGACATGAGCTCTAAGACATTTGTACAAGGATGTATCACTATTATTTTTCAAAGAAAAAAATGTAAAACGGGATGCCTGAGTGGCTCAGTAGGTTAAGCATCTGCCTGTGGCTCAGGTCATGATCCCGGGGTTCTGGGATCCAGCCCCGCATCAGGCTCCTTGCTCAGCAGGGAGTCTGCTTCTCCCTCTACCTCACCCCCAGCTTATGCTCTCTTTCTTTCTCTCTCTCTCAAATAAATAAAATCTTAAAAAAAAAAAAAAAAAGAGGGACACCTGAGTGGCTCAGTGGTTGAGCATCTGCCTTTGGCTCAGGATGTGATCCCGGAGTTCCAGGATCGAGTCCCACATCCGGCTCCCCCATCGGGCTCCTGCATGGAGCCTGTTTCTCTTCCCTCTGCCTAGGTCTCTGTCTCTCAGGAATAAATAAATAAAATCCTTTTTTAAAAAATTTAAGAGAAAGAAAGAAAAAATGTAAAACTATATAAACATCCAAAAGCTGAGCTTGGTCAAAACAAATTTGGTGAGTTGTTGAGAAAAATATTAGGTAGTCATTATAACAAAGGAAATTTCCAGCAATACTCTATTTTTACTGGGAATAAACTGCAAAATAATGTATGCAGGGAGGTAATAGACTTGGATTCCACCAGCCAGTGTTGAGTTTAGATTATTTCCTTCATCCACCAAATACTTTAGAGTATCTGTAAGTGCCAGGCTCTATCCCAGGCTCTGAGTTCATAGTGATGAGCTGAAATGAGCATCTCTGAGCTGCCTCTGTACAAAGTGCTATGAAGGACACAGTCAGGATGTGGTGGGTGCATGTGTAAGGGGAAGGGCTCACCTTGAAACACTCTGCTAAGCGCACCCAGTAAGAGTGACGCCCACCAGAAGCCAGCACGCAGTAGGCACACAATAGCCTCCACTGGCGGACTTTCTTCGGGGGTGGGAGAATCAGAGACCTCATTTATTTTATTTATTTTTATTTTTTTCAGAGACCTCATTTAAAGCCGAGTGGGGAAGTCCTTGCAGGGGCGTGCTCATGCATGTCCTGCTTCTTGCAGCCTGTATAACCAGCAGGAAGAAGGAAGATCATTCTTTTTTTTTTTTTTTTTTTTTTTTTTTTTAAGATTTTATTTGAGAGACACACACACAGAGGCAGAGACACAGGCAGAGGGAGAAGCAGGCTCCCCACTGGGAGCCGGATGCGGGACTCGATCCCAGGACCCTGGGATCACGGACTGAGCCAAAGCAAATGCTCAGCCGCTGAGCCAGCCACCCAGGTGCCCCAGGAAGATCAGCCTTATCTTGACAAAGGAGAACACTTTTCACATAGGAATTTCATAGCCTGCTTTTAAGAAAAAGAAGGAAGCTCCCTCCCTGCCCCAGGTGCCAGTGGCAGCCAGTGAGGAAACAGCCTCCAACTCTTGTTCTTCTCCAATGAACTTTTGTTCAAACAAGTCTCCCTGATTTTCTCCTAAAAGCTAACAGAAGCTGACTTTCCCTTCCCTTTGTCTCTGGACTTGCCTGTGGTCTGCCGTAGTTTCTAATTCTTCTGTTGTTCCTGTCTGTGCTTATTTTGCCAGTAAAACACCTGGCTATTTTAAGTTGACAGGGGCAAATGTCCCCATTTCTGCTCCACCCAGGGAAGCAGCTGCCTCACAGGGCAGAACCAGAAACCACTCACCCTCCTGGCCTCCTGCCTCAGGGACACTGAGGGACACTCAGGGACGCCTCCTGCATCTCCAGGGACACTTCTCCTTCCTGTATGGAGACCTCTCTCCCAGTGGCCCTGGTTCCTCTCCTCAGAAGGCTGCTTATGTCTCAGTAAATCATAGGGATGTAGGGTGGGAGGTGGGCAGTGGCCTCTGCAGAACTACTCTCCAGAAGCCATCTCATCCTGTGGAGTCAAGCTCCCCGGTAATAATCTGCCTCTAAGTATTTGTAGTCCTTTGAAAAATATTTCCACATTTCCCAATAATGCCTTCTGAGAGGGTCAAGTAAATGTCTGAACTTGTGAACTGAAGAGCTACCAGTGGGGCATAATCTCTGGGAGCCTCTTCTCCTTTGAAAAAAAACTTAAATTTTAGTGTCAAAAGCTTGGTGCTCTCTCAGGGTGGGGCTCTCAGGGTGGCGTCCCCACATGGACCCCGCATGGAGTGGGCGAGGAAGGTGGCTTTCCCCAGTCCTCATCTCAGAGAATCAAAAATGAGCTGGATATCACTTTACAGTCTTTAGGATCACTGTAATAATAATAATAATAATAATAATAACAACAACAACAACAACAACAAGAACAGATTGATTGCAAGTGTTGGTGAAGATGGGAAATCAGAACCCCCATACGCTGCTGGTGGAAATGCAAAATTGGTGCAACCACTTGGGAAACCAGTCTGACAATTCCTCAGCATTGGACATCGAGCTGCCATGTGACCTGGCAGTTCTACTTCTCGGGGTACCCCCGGGAGAACTGACAATATGTCCACACAAATGCTTACTCAGGAATGTTCATGGTGCATAATAGCCAAAAGTCAGAAAGAACCCAGCGTCCATCAGCTGACGAATAAACAAACTGGCACATCCATGCACTAGAATATTGTTCTGCCACAAAAAAGAAGTACTGATACAAGCTACCGTGTGGATGAAGCTTGAAAATACTATGCTGGGGAAAACATGACAGTCACCAAAGGCCACATATCAGAGGATTCCATTTATATTAAATATCCGGAACCGGTGAATCTACAGAGACGAGAAAGTGGATTAGTTATGGCCAAAGGCTGTGGGGGGAGTGGGAGGATTTGGGGATGATGGCTGAGAAAGTGCTGGTTTCTTTCTGGGATGATGGAAATGTCCCAAAATTGGTTGTGGCGATGCACTGAATTAAGTGAGTGAATTGTATGCTATATAAATTCTAGGGGCAGCCCGGGTGGCTCAGCGGTTTAGCACCTGCCTTTGGCCCAGGGTGTGATCCTGGAGACCAGGGATCGAGTCCCACATCGGGCTCCCTGCATGGAGCCTGCTTCTTCCTCTGCCTGTGTCTTTCCTCTCTCTCTCTCTGTCTGTCATGAATAAATAAATAAAATCTTTAAAAAAAAAAATTCTATGTCAATAAAGCTGCTACCAGAAGAAGTAGGAGAAGAAGGGGGGGAGACGGAGAAGCACAAAGGTATTAAAAAAAAAAAAAAGAGCTGGAGAGGGCGCCTGGGTGGACTTTGGCTCCAGTTGTGACCCCGTGATCCCAGGATCCTGGAATCAAGCCCAACGTTGTCGAGGCTCCCTCTCCCTCTGCAAGCCACTCCCCTTGCTTGTGTGTTCTCTCTCTCTTATCAAAATAAATGAAATCTTAAAAAAAAAAAAAAAAAAAAAAAAAAAGACCTGGGGTGGATTAAGTAGTAACCACTGCAGGTGCAGGGCACTTTTAGTGACGCCTATCCAAAAGAACATTTTTGTTCACCTACAGATAACCTTTTGTAAGGGCCACAATTTCTGTATAGCTCAGAAGAGTTCCAGAAATATAGCTATTAATATTAATAACTTATATTGAAAAAGCACCTACCACACACCACCATTCTACACACTTTACACTTACTGACTCAAAACCATGAAGTAGATTTACTATCATAATAGCACAGGTGGGACGGTGACTTAGGTCAGGCTTAGCGCTTTCTATGAAGAGCTAGATGGTAAGTATTTAGGCTTGGTGGGCCAAGAGGCAAAATTAAGGATATCATGTACACATTTACAGAGGAAAGAAAACAAATTCCCAAAATAAATTTTATTGATGAGATTTAAAAGATCGTAATAATCGAGCACAATTTTTGGTAATACTGGTTTACTAATAGAAGAAAGGAATTCTTTGGCAGGAATAATATTTTGCTTATTGAGGTTCAAAATCAGGTTCCCAATCATCAAAATTGATCACAAGTGTTCAATTATATATTTTTAAAGATTTTGTTTATTTATTCCTGAGAGACACAGAGAGATAGAGAGAGAGAGGCAGAGACACAGGCAGAGGGAGAAGCAGGCTGCATGTAGGAAGCCGGACGCGGGACTCAATCCCGGGCCTGGGCTGAAGGCGGTGCTAAACCACTGGGCCACTGGGACTGCCCAAGTGTTTAATTATTGATGCTGATTTATAATGAAATTTTATGTATTTCATTTTGAAAATGTCTGTCCACACAGATAGGTGCTGTCAAATGCTGACATCAGCCCATGAACATGTAATTTTAATTAAGTATATTCATTGCTCAGAAGGCAGTTATAGAATTCCATTAAATTCTTCTATTGGTGGTTGCCTTTTAGCATGTCATTATATTGCAAATTAATTACTTCCAATTAAAATTTATAATAATAATAATAATTGAAATTTAGGAAGATACTCTTCTCAGCTATGTAGTAAAACAGATTTTGGAATATAGAAATTTTCTTCACACTTGTAATGAAGTCTGAAAAACACTACTGGAACCCGTAGTTTAAGTTCAAAAAATATATTGGCTGCAAATTTGTATGGGGAGGAAGATCTTTTCATTTTCACTTTTTTTTTTTTAATTTTATTTATTTATTCATGAGAGACACAGAAAAAGAGGCGGAGACACAGGCTCCCTGCGGGGAGCCTAATGTGGGACTAGATCCCAGGGCCCCAGGATCACGACCTGAAGACTTGAACCGAAGGCAGATGCTCAACCACTGAGCCACCCAGGCGTCCCTCATTTTAGCTTTTGACCACACGGAGAAGTATAGAAAGCAGCTATACATTACTTGTGAATTATACAACATTAGTTGTTGAAATGACTTTACCACAGTAAAAATTTGCATGTACATGCCACTTTGCATTGTAATGAGAAGTTGAGTTTATTAGGAATCATTATTAGGTTTTTAGCAAAAGGTAACTTCAAAAGCCATTCTTGTTTGATAATAGTGGTTGAGAGTGGTTCTTCCGGCTCAGAAAGATTTTAATCTCAGCCCCGCACTCACAAACTTGCAATAAAACTTTACAACTGCCCCTCCATCAAACTGCTTTCTAGTAGGGCGAGTCAGGATACGACTAGGACTAGCTTCCATACCTCATAAAAAAGCAAGGCGTCTGGCCGGCTTAGTTGAAAGAGCATGCGGCTCTTGATCTTGACCTTGTGAATTCGAGCCCCAAGTTGAGTGTAGAAATTACTTAAAAATTTTTAAATAGTCTTGAAAGAGAGAAATTCACAGAACCAATGATGGTTAAGTCAACTGACAGTGAATGAAGCTCACTATTGTTATTGAACCGTTGTTCACTATTGGTTCCTTAACACCTGATATACAGAATACTCATGAGTAATACACGGAATTGCCATAAGCTTGCTTGCTTTATTTATTTATTTATTTATTTATTTATTTATTTTTGAGTAACCTCTACCTCCAAAGGGGGGCTTAAACTCACAACCCCAAGATGGAGAGTTGCATGCTCTTCTGACTGAGCCAGCCAGGCGCCCCTAATTACCATAAGCTTTAAATGCCTAATGTTTTCATGCTTTGTGAATGAATCCAACTATAGCTTTTCCTGCTCCGTATTTATTTCTACCACCTTCAGTTGTAACATATCTTAGCAGATTCTACTTCAGCTTATACTGAAGTAGTGCTTTCGCAACTTCTTTGAAAATGTCCTTTTTTAAAAAAAACAGCTTTATTGAGATTTAATTCACCCATTTAAAGTGTATAATTCCATTTTGAAAATATTCTCTCCCGTAGATGTTCCATAGAGGCTAGTTCTTTAGTCACTTCCAACTTCTCACTGACTCCTTGAATAAACAACTGAGTAGTATGGGTAACATATATCAAGAGCCAGGGAAATCAAGAGCCAGGGAAGCCACTCAAAGGGATTTGTTAATTGCCTATTGATGCTCTTCCCAGTGTTCTCAGCTCTGTTCTTGCTGAAAACAGTGTTAAATAGATATCTTTCCTCTGGACACACTTCATTTTCTTTTCTTTTTTAAAAAGATTTATTTATTTATTCATGAGATACACAGAGAGAGAGAGAGAGAGACAGGCAGAGGGAGAAGCAGGCTCCTTGCAGGGAGCCTGATGTGGGACTCAGATCCTGGGATTGCGCCCTGAGCTGAAGGCAGACGCTCAACCACTGAGCCACCCAGGCGTCCCCAATCAAACACAATTTAATTAACTTTCCTTGCTTGGCTAACAAATGAGCCACTTGGAAACTTGCTTTGATTGTGGCTTCATTTTCATTAATTTTATGAACACACTCTGCTGCAATGAAATATTCCACTTAAAAGTTCCTATTTTTTCTGATGGTTACTTTCCTGTGAGTTGGGAATATTGTAATATGTCCTTAGTCTGGTAATAGTAACACAATCTATTGTTTTAGCCCACGTATCACATCACTGCATAATTAGTGCTTTGCCATCTAATTTGGTAACAAAATAATCCATACTGTGATTCAAAAGCATGATATTTGAAATCCATTTTTCTTTTCTTGTTTTGATGTGATGGGTATGCGTTGGTAATTTAAAAAAGAAAAAAAATGTCCTGGTAAGACCATACACATGGCATTTGAAACACTGTCGAGTTCCAGCTGCTTCACTGTGATGTGTGTTGTGTGAGGAGCAATATGAAGTAATGAGATGGAATCTCTGTCTTGACTCCTGGACTGTCCCATGGTAGCACGAAAGCAGCCAGAGCCAATATGTGAACCAATGTGTGTGGCTGTGTGCCAATAAGACTTCATTTATGGACACTGAAATTTGGATTCCACATGATTTTCACATTTTATAAAATATAATTTTTTTTTTTTTTTTTTTTAGTGATCGAAAAATGTAAAAATCACTCTTAGCTTGTAGGTCCTGCAAAAACAGCCAGCTGGCTGAACTTGACCCACAGGATGGAGTTTGCTGAGCCCACTATAGAGTGCAATCAGCCCCATAGGGTTAGGTCCTCCATCAGGGAAGGGACTGATTGACCCTTTCTGAAAGCATCCTGAAGATTGATGTAGGGAACAGTGTTCACTTTTAACCTCCCAAAAGGGCCACAAGACTTGCCCTCCGTGAGAATGTCACAAACCACCATCTTCCAGAGCTCTCTCCAGGTACCAAGCTGAATAACACAACACATCCATTGTCTCCTTTAACCAACCCTGAGAAGTCAGTTCTATGGGCAAGTTTTACAGACTACAAACTTGGGTCTTAGAGAAGTTTAATAAAAAGGGGATATGTGACAGCCCTAGGACTACATTCCAGCTTTCAAAGGCCATGCTCTACTCATCATGCCACGCTGTTCCTATTTCATCTAGATACCTGTCTACATCTGCCCCACATCTCTGTCCCTATTCTCCAACCAGGCCCTCTCACAGAATCACTGGCAACTTCTCCCTCCACTATCAAGTTCCACTATGTCACTCAACATAGCTGGGCTTTTTGGTCTTGCCCTCCCTCTCTCATACGCTTCTGTAGCTCACATGTTCTCCTGACACATACTTTGGATGACTTGTGCCCTGGAAATCATAATACGCCAGCTGTGTAGACCCTCTTATCTTAACCATTCCATGAACCAGTAAACTTGGGAAATCTGCCTCTCTCTGATCTTCAGATTCCTTTTCTGCAAAATTGGAGTGGAGGATGAAACAACCCCATAATTTCCTGAGCTCCTCTCCAGTTTTAACTTTTCATGAGTCAACTGATTCTCTACCATGTTTTACTGCCCGCGTGTTGCCACATCCCTTCATTATGCTGATAAACCCAGAGAGCCATTGACCCTGAACCTTGCTTCAAGGTTTGTGACGCAAGAGTCTATTAATAAACACGGCATCTTGGATATGCCAACGTATTGGCACATCCACACAAGGACACTTAAGAACAAATTAACTGAACAAAGAGACCAGCTTGATCTTCAGCCAAATGCACAAGCCAAAGAGGGTAGAGGATGGGGAATAACGGAGGAGGGTTCAGCTGAAACGAAAGCCAATGCTACGCCTATCTATGAAGCACCTGCCATGTGAGTGTTAGCAAAAGGGTGTAGAGGTGGAGAGAAGACCGATAATAAGACTGACATCTCTGTCCTTGAGGAGTTCACAGTCTAGTGGGAGATAACCAAAGAGCTAATTTTAGAAACTGAGGAGGAAGAGAAATGCAGGAGTAATTACAATCAAGTTAGGGAAATTTTGATTGACCTGCTCTGTGGAAAAGTTGGCTGAGAAAGCTTATTTTATTGTGATGTCTATCAATTGGAGAACAGAGAGCCTCGGAGGACATTAATGGTCCTAAAATTTCATTATTCTTGAAGGTTAACTGGACTTAGTTCTTTGGATACAAGTGTAGTGTTGACCAGCAAGGGAGTGAGAAGGATCTCTCTCTCTCTCAATTTTTTTCTTTTGTATTATTTCCTTTATAAATTCCTGGCAGTAAAACTACTAATTCAAGGGGTAAAAATTTCAAGGCTTGTAGAAATTGCGGCCAAGTTATCTTTGTAAAGATTCACATTAACTTACACCCCTGAAGTTTTCCTCTCATTCAACAGCATGAAGCACTTTCATTTTTAAAAGTTGCACTTGGGCACCTGGGGGGCTCAGTCAGTTAAGTGTTCGAATCTTGATTTAGGCTCAGGTCATGATCTCAGGATCGTGAGATGGAGCTCCACGCTGGGTGTGGAGCCTACTTGGGATTCTCTCTCTCTCTCTCTACCCCTCTCGTTCCTTCCCCTCTCAAAAAGAAAAAAAAAATTAGGCTTTCTTTCCTACTATGGTAGGTGAAAAATGATACCTCAGTATTTAAATTCTCATTGATTTAACCACTATGAGGATGAACATACTCCATATATTTGTTAGGTTGTTTGTAATTCTTGTTCATGATTTTTTTGTCTCTTTGCTTTTTTTTTTTTTATGGCTAGTAGTATTTTATTGTGTGTATATACTACATGTCCTTTTTTTTTATAATAAATTTATTTTTTATTGGTGTTCAATTTACCAACATACAGAATAACACCCAGTGCTCATCCCGTCAAGTGCCCCCCTCAGTGCCTGTCACCCATTCACCCCCACCCCCCATCCTCCTCCCCTTCCACCACCCCTAGTTCGTTTCCCAGAGTTAGGAGTCTTTATGTTCTGTCTCCCTTTCTGATATTTCCCACACATTTCTTCTCCCTTCCCTTATATTCCCTTTCACTATTATTTATATTCCCCAAATGAATGAGAACATACAATGCTTGTCCTTCTCCCTGTCTCTTTGTTTTAAGGGAAGGGCTATTCATAGTATGAATATGAGCTTTTTATATATTTTAGCATATGAGCTTTAGTGTGGTAAGTACATGAGCTTTCTATATATTTTATGGATTAAAGCTATTAACCTTGGTCAGCCCTTCATTGTCATCTAGCCTTTCCTGGTTCTAAGTCCAGACCCATCAGCTATCACTCATAGAAAAGTCCTCTAGCCAGTACCCTTCCATACTGGTGCCACCTGCCAAACAAAACCTTGATTCCAGGCCAACCTTGGCCTCCTTCTTGCTCTAATACCCGCTGCTGAGTTCTCCCACAGGGAAATTGTTTTATATGAAGATTGCTGCCATCATAAGTCCACGGTTCTCAACCTCTGTCCAATACCACTCCATGTCCCCAGTCAGCTTCATCCCACATTCCTAAACCACTATATCAGATGTTCTCTCCTCCCCTCCTTTCAATCCCTCCACTCACCTGCCTTCTCTTTCTGGAGACTTTGTCTTCTTCTTTTTTTTTTTTTCAATGAAGTGTAATGGATATAACATTTCACTTGTTTCAGGTGTACAATATAATGATTCGATATAGGTTACCCTCGTGAAATGATGACTACAATAAATTTAGTTCACATCCATCCCTGTGCATAGTTACAAAAATACACTTTTTTCTTGTGATGAGACCTTTTAAGATCTCTTCTCTTAGCAGTGTTCGTAACAATGCCCCTCGTTATAAGGTGGTTCTCAACTTGTATCATAGGAGGCTGTAAGAATTTGATAACTAATAATGAATTTGGTAAAGTTGCAGGATACAGAATTGGTACACAGAAATCTGTAGTGTTTTTATACACTAATAATGGAATAGAAAGAAATTAAGAAAATAATTCCATTTCTAACAGCATTAAAAAGAACAAAATGACTAGGAATAAATTTAATCAAGGAAATAAAGGATCTACACTCTGAAACTATAAAACATTGATGAAAGAAGTTAAAGATGACACAATTAAACGGCAAGATAGCCAATGCTTATAAACCGGAAGATTTAATATCACTAAATGTCCATACTATCCAAAGTAATCTACAGATTCAATGCAATTTCTATGAAAATACCAATAGTATTTTTCAACAAAAATAGAACAAAGAATTCTAAAATTTGTGTGGAACTGCAAAAGACCCTGAACAGCCAAAGAAAACAGGAAAAAGAAGAACAAAGCCAGAGTTACCACGATCCCAGATTTCAAACTGTGCTACAAAGCTGTAGTAATCAACACAGTGTGGTACTGGCACAAAAACAGACACATAAATCAATGGAACAGAATACAGAGCCCAGAAATAAACCTGTGCTTATATAGCCATTTAGCCTATAACAAAGGAGGCAAGAATAAGCAATAAGGTAGACAGTCTCTTCAATAAATGGTGCTGGGAAAACTTGACAGCTACATGCAAAAGAATGAAACTTGGACCACTTTCTTACACCATACACAAACATAAACACAAAATGGATTAAAGACCTAAATGTGAGGCCTGAAACCATAAAACTTCTAACAGAAAACATTGGCAATAAACTCTCGGACATCAGCCTCAGCAATATTTTTTTAAGGATCTGCCTCCTTATGCAAGGGCAACAAAAGCAAAAACAAGAATTGAGAGTACATCAAATTAAAAGCTTTCACATAATGTAGGAAACCATCAACAAATGAAAGGTAACCTACTGAATAAGAAAAGATATTCACAAATGATATATCTGATAAGGAGTTAATATCCAAAATATATAAAGAAGTCGTGTAACTCATCACTAAAAAGAGAACAATCATTCTGATTAAAAACTGGGCAGAAAAAAAAAAAAAAAAACTGGGCAGACGACCTGCCCGAAGAGATATTTTGCCATAGAAGACATACAGATGGCCAACAGATACACGAAGAATGTTCAACATCACTAATCACCAGGGAGCTCCAAATAAAAAATACAGTAAGATATCACCTCACACCAGTCAGAATTAAAAAAAAAAATAAGAAATAATAAATGTTGATGAGGCTCATAAATGAAAAGGGAACCCTTGTGGACTGTTGGTGGGAATGTAAATTGGTGCGGGCGCTACGCAAAACAGTATGGTGGTTCCTCAAAAAATTAAAAATAGAAATACTATCTGATCCAGTGAATCCACTTCTAGATATTTACCTAAAGACAGCGAAAATACTGATTCAAGAAGACGTATGTGCCCTTATGTTTACTGCAGCATTATTTACAATAGTCAAAATACGGAAGTGACGTAAGTATCTATCACTAGATGAATGGATTAAAGAGAATGTGGTATATATACACAACAGAATATTACTCAGCCATAAAAAATAATGAGATCTTGCTGTTTGTGACAACATGAGTGGACCCGGGGGGTATTATGCTAAGTGAAATAAGTCAGAGAAAATCAGACAGAGAAAGATGAATACCATACCATTTCATTTATTTGTGGAATCTAAAAAACAAATAAATAAACAAAAAATAAACAGACTCATAAATACAGAGAGCTGGTGGTTGCCAGATGGGAGGGAGGGTGAGGGATGGGCAAAATAGGTGAAGGGGATTAAGAGGTACAAACTTCCAGTTATAAAATAAGTAAGTCACAGGGAATATAGTCAATAATACTGTAATAACACTGTATGGTGACAGATGGTAACTTGTACTTATCATGGTGAGCATTCCATAATGTATAGAAATGTTGAATCACTATGTTATACACCTGAAACTAATATAGTATTTATTGTATTTCAGCTGTAATTTTTTAAAAAGTTTTTTAAAAAAACAATATGAACATTTTCCTTCACTGTATTTATAGCATGGTTATAATGGCTATATGGTATTCCATTAGGAGGAAAGTAAGCATTTGCCAAATTAGTTAGATAATTCTAGACATTTAGGTTGTTTCTAATTGCTCACTCTTGTAAATCCTTGATGAACATCTTTTTGCCCATAATGCTTTCCATATATTGAATTATTCCCTAAGAGAAGATTCTCCAAAAGTGAAATGAATGGGTCAATGGAAATCAAATTCTTATGGCTCTTAATAAGTGCTGACAGATGGTAAAGGGTTTTTTGATTTACTCACCCACAGTCCCTCATGAGAAAGACCTTTCCACCATGTTCTCATTAGCATTAGGTTTTGTTAATATCAGAGGTAGAAAAGAGTTTGGTTTGATTTATGCCCATCACTAGAGACAGAGTTTAGTGGATGAAGGACCCTGGTCTTTCAGTTCCAGTGTTGCCAAGTGATATTGGTCATCCCTGCACAGGGGCCATGCTAATCTTCTCTACATAATTCCAAGTGAGCACACCAAGTGATACTGGTCAACAAGCTAGCTAACCCTTGTGAACATCAAGTTTACTCATGGGGATTATGATATCTAACATGCTTATGGTTGTGAGGATAAAATAAGAACACGTGCAAGATGCTTGGTCCCCAGACAGTGGAAATCTCCCTTCTCTTGAGCAGTACGCGAGAATTAATATTTTTTATACCATGTGTCTTCTTGCGCTTTCTCCTTTGTCAGTCATCTGTGCATCTCCTTTGCCCACATATCTATCTATTGGGTTTTTAATGATTTTTGTTTGTTGTTTGTTTTTTAGGTAAACTCTAACACCTAACACCTAATATGGGGTTTGAACTTATGACCCTGAGATCAAGAGTCACATGCTCTACTGACAGTGTCAGCCAGGCACCCCGTTTTTCTTCTAAGTAATTTGTATGAGGTTTGAAGCATCAATATATATTAACCTCCTGCCATCATATCTACTGTAAATTCTTAGTTTATCACTTGCTTTTTTAAAAAAAGATTTTATTTATTTGACAGAGAGAACGAACACAAGCAGGGGAAGCAGTAGGCAGAGGGAGAGGGAGTAGCAGACTCCCTGCTGAGCAAGGAGCCTGACATGGGGCTCAATCCCAGGACCCTGGGATCATGTCCTGAACTGAAGGCAGATGCTTAACTGACTGAGCCACTCAGGCACCCCATCATTTGCTTTTTAAATATTTTTATTTATAAATAGTTTATATTTTTTATAACAACTCTGTCCCTCTTTTAGCTAAGAATTGAGAGGCCTCTGATAACACTGTTTACACCAAATAAGGGGTCCCTTCTCCAAGATTTTAGAATTTTATGTAAATATATTTCAAAGAATCAACAGAACCTATGGGTAAATAAGGAAATTACCAAAATATTCAAGAACTGTTGGGATCCTTTGGTCTTTGGATCATTGAGCTTTGTAAGGGATACTTAGGAGGTGTTGCCAATAGTGATTGTCCTGTTTGAGGCTCTCTAGCATCTCTGACCACCTTCCTGTATATGGGGGTCTCCTCCATTATGAGTCCTGTGTTTCCAAGGTAGAAGCCAAGACCTTGCTTGTGCAACCTCTCTGGTCTCTGGGATGCCTCTGGACTTGGTGCCATAAATCAGAGGCATCTATACAGGACTTATATTTAGAAGACAGAAATGAAAGGAAGCAGTACCAGATGGAGTCCACTCTCTGGCTTGAGGGGCAGCAGAGGCTGAGGTGTCAACATCCTGCTTGGGTACCATGGTTGGAGCGGTTGGGTCTGTGCAGAGCAGTGGTGGCGGTGGGCTTGTCTCTACTAGAGTGCTCCTGCAGGGCGACGTGGCCATTGTTCCTGTCTGGGGATCTTCTGAGTCCCTCCTGGGGTTCTGTGAGTCACCTGATACCCTTAAAAAGCTGATATCCTTAAAAAGTCAAACAGAGGGCAGCTCAGGTGGCTCAGTGGTTTAGCACTGCCTTCAGCCCAGGGCCTGATCCTGGGGACCCGGGATCGAGTCACGCATTGGGCTTCCTGCATGGAGCCTGCTTCTCCCTCTGCCTGTGTCTCTGCCTGTCTCTCTCTCATGAATAAATAAATAAAATCTTAAAAAAAAAAAGTCAAACAGAGTGAATGCCCATCTGTGCAACTAAGAACCCCAACTAATACAGGAGATTATTACCATCGGGATTTAAGGCTCTTCTCTCCAAGAAAACAATAATAATAGCACCTGGCATCCATTGAGTACCTACAATATGCCAGAAAGTACGCTAGACCACGTATGTGTGTGTGTGTGTGCGCGTGCTCACACATGTGCCTGTACATATACACCCACACATCCCTATATATATATGGTATATACACGTATATTCTTTCAACAATTCTGAAAATTATATGTTATTGTCCTCATCTTATTATTATTTATTTATTTGAGAGAGAGAGAGAGAGAGCACATGAGCAGGGGGAGGGGCAAGGGAGAGAGAGAGGCAGAGAATTTCAAGCAGACTCCACATCCAGCAAGGAGCTTGATGCAAGGTTTGATCCTATGACCCTGAGATCATGACCTGAGCCGAAACCAAGAGGGGGATGCTTAACCAACTGAGCCACCCAGGCATCCCATCATCTTATCTTTTTTTTTTTAAAGATTTATTTATTTATTTATTCATAGAGATGCAGAGAGAGAGAGAGAAAGGCAGAGACACAGGCAGAGGGAGAAGCAGGCTCCATGCAGGGAGCCTGGCGTGGGACTCATCCAGGGTCTCCAGGATCACACCCTGGGCTGCAGGCGGCACTAAACCGCTGCACCACCGGGGCTGCCCCTCATCTTATCTTTTAAATTAATAATTTTATTGTTTTTATTACAGTGACTCATCCTTGTTAAAATAATTAAAATGAATTCAAGCAACATAGAAAAGCATGAAGAGGAAGGGAAAAGCCATCCACAATCCAGTGACCAGTGTTAACATGTGTGGTAGATGCCATGTGAGACATCTCTGTCCATTCGTGTAGACTGATAAAGTGAGAGAGAATGGGTGGAGGTAGATAGATGGATAGGTATAGTTTTATAAGCATGAGCTTATATAGATTCTTTTTTCAAATGGAATAAGACATCTAGTTTTTAATTTGAATTAATGGAAGAGGTAAAAAATGATTTCTACACTTAGAAAAACAGTGTCTTTACTACAAGAGATATTATTTCCCAAAACACTCCTTCAAGAGAAAGGGAAAAAGTCCAGGCATACCTTGGAGGTATTACAGGTTCAGTTCCAGACCACAGTAATCAAGTGAATATCACAATAAAGTGATTCAAATGGATATTTTGGTTTCCTAGTACATATAAAGGTTATGGTTACAATATACTATAATCTAGGGGCACCTGGGTGGCTCAGCAGTTGAGCATCTGCCTTTGGCTCAGGTCATGATCCTGGGGTCTCGGGATCAAGTCTCTGCAGGGAGCCTGCTTCTCCTTCTGCCTGTGTTTCGGCCTCTCTCATGAATAAATAAACAAAATGTTAAAAAAAATATATGTATATACTGTAATCTATAAAGTGTGCAATGACATTAAACCTAAAAAATGTACATACTTTAAGATTACTCTATGGCTAACAAATGCTAGCCATCACCTGAGCTTTTGGTGAGACATAATATTTCTGCCAGCACAGGGTCTTGCGTTGATGTTGATGGTTGCTGACTCAACAAGGTGGTGGCTGATATATCTCTGGCAGCTATGGCCTTACAAAATGTATTTCTTCAACAATAACACTTGAAAATTGAAATGACTCCTTGATCTATAGCCTCAGAATGGATGTTGTGTGAGCACACAAGAAAATAACGTGAATCTCATTGGAGATCTCTATCAGAGCTCTTGGGTGACCACGTGCATTGACAATGAGCAGTCATATTTTGAAAGGAATCTTTTTTCTGAGCAGCAGGTCTCATGGTAAGCTTAAAATCTGCACTAAACCACATTGTAAACAGGTGTGCTGTCATCCAGGCTTTGTTGTTCCATTTACAGAGCACGGACAGAGTAGATTTAGCACAATTCCTAGGGGCCCTAGGATTTTCAGAATGGTAAATGAGCCCTGGCTTCAATTTCAGGTCACCAGCTGCACTAGCCCCTAACAAGAAAAGCAGCCTGTCCTTTGAGACTTTAAAGCCAGCCATTAACTTCTCTTTAGCTATGAAGTCCTAGGTGCCATCTTCCAGTAAAAGGCTGTGCTACCTACACTGAAAACCTGTTGTTTAGTGTAGCCACCTTCATGAGTTATCTGAGCCAGGTCTTCTGGACAACTGCTGCAGCTTCCCCGCCAACACCTGCTGCTTCCCCTTGCGGTTTCATGTTATGGAGATGACTTCTTTCCTTAAACATCATGACCCAACCTCTGCTAGCCTCCAGCTTTCCTTCTGCAGCTTCGTCACCTCTCTCAGCCTTCCTAGAATAGAAGAAAACTAGGGCCTTGCTCTGGATTAGGCTTTGGCTTAAGGCAGTGTTGTGTCTGGGTTGATCCTCTAGCCTGAGCACTAATACTTTCTCCTCAGCAGCACGGCTGTCTCACTGTCTTACCATTCGTGTAGTCACTGGAATAGCACTTTTTCTTTCCTTCAAGTGCTCTTCCTTTGCACTCATAACTTGGCTAACTGTCTGGTACAAGAAGTCTAGCTTTTGGCCTATCTCAACTTTTGATGTGCCTTCCTCACGAAGCTTGATCATTTCTAGCTTTTGATTTAAAGAGAGACGTGTGACTCTTCCTTTTACTTGAACACTTAGAGGGCATCATAGGGTTTTTAATTGGCCCACCTCCAATACTGTTGTGTCTCAGGGAGTAGGGAGGCCCAAGGGCAGGGAGAGAGATAAGGGGATGGTTGGTCAACAGAGCAGTCAGAAAACACACAACAGTTATCAAATTGGTTGTCTTAGATCAGCCCAGTTCACAGTGTCCCAAAGAAACTACAAGAGTTACATCAAAGATCACTGCTCACAGCTCACCATAACCAATAGAATAATGAAAAAGTTTGAAATATTGTGAGAATTAGCAACATGTGTCAGAGACACAAAGTGAGCAAATACTGTTGGGAAAATGATGCCTATAGACTTGCAGGACGCTCAATTAAATGCTGAACCACCCGGGTGTCCCTCTGTTCCTAAATTTTAATTCTTTTTCTTCAGTCTTAGTTCTATAGCTAAACAGTTTCAATACTTACCCTCAGGGCTTCTCCATTCCTATATTCGGCATTTTGATTTTTCTCTCGGCTAAGACTTCATCAAGGAGTAAATTTTCTTGGGTGCCGGGCATCCTAAAATCTTTTCTTTTAGACAATCTCTGCCTATTGCTTTCACAAGGAAATGAATAACTTTGTAGATGTTGCTTCATTGCCCTCAAGCTTTGGATATTGCTGTGAAGTCTGAGACCCGCCCAATTCTGCCCTTTTGAAGGGGACTTCCTTATCATACTTGACACTAATCTAGTTTCAAAAATGGGAAAACACCAATGACAACCATGAAAGAAAGAAAGAAACTACCATCTGCTATCACCATCGGTTCATAAAGGGCATTTTTATAACTAAACAAAAGAAGAAAAGACATTATCTCTGAAAGATATCGCATTTAAATTAGTAAATTTAGCTTTTTGAAAAACTGACCACCTATTTCATGCATGATGACTTCTCCCTGGCCCAGCCTCTTGCCCAGGGCAGGTTTTGTAAACCACACGCTGGGATGACCTCACTGCAATGCTCTCCAGGTCACACAATCTAGGATTCTGTGAGCCAAGGTGAACCTGTTCCAATTTCCAGGTTATGACGACTATATCCCAGTCCCTTGGCCTTTAGAAAGGAATTAATTTCTTAGAAATCTTAACCAACCAATAAGGAAGTAAGGAAAAAGATATTCTAGGATTGGGTTGATGATGTGGAGAGAGAAGGAAGATGGACTTTGTTCCTTAATTTCCCTAATCATCAGCAGGCTAAATATAGATCAAGTCCCCCATGGAATATTCATTATAGTGTATTGCTCAAAACAACTCATGTCTTACTGATATCATAGTGATGACGACTTCTTTTTATTTTTATTATTTTTTATTTTTTTGTGATGACGACTTCTAATGGGATTTGCCAACTGTGGAGTAAGCAGGAGGGAAAGACCTATTCTAGTTCTATATTCACAAGACAGCCACTTGAAGCATGCCCACCATGGAGTCTATTCAATGTTGGCTTCGTCGCAGGCCAGAGCTATATGATGCATCCTATTGTTTAGATATACTTTAGAGACACCCTATGATTTGATGTCTCAATATTATCTCTGAATTAGGATCTCATTATTTCTATATTATAGAGGAGGAATCTAATGATCTGAATAGGAAAGAAATTCATCAAGACCTCACAGCTAATAAGCTCTTTCAAACCGAGATCATTCTGGTTCGAAACTCATTCATATCACAAAGCCTCAAGCAGAGAAAATATGAGCCACTACTGAGTGTTTCTAAGGTGACTTCTTGTTAAGAAAACAAAATACATAAAAAAATATATATAAAAAATAAAAAATATATAAAAATATATATAAAATATATATAAATATATATTTATAGATATTATATATAAATATAAATATATATTTATAAATATATATAAATATATATAAAAATAAAAATACATAAAAATAAATAAAATAAAAAAATAAAATTAAAATAAAAATAATAAAATTAAAAAATAAAATTAAAAAAAAAAAAAAGAAAGAAAGAAAACGAAAAACAGGGACACCTGGGTGGCTCAGTGGTTGAGCGTCTGCCTTTGGCTCAGGTCGTGATCCCGGGGTCTTGGGATTGAGTCCCGCATCAGGTTCCCTGCATGGAGCCTGCTTCTTCCTCTGCCTGTGTCTCTGCCTCTACCTCTGTGTCTCTCATTCATGAGTGAATTAATGAACAAATAAATAAATAGATAATCTAAAAGAAAGAAAAGAAAGCAAAAAAACCAAAAGCCAAAAAACCCAACCAAGCAAACCTAAAAGTGCTGAGTTGAACAATTTCAATGATAATCATAAATGTTCCATGGCATTGAACTAGAAACCAAGCAATTCATGTAAACTACAGTAACTAGAGTTAATTTTAGAGCACCGCACCAGTCAGGATGCACCCAGTAATGCTGCAGTAGGTGACCCCTGAATCTCCCTTAACAAAGCAGCAGGACATTTCCAAGCCTAGAGAGCCAGGGTCCCAGGCCAATAGCAGTAGCTCAATCTCAACATGTGTTTCCATGATTGCTGAGGCAAAAGAAGTGAACCCCACTCACTGGCCCTTAAAGCGTCTTCCCAGAAGGGATACATTTCAGTTTCCTTCATGCTTCTTTGGCCAAAGCAAGCCCCACGGCCATATTTCACAAGAGGTGGTGAAGTGCACCCTACCTTGTGCCTGGAAGAAGGAAAGCTGGAAATTTTTCAGTGAACTGCAGAAATCTTCCTCCTCACCTCCAGGTACCCACTCATCTGTTTTCTGGCCCCGCAGTTTTGTCTTTTCCAGAATATAATATACATGGAACTAAACAATATGAAGGCTTTATGCCTGGCTCTTTTCACCACTTCACAATGGTTCTGAGACTCAAGCATGAGGCTGCCTGCTGCGGTGGTTCGCTGCTCTTCTTTGCTGAGTAGCATTCCCCTGTACCGTTGTTCCCCAGGGTCATCAGGTGAAGAGCATCTTTAAAGTGTTTCATCTACAGATACCTGCTTGGGCTTTGCTACAGGACATCTTTGCTAAGGATTCCTGCTCAGTGATGCATCACAGCCACGCACATGCTCGCTATCAGGGAGTCACCAGCCTGCAGCTCCTAGAGGGTGTGAGTCTCCAGGACCTTCAACTTCAGTATATTTCTTCCATTGCAATGGTTCATCTTCCCACTCACTCTTCCATTATAGCAAATGCCTGTTAGGTGCCAGGCACTGAACGTCTTATATTCAATAGGACAGTCTTGGTTCCCACCCCTACAGAGCTGACAATGTCGTGCTCATGGATCCCTTTGTGATATGGGGGGTGGGGGGGCAGGTGGAGGGGAGGGAAGGGGAAATGGCAGGAACACTTTGACAGCAAGTCTGAGGTCTTCGGGACCAGGTACTAGTGAATCAGCATTGAGACAACATATTAATTCTCCAATTACCTTTCTTTTGGTGATAGGAGGACCCTACTGAAAAGAACCAATATGTTCTCTTTGTGTTAGGTTTCTTGGTAGTTTACAGAGTGTTCGCACATGTATTCTTCCTTGTAATCCTCACAACAACTCTGCAAAGCAATAATTTTTATCCCTGCTTCAGGGATAAGGACTCTGAGGCTCAGAGAGCTGAGCAGACACTTTAGCCCAACATCATGATCTGGGGGAAAAGGCCATGAAATTTAGAGACTGTCTTGTATGGGTGGTCGGAGCCCAGACCTTCTAATAGTGCTGTTTTTATGAGGTCAATAAAAAAAAATCAATAAATATCTTTATTTTCAGCATCACTCTTTTTTAAAGATTTTATTTATTTATTTATTAGAGCAATGAGCGGAGGGTGGGGTGGGAGGTGGGGATTGTGTAGTGGATGGAAAGAGAATTTTAAGTAGACTCCATCCTGAACGTGAACCCAGCACAGGATTCGATCTCATGACCCTTAGATCACGACTTGAGTCAAAATCAAGAGTCAGACACTTAACTGACTGAGCCACCCAGGCGCCCCTGGCATCTCTCTTCTATCTTTCTGAAGTGCATGCTTGCTGTGTCAGATGGTTGCTTGATGCCACAACTCTGTTCTGGGGATTTAGAGCTATTCTGGCCATTCAGAAAACAGAAGGACTCTGGCGTATGTTCCTTTGCTTTTGTCACTTCCCAAGCAACTGGAACCAGTCGGTGTGCATGGATGTAGTCCTTTAAGTCCAAGGCTCTAAAAATATTGTTTAGTTCTTTACTTATTGGCGAATCAAATCCCCAGGTAGAGGCACAACATTCCTTGATCAGAGGCACAAGTAGGACCAGCATCTGGCCAGCCCATCAGTAGATAGCAGTAGACCCACTTTTAGGTCCTACACAGATACCAGGGGTGAGTGGGTCTGGAAATGCTGTGATGTCTGGCTGAGGTGAGTAGGAAAAGGAAAGGGGTTAATGCCTGGGTCCTGTTGAGATCTCCGCTGATGGGTTGGAAAACGGAGTTGGGGGTAGCCGGGTCAGGAGAGGAGAGTGCTGCTGGTCATCTCCATTCAGAGACCTCTGATGGATTGCAACCCTGATCTAATGTGCTGAAGGTCACCTCCAGGCACCAAGCTGACATGATTAGCCTCTCCCAGTGACCAAGGTTTCCATCATAAAGCAGCTAAGAGGCTCACTCATCCCTGTCAGGAATGGTACTGAAGGAAGCAAATAATCAATGAACATCGATCCAGCCAGGCAGCCACATTCACTGGCTGGCGGAAGCGTAAGGCTCACGGCCCACTACTGCCTTAAAGCTCGACGGATTCCCCGTGCCACTGAGTACAGAGATGCTTACTGCCCCTTCCCCTGTGAGATGTGGAGAGGTAGCAGGGGTGGCGGTGGGGGGCAGGCAGGAGGAAATGCTGAGCATCCGAATTGGTCACCTAATGCTCTCCAGTCCACAGAAAGAAAAGTAAACAAAAGCAGGTGTTCTATCTAAATTCAGCTTTTTATCATTTAGGTCCGTGTGTCTGTCCATCCATCCATCATCAAGAGTGTATTTCCTCACCGTGCTGGGCACTGAGGATCCAGAAATGATCCAGTCCCTGTATTTGTGATTTGAAGCTCACTATACAGTTCCGCTGTTAACTCATGAACAGCAAACCTGCTGCACTTTGGTGTGATTTGCTAGTTATTATGAGAAAAACACACAATGAAAATGATATTCATTTTATTGCATCATTTACTGACTAGAACGCCAGACTTAAAGTAGATATAAGTATAAAAATAACCAAATTCTTACAAATAATACTTTGCTGCTACAGTACTGAATAATTAGTGGAGGTGGCAATTATAATACAACTTTAAATAACATTCTCATAATGTTTTTAACACAATCAATCAGGGGCTAAAGGTATAAAGGTTTGCAAAAAGAAATTCAGGACAATGTGAAAACTCAAGAAGTTCATATACCAGCTACATGCTTCATTTAACCATAAATCCAGCAACACAAACATTAACAAAACTCACAGCAACCCATGATGAAAGACCTTTTTTTTTTTAAAGAAATAGGCAAAAGTAATACAGAAATCTGGGTGAGTTTCCCAGATAGAGTGGTTCCATCCCACCCCTGTCCAGTCCCATCCTTCCTATGCAAGAAATATGCACCTGCATTCCATGTCCAAAGAAAATATGATAAAACCAGAATCTACTATAAAAATCCTTTGAAATGTCCCCCTAAAAAAATGCAGAGGGGACGAAGCTGGTGTAAGATCGCTCTTTACAAACCTTAATTGTCCCCTTCGGTTTCAATGGCTTTTTTTGTGAGCAGTTGACACCAAATAGGATGGATTATAACACTATTGAAAAGATACTTTAGCACAACAAATTAACAAATATAATACCTTAATATTTCTAGGATTTTAACCAGTCTCCTTCTCTGGGGATTTCAGAAAAGAAAAAAAAAAAAAAAAAGAACACATACTCAAAAGACAACTCTATGACACTATATTGGTTTCCAAAAACGCACACGAGAACCTCAGAATAATATTTTGTCAAGAAGGAGGAAATGACATGTCCCTTTTAAGCCCTGCAAGTCTTCATGTAGAAAAAATATCTCTGATATTAAGGGCAGTTTTATTTTATTTTTAAAAATTTTATTTATTAAAAAAAAATTTTATTTATTTATTCATGAGAGACACAGAGAGGCAGAGACACAGGCAGAGGGAGAAGCAGGCTCCATGCGGGGAGCCCGACGTGGGACTCGATCCCGGGACCCCAGGATCATGACCTGAGTGGAAGGCAGATGCTCAACCACTGAGCCACCCAGGCGTCCTTTAAGGGCAGTTTTAAAGAAGACAGAAAATCGTGAAATATTGAAATTTGCATTCTTCCTGTCTCCAAAGAAGCGCTCTAGTTTTGAAATCAGGGGAAATACCTTAGAACTCTCAGTCAGAACCCTACTTTGGGGTGCGGTAGGCTAAACTAAGCCAGGAGCAACTAGAATGCTCAGTTTTAGCTTTTTCAGGGAAAGTTCCCAGAGTTACCAGGCACCCGGGCACGTGGCCAGTGGGCAAGAGGGCTTCGTGGAGACCCCACAAGGCCATGCATGAGGGATGATCCAGACGTGCCTGCTCTGGGAACTTCCACATCTGAATAAATACCATCCTTCAAAAACATCATCTTGGACGGCCGTCCAAGCCCTTGTACTGCAGAGACGCTGCCCTTCAGCCCGGGCCACCTTTAAGAATGACCTCTTCGAGAACCTAAGAGTCACATCTTTGTCTATAACATCAAATGCAAGCAGCCAGCTTGATCTCACTACCCATTCAACAAATTTGGCTCCAAATGACTTAGCTGCTTCTGAAAATAAATTTTTCATCAAAAGAGGAAGATTTGTCAGCATTTAAGACACCCAACCGAATGTGTTCACGACTCTGATCACGTTCACAGAAATATGCTTCCTGTACGTGGGAGCCACTGCCTTACTGCCGGAACCAGGCAAAGCAGCCGTCAGACGCGCCTCTAAGGTGGGCTGCACTTGCCCAAAGCCAGGCCATCACCTCACCCTTCGTACACCCAAAGCCACGTACTAGTACACTCTTGCTAAACACAGCCAGCCACTATTTTCTTAAAGATGACCTCACATGTCCAAGAAATATATGCGATGAACCCCAAAGGACTTTTTCAAAAAGGATTTGACTTTTCAAAAATTTTTTTTTTTTTTTGCATTTCATGTCATTAGTTCAGGTGATGCTTACTAATATTAGGGTTTTGTTTGTTTTTTTTTTTAAAGTATATTGAAGCCCGTCTCTCATGCCCTCTTTGACACTGAAGGTGCATTTGGATGGCGAGGCCTTCCCAGGAGGGCAAGGCAGGGCAAAGGGCTTGAACCCTGGCTCGCTAAGGCAGATACGTATCCTCTCTGCAAGTTCACACGGGCAAGACACGGACGCTCGGATGCACGCCTCGCAAGGCTGTGGGGAGGCCGAGGACGTTGCACAGAGCCCGGTCACGGTGGGGACGCCGGAGATCCTGGTTGTGACAGGGGGGCTTCAATTGTCTCCAGGGCCCTGGGCCAGCTCATGGGGCAGAGAGGAAAAGACAGGAGAAACAGGCTCTGGGGAGTTTAAATAAAACGCTCAGCTGCCAGGAGGCTGGAGGTGACCCTTGTCCTGCTCTGAGAGTCCCCGTGCAGTCTGGGGCCTGCTCCAGGACACGTGGCTCCCACCGGGCCCCGCCCATCCCTCCAGAGGTTTAAGCCTCATGAGCAGGCAAGTGGCTTTCCTGTTCCCTATGGTGGGGCCCCAGCGAGGCGGGGCCGTGGCCTTTCTGTGCACACGCATCACGCATCACACATCGCAGGTGCAGGGGCTGACGCCGGGCACCTGTGCCGGAGCCGAGAGCTGCTGGCCTGCTGGTCATCTGCTGCCAGCCCTGCCGGCCCTGCAGGAGGCGGGAAGCCCGGCGGTCGTGAAGCTGCCGTCGTGCCTTCTCAGACCCTCATGCTCTTGACATAGCCTCTCCCCAACCCCACGGCCTCTTAGAAATGAGATACATTTGAGCCTAACATCGTAGGGGGCCCCCTTTTTTCACAGTAAAAGAAAAGCAACATTCTTAATCCACTTCGTGTGCACAAAACCTCACAGGAAAGCATTCTTGGAACTCACAGGACGCTCTTTTCTGGACTTTGGGGTTCTTCTCAAGAATGCTTTTGAGACAGAACACTGCATTTTGTGTAGCCTATAGCTTCTGGTCCTGACACAGGAGATGATTTATCAGCTGTGACGTCACCTGACACCTTCAGCTAAGTATGCCCGGGGATAGCGCCCCCCACCCCTTCCCGCTGGGGCCGGCTTTGGGTTCTGGGGATGAGCAGGGATGGGCATCAAGAGCCAGGAAAGCCAGGCCGCTCCCAGGGCATCCGGGTGTGCTGAGGGCTGAGCGGAGGGCAGGAGCTCGGAGCTCTCCGGAGATGGGAGACGGGGAGGCACACAGGCTGTTGGCTTCCCCAGCGACACGCAAGCCCCAAGATTTCAGAAAGGTGATGCTCTGACACTGTCGGCTGGTGACCACTGACAAAAACAGAACGTGTATCTCAGGCGAGGAGTCCCAGGTAAAGACTACGAAGCATCACACCTGATTCGTGTACCTGCTGCCGCAGGGGAACGGTGGCTCGTGGAGACCATGGGACACAGAGGTTGACACTTAAAACTCTTAGGATGAGGATTACAGAACAGTAAGGATGAGACACATTCTAAAGAGAGAAGGGAACTCGGAAGAAACACCCATGCCCAGGACAGAACCGTCCCAAAGGCTGCACCGCTTCCAGAAACGTGGGTGCCGCTGAGCTCCAAGCTTCAGGGTGGAACGGTCTTTTGCCACCGTGTTCTCTATCCCAAAGCACAGGACGAGAATGATCGCAGTTCCACAAGTAGCGCTTAAAGACCCCGTGCACCAGGGACGCCCCCCCGCTCCCCCACACGACCCAGGTCACAGGCGCAATAAATAAGACATGTGGCATCTCCTTCCCAAAGGCAACCTCTCAACTCCTTAACTGGCCCGAAGTCTTCAGTCCCCCGAAGCTGACTCAAATGATCGTGTGTCTGCTGGGACCCGGGCAGTAGTATAAAGACGGGCAGACGACTGCACGAGAGGAAAGAAGCTATTTCTTCAATGAATCAACAGCTCTGGGCAGTTGGTCAGACGTTTACACTGAGTGTACAGTGTAAAGTTTACGCTACGTGGACAAGATCCAGGACAGACAGGGTCAAAAAAGCTGCCCGGGGAAGGGAAGCAGACTCACGGGCCGCGGCTCGGTCCCAGCTCCTGGGGCCTCCTCAGGAACCTGGTGCACCTGCCCCTCAGTCGGCGGCCGGTTCTGCGGCACGTGCCGGCAGCTTCCACCTCGATGTGGACGTCGGAGTCCCCGGGAGGGCCCCGGGCATGAGGGGCGCCCCGCGGCCTGCCGCCCTCCCGCCAGGGCCTGCACCCGGCGCCGCGAGGCCTCCAATGAAAACCAAATGCAACCTGTTTTGCCCTGATGCAGACTTATTAGGAAAAGTGAGATTTAACGGGGGAGGGAGAAAACAATCTTAAATAAATGTGTCACCTTGGCTAAAAAAATGCAGTGTGTGCTATGCCTCGCACATTTCCTCAGTTTGAGGGGTGGCTTGGAAACTGCAAAGACCTAGAGCCCTACTAAGATACTGTATGCTCACCTGCAGCATCTCCAAGCCTTAGTGGTATGCTCATCATCATCATCATCATCATCATCATCATCATCATCATCATCTGTTGGTTAGCACGTAGATACCGGGCAAGAAAATGACCAAAGAGCCGGTATTTTGCTGTAAATTAATCACCAAATTGAGGCCTACGGAAGTGTCTGAGGAAAAGAGGCCTTCTTTTTGGAACAGTCTTGGAAAGAAATCCAAAAAAAGAGACCTCCCTACCCAATTTACTAAAGTGCAAACTAAGGGAAGACTGGGTCCTGGCGAAGGTGCCGGACGCCGTGCCCTGGCCAAGATGCGGCCCTCGGGCGGGGGCCGGAGGCGGCTGCAGCGCCCAGGAGACTCCCGGGACCGGCCCACGTTCACGTTCACGTTCACAGTAAGGGCGAAGGTGCCCGGCGGGCAGCCCTCCGTTGCGTCGCGGCTCCGGCTGCCCCTTCCACTGCGGCCGCGCCCCTCGCACCTGTCCCGCTGCCTGCTTGGCCCCAGGGGGGCTCCGCCAGGCCCGGGAGCAGCCAGGGTGCCCGCTCCCTCCTGGGGCACCGTCCTCTGAGCCTCGAGGTCCTGCAACTTGCTCAGAGGGGTGGGCCCTCCCTCGCGCTTCGGCACTTAGAAGTAGTCTCTTCTCCTGCTCTCATCACTGATGAAAGACGGGTTATACTGTCCGGGGAAAATGCACGAGTGCCGGGACCCCGGCAGTCCAGTGTAGGCCGGGTACAGTCCATTTCGTTCAAGTTCAGGATTCCTTACACTTGTGGGCTGGTGGCCAGAGAGAAAAGAGGAAAAGTCAATTTATTATCCATGGATTTAAGTTTATGGGGTTGTTTTTTTTTGAAATGAAAACAAAAAACGAAAGAAAAAAATGCTATGTTTTAATAAACCTAGATGGAGGCAGCTAAACATAGCAGAGCAGGGTCTGATCTAGAGGTCAGGACCTCCCAGGCCCTCTCTTCGTGGAGCCTGAGATACCTTTGCTCTTATTCTATTATTCTATTCTATTCTATTTAGTTTTAAAGATTTTATTTATTGACTCATGAGAGACACAGAGAGAGGCAGAGACACAGTCAGAGGGAGAAGCAGGCTCCATGCAGGAAGCCCGACGTGGGACTTGATCCCGAGACTCCAGGATCACGCCTTGGGCTGAAGGCAGATGCTCAACCCCTGAGCCACCCGGGTGCTCCCTTTACTTGTACTTTATTTATTTATTTATTTATTTATTTATTTATTTATTTATTTATTTAAAGATTTATTTATTTATGATAGACATAGAGACAGAGAGAGGCAGAGACACAGGAGGAGGGAGAAGCAGGCCCATGCCAGGAGCCTGATGTGGGACTCGATCCCGGGACTCCAGGATCGCGCCCCGAGCCAAAGGCAGACGCTAAACCGCTGAGCCACCCAGGGATCCCCGTTTACTTGTACTTTAAAAGGAGATTTTAAAAAAACTATCAAGAGTGGCCCAGCAATTTTAGACCAACATAGGAAAACACCTGGGCTAATTATCATAATTATCAAGATTATTACCTGATTATTATCTTCACTGTAAGGAAAAAAGTGTCTTTTTCTGTGGAGCCCGATGGCTTTACATCCTCTCTGGCATTTAGCAGAACACATGTCCCTGCCAGGAATGGGGAGCTGACTTTTGCAAGGTCATAGTCCCAGAGAAGCGCATCACGACCACCTGATGTGCAAAAGCAGCTCGCAGGGAATGACTTGGCTACTTTGAGGAGACCCTCCATGAGGACCACTGGGAGAAAAGGCTGGCCTGATCAAAATAAGACACTGGAGACAGCATATTATGAACGTGACCCCTAGGAGTGCCCAAAGGACACCTGAGGCCACTGTGAGGGACAGCTTCTCACTCAGGGGACAGCTTTGGGCCAGAAAGCACAGGCTCTGCTGCGGACTGCTCAGCTCCTTTCTGAAATGAAGATGGGAGTTTAAGTTCCTTTTTTTTTTTTTTTTTTAAGATTTTATTTATTTATTCCTGAGAGACAGAGAGAGAGAGAGAGAGAGGCAGAGACACAGGCAGAAGGAGAAGCAGGCTCCATGCAGGGATCCCGATGGGGACTCCAGCACCATGCCCTGGGCCGAAGACGGCGCTAAACCGCTGAGCCACCCGGGGATCCCCTAAGTTCTTGATTACATCTGTTGAAGGCAACTCTTTAGCTAAGTCCATGGGAATGCAGTGGGGTTGGTCCTCAGACGCTACAGGTCTGTCTGTCCGTGTGTGACCTTGACACGCTCGGGTGAGGGGTGCTCAGCACCAGGTGCGAGAGCGCGGGCACACTGGGTAAGTCTCCTGCTTGGACAGCAGAGGCCTGCAGACCCCTGGCTGCGGTTACAGTAGAAGGGCTTCCCCGACAGAGAAGATGACAAAGCACTTGTGTGGAGACATCGATGGGGAACCCTTAAACCAGCGCTGAGCTTGCATCTATGTTTATCTTTCCCTTATTTCTTTTTGTTCTTCCTCCAGTTTCAAGTTTTTCAAAGGGTTTATTGGAACAATAGCTTCCCTAGCAGGAACCCCTCCCATCCAAAGTCTGAATGCTGGGGCTAGTCCCCATAGCAACTGGAGAAGTTGGGACTTGGTCACAGTGCTATTAAGTCCCCACGGGGCAATGTTTCAGGTTTATTACCACCTCAACTGGGTCCACAGCCATGAGAGGTCGCTGACATCTGTTGGCTTTTCAGCTCAGAAAGCCCCGTTTGTGTGGGCCGTGTGATGTGGAATGAACTGAGCTGCACATGGGTTATTCGATGTGGGACAGGAGCCAGGGTTTCAGGTGGTCTACCCTCTTCCCAAATGATGGACAAAGCCAACCACTGAAGGCCTACTGAGTGAACACTCTTCTGAGCCTCTGAGAAGCGTTGGCTGAGGATGACACTGAATTGTTCTCTGTACACCTCTTTCCAATCCCCCAGCTTTTTTTTTTTTTTTAATTTTTTATTTATTCATGAGGGACACACAGAGAGAAGCAGAGACACAGGCAGAGGGAGGAGCAGGCTCCCTGCAGGGGAACCTGATGTGGTACTGGATCCCAGGACCCCGGGATCCTGGGATCATGACCTGAGCCTAAGGCAGACGCTCAACCACTGAGCCACCCGGGTGCCCCATCCAATCCCCCAGGATTTAACTACCTAACCACAGGCAGATGGTAAAGCATGGCAGACAAGACAAAAAAATGCAAGGGCCGCAGGCTAAATGCCACTAAATTCTTCTCGGTCTTTCAGTTTCCATTCTTAAAACTTAAATTCGGTCACGAGAAGGGTCATTGCTACAACTCTAAAAGTAATGTGCTAGGTGGAAATACCCTGCATTATCTTGATGTCAAAACTAACGAATACCATGCAAATATGTTGTAAGTAAATCAAATATTAAATTATGTAAATAAGTGGCTCATGCCAGCATTCTCTTTAACCCTGAACCAGCTGAAGTATCTTTATTTTACCACAAAACGACCCCTATGCTTGTCAGGGGGAATTGGAGGCTGGGTTGCCCTGGACACAGGGATAATACGCACCGAGTAATACACATCCGTCATCTGGAGGAGGTTTTTGGTGCTTCCGTTCTCATGCATTTCAATGGCTTCTCGGCCCCATTCTTGTGAGCGAGGGTTTTTGGGGTACTCAGCATATGGGGACATTTGGAAATCCCCACTTTTGAAGATGAGTTTGCTTATGTCATTTTTACTCTTTCTGTGGAACAAAAAATAGTTGACTGTTTAAATGAATAAGTTCTGTAAAGAAATGATATCTATTTATTATCGTTTTATTATTTTAGGAGGTAAATTAGACAGAAAGCTGCCATTACATTCTTTTGTAAACACCCGCTGGGAAATGGTATTCTTGTTATATTTAGCCTAAAACAAGTAAAAATGCAATTAAATGCAAAAAAAAAAAAATCTTCTGGCTGGAAGGGCCAGGTTACCATTGACAGGATAAACACAGCCATAGTGAGGCAGTCTTTTCCAGGGGACAGAGGTCGCTGCATCGTGGGGACAGCCAGGGAAATGAGAGTCATAAATCCCCAGAACGCTGGAGCCAGAGGGCCTTTAGGATTCTTGAACCCAATGGTTCTAAACCTGCTTGAGCATCAGAACATATGTGGAAACTTGTAGGTCTCACCAAGATTTACTAAAAGAGGAGTTCTGGGGATGGGACAGCTAGCTCTGGCTTTGCAAAAAAGATGAGATTCGTTGCCCAGGTCACATTTTGCTGCTAGCCAAGCTGGGATTAGAGTTCAGGCCTCCTGCCTCGCCAGCCATGTGAAGCAACTTCACAGACCATAAAACCAGGCTGTTTCATTTGCAAAAATTTCCACCTGTTTATACTACCCACGTATATATTCTTATTTCAGCAGGTCAGGGAAAGCCCAGGACAAGCTTGCTATCTGCGAGGCTTCACTAGCAGGAGATGGTTGAAATATGTGTGGTTTTTCTATGGGATGGGCCTAGGATCAGTTGTTTTTAGTTATATCTGCCCTGGGTAAGACAATCTGAAGTCTCTTCCTTCTTACCTCACTTTCCTATAAATAATCTTTCTGGGAAGGCACAAAATGACTAAGGGTCATAAAACCAAATGTCCAGCATGTGGCTTAGGCGTTGGCCCTTCTTGTGAGTTCAAGAACAGACCTGCCACTGTGCTGCTCCCAGGCGGGTGGGGCATCCGGTCTCAAACAATGACTTGCTAATTCACGACTACCTTCCCGGTGAAGCCCACAGTCACCGGCTCCTTCTCCAGGCCCTCACACTACCTGGTTATGGGACACTTGGCAACTAGGAGGCTTACGTCCCCTTGAGGTTTAATCCCTCTAGCTCCTAGTCTCATACCCAGGATTTTGTTTCCACTCATAGTTTGTCTTTGATGATTTGGTGGCAACTCTGCAAACGACAGGCAAAAGCAGTACCACGAAGTCTGCATTCCCAGATGGGCAGTTAGGGCAAATTGCTCTCTGTGGCCTTACGGGAGGTGAAAGATATCTTACGACGGATGCCCTTCCTATCAATGGCCAAAGAGATAACTTGCTATTTTGGTAGGTTCCCTCCATCTGTCACGTCAGAAAAAATCCTGCCATTTATAATCATCTAAATCAAAAGTCATAATTGTCCCTTATCTGACCAGATAATCACCGGAGAAAGGGGACGGGTGTCTTCTTTCTCTTCCTCTTCCGGTAGAAACCCAGTTGCACCGGCTTCCAAGAAGCCCAGAGCCACCCCATGAGCCTTCTGCAGCTTGTTTACTGCCAGGTAGCTCAGCTAACCCCTTCACCTTTGTTTCTAAATTTGCCCATTTAAAGTACGTTTTAGTATATTCAGACGTGTACAACCACCATCACAGTCCATTTTTACAACAGTTTTGTCAACCTAAAAAGGAACCTCTTACCCCTTAGCCATTACTCCCCAATTCCCACCCCCACCCACCAGCCCTGGGCACCCGGGTCTTGAGTCTTGGGTGTAAGTGGCATCTCACATCCCACCATTGATTCAATTCTGTTTGCATTTCCCTGATGGCTAACTATGCGGAGCATCCTTTCACGTGCCTCCTGGTCGTTTATTCTTCTCCTTTCATGAAATGTCTATTCAAGTTCTTTGCCCACTTTTAAATGAGGTTGCTTTTTTTTTATCATCGAGTTGTAAGCATTCTTTATATATTCCAAAGTCTCTTATTAGACACATGGTTTTCAAATACTTTCTCCTGTTCCCTGGGTTGTGTTTTCACTTTCTTGATAGGGTTCTTTGAAGCACAGGACTTTTTCATTTTGATGACCTCCAATCTAGCACTTTTTTTGTTGCTTGTACTTTGGGATGTTCTTTTTTCAGTAAAGGAAACAGAGTCCCATTTGCTGTCCTTTCTCGATGCCACTATCATGAATTTCCCTTTCTCTCTTTTTCTTTAATGGTTCAGTCATACAGGATGATTTCATACTGTAAACAACCCCAAACATTATCTAAAAGAGTAAACACAGACCCTTGCTTAGCAGAGGCCAAGAGAATTAGAATGTGAACCCTGGGCACATTGCACTCACCGGCAGCAGGTGACAATCAGTGCGATGCCCAGAATAAGTAGAAGCCCTCCTCCTGCTGCTGCGATCACTACGGTGATCAGCTGATAGGCTAAACAGGTTTAAAAAGGAGAAAAGCGGACAAGAAGTGATGAATAAATAAATGAATACAAAAGAATAGTCCCCCTCCCCCAGCCCCCAGCTGGTGACCTCAGCCCCCAGGCAGGGCTCCTCTCCAGGCTAGCTCAGGCATTTGCTCTGTTGGTGGATGGCAGGATAGGCTGCCCCAAATAATCCTCTTTGGCACGCTCATAACTTTGAACTGATTATTTTTGAGAAATTGTGACTCAGGAGAAGCTCCATAAACGGAAGGAGTAACCCTAGTGTAAGGGAGATTTACATGAGAAAAGGGGCTTTACCAAGCATGCACCTAGGACCAGAGATCACCTTTTTCACCTGAGAGCCGGCGGTTTGGGCAGGGCAGACTCTGTTTACCAAACAGTTCCTCCTCTCACCTTCTCCAGGTGGCTTCCCACCGCTCTTGGCAGCCCTCGCACCTAGCCCTTTCCTTAGCTCAGAAGCCTGCATAAGCCTCAAATATCGGGCTCCCTTTGAGTCATGTTTTTTGTGGGGCTCCCGTGTGTGCTATGTAATTACAATTGTTCTGTTTCTCTCCTGTCCATCTGTCTTTTATGGGGGGGGGGGGGGAGGTACAGTTCTAGAAGGATAGAGGGAAAACTATTTTCCTCCCCTGCCTACATTGTTTGAAGACGACTTCTCCTTTCTCAGCCACTCCCAGAATGGGGGCGGATCCAAAATTCCACCTGCAGACCAGCCCCAAGGTCATGTGCATCAATGCACGGTAAAAAAGAGAAAACTAAAGGATTGCATGAAGCTTTCAAAAAATCTGTTTGGTTTTAAGAACTGTTCCATCTTCTAGGATTTTAATCTTCCCACTTTTTATCCCCCTCTCTTAAGATGGGTACGTTTATTATGTGTAAATTATGCCACCAGGAAAGTTGTTTTTCAAGAAAGCAATGGAAAAAACAGAGAATCATTTCTTGGCTACTTCCCACCCTTTGTTGTTAATTGTTTCTATGTTTGTTGAACGGATGGTGATATAGTAGATCTTAAAATTGAATTTAACTACCAGATAGTAGAGTAGCAGTCATTCATAAGCACACACATGTCATATATAATGACCAATATTACAATTTCAACTAATTGGTTTTATACCTGTGTATTTCTGGCAAAATGCTATTTTTTTCAATAAGGTCTACTAAGTATTCAGATTGATTTTGTTGTTGTTGTGGAAATATAATTAAAATTTGTTCTTGGGATGTAAGGCTCAGGATTTTCAAAAAGGGAGTAAATTATAACTGGAACCATGGTCTCTAGGTATTCAGGTAAAGTCACAGATAAATACAGAGCTGCCCGCAAGCAGACTGTGTGATAAAAGCAAATAGAAGTTATCCAACCATTTATGTATCATTTATTTAAATAAATAGCACAGAAACCTGATTATCTTGAAAAACCATCAGTATTAAGACATACAGGAAACAAAGCCAAGCCATGGAATGAGGTAACTCTCTCGCCCTCACCTCCTGACACATGTACTCAAGTTTCACTTTTAACAAAATCTCTTGAATCTATTGACTCTTCTTTGTCCCCACCAACACCACCCTAAACCGCCATCAACTCTTGACTAGGCAACTGCGGCCACCTCCCAACTCACAGCCTGTGCCCAGTCTTGCCCACTCCTTTGAAAAATCAAGTCTGATCATGTCATTTCTCGGCTTTAAAATTCTATACTGGCTTCCGTTGTTCCTACTGAAAGACTGAAGTCTACTCCTGCTTATCCCTCCACACCAAGTTCAAATTTTCCCACCTCCAGCAAAACAAGCAGACACTCAGTTTAGAAGTGACCCTTGGAAGTGGCTGCAGTTGCGGCAGAGTCCTCTTTGGAACAGGAAGGGTTTTTTTTTTTTTTTTTTTTTTTTAAGATTTATTGGGGATCCCTGGGTGGCCCAGCGGTTTAGCACCTGCCTTTGGCCCAGGGTGTGATTCCTGGAGACCTGGGATCGAGTCCCACATCGGGCTCCCTGCACGGAGCCTGCTTCTCCCTCTTCCTGTGTCTCTGCCTCTCTCTCTCCCTATGTCTATCATGAATAAATAAAAAATCTTTAAAAAAAAAAGATTTATTTATTTACTGAGAGAGAGCATGTGTGTGCGTGTGTACGGGGGAGGGGGAGAGGGAGAAAGAGAGAAGCAGACTCCCCTTCTCTGCCCCAGTGGGGAGTCAGGGGGTGGAGGCTGGATCCCGCGACCCTGAGATCAGGATCTGAGCCAAAATCAAGAGTCAGTGGCTTAACCAACAGAGGCACCCAGGCGTCCCTGGAACAAGCAGTTTTGTTTAAAGAGACGCACAGACGGAGTAGGCCAATGCTTCTCAAACTACCTGCAACCAAGGACCAGTTTTTCTTTGTTGGTGCTCGTGGGTATTGTTTTCAAATACAGAAAATACACTGTCATTTGCAATTCTCATCTTTCCCTACAGGCACCAACGATCATGAATTTCCCTTTTTCCATATTTTACAGAGTCCTATTGTAGACCAAATGTACCAAATGAAATACAGCTTTCTTTTTTAAGGGTCTCAGGCTTGGATGTCACCGCCACATCCGACTAACATTCTCACGCGCTCACTCTCTAGTTTTTTATTAATCCTGTCCTAATCCAGGACCAGTTCATAGGGCACACTTTGGGTAGCACTGGTAGAGACCAGCATTTCTCAAGCTTTCCTGTGTATTTGGCTCACCCAGAGGGTTTAGGGAAATACAGATGCCTGGTCCCCGGCCTAGAGGTGGTATCTCTGGCGAGCTTCTGGGGCCTGGTGCTACCAGCCTGCAGACCTGACATTGATTGCACAGGAGAGGGAAGCACACTGTCCTGAAAGCCAGAAAACCTCACACACTTGAGCATAAATGGCCAGGAGGGGATCTATCAAAAAGGTCACAGAAGCTGATGCCGCCTTGGGAAATTATGGCTAATTTCTATTTTCTCCTTTGCATTTTCCTATACTTCCAAGATGTTACTCATATGCTCACACACACACACACACACAAACAACATCCTCTCAATCTAGAAATTGTATATATACGTGTACATACGTGTAATTTATTTTATACATATATATAATTTTTTAGAGTATGTTTGATGCTCTTTGGCAATTAGGTCTTATTACTGGGAATTTGTAATCAGCTTCTAGACAAGATGACCCAGAGATTTTTTTTCCCTTCTTATCTGCTATCAAGTAAGTTCATAAACTACAAGTGATCTTTTGAACTTAAGACGGACTTTGGATTTACTATGAGGCCACATAAAGATCACAAGTGCACGGCATTTAAATCAACGTCACCTATAATGTTTACAGTCTTATGGGCGCTCTTATTAGGGTGAGACAGAAGGCAGGGAGTGTCATCCTAGGCTTGTCCATCCTATACTTTCTGGTTTGAAGAGATTCTCCAGAATGATGAACCTGGAATTCTTTTTCTTTTTTTTTAAGAATTATTTATTTATTTATTTATGATAGACATAGAGTGAGAGAGTGAGAGAAAGGCAGAGTGTGTCACAGGCAGAGAGAGAAGCAGGCTCCATGCCGGGAGCCTGACGTGGGACTCGATCCCGGGACTCCAGAATCGCGCCCTGGGCCAAAGGCAGGCGCTAAACTGCTGAGCCACCCAGGGATCCCCTGAACCTGGAATTCTTAATCTTACTTTCTCTTTGTCATTTGTTGATATTTCACAGTCTTTATCTTTTCTTTATTCTTTTTGTGATTTGATCATAGGTTGCTGCTGCTGTCATTGCTGTTGGGAGCTCACTGTGGGCCTTGGTCTTTTCCTATAAGCTACGTTGGTTCTTGCTTACATGCTCATTTGGGATGGAAACTAGGAATAGACTGTCTGCATAGCCAACCCCTCTCTGGGAACATTCACCCCCATTATGTGGAGGTTCTGGCCAGGGGTGGTCGTAGTGGGTCAGGCTTGTATGTGCAGCACCAACCCTGGCTACAGCTAACTGGTATGGATCCAAACTGGATCAGTCAGTTCCTTCCCAGGAATCTCAATTTGGTAAAGAGAGGGAGAGAATGAGAATGAGAGAGAGCAAGAGAGAGAGAGATAGAAAGAGAACGAGAGAGCGCTCATACTTTTCTTTCAAAGTGGCTGAGCCAGTGACACATACTCAGTGTCACATTGTCTGGGAAGGAGGAAAAGCCTGTACACAGACACACACAGCAAAGCGTGAAGATGAGAGATGAAGATGGAGTCAGGTTACTGTGTACTCTGAAGAGCAGTCCCCAACCTCTGGCTGCTGTGGTTCCCCACAATTCCCTGATTCTTATTCCTTCTGATGCTGGAATTCCATGACACACCCCAGGATCCTTCCAATAAACTGTCTTTTGTTGCTTAAGCCAGTGAGGCTTATTTACTCCAGAAGGACCTTAGCCAACTGTGTTACTGTGATTTATAATGAGAAATCATATATTTGGGTTTGCCCCCCTCCCTGGTACAGAGCTCTTAAAACTCTTGGAATGTCTTTTGTTATATTAATGAGGTGATTTTGGGGAAGCACCTGAGAGGGCCTGGGGGCCTAGAGAACTGACCTGGTGATGAGAGGGTTAGAACTTTCAGTCCCTACCCTCGTCCTCTGGAGAAGGGACAGAGGCTGGAGGTTGACTTCACCAATGGCCGATGACTTAGTCAATTGTGCTGACATAAAGAAACCCCCATAAAAACCCAAAGGGACAGAGTTCGCAGAGCTTCCACATGGGTAAACATGTAGAGAGCTGGGGAGCATGGCTTTCTGGGAAAGAGCATGGAAGCTCCACACCCTTCTCCCCCCAGGCCTTGCCCTATGAACCTCTTCTGTCTGTTCATCCTGAGTTACATTCTTTTATAATAAATCAGTGATCTAGTAAGTAAACTATTTATTTTCAGTTCTGTGAGCCACTGGAGAAAATGAATCCAACCCCAGCTGGGTATCATAGGGACCACTGATCTATATATGGCTGGTCAGAAGCACAGGTAATAGGCACCCGGATTTGCAGTGGCATCTGATGAAGGAAGGAGGACAATCTTATGGGACTGAGCCCTTAACCTCTGGGATCTGATGCTGTCTTCAGGTAGATCAGAAGTGTCAGAAGTGAGTTAACTGCTTGGTGGTGTGGGAAAAACACACATCAGAAATGAACGAATCAATACATCTTGTTTTAGAATCCTTGAACAGACCTTTCTAGGTGGCCACATTAATTTAATTTTATTCTTTTTTTTTTTTTTTAAGTAGGCTCCATGCCCAGCACGGAGCCCAACTTGAGGCTTGAACTCATCCCCTTGAGAACAAGACCTGAGCTGAGATCAAGAGTCGGATGCTTAATGGACTGAGCCATCCTGGCACCCCTCATTAGTTTTATTTTAAAATTCATTCATTTCTCCCCATATTCCCCCCTCACTGAGCTCATTAGTAATGCATAGTTAGAATTTTGTCTTTTAAATCTTTTTCCATTCCCCTTGAATCAGCTTTCCTTTAGAATCTCCGTTCACAGCATTTTTCCTTCTCTATGCCTTTTTTTTAATGTTATCTTTTTTTTTTTTAATTTTTATTTATTTATGATAGTCACACAGAGAGAGAGAGAGAGAGAGAGGCAGAGACACAGGCAGAGGGAGAAGCAGGCTCCATGCACCGGGAGCCCGACGTGGGATTCAATCCCGGGTCTCCAGGATTGCGCCCTGGGCCAAAGGCAGGCCCCAAACTGCTGCACCACCCAGGGATCCCCTCTATGCCTTTTGAAATGTATCTTTCTCACATCTATAGGCTGTATGAGGCCATACCTACAAGTGGATGGATTCAGAGCAGTGTTCCCCTCTCCCAAGCCCTGCTTCCTTTCCATTCTGACACTGAGCAAGGTGGGTCAAGACTGCGTGAGATGCTGGCTTCAAAGTGAATGAGGTTTGCAGCTGACTTCTGGACAATTATCTATTTTTCTTCCTAAGCGGCTTAGCGCTGTCATCTTGGATGTTTATGATGAGTGACTGACTCCTGCCAACACACTGGTATAAATCTTTTTAAAGCCCAGTGTAACCATAGACTAAACATCCTTAAAAGATACTTTATACACCTGCCACCAGATGGTGGGATGGGAGGGAAGACAATGTTGAAGACCCTTAAGGTGAACATTCTAGTTTCACTGGAAGCCAAGGAAGAGGACCATACGTGGGGAAAACAGGCTCTAAATCCTTGCTGGCCATGCTAGGAGTCTGGTGGGGAAGGGTCTGTGCTGGGGGAAACACAGGACCTCTGAATGGAGAGCATGCCCTACAAAAAGGCATGTTACGAACATAATAAGAGAGATGGGTAAAAGCGTCTGCAGCCAGACAAAGGTGATCTAAGACAATTATGAGAGTTCTGGAATCACAAAGTGACAAGAACCTCAAAATAGAAAAATGGCTTGGAAGATGAGAATATTAAAAAAAAATTAAAAAGGTAGTAAGAGGGGAATGGTACATCTGCAGAGCAGAATTTCATAGTTACGGAAAGTGACCTTATAAAATTATATAAATAAAAATATTGTGCAGCCACTAGGTTTAAAAGCAGGTTACAAAAGAGTATATTCTGTTAGAGAGATACATAAATATTCTGGAAAGATATGTAAAACCAGTGCTTCTCAGACTTTAACATGCATACAAATCTGCATATTGATCAAATCAAGGCATCTGGTTAAAATTCAGATTCTGATTCTGTAGGTCTGGAGTGGAGGTGAAGCCGGCGCTGCTGGTGCCTGGGCCACGCGTCGTGGCCGGGGAAGACACCCAGGTATCAACAGTCATGCTTAATGGGTGAGGAGACTACTTACTACAATTTCCTTCTTCCCCTTCAACTTATATCTATTTCTAACTTGAGTTTAAAAAGGAAAATTAAAAAAAAATAAATTAAAAAAATAAAAAATAAATAAAATAAAAAATAAAAAGGAAAATTAGGGCAGCCCCAGTGGCTTAGCGGTTTAGCATCTCCTTCAGCCTGGGGCATGATCCTGGAGACCCCGGATCGAGTCCCACTTCGGGCTCCCTGCATGGGGCCGGCTTCTCCCTCTGCCTGTGTCTCCGCCCCGCCCCCCCCCTCTCTGTGTCTCTCATAAATAAATAAAATCTTAAAAAAAAGGAAAATTAATGGGTATGTGTTATTTTATATTATAATAAAACAACATTAATTATTCTAAAGAGAGAAAAGAGGGGAAGCAAACCTAGAGGATGTGCTAGATGCAAGGGGACCTGATGTAAAAGCCAAGCAAAGGAGGAAATGCACGCCTGAGAAAAGGCGAGCAGCCAGGGGAAGCCAGGAGTAGAAGGCCAACTTGCTTGGGTCTGTGGAATAAACAGACACAATAAACAGACACGTTTGATGTGGAAAGAAAATAAAAAGAAGCTCAGGGAGAGGTGCAGACGTGAGCTGGAGGGTGGGTGCAGGGGTGCAGGCGGCTGGCCTTGCCAGGTGCCCACAGGAGTCCACTTGGGCCCGTGCAACCTCCTACCCCTGAGACCGAAGAGCTTGTGAGAAGGGTTTGTCCTACCTCTCCAGCTTGAAAGAACAAGGAATGGAATCTGCACGCAACTAGAAAGCTAATAGAAACTTTTAGAAAGGCAGGCCATGGCTTGTGCCTAAACTCAGAATATCATGGAACGGGATGACTCCCAGGAATGTAGGAGAGAGGGACTCTCAAGACTGTGACTTGGCCAAACGGGATGGGATGACTCCCAGGAATGTAGGAGAGAGGGACTCTCAAGACTGTGATTTGGCCAAACGGAGCCGGGCTCTCCACCTCATGGGACTTGGGTAGGGCCTTTGTCCCCAAGAAGTCTGCATAGAGAAGAAGCGATTCTCTCCTGCAGAGAATACAGCCTCAGCCCTCGCCCCGGGAAGGCACTGACTGTCACCGGTGACGATAACAGAAGTGACTGTGGTGAGAGCCCTGTTGTTTGACACAAAACACTGAGTGACAAGCCACTGATTGCACAGGGCGGCATCACCGGGGAGGGGGTGAAATTCAGGTGTTCCCCATTCCTTAACCAACCCCGAGGGCAGGTGCTGTTTATTATCAGCCACTATTCACTGCCTTGCACCACTAAAACAGGTGCAAAAATCATGCGGTGACGTCAACACACCATGGAGGAGCTACCCCATGGCTGGGACAGAGCCATCCGGATGGCAGCCTGCCCTCTGCTGGACATGATGATGACAATTTGGGTGAAAGGGGAAGGAAGAAAAGTCTCAGGATCAGAGAGAAATCCTGGCCCAGGCCAGGAGTCCACAAACACAAACACAAAGGGTGGGGTGGGGGGAATGCAGGAACTTAGAGAAGAGTCAATGGATGGATATAGGGGTAAATCACCTGCAGACTACCTAGTATTTGATGAACTCTGAAAAAGATCACTAGATGCCACTTTGAGCAACGCCCTGCAGCTCCCTTCCTTTCCCTCAACCCTTTATGGGGCTTTCCCCTAGATCCATTCTTCCTCCACGGTTCACGCTTCCATCCACCAAGAAATCGAAGCCTTTTCTGGTACAGCCTATTTAGGGAGCTGTTTGACTTGAGGAGGTCTGAAGCACTGGCTCACGGGAGGCCTGTCAGGGCCAGGAGGCGCCAGGAGGACTTGGCAGCGGGCATCGCCCACCTCCTGCTCCCTGGCTCAGCCCCGGGGCTCCCACGTCTCCGCACTCCCACCTGTCCACTCCCTCTCTGCCACCTGACGGGCTCCTCTTCCAATAGGGTGCTTGCACCTGGGATTCAACGCTCCCGTGCCTTGGGCCCTCCTTCCTCCCTCCCTCCAATTATTCTGAAGCCCTTTTCCACGGCGTCATCTGAGCCTCTCTGTTTCTAACACTTAGAAGGTTTCAGACTAAGGTGTGCAGGCTTGTGGTGCAATCACGACTCTTAGCTCTAAAATCCCCTCTTTCAAAAACCTTGACCATTTTGCAGGAGTGTCCTCGCATTGGGTGAACAGCTCTCAAATATCTTGAACGTCTTGCCTGATTTCGGCCTCCTCTTTCTACATAGAAAGTTCTAGGCTTTCTTCTATTTTTGGGTGCAGGCTACTCCGTCCTGGGATCCGTTTCAGAGTGCTCTACGGCTCAGTGCTGGCGTTAAGAAGTGAGATGAACACCAGAAAGCCAACGAGGCAAATCCGTACGTATCCCAGGCAGCCCCTGTGACGCACAGATTCCTTCCTGAACAGAAGCATTAAAAGATCCTGAACCCAGGTGAAAGCTTGCCTAAGTAGTGATTTTTTTTTTTTTTAGAAAAGGACATACACCGCTTTCCATACTGTTTTACATTAAGCCAAATCTCAAAAAAAAAAAAAAAAAATCCTGAAGCCTCCAGTTATGGAATGGATAAGTCACAGAAATAAAAGGTCCTGGGCCCCCTGGGTGGCTCAGTGGGTGAGCACCTGCCTTCAGTTCAGGTTGTGATCCCGGGGTCCTGGGATCGAGTTCTGCACTGGGCTCCCCGCAGGGAGCCTGCTTCTCCCTCTGCCTGTGTCTCTCATGAATAAATAAAATCTTAAAAAAAAAAAAAAGAACTAAAAGGTCCTGCATAGGGAATGTAGTCCGTGGTCGTGTGATAGTGCTGCATGGTGACAGATGGTCGCTACACATGTGGTGAGCACAGCATACTGCACGGACTTGTCAAATCACGATGTCATACACCTGACACTAAAGTAACATTGTGTGTCGACTCTACTCCAATTTAAGAAAACCCAACAATGAAAGCTGCCTTTTGTTTTGTCTGAAGATCTAATTGGTTTTGTTAAATGCTTCATGAGTCAGGGAGTTCCCTCTAGCAAGTGGAGAGAAGCTCCTGAAGCTACCGTTTCAAGCACTGATATTGAAAAATAATTAAAAAAATAAAAAAAATTTTGACTACTTTTTAATTTTTAAAAAGCCTAACCTTTGATAACTTCCTCCTCTTGTTAAACTGAGTACACCTCTGTGATGTTGTGATATGGTAAGAAATATCGATTTGGTCTTCCCTCCTGGTTCTTAACATAAGAGCTCCTAAAATCCTTGAAATTTCTCTCTTTTTTATTTTTATTTTTTTAAACATTTTTTAAAATTTTTATTTATTTATGATAGTCACAGAGAGAGAGAGGCAGAGACATAGGCAGAGGGAGAAGCAGGCTCCATGCACCGAGAGCCCGACGTGGGATTCGATCCCGGGTCTCCAGGATCGTGCCCTGGGCCAAAGGCAGGTGCCAAACCACTGCGCCACCCAGGGATCCCTCTCTCTCTTTTTTAAAAGATTTTATTTTTATTTATTCATCAGAGACACACAGAGAGAGGCAGAGACACAGGCAGAGGGAGAAGCAGGCTCCCCAGGGGGAGCCTGATGCAGAACTCAATCCCAGGACCCAGGGGGATCATAACCTGAGTCAAAGATAGAGGCTCAACCATTGAGCCACCCAGGTGCCCCAAATCCTTGGAATCTGAGTGAAAGAGGTGACAGTGACATCTTTTCTTATTCATAAGGTGCCTCTTGCAACCACACCTCAGTTTATGCTAATGAAGTAACTCTTGAGGATGGGGCTGGTTGCCACAGGAAGCAATCAGAGGGTTGGAAATTTCAGCCCCACCTCCAACCTCCAATGGTCAATGACCAATGATTTCATAAATCCATACTCTGTAATGGAACCCCACCCCCCTAAAAATCCTAAACAATGAAGTTCAGAGAAATTCTGGGTTGGTGAACACATAAAGGTGCGGGGAAGGTGGTGCACCTGGGAAAGCCTGGAAGCTTTGATCACCTGCCCTATACCTGCCCATGCATCTCCTCCATGTGGCTGTTCCTGTGTATCCTTTATAATCAACTGGTAATATTAAGTTTCTTGCACATGTGATCCAACTCCTCTGTATCTGTAGGCTCTGGATGCTGTTCTAGCAAATTACTGCACCTGAGGAGGGGGTCATGGGAACCTCGGATTCAGGCTGGTGAGAAGTTCCAGAGGCCTAGACTTGGGACTGTCTGAGGTGGGGCCAATCCTGGGACCCTGAGACCTTAACCTGCGATGTCTGGCACGAATTCTGGAAAAATGTCAGAATCACTTGGTGTGAGGAAAACCTCCACGCATTTCGTGTGTGAGAAGCTTTGTGAGTAAAAACCAGTTCATAATAGCATGGGCCACCGTTTGGTGTCGACTTGGGTCCGTCACGATGAGTATCTGTGCTTATGTGCTTTTATGGCACGATAGTGTCGTTAGGGATTACTAAATAAGATAGGGTTGTCTACTGCTCAGTGGCCCCAGCTTCCTACTTAAAAAAAAAACCCAGACATTAATTCTGTGAGCTCCTTCCTCTGTTCTATAGGACTCTAAATATATCTGCTTCTAGAAGTGCTTCCTGAGTCTTTCTCTTAGGCTGTCCACTGTAACCTCTTGCTAGTTTGCAGTCAGGATAAAGCCAATGCCCCAAATCGCCAGTCATCCTAGATGGATATGCAATTCCAAGTCTCCAGACTCTGGCCTGAAAGTGGCTCCATGCTGGGCACGTCGACAGACCTTTACGTCAGTTAAGTCTCTAAGTTTTTTACTTTATTGTTTTATTTGGTTAATTTTTAAATTTATGCTCAAAGAAAGTACAATAAGGAAACTTCCTAACAGAAAGCTTTATGAGCAAAGAAAATACCAGTGAAGACATGAACTGCCAGGGATACTCCCAGGGAACAGGAACTGGCACTTTTACACGTGTTAAATAAGACCACGTCTACTTTTGGTCCAGTGAACTTTGACTATGGACTGTTGGCACACTCATCTATAGGATGAGGGTCAAACTTATCCTAAAATAAAGTACTGAATGTTATTATTCCCATTATATCCTAGATCCCAGAATTTCGTTCCATAATTTCTCAGCTCTGTTTTTTTTTTTTTTTTTTAATTTCTCAGCTCTTGATATTAGAAGATGTCAGTGAAAGTGATCTTGAATGAGTCACACTGCTTTTCTCAAGGGACTGAAGCCACCCTCCATCCTGCAGCCTGACCTGATTCTCTTCATCAGCGGCTGTGCTGCTCTGGGACACCTGCTGTTTCCACAATGGATACAGATTAGAGTCTAAAGCCTCAGGCTGCCCATCAGACACCCCAACAGCTTGGTCCCCATGTACTCTGCCAAACTAACCCTCCACTCCGTCGTCTTCTCCTCCTGTCCCCAGCCACCCCACACACACCGTCCCTGGAACCCCACTGACCCAGGCTGCCCCCAGACCTTGAAGATGTTCTTGCTGCCTGGATTCCTTCTCCCTCCACACCTGCCAGTCAAAGTCTTCCAAAATCTCTACTTTCATCCACTCCAAGAAGGACTCAGGAGGCTCTTCTACTTTGCTAGGCATGCTTGCTCCCTCCCTCCCCGCCTCCTACCTAATTTCTTGTATTAACACCCCACAGTCAGGGCTGTTTCGGAATGTGCTGGAAAGCGCTCGGCTTTCCGCATACCTCCCAGACCAGGAGCTGAAAAGTAAGGGAAAGGGGTAGAGACCCAAGTCTTGTGCACGGACAACCATGCCAGGGCTTTGCCCTGCCACCCCCTTATTTCTGCATACTCACGGTTTCCACAGTTGAGACCACCAAGCCCAAATGGGCAACTGCAAGTCAACAACAACAACAAAAGAACGAGAATTAATTTTAAAAGTCAAAAGAAATAACTGAGGCAATCTACCCAAGTAACTTACTTATTAAAGATTTATTTTAATTAATTTATTTTAGTTTCAGAGGTAGAGTTTAGTGATTCATCAGTTGCATATGACACCTGTGCTCATTCCATCATGTGCCCTTCTTACTGCCCATTAGCCAGTTATGCCATCTCCCCACCACCACCCCTCCAGCTACCCTCAGTTGTTTCCTAGAGTTAAGAGTCTCTCATGGCTTGCCTCCCTCTCTTTTTCATCCTATTTTATTTTTTCTTCCTTCCCCTGTGGATCCTCTGTTTTGTTTCTTAAATTCCACATATGAGTGAAATCATAGGATATTTGTCTTTCTCTGATTGACTTATTTCACTTAGCAAACACCCTCTAGTTTCATCCATGTTGTTACAAACCCAAGTAACTTCTAAATAAGTTCAAATTCATCAGAATAAATGAGCAGGGAGCCTACCTCATACAGGTTTCATTTTCAAGCCTATATCCATCTTCGCATGCTAAAAGAGAAAAGGAAAATCCATGAATATGATCCAGGTTGGCCCAAACTGACAGTTATTAGACACCAGCCGCTTTAAAGTCCACAAGAATCTTCTAGAACCAGAAGTTTACAAATAGCTTTAGAATTATCTATAACCGGGGGATCCCTGGGTGGCTCAGCGGTTTAGCGCCGCCTTCAGCTCAGGGCGTGAACCTGGAGACCCGGGATTGGGATCGAGTCCCGCATCGGGCTCCCTGCAAGGAGCCTGCTTCTCCCTCTGCCTGTGTCTCTGCCTCTCTCTTTCTCTGTGTCTCTCATGAATAAATAAAATCTTAAAAAAAAAAAAAAAGAATTATCTATAACCTGTCAGCTCAACTCTTAATTTTATCACAAAATTGTCTTAAACCTATGAGTGGCTCTCAGTTTGCCATGTATAAGAAAAAAAGGATCGTGATAGCAATCGTAATATCTACCTTATAGTTTCTTGGAGGGAATTAAGTAGAGCAAGGCATGCAAATGGCTTGGCATGGTGCCTGGCACATAATTACCACTGAATAAATGATTATAGTTATTACTGTCCAACGAATGCAATTCTTTTGGGAAGTTCTCTGTGGCCCGTGTACCATCCTTCCATATGCACAAAGACAAATGATCTACCTTCTTTAACGTAAGTCAAACCTTTGACCTGCTGTTGACTCCATCAACCCCTTCCAAGAGGAAGAAGGAGCTGTGCCATCCTCTGGGACACTGTCCTGGTGGGTGCCTCAATTTTCATAGGAGAATGCTCGCCCTGTCTATCGTCTGTGCAGGGGATTCTGGACATACGTAGGGGAGTGCTAATCAGCACAGCACCCAAGAACATAATGTGGAACCCTCTGGTGGTGCTGCTCAGGGACTGAAGGGCTGTGGCCCAGCCATTCCTGGGGTCAGCAGTTCTTGAATTTATTTGAACACAGAACATTTCCAACACTAAATAAGCTGATGGAACAGCATGAACTATAATGCATGCTGAGATGAAAGCAGACAATAAAAAATGGCTTCATAGTCAAATTCATCGCTGCAAGAAGTGATAGAAATTCGTTTCATGAATAATGTACGATACACACTGCATAAAAGATCACAGATAAGAGAAGGTACATAGCGTAGAGCGGGGATCCCTGGGCAGAGAGACACATGCTAATGGTGAGATGTGCGTGTCAGCAGTGCACACCGCTGGGGCGGGGGGTTGGTGCACACCCTCCTGGGCCGGGACGGGAGCTCTCTCGGAGGCATTCTGGATGCTCTGTTACGGATTAACGCCTAATAATATCAACTTAGGTAGATGCACTCAGTGCTGCTCTTCCTTCTGTTTTTAATGTTAAATGCTAAATTTTTCTGGCATCTATTTTGTTGTCAGAGATCACTGACATGTCACTAGAGTTGACTGGAACAGTTCAGAAAATGCTGCTCTAAATAGTCTGCGATTCTCTTACAGCAAGCAGATCGTGAGAGCTGCAAGCCTGGACTGAGCTGTTCTGGCTCCACAGAGCTTTTCTTTTCTTTTTATTATTATTATTATTTAAAAAATGTTTTTATTGGAGTTCAATTTGCTAACATATAGCACAACACCCAGTGCTCATCCTGCCAAGTGTCCCCCTCAGTGCCCGTCACCCAGTCACCCCAACCCCCTGCCCACCTCCCCTTCCACTACCCCTTGTTCGTTTCCCAGAGTTAGGAGTCTCTCATGTTCTGTCTCCCTCACTGATATTTTCACTCATTTTCTCTCCTTTCCCTTTATTCCCTTTCACTAATTTTTATATTCCCCAAATGAATGAGACCCTATAATGTTTGTCCTTTTCTGATTGACTCATTTCACTCAGCATAATACCCTCCAGTTCCATCCACATTGAAGCAAATGGTGGGTATTTGTCGTTTCTAATGGCTGAGGAATATCCCATTGTATACACAGACCACAGCTTCTTTATCCAGCATCTGTCGATGGACACCGAGGCTCCTTCCACAGTTTGGCTATTGTGGACATTGCTGCTATAAACATCAGGGTGCAGGTGTCCTGGCGTTCATTGCATCTGCATCTTTGGGGTAAATCCCCAGCAGTGCAATTGCCGGGTCATAGGGCAGGTCTATTTTTAGCTCTTTGAGGAACCTCCACACAGTTTCCAGAGTGGCTGCACCAGGTCACATTCCCACCAACAGTGCAAGCGGGTTCCCCTTTCTCCACATCCTCTCCAACATTTGTTGTTTCCTGCCTTGTTAATGTTCCCCATTCTCACTGGTGTGAGGTGGGATCTCATTGTGGTTTTGATTTGTATTTCCCTGATGGCCAGTGATGCGGAGCATTTTCTCATGTGCTTGTTGGCCATGTCTATGTCTTCCTCTGTGAATCCACAGAGCTTTTCCTGAGCTACATTCTCTTGCATTAGGGGCTCTTATAAATAGCAGCAGCATTGGGGAAATCCCTGGGACTTGCTGCCACGATACCATACGGTAACCTCTCAATGAGGACGCCCCAAAGAAAGTTCCCTTGGGCCTTCGGTCCTAAAAAGATGAGGATGCTTCTGAACAATTGTACTTTATTTTATGGACACTGACTCTTTCTAAAGCCCTATTTCTCTCTTTGCCTCGGTATCCAGGAAGCTCAGAACTTGAGCGAGTGGCCTACCTTTAGCAAACATGTAGGACCTGATAGCCTATCTTTCTGCATCTTTTGCAACAAAGTAGGGCAAAATCGTCACATCTGCTTTAGGGAAGGAGGAACGAGGCCCCTCTCCCATATCTTTGACACCTTTGAGTCTCCTGGGGCCTTCTCTAAGGAACAAGCTGGGCACTCCTGCTTCCCTGGGTGTGGAGAGCATCATGCCCTGGCAGTCCTCATGCTACAGCAGCTTGTGGGAGCCGGAAAGCCACCCCTGAGCGCCCCATGCATGGCTGTGTCTGCAGGCAGCTTCACAGGCACCGCTGGTGTGCCCGTGACTCATCCCCATCCATCTCAGCACTGAGGCAGGCTGATGTCACACCAGCCTGTTCTATTCTGAACACTTCTTCCTGGAAATGTTTTTACATCAGATCTACCCACCCAACCCTCATCTGCTGGGTGGGAGCTTTCCACCCTGTGGCTGTCATCCAGCCAGACGTAACGTCCATCTGTTGTCCTGCCTACAAGCTGATGGGCTGGGCTGTTTTCACTTGGCTTCAGAAGTGGCCCGACTTCCTGGTGTTAATGGTACTTCTTTACTTCAAATGGGTTTGTTCAGTCATTTCATCAAAGACAGAGTGACCACGGTTCTTGGAGGAAAAGCTCATCATAAGATGCTCCAGTGCTCCTTAGGCTCTAGCTCCTCTTCACATACTAGCAGGACTCTGACCCATGGGGCACTGAAGACAAAAACGAATGTAGCAACAGCTGGTAGTAGTGCCCAGGCCAGGCTTCCCATACTGAACTAGTCAATGCAAATCTCTGGCCCTTTTATAAGTAAGTGGGGAGTCTTCAAGACTCTTGTTTCCAAGACCTCCTACTCTTGTCCGATCCCATTTGCAGACCCGTCATCCATTTGTTAACTCGACAGACATTTGTTAAAGCCGACAGACATTTGTTAAAGCCCACATTTGTGCTAAGGATATTCTAGACATAGGTCTGGCTTTCAAGGCATTGGTGAGAGAAAGAGGCCTGTCAGAAGGACACCTACTTTAATTTTAGGATGCTTTGGAAGTCTGAAGACACGGGGAAGCTATTTTATGTGAGGACTATGTATGTGTACAACAGAGAGCAATATAGGCTTGCTAACGTATAGCTTTAGGAAACACACCCACACACCCCTATCCTCCATCTATACTGAGGACTGACCTCAGATTTGAGGTGTCCAAAAGGGGCTTTATTTTAAACACCTCTGTGCTCCAGCACCAATGGCCAGAAGGTGTCACTGCAACCCATCAGAACCCAGCCAACAGGGCTGTGGCCCAAGGAGCTGCCGATTCCATTCATCAGAGGCCTGGTGGCCACGGATGAAAGTCCAACCAACAAGGATACTGCAGAAATGAGGCTTTGCAGGGACCTTGGCAACAAGCCCGAGAGCTGACCAAGGAATCCTCGTGCTGCATCTTGGCTCGTTACTTGATAAACAGAAGGTTGCTGGATGCTGTGTCATTGCATCTGGAAACATCTTTGACAGTCCTGCTATCGCTAGTGCTAGTCTATCAGCCAGACAGTTAAGAAATTGCTGACTTGGAAACAAAGGCAATCGGCGGGGGCCAGCCAGAAGCAAAGGTGGCAGGGCTGTCAGAGACTCCAGAGACTCGGTGCACCGGGGCCACCACTCCCATGGGCCCCATTTCTGTCCATTACCTTCCCAGCCCCCCAGCATGTGGATTTAGCAGAGTTCACCTTCCCACAAGAAGCGGGGTTCAACAAGCCCCAGTTTCCAAGAAGAGCGAGGACTACTTTGCATGAAACCAGGTAAGATGGAACAAGGAAGAGTCATTTCTTTGCATCAAAGAGGCGGACTGACTGTGCGCTGATAAACGCCGGGAGGCCGTCGTGCCTCAGGACTGCAGGCCAGCACACGGGGTCAGCCTCCCCTGCCGAGCCCACCACAGGGCCTGCGTGTGCAGCACACGGTGCGCGCTTTCAAAGCCCCTGTGCATAAACCTCAGTCAGGAGGTCTGAAGGTCAGTGTGCTTTCATCCTCTCCTGATGGAACCAGTCCTCTACCGGGAAGTCCTGATAGAAGTAAGTGGCACGGCCCCTCTCCCTAGCATGTGACTTTTACTCAGAGTCCAGCAACACAGTCACCAGCAGGCGCTGGCCAAGCAGGAAACCTGTCCCTTTTACATTCTAATGTGATGTAATGCTTGGAGCTACCTGACGGACTTTGTGTCTGTAGCTAGTTTGGGGATTACAAATTCCAGCAGGCTTTTATAAAGTCAGGGCTCGGGACTTGCATTAGTTTTGCCTTCAAGTGGCATCCCTGCCGCGCACTCACTGAGCACCCTCTGTTTCTAACTGAACAAATGTTAGTCCCACCTAAATGGTTAGCAGAATTACCTTTCTGCCCTCACACCCTTTGTGAAAACTTTAAAACTGGAACTCACTAAATCGGCCCCATCCTGCGTGAAATACCAGGGAGATGCTAATGGCTTACAAAGCACCTCCATAGGGCAGCCTCGGTGGCTCAGCGGTTTAGCACCGCCTTCAGCCCAGGGTGTGATCCTGGAGCCCTGGGATCGAGTCCTGCATCGGGCTCCCTGCTTCTCCCTCTGCCTGTGTCTCTCCCTCTCTCTCTCTGTCTGTCTGTCTCTCATGAATAAATAAATAAAATCTTAAAAAAAAAAAAAGCACCTCCATATACACGGCCTTCCTCAATCCCTAGAACATCCAATGGAGCACCGCTATACCCATTTCACAGAAGGGGAAACTGAGGCTCAGCGAAGCAAAGCTGTCTTGCCCAAGACGATACATGATCTGCAAGGCAGAGTCGGGCGCTGACTCCCCTGAGCCTTGGCAGTACTTGGTCCACTGGGCCTCAGCTGCCTCTAAAAGGGACAGGCCTGACTCCGTGTTGGGTTTCCGTTTATGAAGATTAGCAGACAATAGAATAAAGCTTTGGGAATTAAAACGATAATTTTCCTAACTTCCCCTAAGTGAAAAAAAAAAAAAAAAAAAGAAAGAAAAAAAAAGTCCCTGCCATAGGCATTCCTATTCTCTCTTCTTTTCCTCTGAATGTGATTGGCCGGACCAGCTGCACCACTCAGAGACAGCACTATTGTTCGAAGGAGATAACACAGTCCGTGGGCAAAATACCAAGTTACCCGCAGCTGAGAACGGGCACAGCCAGAGCAGAGAGTTTGGGGCAGAGGAAAGCGTCTTCCCTGCGCCGGGTCGGGCTGCAGGCCCGCCCCCCCCCCCCCCCGCTCTCCCCCCCCCCCCCCCCCCCGCCCCCGGCCCCGAGAGCTTGCTGGCACCTCGGCAGGAGTGATCCATCTTGTTGAACTGGAAGTAGCCCGACTTGCATTGGCACAGGGCGACGCCGTCCAGGTCTGTGCAGATGGAGGTCTCTCTGTCACATTCTGGAGTCTTCCGCTTGCACAGGCTGCCCGCTAGAATGCAAAAACAAGACGGTGAAACAAAACCAAACCTCCTCCGCGTCAAACCTTGAGATGCATGAACTTTTCTATTTAAAGAGGCCCTGGGAACTGTTTCCAGAAAGTCGACCTGCTGCAAGGCTCCCTTCAGAGGCCCACTCGGGGACCTTCCCTGTCGCCCCACAGCCCGTCCCCCGAGCATGCCACGGGACAGAGGTGCAGACAAAAGACACAGGCCTGGCGCCCGAGACCCCGGCACCCACTGTAAACACGACCCTGGACGCGGGGACGTCTTCCGTAACCCCCCGCTGGAGGGGCGGGCACAGAGCCAGGAATCGTGCCCAGGCCCCGTGAGGAAGCCGTGAAGCTCACACCTGTCCCACGTGGACGCCTGCCTCTGAGTCTGCTCTGTGTCTGCGCGTCCTGGAGGGAGGCAGAGGGTGGCCGCTTGCCCACAGATGTGTTCCGAGGGTCGGACGCCCCAGCATCACGTTCTTTGATTAGGTTCCCTGTCTGTCTCCCCACTACTCTGGCGGTTTCTGGGGGCTTATGCATCTCTGGGGCTTTGGGACCTTGCACGGAGATGGTCACACCTTGCACGCTGAAGTCTGCTGTTGGGCCCTGGGTCCCCAGGCCATCACCACGGGGGTTGGGGGCAGAGGAGGGCAGAGGAGGCTTGCTACCTCCCTCCCTTTAGGGCTTTACTTTCTACATACAAATCTGCTCGGCTTGTCCAGCTCTGGACACACGGGCCGCGCTCATTTCATGGAGGACAAAAGTTATCTCCTTATTATCAGAAAGTGTTCATGGTTGGGCATGTGGCCCTCTCCGAGGCTGTGTACGGCGGGCCCTCTCCGAGACTGTATACAGCAGGCCCTCTCTGTATGCAGGGGACATACCAGGGGAAGCTTACTATCTAAGGCCTGACAAAAACACACATGTGAATGGGGGACACAGAGAGCAGAACAAAAACCAGCAGCTAACTGGAGAGTGAGCAGAGCTCCTTTCCAACCAGCTCAAGGGGAGGGCAATGCTGAGATCCGCTCTTGCTGCCAGGAGGTGAGTGCAAGTTGCCAACGGGGAGGGCCGCTGAAGCGCAGTGTGTGCATATCATGCAGGGAGGCATGGTCCCCCTTCTCCCACCTTACAGAAGACACCAACGATTCAAAAACCAGGTACCGGCTCTCATTGTGGCAAAACTGCCCCTCCTGTGATGACGTGAGGCGCCACCCATGCCAGGTCCCTGCATCTGCCTCCTTTCCTGAGTCCCGAGAGCTTGGGACCTGCTGGATGGCCTGGTCACAGGGAGGTAAGTTTAGGACACAGCTTTGGTTTTCATCACTGCATTTCCTGCCTTTATCATTGGAAGCTGGCTGGCTAAAGCAGAACTCTCTTTGTGTGTATGATAGAATTTCCTTTGTTTATTGTGAAAAGTTTGTATTTAAGAGAGAAAATTTAAAAAAAAAAAAAAAAAAAAAAGGAAAAATCTCACCAGGATAACTGCAACGCTGGCACTAGAGAGGTACCAACCCCCACAGTTCCTCCCCTAAACTTGGTGAGAGCTTTGCCAGTCCTCAAGCCTTAACATAAATACTTTTGGGGCAAAAGGCTGGTGCTAGCTTTGTCCAGCAGCCAGCCTGGGTTGCCTGTCCCGATTAGATATTTTCTGGAAGCCAATGTCACATTTTCCTTCCATCCTGCTCATTAATCTAGCCTGCTGGCAAATACCACTCGCCCCACTGAAGCAACTCTTCCTTGCACAGAAGCAAGGAAAGTTGGCCTTGCCTCTGCAACAGAGGAGTTGCTCTCCTAAAAATCCTTAAAGAACATCCTGTCGTAGGTCAATCAAATGCTACCACATCGAATCTCATTTTCATTTCAAGCCTGGCAATGTGATTTTTCTACAACCACAATTCCCATGGTCGTTCCGGGGCATAACATCCGCCTGACAGACAATGAGAACGTATGTACATCTGAGGCTGCGACGCTCCTTGGGGGATTTCCAAAGACTCTAAACCTTTGGAGGCATGAGAGCTGCAGTTCTTTGGAAGGTGAAGAACTGAGGAAGCGGATATTTTGCGAATTGAATGGTGAAGACCTGCCCTTCCAATGGCATTGTTCAGAGTAGCCCAGTGCTGCCCATATGTTGGAAATACTCAGATGTCAGAACATGACCCCTCCTGCTTGTCAGAGCTACGGCTCCAGCACTCAGAAAGGTGAGCAAGAAAGAGACAAAGCTCGGTATGCTGGCAAAACCTGGAGAAGAACTGGGAGGGAAAACAGAGAAATGAGACTCTTCAGCCAAGATACATGGTTGTCTTTGTTTTCAAGGGCTTTCAAAGGGGAGGTACAGAATGCGGATCGGCACAGGTCGGGGGTGAGGGAGCATATTGGAAATCTCCGTACCTTCCTCTCGATTTTGCTCTGAACCTAACACTGCTCTAAGAAAATGAGTAAGTCCTAAAAAGCAAAACAAAACAAAGAATGGGACCTCGGCAAAGAAGCTAGGGGCTTTCCCGTAGGCCACATCCAAGCAGCAGAGAGAATGGCGTCAGGGAGTGACCACCGCTACTGTAATAAGCAGGATCTTACAAATCCATATATGTGGCTGTTTGATATACAAGACATGAAAATGCATTTACTAGGGACGTAAAGCTAACCTGGTGCAATGTTGATCGCAAAGGATCTCTAGGTGTTCAGTGAATTGAAAGGTCCCCTTCCTACCCACCAGGGAGGAAAAATTGGGACCTTTGAATCATTGGCAAGAGAAAGTAAAATCAAAAAGTTCTTGCCTCAAAGTTTAGAGCACAGTATAATGGAGCATATAGTTTTCAGTTAATTCCCCAGCGATGCTAAATGATAGCAACTTCAGGTCCAGAAAGCTCAGCAGCTTTTTTCCCCCCAAAATGAACAACTAGCCTTAAAATGGGCTAAAGCTATAGTGTTTATCTCAGGGTACATGGTTAACCCCCAGCTCCCAGGCTCTGCTGTGCATAGGTCCATGAGGAGAGCCCTCTGGATCAGCACTCAGAAAGCCCTGAGCCACTGGGTATGTCCTGGATCTTCCAGCAGTTACAGCACCAAACCTGCTCCTTGCAACTTCCATCGGTGTCTGGGTACCAGATGGGGAGGCTCACAGATTCTGCATCCTTCGCTAGTCCTAACTGTGTAGCACAATTTGCTGACCAGAGCCCACTTCTTTTTTTTTTTCTTAATTTTATTTGTTCATGAGAGACACGGAGAGAGGCGGAGACACAGGCAGAGGGAGAAGCAGGCTCCATGCAGGGAGCCCGACGCGGGACTCCATCCTGGGTCCCCAGGATCAGGCCCTGGGCCGAAGGCAAGTGCTAAACCGCTGAGCCACCTGGGCTGCCCTTCTTTTCTTTTTTCTTTTATTTTCTTTTCTTTTCTTTTCTTTTTCTTTCTCCCTCCCTCCCTCCCTCCCTCCCTCCCTCCCTCCCTCCCTCCTCCCTTCTTTCCTTCCTTTTCTTTCTTGGCTCAAATGCCCAGTGTGAAGCCCTTACATGAGGCTTGAACTCATGGCTCTGAGATCAAGACCTGAACTGAGATCAAGAGTTGGATGCTCGACCCCCAAATGCCCCCCCCCCCCCACTTAACACCCATTTCAAACATAGACGGGCTCTATGACAAACGTGTTGAATCCCAGCCCTGAGTGCCTTACACTCCCGTCCTAGGTCTGTACCTAACTAACCACATGGGCAGGGTCTTCCCAGGAGGCTGTTCTCTTACCTTTAAAGATCCGCCTCTGAGATCCCAAGAGTTGGCAGGCCTCGGCAGAGGAGCTACAGGAGTTGACACATTTCTGCATCCCGTCGGCCAGGTCAAACAGTGTCACGTTGGAGGCCAAGGAGAAGGTGGTTTGCAGGGACATGACCACCACATTGGACTCCCTATTGGCAAAGTGTGTGGGTTTTTAATTGTCCTCAAATGACATGTGGGCCCCAGGGCTTGTGGAAAGAACATGCATCTCCTTTCTCCAGGAAGGGAAAGGGAGAGCATGGAGGTCCAGGGACCTTGGCCTCGGGTCACTCTGTGGCTTGGTCAAAACAGGGCCCAGTTTTGTTGCTGTCGCCTACGTTATGATGGCCTCCCCTTTGTTGTAGACTGGTTCACAAGTAATTCCGTCGCTTACCTAGAAGCATGAACTGTGGATCGGGTGTAACCAGGTAACGTTGAAAAACACATATTTAACTGAAAGGAAGAACAGGAAGGTCGTTAACTGTGAGTTAGATAAAAGCCTTAGACCTAGAACCAATTTCCTATTTTCAGGATAAAATAGGCATTTTCCAGCCATCAAGTTATCAGCAGGCAGCTTTACAGAGGAGTGGTGTCCTTTTTTTTTGTTCCCTTCTTAAATGCCTCCCTGCTCTTGTTCTGTTGTTCTCTGAGTACAAAGGGAGAGAGGCAGATAGTAAATCAGTGGGGAAAATCTTGGCAGGAAATGATGTTCAGAACAGCACCCTTGGATGCAAAACATCTTCAAAGGAACAGATCTCTTCTAAGACCCAGGGTTTCAAAAAACTCAGAGGCAACTGTTTATTTGGACTTTGCAGAGTGAACAAGGTTCACTGAAAGAGGCTTCAGCTACCCCAGGTCTGGCAGGCCCGACACAGACCCTCATAATCTACAGTGAGTTGACCTAACTCAAAGATAGGTCCTCTTCAAAAGGGCTCTCCAAGGGAAATCACATTACGCGGGTCAAGAGCCCCTTTTTGGAGAGCAAATTAAGAATGACTCTCCCTGTGTTTGCCTTGTGCCCTCAGAGAGAGCAGAAAATCCCTCTAGGGCATAAAGTTCCATGCCTGCTTTTCTGCTGCCCCAACAGTAGGGGCTTCGGAAGGTCACAGTACCTTGACCTGTGCAGCGTGCCTGTCTGCAAAGCCGGTGTGTCAGGCACACTTTACTCTTCATAAGATGGATTCAAACATAGGATGTTATCAAACCCTTTTTCGCCTTGTGGGACATTGCTCTATATTCCGACGGGCAATGATTTATTGGTATAATGATTTTAAACTTCTTTTTCCCAGGGGAAAAAGAGAAAAGGCATATTTCAGAACAGAATGGCATCTTGGGGAAGGCCACTTAAGTGGCTTCTCTAGTTACTGCTTAAATCTTCACTTTTCTTGGGACTGGAGATTTCATATCACCAATAAATTATACATTCATACTAGGTGAAAATGAACAAGTCAGGTTAGTCACTGAGCGCCGTATACTGGGAAGGACTGCATCTCTGCACAGGGTTCTAAGCCCCTGTACTACCCAAGAAGGAAATATTGACCTCCAGTACAACCAAGAGGCAGCTGTGCTGGAGTGACAAGAACACCAGGTATAGGATTAGTAGACATAATATCCTGCTGTATAGGAAAGAATTTAACCTCATACAAAGAGAGGTCTGGCCCTTGGCTTCCAGGAAGTAATCAACAAGCTTTTGGAATGTCTTGCCTTTGTCTACCTGGAGGCCTGGCCACTCCAAATATCTAACAATGTGACTTACGTGGGGGCTTTGGGTTATATGGTATCAGCCTGACCTCCAGAGGGACTGGAGGCTGAGGCCAGCCATACAAGCAGTTGGCTATGTCCACATATTGGCTCTAGGCATCAAGGTTCAGGGGAGCTTCATTGGTTAGCAATACTCCATGAATATTGTATACATCATTGCCAAGGGGAGTTAATACAATACAACACATGGGGAAAAGACAACTGGAAGCATCAAACTTGGAATCCTCCTTGACTTCGCCCCATGTCTCTTTCTTATGGCTGATTGTAACCTGGACCTTTTCACTGTAATAAACTACAACTGTGAGTTTAAGAGCTGTCAGTGAGGTCTGAGTCATTACAATGAATTATCAAATCTGAGGGTGGTCTTGGGGATCTTCAAACTTGCAAATGGTGTCAGCAAAGGGGATAGTCTAGTGGACTAGTCCCTAACTTTGCACCTCTCTGTGTGAACTCAGGCCTCCCACTCTTTTAGCTGTAAAGGTGTCACTTTTATAGGAGTGAGGCATCTGGCAAAGTGCCTGTCATAGAGTAGATGCTCAGTTTTTATAGAAATGGAATTGAAATCTAAATTTTATTTTATTTCTTAAAAGATTTAATTTAAAAAAAAAGATTTATTTATTCATGAAAGACACAGAGAGAGCAGCAGAGACATAGGCAGAGGGAGAAGCAGGCTCCCCTCGGGGACCCTCATGTGGGACTTGATCCCCAGACCCTGGGATCACGACCTGAGTCAAAGGCAGACAGATGCTCAACCACTGAGCCACCCAGGTCCCCCTGGAATCTAAATTTTGCACAAATAAATTCTACAGTCCTATAAAACCCTATAGGTTTTGGCTAATATACTCTTACCCATAAAGAGCAAGTAAAGACGAGGAATCAAAGGCCCCTAGATAATCTATGCACTGAATTCTCAAGCCTAGAAAATCAGGATGAACTGTTATGCCTTTGGCATTGCCCCAAGGAAAAAAAAGCATTCTTCTCCCCAAGTTTGGAAACACAGAGAGAAAGTCACACAGCATGTCGAATGCAGATGGAATAGTAGGATTTTCTGGATCTTTCCTCATTGCCAATAGTTCTTATTGGTACATACCATCTAACCATCTGTGACTATCAGTCTGTACATGGAAAAGAAATGCCAAGGCACTGGTAAAGGGTGCATGTGAGGGCACATTGAAGAAACGCTTCTATTGGCACCAGTGGTTCTCAGCACCTCCCTTCTATTTCTGAGCAGCTTTTAATTTTATCATGACGTTTCCCTTCCAAATATAATGGAAATGAACATCTTAGGAGATATAGCTGATCTCCATGAGGTTCCCAATTCTGAATGAAATCTGTTCTAGAAAACAAAGGACTTGAAAGAAGATGCCTCTCACGAAACTTACTGTTTTGGTGATCTCATTTTCAACTTCATGTAGGTCTGCGTGTTTCTCCATGGTGGTATTGAGAAATGTTTTCTTTAATTTGAACTCTGTCACGAAGGTTCTAACTGAAAATGAAAACATAACCCATTAGACCACGCGACGGGCTGACCTACGCATGGTTGCGTGTTTGTGAATCTCTGGTGTATCACTCTTTCCTCCACCTCGCAGGACAATCTTGGTGCATGTCCTTCTTGAGGGGAGAGAACCCCTCTCCCTCTTCTAGCTCTGCTCTAGGAAGATGGGCGCCCGGTTGAGCTGAGCAGGAGGCTCGGGCCGAGTCAACCTTTGAGTCAGAAACTCCAAGGAGCCTTTTGCATGTGTGCACGGGCTGCTGTGAGGAGCCACCCCGACACCTCTCTAGTGACCTCCTACATAATCAATGCTACAAAGTTGTGACAAGGAAGAAAGACCAGTTGGCTTAAATGACATAACCCCAGGAGGAGGAGAGGGGATGTGGGGTCAGGCCTGAGAAAACTCTCGACAGAGGAACACTCTTGTCCTCTTGGCCCATGCTGTGAAGCCCTCAGCTTCAAGGGTATGCTTTGGTTTCCTCTTCTGGTCAGTGTCACCCCACCAGCCCCCATCCCTCTCGCTCAGAGGAAATGCCCATTTTATCACTGATGAAAGAGACTTCCAGAAATCAGCTCACTGACTCAGGACAACCGGGGGTGCTATGGAGGAAGGTGCCAAACATCCTCCACTCTGGGGGCCACCAGGCCCCACAGTCACAAGCCATGCAAGGCAAATGCCCCATATTCAAGATACTGCTGAGGTCAGGCCTGAAAGAAAGCAGCCCCATTTTCAGGGCCCATTTCACTCATAAAATAAACTTGTACTTAATATCAATTTGTGCTGCCTGGGCCTGGGAGGCAGGAGGGATGGATCTTACAAACGGGCAGGCGACAAATAATTAGTATACCCTGCTTTCTATCTGCCTCTTATCTTCCTTTTATATTAAGTTCTTATCTTTCCCTCTGGACAGGGGGAAAAAAAAAGACCCCAAACCCAGAAACCCACGAAGCTGCTCTATCACAGAAAGCTTGCCTCCTGAATTAAGAAAAAGGCCCACAAATGAGCCAGGGAACACATTTAACATCTTATACTTACTGTCTAAAGCCCTTAATCCTTATTTAACATCTTTTTGCTTGTTCTACAGTTCAGTGAAGCCAGCTGCTCAGGACTCTTTCTGAGCAGCAGGGAGCTCTTTGAAAACATTCTTGGCCAAATGAAAGCATTTCAGCATGCTCTAATTTGCATGTTCCTCTGATGTTTATGAACAATGAAGCTAAATGACTTGAAAAGGGAAAGATGATTGTTAACACAAAAGAACGGCTCTCCCCCTGATCCATGGAGCTTGGGGGACACTCTGGCACACAGGCTTCCAGAAACACCACCCTGCTCCTTCATCTTCCCTTTCCAACTGGTCCGGGCTGATACCCAGACTCTCTGGATGGAAATACATGTCTTGTAAATGTTAAGTGCACAGACCCCCTCCCGAGTCATGACGTACATGTGGCCTCTGCTTTTAGTGCAGCCAGAAGACAGCCACACACAGCGTCCTCCGGGCCCCCACACCCTGCCTGGCACACTGACGTCCTCGTGCTTACCTTCCATCATCTGGCGATTTTCTACTTCACATTCAACTGTTGATTTGCATGGGTTCTATAAATGACTTTTAAATTATTATTTATTTTTTATTTTATGAAGTTTTAAACTTCAACTCCAATGTAATGAAGATAGTGTTGTATTAGTTTCAGGTGTACCCTACGGTGACTCAACAATCGTGTGCATCACTCATGCTCATCAGGACCAGCGCCCTCCTCCATCCCTATCCGCTATGTCACCCATCCCTCCACCCCCTCTCCTCTGGTAACCATAAGCTTGTTCTCTATAATTAAGAGTGCGTTTCTTGGTTTCTCTCTCTCTCTCTCTTTTATATAAATGATTTTTTTTTTTTTAAGATCCATAATTATTACGTTGTATTCAGAGTACTTCATGTTTTCGTTGCTTTCAATTCTGGTCCAAGAGGTTGCGGACTAAATGATACCTCCCGTCTGGAGAACTCTACCATTTTCAAAGCTTGCTCAGAGACTTTATTTCATTTGATCTTCACAATAACCTTGAGTGGGAAGCAGAGCAGCTGGTAATCTGATTTTACAGATGAGAAAATTGAGGCTCAGGAGTCATGTGCCGAAGGTGGTGGCTCTGGAGCTGGAAGCTGGGCAGTGGGGGGTTCCTGGCAAGGCCGTTTTTAACAGTGCTTCAAAACAAAATCATTCCAGCTTCTCCATTCTTTTTTTTTTTTTTTTTTAAGATTTTATTTATTTATTTGAGAGACAGAGAGTGAAAGCATGAGTGGCGGGTGACAGGGAAAGGAAAAGCAAACTCCCCGCTGAGTGGGGTGCCCGACCTGGGGAGCCTGGCCTAGGGAGGCTGACCTGGGGAGCCCAACCTTGGGAGCCCGGCCTGGGGAGCCCAACCTGGGGAGCCAGGCCTGGGGAGCCCAGCCTGGGGAGGCCGACCTGGGGAGGCCGACCTGGGGAGCCCAGCCTGGGGAGCCCAGCCTGGGGAGCCCGCCTTGGGAGCTCAGCCTGGGGAGGCCGACCTGGGGAGCTCGACGTGGGGAGCCCGACCTGGGGAGCCTGACCTGAGGAGCCCAACCTAAGGAGCACGACTCAGGGTTTGATCCCAGGACCCTAAGATCTTGACCTGAGCCTAAGGCAGATGCTTAACTAACAGAGCCACCCAGGCGTCCCAGCTTCTCCATTCTTAAACCATAGACTCCTGGCCTATTTCTTCCAGGGTGTAGCTAAATGGAATAGGTTACCCCAAACAAATAAACTATTAGAGTTTAGACAGTCTAACAGTTTAGACTATTAGAATATAGACAGATGTCTATTTTCCTAGACTTTTTTCCCCCTTAAATCATGCTTTGACTTGATCCTTGTATTTTAAACAATTTCCAAAATTCTACCACTATTTTTGTAAGGTACTAAGTGTTTGAAATACATTTCTAGGCCCAAGATGGAGCTGCTCCTGCCCAGGGTGCCACGTCGGCAAACTGAACCTCCGAGTCCTCTAAACGCTCCCGTGACCAGAAATGTAGTGTATTCAGTCAGCCAATCCCCCAATACCAAGTCCACTCTGGGCTCTGTACTCACTCCCTTGTCTTTAATCTTTCTAAACAAGGTCACATATGCAACCCTGGCCAGTCGTGCCGTTTCAGAAGTGATGCCGCTTCTCATCCTTGCCAGACCCCTCAGGGACAGAGCTCTACTGCTTGGGAGGCCCCCGACTCCCCCAGTCCACGGCTGTTCTCCCTTAAATAAAGGACATCAAATTCATTATCCAACCGTGTTGTTTTGTCATCTGACACAACCTCCCTAAAAAAGTCTGATGATTCCCCTCAGCCTGTGGGCAACAGGAATTCATGCAAATAACACTTTTCAAAGGTCACAGACATTTGTTCTCTCAAAAAAAAAAAAAAATTTACTGAGCACGTTTTGTGTGTTAAGTCTCACACTGTTCAGTTTAGGATGACTCAAAGATGAGTCACTTTACCTGCCAGTTTCCTTATCCAGCTGAGATCACTCTATGTTCTGCACTTCTAATCTCTGCAACAAGTTATGTATTGAACTCCACACGCTAAAGCAGAGTTATGCCCTGTGTGCAAGGAAGCTCTCACGATGAACACATTATCTTGTGATGGGAGTTGTGGGCTGGAACGTGGCCTCTCAAAAATCAGGTGTTCAAGCTTGGCCACTTAGCCCCTTGTCAGGACCTTAGCTTTCATTTGCGTTTGCTTTTTAACCTGTAAGCCGGAGATTATATCTAAAATCAACCAGCTTTAAGACAAATTAGGGAATGAAATAGGACCAATTATATGGTTGGTATACAATTAACAGCAGCTTTTTTTTTGTTTTGTTTTTTTTAAGGTTTTACTTATTTATTCATGAGATACACACAGAGAGAGGCAGAGACATAGGCAGAGGGAGAAGCAGGCTCCCCCGCAGGGAGCCCGATGTAGGACTCGATCCCGGGACCCCAGGATCATGATTTTAGCCAAAGGCAGACGCTCAACCACTGAGCCATCCAGGCGCCCTACTAACAGCAGCTCTGTAAAAATGTATCTGCCTAGGGACAGGACCGTGAAGATCATTTTTAAAAATAAAAAGAATGAATAAAAAAATAAAAAATAAATAAAAATAAAAAGAATGTGTGCATGTGGCAGGATAATCAGGGTTTTATTCTCTCTTAAAAAGTTTTTTTATGATGTACTTAGAATATCCTTTTGACACATATTTTTTTCCTAACTGCAGGTAGGATGGTTAGGCAAATAGTGTTGTGCACAAATAATGACATGTCTGTGCAGTCCTTAGGAAGTTTGTATGATATTTTTAATAACATGGAACAATGTTTAAGATATAAAGTTTGTACAAATACCATGGTTTCGACTATACAAAAATATAATGCACGCTAAGAAAGACTGCAAATAAGGTGCTATATCTCTGAGTGATTGAAAAATAGGCAGCAATTTCACCCCTTTCTGTATTTTTTAAGTTCATGCCTTGGACAAATACCAATTTTGTTCAGGGAGGAAAACGATAAATGTTATTTTAAAACATATACTGTAGTACAGAATAAATTCCAAGACAGATTCATTCTCTTACCCAAATTGCATATTCCTTTTTCCAGCTGGTACCCAACTGGGCATTTGCAGGTGAAGGATCCCTGAGTATTATTGCACGTGGCCAGGGGTGGGCAGGGGCTCAAGAGGCATTCATTCACATCTGCAGAGGAGAGAAAACAGGGCCCTACTGGGTCTGCAGCAGACAGCAAAATCATTATCCAGTATGGTAAGCACCAACTAAGAGCCGAATGGCACGACGTGCGGTAGGGTCCCAGGGATAAGGAGGATGCTACCCTTGACCTTGAGGGACTGCCAGTCTGCTGAGGGTGGAGGCAGCCATGTGTACAGCTGACTGTAAATACGAATCAGGACTTGGAAGTACAGAGAGAGTAAAAGATTTTGACGGAAGGGAGAATTGAGGACCGTTTCCAATAACATCTGAACTAAGACTAGAAAGACTTTAGCAAGCAGATGGGGGGAGTGGGGGTGTAGCCTAAGGCACCAGCACAGCGAAGGCCAGAGGCAGGAAAGCGTAGGGGTCTTTCGGGAGCTGTAGGTGGTCCAGGGTGGCAGGGGTGTAGGGAGCCCCCAGAATGGAGCCAGATTGTGGAGGTTTGTCAGTTTCATCATCTGACGTTATTCTTGCAGACAACACGTAACACATGCTAGCTAATTCTCCAAGAAGCAGGGGATGAACTTAAACAAAATCTTACTCTCCTACCTTTTGAAGGGAAATAGTGTCTTTGCCTATCTCAATGAGATCGTGTGGTACAGACCCCTGGAGATGACTTTTGCTCTTACCCACACTGCAGTCATCCCCTTGCCAGGAAGGTGAGCATTCGCATCGATACCCATGGCTGGTGGAGTCCACAATGCATTTCCCATCATGAAGACAAGGGTTAGTGGCGCAGCTGTTAACTAAAAACACATTCCGGGAATAAGGCAGTTAATCACATAGGAAATGTAAAAGCAGCTCTAGATAAATATTTAATTCTTCTGGCTAATATTTGATTTTTGCTTATTTCTGTTTACTTGCCCTGAAAGGTCACACTACTAAAATAGAACGGGTTCCCGGGGGGTGCAGAAGAGATGCCGTGGGACTGGATCCTGGTACAAGTTCATGTGCGTATACATGCGTAAGACAACTGGATCCCTGAATGCAAGAACTAGTTCAAATCCAAATGCTGTTTACAGGTCGCTCGGTTCAGGACTGATGATTACATTGTCTCCCATGCTCAGAAAATTCTGCTTGAATCCATGCCAATTTAAAACACACGTCGGGGGCAGAGGTCCCTGATTACCCATCCTCTCTGCTCTAGGACTCCCCCTTCCCCCCCCAAAAAAAAATCTCAAAATATAACTGGGCCTTCACATCTGGTGCAATCGTTCAGAAAAGCAATCAAAGTTGTGTACTCCAGTGCCTTCTCTTAATATAACGTGACGATGAGCCCTATCTGATTCATCTGGGCCCTAACAGTGCCCAGGCTTCAGCGTCACCTTGGACTTCCAGCATTCTGGGCAGAGACCATAACTCTCTGTTTTGGTGTCAACAACCAGCCTTGTCATGCTCCAGCTATGCAATAACTGCTGAAACCCACAAGATGACCACATCACTTCCAAGCAGAAAAATCTGCTCGGTAGAAAGAGAAAAAGAAGGCAGAAGTCAAGAGTTTGTAACACCAAAAAAATAACCCCGAAGTCAAATGAGCTAACCCTAAAGATGGTGTCCCTAGTCCGCAAGGCTACTTTGAATATACCTGAAACTACCCAGAGGAGCACAGCACCTACATAACCAAACACTGTGCCGTAGATACTGTCATAAAACCCATATTACCAGCCAGTAATGATGCTACTAATTCTCCCCTACAGTTACCACTATAATGACCATAATCGGCTTGAAGGGGGGATTTGTGACGTACACTCCATCTGGTATTGGAATATATTTGGCTAGAAACGAAGCCCTGTGAGTCCCGAAGCAGGGCTCCCAATCTCCCTGCAGAAGAATCCACCTTACATCTCCCAGGGGTGCTCAGGTCGCCAGCACAAAGGAGGCAATGCGGGGTGTGGGGGGCTGATGGCACGGGGGTCATGGCCCTCCAGCCCTCTGGCCGACCGTGGCTGACTGGCCGGAACTCGGGCCCCAACTGAGCCCCTGCTCTAGTCACGACAAAGCCTTTCTCTCCTTTCCTCCTTCCTTACAGTGTCAGTCTCCACAGCACCCCTGTACCAACAGCAGTTTTCCTTTCCTGGGTCCCGACGAGCCAAACGTACATTCTGAAGATGACATGGGAAGCTGGATCACTCTAATCCCTTCCACCTTTCCTTAAATGATGAAGAGGCACGCGAGTGGCTTTAGTCTCCTCGTACCAGCCACTTTGCCACAAACAGAAAGATAAGCTCAAGGGCAAGGTGAGAAGTTCGGGCCTCCCTGTGTTAGTTCATCGTCCTCTTACGGAACATGTCCCTTTACCTGCATCTGTCAACTGGCAACACGTTCTCGGGAAGACCAAGGATCCTGGGCTTCCCTCGGATCCAGAGAAGCCTTCCCAGCGACTGAGAAGCTCAAGGCTCTGACCTGGGAAGGGGGTGCACTCCCTCCGTGTCTCAGAAAGGCCGCCTGAAGCTTCTCCGCGGCATCTTTTCCACCATCCGATCCTACAACGCAGCCCTGCTCCAGCCTCGGAAGACTTCAAGGCATCTTCGAAGGCTCTTGCAACTTGGGGCATGACAAGCTACAAAGGCACTATCTACAGACACTGCACACAGCCAATGGCATCCTCCCCTCTTTCCTTAGGAAGCGTTACGTGACTCGGGCGAGAACATGAGGTCCACGTGCTATTATCTTAGGAGGCGACAACACAGACACTGACCTATTGCAAACAGCAGCCCCTGCCACACACTCACATAAATCCCAAGCCTGTGCAGCTCACAGTGTGCGTGTGCGACTGTCTTTTACCTGAGGCTGGAGATGACAATGCTTTTGGTGGCTGCGTGCTGCTCTGAGCAGCAAAGGTGGTAGATTCAGGAGGCAGTACTTCGAGCGTGGAAACGCCTGTGGTTTGGGGAGATGTTCTGAGGAAATGTGAAGCCGGGCTGTACTCTTCGGTCATACCAGGCCCTGGGGTCAATCCTTTCAGTGATGTGGGTGTGCTGGTCAGGGGGGTCAACGGGCTGGTACCATCGACATGGATCTGGCTCCTTTCTGTGGTGACGGCACTTTCTGTTGAGCTCCGTGGTGCCAGAATTTCAGGGCTGGTTGTCAAGGGCTGTTTTTCAGCCGTGGTCTGTACTGTTGTGGGGTGAGCCATCAGAGCTGCTGTGGTTGACGCAGGGCTGAAGGGACGAGAGGTCTCAAGAACGGTGGTTGTCAATGCTGGAGATGTCGGGGTGATGCTGGTGCTCGTGGCTGCAAGGGTTTGCAGAGTGGAGGACTCTGTTAAGGTCGAGGGCATAGGGAGCCCTGAAGTAGACCTCGTTGTTACAGCTCCGGTGGCCTCTGTGGGCAGAGATGCCAGGCTTGGTGGCTTTGACTCTGTAATGACTTTGTCATGGTATGGGTTACTCTGGTTCTTAGGATCTGCCGTTTGAGTACTGGGGAGCATTGCCACAGATAATGCCACTGTCTCCATCTGAACCGAAGTCACAGGAGTGTCTCTTGTTCTGGGGAGGACCAGGGTAGAAGGTGAAGGTGGGAGGGTTGTTTGGGAGGCAGACGGTGACACAGGGGTAGACGCTGTCAGGGATATTGGTAAGGGTGGTGGCGAGGAAGACATAGGTGTGGGCGCCTCGGGAGTGGACTGCAGTGGAAGGGTGGAGGCCCCGATTGATGGTAAGACTGATGACAACAATTGATGGGCCTGGGACACTGAGGCCAGGGGCGAAAGGGGTCCAGAAGAAGAAGAAGAAGAAGAAGAAGAAGAAGAAGAAGAAGAAGAACAGAAGAAGAAACAGAAGAAGAAGAAGGAACAGAAGAAGAAGAAGAAGAAGAAGAAGAAGAAGAAGAAGAAGAAACTGAAGAAGAAACAGAAGAAGAAGAAGAAGAAGAAGAAGAAGAAGAAGAAGAAGAAGAAACTGAAGAAGAAGAAGAAACTGAAGAAGAAGAAACAGAAGAAGAAGAAGAGTCATCATCCATCGATCTGGCCTCAGTGTCCAGAAGAACCAAAGTGTTTGGCATGTTAACGGTGGGTGTGGAGGATGGGACGTTGGCTGTTCTCAGAGCCAGCGACTCCGTGGAGGGCTGAGCACGCTCCCTTTCATAGGATGACACGTTACTTCTTTCAGTCTGAGCCTGAGAAGAGGAGGAATGGTCTGAGTGTGAAGAGTTGGAGATCCTAGCAGCAGAGGTGGAACTCTCCGGTAAGTCCGCCGATGAGCTGTTGTCTATAATGGAAAGCAACACCCGTTCTCCTTTGGTGAAAGTGGATGAGACATAGGTGTGGTCTGTGTGGTCACCGGAAGTCCTCTGTTCAGTGTCCGTGCCGCTCACTCCACTGTCGCTGACTCCGGTGACTGCAAATGGAAAGACCAAGGTCAGAAACAAGAAATCTCCCAGACACGTACGAGACGCCCTCTTTGGAGAGGTGGTTTTGGATGGCGAGCCCTGTGGACGCGCCGCTGTGGGAAGGCGGCGGGCGGTGGGGGACATGGTAATAATAAGAGGAGGGGGGCCGGGGCAGAAGGATGGGGAACAGGTCCAAATTCCTTCCACATGCCCTTTTTGATAAAAGCAAATTGGTATCTGAAAAGCTCTTAAGACCCCACTAGAACAATTGTTATGTCTAAATGGAAAAAGGAAAACCCTCCCAATTTTCCATTCTGTATAATGATAATGAGATATTTCTTTCCCAGGAGATTGACTTTGGCCACAACTGGCTGGTCTCCTTTATTCCAAGCATCCTGGCAGACATGGCTTAGCGAGCGCGTGCGTGTGGGTGTGGGGGGGTGTGGGGGGGTAGGGCGGGTAGGAGAACCTGGCACGTTCCCTTCAGACGGAGCTTATGAGGTACTTTCTGGGGTGACAGCCATCTCAGTCCTTCCAGGCAGTGGGTACACCGGGGGGGGGGGAGCTGAGGGAGCCTCTCACCTCCCGGGGCTGGCGAGGCCGCCCGTGAACCCGAGACCAGGCGGGCGTCACCAGTCACGGGCACGTCCCCTTGCGGGGTGGCGCCGTCGGTCTCCCCGGGCACGACGGCAGAGCGCCCCACGTCCCCAGAAGTCGTGCTGGCGTTGGCGAGAGACCGCAGCGTGCGCTCCCCGTTCCGGGTGAAGGTGGCAGCCGTGTGCGGGGGGTGGGCCTGCGCCGTCCTCTGCTCCACGTCCGAACTGCCTCCGGGCTCTGCACCGTCCTCGGTGGCTACGAGGGGATTGAACGGGACAGTGGGGGAGTGGGTGGGAGGGCACCGGGCGGGCTCCCGGGAGGGCCTGGCTCCCTGCCCTGACGTCGCTGCCCTGCGCTGTCCCAGGCCGCACGGGAGACTCCGGTGGGAAACCACCATGCCTCGTTCCCTGCAAACACGGGTCACGACCCAACCCCAGGAGGCCCCGCAGGGCACCACATCCGTTCAGCCGACCTCGATTTATGGGAATGTTTACCACGTCAGTGAACGGGATCAATACTGTATTTCTGCTCGGTGATACACAATAATGGACTTTATGGCAGGGGAATCGGTGGTGGAGGCGCGGAGCGAACACTCAGCAAAAGACTAACCACCCCACCCGGGCTTTCGACTTTCTGATGAGGCCCAGGAGGGAGACCCCATCACTCCGAAGGCTTTTCCCTCCTAATAGGGCCAGTAATACCCGAACTGACGTGGGCTTATCATTCCTTTAGAGTGTTCGGTTTTTTTCTCTTAATGCCTTAGTGAGAAATGCACAGTGGTTGGAGGGTAAAGATGGGCTTATTTTCTGCTCTGTGTTATTTTTGTTTCTTTTTTTTTAATTTTTAAAAAAGATTTTATTTTATTTATTTATTTTTAAAGATTTTATTTATTTATTCATGTGAGACACACAGAGAGAGAGAGGCAGAGACACAGGCAGAGGGAGAAGCAGGCTCCGTGCAGGGAGCCCGACGTGGGACTCGATCCTGGGACCCCAGGATCACGCGCTGAACCGAAGGCAGATGCTTAACCGCTGAGCCATCCAGGCGTCCCTTAAAAAAGATTTTAGGAGCCTGCTTCTCCCTCTGCCTGTGTCTCTGCCTCTCTGTCTCTTGTGAATAAATAAAATCTTTAAAAAAGTGATTTAAAAAATATTTTTTTTTAGATTTTATTTATTTGAGAGAGAGAGGGAGAAAGTACACACAAGTGTACATGTACAAGCAAGGGGTGGTGGGGGAGGAGCAAAAGGGATGAAGAGGGAGAGAGAATCTCCAGCAGATTCTCTGCTGAGCCTGGAGCCCCGCCCGGTGCTTAATCTCACGGCCCTAAGATCATGACCTGAGCCAAAACCAAGAGTTGGACACTTAACTGACCAAGACACCCATGTGCCCGGATTTTTGTTTCCTTAATGTATTTGTTTATTTTCTCGGTGGGAATGGAATAGGGACAAGTGACGCATGAATAAATATCCTTTTCCTCCTTTCTTGGGTGTATGTTTTATGCTATGAGCTCAAAGAATCTTAGATTAGATTATCAAATAAACTCTTCTTCTCAGAAATTATGGAAATGAGGTCCAACTCTTCTTGGCCTAAATACTTCGTAATCTGGTTCTATGAGAAAAAAAGTTCTTTTTTTTTTTGGTTTAAAAAAAGATTTATTTATTCATGAGAGACACAGAGAGCGAGGCAGAGACACAGGCAGAAGGAGAAGCAGGCTCCGTGCAGGGAGCCCGATGTGGGACTCGATCCTGGGACCCTGGGGTCACACCCTGGGCTGAAAGCAGAGCTTAACCACTGAACCATTTAGGTGTCCTAAGAAAAAAAGCTCTTTCCCTGGTTCTTATTCCTGTTCTCATATCAGACTAGCTTTTTTCTTTTTTTAAGTTTACTTATTTATATAACCTCTACACCCAACATGGGGCCTGAACTCATGACCCCAAGATCAAGAGTCGCGTGCTCTACCGATTGAACCAGCTAGGCACCCCCAGACTAGCTCTCCATATCCCATGGACACACCCTGATGTAAAAGAGAGGTAAAGCTGCATGTTAGGGAAGTTCACTTCATGATAGGTTTGCATTAACTGACAGGAATGAGTGTGGGGACGGGGATACACAGTGACCCGGGGCAGCCCTGAGACAGCTGGGAAGCAGGGAGAGATGTGACCTGACCAGGCTGAAGGGCTTGGGAAGTCCACCAGGAGAGGCTTAAGGGCTGAGCGTGTCTGAGCACGATTTCCCCGGGCACAGGGGACGAGCCCTGGGGTGGGGAGATTATAAGACTCTTAAATAGCATTTAGGCAAACGACCCCATCAGGCTTACAGAGTTAAGAAAAAGTGGAGAATCGTGGCCTGAAACAGAGGAGCTGCCTCCAAACCCAGAAAAAGGAACAGGCCAAGAACTCGGACAGGCCGCATGCCACAACGAGGCCACAACGAGGCCACAACGAGGCCACTTCGAGTATTCAGAGCAAAGAGAAAGCATTAGGTTAACTGACAATGAGTCGGTTTGGAGAATGGGGCTATTCCTTATCTGGCTCTTTATATCTGAGCCCTAAGAGCCGCTCACACTGAGCTCACATTTCCCGCACAAACCAAGGGAGCTCGCACCACGGACTGAAGGGCGCTTGTGCTAAGGAGATGCACACGGGAAAGGCCACGGCACCTAAGCTCCCCATCTGAGAAGGAAAACACTCTGAGTCCCCACATCGCGGGGGAGGAAAACGAATCCTTGTGTTTAGGAGACAGATGATGCACTTTCCACGCACACACATGAGAAAGCATAATATTCTCCAGCCATGCACGTGGTGCTGTTTCATGACAAACATACGCTCTTCCACAGTCACATCGCAATAGCATTATTCATGATCGACAAACAGTGGGAAAACCCCACACGTGCAATAACTGATAGAAGGGTAAACTAGGGCAGCCCGGGTGGCTCAGCGGTTAGCGCCGCCTTCAGCCCAGGGCGTGACCCCGGAGTCCCGGGATCGAGTCCAGCGTTGGGCTCCCCGCACGGAGCCTGCTTCTCCCTCTGACTGTGTCTCTGCCTCTCTCTGTGTGTCTCATGAACAAATAAGTAAATATTTAAAAAAATAAAAAGAAAAGGATAAACTAAACGTGGCAGGTGCGCACAACGGAGTAGTACTCAGCCATGCGAAGGGAGGAAGTAGGGATACAGGCCACAGCCGGGATGAGCTCTGGGTACAGTAGGCTGAGCCGAAGACACAGAAGGGCACCCGTGGGGAGGTGGTATTTTCACCTTCCAGAGCTGTGTGATTGGGAGGACCGGGGGCGTGGGGAGGGCTGCAGGGAAGGCAAGGACACGACGGGGTCCCTGAGCTGCGTGGAGGCGCCGGCGGCGAGAGCGGCTCCGGGGAGACGACCCCGGCCACCGCGGGGCCTCCGGAGCGGCCCTGCCCACACGGCCTGGCCTCCCTGGGCCCCGTGTCCCCCCGCCCCAGCCCTGCACGTCTGCGCGGGACACTCACTGGAGCGCTCGTCACGCGGCGCCGAGGCAGCCAGGCTCTCTGAGGAGGAGGACGACAAAGACCCGGGGGCCGGCCCAGCGTGGCTCCTGGTGCCCAGCGCCGGGTCGCCTCCCCTAGAGCGGGGGCCGGAGGAGGAGAGGGGGGCGGCGGGCTGGGAAGTGGAGCCGCCGCTCACGGCCTCGGCGGTGTGGCTGCTGGTCAAGGCCCGGCGCGCCGCGCTGTCTCCGCTTCTGCCCAACGGGTCCGACTGAGACACGGCCTCGGTGCGGGCCGCGGGCCTTCCGCTCCCCGCCTCCGAGCTGCTGGCCGGCTGGTCCCCTCCCGAGGCTGCGAGGGTCAGGGAAACAAAGGTGGTGACCCGGACGGGAAAGAGAGAGAGGCCCCCACAACCGGGACGGGGGTCCTCTCTAAGCAAAGGTTCCCTTTGCAAGGACCTTTTTTAAAAAAATACTTTATTTATTCATAGAGATACACAGAGAGAGAGAGAAAGAGAGAGAGAGAGAGAGAGAGAGGCAGAGACCCAGGCAGAGGGAGAAGCAGGCTCCCTGCAGGGAGCCCGACGGGGGACTCGATCCCGGATCTCCAGGATCACGCCCTGAGCCAAAGGCAGATGCTCAACTACTGAGCCACCCAGGTACCCCAAGAAGGGAGCTTTTATATTTCATTTATTTATTTATTTTTAAAAATGTATTTATTTGAGAGAGTGAACGAGAGTGAGAGAGCATGGGGGGGGCAGAGGGAGATGGAGAAGCAGGTACCCCATTGAGCCGGGAGCCGGGTACAGGGCTCAATCTGGGGACTTCCAAAGGCAGACGCTTAACCGACTGAGCCACCCAGGTACCCCATGAAGGGAGCCCCTGAAGACAAAGTGCAAAGTCGCAGAGTAATTTATAGGCTTGGCTGTTTTATTGTCTTTCCCCAAAAGTGGTCAAGGGGAAAGAGAATTTTTGCCCAACAAATGCGACGTGCCTACACATAGCGCTGGGTCAGAAGCAGTCTTCTCAGATAATTCCATTATTAGTAAAGGTTATTCTAGTTTTCAAGTGTAGCAAACAAAAAATAAACTCAAGGGCATATACTGAAAGCATGAATCTGGAGGAATATATTTATATCTGCACACTGTATTTGGAAGAATGCTCTGTACAGAAACCAACGCCAGCCAGTCTGAAAGAGCAGGCCGTCTCTCGCCCTGAGGACAGTCCTGCCGGGGGGTCAGAGGCAACCTGCCCGCTCCGAGGCCGAGCCCTCCACTCTGCTGTGGACAAGCACATGACCGTGCCCTCACTCCTTCAACCCTCTGAACCTTTGTTTCTTATCTATAAAAAAGCAGGAGGCATGATGCCCATCTGACGAACTTCCCAATGTTCTCATAAGATGAAAATCAAAATGCGACAATGTGGCGTACCAAATAAAGGAGACGGCGCTAGCTAAGGACACATCTTTTTTTTTCTTTGAGATTGTGAATGGTCTTAAAGCCATCTTTTAAGACAATCCAAATGGGGTTTTTAAATGTCCATAATAGATGGAGTAAAGATTAAATACTTACTTGGGGAATCATTCTGCCAAAATCTCACTGAGACCCCTGAAGATATGGGGCCAAATCCATTCTCTGTCGATGGCTCAATGGATTCTCCAGCCCCTGGCTTCCTGGTGACCTCCTTGGTTCCTTGAAACTCTGCCTCCAAGGATGAGGAATGGTTTGATAGTGAAGTCGTGGCAATTTCCGAGTCCTTGGGGAAACTCTCTGTCTCATTCAGAGGTTGCAGACTGACGCTTACAGACTGGAGCCTCCCGGGGACACCGCTGGGGAACGTGGCAGCAACACGCACACTCTCTGTCCAACTCACCAAAGCACTCGGGAGAACAGTGGAGTCGTTGAGCTCCTCTGTGCTCCTAGTAGCTAAAATGCAAGAAAATAGACTTTAAGACTCCTTGAGGGTTTAAGAAAATCACAGAGATATCTAGACACAAATAATGCTTATTATGTTGGATAAATCTAGGTAATGTGGACCTAACATAGCTACATATATATATATTTTTAGATTTTATTTTTTATTTATTCATGATAGACAGAGAGAGAGGCAGAGACACAGGCAGAGGGAGAAGCAGGCTCCATGCAGGGAGCCCGACGCAGGACTCGATCCTGGGACTCCAGGATTGCGCCCTGGGCCAAAGGCAGGAGCTAAACCGCTGAGCCATCCAGGGATCCCCTAGACATACATATTTTTTAAGGAGTCTGTTTATTTATTCATGAGAGACACAGAGAGAGGCAGAGACACAGGCAGAGGGAGAAGCAGGCTCCATGCAGGTGGCCCGATGTGGGAATTCGATCCCAGGACCCCGGGATCATGCCCTGAGCCAAAGGCAGACACTCAACCATGAGCCAGCCAGGCGTCCCTAAAGATTTTATTTATTTATTTATTTATTTATTTATTTATTTATTTATTTATTTTAAATTTATTTATGATAGTCACAGAGAGAGAGAGAGAGAGAGAGAGAGAAGCAGAGACACAGGCAGAGGGAGAAGCAGGAGAGAGAGAGAGAGAGAGAGAGAGAGAGAAGCAGAGACACAGGCAGAGGGAGAAGCAGGCTCCATGCACCGGAGCCTGATGTGGGATTCGATCCCGGGTCTCCAGGATCGCGCCCTGGGCCAAAGGCAGGCGCCAAACCGCTGCGCCACCCAGGGATCCCAGATTTTATTTATTTATTTCAGAGAGAGAGAGAGAGTGTGTGTGTGTGTACACGAGCAGAAGGGAAGGGGCAGAGGGAGAGGGAGAAGCAGGCTCCCGACTGAGCAGGGACCCTGGGATCATGACCTGAGCCCAAGGCCGGCCCAGGCACCCCAGGTAAACACAACTGACATTCTCTCTTCACGGGCTCTGCTTTTCCTAGAGCCAAGCAAAGAAGCCGTGAAGTCCTTCGCCAAGCACAATGGAAAGCATTGGTCTCGCTGAAAGGAAGATGGGAGAAAGCCTCTAGACATTCTTTGCCTTTTTAGAGAGGAAGGAAAAAACTTCTGCTCTGGAATTCCACCTTAGAGGTTATATGGGGATAGGCCACCGTGATAAGGCACAGGTTTTTGTTTTGCTTTACTTTGGCCACGTAACCCTTTTGTTCAAATGCTATTATAGATTAAAACCCACACATAAAAAGGAATAAAAGTAAGGCGGTTCCAGGAGCCCAGCCCCCAGGTCACCCTTGGGGAGGCCAGGGCTCTGCAGACCCGGTGGGACCAACACTAGCTGAGAGCAAGAATTCCTGGCCTTGTCACCACCAAGGGATCTTTACTATTCCCCACCTCATGGCCATGGAAACCTGAGGCTTTGAAAGACCATTAACGGAACTGCATTTAAGAAATAAGGGAACTGCTAGTCAGAGGAGATACTCAACGCTACCCCACTGATTCAATTTAATTCCATCCAAAAGCGAACAGGCCCCATTATTATGGTTAGCCTCATTAGGCTTTGGAGACCAGCTCTCAAGCTTAGGTACTACCCCAGTGGACCCCTCGGAGAGCCAGGACTCCAGGCTGGGAACACTTATTCTGATGCAAAGGAAGGCAGACACTGATCTAATTGTCAAGAACCTCAAAAACGGAATTGTGGGCCACTTTGATCAAAATATGCAATCTGCTCCGCAGAAGTACAGGTGGCTTGCTGATGGCTCCCTTCCATTCCAAAGAACTTTCCAGAGAACATCCTGAGAATTGGCCTTTGGGAGGGCACACTGCCGTCCTCATTCCAGACAGGAATAAACCGCAGGAAAGCATGGTGAGTGGGAAGAAACATGGCCGGCAAGATCCAAAGGCAAGAAAAAACATTTTTCTTTTGAAGCCAAAAATAATAAAAAGTGCTCTATACCTTTATAATGAAAGGTTTCAAGCTGTTATTTATGACCCAGAAAGGGAAGAATTAAGTTCTCATTATAAATGGTCCCTTGAAGGGGTGCCTGGGTGGCTCCATCGTTAGAGTGTCCAACCTTCGGTTTCAGTTCAGGTCGTGATTTTAGGGTCATGAGATCGAGTCCCACATTAGGCTCTATGCTCAGTGCAGAGTCTGCTTGAGATTCTTTCCCCCTCCTTCTCCCTCTGCCCCTCCCCCTGCGGGCGCTCTCTCTCTCTCTCTAAAATGGACAAATAAAATCTTTAAAAAAATGGTCCCTTGGAGACCAGTCCTATGGGCAGTTGTGAACAGAAGCACGAATAAATATTACATATAATTAGAGAGTGAGCAAGCATAGGAAACACAAAGGTTCCTCTTACTCTCGTATAAACCATGGAACCAGCTATACCTAGAACACAGCCTGCAGCTCTGCTCGCTGGGCCTTAATGGAAGCAAAACGAGGATGCAAGCAATCCACACAACTTGTCTTTTGTTTTTGTTTTAAAGATTATTTATTTATTTATTCATGAGAGACACAAAGAGAGAAAGAGGCAGAGACACAGGCAGAGGGAGAAGCAGGGTCCATGCAGGGAGCCCGACATGGGACTCGATCCCGGGACCCCAGGATCACGCCCTGGGCCGAAAGTGGTGCTAAACCACTGAGCCACCCAAGCTGCCCAATCCACACAACTTGTAATTGAAACAAGAAGAATAGGGTGGACCCCAAAAGAGAGTTCTAGCCTCCTTAAACACACCCTTACTTAAAAACAAAACTAAATAAAAATGAATTTTCATAAAAAAAGGAACACATAGGGTGCCCCAGGTGGCTCAGCGGCTCAGTGGCTCAGTGGCTTAGTGCCTGCCTTCAGCCCAGGGCGTGATCCTGGAGACCAAGGATCAAGTCCCACATCAGACTCCCTGCATGGAGCCTGCTTCTCCCCCTGCCTGTGTCTCTGCCTCTCTCTGTCTCTGTATCTTTCATGAATAAATAAATAAAATCTTTAAAAAATAAATAAATAAAAGCCACAATTAGCTGACCAAGTACGATGTGCCCGTATCTTCTATATGCCTTTGTACGTTGCGCTGAGTCCTTGATAATCCGTAATCTCTTAATCCTCGCGGTAAAGTCATGAAGCAGTGAATACTTCTATACAAGTAGTGCCTCTTAACAAAAAGAGAGAATGGCTGGTCAAACTCACCTATCATCACCGCTTACACTAGTCCCTCTGCCAAATACATGCAGGGAAAAATTTACCATGTTCCTAATCCATGGGCCAGTGATATTGGTTTTTATTTTTTATTTTTTAAAATATTTTATTTATTTATTCATGAGAGACAGAGAGAGAGAGAGAGAGAGAGAGAGAGAGAGAGAGAGAGAGGCAGAGACACAGGCAGAGGGAGAAGCAGGCCCCATGCAGGGAGCCCGACGTGGGACTCGATCCCGGGACTCCAGGATCAGGCCCTGGGCTGAAGGCGGTGCTAAACCGCTGAGCCACCAGGGCTGCCCCCATGATACTGGTTTTTAAATAACCGGTGTCCCTTGCCCATTTCTACCTCTGAAGCACCCATTAAAAAATGGGAAGGCCATGCATTTGGGAGCAGAAATAAGCCAAGTTCCCTAATCTTTATAACAGGAGGTGGAAAGAATGCCCACTTATCTGGTAAAAGTATATGGGTCCCTCTCCAATCCCAACACAAAATGTTGGAACCTCAGGCATGCAGCGAATGCTCAACCTTGGCGTGACTGCTGTCCAGAACCTGCCAAAAATCTATCTGAAGCAGCTGATAGTTGGGAAAGATATGCTAAATCTACACCGTCCCAAGTTATTTATGCTCTCTTCCTTTACAAAGTGAAATCACCACAAAGCAATTTACCTGGACCGCATTAGCTCGGCTCCTCACAGAAATACTTTCATAGGTTGGGATCCATTATGACACCCTGAGCTCCTACTGAGAATCTATATAAAATATCGCCTTTGAAAGAACACGAGCACGATTTCCTCAAAACAGCAATTGGGGGCATTTTCCATTACGATTCTCAACATCCTCTACATAAACAGTCGTTGCAGAACTCACTGCCCCCCAAAGGCTCACGCCTATGGATGAAATTGTATGCTTACTTTATCTGACAATGATCTCTCGCCCCACCCAGGTTCCCTTTGTGCCCTGGTTTCCAGGAAGCTCAGTGCTAAATTTAGTGCTCAACTGTAGCCATTCTCACCCAGTTCACAAACGTAGCTCTTTCTGCCTCCTGAAGAGAACTTGTTCCCTGTTAGCTGCTTTACTTACTTTCCCCCCAATGATCAAATAGTCCATGGCTATTACAGAACATATGGAAAGTAGAGAAAGATATAAAGCAGCAAGAAAAATAATTTCAAATTGCTTCTGATCTCTTTTTAAAATCTGATTTAGGGGATCTCTGAGTGGCTCAGCGGTTTAGGGCCTGCCTTCAGCCCAGGGCATGATCCTGGAGACCCGGGATCGAGTCCTACGTCGGGCTCCCTGCATGGAGCCTGCTTCTCCCTCTGCCTGTGTCTCTGCCTCTCTCTCTCTCTCTGTGTCTCTCATGAATAAATAAATAAAATCTTAAAAAAAATAAAATAAAATCTGATTTAGCTGTCTGGGCCCCTACCTGCTTTATTTTATTTTATTTTATTTTATTTTATTTTATTTTATTTTATTTTATTTTATTTTATTTATTATTTATTTTATTTTTCCCTACCTGCTTTAATGCATACAGTCCCAGCATATACTTTATTTTATTTTATTTTTTTTAAAGATTTTATTTATTTATTCATGATAGTCACAGAGAGAGAGAGAGAGGCAGAGACACAGGCAGAGGGAGAAGCAGGCTCCATGCAGGGAGCCCGACGTGGGATTCGATCCCGAGTCTCCAGGATCGCGCCCTGGGCCAAAGGCAGGCGCCAAACCGCTGCGCCACCCAGGGATCCCCCAGCATATACTTTATTTTTGGGAGCAGGTAACTCCTGGCCAGCCAGGCCTCCGATGAGGTGCTGCATGCCTGTTTCTTTATAGCAGAGCAAGGAGTGAAAGGACACAGAATACAAAGGCTGGATGTGTCTGGAATAACAGATGCTGGAGCTAGAATCTGGAGGATCATCTGGTCTAATCCCTTCTGTGTTTCTAATAGGGAGCCCCATCCTCCCTGGGCCAGGGAAGCTCACGTTGAGAGCAGCACAGCTCATCTAACCGGTTGAAGTGCCAGGCCTTTCACTGGGTCACATTTACTGGTGCATGGAGTAGCCAAGGGTCAAGCACACAGCCCTGCCACACTCTCTTTTCACTTCCTTTCCACAGGGTGCCAGCTGGACGGGGCGCCACCAGGTCTGCTCTGGCAAGTCCTGCTGGCTCTTGGTGCTCATGCCTGCGTGCAGATAGCCCCTCTATCCTGTGGTCAGGGTCAGGCGGAGATAGTAAGGTCTCGGGATGTAGATTTAAGGGGGTGGGGAGGGGAGTAGAAGGTATACCAGAGCTCTCTTGGCAGGTTTAGCAGTTACCAGCCCAGCTTTAAAAGTAAAAGCAGAACTTTGTTCCCCGTGTGGCTTCAGGTCTCTGTGCATGTCCCCTCAGCATCCCCGCAGGGAGGGGTAGGCTGGCCCGCTAGACCCAAATGGGTCATTTAACAGGACCTAGAGCCCTAGCACCTAGTTTTTGGAAGCAGGGAGCTCCTGGCTAGCCAGGCCTCAGATGAGGGAGGTGGGCCTCTACCTAGCGCAGAATTCCCACTTCAGCAAAAAGGAAGAGAAATGCTCGGTGAAAGACTCAAGGAGTCGAAAGATACAGCAGAACTCTTCCCAGAACTAGAAGTATAAGGGTTTTTTTGTTTGTTTGTTTTGGTTTTTTTGTTTGTTTGTTTGTTTTTAAGATTTTATTCTTCAGTAGTCTCTACACCCAACGTGGGGTTTGAACTTATGACCCTCAGATCAAGAGTCGCATGCTCCACCCACTGTGAGAGCCAGGCACCCCTAAAAGTATAAGGTTCTAAAAGGAACCTGAAGGCCAACTGATTTTTTAAATGTGGAAAAACCTAGGTGACAACAGAGTCAAGCCCAGTAAAGTTGGAAACATAGGCTGATTTTCAAAGTATAAGCCACAGTAGTGGGTTGAGTTTAAGTTATAAATATTAAATGACCTTGACCAGAATCAAAGTGTAGCTTCCTAGAAAATGCTTCCTTTCTACCATTTAGTAAAGTCAGTTGTAAATCACTGAACACAGACCTTTGAAACTAAAAAGGCTCATAGCTTTGGTCCAATCTAACCAATGTTTAAGAATGATCTTAAAAGGAAACCTCTTAAAACATGAATCACAAATTATATACATACCCAGTAGTCAGCAGATACTATATACAGAGTATTTAAAGGAGGAATGGGCTGTTTTAAATAGGCATTATGGAAAGGACCTCCAGATTCAGTGTTTGCATTGGTGACCTAAACCCAAACCCCTAGTCTTGCAAAGTATCTCTGAGAACCTCTGACCTCTCAAAATTTTGAAATGGCAATTTCGGAAGCAACCTAACCTCTAATTCCAAGAATATTTCCAGACCTCTCTGTCCTGCTTCTTCAGGCATGTGGATGAAAACACACACAGCATGCACGGACTCTGAATAAAAACCTCAGGGAAGAGAAAAAGCGGGCAGAGTTTCCAGCATTTTCTTTGGCCCGTGGCTGGTGGAGCTCTCTGATACTGGAGCACATGCTAATCCCCATCACTTACCAACCGCACCTGGTTCTGGGATGGCAGGGAACCTGGGAGAGGGATGGACACAGTTTGTGTCCCTGAGAGGATCACAGTCCCTCTGGGTAGTCAGGTGTTGGATAACCTAGTGTGGTGGGGTAGACAGAGGCTCAGAGGGCTGAGAACAGGCTTGTTGGAACGGAATGCCTGTGTAGGGGCCTTAGCTGATGACTAGGAGCCAAAGAGGCAGAGAGGCGAGCCCTCCACTGCTGCTGCCTTGCAAACACCAGCACTGTGGGGTGTTTGGTTTTTGTTTTTTTTTAAACAATGCATAGAAAAATGTGTATCTATGTTATCTTCACCATGGCAAGAAACAATTTTGCAATGATGAAAAAACACAAACCTATGTCCTAATCAAATGACACATGCTCTCCATTTCACTCACCCCAGAGCATGGCCTCTTTTTTTTTTTTTTTTTTTTTTTTTTTTTTTTTTTTTTTGAGCATGGCCTCTTATGCAAGGAGACTCACCAACAGCACTCAGTGTACGTGGGGTAAGAGGGGACCAGCAGGGGTTAGTGGACACAAGGACTTAGAGCAGCCACCAGCCCAACTCTTAAGTTCCTCCTTATGCAGTTAAAGAAAACCCCTTTTAAAGATGGACTTTAGTATGAATATACGTTGTGCAGATCGCACATTTTCCCCCAAATACTTTACATTTGTCTCTAGTGCCTTCTCCCCTCAGCGCTGGTGACAGGGATGTTACTGGTGGTCTGTAGGCATCTACTACTTCTATTCTGGATGACGTCGTAGGAGCACTTACCCGAGGAGGGCTCCAAGGGAGAGGAGTAAGCTGGTGTCCTGGAGAAATGTGGCCAGGAGAGCGCCAGTCCTGAGGTGTTCCTCTTCCTGGAGAGTGTGGTCTCTTCTCCAGTCTCCAAAGCAGGAAGAGGGAACTGGCCTAAGACCCAAGTGGCAGCCACTTGGGTGTGCACAGTCACTTCGTCTGGGAGCCCCTTTCGTCTCGCCAGGGAACCCCGGGATGTTGTGCTCTCCGTGTGAGAAGGGGCAGTTCTTCCTTCGGACCCTGAGCTGGATGGCAAGTGAAGCATTCCCAAAGCTGAAAGCAGATGGCAACAATTACAATTCCACCAGCAGACTTCCAAATGCCTGAATAATGTGTAGTGGGCTCACCTCTGACCTCTGTGAGGAGACATGAGGAGTCACTATTCATTCTATGAAAAATTCACTCCTGAACGAGAGACCACAAACCAAGACAAAGCCTGTTTTCAGATCTCACAAAGACTGCATTTTGTGGCAGAGTTGTTATAAAAGGGGCACAATGAAGCTAAGCGTCAGATGATATGGAATCAAAGATGCGATTCTGATCACCATGACTCATCACTCACATTCCACAAAGCTAGTCTCAGAATTTACTTGAATTCAACCTCAACAAAATTTCCAATATCCGCATGACCGACACACCTGGGTGTCATCATGGGCAGTTCTAAGCTTTATGTCCATCACTCATGAATGGAACATCAAATACTGTCATTGGTACTCTTTATAGAACCGAGTGCCCCATCCCGACCTCCTAGAACTAGCCTGCGAGACCACGGGGTCATCTTTGATGGCTTCATCGTTGATGGCCTACTTTTAGACTATTACCAAGTCATATCAATTTTCCTTTGTGAACAGTCTTTACCAATCCCCTCCTCTCTGCCCCTCAGGCCACTGGGCCATGGATCTTAGTGCCCAGCATCTGCCTGGGTGGTCCTCTTGACTCCAGGTTCCCTCTGCCCCATCCTAGACCTGCCTGTCAGCTGAATCCCCCTCCAAATTCACTTTAATCATGTCATTGCCTTGTTCAAAACCCTTTAGCGACCCTCCCTACCACACCAAATCTAAACTGCCTGGTTTTCAAAGGTCTCCATGACTGCCTCTAATCCCACCCACACAACTGTCCTCTCCTCCACGTGGGACTTGCACTCTCCATGTGGGAAGCTGCTGGCCTTCCCACCCCACAAAGAGACCAAGCTTCTCTTCTTCCCTCACATGGTCGGTGCATCCCACTCCTTAGCTATCCCTCCCACCTTGTTCGGATGCACAGGCAGGCAGGGTCAAATCCCAACTCTAAAACCTATTTAGGGCAGCCCCAGTGGCTCAGCGGTTTAGTGCCACCTGCAGCCCGGGGTGTGATCCTGGAGACCCAGGATCGAGTCCCACACCAGGCTCCGTGCATGGAGCCTGCTTCTCCCTCTGCCTGTGTCTCTGCCTCTCTCTCTCTCAATCTGAATAAATAAATAACTCTTAAAAATAAATAAATAAAAATAAAACCTATTTAGCTGTTTGACCTATACATCTCAATTTAATGAACTTCCCTACCTTCAGTTTCCAAAATCCTAAAATGAAGATAGTGTGACCCCATTGGCTTGCTGTGAGAATTGAGAGAACAGAGATGTTGGCATGCAGTAGGTGCCTAATTGTGCCAGTTTTGTCTGCCCTTCCTCAGTCAAATCTTACACATCCAGCCCCAGCCCCTTCTTGAAACCCTTTGCTGAAATGCCAAGCTGGGGCGCCCGGGTGGCTCAGTCAGTTAAATATCTGCCTTCGGCTCAGGTCACGATCCCAGGGTCCTGAAATCGAGCCCCATGTAGGGCTCCCTGCTCAGCGAGGAGTCTGCTTCTCCCTCTGCCACTTCCTCCACTTCCTCCACTTGTGCTCTCTCTCTCTCTCAAATAAATAAAATCTTAAAAAAAAAAAAAGCCAAGCCACTGAGCTATGCAGATTGAAGCAGGAGCCACCATTTGAGCTACGTGAACACAAACGCGGCCGTGTCGCCCACCAGACCAGACCTGGTTCCTCTGAGACTGTAGCGTGCGGCACAATTACTGAGGTCGTTTGGATTCACTCTGGCCACGGAATCCCAAGCCTCTAGGTCTGGGATCTGACCCTCACCTAGTCTATGCTGCTAACTCACTTAATCACAGCATGCCATAGACAGAGCCTAAGCCACAGGTCTGATCCACAGCCCAGGACCCTCGGATGGACACTGGGGCTCAGGATGGGGAAGAGGGAGATGCAGAAACTTTGTTTTCCAGGGTGGGACATACATGCAAAGAACATCACTGGCTCAAACTCACCCGTGGTGATACTCTGGGAAGTCAGAGCTGTTGCTACGTCAGGCCCAACAGGGGAAACAGTGAAATTTGTTTTCCTGGAAGTGTCGTTTCTTCCTCTAGCATCTGCCGCTTCTGTTTGTGGAGTGAGGTTTTCTGGAGCATTTGAAGAAGTGTGGCTCTTTCTGGAGGTCTGAGTCATCACACCCTCCTTGGAAACCACTGTTGAAAAGTCCACTTGATTCTGATCAAAGGTGCCGTTTTCTACGTGTGGTTCAGTGTTACTTTCTGGCCAACTGTTCATTTCAGCACCTGAAACAATAAGGACATGGACCAGTGAGAGCTCGCTGGCTTCTGAAAGAGGAGGAAACCCTCAGAAAAGCCATGAGCGGATAGATCAGTGAAGAATTGGATTCAGCTAGAATAATTTCACCTTTCTTTTTTTCCCCATGGTGATTATTCTGACAATCCGGGGGGAGAAATTATGAAGTACCAATACTACATAGGATGGAATTTTACAGTAAGTGGAATAATGATAAAAACCGCTAGAAAGAGACCAATGCGGGACTTGGGGGAGAGCACCAGGCCCGGAGCGGGATGGGGGCAGGGATGCAGGTCAGGTGTGAGCACAGGGAAGGGAGCACTTCCAAGCACTGAGGTGGTGAATTGCATCTTCTGGGTGGTAGGAGGGTAAAAGCTGGCAGCTCTCCATCCTGACACCTACTCTTGCAGGCAGGGAATGGGGGCTGGGACATGCATAATTCTGGAAAAAAAAACCTGTGGACGATTTGGTAATATGACCAAAGCCTTAGTAATATAAATAGGTTTGATGATTTCGTTTCCTTTGAATTCATGCTAAATACTCAAGAATGTGGACAAAAATTTCAGCTGCACTGATATTCATGATGTCATTGTTTATAATAGCACAAAAGAAAGGAAGGAAGGAAGAAACAAAACTGAAAATCTATAGCAGGAGATCAATTAAACCAGTTGCAGTATGTCTGCATGAAAGGATGCTTTGAGGTATTAAAATGATGTGGTAACATAAAATACAGAAAGATATTATACAAATATTGAATTAAAACAACAGGTTTCTTTTTTTTAAGATTTTATTTATTTATTCATGAGAGACACAGAATGAGAGAGAGAGAGAGGCAGAGATATAGAGGGAGAAGCAGGCCCTATGCAGGGAGCCTGATGTGGGACTCGATCCCGGGACCCCAAGATCAGGCCCTGGGCTGAAGGCGGCACTAACCACTGAACCACCCAGGCTGCCCAAAACAACAGGTTTCAAAATGGAATTTCAAGTATGATCTCATTTTGTTAAAAAAAAAAAAAAAGAACAGCAATCATGAATGCGTGTGCGTGCCGAACACAGATGTAAGCTCTCGACATGCCCTCATTTGTTCAACATCCAGGTAGATCCTCTCATCCTCCCCACTTTGCAGGGGGCCATGCCCAAGACCCCAGGCAGCCTGCTCCCCACCCAGGTCCCTGAGCTCTCGCAGCATCTGGCGCACTGCACAAGGTGCATTGTAGCAAATCCTCTGGGGCCCCCCTCATCTCCAGGGCAGGGGTGCTGAGGAAAGGTTGCTTATTCGCATGGACAGTTTTTTGACATTTATAAATTAGGGATGGGTGCAGAGTAGCCAGAAAATATATTGCAACGATCAGTTTCTGCCATATTGCCCAAAGTGGGGCAAAGAGGGCATTAGTCAAAAACGTCAGGATCGCATGAAAGTTGGGGGGAAACTGGGCACAGAGGTCATCACATGTGGTGTCAAGTGTCATTTGTCAAGGCAGGAGGCTGAGAGTCAGAGCAGGTAGGTGGGATGCCCAAGTCCGACCCAAGAAGGCTGCCTTGCTATTCTGACGACGTCGGAACACGACCCAGAAACGGCTTGGAAGCCCGAACCTGCCACTGCCAGGGTGCCGCCTCCTGAAGATCACACCAAGAGAACATTCTAAGAGCTGTTTCCCTGGATATCCAAACTAATATGGAGATGATATGAAATACGTGTGCTAATTGGAGGGCACGGAGTTTAATGAGTTTCTGGAGAAAGCAATGAGGACAAGGACCATTTAAAGTTATTGCTGATTGCATGGCTCCTCTAAAAACCTACTTTTATTTTCCTCATTTGGGAATGATATTTTCCTTTCTGCCTAGAATCAGGCACTGTTGAGAAACCTCTGGGGGAATGAATGAAGTCACTTCTATCGGTATGAGTCAGGCAAGGATGGCCAACCATCTGACCAGTAGAGGCTGTAGGCAGAACCTACGGTTTGGCTCAAAATATCACACACACATACACACACACACACACACACACTTTCCCAAAAGGAACAAGCTATCTTCTAGATCAGCACTGCCTAAGAGATATATAAAGTAAGACACAAATGCAAGCCACATATGTAACTTTATTTTTAAAAGTAACAGATGAAATTAATTTTAATACGTATTTTACATACTCTGACATATTCAAAATGGTAGTATTTCAATATGTAATTGATATAAAAATTGAGATACTTTGCTTTTTTTTTTTTTTTTTTTTGGTATTACACCTGTACAATCCAGAGTACTATGCTAGCTATACTTCAAGAGCAGAACAACCACATGTAGCTAGCTACTGGCTACAATACTGGTAACGCAGTTCTAGGTCAATGGTTCTCAGGTCCACCTCCACCAGCAGTGTGGCTCACTTATTGGGGTTGCCAGGTAGAGGGGAGGTGATTTTAAAATCCTCCATAAGAGATTCTGACAAACTTTCCTAAGGGAACCCCTTTCTCTCCAAATCCCTTGAGAATTGCAGATTTCATGCTTCCTAATCTGTTTCCTGTAAGTGATAATTAAGAGAAACTTCCTGAAGGGGGAGGGAAGTTGCCCGGCATCTGAGCTCCACTGGGGCCCAGCCCCAGACAGGCAAGGGCCACGTTCAGCTGGAAATGGGATATGGATGGGTGTTTTGAGGGGCAGCTACCAAGTCGGTGAGTTCAACTTGAGATTTCGGGGGTTACAGAGACCAGAGACCCACCCACACAGCATATTCCCATTGTTCTTCCTATTTGAACTGCAAGGCAAACCGGACACCAGAGAGAAGGGAAAAGAGTTTGAGGATGCTTTCTCTCTCCTTGGGCCACAAGGAGAGAAATTAGTCTTTAGGAAAAAAGTGATTGTGCGGAGGTGGAAAGGACTCAAACCCACACCCTGAAGCTGGTAGGCCATGAGATCTCACTCAGAATGTGGGACTTGCCTACTGCTGAGCCTCTAAGGTTCATATGGCTATGTCTTTGGGGAAGCAGCAGCATGCCCATCTTCAAGGAACTGGGAACGTCCTCAGTCAGCTCAAGGAATTCCACTACAGCCTTCAAAAGGCACAGAAGGGTCGCATAAAGACAAGACATGGCTAGCACTGAACCATGCGGTCTCCCTGGAGGTTTGGCCAAAGATGGAAGAAAGAAAAAAAAATGCACACCATAAACAAGACAAAAAGGCAGACCATAGTCTTGCCCTGTCCCAGATAACCCTGCCACTACACACTAAATACGCTAAATAAAGTAATTTTTAAAAAATCTTTCTAAAAGCATTGCTGAGTTGGCAAGGAAAGAACCAAGTCTTCTAAGACCAAACATGGACCAAGAGCTGGAATTTAGAGAAGTAAGCTAGTTCTAGAGCTGTAGTTGCCCTGGGGCACCTGCTCAATTTCTGTGACCTTGAACTTCTGTTCTGATGACCATGAGGACAGAGGGGATAGGAGACTCTTAAGGAAGGAGTCTGAGAGGAGACTCCTGTATCAAGTTGAGACCAGGGCTATACCATATCTATAAAGCACATAGGACAAAAAAAATCTGCCCTGCAGAATGGGACAGCAGGGAAAAGTGGCTTTTGATCTTGATTTTGGGTAAAGGAAAATAAATCTCACTCAAGAATTTGTAACCATAAAGGCAGCCCTCATATGGGTGTGCAGCATGAATTCACATACCAGTGTGGTCTAAACCTCAAACCACGGATATATTTTAAAATAGGTCCTGAACTTTGTAATACACTAAAACCACTAAATCATATACCTTAAAGGGTGAATTTTACGGTATGTAAATTACATCTCAAATACACACACACATACCCCGTTAATGGAAAGGAAAACTGGTTCTGATATATAATGCCTCCTACTTGGCAGAAATAAATATAAATGTTCTCTAAATGAATATACCTTCAATCTAATTTTATCATTTATTGATACAATTCCAAGGAATAAGAGATCACCATCAAAAGGCACAACATATATAAGGAAAAAGGGTATCAGTGGGCAAAAGTCAGAAATATAGATAAGCAAAGACTTCAAATACTGGAATTATCAGTCAAAGGATGTAAGTCCATAAAACTACATGAAAAGAAGTTAAGGAACTGAAAATTAGAAAAAGGGAGACTATAAGTAAAGACCAAAAGATATGAAAGAACCCTAAATGAAAATTCTAGAAATGAATAAATTATAGTAAATGAAATTAGGAAACTCAACAGATTAGATATGATTGAAAAAAGAAGTAATGATTACAAGACAGATGATGAGGGAATGCCCAGATGATATGAAAAGATAGAAAATATGAAAAAGAGATGAAGAGACAAAGAAGATAGAGTGAGAAAGTCCAAAATACCTATAACAACCAGGGGGGAGGGGTGCCCAGGTGGCTTTGTTGGTTAAGCCTCTGACTCTCAATCTCAGGGTTGTGAGTTCAGGTCCCTTATTGGGCTCCATGCTAGACATGGGGCCCACTTAAAAAGAAAAAAAATTGAGGGGGGAAAATGACAAATCATCTACAGAAGACAAGGAGACTAACAGCTGATTTCTCAACAGCAACAATGGAAGCCAAAAGACAGTGGATAAATATTTTCAGTGTGCAGAGAGGAAAAACAAGAATTATAAATGGAGTAAAACCATCTTTGAAAAATATTTTGAGACTATCTATCAAAATAGAAACATTTTTAGTCAAACTTCAGTTTATCAACCACCTCCACTAAAGGAAATTATGGAGAATTTATTTCAAGTAGAAGGAAAACAATGCCAGATGAAGGCCAGAAGGGGCAAGAAGATATAATGAGCAAAGAAAACGGTAAATATGTACATAAATCTAGGGCAACACTAAATTTATAAAATAATTTCTCATCTGTAGGATGAATAAAACAAGGTAGAACAAATCCTGGAGAACAATAGCACATAAGTCAGGAGGGGATAATAAGAACCATGTAATGTTGAAGGGTGACTTTCAATTGTGTCAAAATCCATTTTCACATTCCTCAAACTGACCCCAAAGAATAGAAAGAGGGTGTATCACTTCCAACTTGTAGAGCTTTGAATAATAGGAAATTTCCATTGAGAGAAACTAATAAATATTGTCTAAAACCAAAACAAAGACTCAGTAAATAGCAACATAAGCTTTGAGGTCTGGACATGATTACTAAAATAACCTGTTACAAGGGTTGAAAGTGGTTGATTCTGGGAAGCGGCAAATGATGATGGTAGGGGTGGTCAGGGTTTTTATAACAGCCTTATAAAACGTATCTGATCTTCAAGCTGTGTATGAATTTGATTAAAAGTAAACATTTAAATTTAAGGAAGTTATATAACAAACCGGGGTAAAGGTCTGCAGTGCATGGTAAAAGTTTAGCATTCTTAGTACATGAAGAAGTTTTTCAAATTCCTAAGATGTACGTCTTACAGACAAAGAACGTGAATACATGATTCACAAAAGAAAATGTGTAACTGGAGAGTGAATACACGAGAATATTGTTGGAAAGAAAGAAAATACAAATCCAAACTAGAAAAGACTTAAAAAATGTTTGTATATATTTATTTTTGCCTATCACACTGGCAAAGACTCAATAAATGATAAGACGCCGTGTCATTGCGGGCATAGAAGACAGGCACTTGCACACAACATTGGTAAGAATGCAACTGGCACATTCTCCCTGGTGAGACATTTAGCAAGTCACTGCAAAAGCCTTAAAAACAGGCATATATTTCTACCCAGGAATTCCATTTCTGGAAATTAATTGCAAGGAAATTATTAAGGATGTGCGTAAAGTTTCAGGCACAGGGAAGTTTACCACAGCACTGTTTATAATCATGAAAATTGGAAACAACCTGAATTTCTGCAATAGGAAGTTGGTTAACTTAATTATGAGACAACAAAATTTTAAAGGGATGATCAAAATCTATTACTGATACAGTTCTAGATATACGCACTACGCTCACCCCGTACTATTAAGTGAAAACACAAATTTAAAAATGGCATACACCATATGACCTTATGTTATCAAGAGTATATGTTTAAAAAAAATGCATCTCCTAAGAAAAAGAACAACAAATAACGCTGGTGTCTTGGTAAAAGGTCTCCAGGTCTGCAAGCCACCTTATAACAGGCTTTCTTTGGTGCCCAGACCCGCTCCCTAAGGCAGGTAAAGCCTGTAGGCTTGGCTCATGCAACTTGCTCAGAATACAGCCATTTCTGCAACAAGGATGTGAGTGGCACTGACTACCCAGCTGAAGGGCTGATGAGTTTACCTGCATCTGAACCACCCAGCCTCAGGGTTCCTAACCACTCAGCACCTGCGGTGGCCACAGCTGGTGGCCTGACCAAAGGGAGGTGGCGACGACCATCTCTCCGCCCAGCAGGTCACTGCTGGGCCCTGTTGACCTTAGCGACTTGTGGGCTTGCAATGCCACCTCCACCCTCCTCCCCAAATGAGGGCCCTGTTGACCTTTGGCGATGTGTGAGCTGCAGATGCCACAGCCACCTGGATGGAGGAGACATTCCTACCTTTAGTGACCCTCGTCATCGGAGGAGCTCTCCCTTTTTTCCCCAACGAACGTATGAGGCAACATGACAAAGTTGGTCACTTCACCCATACCTTGTGAATCTGTGCTCTCCGCATGAAGGTCCTGTGGTCTAACAGGAAAAGAGCCCGCTTCCTGCCCCCTGCTTGGATCTAGAAACCCAGTGCTTCACAGGAGAAGCACTGGCTGTGGTTAAAGTCAGGCTGTCTGTGCTAGACTTCCGGTTATACCATGTACATGCCCTGTGACCTCAGGCAAGACACATTCTTTCTCTGTGCCTTGGCTGCTTCCTCTGTTAATGGGGGCAGGGACAGCACCTGCCTCCCTGGACTGCGACAGGGTACACACACACGTGAGAGCTTCAAGAGTATCTGGTATGTAGTGAGTGCTACATCCATCACTGCCACTCAGGGGACCTAGGTCTATCAAGTTTGAACACACAGATTTGGAGATGACCTTGGCAGGGGCTGCTAACCGATCCCTTCTCAGTCTCCCAATCCTTCTCTGGGCAGCCTAGGAGGCAGCAAAGGTGAAAACCCTCCTGGAAGCTCGGAGTGGGCTGAATGGCTGCTGGGGCCGCGGGGGCCTCAGTCTGGCTTTGCTCTGTGATGCTCTCCTAGCGAGTGCAGGGAACACCCGGGCGGGGGGCACAGGGTTAGAGCCGGGCCCACCTCTGGCATGACAAGCCCTTGGTATCACTGGCCCATAGGGTTCTAGAACAGGATCCTGCTGCCCCTGGGTAACTCTGGAGGTCCCTCCACTTCTCTTATCGCCTGTGAACTCTTCTTCAGAAAGGGATGAACAAACCCTGCAGCATGCTGGGCCACCTGCTTTGCCACACGAGGTCTCTTTTGATCGTGGACGTACAAGTGCTTCATGTAATTCCACGCTGTAGTTTGGGGAGATCAATGGGTCAAATGCTAAAATATTTACTGAGGTCCAAGGATGAGTCCTTTGAGAAGCCCTGAGTTGTTGAGGGCTACTGTGATTGAATTTTGTGTAAACCCTGAGCGGGAGAGACATTCAGAGCAAAGGGGACAGGGCTCAGCAGGGACCTGCCCCATGTGGGGTTACCTACCACAACCAGGATCCTGCTCTGATGCTTAGTGGATTAGAGAAATGGAAAGAAGGGAGGCCTCAGGCTTGGAGTTTGGGCCAGAGGGGGAGTGAGGAGAAGGGACCGTGCCCTGCCAGGCACTCAGGGGCAGCCTCTGAGGTGGGAGGGGGCACCCTGCAGCTCAGCGCCGGCTGGCCCTCTCATCTCACTCCTCCTTGTCCCCAGATGGTCAGAGGCGATGGCTCACACCCCACCCACGTGCCACAGCAACCGAGCCACGCCAACCAGCCTCATAGTGGAGTTTAGAGGTCCCAACCTCCCGGGTATCTTCAGAGCTGGACGTACCACCCTTCCCCCTGCACTCAGCCCCCCGTGTCAGGCCATCTCGTTCCCTTGTACTATGAACGGCTATTAAATGAACGAGACACTTTCATTGCTTTGACTAGGGTTTTTTTTTCCCCCCAAGTTGACAACTTGCACTTCTGCGGTGCCTTAATGTTCCAAAACATCTGTTTGTGAACCAACATCAGGGATGCTAGCGGAGCCCAGGAGTAGGATTTCCTAATTAGCAGCTGCTACAGAGTCAACTTCTCACCACCCACTCCGTGATTTGGGGGTTTTCGACTTGCATGGTTTCTGAGGCGGAGTGGGTGTGTACAGGCGGAGGCTGTGTCATCCAAAGAGGCCATTTCCTCCCAGAGGGCCCAGCCCGCCCCCACACAGCCCCACGGCCGCTCCTGCAGGCCCCGATCGCAGAGTGAAAGCAGCTTCCCCTTATTTTCATTTCCCTTCGTTGTGATTCAGATTTCACAAACATCTATTCAGTGCTTACCACGTGCTAAGTGTTTTCACAGGCATTTATCTCATTTAATGAGAATGACAGCTGGTCAAGTGGGTACCACTGCGCCCGGGAACGCTGAGGGGCGGAAAGATTAAGTGGCTGTTCGAGGTCACGCACTGGACGGCAGGCACAGGCTGGACCCAGCTTCTTCCGTGACACAGGGCTGTAAGGCACTGGTCGCTGAGCAGTGTCCCCCTGGTCTTCAAATTCCTGCCTCGAGCCCATCTGCAGGGACTTGCTCCTCCCTATGAGGAGCGACGGAGTGTGGGTCACACGGGCTTCTTGGTTTGGGGACAGCTGCACTCACCAGCAGAAACACTGAGCAAAAGGACCCCGGGGTCAGCTTCTCAGAGATCATTTCACAGCTAATGTGAAGAATGATGATAAAGAAAGAGTGGAGACAGGATGGAGAATGAGTCTGAGGGACAAGAAAAGCCTGTTTTCAAAATATGAAGCTGGGCGGGGGGACGCTGTAACTTCCAAGTGGAAATATCTCACAGGCATTTAAAAATTTGGGACTAGCAATGAGGAGGGAGGATGAGCAGATGGGGTAGGAAGGGAAAGTGAGGCCAAGGACTCCCTTAGGGGGATCTTGAATCAGAGGGAGAAGAGGGGTCAGTGAAGGAGGCACAGAGGCCCAGAGAAGGATAGGATGGGTTAGGGGTAGAGCCAGGAAGGTGAGGAGTGCTGGGGCACAGCGGAGAGGCACGACTCGGCCTGCACAAAGACAAGGGATCAAAGTCCCCAGGACTGGGGCAGCCTGGGTGGCTCAGCGGTTTAGCGCCGCCTTCAGCCCAGGGCCTGATCCTGGGGTCCCGGGATCGAGTCCCACATCGGGCTCCCTGCATGGAGCCTGCTTCTCCCTCTGCCTGTGTCTCTGCTTCTCTCTCTGTCTCTCTCATGAATAAATAAATAAAATCTTAAAAAAAAAAAAAGTCCCGAGGACTTTCCGGAGTGTCGCCTGGCAGACAGAGGAGGAGGCTCAGATTGCTAGGGGTTAAGGCTCATGAGGGAAAGCTCTGAAACAGTAAGACACTGAACCCCCAGTTGCAAATTTCCTGTTTTTGGCTCCCCCATGGAGCTTTCCTGGGATCCCTCAGCTTGGGGAACACTCGGGAGAGCTGGGGGCCTCCTAGCCACACGGCTGGATGGGACAGCATGGGTTCTTAGCCCAGTGATCGTGTCCTTCTTCATGACTTGAAAAGAGACTCCATGGACTCAACTGCTTACACAGGAATTGAACTGAAATTAAAAGCTCCCTTTTTAACTCTCCTTTTGGTATCGCAGAAGTCTGTAAACCACGAAAGGAGCGGGACGCTGTCCACCGGGGAGAATGGAATTTTGCCCCTATTCTCAGAGATCGAATTAAGAAATCCCGCGTGTCTACCATCCGCGAAGCACTGCTTTTACAGGATGATTTCAGGGGGATAAAGGATCCCATTAGATCCGGACATTCTGAGTGGCAGGCAAGGTAGGAATTGTTCCCTCGCTGTAGGAAGAGAAAGCTCAGCCTCAGGACTGAGGTCACCTGCCCAGAAAACCCAGAACTAAGTGGCAGGGTGTAGACCAGAGCCCAGCGCGTTCTTTCTGGGGTCCCTGCTAGTCAACCACACCCAAATGAAGCCGATGAGGACGGAGAAGAGGGAAGCTCAGCCAACCCTTCCCAAAGGAATTTATGGCATGCAGCCTGCCTCACTAGCTAGCATCCACAGTGCTTTGCATCATCCATTCTGGCTAAAGTTGGGAAATCGCCTGGGTTGACTCTGGTGCTCCATCCCTCTCCAAAAGTGACCCCAGCCCTTTGGGATCATAGCAGCCAACTAGTCTGACCTCAGATGACAGCAACAGTTCCAAGTCCACACTACAGCCAGAAATGAGTGGCATTTGTAAATTCAAAAAAAAAAAAAAAAAAGAGTTTCCTTTCATACTCACGAGGACAGCCACTATCAAGGAAAAGAAAGAAAAAGGGAAGTGAGTGCTGGTGAGAACTTCGAGAAATCAGAACCTCCGGACATTGCTGGTGAATAGAAAATGGTACAGCCACTGCAGAAAACACTTTGGCCATTCCTTAGAAACTTAAACGTAGGATTACCGTATCATCCAGCAATTCCACTGCAAGGCACACGCACAAAAGAACTGAAAGAAAGGGATCAAACCGGTGTTTGGACACCCATGATCACAGCAGCATCACTCACAATAGCCAAAAGGTGGAAGCGACCCACGCGTCCGATGATGGAGGAAGGGACAAGCAACATGTGCTACCTGCCTACCTACAACGGGATGCTACTCGGCCTTAAAAGGGCGGTTAATTCTGATACCTGCTGCATAAGTGAACCCTGAAGACCTCATGGTAGGTTAGACGAGCCAGTCGCAGGAGAACAATTATTATATGATTCCACTTACACGAAGTACTTGTAGCGGGTAGAGTCATGGGGACGGAAAGTGGGATAGAGGTGAGCAGGGGCTGCGGAGAGGGAGGACTGGGGAGCCATGGCTTGAGTTCCTACTTGGGATAATAAAACAGTTTTGGAGATGGGTTAGTGGTGGTGGTAGTACAAACTTGCGAATGTCCTCAATGCCAATAACTAGTACACGTCAACATGGTTCAAATGGTAACTTCTACGTTATCCCAATAAGCAAATATACACTTAGGGACACCTGGGTGGCTCAGGGGTTGAGCATCTGCCTTCGGCCCAGGGCGTGATCCCGGGGTCCCTGCAAGGAGCCTGCTCCTCCCTCTACCTGTGTCTCTGCTTCTCTCTGTGTGTTTCTCATGAATAAATAAATAAAATATTTTTTTTAAAAAAAGAAAATACGTATTTACTGAGCATCAAGCACATAGAGGACACTGTGGAATCTGCCTCAAGCAGCCTATTGCTTCCAAGAGAGCTGAGTGGTGGGAATAAATCACGGAGATGCTGGTGCCAACGGCCCTGGGGTGCGTGCGAGAGGCGGCCCACCCGGGCAGAGAAGGTAGCCAGCGAGTTTGGAAGAAGGTACAGGGCTGGGAGCAGAATCCCATCGTCCCCTCCACTGCTATACTCTCCCCAGATCCCTGCCTTCACCCCCAGGAATCTGACAAATGAGGGGGATTTCCTGCCGGATGGCTGGCAGGTGGGATATTTGGGGGCAGGCAGGAACCTGGGGGCATGGAGGGAAGGTGGCTGCGGCCTCACCAGAGGGCAGCCGCCCACTCGGCTCAGCTGCTCTGGGCTGTGTTTTGAAACACTGCTGCGGATGTAATGATTCTGGGTGGAGGACGTTTAGGAGCCAAATGAGTTTGTGCGAACAAAAGGCAGCCCTCAATCGGGGACTGTCCAGGGCTCTCGGGGAGTTTCATTTCCTTCCTTGTTCTTGCCCTGAAAGGAGCAGCCCTAAGAAAAACTATTCACATCAAGAAGTGTTTCGACTTGAGACCCGATGATCTGATTTGCAAGAACAGATCCCCGAGGAACAGCCTCCAGTAATGAAAAGTATACAACTTGCGAGGCCCATTAGCCTCCCCTCCCTGTGAGAGTCGGCTTTTGTCTAGCTGAGCATCCTCTGGGGAGAAAGGCAGGCTTGAGGGGCTGAGCCACGACCCAGGGCGGAGCTGGCCTGGAGGCCTTGAGTTTGGGGTCAGGCTTCCAGAAAGAGAATTGCCTCTGAGATGGCCTGGGCGTGCTCAGGAGGGAAGCAGCCTAACTCAGGCAGGAGAGGAAGACAAGGACTCTGATGTGACCTCCTGCTCCTTGCTTTAAAAATAATTCTATAGGCTTAAAAAAAAAAAAAAGGCTTTGAGAAAAAGCCCCAAGGTCAGGTCAGAAGATTCCCATTCAATTAAATAAGTAAACAAAAAGGCTCTGTGCGGGGCGGGGGTGGGGGTGGGGGTGGGGGGTGGCCCTCTATCTGGTGTCTCGGTTTTTCATTGCTCCTCCTCGTCCTTGGAAAAATAAACACTCAGCAGAGGGGCTGAGGAGGAGGGGGCCCGCGGTGCGTGGAGGTGAGGATGCGGTGGACAGGGAAGCGGGCCGTCTCCTGTCTCCCGTGTTGTCACCCTAGCATTCGCTCACACCCAGAGAGGAAGCCCGGTGGCCCGGCTCCACCAAAGGAGGCCTGCCAGCTTGGCCAAACAATAAAAAGGCAAGGAAAAACATCCTGGTTCTGCGGAGGAAGGGGGAGGCGGGAGGGGGGGTTAGCACAAAATGAGACGCGGCCCTGGGCCTTAGCGCTCACTGTGCGTGGCCACCTGACTTTTTGCTAGATTCTTGCCATTAATTTCTTCTGCAGCCCCGTGTGGAGGGGCCCAGGGCTCTGAGGAAATCCCAGAAGCAGCATTTGGGAAAGTCTACGGTGTGGGATAAGGCTGCAGCGCAGAAGGGTCTGCTGAGCCGGGAAGGGGAAGGGAGCAGGACGGGCCTGGCCCATGGGGGGCCCTCCGGGGTCCCGAAATAAAACCCACTTAAAGACATCAATTCCAGGGATCCCTGGGTGGCGCAGCAGTTTGGCGCCTGCCTTTGGCCCAGGGCGCGATCCTGGAGACCCGGGATCGAATCCCACATCGGGCTCCCGGTGCATGGAGCCTGCTTCTCCCTCTGCCTGTGTCTCTGCCTCTCTCTCTCTCTCTCTCTGTGACTATCATAAATAAATAAAAATTAAAAAAAAAAAAGACATCAATTCCAGGTTTACCAACAGGCGTTTACAGTTCAGATCGGGGAAACCTGACACTCAATGCAAAATATCACCAATATTTTAAAAACTCAGTTGTATGCCACAGCTAGTTAAGAAAAAGAGATAAAATAGATGGAGAAGAAAGGAAGAGGACTGGAAAGAGAAATAACGCAAAGGGGAAAGGAGTTACTTACAGAGAGACGGAGAGAGATTAAAACTAAGGGGAGGGGATCCCTAGGTGGCTCAGCGGTTTAGCACCTGGGTGCGATCCTGGAGACCCGGGATCGAGTCCCGGGTTGGGCTCCCTGCGTGGAGCCTGCTTCTCCCTCTGCCTGTGTCTCTGCCCCCGTCTCTCTCTGTCTCTCATGAATAAATGAATAAAATCTTTAAAAATAAATAAATGATAAAGAAATAAAACTAGGGGGAAATAATAACCAAAGTAGGGTCATTACAAGCATGACGACAACAGCAGCCCCCGCTGGGCACCCTGCTGGGCATTTCACGTGGACTGTCCCAGTTGATCCCACCATAACCCCAGCAGGTAGGCAGGTGCCAGTAGGACTCCGGTCCCGTTGATAAGGAAACTGGGGGGCGGGGGTAGGGAGGCCGTGTGGCTGGCCCAAGGCTGCGCAGCCAGTGATACACTGGGACCCCGGCCCAGGGCGGCCTGACTCCAACAGGCCAACCCAAAAAGTCTAACGAAACACACCAAAACAAAAAACCCAGAAATAAAAAAAGGACGAAGGATACGAAAGGGAAGGCCACGAAGAATACAGAGAGCTACAGAGAGATGATGGCCTGACAAACGTGTGCGTGCTTGGCCGGCGGCCGGAAGCATCCTAGGGGTACGTGGAGAGAAGACAGGTAACTGCGGGCTCCTCCCCGGTGAGAAAACGGGTGACGAAGCCGTGCAGCCTCCCTCCCCGCCTCTGCGTTGCGGGCCTCCCTACCTAAATGCCCTCCTTTTCACTTGGGCACAATCCGACTCATTTCTCAGAGAACGCCGCTTCCAAGAGGCCTTCCCCTGACGGCCGCTCTAGCCCGTGACGTGAGAACTTACTCGATCACGGTTCCAGGTCTCTGAGGACAGACTGTGGCTCCTGGGAGGCGCTCGGGAAAAGCTCACTAAGCAGAGCGAGGGGTGCCGGGCCTGGGAAGAACATCCCACTGGGCGGGAGGGAGGGGGGATGAAAGCGCTAGTCACCCCGACAGGAGGCCGCTGGCAGGACAGGGATGGGGAATGCACGCAGGCCAGTGAGATTTCCTAGAATGTTCTCCCTCCCCTACTTTCTACTCATCCTCCTGCGTCCTCTTGCTCCAGGTGCAGGATGCAGGTGGATGCATTTCACCTGCATCCTCCTGCCTCCACCTGCCTCCACTGGAGTAACACCAGGCCCGATGCCTCCCCGCCGTCCCAGCACACGCACGCTCACACAGCCGGTCCACGGGGACGGATTTTCATTTCACCCCTAGGGAGGCACGTGAGCTGGGCAAACTGGCAGCCTAGTCCCCATGTGCAGACGGGAAAACAGGCTCAGAGGTGGGTGCCCTGCCCGGCTCACAGTTGGCTCATTGTTTTCTGACTCCAATCACACGCCGTGTCTACGTTTTCATGGTCATAATTACATTTGCTCCTCCTTGAAAGCCTTGGCAAGGAAGCGGGATAGATATCATTGGCCCCACTTCCAGCACAGGGAAAGTAAGAGCAGGGACATTCGGCAGCTGCCCCAAGCCACGTAGCTAGGAAGGGAAGGGGTTAAGACCCTCAGGGCTCCTGAGCTGCCCCTGGCATCTCTGGGCCCTAACTCTGCCCCTGGCTATACGCAGCAGCACTCTCACCACAAGGCACGGCTATCCTATAAATAATTCCTAAGCAACCACGGGAATCCACCTAACCATGAACATGGTCCTCTTCAAAGAGACCTCATTAAGGCCACACTTAGGCCAACAATGCTGTCACTCCTCAAGCTGTTTCCTAAAATCCTCTAATCTTTAACAGAGCCTGCGGAATATTCTTGAGTTTCCTGAATAATGACCATGTGCTCATCCCTTGGTAATGGATTTGGATTATTCTGGAAACAGACAAAAATTTGAAGCCCAGTCTAGTGACGGAGGCCAGAGGCTGAGATAGCGGACTCCATTTCGGATCCTGGGTGAGGTTTAAGTGCAAAGAACACACCAGAGTGAGTCGCTTGGGACCCAGGCACTGGCACTATACAGGGGCTCCCAACTCCTTCAAATGCTTTTTGAGGACTGTGCCAATGACCTCTGGCCTGAAGGAGGATACCCTTTGGCCACAGAGGTCCTACCGTGATTTTAAAGGCCTATTATTTTGCAGTCACACCTCACAGATTGTTTCTATTGAATCCTTATGCTTCCTGAGCACTAATCGGTCTTCTCAGATGATTATAGGTGAGGGCTGTCTAGGTGGCACTTAGTTCTTCGGACTTCAAGTCTTCAAACCTTGTTCTTTCCTCCCTGCATCTGAAGCTAAGGATGGAGAGAAAGTTCTAGGCGTACCAAGAAGTGAGGTTGGCAGGGCCCGGGGTGGGAAAAGGGCGGTCAAGTAAAAAATGTCCTTGGAAGGTGGACTTGAGTCCTTTGCATTCAGGACTTGTCCCCCATCCAGTGAACCTGGAGGTGAATGAAGGGGGGATTGTCATCAATACAAAGGTCCGTATTTTACAGAGGACACATGACACTTGCATTTCCTAAATGGGGCCACTAATAGGCTCGCTGACACAGGAGATACTGAAAGCACAGGGAGGCTGAGTACCTTCCCAAGGACCCACAGGCTGCAAGCGGTTCTGGTGAAGTGTGAACTGAGGCGCCTGACCCCCCCAAGCCAGGACCTCCCCAGGTGTGACCGCAAAGCCAGCGGGGCTCTTATCCACACCCTGGCGACAGATGATCCCAGGAAAAGTCTCACTCGGCACAAACAAAAGTCCGGGTGGCCCCGGAGGCTACAGGAGGGACACTCACGCCCACACCGAAGCTGTTTCCACCTCCCCCACCACTAAGGGAAGGAACAACGGAGAGGTTTTCGACACCAACCTAACTCATGAGAATCGCTGGTCATGACCTTGCACAGAGAACAGCATCCTACCCGATTCCAACCAGGCGTCTCTCTCCTGCGTTCCCGCTATTTCATCCTCCAACGGGGCGGCTTCAGTGCATGGGGACCAGGATGGCCCAGGGTCAGCCAGTAAGCTTGACCTCGGCCTCCCCCTCTTCTCGTCACCTGTATTCCTCCTTGGTCTTCATCTCCCGACTTAGCTAAGACGTTGAGCAGAAAGCTGTCAAACATGTCACATCCGCCCCCTTGCTTGCAGTAGGCCAGTCCCTTTCCAGCAGAGACACGGGGGCTGCCGTCACTCAGGTGAGATCCGAGCCGCCCCCCGAGGCCCCCGCGACCACGGGAACTGAGCACGCAAAGCCCGCCGGCCACACCACCGCACACATTGCTGCGTGACCGGGAAGCCAGGGGGTACCACCCTGCAGCTCGAGCACCCCGGAGCCGAAGTACAAAGCCCAAGAAATGCGTCTACTTTTAACAGCGTCTGTGGACTTAGAGACGGGCTTTTGAGCTTCTTAAGCGATCTTATGACAGGAGCCCTAGGTCACATGGTGGTGCAGGTGCTGCTGCAGGACCACCTGGGCAGTGAGTGGCCACCTGCTGGACACATGCTCCCTGGGCCAGGGGCGAAGACGGATGTAACCCGTGCCTCCTCTCCAGGAGCGAGAGGTCCAGCAGGCTCCCGGGTGTACTGTGGGGCCCTTTCCCCGTCCCTCACAGGCTCCACAGCTCCTGGACCCTGAGCTAAGAAGCCGGGTGTTGAGTCTCCTCACCCTTCAGGCCAGCATCAGGGGAGTCAGGAGGTGCTGATGGGATAAACCCGACACCCTTAGAAATAAAGCATTTAGCCTGGGGTAGACCAACCCCTTCTTTCATAAGGAAAGAAACAGAAGTGATATGCCCCAAGTTACCGCGTGTCTAAGACGCAGAGCCAAAACTTGTCCCTGAACCTTCCAGAGCCTCCACCTCTGGCCACCCCACATTGCTGGAGCACCATCTTCACACCCAACTGTAGCTCTGTCACTATCCTGGTTGTGAAATTGCTTTACTGGTTGCCAGAACCTTTCCGGGAGTAACCAAGTCTGTGAAATGCAGCCAGTCACATCACTCGGTTGGCAGCGTCTGGGTTTGTCAGATATCTCCCAATCTAAGGTGACCTCTAATCTTGCATCATGTCCTAAACACAGAGACCAAAAGTTTCTGAGCACAAAGTAAAACTTGCTGACCGTGGCTAGAAATCAACCAGGGTAGACGAAGCAAAAGACTGAGAGGCCCTTTTCCAATTTACTTTGGAAGTCTATCTTTTAATGAATAAAAAAAGCTTCCCCCCCCCCACCCCCTTGAAAGAGAGAGAAAGAAAGGCGGGAAAGGCACAGGGAGAGAGTGAATCCTAGGCAGGCTCCACGCCTGGCACAGCGTGCGGGGCTCGATCTCACGACCCGGAGATCATGACCTGAGCCAAAGTCAAGAGTCGGGGGGTTTAATCGACTAAGCCACCCAGATGCCCCAAGAAAGCTTTATAAAGGTCCCTTCAAACCCAAAGAGTCTAGGATTCTAGAGAATTATCAAAATGTTCTTACAGACCCAAAATGGAAATCTAATTTTGCCCATTACGCCACCATTTAAAAGATCAATTAATCATTGCCAAGGAAATGGCTCTCGTTTAGAGAGATACAAGGTCCCTGTGGCATTCTCTTGCCCCATCCCAAATTTTGCATTCCAGTTCTTTCTAAAATGTTCTAATGTTCCTTTCTGTCTGCCTGCTTTGCCCACAGCATTTGGCTAGACGGCCTCCCTGCCCAGACGTAGCCACCCTGACACAACTAGTGGGCAGCTGGCCGCCTGGTCTGCAGGAACCCACCTCAGCGGCAGCTCCCATCATGTTCCTGCTCATCAGACACCACCCAAAACATCCTCTCTTCAACTTGACTCAGACCAGAGGATGAGGTGGAGTCCCAGAAGCTTCCAGAAATGTGGTTAGTAGAGAGATGCTGTGATAGGCCACACCCAACACACACACACATACACACGCATGTCCTATCAGAGGAGGTCTAGATGAAAAAGAGGCAGGAGGGACTGTGTTTTAACCAAGATGCCTGGTAACACACAGGAGGTGGAGAGATCCACACAATCCCACGAGGCTGCTGAGATAATCTGGTACCATTTGGTGGTATTGTCAGGAATCTCAAAATTTTCCATATCCAGGAATTAACGCTAAAAGCAAATAATCGGAGACAAGTAAAAAAACTGATGCACACGGGCTCCCTGCATGGAGCCTGCTTCTCCCTCTGCCTGTGTCTCTGCCTCTCTCTCTCTCTGTGTCTCATGAGTAAATAAATAAAATCCTTTAAAAAACAACAAAAAAAAGGGGGATCCCTGAGTGGCCCAGTGGTTTAGCATGTGCCTTCGGCCCAGGGCATGACCCCGGGGTCCTGGGATCGAGTCCCGCGTCGGGCTCCCTGCATGGAGCCTGCTTCTCCCTCTGCCTGAGTCTCTCATGAATAAATAAATAAATAAAATCTTAAAAAAAAAAAAAAAAACCACTGATGCACAAATAAGTTCATCACAGCGATATAAACGACAGTAAAAAACTGGAAACAGTTGTATATCCAGTCAAGACATGGCTAAAAGCTATAACGGAACAGCATCCATTCTGGGTATCATGTGGAAACACACACGTATTGTATATGTGTCGGTGTGTGTTTGGGGCCGTGTGTATCTTATTCTTTTTAAGTAGGCTCCGTGCCCCATTTGGGGCTCGAATGCAACCACCCCGAGATCAAGAGCCACATGCTTTACTGACTGAGCCAGCCAGCCCCCGCCCTCCCCCCGCCCCGTGTATCCTATTTTGAAACATATAATTTTATTTCTTATCAATGAGAATATGTAACAATGGCTAATGTTATACTACACTTCTAGTAGTTGGGATACAGGCGAGGTTTTCTTTGCCGCTTTCACTTTTCTACAGTTTCCAAATTGTAGATGCTAAACGTCTACAATTTATAGAACCAGAAAATAAGAAAAAAGAAACGGGTGTTAAGATCTTTAAAAGGCAGGGATCCCTGGGTGGCGCAGCGGTTTGGCACCTGCCTTTGGCCCAGGGTGCGATCCTGGAGACCCGGGATCGAATCCCACGTCGGGCTCCCGGTGCATGGAGCCTGCTTCTCCCTCTGCCTATGTCTCTGCCTCTCTCTCTCTGTGACTATCATAAATAAATAAAAATTAAAAAAAAAAATAAAAAAAAAATCTTTAAAAGGCAGACACGATGATGCAGCTTGGAAATACACCTCGATGCTCGCACTTTGTCCTGAGCCCAAGTCAAAAGTGTCCCCTTGTGGCCTCACTGTTGACGGGACAGCAAGGCAGGCTTCCAGCGGGAGCAAATGTCGGGGAGGAGGGGCTCCCTCCGCCTAACAGGGAGGTGCACTCCTGGCCTCCGACAGCTCCCGTGCCAACCGGGGAAGCAGGCAGGCAAGCAGAAGACCCAGGCCGGAGCCGTCCTTCTAAACCCCGACCCCCCGGACTGGCCCTCTGTCCCCTCCCGCGGCCGGAGGGGGCCGCCCAGTCCTCTGTCCGTCGCACAGAGAGGTACAGTATGACGAAGGTATCGCCCAGTCCCGTGCTTGATGGTCCCAGGACACGAGGGCCGGGCGGTCAGAGAAGCATTACCGCAGGCCGGCCTTCCTCTTTCTACCTCCACCTTCGGTCTTTGGACCTACTTTCATGAGCGCTCGCCATGTGTCAGGCACCGAGCCAGCCCGGCCTGCCCCCCTCACCTCCTGCCTCGTCTTCCCAATCCGCTCTCCGCCTCACCCCGCATGGGGCACGGGGAACATCTGACCTCCCTACCGTGCTGCTGGCCCTACGCGATGCAGCCACGGCGCCCTTCCTTCTTCCCAATCCCAAGAGGGGCGAGCTTGCTGGGACCTGAGGGCCCCTGCACTGGCTCTTCCCTCTGCCCGGAGGGCTGGTTCCACCACGGGCAGGGGACACCGTGTGCCTCGTCTCCAGGACACAAAGGAGTGTGGCAGGTGCACACAACTGTCTGGTGTGGTTAGAAGGGGAGCAGAGAAGAAGGGGCCAGAGGGTCAGCCGGCCAGGTCCTACAGACCGGGTATTCCAGCAGGGAGTCTGGATTTGGGATTTGTTGTTGTTGTTGTTGTTAATTTTATTCTAAGTACAATGCAAAGCCCTTGGAGGGTTTTCAGCCTGAGAGTGGGGCGACCTGAATTACATTTAAGAAGATCGCTCTGGGCTCTGTGTACATGGATCAGAGGGAGAGCGTGAGCGGAGGCAAGGAGAGCCAAACAGAGCGGTGCAGACTCAGGGCAGCTTTGTGATCCTTCGAGAAACCGAAACAGCCGGGGTCGCCGTTCCCCCACCAAAACCAAGATGTGGAGGGCGAGGGAAGCAGATGCCTGTTGAGTGCTTCTCAGCTTCTCATTTAAGTAACAAGTGGATCACGTTGGCAACTCCCGATGGCAGAGTAGGGGATGAGGATGAGCCAGCAGGTCCAGGCAGGTTCATGTTAACCTACGTGCGCCTTTACAGCCTGTCGCAGTGTTACGCATAAACCAGGCACTACGTTCAAACCCGCGGCCCTGGACACCGCCGGCCTCCAAACCACCCCGCTCCCCGCGGCAGCTTCAGGTCCGGCTTGCTCCTGGGCCGGCGCCGCGTCCTCTCTTACCAGCTACACTGGATGCTCGCCCCCAACCCGGCCAGGGCCCTGCCTCCTCTTCCCAGTGGTTTCACCCGTCCAGGCTGACTCTGGGCCCGGCTTCCGGGGGCCCCGCTCGGTTCCACGGCCACAAGGACACTTCTGCCGGGAGGGGTTACAGGTTCTACAGTGAAAGCGGCCCCCCAACAGAGGCAGCTCCTACCATTGTCCTCGTCATCCCCACAGCCAGGCAGTCACCAGGCTCCCCCACCTTCCTCTTTTAAATGGCCCTGCAGGCCCCTGGGTGGCTCAGCAGTTGAGCATCTGCCTTCGGCCCGGGGTGTGATCCTGGAGTCCCAGGATCGAGTCCCACGTCGGGCTCCCTGCATGGGGCCTGCTTCTCCCTCTGCCTGTGTCTCTGCCTCTCTCTGTGTGTCTCTCATGGATAAATAAATAAAATCTTGGGATCCCTGGGTGGCGCAGCGGTTTGGCGCCTGCCTTTGGCCCAGGGCGCGATCCTGGAGACCCGGGATTGAATCCCACGTCGGGTTCCCGGTGCATGGAGCCTGCTTCTCCCTCTGCCTGTGTCTCTGCCTCTCTCTCTCTCTCTCTCTGTGTGACTGTCATAAATAAATTTAAAAAAAAAATTATAAAAAAAAATAAAATCTTTAAAAAAATTAAAAGAAAAAAAGAAAGGCCCATGCAGTGCTCCCTTCCAACGTGCACTGCCCCCACTCTAGTCCATGCCTTGCTTTCAGTGGTTTCCCCCAACACAGGGAGGGATAACACGCCGGCCCTCTGAAACAAGTCCTGGGCTGTAGGGAGGGCGGACGCACGCGTGGTCCATCCAGGAGCCCCAGCGCCAAGCACAAAGGAACACTGACCGAGCAAACAATACTGCTTCTTCCTCGAGAGCTGTCAGAGGCTCCTCAGTGCAGATGAGACAAAAACAAACGCCTCAAGCAGGCCTTGAGAGCTCCCCATGATCCACCCAAATCCTCCTTTCCACTCTGGTCTACACTCCTATGATTCTGGACCCTAATGGGTCTTCCCACCGTCCTCTTCCCTCGACTTCCCAGCTCTTGACCACTTCCATTGGAAAAGCTGAGCTCTAGAGGGGCGCCCGGGTGGCTCAGCCGGTTAAGCGTCCAAATCTTGATTTTGGCTCAGGTCGTGATCTCAGGGTTGTGGGATCGAGCACCTAGTTGGGCTCCTTGCTCAGTCTGCTGGGGAATTTTCTCCCTCCCTCTCCCTCTGCCCCTCCCGAGTCCCCCCATGACACCGCTCCTCTCTCTCTCTCTCTTTAAAATAAATAAATAAATTTTTTTAAGAAGGAAAGAAGGAAGGAAGGGAGGGAGGGAGGAAAGAAAGAAAAAACGGAAGGAAGGAGTCAGTCTTGAGCTTTTCCGTATTTGGGATTTCGCTGATGCCAGCACCCTACCCCCTCTGTGAGATCCACATCCAGCCCACACCGTCCTCCTGCCTGGATCCTTGGCCTCCAGCAGCCTCTCCCCCTCCACACACCTCAGTCACCTCTCTCCCCATCATTCCTGGGGTCCGTACAACCTCCTCGTGCTGCTTGCTCCGCTCTGCATCCCTGGCACATCGTAACTGCTCTGGTCCCAGTGTTGGCGCTGGTGCTCCAAAGGGCCTCTGGTCTGCTGGGGGCACCACAGCCTCGCTCTGCAGCACCCGCATCACCTGGCCGAGATCCTCACCCACAGAAAGGGCTCCGTCGGTGTTCTCTGGTTTACAGAGTAGCCCAACGGACACAGACCGCCACATCTGCCGTGCTCAACGAAAGAGGGAAAGGCCAGGATAGAAACACCTTTGTTTCCAAAGCAAACTGAACAGGGACGGGTCGAGGAGGGCATGCACGACATTAGAAAGTGACTTTCCAGCATCTGGGTCGGGGTGCCATTCGACCTCCACTCCGATGGAAAGCGTAGCCCCAACACCCACCTCCTAACACCAGCCCTGTTCCCAGCAGCGAGCCCGGCTCATTCCGCACGGGCGATCATCAACAGAGCTACCTCTGGCATCAGTAACGTCCGCACTGGCATACAGACGGGGCATGATTCGCAATGCCTATATAAAATGCCACCCTGTGCATGCATGCAGACTAACGGTCTTGTCTGGAGCAATTTCCAAAAAGAAAACCAAATTTTTTTTGTTGTTGTTTGGAACCTCTATTCTGCAGCTTGTCCCCATCACCACTGCTATATCCTCATCCTGCCTCTCATCCCCGATCTCCCAAGAAAGGGCAAGCGCAAGGGCCCGAGGAAGGGGGGAAGCAGTGCTGCACTAGGGTCTTAGAGATCCAGAACCACCCTCACCCACTGGACCGCTGAGAACACTGGGGCTGCACCGTATTGTGGCAAGAACACATGAATCTGGTCCCGATCAATCTAAATGTTGGCGCCTCCACGTACAGTATGATCCAAGCTCACCAGGCTTCAGTTCCTACAGCTGTGAAAGAGCAGTGCTATCCCTCGCAGGATTTTTTTTTTTTTTTTTTTTTTTGAGAGTTAAATGGGAAAGCACCAACCAGACACATGGGTGCTCAAAGGCTGGAAGTCCAAACTGATGTCCTTCCCTGGGACTTCCTGCTCATACAGAAGCGGGGTGGGCAGAGGGAAGCCCCGGAAGAAGGCAGTTAAGTGGCTAACGAACCACCCTCCCATCTGTTCTCTGCTCACTTTGCGAGAATTCCCAAGACAGCAACGAGTCAACTCCAAGAACACTTGCTTCCAGCCAGCTTGGCAGGGCTGCTGGAAGTCACGGGGGACCCTTCCCCAGCCCCCCCCGCCCCAGGACTAGGTATTGCAACCACTGCCCAGCTGGGCCCCAAACATCTTTTGTCTCTCTTCTATCCCCACATGCTGTTCGGGTCTTGGGCAGAAAACACCAGTTCAGCATTTGCACCATCGAGGGAAGCAATTAAAGGGTTCTTGCAAGGTTAAAAGGATGTGGCTTTTAGACCCACACACCCAATGAGAATCCCTTTCCCCACACCCTTCCCTTCTATTTGGAGCAGCCTCCATCAAAGCAAGTGGGCTTCTCAGGCTTCTCAGTGCAGCCTCAGCCAGGAGAGAGGCAGCCACACACTCTTCCCGAGGGGGCTGCTTCCTGCCCAGCCTGGGTCTTTGCTGCACCCCCCCCCCCGCCCCCATGGGGTGCTTCCTCCAGAAGTTACAGCCCTTCAGGCGACAGCCATGTAGCAGCCCAGGAGGGGCTGGGCTCACAGCGCTTCCTTTGCTCTAGGGAGCTGCATTTTTGTAAGATTATTAGTCCTTGGGCTGGCTGCTCAGCTACTCGGCGTCATTTCCCCTTTGGGTGGGAAAGTTCTTTCCTTCTGCATTGATTTTCATTAAGACTTAAGCCTTTTTCTTCCCCTTTCATCTGCAGATCTCACAATTCAAGCACGGGCCACGGGGGCCAGGAACACGAAAACCAAGGCATAGCAACTTAAGCACTCAGAAGTGTGGCTCAGAAGAAGCCCTGAGTTGTTCAAACACACACGCCCACACCCACAAGCACACACACACCCAAGAAAAAGGAAATCCCTGGGACTTAGCATCTTCTCTACCTCCACAGGCTCGGACGCCCGCAACGACCTTCGTCTGAACAGCCAGCAGGGTCACGGGTGGACACGCCAATGGGGGACTCGCAGCCCGATTCAGGCGAACGACTCACGGATGGAACAGGAGGATGGTTACTCCTGAACTCTGCCAAGACGCAAAGGGCTAGAACTGGCCCCAAGGAAGAAAAGGACATCTCTGGTCCCTGCTTTTCACACCGTGTATCCAGAAGCCCAAGCCCTGGGTGCCAGGCACCCGTGGGCCAACAGCAGAAGGGGCTGCAGGCAGTTCTCCCCAACAATCACATAAAGCACATTAGTTCTAAGGCTTGCGGCTCATTCCCGGCAGGAGCGAGCACGTCCCCAAACACAAAAACCTTACTGCAGAGCCTGGGTGGCCACCTGTCAGGGGGGCTGAGAGGGCCGCTACCCTCCTGGGGCACCGCGGCCCAGAGGGCCTCTGGAGGCTCCTTCAGGGCTGAGAATCGGCTGCCTCGGGAGAGAGCGGATTTTCCTTTGTGACACGTGGTGGCTGATCAAAAAGGGTCCAGAGAAAATCCTGGGAGTTTAAGGAAACTCAGACTCACAGAAATCACGTCCTGCTGGCTTTCTTGTTCATCATGGCCTGTTCCCCTCCAAGTGGCATCGAACCCCCGCCACGAAACAAGCACAGGTTGCACTTGGATCCTCAGCCACCTTAGTAGCTTCTAGCGGTTTTCAACAGGTGATCGGTTTCCTCTCTTAATCTCACCTTTCTGACATCCCACGTGAGATCCAGCCTTGCATCAGCTGAAGGGCAGGCATGACTTGGGTGGGTTTTGTGGGGGTGCCAGGAGACACCCGCTTAGGTGAGCGTTCCACTTCCCCTGCCTCCTGCCACCTGCGCTTGGGACTCCCACGTGCCTTCCTCCCAAGCCTCATGCACCTGAGATCTGCCTCAGTTCCCTCCACTGTCCCCCTCCCCGTAACGCCCAGCTTTCTGTGATCTACGGGGACACTCAGCCAGGGGACACTCAGCCGTGAGAAGGAAGGCGACGACTCATGCACGACTCACATGGCAGCCTTCTCCGGCCCGGGGCCCTGCAAGTCCCTGCAAGTCGGCACCCCCCCCCCGCCCACCCACCCCTGGCAGACGGGGCCCCGCAGCTGGGAATGCCTCACCGTCAGCACAGACACCTGCCTCCTTTCCTGGGGGTCTTCTCTGAAATGGCCTCGATCCCCTGCACGCACTTTCCATCTAGAAAACTCAACAAAGTACTACGCAGCGTCGCTACTGAGAAAGCCAGGGCACGCACGCCCTTTTACGGGGACTCCTTGCCGTGGTCCTTAGAACAACGTATGTGGCAGATCAGCTGAAGTCAGGGTCACAGTGGACAGGTGTGTCTCTGGCAGGTGTCGGCAAGCGCCTTTCTCCCCTCCCCTCCCTTCCCGTTCCTCAGTTTCTCCGCCTTGCGGCCCGTGGCTTAGGTGTTCGCCAGGACTTCTGCAGCGGTGAGAGTACCCCGAGCATGCAGCTGACTTTTTACTGGGGGTTTGACCACTTTTTAAAAACTTTTTTTCTTATTCCGTTAGGGCAAGCATCCCTGGGCTCCACGGAGGAAGCTAGTTCCTGTCCTGGAGAGCGCGGGTGACAGGAGACACTTCAACGAAGTGCCAGCGAAGAGGATGAAGTCTTCTCAACCCTCACCTAAGCTCTGAATCAGTACCTAGCGTTGCCAGCAAGCGGGCTTTGGCAGGAAAACCCTGAGAGAGCGAGAGAGCGAGAGAGCGAGCACATGCCTCGTGTCACTCACAGGAAGGCAGCGGCTGCCACCACCACGCTGCTGACTGTTCAAAGCACTTTTCATTTATTTTTACTTTCACTTTGTCATGCCGTCACCCGGAGCCTAGGACAGGCAGGGATCATCCCTTCCATTTCGCAGATGGAGAAACTGAGATCCAAAGAGGGGACACTCCTCCGGGGGGGCACCGCGGTCCACCGGGGCCTGCGCCTTCCTCCCAGGTCTGCAGAAGCAGCCGCACAGCGAGGTCCCCAGGCCCGGGGAGGCCCGGAGGCCCGGGGGCAGGTCCCTCTGGGGCAGGACGGGCAGTGGCTGAGCAGCAGCCCCGGGGAGAGGAGAGGGATGGGGGGGCAGGGACGGCCGGAGCCCTGCGCCCCCCGCGGCCTGCGCACCGCCCCCCAGCCCTCCCCGCGTCTCCGCTTCGCTTCTCGGGGCCAGCGGGGCGCCGCGTTCCCAACTACGTCCTTTGTCCTTCCCAACATCCTGAGGCCGGACCCCTTAGAAGCCAGCTGGGAATGTGTGAAAGTTAGGCTCTGCACCCGGAGAGGCCCTTTCTGTCTCCGAAGGAAAAGGGGGGGATGGGGGGTGGGATGGGGGTGGGATGGGGTGCGGATACGGGGTGTGGGGTTGGGGATGGGGGTGGGATAGGGGTGCGGATGGGGGGGTGCGGATAGGGGGGTGTGGGGGTGTGGATGGGGGTGGGGGGATGGGGGTGTGGATGGGGTGCGGACAGGGGGTGTGGGGTTGGGGATGGGGGTGCGGATGGGGGGGTGCGGATAGGGGGGTGTGGGGATGTGGATGGGGCATGGGGGGGATGGGGGTGGGATGGGGTGCGGACAGGGGGTGTGGGGTTGGGGATGGGGGTGGGATGGGGGTGCGGATGGGGGTGTGTGTGGGGGGGTGTGGGGGTGCGGTGTGGATGGGGTGGGGGTGTTGGGGTGCGGATAGGGGGTGGGGGGTGCGTTTGGGGGTGTGGATGGGGGTGCGGTTGGGGGGTGGGGAGGATGGGGGTGCGGATGGGGGGGCCTGGCGGGAAGATGTCAGCACCCCCGGAGGGGGGGAGGCTCGCCTTCGGGAGGTCTGCGGGGGGAGGCGGTTCCTTGCTTCCTTTCAAAGGGAGACCTGGGCGCAGAGGGGCGGGTTCACCCCGGGGTGGGGGCGGCAAGTTTCCAGCGCAGGGGTGCCGGGGGCGGTCGAGGACAGGCGGGTCACACCCCCAGTCCCGCCGCCGGCGGAGGCGTCCAGGGGAGCCAGTGTCCGGCGCGCCCCCCCCCCCGGGTCCCGCGGGCCCCCCTTCCCCTCCCCCCTCCCCCCCGCCCCCCTCCCCCCTCCCGCGGGGCCGGGCTCACTCACCCGCGCTCCGGCCTCGGGGTCCCCGGCGGGCGGCGGCGGCGGCGGGCCGGGGGTGCGCGCGGCTGGGGTCGGGGTGCGCGCGGCGGGCGGGGGCGGGGGCGGGCGCGGGGGCGGGCGCGGGGGCCCCGGGCGCGGGCGGCAGGAGCAGCAGCAGCAGCAGCAGCGGCGAGGCCATGGTGGCGCCCGGCCCCGCTCACATGCCGGCCGCGGGCGCGGGGAGCGGGCGAGTGAGGCCGGAGCGCAGTCCCCGCCTCAAAAGTTGTGGGGCGCCGCGGGGGGCGGGGCGGGGGCGGGCGGGCGGGGCGGGGCGGCTCCCGGCGGCTGCGTCACCCGCGGGCGGGGACTCCGGGCCCCGCGCCCCGCCCCCCGCCCCGGCCTCGCCCCCGGGACCCGGACCCGCGTCCGCCGCCGGAGCCCTGCTGCTGCCCGGCGCGGGGGGCAGGGGGTGCGCGGGGGCAGGGGGGTGGATGGGGGGCAGGGGGTGCGCGGGGCGGCGGGGGCGCTCTCTGCACCGCCCGGGCCGCCCGCATCGCCCCGGACACACGCGGGACCTGCTCCCGGGCCCGCCCCGCCGCCCCCCTGCCCCCCATCCACCCCCCCTGCCCCCCCGCAGCCGCGCCCCCGCCTCATCGCGCCCTGCGCCCCCCCCGCAGCCGCACCCCTGCCCTGCTGCCCCCCGCCCTCCCCGCCCCCCGCAGCCGCACCCCCGCCCCGCCGACCCCTGCCCCCCATCCACCCCCCTGCCCCCCCGCAGCCGCGCCCCCGCCTCATCGCGCCCTGCGCCCCCCCCGCAGCCGCACCCCTGCCCTGCTGCCCCCCCGCCCTCCCCGCCCCCCGCAGCCGCACCCCCGCCCCGCCGACCCCTGCCCCCCATCCACCCCCCTGCCCCCCGCAGCCGCGCCCCCGCCCCATCGCGCCCTGCCCGGCCTGCAGCCGCACCCCTGCCCTGCTGCCCCCCGCTCCCCGCAGCCGCACCCCCGCCCCGCCGCCCCCTGCCCCCATCTACCCCCCTGCCCCCCTCAGCCGCACCCCCGCCCCGCAGCACCCTCGCAGCCGCACCCCTGCCCTGTTGTCCCCCGCCCCTCCACCCCCCGCAGCCGCATCCCCGCCCCGCCGCCCCCTGCCCCCCATCCACCCCCCTGCCCCCCGCAGCCGCACCCCTGCCCTGCCGCCCCCCTGCCCCCCGCAGCCGCACCCCCGCCCCGCCGCCCCCCTGCCCCTCGCAGCCGCACCCCTGCCCTCCCTCCGCTCCCCCTGCCCCCCGCAGCCCCACCCCTGCCCCCCCGCAGCCGCACCCCCGCCCTGCTGCCCGCTGTCCCCCCTGCAACTGCCCCCCGCTCCACCGCCCCCCCACGGCCCCCCGCAGCCGCGCCCCCGACCCGCAGCCCCCTGACCCCCACAGCCGCGCCCCTGCCCCCTGCAGCCCCGCCCCTTCCCTGCCACACCCAGACCCCCCCCCCCGCAGCCGTGTCCCTGCCCTGGGGCTGCTGCTGGGTCCCGGGAGGCACCCCGCTCTCCAGGCCCCCTCCGGCCTGCGCTCCGTCCCCATCGGACCATCAGACCATCACCTTTGGCTCCTACCAAGAGCCGTGCGTAAATGTACCCCCCACCCCCACCCCCGCCCAGGACCCCCAAACAGGCCCACAGGGGAAAGAAAACGGTGAATTTGGGCCTGGCGGCACAGACTCCTGATCAGAGAAAGGGCTGCAGATGGAAAACTAAACAAAAGAACGCACAGAGACCACTAAATTTTAAAGGAAAACTTTTCCGGGGGACAGATTCGAAGATTTTGTGAAAACAAGATGTCCTGGCAAGTCAGAGTTCCGTTTGGGTCCATATCCCTTCCCTCCCCAGTAAGTAAAGGATAAAATGTCTTAATTTTAGGGACTGCAAGTCTCCTTATGTCTAGGTCCAAGAAAGAGGGGCTCAAAACAGGAAAATAATTAGCTCAGAGTTCTGAAGCTGGACCCAAAGAGGATGAGACTGACCATGAAGGACTGGACGGCATTATTAATCCTGGTCCCCCCACTTCAGAGTTGGAAATAACCTCCATGAGGTCTCAACTGAAATGAATATGGGAGCTCCTCAGGGAACCTTGTCACTTTTATGGGGCTCCCGTCTGACCACCCGATGCTCAGGGAGCTGCGAGCGCCCACTTCCCTCTCAGGCCTGACTCCGCCGCACCCCATTTCTCCATTCCTCTCTGCTGTCTCCAGGGCTCCGTGACCCCCGCCTCCAGGGCAGTGAGCGGATCACCGTGTCCAGGGCAGCTGCAGATGGACCTAGGCCCACTTTCTAGGGATTCAGTCCAAGTGAGTCACTTGGCAGAAAACATAAAGGGTGCTGTGTAGAAACGACCTCACCTTCAGCGGGGCAGTGGGGACCAAGGATTTGGGTTTTTTGGTTTTGTTTGTAAAGGACCACAAAACAAACCCAACGTGCCGGGGCGCTCATGCAATGTCCAGGTCTGCCCAAGAAAGTACCATATACTGATCCCCCTGCGAGGAACTTGGTTTGCCCTCATGGCTCCAGCTCAACTTCTCAGGATCCTGCTCTCAGAGGCTCTTCCCAGGCGGAGCTGCCCAGCGGCCCAGGCTCAGCCAGCCCAGCCCCACCAGGCCAAGGCGCTGTGCTCAGACCTTCTGGTCGCCACCACTTCCCCCCCCCCCCCACGACAGACAACTCTTCCCACAGCACAGCTGCCCTCCCGGGGCAACCAGCAACATTTAAGGCTGTCACAGGCCTTGCAGGCCTCCCCCGTGGATTCAGAGATCCCACTAGGGAATCCGCGTTCCTTACCAAGCCCCGGGCGGCAAATGTGCCCCTGGGACAGGTCCTCCCTCTTACCTGTCTCTAGGCTTCTCTTTGCCTTCCAAGAGCAGTAGCCAGGCTCACATCACCTGTGCAGGGCTTAGCGTGGGGATGGGGAGGGTGGACGCAGGAGAACAGGAAGGATGGATCACCGTGAAATGGCCCCGGGGCACTTTTTCATCACCTTGGAGGACAGAAGAAAACAGCAAGACGGAGTCGGAGAGGCAGGTGGAACCTTCGGAAGGTGGTCAGCTTGGCCTTGGAGCCCCGGCTTCCCGTCCTGACTGGGCCGCTGTTTACCTGTGTGCTCCCAGCCTCAGTCTCCTCATCTGTAAAACAAAGGTTGTCTGAGATGAGTGCTAGGGGTGCCCCAGCTCTGGGGTGTTAGGGTTCAGTAAAGACCTGACACAGCAGCAAGGAGGCGCGGAACAGGTGTTTGAGGACATCTGTGATGTTTCCATCTCAGGGACATAAGAATCTAAACATGATGTTTGGTCGCCTCGGAGGGCTTCGAAGAGGCCCTGTCCGGAGCCAGGGGGACAAATCAGATGGCATCTCAGCTCCGTCCCAGCCCTGGGAATCTACTGGCCCTTAGTGAAACAGGCGGGAAGGCTGCTCGGGCCAAGTCCCCCTGCGCAAGGCAGGAGTCGGGCCTCCTTAGCCTCTCCAGGCGTGGGAGTGGGGACGCTCCTGGCGGCCGGTGAAGTCCACGGGAGGCCGGGGCTCCCCCCCCCCCCCCTGCTCAGCTCTGCGTGTGGTCAGAGCTTCTGCAGGGGCTCCCCGTCTCCGCTCCCGTGAGCCAGATTAGGTCGGGGCCGGACTGCAGTACGAAACAGGCCCCTCAAATACTGCAGCTTCACGTGAGAGAGGTTTCATGCCTCTTGTTCTCTTGGCAGCCGGGGGCCCTCACGTCGGTGCCTGGCTCTGCTCCACACAGAGTTCCTGGGACCCGCGCTCCGGCAGCTCCGCCTTTTTCTAATGTGTGGCTTCCGAGTTGTCCTGGGAACTGACATCCTCGGTGACCAGAAGGGAAAAGAACACGCAGATGTGAGCATGGGGGCGTTGAAAGGGCCAGGCCTGAAAGTGGCCTGCTTCCCTTCCTCTTACATCCCACTGGGGAGGACACGGGCACCCGGCTCACCAAACTGCAAAGGAGCCTGGGAGACACAGTCTAGCCATACAGGCAACGAAGGGGAGAGGGGATCTGGGTAGACAGGTAGCAGAGAGGTGGGTGAAGGAGATTCAGTGCTCCGGCCTCAGTTTCTTCCTCCCTAAAACGAGGGTGGTGAATCAGATGATCTCGGAGGGCCCATCTGCCTTAGCATTCTGTGGTTCCAAGAGGTGATGAAACGTCCTTCTGCACCCAAGTAAACAAGCCCGTGGCCTGAGGAGTTCTCCTCTGCCAACTGGTGTGGCTGGTGGACCCTGGCTTCCCTCCAAGGCCTGTTCCCAAACTGTCCTCACTCCTTGGCCAAGTCCAGTGATCTCCATTGACCTCAGTCTCCCCACCTGTAGAGTGGGGAGAGAAATCATTCCCCTTTGCTGCCTCCCCGGGTCGGTCTGAGGTTAGGATGAGATCACTGTCCAGAAGGCACGGAACTCTCCCGACTGAAGCGCCCCACATGATGCTTTCATTGTAACCAGAGCCTTTAGCAACGCTGCACCCTCAACAGGCCTCAAGTGGGCCCGGGGCCTGAGGACAGCACCCTGGAGGATCCATGGCAGCGTGGGGTGGCACGGCCATGGCTGGGGTACGGCGGTGGCTGCGTAGCCATAACATCACAGGACCGGGATCCTTGAGGGCTGAGAACAGTCAACAGACACCCGGATGGAGCTTCATCCGGGGGTGGTGAGCCGGGCCCCGGCAGCACCGTCTCCTCTGGGCTGCTCCTCTGCTGTGTGCGCGTCACCCCGTTACACCCTGAGTCTGTGTAGTCATCCCCTCATCTGCTTCTACCCTCCCACCCCAATTTGTGAGCTGCTTTCTGGGAAGTTCCATGCTCATTCATCTTTGTATCCCCAGACTCCAACACAATACCTTCCTTCTTTCAGGTAGTCATTCAAGAAATATTTAGTAAGTGACTGCTCTGTGCCTAGCATCGTGCTGGCCGTTGGGTGAGTCTCAGACCTCATAGACCTGGAGGGTTTGGAGGAGACACACAGTAATCAGAACATAAATGTGACCTTGTTACTGTGGAAAGTGCGCTGAGGGGTTCTCTGTAAAGATGAGATTGAGCCACCATCAGAAAGCTGTGTAGGCCACTAACATGCAGGTTGGTAATCAGGTAAGGGAGAGCCGGGGCGGTATGTGCAAAGGTCCTGAAGCAGGAAGAATTGGGATAAATGTAAAAGGCCAAAAGAAAATCAATGTGGCTGGTGCGCAGAGTGAGGAAGTGTGGAGGGAAGTGAGGCTGGAGACCCTGATAGCAACCAGGTCAGGGAGACCTTCACAGCCTATTTTAAAAGGTTTATTTGCTTTACCTTAAGAATTTAAGGGGGGATGGATGCCTGGGTGGCTCAGTGGTTGAGCATCTAACTTTAGCTCAGGTCATGATCCTGGGGTCCCGGGATCGAGTCCCACATTGGGCTCCCTGCATGGAGCCTGCTTCTCCCTCGGCCTGTGTCTCTGCCTCTCTCTCTGTCTCATGAATGAATGAATGAATGAATGAGCAAAATCTTAACAAAAAAAGAATTTAGGGAAGGCATTTTAAGGCTTTATGTTGGGGAGGTGGAAAAGAGAAAGGGTTGGAGAAGTGAAATGGCATGGAAATCATGTCACTGATGGCTGATTTGGGGAGTGACTTAGAAACAAGAGCTGATGCCTGAACTCCTGGAGTCCCTGTGAGAAATGACAATTCCTGGGCTAGGATGCTAGAGATCGGTTCACAGAAGAATATGGATTCGAGATTGTAGGAGGCAAAATCCACAAGGTGTGTTGATGGACGTGGAGGGTGAGGGAGAAGAGGTCAAAGGTTTCCCGAGTCTCGGCCTCTGTGTTTGGCTGGATGCTGGTTCCATTCACAGGCGAGGGACAGCGCAGGAGAGCTGGATCTTTGAGGTGAAGGTCGTCAACTCTGCTTTGGACTCGGTTCTGGGTGGCTCTGGGCCGTCGGGGAGGCAATGTCAAGTGTGTAGGTCGATGTGCTGCACACAAGGGAATGAAACCACCTAGAAAAGAGCCCGGCGGCCTCAGGCTGAAATGGCTGGGAGAGGAGAGGAGCCAGGAGGAGCTGGGGAGGGAGCCCAGGAGAAGTCACGTCCCTGGAATGAGAGGAAGGACATGCACCCCGACGAGAGGTCAAGTAGGGTGCTGGCCAAAAATACCCCGTGGCCACCCTAGGGAAGGGGTCGGCGCGGCAGCTGGAGCAGATGCAGCAAAGAATAAGGAAGAGCGAGAAATGAAGACATGAAGTCTCAGGAGAGTCTGGCTTTGAAGGGGAGTTTTTCTTGCTTTTAGGGAAACATGTGAACCTGGAAAGGGTGTGTGCCCACGAGAGGACAATCGAAGCTCTAAGAGAGAGAAAAGGTGGTTGGCAGGATAGGGTTTCTGAGGGGCGGGAGGGGGCGGCGGAGGCCTTGGGCGGGGGGTGGCACAGCAAAGGGTCTGGACTGGGGCTGAGGACTTCCAATTCTCTGTAAAATAGCAAATACGAAGCGATGGGCTAAGGGTGGAGGGGCAGGGGCGCTGAGGGATCGGAAATTTTAAGGAACACGATTACCATGTGTTTCCCAGGGCGGCTCTAGCAAAGTACTGCAAACATGGTGTAAACCAACAGCCGTGCACTGCCCACTGGACCTGGAAGCTGGAAGCTTCCAGACCCAGGTGTTCACAGGGCCGTGCTCCCCCCACCCGAAGGCTCTACTAGAGAATTATTCCTTGCTCTGTCCTAATTTGTGCCAGTTGCCAGCGATCCTTGGTGTTCCTTGACTCGTACACACGTCACTCTAGCCGCCCAGCCACTTCCCCTCGGGTGTATATGTCTTCGCGTGGCCTTCCTAGAAGGACAACAGCCTTTGGGTTTAGGGCTGGCCTAATGGGGATAGCCTCCTTTCGACTTGATTACATCCATAATGACCTTTTCAAGTCAAGTCGCGTTCACAGGGACCAAGGGTTAGGCCTTGAACCTACCTTCTGGGGGGTCACAGTTCTACCCACTGTAACGAAGTTTAGAAACAGTCGTAGAGGGTGAGAGAACTGTGCTAGCGTGGCCAGCCCTGTCAAGGGCTCACAGAAATTACTGGAGGGTGTCCAGCAGCTCTAGCTGTTCCCAGCTTGCCTCCCTTTGCTGACCAGCGTCCAGCATCCCTGGCCTGAGCTGGGGCACCTCAGTCCTCTCCCGCTTCGGGGTACGGTCCCTCCCACCAGGAACAAAGACTTCTGACCTCACTTGACCCCCGCCCCCCCTTCCTGTCTCAGCCTCTGCCTCCCGCTCAGCACAAGAACCCATGCGTACTGAGGCTCCTGACCCTGGCGGCACTAGGGTCACCCCAAGGAGAGAGAGTTCCAGCCCCCCACCCACCCCGGACACTTACTACACCAGCACCATTTTGTTCAGAGCCCCAGAAACAGAGTGCCTTGGGGGCTTGACAAAAGATCTAAAACAATAAACCCATCTCCCTATTCTGCGACTGTCTGTCCCCTTTCTGAAATGTCAGGAATGGCTCATTTTGTGCAGGTGAGCGGGGCTGCCCGGCTGCGCGCCGGACCCCAGGCCCAGGGAGCCCCTTGCTGCCTCCGCGCACCCATGCGTTTGTGCGTTTGCACCGAGGGCCAAGAGGAGCCGGAAACACCACCGTCCGGCTGCGAAGCTCTGGGACCTCCTCCAGGGAGGAAGGCTGGCTCACGGCTTGGCCGGGCTCCCAAGCATCATGTACAGCAAGGCTGAGTAACAACTTAGCTTGGGGTTGGTCCTCGAATGACCTTCCTTTTCTTGTCTGCCCATCTGAAAGGACCATTCCGCTCCAAACAACATTCCTCCGATAAAATCGGTTACACACTGTAAACGTCAATGAGCCAGGAACATTCTCCGACGCAACAGGATTCTGATAAAGCGGCCTTATTCTGCAAAACCTTCCAGCGTGAACAATCCTCCCTGGAGCAGGCAGGGAAATTCCTAGGATGCCAGGACACCGGGCGGGCCCGAGGGGGAGGGCGCGAAACTCAGGTGAACTTCCCACCGTGGGCCGAGGGCCGAGCGAGGGCCGAGGGGCCTGGCCTTTCAGCCATCGTCGTTTCATTCGGTCAAGAAGTCGACGCCTATTTGATGAGCGCGTCCCAAGTGCTGGGCCCCGATCCAGAGTCCCTGGGGAGGCGACACCTTCGTGGGATCACAGAGCTCCCGGACTTTGAACAAGCGGCCCCGATGCACAGTCCGGTGGCGGCTGGCGAGCAAGTGCGACCTCCACACCTTTACCTTTACCTCCCTCTCAGCGGGATCCCCCTCCCGTGGCTCCTCTTTGCCTCATCTGTGAGGCTGCTCCCCCCTCTCACCCTTGGCACCCCCCATTTTTTGGGTCTTTCTCTGTTGACAGGTGTCTCCTCCGTGGGGCTGTTTCTACTTCTTTCCTTGTCTATTTTTCTTCGTGTCTCACTTCACATCACTGAGCGCCTCCGGGCCCATCCATTCCTCTACTTCTCCATCAGGCTGTTCTGTTTTTCTCTGTGTGTGGCTTTCTTCCAATCAGCTCATGCGCAATTTTCCTCTCCTCCTCCTTTCTGTCTCTTCTCTTTAACAAACTGTTACGTGGAACGAAAGGCCCGTACAAAAATCTTTGCGGAACCAACTTTTACATTCTCTGGGTTTTATTTTTATTTTTTTATTTTGGGGTTTTATTTTTAAAATTGGTTGAAGAATTTGGGTGCTTCTCTGTGTTGTCTCAATTTCTGAGGGCATGAACAACCACTTGAAACTTTTTATCAAAATGTGGTCTACATAGAAAAAAGTACGCCTGTGCTGTGTCATAAACGTGTCCTGCAGAGCTCAATGAATCTCACTAATAGAACGTTTGTGTGCTCGGCACTCAGAGGGGAAAATACCCGTGTTCCCTTCCACTCTCTGCCGCCGTGGGTCATCACCATCCTGACCTCTTTCAGTATGGGTTAAACTAAATGATGGTTACGATAGGAGTCTCTTGATTTCTCTATTTTTAAAATTTGAAGGAAAAAAAAAAGGAACATTTGAACCTGTGACTTTCATTAGGCAAAAGATCTCTCTAATCTCTGATCCACTATGGACAATAAAAGCTAAGTAAAAGATAAGTAAATAAGTAATAATAAGTAAATAATAAGTAATAATAATTTACAAATAAGTTTCAAAGATAAGTAAATAATCAGTAATAATAATTTACAAATAATAAGTAAAAGATAATACATGTCTCAAAATGTCCTGTTTCCAAAGGTCTTGGTTTCTCATGAGCAAGTGGAAATATATGGCCCGTGACATCTTTTGTTCCTTCTAAGTAGCCCTGGCATTTGAGGGCTCCTCATCTAGGTAAGCAAGAACAACCCCACTGGCTGAGCTGCAGGGACCCGAGCCATAGGCCCGGGCCCCACAGGAGGAGGGAGGTACCCACAAAAGACACACAGAAGGCCAAGGCTGAGCTCATCTTCAGACACCAGCCCGGTGCCCTGTCCACTCCCCTGTACTGTCCTCACTTGGTAAGGAGGGAATTGGAAAAGAGTGTGGGACAGGAAATAGGGCTACGCAGGTGCTGACTAGCAGAGCAAATCTAGGGCTCTGTACTCTCGGCCAACGTGGGGTCCATTTATTGGTGTAGGGACGCCAGTGCGGTCCACACACTGGCCTGGAGGCAGCCTAGGCACCCGCTACAAGTTCCACCCAATTCTTCCTTCCTATCCAACCCAGACAAACCCTGTGCTCTGAGACTTGCACCCTCAGGGAGCTCCCCCACACTCCCAGGGTGCTCTGGGGACGCATGCCTGCAGGGTCCCTGCCCTTGTCTGGGTGGGGACAGAAGGGTGGTCTGAATGAGAGAGCAATTTGGGAAGAGACCATATGTGTGGGAAGGGTTCCGAGTGGGAACTCCTGTGCAGATGGAGAAATGGATGAGAGTCTAGATGCCACATTGGGGATTCTTGGTCCTGGCAGGATAGGAGAGTTGCCAGGGGAGTTTTTTTATATATAAAATGCCAGTGCCAGGAATACACGTTCCTCACCAGAATCTCTTGTGGTGGGACCGGGGCATCAGTAGTCTTCAAAAGCTCCCAGGTGATGCCCATTAGATGTGCATCTGGGGTTGAAAACCACTGCCTTAAACTTAGTGCAGCGGGAAACAGAGACTGAGTGTAAGCTTTCAGCGGTAGACGGATGTGATCAAAACGGTTGCTCAGGAAGCATTTATTGAGCACCTACTCTGTACCAGCAGGCACTATGCTAGGTTCTGGGTACACAGTGATGAGGAAGACATAGATAGTCCCTGCCCCTGACTAGCCAGCAGATTAGGAGAAAATACAGGTCCTCACACGAGTATAAAAAGTTATTTTACGAAAGTATGAGCAAGTCCTCTAAGAGCATAGAGGATTGGCTGGAGAAAGCTTTCTTAGAGAGGTGACATCAGAATTCTTTCCTGAAGGAGTCGGCCAAGCAAAGAAAACAGAAGAGAACATTCTAAGTGGAATAAAGAGTGTGACACAGGTGCCGAGTGCTACAGAGAGCTGGCCAGGCGCAGCACGGCCCACTGAGGCAGGGGTCCCCTCTGCTCTGGAATGTTGGGCTCGCAGACGTCAAGAACCACTGCCGTGATCGGTAGATGGTTTGCTTTCTGTCTGTGCTGCTCCTCACCGTAGGGGACATGGGGCCAGTGGTAGCAGGTGCCACTCCCTGCCGCCGCCTCCACCTCCGCTTCCCCCAAACACCATGTCTCACCTACGGTGCCCATGGAGAAGATGGAGCTACCGCCCAAGCTCCCTCGGCCACAGCACTGCAGAAGCAAGGGACACTTCTGTCCCCACCCCACTGGCATCCTACATTTGCTCCTCTCCGTGGGAGTGGGAGGCCAGTCTAACTGGTCAAATCTGGGGCCACATTTCATTGGTGAACAGGGCCCAGGATTGAAAGGCGATGTGTGGCCACCGTACGATCTCTGCTCACCGGTGACTGGGTGGTAAGGCCAGCTGGTCAATGTCTTCCTTGATTCCAGCTCCTCATCCAAGGGTCCTTGGGAGAAGTGAATTCTTAGGTTCAAAAGTTAGACATACTTCAACCTTCTGACCTCAGCTGCCTTCCCGCCTATAGCTCTTATACCCTTGTCCGGGTATTAATACATAAATTAGCACATTTTCCCATCCTTTAACTATACTCCCTCAGTCAGAAACCTGGAGGGGAGGGTGGAAGATGGAATCTGGAACCTCAAACCTCCACATTGATTTATAATTGTTTGTGCAGGATATACTCTATTGTGTAGGTCAGAAGACTTAGCATGATTCCCAGAGACATCTGAGAAATGACTTCTGTTCTGGTTCTCAGCCCTGAACTCAAGAATGCTCTAGAATTGGGCTGTACTCACCCTGAAAGTTTAAGGGTGGTGGCTGAGTTCATTTCTGTCTGAGTGGCCTGTGATTATATTTTTACATTATAAAGCTCTGAGATTGGCTCAGGTGAGGTGGTCTTGGGCATGTGTACAGGTGCTGCTCCAGCCATAGTTGGGTAGGTAGATGGGTAGATCAATGGTTGGATGGGTGGATAAATGGCTAGATCAACAGGTGAGTGGGTAGGTAGATAGATGGATGGAGGGATGATGAATCATTGGATAGATTTTCAATAGACAGTATGGTGTGAAAGGAGACATCCATGGTTCTAGAAGGTCTGAGATGATCCTTACTCATTCACACACTTACTCATTCTCAACTACAGCTGTGTACTTCTTGACAAAAATCTTAAGGCTGCAATCTTCCCCTCTGTCTCTTTTAGAAAATGTTCCAAGTCTCACTGCCATGTATCCCGATCGTGCTGTGGACAGTTTTGAGCATCCTTTAGGTAAGCAAACTTCATCTGAATGATCTAGTGACACCTAGTTCCCATTTTTCTGACAACAGCACTTACTACTGACCTTTGTTATTATACAAGTTGTATACAACATCTCTTACGTGCCACCTCAGATCACTCTGTCCCACCTGTCTCTGGGGCCAAGGCCAATTGTTTCATCTCAGTCACCACCACAGGAACCAGTTCTGCTGGGCTCCAGCCAACGGCATGCACACCGGTTGCTGTTTGCTGTAGAATTTGGTGGGTACTCATACAGTGCAAATCACACGCGTGGGCAGCACTGAGGTGGGGAGTGGCTTACATCTCATGGCTAACCTTGGACTGTGGGAAACAAAAACCAGTGGATGAATTCTCATCCTTTCCTCCCTCTGCAAGAAGGTCTTGAGATGCAGGTGTCCCTACAGGCTCTCAGAAGGGTCCTTCGAGATGAAGCGTTCAGCTGCCCCTGATGCTGAGTGGTTGCTAAGTCAATGCCGAGCCTTCCTCCCTGTTTCCCTCCCATTTTCTCTCACTTCTGCTTCCCTGTGTGCACCCGAAGAAAGCAACAGCACATAAACTTTTGCTCTCTGGGGATCCCAGGCTAAGATCTGATGACTGCTGTACTGGTTACTATTACTTTTGATACAAAATGATTGGGCTAAACACGAGGTTTTTCAGACCTAATTAGAGTATTCAGTGAATTTAGTATCTGTCTCCCACACTAGACTGTGAGCTATTCATGTAGTTACCCCAACACTGAGTGGAACGCTGGCATTCTTCACCTCATTCTCCTCTTCCTCTTTTCCGTAACATTAATGATGTTGGGGAAGTTCTTATCCTGGATACTTGAATCTGCTGTGTATGGTTTGCAACAGTACCATCATCTCAGAGGGGTTACTTTTTTCCAGCTTGTTCTGCAGAATTCAAAAGAGCAAAATGCAGAATCATCTAAGGTTTCTGCAGTAGGCTGAGAAGTGGTACCCCAAAAGATAGCCACATCCCAAAGCCTTAAGGCCCTTAGGATGAGGTATCCTGGATTGTGTGTGTGGACCCTTCATGCAGTCACATGGATCCTTATGAGTGAGGCAGAGGTTGACATCACACACACAGAGGAGAGGGGGTGTGACCATGGAGGTGAGAGATTTGAGGCTGTTGGCCATGGAGATGGGAGGGATGTGGCCAAAGGGTAAAGACTGCCCACAGCCACCAGAAGCTGGAAGAGGCAGGGCTGGAATTCATCCCAGTGATCAGAGCCGCTGGGAGCACAGCCCTACTAACACCTTGATTTCAGTGACACTGATGTTGGGTGTCTGGCCTCCAGAACTGTGAGAATATGTTTCAGATACTTAGACCAGGGGCAGCCCGGGTGGCTCAGTGGTTTGGCTCTGCCTTCAGGCCCAGGGTGTGATCCTGGAGACCCGGGATCGAGTCCCATGTCAGGCTCCCTGCATGGAGCCTGCTTCTCCCTCTGCCTGTGTCTCTGCCTCTTGCTCTGTCTCTCATGAATAAATAAAATCTTAAAAAAAAAAAAAAAAAAAAGAGAAACTTAGACCAGTTTCTTCTTAGAAAGGGCCCTCAGAGATCACCAACCTTGGCCTTCATGAATACGGTCACTGTATGAAGCTACTATTTCCCACACGCCAATGGACTTTGCTTTAAGTTGCTTCTAACGATGGTCGGGAGTCTGGTGTTTAACTCACGTGGTGCATAAGCAGTCATCATAAACTTGACCTCATTTCCTAGGAGAGAATAAGATCCAACTGGCCCCTCATCATGACCTTCCCACCCCGCTGGCTTGAAGCCTATTCCACCCAGTGGGCCAACACTCCTCAACCCAGGGCCCCAGGACGGCCTGCGTGGAATCGCTGAGGTACTCATTAAAAATGGCAAGTCCGGGACTCTACCCCAAACCTACCAAGTAAGAAATCTATGGAATAGGTGCAGAAATCTGCACTTTTAACAAGGCTCTCAGGTGAGTCTCCACACACACCGGCTTGAGAGCGTCTCCTACAGAAGAAAGGGATCAGAACGGATCCAGTGGTACTTCCCTCTGGCTTAGCAGGGAACCCACCAACTCGGGTCCAGGTGCCGGATTTACCAGGGGGAAGCTACGGCCTGGTCCCCAGGACTGCATGCTTGTGATGAAAGCCACCCTGAACTCACAGAGGAGCCAAAAAAGTCCTGTCCCCTCGTGCATTCATACTGTAACATAGCTGCAAAGGTGTCCACAGAGCTGGGGGCTCACAAAGGCTTTTGAGAACATGAGTCCCCATTACGCATTTCACGGTAATTTAACTTTTTAATTAAAAAGACCTTCCCTAAACAACAATAGCTTGCAAATGCAGGTGGCCTTTGATCTTACAATTCCACTTCTGGGACTTTATCCTACAGATAGACTTTATGCTTGTACATATGTACAAAATTATTCACTGCAGAACTGATGATAATAGCGAAACATTGGAAACAATCCAAATGTCATCATTGTGGAATTGATGAAATAAATTATACCACATTCATACAATGAAAAATAAGGAGGAAACTGTGTATGTATTGATATGGAAATGTGTCCAGGTTCAGGGGAAAAGCAAGGTGAAGAACACATGTAGAATAGTCTACCTTTTGTGTATAAAAAGGAGTAATAGGAACCCACATCCCTACTTACGTGTATATTCATAAAGGCTGGAAGTATATGTAAGAACAGTGGTTACCTCTGGGGCAGGGGATGACCATATGGGGAACAAGGATGGGAGGGAGATTTTTCACTATGTATATGATTATCCTTTGATGTTTAGAACCATGTGAGTGTACTATTTATTCAAAAAATAATACAATAAAATTTAAAATAATCATTTATTGTGGCCCTCAGAACAAGCAACCTGACCTGATTCTCCACACCTGCAAGTCTTGATGTCTGTATGGAGCTCTTCAGACTGGGTGCATGTTTTGGAAGCCACAGCCATTCCAGTGGTTACCCTGGTGAGATGGGTGCTCCCAGACCAGAATACAGATTTCCATTGTCCAGACCAGCAGTGGGAGGACAGGTCTTTGAGTTTCTTACTGAGGAGAACCAGCATCATGAAGGTTCTGGGATGTGGCTCCATTGTGCATTGGACAGATCCAAGAGAGGAGGGTCCCTGGGCTGCCTACTAATGAGTACTCAGTACCTCAGTACTGAGACATCAGCTGTTCCCGACTCACAAGGGAGGAATGATGGTAGCGATCCCGAGTAGCGAAGTCTGCGTTCTCCTGGGTGAGCTGAGTCATCTTCGTGTCAACCCTAGCCAGGGACGGTGCCAAAATTATCTGCTCTTGGGGAGATCTCAAGCTCCTTCAGGGAGAGAAACACAGAGGCGGTCAGATAGAAAAAGTGTTAAACAGTGGAGATGTCTCCTCTAGGATAGAATAATGCTTTGCAAAAAAATGTCATTGTGCTTATTATTTTACATGTATTTATTTAAAAAAATTTTATTGGAGTTCAATTTGCCAACATATAGCATAACATCCAGTGCTCATCCCACCAAGTGCCCCCCTCAGTGCCCATCACCCAGTCACCCCAACCTCCCGCCCACTTCCCTTTTCACTACCCCTTGTTCGTTTCCCAGATTAACATGTATTTAAATAAAATAACCCAAACTATAAAAAATAAATATCAAATGAGGACAGTGATCTTTACCTCTCTTTAATAGAAACATATAAAACTGTACCCACCCAATAGGAGACAACCCTCAAGGATAACCTTCCAAATGGTGTCATGTTGGGGCCCTACAGCTTTCCTTTGCTTTCTTGCCAAATGAAGTAATGGGATGGAGAGGCTGGAAAACCAAGAGTGGAAAGAGAAGCTTTCTCTTTGGTTCTTTGGAAAGAACATCGAATGAGGAATGATTTCTGGGGCTGAGGTTTACTTAGGAAGCAGTTATGAGGGGAGCTGCAAAGACTTTTGGCACTAAATTAGCCTGAAGACAAAAAGCAAGTCGTGTTGTGGATTCCATTGTCACTGAAGTGTCTACACACAGTTGGAGTTAGAATAAACTGGGAAAGGAAAATGTGAGATACAAGAGGAAAGTGCTAGAGGCAGAATGCAGTAGGAAAGATCAGACCGGCAGTCAGAGCGCCTGCAGAGGATGGACAGTCCCAGCGCTGCCATCAGCCTCACCGCCCAGGCCATCAGACCTCTGCCGCCTTGATTTCTCATCTTCGGTTCCCTCAGTCTATCGTAGGTCCTTAACTCACACCTCAGGCAGGGATTTCCTCAACATTTTACTCAAAAGGAATCTACTTTGTGAGTAGTGATGTTTGATTGTTTAAAGAATATATTCGACAATTACTTTAAAGAGGGAGCAACCTGACCTCCTGCACTCGTGGAACCTCAGTGGGAAGTGCCGGTTGCCTCTGACAATAGAAGTTCCGAAGTCACAGGACTAAGGCTTGTAGCCACTTTCTGAGAACATATCTAAATTAGATACATGGAGATTTTCTGAGAAATGAGTGAGCTGCTATAAAGGGTGAATCTTCAAGAAGTAACATAGTCAACATACAAGGTGTTTATGCCAGTGTATTTTTTGTTGTTAATGCTTTTTTTTTTTCTTTTAAAGGTAAAACCATTGTATTCTTCTGAGTTCAGGTAAATACTATGCTTCACTTTTAGACTAGAATGGCCTGAGAATTCTTACTTGCTAGGACTTCTGGGAAGAAAGCCCTGTCAAGGTTAGGCTTTATTTCACATAATTCTGGGAATTGTATACATAACAGAAGGAACAACATAGCCAAAGTCCTTTGCCCAAACAAATTCTTTGTTTCTTTCTTTAAAAAATTCTTTTTTAAAAAATATTCTTTTTTTAAAAAAAATATTTTATTTATTCATGAGAGTCACAGACTGAGAGAGGCAGAGACACAGGCAGAGGGAGAAGCAGGCTCCTCACAGGGAGCCCGATGTGGGACTCGATCCCAGGACCCCAGGATCACTCCCTGAACCAAAGGCAGACACTCAACCACTGAGCCACCCAGGCGTCCCTGCCCAAACACATTCTACAGTATTATTCTTCTTTGGTTTTGAAGAGCATCTAGGGGAAGTGAGGGGAACAAAATCTTTGAAACTACAAAATAGCAATTTCTACTTTTAAGTGAATCCTCCTCTCTCGGTCCTTTAACCTTCCTGAATAACCACCACAGGATCTCATCCAGTAGCCATGTGAGGCCAGCAAGTGTGATGTTGAGACTTAGCTGAGGCCTCCATCACCCACTTGACAAGCCCACGGAGCTGTGAATGAATAGTGTGCACTGGGTTCTATTCCATCTAAAGCATTATCCTTTTCTAAGAATAATCTCCTCCAAAGACATTGTTTTTTCTCAATAGTACTATGGTGACCTCAGAGGTGAAATTCCTGGAATTCAGAGTGCAGCTTAAGGTGTAGTGACCTCCCATGGTCTTTAATAGGCTTTAAAACCAGAAATGCCTAAAAATATTCCTGTGAATCAGATAAGCCAAGTACTATCAACCACACACCACCTGCAGCTCCAGATTCTGTAGGCAGCTTCTATACAGAATCTATGTCCCCTCAACCTCTACTTTCCTCAGGACTCGGTGGCAGGGGAGAGAGATCAGTACTGGTATATTGTGACCTAAGTCACCCAACCTGGTGCCCCAGACTGGAAGAGAGGCCAAGGGGTGACCTGCCCCCTCCTACTCTTGCACAAAGGACAATAGCCCAGCTTCCAGGCAGAGGACAGGGCTTCTCCCCTCACACACCACCTCCTCCTGAGCCTCTCCCTGATGGTTTCCATAGCCCCTGCTTCTTGTTGTTCATCATCGTAGGCTCTAGCACCAAGGGTTCATTTCTTTTGCCAACTTGAACAGACTGGTAGTGCTTGCAAAGCATTGTTTTAGAAGGATTCTTAGGTGAGAGGAATGGGGAGTTATTGTTTAATGGGGATAGACTTTCTGTTTTGCAAGATGGAGAGTTCTGGAGATGGATGGTGGTGATGGTTGCACAATGATGCAAATGTACTTAATGCCACTAAATTGCACACTTAAAAATGGTTAAAATGGCAGAGGCGGGGAGCACCTGGGTGGCTCAGTCAGTTAAATGTTCGACTCCTGATCTCGGCTCAGGTCTTTATCTCAGGGTTGTGAGTTCAAGCCCCGCGCTGGGCATGGAGTCCACTTAAATGGTTAAGATGATAAGATTTATGATATGTCTATTTTATCACAATAAAGAAAAATGGAAAGAAAAACAAAAAGAGGATTCTGAATTAACATTTGGGATCAATGGGAAAGGCTCCCATCATCCATCAGCAATGTCAGGGTACAGAAGGTGGAAATATTGGGAAATGCAACCCAGATAACTACAGTTTCAAAAACAAACCAACAAAATGAAACCAAACAAACACTTGGTTGGGTCCTGCCTGGATTTTCCCAGCCTGCAGGTCTGACTCCTCACTGGTATTGAAAGAGGAGGGAAGTGATTTTCCAGAGTCCTGAGGCCTTCAAAGTTGAGGAAGCATTGGTACCGGAAGGGTGGAGGAGGAAGAGGAAAGAGATTAGAGCACTCCTGAAATCTTACCTTCGACATGAGGCCTCCTCCTGCTTCTCCCTTTCCCTGTGTATTTGAACATGGGAGGCCCACAGAAATCCTCCAGAATCTCTGCTCTGTTTCTGTACTTGACCTCTGCGCTTTTGCCAACACAATCATTTCAACTGCCTCCGGTTTGGGATGGCAGGAGGGGAGGCCTTCAGGCCTTAGTCTTGTGTATGATTGTGTACTGACACTGGTGCGTCTTAGACTGTGAACTCACTGACAGCAGCTCTCTTGACTCAGCACTCAGCAATCAGATTCTAGATAAAGCCTCTGTTCATGATTCCTAAGGGTATGAAGAGAAGACCTGAGCCACAGGAGGCTCCTGCTGAGCTGAGGCTGGGGGAGCAGGATGGTGGAAGGCAGTGACAGTGGAGTCTGAGTGTCCTCGAGGTGGTCAAATGTCAGGTTCCCTTACACCTAACCAGGGACTGGACACCCTGAGTACCTCCCAGAGCCCCAGATTAGCACAGACCTGCAGGAGGGGATCAGAAGGGACTTCATCCACCTGAAGAAGCTGAAGTTAGAGGCTAATCCTGCAGGGAAGACATGTACATATATATATATAAATATTAATAAAGGCTCTACATCCAGACCCAATTGATAAGTTGATAAATCCTATTCTAATCAGTGTATCCGATGTCAGGATATTTGGTATCATGATAATCTCACTTCAAACTTCAGCTCTGATGTGTCTACATATGGAGCCAACTGTTCACTTAACACCCTTTGAAACATTCTAAGTGCCAGATCCTGTGGGTATTGTACTGTGAGTGCTCCAAGATGAAAAAAACGTCTTTTGCATGCTTAAAGAGTGAATGGTTTATTAAAAAAAAAAAAAAAAGAGTGAATGGTCTAGAAGGGGATTTTATAGCATGTATTTAACATATTATCAATGTGAATTTAAGAAAAAAAATTATCAAAAAAGACTGAAGTTAGCAAATCCTCTGCAGCACTGTATTTAGTATCTTTCTTGGGATTTTGGATTTTATTTTACTTATTTATTTTAATTTTTTAAAAAAGATTTTATTTATTTATTCATGAGAGACACAGAGAGGCAGAGACATAGGCAGAGGGAGAAGCAGGCTCCCTACAGGTAGCATGATACAGGGACTGGATCCCAGGACCCCGGGATCACGATCTGAGCTAAAGGCAGATACTCAATCACTGAGGCATCCAGGTGTCGAGGACTATCAACTGTTTTTTTTTTTTTTTTTAAATCCATCCTTTCTTTGGTATCGATTTAAAAAAATCTCACATAATTAATTATATAGAACTTTAGGAAATCAAATCAAATGTAATTTTATAAAGTGCTTCTCCAAATTATATACATATATAAAGTGGAGTGAATGTATACCCTAAGGCTGGACACTGGACGTAAATATATATATATGGCTGGTTGAAAATTGGTTGATAATATTCCATATATAATCAGGACGTTAGCATTACAGGGCTTATGTTAGAACCTTGGCTAATGTCAACAGGATGCAGCTGATAACGTGTATTTCCTCAGTTTCATTTAGGGTTCTTGTGGTTAAAGAGGGCCAGATTTTAGATTTGTATTAATATCTGCAACTGCAAGAGAAAGTTCCTAATATATTTTGATACTGTCAGAAGGAAGAAAATAAACACAAACATTTTACTGATCCTTCTTGTTTGTGATCATTTAGATTCTAAATTATCTAAGTTTTTAGATGTAGATTGGCCTGATATTTTATTTCATATTTTCCCGTGAATAAATTTCTGGGAAATATTTAAATTTCTTAATATTAAACTAATTTCTGAGAAATTCAGAAGAAATTACTAATGTAATCCCTTATGTTAATTAAAATATATCTATCCCTTAAACTAGCTGATAGGAGGACCTCTCCTTAGCATAACTTTTTCTAAAGCATTATTTTTAATGTAGATGGGACTAAAAATGTTTGAAGTGCTTTTCTTTCAAAACTATACATCAGACTGTTCTAATTCTAAAGGATTTTTTTCTTTTCAGTTTGCCTGGATTGTTATGGTTTGATTTAGTTAGATCTTGACAACTAACTGCTTTATTTTAAATTGGGGCCTCATAGAATTTCCTGAAAAGTCTCTCAACTGTATTTTTTAAAATAGCTTTATTACTGAGGAAAAACAGACATACAATCAGAGTGCTGATTGTGTTTTCTTACTTTCTATATTCTTGATGCTCTGGAATGTATGACCTTAATCCTGGAGATGGGAGCTAATTCCTAGAGATAGCAACCGACTTCCCTGTGAGCATAGTTTGGATATACTAACCAGCCAACCAGTCAGGGCCCTCACCCCCAATCAATCACCTTTTTTGTTAAACTTCCACACACCAAGCCAACACTCCCTTGCCCTAAATCACCCTAAAGCCAGGTACGGGACAACTAGTGACCACACCTATAGCCCAGAGTCCACCAACATTATTCAGACTATCCAATCCTATGTGATAATCCTATTCACAAACACAGTAGATCTCTTCATTTATTTCTTTAAATTCCTCTTCAATTTCTCCTCAGAAATATCTGTAGTTGTTCTCTTCTAGTTTGTAACTAATACACTAATTGATTCAGAATGTTAAATAAATTAAAAAAAAAAAAGAATGTTAAATCAACCTTAAATTCTGGGACACAACCATTTTGTTATGATATATTATCCTTTTTATATATTTTATGTTCAACTTGTTAAAATTTTTTCATGAGTTTTTGCATCTACAGTCACGAGCGATATTGGTGTGGAGTTTTTCAAAGAGTTTCTATAGAATTAATATTCTTTCTTCCTTAAGCATTTGGTAGTTTGCATTAGTGAAGCCGTCTGGACCTAGAGTTTTCTCTGGGGGCAGGGTTTTAATGACAAGATATGTAAATCACCTAAATAGCCCTATATTTCTTCTAGAGTGAGCTTTAATAGTTCCATTTTTCAAAGAATTTGTCCAGTTTATCTCAGTTGCCAAATTTTTTGGCCTATGACTGTTTATAATATTTCTTTGTTTTACTTTTAATATCTGTAGACTCTAGTAATGTTATCTCTCTCATTCCTGCTATAGGTAGTTGTGTGCCTTCTCTCCTTTTATGCCAATCAGTCTAGCTGGAGGTTTGTCAATTTTATTGATCTCGCATAAACAGATTTCTGTCTCATTGCATTGTCTCTATATAAATTTTTAAAATTGATTTCTAGTTTGATCTTTATTTTTTTCCTTTTCTCTTCTTATTTGAGTTTAATTTGCTCTTCTTTCTCTAGTTTCTTAGGTTGGAATCTTGAAACTAACTGCGCCATTTTAAATTGAGGCATCATGGAATTTCCTGAAAAGGGCTCTCAACTGTATTTTTTAAAACAGCTTTATCATTAAGGAATAACAGATATACAATCAGAGTGCTGATTGTGTTTCTTACTTTCTATATTCTTGACGCTCTGGTCATTGATTTCAGAACTTTCTTCTTTTTAGACTATGGTCTATCCTGGTAAATGTTTCATGTATACTCAAAAAGAATGTATACTCTGTCATTAGGTGGAATGTTCTATAAATGTCAGTTTGGTCAGGTTTGTTGACAATGTTCTTCAAGTCTTCTAAAGTCTTACTGATTTTATGCCTATTTATTTCAGCAATTATTGAGAGAGAGGTATCAGAATCTTGGACTATAATCATTAAGTTTTCTATTTCTTTTTGCAATTGTCAGGTTTTGCATCACATGATTTCAAAGCTCTGTTTCTAAGTGTATAAGTATTAAAGTTGTTTTGTCCTATTGAAGAATTTTTCCCTTTACCTTTCAGAAATGACCCTCTTTATCTCTGGTCTGTTTCTGAAATCTATTTTGTCTGGTGTTAGTACAATCACTTCAATTTTATTTTAATTAATGTTATAATGATATTACCTTTTCTCTCCCCTTTGCTCTTAATTTATTTGTGCCTTTATGTTTAAAGCAGATTTCTTGTAGGCAGCATATAGTTGGATAATGCTTTTTTATTCAATCTGACAATCTCAGTGTTAATTGGGAACATTTAACCATTTAATTGGGAATGTTAGACCATTTATATTTAGTGTGCTTATGGATAGGTTTATATAAACCACCTTGCTATTTGTTTTTTGTTTGTCTCATATGTCCCTTATTATAATTTTCTTCCCCCTGCTTTATTATGACTTGAGTATTTTTAAAATTCAATTTAATCTTCTTTATTGGCCTATTAGCTATATCTCTTTGTTGTATTATTTTAGTGGTTGCTTTAGAGTTTGTAGTATATCTTTTAAACTTATCATTGTTTACCTTTAAGTGATATTATAGTATTTCACAGTAGTATTAGAAACCTAAAACAGTATATTTCCATTTCTTTCCTCCAGGCCCTTGTGCTATCGTTGTTACCAATTTTACTGTCAGATGTCTTATAAATTCTCAGAAGTTGCTACACTTGATCTTAGCCAAAAGGCTAGGAAGCAATCAATCTCAGAAGTCGTTATTTTTTATTTGTTACCATTTGTGTGCTGCTATATTTTTCCTCTTGGACTATAAGCTACTTGAAAATAGGATTCATAGTTGAGTCAGTGTTGGCATTTAATAGGAGGTCAAAATGCATTTTTTTCAATGAATGCTAAAGGAGAAGAAGGAAGATGGTGGCAAAAAGGCTCTGATAAAAATAAAAAAATAAAAAAAAAAGGTTTTGCTGCTTACCAAGGTGAAGCCCTGGACTGGCCCGACCGATGTAGAAATACACAATGGCAGCAACACCCATGTTAATGAGTGTGTAGACCCACTGAATCACAAACATGATGAGAAGGGACCCAATAGCCTGTGGAAACAGTAGGAAGGGCAAGTCACCTAATGGCTTATCACACAGTAAGCAAGCCACAAGCCCAGGGCCATAAGAAACAATAGTCCCTCTCATCAACCTCTGATCACTATCAATTCTGAACAGTTGAAGTTCACATATAATTCAAAATCTCATTTAAGCAGATATTTGAGAAGATACCTGGCAAAAGTACCCTGTAATCAAAACAATCAATAAATAGATATTCTAACCTAGTTCCTTGTCCTACTCCTCCCTAGAAGAAACAAATTAGAGTTAAATTATGCTAATTTGGTATGCCTAGAAATTTAGTGACCCACAGGTTATCACAGGTGATTATTTTTAAAGCAAACCATTGATTAAAATAAGTGGTTCATTAAATATAATCTTACCATTTGTAGTCTCCTTTAAATTCTAATGTAACACACTCAAATCTCATTGCTCCTAGTTAAGACTGTCCTTTCTCCTCTCTCCTATGCAGTGCCCTAGATCAACATCTCTACCTGAATTCTTTCTTAAGGACAATTGAGATGAAGATGAAGTTACTCACCCCTAACAGGGAGACCCAGGGGTTGCACACGTGGGTATAGAAAGAAGTTGGTTTCCTCTGAATATCTTGCTCTTGGAGCCTAGACTTTAGGAAGAAATCTAAAAAATAAATGAGCCAAAGCCTTGGTTACCAATTTGTTACCAAACGCTTTTCTATTTCTATGAGCAAATACCTATAAATTCCTCTTCACCAATTTTGTAACTCAGCCTAAAAAACAATTTTCATTCACCTCAACCATTAATTCCCTTCACCACACTGAAGGCTTGCTTTACTAGTAACTTTACACCTCGTAAATCATGATCTCAATCTATCTCCCTCTGCCTATCACCTCTTTTTTTTTTTTTCTTATTTACTCTACTGTCTCTCACCCCAACGGTTCATAGACTACAAAGGGATCTTTAGTCAAATTGCCCTAGTATGTTTTTGCTCTCTATTACCTACCTCCTCTTTTCACTACCTTCTTACCTACCTAAGATTCTGTGGTCCAAGACTAATGGCATTCCCTTGCTTACCTCACCTGCTTCCATACTTCAGTATTCCTCCACAGTCAACTCATTCTCCTACTCTCTGATGTAAAGAATTTATAGCTTCTCCTCTCAAAAGAGAGCTTTTGTATTCTCTTATCACCAAATTCTCTTACCACTAAATCTACCAATCTACTGGCATCTGTACCCTCTTTTCTGCCTTTCTTCCTTTCACAGTGGATGAACAGTCTCAGCTCTTATCCAAGGCAGAACCTATCACTTGTGCCCTGTTTAAATGATGCTTTTGCAGCACCAATTTCTCTATCGTTTACTGAATCATCCCCAACAAATACAAACACATTGTAATTTCCCCCACCTAAACAAATATTTCCCAGTCCACTTCTCAGCTACTGCCCTATTTCTTTATCTTCCTTATAGCAAAACTCCTCAAAAGAATTGCCTGTATAGTCTCTACCTCCCGTTACTTCCTCAGCTCACTCTAAAGATTGTATATAACATTCCACTAAAACTACTCTACCTAAGTTTGTCCATGACTTGAAACTTTTCAAATTCAATGGTTAACTCATGGTCCTCATCCTACTGGGACTTTCAGACAGCATCTGACACACATGATCTCTTTTTTATTGAAACACTTTCTTCTCTTGGTTTGTAGGATGCCTTTCTTCCCTGGTTTTCCTCCTATCTCATTGGCCACTCCTTCTCAGTGTCCTTTGCTGGCTTACAACCTCCTCCCAATTCCCAAATACTGGAGTATCCCAACATTTATTTAGTCCCTGGTACTCTTCTTATTTCCATATATCCTCACTCCTAGGAGACGTCATCTAGTCCCAAATGATTCTGAGTACTATCCACATGCTGATGGTCCAAGTTTATATCATCATCGGCCTCTCCCTTGAACTGAAGTTTTGAATATCTAGTTGTCTTCTTAATATCTCCCCTTACCTGGCAAACAAGTACCTCAAATTTTCCCATGGCTAAAACAGAAATCTTTTCTCTACAAGTCTTCTTCATCTGAATAAACGATAACACCATTCACTCAAATACTGAAGATTTATCTTTTCCTCACACATACATCTATTTCATCAGTAAATCTGGTTTTTACCACCAAAATATATCCAAAATATGAGCAATTCCTTACCACCTCCATTGCTCCCATCCTAGTTCAAGCCACCTTCATCTTTCATCTGATTTATTATAGTGTGTTCCTATAGTAGAGACTACAGTCAGAGTACATTTCCCAGGATCTCCTACAGTGAGGTGTGGTCACATGGCTAAATTCTCACCAGTGGAATGTGAACAAAAGTGGTGAGCACCACTTCTGCACCAAGGTATTAGAACAGGTATGCCTCTTCTCTGTGCCTGAAATCTGAACATGGTGACTGAGTCTTGACTTTGCGTGACAAAGTACTGAAGGATAATAAAGTCAAAAGTATGGAAGGAGCTCTTTCCACTGTGTTTGAGCAAGTATATTTTTGATGATTGTTCTAGCAGTTTAGCTTACCTTAATATATCGCCAATAAGCTTTGACTCTTCTCACTTCTCTCTATACAATTCATTCCTCATAAAGCCAGTGATTTTTTTTTTAAGCCAGTGATTTTTTTAAAGTGATTTTCTTAAAGCCTGAATCTGATCATGTCACAACACTGGCCTACAGGGAGGTCAATGCACTGACCTCCACTTGCCTCACATCCACACCTCCTACCTCTCTCCCCTGGCCGAATCCTTTCCAGTTGCTGCTGGGCTTCTGCTGTTCTTGGAACTTACCAATCCTATTCCCACCTGAACCTTTAAACATGCCATTTCCTCTGCCGTAATTCTTCCCCCACTTCTCTACATGGCTCATCATTTTATACAATTAGATTCTTCATTAAAAGATCCTTTTCTCAGAGATATCTTTTCTGGCAAACCTATCTGAAACAGTACCTTTTTCCCCAGCCTGTCTCTCTCTATCCTGTTATCCTGCTTTATTATTCATCATAGTAGTCCTCACTTCCTGACATCACAGTATATATCTGTTGGCTTGTTTAGTATGTGTCTTCCCCTACTAGAATATAAGCTCAACGACAGCAGAGACTTTCTGTGTCTATTCAGAATGTTCCCCCACACCTGGAACAGTGTTTGAAATGTAGTCAATGTTCTCTACATGTGGTTAAATGAGTAAAGAAACCATCTTAGCCCCCAGAGTAGTCTTTATCCTTTCAACATCTGTCTGCCTTCATCATGTGCTTCCAACTATTATACGTATCTTTTGTACTTCCATACCTTGAGGGCAATGACTGTCTTTTACATCTCTAAATGCCAAATCCTGGCATTTAGAAGTTTATGTATAGGAGGTGCTCAATAAATGTCTTCTCATTAATTGTGGATTAAAATAAACTCCACCAAAGTTTATGATTGATTTGAATCAATGGCTTTATTACCTTTTTCTAAAAAGTAGGAATACTGTTGATTGCCATTAATTAAATTATACAATTTTAACATGCCCAAGGCATGATTCATTTTTTCAATCACAGGCTTAGTGAAATGCAGTTGCCTCCCTTGGAATTTTTTTTTTTCCTCCCTTGGATTATTAAGAAGGAACGGTATTTGTTAAGGACTTAGATTTTTGCTTCTCTGAGATCTGTGAAATGTTAAGCTCACCCTTTCCCAGTTAATCTCAATCTTATACAATCTCAATTACACTGTACATAAGGGAAATTTATGTGTGTGTATGTTTTCTGAGGAACCTGGGGGGAAAAAGAAGGAAGGGGTGTGCCCTCCAGGCAAGCGCATTGGAATTTTATACATCAGCAATGTGAGGAAGAATTCAGGCAAGGATGCTCAACTACTTTGAATAAGTACAATCAACCAGTCAGACAATTCAGAATTTTGAATAGCTATGGTTCCCCTTCCAAAATGACTAAAAGAATTTTTTTTTTTCTTGTCAAGGATTTTGCTTAAAGAAGCAAGTCTTATAGTCTAGTGTGGGAGGGGACAGTTTCTCATGTTATAAACTCTAGAATAATAACGAAGAAGGTGACTTTACTTTATCATTGCAAAAGTTTGCAAAACAAACAGGTAAACAAAACCATTCATCATGCATATTAAAAATATCAAATATAATAAAGAATAAACATAATTATGTCAAATTTTAAAATAAAAAATTAAGTAATTTTATAGATATTATTCAAAATAAGTATCAAACCATCTCTGAAAATGTACTCCATATCTTTAGCAGAATAAATACATAGTTCTAGTTAACATATATAAACCAAGAATGTGCATTTCTATAGTCCACTAAGGATCATGTTTCAAGTCCATGTGGTATTTTATTGTTGGTAATACAATTCTTTTAACCACTTTTCAAGTGTTATTTAAATTATTTCTAATTTGTTAGTAACACCAACAATGGAATTATGACAACCTTGAACACATCTCATGGTTTATTGTTTGGTTTTGAGTTGTTTCTTTGATATATAATTCCCCCAGACATACTTACACAATGAGGGAAATGAAAGTTTCATATTTCTTGTTACTTCATGAAAGATGAATCTTCAGAGAGAATAAACCAGAGATGTTATGTCAACTATACTTCAATAATAAAAATTAAAAATAAAAAGAAGGGCAGCCCAGGGGGCTCAGTGGTTTAGCGTTGCCTTCAGCCCAGGGCCTGATCCTGGAGATCCAGGATCGAGTCCCACGTTAGGCTCCCTGCATGGAGCCTGCTTCTCCTTCTGCCTGTGTCTCTGCCCCTCTCCCTCTGTGTCTCTCATTAATAAATAAGTAAAATCTTAAATAAATAAATAAATAAATAAATAAATAAATAAATAAGGAGGAGGAAGAGGAGAAGAAGAAGAAGAATGAACCAGAGGGACTGTCAGCTATGGCAATGTGAAGAGGTCAGTGAATCCTCTCCACAAGAAGTAAGTATACACCTAGACAGAATAATAAAAAACAATTATTCGGGGCTCTGGAATTTACCAAAGGGAGACAAATAATTAAGAAGTATTTATTTTTCAAAAACTGCTGGAACTGAGGGTCAGGATAGTGAGAGCCTATGGCCTGGCCTCCCATTCCCAGCCCAGTTCTTACTAGCATGGAGCCAGTCAGAAACTGGCAGTTTTGCTGCCAGACGGGGAAAACTTGTAAGTTGTGCCTTTGTAAGCTAAACATGGTGAATACAGTAGAAAACCAAAAGGGAAAAGTCCTCAGCTTTGCTAGCCTACGACTTGCCCAGCTAGGGCAAGTAGTGGACCAACCAGAAATTTAATGGAAATATTTAGAAATGAGAGAGCCATAGAAGGGCTATACAAGGACTATATCCCCCCCTATTTCCCTGGCTGGATGGCAAACTATGCTCCTGCCTGGGGGGCCCAAAGAGAGACTGGCAAAAAGTAAAAGCCAGGGGAGACTGAAGAACTAGCTGCAACTTTGCTTGCCAACCTCCACACAGATCCACCGGCAGACAGTGGAGCCTTATGAGCCATACAGACTCAAGGTCAACCCCCAGGAAGCCAGGCTAAAAATTAAAAATAAGAATAAAAATCTGAGTAAGGACATCAGAATCTACATACCACAAAGGAGACAGATCCCATAGTTCAAATCCAGAAAATTTACTAAAACAAACAAAAACCTGGAAACAGCAGAATCAGGAGTTGTCATACTGCATTACCTAAATTGTCTAGTATTCAACCAAAAATTATAAGACATGCAAAGAAATAGGAAATTGACCCATTTCCTATCCAAAGAAACACTGAGTGGGCCTGGGTGTTGGATTTAGCAAAGACTTCAAAGCAGCTAGTATAATAAATATGTTCAGGGGCACCTGGGAGGCTCAGTGGTTGGGCGTCTGTCTTTGGCTCAGGTCCTGGGATCGAGTCCTGCATCAGGCTCCACAATAGAGCCTGCTTCTCACTCTGCTTGTGTCTCTGCCTCTTTCTCTGTATCTCTCATGAATAAATAAATAAAAATCTTTTTTTTTAATTATGTTCAAAGAATTAAAAAAAAAAAAAAAAAAAAACAATGTCAAAGGCTCCTGGATGGCTCAGTCAGTTAAGTGTCTGACTTCAGCTCAGGTCAATTTTAGGGCCTGGGATCAAGCCCTGTGTTGGGCTCCCCACTCAGCGGGCATCTGCCTGTCCCTCTGCCCCTCCCTTCATTCATGCTTGCTCTCTCACTCTCTCTCAAATAGATAAATAAAATCTTTAAAAAAAAATACAATGTCAGTGACTTAAGGAAAATGTGATGACAAGGACTTTCAAAATAGAGGATATCAACAGAGACACATAAACATTACAATGAAAATGAGGGGCACCTGGGGGGCTCAGCCAGCTAAGCATCAGACTCTTAATTTTGGCTCAGGTCATGGTCTCAGGGTCATGAGATCAAGCCCCAAGTCAGAATCCAGGGAGCCTGCTTGTCCCTCTCCCTCCCTTTCTGTCCCACTTCCCACTCCCACATGCACATATGCACACTCTCTCTCTCAAATAAATAAATAAATCTAAAAAAAGCAAATGAAAATTCTACAGTTAGCAAGTACAATAACATAAACAAAAGCTTTACTATATGGGCTCAACAGCAGATTTGAGACAGCAGAAGAAAGTACCAGTGAACTTGAAGATAGATCAGTAGAAATTATCCAAGCAGAAGAACAGAGAGAAAAAAAATGGAAGAAAAAGGAACAGAGCCCTGGAGGACAATGTAAAGTATATCAATTAATGTGTAGTGAGAGTCCCATAGAGATATGAAAGAAAAAGAAGAGCAGAAAAAATATTTGCAGAAATAATGGCTCCCAAATTTAATGAAAAACTTTAATCGACAGATCTAGAAAGAATGAATTCACTGGAGTGCTTCCAGCATGTGTACATAAACCTGATTACCACAGATCTACTATTTTTTACTTAAATTTTCGATAGCTTAATAGATGGGCAATGATATTTTAAAGGTAGCTTAATCTGTGTTCTTTGAATTAATACGATGGCCTAGTTTATAACAAATACTAACAGCAAGCAGCATACATTTTTTGTAGTGGTTAAGAGCACAGATTCTTTTTTTTCAAATGAGAGTCAGCATGCAACTCTTTTTTTTTTTTTTTTTTTATTTATGATAGTTACACAGAGAGAGAGAGAGAGAGAGAGAGAGAGAGAGAGGCGCAGAGACACAGGCAGAGGGAGAAGCAGGCTCCATGCACCGGGAGCCCGACGTGGGATTCGATCCCGGGTCTCCAGGATCGCGCCCTGGGCCAAAGGCAGGCGCCAAACCGCTGCGCCACCCAGGGATCCCAAGAGCACAGATTCTAAAGTGAAAAGGACCTGGGTTCAAATTCTAACTGTCTCATATTCTGAGCAAATGTTTAACTTCTCTTAGCCTCTGTAAGGAGATAATAACAATGCCTAACTCTGAACTTAGATGAGATAATCTGTTAAGTGCTTATCTCAGTGCCAAAAACATGGGACATGCTCGAAAAATACTGGCTATTTTTAACTACCAACAATATTTAACACTTAACAATAAAAGTTTGTTGAATGAACAATGAAAGAGTCTGGGCATTGATTTTTCAGATGTAAATTGTATATTCATCTGCACACTTCTCTTTAGTAGAATCTGGATTTTGACCTTCCTATTTTTAAAAATAATATGCACTGGAAGGTATGCTTTTATCAGCTGTGCTTGTCAGAATAATTGTTTCCTTCTGTGACACTGTGTTGTACAAATGTTTTTTATTTCTATTTAATCAGATCCTTTTTGTCTTTGATGATGTCTTCAATAGTCAGAAATATCTCTCTTGCACAGCTGTTATAAATAAGGAATTTATGGCTATATAAGGTATAAAATACAGCCCAAGTTAATCCTTTTGATCCATTTAATTTCAACAATGTTTACTTAATAGTGATTTGATTCTTATTATTGTATGACATCTGGTCTGTCACAGATTAGGTTCTTTTTTAAAAATATATTTATTTACTTATTCATGAAAGAGAAAGAGAGAGAGAGAGACAGAGACAGAGACACAAGCAGAGGGAGAAGCAGGCTCCATGCAGGGAGCCTGGCACGGGACTCGATCCCAGGACCCCAGGATCATGCCCTGGGCCAAAGGCAGGCACTAAACCGCTGAGCCACCCAGGGATCCCAGATTGGGTTCTTATAATAGTGTAACTGTTTCTATCCTACTTTATTGATCAGTGTTTCATTTTTTTAAGCTACTATTTTCTCACTTGTGCATCAATTCAGCCTTATGGGGTGCTTGTTGCATGCTTTGTACTGTAATACTGTGATAAATATCAGGTGGAAAGACATGGCTTGTGACCAAAGGAAGCTCACAGTCTAGAGGTAAAGGAATAAAACTAATTATTTCTTTTCCTTAAGACAGACAGACAAATAGGCCTGAAGACAAATGTGTAAACAAATTTGATCTAAATGTATAAAACAATGTGCTAATTCTTCATACTACTAGCATGGATCAAATGTTATGCTTGCTAGGAGAGGAAATCAGGAAAGCCTTCTCAGAGGGGGTGTAAATGGGTACAAAAAGTTCGATGGATTTTAAACTATAAGTTGGAGTTGTTCTAGATGGACAAGCAGGAGGTGAAGCAACTGTGAAGATGGAACAGCATATGCACAGGCAGGAAGGAATAAAGAAAAAGATGTGTTTAGAGCACTCATCTAGGTGTAATGAAATACAGAGTATGGGCTGTCATGAGAAAAATGGCCAAAAAGGTAGTACAGGGCAGGGTTGTAAAGAACTCTGCAAATCACACAAAGGATCTTGGACTTTCAATGGATTCGATTAGATTCTGCTGAAGGTTTTTAAGTAAGAGACACATGATGAGGGTTTCATTTTAGGAAGATAATTCAATGGACAATGAGAAGAAGAAACAAGCTGTGGGAGGACCTGGAGGCAGGAGCCTGGTTTGTAGACTTAGCAAGAGCCTGGGTACTGGATGGGAAGGGTCTGCACTAAGGCACAGGCAGTGAGGGTAGAAGAGAGGGAGTGGTCAACAGCTATGACATTTCTATGATTGGGCAACTGGGCAGCAGATGCTTCCTCGATGAAACTGACCACGTCTCTCCTAAAAACCCACTGAGAAGACGGAAAAGGAATTAAATAGGTATAAACTCACAAATGCAAGGAGAATGATAAAGAAAAGATAAAAGCAAGACTTGGAAGATGGAAAAGTGACAGAGGAATGGTAACAGAGTGAGCAGAGCAGGAGAGGATGAACTCTAGGGCCTACAGAGAGGGTACTGGCAAGGAGCAGCGCCATGCACGCTGGTAGACGCCAGCAAAGGTGAAGACCAGGCCGTGCCATGTCCCTGGGACACAGTAAGGTACAGAGGACTGGTTGCAAGACTGTATCTGAAGCAGCTGGACACCAGGTTCCTTTCTTCTGCCCACACAGCTAAGTAACAACTCCTTCTTTGTCTGACCCCTTTCCTCTCAAGAAATCAAACCTGTGAGTGCCTGGACTTGGGACACCAGGCACAGCAAAGATTGGGTGAACAGAGCTAGAAACTAGGGAATTAAATTAGTCTGTTCTTAAACAGTAAGACACTCTTAACTCCCCTACTTTCCCCTGCTCCCTGAATGCAAGCAGCCATCTGGGTGAGACAGGAGATTAAAGCATTCTTCTTGGGCAGCCCGGGTGGCTCAGCGGTTTAGCACCTGCCTTCAGCCCAGGGCCTGGTCCTTGAGACCCAGGATCGAGTCCCACCGTCAGGCTCCCTGCATGGAGCCTGCTTCTCCCTCTGCCTGTGTCTCTGCCTCTCTCTCTCTCTCTCTCTCTCTCTTTCTCTCTCTATGTGTCTCTCATGAATAAATAAAAAATCTTAAAAAAAATAAATAGGCACTCTTCTCTGGAAGAAATAAAGAGTCCAGAGGAAACTTCTAGATAGTCACATTTTGGGGTCCTCCTGTGAAAAAAGCTAGCTTACTTCCTAATCATTCTATAGTGAGGTGCCCCAAACAACAAGTCTTGTCCAGTATGCATGTCTTCCAAACAGCTTTTTAGTACTTCACTTCCGAGTAGGAAAAGAAACGTAAAAATCAACAGACATTTTAGTAAAGCTTCTTGTATAAGAGAGAGAGAGAAAGGCCAAGTCAAAGAAAAAAGGATCTAGAGAACACAGGTCAATAAAGAGAGCATAAAAAGACTAAAGGGAGAATAAGTAATATCACTAGAGTGATAATATAAGCCATTGTGCCCACAAAACAAGAACGAGATGATGTTCCAATTTTTTAAAAGGTTGGGATGGGGCACTGGTGGCTCAGTCAGTTAAGCATCTGACTCTTGATTTTGGCTCAGGTCATGATCTCAGGGTCCTGGGAGTGAGCCTCACATTGGGCTCCACACACTGGGGAATCTGTTGGAGATTCTCTCCACCTCCCCCCCACTCATGCTTTCTCTCTCTCTCTCAAATAAATAAATCTCTTTAAAATATAGCATAAGGACAAATTGAGTTAAACCAAAACCTCTTAGAAATTAAAACCATGACAATTGTGACACAAACTGATTGTTGCTATCCAGTCTCTCCTTCTTCCTTTGGAAAAAACCCACACAATTTCATACGAAGCAGCAAAATAATCAGGTAAAAACATATTTACTAGCCTTCCCCCTGAGAATTGCTGGAAAGGCTGGCAAAGTAAGTTCAGGGCTCTATAGCCAGAAATCATATTTCTCAAAATTGATTGATTGATTTTGATTTTGATAATCTCAAAATCACTCAAAATTATATGTCAGAGCAGTCTAGGAGAGACACTACTATGACAGTCACCAAGGTACAGACACTGAAGTTGCCCACTGATTCTGAAAGCCCTAGACACTGGAGCCAGGTATGCAGTCATCTGCAGCTACCATCAGGCTTTTAGAGAGTTCCTTGAAGTTCCCATTATTCAGGTTTCCGTTCCCAATTCCAGATGTAAGGGGGCTCATCTGATTAGCAGAGCCTTGCCCCCCTCCCGGAACTCTTAGCTGTAGGAGAGGTTGGAAAAGTGAGTTATCTGACATCTTCAGTTTTGAGTGTGAAATACTTGCTTTGCCTCTCACCAAGACTTATAACACTGGTAATTCTTCAAACATAGGGAGATCATTCAATGCTGAGTCAGAAAAAAAAAAAAAAGGCAAAAATCTGGTACAATATTGTATTCAAAAAAATCTCTTGTTCCCTGGATCTGACATAGAAGAAGAGCGAAATTCCAAGATAATTCCTTTGTAGCAGGCTTAGAGAACAGATAGTCTAGACTGGAACAGGGTGACAGCCATAGGACAAAGGAAAAAAAGAAATGAATATGTTTGATTTCTGAAGAATTCAAGCATTTGGAAAATAATATTAAGCATTTGATATATCTGCCCAAGCATTTAGAGAAAAATGATGACAGAAAACCAAGCAAATAAAGAACAAGGCAACTATTAACTCCAGGAAACAAAGAAGGTTGAACAAAAAAGAAAATATAATCACAGTATAATATATGGCTCAGAGTTAGGCAATATTTACTTAATCATGGTAATAGAAATGCTAGCTATTAAATTGATCAAAAACTGTGATATAAGTACACTGGGACATTCGATGAGAAATCAGAGTGGCATAAATGAATTAAAGCTTCACTTACCATAGTAGGAAGTCAAAAGATGATATCTGAAACTGACACATCAAGAAGTAGAAATACAAATATATTATTTAGTAACATGAATGTGACAGAAGCAGTAACTTTTTGGTTGAAAGTGGGATTTTCTAGGAGTGGGACTAGGGAACAGAGAAGGGTACAAAGGATGGTATAGAAGAGCAGGGACTACTATTTCTGATTATGTTATTTTTTTAAAAAAGACTTATTTATTTGAGAGAGAGAAAGAAAGAATGTGCGTGGCCATGCAAGCAGAGAGAGGGACTGAGGGAGAGGGACAGAGAGAATCTCAAGCAGACTCCAGGAGAGCACAGAGCTCATTGTGGAGCTTGATCCCACAACCCTGACATCATGAGCTGAGCCAAAATCAGACACTCATCCAAGCTCCCCGATTATGTTACTTTTCATTCCACCTGGCTTATTAAAATTGTATGATTACTTTGATAAAAATAAAATAATTCTTAAAATTTTGATAATGCTCCTATCATTAAAAACCTCCCACCAATTTGAAGGGGAGGTGGGCGGAGGGTGGGGGTGACTGGTGACGGGCACTGAGGGGGGCACTTGACGGGATGAGCACTGGGTGTTATTCTATATGTTGGCAAATTGAACACCAATAAAAAATAAACTTATTAAAAAATAAAATTTAAAAAAAAAAACAAAAAACCTTCCACCAATCTGGAGATGAAGAAGGAAAAGCAAGTGTATGGGAGAATGTAAAGTTTTTGTTTTTAGACATCTCTTTCTGTGTCCCTCTGTCTCCTCCTCTTTGCTCACACTTGTCTACACAGAGCTCAAGGGGCAGGGTATGTAATGGGCTTCACATAAAGGTGGACCTGGGTATGACATCTGCTGTACAAAGTATGAGCTCTGAGACTTCTCTGTGACCCCAATGGGCCTCAGGGTCTTCACTTGTAAAGTTGAAAAGTATAATATCTATTATATTACATGAAATAACATATGTAAAGCATCTGGAATGAGGAAGACTCAAAATTATGAATTCTTTCTTTCTCTCAGAATTTCTCATACCCTGTAAGCCTCTCTTTGAGAGTCTTTCTCTGTGTCTCCATGTTTGTAGATCTCAGAAAGCAAAGCAAAGCTGTGTTCCTTTGGCTATTTTTTTCTCTATCCTTTCTTGCCTGGTTTGGGAAATTCATCTTCCACAGACAAAACCTACTAAGGCAGACAGTTTGTTACATTTCCACTTCTCCTGAAAGGAAAAATTAGTCTCATTTGTATTGATATTATATCTCAGCTGATTTTTGAGTAAAAATGAAATAATTGTTCAATTATTAACCATGGCTCCCAGCTCTACCATACAAGGATAGACAGAAATTTCTATTTGAAATCAACTGTAACAGAGTAGAATTAAAAATTCAGCTGATATTTGAATATAACGTTAAAAAATAAATATCACGCAAAACTGAAAAGGATTTTAAACCCAGCTATCAAGTGAACTGACTAAGGTCATGAAAGGGGATTGTGATAACCAAGTAGGTGAGGTTATCCCAAATAAGGAGGCCCTAATGTGATTCCAAGGCACTCACCTTCTCCAGTTGGGCCAGGCTGGTCCCTTGGCTCAGAGATGAGTTGTTCACCACATGCTCCTTCAGGCTGAACCCCTTCACTCCTGGCACTCTGCTTGTTCCAGTAGGCCTCCTGTCCCTCCCCGGAGGTAGTAGGCAACCTGTCAGAGCCCTCAGGAGGGAAGGAAGCTGGGGACTTGAGGTCCAAAAGGAAGCTATCTTGTAGGGTTTGCTTGGTGGCCTTCTTGTGTTTCTCCTTCTTACTTTCTGGGGTCCCATCACTGTCTCCGTGCCTGGGCTGGCTATTCTCAAGCTTCCTGGTTAGCTGGAGGAGCTGATCCATGTCTTTGGTGAATTCTAGTAGAGTGCCCTCAGGGAGGCTTCGGACAGTGCCCTCAGAGCCATAGCTGGGAGCCTTCTCCAAGAGCAGGTGCTCAGAGCAGTGGAGAGCCCCCGTGCCCTCCCTGTGCACTGACTCAGGTACCTGGCGAAGGCTGCAGGGAGCCATGGACAGGGAGAAGTAGGAGTAGTCCACTGCAATATACGTCAGCATGAAGTTGATGGTGACGATGGGGGCTAGCACATTCACCTGGCCCACAAGGACAAAGGCCATGGTCACTAAGCTTGTCAGGAAGATGGCAGCTATGGGTGTTTTATTTGGCCCTTTCTGCAGAAACAAAAATAACATGCAAGACTATGAAATTTCAGAAGAAAATCACATTATATGATAGTGGCACAACCACTTCTACTACTTCTACTATGATTCTACAGATCAGTTAACAAATTGGGATAATACTCAACTCCTGGGGTTATTGTGAGATCAGAGCTAATGCACATAAAATGCTTGACACAGCACTGACACACAGTTGGCTCCCAACAGTGGATATTGGCTGTTTTCATAACTACTAATATGGGGAATTAGCATATAGAACTTGGACTTCCCAAATATTTCTCCTTTTGTCCTTCATGGGTTTTAGCATCAGTCTTGGAAATCAGAGCGGTGCAAAGTTCCCAGGTTATAATGGGGGAAATGACTTGAAGGGGATGGGAGACCTTGGAAGATGCAATAGAATCACTGGCGGCAGGGAAATCGTGAAACTAAACCTGCACGCTCTCACACATGCGCGCTTATATACGTCTGTTATTAGTGGAGGTGGGGGTGGGGACCTGTGGGACAATAACAGTGGAAGATACGTGCTAACCCCATGGAATCTGTCACTCCACAGAAACTACTCATCACGTCACTGACATGGTTCTTGGACCCAAAGCAGTAGTCACTTCTCCGTCCTCATCTTCCTTGACCTAAGAATTACATTTGACCCAGCTGATCACTCCCTGATCTTTGAAAGACTTTCTTTGCCTAGCTTCTCCTGATTTGCCTTGCTCCCCATTATCCGCTCCCTCTTAGTTCTCAGGGCTGGCTCTCCACATCTCTGAAATCTACATTTATAGTAGCCCAGGGGGCACCTGGGTGGCTTAGTTGGTCAAGTGTCTACCTTCGGCTCAGGTCACGATCTTGGGGTCCTGGGATCAAGCCCTGTGTCAGGCTCCCCACTCACCTCCCACATGTGTTCCTCTGCCGCTCCCCACTCATTCTCTTTCTCTCTCAAATAAATAAATAAAATCTTAAAAAAAAAAAAAAGTAGCCCAGGGCAGGGTTAAGCATCCAACTCTTGATTTTAGCTCAGGTAATGATCTCAGTGTCTCAGGTCATGGAGCCTGCTGAGGATTCTCTGCCTCTCCCTTTGGCCTCCCCCCACCACCTAACCACCTACACTCCCATGCTCATGCGTACACTCTTTCTCTCTTAAAAAAAAAAAATGTAGCCCAGGGCTCCATCGTTGGGCTCTTTCTCTTCTCTACCTCGATTTCCATCCTTGGTGATCTCAATCCAGGCTTCTGACTTTAAACACCAGGTTTATGTTTTTAACTCCCACATTTGAATCTCCAGCCTGAAATGTTCCCCTGAAATCCAGACCTAAATATTCAACTGTCTACTCAACATTTTTCATTGATGTCTAATAGGATCTCATAGATCTCAAACCAAACTGCTCACCCCCAATCTCCCACCCAACAGATCTACTCCTTCTATAGTCTCTGTCTCAGAAAACAGCAATTCCATCCTTCTGGCTGCTCAGTCAAGCAAAATTCTTGATGCCTTTTCTCATTCTCTCATTCTCCATTAGCAAATACTGTCAGCTTTACCCTTAGAATATGTACAGCATCTAACCACTGCTCCCACCTCCTTTACAGCCAACAGTCTGCAAGAGGAGGGGCAGACACATAAGCCATATCCAGACCTGACCTGTAAACCTCCCACATGTGTTCCTCCAGGTGCATTCCCCCTAGCTGATGGTCAGAATAGGGAGCAGCCTTTAAAGTCACAGGATGAAGACAACAGTCATCAGCCTGAGTCTCCAAGGTTCAGAGCCTCTGTTAACCTGAAACACCTGCCCTAGAGCTTCAGAGTAAAACTCTGGGAGAAAAAAAATAAGAAGTAAAAATACACTTTTACTGACTTTGAGGATTACATTTTTCAGTAGATCTACTACAGCTGTTTAACATACTCTAACAATAAATCTACTAAGAATAAACTAAATCCTTAGAAACTGAAGAGAACCTAAAAGGAGGGTGTGGAGTAAAAGGAAAGGCTAATGATCCAGGCCAAGACATTGACAAGGGCAGGCTGTGAAGTGTTATAATAGTCAAACATGAATGTCTGTCACCAAATGGCATCATAAAGAATGAAAAAACAAGCCACAGAATGGGAAAAGATATTTGCCACATATATAACTGACAAAGGGTAACCCCGAATGTTAAAGAATCCTTACAAAATAATGAGAAGAAGAAGAAAAAAATAATAATAATGAGAAGAAGACAGACAACCCACTAAAAAAAATGAGCAAAAGAATGTCTATTCAACATATGAAAGGTACCCAATCTCATTAAGTAATCAAGGAAATGCAAATTAAAACCATAGGGAGATTCCATTAAACATCCACCAGATTGGCAAGAATTTAAAAGTATGATAATATCAAGCATTGGCACAAACATAGAGGGACAGGAGCGCTTATCCACTGCTGATAGGAGTGTGAATTAATACGAGCACTTTGGAAAAAAGAGTTTGGTGTTATCTAGCAAGTGGAAATATATATACCTTATAGCTTAGCAATTCTAATAACAGGTCTACAGTCTGGAAGACCTCTACATGTGAACCTGTCTCCCAGTGTATGTTCGTTGTACCGTCTGTAGCAGTCCCAAATTAGAAACAGCCCAAATGTCCATCAACAGCAGAATGGATAAATAAATTCTAGCAAATGAGGAAACTCTATATAGGGATGGTAATAAACAAGCTGCTGCTAAAGCAAAAATGTGGATGAATCTCATGATGTTGAGTGAAGGAGGCATGCCACATTTATATGAAGTTTAAAAACAGGCAAAATTAAACAATTCTGTGTAGAGATGCATATGTAGGAAGCAGACCAGGGGTCAGCATACTATGGCTCCTGGGCCATCTGGCCACCATCTGTTTCTACATGCTCATGAGCTAAGAATGGTTTTGCATTTTTAAACAGTTGGGGGAAAAAAATCAAAAGAGGAGGAATATTTTAAGATACACAAAAATTACATGAAACTCAAATTTCAATGTCCATAAAGCAGTTTAATTGGAACATAGCCTACACCTATCCCAATAGGTGTGTCTGTGGCTACTTTTGAGATATTATTGCAGAGTTAGTTATGACAGAGACCACAGAGCCTGCAGAGCCTGAAGTATTTACTCTTTGGCCCTTTCCAGAAAAATTCGCCCACTCCTGAGTAGAGCTATAAAGAAAGCAAGGAAATTATGATCACAGAAGTCAGGTCAGTAGCTACAGCTACCACAGGGCGGGGGACAGGGCTCGGACTGGAGAGGGCATGAGGAAGGTGGCATCTGGGGGCCGGAAGTTTCACTTCAGTTATTCTTTAAACTGTTCATATTGGTTCCATGTTCTTTTCTGTATGCTGAATATTTTTCAAAAAAAATATATTTTTTAAGTAGTTTTTATGCCCAGTTGTGGAGCTTAATGCAGGGCTTGAACTCATGATCCTGAGATCAAGACCTGAGCTGAGGTCAAGAGTCAGATGCTTACCTGACTGAGCCACCCAGTTGCCCTTTTCTCAAAAATTTGTTTAAAGTTTATTCTCCCTCCCATTAAAAAGGAAAATGTGCTTATAAAACGTAATCATATATAAAGAAGCTTTGGTGAGAAAAATTTTTCAAAGTTAAAAGGCAAATGACAAACTATAGAAAATATTTGTAAAACAAATCACAAGGAGTTATCCTCTCTAAGCAGAGAAGAGCTTTTAGCAACTGAGAAGAAAAAGACCAACAATTACAGAAAAAAAATTTTTAATTAAAAAAAATTTAAAAATACACACATATACATGTGTATATATATACATATATATGACTAAGAGGAAACGATGTCCAACCTCATTCATATAAGAGTAATACAAATCACGAGGATCCAGAGATGCCATTTCTCACTACACAACTGGCAAAAATTCACATCTGACAATGAACTATGCTTGCCAGGAACGTGGTACCCAGGGCAAACAGTGGTCCATACACCCTATGTCTAAATATTCCAACTACAAACCACGCTAACAAACCGTTAAATCAAATGTGTTCTCTCCTTCCTTTGCAAACACACCTTCAGGACAGTGGAGAAGTCCAAGTTCAAGTTCAAGTTAAGAATCCTTGCACTCTCAGAGTTCCTCAGTGGAGGATGGCCGTGTATAGCCTCCAGCTCATAGCCCCCCTCCTACCCTTTCCAGACCATACCATGGGGGGCTCAGGCCCACATGCAGACTGTGGCCCATTCCTTGGTCCTAGAAAGGACAGGCCCAGGGAAGAGGTCCTTGCAGCCTCTGGATGTGGGTTGTGGAACGTCTGGGCAGAGAATTCTAGGCAAGAGTGCAAATGATCCAGTGTAGCACACCTAGATCATCCAGAAGCGGGCATGGGATCCAGGAGGGCACAATCCCTTGTTCTCATGAACTTTATCCCAAGGACCAGAACAAAGTCCTGGTCTTGGCCTGCGTCTAAGAGTGATGCTGGCTGTCAGGACGCAGGAACTGTTCTACATGCTGGTAGAAGTACAAAATGATACGACTCCTACAAAAGATGTTTTGGCAATATCCATCAAAATTAAAAATGTAGGGGATCCCTGAGTGGCTCAGTTTGGTGCCTGCCTTTGGCCCAGGGCGCAATCCTGGAATCCCAGGATCAAGTCCCACGTCAGGCTCCCAGCATGGAGCCTGCTTCTCCCTCTGCCTGTGTCTCTATCATGAATAATTAAATTAAAAATCTTTTTAAAAAATTAAAAATGCATTTACCCTTCGCCACAGCAAACTCACTTATGAAACTTTATCCTACAAATATATCTGCACGTAATTACACGTACACACACAAAACTATTCCCTGTAACACTGTTTACTGAAAGCCACACAAGGGTCAATCTATAGGAACAGGTTAAATAAACTATGGCATACCCACGTGATGGAAAAAGAATGGAAAAATTTCAGCATCTGTATGAAAAGATGATTTCCAAGCTATATTAAGTGGAGAAAAGGTATAGAACAATGTGTTAGGACACTGTCTTTGTGTAAAAAAATACAGAGGAGGATTCATTAAAAAAACTAATAAAAACAGCTACCGATAGGGCATGGGTACAAGCGAAGAAAGAGATAATAAAAGACTCATGATAGAAGCAAAATTTGTCGATGTACACCATTTATGTCATTCTTAGTTTTGAGCTCCATGTATATACTACCTCATAAAAATACATGAAATTAAAGAAAAGGCATATACCACACAGAAGGTACAGACACGACAGCCAGAGCTCCTACTCAGCCCACGCTGGTGGATGCGTGAGAAATGGAGGATGGTAAGGGAGGACTAGTGGCCCTAACAGAGAAGGGTCTGGGGTGGGAAAGGGGTGGGGGAGGGCCTCTGTGGTGCTCCAACAAGATGGAAATGAACTCTACTGGGGCACCTGCGTGGCTCAGTCGGTTAAGTGTCTGCCTTTGGCTCAGGTCATGATCCCAGGGTGCTGGGACCGAGACCCAGGTCGGGCTCCCTGCCCAGTGGGGAGCCTGCTTCTCCTCCCTCTCCCCCTCCCTCTTGCTTATGCTCTCTCACTCTCTCTCTCTCTCTGTCAAACAAAATCTTTAAAAAAGAGAGAGAAAAAGAAACAAACTCTCATAAACCACATTATTGGGACGTGGAGTTCTCTGTCTCTTTTCTCATCCCTTAAGTTTGAGGAATGTCTCGTTCAGTCATTCCGTGACTCAATCAAGCTGCACTGTGTATCAGTAAGAACTTGGACCAGGAGGACTGACGGAGGCCCAGAGGCCCAAAGTGTGGGAAATCATCACAGGGCAAGCCCACAAGGAAGGCGAATTTCAAGGGCAGAGTGAGAGCTGCAAGGTCCAACTCTCCTCCTCACCAAGAGACTCTTTTTCTTCTATTCTGAACTTAAAGACTCCTGAATTTGTTTTTTTTTTTAAATTCTATGTTTTTAAAATAATAATAATATTAATTTAAAAAATTAATAATGGAAATTAAAAATTTAATAATAAAAAATTTAAAAATTTTTTTTCTGAATTTGTTTTTATTAAAGGGTGTGGCGGTCTCTTTCCGTGCTCCTCAGGGCCCCAGATGCCACTATGGCTGTTAGCTCACCCAGCGCTAAGGGGTCCTGGTGGCTGTGACCTGGACAGATGCTTTGTCCACCTGGCCCTGACTGAAGGTGGCCAGAGGCCAAGGATGAGAGAATGACCTCATCTCTCCCACTCTGGAGAACCTGACCCCTGGCTCTAATCAGAGAGACTTAAGCAATTTATTGGCCAATAATCAGGTTCACAGCAAAACATACATTTCTCCAAAAAATGGTCACTCACCCCTTGCCCCAGACAGGCCAGAGCAGGAACCACTTTCTCCTGGGCAATGCACTGCAGGATCCGGGGGGCTCCGTAGAGTCCTCCCATACAGGAGGCCAGGGATGAGATGTATAAGCCCAGCAGGAACAGGAAGCCCACCAGGGACACCTGTGGGGGAAGCGGTTTCATTACCCACGGCCAGAACTCGCTTGCCCCTTTCCGCTCGCCTGCGCTCAGCCATCTGCACCCCGCGGATGGTCAGTCCCTTAGGTTCCACCTCTGGGCTAGGTGCACGATATCCCCAGCCCCCGCCCCCTTCATACCACCACTGTCTCAGTTTGGCACACCACCACCAACACAGAGCGACTACAGGGGTTCTCCAACCCTCCCACCAAGTGTGCACCTGACTCACCTAGAGGCCTTGTTAAAATACGGATTTCTGGTCCCTGCCAGGGTTTCTGATTAAGGAGGTCTAGGGAAGCGCCCAAGAATTTGAATTTCCCACAGGATCCCCATGGATGCCGATGCCCAGAGGCGCTGGCCGACGACAGTGCCCACGGGCCTCGGGTCTCTAAGCCGCGCCCGCTCCGACTCGCGCCCATGCCTCTGCAGAGCGGCCTCTCTGAGCTCAGACGGGACCACAGAGACACCAAGGGCTCCCCAGCACCCGGCATCCTCAGGCCTCTGGTCCCCGACCTCTGTCGCCCCACATCTGGGTGCTCGTCTGGGTCACGCGCTCCCCGCCTGCCGCCGAGCTCCCATCTGCCTGGTGCCTGTTACACCAGGTTGGGCTTCAGGTCCTCCCCCGGCTGCTCCCCAGGGCGCCTTGGTGTGAGCCTGGGGAGCACCCAGCACGCAGTCTCCTCTAGTGCTCCCTGAGGCCTCGCTGCTGCAGAGCACCTGTCTTGTTCACCCGAGATCCTTGGGGCCAACACAGAGCTACAGACGCTGAAGGAATGAACGCGCTCCGTGACCCACGTGGCCCACGAGTCACTAACCGGCAGAGAAGGAGAGGGCACAGTTGTCCCGCGCAGTGTCGACTCGCAAAGATCAGTGCTGCTGGCCACGCAGCTGGGTCACAGGCTGTGGGCGGGGAACCTCCTCACCCTCCCGAGCCCCCTTCTGTACTCGCTCTGATGACCGAGGGGCCCTTCTCCACTCCACCGTAGGCACGGCGGCCAGAACTGTGCGCTCTGGTGCTCCTCCGCCCACCTACCACAGGCCGGCTTGCCCTACGCTGCACGGTTTTGCCACATCCTTGACGACGAAGACCGTCCGCTCACTTTTTATGCCCCTCCCTTAGCGGCCCCTGGGTCAGTGGCATCGAGCTACATGGAACACTAGCTCCTGGCTAGACCTCTGTCCTGGCATAAACGACACCAGCCAGGATTCCTGATTGGAAGTGTATTATATTTAAAAAGAATATATTTGCAGGATAGGGGAGGGTCACAGAATCATCACGAAGCTGAACGATCAGGTTTGGAAACAGGCAAGACCCTAGCCTGGAGGTGCAACTGGGACTCTGGACAGGGGACAGTTTGGCCAGGATGCTACTGTCACCCTGCCGCCCTGCAGATGAATTCCCCCCATCCCTTCCTCGTTGCCTCATTTCTTACACTCGGGTAGCATCTGATGGGTCTAGCTGAGGTCCCATGTCCTACCAGGGCCACAAAAGGACAGGCAAGAGAGAGGCCTGTCCTTGGGGCTTCTGTAATCTTAAATGGGGCTTGCTCCCCCCAAGATCATATATAGGTGGGGTAACCCGCACATGGCCAGGGATGCAGGGGCCTGATGGCCATGACTCGGGTCCACTGCACAGCCTAACTCGTCCTTCGTTTCAATGTGGATTGCTCTTCCCTAAACGCATGACCTCGTCTTCTCCCCAGTGAATGTCCCTCGTCTATTTTCTTCATTGTCACCAGCGTCTGTGTCTACTCTGCCCTCACCCTTCTTATCATTTTAGTACTAGCAGAAATTCGTGTTATCTAACGTTTCTCATCACCTGATTGCTTGTGCTCGGACGGCACTTGTGATTCCCAGCTGTGTGCAGCGCATTACACTCAGGGGTTGTCAGAAGCCCCTGGGCCTCATGCGTCTTGCCCCCGCCCTGCGCCAAACAGGCCAGCAGACGGTCTCCACAAGTGCCCACGAAGTCACGAGGCTTCACGACTCATGCCCTGGATGCCCCACAAAATTGTTAGATAAACTGGTTCCGTTATCAACCCCGGATCGATTCTGGGATGCAGTCCTCCACCTCTAACCTTTGTTTCTGTCTTCTCAGGCCAACACATCCTGGATCAAGAACACACAGGCCTGGGGACGCCTGGGTGGCTCAGCAGTTGAGCATCTGCCTTCAGCTCAGGGCGTGATCCCAGGATCCGGGATCAAGTCCCACGTCGGGCTCCCCTCATGGAGCCTGCTTCTCCCTCTGCCTGTGTCTCTGCCTCTCTCTCTGGGTCTCTCATGAATAAATAAATAAAATCTTAAAAAAAAAAAAAAAAACACACACACACATAGGCTTGGGCTGCCTGGTTGATTCAGTTGTAGAATATGCGGCTCTCGATCTTGGGTCATGAGTTTGAGCCCTACATTGTGGGTAGGGATTACATTTAAAAAATACATAAAAAATAAAGAAAGAAAAAATAAAAATAAAAAATAAAATACATAGACCCTGCGGTGAAATTTTATCAAAAGCTTTTAGAAAATGTAACTAGTAGTTCTCCACTCGGGCTACACCTAAGGACCACTCCAGGGGGTTTGGCTCTATCAGGGTGGGGTGGGGCACAGATAATGGTGGACTTTTCAAAAACCCTCCAGGCAAGTCCAATGCACAGCCTGGGTAGAGAATCACTGGCCAGGGTGCATTGTACCCACTGCACGTCCCTTCAGAGAATTTTCTAGGAGATGCAGGCATGGTATCTCCTTGCAGAAATTTTGTTGCTTCTTATCCAAAAGGTTATATATATTTGTGTTAGAAAAAAAAACGTTTTTTCATTGAAAGCCTGCCCGTTTACGCAGATTGGAAATGAAACTGCCCAGGCTGGTTTCCTCCTGGTGTGGGGCTGACTCCAGGAAGCTAGAGTCTCCGGCACCAGGAGGCCGTGGTACAGTAACACCCATCTTGGCCAGCCTTCCCACAAACACCCTCTGGGATCCTTGCAGAACCTTTGGGCTGGGGGCCAGAGGGGGGACTGTCCAGACATGGTGACTTGTTTATGTTTCTGCCCCGTGTGTCTGCTGTGTTTACACTGGTTTGCTCACTTGACAATCTTTTACATAAAACTATTATTTTGTCAGTTTTTTGAAAAATAAATGAAAGGTTGGTCCTCAGGTCTGGATCAATTATAAAACCTCCATTCTCCCTCTCCCACATATACCCGGTGTCTTCCTTCCCAGCTGTCATCCATCCGCCCATGGGAGCAATCACTGAGGCCAGGTGATGTACCTGGCACAGCGCTAGGCACAGAGCGAGACCTTATAGGCACAACAGCGAACCGCACAGCTTTGCTCCCAGCCCTTGTAGAGTTTAATCATTTCTCTCTTCCTATGGAACTTCCGGTGGAACTGGGAGCTTGCAAACTGTGCCAGGGGAGAGGAAGTGAGCATTTATCTGATCAGATGTGCGTCGACAATTCTTTAGAGGGAAAAACAATAAGCACTCCTCTGTCATACACCTGTTGGAGCCACCCCAAAAAAGCTCTCCGTCTTTCCAAAATTATCTGAGGTGTGAACTACGCTAATTTCTTTCTGCTGTAACTGCTGATGGAACTTGTAATTCCACCTCCTTGCTTTCCGTATTTTACCCCGGTGACCATCAGAGAGCTTTGGCCGTTGAGAAGTCCCCCCTATCCACCACCGGCCGCCCCCTTCTCTTGAAGGATCATATTCAAAGTCCCTTGCAAGGTGCTCACTCTGCTTCATCCACTTCCTGTGGCCCCTTGACATCAGTGAGGAGTACATCCTGCAACTCCTACGATCCCAAATTGTCTCACGGTCCCCTCGTCTTCCGCAACATCAGATTTCCACAGACACGAGCTTCCTCCTCCACAAAATGACCCATATCTCCACTGTCAGCCAAGTTTTCTCTCACTTATTTCCAGAAGCAAATAAGGTTGGCTTCACTTCCCGAGAGGCAGCTCCTGCCCGTGGTGGAGAGCAGAGAGCGGAGGACAGACAGCCGGGCCGGGCCGGGGGTGGGTGCTGAGCAGCTGGCTGGGCTCCTTCGCCAGCCGTGGGCTCGGCCCCACTGTCATCTTCCATGCACAGCTTGGGCCGTGGGCGCTGGCGGTCCCTCTCGAACGCGTGAAACCATGACTGTCAAATCTCAGAACGACTGGAGTTTACTCTGTGGGATACTTCCTTTTTAACAAAGATGTTTGGGGGTACTTTTCCTACTTAGTTTGTTCTTATTTTGCTGGTTGGCAAGCCCCAGGCTTCCTAAAGTACTTGGTCTTCTGATGTTTAATAACCTTTTTTTTTTTCCTGGACCGTATATAAGTTTTTTCTAAAACAGTTATTTAACCTATTTGGTTTTACCTCTGCTAATACTTGCTTGTTACAAAATTCTTCTTTCTATACCTGAAGAATACCGGGATGGACTCAGGGCTCCGGGGTGGCTCAGTCAGTTAGGCATCTGCCCTCGGCTCGGATCATGATCCCGGGGTCCTGGGATTGAGCCCCACGTCAGGATTCCTGCTCCTCGGGAGCCTGCTTCCCCCTCTCCCTCTGCCTGCCCCTCCCGCTGCTTGTGCACTCTCTGTCAAATAAATAAAATCTAGAAAAAAAAAATATTGGTATCGATTCTCTTTTTTCCTATCCAGTTAAATAGAGTGGATTTGTAGGGAAAAAAATACGTCCTACCTGTAAGGTTATCCCCATTAGGAAGTGTGCAGGGAGTCAAAATGTAATAAGCACCTACTGTGTACCAAGTACTGTGCTTTACACAGATTACCTCAGAGCCACCACAATGTACTAAAGACTTTCGAAAAAGCGTTAACACTACGGGGTGGCTGGTTGGCTCAGTCGGTAGAGCACGCCACTCTTGATCACAAGGTTGTGAGTTCAAGCCCCACGTTGGGCGTGGAGCCTACTTAAAAAAAAAAAAAAAAGCATAACACACACACAAAAAAAGCATAACAGGGATCCCTGGGTGGCGCAGCAGTTTGGCGCCTGCCTTTGGCCCAGGGCGCTGATCCTGGAGACCCGGGATCGAATCCCATGTTGGGCTCCCGGTGCATGGAGCCTGCTTCTCCCTCTGCCTATATCTCTGCCTCTCAGTCTCTCTCTCTCTCTCTCTCTCTCTCTCTGTGACTATCATAAATAAATAAAAATTAAAAAAAATAAAATCTTAAAAAAAAAAGACTTAAAAAAAAAAAAAAGCATAACACTATGGAGACTGATGCCCAAGAGCCAGGCAAAAGTTTCTGTGCAGCAGCAGGGATATAAAGCAAAAAAAGAAACTTCTTAGAGGAACTGTAGGCTGGGAAACCAAACAATTAGAAATAGATCTGAGAAGCTGCAGCAAACCCAAAAAGACCCAGCTGAACTGACCAGCTGCAGGTCAGTGGAGAGGAATCCAGGGCAGCCGGCAGCCCTGAGAGAAGCGTTCCCAGCAGCAAGAGCAGCTGCCCCGGGGGCCTTCGTGCCTTCGTGACAGCCAGCACCACGGGGACTGTAGGGAGGCCTGGCCGGGGCTCCCCGGAAGGCGACACAGCTGCGGAGGCCGTGCTTCCCCTGGGCCCAGGACTGCCCAGAGATGGGCTGGCCCAGAACCCAGGCCACGGCTGAGACCCGGAGCTGAGGTGTCCAGTTTATTAAAACCACGCCAGGGGGGTGCTCCGGGTGGGGCCACAGAGGACACTGTGCACGCGTACCTGCCAACCTGCATGGGCACCGAGGCCCAGCCCACTGCCTCGGTGCACACCTGCTATGCAGCCGAGCGGGGGACCCCGAGGAGGGACACCAGAGAGCAAGAGAGGAGGAAAGCCCAAGGTTCAAGGCTTTGGGGAGGGCGATTGCTGCGTGGCCCCCTTTGCAGGGGGAGCCTGGGGGGCAGCCGCGCGCACCGCACACCTGCTGCCGCGCCAGCCCCTGTTGGCAATTGAGAACCAAGAAACAGGCTCTTGCCTGTCTTTACAGCCTTTACCACCGCCTCTTCTAGGAAACAGGCTACTGCTCTCCAAAAAAACGAACCTTCCACCTCTCACCCCGGGGTGTGCATGATGTCATCCCCACATGTGGTCGCCAGGCATGGTTTAGCAGGTGCCCCCCCAACTGGCTAAGCGCCCGCCTACCTGTTTCAACGCCTGGGACAGGTGGCATTCCAAACAAGCTTCCCCCGGTCCATGTGTCTATTATTAGTGGTGGAATTTCCACCCACAAAGGCTTTCCCGTCTGTCCATGGAGATGTTTTTACTCTCTTGTCACGGCCTTCCTTGGATACAGGCTGCCTGCCCCCCACTCCATACCTGTTCTTAGTTCTCTCTGCAAAGGAGAGAGAGGAGGGCAAGGAGGGAAGCCAGGAGCCCCAGACTGGGGGATAATTTGCCTTGCTCCATCCAGATCAGAGCCTCGATGGTTAAAAGGACCTCTGTGAGGGAATCTGCCAGAAGGGAAGCGGCTTCAGAGGCAGGCAGGGCTGGCTAGCCGGCTCCCCCCGCAAGTTGCACACAGCAGCCAGTAGCTGGCAGATGCCCACGGTCCAAGGATCTGCTGTTCCCTGAGGCCCTTAATTCCTCTGATGCAGCCAAGCTTTTCATTCCACAATTAGAGAAAGAAGCCCCTGGGAGATGAAACTGCAGACGGAAGCTTGCATGTAGTCTGAACGAGGGCTGCACATTCCTTCCCCGAGTCTAAGACCTTGGTCCCCGTTAGGGGGATGACAGTGCTCTCACTACCTGAGTTTGCCCCCTTTCGAAACCTGCTTTCATAGTCAAGACCCCTGGAAACATAGATCATCTTTACATTGTTGTCTGCATATCTTTTTTTTTTTTTAAGGTTTTATTTATTTGAGAATGAGAGAGAGAGCACGAGCAGGGGAGAGAAGGAGAAGCAGACGCCCCGCTGAGCAGGGAGCCAGATGCGGGACTCCATCCAAGGACCTGGGATCATGACCTGAGCCGAAGGCAGGTGCCTAACCTGCCAAGCCACCCAGGCCACCCAGGTGCCCCTGTTGCCTACGTATCTTAAAAGGAACCCGTGCTAATGTGGAAAGCAGGCCCGAAGGTAGCTCTGAAAAGATAGTTCAGAGTTTCCTACCCCAGGCCGCCCAAAGCAGCGGCCCTCCGTGAAGATCTGCCAGGTGGCTTTGCAAAGCCTCACACCAAGAGAAAATGGTACTTTCTTCCCAATATAGGAGCAGAAACACTCAAGACTCAACTAAGAAACCTTTCCTAGCCTTCTACATTTCTCTGATAAATGACAGGAATCTCAAGGTTCACTTTTCCTCCAAGAACTTAAGGGAAGGTAGAGGTTTTGGGAGATTTCCAGAAAAGCAGCTGGGAATCTTATTCTCCTAGGTTCTAGAGGTGCCAAACGAGTGTCCTTGACTGTCACCTGACCTGCAGCAGTGAAGGGGCAGCTGTGGAATGTGAGGAATTTGCTAATCTTCTTCTAGCTGGGTGTACTGTTCTAGAAACAAAGATGTCCCGGCCAGATCAACCCCAGCCCAGAGCCCTGGGAGTCCGGGTCCACAGAGGGCAGGGTGGGCCTCACCCTGGTGCCAGCCTCCTCGAGCTCCCTCCACTTTGCTGCCTCTTCTCCATCCCTCAGCCTCCTTCACTGCTCATGGTGGAGGGTGAGGCCAGCAGCAGGAATGAGAGGCTGCTTGAACTGAGGGCTTCACTGATGGCATTCTGCATTTCCATCCTGATTTCTGACCTGGAGAGATGCTTGCTTTCCTCTTCTCTCATCCTCTGCAGGCAGGAGCCTTGCCAGGTGCTGCTACCCATTTGCAGGGATCCCTAAGAAACCCCCATCCGTCTTCCATGATTTTACTGCCGGCCCCCCTCCCCACTGCAGTCCCAGGCCCAAGACACCGGATTCCCAGGCAGGGCTGCAAGGGGGAGGTGGCCATTTGCAGGTGGGAGCAAAGGAAAGAGCCAGGGGCAGTGAGGGCTCACCCACCTTTTCCGCTATCAGGAAGTCATAGCGAAGGGCCTCTCGGGTGCAGGCGGCGCCCAGCAGGAGGACGAACACCAGGTAAAGAAACCACCTGCAAGAAAACCCCAGAGTGGAGCGGAGCTGCGGCCCCACCACCTGCTCAGCCCCGGGTCGGGGCCTGTCTGGGGCGGGGAGAGGAGGCCACCCTGAAGGCTCCCCGGCTGGTGTGGGGGGCAGGGGGGGGGCTGTCAGTACTATTGCTCCTCCAGCCTAGCTCTTGCCACCACACGTATCATTGTTCTGGCTCTTCCTGACTTGTTAAAGGAGAGAAAGGCACTGAGGGTGTTGGGAGTGGGGAGCAGGGCCCCCGCTGGCCCCTCTGGGTTTGCTGGGACTCAGGCAGGACCGACCCGCAACCCCAAGGCCCCCCTCCGCACCCCCAAAGATGGAGATGATCTTTCAGGCCTCTTAGTCCCACTGTTCCCTGGGCCCTGGATGCCAGGGAGCCGGGCCAAGTGTGAGAAGGGCAGCCGTGACCTGCCTCTGCCCCTAGCCGCCCTGTGACCTCGAATAAGCCACGTGGCTTCATTCCCATCTGGGTGGTGAGAGGATGGGGCAAAGGTCCCTCCCGGGACCTCCCAGCTCTGACCCCAAAACGAGGCAGGCCTCTTTCTTCTCTTTCCTTCCGAACGCCCAACTGTGCTCTGTGGCCTGCGTTCTCCCCCCGACACACAGCCCTATTTAGCACAAGACGGCCTGGTGCCCCCGGAAGCAGCGGCCCCACTCCTAAGCTAAGAGCAAATTCAGCATTTGCGAAACACACATATCAATATTTTTTAAATATCCTGGTTAAAATAATACAGGCACATTTAAATTCTCAAGTCAGCGTCCTGTCTGTGCCTCTTGCGTCGCCCCCAGTGAAGGGCGGTGGTGCAGAGAGTAAGACAGAAGACTCTGGAAGGTCAGAAACAGATCCAAGGCCACTCAGTCTGCTCGTGTGGGCGGCACAGTGTGAACTAAAACCCAGGAAGCCTGAGAGCCTCGGGGAGGCAGGGGAGGCCAGCGCGGGAGGCCAGCGGCCTGCTCGGGTCCTCACGCACGCAGGTATCTCTCCACAGTCTCTGGGGCAGCGTATTCCCACCATCCCCATTTTAGAAGAAAGGAAACGCAGGCTCAGGGAGCTCAGGAAATTGCTCTATGCCATGCAGCTGCCCACCTGTCTGATTGCAAAACTCTCCACCTTTACGTTCCTCCCAAGGATCCCGGCAAGTCAATGGTTAAAAAAATCCCCAAGTTCAAAATGGAAGTGGGGGAGGGAGAGGGGCAGGAGGCTAAGGAGAAAGGAAAGAAAGGATCCATCCTCCACCTCCCGCATTCCCAGGCAGGGGGTCTGAAAGGGCAAGCATCTGAACCCACCAGACGTGAATTTTCCAGCCGGCTGAGTGTTAAAAGGAGAATTGGAATATGAAATAGATTGGCCACAGTTGGGGCACTCCCAGAACAAAAGGGGCAATCCCCTCTTTTGCCTGGGGTTTTCTCTCCTTGTCTCCAGCTGACTGCCACCAGGGGAACTTACTTACGAGATGCCAACAGCTGCTAGGGAGCCCAGGGGGATGCTGGCCGCGGGCTCCCTGAGGTCACCCCCCATGTTGAAACCGGCCATGACTCCTGAAAGACACTCAGACAGGGGAGAGGGGTGAGCAGCGTGCTCCACTCCACGAATCGCCTGCCCCTCTTCAGGGCCCTCTCCTGGAAGCCATCCCACGGCAAGCCCATCCATCTGCAGTTCTGGCAACTGAGCTTCTCAATCTCCCCTGGCAACTGGGGAGGCATCCGAGGGGCATGAAAGGGATCTTTGTGGGTTGGATGATGCTTGGGAGGAAAGCCCTACTGGCTACAAAAGCATCTTACGGCCCAGTGCAGAGTAATGAGGGTGAGTGAGACATCTGGAAGGCTGCACAAAGGTCCTGTGGCCACATACAGAGCTCTGCCACCATCCCCACCCCCCGCCCCACCCCCAACTCCCTGGGGAGGCTCAGGCTTAGCAAAGCACCTGCTGCCCCCTCCTCTGGAGAGCTCCTTGCCTCTGCCGCCCACTGATTAAACTGGGCTTCAGGTGTCCTAGGAGCAGGTCTCATCCAACGGCCAGAGCCAGAGACTGAAGGGCTCTACACAAGAACTCTAAACAAGTTCCAAAGAACAACCGTGATGCTACCAACACTGAGTCCCAAGCTCCTCTTCATCATGGTCTGTGTTCCCAAGAACACTTGTGAAAAGTCATAATTAGTCCTGATGGGGAAGGAGGCCACAGTGCGGGATGCTGAGGCGGGGTCCTCTCCTCTGTCCATACTCACCCACAGAAGAAAGCAATAAGACAATGTGTCCTGAACATCAAAAGTAGGTCCTGCCCACACGTGCTCTACAAGTCCTGCTCAGGAAGGTCCCACAGAGGGGTGGGTGCATCTTAAGCGTGGCCTTGTGGGAAGATTTACATCAGCTTAGGGAGAGAGATGGCTCTAACTCCATCATCATGGGTTTATGAACACTTTCAATACTGACAGGGCCTGTGCTAATGCTTCCCATGCATTTTTTACCTTGTTCAACGACCACATCAGAAAAGTGGACTTATTTCCCCTGTTTTTTTTTGTTTGTTTGTTTGTTTGATTTTAGAAAAGGTGATCAGAGAGGTTAATTAGAATAGTCTAAGGCCACATTTAGTAAGTGGGGAAGCAGGATTCAACCCCACTGTGTCTGACTCCGAAAATTATGCTCTTACCACCCCTGCTATAATGCTTGCAGGAGCGCAGGGGAAATGGGGGGAAGTGAAGATGCGCAGCCAGAGAAGTAATGTGGGCCTATTTCAAAGGGTGCCCTGAATAGGGGACCAACACTGGGACCTATACATGCATTGACCAGCAGTTCTACTACTGGGACTTCAGCTTCAGTAAATAGTCAAGGATATGGGTAAAGATGTAGCCAGGAATGTTTATAAATGTTTTTCTATACTAGTGAAAATGAGAAACAACCTCATGTCTACCAGTAGGGGATTTGCTAAATAAGTGATGATGTATCTTTCAATAAATACCGGAGCTCTGTGTTGTCAGAGATATGTTGTGACATGGAAAGATACTTAAAAGCAATTGTTTAATTTTCATATGCATATTATAAAACAGAACATATAGCACGATCCCACTGTCATAAAAAAAAAGATAAAGGGAAAATTCATGCCTAGGAAAAAAAAGAACTGGGACATGTTTTTAAATGTTAAACATTTTTAAATGGGTTGGTGATGGAAAAACAGATCACTTTTTATTTTATCGCTTATATATATTGTCCCAATTTTCTACTGTGATCATTCTGAAATGGGGGCTTCTTAAAGGGCTTTTTGTATAAATTGCCACATTAGGCACCTTCTCTTTCCTCTTGTTTCCCTTTTTCCCAAGATCCTATTAAAGGGTAGGATGGGGGCAAATGCATAATGCCCATAAGCAAACAGGTCTAGAATGGAGAGCCATGAGTAGATGAAAGGTTGTTACAGATGTCTAGAACACAGAGAATGGAGGAAGTGGCCCAGGGTGCAAGAGAAGGAAAAGAAAGCCTTAGAAAACTTCTCTAGAGGATCTGAATAAACCTGAGGAAAACCAGGGCTGCTAGTGTGGACATCTGCACCCAAAATGAAGGCTTCCTCCAGAACTGGCTGTACTCACAAATGTGTCACAGTCAAGTTGCCTGTGAAGGAAGAGCCCTTTCAGGGACACAGACCTAGACACTACGGCCAGGAATCCACGTCAGCAACCAAAGATTGCCAGGGGTGTGATGAAAACCAGCAACAAACACATGCCTGATAAAAATAGAACAACCTGGGCTGGAAGAAACATATAAATCAGGACACACATGAGAGTTCTGAAGAACACACAATTAGTAGCTCCAGACACGTCCAAGAAGAAGAGTCTATCTATAAAGCAAGGTGTAATGAAAACAAGAAATAATCCAAGAACAAAAAAAGAACTTCTGGAAATTACAAACACGATCACTAAAATTAAAAATGCAATAGAGGATCTGAAAGATAAAGTTAAGTAAGTACCCCAGAATTGAGAACAGAAAGATAAAGGGGTACAAGATTTAAGCCAAGAACAGGAGAAACAGAGGAGCTGAGAGTCACAACATCCAACGCACAGGAGATCCAAAAAGAGAGAACAGAGAGCACAAAAAAATAAAATAAAATAAAATAACCAGCTAAGTAAACCAGAAATAAATAATAAATATCCAGAACTAAATGTCTCTAAACTGAAGTCTTTAGGTTGAAGGATCCCATAGAAGAGACAGCACAAAAACTAAAACTTAAAAAGTCCACACCTAAACATAGCACTGTGCAATTTCAGGAAAAATCCTAAATCTTTCCAAAGGCAAAAATGAAACACTTATAAGGGAACAAAAATTAGACTTCTCTTTGGCAACAGTGGATGCTAAAAAACAATGGAATGCCAATTTTAAATGTCTGAGGAAAAATTGTTTTGAAACTAGAATTTTAGTCAGATTAGCAAGTAAGTGAAAGCAAAGTTAAGAGGGCAAGGGCTCAAAAAATTTACCTCCTACATCTCATTTCTGAGAAAGATACTAAAACATGTACTCCAGCAAAATTAGGCTATAACCCATGAAGGAGGAAAGCATGAGATTGAGGAAAGAGTGGTAATGACTCGGGGATGGAGTAAAATTCCAGAACCACAATTGCTACTGCACAGACACCAGCAGGGGCTGAAGCAGAAAGTGGGGCGGGGGTGGGTGGTGGGGGGAGCCAGAATGCATGCCTCTGGCTAGAACTGGATTCAACACAGCCAACAGCATGGTTGACAAACTCAATGATTTTAAGGATGTGCTAAACTGCGTATTTTGGCAACAAGAGAAAAGAAAGTTTATTGAAACTCTAGGAAAAGTGAACCGAAAAGACAATGTCTAAATGTGACTCAAACTGGGACGCCTGGATGGCTCAGCGGTTGAGCATCTGTCTTCAGCTCAGGGCGTGATCCTGGATCACACCTGATCCTAGGATCAAGTCCCATATCGGGCTTCCTGCGGGGAGCCTGCTTCTCTCTCTGCCTATGTCTCTGCCTCTCTCACTCTGTGTCTCTCATGAGTAAATACATAAAATCTTTTAAAATAAATAAATAAATAAATAAATAAATAAATATGACTCAAACTAAAATGTCATGACATGATTTTACATAGCTGATGGAATATAAGAAAAAGTAACCTGCTTGGCCATGATATTAGGAAAATTCTCCCCTAAATGGTACAAGGACCACATCAGAATCACAGCAAAAGAAATGGAATTCTAGGTACTACTTCACTCTTTACCAAACGACAGCTACACACTCATAAGAGTGTGCATGTTTACAGTTTTTATTAACATCTGAAAATTGACCTAGAGACAAAGCACACAGGACATAACTCTAATTACAAAATAGAATATGGGGACATCTGGGTTGCTCAGTGGTTAGGCATCTGCCTTTGGCTCAGGGTGTGATCCTGGAGTCCCGGGATCAAGTCCCACATCAGGTTCCCTGCATGAGCCTGCTTCTCCCTCTGCCTGTGTCTCTGCCTCTCTCTGTGTGTTTCTCATGAATAAATAAAGAAAATCTCAAAAAAAATATATGAATATTCTCTACTACAACGATATAAAAGTAAAGCTATAGCTAACTGATATTAGAACTAAAAAAAAAAAGAGAGAAAGAGAAGTGGAGGGCATGTAAAAAGCACTAATATTTTCATTGTAGTGTTGAAAAACAAAAATATTAGTCCCATGATCTTTCACTCAGATCTGGCTTGGCTGTTACAACCTTCAAATTAGTTTAATAAGAAAATCTGAGGATACCTGGGGGGTTCAATTAGTCGAGCTACTGATTCTTGGTCATGATCTCATGGTGGTGAGATGGAGCCCCTCCTTGGACTCCGTGCTCAGCTCAAAGTCTGCTTGTGATTCTCTCTCCCTCTCCACCTCCCATTTGAGGTCTCTCTCTCTCTCTCTCTCTCTCTGTATGTCTCTCTCTAAATGAATAAATAAATCTTAAAAGAAAAGAAGGGGCAGCCCGGGTGGCCCAGTGGTTTAGCGCCACCTCTGGCCCAGGGCCTGACCCTGGAGACCCGGAATCGAGTTCCACATCGGGCTCCCTGCATGGAGCCTGCTTCTCCCTCTGCCTGTGTCTCTGCCTCTCTCTCTCTCTCTCTCTCTGTGTGTGTGTGTTTCTCATGAATAAATAAATAAAATCTTAAAAAAATAAAACTAAAAAAAAAGAAAAAGGATGCCCAGGACCTGCCTCACTCTGACCAGTGTCCCTGGGACCAGATCGTGTCACTGAGGCTCTCTTCAAAGGCTAGGGCCTCACAGCTTGCTGCCAGCACAATCTGGTGCCAAGGGCATCCCTGGCCAAATCTCCACCCTCACCTGACTCCCAGACCCCACTACCTTCATCTGCTAACACCAGCCCTTCCTGGACCTCCTAACTTGACTCCCTGCAGAGGTTCCCACCTGTCACCAGGTTTGCTGGTACGTCCCGGGCTGGCCACGTTGCCTCCCACCGTCTACAACAGCCTCATCCTGCCCCCGGCCCCTAGCAATTTAATGCACGTTCATTCAACATTGTGGGATTACATATGCTCATTACTCCTTGCCATTTCAGTACCTCCTATCGTTTGTCACATCGTCTTGTGCGCCATCGGATCACTTAGGAAGACGCACGAGAACTCCACTGGTATATACGCTCTGTCATCAGGAAGTGATTGATTAATCCTAAGTGCTTCCTGCTTCCAAACAGGTTCTGCATTCTTAACCAAAGCCCTGTTCTTCTCCTACAAATCTCTCACCCCGTCGAGGACCCCGACGACCCAACCTTTGATCACAGGTCCTGCTGGCTGGGCACTGGGATCCTGGTCAGTGGGAGCAGGGAGGACAGACGCGGAGAAGGCCACGCTCAGGAACGGGCCAGACCCAGACGGTCAGGACGCTGGCTTTGTTGGCTCTGTTCTCTGACAAAACAGAGAAGCCAGGAGGTAGGTAGCCGGTACCAGGGACACAAAGCACCAAAGCCAGGGAGGTGCCTGCCGGGTGGGTCAGTCCTGCTAGGCTGACGTGGGCAGGCTGTGCACACCTTTTAGACTGGCTTGCACACTAAGGCTGTCGCTTCCAGAATTTTGCCCTTGTGTCACTACACAATTCCTGAGCAGACGATCACTAGTTCTGGTGAATTAGAGATGTCTTGCTTGTCAGCTGGCTCTAGAAAAATTATTTTGATTTAGTAATTTTTCACCCATGCTTCTCAAGTATTACAGAGATTCTCTAGTTGGGCTTTCCCCATCAGCTTCTGGTGCCATTTTAAGATACTATCATTAATGTTAGAGCTGGATTTAGGGCAGGTGTAGTAGAACAAATACTATTTCCCAGAGATTGGTATCCAGATGTTTTTTGTTTTTTAAAGATTTTATTTATTTATTCATGAGAGACAGAGACACAGTCAGAGAGAGAGGCAGGCTCCATGCAGGGAGCCTGACATGGGACTCCATCCCGGGACTCTAGGATCACGCCCTGGGCCGAAGGCAGGCGCCAAACCTCTGAGCCACCCAGGGATCCCAGTGGTATCCAGATGTTTTATAGATATATTTTTTTAAAAGCATGGGAAATCTTGATTAAACAAGGTTAGAAAGGTCTTTACTGCTGGACTTATCAGTGCCTACGATATGCTAATTTTCATTATTGATCTCTAAGAAGAGAAATGTAACACACAATGTTTCCTAAAACTTACTCAACAATTTTACACTTTTTTAAATGAAAAACTTTATTCATTACTAGTGTTCTATGGAACACAGTTTGGGCAATGCTGTGTCCGTTTTATAATTCCTATTTAATCTTTATGCTTTTCTTGGGAGGCTTCCTAAAATCGCTTAAAATGGCTACTTAGAATTAGCAATTATTAAAGCTGGAAGGTGTCCTAGAGGTCAACTACTCCAACCTCTTATTTTACAGATGAGGAAAATGAGACCCAAAAAGAAGTGATTTTGCCCAAGTTTCGAGCCAATGGCAACACTATGTTCAAGTCTCCTGGTCTCAAATCAGAGTTCTTTCCACTATGTCATACAACTTCTTGATTTCTAACACCCGTACTTTTCTCGGATTTCCCTTTTATAACAGAGTAACCGTATGATTCACTTGGGGTTCCCTCCCCAACAAGAAGGCCAAACCGATCAGCTCTGATCAGCACTGCACCCCGGTTTACCCACAGGTACTTTCATCGCCAGTTCCAAATCACTAGTCTGTGCCTGTTGAGGGTAGTTCCCCTCTTCATAGATCTTACACTTCCAGTTCCAGGAAGCAGCTGATGGTTTTACCCAAAACTCTATTTTTCCAGGCACGAGGATGATAATGCAGGCTGTGCACTGTTACCCCGTGACTTCGGGAAACACCTCCCTTCATGTGGTTAAGTCTTCCTGACTTGGTCTTGCACCCTCGTTCTAGAGCCTTTTCATATGTTTGTTGTTTCAGGTTTTACATGGAGGCAACATGGTGTTGGCCGTCACCCCGCCAGCCTGGGTTTCCGAGGCTAGACTGCCAGCGCCACCCAGTCTCCTGGACACCAACGTTACACCTGCGGTTTGGGTGGGCAACACCAGGTGAACAGGGGGCGTGGGCTTGGTGCCCTGTTGCCAATGTCCGGCCTAACAACAGGCCCAGATGGCCAGGAGAGGGGCTCATCCCCTCGACATCTCAACGATAAGCCCGCGGTTAAAAAGGAACCAGTCAGAAATGTCAAGTAACCGCTTGCTTACGACATCTGCAGGACCGTGGCTCCGTCCTCCTGCCCGCAGCAACCCCAGCACGCACAGATCAAAGCCCTCGCTTGCTGCCTAGCATCACAATCCCCCTTCCTACCCTATTTTCTTCTTTGTTGCTGAAAAGGAGAATGAGTAAGGGGGGTAAAAAAGCCTAATAGTCTTTCTAGGCTTTTCTGGTTTCTGTTAGTTGTTCATTAAAGGACTACTTACTCTTTCTCAAGGAGCAACCAAGCGTCCTCCTGGGAGCTTTTCAGTTCACATCTGTGTCCTTTAAAAACCTTTCATTTTCTCCTCCAGCTCTAGCTTAATTGTTTCTCTTCTGCCTATTTTCTTCCTTCTTTGAAGTTCATGAGTTTACTATTTATCAGTAAGACAGCATATCCATGCACTAAAGTTCGCACATCTGATCTGTTGCTTTTCGTGCCCGAGGAAGCAGTCTGCCACTGCTTGGAGGCAGCGTAGCTCTGAGCCTCTAGTTCCTCATCTGCAAGTGGGGATCAGATTATTGACCTGGCAGGACTGCTGTAAAGTTAGAATGAACACCTGGTACCTAGTAGGTGCTAAATAAATGTCCACTCAGGAGGGATAGGCTCCCCTCCTCACCTGGAAATCCCTTGGGTTCCTAAAGACCCTGGACGTCTCTCCTTACCTTCCGCCTGATACCTAAACCCATTCCTCCTTCTGCACACCTGGCTTATTGGCTGGTTTGTTTAGCTGTTCCTGCAGGAATCTCTCATCTCTTGGCTCTCTTCTTGGAGGCAGAACTTGTCAGGCCCCACCCTCTCCATGCCTTAGAGACTCTGCTGAGACACACAGTGTCAAATAATGGAACACTTAAATGCCAGGATTCAGGCGGATTTGCTGGCTTTGGGGTCGGGGACAGCTCCAAACCAGTGTGCATTCTCCCTTCCAGCGTCCTCTCCAAAGCAGGTGGGAAGCAGGGGGGCCCACCGCTCGCTGTCTGGCTGACCTGGGGGAACTAAGCTCTCTGTGTTGCTGTTCTCTGGCCTGGAAAATGGGATAATAACAGAACCCATGGAAGGATCCAGGTTCTATGGAGTCTGACACTTTAAAAACAACACAGACGTATGAATATGGAATTAAGAACAGGGATTTAGCAGGAGGTCATGCAAGGGAGGGACCTTGAAGCCGGAGCTTCATTAGCGTCAGGCTAAATCTGCACCTAATTGGAGCAGGGGGGGCTGTGGGGAGGGCTGAGTAAAAGACTGTATGTAAAGGGCTTGGCACGGCGCAACACATAGTAGGCTGCTGTAATGCTAAGGATTCTTACTGATGTTTAGAATCACATTAATAAAATTATAAGTTAATGCTATAAATAGAATCATAAAAATAAAAGTATAATAATTATAAAAATAAGGGGGAAAAGAATTTTATTTATTTATTTATTTGTTTTTTATTTTTTTAAAGATCTTATTTATTTATTCATGAGAGACAGAGAGAGAGAGAAAGAGACAGAGAGAAACAGAGACACAGGCAGAGGGAGAAGCAGGCTCCATGCAGGGAGCCTGATGTAGGACTCGATCCCAGGACTCCAGGATCACGCCCTGGGCCGAAGGCGGGGGCTAAACCGCTGAGCCACCCAGGGATCCCCCGGAAAAGAATTTTAAAAATAAAAGTACAATAATTCTAAAAATAAGGGGGAAAAGAATTATAAAAATAAAAGTATAATAATTACAAAGCTTCCTTTTCTCTCGTTTCTGCTCATCAGAATACAGTGGGGTGAGCCCCAACGTTAGCTTGCCCTTGATTGAGGCTCTCTCTTCCTTAAACCTGGGGACCCCATTCTCAGTGAATCTCCCTCTCTGAGTTCTTCCAGGTATTGTGGTCCCTGGAGTGGCCGTGTGTGTTCGTGTGTGGGAGACACGGAGAGACGGAGAGACAGAGAGAGAATCCTGTGGGCCCGGACATTGGTTTTTCAGGGCAAGGTTGCTATCATCGCCTGGAGAAGGAAAGTACTTTAAGAAACAAAGCAAATGGAGAACCTACTCCCAGGGCCCGGCCCCACCCTGCAGCCACTACCACAGGGTGTGGTGGGCTGCAGGGAGAAGGACAGGACGGAGCACAAGCTTCCTAAATCCAGAGAAGCCGCTTCAACCTAGTTTTCAGCTGCTCCTGACAGGAGGTGTCCTACCCTTGAGATAAAATATCTCAAGTAACTTAAATAATACGTCTCTGACTGGAGATGGGGACACGGGGTGGGGGGACTTTTGTCCATTCTTCCAAACTCCTCTCCCCTCTCCACAGCCTGGAGGTTCTCTCGTTCCAGAAGAGGATGGCCTTGGAGGGAGCCCCAGCCATGACTCACTCAGAGCTAATCCTTGGCAAATCCATCGCCATGGAAACTGTCAATCATCCATGCTTTTCATAGCTTAACAGAACATCTGCCAGGGGAAAGCCAAGTGATACAAATTGTTCGTCCTGCCTACCGTGTTTACACTGGGGCCCCTGGAAAACAAAGAGAGAGCCAGGGAGGCAATGCTCCACAGCATAGTGGTGGCCCAGCTCCGGCCACTAATGAGCTGGGTGACCTTTAGCAATCCTTCATAAGTCTCTGTGTGCTCCTCCTTCCCCAGTTGGTCACATCAAGGATCAATGATTCTCAACCTGGTTGGGCCAAAGGGCAGCGGAGGACAGAGAAGCTCATCTCCTAAGAGAGGTGGAGTGAAAGAACAAAACAAAGTCTACATAGATAGTTTCTTCAATATTATAATCTTATATTTGGAATTTAACAGAATAAGATCTTCATAATTTAAGCTCTAGAGTATCAAACTTGACTAATATTCTTAGGTAGCAATCTTTTCCAAAGGAAGGACAAACACACCCTTCTCTGGTCCAAGGAGGCAGGTCAGAATTTCTAGTGCAGGTGAGGGGTTTAGTATCCTTATCAAAAATGAATATGGACTAAAAAGACAAAAAGTTGAGAGCTGCTGAACTAGCTGCTGTCGGTCCCATTCAGAGGCTGTGCTACTGCAGAGCTCTTCAAACCTCAGACTGCTGATTCCTGGCTGGAGGGAAAAGTCCTGAAGGGGGGCCCTGCACTCCCTGCCCCCTCTCAGGCATCCCTTCTCTTTCTAAGACACAGCGTCTGGAGAGGCAAAGGAGGGGAACTGTGGAGCAGTGTGGAGGGGCCTAGCAGGGTCACATTACTGACTCAACCTCCTGCAGGTGTCAGAGAACACCCCTCTCCCCCCGCCCCGGGGCGCTGCCAGCCAAGGAGGATCACGGCCGCCTCAGGTGTGACTGTCAACCTGGAGTCTGGGCCCCGGCTTTCTTGGCCTTAGGACTCACCTCCAGGCCCCAGGAAATGCTCAGGTGGGAAGCCTCTTTAATGTGGGCTCTACCCATGTGAGGGAGGGAGGGCGGGACAATATTTTCAAATGTTAACTTTAAAAAAAAATTCCTCTATTTCGTATTTTTCCCTTTGCCTTTTCTGTCCATTCAAGGGGAAGTTGACCTATATTTTATTGCCTTGAGGGAGATACGAGGAAAGAGGAAACAGAATTTGCCAAACTCCTGTTAAGAGTTCTGTTTCTCCAAAGCCTGAGCCCTTAGGAGACTTTAGATAATCAAGGAGGTAAGAAAGTGGGGGTGGGGGAGGAAACGGGGTAACCGGGTGACGGGCATTAATGAGGGCCTGTGCTGTGAGGAGCACTGGGTGATGGCAAATCGAATTTAAATTAAAAATAAATAAATAAAATAAAAAATAAAATAAATACATAAATAAATAAAATATCAGATTTAAAAAAGAGGAAGAGGAAGAAGAAGAGGAAGAAACAAACAAAACGGGTGGGAAAAGCATGGGGGGGGGATAAGAATAAACTTTGGTACATAGTTTGCTGGGTCCAGTGCAAATAAAAATAAGATCCTTTGTTCAAAAATTACTAAGAATTTTAGCAAGAGTGAATCATTAAACCAAGCGTGGGGCCCTTCTGAGAGTGGGCGCAGTGTGAATGCGTAGGCTCGTGCCCATAAAGCTGGCCCCGGGGTGGGGTGCCTGCCATATTGCTACAGAAGATTGCCCCTGGGGCTGGAGGCCAGGAGAGAAGTGCATACGATCTGGAGCAGTGTGGACCTGGGGCACCCTCCATGTCAGCACTGGTAGGGACCCCACAAGACCTTAGAGAGGAGGGCCTGGGACGTGCATAGCGTCTACACAGGGCCCCCAGGTTCAGATTGCTGGTTCAGAAGCAGCAGAGAGCCCATAGGATGTGCAGACAGTACAAGAGGGTCTGGCTCTGCGTTCAGTGATGAAAAGCTAGAAGACCCTAAGGCCTCAGAACAAAATGGCAGTCCACGATGGAGCCACGGTGAATGACTGACGTGAGTTTTCAGTCGTCCTGGCAGAATGAAGGCTTAGAGTCAGACGCCGACCCTTTGCATTTCATAAAAACGAAAGGAATGCACTACTTCTGGCACATCTGGACTTGTGGACCAGGACTCCACCTGCCGCCGCTGAAGCCTAGCTCCAAACTCACTTCTGTGGCCAGCCTGGGGTGGGGGTGGGGACCATGGGTCAGGTAGGAAACCCCTGAAGTGATCCAGGGAGAGATGAGCCTTGGACCAGAGTGCTCAGGTGGCAGAAGCGGACAGATGTAGGACGTAAAGAAGCTCCTTTAGGAGAAAGAATTGACAGGGCTGGGAGGGTACTGGTAAGAAAGAGGACGTTGGCATGAATAACTCCCCATTGGCATGAGCAATTATCTGGATGGAGTTGCCCTTTCCTGAGATCAGGAGAGAAGGAGAAGAACCAGTTGGGGGATGGGTGCGGTGGGCTTGTCTCTGAACATAATGGGTCTGAGATGCCCAACAGATGATGTCATGGGAGCGACTGAGCGTAGCGTATGGAGCTCCGAGAAGTCTAGGCTGGAGGTACAGGTCTAGGGGTCATCAGCCTTGTGAGTGGCCATTGAACAGCAGGTGTGGATGAGATTCTAAGGGGAACAGTAGAGAAAGAAGAGAAGAGGGCCTGGGCATAGCCTGAAAAACTCCAACATTTAATGGGTGCATCGAAGAGGATGTACCTAGAAAGGCAAGTGAGAGGGCCAGGAGGAGACGTGGAGAAGGAGACGAAATCAAACACAATCCAGGGCATCAACACTACCTGACCAAGAGTAAAACGCTTCTCTCAGTCTGTGCTCTGGGACAAGCCCAGTCACTAGCAAATGGTTATTTCTTATAGACCATTTGGTCAACATGGTCTATAATTAAGGTTAGCTTACTACCTTCTAGGCCAGGGTCCTAGAGCGATCTCAGCTTTGGAAAGCTCCTCCCTGGCCACTGGAGAGCCAAGAAAATGGGGAATGTGTGTTAAAGAGATTCATTCATTGTCCATAGGATCCTGGTTTCACCCACACCCAGCGCAGTGAGAAGACAATATAGCGTTGCTCTGCCTCCTGGGAGAAGACATACAGGTTAGGCTAGAGAGAGGGGAGTTTCTAGACCATGTTTACGCTCATTGCAAGGTGGAAGGCGCAGCTTGTCTTGCATTCGTACCCCTCACGTGGGTGGGCAAGAGCACCCAAACTACTGTACCTGTAGCCGCTGGGAAGAACACCCCGAAGACCGTGAAGAAAGATTCTCCAGGACTGTAATCTGGCAGAGTGTTGTTCCATAGCAGTTCCGGCGAGTAGCCAATAAAACCATGCTCTGAAACAACAGAAAGCAGAGCATGATCTCAGGGTCCAAGGATCGAGCCCCACGTAGGGCTCCCTGTTCAGCGGGGGGAGTCTGCTTCTCCCACTCCCTCTGCTCCTCCCTGGGCTCTCTCGCTCGCTCTCTCTCAAATAAATAAATAAAAATCTTTAAAAAGTTTTTTTTTAATGAGCTAAGTGATAAGATAGCATATAGGCTTCCCCAGATTACAGTCCTATCTTATATACATTTAAATATTAAATGTTACATTTAAATATTACATTTAAATATTAAATTAAATATTATATTACATTTAAATATTAAAAGGCAGGGCTGTGTGTGTGTGTGTATGTGTGTGTGTGTGAAAGAGAGCGAGCGAGCGAGCAGGAAGTCCAACAGAATCGGCCTTACCACTTCCAGGGCCTGACTTTGCGTGTCTACACCCCTAGAGACAGGCAGATGAAATGCCTTGAAGGAGAACAGTAGTTACCGCTGGGAAAGGGAGCATTTTTTTTTCTTTCTTTTCTTTCTTTTTTCTTGATAGATTTCAGTATAGCTGAAATCCTTCATGGAGCATGTATTTATGCATCTTCCGTTAATTTAAAAAATCAGGGGATCCCTGGGTGGCGCAGCGGTTTGGCGCCTGCCTTTGGCCCAGGGCGCGATCCTGGAGACCCGGGATCGAATCCCACGTCGGGCTCCCGGTGCATGGAGCCTGCTTCTCCCTCTGCCTGTGTCTCTGCCTCTCTCTCTCTCTCTCTCTGTATGTGTGTGACTATCATAAATAAATAAAAAATTTAAAAAAATAAAAAAATAAAATATTCCAGTGGTGCTATTAAAAAAAAATCAATGTTTTGATTTTCTAATTTCTAATTTCTAATTTCTCTGTTCAGAACCCTGGCCATGGGTCCCTCTTCGCTGCAGAACATAGTCCAAACTCCTTACGATGAGAATCAACGCCCTCGACCACCAGGCCGCAGGCCACCGATTCCTCCTCATCCTTTCCTTTCCTCTGCCCAGCAGTCATGCAGATGACTCTCCTCAAGAACACCAGTAATACCCATCCCTTGTGTCTCCGACTTTCCAGACCCTTCTCCCACTTCTCCAAGCCCCAATGCCATGCTCACTTTTCAAGCCCATCTCAAACGCGACTTCCTTTGGGTTTTACATCAGCTCCTGAATCAGAATGGATTCCTCCTACGTGTTCTCAGTACTGTGACTGGCCACGTTAGATCTTTCCCCAGCTAGACTCCTCGGGACAAGAAATGCAGCCTTCCACAGCTCTGTCCCCCAGAATCCAGCGCTGTGCCTGCCACACAAGAGCCAGGTAGCAAATACAGGTCACATGAAGAGGAATCTTTCTCTTAGATCTTGGCTATGGGCACATCTTGAATTCATGCTTTCCGTTTGCCTTGTTCATGGGCTACTTTATAGCAGGAACGTCTCAGATCCGATTTCTTCAAAGCACTTTAAACAATTGTACCCTGACTTCAATAAAATTTTTCAGGTGGCTTCAAGCCTACTTTGCCTCTCTGTTAAAAGAGGTCACTTTGAACAGCATCTGTGGACATGTTAGTGGGCTGTGCGAGTTTAAGATCCAAGTCAAGTATTCTTAGGCCTGAAAACACCCAGGGTAGGTATCTAGGCTCTGCTTTTTGAATCTCATCTCTGAGAATGAGTTGGTCTGTTTCTGTCAACTACAGTCTAAGAGAAGCCAGTCCTGCTCCCGTTCCCTCAACCCCCACAGCCACACAGGATGGGCATTTGGCCATCACTCCAGCCAACCCCTAGAGCTATGGTGAGAGAATTTCCTGCCCAACTGTCCTCCACCTACCTCGGGGCTTAGCTTCCCTCTGAGCTTCCATGCACAACAGAGCTCCTGCTTGCTCATGAGTCCAACGAGATTGCCAGTGCTTTTCACAGCTTCCAAGACTTATAACTTAATAGGAAAAATATTTCGTAAAAAAAAAAAATAATAATAATACAGTGAAAGCTCAGAAGGGACCCTCGGGGTCTGCTGAGGACTTAGAATCACTGTGGATTGCTTTCCTCTGCCTGAACACAGAATTCACCCTAGACGTGAAGTCCTGTGCAACGTTTCTGAATGGTTTGGCATCTTCACAGCTGGTCTTCCCCTCATTAACAAAAAAGCAATAATGGCTGAGTTAACTTTATCCGCTGGCTGACCCCACTGACTGGCCTTTCTGAGGTGAAAACCAAGCCCAGCCTGTCTTGGAGCGGAGTTCAGGCAAGCTGGAATGGTGCACGGGCCTGACGGCACACGCACGCAGGGCCGGAGGCACCTGGGCAGCCCTTCCTCAGGCTCCAGGGACCTCGGCAGTCCCCAGGGTCGCTCTGAGGGAGGTGAGTGTTTGGTCACCAGGCCTGAGGGCTCTGCCCACGGATGAGTCACCAGGAGGACTTTTGATCTGCAACGAGCAGATCCACAGATTGAGGGCCTAAGTCCCTGGGCTCTCACCAGGGCTTGTGAGGAGCCGGCCTCGTCCCCTCCCTCTGCACGGCCCACGGTGAACGCAGCCCCACGCAGCCCCCAGCACACCGCGCACCGCCAGCCCTCTCCTGCGGGTGTGCTTCTCAATGTTCCTCAAGGAAATCACCCAAACTTTGAAAAGAACTTTACGGACAAAAACACGGTCAATGCTTTATCGCTAATGATGTAAAATGGGGAGTCAAAACATCCAACTATGGGGGCCTGGAGTGTTTGAAACGTTTATAAAGGGTTTTTAGTACCACCGAAAATTGTCCGTGTTATGTATGATCCATGTGAAGCAAGAAAACTGGACACCACTTATAGTACAGATAGCAAAAAAAAAATTAATTTGTGCATGTAAGAAAAGACTAGAAGGAAACATACTAAAGTACTAACTATGGATGTCTATTTAATGCAATTATGAGCAATTTCTCCTTTCCTTTTTTTTTTTTTTACAGATTTTCCACATTGCCTTTCACAAGCAAAATCAACTTACCAATAAAAAATAATATCTTTTAGAAAAACAAACAAATGACATCCCAGGACCGAAAACCTACTTTCCCTAGACTCCTTTTCTGTAAACAAGTTCTTTTATTTCTTTTTTTTTTCTTTCCATCCATACTCTACCTGCTTCTCAAACTGATTGATGAGAAAAACATAGGTATCAAGATAGGGCAGATAAAATAAGGACCAAAAGAAAAAAGGAAAGAAATGGGGGGGGGAGGGAGAGCACCTCAGCCACGTGTCCATGAGACACGGCCCAAGGTCTGTGCATAAGATCCTGCAACAATCACCCTCCAACTAGAATTCAAGGCCTAGAGACATCGTTCGATGACTTTCTGGCCAGCCCGCTCGGGCAGGGGCAGACCTCAGGGCCCTCCCCTCATATGTGCCACTTTCCAGGGGATGAAAAGGAGCTCCAGAAGCTGGCATGCTGGATCGTCTCCATTTCCTCTGCTCTGACCTTCCCTTATGCGTCTACCCCCCTAACAATCCCACACCTCCAGTCCCCGTCCTCAGCCAGCCTTCAGTGAGGCTTGGCCCTACTAGTTCGTACCACAACTTCTGGGGCCCTGGTCTCTCTCCCCCACCCCAAATCTGATGCAGCTGAACCTTGAGCTTCTGGCAGGGTGGATGCCTCGTGTCCCTGCCTGGCATCCACTTGCTGGCTGAGGCCTGGGGTGAGGTCGGCTGGACACATCCAGGGCACAGGGCTGAGCAGACCCCACCTGCCGTGCCCTCTTCCAGTGGGTCTTCATGCTGGGAAAAAAGTTCTTAATCTTTGTAGCTGTGGCCCCCGCTGGGGAATCGATGGAAGCTGTCCCCACAGACACATCGTGTGTGGGCTCCCGGCCTCTGAAGCCCCTCTGAGGGGCATGGACCCCGAGGCTCAGGACTCCCATGCTAGGGGCTGCCCGCATACACCGACAGTGTACCCCCCCCCCCGACTCCCACCATGCCCTGCCTCGCTGCAGGTTCACACTGCGGTCCCTGCCGGGCAGCGAGGAATCTCCGGGCGCAGGACTGTACGGGCTCCCCGGGGACATCACAGGGCACCCTCTGCTCCAAACGTAACAACCAGTGGCCTCCCATGGGCCGGCTCCTGGGCACCAAGTCCTTACAACGTCACCCTTGATCTCATGGCTGCTCTGCAAGGTCAGGGGTAAGGACACCAGGCGCAGGGAGGTGAAGAATCTTGCCCAAGGCTACACAGCGGACCTGCCTGTATTCCAGCCACTGCCTCTCCTCCAGGAGGCCAGTCCCCAGGTTCCCCCTCCCCCGCAGAGGGGGCCAGCCTTGTCTCGGGAGGCCTGGGGGACACTCCCAGGGGGAGGGTGCCAAGGCACGCAGCACAGGTCCCCCCGGGGCTCAAGGCTTCCCCTCTCTTCCTGCAGGGGGCTGACGGGCCTCCCTGTGGAAGGCCACACACACCTGGGGGCATGTGACTGGGGACAGAGCCAAGCCTGGGCCCCGGGGCCGCGTGGGCTCAAAGGTCGCCACCCGCATGCTCTCTCTCTGCAATCCACCCCGAGATTTGTCCCTAGAGATCCTAAAGCTGGCGTCTTCGCCCCTGTGAACCCTCAGTCCTGCTGCTGGTACAACGGGGAGCCGGTCTCGGGCCTCCTCAGCTGACGACTTCCAGCCCTGGAGGCCCGGTGCCTGCACCTGCCGCATGTGAACACACCTGGCTGCGACCCGGAACGCCTGTTTCTGTATCTACCAAAACTGCTTAGACCCCACCGGAGCTCTGCACTTGCAGGGAGAACAAAAGCAGAACGGGGTGGAGTGGGGGGGCACGAGAGAGAGAAAACAAGTCCAGACAAAACCCGGGCAGGAGACAGGGAAGATACCAGAAGGTCTGTCTGCAGAAAGGCTTGGCCTTTCCTTCCTAAATCTGGGTGACATGGCTTCTCCCGCTGCCCCCGGTAGGCCCCGGTCCCACAGGGTCACTGTCTGCCCCCCAGTACTTGTGGGGTCCCACCCGCCTTGCCCGGGCCCAAGGCAGCCAGCCCTGGTCACCAGCCGTGACAAAGCACCCTCCGGGACCTTCTGGTCAGCTCGCTGCTGGGAAGCTCCGCGCGGCACCTGCGGCTCCCGACCCCTGCCCCCCAGCCCCCCACCTCTGCCCCCCCCACCTCTGCCCCCCCTGGGGTCTGAAGTCAGAAGAGGCGGGGGAGGTGAGCGGCCGGGCCTGCGGGGGAGCAGCCGCGCTTCTCAAACTGAGCAGCGGGGCTGGGGTGGGGGCGGCTGCTGGGCGGCCTGGGGCCGGGGCTGGGGGCCCTCCCCTGGACCCCGACAGGGCCCTTCCTGGGCTGACAATGGGAGGGCCGCGACCAGGAACAGAAAGAGCTAGAAAGAGCCGAGGCAGGGCCCGGGAGAGGAAGGGAGGGAGGCCGCCAGCCACGGCCGAGGTCACAGGAAGAGCAAGGCTGCGAGGAAAAGGAAAGGAGAGGCTGAGGCTCCGGGAAGGGACACGCAGCACAGCGACGTGGTGGGGGACGGGGCTGGAGGGCAGGGGCGGCGGAGGGTCCCCAGGGCCCGCGTGAGGGCCTCGGGGCAGTGTCCCCACCGCTCTGGGAGGCGGGCCGGGGTAGGCAGCTTGAGGGAGGGATGGCCTCCGTGGAAAGGGGAGGAAGGAGCGGGTCCAGGGCCCATCCTGCCCCCCCCCGCCCCCCAGCCCCGGCCCCAGCCGCCCCCACCACTACTCGGACCCTGTGCCACCACAGGGGCCTGACCCGGGCAGCCCGCCCTGCACCCCCCCTGCATCACCAGTGGAGCTTTCCCTCCTCTCCTCCTCTGGGCTGCAAAGGGGTGGGGGCGTGGGATGCGGGAGCGGAGGGCATGGAGTTGGGAGAAGCCAGACTTTTGTCCTCCTGCCTTGGGTGGAGCACAGGGATTGGGGGGGGGAGGGGGGCTCCTTCCTGGCAGGAGCATCCTGAAGATCTCTGGGGAGGAAGGGAAGGGTGGTGTCAGGAACAAGAGTCTAGACACAGGGGTTGGTGCCCTGGTTCCCGGGAGGGGCGGGCAGGGCGGTGTGTGTGGCTGTAGGTGAGTCCCTTTTCCTTTTGAAATGAAAATCCTGTCAATCTGGGATAAGCCCAGGCTCCGCACCCAGGCCCACTGAGCACCCAGGTGCCGCAGGCCACACTCCCAGGCGCAGGTGCGGGGTCCCAGGTGACGGTTCAGATCCCTTCCAATTCTGAACGAGGCCCAGCCAGAAGCCCATCCTTCACACGCAGGCTCCAGTTACACCACCGACGTCCAGGGGCAGGCGCACACCCCAAGGTAGCCTCCAGGACGCATGGGCACCACCCCGACCTCACTGCTCCCCCCTCCTACGGAACTGGGGGATGAGCCCGCCACCGCATTTAATATGCTGATAAAACAAAGCAATTGCGAAGTACAAGGCCTGCCACTAGGTCTTCTGTTACTACGGTACTTGGGGGCCCCCCATCAGGGCAGGCGGGGAACTTTCAAGGTCTAGTGCACTGACGGGCCTTCAGGGACCGAGGGCCCTGGAGCTCCCCGAGGCCAGCCAGCCCCGCAGAGCCCACGGGTGGGAGGTGGCCCAGGAGCCGCAGCTCGGGGTCCAGCCTGGAGCGCACGCGGTGGCGGGTCTGCAGGGCTCTCCCCGAACTGGCTCGTCGCGGTCCCAGCCCATCGAGGGACGCCGGAGAAGGGTTGTGAGCTTCAGCTCGGTCAGGCTGTATTGCTTCGTACTGTACTGACCACGGCCTGGAGGGACGGAAGGGAAATGATGGGCTTGGAAGAGCCTCCAGAGGCACCACCCGCGCAGGCACGGCTCGCCTTCCCCACGGGAGTCCCCGGGGCCTGCTGGTGGCCTTCCCCCCACCACAACCTCCGCTCTGGCTTCAGCCTCTTTGGAGTTCGGTCCTCTGAAGGGAGGGTGGGGAGAGGATGTGAGCAGGGTTTCCAGCTCCCAGGCCCCCACCCAGAGAGAAAATACACACAGGGAGGGCTGGGCAGTCCAGCAGGGGCCAGAGGGGAAGTCTGAAGTGGGGCTGTGCCTGCCCAGAGGGTACGGGGAGGAGCAGCCTGGAGCCTCCAGGCCCCTGGGGAAGGCCTCCGCCCTCCTGGACAACCGGCTGCTTGGAAGAGCTGGAAAGCCCCCAGGGCTTGGCAACCAGGGGATGCAGGGCCTGAGTTGAGGGGGTGTCAGGGTGGCCCCCCCTCGGAAGGGGGTGGCTAAAAGTTTCCCGTAACAAGAGAGGCTCCTGCCAACCCCTACAATCTAGGATGGACAGTTCGGTTCTTTCGGAGCAAAGGGTTCCTCGCTTGTGAAAGTGAGGACGAGCCTTTGCTTGACAAAGAATGGTTTCTAATACCCAAGAAATTGTTCCATCTGCTGACATGGCTCTATTTTAAACGCTTAATGAGCCTTTTCTTATAAGGGCCTTGGGGTCAAGCAAGTTGAGACAAGAGACTTGCCTGGAGATGCCTTCAGAGAAAAGAGCCATCAAAGGCCCCAGAACACAAGGCCCCAGAACACGAAAGGGCTGGACTCGAGTGAGAACGGAGGCTCACCTGGGCCCAGGAGACAGAGAGGTGCCTGGGGGTATCCACAGTGACCGCCACCCCCGTGGAGCAAAGCTTCATGCCAGTCACCGTCCTGCGCCCCTTGGGGCGTTAGCTCCTGACAACCCTACTGGACGGGTGCGTTCTTCAGGTAAACGACTCAGAGCACAGAGGAAACTGGATTAAGGCCTGGGCTGCCCCTGCGGGGTCAGCGCTGGGGTCAGCGCTCGCTGGGGGATGCAGGGGCCCGAGTGCGGGAGCCACGGAGGACCTGTCCACCCGACCCCAGCCCACAGAGCCTCCAACAGCCTGCCCAAAGCAATTCCCGGCTCAAAGGAACCCTGAGAGGAAAATAGGGCCTTCTTATCTCCTGGGGTAGAGGAATGCACTCTCTGGCCAGGATAAGTGGCTGTTTTGACAGGAAATCTCCACCCTGGCTGTGGGTTCCACCCAGGCACCACTTACTCCTTCTGACTGTCCTGGCCTCTGGCATCCCAATTCCATCCTGCTTAAATGCCAGGCCCTCAGAACCCCCTAAATAATCTTAGCCCAACTGGCAGTCCCCAGACGGGCTGCCCCTAGCCCCCGTGGTGGCCAGGAGCTCTGACCTAGGAGTCATCTCCCTTCCCTAGTGTGGCCTGCATACCCTCTCCAGGACAACAGAGAAGGGCTGGCTAGGACGTTAAGTAGCCCCCTGCAGGGGCCAGACGGCAGGACAATTACAGTCATGCAAGCAAGGCCGCCCTCCTGCCGGGCACTATGCTGGAAATATTCAGATTCCCAGACACCCCTTCCTTCCCCTTCTTCTACAGCTGTGGGCACCTCTTCCCTACCACGAGCCCTGCCCATGAAGGTGGCCTTCTAGAATTCCATGCCAGAGGATTCAGCATCACAGGACCATAAAATGTGAGTGCCACAGGGGTCTTTAGCCCCGAATCCATTTTATAGATGGGAAGGTTGAAGCCCGAAAAAGGAGACCCTCACACAGTTAGTAGCTGGCCAGGCGAGAGAACCGAGTGTGGCCAAACTCCATGCAGTGGGTCCTGTAGGTGCCCCCGGTCCTGCGATGGCGCCCGTCTCTTGTCCCCACCTGGCTACCTGCCAAGCGGGAGCAGGAACCATGCTGTCTGACTTCCTGGTGTGTCTCCATTATTTAGACCCAGGGAACATACAAAAAGTATAAAATATTAATAATTAACAATGGAGGGGCACCTGGGTGGCTCAGTCTGTTAAACTGAACCTTCAGCTCAGGTCATAATCTCTGGGTCCCAGGATCGAGCCCCACATCAAGCTCCACACTCAGCGGGGCGTCTGTCTCTCCCTCTCCCCTCCTCCCACTCATGCTCACTCTCTCTCTCTATCTCAAATAAATAAAATCTTTAAAAAAAAATTAACAATGGAAACAACCCAAATGCCCATCAACAGATGAATGGATAAGCCAAATGTGGTATATGCATACAACTGATTATCATTCAACCACACAAAGGAACCAAGTACTGACATGTGCAACGACACGGATAAACCTCAAAAACATTATGTTAAATGAAAAAAAAAAATACAAAAGGACAAATATGGTGTGATTCCGCTTCTATGAAATATCTAGAATAGGCAAATTCATAAAGACAGGAAACAGAATAGAGGTTACCAGGGGCTGTGGGGGAGGGATGGGGAGTTATTATTGCTTCATGGATACGGTTTCTGCTTGGGGTGACGAAAATGTGTTAGAAGCAGAGGGTCAACATGGTCACACAAAGAGAGGGATGTAATAAATACCACTGAATTGTACATTTAAAAAATGTTTAAAATGGCCGATTTTATGTCATATATGTTTTACCAGAATGAAAGATAAGCAAGACGTTTGTTTTCACGGTGCCGCCTGCAAGGGCCACCCCTGCATCCTCGCTTCTAGCCTGGGCTCCTCTCTGCTTTGCAAATGCGGAATCGAGAATGTATGGAAGTTTCCCAGCTGAAGCTGATCAGAGAGTGAGGGGCAAAGCCCCAGATTGGGGCTATTCCTAGCTGCGGACCCCAACTGTCACCTAGTGGGGCCCACCAGGGAGCCCTCTGATCACCGTTCCTACGGGCGGATTTCAGCCGCAAGCAGCATGTCTCTCAAGGGTTTAGGCAGAAATCAGGGCTCCCTTTGCTGCTATCTAGAATCTATGGGGCTTTATTCAGGCGTGGGGAGTAAGATGGGGAGGATGGAGGGATGGGGGAGGATCTGAGGCAAAGCTGTCAAGAAGCACAGAATGCAGTTTCTCAACATGAACCATGCCGAGTTTCCACCCAAAACTTGAGCAAAGTCAAGGGCACTGTTGTCCCAGCCTTGCTTTGCAGCACAGGATCCTCATGGTCACTAAGACCCCAGGCCTGGGAGCAGGGTTTAACACAGGCCTCACTCAATGAGAGCGAGCCTTGAATGAGTACACCTTTGACCTGGGCTGCCCAGGGCCAGTGCCCACTCCTCCCTTCATGGGGGCCGGCAGGCGTCCTCTGCTCTCAGCGCCTCGGCCCGCTGGCTCGGAGAAGGGCAAGCAGCACAGGGCACCCGCCACCTTTCTGGGCTGCGGGAGCCCCAGAGGGTACGCAGTTTGATTCCAGTGTGTTCCTTTATGGCAGGTTCCTCGGCCTCCGTGTTCCTTTGCGTGCCTTTCTGCAGGGTGCTCCTGGACAGCAAGGGGTGTTTGCACCTGTCTCTCCAACAGAACAGGAGCTCCTCAAATTCAGGGACAAGTTCCCTCCTCCCTCAAGATCGTCTCCTCGTCCCCGGATGGATGCAACCACTGGGGGTGCTCAGGGGAAGGGGGCCCAACCATATACCCAGCTCACACCTGTTGTCTGGGAGTATTTTTCAACAGACTCTAGGGAGTGTTCTGATGGCTGGCTGCCCCGGCGCAGAGAGCAAAGAGAAAAGAGGACTGAGGACATTCCTCTAGGCAGGACCCGGTAGGTGCCAACAGCAGCACCACCACCGGGGAGCCCTCCCCCCGTTAGAGGTGCAGGATCTCACTCTCCCCTCTTCCAGACCCACCCCCATACTCGCAGAATCTGAATCTTCATTTTAACAAGATTCCTAGCTCTTGAAGCTTGAGAAGCTTGGAGTCCTGGAATATAACCCAGGGGGCCCCCAGGGACCCACGCTTCCAGAATACACCATGCTAATGGTAATGATAACTTACTGAGCACCCACCTGGTGCCAAGTGCAACACTTGTGCATTATCCTACTTTATGCTTTGACGATCGGCTAGGTGGGCGTGAGTCCCTGCTCTTGACAGAGGAGGCGAGCAGTCCGACAGTCCGTCCCACAAGGCACAGGCTGGCTAGATCCCAGAGCCATGGCTCCGACAGCTGCTTTGAGCGTGATGGTGCTTCAAACTGGGCCGGCAGTTACAGCCACTCGTCACCTCTATGGGGCCCAGAAATTCACTGGCAAACGCCATCCCTAGGGAGGTATTTTAGGGACTGGCCCATGGCCCGGGGCTGGCCTGAGCACCTGTGTGCTGAGTACCTGCGTGCTGGGGTCGGGCTAACGCGGTGGCAGGGGGTTCAGTACATCTTCAGAACTGGTCCCTGAAGCCAAACAGGCCTGGCCCGGCCCCCAGGGAGCGTTAGGGGCTGTAACTGGAGTGACAAGGAAGTTAGATGGAAAGCAGGCCCCGGGGCCACGTCTCCACAAGCTCAGGAACTGCTAGCACTGACCTCATGGGGGCCAGAGTGACGTAGAGGGGAGGCCAGCTGGTCCCCATCCTATAGCCCCCACAACTCTCATCTGGGGCTTCATCAGCCCCCAGGAGGCAGCAAGCTCCACACTCCCCTGCGACCAGCACCTGGAGGCGCCTCGGGCCCATTCAGGTGCCTCGGGCCCATCCCCAGTTCGGGGATCTATGGGATCTATGGGATCTATGGATGGCCCACCCCTCAGGCTGTCTCCTGGTTGCTTCCTTGGAACTCCCGGCTGGCTGTTGGAGGCTGAGGCAGGCAGGCCCAGCAGTGTGGAAGGGCCCTCCCAAGCCAGTGACTTCATGCTTCAGGCATTCCTCCCCAGAACGCTGGCCAGGGAGCCCAGCAGGCCAAACCCCCTCCTGCTTACAGAGCTGGAGCAGACACCGATGCAGAGCTGCACAGCGTTAGCTCTCCCTTCCTTCTGCAGCCTTGACTGGGTCCCCATGGCCTCCTCAGCCTAATGGTTGCTTCTCTGCCTTCCACAGCCAAAGCCAGCAAATAAAAATAATCCAAGCTAGCAGGAGGGCCTTGGAGCCAGGGGCCCTTAGGATCCTGGCCAGTCACTCTTTCTTCATCAAACTCCGAACAAGAGGAAGGCCTGGGGCATGCCTGCCCTTCCTCCAGCCAAGGATGAGCGGGAACCTCTGCCCACAGAAAAATTTCCATCAAGGGTCAAATCCAAAATGCCAGGCGTTCAGGCGACCTAAGGTATAATTTTCTCCCTCTCCCAGAGAAATCTTAAATGTTCAATTCATCTGATTTGAAAAACAAGAACCACCAACATGAAATGTTATTCCATAGGTAGAACCAATAAAAGGACGTGCTCTGCTTCCTAAGTAAGGCAGCAAGGGAGAGGAGGAGGGAAGGACTGGGTGGGAGGAGGGATGGCATCGTGTCCAGGTAGGGCAGTGAGTTCAAGATGGGGAGAAAAACCAGAGAGAGACGAACCTAAAAGAAGGAATGAGGCCGGATGGAAGGAGGGGAGAAGTCAGGTTAGCGGTGAGGAATGCTGGAGGTCAGATCTGCTGGCGGCTTCCAGGGCTGAAGTTCAGAAATCTTACCGGGTCGTGAGCCTTTGTTTACAATTCTCCACAGCCCTAATCTTAAAAAATTCCTCTGTTTGAATCCTTAATCTTCCCCTTTTTCTGGGTTAACTGTGCCTTTGAGAATCTGGCAACAGTTCTGGATCCTCTCCTAGAAAAATACACTTTTTCACATTCGATTTTGCATGCCGTTTCAGGGGCCCGCGGATCCTAAGTTGGGAAACACCCCAACTGCCAGGTTACACTCAAACGAGGGAAGGATGTGTTGAATCTTGTGCTGTATTCAAGCCATCATACCGAGCTTTTACGGACACCGTTGGTTTCTTGGACCTCAACGTCCTTCCCCGGTTACTACCCCAACAGTGGCACCAGAAGCAAGCTTGGTTACTTGAAGGGGCCAGCTGTGTGTCTTGGACAGTGAGCACGCAGTAGCAAGTCTGCCTTTAACCCAGGTAACAGTGCCTGTCCTTACCTGGAAATTAACCCTTTAATGATCCATGGGATTATTAAATCTCCCATATGCAGTAGGTCCCAAATCTCAACGTGCGTTAAAAATCACCAGTGTGCTGGTTTGCAATACAGATTACTAGTCCGAAATTTGAAAGCCTGATTCAGACTGTTTTTCTAATGAGCTTCTAGGTGATGCTGAAGCAGCTGGTTCCTAACCCAAACTCTGAGACACGATATTCGTGTCCAAAATCGCAAGCCCGGGAGGCTGAGCTTCTGGGCCAGCGGATAAGCAGACTCCCCGCTCACTGCAGGGTCCTCCTCGCATTGCAGGGCCAGGACTAATGCTCATAGGCAAGGGGACTTACTGTGTGACTAGGTTTGGTCGCGGCATCCGAAAGGCTACCTCTACAGGGTAAGAAAGGATATAAACAGCGCAGGATATGAAAGGTGTTGTGTGGGCGAAGCTCTCCAAGGGCCCGAAGGCAGCGGCTCCTAGCTCTGCTGGCACATAAAGAACCACCTGGAGGGCAGCCCGGGTGGCTCAGCCGTTTAGCGCCGCCTTTGGCCCAGGGCGTGATCCTGGAGCCCCGGGATCAAGTCCCGCATCAGGCTCCCTGCATGGAGCCAGCTTCTCCCTCTGCCTGTGTCTCTACCTCTCTCTCTGTCTCTGTCTCTCATGAATAAATAAATAAAATCTAAAAAAAAAAAAAAAAAAAAAGAACCACCTGGAGTACTTCTTACAATTCAGATCCCCAGGCCCCAGGCTGTTGGGAAATAGACATTTGTACCAATGACAAGCTTCCCTAGTTGTTCCGACACACAAACGGGTGTGGAAATGGGTTTGTCTGTGGTACCCACAGGCCCGAGGGTATGTTGATCAAGATACAAGACCGTGATACAAGATGATTATAGTAAAAGTGTTCTGAAAAATGAAAACGCCCTCAAAATTCTCCAGTAAAAGCAAACAAACAAAAAAAACCCAAACCAATGAACACGACCAGAGTTTCTTTCTCCTTTTTCTTTTCCTCCTCCCTCCTCCGCCTTCTTTTTCATGCTGGAAACTAAGCAGAGAAGGTGAGCCACGCTGGAATGCCCCGAATGGGTTCCAGATGGTGAGGATTTTGGCTTCTTGGCCTGACTGCCCCTCCCCTTACCCCGGGAGTACTATACAAATATTATCCCTTTCTGGCTGTGCAGTGACATGAAAATGGCTGGGGGTGGGGGGGCGGAGGGGCACTGGGTCAGGGTCAAAGAAACTCCTACAGGGGGAGAGGCTGCTAGATCCAGAAGAGAACGCTGAAGCATTCTGAGTCTCCCCACGGTGGAACTCCACGCAGGAAGGAAGCCACAGCGTGCCCCGGCTGACCTGGGCCCGGCTCGCCACCTGACGGGGACGGGGCCGTTGCCCACGGTGAGACCGCCTAATGCTCGCTCGTCTAGGATGCCCCTAATGGCAAGGCTCTCCTCTCTGCATTGTTCTGTCTGCAATTTTTATGATTTCCTGACACTTGGATGTCTTGCAGTCAATGTGTAGACTCAACGGGATGAGGTTTTCCACCTCGAATGTTGGTGTCGCTCTAAATCAAGGGGGTTTTAAAATTGAGGAAATAGGGTCTATCACCTTGTGTAATCCTGAAGCAAACTGTGAGGAGGTATCATTAGGGTCTCTCTTGTTTTTTTCCTGAAGCATAGACAGGGCACTTGCCCAAGGTCGCCGAGCCAGGGTGTGACGGGGCCAGGGCTGGAACCCAGTCCTGCAGATGCTCCGTGAGCACATTTGCTGCCCACACAGTAGGGACCGGGGGGGGTTGGAGTCATTGCCTGGGGAGATGGATCTGAAAAGTGGCTCCCACCTGAGTCAGTGAGGCGTAAGAAAGCAAAAAAGTGATTTTTCCTCTGACTTCAAGTAGAGACTTGAGAAAAAAAAAAAGAAAAATAGATGGGGTTTGTTGGGTTGCTATTGTGTATTTTAGGCCACAACTGAAGTTGCTTTATGACTTCGGGAACTTAGGACTGCGCCATGCAGAGCTATTCTTATGATGATCCCATTTCGCATGTTTAATTTTTATTTATTTATTATTTATTTACTATTTATTTATTTATATTGGAGTTCAACCTGCCAACATATAACATATCACCCAGTGCTCATCCTGTCAAGCGCCCCCTTGCACGTTTAATTTTAAAATGGAAAAAAAAATTAAAAATTAAAAAAATAATAGTAAAATGGTCTTCATTTGGACGGCAATGAGAGATCTTCTGCTTGAATTTACCATTTTATATACTTTTGAATGTTTCTTGTTTTTAATTTAATTATTTTAGGGCTAGAGAGAGAAAGAAAGAGCCGGAGGGAGGGGCAGAGAGGGAGAGAATCTTAAGCAGATGCTGCGCTGAGCACAGAGCCCGATGCAGGGCTCGATCCCACGACCCTGAGATCGTGACCTGAGCTGAAATCAAGAGTCGGATGATTAATTAATTGAGCCACCCAGGCGCCCCACGTTTGAATGTCTCTAATGATCCCTTGCAATCAGGATTGTAAGGTGTGGCACATTAAGAAATCTAGCATTCTCTGCCAGCTTATGAGGAGCAAGAAGAAGTTTAACAGAGGAAATCATCATCAAAATAATAAAACCAAAAAGTTGTTCTTCCTGATATCCAGGAAGTGCTCATCTTCTTGAAAGCAGCAAAGTGGGGCAGTGGGGGGAAGAACCCCCCCCCCCCACACACACACACAAGTTCAAAGAAAAACTACAGCCACTATTGATATGTAGTATCATTTCTAATCCTTAAAAAAATGTCCTCTGGGGGCCTGGGTGACTCAGTGGTTGAGCATCTGCCTTCAGCTCAGGTCGTGACCCCAGGGTCCTGGGACGGAGCCCCGCATCAGGCTCCCTGCTCTGGGGGGAGCCTGCTTCTCCCTCTCCCTGCCGCTCTGTCTGCTTGTGCTCGCTCTCTCTGTCTCTATCAAATAAATAAATAATATCTTAAAAAAAAAAAAAGTGGGCAGCTGGGGTGGCTCAGTGGTTGAACACCGCCGTCAGCCCAGGGCCTAATCCTGGAGACCCCAGATCGAGTCCCACGTCAGGCTCCCTGCATGGAGCCTGCTTCTCCCTCTGCCTGTGTCTCTGCCCCTCTCTCTCTCTCTCTGTGTCTCTCATGAATAAATAAATAAAATCTTAAAAATAAAATAAAATTTAAATAGATTTAAATAAATAAATAAATAAATAAATAAGTAAGCTAGCTCTTCCAGGGAGGCATTTCTTTCCATTTTTCAGATGAGCAAACTCAAAGGGTTTCAGGGACTTGCCCACCGTCATGAAGCTAGTAAGGAGCCTGGGTTCCAGGAGCACTCGTCCTAAAAACATACCCTTGCCATCACCAATGACCTTCCCTAATCACCTCCATGGCTGGTGAGGGCAGGGACCGTATCTATTATGCTGCCCACCGTCTGCTGGCGCCTGACTGCTGGCACCCAGTAGGCTTGAACAGCTACTGCCTGGCGGGTGGATGGAAGGAAGACGGGGGAGGCTGGACAGGGTGCGTGTGCAGTGCACGGGCCCCTCGAGCAGGTGCTCCCTCTGCCCCCCGTTCCCCTCGTCTGCGGACGGCGCCCTGACCATCTGTTTGGTCGGCCGCGTTCTCCTGTAACTGCTGTCACACTTCCACAAGCTGCTCTGATTCGTGTTTTCTAGAACTATGTCCATCTCCACCCCGGAGCCTGATCTATTCTGGTTCCCTTCCCGGTCCCTCAGCAAAGTGTAACTGAGCCCCAGCCACGTGCCAGGTACTTTCTGAGACACTAGACAGAAAACGCCGTGAGGTGTCCCCGGGGCCCTGACAGCCTGACCCAATGACCGCTGGACGCCCTGCTGAGCTCCGCACCCTCTGGACCCAGCGCAGGGGGGTCGGGGCTGCCTGCCAAGCTCTTTGGCCTCCACCGGCGCTTCTGCTATTTCTGATGCTTTGTGTTATTTTCACAGGCGTCAGAGGAAGGCCCAACTGCAATTCTACGCTCCACCTTTTGGCGTCTTCTCGTACTTTTTCGCTTGGGGTGCTTCCCCCTCTGGCAGGCGGAGAGGCCGGAGGAGTTCGGCGGACGGCGTTATGGGAAGGTGGGCTGAGTTGGGACACGGACACGACAGGGCGAGCCAGCACCAGGAGTGGAAGGAGCCTCTTCGTCCACTCCGTCCAGAGGCGCGGAGACAGAGGCAGAAGGCCGCCCCTGCTGCCCCTGGTCGGTGTCCTTCCGTGACACCTGCCCTGTGCTCCAACAGATGCGGGCTTAGCCGGGAGGGGACCAGAGCCCACTGACTTCTAACAAATCATGAATCTAAAATCAAGTCCTGTTACGAAGCAACTGATGTAGGGTCGTGGCCCAGAGTCCAGGCAGTGGTTGAGGGGGCCCCGGCCTCACGTCTCCCAGCACCAAACGCTGCCACCGTAGCCCCCTTGCCCTCTACTACCTGAGCAGCTTCTCGGATGCATCACGCCACGCGTGGACTGCTTGGGTCATAATTCAGTCAACAGCATGGCTGGTGCAGCATGAGCCAGAGGGGCAAGAAGGACCTGGAGCCTGAGGTCCATGGCTTACGAACCGTGTGGCCTGGGAGAGCAAGACGATCTCCCTGAACCTCACTTTTCTCATCTTTATGGCAGGGGCAAGAAGAGCACGTCGACCCCACAGGTACTGCAAGGATAAAGTAATAAGTGCCCAGCGCAGGGCCCGGCACAGAGGGAGCGCTCGATGAACATCAGCTACCACCACCTTCCTCCGTCACTATGCCGTCTTCAGATCTTACGTTCAAGAAACCCACAACAATGTGGGCTGACCCACTACTTTTTTTTCTCTTCTGAATAAATTATTTCACTTAATTTTTTTTCACAACTTACAAGTAAAAATATACTTAGTGTTTCAAAAAGCATTTATTGCATCTGGGCCATGTGGTAAAGAGAGCCTGGAAAGAGTACAAGATTCCTAATGCACCCAACCAGATAGACACCTGACATAGAGATCTAGCGGCCTGGGGCAGCCCGGGTGGCTCAGTGGTTTAGCGCCACCTTCGGCCCAGGGCGTGATCCTGGAGACCTGGGATCGAGTCCCACGTCGGGCTCCCTGCATGGAGCCTGCTTCTCCCTCTGCCTGTGTCTCTGCCTCTATCTCTGTGTCTCTTGTGAATAAATAAATAAAATCTTTTATAAAAAAATCTAGGAGGGCGGGGGGTGGGGGTGACTGGGTGACAGGCACCGAGGGGGGCACTTGACGGGATGAGCACTGGGTGTTATTCTGTATGTTGGCAAATTGAACACCAATAAAAAATAAATTTATTATTAAAAAAAATAAAATAAAAAAATAAAAAAATAAAATCTAGTGGCCTATTAGAAATAAGTTGGACAATAATAAGAGCAGGTAACAGTTACAAACTACTTTTCTTTATCATTAGGCTTTCTCTTGCCAAAAAAAAAAAAAAAAAAAAAAAAAGAACAAGAAAACCTTCCTAACCTGATATTTTCACGTTTTCAGAAAAGTGACATAAATTCTTGGAGTCACAAGACTCCAAGGCCCTCCACATCTTCCCTCCACATCTCCAGGCCTGGTGTTCAGGGGGAAAGAGACTTATGAGGCCGACCTTATTTCCCTGTGCCCATGAAGGCCACTGGGAGCACCAGTGCAGGCCTGGGGGCAGACACCCAGCCCCACCCAGGCTTCCTTCCTGCTGTGTGATTAGGGAGCCCACAGTCCACCAGGAGAGGATGAGATGGATGGGATTACAAATCCCACACACGTAAAACTGTGCAAATGAGCTCAGTTCAGAGACAGAAGGCTTCAGTCACTGAATCACGGATGGGGCCAGGCAGCATTTACGGGAGGAAGTGAAGGGGTTGGGGTTGCGGGCCGGGCACCGAGCTGGGCGCTTGTACAAAGCATCTCAGGTGGCCAGGTCAGTGGTGTGTGTGACCCCGTGTGGGCTGACAGGTGTGTACCTTCACACAGCTAGTGGTGTGGGGCACAACAAATATTTAGGACAGGAGCTTGGTAACGTTGTTTATTCTTTTGGATCATAAACTAATAAGAGAAAACAAACCAATCGAGGGTCTCTTGGTTAAGATAAATCTTATTTGCCTGTATTTGAGGAGTGCATGTTCCTGATGGTGGTGGTGGTGGAGTGTAGACAGAATGGGAGGTGGAGTGTGGAGGGAGGGGATGGAAAAAATAAAGTGGTGTTTAGAAACAAGAGGATGAGATCACAAAACTGTTTTCCCGAATTGCATCTGGTCTTCATCTCTAGCCCAACACTCACGTCAGTACAGGCCGAGTTTGCTGTTGCCTGGACCGTAGCGGCTGCCCCTGACTAGCACCCCATCCACCCCCCGCCGCTGCCTGCCCTTAGTCCCCCTCGGCCTCGGTGTGCACCCACACCAACCTGATGAGGGGCTCCCAAAGACCCACTTCGAGCCTGCCGCTTCCCTACTCAGAAGAAAAACCCATTGACCTTGCTCAGTGTTTATGATTTCTGTGTCTTTATACATCGTGTTGGGGGGCATCTGGTGGCTCAGTGGTTGAGAGTCTGCCTTTGGCTCAGGTCGTGACCCCAGGGTCCCGTGATCAAGTCCCGCATTGGCTCCCTGCAGGGAGCCTGCTTCTCCCTCTGCCCGTGTCTCTGCCTCTCTCTGTGTCTCTCATGAATAAATAAATAAAATCTTTTAAAAATTAATTAATTAAAACAAAATAAAACTGCTGTGGGGTTCTAAAGTTATTCCTAGTTATTTTGTTTATCTGTTTGCTTTTCTAACTAGAAAGACTAAGAAAATCCTCAAGAGAAGACCTGTCATGTCATCAAGCCTATGTTTATATTATATTCCATCTGGGACTTCTGAATGTTGCTACATTAATTTTAACTTTAAAAATACTATATATGGTGTGAGCCCAATTATGTAAAAAAAAAAAAAGGTGGATAGAAAAAAGATTACAATAGTCTTTATACTTCATATTTTAAAATTAAATATGTCATTCTTAATAAAAATAAGTTAGAATTATAATTTAGTATATACTAACCTGTTCTGAACTGAATGTTTATATCCCCACTTAACCCCCCAAATCCATATGAATAAGCCCTAACCCCCAGTATATATATATATTTGGAGATGAGGCCTCTAAGGAAGTATTAGGGTTAATAAGGTTAATAAGGTCATAAGGGTGGGGCCCTGGTCAGACAAGATGAGTGTCCTTATCAGAAGAGACACCAGAGAGCTAGTGAGTGCATAGCACTCTTTCCCAAACTCCCTCTCTCTCCCTTCCTCTCTCCCCTCAAACTACACATGCAGAAGCACACACACACACACACACACACACAAACACACACATATTCTGAGGAAAGGCCGTGTGATGATACAGAGAGAAGGTGACTGGCTACAAGACAGGAAGACACTGTTTATCAGAAACCAAATCAGCTGGAACCTTAATTTTGGACTTCTGGCCTCTAGAACTGGGAGAAAACTAGTTTCTGATGTATAAGCCACAGTTTTCAAACTGGCCTGCTCCTCTTAGCCCATGGATGAAACCCGGCCCCTCTGTACTAGACATCTCAGGACACCCTCGATACCTGCCAGGCTTATGTCTTTTGAGAACATGGGTCATGAGAATTTATTCCTGCACCAAGATCTCCTTGCACCCTATGGCCCTGATTCCCTGGACACAATCCTGGAACCAGAGTCTGGGAGTCTGAGCCAAAGGTGACCACACAGGCTAGTCCTGAAGGAGTCCGCTGTCTGAGAGATTCCCCCCAACACCCTGCCCAAGCAGGTGAGAATGAAGGTGGAGACCCTGAGAGCAGATAGCAGGGGACAGCTGGTCAGTGACCACGGCAATCTCAGCAGAGACAAGCTCATGTTCTATTGCTCATCAGGGCCTGTGGTTCAAGCTAATGTCGGGAGCACTAGGATTCACAGGGGTGACATAGCAGCCCTGAGTTTCCTGAGCTTCCCTCCGTCTCCTCACATTCAACCATAGTCACCTCAGGACATGGCTCTTCCTTGAACCTGAAGGAGCCTTATTCCTTTCTAGCTCCCTCCACCCCACCCCGAGTCCTGGCCCCAGCATGCTACGCTCCAGCACACCTAATTTCCTGCACTTTCTCAAATTGTCCCTGCATTTCTTATCTCTGTGTCTTCACATATACTGTTCCCTTTCCATGGGATCACCATTCCCAGTTTACCACCAGGTGAGCTGCTGCATAGCCTCTAAGGTAGGACTGTTCAAAAGTCACCTTCTCCTTGAAGACCTCCCTGACACTCCAAGGTCAAACTCTTCCACTGTCCCCCACCATGGTGTTTTTCCTTCATAACACATAACCACCATATGGTGATTATTTGGTTGGGGGGGGACTGCACTTTATCCTTGCATATAAACTTCTAGCATTGGATCTGCACCCAGTGGGGCTTAGGAAAGGTTTTGGATTAATTGATTACAGGGAACTGACGACAAAGAGGGAAATAAAGCTGGGGTAGGACAAGGAGAAACAGAGATAAAGGGACAAGGGGCAAAGGAAGGACAAGGTGGCAACGAAGGAGTAGAAGAAAGATAAGGTGTTGGCAAGACACAACTTTAAAACACACAGTGAGATTTTTTTCAGGAATAAACACATTTTCCCATTTCAGGCTAACGTGTTTTTTTGTTTTGTTTTGTTTTTTAATTCATTTGAGAGAGTGTGGGAGCGAGAACACAAGCATGAATGGGGTGGGGGGCAGAGGGAGAAGCAGACTCCCCACTGAGCAGGGAGCCTGATGAGGGGCTCAATCCCAGGACCCTGGGATCATGACCTGAGCTGAAGGCAGACACTTAACCTAAACCTTCTGAGCCACACAGGCACCCCACTAAGGTTTCATTTCTAAGTAAACTATTTTTCTCTTTATTTTCAGTTCTAGTGAGCCCTGATGCCCATTGTAGAACCTTTTTTAGACAACTTAAGCTTTTAGTATCCTTAGATACTATCCCCCCGTATTCTAAGCAGAGTCAGAGCAACACCCAACACTCAACACTTGTTTCCCCAATAGCCTGAAAACTCTCAAAAGCTGGGGAGGAAAGCTCTTACAGTCACTTGGGAGGGTTTCCACAATGCTAATTCACAGTTTCTCCCTGGGATGATGAAGTATCAACACAGGAGGTCACACCTACCAGAGATAAAAAGTATTCGCAAACATTTATTGTGACCTAGGTCACAAACCACATTGTAGCAATCCACCAAGAAAAAAATGCCTTCTCCATGTGTCTTCTACAGTATCAGCCCAAACAACTTCAAAACGGTTCAGAGACATTATGTTTAAAAAGTATCATTAAGGTTTTCCTAAGTGGTTCCCCAAATCGGAGGTATAATCCACCCAGTGATTACAATCCCAAAGACAAGACTTCAGAGGGTGCCAGAGCAGGAGAGATAATGATCTCTCACAAAAAGATATACTTCCTTTCAGATGACAAAGGCTAATTTTTAGAGAGAAAAAGAAGTAAAAAAAAAAAAAAAAACTGATTAAAAAAACGCTTAAACGTGATTGGTTTGTCACTTAAAAATATTAACACCAGATGTGGGGTAAGATGGTGGACTGAATACATGAACCTAATTTTGATCCCTCCCCAAATCCCACTAATATATAGTAAAGAGGTTTTTAAGAGGCTATCAATCCCTAAGTATGGGGGAAATGACAACATTTTGGAAGCTACAATGTAGTGGATGGTCCAGTGGTACTGAGACCAGACGTGAGAAAATGGAATCTTAAGTCAGCCGAAGAAAGCTGAAAACCAACCTCATTTACTGCACGAAATTCTTCGAGGTCTCTTATAGGTAGTCCGGTGTCTGGCTAGTGGGAGGAAGAGGAGGTGGGTTGAAACCAGGAAGACCGAGGTGGACTCTGGAAAGTTAAGTTGCTCATGCTCCCAGGCACCCAGTGTTCCTGGCCAGCTGAAGTCTATGGTTTATTCTCCAGAGAGGGTAAACCAAGGACTTTGACAGGTGCAGCTAAGGAAAATCAAGCCTAAGTTTACCAAATCCTGAGTACTCAATCCTTTCCTCAACTCAATTCCCACAACAAGGGTGGCCTGGCCTGATTCATCCTTCAGGCAGATTAGAAGACACCTCTTTGGAGAAAGTGACACAATTCATGAAGCACCTAAATGGATGATCTTGAGAGAGGGTCCCCAACACCTAGTCCCCCCAGACTATCTTACCCAGCTTAAAACTTACCAGACCCAGCTATGTACTCAGTACTTCCAATGGGCCTTTTCTCTCCTACTCTTAATCAGGAGCAGAAAGCCAAGGATGACCAGATATCTGATAAATCCTTCTGATATGGACGATAAAGACCCAAATGAAAGGAAAAAGGAAGCTTGGGGAAGCAGAAACTATACAAAGATAAGAAAACTTTGAAAAATACATCAATAAATTCTCTGAGAGCTAAAAGAAAGTATTTTATCCATGAGACAACCCCCCCTCCACCCAAAAGGATGTTATTATAACAATAAAATGAAATGTAGCATTCAAAAAACTAAGAAAAGGGTCTTGATTATTAAAAACACTTCAGCAAAATAAGAAAACTGATTAAAAGAGTAGAAGATCAAGCAAAGGGAATCTCTCAAAAAGTGAAGGTAAAAATAAGGTAATTAAAAAAAAATCCAATATCCGAATAGTAAAAGTTCCAGAAAGAGAGAAAAAAAAAGTGTAGAAAAATATGACCATTGAAATAATTCACGATGATTTCCCAGAACTGAAAGATTACCAGACCAGAAACGGCCCACCCAGTGCCCAGCACAATATAATCTGAACCTCATGGGAGAATATCATTTTGAAATTTTAGAAAACAAAAAGAACTTCCTACTAGTTTATAGATTATGTAGAAGACTATGAATCAGAATGGACTGCTCAACAGCAATACTAGAAGCCAGGAGATAAGCAAATCAGAAGTTTAAGAGAAAATAGTTTCCAACCTAGAATTTGATATCCAGCCAAACTATGAGTCGAGTATGAACATAGAAAAAAGAACTTTCAGACACAGAAACTCTCAAACCATTTCTCTTTCATGTGCTCTTTCTCAAGAAGTTACTAGAAGATGGGGCGCCTGGGTGGCTCAGTCAGCTAAGCATCTAGCTCTTGATTTCGGCTCAGGTCATGATCTCGGGGTCATGAGATCAGGCTCTCACTGCGTGTGGAGCCTACTTAAGATTCTCTGTCTCCTCTGTCACCCTCCCCTGCTCATACGTTCTCTCTCTCTCTCTCTCTCTCTCAAAAAAAAAAAAAAAGTTACTAGAAGATGACCTCATCGAAAGCAGATCAGAATGACATAAGATTCAGAAACAGGAGATCCAACTGAGAAGAAAGATAAAGGGGGGGTGAGTGGAGATCCCAAGCAAGAGCTCTCCACACAAGTGCAGGGTGACCATCTGGACTGGAGCAATGTGACTCAGTCCATGTTAAGGGCCCTCATCACCAAGCTCCCTGGAGCCACCACACCTAGTTTTTAACCTGAGGTCAGAACACTGGGGTGGGCCTATCTCAGAGCCATGTGTTTGGGTCATCTTGACCATGAACTTGACCATGAAGTTGCTGCTCTCGCCTCTTCAGCCTACGGCGTCACTCCACTGACCTGTTCTGTGTGACCTATGGCCGAGGGCTAAGGATGGCAACGAGGAGCTCAGATGTAGGAAGAGAGCAGTTCTGACCCCAATGCATCCCTCCAGACATTTACTACCTGACACATATCACAACCTGGGGAAAGGCAGGGATCTGAGTAACCAGAAGTCAAACAGCAATTACTTCGGGTGAGAACAGAGGGAGATGCAGCTGAGGAGGAGCCGCCGCAGGGAGCTCTCGTGGGACTAGCGACCTTCTATTTCCTAATCTGGGCACTAGTGACATTCTGCTGCTCTTTAGCCAGTATGTATGTTTTATACACTCTTCTATATACAATATCCGTCTTTTTACAAAAGATTTTATTTATTTATTTATTTATTTATTTATTTATTTATGAGAGCGAGCGTGAGCAAGGTGGGAGAGGCAGTGGGAGAGGGAGAAGCAGACTCCCCACCAAGCAGGGAGCCTGATGTGGGGCTCGATCCCAGGACCCTGGGATCATGACCTGAGCTGAAGACAGACCCTTAACCCACTGAGCCACCCAGGCGCCCCCACGCAATATGTTTTAGAATAAAATACCTTAAGGAAGCAATTCTAATGTAATTATTTGGAAGCATTAATGTGTTCCCTCCTGTTTAGAGATCCCTTCCATGTTCTTGCTCTGCAAAGTGCTGCACTTCATTTCACAGAGAAAAACATAATTGTTTATCTTTATGAAGTAATAGAGCCACTTTGCGACACATGAGTATACCTTCCCCCAAAACTTTGAGAATCTCCTTTGCATTTTCAGTTTCAGGCGTAAATTATATCACCTCTTTAAAAAGTGATGTGAAGAGTAGACAAAATCTTGTCATGAACCGGAAGTCCCCCATCTCTGGCTCAAGGCCTAAGTCTGGAGTCCCGAGAGTCTTGGGAGGCATAAAGTATAGGGATCAGAGTTTGGGCTCTGGAGCTGGACTGAGTTCGATTCCCACCTCTACCAACAACACAACCTTAGGCAGGCACTTACTGTGCACAGTCTCAGCCTCCCCGTTTGTAAAATAAGAACAGCCATAGTACGGGGGTGGAGCCGGGGGGGGGGGGTAGCGGCACCTGGGGGGCTCAGTCGGTTAAGTATCTGCCTTCAACTTAGGTCATGATCCCAGGATTCTGGGATTGAGTCCTGCATCAGGCTCCCTGCTCAGTGGGGAGCCTGCTTCTCCCTCTCTTCCCTGCTCCTGCTCTCTCACTACCTCTCTCTCAAGTAAATAAAATCTGAAAAAAGGAAATAAATAAGTAACCATAGTACCTACCTCTCGTTGTAAGAAGTAAATGAGTTGACACACCTAGGATGCCTGACATATGCTAAGTGTTCAGTAAATGTTGGCTGCTGTCGTTACTATTATACAGATAAGCAACTGCCTTACTATGCGGTGGCAACTATCTTTCTACAAAAGAAGTTATTTCCATCAAAAAGTCCAGGAGTGTGAGGACTCACTGTGGTCATTCCTTCTCTGCAAGGCCCCCTTGGTGTTCCCCAACTACCACCATCTTCCGATCAGCCACTGCTCACAGATGCAGGTTGGGATGAAGCAGGTGGTGTTTGCAACAAATTATCTAAACCTTTTCACACTCAAGACTGAGACATGGTTCCCTAAAAATGGCAAACGTGGCTTGCAGGTGGGCTGTCACACAGCAGAGCTGCCTCCCTCCCTTCCCTCGCCAGCCTCATGAGGGGCCTCCCCGAGGCAGAATCAGCGCACAGGTGTGAGCGATGGCTCACGTTGTCAACACAGGTCACACGTGGGACTCAGGGCCACAATGGGGTACGGGGCAAATAGCCCTGGAGGAGGCATTGGAAGAAATGGCTTCCAACCTCGGCTCTGTGTGACTCAGTAAGGGCCGCTCGACCTCTCTGTGCTTGTTTCCTCACCCACGGAATCAGGCACATCACCCAGATTCCACATGCCCAAGCTCAGGAAATTTAACGTCAACTTGCCCTTAAATACCATATAATTCGTGCAGGGGCAAAGGGAGGTCAGTCATGGGACAGGGAGTCTTCTGGAGACACAGCCCATCATCCCAAACTGACTTCAGCTGGTGCTGGCCTGCTTGGGCTTCCATCCCCATGTCTAGGCAGAGCCTGTAACAATGTTATCACTTTTTAAAACATATGCCTAAACTAGTTCCTATTGCAGACAATTGGCAGGTGCCCAGTTAATAGATTATTTTACCAGACAGCTGAATGCTTTGGCCATTGGTCAAAAATGAGGTCACTGCAATCCTATGTGCTGTGACTGGAAAAGCCTAATGAAAAACAATTGTCTATTTTTTGGCAAATGGGAATCCGTATTCCCAGACCCCTAAAGTTGCCGGTGGCTCGGTGTGTGGTTCAGGAGCAAAGGAAGATTCTGTGCAAGGTCAAGGTGGCCTTGCTCTTTGGCTCATTTGTCGTGCGTTCGACTGTCCACGCATGTTTCACATCAGCAAAATCCCCAACCGGATTCGGGCTGACCTGCAGGAATTTCTGGCCAAGAGCGCAGGATCCCCCAGTCTTTCAACCCTGCGCAGTCGGAAAGAACGGGTCAGGAGACTCCTGTCCCAGCCATCTGGACACACATGCTCGGTGGAGATGCATAATATGAAGCACATGTGCTTTCTCGAAAAAAAAAAAAAATTCATTTTCTAAGGGCTACAGAGCTGTCACTACCAGAGTCTGTGGCGGCCTTCCAGCTGTCTGGCCCCAGACGGAACGATCCCTGCCCACCTGCGGCAGGTAAGCCCTACGCCTCGAGCTTTTACGGGGGATTCATCTACAGTCTTTTGTCAAGTATTGGATGCCTCCCCGAGCATCTCCGCAGAAACTCCAGGAGGAAAACGTTCAAAGCCAGGGTCTTCTCGGCTGCAAGCCTTCCTTCCTTCCTTCCTCCTTTCCGAGCCGGGTCCCACTGAACCCGTGCCCGGGGCCGGGCCCTCCGCACAGGCCTTGTGCTTGTCCCGCCAGCTGCAGCCTGCGCGGGGCACTGAGCGCCGCTGCCACAACGGGAAGGCCGGCGCCGCTCAGGAGGGAGGCCCGGGCAGTAGCGTCTCCTGGGTGACCGCAGAGAGGACTTGAAGGGGCCGAGGCTCTCCACCCGCAGTACATTCCAGAGCCTTTCCCTTGCACCCTCCACCTATGTGATTCAGTCTTCATTTATTCACTCAACACACATACTGAGCACCTGTCGACCGAAGCCCCGTTGGGGAGCTGGGGACGAAAGGGGATTGAGGTGTGTCCCTGTCTCCGGGGGCACCCGTGTGCTCGCGACAAGGCCGCCGGGGGTGGGGGCGGCCCTGGGCCCCGGGGAAAGCAGCCCTCTGCACCCTCACACTGATCCCACCGCAGAGCCCGTAGGATGAATAGCATCGTGGCCAACAAGGCGAGGAAGGGTCCGGGTGAGGCTCTGGGCCGGGGACCACGCAGCTCCGGCCCTGACCGGGTGCCGGCGAGGGCTTCTGCACCCAGGGCCGCTTTCTGGGCCAGGAGCACGTCTTGTCACAACTGACTGGAAGGCTGGCCGTGCTAACGGGCGTACAGGCTGGGCTCCAGTCTAGCGCATGAATAAACTTCCCAAGCCTGAATCATCGGCGCCCCCCAGTTCTGCCAACAGCCCCCGAAGCCTCCGCGTTGCCAGCCTACGGCGGATCGAGTCCTTAACCCGACGGTAACTACCTTGTATCCACCGTAGTGGCACCTGCGCTCCACAAAGCGGGCTTAGGCCAGTAATGAGGACCCCAGGCTGCGCCAGGAACCCTAATATAGTGGCTCATTCAAAGGGTCCAATCACGAACGGAGGTAGAGGGAAAGGGGGAAGATGGAAGGAGGAAACGAGAGAATGAAGGAGGGAAAAGGAGTCAGAAAGGGAGGGAGAGAAAGGGAAAGGAAGATTAGAAGCTGGCAAGAGGGCTGCTTCCCATCCCCTTCACCATGACCGCAAATTCCAGCAGGTGGTCCCCTGGCCCCGCTAGGGGTCCCGCAGTCCTGGTCCTTCCTGAATTAGCACGACTTTCCAAGGAGGCACCTGAGACGGTGCAGAACTGCTCAGGCCTGCTAGGACCGGACCACCTGAGGCCAACAAGGTGCAGGGCTGAGGGCTGAGCACCGGGCTCCCAGGCTGGCCTCGCCCCTGCGCTCTCCAGGAAGAGGGGTGGGGCCTGTGGACCCAGGAGGGAGCACCAGGTCCCATCCTGACCCACATCATGCCCTGCCCTGACCTGGGTCCAGGTCAGCTGACCTTGTCTATCGCCACGGGGCCTGGTGGCATTTGGGAACCATCTCTTGGCCACTTCAGTACCTGGTTCTGGCTCCTGACCTGGCCTCACAGCCCCCTGGCTTGTCTCCTGCTTCCTCTTCAAGCTCTCACCAGGCATGGGAGGGCCCGGCCGAGACTGGCAGGTTCTGGGAGCCCCTGGATCTGAAGGAAGAAGGGAGCAGTGAAGGATTCAGTGGAGGAGGAGAGCTCCAGCACACTCCCCCAAGGGCATGCCAGGCCAGGAGGTACCTAGGAGCCCTGTGGAATAGTGCTTTAGAGTCTGGAGCTCTGGGTTCAAATTTTGGCTAAGGCCCTTCCTGTGCAATCTCAGGAAAGTTGCATAACCCCTTGGGGCTTTGACGTCCTTGCTGTAAAATGGGAATGACCATCTCACCCATGTCACTAGGCTGATACAAGGATCAAATAGAATAATACATGTAAAGTGCCCGACACAGCGTTGGGGCTCATTCCAATTTTTCCGGGTGCATCCACACACACAGGTAAGCGGGTGTTATGCTATGCGGGGCCCTCGGCTGAGTGCTAGTCAAGTGAGAAAGGCAGAGGAGGAGGAGCCAGTCCTTGACGTTAGGGGCCAACTGACGAGCTCCAGTCTCCACCCTGAGCCTGCTCTCAGGGCAATGAATTCTTTGGTCTTACGCTCAGAATCCTGGACATGCCAGGAGCACGGCTTGGGGCCTCACCACCGTTTGCCTCTTATTCCGCTGAGCCTGTGGTAGAGACAAAGCAGATGCTGTGCGAGCCGGGGGCAGGAGGGGAGTTCTTGAACCTGTGTGCCCAGCAGAATCCCCTGCAGTCCTAGAAAGACAGGCCACGGGGCCCGGCCAGCGGTGCCGACTGGCCTGGTCTGGGGTGGGGCTCCCCTGGTGCTTCTACTGTACGGGCAGGGTTGAGAAGCCCGGGGACAGAGGCTGGGACCAGAGGCTGCGGTGTCACCAGCACTTCCAGGAAGACTCTGTTCCTCTCTGCTGGACCAGGGAGGGCTGGGGACCGAGGCCTGGGGTCTCTCTGGGCGGCAGCTGCTGCCTCCGTGAGACGGAGGGGAGAGCCCCGGCCCAGCCTTCCCGACGGGGTCGTGTGTGAGGGTCGCGTGGGGTGAGGGTGACAAAGCCCCCAGCGCGGCATCGCCCACCTGACCGCCCCACAGGTAAGATGCCCGTGCCAGGGCCCCACGGACCACTGCCCCCAGGCGTGGTGCCTTCCCCTAGCACGTCTGCGGCCAGAGAGGAAACACGGAGCCAGCTGCCCGGCTCGGCTCGGCCCCGCCGCCGCAGAGGCCACAGCACAATCAGCCGGAATCACGACTCCACACAGAGGCCACCCTGGGCACTGCAGGGCCCGCGGAGCCGGCGCCAGCGAGGCTGGAGGCCCTCCCGCCGGGGCAGCGCCTGGGGGGGCACCGGCCACGTCTGGGCAGCAGGACCACCGGGCGGGAAGGTGCTGGGGCGGGCGCACTGCGGGGCCGGCTTTCACGCCGCGTGCTCGGTCCTGCGCAGGGGTCTCCCGCCACCTGCCGTGGGCAGGCGCCTGCGTCCGGGGGACCCGGCCTCGTGGCCCGGAGCCGCACGTGCGGGCTGCTAGAGCTCCGAGGAGCGGCACAACACGCACGCGTCCCACCTCCTGACGGGCCACCGGAGGAGCCGCGGCCGTGTCCTCGGGCAGAGGGGCCCCGTCCCACGTCACCTGCTGGCACCGGCTGCCTTCTGTCCGGGGGGAGCCTGCCGTGTGAATAGGGACCAGCCAAAGCCGCCTCTTCTGTGAAGCAGGCTCCCCTGCAGAGGTGCGGTGCGGCCGGCTCCACAGTCAGCACGCTCCTCACCCGCACCCCGGCCAGCCTCTGGCCTCCAGCCTCTACCCTCTGGCCTCCGGCCTCCAGCTTCCAGCCTCCAGCATCCAGCCTCCAGCCTCCAGCTTCCAGCCTCCAGCATCCAGCCTCCAGCCTCCAGCTTCCAGCCTCCAGCATCCAGCCTCCAGCCTCCAGCTTCCAGCCTCCAGCCTCTGGCCTCCAGCCTCCAGCTTCCAGCCTCCAGCCTCCGACCTCCGGCCTCCAGCCTCTGGCCTCCAGCTTCCAGCATCCAGCCTCCGGCCTCCAGCCTCCAAACTCCAGCCTCTGGCCTCCGGCCTCCAGCCTCTACCCTCTGGCCTCCAGCCTCTGGCCTCTGGCCTCCGGCCTCCAGCCTCCGGGCCTGAGCTCTGGGCCCCACAGCTCTCCGCCTCCACCTCCTCCTCCTCGGCTCACCTGGACTCTCCTGAACTCTTCCCTGACCTCTCCCTCGCCCCGACATCCCCTCCCTGCGGCCCGATGTCGCCCAGCTCCCCAGGGCCCGCCGCCACCACCGGCTCACGTCGGCCAGGGCCCTTCCCTCCGCCCCACGCGCACACACACACACACACACACACACACACACACACACACGGCATCGCAATTCATGTCTTTCCTCTGCCCCTTCAGCTGCACCCCCAGGAGCACTGAGGCATCGCCGCTTTCCCGACTCACCCAGACAGCCTCTCAAACAAGTTTCCCGCCTCCATTCTTCACCCCTGTCTCAAGCCGATGACTTCTCCATGTGGCCGGAGCAATTTTTCTAAAATGTAAAACCGGATGTCCTGCCTCCCTGCCCCACAATGATGCCCAAGCCCCTGTGCGGCCGCCCAGGTTTTCAGGAGCGGCCTCCCCTGCTCTCCGTCCCTCCTCGCACTCCAGGCCCTCTCTCGTCTTCCCAAGCGCAGCAGGCTCTTGGGTCTTCGCATAAACAGCCACATATGCCCCTTCCCCTCTTCCTCTGGCTAAATCCTGTAGTGCCTCAGCACTCGGAGCTCGGAGGTTACCTCGCTCTGCTCAGGCTGGATCGGGACGCCCCCCGGACCCTTGTCACAGGACTTGTCGCTGCTCAGTAACTGTGTGCCCGTCTGGGTGTCCTATGACACTGTACGCAGTTGAAATGAAAGAAACGGTGTGGCACGGCCTAAAGTGAACAAATCTCAAAAATACGGTGGGTGAAACAAGCAAATTGCAAGATAAATAAGTCATCCACTATTTAAATATTTATCGAGGGAAGGGGTCCATGCAGTGTGACAAGATGTACGTAAAACTTTCAAACACTAGGGGCGCCTGGGTGGCACAGTCCCTTAAGCATCAGATTCTTGGTTTCCGCTCAGATCATGATCTCAGAGTCAAGAGATCGAGCCCCATGTCGGGCTCCGAGCTCAGCGCAGAGTCTGCTTGAGACTCTCTCTTCCTTTCCCTCTGCCGCACTACCCAACACCCCCCCCTATAAGTGAATCTTAAAAAGAAAAACTTTCAAACACTAAATGATAATAGAGATCAACTGTAGTATCTACATATGTTAGAAAAAGAAAAACACGGGAGAAGGACAATATCAGCCTCAGGACAATGGTTCTCTGGGGGAGAAAAGAGAATGGAGAGGAAAGTACAGCTTAAACTGTATCTTCAACGCTTTATACGTTCTTATTCTTAAGAGAGTTCTTGAGGCAAAACTGGCAAAATATCATCCATTACATTTGGGGGATGGATAGATGAGAATCCATTATGTTATTTCGTGTATATCTGAACTATTTCATCAGTACATTATTCAGACTTTTAATGAGGAACCAGAGTCTCCAATGCCCTCGTTAACATCCCTCCCTGAGCTCCCCGCCGTGGCTGCCCGCCCCAACCAACCTCCACGGGCCTAGAGGCCACATCACACAAACAGAAATGCAAAATGTGTAATAAACATTTTTATCCTCACTTTGGAAACCAAGGCTCAGGACACATAACCTTGCTCAAGACCAACAGAAGCTCCCAGATTTCAGACATAACTTCATGCACAATTCCTGCTATTTCATCCAAGAGAGCACGCAGGTCAAACAGAGCATGGTGGAGAGAATTCCAGAAGTAGGAGCAGAACTTCATTCATATGTAATTATGGCCCAATGAGTGGATACGTTTCTGGGAAGAAGAGGGTTTAGGAAGGTACAGAGTTGGCGATATAACCAAACGAAGTAATCTGGGGCTAGCCCGTGAAACTTAGTGAATGCAAACCTCCTGGGTTTGAACTCCATCCTATAGTCAATAGAAAGCTGCTGGATAGTAGCAGAAGCAAAGCACTGTTTTAGGAAGAGTAATCTAGCTTCAGTGTATAGGAGGGTGAGCTCCCTGCCCATAGGAGATGGGTAGTAGAGTCAACCAAAGGGAAGCTCCTGGAAGGATAAATTCAGATTTGGAAATCACCTAAGTGCCCCACATAAGAAATGGCATCTAGGGTGAGAGCTGGAGGTTTTAAAAGGATAGGAGTGCTTAAGCTACAAGAGAAATAAAAGTTCGCTCCAAGCTTTCCAGGTTTGGAGAAATGGCGTAGACATTTGGGAGATAAACTAGTTATTTGCTTAATGAGCTTTTTTTTTTTTTTTTTGGCCAGGCGGGGGAGGTGAGGAGAAGGTAAATAGAGTGAGGAGGAAGAAATGCAGGGCTTCAGCTTTGTTTGCGTTAATTCAAGATGATGCTCAGACAACCAGGGAGAGATCGAATGGCAGTTGGCGACACAGGAGCTAAGTCCAAGAGAGCTGGAGAGGCAGATGAGAGCCACCTGAGCAGCAGCAGCACCAGAAGGATCTCTCTGAAGAAGGGAGCACAGAGAAAAGTAGCGCCGACAACTGACCTTTGGTCCCCTGCCTGCAACCAGGGACAAGAAGGCTAAGAAGAGAGCCGAGGCAGCATGTGTCAGAGCAGAAATGCGAAGAGCCTGGTTCAAATCAACACAGGTGGCTGCCGCAGATGAAGGCTTGTGTCTCCCCCACCCCTCGAATTCATAGGTTGAATCCTAATACCCAGGGTGCAATGGTATCTGGAGGTGGGTCTTTGGCGGGTGATTAGGTCATGAGGGTGGGGCCTTCTGGAATGGGATTAGTGCCCTCACAAAGGAAGCCGCAGAGAGCTTCCTTGCCCTCCCACCATGTGAGGACACAGTGAAGACAGCCTTCTACACATCAAGAAGTGGGCCCCTGCAGACACTAAACCTGCCAGTGACTTGACCCTGGCCTTCCAGCCTCCAGAACTGTAAGAAATAAACATCTGCTGTTTACAAGCCACCCAGTCTAGGGTACTCTGTTGTAGCAGCCTGAATGGATCGACATAGCGGTCAGCGGCGCAAAAGGGGTCAAAAATGAGGAATGAGCAAAGTTCTGGCTTCAAAGACCAAGAGGTCAGGAAGACCTCAGCTACGGGAATTTCGGCAGATGGCAGAGTCAGGCCTGCTTGATCCTTGATCTTTTTATAGCTCCTAAACAGTGAGTTGACTTTCTTACAGCCAGCACAAGGCGGAACCAGATCCCACCTGCTAGACTAGCCCCAGAAGAAGCCATGCCTGCCCCTGCTGTGCACTGTCCAGGAGCCACCTCCCATGGGGCGCAGAGACCCGGGGCAGAGCACAGCCACCCGGCGGGCCAGAGGAGACTACGGACCCATGCTAAGCAATAGTCTTCCTAGATAACCACAGAGTTAAGCTTGGAGATGCATAATTTCATTTTTAAATGCAGAACATAGAATTAAAATGTGCCACATGTCACTTTATTTTCTAAAATGTATTTTATCTATATTTGCCTGACTTCTAACGGCAATAAAATCATTTTGGCATGACACACATCTTACATAAATGAAAATATAATCCAACAAAATGGCATTTTAGGAGCTTTAAGCCAAACAAATGTTTGAGACGGCCTTGTTTAAATTAAGTTGCTGTGCTATTCAGTTTTTCACAGTAATGTCGCTGTGTCTCCAGGGAGCTTTGTGCAATGATGCCGTTTTGGAAGAGACAGGAGGGGAGTGGGGAGAGGAAGGGGGCCAGCGTGTGCAGGCCTGGGAGACAGGAGGTCAGGGAATGGAGGAGAGGAGGAAGATCCACTGTCACAGGCAGCTTGGAGACGAATTGAGAGGCATGACATAGTGGCTTGGGATGGAAGGAGAAGCTATGCCCTTGGGGTTTGAGTGGAGGGAAGGATGCACCAGGCGAAAGTCTGCACCCTGTGAGACCCACAGCCCCTTCCCTCCTCCTACCTCTGCCCTGCTCCCAGCACTGCAGCAGCCAGGCATGTCCATGACTGGAGACTGGAGACTTCTCTGTAGGACGCTACCTGCACCAGAGGAAAGACCTACAGAAACCGGCAGTGGGGAGTCTCAGGTGGAACAGCCCCGGGTGCCACGCGATCATCCCACAGTGACACCTCCCACCATAGCCCCCACCTCCTCTGCGCACAGAGCCCCCATCGGCTGACTGGTGCCTCCTCATTAAACATGAATGGACAGCCGGGGACTACCAGACACTAAAGAAAGCTTGCAGTAATTACCACGGAGAACAAAACAAGGTAACAGAAACAAAGAAACATGGGGGAAAACAGGTAATGTAGAGAGAAGAAAATTTTGCAAGAAAATAAAACTCCTATAATCAGAATAACACTGAAAGAATCAAAAGGAGATATTACACTAATGAAACAAGAACAGGTAATGGGGCAGCCCAAGTGGCTCAGCGGTTTAGCGCCGCCTTCGGTCCAGGGCGTGATCCTGGAGACCTGGGATCGAGTCCCACGTCAGGCTCCCTGACATTTATAAATGAATAAATAAAATCTAAATAAATAAATAAATAAATAAATAAATAAATATTAAAAAAGAACAAGCGATGATTCTGTTGTTGCTGTTGTTAAATATTTCATTTTTTTATTCATGAGACACAGAGAGAGAGAGAGACAGAGACACAGGCAGAGGGAGAAGCAGGCTCCATGCAGGGAGCCCGACGTGGGCCTCGATCCTGGGACTCCAGGGTCACGCGCTGGCCTGAAGGGAGATGCTCAACTGCTGAGCCCCCCGGGGGCTTTGAAACTGACAATCAGAGAACAGGAAAAGAGCTCTTGGAAATTAAGGCTAGTCAAAACGAGAAATTCAGTATATTGGAAATACAGCCAAGGAACTCTGCCATAAAGTAGGGATGGAAAAAAAAAGAAATAAACTAGAGAGGAGAGAAGATTAAAATAATAATAACAATAATAGGAGGTTCAAGCCAGGAATTCTAACATCCAAGTAATCAGAATTTGAGGAAAAAATTAGAAATTTTTAGAACAGAGAGAAAACAAAGGGGAAAACATTGTCAAAGAAATAATTGAAAATTCCAGATTGAAGGTGTCCCAGGTCAATGAATAGTAATTTTCATTATGAAATGTTAGAACCTCAAAGGAAAAGGGAAGATCCTAACACACTTGAAGAAGAGAGAGAGAGAGAGAGCTCACCCGGAGTAGAAATCAAGTAGCACCAAACTCCTGGATTCCACCAAATGCCAGAAGGTAGAGCAGGGATTTCAAAATTCTAAGAGAAATGATTTTCAGCCTAGATTTTTATATCTCCTACTAATTGCACATGGAAGTGAAAAGGGGACATTTTCCCTCAGAGACAGAAGAGGATAATCTGGGACCCAGAGAGTAGAGACAACACCTGGGAGCAGTGGGGGCAAGTATGAACACAATGGCTGTGGGCCTGTCCTGGGATCATCCACCCAGAAGGGAGGTGAGGATGGGGTCTCCAAGAGAAAACGTGACACAGGGAGAACTGGGAAAAATATCCATACATATGTAAAAGCTCTATGGATATTTTTTAATGGTGATTTTTATTTCTATTTTTTCATCTTTTTAAAGACTTTATTTATTTCAGAGAGAGAGGAAGAAGGAGCCAGGGAGTGGAGGGAGAGGTAGAAGCAGGCTCCCCACGGAGAGCAGAGAGCCCAACATGGGGCTTGATCCCAGGACCCCAGGATCACAACCAAAGGAACCGATTGAGCTACCCAGGTGGCTCTACTGGTGATTTTTAAAAATTAGAAAACAAAGCAAATGAAAAAAAAAAAAAAAAAAAAAGAATGTAGTGGATTGAATGGTAGGCCCCAAAAAGATATGTCCACGCAGGGACGCCTGGGTGGTTCAGTGGCTGAGCGTCTCCCTTCGGCTCAGGGTGTGATCCCAGAGTGCCAGGATCAAGTCCCACATTGGGCTCCTGCATGGAGCTTGCTTCTTTCTGTCTCTGCCTGTCTCTTTCTGTGTCTCTCATGAATAAATAAATGAAATCTTAAAAAAAAAAAAAGACATCCATGCACTAACTGTAAAGAACTGTGAGTATGGCCTTGTTTGAAGAAAAGATCTTTGCAGATGTAATTAAGTGAAGGATCTCAAGATGGGATCATCCTGAATTATCTAAATTGGGCCTCTTTCCCATGACAAGCTATCTTCATGAGGTACTCATGGATGAGAGGCAAGAGGGGGAGAAGGCCATGCGACCACAGAAGCAGAATGAGAGCAATGTGGCCGTGAGCCAAGGAACACCTGAAGCTCCCAGGAGCTAGAGGAGACAAGGAAGGACTCTCCTCGAGAGCCTTGGGAGGGAGCGTGGCCCTGCCAACACCTTGCTCTCCTACTTGCGGTTTCCAGAACTGTGAGCTGATACATTTCTGTGATTTTAAGCCACTCAGTTTGTGGTGATTTGTTAAGGCAGCCCCAGGAAACTAATACACAGAGTAAGCTTAATTTCAGGAAAAGCTGAAAGATATACAAAAAAGAAAGTAATCAGAATATGCGATTTGGCTCCAAAATGAGTATCTTCATGTATATGTATTACCTTAATTACACACAAAAATTAATTTTAAAAGAACAAATGACAGAAAACATTTTTCAACATATACAACAAACACTAATAAAAGCTAAACAAATATTTGTTTAATTTTGAATTAGCTGTTAAGGTAGAAGAATTATAAATCATGAAAAAGGAAGATAGCATAAAGGAAAAATAGGGAAAGATAATAAATAATTCAAAGAAAAATAAATATAAGCGGTGATAAAAATGAGTAAAATAATTCTCATTAATGATTTAAGAAAAACAATTTTTTTAAAAAGGAGCACAGGGCAGCCCAAGTGGCTCCACGGTTTAGTGCCGCCTTCAGCCCAAGGTATGATCCTGGAGTCCCGGGATCGAGTCCCATGTTGGACTCCCTGCATGGAGCCTGCTTCTCCCTCTGCCTGTGTCTCTGCCTGTGTGTGTGTGTGTGTGTGTGTGTGTGTGTCATGAATAAATAAATAAAATCTTAAAAAAAAATAAAAAGCACAATTTTTTCCCACCACTTGGCAGAAATTTAAAAGACTGAACATATCCAATATTGTTCAGGGTAGGGGAATCAATAACTCTTATCTACTGTTAGTGGGAGTTCAGAACGGAACAACCTTATCAGAAAGCAGTCTGGCAGAACTAGCAAAATGTAAAATGTGCTTGACCTTTGTCCTATTAATTCTGTTTATAAGCCTTGATCCTATAGAAATAAGCTTTAAGTTTTATACAAGGATATTCAGGTCAGCAACATCTCTAATAGCAACAAACTGGGGGAGAAAATGAAATAGCCATCAAAAAATTAATGTTTAGGGCAGCCCTGGTGGCTCAGCGGTTTAGTGCTGCTTTCAGTCCAGGGCCTGATCCTGGAGACCCGGGATCGAGTCCCGTGTCGGGCTCCCTGCATGGAGCCTGCTTCCCCCTCTGCCTGGGTCTCTGCCTGTCTCTCTCTCTCTGTGTGTCTCTCATGAATAAATAAAAAAAAATCTTTAAAAAAAGCCTTTCCTTTAAAAAAATTAATGTTTAAATATAAAGTATTTTAGATTTGTAATATGGAACACTATGTGGTGTCAAAAATGAATGAAGGAGTCTTAAATGTACTGATATCCCAGGATATCCATGATATGTTTTTGAGTGAAAGAGGAAGAAGAACAAAACAATAGAATCTAATTCCATTTTTACAAAGAACTATGAGGTGTTTATGCACATGCATGTGTACTTGTGTATATTAGAAAATAGACTGGAAAGATATTTACCAAAAACTCCCTCTGGAGAGTAGGAGCAGGAGAAGAGAGTAAGGGAGGGCACTTTCACCTTTTATTTTATATTTCAATATTTTTCTAATTCCTATGATACAGGACATTTTGCCTCTGAAATAAAAGAGAAATATAATTTCATTTAAGTGTCCGAAAAAAAATTTTTTTTCTGATTTTAAAATTAACTGTTGTGGCTTAAAATGTGTCTTCAAATTCTTTGTCACTTCTCCACTCAAAATGTGGAAACTAATTTCCCACCCTTTGAATGAGGGCTGGACTAAGTGACTCACTTCTAACAGAGAGATTGTGGCGGAAGCGTGGCTATGTGACTTCTGAAGCTAGATCATGTGAAGGATAGAGTGAATGCTCTCTCTGATTGTTTGCTCTCAGGGAGGCCAGCCACTGCATGCCTTGGGGACACGGGAAAGGACCACAGTGGAGAGGGATGGAGGCCTCCCACCAACAACCAACCCTGACTCGCCAGCCAGCTCCTCCGGCCCCAGTCCAGCCTTCAGATGGCTGCAGCCCCTGCTGACATCTGACTGAACCTCATGAGAAACCCAGCACCGCAACTGCCAGCTACACTGTACCTAAATTTCTGGCCTACAGAGAAGGCAAGAAATGAAACATATTTATTGTTGTCTTGTGCCACTAAATTTTGGGGTGATCTGCTCAATAGCAGGAAATACTAATGCCTGTACCAACCTCCCTGGGGAGGGTGAAGTGTGAAAATGAAGTAAAAGAGGAAACTTTTGTTTTCTTACTTTTCACATTTTTACTTTGTACATTCCAGGCCTGTCTAGATTTTTTTTTTTAGTCTTTTATATTTAAATAAAGGCTTAGAAATAAAGTGAGGCTTAAATGTATTTTTAAAACATTCTTTTCCTGAGGCACCTGGATGGCTCAGTGGTTGAGCATCTGCCTTCAGCTCAGGGTGTGATCCTGGGGTCCTGGGATTGAGTCTAACATTGGGCTCCCTGCATGGAGCCTGCTTCTCCCTCTGCCTGGATCTCTGCCTCTCTCTGTGTGTCTCTCATGAGTAAATAAATAAAATCTTAAAAAAATTTTTTTTTAATTCTTTCCCTGATTTTTAAAAGTAACACTAATGAGAAAGGACAAAGCTGCAGGCCTGACACTACCCAACCTCAGCCCTCACTAGAAAGTGGTGATAACTGAGACCAACAGAGCACTAGAGCAGAACAGGGAGCCCAGAAATAGACACATACAAGTACAGTCAACAGATCTCTGACAGAGGAGCAAAGGCAATGAATACACTCTTTTCAACAAATGCTGTGACAACAGGACAACCACATGCGAAAACAAATCTAGACACTGACCTTATGCCCTTCACAAAAAGGGACTCAAAATGGATCACAGACTTAAACGAAAACACAAAACTATAAAACATTTGGAGATAACATAGGAGAAAACCTACATGACCTTGGGTTTAATAATGAGTGTTTTAGGTACAACACCAAAAGCACAATCCAGGAAAGAACAATATTGATGTTAGACTTCATTGTAATTAAAAACTTCTGCTCTGCAAAAAATACTGTTAAAAGAGTAGAAGGACAAGCCATAGACTGGGAGACAATACTTTCAAGACCTATGTGCCATAAAGGGCTGTGTCCAAAATACACAAAGAATTCTTGAAACTCAGCGATAAGAAAACAACTAGGTTAAAAAATGGTCAAAAGACCTAAACAGACACCTCACCAAAGATGATCTACAGATGTCAAATAAGCATATGGAAACATGCTTACCATCACATGTGATCATTGAATTGCAAATTAAAATGAGCTCCTACTCTTAGAGATACGTATCAGAGCGGCTAGCATCCAAAACACTGACTACGGCAAACGCTGGAGAGATCGCGGACCAACAGGAACTCTCATTAGTTGCTGGTGGGAATTTATTTTTTTTTTTTAAATACTTTTTTTTTTTTAATTTTTATTTATTTATGATAGTCACAGAGAGAGAGAGAGGCAGAGACACAGGCAGAGGGAGAAGCAGGCTCCATGCACCGGGAGCCTGATGTGGGATTCGATCCCGGGGCCTCCAGGATCGCGCCCTGGGCCAAAGGCAGGCGCCAAACCGCTGCGCCACCCAGGGATCCCTGCTGGTGGGAATTTAACGCGGCCACTCTGGAAGGCAGTTTGGCAGCTTCTTAGAGAATTTATTCAAATGGGTTAAAAAGTTCTATCTTGGGGACCCCGGGTGGGGCAGCGGTTTAGCGCCGCCTTCAGCCCAGGGCCTGATCCTGGAGACCCGGGATCAAGTCCCACCTCGGGCTCCCTGCATGGAGCCTGCTTCTCCCTCGGCCTGTGTCTCTGCCTCTCTCTCTCTCTCTCTCTCTCTCTGTGTCTCTCATGAATAAATAAATAAAATCTTTAAAAAAAAAAGTTATATCTTTGGGACTCCTGGGTGGCTCAGTTGGTTAAGTGTCTGCCTTTGGCTTAGGTCATGGCTGGGGTCTTGGGATTGAGTCCCACATCAGGCTCTCTGCTCAGTGGGAGCCTGCTTCCCCCTCTGCCTGCCATTCCCCCTGCTTGTGCTCTCTCTCTCTCTCTCTCTGACAAATAAAATCTTTTTTAAAAAAGTTATATCTTGGATAGCCCGGGTGGCTCAGCAGTTTAGCGCCGCCTTCAGCCCAGGGCATGATCCTGGAGACCCGGGATCGAGTCCCACGTCAGGCTCCCTGCAGGGAGCCTGCTTCTCCCTCTGCCTGTGTCTCTGTCTCTCTCTCTCTCCCTCTCTGTGTCTCTCATGAATAAATAAATAAAATCATTTTAAAAAAAGTTATATCTTCACAAAACCTACACACAAATGTTTACAGAAGTTTAATTCATAATTGCCAAAAACTAGAAGCAACCAAAATGTCCTTTAATTAGGTGAATGAATTAAAAAAAAAAACTGAGTTACATTACACAATAAAATATTACTCAGTGATAAAAAGAAATGAGCTATCAAGTCACCAAAAGGCACAGAGAAAACGTCAATGCATATTGCTTAGGGAAAGAGGTGAGTCTGAAAAGGCTTCTATCCCGTCCGATTCTGAAACTATGATGTTCCAGAGAAGGCTAAACACGAGAAAGAACAAGAAGACCAGTGATTGTCAAGAGTTCAAGGGCTGGGGGATCCCTGGGTGGCGCAGCGGTTTGGCGCCTGCCTTTGGCCCAGGGCGCGATCCTGGAGACCCTGGGATCGAATCCCACGTCGGGCTCCCGGTGCATGGAGCCTGCTTCTCCCTCTGCCTGTGTCTCTGCCTCTCTCTCTCTCTCTCTCTCTCTCTCTCTGTGACTATCATAAATAAATAAAAATTAAAAAAAAAAGAGTTCAAGGGCTGGAGGGGAAGAGGTGTGAATAAAGGGGAGCACAGGAATTTCTGACGCATTATTCTCTATGACACTATAATGGTGGATACACATCATTATCATTTGCAAGAGCTCATACAACTGCACAACACGATGGGTGGTGAATCCCAATCTAAACCATGGACTTCAGGTAATAGTAAGATATCAATACTGGTTCATCACTTGTAACGAACCTGCTGCAGAAATGTGAGACACTGATAGAGTGGGGAGGGACATGGGAACCTCAGTATCATCCACTCAGTTTCCTAGAAACCTAAAACTGCTCTACAAAATACAGTCTATTAATCTTTTAAGCAACACTAATCAATTGACGGGAAAGTAGAAATAAAATAATATAGCCACCCGTAGTCTCAGCAGAGAGACCCTCACTGTTGACACTTGGGCATAGTGACTTCCAGTCCTTTTTCCAGTCTTTTTTTCCAATGTCTATGTCCGTGCCATTTTTTCCAAAGAGCTGAAATCATTCTGCTAAATCCATTCTGAAGGTTTATGGTCTAGTTTTAGTTTGGATTTTTAACTGCAAAGAAAGTAGCACATATAAAACATCAGTGATACCAAAAACAGATCTGAGAGGGGCCAGTTGCCATGGAAATGATTGAAAATAAATTTCACTTCACACTACACCCTGCTAATGTACTGACCAGAAAGAAGGAGAAATATTTGGAGTAACAGACGGGCAGCCAAGATAGCTTCTAATCGAGAAGAAGGAAAACACATGAACCTAGTGAGGTTCCAAAGAGGCCAGTAGTATCGCCCCGCAATTTCATTAATTATGCTGTCTCAGCAACCACCCCCATGGAGGGAGAGAGCACCCAGGAACGGGGACGGGAGTAGACTCCCTGCTTCCCCCGACAGTTTGACAGCCAAACAGCCAGCAGGTCTCCCTCCGGATGTGGGCTTGTCTCTGCAGTTGGTGCAAGGCCAGGAAACACATCACTCCTCCCCTCCAGTGGAGATGCTCCAAATGTTTAGCAAGCTGCAAGGCCCAGGCGCCAAGTGGTGGTTTGGACGCTGTATGGACGGGCCCTTAGCACTGGAGTGGGTCCTGGGGGCACCCCCTCCTACACCGTGGGTCAACCCTTTAGATGCTGCGTCCCGCGCAGTCTGGGGGTTCTGGGGGATGGTCTCAGGACGCCGGAGTTTAGGGGGTGCTCAGGGAGCTCGGAGGAGTGACTTCTCCAACAGAAGACTTTTAACATATGCGAGTCTAAGGAGGCCGGAGTAGCGCGAACCAACTGAACCCTGAACTTTCTGCAATGGTGTTTTTATGAAAGACACGAGTGTTTAGAACCCATGTCAGGGGCAGCCCTGGAAGGAGAGAGCAGAGCCACTGGCTCAGTCGGACGGCCGGGCACGGCTCCCCGCCCCAGAAACAGCCCCGCCGCAGAGCTGGCCAGATGCAGTCCTCCCCAGCCCTCCGTGGTCACCCTGAATGACACAACCACCCCCCTCCCCGGTTTCCTCTGTAAAATGGGTATAAGCGTGCTTCTCTCACGGGGTTATGATAAGGACCACATTAGGGAAGTCGCCTGCGGGGCTCAGCAGAAGGCCTGGCACAGAGCAAGCGCTCCCACCGCCGGGGGTGCTTGTGCTGCGGTTCTTTTTCTTTGCTAGCACAGAGGATGTCCTCATTTCCCTTTCCCCATCCAGATTCCAGTGTGGACGCCGGGCCACCGTTGCCGTAAGAAGCCAAGGTCCCCGAAGTGTGAAATATCAGCCAGTGATCTCTTCCCTGGGGCGCCCTTGGAACAGCCACGAACTCCGTACTCCGGAGGGGAGCAAAGCTACCAGTTACGGACGCTCTGGGGAACAGCATCCCATCCGAGAGCACAAAGATTTAGGATCAGGGTTGCCAAGCATCCTCTAGGCCCAGGAAGACCAGAGTTACGCACTGGTCCTCTCGTTACGACCGAAGACGCCTTTTCCAAATGGTGCACAGTGTACCTGCTGTTTATGCTCCTCCTTTAAGCTCAGTTAATGGATCCATGTTTTCCTTTGAAAAAAATTTACTACAAAGAAAACTAGAGCTAATCAACCTAAATCTGTCCCCATCTCCCACAGATGACAATGGTTAACATTTGTTATATTTGCATCCTATTTTAAAAAAAGAAATAAAATCTGACATGCAAAATTAGCATCTATTTCCTTCCGTGCTTTCACACCTATGTCCTACCACTCTCCCAGTCACTGTTACAAATTTAATCTATATCCAGTCTGGTTCTACTTTATCCTTTGTTTGAGCTAAATGTTCCTGGTAGCTGTTTTTTTTTTTTTTTTTTTTTTTTTTTTTTTTTAACAGAAAGAAAATAAGGGCCCCTGGGTGGCTCAGTCGATTAAGCATCTGCCTTTGGCTCTGGTCATGATCCCAGGTTCCAGGGACTGAGCCCCGCTCTGTGGGAGCCCCGCTCCCCTACTGTTTGCTCAGTGGGGAGTCTGCTCCTCCCTCTCCCCCTGCCTCTCCCCTCTGCTCATGCTCTCTTTCTCTCTGTCAAACAAATAAACCTAAAAAAAGAAAAGAGGAAACATGGAAAATGTGCTAAGTGAAAACGCCTCTGTGAGGAGGGGCTTTCAGGCCTCTGCAGCCAGGACACGCCCACTCACCTGCTCCAGGAATAGTGCGCTCCTTGTAGGTGACGCTTATTGACGGGTGGCCTTGCAAACTCACACCGTGTAACAGCTGGAAAGCTGCGCAGACCCCTAGAAGGCCATCTACTGAACTCCAAAAGGCTCACCTGGGTCCAGGTGCGTGAAAGAGCCCACCACGAAGTCCAGCGTGGACACAGCCAGCAGGAAGAGCAGCAGCAGCTGGAGGCGGATTATCCATTTGACACCTGCTAGGTTAATCCCCAGCAAGGCCAGAAGCACCGCGACTGAAATTCCTCGCACCGCCCAGATACTCCTGAGGCTCAGCAAGTCAGAGATGGACTCAGCAAAGCCGGTGATGTACATGGCCCCTGCAACACACTAACACGCGATTCGAGATGAAGGAGTTGGCAAGAGAACAGAGCGTCAGGAACCCACTGGCCACGGCTGCCCGCCGTGGAGGGCCCCCCTCAGCCCTGTCAGGGCTCAGCACTGGGAGCCACCGGGGGAGGTCAGGGAGCCCTTCCTGCCCACGACCCCTGCCTCAGGCCCCATTTCTTCTCATCTACTTCACCACCACCATCCTGAGGGGGGCACGAACGCCAGTTAGCGGTAACTAAGATGAGAAGATCACGGGAAGAAGGCGATGGGACCCTGGGCCGCACAGCACTCTGAACCTCTCTGTCCGAGTTATTCAAGAGCTAAACACAGATGGGCGCCTGGGGGGCTCAGTTGGTTAAACGTCTGCCTTCAGCTCAGGTCATGATCTCAGGGTCCTGGGATCGAGCCCCGCGTAAGGCTCCCTGCTCAATGGGGAGTCTACTTCTCTCTCTCCCTCTGCTCCTCCCCTCGTTCATGCTCTCTCTCTCTCTCTCAAATGAATAAACAAAATCTTTTTTTTTTTTTTTAAAGAGCTAAACATAGAACAGAAGCACATAGCAGGTCCTGTCTCGGGGCCTTAGAAAAGCACTGAAGTACAAATCCCCAGTTTTTGTCCATTTCTTTGTAGGTCACTATTTTTTTTTTTAATTACCTAAAATTTAGAATAAGAAAAAAAAAGTGGGCAGCACATCCTTTCAATGTCATCTTGAATAAAGGCTACCCAAGGACCATCTAGGTGAATGTACTTAGTTCTACTCATTGTTTATTGATTAAACGTGTTAAGTGTCCCAGACTTTGTGAAGTTACTGTCAATTTATAGATTTCTTTCCAGCAGAGATGCATAATAACTTCTGTCCAGTGGAACAAATAACCCAAAAGATTCAGGTTTGCTGTCCTGTAGGACATTAACCAGTTTCGTTCGGCAATCTTATCCTGACATTTATTTATGAAACTGCTTAACCAGGAACTAGGTAATCAATACCTACTTCCTCAACTGCTCTTTAACATCTTACTGGCTCTTCCTCCATTACTTAATAAGTTAAATAAAACCTTTGGCACATGTATATATTATATTTGCCTGAAAGTCATGATTTTACCTTTTTAAAAATATTTAAAACTCAATTTCAAATAAATATTTGAAAATAACAGCAACCTCACTCTCTGTAATTCCTCAGCCACCTTCTTTCCATCAGCTTCCATCCTCCCCCTCCCCCCACCCAGGCCAGCGGGTCACAGTCATCACTGCACTCTGCTGCCCATTGTTCTCTCAGGGAACAAATTCTGCTCTGGCCTCAGTCATATTCCTCCTTCTTCGTGAAGCCTTTCCTCATCCTCCTTTTCTAAATAAATATTATGCTACTACCAATACCATGCAATTAATCATCTGGTTCCATAATCTATTCTTATTTCATGCATATAAGTCTTTCCTCTGCCCCAAGCCACCAAGAATGCAAACATCCTAAAAACAAAAATTTCTATGCTGATTGCATTCTTCAAAGGCCCTGCATCTGCTAACTATATTGCAAGCATTCAATAAATACTTTCTGATATGTTGGTTGTATGAAAAGTGTTCTGTGGGGGGCACCTGGGTGGCTCAGTGGTTGAGCGTCTGCCTTTGGCTCAGGTCGTGATCCCAGGATCCTGGGATTGAGTCTCACACTGGGCTCCCCACGGGGAGCCTGCTTCTCCCTCTGCCTGTGTCTCTGCCTTTCTGTCTGTCTCTCATGAATAAATAAATAAAATCTTAAAAAAAAAAAAAAAAAGAAAAAGAAAAGTGTTCATCGGAGCAGACACCATTAATTTCCAGCTCCTTTAGGTAAAGACCAGAAGGGCAATGTAATTTCTGTATCAGAGACAAGCTCACAAGGGAGGCCCCATTCTTCAGTGAGATTAGCTCATTTTGCTACTAGACATACCATCATTGTCAGTGTTCCCCAAACTTACAGTAGGCATTTCTGACTATATTTGGGTGAGGGGGGAAACCCAATAAATGTAGGAGGAAGACAATCATCTCTGAGAGGGAGATGAGAGAGAGACATTTGCGATTTCCTGCATTCACCTCACGACTCAAACTTACTCTTGACGAAATACCAAGAGAGTGTGCTGGTGATAACGATGCTGCTATTCCATCAATATGCGGCCAGGTCAACTGGACTCCTCATGGTCAGATATATCGGAGTTGAAAAAAACAAATGACAACAATACAGTGATGATCATCACCTTCCCAGGTGTCTGATGTCTCAAACACGCAGAGGGTGACCCCAGAACTTGAATACAACCATTTGCATCAGGAGCTTCCCAATCGAGTGTTTGCTTTTCTAGCTGGCGAACACAGAATTTGTTCACATGAAGTGGGCCAAGCACTAAAGGCTGCCTTTTGTTTCCAGTAGAGCCCCTCTCTCAGACTTATACCTAAAATCAAAGATGCCAGGAACAAAACAAAAAGGAACACCCTCTGGAGGCTGTGTGCAAGGGCAAGGTGGTTAGGATTGTGGACTGTGAAAGCAGACAAGGGCCCAGTCCTGTGGCCCCCAGTCCCAGCTGTGGAACTTGGGAAAGTTAGTTTTAAGCTCTCTGTGCTTCATTTCCTCAACTGTGAAACACACATAATAGTAGTACTTGCTTCAGAGGTTATTGTGAGGATTAAATGAGATAATTCATGTAAGGTCCTAGAAGAGTAATAGCCGGCTCATAGCTGAAGTTACAGAGATACTGGCTATTGGCATTATCATTCTTTTTTTTTTAAGGGTTTTTTTTAAAATTTTTATTTATTTATGATAGTCACACATTGAGAGAGAGAGAGAGGCGGAGACATAGGCAGAGAGAGAAGCAGGCTCCATGCACCGGGAGCCCGACGTGGGATTCGATCCCGGGTCTCCAGGATCGCGCCCTGGGCCAAAGGCAGGCTCTAAACCGCTGCACCACCCAGGGATCCCGGCATTATCATTCTTACTTTACCGTTCTGAGCTACTGAAGAAGAGGAGACAGTAGTTAGCCACGAATTTCATGAAATATTTTGCTGCCGATCAGGGAACCTAGGCGGTATAGTCAGATGAGCAACCAACTGTTGGTTGCAGCTCAGGTCATGATCTCAGGAATGTGGGATCAAGTCCCACATCTTGGCTCTGCGCTCACCAGGGAGTCTGGCTGAGATTCTCTTTCTCTCTCTGCGCCTCCTACATTCTCTTTCTTTCTAAAATAAATAAATAAACCTTAAAAATAATACCTCGTTAATGCTAACTACATGATGGTAAATGCCACCGGAAACTTGCAAAGTAAGTTGTAGGTAAGTATTCTTAAACCAAAGAGACCTACTTTGAGGGAAAACAGTAATAGCCTCAAATTAAATTGTCTTCTCAAAATCTAAGAGCTTGGAGATAAGAGGTGAGGGTATTGATGGAATGTGGGTAAGTAAGAACGTTATAGAGATTTCATATTTGGTAGGTGGATGAACATAGGAAGTAATCCTGCTTGGTTGGAAACTATAGGAAAAGTATAATTATGGCTTTTCTAAGGGTGGACTGTAACTATTCTCAGAACAAAAAGCACAGTAGAACTTCTAAATCAACAAGAAGAGACAGAAATAAATTTGAGCCACGCTGGCAAAATAAGACGTTTGTTAAATTTCAAATTATCTAGAAAATAATGAAAAAGAGAATAATGTATTCTAAAACTTGTATTCTTTTTTTTTAAGATTTTATTTATTTATTCATGAGAGACACAGAGAGAGGCAGAGAGAGAGAGAGAGAAAGAGAGAGAGAGAGAGAGGCAGAAGGAGAAGCAGGCTCCATGCAGGGAGCCCGACGTGGGAATCAATCCCGGGTCTCCAGGATCAGGCCCTGGGCCGAAGGCGGTGCTAAACCGCTGAGCCCCCCAGGCTGCCCTAAAACTGGTATTCTAATCCTGCATTCAGAAGGGGGGAAAAGGTATAACCCTAAGTATTTCTATTATTTGAAAAAGGCAGAAAAAAAATAAAATATTTAAGATGTGATTTTTTTTAAAGATCAATATAAATAGAAAGATAGCAGGAAGAGGTATTGAATAAAAGAAAATATGAAATAACAAAGGATAAAGAAAATAAAAGCTGATCCTTTAAGGGGCACCTGGCTGGCTTAGGTGGAGCATGCGACTTTTCATCTCAGGGTCTTTTGAGCCCCATGCTGAGTGTAGAGATTATTTAAAAATAAAATCTTAAAGAAAGTAAAAATAAAAGTTGAACCTTTAAGAGGTAAATAAAATGTATAAACACCTGGCAGTCTGATCAAGAAAAGAAAAAAATGAAAAAAATACAGATTTTAGCAATGAGAAAAGAAATACAGCTACTCTTACAGGAGAGCGTAAATGCATGAATACAGAAGATGAATGTGCCGTGAATTATGATACGTTCATATTACGCAATGTTAAGCTACTAGTTAAAAAGCACAGGTTGAAACCACTGACCTCAAGGAATATCTGCGAATCATTGTTAAGTGAGAAATAGAAGCCACAGAACAGAGTATGAACTCTGTCCCCATTTTTGTAAAAACAAGCAAGCCCTTCAGCAGTCATAAATTCACGCACGTGAGCACAGGGAAGGTGCTGGAAGACGATGGTAGGTGTTCACACCGGTGACCTCAGGACCCAGAGGGAAACAGCTTTTCTCTTTACATTATCTCTGGCAGGTTGACTTGTTACAATGAACATCATTTTCTAACTTTATTTTTAATTTATTCATGAGAGACACAGAGAGAGGCAGAGACCCAGGCAGAGGGAGAAGCAGGTTCCATGCAGGGAGCCCGATGCGGGACTTGATCCCGGGACCCCGGGGTCATGCCCTGGGCCAAAGGCAGGTGCCCAACTGCTGATCCACCCGGGCATCCGTCATTTTCTAACTTTAAAAGAATTTTATAAAGGAAAACTAAAACCAAACACGGAGAGTGCAATTCGGTCTGTGCAAAGCTCCTCTGGGCGCCGGGACAAAGGCGCCGCTGGCCACATGCGGGCGCCAGGACGCGACCTGCTTAACGTATGAACACCTGCCCTTGCTGTCATTTTTAAGCATTTGTATCACCTCCTGTAGTCAGTACAGCCATCCTTCCCCCTCTTCGTTCTCCGCAGAGAAGCTTCCAGCCCTCCAGCACGGAGCGGGGCCGTCCCCCCCGCCATCTGATGGAGAGAGGGGACCTTTCGGGGCGCCTCCACCCCGAGGTATTTCTGATACAGCCACCGCACCTCCACAGTCACGGGCAGCTTGCCTGGCAGCTCGGGGTGCCCGGTGCCCTCCGCCTCCTCCCCCGGCTTGACATCTTGTTAAGTTTCCCGCTGCCTGACTCCCCAGTGAGCTCCTACAACCAGACCCCCACCCGCATGGTGCCCCCCACAGCCCCCGGCCCCCAGCACAGCGGGGAAGCCAGAGCCCAAAGCTTGCAGACACAGCGATGCAAGCTCAAGGGGTCTCCTCGGTGTCCGGGGGAAGCCACCCCAAAGAAGCCCCCAGCCCAAGTGAGTGGGGCTGAGCCAGGAGCAGCTGTGGGTTGCTGTTTGCCCAGCTGGCCCAGGGGGTCTGGCCCACGGGGCAGGCCAGCCACCAACACCTCAGAGACACGAGAGGGAAGGATTTGGGAAGATCCCGGGCAATGGAAAGACTTTGTGACTTTAAAAATTTCTTCTAAAACTTTTTAAAAAGTTTTATTTTTAAGTGATCATCACACCCAGCGTGGGGCTCTAATCCACAACCCCGAGGTCAAGAGCCACATGCTCTACCGACTGAGCCAGCCAGGTGCCCCTATATTTTCTAAATCTCTATGCCTAAAACAAGGGTCAGCAAACTCCAACCTGCTGAACAAATTCTGCTCACTGCCTGTTTTGGAAATAAAGTTTCACTGGAACACAGCTATGCCCAGTTTTTCACATCGTCTATCACTGTTTTTGAACTACAAGAGCAGAACTGAACAGTTGTGACAGAAATGTGTGACTCGTAAAAACTATTTACTATCTGGTCCTTTATGGCAGAAGTTTGCTGACCCCTGCTTCAGGGCCAACAGGCAATCTGCTCTGGCAATCATTAAAAATAAATGAAAGTAAAAATAATAAGGAAGAAGGAAAGGAAAGGAAAGGGAAGGGAAGGGAAGGGAAGGGAAGGGAAGGGAAGGGAAGGGAAGGGAAGAAAAGAAGAAAAGAAAAGAAAAGAAAAGAAAAGAAATGAAAAGAAAAGGAAAGGAAAGGAAAGAAAGGAAAGGAAGGAACCGGAAAGGAAAGGAAAGGAAAGGAAAAAAGCAAAGAAAAGAGAAAAGAAAAAAAGAAAAGAAAAGAACAGAGAAGTAGATAAAAAGAGAAAGCAGATAAAAAAAAGAAAGAAGAAAAGAAAAAGAAAGAAGAAAAAAAGAAGAAAGAAAGAAAAGAAAATAAAGAAAGCACACTGAATGAAAAAAAGAAAACCAACATCCCACGCAAGAAAGAAAAGAAAAGAAAAGAAAAGAAAAGAAAAGAAAAGAAAAGAGAAAAGAGAAAAGAATGTATTCACACCCTGGAATGACAAGGTTAGAGGTTAGTGAGTACCACGGAATAGGGACTCTCAGAGACTCCAACCACACCCAAGAAGAAAGATCTCGAATCAATGGCCTAATCTTTCACCTTAAGAAACTAGAAAAGGGGGACACCTGGGTGGCTCAGCGGTTTAGCATCTGCCTTCAGCCCAGGGCGTGATCCTGGGGTCCTGGGATCGAGTCTCGCGTCGGGCTCCCTGCATGGAGCCTGCTTCTCCCTCTGCCTGTGTCTCTGCCTCTCTCTCTCTCTGTGTCCCTCATGAATGAATAAATAAAATCTTAAAAAAAGAAAGAAAGAAAGAAAGAAAAGAAAGAAAGAAAGGAAGGAAGAAAGAAAAGAAAGAAAGAAAGAAAGAAAGAAAGAAAGAAAGAAAGAAAGAAAGAAAGAAAGAAAGAAACTAGAAAAGGAAGAGCAAACTAAACCGAAAGGAAGCAGGAGGAAGGAAATAATAACAACAGGAGCAGAAATAAATTGAAGACCAGGAAAACAATAGAAAAATCAACAAAATCAAAAATTGCTTCTTTGCAGTCAAGCTTTTAATTAGCCTGACTGGAAAAAAAAAAAAAAAAAAGGAGCAAAGTCTCAAATGATTAAAACTAGGAATGAAAGGAAAGACACGACTACCCATCTTACAAAAAGTAAAAGGATTATAAGGAATCTATGAACAGTCATACGCCAATAAATTATATAACTGAGACAAAATGGACAAATTCCTAGAAAGACACAAACTACCAAAACTGACTTAAGGGCAGCCTGGGTGGCTCACGGTTTAGCGCCACCTTCAGCCCAGAGCATGATCCTGGGGACCCGGGATCGAGTCCCACATCAGGCTCCCCGCATGGAGCCTGCTTCTCCCTCTGCCTGTGTCTCTGCCCCTGTGTGTGTGTGTGTGTGTGTGTGTGTGTGTGTGTGTGTCTCATGAATAAACAAATAAAATCTTTTTTATAAATAAATAAATAAATAAATAAATAAATAAATAAATAGATAATAGTTTTCTCAACCACCCGCCACCTTTTGCACTATCACAAAGGCCTTTTTCAAGCCAAGAAGTGCTTGAAAAGAGAGGCTTTTGAATGCCTGTGTCCTCGGTGTTAGGTCACCATCCCTGTGTGACCTAACATCGAGCTCCATAAGCCTCAGCACGTCCCCCCTGAGAGCTCGCGTCCACTGCGTCCACTGCGCCGCCCCCCGTTAGTGTCCCCCTTCTCATGCAGGGGCCCACACGGCTCCCAGCCTCCCCCCACAAGGCCGCAAGCTATGAAGGAGCCCAGAGCTCCAGCTCACTTGAGAGGTGCCTGCTTCCAGGGAAGCCCAGGAAGGTAAAATGTCCCTCCTTCAGCACAAAAGTGCCCCAGGGACGGGCCCACCAGCTGCCAGCCAGGCCCTGGCCACGGTCCTGCAGTCCCCTCCCTGGAACGGGCAGCAAGGATCATTCCAGGCCAGGCCCTGCCTTGCAGGGCAGATCAAGACTCCACAGGCACCAACAGTGGAAGGGAAGGAGGACCGGATGGAGGGCCAGGGCCCCAGGCAGAGGGCCAGGCTCTGCTCTGACTCCCTCTCCGAGCCCCCGTCTGCCCATCTATAAAATGGAGCAACTGGCCCACCTCGCCTCACCCCAGAACAAACGGGAACGTGCCTGAGAAGACGGCGGCTAGCGGGCAGGCAGGAGGACAGATCCTGCGTGCCGATGGCCTGTGGGCACAGCTCCCCTGCCCTGGCCGCCCAGGCTCACCTGTCCAAACACATACAGCAGCCCAATCGTGCCTCCGGTCTGCCCGCCGAGGACCGAGGAGATCATCGAGTAGACACCCCCGCTGCCAACACCACAGTGCTCCCCAACACCGATGCCGGACAGCACAGTGACGAGGGCCACCAGGACGACAAAGGACACCAGAAACATGCCCATGAGCACTCCTGTGTTTCCCTGCAACAGAACAGCAAGGAGCAAGGCGGGGGGTTAGGACAGGGGGGCCCTCCCAGGAGCACTGACCACCTCCCCCCACACCTCAGGGATGCAACAGGGGTGGGGGAGGAAGAGCTGGGCAGAGGTGGGGCACGTGGACAAAGCCAGCCCACAAGAGTAGGGCCTGGAAGAAATTCCCCAGGAAGGGCAATGGCCTTGCTTCCAACTCTTCAGTGACTTCCCATCACCAACGGGCACTCAGGGGGCCCCGCCTCACCACCCCTCTCTACCCCCCAGTCCCTCTCATCGCTGTGCCGTGGCAGGAAGTGCTCCCCCGCCCCGCCCCCTGCCCAACCCACCTTCCCACCCCCCCCCTCACTCCATCTCCTTGACAGCCACACTCAAGGCTCAGCGCTTAGGGGCTTCCTCTTCCAGGACACCAGGCCCAAGCCCAACTCAAGGGCGGGAGATTACGCGGTACTTATCATACTAGGTCCGCTTCCAAGCCCATCTTTACTTCTGGGCTGTGAGCACAGAGAGAGCGGGATGCTGTTTTATTCGGTTATGCTTTATTCAGATAGTTTCTTATTTTGTGGATTTTATATTTTTAATGACATTATATGATCACGGTTTTCTTCCTTTGTTCAGGCTTTCAAATTGTCTGCATGTGATAATATGATATCCTGCAGCAGTCTTTGAGTTTTCATACCCAAACTGCCACCCAAACTGCCACTGTAACATCTTCCAAGCTATAGGTGAGCTGCCAAAGTATTCGTTAGAGCTCCTATTCTCTATGCGAAAATCATCTGGGCATGACCTCTCCTTACACGAGTTTTATGCCACCTCCTAGAAGCTCGGTCTTATTTTTGCCATTTCACATTTTGCCTTTTTTTCCATGATCAAATACTATTTTTCAGGTCAAACTCATCTCAAAGCTGAAAAACAGAGATCATTTTCAGGGCAAAAGGATGGATTCATATGGTAGGCCGCCTCAAAGGCGACCCCTGGGGACCCCCAGCCCCTGACACACATGCTCTGTGTGATCTCCTGCCCTTGAGTTGGGGGCTTGGACCTGGTGACTCCCTTTTAATGAGCAGAGCACTGCAGAAGTGAAGGGATATCACTTCTGAGATGAGGATATAAAAAGATTGTGGGGCAGCCCGGGTGGCCCAGCAGTTTACTGCCACCTGCAGCCCAGGGCGTGACCCCGGGCCCCGGGATCGAGTCCCGCGTCGGGCTCCCTGCATGGAGCCTGCTTCTCCCTCTACCTGGGTCTCTGCGTCTCTCTCTCTCTGTGTGTGTGTGTCTCTCATGAATAAATAAATAAAATCTAATTAATTAATTAATTAATTTTTAAAAAAAGATTGTGGCTCTCATCTTGGGTGCTCTCTCGCTCTCTCAGATTGCTCATCCCGGGGAAGTCACCTACACGTAAAGAGGCAGCCTTAGGAAGAGGCCCACAGGACAAGGCCTGCCAACAACAGTGCAAGCGCTCTTGGAAGCAGACCCTCTGCTGGTAGAGCCTTCGGCTGGGATTGCAGCCCGGACAGGCTGACTGCAGCCCCAGGAGAGACTCTAAGCCAGAGACACCCAGCTGGGCTGCACCCTGGATCCCTGGACCATAGAAACTATGAGATTACACACGTTTTTGCTTTATGCTGCTAGGCATTGGAATCATTTGTACAGCAGCAATAGAAAATGGAAGCAACTTATTATATTCTCACTTTGGGGGTAGAACTGATGTGTCTGGATAGCCGTTTCTCAAAAAAAAAGAAAAGAAAAGAAAAGAAAAGAAAAGAAAAGAAAAGAAAAGAAAGAAAAGAAAAGAAAAGAAAAGAAAAGAAAAGAAAAGACAGAAAAAAAAATAGCCCAGGGAGAGGGTTAAGAAGAGGCTCTTAAAGATTTAAGAATCAAAACAGAAAAAAAAAAAAAAAAAAGAATCAAAACAGAGAGCACTTAGGGGCGCCTGGCTGGCTCAGTCGGTAGAGCGTGCAACTCTTGATCTCGAGGTTGTGAGTTTGAGCCCTATGTTGGGCATGGAGCCTAACTTAAAAAAAAATAAATAAAGAGAGCTCACCTTTTCCTCCTTCTACCATTCCATGACTATCCCCCAGGGGCCCGGCTGTCACAGGCCAACCCTTCCTCTGCCACAGCAGGGAGACTGACAGGCCTCCCTTGGACACAGGCTGCAGAGGTGCTGGGCAGTGAGGTGGCCCTTTAGGAAAGGGGCAAAGACACGGGTGGATCCCAGATGCCCGAATCTGCCAGCGGGACCAGGAGTCCGAGCTGGAGGCCTTGTGTTTTTGTAAGCGGGAGCCCCTGTAAGTTTGGGAGGGATTCTTAGCATCCACACTAGGGAGGTTGCTGACCCTCCTCTAAGCTTTCCATGTATTAATTAAAAATAAAAAAAAATTCCAGACCCACCCAGGCCATGACTAAGGCTGAACCCTGAGCTAAGGACCCAGGTTTGGAGTAGAGCAAGCGCTCAGGAGGGTCTGGCCTCACCCAGGCCTCCTCGGGGGCCTAAGAACCCCATACACCCCACTACAGCTCAGGGTTCCTGCCCCAGAATTTGCCCATGTGATGGTTAATTTTCTATGTCAGCTTGGGTAGGCTATGGTGACCATTTGTTTAGTCAAACAGTAGCCTAGATGTTGCTATAAATGTGTGGTGTTGGGGGTTTTTTTAGCTGTGATTAACATTCACAGTCAGTATTCTCCCTAACGCAGGTGGGCCTCATCCAAACTGTTGAAGGTCTTAACAGCAAAGACTGAGGCTTCCCAGCGGAGAAAGAATCCTGTGGCCAGACTGCGCCATAGAAATTCTGTGTTCCCAGCTTTTGGCCTCAAGCCTCCAGCCTCAATTCTTTTTTTTTTTTTTAATTTTTAATTTTTATTTATTTATGATAGTCACACACATACAGAGAGAGAGAGAGAGAGAGGCAGAGACACAGGCAGAGGGAGAAGCAGGCTCCATGCACCGGGAGCCCGATGTGGGATTTGATCCCGGGTCTCCAGGATCGCGCCCTGGGCCAAAGGCAGGAGCCAAACCGCTGCGCCACCCAGGGATCCCTGCAGCCTCAATTCTTACCTGAGTCTCACCTGGACTCACCAGACCCCACAATCATACATATAGGATGTCCCGTGCATCTCTTATAGGTATCTACCTCCTATTGGTATTAGCTCTGTGTCCCTGAAGAACCTTGGCTAGCACATCCCACACCTCGAATGGCCCCCTCTCTCTTGCACCTGTGCAACCGAGCTCCCCTCTGAAAGGCTGGCTGAACCATGCCTCTGCCAGGAAGCTTTCCTGGACACTTTAGCAACCCTACATTCACAGCCTGTTCCATTCCTGAGGGATTTAACGCTGCTTTGAGACCTCACCTGGATTCCTGATGTGAAATCAGCAGGGCTGTTAGCTCGCCAGGGGGAGGAACCAGGCCTTCTATTCCATAACCCCATTGGCACATAGTCGTGCCTGGAACACAGTAGGGGCTCCTCCTGACTGGCTACCCTTTTGTTTCAAGCAGCCTGTTTAGTTTACTGAAGTCCCAGGGAGAAGGCCCCACGTGAGGAGCTGAGACCCCTGCCTCAGGACATACATCTGCCTGGAAGGTCCCAAGATGCCTTCACAGAAGAAACAAAGAAGAGGCCTTTATTCCCTGTAGGGAAGAAGCAAACGGCACCCCCACAAGCTCAGGCACCTCTGACCCAGCCTGGCCATGTGCAGCCTTCCACAGAGGGTCTATGGGCAGTGGGGGAAGGCAACTGTGTGGGTGAAGGAGCTGATCCCACCTGGGGGCACCATTGCCACCAGCCTGCTCTTCGTGATCCACCTCCAGTCCCAGACACGATGTGCCCTGACTTCTGTGCTCATATTTCTCGTATTTCTGAGTTGTCATGACTTAAATCCATGGTGAGGCTTCCACTGGAGCCTCTGTCTGGGGCCCAGTTTCTCAGGATTCTCGTTTAAATAGCAATGCTAACTATTCGGTGTCCTTGCTTCTCATCTCCTGTTTCTGGAGCATCCGTGCTTCAGAAACCTGTTGCCTGCGCTGTGGGATGCTCAAGAGTGCAGAGCTCTCCGTGTCACAGGCTCACGAGAAACTCCAGGGCCACCAGCTCATCACTCACCACCAGCCAGCCAGTCCTCAGGAAGAGGACAACCCCAAAAATGTTGATCATGCAGGACGTGAACACGCCATCCCAGGTCCCAAACAGCACTGGCTCCCACACGAACAGCCGGCTCCTCCACCAGGGCTGGGGCTGGGCCAGCGCCCCCTGAAAACAGAGCACCTGGAACTCAGCCAGCTGCTGCACCGCAGAGGGCCAGAGAGGGGAAGTGAAGGGAGGCAGGGCAGGAGGGGGGGGGGGGACTCAGCTTGAAACTCCATCCACCTTCCTTTGCAGGGCACGCACGTGTGTGCACGCTCGCTCAGAGGCCTGGGATTGTTTCTGCCCAAGGCTCACTGGGCTCTTCCGACAGGGACTCCTATCAAAGGGCAAGGACTAACTGGCCAGTGCGCCCTTTCCTTCTGGCCGCTCAGGAGCTACTCCCCCCAGCCTCCTCGCAGGGAGGTGTGGCCACGGGCCTGAGCTCTGGCCCCCAGAAGGTGGGGAGAAGGCTGGTGTGTCACGTCTCCGAGAGCGTGGGACTCTAGGTTCCGGCTCAGGCCGCGGTCACGAGCTCTGGGGAAGGCCACCAGCAGTACCCCCGTCCCACAGGGGACAGCAGCTTCCAGCAGTGACTAATCTTCGGGTGGACTGACTTTGCACTTTCTTCCCCCCCCAACCCCAACAACCCGCCAGGGGCCAGGCATTTCCAGCAGAGGGGCTGCTACTGAGTCTCCTCTGCTGGAAATGCCTGGCCCCTGGTGTCACAGCGACCTCCAAGCCCCTTCCAGCCCACTCCCCAGGATTCTAGGGCATCACCTGGCGGTTGCTTAGAACCAGAGGCTAATAGGTGGTTAAACAAATGCCTTCCTTATTTTTCCAATGCAAAAATAACCGAGGCGCTTTAACAAAACACTCCAGTGGAAACTCTTTACTGAAACAACTAAACCTTGTGGAGAAAATTTTTTTTAAAGATTTTATGTATTTCTTCATGAGAGACACAGACAGAGAGGCAGAGACACGGGGAGAAGCAGGATCCATGCAGGGAGCCTGATGTGGGACTCGATCCCGGGACTCCAGGATCACGCCCTGAGCCAAAGGCAGGCGCTAAACCGCTGAGCCACCCAGGGATCCCCACCTTGTGGAAATATTAAAATGGCTTAAAGAGGGCAGCCCGGGTGGCCCAGTGGTCTAGCGCCACCTCTGGCCCAGGGCCTGATCCTGGAGTTCCGGGATCGAGTCCTGCGTCGGGCTCCCTGCATGGAGCCTGCTTCTCCCTCTGCCTGCGTCTCTGCCTCTCTTTCTCTCTCTCTGTATAAATAAATAAAATCTTTTAAAAATAATAATAAAATGGCTTAAAGACAACTAGTAGCAGCTGGTGCTGTTCACCGCCCTGACCTCTGGCCTAGGGCTAGGAGTGTAAATGCACACAGCAGGGATCTTCCAGTGTCTCACACTGGCACAGCCACACCTCACAGGGGGCGGGGGGGGGCGGGTGGGGGCCCAACTAGGAAGCAGTGTGCCCAGCGGGTCTCTGGACCATGCATGTGGTCTGTACACAGTGAGAAGGCAGAAAAACCCAGAGTATAGGACAGAGAATCTGCAGTCAGGGGCCCAGGGGCCCAGGGGCCCAGCTCCTGAATGGCTGAGCACAAGGGATGGATGCGCCCCCATCCAGGGCGAAAGGCTGAGGCCCACGGGCCTTGGTGGGAAAGGAGAGGAGCCTGTCCCCTGCTCCCCCCCTGCATCATGCGCTGGCTCACAGCAGAAAGTCATCAGGGCCGTCAATTAAGACTTAAGACTCCTGGGCACCCCCTGCCAGTCCCCGACGCAGCGGGAGCTCCTTTTATCTGTGTGTCTGTCTGTCTGTCTTCCTTCCTTTCTTTTTTTCTTTTTCTCTTCCTTTTTTCTTTCTTTCTTTAAAAGATTTTATTTATTTGACACAGAAAGCAAGATCTCAAGCAGAGGGAGCAGCAGGCAGAGGGAGAGGGAGAAGCAGGCTCCCCATTGAGCAGGGAGCCCGACACGGGGCTCTGTCCCAGGACCCCGGGATCGTGACCTGAGCAGAAAGCAGATGCTTAACCGACTGAGCCCCCGAGGCGCCCCTACCTGTGAGTATTTCTGTTCATCTGTCTTTCACAGGCTGCAAATAAGGGATCTCCTGAAAGTCAGTAAATGTGAGAACAGCGATGGTGGCTCAGCACAGACCCCGCTGACCTTATGCTTGTCCTCGAAGAACTGGTCCCACGCAACCTGTTTTGGTGCATGTAGGATTGTTTTCCAGAATCCTAATCTCTAAATTCAGGACTGGGTCCCTGATTTCCCGTCTCTCCTTATGCCGGGTTTCCCACCTTGGCCTGCTGCAGGTCTGTTCTTTCTTAGAAACAGCAGTGACAGCAGCAGCTCTCAGCAAGAGAGAGCAGTGATTTCGAGAGCGCTCTCACCTTCCACATCCCTCGTCTGCCTTGATCCTCACCACACCGCCGGGGTGGGGGGCAGGCTGGGAGAGGGCCCCGGTGTGGAGCAAGGGAAGGACACCGGAAGGACAGACAGCACAGCCGGCGGCCCGCGCTGGGTGCCCCACTGTAAAATCTGTGCCCGGCCCTGCACCTCGGGTTTTGTGCCCTTTTCTTGCCTAGAAGTCAATTCTTTCGGCTCCCATTGCCGACATCCCAAACTTGGCTGAGGTGTGCAGGCCTCACCCCTGGGCCTCCCATCCTGAAGTGGGGAATCCTGGTCCGCCTGCCCCAGCCTCGCCTGTCCACCCCGAAGGCCGCTTCCTTTCCTTCCGTGTTCGTCCACCTAACGGCGTAGGGGAAGCTTTCACTCCCGGGACCTCACTGGACTGAATCGGCCTTAAAGGTGCTTCCCGAATGGGCCAGAAGCTTTAGGAGACTCTGCCCTCGGAGAATGAAAATAGAAGTGGTTTCAAACGGGTTGGGTGGCCGTCTGGTGGCCAGGCCATGGCGGCTTATCTCAGGGTGCTCAGGGGACCGCACCTACCCTTTCTTACCAAGTGACAAAGGAAAGCAAGTCTTCCCAGGGCCTGCTTGCTCATCAGAGACCAGAAGGAAGAGCCCGGCTGTGTTTCACCCCAAGGCTGCAGCCCTGAGGTTCTTAGAGAGGGAAAGAGAGAGAGAGAGAAAGAGAGAGCAGCATAAGCCCAGGGAGAGAGAGAGAAGGAAGAAGAAACAAACACACAGAAAAAGGGACAGAAGACGAGCTAGGGAACAGGGAACCCTGGGGTAACTCCTAAGCAGTAGTACAGAGACCCCCGGGGCTCTCTCCCAGCCCACCCCCCCCACCCCCCCACACACTGACGCCAACACGGAGGCGCCCCTGGTGCCCTTCTCCACCACATCCTGCAGCTGCACCACTTCAGGGCTGCCCACCCCACCCCCCGCCTCTGCCACTGGCCCGCTGTGGGCAAACCAGGAGACCACCAGCAAGACCACCCAAACCAGCAGCCTTGCAGAGTGACCGCTGGGCCCACGGCTGGCACAATTCTGAAACCAGTTCTGAGGTGTGGGTCTCCCCCCTCATACCAAGCAGTTCTCCAGCGCCAGCTGGTGTCCTCTGATCCAGCTCAATTCTGGTATTATCTATCTGGAAATGGGGTCAGGTCCCACAGGTTAAGGGCTGTCCCCCAAGACTACTCAAACCTCCCCCTCCTCTCACTCCGGATGCCAGTCACGAGGTCAGATTGTCACCTGTGCTTCTGAGCAACTGCCTATAAATCGGAGGTTCCCATGACACCTTCCTTGGCTTTGATTAATTTGCTAGAACGCCTCACAGAATTCAGAGAAACACTTTACGTTCTAGATTACCACTATGTTACAAAGGATATAGCCCAGGAGCAGCCAACAGGAGAGATGCCCACGGGGGAAAAGCAGGTGGCTTCCAAGCTCTCTCCAGGCACATCACCCTCCCCAAATCTGCACACGTCCACCAGCCTGGAAGCTCTGCAGACCTCATTATTTTGGGGTTTTATGGAGACCTCATTACGTACATTGATTAAATCATTAGCTGTTGGCAACTGACTCCATCTCCAATCCCCACGTTTCCACCTGAAAGTTCCAACCCTCTCATCATGGTTGGTTCTTCTGGCAACCAGATCCCATGCTTAGGTGCTTTCCAAAAGTCACCTTATTGACTAAACCCCGTTGTGGTGGAAAGGGGATTGGTAGGAATATCCAGATACCCTTATCACTCTTATCACTTAAGAAATTCCGAGGGCTTTAGGAGCTCCCTGCCAGGAATGGAGATAAAAGCCAAATGCATATTTCTTATTCTAAATCACAGTATCACAACTGGCTACTCCACGACCCTGCTCTCTCTCTGCCCTGCCAGCTTTTTCCAATTCCCCTTTGCTCCTGCCTGGACAGGCTGAGGACAGAGCCCTGAGCCTGCAACCCAAGCAGACATCGGACAGGAGAACAGAAGATCAGCTTCTCCCTCACACTCTGGAACTTCACACCCAACTGCCCCCTTTATGGGAGGGTAAGGAATCCCCTCACATCTCAGATGCGTCCTACCACAAAGGCCATGACTCAAGACTCTCCCTTTGCACCTCTACCCAGTCACTGGGAGCAGGAGACTGTAGAACAGCTAGGGTTATGGCAGGTGGGCAGCCCAGGGGGCCCAGGGTTTAGCGCTGCCTTCAGCTTGGGGCGTGACCCCAGAGTCCTGGGATCGAGCCCTGCATGGAGCCTGCTTCTCCCTCTGCCTGTGTCTCTGTCTCTGTCTCTGTCTCTCTGTCTCTCATGAATAAATAGATAAAATCTTAAAAAAAAAAAAGCGGAGGGGATTATGGCAGGTGACAGTCGGACTGTTCTGAGCTATCCTTTTTTTTTTTTTAATCCAAAAAAACTAGTTTAATTATTTAGCCTCATCTATTACACGGGAGCAAGTGGGGTGCTGTGATGGGGATCACTGACAGGAAGGGCTTCTGTGGTTGCCCCAGGCTAAGTGCCACGCTCACGCTGGACACAAGTCTGTCTACTAGACTGGAGAAACGGATGATTTGGAGAAATGTGTCCTTCGGTCTGAACCATTTGCAGGGAGGTCCTCCTGCCACATCAGGGACCAAGTCTTGTCTTTCATCTCCCATTTGCCTAAGATGCTGTGGGGATCCACATGGGTGGCCCCAACAGCTCTGTGCTGGAAAAAAAAAAAAAAAAAAAAAAAAGCTAAGAGCTCCCAGATGTCACTTAACAGTTAGATAGCTAAAGGAAAGGTTGCATTGTTTGTAGAAGCCAGCTGGGCCCCTGTGGAAGGCTGTAAGGTGCTGCCAAAGTCCAGATGAACATCTGTGGGGCGTCAGATGCCAGAGTTTTCATCCTCAGAGTGAGGCAGAAAAACTCATTCATCTCGGAAATGCTCTGGACACAGAACTTGCCCTTGAGCCAGATCAGGACGGGGCAGCTTGCTAACGAACTAACTTCCAATAAGTTAGTTCTTAGATATTTTAGCAGTTCCGTTTAGAATCACTTGTGTTTAGAACTGAAGAGTCAAAATTTCCAAGTGACAGCGTTTCATTTGTGAAGGCCTTCCGAGACTTCCAGCTTCCTTCCAGACTTTGAGGATGCAGGCAATGCCCAGCCTCAACCCTTTCTCAACGGGTCTTGCCCACCCCTTTCGTTTTGCTTTTGGTGGGGGAAGCAGTGAAGTTGACCACAGAATGGGTGAGGCTAGAAAGCTTCGGGCTCGTTCCTGGTGTCTCCATTCAGTTGGCAAAACGAGGAAAGACCCTGCGGGTGGAGGGGAAGAGGACTGTGATGTCTAAGGGGGAGGACGGTGGGTGCAGGGAGGGGGTAAAGAACCAGCAGGCGGGCCTCTACGGTCTCCCTCCCCCAACTGCAGTTTTAACCATTTCAAACGCTGGGGATTCGCTGAGTGTGAAAACCACGGCCATTAGACCTTAGACACAGGTGCCAAGGAAGGGAAATGGACAGTTTTCAGGAGAACAGAACTTTTCTTCTGACACAGTCTTTTTTGATGATGGAAAGAGAAAAGGATGGTGCGGTCTCTAGACCCTCTAGATTCACGGCGGTAAGTCATGAGCAGGTTTAGGAAGAAGGAAAGGAATTCTCTTCTTTAAATTGAAGTTCCATGAAAGAACAGATTTATTCTCTGTGGAGACCTGCTTTTTTTCATTTGCGAGACAGGCACGGGCAGGTCCACGATCGGGGAGGAACTCCTTTCCTTACAGCAGGCTGGGCCGGGAGGCAGCCTGAAGAGGACTCCTGTTTGCAGTCATCCTCCCCCACCGCACACTCCTAGGCTGGGCCGCGTCTGTCTTCCTGGAGGAGACCTAGAAGGGCTCATGTCTCCCCTCAGCCGGGGGCTCTGGCATCGTGTGCCCAGGGGAGTAGCTGTGAGAGCAGCCAGGCCCTGGGAAGCGGGCGGCTGGGGAGGGGGCGGCCGTGGCCCAGCAGGCTGAACGAGGAGTGCTCCCTGCCCGGACGCTGGGTGCCGATCCAGGGCCGCGGACCGGCCACCGCTGGCCATACCGTACGCCGAGGATGCCCTGCCTGTGGCTCTGTCCGCTGGGAAGAGGAATAGCAGTGGTTCGGAGGCACATCACCATCACTCCTCAGACTCGCGTCCTCACTCTGGCTCAGGGGCTCGGTCCCCGGGAGGGGTCTTGACGTTGCTCGGAGCCACACGGAAGTGATCGCCCGCTATGCTGCCCTTGGCCCCTGGGAACTGATGAAAGGAACACCGGGGTCCCTCGCCTCCCTCGGCCCCTGCAGCTGAACGGCAGTGCCCATCCCCCGAGGCACCAAGATGCTCAGATGCTCCGAGGGCCGAGGGCCGAGGGCCGGGGCGGCCTGGCCCACCGAGCCGCTCCAGAGGTGCGGTCCCAGCTCCGAGAGCTCTCGTAGGGCCTCACCGGCCTCCGCTCTGGGCCCCGGTCGTCCGTCGTCCGTTCCAGAATAACGAAAGCCTCCCTCGGCATCCCCGACCCAGACGGAGCAGGCTGTGGGGCGGCCGAGTGGCTGGGCCTGGTGCGGCGGCGTCTGCGGGAAGCAGAGCAGAGGCTGAGAGAGGATGAAGCAGCGACACAAACCAAGTCCTCAGAACGGGCACCGCAAACACGCCCGTGGCGGGTCCTGTCCTCCCGAGGCAGAGGTCGCGGGGCGGGGCCCGGGCCACATCCACTTCGGCCGCGCTTGGCAGCGGTTGTCGGCCGTCGCCTCCCAGCACGGGAGAGAGGCCAGGCCTCGTCCTCGGGGCCCGGGCCTGCCGCCTGTGGCGGGTCAGAGACAGGCCTCTTCCTCCCGCGCCGGGGCCCTGCACGCCGAGCCAGACGCCCGGGAGGCCGGGGAGACCGAGCCTGAGCGGTGCCCAGGGCAGGAGACGCCCGCCTGCCGCACGCGTGTGCACGTGCCCAGGGCCCCGCCAGGAAACACACGTCAGGGCAGCCCGGGTGGCTCAGTGGTTTGGTGCCGCCTTCAGCCCGGGGCCTGATCCTGGAGACCCGGGATCGAGTCCCGCGTTGGGCTCCCTGCATGGAGCCTGCTTCTCCCTCTGCCTGGGTCTTTGCCTCTCTCTTTCCCTGTGTCTCTCATGAATAAATAAATAAAATATTAAAAAAAAAAAAAAAAAAAAAGGAAACACACGTCAGATGGGAGCTGACGCCTTTTCTTTCTTCCAGCAGGAGGGAAAGAGACCAGGTGAGAAACTGCTGCTGCCCGCTCAGGGCAGGGGAGGTCGGAGCACGACGAGGCCCAGCCCGCCCCGCAGACACAGGGGCCCCCGGACTGGTGCCACCGGAATGGGCACGCGCGAGCCTGCGCTTTGCTTTCTGAGAGCTGACGACTCCTTAGTTACCCAGCAGAGACTACGCCAGGCTCCGCTGCCCTGTGGTGCCGCGGGCCGAGGGGGTCCCCGGCCGTCCCCCCGCCTGACGGGCCCCGAGGCAGGCGCTGGGCCGGGCTGCCTACCTGCGGTGTCTGCAGAGGCCGCCGACAGCCACGTACTGCATCGTGGGGTCTGTGCAGTTTACATGAGATGGAATTGTGAAAGCTTTTTGGAAGCAAGAAGCCAAACACACGATCTTAAATGTGGGTGAAGGTCCCATCGGGGATGTCGGGAGGAAGAGCAAGAAAAGGGGTCTTAAGGACCACGCATTCTCTACCCCCCGCCCCTTGTCCTCATGGTTCGCGTAGACCCTAGCTCCGTAGGCCAGCCCTGAGAGCTCCCTTCCCAAGCCCTGCCCAGAGCCAGCACTGGGGGAGCCAGCTCCTGCTAGCATGCGCATCCGGCGACTGTCCCGTCACCCCTGGCTGATGCTAGAAAAGGCAATGGCCCCGCAGCAGAGGAGGGGAGGACCAGGACCCGTGTGGAGTGGTCAAAGTCTGATTTCCCTGGATTCAAATCTGGGCAGCGCCCTCGGTCAATATTGATTTAAGTGTTGCTGGAACTGTGAGAGCTTCGTGGCAACGTGGGTCTCTCCTGCCACAGACCTAGTTCAAAAGCCAAGGTCTACAAACAGCAGTTCCCGAATGCTTAATCTATGGTTTTTCCACGCCTGTGCAACCTAATCCTTATCCAAGGCTGAGAACCTGCCGAGGTTCAAGCTGGTCACAGAACTCAAGAATCCCAGGAGTGCCAAGACCCTCAAACACACAAACACACTGCCGATGTCCTGCCTCCTGGGACGACACAGAAGGGCCTTCCCCAGTATAGCTTCTTCTGTCCGCCGTGGAGCCCAGAGACACAGGGCTCTGGACCCCTGATTCCTTCCCACAAATGGCAGCAGTGATGCCTCGGCCACCTAAACACAAGCATCCCCTGCCCTTCCCAGCCTCCTTGGCAAAAGGACAGAGCCCTTCTTGCAGGACTCAGGCTGCCACTAGAGAGTCTACTTGAGTTTCACATCACAAGGAGCAACATGGACCCTAACGTCCTCCCTCAGGAGGCAAACCAGCCAAAGATCAACTGCAAAAGGCTTATTCTTCTGGGTGCATCAGTGGATCAGCCAATATTATATCTGTTAAAGAACTGTTACGTTTGTTCTGACTTTTAGAATCACATTAATGTTTCGCATACGCAAAGTCAAATCAAATCAACCAGGATGAGAGAAAAATTAGACTGCAAAGAGAAACAAGTTATCCTAACTGCATTTCCAACGAGTAACATAACCCCGAAGGTGAGAAAAGAACTCACCAGAGTAACTTCTAAACATGGCTCTTTGTCTGTGTACCCTCAGTCTAAAGGCAAAAATAACTACAAATATTAAATTCTAGATAGAAAGTTGTGTTTTCTACAGGCAGGAGTTATCCATTCTGAATCTACTTCCCGTGAATTGTAGGATTGAGCAAATAAGTAAATATATATGAGAGTTCAGTTTCTTACTGTTGGAGAAAGGAGTTACAGCTAAAGAAAGGGGGATGAGGGGAAGAATGACCCCTGCGGTGATGGACTAGGATGAGAAGTATTGGTTTCAATTTGCGGTTTTTAATATAGGTAGAAAAATATAGTACTGGGTGTGTGTGTGTGTGTGTGTGTGTGTGTGTGTGTGTTTACATTCCTTCTCTCTGCCCACCTGAAGGCAAAGATACCTCAGTAGCCAAGAACATACCCAGTACCCAGATCTTGGTCTTAAACATCATTCCTCACTGTAAGAAACCAAGACATTTTGGAAAAATGCCTGACTCAGGACTGGGGAAGAGAAAGTACAAAATGAGCCTGGAATATGCTATGCCAGAAAGCAAGAAAGTGCTAAAAAAAAATTTTTTTTAAAGGTTCCAGATATAACGAAAAGATATAGGAGCCAGCTTGAAGGGGCTCCCAGTGGCCAACTCTGAGATAATTTGAGCATCAAAATAATAATTGTAATAGAATATTTATGTAACAAAGTAAGAATCTGATTCCATACAGATATAAAGAACGGAATAAATTAAAATATGGGGAAGAAGGGAAAGTCTTTCTTTATAGAAGAAGACCAATTAATATCTGTAGGGGCGGGGGGGACGGTGTCAGAAGAACCACCATTTTTGCAACCATCACAGTAATAACTGATGGTGTCAAGAATCATCCATGGATACTAACACCAGTGATGAGGAACAGGATATTTCCATAGTCTCAAAGTATTCCCAACAAATTGTTTATCAATACAAAGGGAAGTCAGTAACTTTAGAATGGATTAACTTAGCAGACACCGCCTTAAATAAGTAACCAAAGCTAGCATCCCCAATACTGGGACAAATGGAAATCCTGTACCTTCTGGAGAAGAACACAACTATAATTTCTAGGGTATTTCTGACAAAAATACAAAACCTAAATCTAATCGCAAAGGGTCATGTCCCCAACTGAGGGATGTTCTACAAAATAACTGGCTTGTGTTCTTCAAAAAATGTCATGACAAGACCAAGAAAAGCTAAGTAACATTTCCTGATTTTTTTCTCAAGATTTTACTTATTTATTCATGAGAGACAAAGAGACAGAGAAAGAGAGGCAGAGACACATGCAAAGGGAGAAGCAGGCTCCACGCAGGGAGCCCGACGTGGGACTCGGTCCCGGATCCCGGGATCACACGCTGGGCCAAAGGCAGACAGTCGCTCAACCGCTGAGCCACCCGGGCATCCCGACATTTCCAGATTAAAGAAGAGTAGGACATGATGGCCGAGTACAATGTGTTGTCCTGGACCAGACCCTGGGCCCAGGGGAGAAATGCTATAGGATATCAGGGGGAAAACTGACAAAACTGGAATGTGGAACTGTGGATTAGATAATAGAAAACACCAATGTTACATTTCCTGATCTCGATAAATCCACCACGGTTAGGTGAAAGAACATTCTCACTCTTAGGAAACACACACTGAAAAAAAAAAAAAAAAGGAAACACACACTGAAAAATTCATGGATGGGGTACATGATGTGTACAAATTACCTTCAAATGCCTTCGTGGGAAAATATAGAATATAATATATATTAGAATATATTGACAAATATATATACAAATGGAATAGAAACAGAGAGGGCATACTAGTGATAAGCCAAAGAACAAAATGTTAACAACTGGTAAATCTGAGTCAAGAGTATGTATATGGCCATTCTTGGGGCACCTGGGTGGCTCAGTTGGTTAAGCATCTAACTTTGGCTCACCCATGATCTCAGCCCTGCCCCACATAGGGGTTCAGTGGGGAGTCTCCTTCTGCCCAGCACCCCTGCCCCTGCCTGTGTGCATGCTCTCTCTCTCAAATAAATGAATAAAACCTTAAAGAAAAAAGACTATATGGGCATTCTTTGTACTATTGCAACTTTCTATGATTGTGAAATTTTACCAACCTGTTAAAAGTTTAAAAATAAATAAATATGTTCGATAAAAGCTGCATTTTATGCAAGGAGCCCAGACACTTATTTTAAAAATAGCTTGTACACTCTCGTGCTCAACATGAAACTGATTTTTACTATATGTGAGCTAGCAGAATGAATGAGTGAATGAATGAAAGAAATGTGCTTTAGAAAGTAACATTAGGCACATCTTTTAAGATGGCACAAAAAGCACTTCTATACCTTCCAAATTACCATGAAAATGACAGAAAAGTTGTGGGGTTTTTTAAGTATAAAACTATACCTAATAGCTGGAAAGGAAATAAGAACAAGTGCCACCAGTCGATCAGACATTTGAGGAAATCCCTAAGATGGGCTTGGAGGGGGGAAGAAAAAGCAAAGGAGGGAGAAGCAGGGCAGCCAAGAGAAGAGTGGTCTTCCAAGGAACCTGAGAAGCTCCAAGTTCAGAGTCAGCTCATCCAGGGCGTGGACATGAGCAGGGAAACCACGGGGCATAACATGACCTTGAAGGTTTTGTCATATGTGTGGAAATGACATAGAGGGCACTTACAGCCCCAAAGAGGCGGGTGTGGTAAATGGCCCTTGTGGTTGCCGGGTTCCTACATCTTACAGTGAAGTGGTATAGTATTTGACTCCAAATAAACTGTGAAAAGTTAGAAATGTACACTTAATCCCTAAAACAGCTGTTCTCAAACTTTTTGGTCTCAAGGCCCCTTTACATTCTTAAAAATTATTGAGTGATGTGGAAATGTTGGAGTTTGAAGCAAATGTCGAGAAAAAATTCTCAAGAATTGTTTCTAGACATATCTTCAGCAAAAATGTGGTTTTATTAAAGCATGGGGACTGGAACCATGGGTTGAAAGAGCTGCATGGGGGTTAATGAGGGGTGGCAATTATATATTTTCAAGTAGGAGGGGGTTAGGGATAGCATAAGTCTCTAAGGAATTTGGAAGCAGGGTTTCCAGGACTTTCAAGGGACTAGGTATTGTTGGGAAAAGTCATTTATTGGGGCACCTGGGTGGCTTGGTCAGTTAAGCATCTGCCTTCAGCTCAGATCATGATCCCAGGGTGCTGGGATGGAGCTTCGTGTTGGGCTCCCTGCTCAGCAGGGAGTCTGCTTCTCCTTCTCCCTCTGTCCCTCTCCTTGCTTGTGTGCTCTCTCTCTCAAAGAAATAAATTAAATCTAAAAAATAAAATAACAGGAAAAGTCATTTATTACTGTCTAGTAAAAGCTTGGTCATGAGAACCTTCAGATGTGTATCAGTGGGCCATATGCCTGGAGGATGATTGCTAACATGTACCTTGGGGGATAAAGATAATTTCCAAAGGAATTTTCATATGTTAAAGTAGACTTACAGGATCCTGGAGGTGGGGATAATGTTAGGCTAAATTGCCTTTTGCCTTTACCAAAGTATTAACATCCAGGCAGTTGAGCTCCTAGAGGAAGGTCCCTCTGCCTGTTTCAAGGAGTTGTCAGTAGGCTGTAGGCAGGAAGGAAATGTAATCTTTTCTTTTGCCTTTGTTTCCCACATCATTGAGGATCCCAAAGAGCTTTGTTTATGTGTGTTATATCTATCAATATTTACCATATTAGGGGATCCCTGGGTGGCTCAGTGGTTTAGCGCCTGCCTTCAGCCCAGGGAGTGATCCTGGAGACCCGGGATCAAGTCCCGCATTGGGCTTCCTGCCTAGAGCCTGCTTCTCCCTCTGCCTGTGTCTCTGCCTCTCTCTGTGTGTCTCTCATGAATAAATAAACAGAATCTTTTTTTAAAAATTTACCATATTAGAAATTTAAAGGGAGATTTTTTAAATATTCATTGATCATTTAAATGTAATAGTAATAAGCTCATTATCTGTTCAAATAAATGCCCAATTCTCATGAGAAATAACTACTGTCCAAAACAAAAACATTTAATGAAAAGAGGCCTTGTTATACATTTTGCAGATCATTCTAATGTCTGCTCTGATAGAAGACAGCTGGATTCGCCTATCTACTTCTGCATTCAGTCTGTTATAACGTATTGTTTTTGAAATACACGACAAAAATTTGGCCTCCTGCAGTTCCACAATTAGACAAGGCAAGAGTAATTTACTACCACTGGTCCAAGTGTGAAAAAAATTACCGTGACCCAAAAAAAGACAAGAATCACAAAACAGGGGGATATTCGATATAAGAAACAGCTGTAGTTGGGGGCACATGGGTGGCCCAGTCAGTCCTGGGATCAAGCTTGAGTTAGTTCAAGCTCGCTGGTCAGCGGGGAGTCTGCTTCTCCCTCCCCCTCTCCCTCTGCCCCCTGCTCATGCTCTCAAATAACTAAATCAAACCTAGAAAGAAAGAGAAGGAAGAAAGGAAGGGAGGAAGGAAAAGAAAGAAAGAATGAAAGAGAGAGAAAGAGAAGAAGTAAGAGTGAGCAATAGCCACGCAGGAGCCAGAAGAAAAAAAAACCATGAAAGAGATGAAGAGCCTTTTGCTCAGAGTAGCAAAGCTTTAATAATTTAATATGACATTTTCTTCTCCACGAGTCCAATAATGTCACTTGGTGATTCAGTTAAACACACACATCTCGCTATCGTAAAAGATATTTCTAGGTTTTAAACTTTTACATTACAAATGTGGAAATGTTCATTATGATTATAGGAAAAGATACAAATCCAATTAATAATCCAATTTACAAAAAATTAGAAATGAACTGAGGGAAACAGAAGAGTAAATGTGACAATGCCTTTTTTTTTTTTTTTTTCCAGCTCAGGAAGCAATAAGTAAAGGACTAATACATGGATAACTTGGTCAAGAAACTGAAGTACAAAATATGACTTAAAGGAAATGAAAACCAGAAACCATAAGTAGTGAAAGTCTCTGGAAAGTGTGGGTGAAGGTTTTTAATTTTATACCATTCTCAATTGTCTGAATTGTTTTTTTACTGCATGCATGGAGTACTTCTGTGATAAAAATACTTATTTTTTTATGTAGAGAAAATATTATCACATTATTAGAAATATTTTTAAAATAGAATAGGTTTTTGTGCTGTCCTAGAGTTAGTAATCCTGTTTTTAGCTCAACTTCATTTTTTTGCAGCGCCAAAAGATGCCCACGGTTTGGATCACATGTTAAATGTGTTGCATGAACGGGATCCTTAAAGACAGTGAAGACTTTTGTAAAATTAATGTCTGCTCTTAAAATCTGTGTATCTTTTAAGAGAAATTATAATTTGTTTTTGCTTTGTGCTGTTCTTGACTGATATAAATGCCTAAAATAAGCGGGGAAAGTTACTGAGTCATGGCTTTCTGTTTTAAGTTAAATTCTATAAACACTGGGATTCACGTGAGAGCAAATTTATCATCACATCAGACATAACTATTTTTGGCCTAGTGAGGGTTGCTAGGCCACCACTGCTGCCAGTTCATCAGAAACCACCTAAATCCTATAACTGCTTACAGGGACTGTTTAGGAAAAGAACACGGTAGATTTCTTTCTTTCTTTTTTTTTTTTTTTACACAGACCAGGGCTTCTTACACCACTATCTTTTTCTCTTTCTTTCTGCCTGTGAAGAAGAAAACATGCACACTCCAAAATAAAAACAAAGGAAATGTAAATAGGACCTTTCTCCTGAGAAGCGGAAACATTCTTTTCTTGGAACCATAGAGCCCGCATTGGTGCTACCTAGGGGAGACTTCGCCCAACTATTTGAAAGCCCATCACCATCACTACAGTCCCCATAGTCCTTTGATGAGGTATTAAAACTCAGGGGAAAAAAATTTAAGAATCAGATTCATTTATACTTGATAATGACTGAAGAGCAAAAAGAGATATTGAATTATGTGTATGGGGGATCCCTGGTGGCTCAGCGGTTTAGCACCTGCCTTCAAGCCAGGGTATGATCCTGGAGACCCAGGATCGAGTCCTGCATGGGTCTCCCTGCATGGAGCCTGCTTCTCCCTCTGCCTGTGTCTCTGCTCCCCCCCCTCTCTCTGTCTCTCATGAATAAATAAATAAAATATTTTTTTAAAATAAACTGAATTATGTGTATGTCTTACACATGTGTAAGAGACATGTGTATCCCTTTAAATCTTACTACAATTATTTAATATTGTTTTGTGAATATAGAACTATCCAGTATTCAAACTGTTTTCCCAAAGAGATATATTTGGGGCAGAGAAAGGATAAAATGAATGGAAAAATATCCACCCCGCAGGAAGTCAGGACATTCAATCAGGCCAGACCAGGGTGGGAGCACCACCTAGTGGCACCTCCCTCAAATTACAAGAATAGTATGTCAGCCTCATAGGGCTCTCCTTGCAAGCCTCAACCTATTACAAGATGGCAAGGGCTGTATTTTTTCTGAATCTGGCCATGGATAAATGGTACCCTAAGGCAGTAAGAAGTTTTAAAGTCTCCTAGTCAATCCATTCCCAGCGAAGCAGAATCATTCAGTTAGTTGGTTAGTAAGTCATCTCTACACTCAGTGTGGGGCTCGAACTCGCAACCCTGAGGTGAAGAGTCGCATGCTCTTCCACCTGAGCCAGCCAGGCACCCCTAGGCAGAATGTATTGATTGTATTTTTTCTTTTCTATATCTTATAATATTATAACACCTGAAAAAAATCTTGCATGCTAAAAGGAAGGTTCTCAGAGATAGCAGAGGCCTGACCAGGAGCACGTCTTTCATATGCAAACCCACCACTTCGGAGTCTGTCCTCCCCACCCCCAATCCTCCCCTTTTTATCTAACCTTCACACACCAAGCCAATGTCTCCTCTGTCTCCTCTGTCCAAACCGTTGCAGGGCAGGCACCAGGCAACTAGAGAACATCCCCGTAGCCTGAAGCCCACCAGGACTATTCCAACTAGACAATCCTCAACTCCCTTGCCCTAGTTTTCCCATGGGAAGCCCAATAGAGGCTACGGCTCAGGCTTTCCTCTTGCTCCTGCTTCTGCCTCCGGCCTAGAATCTTATACTTCCACTGTGGCCGTGTGTGGCATGGGATCCCCACCCCTCTTCTTCTGGGAAATACAAGAGGGTCCTTCAATGCCATTGGCCTCTACACGTCATCACTCAATCCCCTCTATGAATGAACATCCTGTGGGTACCAGTGACAGGATCCCACTTAATTTATTTCAGTGAAGAATTGGGGGCGCCTGGGTGGCTCAGTTGGTTGAGTGTCTTCCTTCGGCTTGGGTCGTGATCCTGGAGCTCAGACATCCAGCCCCGCATCAGGCTCCCTGCTCAGCGGGGAGTCTGCTTCTCCCTCTCCCTCTGCTCCTTCCCCTGCTTGTGCGCTCACTCCCACACGCGCGCGCGCGCGCTCTCTCTCTCTAATAAATAAAATCTTTAAAAACATTTATTTCGGTGAAGAATCACTTCCATTCCAGTTTTTAGGGTACCTTCATTCATAAAATGTTTCCATCCCTCTTTTTACACTTAAGCAGCATTTTTGGCTCAATTGTCATTTTGGGAGTTGACTTTCTAGGCTAAGCAGCAAACAGGGCAATCAAATGGAAAGAGAACAACAAAGAGGAGAGAGCAGGAAGGGTGACAGTGTCCACACAAAAGCCTCAGACTCAACCCTGGAACCAGTTCTGTCCCTTCTGCTCTCCCAGATTCCAGGACCAGAAGCCTCTTTTCTTCTGCCATCTGCAAAAGTTGGTTCTGTCCAGGAGCCACTGGGGGCCTGGCAGTGAAGTCACCAGCTGAAGCTTCAAGATCCTTCACTTGCATGGGGTCCTTTCCAAAGATTAGACCCACTTTTGTATTTGCAGTTTGTATCTTTTAACTAAAGACAATCTCTAAAATCAGACAAGCTTCATGCTCTATAAAAACTGGGAGGGCAAAAAAAAAAAAAAAAAAAACTGGGAGGGCGAGAGGGGTCATGGCTCCAGGGACCCCTGATGTGAGCCCTTCTCTTCTACCCAACTATTCCGGGCCTCAGTTTCCTTATCTGTAAAAGGAGGGGCTCACAGGGTGGTTTTTGTCTTTTTTTTTTTTTAATATTGTACTTATTATTTATTTGAGAGAGAGAGAGCACACGTGGCGGGGGGGGGGGCAGAGGGAGAAGCAGACCTCCTGCTGAGCAGGGAGCCCAATGTGGGGCTCCATCCCAGGACCCCGGGATCATGACCTGAGCCAAGCAGACGTTTAATACCACCTGGGTGGCACCAGGGGGGTTTTGCCTTCAGTTCCTTTTTCCTTTCTCCTCAGCGACGTTCATTTCTCTACATACTAATAAAGCAACACCCTATAACCTTCCATGTGGCCACCACAGCTCACTTTGCATATTGGCTTTTTAAAGATTCCAAAACAGACCTGGCAATGGCGTGGCACAAATACAAGTCAGTTCTTAGCCGTACGCTGGCTGATGGGGGAGCAGAAAACGACGCGAGGAAGCCTAACGCCAATGCTCAAAACAATATTATAACCTGAAGTCGGGATGCACTGACCCCATCCAGCGCTGTGGCTCCGGCCCATCTCTGCCACCCTTTGCATGTGACTTTGGACAAGTCATCGGACACCTCTGGCCTTGTTTCTTGACATGCTGAGCAAGGGGGCTGGGCCGGCGGTTTCTTGGGGGCCTCTCCGCCTCTTCATATGTTTGCCTCCACCTGCCTCCCGCGCAGGTGCTATCTGGTGCTCACCAGTGACCCACAGCTTGACCGGACTCTCCTTTACTCTTACCATCCTAAGCTAAGCTAGGTAAGCCACAGGAATGAGGAAGAGAGCGAAGGATGAGAGGGCCGAGAAGGGAAAAGGAGAGCGAGGAAGCCGGCACTGCTGGGGCACGTTCAGGGGCAGCCGGGCTCAGCCCTGGGAGCCAGCCTGGGAGCACCTCCTCCCACGCTGAGGCTGGCGGCCCCGGCTCTACCGGGCACGGACTTCCTGGGTCCGGGTCAGGCTCTTTGCCCAGGCGATCAGCTCAGGCCAGCCAGGCGTGAGCACCCGGACCCCCCAGAAAGGGGTCCTCACGGACTCACTCCTGCAGAAGCCGAGTCTCTGGAAGAAGGCTGGACGGGGAAGAAAGAAGACAAGTCACTCATACTCGCTAATCTGCAGCTCTGGGTGACTTGTCTACACCCCATCGCATAACACCGCTTCCCTTTAGGTTTCTCTGGAGACCATCCGACCCTGGGAGAGGGAAGACCAGCATCTCAGACTGGCCTGGGGCATTCCTTATGCCGTCACAAGGACGGGATTCCAGTTTCAAGATCCCCGGCACTCGCTATTACTGGAGATGCCGGCAGTCCTACGCACTCGGTAACTACCTGATAGACTGAGCCGAGGTCCCCCACCATTCCCAGTGCTAAAAGCATTAGATCCTGTGGGGCCATCAGACCTCACCCAGCACATCTACTTGCCATCTCTCCCTGTCGCAGGCCACCTGCTTTCACCTGCTTTCTCCTGATCTCCCTGACATGCCGTAGCTGCCTCCACAATCCTGTCTGTCCAGGGACTGGTGGGGACGAGCACGGGATGGAAGCTTATTAGCCTCCCACTGCCCTCCCTCTGGCTCCAGCTACTCGTTAGCTTCCCAGGCCCAAGCTTCACAGGCACTCCACTGGGCTTCAGTGTGAAATCTGCACCACCCAGCCACTGAACACAAAGTGTATTTACGGCTCACCATGTGGCAGGCTCTGGGCCAGATCCTTCCACATACGGCATAAAAGCCTGAAAACAGGTACTCCCTCCCCATCTCGTAGTTGTGAGAGCAGACAGGGAGCCCTGAATAACTTGCCCAAGGGCCCAGCACATCCAGTACTACAGTCAGAATTTGGAACCCAGCTTCTCAGGTTCAAGTCCACTGCCCAACCACCCCTCAGGTGAGTGAAGGGCCTGAGGACAGAGGGTCCCAAAACAAGACTTGTTCTTGCCAGAGGCTCAGCAGGTTCTCAAACACTCATGCACGCACACACGCACACACACACACACACACATTCTCAAGCCACTCTGCACCCATCTAGGTCTAGAAAGTGTCCCATCCTTCTCAATGGACACCCACCTAGCAGGTTGTCCTGGACAAGGTTCCACATTCTGGCTTCGGCCCCTAGAATAATCCTGGATCTGGGACTCGGGTCTTTGCTGTGCTGAGTCCTGCATTTGTTCCCCCGCTGAGCTCTTTGATCACTTATATCACTACAACGTGGAACACGGACATACTCCTCACCTCAGCTTTATTATTAGCCAACATCCACTGGTCGCTTACCATGAAGCAAGCACTACGCTGAATATTTACATGATTCACCTCTTTTAATCTCTGTAACTCCCTAGGGCAGGTTTTATTATTGCAGCCATCTTCTAGGTGAGGAAACTGAGGCTTACGCAAGTTAAGTAACTTGCCCAAGATCTCAAAGTGTTAGAGTCAGTACCCTGGACCACCACACTATTAACCACACTACTAATGAGCTCTTCTCGGCAGGCCCACTTAGCACTGATCAACACACACACACACACACACACACACAGAGCTCCTCCATCTGGTCTGGAGACAATTAAAGCGAAACCAAGAACCCATTCATTCACCTCTCTACCTTACTCACAAGCATCCCCACTCTAGACAGATGTCCTGAGAGCTACTTCCCCATCACAGTGACCAGAGCAGAACAGACGTGAACTGCAGGATTCGGCACAGGGCACCGCCTTCTTAGTCCTGTGTCCTTCAAGCTCCAAGGCTCCTAAGAGGATTCCTGGCTCCCAAGGCTGGAGTAAAAGTAGAAAAAGGTTTATAAGAAACTTCTGGAGGGCCAGCCACTCCCAGAAGTCAGCTTCACACATGTTAGCTACCCAAACTGCTCAGTGTTCTCTACACAGGCCTCCAATTTACCGTCTGGGTGGCTTTGCTCATGAGGCAAAGAGCAGAAAGGATTAAGGCTGAGGCCTTGGCAACAAGCACACTTGGGTTCCAACTGGCTCTGCTTTTATCTGCCAAAACCAAAATAATCATATTTACTCCAGAACGTGGTGGTGCAGATTAAGCGAGGTGATGCGTATGAAATGCTTGCTACGTAGTAAGTGCCCTCCACTCAGCCTAGGATGGGTTTCCTGAGTTCACCACATACACTCTGCTTCCACCAATCCTTCCACCAATCCTTCCACCAATCCTTCCACCAATCCTTCCACCCCTGATGTAAATGGCAGCCAGGTGAGCCCAGTTAAGCAGAACCAGCACTAAGGGAGCACCTTCTGTGGGCTGCGCACTCCCGGCAGGTACTGAGGACACAACGATGAGGAAGGAGTTCACAGCCTTCGGGAGGAAGGAGAGAAACAGCTCGTTCCAAGCCACACAGTCAGTGCCCGGTGGGGAGAGCGCTCGGCTGGAGCAGGGCCGCTGAGTCAGGTCATGGAAGGCCGTAGAGGGCAAGATGCGGAGTTTGAGCTGAATTCTGAAGGCGGCGAGAAGCCACTGAGAGGCTTTAAGCAACGGGGTCGACTGCACAGATTTATGCTCCAGTGAAGCATCACTTAGCTAACAAGTGGACAGAGAAGTTTGGAGGGTATGAACAACCCAACCCAGAGACGGCGCCCAGGCCCGGGCAGTGCGGGGGACAGAGGAAAGGGCGGATCTCAAATGCGTGTAGACAGTCAACATCAAAGAGCCTGACGTGAACACTGTCCAGTCCCTCCGTGTTGGAGGCCGAGGAAGAGGGAGATGGAGAGAGAGGCGATACAGAGGCCGTCCAGCCGGCGGTTTTGCAAGCAAGCCCCTCTTAGCACACTTACGGCAAACGAACTTGCATCTGGCTGTCTACGCTTGCGCACCGGGTGAGCCAACTAACAGCCATCGCCACGTAAGCGCCGGGCACTGCCTCACGTACTCGGAACGTTCCGGCTGCCTGAGACGTCTCAGCGAGGCTCCCCGAAGGGGAAAGACAAGCTCAGCACCTGGAGAATGGCGAGCCTCGGCCGGAGTGCGGGACACAAACGAGGTGCAGGCTCTGGACTCCGGCAGGGCCAGCCTGCGCGGGGCCTACACCCTGGTGGTGGACGCCGGGAGCCGCTGAAGGCTTTGAACGGGGGGCAGGGGCTGCAGCTGAGCCTCCACGGATCCCTGCCACAGAGGGAACCAAGGAGGTCTGACTTGTCTCTTTTTTGGGCCCCCCTGGGGCCAAGAGCCTCACGTTTCCCATCTGGGTGTCTTTTTCACGCCTAACGCAGCAGCCGTTGGCGCGGACGTGGTCCACAAATAACATGGTCGGGGTGCGGAGAAGACACACGGCAAGTATGGCGAGAAGCTGCTCAAGTAAATAAAACGTAAGACCCCTGAGTGATCTGAGGGTCTCTAAGGGTCCTCGGCCACACTAAGAAGGAGGCCACAGGCCTTGCCACCCAGGGGAAAACAGCTCTGGGCAGGCATTTTGAGGAGCTATGCCAAGTCTCCAGTCCCTCCCTTCTCCGCAGCATGGAAACTTCCAGGGCTGGGTACCAGGGTGCAGAGGCGACACCGAGGGCCTGACCTTGGGCCAGGTACTCGCCACCTGCCAGCCACCATGCCGCATTTCCCACACGCGCCTGTAGACCTGAGAAGGGGCATCCAGCCAGTTTGGACGCCCCACCAACTTGGAACCGCACGTGCCTCGGCGGCCTCTGCCCTTTGGCTCCGGACACCGGGCCCTGGAGCCTGCTCTCGTCTACTGTGAGGCCTCGAATTGATTCTCTCCCCTCCTGGCAGGCCAGAAATCCTCTGGCCCTTGTCTACGACGAAGTCTGAGGGAAATCCAAGGGATGCTAAAAACTTTTAAGGCCGAGTGATCCTTCAACAGCAAAGACGGGTGCAGGCAGCTTCCTGGTAAACACCTGAGCACGGCTTTTTACTTTTTAAGGGAATCACTGTATTTCTGCAGAGAACCGACTCAGTCCCTTAGCTGTGTTGAGTATTTACTACCACTATTGATCAACAGGGGAAGCAGAAAAGAAAAAAAAAAAAAAAAAAAGGAAGTGAATCCGCAGCCATCGGGAAATTCAGAAATCTATCTGGCTGCAGGATTATATGCACTTTTCAGAAATAAATTTACCTTCTTACCCTGGTTTGATTCAATAGTAAAAAGAGATCATATTATCTGAGTCCTCGCCGTGGGTGGAAAATCTGCACGGGAGGCCCAGGGTTCAAACTCTGCTGCAGGCCATGCCCAAGAGTTTCTGCACCGAGACCCTGACAGTGGCCACAGTGCTTTCCTGATGGGGTCGGGTACCAAAGGGAACTTCTTCGGAGATGATGAGTGTTAAAGCAGGTGCTGCAACGCGGGCCCTGGCTCCCTGGTGGCCCTGCTCCCCTCCCCCCCAGCGAGCCTACCTGCTGGGCGGCCTCGTGGAAGAGTTCCTGCACCTGGGACATCTGCACCGCCTCCTGGACGGTCCGCGGGGGACCCTGAGGGCGGCAAACAGCAGCCTGGGCAGACGGCCCCTGCGCACAGGCCCGGCGCCCCTTGCTCCTGGGTGTACCCCGGCCTGCAGGGCCCCTCGGCCCACCCCCGCCCCCGCCCACCAAGGGCGCCAGGCCCGGCCTGAGGCTGCTGCAGAGGGGCCTGAGCAGGGGGAGCAAGAGGGGCCAGGAGGCTCCTGGGGGGAGCAGGGGAGGGGAGGGGGCAGGTAGGAAGGGGGCCGCTTTCCAGACCCGCTGGCAGCAGGGGGCCTGGGGGAAGAGCGGGACCCCATGGCCGAGGGCGCCCCAGGGCGACGCGGGGGGGGGGGGGGCGGGGGAGGGGCGGGGCGCGACCAGGAGCCCGAGGTCGCCAGGGGGCGGGGAGGGGGGTGCAGCCACGGACCGGCGGCCTAGGGAGCTGGGGCCCGGCCGGCACCCCGACTTCGGGTAAGGCCAGCTGGAGCAGCCCGCCCCCCGCTCTCGGGCCCCTGCGGGTGCCCACCTGCCTCCCACGCCCCACGCCCCGGCTCCCGGGCCCCTGAGGGCACCCACCTGCCCCCGCCTCGGGTCCCTGGGGGCGCCCACCTGTCTCCCTCTGGACCGGGCCCCTGGGGGCGCTCACCTGCCCCCGCCCCCCACCTGCGGCTCTAGGACCCCTGGGGGCGCCCACCTGTCTTTCCCTGGGCCGGGCCCCTGGGGGCGCCCACCTGCCCCCTCTGGGCCGGGTCCCTGGGTGCGCTTACCTGCCCCCCGCCCCCCGCTTTTGGGCCCCTGGGGCGCCCACCTGTCTCCCTCTGGGCCGAGCCCCTGGGGGCGCTCACCTGCCCCCTCTGGGCCAGACTCCTGGGTGCACCCACTTCCCCCCCCTCACGGGCCCCTGGGGGCACCCACCTGTCTCCCTCTGGGCCGGGCCCCTGGGGGCGCTCACCTGTCCCCTCTGGGCCAGACCCCTGGGGGCGCCCACCTGCCCCCCCCCCAGGCCCTCGGGTCCCTGGGGGCGCCCACCTGTCTCCCTCTGGGCCGGGCCCCTGCGGGGCCCACCTGTCCCCCCCCTCGGGTCCCTGGGGGCGCCCACCTGCCCCCCCAGGCTCTCGGGTCCCTGGGGGCGCCCACCTGTCTCCCTCTGGGCCCGGCCCCTGGGGGCGCTCACCTGTCCCCTCTGGGCCAGACCCCTGGGGGCGCCCACCTGCCCCCCCCCCCAGGCCCTCGGGTCCCTGGGGGCGCCCACCTGTCTCCCTCTGGGCCGGGCCCCTGGGGGCACCCACCTGCCCCCCCCCCGGGCCCCTGGGGACGCCCACCTGCCCCCCCCCTCAGGCCCCTGGGGCACCCACCTGCCCCCTCTGGGCCAGGTCCCTGAGGGCGCCCACCTGCCCCCCCCCTCAGGCCCCTGGAGCACCCACCTGCCCCCTCTGGGCCAGGTCCCTGGGGGCGCCCACCTGCCCCCCCCCCCCGCTCTGGGGCCCCTGGGGCGCCCACCTGTCTCCCTCTGGGCCGGGCCCCTGGAGCGCCCACCTGCCCCCTCTGGGCGGGGTGGGGGGTCGCGGTGCCCGAGGCCCGAGGCCCGAGGCGCAGGTGCAGGCGGGTGGCGCTCGGGGGCGGGGCGGGGCGGCATTACCTGGGCGGCGGGAGCTGGGGCGGAGGGAGGGGACCCCGCGGGACCGCGCCGTCCCCCCGCCCGCCGCCACGTGGCTGCGCGTCCCGTGGCTCCCCGCCCGCACCCCGCCCCCTGGGTGCCGGCCCGGCCGGAGGGCGCGAGCGGGGCGCGGGGCAGGGGACCGCCCTGGGCCTGGCTCCCCCGCCAGGTGGGCCTCAGGCCCCGGGAAGCCGCTCTCGGCCCTCCCCACCCTCTGCAAGACTCAGAACTGGCTTTCCCTGGGGACTGAAGCAGATTTCCAGGGCTCCAGCTTGCAGGAAAAAAAAAAAAAAAAAAAAAACACCCTGAATTAACATACAGAGAGATTAAATTATCTCCATTTCCAATCTGGCATATTTCCTAATCCTTAAATAACTTGCTCGGCTTCCATGTGGGCTTCTGAAAACAGGAGGGCAGCTGGGAGTACTTCCCACGCCCACATGAGCCTTTGTGTGAAAATCCCTAAAAATAGAGGTTGTTCTTTTAAAAACAAAAGGGAAGGCAAAGCCATGGGAACACTGACAGAGCCCCAACATCTCCGGCTCCAGTAAAGGTTTTCTTTTGGGTGTGGAAAGATACATAACATGAAATGTGCCATTTTAGCCATTTTTAAATGTACAATCAGTGGCATTAATTACTTTCACTTTGTTGTGAGGTCGCTGCTGTCTTCTGTGTCACCCCAGGCGGCACCTCTGCGCCCACTGAGCAAGAACCCCCCACTCGCCCCTTCCCCGGCCCGTGGAAACCTCTAATCCACTTGCTGTCTCTATGCATTTGCTTCTTCAAGATAACCTCATATGAGAGGAATCAGACAGTATTTGTCCTTCTGTGTCTGGCTTATTTCACTAAGTATGTCCTCAAGTTTCATTCATGCTATAGCGTGTGTCAGAACTTCATTCCCAGCAAAGACGTTCTTAATTACCCATCTCTGCCCGAGGAAAGACTCCCAGAACAAATTCCACATTAGCAATCTGGAACCAAAGGATGGGTAGGTGGGCAGGATGACACTGTCAGATTATATCTACTATACATCCGTGCGTTACGTCTGATGGCTAGTAGGCTCCTCTTTATTATTCATTTTGGGGTCACACATGACACTTTTTTTTTTTTGCCCCACGTTGGTTTCCTATTTGCCATCATCTTCTGATGAGCTGCTCTCTGAGTATCTTGTGAACTTTGAAGAATCCACATTCAATTTCATATCAGCCCGAGTTAAAAACATTAGAAAAGGAAATCCATCCACACCACTGTTCAAACCACCTGCTCTCTGTCACTCATTACTTTCTAAATAAATGAGAAGTTCCTTTCAAAGCTTATAAGCATCTTCAGACCTAAAAACAAATATTTATTTCTTTTCTTCATATTAAAAGTAAGAGAAACCTATCCATTTGTGAAGAAAAAAAAAGTATATCTTGCTTAACGTAGATTTATCTCATAACAACAGTACTTTAAAGTAAAACCCACTTTTGTTGTATTGGAAAACAGTATCTTGCATATCCTTTGAACAGAACAATTCCATTTTTATTTACTTTTTTTAAAGAATTTTTTAATTTACTCATGATAGTCATAGAGAGAGGAGAGAGAGGCAGAGACACAGGCAGAGGGGATACTACCCTATTTGACCTCATATAAGGATGTTCACTGCATCATTAATCTGTAATAGTTAAAAAATTAGAAACTGAATGTCCATTAATAGAAGATTGATTAAGTTATGGTATAGTCATGCTATGACAGCCAGCATTAGAAAGAATAGGTGTCTTTACATGTACTGATACGAAACTCTGTTCATCACATATTAAGTAAAAACAGCAAGTTGCAAAATAATGTATATAGTTATTTTTTATAAATCAGTATATATATATATTTTTTTAATTTTTTTTTAATTTTTATTTATTTATGATAGGCACACAGTGAGAGAGAGAGAGAGGCAGAGACACAGGCAGAGAGAGAAGCAGGCTCCATGCACCAGGAGCCCGACGTGGGATTCGATCCCGGATCTCCAGGATCACACCCTGGGCCAAAGGCAGGCGCTAAACCGCTGCGCCACCCAGGGATCCCAATCAGTATATATATATGTAGCTATTATGGAAAAATACACATCAATCTGTTAATAGTGGTTATCTCTAGGAAGTGGGACTGAGATAGTGGGTGAAGTGGGAGAGAAATCTACTTTGGTGTACAAATTCTGGATTTTAAAAAAAGATTTCATTTATTTATTTGAGAGAGAGAGAGCATGAGCAGGGGTAGGGTCAAAGGGAGAGGGAGAAGCAGACTCCCTGCTGAGCAGGGAGCCTGACTTGGGCTAGATCCTAGCACCCTGAGATCATGGGCATTTTCAATGCCAAAGTCAGAAGTTTAACTGAGCCACCCAGGCCCCCAACAAATTCTGGATTTTTTTTTTAAGATTTATTTATTTTATTTTATTCATGAAAGACAGAGAGAGAGAGAGAGAGAGAAAGGCAGAGGGAGAAGCAGGCTCTATGCTGGGAGCTCGATGTGGGACTCGATCCCTGACTCCAGAATCAGGCCCTGGGCCAAAGGTAGGCGCTAAACTGCTGAGCCACCCAGGGATCCCCCAAATTCTGGATTTTTTAATGAGATTTTTTTTTTTCATACAATCAGCACATTACTCTTGGAATCTGAAAAAGATAAGAAAATTAAAAGAGAAACAACATGGGACAGACTGTATTTTCAAGATGGTTGCCCTAAAATATCCCATCTCATATGCTCTTCTTGCAATATGATATTAACATTCCTTCAAAAAGAGGTGGGGTCTAGGGCAGCCCAGGTGGCCCAGAGGTTTAGCGCCGCCTTCAGCACGGGGCCTGATCCTGGAGACCTGGGATCGAGTCCCACGTCGGGCTCCCTGCATGGAGCCTGCTTCTCCCTCTGCCTGTGTCTCTGCCTCTCTCTGTGTGTCTCTCATGAATAAATAAATAAAATCTTAAAAAGAGAGAGAGAGAGAGAGAGAGAGATGGGGTCTATGTTCCCTACCCTTGAGCCTGAGCAGACCTTTGTGAGTGCCTCAACTGAGGTAGGAACGGAAGCTATGACACTGCTTGACTTCCTGGGTTTAGAATATAAAAGCAGTAGGCGGTCTATCTGGATTCTTTGCTCTCTGAGCCCTTATACTTGGAAGCTGGACCACATGGGGAGGCCACATGTGGGTGTTTCCACCAGTAGCCAGCATCAACTGCCAAACATGCGGGAGCAGCCTTCAGGTAATTCCAGTCCCCAGCTTTAGGTTCTTCCAGCTGAAGTTTTCAGCAAAAACAAGCTGTCCTTGCTGTCCTCTGTCTGAATTCCTGACCACAAAAACCATGAGACATAATAAATTGTTGTTTTAAGCCACAAAGTTTTGGGGTATTTTGTTAATCATCAATAGATAGTGAATAATACATAACACATCCAACCAAGATAAAAAAAATGGGCTAGGTTTATTCATTTCATTGTTATATATTAAAAAAATCATAATATTGTTTTTAAACTCACTTCTTTTCCATTCAGGAGCAACTCCAGCTCAAGTTGAAGTTCACAATAGTGAAGTTGTTGCTCTGTGAGCCTTACTCCACTTAGCCGCCGACAGAAGCTCCTTCGCCTCTTTCCCTTCCAGTGGTTGGTGCCAAGAATTGCCCCCTGTGTGAAGGCTGGAGAAGATACCAAGCCCTAAAAAATGACCCCATTTGTCATAAAGTCTGAACTCTGAGGAAGGATCAGAGCTTGGACAAAGTCGACCAAAACACAAATGTAAAAATGGGCTGAAAACGTTGAATTCTGATGTAAGTATGTATATAGATACAAGATTATCTCACAGCCTGGGCACTGGAACCAGAGTCAGAAGGGTCACAGGAGGGGGTCAGCTAGTCCCACGTCCTCTCCCCGGGCTGGATTCTACAGTCACCTGGGGGTGGTTTCAGAAAACACCAGTACCCAGGGCTGAGGTGGGGCCTGGGCATCAATCAGTATTTTCTCTTAATTCCTCAGGTGATTCTAAGACGCAGCCAGGGCTGAAAACCATGGAATTTCTAGCTCAGTGGTTTTGGGGAGGAGGGGGCTTCTTGTCGCCTCTCTTAAAATACTTAAGGGACAGAGTATATCCTGTCCACAGTTGAGTCTTCCTCCAGTTATAATTTTCAATGACAAAGAGAAGTTGGGAAATCAGTTACTCAGGGAGCACAAGAAATTGGTTATCTATCTATGCTTCTTTTTAGTTGGTCATCGTGATGCACCTCCCGGGGACATACCTAATATACAAAAAAAAAAAAAAAAAAAAAAAATCACAGGAATTGTGCACGCACACTCAGAAAAGTTTGCTGGTTCTGAGGGCAGACCCGAGGTCTGGTTCCTGTACCGGGCTCTCCCCTCTACACAGCACAGCCTCTCTAACCCAGGTGAAGGGATAAGACGGGGAAAGGTGGAGAGGTGTCTCAGCAGCCCCAGATGCAGGAAGGATGCCTGTCTGAAGGCCTGGCCGGCAGAGCCAAACCTGACAAAAGTACGAGCCCCTCGCACAGGCTGAGGTCCCCCAGCTCCCAGAGAGGTGGGGTCAGGGCCCCCGGAAGAAGAGCTTTGCCCTGGCTTTCTGCGGGTAGGGCTGAGTGGAGAGGGAGGGGCCGCCACTGTCCTGCTGTCAGGTGTCCCCAGCTCCTGTTGAGATCCTGTTCCTCCTCCAGGATCTGTTTGTTGATTCTGGGAGTTTGCCCTCTGACAGGAGGAAGGCATTCTCTCTCCAGTAGCCACGTGGCATCTGGGTTGAGCCAGGATCTAGTGGGACAAGAGAACACGGGGAGGGGGGGTGGAGAGAGAAGCCTAATGAGCCGGGTCCAGTTTGTCTCATGAGTGACAGCGACAGCTGTCCTGGACTGTGGCCACAATGCGATTAGCCTTCAGCACTTGCGTGGTTCCCCTACACGGAAGACACACTGACAGATCCTTCTCGGGTGGGGAGGAGAGGAGGCAGGCCATGATTTGAGTCCTGGTTCTTCTTTTCCGCCACGGTCTTTAATGTGTCGGAGCCTCAGCTTCCTCATTTGCAACATGGAGTGAACCGTGAGGCTGCCAGGCCTACCTGTCAGAGTCCTTATGAACATTCAGGAATTTTGATGAGGATTGAAAGCCGGCTACCTTTTGTTTTCAAAATCCACCACCTTGCCTCCCTCTGTGAAAGTCACAGGACCAGTTTTCCGGTCCCACCGCCGCCGTCTCCAGGGCCTGAGTCCCAGGCAGCACCTGCAAACTCTTTGCACCCTGTGGTGTGACTCCAGGTGTGACCCTGGATGCTCTTGACAATGTTCACGGGGTATCCGTTCATCGGGAAGCACCGAGCCCAACGCTGACACACAGTGGGGAGCAAGATGGCTCTGGACAGGCAGGGGGCAGAAGAGCCACCTCTGCTGGAAAGAACTGGATGGCGGGGAGGGGATCTGCAGCGGGGGCGCGGGCGCGGTGGTTGTGATCTAACCAGGGAGAGTGGGATAAGCTTTTCTGAGGAAATGAAGTGGGGCTGAAATCAGGGCCAGGGGTTAATAGGTAAAGAGTATAAAGTCTTTGTGGCAGAAGGAGGCATGACCAAATGTGAGGCTGAGCGATTCAAGAGCGCAAGAGCAGAGAGGCCTAACCTCAGAGGGCTCACTGCGGGGTCGCGGGGGCCGGGGGCAGCGGAGGCAAGGAGCTTAGCGGTTATCCGAATAGCAAATGAGAAGCTTCCGAAGGGTATTTGCAAGGTTGTTATCTGCAAAAAGGACCGGAGGCCATCAAGAGTCAATGTGCAGAAACTTGCAGGAGCCCAGGGAAGACTGGAGGGCGGCTTGGCCTGTGGTACTGTTAAAAGGATTTGAGAAATAGTCATAGTCTAGGCCGCCATGGGTTGTCAATCCAGTTGATCTCAACATAGAACATTTACTGAGCCACCCCCAGCAGTGAGCAAGATCACTTTCCAATAAGGTCACACCTGTGGACACGCTTTTTTGTTTTCGCCCCATGCTGCTGGGCTGGGGAAAGCGCTGGGACCTTTTGCTCATTTACGGAATTCTGGCCTCCTGTCCTTTACTTGCCCTTCTCCTCTACCAGGATCCTCTCATTTCCCTGCGGCCAGAGGGTAGTAAGGAGCTGGGGGAGGACACGGCCCTGGGGGCTGTAGTTCTGGCCACATGCTCTGGCCCATTTCTACAGTAGGGCTGGGAAAGCAGGTGCAACGTATGAGATGCCGCGTTTCGCACTAGCCACCGATCCTCGCACAGGTCTCCGGCGGGAATCTTTTCTACAAGCTTGTGGCCAAGCGAGGAAATCTGGGATTCCCGGGCTCCCTAAGCATAGCACCATCTCAAAGCCATCAAACCACCACCATCACCTCTAACACTGCCACTGCCGGCAACTCTTTCACCAAGTAACACTGTTCATTCATTCATTCATTCATCATTCATTCATTCATTCATTTCTGCTTATGGGTGAGGCACTGTTCTATATTCTGTGAGTAAAATGCCCCCAAGCAGCTTACGGACTAATCCAGGGGTCCCACAGTCTTTTCCTGATGAACAATTGATTTTGGATTTTCCTAGAACATTAATACTACAAACACTGAAGGTAAATAAGTTGCATGAAAGGCCAGGCGTCACGCAACGTCAGTCAGCCGCTTCCCCCTGGTGTATGCACTCCACAGCACATACCCAAGTCGTTCAAGAGGAAGGAGACAAAGGAGATAGCAGAGAACGGAGAGACATGGTGCGAGAAAAATAAACACAGGAGGAAAAGGTGGAGGAGCAGGTCCAGCACGTGCACACACACCCGCACCCTTCCTCCTGCCTGGGGAGCTGCTGGGTTCCCACCTTACCGTCCACGGGGCTTTCTGCCTCACGAGCACCCACGCTCCTGCTCATTTTTTTTTAAGATTTTATTTATTCATGAGAGACAGAGAGAGAGAGAGAGAGAGAGAGAGAGAGAGAGAGAGAGAGAGAGGGAGAGGGGCAGAGACACAGGCAGAGGGAGAAGCAGGCTCCATGCGGGGAGCCCGACACAGGCCTTGATCCTGGGACCCCAGGGTCATGCCCTGGGCCGAAGGCAGGTGCCAAACCACTGGGCCCCCCGGCGGTCCCCTCCCTCATTAACCCAGAGCTTGGGGCCAAGTGGTTCAGTACCTCCTCACTTTGCAGGCCAGGGGATCCGCCTGTCCCCCCACGACCCCCTGCAAGTCTACGGGCTTCTCAACATTCACTCCATAGACGTTTGTTCTCCACAATGTCGCACCCCTTCCAGAGTCCCTGGAGATGGAACCTCCTCCACCAACTTGCTGGCCCTTGCTGGTCAGTGCGATGCAGACGAACCCCCCACACCCGCTCCTAGGTTCCGAAAGCTGGTAGGGCCAGCGGGTCGGGACCTCAGCCGGTCTGCGCGGCCCGCCATCCGGGCTGCCAGGGCCTGGTCCACGCGGCTCCACCCCGCCTTGCGCCGCTCCAGCAGCACGAACCGGGGCTGCTCAGCGTTTACGGCTTATAAACCACCTCAAGGGGCTGGTGCTCCTGTCAAGGCCAAGTCTAGGCTCGGGGCCGCTAGGCCTCCTGCTGTCCGGCCAGTGCGGCCTGTGAGTCTGGCTCCTCCTCGCCTGCCCGCCCGCCCCTGGTCACCCTCAGCCCTAAGCTGCCCTCCGGCCTAGAGGCCCAACTCAGCAGCCTGCCCGGGACAGCTGCTCCCGGCATGTCCAGCCCCCAGGGGCTCCCCGTGGGTTTACCTGGTTGTATCCTGTCATTTAATTTTGTGCTCTAGCAAAACTAACTTTCACGTGGCCAGTGACGAAGGCCAAAGGACAACTGTCCTGGAGGCCTACGGGTAAACCTTACAGTGGCCCACACAGACACCTTGAAGGAAACAGTCAAGGAAAAGAGATGATCAGATAATTAGGGGGCAGTGGGGGTTATTTGACATAAAGAGCATCATAATCATGGCTGGGGGTCCTGACTAGCAATGTATAGACTTCAACAGATTTAAACTAGTACCGACCCCATGAAGACTGTGCTTGGAGGACTCCTTAGCACTGGCTCTCTACCTCCCGGAGAGCAGCCTCTAGCATCCATTTCCAGCTCCCCGCGGAGATGTAGGTGCCCCTCATGTTCACAAATCCCTAGGGAGTACGCATTTCCCATTCCGGTGAATAGGTCAGTTCCTTCTGAACAAAGGCTACTGTTCTCATTTCCACAGTCCAGGGTTGAATTGTAGCCATTAGTGTGGTATTTTAATAGGGATTTTTTTTTTTTTAAACAACGTTCTTTATTTCCACTGTATTGGCCTGTATTTTCTATCTTCTGCAGTTTGTTAAAATTATGTTTTCCAGAAAACTGCCCTAAAATAAAGAAATCTACCACTTACCCATTTGATGAGGAATAAGGTGTAAGTTACTCAGCACAGCGCCCAACACATCTGAACACTCAATATCTATCATAGAGTACAACCGCACCCCGTAACTGATATCACTATGAATACCTTTCAGATGCTCAAATAAAGATGTTAGTAGCCTCAACCATCTCTTATTTGCATCCAGCACAATGCCTGCAACTTAGTGGGTGATCGATGCTCAATGAATATTAGACCCCAGCAAATAAGAATTCAAATCATTAGAAACAGAATTACTATCACAGATAATCCATTTCTTTGGCTCCCTTCACCATCCTGACACGAGCATCAGTTTCAGAATCTTATTAAGAATGGGAGAAGCTAGGGAAAATGAAGTTATGATTTTAAAAGTTCATCTGAATAAATGGGTAAACATGCAAAAAACTCAAAATATTCCCTATTTTACCATTCAAATTCATTTCTAAATTGGAGTTTTCCCAGTAGTTGAAAATCACTTTGAAAATGGTCATTCCCACAGTATTACATTTCACATCCTAGTTCTTACACATACGCATATACATCTGCATGGGTGTGTGCATAAAATGTTTTACTATAAATGTCCTTAAGGACATTTGAAAATGACAAAAGAACGAAAATTATGAGGCCCCAAATTTTACCTTCAGTTCAAACTTTTATGCTCTACTGACTTTTATCAACCAAATGGATATAACGTACCCTAATACCTGATCAGGCCCACGGGGTAGGGGTGGGAGCAAGGTACAGGACAGCCAGTAGTCTGAAAAAAAAAAAATTTCTATCCAAACATATAGTCGTAAAAATCTTCATCCTCCTTTTGTGCATGATAAATTGTCAAGTAAGACTCCATGATGATGCATTAATTCAAGGGACTTCAATTTCATTTTTTCCTTGTAACCTTCAGAAGGTGAAAGTATCACGTAGAGTATTTCCCCACCCTTCTCCCTACCATTTCCGATCATTCAAGGACAATGGAGATCTAGGAAATGGATTAGTAGACTATCAGTGTTATGATGTGTAATTACTTACAGCTCCATGCTAATAAAGCCAGGATCCTAGGACTAGTCTCTGCAAAGGCCAGTTTAGTTTGTATCTGTACCATGACCTGGACTGTACTCCTAACTGCAGACAGCTTACTTACAAATGTGTCCGTCCCACCAGTCACAAGAGAGAGGACCGGCAAGTTGGCAAATGGATAAAAACAAAACTATCTTCGCTAATGGGGCGGGGGGGGCGGGTGGGAGGCCCAAACCCCACATATGATGGGTTAATAGAATCTTGCCCATAAAGAAGAAGAATCACATAATTTTTAATCCTGTGTTAAATGTATTTCAAGTCTCAAGTACCGGATGACAGGAATATTTGACTCCTGAATTTTAGAACTAATACATTCTACACAAAACCACATACAGTCAAGATCCTAATTTGTTACCCAACTTGTGTAAAAACTGCTAATTCCATACAAACATCCTTTTACTTCTTTAATATAAATCTATGCACCAGTTTTTAAATATTTGCCATTAGTTATTTGGTTCAGAATATTGTGAAAAATTCAGCTAGGAAATTATTCATAAAACTGTATTCTGTATTCTTTTTTTATTTTTCAAACAGCAAGTGTCCACATTTAAAATGCAGAATTTGCAAATATAAATTAGTCTAATAATTCATTTAAAAATGAAACAAAACAGCTTCCTGTAGTATCACAATACATAAAATGGTATTATAAACCCCCAAGTGGTAAGGTTAACTACATGACAACAATGCCTGAAGCTGTGAAACTCATTAAACCACTTAATGAATAATAGGTCAGTTTGAAGAACATGTCTATGTTCCATGACTATGCATGAAACAAGCTTTCATTGTATTATAAAGGCTCAGCAATTCATTCATATCATAATATGGGGTCAAGCAAGATTTTATTTTTACAATGACAATTTAAAAAATGCATTTAAACAAACAAACAGAAGTCCCCCCGATTGTTTAAAAACAATTCTATTTGGAGGGTAAAATATACTTTAAAACATACCGACTTACCAGATTTCAATTGTCAGGCTGCTGACTACTGATGTGAAAGTTTGTATTTAAAAATATCACAAATATCTTTAACAGTGAAAATTTCAATGTGATAAGTTTCATTGCAAAGCAATTTTCACCTGAGTAGATTTTGAAATTTAGTGCTCATATATTTGGGGGGAGGTGGGGAAGGAAAGACCCACTTGTATAAGATACTGAGTTTACAGCTGATTCTTTCACACAGATAATCCAGGGGGTTGAAGAAACATCTGCTGTGACCTTCCCAGGACACATGATGCCCCTCTTTCTCCTGGAGATTTGTTCTGACATTATGAATTCTCAGTATCCATAATATTTCCACTTAGTTACCCATTCAAGCATAGCAACCCAATTCATTCAGTTTTATACAACAGTGTCTATATTATGTACATGTTTAATTATCAATAGGAAATAGAAAATAAAAATTTACAGTGACTGAGAAAAGGGTCAGAAAACGGGATAGGAAAAGTAATACTGTATAATCAGAATATCCTATATTATCCTACCAGTTTTAATGACAGGGTTTTTCCTTTATTAGTTGAAATACAAAGAAGGCATAGGGGATCCCAGGAAAATAACACTATATATCAGAAAATTCAACGTGCTCCACCATCAGGATTTCCATCACACATTTAATTTCTTCTGTACAATTTTTATAAACGTGTTTGTCTTTTCAAAATCATCAGATTTCCAGATTAAATTCAGCACTACACAGTATGCCCTTGAAGTAAAATGAGGTTACCTGCTTTATTTGGATACCAAGTTCCCTTCCAGACAGCATTAAAATAAAGACAAGACTACACAGATAAAATCCAGTATAATTCAAATCCAACAATGAAAAATTTCCCCCATATTGTTGCAAAATTCGTTCTACTGAAATGCTTTGCTACAATAATAAAAAGCATACATTACATATAAAAGATACCAGTGTACTAAAAAGTGACAGAAGTGGACTAGCAAATCCTTCAAAGCACATTATATAAATGACTAGCATTTAAAAACATTTCTCCTATAAAATGTAGGTCATATACATTTATAAATTGGCGGTTTTATTTCTAAAGCAGTGATGTGTGTGTTCAAATAGTTAGCTGTTCTGTACAGTATAATATCTACTCAATTCAAACTACAATAGGTTTGTCTTTCTTTGTATTGAAGTTGAATAAATTCATCTGATCAGCTGAGAAATCAAGCTTGAAAAATAAGTATCTAAAAATCAAAGTAGAAAGTTGAGAATTATTGAAATGTAGCTATGAAATATGAAGAGAACTATTTCACAATGGAGCTGAAGTCACCTCAAAACTTATGGGCTTGAATCTAAAACAGAAACAAATATTAAAATCCAAAGCAAACCACAAAGTTAGGTAGCAGTACAGAAGCAGGAAAACAAAACAAAACAAAACAACACACCCCCTTCCTTCAGTGTGATGGGCACTAAGTTTTGCGGTCTTCCTCCATCTTGCAGAAGAGTGGTAAGGCCATTCAATGCTTAGTGAGAGTGAGTACAGATGAAGTCAGATTTAGCCTGTCTCCCCTGCAACTTCAATTATGCTGTGTAAACAGTGTTATGTTCCAATAGGAGGAACAATGGAATTTGCTTATAAAAACTGATTAAAGATAATCATTATTAAATGAAATAAGGATAATTAATAACTCTGAAATGTTTTTAGAACTTTCCTGATGCTACTTGTAAAGTTAGCACTGCTATGTATTATTGCTTACATACAGTACAACATCATATGCCTTCTAACATAAAGCAGTACTGTGATTTGTTTGTACATATTTACAGATTCTTAAAAACAAGCTGTAAAAACATTACATACTTTCAGACAATACAAATTAGCACATTGGTACTCACTTCAAAACAAATGGAATGCATAACATTAATAAACATCATAAAGGAAGACTCACATAAAAGTCCTTGATTGTCAAGACACGTTTATATATAAACTCTAACTGTGCAGAATTAAAGATTCAATCATAGGTACATCCTTATTTGATGAACCATATTTACAGCATGGTATTGCATAAAAAAATAAAATAATGTTTACAGGGTTTTACTTTTTTATCCATTGGATTAAAGAAAGCAACAAACACAACAAGAAATGTTTGTCTGCTTTAGTTTTGTTTCCTACCAAAGTTTAAGTGAAAAAAGGAAACATACGGTTTTATTTGCAGAATATAGCAAAAACAACTGGAAAATTATTTCCCTGAAATAAAGCAATTTGAAACGGAAAAAGTTTAAATTAAATTGCAGTGTCAAAAAGTTTCTCATTGATTATAATAGTGCTTCTTCAAGTAATTCTACTGTGAAAAAACAAGTTCTAGTTAAGATGTTCTATGTCTAAGAAATGTAGTACTACAGTAATGCCTACTTTTAAAGTTTCCCGGCTTTTTTTTTTTTTTAAACAGCCCTTTAAAAACTCAAATTGATAAAATGAAAGAAGTGGCAAAAGATCTAACCTAGCTGGCACTTGCAAGTTTCTCTCCCCTGTGGAAATGAAAGCCTACCCTGAGCACAAGACCTCTTTTGCCTCTCAGAAAGAGAAAATTACCCAACCACTGACAGTCCTCAGCCAGAGCTAAAAGGATGGGTTTCTATGGTATCAAGTAGAAAATCTGCAAGTAAATCCAAAAGATTTAAGAGCCACCCAAATATTCTGAACCAAATGAAATATGTATACAATAGTTAAAAGAAAAAAAAAAAACCCACAAGCTTTTAGAAGATGTTCAGCAGATATTACCTCATCTAACACGATCTGTTTCCAATCTTCAAACGTTAAGAGTAGGTCCTAAGTGAAAAAGCATACTTCACTCACATTGACCCGAAGTTTAATGGTGTGTAAGAGCATGTTTTAATAGAACAATTTGCTCACTGATAGAAATGAGAAAAACATATTGCAAAAGGGGATCTCATATCCTCAATATTTTGATCTACGGCAGCACAAAAGGCTACTTACTTGTACTATTAATGCCCAGATAGAAATGAAGGAACTTTCTAAACTGAAGCTGGGGAAACCCAAACTGCTGAGATGTTTATCATATGATGATAATATAAGGTAACTCTGGTAGGCATTTAGAATTTCACAGTAAGAGAGTGATGACTACTATACTTAAATGGTGAGTCAACAAGTTATGCCAAAGTATCACCTTTCTCAAAAATGCTTATAATGTGGTAGAAAAGTCTGCCATTACGTAGATTTAAAGAAATGTGTTGAAGACAGGAATTCAACACCTGAAATTCCGCTTGCATAACTACCATTTTCAGAGGCCTTCCTTCCTTAGCTTACCCTAACTGCTCAGCAATAGAGTCACATTCTAAAAACTGTGCTGGTGATGTTAAAGCAAACATAAAACTGTATACTATACCAAGAACTACATCAAGTTGTTAACAGAACAAAATTTTTGATCAGGCTCAAATAAAAATCAACTCAGGAAATAAATGCCTATTTTCAAATAGTAGTATGAGAAAAATACAAATGCCTATATAGGATGAGCACAGTTCCATCTTTAACATCTCATCTGAATAAAGGCTTCTTGCAATTGCGTGATGTGTAACCCAACACACACCATTCTTAAAAGTCAATAATGGCAGAACTTAAATATCTACTTCAAAGAAGTCTAAAATTCTTGAGAAATCTGGCAGCAAAGAAAGCTGTCAAATAGGAAAATTAATATTTCAAGCAAAGCTTAATAACCAAAGCATAGAGGAAACCACATTAAACATAATTTATACTTATTATCACAAAACACCAAAATATTCAAAATAAATGTAAAAGATGTTAAGGGTGGTGGGTATTTCCTTTGTTCCCTTTCTTTATGAGAACACTCTGGGGATACCATTAAATAAAAGAAAAAAATAACTTAAATGTATAACATTCTATACTGAAATAAAGACTGCAGATCTATATAAGGGCCAATATAAAAGGTTAAAGTGGAAATTAGCAACAATAAAGTTTCACCTTCCAAGGATATTAATTTTAGATTATCATTGGTGCTACATCAGTATGTGCATCATGACAAAGATGTTGGAAATTAAAATAAACAAAAAGTTGGAACAAATTAAAGAGGATAGTAAAATCAACAGAACTAATGTTATTTTCCAAAAATTAAAACTGTCCAATGTGTAACTCAAACCGTCAATTCTTTAGAAAAGTATATATATGTGTTTATATAAAAGCACTATTTATTGTACCATGCTGTATTATTTTAAGACAAAGTATTAAAAAAAAAAAAAACATTCGTGGTATAAGGATAAAGTCTGTAGTTTATTTAGATTTTGAAATGCAACAAAAAGTTTCCGATCACTCATCTAGCTGAAAAAGAAATTGTAGTTACTAGAATTAGTAAACACTTTTGGTTTGTAAAATTGTAATGAGCAGTGTTCATTAAAAAGTAATTCAAGATAAAATAAGCAATTAAAATGCCCATTTCTTTAGTTTCTCTGGATACTGTTTAATTATCCAATCTATCAAGATTCTAGAAAGAGAAGGATTAAACCAGGTTTTACAGTTCCAAAGATACCCAATTTCCTTTTATTGCCAAAATTAAAATAGTCAATTATGAGATGATTATGACACAACCATATCAAACCTAAAAATCTAATTTTTTTTTTACTTTGAGAAATCAAAAATACCAAATAGATTCTAAGTGCTCTATGTTAACTGAAGTGTATATGTAAAGTAAAATACAATTAAGCTTTAAAACGTGGAATATACATTTTGTGTAAGCATTATGTTCTTGGGAATGTAATCTACAGAATATCTTTTTACTAAAACTTCAAAACCTTGATACCTGCACATGAAAAATCATAAAAAATATCTAAGTACAACTGTACAAAGAAACTGACACCAATATGCATACTTCCATAGAGAAGTGAATGCTTCAACAGTTACGTATTTTGGTAAAAGTTTTGAAAGTATGCATATTTTAAAAGTAATTAGGCTTTTAAATAGTGGAGTCTTAGACTATCAGATTTTTATTATTTTTTCTCAAAAAAAAAAAACATGTCAATATAATGCAAAATGAAAATCAAGGGTATATGGCATTATCATTCTTATTAAAAGGTGGTTTCTTGGTTTCTTTTTTTCCCCCTATAGGACACACTAATTTATTTAAGCCATAATCTCTTGACATTTAAACTTTTAAGTTCACTCTGTCTGTAAAGTATACTCAGATTCCCTGCTGAAGTGCAATGACTATGCTGAAAAACTTAGAAACAGTATGAGTAAATTTCACACAATTACTAATCTCCTAAGAATGTACAATGTTATCAGTTAGGAAACAATTGTGCGAAAGTCTTTTTTTTTTCCTTTTAAACTCGGTGTAGGTGGAATAGCAAGTTTCTGCTCTAAAACAAGTAATGCATTGCTTCTATAAAGGTGACAACATGTAAGGCAGTTCAAAGAATGCTGACTAACCAAACAAAATGCAGTTATTGGATTATCTTGCTATTCATATCAGCTTAACTGGTTATAGCTCATTGCTCTTAAATCTGTACAGCACTCCATTTTACACAGAGTAACCCCACTCTTGATTAATCTGTTCTAAAGTGCCAGTATTATTTACACATTTTTTTAGCCAAAAGTCTGGCCGGTTGTGGCATCAGGTGAAGACGTCATCCCAGCTCTATTATCATTTACATTCACCAAGGGAAATTCTGGAAATTCAGCACTTGTCCCTGGTCCCCGCAGGTTCACCTGTCCATTGGCAGTGCTAAACTGAGTAGCTATTCCAGCTCTTGATCCGTGATACGGAGCGCGGAAGGGCTGTTCAAAGGAGCTCATTTGGTAAGCTTGGTGGACAGGCTGAGCCTCAGCTTTTTTCTGAGAAGTCACTTGATCCAAGAAGTCCTGTGTGGAAGTGGCAGAAGCATGGTTTGTCTCATCACCTGAAAAGGGAAACGAGTGCTGTGAATCACCAACTATGAGGCCAAAGTGGGACTTATCTGGAGTTGTTCTTAGTGGAGAGTTCATTCCTGATCGGAAGCTGTTGATGGGCATGGCTGCATAGACTTGCTTGTCTATGGAGGAGAACGCTGGCGGATTTGGAAGGGTCTGGTTGTCAGTCACAAAGTTAAGGCTCGGGCTATTCAAATAGGCATCATTTTGGCTAGTTCTGTCCAAAGCCTGCTGCAGAAACTTTGAGTACTCCTGCAGCATGTTGGCTTTATCTGACGAGGATGCTTGGGAGCTTGATCCAACATTCTCTGCCTGCGTGACCTCGGGGACTTCTGAGGAATTTATGGATATGCTAGAAGTCACCTCAGTGTCCGCAACACTGAACGATATCTCATGCTGTCCGTTAGCTTTATGGGAGTAATGATCCAAGAGAGTCTGCAGTACCTCATCCGGAATAACGTTCTTGTCATGGTTACTCTTAATCTCCACATTCAGCGCCTGTGAATCTAATATGGACGCCGTCGTGCTTTCATCAATGACACTGGCCACCGCCGCTTGTGTTACAGAAGGCTGGGAGGCGATGGTACCCACGTTCAGCGCATACTCCCTACTATTGTTACTTGCTGCCTGAAGATACCGCTTCTTCTTCAAAAACTGCATGGCATCGTCATAGTTGGTGCTGCTGTGCACAGGCTTACTGGGCCCCTCTTGCAAATTGTCGACCTGATCGATGTCAGCATTGCCTTCTGAGTCCAGCAAAGCCTGTTTATCCACAAGTTCAAAAGCGTACTTTGAGACTTTACTCTCTTCGTATGTGGATAAGGGTGAAATGGTTTGATTTTGCTCCAGTGGCTGTTTCAGACTTCTCTTGCTATTGATTTTTTTGAGAACCAACTTAGGTGGATGGATTTCTCCTGATGCATCTTCTAAGTGCGATCCCCCAACCGAAGAATGTGGCATTTCCACGGCGTACTCTGCTACCATGTACTCATCCTTTACTTTAGTACTTGAAGAATAAAGAGGCAAGTAATCATTTTTGTCTTTCTTCAGGTCAGATTTGTCCAAAGCACTCTCTTTGTCCATCCCAGATGACTTTTTCTCAGTTTTTTGCCTTTTCTTTTTTGGCAGTGAGTTATCTTTTGGTGATGTAGAAAAGCCAGAATCTTCCTCAGATGTCAGAAGGCCACCTTTGATGGCACATCTGTTTAGTTTTTTGTCATGATTTTCATGGCACATACGTTTATGTTTCAACACACGATCTGTTCTGGAAAAATACTGTCAAATTCAGATTTTTGGCAGTCAGTTTTTTGTTTTAGTTTGTGTTTTTCGTCAAGCAAGAAAAGAAAAGAAAAAAGTAATTAATATAAAGATAGATAGAGGTAAAATAATATAAGTAATTCCAAACTAACTTGTTGAGCCAGTTGTTTATTAGAAATCTAATCAGAAGCAGCTGGGATGGGAAGTTCTTCAAATAGTTCTAGTAGTCACATTTTCTAATTTAAGAGAATTATTTTATAATTTCATGTAGAAGAATTTCAATGTCCATCATACCTCAACAAAGTGATTTTTAAAAAACCCAAACACCAAAACCAAACATTTCAAATCACTCCTTACCTGTAAACAGTATTCACACTGGTAAGGTTTTTCTCCACTATGAGTTCTCTTATGCCTTTCCATGTGATATTTTTGTATGAATCTCATACCACATTCATCACAGCGAAATGGTTTTTCACCTAGTACATGATATAGAAAGTTTAAAACAAAACAAATATTGTAAAATAATGAATTACTTTACCACAAGAATCTCTAAAGAATAGCTCTTTAAAACTGTCATACTCTCCTCTTTTCAAGTGAAAAAATTCTTCCTATATTAAATACATCTTTCAATTTAACTTGTAAAAAATATTTTGCTTTACAAAAATAAAAGACTGGCACGTGCCACTGGAAAGAAAAGTCTGAAAGCAGGCATACTCAACTTCCCTACCTTTCTATTGTATGTGTACATAACATACTCTTTCCATGGAGAGCAGCAGTACCAGGAATTATAGCAATGTGAACACCGTTTCAGTAGAGTAGCTGACACTTTTAATCTTTTTTATTCAATCATATAAAATAATATTTTAGAATTTTTTTTTGAAAAAAGAAAATGTTACCCATATATAGTCCAACACAATTCTTGAGTACACCTTTTCAATTCTTCATTTCTTTTCAACAAATATTTGTGGTTAAATGAAATCTGAATCCTAGGAAATATTCTTAAAAATCTAATTTATTAAAACATAAAAGAACTCAAATTAGAGACTAAGTTTCAAAAGGTTTGTTTATATTCATCCTTTTTCTTAACTCAAACCAGCATTTCTCATGTCCTTTTGGGGAATGAATCAAACAGTACTGCTAATCAGACACACAACTCCTGCCTCACCTCCTCCATTTTATTTTTAGACATTTCATAAGGTCTTATTAGCTGTAAGGAACCATAACTATGGAGATCTAAAGTAGTTTTTACTGATAAAACCACAGTAAACAGAAAGGTGTGACAGTAAGTTATCTTGAATAACACTTTTTTGGGAAGCTATTGTTTCATACATTCAACAAAATCTCACTGAATACTTCCCCTCTACCCATAACCTTGCTATAGGAGATTGAAAGTGTAAGATTCATTACTTGGCTTCAAAGAGCTTATAATGTAATTTGGGAAAACAAGATATACACATTATAAAGAGACAATTAACAAAACTATGTCCAGCTCCAGTTTACCTTTACAACATTGTATCTCACTACTCTTAAAACTTTTCCTCCAGCCACATCAAAATACCTATCATCATCTTGAGCTATTCTACCTCTGCTGTGGATTCATGCTGCTTCTTCAGTCAAGAATGCCCACCTAGGGTCGCCTGGGTGGCTTAATCAGTTGAGTGTCCAACTCCTCATTTTGGCTCAGGTCATGATCTCAGGGTCGTGATGGAACCCAGGACAGGCTCTACACTCAATGTAGAGTCTGCTTGAGATTCTCTCTCTCCTCTCCCTCTGCCCACCATTCCCTGCGCCCTATGTACTACTCTCTCTCTCTAAAATTAAAAATACATTAAATCTTAAAAACAAAATAAAATAAAAAAAAATCCACCTCTCTGTTCAGGTGCCACATTTCCTTCAAGTATCAACCCATATCCTCTGGGAGCCTTTGCCCTATTCTTCCAGGGAAAAGGTATCTTTATTTTTTCTAAATCTCCACAGAACTTCACCTGTGCCTCTACTATAGCACTCATAAATGTCATCCCTATAATTATTTTGTACATCTCTATTCTACTAGATCACGTTTCTTTTGGTCAGAATTTGAGTCTAAATTGTCTCTACATAGCTCAAAATACTTTGTGCAATTTTTAAATGCCAAATGAATGGCATAAATTATTATTACAGTGATTACTAGGAAAAATGTTACTGAGCCTGGTATGATTTGGAAAAGTTTCTTCCAAGTGTTAGAATTTAAAGTGAATAGCACTTTTAAAGAGACTATCTGCGATTAAAGCCAAAGAAAGAAAATGTAGAGGAAAATAACAAGAAACTGAGAATTTAGTTACTATAAAATGTCCAGGAGAAACGGTACCTAAGAAGAGAATTCAATTGGTGACAATTATTTGAAAATTTTCAAGAATGCAACTTCTGTTAAAAAACAAACAAACAAACAAACAAAAACTTTTATAATTGCTATCAAGTTACCAAATTGTAGGGTTGAAAGAAACTTGTGGTGGTTTTCGAACTGGGTCCCCACAAAGATCGCAAAGGGTGACGCTGGTGTGGCAAATGACTTTAAGCATGCACTCAGATTTCAGGACATAATAATTCCACTTCTGTATACTGGGTTTTAAATAAGCACTCCAAGGATTCAGAGGCTAGATTTAGAGCTTAACACAACTAATTGAGACCAATTCACTTATTTCACAAAAAAATACTAAATTCCAGAAAAGTTAAGGCACTTGGCCAAAGGGTTAATAAGTGAATAACTAACGAAGTAATGGAAGCTGGGAAAGAAGACCACGTATTAAGAAAGTTGGGAAGTGAAAAAAATGAAGAAAAGGAGATGAGAAGTAACAATTAGGAGGCAATCCAATCAAGAGCAAGTATTGATAAGGCTGGGGACATTGATTTATCTGAAGGCAGAAAGGAAGGAGCCAGTGAAAAAGAGAAATGAAATACTAAACTTAAACTGAAATATTATGGTTAATAACCAAAAGAACAAGATCTCAGAAGGTCTAAGATGAAAAGCGAAAGAAAGTACAGGTTATATTTTGGAAAAAAAATAAAGCATATTTCCATATTTCTTTGAAATAAAGAATGTAGATGATAGAGCTTATCAAGGTCAGAAGTTAAAGTCATTTCTCAAAAGTGAAAAATGATAGAGGAGAAAATTAGTGAACTGATTAGAATTCAATTAATTCTGCATAATATTCATGGACTAGTAGATTTAATATTGTTTAAGATGGTTAATAATCTCCAAGTAGATCTATAGATTTCAATGTTTTATTTTTTTTTTTTATTTATTTATGATAGTCACAGAGAGAGAGAGAGAGAGAGAGAGAGAGAGAGAGAGGCAGAGACATAGGCAGAGGGAGAAGCAGGCTCCAGGCACCGGGAGCCTGACGTGGGATTCGATCCTGGGTCTCCAGGATCGCGCCCTGGGCCAAAGGCAGACGCTGAACCGCTGCGCCACCCAGGGATCCCAGATCTATAGATTTCAAAGCAGAAATTGATAACCTGCCTAAAATTCATTTGTAAATGCAAGGGATACAAAATAGCCAATAACAATCTTGAAAACAATCTTGAAAAATTAAGTAAGAAGACTCATACTTCCTAATTTCAAAACCTAATACAAAGCTACAGTAATAAGTTAGATAGTGTGGTAATTGGGTAAGGACAGACATATAAATCAAAGAACCAAACTGAGAGCCCAGAAATAAACCTTTACATTTATGGCCAATTGATTTCCAACACAGGTGCCAATACACTTCAACGGAGGAAAAATACTCTTTTCAACAATGATGCTGGGCCAATTTGATGCCCACATCCAAAAGAACAGAGTTGTACCCCTACATCACATCATATACAAAACTTAACTCAAAGTGGATCATAGACCTATGAGAACTAAAACTATAAAACGTTTAGAAGAAAACATAGAAATATCTTAACCCTGGATTAAGCAATGATTTCTTAAACATGACACCAACAGTCCAATCAACCAAACAAAAATTACAATATATTTCATAAAAATTAAAAATGGTTGTTCTTAAAAAAACACTATCAAGAAAATAAAAGGGAAAATAGGCAGCTGCTGTGGGAAATAGTCTAGCAGCACCTCAAAATGTTAAACACAGAATTATCATAGGACCCAACAATTCTACCCCTATATATATACCCAAAAGAAATGAAAACAGAGACTCACTCAAACAGACCCTTGTGCCCAGATGCTCACAGAAGCAGGATTCATAACAGCCTAAAGATGCAAACAACTCACTGTCCACCAGCAAGCATTATGAATGCATAAATAAAATGCGATATATACACACAATGATATATTATTCAAGTCATAAAAAGAAATGAAATTATGATACATGCTACAACATGGATGAACTGTGAAGAAATTACGCTAAGTGAAAGAAGCCAGGCACAAAAAGGACAAATATTGAATGATTCCACTTAGATGAGGTACCTGGAGTAGGCAAATTCACATAAGTAGAATAGAGGTTACCAGGGACTAGGAGAGGGAGGAAAGGAAATTTATACTGTTTAATGGTTAGAAGGATTTTTTGGTCATACAATATTGTAAATGTACTTCATGTTACTAAATTCTATCCTTAAACATGATTGAAATGATAAACTTCCATGTTATGTTGTCTTGTTTTTAAAGTGAAAAGATAACCCAGGTAATGGGGTAAATTACTTGCCAATTATATATCTCATAAGGGAAGTGCATCCAGTATATGAAATGAACACTTACAAAAAAGACAAATAATCTAATAGGCAATGGATCTGAACAGACACTTCTCAGAAGACAGGCAAATATCCAAGAAGTACATGAAAAGATGCTCAACATCATTACTAATGAAGACTCAAGAAATGCAAATGAAGACCACCATGAGATACCACTTCACACTCAATAGGATAGTTAAAAACAGATAATCAGAAATGTTAGCATGGGTGTAGAGAATCTACCCATATTCTCAAGACACATTTGCAGTTTCATCTTTTACATTAAATCTGATGTACTCCGGGTTCATCCTTAAGTTCATATGACTGACTAGTTTTCCCAACGCCATTTACTGAGAAGTTCTACTTTGTGTGATCACTTTTTTTTTTTTTTAAATAGACACAGGCAAAGGGAGAAGCAGGCTCCATGCAGGGAGCCCAACGTGGGACTCAATCCCAGGTCTCCAGGATCACGCCCTGGGCTGAAGGCGGCGCTAAACCACTGAGCCACCAGGGCTGCCCTTGTGATGGCTTCTTTATCAAAATCGTATACTAGTTCCACAGGTGTCTTTCTAGACCTTCTACTCTATTATGTTCCATTGGTCTGACTATTCATATGCTAGAATGAAAATGTTATGACTTTATAATACTCTTTATCATCTGGTAGGGCTTATCTCCCTCATTGTTCTTGTTTTTGTTTATCCACTTTCTGTATTATTTCATAATTATCTTGTCTAGTATTTGGGGTGGAGGGAAGGGACAGCTGCCTGAAATGTTTATGTTAACTTATAAAAAGAATTGTATCCTTTAGGATGTTGACTTTTCTCATCAAAAAAAACGGGGTGGGTGGGTGGAGGAGTATGCCCTCCTCCCATTTAACCAAATTTTGTTTCGTGTCCTCAACAGTGTTTTAATGATTTCTTCATATGGGGTTTTCTACATTTTGGGGGGATTTTCTACATTTCTTGTGATATATAAACAAGGTACTTTTTTTCTGTTACATCTTCTACTGTGGGTGTATACAAATATATGGTTTTCTATTTTACTGAATTTATTAGTTGGCAATAATTTTTCAGTTGATTCTCATGGGTTTTTCAAGTATAAAATAATATTGGTTGCAAAAATAGGTTTTTTTGCCTCAAATGTTTTTCTTTTGCATACTTTTGCTACCTGTTTTTCTCAAACATTATAATAAAAAGTAATAGTGATTGATAATGTGTTCTCTATCTTATTCCTGACTTTGATACCAAAAGGAAATCTAAGTCAGAATCCAAAATATGGGGCGCCTTGGTAGCACAGTCAGTTAAGCATCCGACTCTTGGTTTCTGATCAGGTCATGATCTCAGGGTCCTGGGATGGAGCCTGTATGAGCCCCTGTACTCAGCGTGGAGTCTACTTGAGATTCTCTCTCCCTCTGCCTCTGCCCTTCCTGTTTGTGATTTCTCTCTAAAATTAATAAATCTTAAAAAAAAAGGAATCTAAAAATGTAAAATAGATTTTAAACAATAGTGAGCCAAGTAAGCACTACCTTGACTTATAAACATTGTAGTCGGATTTTGAACTTATAAACCACCATTATCCAGCTACTTATTGAAAATAAGTGTTCTAGAATAAAAGATCAACAATGGAGATTACATTAAGCACATAAAGACGTTACCAAATCAACTGATTCTATATCAAATCCCATATGCTGCGTTCCATAAAAAGAAAGAAACCCATCATCAGCTTATTTTCTTTCTTATTTATGGCATTAACTTCATATAAGACTGGACAAATGCACATCAGCTTTCTTTTCTTTAAAAGAAATTAGCTAGGGTATCAAATGATGAAGAGCCACTCTCTCAAAAACATATTTTTATCATTAAATTTTTTTTCCTAATTTGCCTTTTTACATTAACTACAACCTACATTTTTATTTCATATACATTTAAGAAATATGATATAGGTGCTCTAATGTGGACAAGGAGCATAACAGAACTTTTAGGCAAAAAACCCAGATAGTGCGACTCAAAATTAGTGAAATTTCAGGTAGTTATCTTTTCTGATTTCAGCTATCAATTAAATAAAGACAAAAAACAAACGCTACAGTTCTAGGAACACAGCATGAAGTAGTCTCCCTCAAGTACTCTATTTTTTAAAGTGTCATCTTAAAAATACATAGGAAATATGCATTCTAACCTAGAATACCTGTCTTATTTATGTCTTCATTCTTAACATTTTACTGAGTCACCTACTACGTGCCAAGCACTTGCTGGGCACTCTTACACTTAAATCAACTCTAGTCTTGTCAATTAAGTACACTGTCCCCATTTGCCAGGCTAGGAAACTTTTGCCCAAAGTCATGGTATTAATAAATCAGGCCCAGGAACAAATCCTGATGGCATTCTTTCATCTCCAAAAAAGCCCATCAGCAACAAATGCATCTACCTCATGGTTTCTCTCAGAGCAATCTCAAACTGTGGATCAATAATATAGTAAGTTGCATCCCAGGCTTTCATCAGTTCATTTAGCAAGTACTAAGTGTCTGTCAGTGTCTGGAAATGATAGGAAAACAAAAGGAGTGGAATGGTTGGGATCTAGGTCTTCTTGTTTTTTTCCCACACTATCTGGTAGTTGGTAAGTTTTTACAAAGGAATATACCACCACAATCAACACAATGAATTCATCTAAAACCACAAAGTTTCCTGTTACTCTGTATAATCCCTTCCTCTCGCCCTTGTCACTCCATTCCCCCTTCTCCAGGCAACTGATTATCTGTATCCTGTCCCTATAGTTTATGTTAATTATTATTAGGAATATTTTCAAACATATACAAAAAGTAGAAAAGAATATACTCATGTGCCCATCACTCAGCTTTAATATAATTACCAACACTCCAGTCAATTTTATCTAACTCTTCCCATTATTTCTTTCTTTCTTCTTTTCTTACTTTAAGCAAGCAAACTTTTTATTGGAGTATAACAGCCACAGAGACATTAAAGAAATCATAATCACAGCTCACTGAATTTTCACAAAGTCCACTGACTCCTTTAACTAGCACCCATAATTAAGAAATAGAACATTACTAACATCTTCTAAGCACCATATGAAGCCTCACCTGGTCACAATCTCTCAAAGATAACCACTAACACCAGAGATTAGTTTTGTCGTTTAATAAACTATTACGGAAATCTTAAAGGGTGCAAAAAAGCACTCAGAAGATACCATTATCATATTCTGAAAAGAGATTTATTGAGCTGTAATATATCCACACAAAAGTATACAAATACATAAATGCAGTTCAATGAATTTTCTCAAAGAGAACATACCTATATAAACAGCATCCCACCCAAGTAACAGAATATTATGAGTACAGAGCCCTTCTATTCCCTATCCATCAGTAATCACTATCCTGATTTCTAGTACATAACTCATTTTGCCTTGTTTATGAACTTCAAGTGATTGGAGTCATGCAATATGTATTCTTTGGAGTCTGGCTTCCTATACTCAACGTTATGCTTTTAAGATTTATCCAGAACACCATGTTCTGGATTCTGGATTCTGTCATAGGAGTGTACTTGGATTTATTGATTCAATTCTTGATGGAAATCTGTGTTGTTTTCAATTTTGGGCTATTAATAGTAATGCTGCTTTAAGGTTCTTGTACTTGCCTCTTGGTATATATATGTACACCATATAAGCATAAAACTAGGAGTGAAAACGACAATGTCTAGGGTTTGTGTATTTGCAGCCTTGGCAGATACAGTTGACTATAGTGGATGTCCCAATCTACATACCTGCCAGCAGTATATAAGAGTTCTAAATGATCCACATCCTTTTAAGTACTTTGAACAGTGTGTATTTTTCATTTTAGCCAATCTAGGGTGGTTCAAGTGATATCAGATTGTAATCTTAATAATCTTTCTTATGGGTAATGAAACTGAGTACCCTTTCGTATGTTTACTAATCATCTGGATATCCTTTTTTGGTGTGTTAAGTGACTGCTCAAGAGTTCTCCCACTCTTAATATTAGCTTATCTTTTCCATAATAGATTAATAGGAATTCTGTACATGTTAAGCTTAGTTTTCACTTTTTTTTGTATTTATTCATGAGAGACAGAGGGGGAGGGGGAGAGACACAGGCAGAGGGAGAAATAGGCTTCATGCGGGTAGCCTGATGTGGGACTTGATACTGGGACGCCAGGATCACGCCCTGAGCCAAAGGCAGACACTCAACAACTGAGCCACCAGGTGTCCCAGTTTTCACTTTCTTAATGTAGCCTTTAATGAAAAGAAAGTCTTAACTAATGTAGCCCAATTTGTCTATTTTTCTATCATGAGTAGCGCTATCTATATCCCAGCTGAAAAAGGTTATAGTCGTGTTTTTTTTCCCCTCTGTGATATTTTCTAGTGGTATCTTCTATTTCACTAACCTTCTCTTTCATTGTCTCTATTCTTCCATTAAGCCTATGTTATATATAGTCTGTATATCAATTATTTTTTTCAGTTCCAGAATTTTCATTTTCTTTTTTTATGGATTGCAATTCTCTGGTAAAAAAATCCCCATCTTTTTTGCCTATTTTCTATGCCTTTTCTACCATTTTCTTAAACATATTAGTCATAGTTTAAAATTTAAAGTCCTGAGGCAGCCCAGGTGGCTCAATGGTTCAGTGCCACCTTCAGCCTGGGGCCTGATTCTGGAGACCCAGGACTGAGTCCCACGTTGGGCTCCCTGCATGGAGCCTGCTTCTTTCTCCCTCTCTGCCTGTGTCTCTGCCCCCCCCACCCCGTGTCTCTCATGAATAAATAAATAAGATCTTTAAAAAAAATAAATAAATAAAATTTAAAGTCCTTCTCAAATAACTATTATTTCAGCCACCCAAGAAATTTTTATGGTTTCTATTTTTCCTCTTACCTTTCTGTGATTCTGTGCTATCATTTGGTATGCACTGAACGCAAAACACTATGTATGAAAAACTATAGAGGCTCTGGATGATGTCAATGTCTTTTAAAGAGGGTTCACCCTTTCTTCTGAGCACTTAATGTAGGGGCTGATAACCTAAATCCCCAAATGGATTAGGCCAGCTTGAGGCTGGGTTATTTTATAGCAAGACCAAGATTCTGGCTTTTCAAAACAAATGCTTTCTTCTCTTCTCCATTTCCTGTCAACTTTTAAAATATGGTCAGTGACAAGCAAACGGTCTTACTACTTTAAAACTTAGTAGCAACTACAATACTTTTACAATAATATTTCTAAAATTTTACATAATCTGTTTTAATAGTACCAAGTCTCTATGAATTTCATTATAGACTTTTAGATTATTCACTGTGAATGAGGATCTTTGCTGAGATTGTGCCATTTATTTAACATATAATGTGGTAAAAGCATTTTAATTGCTGCAAACAAAGCATGAATCTCACTAATTACTTCTATAAAATGAGAATAAACACAAATAAGTTACATGTTAAAAATATTTTCCAAGGTAATTTATTTTCCATGTGATGTAAACTAAATTCTTTTAGTGCTTCAGTCTGGTACTAAAGATTGACTGATATGAAATAAATACAGTTTAATTAGTTTTTAAGATAATAGATACTACATTAGAACACTTATATTATCTGCTGCATACAGAAAACTATTCATAATATTCTTTAAAATATTAAGCTTATGCTCCATATTAATAGGCAGAAAAATGAAGCCTAATATTTCTACCTAATTTTTAGCTTGGATTTCTGTATATTTCAGAAAATAACTAATGTAGATTCATTACCATTTTATTTTTTTCTTATATTAGACTTAGAAATATGAAGTTAATAAAAAAGAAATATGAAGTTAATATTGCATATAAAAATAAAATTAAATGTAACATTTTGAAAAATACCAAGAAGTCTTTCAAGAAAACAAAGAATTTTCCAATCAATTCAAAAAAACAAGTCTATGGGAGAAAAAAACTGCAAATCACATATCTGATATTAAATAAATACATAAAGAACACCCAAAGCTCACAGTAAGAACAAACAATCCAATTTTTTTAATGGGTGAAAGAATCAAAGAAACACTTTAACCACTCCCCCAACTATGTACATTTGCACACAGATGGCAAATAAGCACATGAAAAAATGTTCAACATATTTGGTCCTTAATGAAATGCAAATTAAAACCACAGTGACAGACAAGTGCATGCCTCTTAGAATGACTAAAACAAAGAAATATGACAATGCTAAGTGCTGTCAAGGATACAGATCAAATGGAAGGCTCATAAGTTACTACAGAAAGCAAAATGTGATGTAATACTTGGGAGAACAATTTAATGGTTTCTTAAAAAGTTAAACATACACTTAAAATATGACCCAGAATTCCACTTCCAGGTAGTTTCCCAAGTGAAGTGAACACATGTTCACACAAAAGCTGTAGGCAAATTTTTATAGCAAACATTTATAGAAGCTTCATTCATAAGCACCCAAAACTAGAAACAACCCAAATATACCTCAGTTGGAGAATGAATGAACCAACTGTGGTATAACCATACAATAGAATAGTACTCAGAAGTAAAAAATAATGAAATTCTGATGCATCAACAAAATGGATGACTCAAATGCACTATGGTAAGTGGAAGAAGCCAGACTCAAAGATTATCTCCCATATGATTTAATTTATAGAATATTCTGAAAGAGGCAAAGGATAGGAATTGATGAGGGTTTAACATGAAAAAGATACAAGGAATTTGCAGGAGTGACAGAATTGTTCTATATCTTTTTTTCTCTTTCTTTTTTTGAGAATACAAGCTGGGGGAGGGGGCCCAGGGAGAGGAACAGAATCTTAAGCAGACTCCATGCCCAAAAAAGAACCAAACACAGGCTCAATCTCAAGATCCTGAGATCATGACGTGAGGTGAAATCAACAGTTGGATGTTTTAATCTACTGAGCCACCAGGCACTCCCTCACCCCGCTTTTTTTTTTTTTTTTAAGATTTTATTTATTCATGAGAGACACAGAGAGGCAGAGACATAACATAGGCAGATGGAGAAGCAGGCTCCCTGTAGAGAGCCCGATGTGGGACCCAATCCCAGGACCCGGGGATCACGACCCGAGCCAAAGGCAGATGCTCAACCACAGAGCCACTCAGGTGTCCCTCACCCTGCCTTTTTAAGTAGGCTGCATGCCCAGTGTGAATGAAGCCCAATGCAGGGCTTGAACCCCCCGAGATCAAGACCTGAGCTGAGATCAAGAGTTGGACACTTAAACCAACTGAGGACCTCATGTTCTGTATCTTGACTGTGGTAGTGCTTACACAAATGAATATATTTATACATTTGTATATGTAGTATATACGATAAAAACAGTAAAGCTTATTATATGTAAATTGTACCTTAGTTTAAAATAATTGAAAGAAGTCTGAAGTCAGGAAAACATACTTCCCTTAAGATGAAAAAGGTAATGAAAATTTAAACTATCTAAATGTTTATCTATACAAAACACTGGAAAAATTCTCAGCTATTTTGCAAAATGAAATAAATCACTATTATTAGCCTGTCTTCCTCCAAAAGATCGAAACTTTCCAACTCACTGATGAATACGTAAGGTACTAGGAACTAACTGAAGTTCTCTTTTGATTATTTTTACTTTCTCGGTGAAGTAGGAATCAGGTAATCAACTGAAAGTGAGAGGGTAGGAGGAAATGTTGGGAGGTTTATGAAAATAAAGAAGGTATGGAATATTGTTTGGGAGTAAGGTAGGCAAGCTCTTTCTGTAAAAGATCAGATAATAAATATTTTAGGTTTTGAGAGTCCTCCAATCTCTGTCACAGCTAATCAACGCTGCTACTTGTAGGGAGAAAACAGCCACTGACATTCCATAAAAAAATGAATAGGACTATGTTCCAATACAATTTTAATTACAATTAACAGGCAGCAGGTGGAACTGGCCCAAGAGCTGCAACATGGACTCTATGTAGGTGAGCGGTAGATTGAATGGACTAAGGAAATACATTATTTCAGCAGGCATTAAGGACCCCACTTAACAGTTAAAGTGACCCTAATTCACTATAGCTTTCTGTTTTATTCCTGAGATGGAAAGAGTTAAATTTCCCAAAGCTGTGATTTAGCCAAGTGAGTACTCTGTAGAGAGAGAGCAAAAAGCATGAGTGTAAAGCAAGAGAGTGATTGTGATAAATGAAGATAGAATTTAAACTGGAAAGAGGTGATGAGGAAAAGGAAAGCTACTGAAAAGGGGTAGAATCACCAGAGTGTAGGTCCTAGTAGATATAAAAGATTGTTGAAACCTAAGCACAGAAGGCATCAGCAGAAGTGATAGGAGGTGGTGCCTGGAAAATGAGAAACTCAAATCATGAAGAGATTAAGGTTTTGTAGGCACTAGCCTATGATATGACTAAGAGCGAGACAGAATGAACGACAAGGTCATCAACAAAGCAGAGGTCTAAGAACTGAGATGGTAGGACTTCAAAGAATAAATTTTGACAGCAGTCAGCAAACTAGTCAATAAAGAGCCAGAGAGTAAATATATTAAGCTTTGTGGGCAAAGAGGTAAAAATCAAGGATATTGTATATATATTTATATAACAAAAGAGAAAAAAACCTTCATATTTTTACTGATGAGATTCCACATTTAAATGAGAGTAATAATGATGATAATGATAACATAATAATAATAGAACATAGAATTTTGACCACACAGATGTACTAATGAGAAGACTGGAATTATGTTTTATGGGAAGAGGTAGTCTATCACTGAATTGGGTTTCAAAGTCAGTGTTCCCTACCATCAAAGCTGATGACAAATGTTTATCGGCTAATGTTCATCCGTAATATTTTACATATCCTTTAAAACGGTTTTGTCACAAAAATACTGACATTAATCCATGAAAATGTAATTTTAATTAAAAGAGTCACTCATCACTTGGAAGGCATTTATAGGATTCTGTTAGATTCTTTTCTTGATATCTGCCTTTTGCATGCCATTACATTGCAGCTTAATTACTTCCTACTGAAGATGAGGTAGATGAGGTACGGCTTAATGGTTTGTGAAACACGGAAATTTCTTTTGCATCACATCAAGGTCTAAGATCTGACAAAAACATAGTTTGAGGCTGGAAAACATATCTACCCTGTATCTGTGTAGGAATGGAGATTTTGCTTCTTGTAGCTTGTAGCAGCACGGGAAGTGTACAAAGCAGCATTTTGTGATGCAACATTAGCAGCTGTCAAAACAACTTTACAATAGAAGTTTCACTATAAGCACCGTTTTCCCCTCATAGTATTAGGTTTAATTAAGAAACACTTTCAAGTCTTCAGCAAAAGCTAATTTCCAAAGCCATTTTTTAGTGTGGTTGAGAGCAGTTTTTCTCATTCAGAAAAATTTAACCTTAGATCTATACTCACAAACTCCTAATGAAACGTGATCAAATCTAACATTAAACTGTTATACAGTAGGTTAAGTCAGGATATTTGCTTCTGTATCAGACAAAAATTCATGAGAGCAATAATGGTTAAATCCATTAGAGTAAATGAAGATTGCTGTTGACATTACTGGTTCAAGGACACATAATAAATTCAAATGCTTTCCACAAAGTACTGCTCATGTAATACAATGAGTAGCCCAAAAGCTTTAAATGCTTTACATTTTCTCAAGCTTTGTAAATCAGTCCAACTAAACTTTTTCAGCTCTATATATACTTCTCCCACCATGAGCTGGAACACATCTTAGTGAAGTCCACTTTGGATTATACCAAAATAATATTCACATACCATGCAATTCAACCATTTAAAGTGTATTATTCCATTTTGAAAATATTCTTGCCTATCGTTGTTCCACAAAGGCTAATTCTTCAGTCACTTCAAACTTGACATGTTAAGTTTGGTAACATCTGTCAACTCATCGAGTCAAGGAAACCATTTGAAATCACTTGCCTTGTTTTTTAATTGACTACTGATGTTGCTCCATGTAGGATTTTATTTGAAAACCAGGATAATCCTGGTTTATCACAATAAAAGTTTAAAAACCAATAGCCTTTACTACTATAACTCCGTTAGTTGCTTGTGTTTAAACTGCTATTAAATTTCACTTGTACTTATTATTCTTCCTTTAAAACATCTTTCACATCCATTTCATTCAATTTCTAGTCTTAATGCCTTGTTCATAAGTTCAGGCCCTCATTACTTTGCCAAAGTATGACAGTGGCATTCCTAAGAAATCTCATTATAAAAGCAGTAAGAGAAAAAAGAAAGACTGAGATTAGTTTTAGAAATTATTTCCCTATAGGGGGAAAAAACCTAATAGCTAATTAATTAATCTGAAACTGAAATATTGCTGAACAAATAAATCCAGACTGTTAAAAGAAGCGATAGCTTCAACTTTCAATTCAGCACTGCATTTGATATAATGTAAACTTTCTTTATACACAATATTCAGGAACATATTTACCATTCAACAACTGTCATCCAAAATGTAAAAGCAAAGCAAATGTAACAGATTAGAAATACAAACTATGATATGAAATACAAGAGAAGAAATGACCCCAAATGCTATTATTGTGCTAAAATAGTCTGTTACCATTGTCTGTTTCTTGGCTACAATCTTATCCTTTTTAATATCACAAAGAACCTAAGTAACGTCAGTTAGCCACTGACCAAGTTCTCCTATAAATAATAGTCTAAAAAATTAGTCTCAGTGATTAAGCAGAACATCAGGCAATGTAGGTAGGTAGTCTCTACTCCTCCCTGCAACAATCATTCTCTTCTCCACTCCTGCTTAGCAAATCATTTCCTTAATGAAAGCCCCTAAAATGTCTCCTGCCTAGTCCCTAATTTTTTATACCCATGGCTTCTGCATGAAATACCTTTGTATTTTTCACTAAATCCCTACATTTTAAAATAATAACTTTCATTTCCAGGTTCTCAGGAGCCCATCCCCCATTTCCTCCCAATCCTGGCATTAGAAAAATAAAATGTCTTAACAGGCAGGTTTTTCTAGGGATAAATAAGTTAGACCTCAAAACTCAAAGCGTTACTGATCAGGCTCATGATCTCATGTTCCCTCATCAGACTTAAGTCCCTCCCCTCTATCCAATGATAAAGCACTAAAAGGTGATGTAGACAACAACATACCGGACTGAAACTTAAGGATCAAGACAGTTCTTCATTATATAAGTACAACAGGCCTATATAGAGAATAATATGCAGCTTCAAATAGCAATATGTGTTGCTCCTTTTGTCCTGGTATTCATTTTATTTTTTCATAATTCCATCTGTCTTTTTTTAAATTTTAAATAATTAATCTATAATCTAGTCAATTTCCCCACAATAATTAAGAGTTGACTGAATATATTCTCTAAAATAATTTAAAACACATACTGATCTTGCTCAGCAGTTATTCTTCATGCACCCTTAGAACATCAAAATCAAAACAGATAATGAAAAATAGTTAAAGAAGAATCAGGGGGCCCCCGAGTAACTCAACTCAGTGGTTGAGTATCTGTTTGCCTTTTAGCTTAGGGCGTGATCCCGAGGTCCTGACTCCATCCCACATTGGGCTCCCTGTATGGAGCTTGTTTCTCCCTCTGCCTATGTCTCTCCCTCTCTCTGTGTCTCTCATGAATAAATAAATAAAATTTTTTTAAAAATAAAGAAGAAGAAGTTAAGCCCTGTAGAGAATTTAAAGACAGAGGAAAATACATGGTGGTGGTGGTGGTGGGGGTAAATCAATAAAATTCTATTTAATTTGTCTATCAGCTCCTTTACACAGCTGTGATGAAGAGACAGCAGCAAGTCCTGTAAGAAATAGAGTAGGAAGTACTTTCATCAATAACCAATAACACAAACAACATAAAAGCACTACGGGAGATGAAGCTGGAGAGAAATAACTACCTCCTACTACATTAGGATGTCAATCCTATGATATACAGTTGTTTCTTTTTTTTTTTTTTTATACAGTTGCTTCTTAACAGTGTCACGGAAGCTCAACTCTCTCCAAAAAGATCTACAGAAGAGTAAAACAAGTTATAAAATATGTAGAAGCAGTTACTATTAACACATCTGCCTTCAAAGAATGTCAAAACATTTCCATAAAATTCCAATCAGAGTTGAAAATGATAATAACACTTAAGAATTTTTGAAAAACAAACTCTTCAGAGATAACAACTAAGGATCTTAAAAGTACTCAGAAAATAAGAATGAATGACCTTGATAAGTAAATTTAGATTGCCTTAAATATTCTAAATCCTATTTCTTCATCCTGTACCCATACAGTACATTTCGTCACTCTTCTACCAAAGGCCAAAATAAATTACATGAATTCTGAAACTAAATGTCATTAGAAGTCAGTCAAATGAAAAACTTTATCAACAAATAAAAAAACATTTCTGTCAGCCAATTCAGACATCTGAAAACTTAATGAATTTAGATGTGAAAAGCATGAATGTTGGTCATCCACTCAACTGGTTTCTAGAATACTAAGTAGTAGTTGTTAAAAAGACAGCTTCAAATATTGGAGAATCTTGGAGGTCTCCAAGATTGAATTGTGTTTGAATTCAAGGAAGTAATTGGGTATTATTTTTCCAAAAGAATTTGTAAAACAGCATCAGATCCAGATACAACTGTCTTAATGCTTCATCTTCTGTAGAGTGTGAAATAATAGGGGTACAGGGGGGTTAGGGAAAAGCCCACATTAAAGAAAGGCAAACTAACAAAAAAATAACTTGTCTTGTTCTAGACGGACATTTTCTAAAGTAACTGAAAATGATTTAAAAAATTATCAAAACAAACAAAAAAATCAAAACTGAGAAATCGCTGCCAGAAGTAGCTTTCAAAAAATTTAGGAAGTTCTATGCTATGTGTTAACTTAAATGTGGGGAGTCCTCTTTCAGCTTTTTTCCTGAAAATTAGTGCGTCCTATACTGTTCAAAAATGAAGAGGATCTAAAGTCCAAAACACATAACTTTGTTTCACTGTAATAATCAATGGTTCCCAAGTTTTGTCTACTTCTCACAAACTGGTCAAAACTGAAGCAATATCACATTTCTTGAAGATTAGCAATGTCATTTGTTTTATTTTTATTTTTTTTTTAATATTTTATTTATTATTTATTTATTTAAGTCACAGACAGAGAGAGAGAGAGGCAGAGACACAGGCAGAGAGAGAAGCAGGCTCCATGCACCAGGAGCCCGATGTGGGATTCGATCCCGGGTCTCCAGGATCGCGCCCTGGGCCAAAGGCAGGCGCCAAACCGCTGCGCCACCCAGGGATCCCAATGTCATTTGTTTTAAAAACTTTTTAAAATACCTGAGTATAAACTTAATTAATAAATTTGCAATTTTCTGAATTATTCTTTATATTATTATAGTTAACAAAATATTCTTCCAATATGGCATTTAAATGCCCTGATATTTTAATGCTTACAGGATCATAAATTAGGCACTCCTTAGCCTGGCATCAAAATCAGACAACAGAATTCTAAAATCAAGCTTTCTAGTCTTATCTCTTCATCTCCACTCTTACCTCCCCCTTTTCTGTTCTACTCAGAATGGTTATTTACACACTGTCCATCTTGTCTTTGTTTATTCCTTATCAGGTGGAATGTGTTCTTACTCCTCCTACATCCACAGACTTCATTTCAGGTAGCTGTACCCAATCACATGCAAGCTGTAAGCCTAGGTCCAGGAGTGGGGCTCTGCTCTTAGTAGAAAAAAATAAAAACCTTCACATTTAAAACCAAAAGTTTTTGGGACACCTGGGGCGGGGGGGGGGGGGTGTGTGTGGAATCAGCGGTTTAGCGCCTGCCTTCGGCTCGGGGCCTGATCCTGGAGTCCCTGGATGGAGTCCCGCGTCGGGCTCCCTGCATGGAGACTGCTTCTCCCTCTGCCTGTGTCTCTGCCTCTCTCTGTCTCTCATGAATAAAGGAATAAAATCTTAAAAAAAAAAAAAAAAAAAAAGTTTTGGGGAGCCTAAGTGGCTCAGTCAGTTAAGTGTCCAACTTTTGATTCACCTCAGGTCATGATCTTAGGGTCATAAGATTGAGCCCTGCATCAGAATCCAGGCTGGGCATGAAGCCTGCTTAAGATTCTCTCTCCTCTTCCTTTGCTCCTCTCTGCCTTTTCTCTCCCTTTCTTTAAAAAAAAAAGAAAGAAAAAGAAAAACACCCAAAAGTTTTTGTCAGTCAACTCTAAATTTCCTTCTTCTTTTTTTAAAAGATTTTATTTATTTATTTGAGAGAGCAAGAGACAGAGCATGAGTGAAGCCATAGGGGCAGAGGGAGAGGGAGAAGCAGATTTTCCCCTGAGCAGGAAGCCCAATGCGGGACTCATGATCTGGGATCATGACCTGAGCTGAAGGCAGACTTAACCAACTGTTGGTTCAATAGCCTTTCAATAGCCTAACGGTTAAGGGCATGAACTTTGAAGACCTGGATTGTGTCATTAACCAGTTGCACACACTGGGGCAAGCACTTAAATCATTTTGACCCTTAGTTTCCCTATCCACAAAAAAAAAGAGTAACAGTACCCCCTTCTCATAGGACTGCTGTGAGGATAAGGTGAAATAACTTATGTACTGTGTTAATTCAGTGCTTGGCACAGAACAGGAACTCAAATTTATTTGAGTATTATTAGGGTTATGATACTGAATTCGTAAGAATTTCCAGCTTTTTAACTAAGTTAAAAGTTTCTGGTTCTTTTAACTTAGCATATCTGACACACTGCTTGTTATCCTGTTATCTGGCATCTGAAATTGTCTTGATAGCTGTCAGATTTCTAATTAGCTACTCTCTCTGTTTCTGAATTTATCAACTGCAGATCTGCTTACCTACCCTTGTCCAAACACATTCCCAACTTCAGTACACCCCAGATTTTTCTCCTGGTCCTGGCTTCATCATGTTGGGCTCTACCACCTATAGTTCCCAACGATGACACTTAACTGCCATGTAACACACAGACTACAAAGTCTAAATCCAACCTCGCAGGACTATGTAAGTTCTATGTCTTCCATGAAGCCACCAAACTGAATCCTCACTGGTTTATTTCTTCTGAACACCTAAAGCACACGTTGTCTGTGCTACTTGTATAGGATGTGTCAAATTGTGAGTCATGCAGCTCACATGTTTGTTCATTCAGTAATGGTACATAAATAAGAATGAGACCACTTCAAGAGATTCACAATTTGTTAAACTAGAGACTTGTCAAAACAAATGATAAACTCCTTTTTAAACTACAGACACTTATGTACTAACAATGAACATCTCATATGGATTTGAGAAGGGGTAGTCACATAAAATATAAGCACTTAATGGAAAACCAGGCAACCTTCCTCATACAGCCTCTGGTTCCCTGTATTTTAGCACTAATGTAAAATGTTAAAATGGAGATGATTTTCAGAATAACCTCTCTGATCTTGTGTGTAGATGTATGAGCTGGGTATGTGATTACTTTTGTATCTTTACGGAGATATTCTGTTATACAGTGTTAAGCTTTTACATGTATTTTATGTGTAATCAAAGCTTTTAGTGTGAATTATCAATAGTTTTGCAGAGGAAAAAAAAAACGGTTTCTGAATGCTTTGTTAAATCAGACAATGTCAGTGACAGCAATCTGTAGTTCTCTGCTTAATCTTTCTTGGCAAGCTCTGTCCATGCTAGCACTATCTAGGTTCAACAATCACAATGCCAGCAGCTCCTAGTACCGGCAACATCCTCAGTAGCACAAACAGCATTCACTCAGTCCCTTCATCTCCACGAAGAAGATAACTCTAACTAGGTCTGTAACACTTTCTTTCAGTAAGATCTCCCTATTAAAGCTCATACACTACAGATTAGGGATTCAAATAAGGAGAGGAAAACCGTAAGTTACATTAATAACAAGTATAATGAAGGAAATAGTGTTGAGCTAACTTAGTCAAGGGTGAATCAACATTCTTACTCCACTCCACTAGCCCAACTGGTTTAAAAAAAAAAAAAAAAAGACTATTGTGCAGCTTTTTAACATGATTGTGAATAAAAGTCACAGTCAAGAGGAAAAGCAGATCAACATATGTTTTCAGGCATAAAGAAGTGTTAACTTAGGAGACACATTTTCCAGTGTTTCTTCCTATATTTGTATCTATAGAATTGTATACATTAAGAACTAAAGCATTTTTTAAAAAGGGGGGGAGAAACTAGTGAATATGAGTTAACTATGAATGATTTATTTTCAAAATCCTCTTCATTGTGCAGAGCAAGATCATTCTATAAAATCTTCCTCACATGCAAAGATGGCTCATAACATTTTTACCAATAAAAAATTATGCAAACTGCCATACAATAAAATACAACCATAATTTGCTAAAAGAGTCAGACTATCAAGACAGGTATTCTGTGGCTTACTATTTACAGGAATTTAGAGAACGAATATCAAATTAAAATAAAATACTGAAAATTGTATTAGGTTCTTTACTCCTCAAACCCACACCTCCTCGCCCATGGCAATAAGACTGGCATTTTCTTAGGGTAAAATGGTGACAAGGTGACTAAAAAGAATACAACTGGATATATGTCATTCTAATATGTAGTCTATACGATTGGAAGTTGCAAAGGAACAGGCACCTTAGATAAAATAAAAACACCTGATCACATCATAAATCTGCCAGTGACAATGAATGTTTAATCCCAGTGTGTACCTGACCCTAAACAAAATGATCAATTAGATTTTTATCTTCAGGGACACCTGGGTGGCTCAGCAGATGAGCGTCTGCCTTTGGCTCAAGGCATGATCCAGGGGTCCTGGGATCAAGTCCTGCATCGGGCTCCCCGCATGGAGCCTGCTTTTCCCTCTGCCTGTGTCTCTGCCTCTCTGTGTCTCTCATGAATAAATAAAATCTTAAAAAAATTTTTTATCTTCAACCATGGCTTCAAGTCTTCACCTTCTCACCCATATCCCCAAACATACCATAAGTAAATCTATAATACATTCACAAAAAGATATAAATCTCCCATAGTTGCCAAAAACAGCAGTCCCAAGAATATTTGCCCTTTTCAATGCCTTAGGCTAAAGGAATAAAGCTTTAACCAGAATTTTAGGCATAGCCTCTGGATGCAAAAGTACTCTCCCTTAAAATGACATTTCGGAAAAAAAAATTTTTTTTTCATAGGCTAAGCCAAATTTTGGAAACATAATTGATAACCTGTCCAGGCTGAGTTTTAAAATTTTCTATTTGAAAACCAAATCAAGCTAGGTTCTCAGTTTTCAAAAGCCACAGATTGCTTGACTGCTGGCAAGAGTAGCCAAGTAGGTAATGATTTTTAGTCATGTTGCAAATGGAGCAGAGTACAGGCTTGGGGGCTGGGGAGACTGGAGGAGACAGTACAATATATATAATGAGACCTAAAAGAATGAGGCAGGCAGTTAAGGAAAATGGAAACTGTACGAACTAGCAGTTCTTCTCACAACAACTTTGAGAAGAACTAACTATTGTGATGCATTCTTCTAAACTAAGAACCTACGGAGAGAAAGCCTTAACATGGGTAAACTTTAGAGCACTACGCCCTCTCCAAAAATGAAAGCCATTTAAAACATGAAAGAATAGTAAGGACTGAATAATTAACATTGAAGAACATATACGTGGTTCTAAATATACACACCTTCAGATAGGTATAGGTTCTAGTTATCTTGATTACAAGACAAAAATACCTTACTGTCCATAGACTGAGAGTCCATAAAAGGAACCAAGAAAATGAAGAAGGAAAGCCAATTCCCTTTTTATCAGCTCTACCTGGGGCATTGTGGTGACAGTGAGCAGTGAAGCAAAACTGAGTCTCCATAAGAAACCATCAGTGACCAGTTAAGGAACCACAGTGACCGGTTTGCCCTGGTTCCTCTCAATTTCTTCTCTCCTTCTAACTGTATTGTCTATAACATGAAAACCCCAGCCTTTGCTTCCACCCCTTTTAGATATTCTAAACCTGGTTATGGCTTAGTGGCATAGCAAGAAAAACTCAAAAAGATCAAAAGATACTGTTACGCTCCTAGTCCCATTCTGCAGTTAGTAATTTCACATGTGTACCTGGAGTCACAGATTTAGACTGGAATCTAGCTCCATCATATATATACTAGATTATACACATTTAGAAAAGTTTCTCAACTTTTTGTGTGCTTATTACTTCTTCATCTAAAAAAATGAAGATAGCAATAGCTCCTCTCAAGCTTAATGTGAGAACTAAATGAGATACTAACAAAACATTTAGGACAATATCTGGTCTTAGTAAATCCTCAATAAATATTAACTATACCAATTATAATGTTTATATCCAAGATACCCACCCTGGCTTAGCACTGTTGTTTTTACAGTGAGGTTACAGAATTGTGACCAGCACATTAAAAAAGAATTTACTAGAACAGAACAGAAAATAGCAGAGTGCAATATGGGAAAGTACTGTTTCAAAATCTTTTTTGTCAGACCCACACAAACTCTCTCTCTCCCCTCCTCCTCTCTCACATGCTGCTGTCTTTCTCTCAGCTGAGCATCCTGCAGTCTTCCTGTGTCGCTTTCCCTCTGTAACCTTCAACAGCTAACACATCTGGCTCTTGCTCAAGGGCACAAGAACATGTTGTATAAAACTCTACAACACTCATCACACTGTGCCTGTTTATATGTATGTCTCTCCCATTAGAATATAAATTCCACAGAAACTATTTTTTTTTAAATCTATTTCTGATACCTGAAAAATACTGAAGGCTCAGTAAATTTTTGTTGAATGAATGAGTAAATCATCAAAATCTAATGGTATTAAAAACGTGCAAAAATTTTTAACTGCTTTATCATTATTGGATCAGGTTTTATTACTGTAAAGAAATATAAATTTAGCTGTTAAGTCACATAAAATCAATAAAGTTGGTCTTCCAAAGTGCCTTTCCACCTGGAAGTGATGAATAAACGTTTACTTAAGAAACTGAAATAGGTGTTGTACATAATAATCTTTGAAAAGTAGAACTTTACTTAAAGCACACGGATGTGCTGCACAGTTGAAGTTGTACTTAAGGAGACCAGCCACATTCATGCTTCTTTATTAGGGACAAAGAAAGGAAAGTGATTAGATGGAAGAAGTTGCTTCTTTTACGTGACAAACTGTCTAGGATCCCCTTTCACAGGTACTGTAGGGACCATGAGAACACATCTAAATAACAACAATGGGCAGGTTCTGAAGTACTTAATATAGAGAAATATGAAGAACTTTCATATTTTCAATATTCATATATCACCATCATTCTCAATTCTACTTAAATGTAAGAATCAAAGTAATACAAATACACCAACTCTTCTTTCATTCCATCACAAAAAGGCAAAACACTAGAAGTAAATTCTAAAGAAACACTTTTCACCATGCTTACAAACATCAAAGTCAAAAGCTGACGGTCTACTAAATCAAGGTTACATATAACACTTGGTTATACACTTGTCAAAAAATTTGTCAAAAAATAAAACAAAATAAAAGTCTGCTCTAAAATGAGACTTAACTTTTTAAGGTATGGGTTCCTTTAAAGTGATCTTCTGAAATACCTGTTTCTAAATCAGTACTTAGCTAACACACTAAAAGCTCCAATTTATCAGGATTACAACTTTCTTAACACAGTAAAATATATACATAAAACATTAGCACTTTGCTTCTTCTCCAGACTAATGAAGAAGAATGATAGTTTTACCTAACCCTACACTTATTAAATATCTTAGGAAATAGCTATTTCACAAAAATCTCCTTTTGTCATTTCAAATATATTTTAAGCTGTTAGGAAACTCTATTTGAAAGTAATTTACTGGGCTTGGACATTAAAGCCAAGTCTTAACAGTTGGGACTGATTTATTGAAAGAAAAAATAAGAGTTGTGATACATACTCTTAAGAAATAAAACCGGTAACAGTGGCAACACTCTGCTGCTATTTGTTAACCATTCTCTCCTGTATTTGGAATGGGAATTTTAATGACCCTAGGAAGGGTGGCAACACTCACCAGTATGAATCTTCTCGTGTCTCTGTAGCAGGTACTTCTGTATGAAACGCATGTCACATTGACTACATTGAAATGGTTTTTCACCTTAAAATAATTTCACATCCACAAATTAGTTACTGGATAAAACACAGTTTATAGTGACTATTTCTGAGGAAAGATAAATCTTAGAAGCCCAAATTCTGGAAAATTCCAAATTATCTACACAATATTTTTATACTGTTCGTTAATTTAATACAATTTTGCTCAATTTTCCCCCACAATTATAAAATTCACATTCTCACAATCACACATAGATTAAATCAAATCCGCTCTATATCCAAAAAAAAAAAAGAAAGAGAGAAGACAGGAGAAGAAAGAAAAAAAGAAAGGAAAAGAAAAAAGAAACAATTTAAAACAATGTAAAAATCAGGAGACTAAAAAGGGCTCTGGGTTCTCTACTGTGTTTTAAAAGGCTCCTCTCTCTTTTTATCTGAAAAAAGACCCGCCTACCTTGTTCTCCATGGCTAACTATCCCTTTATATGCCCTTTCAATTATTTTCTCTGGAACCTTCAGAACTTTCGAACATCTTCCTCCCCCTCCCCCCGCCTTTTAAAAAAAATCTTGACATCATTCTTCCTCTGCTAGAACCTTTCCTTCTAAGTATTCTTGAGGTTTGCACTATGCAAACAAACTTTTCAGAGATCCTAAAACATTCTCACCTTATTACTTTTTCTCCTTCCTTTCCAACCATAACTTCTGAAGAGTAGTTTACTTCAGTTCTCAAATTTTCCACCACGTGCCTGTGCTTTAACCCTTATACTCTGCTTTCTTAAAAGCTATGTGATCTCTTTAGTATTTATTCCAATATTTTTTTCCCCCTCAATTCTCTATCTTCCCTGCTGGTTGTGTCATTGCTCATCACACCCTCCCTTGAACTATTCTTTTAGCTTTTGAGACACTCTATTGCCTAGTTCATTAAACCTACCTTACTCCTCTATCTTCCTCACCCCACATCCCTTAATTTAACCTACATGACTAGTCTGTTTCCCCAAGGATCTGTGATTAGTCCTTAGTTCTCTGCTCTCTACAATGTCATGGTCTTAATGATCATTTTTTAATATTTGAAATTCATATTTCTTAAATTCATATTTCGAATTCCATCTGGACGTCTTGTAGAGAAAAATAAATGTTGACAGGCTTTTAATAATACATTCTTTAACTGTTTCTCTAGCTGAAAAGAACACATTAAGCCAGATAAGTGTCCAATTAAGACTAATTAATTTTGCACATCCCTGCTCACTGTTTCCTCATTTAAAGTTTTTCCTGGTTTCCTTCTGACATTCTGGCCTGTGGTAATCTCTGATTTAAAATGCCAGGTTAGCTACAGTCTTAGAAATGAATGACATTTACACGAGAAGGTGAAAATAGCAACAACAATAATCTTAATGGCTATAAACCCATTTTAATTCAAGAAATACCTGTATGAATGAAGACATGTCTCTGTAAGTGATAGTTCGTTCTAAAGGCAGCATTGCAGTGCTCACAAACGTGAGATTTAGGGGTTTTCAAACCAAGTGATCCATCCTCATTTATTGTAAGGATCTAGTTTAAAAAAAAAAAAAAAGGTAAAAACAAAGAAGTTTTAAAAACAATACTAACCTATAAAAAAGGTAATGCCTTTTAATGCAAATAATGGTCACCAGAAATTATGAAAATTTTTTCCCTAATCTTGAAAAGGCTGTTAGAATAATGTTATCATTAACTGTAGAAAAGTACAATGTGACTCAGTAGTCTGTCCCCTCTTCTCCAAAGGTAATCTCTGACAAGAGTCCCTAAATGCTCTCTGCTGGGGTGATGATAATTTTATTTTCAATTTCAAATTCTCACATAGGTAGGACAAAAGTTTTATGCTTTGGATAGACATGCGGTAAATATCAATCAGTACAGGACTGGCTAAATCATGGAAAATGAAAGCCATTTATCATTATGTGGTTATAAAATTAAATGAGAAAGCTCCATATATACTTATATGGGAAAAGCTCCAGGATTTATTAAGTATGAAATGCAAGGTTTAGAATACAGTACATAATTTTGCAAAGTTTTGTGCATAAGAAAGTACATCCAAGGATACACATTTGTATATGCATAAAAACTATTTAAGAAGGACACACATGTAATGCATAAAGCCTCCGTTTGTGATGGCTGGGAAACTTGGCAGAGGGAAGATAAAGTGGAAGGGGGACTCTATATTGTTTATACTTAAACACTTTTCTGAACCATATAAATGCTTACCTATTTTTTTTTTTTTCTGACTAAAGAGAAAAGAGCAACCTAAGTTTTCAAGTCATCTAGCAAAGAATTTGAAATCTGATTCAGTCTAGGATCTCTAAGATTATTCATTCTAGGACTACTAAACTATTGTTGAGCAAATTCCTAAAAACATTTGCTGGATAAATAGAATGGGTATTGGAAGGAAGACAGGTGACGACAAATCGTATCTTCCTGGGCTTCCTGAGGTTAATATTATGGGCCTGGTCAGGATAGTGCCAGAGAGAAGCTCACCTTTGGGTTTCACGTATTCCAATTTCTCAACCATTTGTTCCACATCCAACATTAAATTGTCTCTCTCATCAGGCACATGGCAGAGTAAAAACAATCTTTTTTTTTTTTCTCATTACTGAGGAGACTTACAACATGTCAGAATATGGCGTGAAGATAAGCAGCAAAGAAAACCAGTAGGAGATCAGATCATGAGGAGCATGGCAAGTAAGAGGGAAACAATATTGGAGGTGGGCACATGTAGCACAGGAGCTACGAAACTGTCTCCCACACAGGATAGAAAAATCTAGGGAACATCTCGAGAAATACAAAGGCCTGTGGAAACTGATTAGGGCCTGTAAACACACAGCTATGATCCCCTTCTCAAACCTAGAAAAAAGGAGAGCTAAAAGGGAAAAGTCTTTAATTTTTGAAACATTTTTTTACTTTAAACTCAAGAAGACAACTCAGCCTGTACTGTATGTAAATCAATGGTAATTATTATGCAAATTATACAGGATATTTGGGTTCTGGGCAAACTGCCAATGTGACCAACAATGCTTCAAAGTCTATGCACCAGAGCCATAAAGAGAAACATTTGGCACAAGAATGGAAGTGGGTGTCACAGCTTCCTGATGAGAGTCAGTGAGAATAGAAAGTTCCATCCCTGGCCAGTCGGTTTAAATTTTTTGATCCCTCTAAGTCACAAAATAATATGCAAGTTAACACTGTACAAAACAAAAAAACATAAAATCTTTCCAAAGAAGATTCAAAATACTTCTAACATAAAACAAATCACAAAAAGATGTTAAACATTTTATATAAAACAGAACTAGAACAAGATAGCACCAGGTATTTTTTCACATATGTTGATAACAAATAAGAAGATCCAAGTGCCAAAACACATGGCAGCTCAGTAGCTTTCTGTGGCATAGCAACTGCGAGGAGAGTCTCTGTAAGGAACAAATGTGGCCCAAGTTACTTAATGTGAAACGGATGTTACCCCTGACTGTACAAAGCCCTTTTATGAAGAGTTAAGGAGTTCTAGGTCATTGTTTTCTGGCAGTGGAGGTAATGCTGCCTTTCACTGTGGATTCAAGCCTTAAGTCAAGGTGGATTTTATGGATGAAACAGCTAACACTGGCTTGTGAATAAAAAGACTGAAAAATCTAGCATATTTAAACGTTCAAAGACAGAAAAATCAAATTCTTAGACATTTTATATTTATTTATTTTTAAGATTTTTATTTATTTATTCATGAGAGACACACACAGAGAGGCAGAGACATAGGCAGAGGGAGAAGCAGGCTCCCTGGAGGGAGACTGACAGGGAAGCCCAAGGTGAGACTCAATTCCAGGACCCCAAGGATCACACCTGAGCCAAAAGCAGATATTCAACCACTGAGCCACCCAGGTGTCCCAACATTTTTATATTTACTATTTCTTTCCCTTTCTCTTTTTTTAGGCCAGAAAAACATATATTTGTATTATGGACACTGAATAAAATTCATCTTGTCTCAGAAGAGCACTAGTGGCTCTTCCAATGTGTAATCTGTTTTAAATATAACCACATGATTTTGTCTTTTTTTTTTTTTTAAGATTTTATTTATTTATTCATAAGAGAGAGAGAGGCAGAGACACAGGCAAAGGGAGAAGCAGGCTCCATGCAGGGAGCCCAACATTGGACTCAATCCCGGGTCTCCAGGATCAGGCCCCGGGGCTGAAGGCAGGAGCCAAACCGCTGACCCACCCAGACTGCCCGATTATCTCTGCCTTATTCACCACTATTACTCCCAGTATCCAAAATGGTGTCTGAAACATAGTGAGACTCTATAAAATGTCTAATGATATTGTTGCCTGCTACCTATACCAAATACCGTCACAGCTCACCACTTTCATTCTTTTTAAAGATTTTTGCCAAATGTGATAATTTCTCAAGGTGATAATTCCCAAAACTTCAATTTCTGGAAGCCACTAAATAGTGCTATAGAGATGTGCCTATACAAAGAACAAGGCCCTTAGTGGATAAGAAATGGCACATTAATATAAGCAAAAATTTTTTCCTTGGCATAGCCGTGGTTTCCTTTCTTGTTCACACCCTTTCAAGATCTTTGAGTAGAATGTGATCTACCTGTTAAATGTGTTTGCCTTAGAGATTAGCAATCTCATTTGCTACTAAACCAGTACCATGAAATACTTTTGCTTTTCTTTTTCCTCTCAACACATGAACATTATTACAACTAAAGACTTTAAATTTTAAGGTTTAAATCCTAAGATGCCTGCTATAATATTTCCACATGATTTATCTTACTTCCTCTCATTCCTACTTTTGGAGAAATATGGTATATTATAAAGACCAAGAAATCAGGTTTTATCAAGAGTGCAGAAATTAGTAATAGTCTAAACAGTACTTAACATATTTGATTTTCTTAACAGTTTATAAATTTAAAACACAATTTTTCAGTAAAAAAATTTAAAACCAAATGGAACTCTTCAATTAATGTGCTTTCTTAACTTCATGGTCTATTAGTAGATACATTTTTTGTTCTGAGTCAAATCTATTACCAGCTAGCTACTATATACAGTGATGACTGTCTTAAATAATACATCAATTTTCATAAGGCAAAGCACTAACAAAGCTTTATGAATTTAGAGATTTTTTACTCAAGTGTCACTGCTACTGAAGAACCTAACACCCTTCAGTGAGAAAAAGTTTTGCTGTCTAAAAGGCAGAAATGACTTTCTCCATTCTCTTTGTTACATACTATTAACATTATTAAGGTATATTTTAAGGTAATGATTATTGGTTTTATCATACATTTTCAACCTAAATAATCTAAACCACCAAAACCTAAAAGACAATGTAGAGGAGATGGTTTAAATTTCTCATGTATTCTGAGTCAGCTCACTGCAACTGGGGGTAGAGAATGAGATCTTCAAAAATTCTCTTTATTTTTCAAATCCAATTAGAAATAAAAGAACAAAATAAATAAATAAACAAACAAACAAATAAATAAATAAATAAAAGAACAGTGCCATCCCAAAGACATACAACAAAATAACATAGCCATAACTGTCCACAGCAATAACCAGCACAACATCTGAGCCTCCTGGTCACCTCTAATATCCCACCCTGGCACTGTCAGTTTAATTCTTGAAGATTTTCACTATCTCTCCATACTAGATTTTACACATTACAAATTTCATTTTTAAACAAGCTTTTGACAGTTCCAGAACACAAAAGTCACTCTATTGTAAGCATGGTACAACTACTAATACTCAGCATAATAACCCTGAGTTTTGGAAAAGGTCTTTTAGGTTTCCTATGTATTTGGCAAAAAAAGTATGTGATATTTTTTTAAAAAAGATTTACATCAAAATGTTTTAAGTTAGGATTCAGTTTTGTGAATCCTAATATGTCTTTCTCAATGAGAGATATTAGTAAAACCAACACATGACTTTGTCAAAGTCAAGTTATAGGTAATTTACCCAGAATACATAACTCCCTAAGAAAACCGGAGAAATAAAATACTAATACACTACTTTACTTTTATCTTCTTCATTTTTCTCTTAAGTAGTGTTTTGTACTTCCATTCCCCATATCTTACAATCAGTTCTTCAGCTTCAAAGTTACTTCTTCCACAATCAAGTCAACACACAGAGAAAATATGAAATATGCCTGGTATATCTATTTCTCTATATCCTTTAATTAAGTTTTCCTCATTTATATAGTTCAATTTAAGATCTTTTTGATATCTACATCGCAAATCTTCTCTGGGAACTAATCGTGTATAATATATTGCTAAGAAAGGACTCTATATAATTTATAATCTATTTGATTTGTGGAATACTTTGGTCATTCTTGAGTTCAGCAGAACTCTGAATAATCAATTCCTACTCAGACCGTGTAAAGGGTTAAACAAACTACAGCTCCTTTCTTCCCACCTGATAAGAAATTCTGTACATAATAGGCACCCAAACTGCTGAGGGAATGAAAAAGGAGATACATTTCAAAATAAGAAACAAGGAATTAAAAGTACTCTGCTCGATCTCATGCAATTACTAAGACATTTGAAAAGATCCATACAACGTATACAATACTGGATTAAGGTAATATTGTTATATTTTTCTAAAAAAGATTCTTAAAGTTCATTGATGTTGACTCAATAATCCTCACAGAAACCTTCTGTGGTGAGAAACATTATTTCCTAATTCACCTAACAAGTCAGTATCAAAGTCAAGTGGTAAGAGCCATTCCTTACTTCTTATTCCAGAAACTTCTAGTATTGAGACTTAAAATTCTCGGAGTTCCTGAGTGGCTCAGTCAGTTCAGCAGTTACCTTAGGCTCAGGTCATGATCCCCGGGTCCTGGGATGGAGCCCTACATCAGGCTCCCTCTGTCTCTCTGTCCCCTCCCCCTGCTGTGCGTGTGTGCACACACTCTCAAATAAATAAACTCTTTTTTTTTTTTTTTAAATAAACTCTTAAAAAAAGAAAGAGATTCCAAAACGTAAACGTAAATCACAATTGCCTTGGACGCTTTTCAGGTATAAATGGAAACCCCCTCAATAAGCATCCCCAAGGACAGGACCTCAGTATATGTAACTGAAAAAATTCTATAGGTGACTCTAATGAGAGCCAGGAGGAGACCCACTGACATGAATGCAAGAAGAATGAATTAAGTTTACTAAGACTTTTCACGCATTTCTGATAACTTTAGTTCTCCACAGCACTAATTCACAACAAAACAAGATCTCAAAGGGGCAATGGAACTAGGTACAGCAATGTAAAAAAGAATAGCATGTCATTAAGGAATGAGACAACGAAGCAATTAAGCGTCAAGAAAACACTTAAAGTCTACCAGCCAGGAGTTTTCAAGGTAAGGGGGAAAAGTCCTAATATCTCAGTCCTTCCAAAGGGCGCCATTATAATACATATGATTTTTTTTAAACGTTTACACATAACAGATATCAGACTAGACATTATAGTTCAAATGCACTATATTTAAAAAGAACACATTAAAGATCCCCAACAAAGTTAAAATTAAATTAAATTTGACATTTAAAAGGGATAAGATTTTATTATGCAGAAAATTACTTTCATGTTAGCTTAATCCATAGTACCAAATAATTTGACCTAGCTAATATTCCCTAGCTTCACAACTCTCTTCTTCAGGCATGCTGCCAAATGTATTCTGGCAATTTTCAAATACCGAATTTACCTTTGCCATATTATAGAGGCTTAGAAAGCAATTACTGCTTAAAATCCATGGCAGCTAAAGATGACTTAACATCACAGAACTTTACTACAGAGCTGATCCTGAAAGGAGTTACATGGATCCGTAAGCTCTAATATTTTAACTAGAAGTCTATCACATTAGTTATATTTCCTACACAGACCCCCAATCTAATAGGACACAATGATGGCACACACTCAAAATATTCATAATGGCCAAATTCAAGATGTGGGAAAGGTTATGGGGGAGAGTAGAGTCCTCTAAGCATAATAAATTATAATTCTTAGTGAAACTTAAAAATGTTTTTAAGAAATTTAAAACAAGCAACACACTGATTTATAAATGTGAGATAAGCTTTTCTTTCTCTTTTTACAAAAAGCAGAAACCTGTTACTTTAATGAAAAATATCAAGTGTCAATTCTTCAAAACATGCTTGAGAAAATATAAACTCACTGGTTCTGCCTCAAATTCTAAGACTTCAGACACAAAAACTATTTATCCAAAGATTGTAGACCAATGTTAAAAACCATCCACAACCATTCTGTTACATGTAACATGTCATGACAATTTAAAAATAATTGTTTCTGTTATTCTCACAACCTCATCTTCCATTTTATTCCTAGTTATTTCACTCTCCTAAGAATTCCCTAAAGAGACCTCTGCAAAACATTTTCTTATATATACTTTAAATAGGCCAAATCTTTCATCTAGCAATTATATATATACTTACATAATACCATTAGAAATAGTCTAATACATTATGAGTTTATCTACAAATTAGACAAGCAAAATAGCTTAAGACCTCTAAAAATCTGATCTATATTTAGAAACACCTAGAACATACCACCAACTAAAGATTCCAAGTAACACCCTAGTAGAAAATAATAATCTGAGTTTTAGTCAGAATTTTAGGATACAAAAAAAAAGCAAACAAAAAAAAAAAGAATTTTAGGATACCTTATACTCAAGAATAGCACCAGAAAAAAAAAAAAGGTAATATCAAGAAAACTGCAAAATTTTCCAAATATTGTTTTTTTAAAGACTTTATTCCCCATAGATTGGCAGCAAACCCAAAATAACATAATTACTATCGTAATTTTATAAATTCTTTTCCTCAAAACCTTGTATTGTTCTATATATGAAGAACTTGATTTATTCGTTACTGTAAAAAAAACAAAAATATATAAGTCACTGAGAAAAAAGTTAACCCCAAAGAAACAAAGGGAAGGAGAAAGCCAGGGAGGGATTTTACAAACACAAAATATAAAATATAAAATAATTAAGGAAGAAAAAAAGTTTAGTATGGACAGTAACTAAAAAAATTAATTAAAATTTAAACTATAATGAAATGTGCATCTTAAGCCACAAAAAACGAAGTCTCACACTTGAAAGTACAGAAAGACATGCCCTCTGATTGATTCAGTAGCATATGAAGATCTATACATAAATATTTTAAGTGCAGCATTATTTAAAATGAAGGCAAAGAGAAGACAACTTCCAACAGAGAGCAATCACTGAATATGTGATATATCAAAAAATAATACATTGTGCAGCTAAAAAATCTTCACAGACCATTAATAACTTTAAATGTAAATATCTCTTACACACTTAAAAAAGATCACAACATTCAATCAATCTATATACACAAATTTGAATACAGAAAAGGAATATGGCAGAAAAATTATGTTAGTTATTTCTAGGCAATAGGACTATGGGTTATTTTATTCTCTATATTTTTTAATTTTCTATAACAGGTATAACATATATATCCCAAGAGCTGTAGTACGTTGTTAATGTTTACCAACAGAGTAAGGAATCAGGTGGTGGGAAGTGTTTGCTGATATCCATGGTGTAAATATTCTCACTATGGCTAATTTTAAGTTACCAATGATCTTAGCACTTGCTTGCAAAATTCCTGTAAACTTAGCAATCAGCTCTGGCAAGCCAACCAGCTGGCTCCAGCGTATCACTGGGTCCAAAAATAGACATGTTATATAAATGATGATGACGATCTAAATCACAAATGCAAAAACAGGGAGCCATCAAAATTAAAAGGTCATGTTATATTATCATCTTTAAAAAAATCCTTCATCACTTTACTGAGGGAAAGATGAAAATAACTATAAAGATGTAAACATACTATTCAGGGTTCAGAGATTTCCCAGGAATATCAAAATGCTACTTACACTCAACTATTAACTATACTGAAGAGGAAAAAAAGCAAGCAGTTACTACTAGTATTTACTAGGTCACTTATTTATTAATCTATTCACTTACCCATCAAGTATTTATTAAGAGTCTATAGGCTCTTGGGATACAACTGTGAATAAAATGAAGTCCCTGCCCTCATGGAGCTTACATTCTAGTACAGGTATCCCAACCTTTCCCTGATGAATAACTGGTGCTCTGAATTTTCCTGAAATCCTAATATTAAAATAAATAAAACTAATATGAATGAAATGCAAGGTCAGAAAAGAGAGACGTGGAAAAAGAAAATTTTGTTTTTAGAAAAAAGATGGGTGAAAAAAAGTGGAAAAATTAAAACCAATGGCCCACCACCTCCATGCAAACACGCACCCCGATCCTCCTGGTGATTCTGATACAACATTCCAACTTTACTAAGCCACGTGAGATTTTTGTTTGCCTTATGGTCCAGTCAGGTTCCTGCCCTTAATATTAACCAGTAGTAGTTTGGAATTAGTAGGTTAGGGACTACCGTCTTAATATATTCTCTTACTTTTGCAGGAGAACGTTGTTTCCGTTTCTTCTTTTTCTGTAAGTCTACTGGCTCTCTGATTTGTTTTTTGTCTCTCATCAGTTGCTCAGATACATCAGTAAAAGTAATTTCCTGCTTTACACTTATCTGTTAAAAAAAAGAAGCCAATTTTAGAAATAAACAAAAAGTCCATTGTGACAAAGCCATTGCATGTTTAATCCTTTGCTAAGCCTACATATAGGTGTTTCCAAAATGATTATCTATGTATGTGAGTGCAATAGTGTTGAAGAGTTCATTAATAAGAACTAGGAAAATAAGAATCAAGAGTATATAAACTAAGGAATAGACTAAGATTTTACAAAAATCTATCAGGAAAAGAAGATTAGATATCCTGGGAAAAGATTTTAAAACCAAAGAATAAAGGAGAAGCCAGGACAAAGTAAGATCAATTTCACTGCCACATCTAAGGAAACTGATGCTGAAGTTTTAGAAGCACAAAAAGAAGCTTATACTCCAAAAATCAGTAAAATACTGGGCAAGAGAGGGGTATTCAGACTTCACAGTAGGCTTTCTCTCAATTTATAAAATATCATGAAAACAACACAAAATTCTGAAAGGTAATCACATCAAAAGAAAAGTAAGACAAACAATGAAAATTTAATTATCTTTAAACTCAACACTCAGAGTATCTTAGCTTTAGCCTGTACTTTCCTGGCCTATACATCAAACCATCACCGAATGAAGATGTTTATGCATATGGCTTAAGGTCACTGCTATGTTCAAGACAATACTAAATACACAACAAATAAATGCCACAAGATGCTATCCTATCTTCAGATCTCCGTTTTCACAAATAAGAAAGATGCTTGTCCTAAAACAAAAAGAAAAAAACAAAAATGCACCAAGACACTTAGGTCAGTAATGGTAGTGCCAATTCTCATCACAACTGATCGTAGTCATCTGCTCTTTAATACTACATTTTGCATCTATCCTTGAAATGAAACACAAGAACCTTAAAACTAAAAACCTTTCAAGTCAGGTTGCCCGGGGGACTTAGTGGTTTAGCGCCTGCCTTCAGCTCAGTGTGACCCCGGGGTCCTGGGATCGAGTCCCGCATTGGGCTCAGTGCATGGAGCCTGCTTCTCCCTCTGCCTGTGTCTGCCTCTTTCTCTCTGTGTCTCTCTCATGAGTAAATAAATAAAATCTTAAAAAAAAAAAAAAAAAAAAAAAACTTTTCAAGTTAACAGGCTCTGAAACATATTAAACATCCTTGACCTTTCCACCATGTGAGGTTGCAATGAGAAGTCTGCAACCTGGAAGAGGGCTCTCACTCCACCATGCTGGCATCCTGATTCTAGACTTCTAGCCTCTGAAACCGTGAGAAACAAACCTCTGTTCTTTATAAGCTAGAATAAATAAATAACTTCTCAATAACAATCCAGGAAGTACCATGTACCAGTGGCTACATTTTCCAAAACATACACTAAAGGATGGTGCAAAAGATTATAAATATCTTACAGATTCACAGTGTAAAGGTGGAAGGAAGACAGCTGTGTAAAAAGGATTCAGGAGGAAAATGCGACATAAGGCAAGGATTTCAGGATGACAAAATAATGAATCAGAAGCTTTCATAAATTCCTGAGGTGTAGGCAGTATAAGAATCAGAAATCAAAAAGAACCCTGGTACAAAAACAGGATATAAATGATTACTAGGTTAATCATTCTACCAGGTTATAGAAGAGTAATAGCGAATCTTCTTATGGCTTCTTTTGGTATCATTATTTGCAACATAAAATAAAATGGTAAAATCACCAACAACAAGGCTTTGGAATACAGACATGTTACTACCTCTGAAGTGATGTGTACTGAAATAACAAAACTTAGGCTGGGTGTGAGACAGGAGGGATGATTACAGACTATGTAAGCAGCTGCTGAACTGCTCTGCCCCATTTTGCAAGGGCACCAAGAAGTAATTCCAACATTTCTGTCAGCTTCTAAACTGTAAAAAAAAAAAAAAAAAAAGAAAAAGAAAAGTGAAAAAGAAAATGTAGGCATGAAGCAGTAAGAAATAGAGGGATTCCTTTTAGCAAAAGTGCTGAGTATAAAGCAAATTCTCAATAAATTCTGCATTTAACAGATATTCACAAACCAAGGAAGAGCCTTTATGTGTAAACAGTGAAAAGAATTAATCAATGTATCTAAACTTTTCAGTTATCTCTACATATATAGAAAGTGGTATATGTACTAGCATTTTCAAATGTAAGGCATACTTTTAACATTTGAAAGCACAGCCTCAAACCTAGAAGTATCAATGGATTGAAACACTGTGAAGGTTAGGCACACAGGAAGTTACATTTTCAGAATGTATCAACAGGCTTATTACCCATAAATGGAATAAATTAATCTCTTCTACATATAACATAACCACACACTAAAGTATACACATCCAGCCTAAGGTGCTTAGAAAAGATGGAGGTAGCTCCAAACATAAAGAGATGGATAGGTATGATGATAATAGTAAGTCAGCTGGAAAGAATGAGTCACAAAAAGTCTGAGAAAACCTAAGTCTTCTTTGGCCTTAAGAAGACAACCATAACCACATGTTCTTATAAAAATGTGAAAACTCTTTTTTAAAGTAGGCTCCACAGCAAGCATGGAGCCCAGCATGGGGCTTGAACTCATGATCCTGAGATCCAGACCTGAACTGAGATCAAGAATCAGATGCTTAAACCCACTGAGCCACTCAGGCACCCCAAAACATAAAAACTTCTTAAGCATGATAAAAGAGACCATAATTCATCGATGTTGTTTATTCATTCCTTTGAGAACTATCTTTACTAGAAAATCAAGTTCTCAGTGTTATTTTTCACTTAAAATAAACCAAAGTGTAATTAATCAAAGCAGCATCTACAGATACGTGATATCTGAAAAGACTAGTTTGCTGGATTTTTGAAACATTCATTAGAGCATCAAGGAAATCAACAGACTAGGAAATATGTCAAATTAAAAAAAAAAAAAAAAACAGAAACTTTGGTTTCTTCCTTATCACTTAAGCTTTACCATTCCACCTCATCCCGTGTATAACTTCTTCTCAGATGAGACCTGAATTTCAATGCTATTTTCACTACCAACCCAGACATAGCATCAAACTGTCAATCACCCATCCTCCTATCCTTCTTTCATAAGCTCTGACAAACTCACCTAAAACCTGAAGCCCCCTCTAGACCTCTCCCTTTGAGACTAGGGAAGTGGTCAGGGAGGACTCCTATGTCATACCTACCTTCCATACTCCTCTAACTTCCTCCCCAACACTTTTAGAAGAGGTAGAGTCCTTGCCCCTTGCCACAGCCCAAGCTGGTACGTTCTTGCTACTTCTAAAATATACCTATTAAATTGATGTTTTCCTCATTTTTTATTGCTCTCACTTCATTCTCCTGATCTTAAATATAAAGGCAATCTCTCTACAGGGAAAAAAAATCCTTCCCTCGATTCCTATGATCACTAGTACATCAAGCCCAGAATCCACAATGACTCTTTCAAGACTTTTTTCATTTCTGGCCCCCAAATAAACAAACTATCCTACTTTTATATTTATTTTATGCACTTGTATCTTATCTTGATATCTATAAGAAAGATATTCTTTGGTATTTCCCATAATGGCTTATTTATTCGTGCAACAGCTACTAAGTGCTTGCTATGTGCTAAACTCAGTCTTAATTTTTGTTAATAATTTAACAAAAGCTTTATAAATTTACTAAAATTCTAACACGTACAGAGCATAATTCTAGATACTGAGAATATATTCAAAATATAATAAGGTCTCTTTTTCAAAGGCCTTAAAAATGTACGTGGGGAGTTTTGATGCATTACAAAAACAAAATGAAACAAAACAAAAACAAAAACAAAAATCCCACATCTAGCAATTTAAGATAGTACATGTTAGACTCAAACTAAATGAATGCTACCAGGAATAAGGGCAGGAATCAAAGGGAAAATTAATGAGATTGGAAAGAACCACAAAAGGCTTCATGAATGAAACAAGAGACTTAATCAGAGCTACAAGTGTATCATATATACATACTCCTTTTATTTTTTCCTTCCAAACCTGCTACCCTTCCCAACTTCTTCCTTCCAGATTCAATAATCTTAATAAGTGATATAACAAATGTGAAATATACTAAAATAAATTTGCCAGATATAGTGTGTGATGAATAAATATTTCATTTGGGTTGCACATTTTAATCTACCCTCTACTCACAACTCCCAGGTTAAGAAGGATCATATTGGATTCTTCCTTTTCTTCATTATCAGTTTAACCTACATCCATATCCAGCAACACTCTAACTTTATCAACCTTGTTGTTTTAAGGCATTATCATCTCCCCCATATACTCTCCCATGAAAAAATGGATATAAAATTGTTTTTTGGGGATGCCTGGGTGGCTCAGTCGGTTAAGTGTCTGTCTGCCTTCGGCTCAGATCATGATCTCAGAGTCCTGGGATCCAGTTCTGTGCCAAGCTCCCTGCTAAGTGGGGACTCTGCTTCTCCCTTTCCCTCTGCCACCCCCTCTGCTCATGCTCTTTCCCTCTGTTGTGATAAATAAATAAAATCTTTACACACACACACACACACACACACACACACACACCTGTTTTCCTGTCACCTCCCTAGTGAGGAATCTACAATAGCTCCTTGTTGCCCATGAAATCAATTATACACTCCCCAGCTCAGCTTTCAAGATTCTATATGATCTACTTTACAGAAGAGACTTAGGTCACTTGGCAGAAGTAGGTGGCCTTACCACCTCTCCTATTTCTGGAGCCACATGATTCTTTCCATTTTCAATTTCCTCTCTACTCTGTGCTACTCACTCCATTCTTACCTATCTCCAAAACTCTGCTGCCTTTCTAAAATAATCTCTATCACAGCTACATCTTCTCTGCCCAAAAGCACACTTACATTTCCCCTATAAAATCATTTCTCGTGAACCAAAATTTTTCTCACCCAATTTCCTTCTTCTGGCTAAACTTTTACAAAGAATAATCTCTAATGAGAATATCGACAAGATAACTGCTCCAAATTTAGAGAAATGGTTATTCCTGAGAGTAAAAGTACACATCCATATAAAAAGGATATATTTATTACTAGAAGGGAACTGATTCAAAGTATTACACCCAGGAAGCAAAATCAAGTGTTTGAATGTAAAAAGAAAGATTTAACACAATTAACTGTACTGCAAACATACTGTCTAAAGAATAATGTCAGCAATATTGGGGAATATTCATGGAGTCCGGAAAAAGAGAAAATTAAGACCAAGAGTGTCTGTGTGTGTCTGTGCGTGCACGCGCATGTGTCTATTTCCAAGATAGTTTTGGCAAGAAGAGTTAAGTGTAACTGGTCAATAAGAATATTTCTGACTCCAAGCTCACCAAGTCACAGAATAGGGCAAGGAGGGGAAGCAGCACATGATGGAACAGGCCTGTGTGTGATCCATGAACTATATAACCCTTACTTCTGCCTGACCCAGGATTGCATTCAAAATTTTGAAGGGAGCTATATTTATCAGAGTTTGACAAAGTCCACAGTTATCTTTTGATCTTGAAGGGTTCAGGGATCCACTGTTCACGGCAAATATTCTAATACTTCTTATGATAAATCTACATTTTGGTTGCTATGCTAGCAACTTAAAAGCTACATAACTGTAAGATGAAGTAGATGAAGTGCTCAAATCAAGCTGTCTTACCTAATACAGTGCTGACTACCCCCACCCTACCTGGACATTCCATTCTTTCAAATTCCATTAAATTTCTCTTCCTCATGGAATTTCTTCTCAATCCATCCTTCTAGTATATAACCTTCGTTTTGTAAGAGTTTCAGTAAATCTTTATCAATGGTTCTCAAAGTGTGGTACAGGGACTCCTGAAAGTCCCTGACACCCTTCCAGGTTGTCCAGAAGATCAAAAATACTTCCATAATGATACTGGCTTTTTTCCACTCTCCTCTCATGAATACACACTGGTAGTTTCCAAAAGCTAACATGTGCTGTCACCACAGAGTAAATGTATTAGCAAATATGAGAATCCAGTTATGTTACAATAAGCCAGATAATATACATATTAATAAAACCGCAAAATACATTCTTAACTTTTTGTTTTAGAAAACAAGGTTAAAGTCCACTAGAAATGTTGTATGTTATTTTTCGTAGAACTAGAACATACAGTACTATGTATATGGAACAACAAAAGACCCCGAATATCAAAAAACAATCTTGAGGAAGAACAAAGCCAGAGGCATCACAATCCCAGATTTCAAGATATAATGCAAAGCTATAGTAATTATAACAGTATGGTACTGGCACAAAAACAGACACATAGATCACTGGAACAGAAAAGAGACTCCAGAAATAAAATCACAATTATATGGTTAATTGACCTAGTGACAAAGAAGGCAAGAACACACAATGGGGGAAAAATCAGTCTCTTTAATAAACAGTGCTGTGAAAACTAGACAGCTACATGCAAACAATAAAATTGGACACTTTCTTACATCATACATGAAATTAAATTCAAAACAGACTAAAGACCTAAATGGGAGGTATAATACCATAAAACCCCTAGACAAAAACATAGGCAGTAACCTCTTTGATATCAGCTGGCCAAGGAAACATTTTTCTAGATATGTCCCCTCAGGCAAGGGCAAAAGCAAAAATAAACTATTAGGATTACATCAAAATAAAAGGATTTTGTACAGCAAAAGAAACCATCAACAAAATGAAAAGGTAATGTACTGAATGGGAGAAGACATTTGCAAAGGATTATGTCTGATAAGGGATTAATAACCAAAGTATATAAAGAACTTATACAACTCAACTCAAAAAAAAACAAAACAAAAAGCCCTACAAATAACCCAATTAAAAAGCGGGCAGAGGATCTGAATAAATATTTTTCCAATGAAAACACAGATGGTCAACCGACACAAAAAGGTGTTTGCTAATCATCAGGGAAATCCAAATCAAAACCACAATGAAATATCACATCTGTCAGACTGGCTAGAATCAAAAAGGCAAGAAACAGGAAGTATTGGTGAGGATGTGGAAAAAAACTCTCATGCAGTATTGGTAGAATATAAATTGTCCACTGTGGATAGGAGTGTGGAGGTTCCTCAAAAACCTAGAAAGTGAAATACCTTACAATCCAGTAACTCCACTACTGGCTATTTACCCAAAAAAAGCAAAAACACTAATCTGAAAAAATATATGTACCTCTATGTTTATTGCAGCAGTATTTGTAATAGCCAACATATGGAAGCAACTTAAGCGTCCAATAATAGGTAACTAGATTAAGATGTGCTACATGCACACATAATGGAGTATTTCTCGGCCATAAAAAAGAATGAGATTGTGCCTTTGCAACAATATGCACAGACCTATAGGACAGTATGCTAAGTAATATAAATCAGAGACAGAAATAAAAATACCATATACTTTTACTTCTATGTGGAATCTAAAAAACAAATGTACAAATAAATCAAAAATAGCAGAAACAGATCCATTAATAATAGAGATAAACTGGTGATTGCCAGTGAAGAAGGGGTAGGAGGATGGCAAAATAGGTAAAGGGAGTGGGAGGTACAGGCTTTCTGTTATGGAATGAATAAGTAACAGGGATAGAAGATACACCATAGGGATTATAGTCAGTGGTACTGTAATAGCATTGTATGGTGACAGATGGTAGCTACGCTTGTGTAAAGCACATCATAACACACAGAGCTGTCAAGGATCACTACACTGTACACCTGAAACAATGGTACACAGTATGATACTGTGTGCCAACTACGCTTCAACAAAACAGTAAATTAAAAAAGAAAGATAGCCTTTGTTAGGAAGTAAAAAAATACTGCAATTGGTGGATGGCAGTTAGCTAATGATTTGCCCATATAATCTTTTAAAAGGTTCTATGTTAACTTGCAATGGGATGTTATTTATAAATTAATAAATTAAAATTTTAATTTCTCAAATGATACATAATGATATATATAACCAACATAAGCAAGAGTTGTTAGGAGCATTCAAACGTTTTTAAGAGTCAAAGAGTCGCAAGATCAGAAATTTTGAGAGCTGCTGACCTAGGTACACCTTAACTATATACTTTGTTCCCTTCCTCCTCTCCATTCAATCTCTTTTAATACAGATACCTGGACTCCACCGACATAAGGAAAGTAGTATAGAATGTGTTTGCATGCATGAGGCAGCAGACATACATGTATTTCCTAGTTTTGTCCACTGAGATTACCAAGGAGCAAGGACGTTTAACACACCTAGCACGCAGAATTTAGGTTCTAAACACTATTATCCAAATAAGAGAAACTGAGGCTCCTTGGAAAAGTAACTGACTCCAGAGCTCGGTGGAACAGGAGAAACAGAAGATGACCCTGGAACATCCAGACACTAAAGGGTCAGAAAAAGGATGGACAGGTGTCAAAAGGACATGAACCAATCTGGAGGAGCTCTTGGCCAACAAAGCTGGAACAACTTGAGCAACAAAATAAACACCACAGTACTGGATTGGAACTCATAGAATAAAATGAATATCCATACTGATGTAAATTGAAATAACCGAAAAAAATTAATAGGGGAGAAGGGTTAGCTACCATTAACACAAATACAGCAAGAAGGAAAATACAAGATAACAATTAGGCAAACACCACATTAATAACTACGACCAGCAGGGTCCACTAATGGATGCTTAACATCAGTAGGTAGAAATTTGAGGAGGTATCAGATATTTTTTTAATAATTTTTTAAAAAGATTTTATTTATTTATTCATGAGAGACACAGAGAGAAAGAGGCAGACACACAGGCAGAGGGAGAAGCAGGCTCCATGCAGGGAGCCCCATGCGGGACTCAATCCCAGGACTCCAGGATCATGCCCTGGGCTGAAGGCAGACATTAAACCTCTGAGCCACCCAGGAATCCCAAGATATCAGATATTTAAACAGACTCAAAGATATTTTTTAATTACAAAGGAAAAAATCATGACCTTATAGTGAAAAAAACTGATACTACCTCAACAAAGAATCAATCAACCACCTCAATCAAATAATCAAGATATTATTATTATCGCCAGTAATAAAACATATCAACATTTTGTACCAACAATCCTTTCGGTGGGGTTGTCAAAAATGAAGAGCTTCAATCTGATCATGAGAAAATATCAAACTCGAACTGAGAGACATTTTACAAAATAACTGACCAATACATCAAGTATCAAGTGTCAAGGTTATAGAAGACAAGGAAAGATTGAACTGCTTCAGAATGGAGATTTAAGAAGATGGAAAAACTAAATACAGTGTAGGATCTTGCACTGAATCCTTGAACAGAAAAAGAGCATCTGGAGATAAACAAATGAAATTCAAATAAGGTCTGTAGTTTTACCAACAGTAAGTTCCTGGTTTTGTTAACTGTAATAATGGTTGAATAAGCTTTGATATGAGAGGAAGCTGTGTGATGGGTTTATATGCACTCTACACCATTTCTACAACCTTTTTATATATCTAAAATTATTACAAAATAAAAACTTAAGAAAATTTCAACTTTTCTAACTACAAAAATATTTAACATTCCAAAGTTACATACTGTATACATTAAATACGTATAGGTCTTTTGTATATCAATTATTCCTGAATAATGATGTTTTAAAAAGTCATTAGCATTTACATGGTCTTCTAAATTTGTGGTTCCTCCTCCTCAGCGTGATAAACAAAGATTCATCTACCATTTACTGCGTGCTAGGCACTGTCCACTGTCCTAGGTTCCTAAGTGGTAGGGAGGGCAATGAGGAGGGAGGGCAGCACATGCTCTCTAGCCTGTACAGTCTATTGCAGTTCATCTCACAATTAACACTATTTTCATCCCATTTTAAAAATAAGAAAACTAAGGCCCAGGAAGGCTAAGTTACCTGTCTAAAATCCCCCTAATTAAGAGGGGAAATCAAAATTTATACTTATGTCTTCAAAATCTAGCAACTGAAATCTTAACTGCTGTGATCTGTGAATTAATTATTACCTCATGTTACCAATAAGAAAACTAAAACTTGAGGGAAGTGTCTTACCTAAGCTATTATATATCAACACTAGAACTTAAACCAAAATCTTGTATCTTTTAGTCCAGTGTTAGTTCCATTACTATAACAGCTTCTTAATAAATCAAAATTGTTAAAACTTATTTTAAAATAACTTTTACAAGAACATTTTACTTTTCCAAATATGAGCTACAGTTTGCTTGCTGACAGAATATGGAAAAGATTTTAGCAGTTCTAGAATGGCTACTATGAAAGGGAAAGAAAATGATTTTAACTTTTTGTTAAGTGAACAAAACATCACCAATATTTGGGTAAACCAAATATTTGAGTTTTCAATCCTAACTCTCCAATTACTATCTGGCTGAACTTGGCTTCCGGGAGTAGTATGGAAAAACAAGAAAAGCCTAAGTGGGGAGTTAAAGGAAATACAGACTAATTCCAAAAAATATCACTAGCAGTGTGAGCCTGAACTAAAATTAAGTCACTTGGAACTTTTTTCAACTATAAAATGGAGGAAATAATCCTCACGGAATTCCTGCAGAGTTAAAAGAGATTATGTATGTAAAGTATGAACTACAATACACAGCAGTAGATAGTAGACAAATTCTTGATGCCACTAATTATCATAATCATTTCTTTATCTCTTAATCATGGTAGTAATAATATCCAGCTTATATACAACAGAAAATCAAATGAGATTACATCAAGAGAACCTTGAAAACTTTCAAGTTCTAAACAAACAGTTATGGTTATTAATTATTATCATACAATTACAGATGTCTAACTGCTTAGATACACAAAGGGTTACCAATTTCTACAGAACATCTCCACTTAGACATCCTATTATCTAAATCAGTGTTTCACATCAGAACCTCCTTCCAAATTCTCTGCCTTTCAATACGCTATATTACCTCAGTCTCCTGTTTAAAGACCTCTTTTAATTTTCTTCTCCACTGCCAATCCAAGACCAAGTCCACTTGTTTTTTTCTCCCTCAACATCATTTACAAATCTAGAAAGTATATTTCCCAGTTCCCACTCTAGATCATTTATAAAGATATTAAGTTGGAAATCTCAAAAACTACAAGGAAGAATAACTGGTGAACTATTATGGACTACAAATTGACCAGGATATATCAAGACTCTTAAGAAATCTATACTAAAGAAATAATCTCACATGGCAACAGTGTCTACATATAACATAACAGCATTCTTTATGATAGTAGAAACAAAAGTGCAAACAGTCTAAATATCCAGTAATAAAGACTGAGATATATTAATTACAACACAACTATTTGACATTATACAGTTATAAAAAATTTTAGTTTGGGATAATTTTAATGACATAGTGAAATGCTCATGGTTTGATTACTAACATGTAATTATGTAGTAAGTATATTTTACAATTTTATACCAACACACAAATACATATGCAGCAAATTTTATACAAACACAAATACATACACAGAAAAACAAAGAAAAAGGAAACACTAAAATGCTAACAGGGAAATGTTAGTAGTGATTATCCTAGAGTAGTGACAGTACAGCAATTTTTTGCTATCTTCTTTATAGTTTTAGAATTTTTACATTTCCTCAACAAGTATGTGTTACTTTATAATCTTAAAAAAATTAAGTCCAGTGTTAGTATAAATCCCTAGTATTAACCAAAGAAAACCATCTTTATCATTATCTTAACATATTAAGTTGTTCTAAGAACTAAAATATTAAGCCAGCAAAGTGAAACTGAAAAAAATCTCTACGGGTGAATGGGGGGGTGGGGGGAAAGCCATCAAATAAACCTTGATCCCTATCTCACATCATCAGCAAAAATAAATTCCAAACAGATTATTAAAGCTTCTAGAAGTTAACAAAATAAAGTATCTTTGTGACTTTGGGGTAGGCAAGAATTCTTATAGAAGATACACAAAACACTAACCAAAAGGAAAATTCTTATATATTAGATATTATTCACATTAATTTCTATGTATCAAGAGTAAAAAGGCAAATCAGAGTAGAAAGATAAGAGATATACACGAAGATATATATAAATATCTCCAACAAACAGATAAAGAATTACTACAATTCTGTAAAAGAATAGAAAAATGAACAAAAGATAAACATGTGCCTTACAAAAAAATAATTATCCAAATTGCCAGTAAGTGTGAAACAAAAAAAAATTTGCTACTTTTCAGTGAAACACAACCTGAAATCACACTATAATACTACTACCAAACCAAAATGGCTAAAATTAAAAGGAATGACAATACCAAGTATCAAGAATATGGGCAATTAATATAAATTGGCAAAACTACTTAGAAAATTTTTGCCACTACCTACTAAAGCTGAATATATAAATATCCAAATTCAATCCTAAGTACATAACCAACAAAAATGAGTATATACATGCACCGAAAGACACATCCAAGAATATTCACATCAGTATTTTTAACAATAGCTCACATCCTGAAACAATCTAAATGCCTATTATACTAGAATAGGTAAATTTTGTTATATTCACACAACTGAGGCTTATATAGAAATAAGAATTCCATTACATGCCACAATGTGGATACATCTCACAATCTGAACCACGAAATCAGATACTAGAGAGTGCACACTTCTATTTATAAACGTATAAAATCAGGTAAAACCACCAGGCCATGCTAAAAGTGTTATGGTAGCAGTTATTTTCAAGAATCAGAAAAGGGTTGTGACTAAGATAGATAGAAGACAAGGAGGGCCTCTTAGATGCTAGTAATAATGTTCTATGCCTTGATCTGAGCAGTGGTTACTCAACAATGTTCACTTCTGAGAAAATTCCTCACTTACAATTTCTGTATGTTTCTGTATGTTTTATATTTCAATAAGAAGACATATGCCTAGAGAGAGTGTTACAAATGTGCAGATACATACAAATAGATATAAACACAAGGAACATGCTTATGTATACAGGCATGATCCTTTCACCATTATTACTTCATTCAAACAAATCTAATAGTAACATAAATATCCATCAATATTACCTTAAATAAGGCACACCAATTACTGGTCATTAAAATAAATTTTATATTCAATAACAAAATTTTTATGTGTTTTAAATGAACATAGCTAACCTCAAAAGCATACAAATAGCATCACCTAATATATATAAAACAAAATATATGCATATTTTCATAAGATACTTTAAAAACATATTATATAGAAATAAATATACATACATACACACTCTGCATGTTTGTTTATAAATTAACAATTCCCAGAAGGATATCAAAATAAGTAGGTATCTTTTGGGAATTAAAGTAAGTGTTGGAAACATTTTTTACTCTTTATTGTGTTCTAAATGATTTTAATCTTTACAATGACTATGTTATCATTTATAATAACCTACATCATACTATTATGAAAAAACCAAAGTAGGTATCTCTGAGGCTGATCTAGCAAAGCTGACTCTATAGCCTTGTCCATTATTATTTTCAATTTGGGTACTACTGTTGTAAGCAAGAGAGTATAACGCTCATTCAGTACCACTGTCTCATAATTCCAGATCAATTAGATATCAAAGATCAGACAGGACTATATTAAAAGATGTTATAAAACTGGCTAGGTTATTAAAGTCATCTAGAGGGACGCCTGGGTGGCTCAGTGGGTAAGCGTCTGCCTCGGGCTCAGGGCGTGATCCTGGAGTATCAGGATCGAGTCCCACGTGGGGCTCCCTGCAGGGAGCCTGCTTCTCTCTCTACCTGTCTCTGCCTCTCTCTCTGTGTCTCTTGTGAATAAATAATGAAAAATAAATTAAATCAAATAACTTTAAGAGCATGGGAGGATTCTACAAAATATACCAATGTGAGTTAGCTTCCTAATACAACCTCTTAAAAGAGATACCTTGACTCATCTGCTTATCAAGTAAACTGAAATAATAAATAAGTAGTAGTATGACTCACACTAGAAGAAACTATGAAGTACAATTATTTACACCATGTTTTCTCCTCATATATTGATTCCTATCAAATATGGCATTTTCTAAGATCTATATAGCCTGTGAATAAAATCTCATTAAAAAAAAAACGACATAAATTACCAACTCTTCCCCTTAAAATAAGCTCAATTAATGAATCTATTTATGAAAATGATATCCAAAGAGTATGCTGAAGTAAAAAGTATTTGAATGGGAAGAATAAAAACACTTCTTAAAACATAGAGCCCCAATAGTAGCCAATGCAATCACCTCAAAAGACAAGGATCCCAACAGCCAACGAACATAACAAAACTACTTCTAAATCCCTCAGATGAACTCTAAAAGAAAATGGTAATAAGAACTGGCTACAAGTAATAAATGTTAAAAAAAAAAAAAAAAAGTATACAATGTAATGGGGATAATAAGTGGGGAGTTAGCTAGAAAGAGAAGAAACATATCCTACCAATGACTAAGCAAATAAATATGAAGGCAAACAGATTTGTTACCTCCCGGGATGCTTGTGAAAGAGCATTTGTCACCAATAAAAGCAAGCCAATTCTGGAATTCAACCAGAGTACAAAAAATATGGAAAAATAAAAAGTATCTTAAAATCACTGAAATGGGTTAGTTATTTTTTCTTTTTTTCTTTTTTTAATAAGAGGGAAAAAGGTACCCATTACAAGACAGATACTCAAATTGCTACATCTGCATATTAGGTTTTTATTGACTAGAATAAGAGGCATATGTGAAAATAACTATACAATCCTTCTGAAATAACAGGATTTAAAGGAATTTAAAATCTAAAAAACAAACAAACAAAGGTCTTATACCAATGGCCAAATACATTTTGAGCTTCCCAGGCCATTAAACAAAATAATCATAAATATGAAATGCATGAAAGTATTCCTACAGTTTTGTTCATGCTGTTTTATAGCAGATATTCATGACTAAAATAAAATGCTACACAAATGAAGTATATTTTTTCAGGAGTTATAAATACCTGAAATACTTTACATTTTATTATATCATTCTATGACTAGGACATGATTTTTTTATAGCTCCTCATTTACAAAATCCTCTTGCTCAAGTGATATAATCCAACAGTTTTCTAAAAAACAAATGTGGCATATAGCATTATGAATTACAACTTGCTCCAATTTGTCAACACAAACATGTCTTTAATCTTTATTATGCTTGCCATCAAACTGGAAAAATAGGGGGATCCCTGGGTGGCTCAGCGGTTTAGTGCCTGCCTTTGGCCCAGGGCGTGATTCTGGAGTCCCAGGATCGAGTCCCATATCAGGCTCCCTGCATGGAGCCTGCTTCTCTCTGCCTGTGTCTCTGCCTCTCGCTTTCTCGGTGTCACTCATGGATAAACAAATAAAATCTCAAAAAAAAAGAAAGGAAGAATAAAGACCATAAAGAGCTAAGATTTCTCAATTCCTACTGAATGAATATAAGAATTAAAAGAATGAACCAAATACTTTTTCCACTTTTCTAAAATAAATTTAGTTTGAGTTAAAAAGCTTTCTAGCACAGTGTTTCCACTAAAATTTTCTGCAATGTTAGAAATAACCTAAACTGTTATTAACAATCATTAACATTAATTAACCTAATTAATTAACCTAAACATTAACCTAATGTTAATAACCTAAACTGTTATTAACAATCTAAGAAAACTCAAAATTCAACTTTAGTTTTTAGTTAACAAAACAATATGAAATAAAGTTCTTTGTGGCTTCCAAATGAAGGAACAAATAAAAGAAGAAAATCACTAATACGCTCAATATTTATTTTTACAAGTCTTCAGCACAGAATCTAAAAAGGATGAAACACCTTATAACTTAAGTTTTCACACTTTTGGGGACCTGGGCCATATCATTCTAGATTAATGCCCCCTCTTTAATTCAAAAATATATATTCATGATCCCAAGACCTCCCTTCACCATTATGCCACATTAGTGGGAATGGCTAAGTAAAAATAAGTGATATGACTTCTTGTGTATGTTGTGTTGTGGTCTACTATCAAGCAATGTTATACAAATCCTAAATTCTGCTCTTTGGTATATGGTATGAGACAACTTTTCATTGACTCATTCTCAGAATGGACTCAAATTTACCTAGGAGGAGTAGCAGAACTCAGTTACAAATTATCCGTACATGTGGAATATGAAACAGACATTTAAGAAGTATTAGAAGAATAAGAAGTTAAGAAAAGTTCAAAGTATACTGGTAAATGGAAACAGTAGATAAAACAGCATGATCCTATGTCTGGTGTACATATCAAAAAAGCACAGAAGTAAAAAAAAAAAAAAAAAAAAAAAAAAAAAGGCACAGAAGTACATATACCAAAATGTTAGGAGTGTATAGCTATCTGGTGTTGGGAGTATGATAGGGTATTTATCATATACCTATATTCACACAAAAATCTAATGAATGTTCACAGCAGATTTTTAATAGCCAAAATATGTAAACTAAAATGTCCTTCAGTAAGTGAATGGTTAAACTATGGTACATCAACACCATGGAATACTATTCTGATAATAAAAAGGAACTAAAATAAATAAATAAATAAATAAATAAATAAATAAATAAATAAATGGGAGCAAGTTACTAATAGGCACAAGAACTCAGATGGCACTCAAAGGCATTTGTTAAAGTGAAAAAAGTCAAATCTCTAAAGGTCATACACTACGTGAGTCCACTGATAAAACATTCTCAAAATGCCAAAAACAGAGGTGGAAAATGAATCAGGGAGAGGATAGCCAGGGGTTAGAAATGGTGGAAGAAGTGTGACCACAAAGGGGTAATACCACAGAGATCTTTGTCATGATGGATTGATTCTGACTCCTGACTGTGATGATGGTTATACATACCTACATGTGTGATAAAGTATACAGCATGGACATATTATAGCAAGGTCAGTTTCCTGATTTTGAGACTGTACTATAATTATGTAGAATTTAAGCACTAGAGGAAACTAGGTGAAGGGTACATGGGACCTCTCTACTAATTCTGTAACTTCCTATGAATCTATGTAGTTTCAAAATTAAGTTTAAACCAAGTAAAAGGATAAATCTTTTCCCTTCCTCCCTTCCTCTTCCTGTCCCTCCCTCTTCACCTGCTCTCCATGGACCATTCACTCCTAAAGCCATAAGCTGAAGCATCACTAAGTATGAGATCCTGGACAATATAAACGGGCATGTGCTGCACAAAGCAAGATGTCAAGGTGTAAGCAGGGTGAAGAGGTTCTTCACAGAAGACAACTCAGGATGAAGTGCCAGAACTCAAGCACCATAAGGGTCTACGTTATAGGGGAAAGGTAGCCTGGAGCAAGATGTTGGAAGCTAAGTGAGGCGAAGAAGGTACAAAGTGTGAGCATGGACCAGCACAGTGAATAAGGAGGACTCCATATGGTGATGAGGTCCAGTACAAGTTGTCAAAGCACACGCAGGCAGGAGGGTATGGACTTCCATGGAGTATAGTAACCTTGACAGAGGAAGAGGGCATCTACACAGGAAGATGGAGTGACAAATGGTTTACACAGGGCAGGTGGGGGAGATGAGATCAATAAGGAAATATATTAATGATAAAGAAAGCCAGGTTTCTCACTGTCTGAGAAGAGTTATAAAATATGGAAGAGAGAACCTAAAACGTACTCTCTGGTAATGGGCTGTAATTGGAGGGATCAGAGTGATTCATAGTTTTAGAATACTGATAGATATAGAGATAATTACAGGTAGAAGGGTGTGTGTGTGTGTATATATACACACACACACACACACACACAAATGTATATAACTATATAAATACATATATTCTCTGGCTTTGTTCCCTGACAGGCCTGGAAGCAGCTGTATCTCAACAGCAATGAGCAGCACATTAGGCACCCAGATCTTGCCTTCTAAAAGCCATTCTCCACTAAAATGAACTAGGGCTCCTTAAAAAATGCTGATTCCAGTGGTGAAGCAGGAAACGTGTAAGTCGGGCCTAAAACATCTTATGACAGAAGGTAAGGATGTGCTAAAAAGATTGATGGGACATGTCAAAAGAACATAGAAGTTAGCTTGAAGAAGCTCCAAAGGACCAAATCTTAAGCCAAGCATTAAAATAATCACAGTAATAGAGTTTCACCAAGTTAATAATACTCCTAATCCCATTCTGATACAATAAACAAATTAAAAACTGTAATGAGGAATAAGATTAACTTTACAGTGACAAAATTTGCCAGATGCCACTTTACTCAACTTATCAAAGTGAACCATCACAATGGGGCAAATAAAAATCACATGCCACATATTAGAAATGCAATGCAGAAAAAACACAGCATCACTTTTTGCAATATACGTCCCAAAGATAGTAACTTAAGTACCATTAAGAGGAAAAATCAGATAAACTCAAACTGAGAAACATTCTACAAAAGAAATGGTCTATAATCTTCAAGTATCAGGATCATAAAATTTAAAGTGAGGAACTAATACAGAGTAAAGAAAACTCAAGAAACATGTCACTTAATGCAATATATAGTTTTCAACTGAGTCATTTTACAAAAAAAAACTTTAATAGATGGAACACAACTAGATCAGTAAAGGATAAAAAAGTGTTGAAGACCAATCTAAAATATATAAATAACTTATAAAACTCAACAAAAACCAAATAATCCAAATAAAAAATAGGCAGAAAATATGAACAAACATTTCTCCAAAGAAGACATACAGATGGCCACAGACAAATGAAAACATGTTCAGCATCAGTTACCATGAGGGAAATGCAAATCAAAAATACGAGTTATCACCTCACACAGGTCAGAATGGCTAAAATCAACAACACAAGATACAGGTGTTGGCAAGGCTGTGGAGAAAAAGGAACACTCGTGCACTAGTGGTAGGAATGCAAAATGGTGCAGCCACTGTGGAAAACAGTATGGAGGTTCCTTGAAGTTAAAAACAGAACTACCATCCAGCAATCTCACTACTGGGTATTTACCCGAAGAGTACAAACACACTAAGTCAAAGGGATACATGCTGCCCCCCTATGTTTGCTGCAGCATGATTTACAATAGCTGATTAATGGAAGCAGTCCAAGTGTTCATTGATTGATTGATGAATGGATGAAGAAAAAGTATACATATACAATGGAATGTGATTCTGCCATAAAAAAGAATGAAATCTTGCTATTTGCAACAGCATGGATGATTCTAAAAAGTATAACGCTAAGCAAAATAATTCAGCCAGAGAAAGACAAACACCATCTGATTTTACTCATGCAGAATTAAAGAAAACAAATGAAGAGGAAAAAAAGAAAAAACAAATCAAGTAACAGATTCTTACTTGTATCAATATATTAAGTTACCAGAGGCAGAGGAGTGGAAGAAGGGGTTAAATAAATGATGAGGATTTAAAAGGGTTACTTTGATTACTGATGTATGAATTGTTGAATCACTATACTATATACCCAAACTAATATTAACTGTGTGTTAGTTAACTAGTTGGAATTAAAATAAAAACTTTAAAAGTGTCGAAAACCATAACTAGGACAAAGTGATCTACTTGACATTTATATAATAACCTACCCAATAGTTTCCAAAATACACATTCTTTTCAAGTGAGTATAAAACATTGACCAACTAACCATATATTGAGTCCTAAAACAAGTCTCAATGAATTTAAAAGGACTGAAATCATACACTGCACATTCTCTGACCACAACAGTTAGCTATCAATGACAAAAACTTTGAAACATTACAAGCTAAGCAAAAAACTTCTAATTAATTCATGGGTCAAAATGAAATCACAAAGGAAGTTTATAGCTCAAATGCTTTTATCAACAATGAAGAATGACCTAAAATAGTCCTCTAGCCTACTTTAAAAGGTAGGAAAAGAAGATCAAATTAAAAACAAAGTAAGTAGAAGGAAGGAAATAAGAAAATAATAAAGATGAGTTAAAGCTGAAATGAACAGGGCACCTGGGTAGTTCAGTGTTTGAGCATCTGCCTTTGGCTCAGGACGTGATCCCAGGGTCCTGGGATTGAGTCTCGCATCAGGCTCCCAGAGGGAGCCTGCTTCTCCCTCTGCCTGTGTCTCTGCGCCCCCCCCCCCCCCGCTCTGTGACTATCATAAATAAATAAAAATTTAAAAAAAAATAAAAATAAAAATAAAAATTGAACTTGGAGGGACGCCGGGGTGGCTCAGTGGTTGAGCGTGTGCCTTTGGCTCAGGGTGTGATCCTGGAGTCCTGGGGTCATGTCCCACATTGGGCTCCCTGCATGGAGCCTGCTTCTCCCTCTGCCTGTGTCTCTGTCTCTCTCTCTCTCTGTGTCTCTCATGAATAAATACATAAAATCTCAAAAAAAAAATGAACTTGGAATTTAAAACTTCTCACAAAGAAAACTCAGTACAAGATTAGCTTCGGTGGTGAAGCTATCAAATATGTAAAGTAGAAATGTACAATTCCTACACCAACTCTTTCAGAAAATGCAGTAGGAAATACTTCCTAACCCATTTATAAAGCTTGCACACCCAAAACAAAGATATTGCAAGAAAATTAATATCCCTCATAAATGTACACTTAAAAACTATTTTAAAATGGGCAGCCCTGGTGGAGCAGCGGTTTAGCGCCATCTGCAGCTCGGGGTGTGATCCTGGGGACCCGGGATCGAGTCCCATGTGGGGCTCCCTGTGTAGAGCCTGCTTCTCCCTCTGCCTGTCTCTCTGCCTCTCTCTTTCTCTGGGGCTCTATGAATAAATAAAATCTTAAAAAAAAAAACTACTTTAAAAAATTAGTTAACTGAATCCAGCAATGTATAAAAAAGATGACACATCATGACCCAGTGCAGTTTATCCCAGGAATACAAGGTTGCTTTAATTAATACCATGTAAAAATCAACATTCACCTTAAGATAGTAAGGAGAGAAAAACAAAATCATGATCACTTAATAGATGTAGAAAAAGCATCTGATGAAGTTAAATTATTTTTGTTTTCAAAACAGCAAACTTGAAAATTTCTTCAATGTAACAAAGATCATCTATAAAAAAACCTACAACTCAAATAATTCAGTGAAAAACTGAATGCAGTCCCCTAAAGATAAGGAACAAGGCAAAGATGTCATCAATTCAATATTGTACTGAAGGTCCCAGTCAGTACAACAAAACAAGAAAAAGAAGGTATACTGGTGGTAGGGGTAAAGGTGGGGGTGCGGGAAAATATATTAGAAAGGAAAATGTAAAATGCATGAACAATATGATCAGACATATGACTCTGAATAAACCTAAGGAATCAAGAAAATGACTACTAGAACTTCTATATACATGTAACAGTCACAGGATACATAGTCAATATAAAAAGAATCAACTACATTTCTATATACTAGTCATAAACAATTAAACATTGAAATTTTTTTAAAATGCCATTTACAATAGCATCCAAAACACGAAATACTTAGGGATAAATTTAACAATGTATTTCCAGTAACTCTACATTGAAAAGAACAAGGCTAAGATAAATTATAGATAACCTACACAAACATAACAATATACCATGTTCATGGATTGGAAGCCACTATTATTTAGATGATGTTTTTTATCAAGTCAATATGTAGAATCAATGTAATCTCAATAAAACCCTACTTGGTTCTTTTTACAGAAACTGAAAGGCTGATTCTAAATTTCATATGGCAATACAAACAACCTCGAATGGTCACAAAAGTCTTGCAAGAACAACAAAATCAGAAGACCACAATACCTGACTTCAAGATTTACTATGCAATATTCAGCAATTAAGACAGTGTAATGCAGATGCAAAGACAGACACTAGATCAAGCAAAGAAAATGAAAACCCAAGAAAAATGGCTTAAATTCTATAAAGATGTACCCAAAAGAAACAAAAAAAGGTCTTGTACAAGAATGTTCATCACTCAAGCAGCTTTATCCATAAAGACTGAAAACTAGTCATAACATGAGCATAAAAGGGGAAATGAATAAACAAATTTTAGGACAACAACACAAATAATATTACTCAAAAAAAAAAAAAAAAAAAGGAATAAACTACTTACTGATACACTCAACCAACATGGAAAAACCAAAAACACTGTGCTGAACAAAAGAAGCCAGACCCAAGAATGACATACGATTCTATTTAAAGTTCTCAAGGGTATTGATCTGGAAGAAACAGACAGAAATCCTCTAGGATGACAGAAATATTCTGTATCTGGATGGGCTGTGGGCTATACAAGTCTATGCAGCTGTCCAATACACATACCCACAGACACACATATACATGTTTTTTCACTCAAAAAATATTTGGCTGCCTACTATAACCCAGGTATTGAGAACACAAAGTTAGAAGGCAGGATGTGGAAGAGCAACCTTATAGTCCTGCAAGCAAAGAAATGCAAAATGTTAGTTATCATAATGAAAACCAAACAAAAGAGAAGTCTTTTAAGATGAGAAGTAAAAACCAGTAGATTGCTAATCAAAGAATATTTCAAGTATATACAACATATACAGAAGTAATAGAGGGGATCCCTGGGTGGCTCAGTGGTTTGGCGCCTGCCTTTGGCCCAGGGCGTTATCCTGGAGACCCGGAATCAATTCCCACGTTGGGTTCCCCGCAGGGATCCTGCTTCTACCTCTGCCTGTGTCTCTGCCTCTCTCTCTCTCTCTCTCTCTCTCTGTGTGTCTCTCATGAATAAATAAATAAAATCTTTAAAAAAAAAGAAGAAGAAGTAATAGAAAAACTCATAGTGGAGCTGGGCAACTAAAGTAATTTGATATGCTTAAAGTATGAACGGGGAGAGAAGCTACTGAACTACAACCTAAGGGGTTGTTAGAAGAGATCTGATTATGATTATGCAGGCTCTCTCTGCCTCTGCAATAGGCTGTATTTTAGCTGTTTGGCAACAGGAACCTTTGAAGAAGTATTCATAGGGAAGTGAGAAGTATAAATCTCATTTGGAAAGATCACTACAGAAACTACCTGAAATACAGACTGGACAAGTCAATCTATATTTATAGGACAGTCAGTCCTATTAAAAGACTAATGCAATCTACAAAGGACTTCATCAACAGCAAAACACACAATCTTCTCAAGCTCACGTGGAGCACTCACAGACCACTTTCAGAACCATAAAACACACCTTAACAAATTAAAAAGAACAAAAATCATATGATATATGCTCTTAGACCACAAAAGAATTATTCTCGAAAGTCGTAACAGAAAAATAGCTGGAAAATCCTCTAAACACTTGGGGATTAAACAACACACTTCTAAATAATATGTGGATCAAAGAAGAAATCTGAGGAGAAATTAAAAGATATATTGAATTAAATGAAAATAAAATTACAATTTATCAAAATTTCTGGGAAGCAGTAAAAGCAGTGCTTACAGGGAAATTTATAGCATTGAATGCATATATTTGAAAAGAAGATCTAAAATCAATCATCTAATCTTCCCCCTTAGAAAACTAGAAAAGCAAATTAATCCAAAATAACAGAAGAAATTATAAAAATTAAAGCAGAAATCAGTGAAACTGAAAACTAGAAATCAATAGAGAAAATCAAAAGCTGATTTTTTTTTTAAGATTTTATTTATTATTCATGAGAGACACAGAGAGAGAGAGAGAGGCAGAGACACAGGCAGAGAAGTAGGCTCCATGCAGGGAGCCCAATGTGGGACTCAATCCTGGTCTCCAGGATCAGGCCCTGGGCTGAAGGCAGCACTCAACCGCTGAGCCACCTGGGCTGCCCCAAAACTGACTCTTTTAAAATAGCAGTAGAATCAGAAAGCCTCTACTGGGGTCTGGAGAAAAACAGGGAATTGTTGTCCAACAGGTATAGCGATAACTCAGTTGGTTAAGCATCTGCCTTCAGCTAAGGTCATGATCTCAGGGTCCTGGGATCACAAGCCCTGCATGATGCTCCCTGCTCAGCAGGGAATCTGCTTCTCTCTCTGCCCCTCCGCCCACTCACATTCTCTCTCTTACTCTTTCAAATAAAAAAAAATAATCTTTAAAAATAAAAAATAAAAATATAACAAAGGAATATTATGAACTCTATGCCCACAAATTTGATAATCTAGGTGAAATGGGATCAATTCCTTGAAAGGCACAATCTGTAAAAACTCACACAAGAAGAAATAAACAATCTGAACAGGCCTGTATCTACTAAAGAAATGGAGTCAGTAATTAATAACCTTCTAAAAAAGAAAGTAGCAGGCCATATGTACTCACTGGTGAATTCTATCATACATTTATGGAAGAAATTATACCAATTCTCTACAATCTCTCCCAGAAGTCAAAAGCAGAGAAATACTCCTAGATCATTCTATGAGGCCAGAATTACTCTATTTTAATCAACATCAGATACGAAGATAGTACAAGAAAACTAAACCAATGTACATCATGAACATGGATACAAAAATCCTCAACAACTTATTAGCAAAATGAATCCAACAATATATAGTACGAATTACATACCACAACTGAGTGGGATGTACTACAGGTATGTAAGGGTGGGTCATCATTCAAAAATCAATTATGTAATGCATCACAAGAACAGACTAAAAAAAAGGTAAGGCCACTGCAATAGGCTAGGTAAAAATTGGCGAGCACAGATATTAGAACACAAGTATTATTCATTCATTCACACAATGTGCCAACACCCAGGATGCACTGGAAAATAAGACAAAACTCATGCTCTCCTAGAGCTACAATCTATGAGAGAGACAGACCCTTAACAAGTAACCACAAGTCCCTATTGCAGGAACTCAACCTAGACTGAACAGAAGGGGAAACGTGGATAATGATGAACCACTAACTAGATTAAAAAATACAGAGCAGGTATGGCTGAGGGGAATACTACAAGCAGGATGTATGAAGGTTCTGAAGCAAAAGAAAAAGCAATAGTGTATTAAATATACTGAAAGAAATCCAGGCTTAATATCACAGAAAGAACAGAAGAGGATTACATTATGGTTATGGTTTTGATGGTCATCAGGAAAAAATAAAAACACAAGGATGCAAAAGAGTCATGGGTGCCTACAAGAGAACACATTAGTGATTAAACCATGACATCTAGGATAAACAGGAAAAACTAAAGAGCTGATATAGTTTTTAAAAAGATAATAAAAAAAATACAGACACTAGGAACTGCCAAGTTACAGAATTTGAAGGAAAAAACTCTCGTGTCTTATCTTTTTCTAGTTATGTTCAAGATTCAATCTTTCTACTCTTCAAGGAAACCCAGAACTTAAAACAAAATCTTTAAAATTTAATCACTTAAAATTTAATACATAGTAATCCTGACAGAGAAATAAATTTCATCCTGGAAAAGAGAAGTTTCTAAACTGTATAGAATACAAAAACTTAATTTTGCTTTTTCAAATGTGACTTCTGTCAACATTTAGTATACCTACTCAAGAACACTCATTTGAACTATTAAACCTTTAAACATTTTCTGATATTTCCTCAATGATTTGAAGTATTACTTAACACAAAATTAATTATGATTCTAGCTATAAGTTATATTAATCTTATAAAGGAATTACTTACAGGGACATTAAGTGCATACTGTAGTCCTTGAGGAAGTCTTTCATGTGTTTCCATCTGCTCTTCATCATTTTTCACTGTCTCCTCATGGACCATGAGTTCATCATGTGATATCATATCCTGTTGTCTCATTTCACTTTCTTGTAACACTTCATCTGCAGCAAGGATCTCCTGGTGAGGCATACTCCGGTCTTGAAGTACTGACTCCTGCAGTTCCCCAGACACGGTAGACTGGCCAGACACTCCACCCATTACAACCATTGCCCTGGAAGACTGCATTTCGTCTATGCCGCCACATTTAAGAAATAATCCTTCCAGTTTGTCGTCAATGTTCATGCTTAAGTATAACTGCCTAGAAAGACCAAGTTTGGCAACAAAGCATAATAAATTAGTTTTATATGTCTACTTGATTCTTTTTAAAATTTTAATTATGAAAGGTACACACTTTAATAGAAAAATTTTATTCATGTAATTCAGTATTCATCTCCAATGTTAAAATTACCAAGGTAAGTTTCCAAGGCTGGTAGAGTAAAATGCAAATTTTCATTTTTGACATTAAGGCATAAAATCTTAACCTATATCATTATGAAAAATGAGTATGACATAAAGCAAACTGGAGATAGCTGTAACAAAGGAGTCATATCTTTTAATATAGTAAAATATCTTTTTAAAAATTTTTGAAGTGCATTCATTAATAAATAGACAAATCACCATCAGGCAAATCACTAAATATATAAAATATATAAAATAATAGCCACATACAGTAGTAATAAAAAATGAACATTAAAACAGAACTACCATATTTTATCCACCAAGATGGTAGCGCCTCTCTAAAAAAAATATGTTCAATGTTGAGGTAGGTTAAAGAAAAAAAAGACACTCATTTACTAACAGTAGGAGAATAAATTAGCTCAACTATTTTCAAAGGCAATGAATGCATCAAAAGCCGTAAAATATGAAATATTCTTTGGAAATGGAAATACATTATGTATTCAACAAAATGAAGCTGGTTAAAATATCTTCATTCATACATTATGTTTTAAACTATAGTGATGGCTGTATGACTTGGTAAATTTACTAAAACTCCCTGAATTGAACACTGAAAATGGGTACATTTTAGAACATGTAAATTATATCTCATAGTTTTTCTTAAAAATAGAAATCAGAAGAATAATAGCTACCTTTGGAGGGTTGCTATTGATATTAGGTAGGAAATGGGGGGTATCTGAAAGCTGGCAATATTTTTTGAGTTGAATTCTGACTGCACAGGTGTGCACACTTTGTAAAATTTTCAAGTCGTACATCTGCAATATGTGCAAGTTTCTGTCAATTATACTACAATGAAAAGTTAAAGTCTGCTGAAACTCAAAAAACAATGTATACAGCAATAAAAGTATTCTTGAACAGTATTTGAAAATGTGGGAGGATATCCCAATATATTAAAGGAAATACGTGTGCGTTTGAATGCACATAGGTTTATCTAAAATGCTAACAATATTAACATTACCCCTGGGTAGTGAAATTGTTGGAAGTTTTTTCCATATTTATATTTATCTATATCTATAATTTGAAAACTTACTATAATAGAATTTTATTTTTTATGCATGTTTTTAAATTTGTTAAAATGAAATAAGTGATACTTCCATTACTAATATAATCTTAAATAGAGCATGATTAAATTTAATAGGTCATAAGAACTAGACGTTATCAAATAATAACATTACCTTATTTATTCATTATAGAAAAGACACGCAATATTAAATCTGCCCTTCTAACTCATTGCTGTAAATTCAAATTCCACTGTGTTACCCTAGGAACTAACATAATAATCAGAAATCCAAAGAAATTCATCTTAACAAAGGTGAAAGCACTGTCACAAAGTTTGTTTTCCAAAATCAATTTCTATTGTCAGCCTATGTAAAATTAACACACATACCTACCCAAAGGGAAGGGTCCATAAGTAGTAAATGCATTAACTAGGTTTCAGTTTGGTCACCTCTCTCCTGAATTAATCAGGTAGGTTACGGTTACTATTTTGATCATAGCTTTCAGAGGTAAAAAAAATGATCAGTTACATTCTTATATATTACTGAAATTTAAATACTCTTTCATTTACTAAGGTTATCATTTACTGAGAAACCTGTACTTAAATGAACAACTCAAAAAAACACATAAACAGCTAAGTAAAAACATACAAAAATATAATTCATACTTGCTAATCTTATCTTCCCTGGTACCAGGTAGTATCAGTCTAGAATACATAAAACAAAGAACCTACAATCTGATTTTACTTTTCAAAATACTTAAGTAGAAAACTTGAAAAAGCTATAGGCCAAAGATTTTAAGTAAATCACCAAAAACTTGTTCTTTTCTAAATATTCTATTTATCACAGTTCTTAGAAGATAAACTATCCCACAAGTAAGTGAGACATGAAGTCTTTACAGGGCTAAAATTTACTTATTCTGGCCATTTCTTTGGAGGTTCTTACCAAGTCAATTACATTCTTCTCATCTATTTAACGTTTTCTTAAAGAATGTGGAAAGCAAAAAAAAAAAAAAAAAAAAAAAAGCAAAAGAATGTGGAAAGCCCCTAACTTAAAAGGGAATTATGTATACAAAAAGCCACCCTTAAAAAAAAAAAAAAAAAAAAGCCACCCTTTACTGCAATTCTTCATTGCTGCTATTGTCACATACACCATTATTAAAAACAAAACACAAAAAACTTTTAAGGAATATAGGAGAGGTCAAAGACGTCATTAAAAGGTCAACTTAAAGAAACTGACTTAGTGCAGAACTTAGTTTGAAGAAAAAGTAGCCCGGTTGAAGCTGACCTGTTAACCCCACACAAGGTCTACATTTCCCTAAAGCAAGGGTCCCCAAACTCCACTGTTTTTGATCATGCACCTCATCGCTTTTTATAAATTGAGCATATCCTAGGGATGCCTGGGTGGCTCAGCAGTTGAGTGTCTGCCTTTAGCTCAGGGCATGATCCCAAGATCCGGGACTGAGTCCCACATCGGGCTCCCTGTGAGGAGTCTGCTTCTCCTTCTGCCTATGTCTCTGCCTCTTTCTCTGTGTCTCTCATGAATAAATAAATAAATCTTAAAAAAAAAAAAAAGAAAAATTGAGCAGATCCTAGTATATGCATACTATTTAAAACTATACCTCTAAAATATTAACATAAAATGTACATATGAACACAAACATTATATTTTAATTTTTTTACTAATGTTATCCCTAACATGAGGATAAAAGAGTTAAGTACTGGGCAGCCTGGTGGCTCAGCGGTTTAGCACCACCTTCAGCCCAGGACGTGATCCTGGAGACCCGGGATCAAGTCCCACATCAGGCTCCCTACACGGAGCCTGCTTTTCCCTCTGCCTGTGTCTCTGCCCCTCTCTTTCTCTGTGTCTCTCATGAATAAGTAAATAAAATCTTTAAATAAAATAAAACAATAATATAAAATAAAATAAAATAAATGAAATGAAATGAAAAATAAAACCCTAAGTACTCAAGAAGTCAAAGTACTTTGAGGACAGAGTCTATTTTGAAAAAAAGGCAGGCTTACATTAAGTGCCAGAGTGAGGGACTTGGAACAGGAAGATACCACACTTCAGGATAGAAAAAGTAAATGGAAAAGGGGAAAGATTGTAAATATATGACAAATATGATCTCTTCAAAAAGTTTCTTGAAAAGAGGCTATAGACACAGAAAAAGGAATCTCTCTCCCTTTTTTACATATAGTTTCTTATTACTATGACCCCAAATTAAGCCATACATTTTAAGTAATTGGCTAGCCAAGAAACTGTTTTGAGAAAATTATTTCCTTGAAATACAAGAAGATGCTAAGATACAGATTTCATTATCAGTGAACACTACTCTGACAAAGGTTTAAAGCAAGCCTTGGAAATATCTATCAAAATGAAAACCGCACATACCCTGACCCAGCAACCTCACTGCTAAGAATATACACAATCCTATAAAGTAATTCATCAAAATTAACTAAAGATGTATGTACAAGATATCTGGTGCACTTTTAGTGGGAAAAGACTGGAAACAACCTAAGCATCCACTGACAGATTATCTCTTAATCATGATTCAACCATACAATGAACACACATGGTCATAAACGGAATGAAGACACTGTATGTGCTGGGTGAAAAGTTCTCCGAGGCACATTACGTGAAACAAAATCGAGGAGAAGATAAAGTGGCCCATACTTGTATCACACATCTCAACTAGTAACTGGGCAGTGTAAGCTGGACAGGAAATGAGATAAGGCTCTCATACAATAGTTAATTTCACCAAGTTTATGGTAAAAGGATAAAAGGACAAAGCCACACTAAGAAAAATGATAAGACCTTTTTTTTTTTTTTATTGTCCTTGAAGCTCTCTTACATACACTTATATAATCTTTAACTTTCTCCCTTCTAACTCCTACGTGGTGGTCTCAGGCAAAACTCTCATGTGCTTCACTGCACATTCAACAGCTGGAATACAACAAAAGATCCCATGCTCAAGAGTTAACACAGGCTACTTCCCTTCTCTAATTTCAGCTACTTTCAAGGAGGATCAATCAGGTGTAAAGAAAGGAAACTGATGTAATCAATCTACATTAAAATGCAAATAGTTAAATGTCTCTTCTTCCTGCTAAACTGTCAAAAAGGCCACTGCTTTTTGACCCAAATAGCTACACAATTAATGGAAATTCAGGTGTTAGGGATATTACACAGCAGAGAGGAAGAAAGAAATAATGCTTCCTTTAAATCATGTCACTTACATGAAAGCCTGCTCTGGAAGAAAAAAAAGAAACAATTTTTGTTCCCAGGAGCCTCTGTCCAAGGGGCAAAAAGAACGGCCTGGTGGAGTAATAAAGCAACCAGCCACCCTGAGTTCTTTGCAATGACATATTCTTTTTTAAGGGGCTGTGGGCAGCTGACAAAGTATAAAACGTCACAGCTGTTAAGAACCAAGACAAGACAGACAATGACGTCCTAGGGCTAATTCAGCTAAAGAGCCCTCTTTCTTCTGAAGTTTAGAGTTACCCAGAAAAGGGATCATTAAAAACTAGAATACAGCAAAAGAGAGGGAAAAAGGAAAAGGCCAGCCCACCTTGGGCCAATTTCTCCTAAATTGCACTTTACCAGATTACTTCAAACTGTCTTCTTTTCCCCCTTCTAAGTTTTATTCTTCCCTCATTTCCATCACTCTGTCAAAAAAGCTGACAGATACAGCAATAGGCATATTTAGGGGGCCATAATACAGTTTCTTGCTCCACCCCATGGTCCCTCGCCCATACACTCCTTACCATCCTTTCCTACTGAAAAACGTTTGGTTCAGCTATGTAAAAGTAATTCAAATTGTGGTCAAGTAGGTAACCCCTAGTCATTTAAACCTAATGGCAATGCTCTACTAAAAGAGAACATAAATTACTAGCCATCACTGTCTCCTGTCTTCCAGAAGAGACAGCTGACACTCCTTGTCATCACCTTCTAATTTAATACTTCTAATCAACTGTGTGCAAGCAATTAAAAAGTAAGCTTTATAGATTTATAAGATGAAATAGAGTAAATAAGCTTTGAGTCAGGGTTTTCAGTAAGAAATTAAACACATGGACTTTTAATTCAAGCATCTGTGATCATTATTTCTACTCTAAGCTGAGGGGACTGTTTGGGCTAACTTTCAGAAGACAAAGTTAACAGAAACAAAACATATGGACAAGTTGGCCACTACTACTCATTTTTAATCAACTATGCAAAGCACTTAAAGCAACTACTGATTTAAGGGAGTTCTATACAATTAATAAGAAAAATATCTTTCTAAATTTATTAATAGGTTTGGGTCTATACTATAAAGTTCAGAGATTATCATAACCTGGAGTAGGAAGGGCAACTAGTATGTGTTGAGGATCTACTACATGTAAGACAATGTGCTGAGTATACTTACATACATTTACATCACTTAACATGTGTATAGTAACATTCAGGACAATAATAGTATATCCCTATTTAACCGATAAACTGGGGTTTTCCCCAAGTCACGTAGCTAGGAGGTACACTGGGATTTCAAAACAGGCTTAGCTGGTTTAGTGCACTTTTTGCCACACTATACTAACCTTCGCTACTTGAAAAGGCTCTGAATGCATTAGGAACTCACAGAACTCCTCTTCTCACTCACCTACTCTGAGGCCACTCTGTCACCATTGCTCGGCTTGGTAAAGCAATCCAAGTCTCCTTAGCTGGCTACTCCCACCTCATGGTACCATGGGAGAACTTTGTGACACAAAATAGCTTTTTCTCTTTTGGAAGAAATGGACACTTCCTACATTTGCTACTTTCCCACTTCCATCTATTACTCACATCTTAGTAAATTTCTCTTATTCTTTTTTTCATAGGCTTACATATACCGTCTTAATCCTTCCATTGTCTTCAAATCTTTACCAAGTTACTTCAGGAAACCCTCTTCCTCTTACCTCCCCATTTTCACTTGGAAATCAAACAAAATAATCCTAACCATGGTTGATAAATATATGAGTGGTTCTAAAGATATACCCATATGAAAAGAAAGAGGGTTGTACGTTTTAAGGTGAAACTGATTTGTAAGACTCCTGTCATAATCCTCTAAAATTTTTGAAAGCAGCTAGTTCCCGTTCAGAACATACACAAATATTCATCTGCCACTTTATCACCTTTAATTAAATCTTGCATTCAAACATGAAAGAAATATTTCTCACTTAAAAATACTCCTTTTGTGTTTTATTTATTTAGTTTGGTTGAATTATTATTTTCCATCCAACTTTTACTGAACAATGTAGAGCTTCCAACTTTATGAATTAAAACAGATTATAGTGGGCAAGCTTAGGAATTAAAAATTATTCTTTTCCATGGAAAGAATAATTTCCAACTCAAAATATCCCACCCCCCACGCCCAAATCAACAATATCTCTGCCTTGTACCAGAATCCATTCAACCTATAAACTTCACTTGGAGGCAGAATTACTCAAAGAAACCTATTCTGGAACAGTAGAAAAGCTAGGCTTTACAAATTACTTCTGACCCAAAGCATGTTCAGCAAACTCCTTGTTGTCTGAAGGATGCCAGTTGTATTAATTTGGATTCTAATATTTCTAACCCATGTAAGGGGTCAGTGAGGAATTATACCTTAAAAATAGCATTGGAAATACAGATATCAATCAGCCTCAAGATCAACTGGTTAGACAAAGCAAGAGACAAAGAAAACCATGATCAATATGGAATTAACAATTTGCCCTGATCATTCTTATGAAGTTTCCTATTTTTTCATCCTTCAAAAGAATCATTTTATCTATACAGAGAATGTTTCATCTCTAACTTAAAAACAATGCTTATTTCTTGTGTAAGTATATTCCACATTCTGAAACCCCTTCAGCTACACCTTTATGTAACTACCGTTTTGCATCCATAAAGCATTATCTTGTAAACTATGCTCCTTGATGATTTTTAAATTACTACTTGTTCAAAATATTATAATAGTATCATTTATGACAATGACAATTGGACAAAATGGCCTTTCTGATCAGTGCTAGCAACAATAAGACATTAAATAAGAGAAAGTATAGGCTAAGATCCATCATTTCACACAATATAACAAGAAAAACCCCTGACCCTTTTTTAACCACAGAAAAATAATTTGTAAATATTTAAGTCAAAATTAACAGGCATTTCTATATGCCTGCATCCCCCCTCAAATAAAGTAGAATCTAAGTATATTCTATATTCCAAATACCCATCACTGATGTCTTCTAAAACAATGTTAACAAGAAAACAGTGATGTTTAAAAATATTAAAACATCAAATTTTTGGCAACTCATACTATTTAAGAAACAGCTATAATTTATCTTGAAGGGGGAAGGGGTGGTAAACAAAAAAAAAAAAAAAAAAAAAAAAAAGGTCCAAGCAAAACAGAATCCTACATTCTGTTGGATCTAGTTTTTTCATTCACCACATCTTATGCCAATATCCACAATTCAAACATTAACATTAAAAATACTCTGTTAGGAAACTATGAATTTTCTACAGTCTTGTATAATAAAAGGAGTAGCAAAAAGACTTCTTAAAACAAACTTCCCTGTACACTATGAACATTAAACACCTAAGTTATTTTTATTATGTACTACATAGTAACCAAAACCCATTTCAGAACAGAGAACTGTTAACTATTAATATCAACATGTTTTAAACTTAGATAAATGCTCTCACTTTAATAATACAAACCCTGTTTGTTAAGTACAGAACTATGGATGCATTTTTACCTTCATTACCAAAAACACCTATAACATCTTATACTATTCAGTAATAAACTTAAATCAAGGCCTACTATAAAATGCTGTATACAAGTACAGAAATTTATCAAAACTAGCTGTTATCTCCAGTTTCTTAAAAAGGGTACCAAAGGTAAAATATGCTGACATAAAACATGGTGGCAAACTGACAACTAGTTTCCAATTCTTTAATAAATTCTGTAATAGAATATATAGTATTTGATACTTGTTTCAAAATACAGTATTTAAAGCAAGACAAGAACCATAAAAAACAATGTATGATGAAATATTTGTCATCTAAAAATAACTATCTCAAGTGTGTAATGTCTTAGAGAATAAATTGTTCTAATCTTATCTCAACATTTAGAATAACAGACTCTTTAGAATTAGAAGGAACTAGTTACAGATCATTTTGCTCTACGTGTATCCAAAAAGATCCTCCTAGCCAAGGCCCCCACCCTTGTTTTATTTTTTTAATAATAAATTTATTTTTTATTGGTGTTCAATTCCATCCTTGTTTTAGACTTTAAAATATTAGACACATCATTTCAACCTATTGGCAGTTCAACAAAATGAGGAATTATCTCAAGTCTATTTTAACTTTTAATACCTTCTGCCTAGGTCTCTGCCTCTGTGTCTCTCATGAATAAATAAAATCTTTAAAAAATATATTTTAATGTTAACCTAAACTAGACAAATAGAAAGTAAATCTGATATAAATCCTAGTATAAGAGACAACAAATTCCTCCTTCTTCCCCACCAACCTGTTTTCTCCTTCTTACCTAATAGTATGGCTACCAGGTAAGACTCATTTCCCAGCCTCCCTTACAGCTGATTGTAGTCATGTGACAATGTTATAGCCACTGGAATATGAGTAGAAATAATATATAGAACTCCTCTTAAAGGGAAGGAAATGTACTTCCTTCTCTCTGCTGACAGACATAACAGTAACCATCTTGGACCCCAACAGAGAAGCCACATATTACGAACAGCAGAGCAAGCCGGGGCGCCTGGGTGGCTAGGTCAGTCAAGTGTCTGCCTTTGGCTCAAGTCATGATCCCAGAGCCCTGGAATCAAGCCCCACCTGGAACTCCTTGCTCAGTGGGGAGCCTACTTCTCCCTCTCCCTCAGCTGTCCTCTTGCTTGTGCTTGCTCTCTCTCTCTCAATAAATAAAATCTTTAAAAAAAATTTAAAAAAAGAATATCAGAGCAAGATAAAAATGTCCAGGTCATGATTCTGGAGCTTCTAAAAATCTCAGTACTGTTTACACATGGACTTTTGAGTAAACATATTTCTACCTTTAAAGCCTCTGTCATCACGGCCAAGTCTATATTTTAACTAATACCTCTAATATAAATGATTAATGAATTATCTACGTGACTACTTCCTTAGGGTAGACAAACTTACAATTATGTACAAATGTACAGTATGGTATGTTTTCTTATATTTTAAAAACTGTATGCCAAACACCATTAAATTTTACTAACAGGTCTAATTTCCCCATGTATGAAAACAGAGTTTCCATGGAAATTCTGAAAAATTTAATGTAGGTTTATATGTATTAATGATGGGTGGGTGAAAAATACAATACCCTACTGAGAAAAGGGTTAAAAGAGAAAACAACTTCCCACTTAAATTTCACTTCAGATTACATAATAAGCTACACATATTTTTCTATGCTAAACTTAAAATCTAAAATGATATCATTATTCCTCAATTTTCTCTTTAACACTGTTTTCTCAAGAAAAAAATTTAAAATCCCAAGTTTCTAACAGATACAAACACCAAACCATAAACTATACAAAAATCAACATGAAATTTTATCACCAAAAAATGGTTTCATATTTGAAAAAAATAATTCATTCATAATTATGAAAAACAAGTGGTGACATTACCTGACACTAAGGTAAAAACGAAGACTTCAAGGAAGGGAATGCTGTAGAGTTGAAAAAGAAATCATGGTTGAGTTTCTACCTTTCATAAGTTTCAGGGACCCTCAACACCACCTTAATCACTTATGCCATCCAAGTCCTACAAAAGAAAAGAAAAGAAAAACATACAACAAAATACATTACTTATGAAGGGAAAAAATACTGTAAAAATACAACATGGAGAAACTGGTATGAATAATGAAGTGATCATTCTTTGTAAAAAGGAAGCTAGGTCTGAATGACCAGTACAATAACTTGCTTTTAAGTCTGAAACCAGGAAAATAAAATAGGTAAGTAGTAACTAAAATAACCTTGATCTTATAAAGAATAATTTGCCTAGGTGCACCTGGGTGGCTCAGTCGGATAAGCAGTCAATTCTTGATTTTGCCTCAGGTCATAATCTCAGGGTCCTGGGACTGAGCCTCCCCCCCGCTCCCCCTCAGGCTCCATTGTCAGCAGGGAGTCTGCTTCTCTCCCTCTGCCACTCCCCCTTCTTGTGAAGGTATGCACGTAAGCTCTCTCTCTCTAAATTAGTTGTTTTTAAAAAATTTTTTAAAGAATAATTTGCCTAAATCTGGAGTCTACAGCTTCAGAAATATGTGACATTGAGGAAAGTTCAGAGACATATAAAGTTCAGAACACATATAAAACTAGAAAAGATAGGATCCCTGGGTGGCGCAGCAGTTTGGCGCCTGCCTTTGGCCCAGGGCGCGATCCTGGAGACCCGGGATCGAATCCCACGTCAGGCTCCCGGTGCATGGAGCCTGCTTCTCCCTCTGCCTGTGTCTCTGCCTCTCTCTCTGTGTGTGTGACTATCATAAATAAAAATTTAAAAAATAAAAATAAAAAATAAAACTAGAAAAGAGAAGCAAAAAAAGAAAAAAAAAAAGAAAAGAGAAAGCAAAGATTAAAATACCATTTAATAGTACTACTCATACCTGTTTTGCAAAGTCTATGAAAAGGGAAGCAAACACAATACCAAGCCTTACAAATAACAAATAGAACTAGTCTGTACAGAATATGTATTTATTCACCATAGAAACAAATACAGTTGTAAAATTCTGTTAAATATTTATAGAAACATAATCAGCCAGGTCATCTCTGACAGGAAAAGGTGACAATAAGATGAAGCTACTCAATCAACAATCACGGGGAGATGGTATACCAGATCCAAAAAATAAAAATAGAGAACATGAGCTATACACAATAAATCTTCCTGACAGTATTTCTGAGCACAGTAACAGACACAAGAGTTTATGGAATTTCCTACCATATAGGTCTTTATTAAAAGTTATTAGATTCCTGGGGTGCCTGGGTGGCTCAGTGGGTTAAGCATTTGACTTTTGATTTCCATTCAAGTCATGATCTCAGGGTCATGAGGTCAAGCCCCATGTCAGGCCCTGCACTTAGTGTTCCTTTCCCTTTTGCCCTCCTCCATTAGTGCATAACTCTCTCTCAAGTAAATAAAAATTTAAAAACCAAATAAATAAAAAATAAAAATATTAGGTTCCTATTTGTCCATAAGTTTATAATACTCCACAGGAAGCTTGGAGACCAGATGACATATAAAATATTCTATGACTTGAAATCAGTTTTTACAATAGTGTAAGGCAAGAAGAATGGTCTTTCTCACCTAAAACAAGCCAGTAATATTTCTATCTTTGAACTTCTTGAAAGTATAATATTAATTCATTTTTTAAAAACATTTCAACACTGTATCCATATTTGTTTAAATGTTTACTTATTTGGGGTGCCTGGGTGGCTCAGTCATTTAAGCATCCAATTCTCGATTTAGGCTCAGTTTATGATCTTAGAGTTGAGAGACCAAGCCCCACATAGGGCTCTATACTGGGTGTGAAGCCTGCTTAAGATTCTCTCTCTCTTCCTCTCTCCTTCTCTGCCTCTCCCTCATCCCTCTCTATATATAAATAAGTAGATTTTATTTTGGCCAAAAGCCTATCTGGAAAAATAGACATGAGTATTCAGGAAAATTCTGAAATGGAAGGATACAAAGGGATGAAGAGTCCCATTAGAATTTAAACTTTAAAAAAATATGGATACAGGGGCACCTGAAGGCTCAGTTGGAAAAAGCATTCATTCAACTCTTGATCTCAAGGTTGTGAGTTTGAGCCCCAAAAGTTCAGTGTAGAGATTACTTAAAAAATAAGGAAGGGGCAGCCCGGGTGGCTCAGCAGTTTAGCACCGCCTTCAGCCCAGGGCCTGATCCTGGGAACCGGGATTGAGTCCCACATCGGGCTCCCTGCATGGGGCCTGCTTCTGCCTCTGCCTGTGTCTCTGCCTCTCTCTCTCCCTCTCTCTCTCTCTCTGTCTCTCATGAATAAATAAGTGAAATCTTAAAAAAAAAAAAAAGTAAACTTTATATTTAAAGATTTCAAAACATCTATAATGTGAAAAGAATGCATATTTTAAAATTTTTTAATTATGAAAATAAGAGATTCTCAATAAATGTACGAAAATTACATGGAAGAACAACACTGAAAGAAAACCTGAAATTGAAGAGTATAGTAACTAAAAAAAATATTTTCTAGAAAGGCTCAATGGCAGATTCAAAATGGCAGAAAATCAATGACCTTTAAGATGTATCTACTGAAATTATCCAATATGAAGAACAGAGAGAAAATAAGTTGAAATAAATTGAACAGAGCCTTGAAGACCAATTAATTAACATGCTGGAGTCCCAGAGGAGAGAACAGAAAGGACAAGAAAAAAAGATTTTAATAAAATATTAGCCAAAACTTCCCAGATTTTATTTTAGTAAAAAGACATCAAATCTACAGGTCTGAGAACTTCAGTGAATCTCAGATAAATACAAAAAGATCCACACCTAGACATGTCATAGTCAAACTGCTGAAAGCAAACACGAAGAGAAAATAACACAAGCATAAAGAACCATCAATCTGATTAACAGCAGATATTCAATGAGAAACAATAGAGGCCAGAAGATGGTGGAATGACATATTCAAAGTAATGAAATAAAAAAGCTGTCAACCAAGAAAGTAGCAGAATCATCCTCCTATAACGAAGGCATAACAAAGAGTATCTCAGGCAAAAAAATGCTGAGAGAATTTTTTTGCTAGCAAACCTGCCTAACAAGAAATACTACAGGAAGTTCAGCAAGCTGAAAGTAAAAAGACAACAGATTTAGATACCCAGGAAAAAAAGAAGAGCACCAGAAATGGAAAATATGTGGGTTAAACTAAAGGACTCTATAAATATATTTTTCTCATTTCTTCTCTCAACATCCTTAAAAGACCTAAGAATGTATGGCAACGATTATAATATGGTATTGCTGGATCCACAGTATATATAAATATAAAATATATACAATAATAATGGCACATTAGAGGAGGGAGAAAATGGGGCTGTATTAGAGCAAAGTTTCTGTATTTTACTGACAGTGAATTAAAGTTAATATTAAGCAGATTGTTAAAATGCATAATGTAAACCCCATGGCAGCCACAAAAAAACTATATTTGTATTTATATTGAATAAAGAAAAAAGATCAATGGTACACTAAAAAACATTTAACCTTGGGACACCTGCTTGGGCTCAGCAGTTAAAGCCTCTGCCTTCAGCTCACAGTGTGATCCTGGAGTCCCAGGATCGAGTCCCACATCAGGCTCCCTGCATGGAGCCTGCTTCTCCCTATGCCTGCGTCTCTGCCCCTCTCTCTCTCTCTCTCTCTCTCATTAATAAATAAATAAAATATTTTTAAAAAATTAATGTAAAAGAGAAGCACTAAAGGAGGCACAAGGGAATAAAAATAAGAGACATATTAGAAAAAATGGCAAGGGCAGCCCAGATGGCTCAGCGGTTTAGCGCAGCCTTCAGCCCAGGACATGATCCTGAAGACCCAGGATCGAGTCCCACATCAGGCTCCCTGCATGGAGCCTGTTTCTCCCTCTCCCTGGGTCTCTGTCTCTCTCTCTCTCTCTCTCCCCCTGTGTCTCTCATGAATAAATAAATACAATCTTAAAAAAAAATGGCAAATGACAAATATAAACCCAACCATGTCCATAATTAAATGTGAATGGTCTAAACAGCCCAATGAAAAGGCAAAGGCTGTCAGACCAGACCAAAAAAAAAAAAATGTTGTCACCAAGAGATATACTTTACATTCATGACTGAAAGTTAAAGAGGGATGGGAAAGGATAGACTATAAAAACAGTAACCAGGGATCCCTGGGTGGCGCAGCGGTTTGGCGCCTGCCTTTGGCCCAGGGCGCGATCCTGGAGACCCGGGATCGAATCCCACGTCGGGCTCCCGGTGCATGGAGCCTGATTCTCCCTCTGCCTGTGTCTCTGCCTCTCTCTCTCTCTCTCTCTCTGTTACTATCATACGTAAATCAAAATTAAAAAATAAATAAATAAATAAATAAATAATAAATAAATAAATAAATAAAACAGTAACCATAAAAGAGTTGGAATAGTTCTATTAATACTAGATAAAGCAGGCCTTAAGACAGATATTACTGAAGACAAAGACAAATATTTCATAATGATAAAATATCAGTAAGCCAGGAAGATATAACAATTACAAAGGTGCACCTAAAAACAGAGCTCCAAAACAATGAAGCAGTAACTGTTCCTGAAAAAATAAAAAACTCAACAACAATTTGAAATTTCAATATTCCAGTCTATATAATTGATAGGATAACTAGACAGAATTTTAGAAAAGATATATAAAACTTGAATCACAGTACCAACCAACTAGACCTAACTGGTATATACAAAAAAGTTCATAAACAATGGAATAATATTGTTTTCAAGCACACACGGAACATTCTCCAGGTTAGACCAAATACTAGGCAACATAACAAGTCGTATAAATTTCAAAGAACGGAAGTCATACAAAGGATGTTCTTGAACCAAAACAAAATTAAATTAGATATCAATTAAATTAGAAACTAGAAAATCCTCAAGTGTTCAGGAATTAAATTTCACACTTCTAATAATTTGAGTCAAATACAAAATTAAAAGAGAAAATAGATTATATTTTTAACTGAATGAAAACAAGAATCTCAAAATCTAAAATGCAGCTAAAATAGTATTTAGCAGGAAGTTTATAATTTCATATATTTGAAAAAAATTTCTCAAATCAGTAATATAGGCCTTCACCTTAATAAAACAGAAAAAGAGCAAAACTAAATCCTGAAGTAGACAAAAGGCAATAATAAAGGTCACAGCAGAAATTAAGGAAATACAAAACAGAAAATTAGAGAAAAACTTGGTTCTTTTAAAAGATCAACAAAATTGACTTCACAAAAATTAAGAGTTCTAAGACTGAAACTAAGATTATGTTATTATATGTTATTATACCTCAAAAAAATTTTTAAGAATTATAAAGGAAGGAATATTATAACAATTTAAACCAACAAAATTACACAACTTTTATGTAAAATGGACAAATTCCTAAAAAGACATGTATTATCAAAACTGACTAAAGAAAAAAAAAAAAAAGGGATCCCTGGGTGGCGCAGCGGTTTAGCGCCTGCCTTTGGCCCAGGGCGCGATCCTGGAGACCCGGGATCGAATCCCACGTCGGGCTCCTGGTGCATGGAGCCTGCTTCTCCCTCTGCCTCTCTCTCTCTCTCTCTCTCTGACTACCATAAATAAATAAAAATTAAAAAAAGAAAAAAAAAACTGACTAAAGAGAAAATAGAAAAATCTGAATATAACAAATAAACAAAGTGAATTAGTATTTTAAAATTTCCCACAAAGAAAAGAACAGGCCCAAATGGCTTCACTGATGAATTCCTTCAAATATTTAAGGAAGAAATACCAATCCCTCACAAACTCATTCACAAAACAGAAGAAAACAGTATATTCTAAAACTCAATCCATGAAGCCAGAATTACCCTGATACCAAGTAAAGACATCACATGAAAACTACTCAATGTCTATAATTATAAAATTAGATATAAAAATCCTTATAAAATATTAGCAAACATATAAAAAGGCCTATCTGTCTTGACCAAGTAGGATATATTCCCTGAATGCAAAGGTGGTTTAACATCTGAAAAACAAGTAAGGTTAATACATTATATTATGAGAATACAGGACAAAAACCACATGGTTGTTTCAAGAGACACAGGAAAAAAGTATCTGACAAAATTCAGCACCTATTCATAATAAAAACTCTCAAAAAACGAAGACTAGAGAGAATAAGTGAGTTCAACAAAGTCACAAGGAACAATTTCAGCAAGTCATAAACTATTAAAGCAATAAACAAAAATCAATTTTATTTTTGTAACGAAATTAGTTTAGTATCACAATTTACTACTATAAATTTGAATTGATTCAAATTTTCTTTCTTATCCCTCAGTAGTCTCAAAATGTTCAAGTAGATTGCTCCCAGACATTTTATCTTTTTAGTTATCATGAATGTCTACTTTTCCTTCCATATTAGTCCTAATGCCTATTATTTATATTAAAAAATTACTTGTGTAAATTAATTTCATAAGCAGTTCCTTTACTGAATTCTCTTAATACTAACAGTATACAAACAAGCAAGCAAAAGAAAAAAAGAAATGATTTCAGACGCATGCCCTTCAAAAACATGGAAATTCAGATATAAAAAATGTGGCATTTCAAATACACAAAAGAAATGCATCATTCAATAATTGGAATGGGGACAACTAGTTAGCCAGCTGGAGAAAAAGTAAAGCTAGTATTCTACATTTATTGTTTAAACCAAATATATTCAAAATAATATATTGAGATTTTAAGCAATCTAAACCATAAAAGGCAATAGAAAACCTGTATCTCTTTTCATATCATAGTTCACTGAATCTAAAACTACCAATCTTAAGCTACATGGCTATTTTATGGATTATTAAGAAAAAAAATAATAATGTCAACCCATGACAAACCAGTGATTCATGTCTTTCAGAGATGTGACAACACAGAGGAAAAAGTGAGTCCTGTAACCAATGGTGAAGATCTTTTAAACTGTACACAGAAACCCTCAGCCCCAGCCATAAAAGAAAAGATCACTAAATTTAATCATAAAAAATGAAAACTTCTAAAAAGGCAAAAATAAAATCAAAGGATAAGCAAAAATTTGGTGAAAATAATTTGCCTAACAAATGGCTAGGGGCTCAGCACATAACCAGAGATCACTGAAAATATACATATGGCCAATAATAACGGAAAAATGCTCAAGCTCACTCATGATGAAATTCTGGAAAGCAATACTAAACAACAAAATACTGAAAAATATTAAAAAGTTTGACACTAACTAGTGTTGTCACAGAAATAGATTCCTGATAAAGATTTTCCTGATAGAGATTTCCTATCAATAATCTTTAGTTAAGGGATCCCTGGGTGGCGCAGTGGTTTAGCGCCTGCCTTTGGCCCAGGGCGCGATCCTGGAGACCTGGGATCGAATCCCACGTCGGGCTCCTGGTGCATGGAGCCTGCTTCTCCCTCTGCCTATGTCTCTGCCTCTCTCTCTCTCTCTCTCTCAATCTCTCTCTGTGTGTGTGACTATCATAAATAAATAGACATTAAAAAAAAAGATTAAAAAAAAATAATCTTTAGTTAGCCAATTCATGCACCTAATTATCAAATGTACACACTCTTTGGCCCAACAATTTTTCCCTTAGGAATTTATACTGCAAATTTATTTCATTTAATTTTTTTTTTTTTTTTTTTTAAGAGAGAGAAAGTATATGTGAATGGGAATGGAGGAAGGGCAGAGTGAGAGGGAGAGGATCTTAAGCAGACTTCACACATGTAGCCCAATGTATGGTTTGATTTTATGACCCAAGCCAGAATCAAGAGTCAGACACTTAATTAACTGACTGAGCCACCCAGGCACCCCCTATAATGCAGTTATATTTTAAAATACATGCAAAGACATGCCCAAGAGTATCCAACATACTACCATTATAGCAAAAAAACTAAAAATCTAATTATCCCTAAATAAGTTAGTAGTTCAAAAAAATAATAATAAGTTAATAGTTAATTTGATTATGGTATATCCAAATACTGGAATAGTACACGGAATGAAATGAGAAAGAATGATATGCAAAAATATAAAGTTAACAACAAAAAAGGCATATTGCTTATGTATGGTGTGATCTCATCCATGTAAAGAATGTGTAAATACAGGTATACATATAAATGTCTGCATATATATAGAAAATGTCTGATAGGATACACACATACAACACACACACACACACACACACACACACGTTAACCCTGAGTAGGAATATGGAGGGTCTTTTTAAAAAATCTTGTAACATTCTCTATTGCCTAAGTGTGTAACCTCTTACAATAAACCTGGATAAGGAGAGATGTTGAACATGACAATTACTAAAATATATGGAAAAATAAAGAAATCTTAAAATAGGCCACTGTTAACTATTATTTTCACATTCTCATTTTTAAAAAAGATTTTATTTATTTATTCATGAGAGACAGAGAAGCAGACACAGGCAGAGGGAGAAGCAGGTTCCCTGCAGGGAGCGCAGGACTCGATCCCCGAAGGCAGATGCTCAACCACCGAGCTACCCAGAAGTCCCTTCACATTCTCATTTTTAAGGAATTCTCAAATCAAAGTTTATGAGAAACTTTAGAATTTTTATGATCATTAAAAACCGACATGAGACTATGTGCCATTGACAGATATGTAAATACCCTGAAAACTGTTAAATATTTAATTTTCTTTCATTTATCTGAGGATAAATGCACAGGCCTAACATATGTACCAACATAAGCCAAACAGAAAGGAGAATCATCAATCTTCCTAAAATAAGGGAACTGGGGCCTAAAAAAAAACACATGCAAGTAATCTAGTAAAGTGGGAAAGGATAATGATCTAAATCCTATAAAACCATTAACATTAACTCTTTCAATGTAGATATTCATAATCCATATATAGCAATACCATGCTCGCTCGCTCTCTCTATACACACACATATATATATTATTCATGCTTATATGTAAGTGGGTATAAAAGGAAAAGGGATTGTCCAATAGATACAGAGTACTATCCAACAGTTGTGATCAGTGCAGTTCATAAGCAAGCACATGGGCATCTATCACAAGTAAAAATTAAATATTGAGTAAAACAATGTTGGATTACCCCTATGTTAGACAAATGCCCATCCCACCAGATTACTTGGCTCAAATTCCAAGCTCCTAATTCCACCCTCTATCCCATAAAAGGACAACATACAGGTTACCCTTCAAAACAATCAGGATTAGACATATTCTTAAAGTCAAGTAAAATAGCAGTATCTATATATGCTAAATCTAACAATTTCTTTCCATAGTAGATACTGTTGGAGTAAATAAAATTAGTAGTAAATGATATTCCAAGGAAATGAGGAGACACTAATTGGACTTTTCCTAATTTAATTTCTAGTTGAGGACTAAGATTTCTTTAAAACCCTGGCAATAACCCAGAATTATCTTAAACAATTTGAACAAAGAAAGTACAAGTGGATTGGTGGCTCAGTTGGTTAGGTGTTCGACTCCTGATTTTTACTAAGGTCATGATCTTGGGGTCATGGGATCAAGCCCTGTGTCGGGCTCCACACTTAGCAATAAGTCTGCTTGAGAATCTCTCTCCCTCTCCCCTTGCCCCTTCCCCAGTTTGTGTGTGCATGCATGTGCACACACGCTCACTCCCTCTCTATAAAATACATAAATACAATCTTTAAAAAAATAAAAAATAAGTAAACACAAAATGTGTTTCATTAAAATCTTATGTTGATACTCTACATTATTCAAAGAGTATGTTTCCCAATGAAACCCCAAAGTAATGTTTCCCTCAGCTCAAAAGTCTAACTACATTAATATAGTTTTTAAAAATACGAAAACATTAAGTATTTAAACTTTCAAAGCAAAGGTATTTAATAATGCTGAAATGATCTATATATTTTTTTTAAATGCTATGCTATATAAACCTTTTAACAGAGACTAATAAAGAAAGTTAATACCCTGTGTTGATACTGCACTGATACTGGACACATACAATTTCTTTTATGTAACTGTAGTATTTTTTCCTAGCATATGAAATGAAGATAATGAAGACTGAAAACTGAGATTTAATTAGAAACAAAGAAGAGGCCAAACACAATTTTTTAATTCAGAAGTAATAAAATTTATATAGTAGCCCTAACACATTTTTAGGGATCCATAAATATCAGGCAAATCAATAAAAGCTATAAATGAAAGGCAAAACAATTAAAGAAACTTTAAATCTTTAGAAAATAACCAATATATTCAAAGTTGTGTTTATATCATTTTATCAAGGGATCACAAACATGACAGCATTTTCTAGTCCCTCAGCCAGTCAGTAGCTTTGTTAGTAAAATAGTTACAAGCCAAAAAAATCCATTTAAAAAAAAATTTATTTATACTAAGCTCTTAATGGCTGGCTCAAAGTTTTGTTTCCAAGAATTCAGAAAAGCATATATGCCACCTTCTCGATTATATTAATTTTTTGAATATGTATTTGCCATAAAACTATACTATTGTGGTAGACATTATTAAAAACAAGTAGAGCAAAACTTGTACTACACGGTTATTCACTATTCTATGCTCTTCACTTTTAGAATTTTTAATTCAGAATTAGAATTTCTAAAGCTATAGGAATAGTGTAACTTGAATAGAAAAAGCATGGCAAAGTATATACAGGAAGTAAAAATCTCTTCAAATTATATATTTTAGCATTACATTATGAGTCTCTTTGAAAGTTGATTGGATATATTTACTTCACAATCAAGACATTATTACATACGCCATCATCACAGAATATGGTAAAATCTACAGACTGGACAAATGTTTTCAAAATGTTAATATTCTGTTGAAAACATTTTCACAAAAAGCCTACTCATCTTCTTGCATCACTTTTTATTGAAAGCCCTAAATTAAGTCTCTCATACATCAAAGAACATAACTAGACTTGTTAAAAGAGAATGAAACAAAAAAATAAAACAGTAAAGTGATAAGGAAAAGGAAACAAGTCTCTCTGCCACACATGCATGCACACACACACGTATACACAAAATAATATAACCTCAAAGTCTAAATGTGTAAACAGAAATTTGGAGTATCATTCCCATCACCTTTCCCCTACCACGGAAACATACAATTTCCTCTAATTCACCTACCACAGTCTGTCTCTGGAACCCTAATTCATTTAGCATCATCTACCAATTTCACTTCTCCTTCCAACTCTCTATCATTCCTCCTCCTCTTCCACACCTCTCCTATCAAGCTGAAACTAAGGCCCTGTAAGTACAAAAAGAGATAATAGAATAAAATACAGTTACTTGGACAACCACCTAAAGGTCAGTTATGATCTTCCTCTTCCATGCTTCTCTCCCTCACATCAGGAGTTAGTGAATATTCCTTCATAGCAATTCCTCTGATTTAAGATTTTGCTGGTTAAATATTCTCTAATTATATCACTTGTGCAGATATAAACAGTGAATTAAGACTAAAAAATATGTTTTAAAGCAGGAGCATTATATTTATGCTATCAAGATTTTTTTTTAACTTTTATTTATTTATGATAGTCACACAGAGAGAGAGAGAGAGAGAGAGGGGCAGAGACATAGGCAGAGGGAGAAGCAGGCTCCATGCACCGGGAGCCCAGCGTGGGATTCGATCCCGGGTCTCCAGGATCGCGCCCTGGGCCAAAGGCAGGTGCCAAACCGCTGCGCCACCCAGGGATCCCAAGATATTTATTTTTAACCAGTCAATGACAGATGTTAATAAATCCATACTCTACTGTAAATAAGATTTTTAATTTTACATGCTATGAACCCAAACACTTACTTAAAAATTAAGGTGATTTTTCTACCAATACCAATTTTAATAACTATGGCACAGAAAGAAAAAAAATGAAATACTTTGCAGGAACCATTTAGCTATTGTCCTTCCATTATTTAGTTCTGAAAGACTGGCAACATTCCTATATATCAGCAAGCGGACTGATTCATTAATTAAGCCAACATTTTGTCATTAATTGAGTTGGCATTCAACCACCCGATATGCATGTACAACATGCTACCTAAAATGCATAAGACATGCATAAACATCATGGTCTCCACCCACAGGAGTTCATAATTTAGCGAAGATGGTAAGTATACATACAACAAAGTGTAATAATAACATGATATGGGCTATAAATGATGGTGAAGCAATTTATTATAGAAAAAAATCAAAGCAGAGAGCAATCACAGGTGCCTGGGTGGCTCAGTCAGTTCAACATCCAACTCTTGATTTCAGCTCAGGTAGTGAGATTGAGTTCCATGTCAGGCTCTGCAGTTAACCTCGAGTCTGCTTGAGATCTCTCTCTCACTTTGCCCCTCCCCACCACTCATGCTTGCTTGCTCTCTAAATAAATACATACATACAATCTTTTTTTAAAAAAAGGCAGAGAGCAATCAATTCTCCTTTGTTACCAAATGAAAAAGAAGTAATATTTTAATGATGATTCCACATTTAAAAATGCAATGAATATATGCTTCAGACTTTGCTTAGTCCTAGTTTTTTGTAGGACTTTGCAGGTATTAACTTACTTAATCCAAACAACAAACTTATGAGATTGATACTAGTATCACTCACATTTTAACAAGAGAAAAAACTGAAGGGTTAAATGACTTACCAAAGGTTTTAAAACTAGTTAGTGGCAGAACCAAGATCCTTATAATGATCTGTAAGGCCCTCCACAATCTGTTGTGCTATGGTCTCCTCCTCCTCCTCCTCCTCATCACCACCACCACTACCACTTTCACCGCCTTTCAGACCTCATCTTCTATACTCTCCCCTCTGTTCACTCCACTTGAGCCTCACTAGCCAGACCTCTTTATCTCCATAGATCTTCTAAGCACGCTACTGCCTCTAGGCCTATTGTACTGGCTGTTCTAGGCCTGGTACACTTCCTCCCAGAGATACTCCTAATTAAATCTTTACCTACATCAAGTCTTTGCTTAAACATTATCTTATTTAAGAGGCTTTTTCCTGCCATGCAATTTGAAACTGTAACCTGCCACCACATATACTTACCCAATTTCCCTTTTATCTGTCATATTCTTGCATAGTAGTTACCACCTCTTAACATACTATATGCAATCTATTTGTTTATGATTTTATCATTTTTCTACCCCCAACTATAAGCTCCACAAGGGCAGGAATTTTGTTTTGTTCAATGATCTATCTTAGGTGCCTAAAACAATGCCCTGCACATAGGAGATATTTAGGATTTTTAATGATTATACAAAGTGTAACTCCAACGCAGAAATCAAGCTCCAGAATCTTAACCACCACACGACACTATCATAGGTAACAAAACTAAAACATCTAGAAAAGTCACATTAACCTAATGATGCAGCAGAACTTGGTATCAAAACCAGTCTAGTGAGATTTTGGCAATACTGCCCTTCAACTTGGGAAACATCCCCAAAAGGGCTCGAAGATTCAACCTACTAATGACTGAGTCTACTATAAGCTTTATGAAACCTTGTATCACGTACAAAATAATTCTTAGCAATGTAAAGAACCATTTAATCCTACCTAATTTCCAGTCTTTCTTTTAAAAGAATGCTAATAATGAATTTCAGAAGTACTGTTGGAAAAGCTACAAAAACTGTTTGCACTTTACAATAGAACAGAAGAAACTTTTTTACTTTTTTCATATACTTCACATTTTCCATGCTTAGTTCTACAAACCTAGGCAACTTCTACTCATTAAGTATCTTCAAAGTATATCCGGATGTTGTTTGCTGGTGTATTTCAGCCTACCCAATTGTTTCAACTGTCATCTTTGCCTAGAAAACTAAGATTGCAAAAGATGAGGTTTTATGAATTAATGATCAAAATCCAGAAAGAAACCCCTTAAGAACTGTCAAGAGTATGAATTTCTAAGAAATAAAAATATCAAGAAATATAGTAAAAATTTAGCTCTCTTGTAAGTATTTCATTATATCATGTACCTTAAAGGTTACTTCCAAATATAACCATTCCAGGAAAGCCATTCATTGATAAAAACTATAATTCTTGGTTAATTACCTCTTTTAAACCCCATCTTTTTAAAAAAGATTTTATTTATTCATGAGAGACACAGAGAGAGAGAGGTAGAGGGAGAAGCAGGCTCCATGCAGGGAGCCCGACATGGGACTCAATCCCAGATCTCCAGGATCATGCCCTGGGCTGAAGGCGGCGCTAAACCGCTGAACCACCCAGGCTGCCCCTAAAATTCCATTTTTAGTTTTACTGAAATGTGAATGCTTACAAGATTTTAACTATTGATGCTCCTATATTGTAAACATGGATTTTTAATTTTACATGGTTAGTCAAGTTCTAGTCTTAAATTAGTTCTTTTGTGATTTAATGATACTTTCTGAATGATGTGTTAAAAAAAAAAAAAAAAAAAGCTTGTTCCAGGCAAGAGATTTCTATGAATATGATTAGAATTTCTACACAGTACCAAACCACAGACATATGTGTTTTTAAATTTACACTGGCTGCGTAAAAAATTAAAGTTATTAGAACTCTATGTGAATGATGGTCTAACAGTGTATTTTTCATCACCAGATCTTTCCCCAGTAGGAATGACAGCCCAACAAATTCAAATCAACCATCCTAGAAATTACCCTGTTCAGGTCCTTCTAGAACTTGGACATTTCCATTTCTACTCTCAACAAAAATGAGGCCAATATCTTATAAACTTTGCAATTAATGTAGCTAATCCAGTTAGTTGAGGATGAAAATCCTACAAAGGAGTAATCAAATTCTTAAAAGAAAACTGACCAAAGTGAGTAAAATAAACCCATGAACTGAAAATGTTCACCTGCCCTTGACCTTTTCAAATTACCTAAATAAACACTTGTCAAACAAGAAACCAACTGTCTACGACAAGCATTTTTATAAACTCCTTAGACTATACATCGCTAGAGAGAACTAACCTAAATTACCTGTTGAGGAGAGACACCTCCCAAAAACGATGACAACTATCAAGGAACTATGTAATCTTTTCCCAAATTTTACTAAAAGAAATTCATTTTTAAGATTGGTAAACCACACTCTCAGCCGGTAAAGCCTTCCAACTCTGGGTTTCAGGTCCAGTTGTGATCTCAGGATCCTGAGATGGAGTGGAGTGCTGTGTGTCAGGTTCCATGGTGGGCATGGAGCCTGCTTGGGATTCTCTCTCTCCCCCTCTGCCCTTCCCCCTCCCACACCTGCACAGTCTCTCTCTTAAAAAAAAAAAAAATTAGTAAGTAAAATTACGGGAAAGTTGCTTTACTTTTACTTGTACATAAATTTTTACTAAATGTACATCAATTTGTAAACAATCATATTTTATACAGTGATGATCAAGATCACTCAAGCAAATTTTCAAATGATCTCCTCAAAGATGGTACAAGCATACTCTGGTAAAGTACTTCATGGTATACTAAAGTGCTTTCACTTGTTGCATTTCATCTGACCCCCTATAGTTATCTAGACAGGTATTATTGTTTATCTCCGAGGTTCATGGGATTAAGTACCCAAGTCCTTCCCAAGTTAAAACATATTTAATGTTACCCTAAACAATATCCTGGGAGGGACCCCTAGGTGGCTCAAGCAGTTGAGCGTCTGCCTTTGGTTCAGGGATCGAGTCCCACATGGGGCTCCATGCGGGGAGCCTACTTCTCCCCCTGCCTGTGTCTGCCTCTCTCATGAATAAATAAATCTCTAAAAACAAACAAAAATGTCCTGGGAGTAAAAAAAAAAAAAAAAAAAAAAATGTGTGTGTGTGTGTGTGCACGTGCATGTGTGTGCATACATATAAACACACATGTGAAGTATATAAATGAACATAAAAATTTAAAGTGCTATCTACAATAGTTACCATATAAACAGAAAATTAAATGCATCTGAGTTTTGTAACACAAAAATTATTCCACACTAACTAAAGAAATCCTTAAAAATTATAGTATCCATTTAAAAATTAAAGTTTATTTACATTTGATTTTTTTGTTTTATAAACAAAAACGTTAAAAAATTAAGTCAAAGATAAGAAACTGGAGTTATTACCTCTCATAAGAAATATAATTAAAAACTCTCATTTAAAAACTTGCGAAAGGTCCACAAAAAGCCAGTTCATTCATCTTGACAATTTTCATCTTAACACCACAATCATTTTTATCTCTGTCTAGAATGCATGCCCAGAATTACACTAGACACAATGTAGAGGTATGCCCACACATAAAACAAATGGGTTTTTTGTTTTGTTTTGTTTTAAGATTTTATTTATTTATTCATGAGAAACACAGAGAGAGAGAGGCAGAGACACAGGAGGAGGGAGAAGCAGGCTCCATGCAGGGAGCCCTACTTGGGACTCATCCCCGGTCTCCAGGATCATGACCTGGGCCAAAGGCAGACGCCAATCCGCTGAGCCACCCAGGGATCCCCCTGTTTTGTTTTTTTAAAGGAGAAAGAAGTTTACTGAATACAACACAAGGGAGCAGCAGGCAGGACAGCAGAGGAGAGGCTGTCTGCAACAAATGGTTTTTAATCTGATTAGGAAAACTGATGATTTGCCATCAGAGTCATTCAGAGAATACCTCAAAAAGTGGCTGCAAAGGAGCACAGTGATTTCTCTGTAATTGTAGTAACTATATTAAGTTTGAACAATTCATGAAATATGTTTGTGAGGCTTTTTCTAAATAGAAGTCAATTTAGCAAGTCAACTCATCATTTAGAAACACAGGTTTATGCTAAAGTAGAATGGGCATTTTCTTATTTGGGCCAATTTACTCTCACTTAGAAAAGTCGGAAATTTCTGCCCTTTTCAATCTATGAATCAGAAACAGATTAAACTGGTTGCATAATACAAGATTTTCAGTACTGCTCTGAAAAATGTAATATATATTTAATATAATATACCACTGGAATTATTAAACATCTTAGGTGCAAATAATTTATTAAACAAACACACCTTTGAAGAAAATATTCAGGATTTATAACCTCATTTTAACTAACTACATAACAAAATTCTGTTTATGTGACAGATGCCTAGTAAAATAGCACATATCTATTCCCTGGCACCGTCTTTAACAGGCTAGGGCTGACTTGCCAAAAACTTCTTAGGTGTCTGATATTCTGATTTATAACCAAAGCAAGCTTTAATATAGTGCTTAAAACTTCACAAAGCACATATCCATATACCATTATTTTCAAAACTGATATAACCTGACTGGAGATCATGTAAGTTCACAAAAATTAAGGAACTTGAACTCCCACTCTAGACAAGATGGTGCAAATCTGTTTTTCCCTGCCCCTCCTCACTATGCACAATTATAAACCACTGAAATAATACAAGAGACAACCAGAGGAAAACTGAAAATGGTAAGGAGGCAGTGAACCAGTTTGGGACAGGAAGACAAAAAAAAAAACAAAAAAATAGCAGGGTGTTTTTAGTCCCCACCCCCAACAGAAAAAGGCAATCCAAACTGGCATTTCCCGACCACCAACTTAGCAACAGAAGGCAGACCAGATAGTCACATTCCTCCCCCAAATTAAACTGGAGTCCCTCTACAATATAAGGAGGAGATCCAAACAGAAGTCCAGCCAACAACAAAGACCAGGGGAAGAAATTTTTCCTTATCCACTTGGCCTGAGCAACCGGTTTTCCACCTAGAGATACAGAGACAAGCAGGCAAAACTGAGGAACACAACCAGAGCAAGCAGCTGAGTATAAGCCAAGCCACTCCTCCCTCACCCAGAGACAGGGTGGCAGGGAAGAATGCGGAGACGCTGTATGAATAGTAGAAGGATCCTACCACAATCCTCTCCCATCTCAAGATACCAGAAACCCTGCATGGGGAAAACTCTTTTGCTCCCTTAGGCAGCACCAGCAAGGACTAGTGGGAGCCTAGCAGCATCGGATCAATTAAGGTGACCACAAAGGCTCTGAAAATTAAACTGCCACTGGAAACACAGCCTATAAAAGTAGGCCAAAATCTGTATGCTAAACCTAATAGGGTATGTCTGCTAAAATAAAAATATAAATAGCACCCAGAGCCTCCTAACTAATAGATAAAATAGAAATGACTCAAGACGTCACAAAGTGAGGAAAGATTATCAACTAAGGCCAACACAGAGATGAATCAGACACTGGAATTATTTGACAAGGATTTTTATTTTTTTATTTTTTAAGACTTTTTTTAAAGATTTATTTATTTATTCATAGAGAGAGAGAGGGGGGGGGGGGGCAGAGACGCAGGCAGAGGGAGAAGCAGACTCCATGCAGAGAGCCTGACATGGGACTCGATCCTGGGTCTCCAGGATCACGACCTGGGCTGCAGGCGGTGCTAAACCGCTGCACCACCGGGGCTGCCCTGACAAGGATTTTTAAAAACTGTAATAAAAATGCTTCATCAATCAATTATAAATTTTCCCAAAACAAGTGAGAAAATGGGAAACCGAAGCAGAGAGAGTTTATTTTTTAAAAGCAAAAGAAAATTATACAGCTAAAAAATACAGTAAGAAAAATCTGAAGTCACTGGATAAACTTAGTACAAACGTGGAGATGACAGGGAGAATCATTGAACTTGAGGACAGAAAAACAGAACTTACCCAACGTGAACTATGAAAGAAACAAGAAAAAAAACCACCTAAATCTTGGGTAACTGTAGGTCAATAACAAAAGATCCAACATTCATATCACTGGAGTCTCAGAGATAAAGTAGAGAGAGGAGGTAAAACAGTATCTGAAGAAATGATGGCTGAAAACTTCTCAAATGTGGCAAATACAAACTTACAAATCCAAAAACCTGAGTAAACCCAAGACAGGATAAACACAAAGAAATTTACACTAAGATACACTATAATTAAATGTTCAAAATTAAAAACAAAAAAAACTTTGAAGGCAGCAGACAGAAACAACATACTACTTATAATAGAACAACAATGCAAATGACACCAGATCTCTCATCTGAAATCAGAAAGACCAAGAAAAGAGGCATATACTTTTTGAATACTGGAAAAATAAAGAACTGCCAACCAAGAATTCTATATCTAATGAAACTATTCTTCAGGAATTATTAAACATTTTTTTAAAGATTTTACTTATTTATTCATGAGAGACAGAGAGAAAAAGAGAGAGAGAGAGAGAGAGAGAGAGAGAGACAGGCAGAGGGAGAAGCAGGCTCCATGTAGGAAGCCCGACATGGAACTCCATCCCAGGTCTCCAGGGTCAGGCCCTGGGCCGAAGGCGGTGCTAAACCGCTGAGCCACCCAGGCTGCCCCGGAATTATTAAACATCTGTTTAACAATCCATTTAAGCTGCTACAACAAAATACTACAGAATGGGTGGCTTATACACAACACTAGTTTATTTCTCACAGTTCTGGAGGCTAGAATTCCCAGATCAGGATGTTGGTATAGTTGGGTGAGGCTCTCTTGCAGGTAACGGAATTCTCTTTGTATCCTCACAGGGCAGAAAAGGGCAAAGGAATTACTCTCTGGCTTCTTTTATAACAGCACCAATTCCAATCATGAGGGCCCCTCCCTCATGACCTCATCACCTCCCAAAGGCCCCAACTCCTAATAGAATTTCAGTGTATGAATTTTAGGGAAATGCATTCAGACCACAGCAAGGAACAAATAAACCATTTTTACAAAGCATTCCCAAAACAAGAAAAACTAGAAGAATGTGTCACTTGCAGCCATACTTATAAGGACTGGTTGAAGAAAACATTCCCAACAGGAAGAAAAGAACTATTGGTATACAACAGATTATCTTTTCCATCATTAGTTTTATAAATCATACTTGATGATTGAAACAAAAATTGCAACACCATTTCATACCTAAGACAATTATGTTTAAAACTTGAGAAGGTAAAGGGTAATATAGAAGTTTACACACATCTGTTGACGTTGTAATCTGCTGATATCAGCAGACGGTTATAAATCACCCTGGGTAATAACTACAACAACCACTGCAAAAACTACACCAAGACAGTCTCAAAAACATTGTAAGTAGATCTTCTACACATTATAAAAGATGGGATCCTAAAGAATGTTCCAATAATCTGCAGGAAGGCAAGAAAAGAGAAGCAAAAACCAAAAACCAAAACAAGCAAAAAAAAAAAAAAAATTGCAGCCATAAGTGATGACACATCAATAATCACCTTAAATGCAGATACCCTAAGTAAACTCATCAAAGACAGACTGGCAGAGCAGATTTTTTTAAATGGCCCAACTGTATGTTGCTAACAAGAAATCTGATAACATATGCTGAAAATAAAGTAATGAAAAAGCTGTAACAATACTTTTCAGAAAAGCACAGTGGCTATATTAAAACACAACCAACCAACAGAATATAAATGATATACAGTTGATCCTTGAACAAATCCCTCACCCAGACAAAAATCCATGCTTACCTTTGACTCCCTCCAAAACTTCACTACTAAAGCCTACTTGTTGACTAGAAGTCTTACTGGTAATATAAATAATACATCAACACAGAGTTTTTTATCTTACATGTAGTATATATTCCATTTTTACATAAAACTAGATAAAATGTTAGAGAAAATCATAAAGAAAACACACTTACAGTACTGTAAAAAATCCATATATAAGTAGACCAGCACAACCCAAGCCCATGTCATTCAAAGGTCAACTGTATACAGAATACCCTACCCAATGACAGCCTAACACACTTTTCAAGCACCCAGAGAACATTTACCAAGACAGACCATACCCTGAGCTACAAAACAAACCTCAACAAAATTTTTTTAAAAAACATTTTATTTACTTCTTCATGAGAGACACACAGAGAAAGGCAGAGACACAGGCAGAGTTTGGAGAAGCAGGCTCCCTGCAGGGAGCTTGATGCACAACTGGATCCCAGGACCCCGGGGTCACAACCTGAGCCAAAGGCAGCTTTTCAACCACTGAGCCACCCAGACGTCCCAACCTCAACCAATTTAAAAGAATTAAAATAATAGAGTGAATTCTGTGACCATAATGGACTTAAACTAGAAATCAGTAACAGAAAAACAACAGAAAAACCTCGTAACACACAGGAAAAAACCAAAACACTTCTAAAAAGTTGATACATCAAAGAGGAAATCTCAAAGAAAAATTTAATATACACAGATACATAAAAATGAATGAAAATAAAAACGTCAAAATTTGTGAAATGCAGCAAAGCATTAGTTTAAAGGAAATTCATAGCACTAACTGCTTACATTAGAAATGAAGATCTGGGATCCCTGGGTGGCGCAGCGGTTTGGCGCCTGCCTTTGGCCCAGGGTGCAATCCTGGAGACCTGGGATCAAATCCCACATCGGGCTCCTGGTGCATGGAGCCTGCTTCTCTCTCTGCCTGTGACTATAATTAATAAATAAATAAATAAATAAATAAATAAATAAATAAATAAATAAATAAAATATTAAAAAAAAAAAGAAATGAAGATCTCAAATCAATAACCTCATTACCTACCACAAGAAACTAAAAAAGGGGGGGGGGGACATAAACCCAAAGCATGCAGTAGGAAGGAAATAATAAAGAACAGAAAATGAATGCAACTGAAACAGGAAAATGGAGAAAATCAATGAAGCAAAAATTTTAGGTCCCTAATACGACTAACAAATAAAAACAGAAAAGATACAAATCACCAATATAAGGATTAAAAAGAATTATCATTGGGCCACCTGAGTGGCTGAGTCGGTTGAGTGCCCAATTCTTGGTTTCATCCGACTCTTGGTTTTGACTCAGGTCATGATCTTGGGTCATGGGATCTGGGATTAGACTCCATGCTGGGTGCAGAGCCTGCTTAAGGTTCTATCTCTTTCTCTTCTCTCTGGCCCTCCCTCCATGCACACATGTACTCTTTCTCTATCTCAAAAAAAAAAAAAAAAAAAAATTCCAAAACTGGTTTAACATCTGAAAATCAAGTAATATAAATAATACACCCTATCAACAGAATAGGACAAAACCTTTATCTTTTTGTAGATCATCTCAGCAGATGAAGAAAAATGTGACAAAAATCTAACCTCTTAACAATAAAAACTCCCAGGACATTAGGAATAGAAGAAAATTTCTTCAACCTGATAAAGGTCATCTATAAAAAAATCTAACAACATTATACCTAAGGGTGAAATAATTAATGCTTTCCCCCTACAATTGGAAACAAAATGTCTATTCTCTCTTCTTTGATTCAACACTGTACTAGACATTCTAACAAGGAAAATTAGGCAAGAAAATTAAATAAAATGCATTCACAATGAAAAGGAAGCAGTAAAATGCACCTCTATTTACAGATGACATGATCTTATATACATAAAATCCTAAAGAGTATACTGGGTGGCTCAGCAATTGAGCATCTGCCTTTGGCTCAGGGCGTGATCCTGGAGTCCCGGGATCAGGATCCAATCCCACATTGGGCTCCGGGCAGGGAGCCTGCTTCTCCCTCTGCCTAGGTCTGTGCCTCTCTCTCTCAGTGTTTCTCATGAAGAGATAAATAAAATCTTTAAAAAATAATAATAATACACTAAAAAACTACATTAATCAAGACTGTGGTACTAACAGAGGAACAAACATATAATATAGATCAGCACAACAGAAAATCCAAAACTAGACCAACAGATAATACAATTCAATGGAAGAAAGATAATCTTTCCAACAAATAGTGCTGGAACTACTGGACATCCATCAGCAAAAAAAAGTCTTGACCTAAAATCTCACAACTTTATATAAAAATTAACTCAAAATGGATCATGAATTTAATGTAAACGTAAAACTACACAACTTTAGATGAAAACACAGGAGACATCCTTCAGGACTTAAGGAAAAAGGTTCCTGGACGTGGAACCAAAAGCATGATCTATAAAAGAAACCAGACTTCATCAAAATTAAAAGCATTGCCCCTGTGAAAGAACTTGTGAAGAAGATGAAAAGATGAGCTGAGGACTGAGAAAATGTTTTGCACACCATGTCTGATAAAGTCTTATATCTAGAACATATAAAGAACTCTCAAAACTTACTAATAAAGAAATAAATGTATTTCAATTAGCAAATGAGAAAAAGGCATGAACAGACAACAAGTAAGTTCATATGAAGATGTTCAATATCATTAGCCATTAGGGAAATGCAAAATTAAAGCCACAATAAAGCATCACTATATACCTAATTAGAACAGCTAAAATAAAAAATAATGATAAAAACAAATGTTGGCAAGCATGCAGAATAAGTAGATCTTTCACACATGGCTGATGAGAATGTAAAATGGAACAGCCACTCTGGAAAAATAGTTTGGAACTTTCTTATAAAACTAAATTTGCCCTTGCCATATAACCTAAAAAGCTCACTCGAGCATTTATTTCAGACAACTGTTCACAAAATCCTGTACATGAATGCTCATGATCACTTTATTTCTCAGTAACAAAATAGTAAATATACCCAAAGTCCTTCAAAACATGAGTTTTGGGGGGGGAGGGGGGGAATCCCTGGGTGGCTCCGCGGTTTGGCGCCTCCTTTGGCCCAGGGCACGATCCTGGAGTCCTGGGATCGAGTCTCGCATTGGGCTCCATGCGTGGAGCCTGCTTCTCCCTCTGCCTGTGTCTCTGCCTCTCTCTCTCTCTCTCTATGTCTGTCATGAATAAATAAATAAAATCTTTTAAAAAATGAGTTTTGGTTCAATGAAGTATGTGTTAATATATCATTCTTGAAATAACAAAACTAAAGAGATGGAAAATAAGATTGCAAAGAGACAGAGAGAGGCTTTGGGGTGAGATGCAAACATAAAGGAGTAGCATGAGGGGTTTTCTTTGTGGAGATGAACAGTTCTGTATCCTCACTGTGGTGGTAGTTAAATGAACTTTTATACATGGGGGGAAATGCAGAGAACCACACAGGCACACAAATGAATTCAGGTTAAATAGTGCAAAATGAGTAAATCCGGCAGTTAATAGTAAGATTAATGTATCAATGTCAATTTCCTTGTTTTAATGTCTTACTAGAGCTTTATAAAATTTGTCACCACTGAGGGAAGCTGGGTAAAGGATACATAGGATTCTACTAATTTTGCAACTTCCTGTAAGTCTATAATTACTTCAAAATAAAGTTTTTTTTAACAAATAATATGAAAGGGGAGAAACTGGGTAGAGGTATAGATGAAACAAGAATGGCCATTAATTGCTAATTGTTGAAGCTAGTTATATGGAGGTTCACGATACTGTTTAATTTTTTATTTAAAATTTTCAATTTTAAAAAGTTAATGAAAATATAAAAAGGTCATATATCAAAATATTAACAGCAGCTTCTCCAGTTGATTTTTTCTTTTCATTAATACGGATTTCAATTTTTTTTCTATAAATTTTTTATTTAAAAGTTTTTAAAGAAATCTTTGTTTATAAGATCCTTTGTCGGGACACCCGGGTGGTTCAGTGGTTGAGCGTCTGCCTTTGGCTCAGGGTCGTGATCCTGGGGTCCTGGAATCAGGCTCCCCGCAGGAGCCTGCTTCTCCCTCTACCTATGTCTCTGACTCTCTGTGTCTCTCATGAATGAATAAATAAAATCTTTAAAATAATAATAATGAGGGATCCCTGGGTGGTGCAGCGGTTTGGCGCCTGCCTTCGGCCTGGGGCATGATCCTGGAGACCTGGGATCGAATCCCATGTCGGGCTCCCGGTGCACGGAGCTTGCTTCTCCCTCTGCCTATGTCTCTGCCTCTCTCTCTCTCTCTCTCTCTCTCTCTGTGTGACAATCATAAATAAATAAAAATTAAAAAATAAATAAATAAAAATAAAAAATAAAAAATAAAATAATAATAAGATCTCTTGTCATTTTACTCATTTCAAAAAAACACTACCAAAAAAAATTTTTAAACATAAAAAGAACCCACTGATACATATTCCTCTGACAATACACTGCTCAATTTAAAAATATTTCATCTAAATACTCAATTTATATTTCATCCAATTACATTTCACCTGAAAGTTCCAGTATCTTTTTCTACAATTAAACCAAAGGATCCTGCTAGAACAGATTGACAATTAGCACAATAACTCATAGTTATAGGCAACACTTCAAGACACCCAAAGATGATTCCACTTTGCAATGCTGCCTAAGAGATCATAATTAACTTTGAATTGTTTTAAAACTGTATTTGGTCCTTTTAAATTTTCCAAACACTTTTTTAAAAAGCAGATGCTGCCAAGTTTACAACAGTTACAAAACCATGCTGATGAATTCAACAAACACATGGGAATCTGAAAAAGTAACAATTCACTAACTACTGAGAGTCTCACCATGCAATTATTTTGTAATTCAATTATTTATACGTATTTGTATACCAAGCAGAAATGATCAATACTATTTCTCTCAGTACTAAAATTTTAATTAAATAAATTATAATAAAAACGAGAGACTTGAGCTCTGCTTTATCCATGAGAACGCGTATAGGTCACAATCTCTCTGAAACCCCATTTCCTAATGTACATACCAAGAGTTAAATTTGTTAATCTTGCAGCTCCCAAACCCCAAGTACTGATTACCTAAAATATATCCATAACCTTTGACCCGTGATCATTCTAATGACAACTTTGGAAAAAAGTTTATAACAATGTGATACAGAGATTTCAATCACATTATAAATAACTTTTATAAATTTAAATTATTTGGGAGAATGTTATTCTCAACCTGAAGTCAGGGTTTCCACCTGCTGGATACCAATAGAATCCCCCAGCACTGGCAACCAAAAATGTCTCTAGGGGTTGCCAAAATCACCCCTGGTGAAGAACTATCGTATTAAATTATTAAAAATGTCCAGGTTCTTTGGGAGATGGGAAGGAGGAAGAAGAAAGATGGGTTTTGTTTTTGTGATACAAGAGGAAAGGGATAAGAAAGGTTAGGAACGAACAAAACAAAAAAGCCCAACTGCAACTCCTATACTATGAAAAGGTACTGCTTCGGGGGATCCCAGGGTGGTTCAGAGTTTAGCCCCTGCCTTTGGCCCAGGGCCTGACCCTGGGGTCCCGGGATTGAGTCCTGCATGGGGCTCCCTGCATGGAGCCTGCTTCTCCCTCTGCCTGTGTCTCTGCCTCTGTCTCTCTCTGTGTCTCTCATGAATGAATGAACAAATAAATAAAATCTTAAAAGAAAGAAAAGGTACTGTTTCGTAAAAGGCACACCAAAACACCTGATAACCAAATATTGTTGTGCGAAGCTAATGCAGTAATAGGGAGAATAACAGTATATAAAGCTGAGAAGAAAATCCACAGGTATTCCGTCTCTACCTTTTCAGGCATCTTCAGTAAAAAAAAGAGCCAAAATTTTTTGAACCAGAGAGTAATGAACTTAACCTAATTCCTCTTCTCCCTAGCATTTGTGAGGCTGAACATTCACAAGTTACCTGCTATTCTCCAGCCAGAGAATACCCACGTGAAAAAGTTAATTACAATAAGCATCTATTTTAATCAAGTGTAAATGGGCTACAAACGCCGAGAAAGGTTAGCCTCGAGGAATATCCTAAGGTGCCTTTTGTAATTCAAAGAAAGGCCGAAGACCACGTGGAGAACTACCTTTAAACGTTGCAACAGAAAATCAAACGTTCACACATTCACTTTCCGGCTCTTTAATACTCACTACGAAATCAACTCCGCCTGCATTTTGCACCAAACAGAAAAATACCCAGTTTCCTCAGTCTATTCTCGGATAGGTCACCAGACTGGGAATGAGAGACCCAGAGTCTATTCCCGGTTGCAAAACAGACTGGTAATCTCAAGCAAATTATTCACCCAGGTTAAGGTCCTGCACCCGAATCATGCTGACAATCCTGAAAATCTGCCCAGAAACAAGCACCGCGGAACCCAGGGCTTCCTCCTGCACCAAGGGACAACTGCAAACGTATTTTTAGCTATATTAAATCTAAAAATCTGCATAGGATTTTATTTATAGCAACATTTAACATAGCTGAAATTTCACAACTGAGCGGTGCCTTTACCATTACCCCCTAGAAGATTAATGCTTTAAAAAAAAAAAATCACGCCGTGCCCAATTTTGCAAGACTCCCTCTATATGCAAACTACACAATCATAATTATGTAAAACCAAAAAAAAAAAAAAAAGCTGCTTTTAATGGACGGTCTGGGGACGAGGCTCCAACTGTTGCATTTCCGGAGCGCACCCCGCGGTGGTTCCCGACGCGGCAAGAAGTCCCGGGGGCGGGGCGGGGCGGGGGCGGCCGCCTTACCGCGGCTCGCGGGCCCCCCTCGCGGGCCCCCCTCCCGCTCCCGCCCCCGCTCCCGCTCCCGCCCCCGCTCGCCGTGCGAGTCCCGCCAAGGGCGCCGCGCCGGGCGGGGACCACGGGGACCACGGGGACCGCGAGCCCGAGCCGCCCGCAGAGCACGTGCGGGAAGGGGGCGGGGGGCGGGGGGCGTGAGGGACGCCGCGGCACGCGCCGGCCGCCAGCTCGCAGGGCCGCGACCCGGAAGGCGGGTGTCGCGAGGCTGCCCTGCCCGCGGAGCCCGACGTCCCTGCGCCCCCGCCCCCGCCCCCCGCACGCGGGCGCTCACGCACGCGCACACTCACAACAAAGGGAGCCGGCGAGCCGCGTGCGTGCGTGCGGCGGCGGGGCGCGGGGCGGCGGGGCGCGGGCCGGCCCCCCCCTCAGGCCAGCGCCTCCTCAGGCCGGCGCCCTCCTCCTCCTCCTCCTCCTCCTCCTCCTCCTCCTCCTCCTCCCCCGCCCCCGCCCCGGGAGGCCTCAGCCCCTCCCGCCCCGAACCACCGCCGGGGAGGCCGCGTCCCGCTAAGGCTCCTCACGGTAAGACACGACTCGGGAACTCTTGCTTAGCCCTTCCGCCCGATGCTCCACACCGTACCTCACTCGTCCTAAGTTTTCCCCTGCCTTCCGGTTTTTGACCTATGTCCCCCCCAAAAACACGATCTCCCCCAAACCGCCTCTCCAATGTTACTCTTCAAGTTCACTCTTCTGGTATAAACAAGCTTCCTCACGAATTCCTTCCATGACTTCTCCCACTGACCTACTCAAAACCTCTCCACAATGAACTTTTACAGTTTACATCAGCTCCCACCAAACCGACTCCTGGCTCTCTCAAAACTGCATTTCGTGGCGTTCCCTCATTCCCTCCGAGCTGATGCTCTCCAACTTAACACACAAATTTGCCCCAAACTGCCCTCAAATTTTGTGAACCAATTCCAGAGAGGCTACTAGTCCCTGAAAAATCCATTTCCCAAGCATATACCCCCAATAACCTGACAGTGATCTTTCCAAACATTCTCTACCACGCCAGTTACCACTCCCAACTCAAGACTACCATTTCCATTTCCCCAAATTATAGAATCTAATCAAATTAACACTCTATATCATTAAATGTATCTACACACGCAGGCGTGGATGTGTTGACACACACATAAAGGCCCCTACAAAACATCAAGTGTGTAGTTCATCCTAATCTCTGGGATACCGGCTCTTGTCAAATTTACAAGGAAAACTCCTTGATGCCAACTAAGATTTTCAGGCATCCAACCTCTATCTTGTGAAGTCACTTAATCTGTGAAATTAATACAATTACCAGTAAAACCGTCTCTCTCCATTTCCACTACAATCATGCCCAATACCTTCCTTAAGATATCCATCATTCATCTAATCCGCGAACCCACTCAGATATTCAGAATATACTCTCACTCAGAGGCCAAGCTATGTCAGAGGCAGGTCCTGGTAAACCACTCCAGACCAAATCAGGCAGGTTACAGCAAAAACATGAAATGGTCAAAGTGCCCTCCCTGGACTCTCTTAGGCTTTTCAAAGTTCCTGGTCTCCATAGGTCCTTCATCATTAACTTTGGTGACTGACTAAATGTAGAAGGGATGGAGGGGGAGAGTGATGAATGACCTAGGACTAGATTCTGGAAGGAATCCTGAAGCAAAGCTGCACTTAGGTGGAACAGCAGTAACATGTATTTTGTGTCTTGTCATATTTGTCTCACTACCACTAAATATGCTCTCTCTGAAACGTGCGTAACATCAAAAACAGGGAGGCCCAGAAAGTATTCTTTGTTCAGAGGGTGAAAGCATGACTTAATCACATAAGGAATATAATACAAACGCAAAGAGTTTAAAGAATACAGCATTGGGCCAGTGAATGGTTTAAAATGTCAGCTGCCAGGACCACAGCAAGGCACTGGTGGAGAATCTCAAAAACCACAGTTGGGTCAGCACTGAGAGTCAAGCCTTTGAAAGTACAAGGGAAAAGTTGACAGACAACAAAGTGATAAAAATGAACACTACTGCAGAAGTGGACAAGCAAAAGTTTGAGAGCAAAGACAAAGCCAAAAAATAAAGAGCCTGGTCCAGGTCTTAAATACCATCAATGGAAGATGATGAAGGCTTCAAGCACTGGGATTTAAAAACAAATCAAAACAAAACAGTTTAACTATATTTTGTTTTTGGAATTGGCAATACAGCTCCTTTAAACATGTTCAATCAATAATAACTACAAACAAGCCAGGGAAGCATGTTTAGAACTGTACATCTGGGACTTAACTTCTATATAGGTAGTAAGTGAAATGAGAAAACACAACCAGCCTCCTAAGAACACTAAGAAATATATGGGAACTTTCCAAAATGCTTGGAAATGCGCTCCTTCCCACTCTCCCACACCAGCCTCGGCCCTCTCGCTGGCTGTAGAAAATGGTGAAAGAAACCACTTCCTATGATGTTGGGGGGGGGGGGGGTCAAACCCAATGCCACCCAGGAGGAATTGAAAAAGGCTTATAGGAAATTGGCCTTGAGTACTACCCTGATAAAGAATCCAAATGAAGGAGAGAAGTTAAAACAGATTTCTCAAGCTTATGAAGTGCTCTCTGATGCAAAGAAAAGGAGGAGAAGAGGCAATTAAAGAAGGTGGAGTTGGTACTGGTTTTGGCTCCCCCATGGAGATCTTTGATATGTTTTTTGGAGGAGGAGGAAGGATGCAGAGAGAAAGGAGAGAGAAAAATGTTGTATGTCAGCTCTCAGCAACCTTAGAAGATTTATATAATAGTGCAGCAAGAAAACTAGCTCTGCAAAAGAATGTGATTTGCGATAAATGCGAAGGCCAAGGTGGTAAGAAAGGAGCAGTCGAATGTTGTCCCAATTGCCAATGTACTGGCATGCAAGTAAGAATTCATCAGATAGGACCTGGAATGGTTCACCAAATTCAGTCTGTGTGCATGGAGTGCCATGGGGAACGGATCAGTCCTAAAGATAGATGTAAAAGCTGCGACAGAAGGAAGATAGTTCGAGAGAAGAATCTAGTAGAAGTGCATATTGACAAAGGCATGAAAGATGGCCAGAAGACAACATTCCATGGTGAGGGAGACCAAGAACGAGGACCGGAACCAGGAGATATTATCATTGTTTTAGGTCAAAAGGACCATGCTATTTTTACTCGACCAGGAGAAGATCTTTTCATGTGTATGGATATACAGCTGGTTGAAGCCCTGTGTGGCTTTCAAAAGCCATTATCTACTCTTGACAATCGTCATCAACTCTCATCCAGGTCAGATTGTCAAGCATGGGGATATCAAGCATGTGCTAAACAAAGGCATGCCAATTTATCGTAGGCCATATGAGAAGGGTTGCTTCTTAATCATCGAATTTAAGGTAAACTTCCCTGAGAACGGCTTTCTCTCTCCTGATAAACTTTCTTTGCTGGAAAAACTCCTACCTGAGAGGAAGGAAGTAGAAGAGACTGATGAAATGGACAAGTAGCACTGGTGGACTTCGATCCCAATCAGGAAAGATGGTGCCATTACAATGGGGAAGCATGAGGATGATGATCATCATCCTAGGGGTGGTGTTCAGTGTCAGATCTCTTAATGGGACCAGTGAAGAATAACACTGCTGCTGGCATTTTATATGCAGTAGTGAATGAGTGAAGGACTATAAGGATGCTGAAGTACTTTCTACAACCTGAGCTTCCTCAACTCCTAAAACCTTCAGCCGCACTTCAGCCACCCACACACATAAAAAAAGGAAAATAGAAAAAAAAAAAAAAAAAAGGAAAATAGGTCATCAATTGGAAGTGCAATACCTAGGATTATCATTCAGAGACCTTCTTTTTTGTTGTTTTTTAAACCACAACTACTTTATAGTTCTACACCTGCTCCTTATATCCTTTTGGCTTCCCTAGTCTCCCTTCACAATTTAAATCTGTCCATCAGCCATTTACTACTCCCTTTCAGAATATCATGACCTTCCATTACATTGACCATGCACCTCCCCAATGACAATCTTCACCATCTGTTTTCTTTACATCCGCACACTGGGTGTCAAGTGCTACCAGAAAGCTATGAAATCTTCCATGGCTGATTCATTCTAAATGTAATTCTCTATTTCATTGACTAATCCAAGTCATTTTCATATTTAAATCTTTAATCCCATCAAAAACTCAATCTCTTCCATAAAATTCCTTCAAATCACACCTTCTCCACCTGTAATCAAATCCTCTTTACAGCTTCTAAAATGCTGTATCTTCATCCATCTGTTACTTCTTGCCTCTAGTTTTGGAAAAAGAGCTGTTGTTCCTCCTTCTTAAAATAAACTTAATACAATTCCTACATTCAATGTTTCCATATTCTCCCAACCCACTCAGTCCTTTACCTCCATGCACTGTGGTCTCTGAACTGCTTTCCTGAAGACCAAAAAACAATTGTATGTACCAAATCATATGACCCACCACCCAAGTCCTTATCCCCTCTCTGGCAAGGACATGTGAACGACCTCTTTTGTTTTATGTCACTGTACCACAGTATTCTACTGTAGTCTCTCTAGTTGCTGCTTCTGTCTCCAAGAAGCACTGGTCCTCTACTTAGGCCAAATAGTGGATATTTTCCCCAAGTTCTGTCCGGTAGCTTTCTCTAATTCTCTCCCCCTTCAGCGTCTCATCCCTTAACATTGCTTCTACATTTTCATTCCTCATATGGATATCCTCCCTCAGCTCCCAAAAATAACCTTTAAACCATCCCCCTCTGCTACAACCTAATGTATTCCTTAGGAACTGGAATATGTGATGATTTCTTTTTACCTGTATTCTTCAATCATTGCTTCAATTAATACCTTAATTATTAGTCCAAATAACTTTATTGCCATTATGACGCTACCAAATCCAGAATTAGTGGTAGCTTCAATTACCTAACTCGAGGTACATATTCCCAAGTCTCTACTGGACCTCCTTCCTCAGTTGAATCCGGTATTTCTAACTCTGGCTAAGTCAGTCCCCTTGCATACTTCCACTGGTGCCTCACACACTGGTCATGTGTCTTAAAACCAAAGTAATTATTCTTCCCCACCAAAATAGTTCTGCTAACTGATCCAATAATTTTTATTAATGGCACTACCATCCTCAGTTACCCAAGAAAAGCCCCAAAATTTTCCTTCTCTTTCTCTTTTCCTCTAGTTCCCCAAAAGCCACTTGCCATCAAACCTTCAATTCTTTCTTCTATATATCTCATTTCTTTTATTCCCACTACCACCACCAAAACTTAGGTTTTCAACACTTCACACTTCTGTCATAGCCTTTTGACTTGTCTCCTAGTCACGAGGTTCTCTTCATTGCAAAAACAAAACATAACGAAACAGGTCACCACATATGTCTTCTTAAATCACCTCATTTCCGCATCAAAAATCATCAATGGTTCCCCAATGCAAAGTTAAAAATCCTTAGACTTCCAAAAAATAGAAACTAGCCAACTCTCCAATAATCGTGAAATGAATAAATACACTGTGATATGTTCATAATAGAATCCCACAGAGAAATGAAAAAGAATGAACTACTGCTATATGCATCATGGATGAATCTCACAGACATATGCTGAGCATAAGAAACCAGACACAGATGTATGATACCACTAATAAGAAATTGAAAAACAAAACTACTCTGTTGTGATAGAGATCAGAATAGTACAGCTGACCCTAAACAATGCAGAGGTTGGGGAGCCAACTTCTCCCCACAGTGGTCAAAAATTCAGGCGTAATTTTTGACTCCCAAAAACTTTGCCAATAGCCTACTGTCGACCAGAAGCCTTACTGATAACTATAGATTAATACATATTTTGCATGTTATATGTAATATATACTGCATTCTTATAATAAAGAGAAGAAAATATTAAGAAAATCATAAAGAAAATACAGTACTATGCTGTAATTATCAAAAAAATTCCAGGGCAGCTCTGGTGGCTTAGCGGTTTAGCGCCGCCTTCAGCCCAGGGCATGATCCTGGAGACCCAGGATCAAGTCCCACATCAGGCTCCCTGCATGGAGCCTGCTTCTCCCTCTGCCTGTGTTTCTGCCTCTCTGTCTGCCTGTCTCTCATGAATAAATAAATAAAATCTTAAAAAAAAAAAAAAAATTCCACTTGTAAGTAGACCTGTACAATTCAAACCCATGTTGTTCAAGGGTCACTATAGTTACTTTTCATTGAGCGGGACATCAACTTAGAAGTGACAAACGAGAGAGCCTTCCCAGGTGTTGGAAATGTTGAACTGGATGGCGGTTACATAAAGGTCTACCTACAAAAACTCACTGTCTTGTAACCTTAGGATTTCAGCACTTTATGTAAATAAGGTTGTAACTCAATAAATATTTAAAAACCCATTTAGACTAGATTGTGATGTTTCCTCTACTTTACAGCCTTATTTCCCTCCATTCATAACATGAACCCTAAATTCCAGCTCATCTAGACCACCAAACCCTAAAAGCATCCGCAACTTTTCTGTCACTCATTATCACACTCCCTCTTTTTGGAATACCAACCCTCACCACTTGCCTGCTATAATCCTTTAAGGCCTAAGCTACACACCAACTCCTCTCCAAAGTCGAACCTGCCATAGGTACTTCTGTCATGGACAGATGTGTACACATTTTTGTCCCTGGATAAACTCCTGAAGAAAATGATGTCATTTATAAACATATATCCTTCACAATGCCTACCATGGAACCTTGTGCACAGTATATACAAAAATATTCCCTGAAGAAATTATTGCAATCCCGCAAAAGCACCCTTCAATCTCACCCCTCCTTCTCAAACCAATCCATTACTGTCTCCATTTGCAAATCACTCCTCTGTTTACGTATTTAATCATTCAACAAATAATTGAGGACCTGCTATATGCAATAAACTTTAACTTCCCACTCAAACATCCCCCACTAACCTACCCCAACCTATATTCCATTTTCAGTTGCTGCCTTTTGAATCTTACCACAGCTCTAAATTTCCAGTCATCCTCCCCTCCGCTCACCGTCCAATCACATTCTCCCCCCTCATTTCTAGTCCTACTGCTATCAAACAAATTCAAGCCCTTAAGTTTCTCCAGTGGCCTCCTAACTGCGTTTCTCACCCCCCTCAATCTTACTATACCACCACACTGCCGCCAATCTCCCCTGTACAGTACAGCTATCATCAGATGAAGGTATTTAATATACAGGCTTTTATTCCATTCTCTACTCAAAAAAGTTGAGTAGCTATACGTTAATGATACATGAACGTACTTTAATCCTACGTTAGCATACTTTAATCCTCAAATCGTCACCATAACCCTTGCCAGAAGGTATAATAATTATCAATTTCTTGATGAGAAAGTGGAGTCTCAAAAGGAAGTAATTCTCTCCATAATAATAGCACAGGTAAAACAGAAGGGCCAAGACTACAACCTAGCCTGTTTGCTTACTAAGCACAACATCAGATCAAATACAAACTACTTGGCTTAGCTTCCAAGGCCATCCATTTCCTACCCAACCCCACTGACTCTTCCTACCTTTTATCATATTATGGCCTATTCACGAACTCTGTGTTCCAAGCTATAAGTTGTGATCAATTGTTTAGTCATGAAATCAGTGTGTGAGCGACAGCCACCTTTTTTTATTTTTTACTTTTTTGCCAAACAGAGCAGAATGGGAAACATACGCGTGCATCCAGCATGGTAAGGGATATGGTTATTGAAGCTTTTTGTTTTATACATACACATATTCATACATGCATTTTATTAGCTGAAGATGTGGATCATGGTAAAAAAAAAAAAAAAAAGTTAAACACTAACTCACTATTTCCCATAAATCCTTGGCTTTCTCACCTCTAAGTCTTTGTTTTTGCTAATCCCTCAGACTGGAATGCTCACTTTCCAGATATTTCTACCAGCCAGAATCCTATCCATCTCTTCAAAGACTAGCTAAAATACCACTTGCATGCCATTAAATGTAGTCCCAGGTTTTCCCCTAGTCAAATGTTTTTTCCTACCTTTTAACTTGAGTAACATCGTTTTCCTTCTATGTTGATCATAGTGGAGTTATTTGTGCACAAGTCCAGCTCCACTACTAGACTATAAATCCCAAAGGATTTATTCCTGACTACACTGAACAATGCTTTTACATATAGCAAATGTTCATTATCTGTTGACTGAACTCACCCCATCATTTTCTGAAAACTGTTACAAATCCACATCATAAATAAATTCTGCTACATTCTAAACTCCTGTTTATTCTTATCCTTCAAATTGTCTTACCATCTTCCTCCCAAAAATAACCATTTCAAGTAATCCTTTACACTTTCAATCTTCTTTGCTTTGCACTAAACATAAGCTATCATATATCAATAATCTTGTTCTTCTTTCATAATCATACTTTCCGTGGGATAACACCTTTCCTTCTCCATCTGGTTATCCTCCACTTTATTCCTAGTTTTCTAGCATTCATAATAATAGACCTTATATTTTTTAAACAGATTCTTCTTTCATTTTCTCTTCAACTAGACTTCCTCAATTATTTCAACTCATATTATAGCATACATTTATCTGTCAGCCCCATTAAATCCTTTGCAGAAAAAAGGCAGGTTATGAATAAATAAACTGAAACTATCAGAAACATAGATCATTTAGAGCTCCTGAATTATCTGATATTTTCTCATTCATTCAACAAGCATGTGTCTACTAGACATATGCCCTCAATTCTCTGACTATTCTATTCTGTAATTCAGAAAGCAGATTTGAGAAAAGCACGCAGGAAAATGCCAGGATAGCAGAGCCAAGTTGACTCATGCTCTTCACTCACAGAGACCAAGTAATTTGTGGGGTACAGGCTCATAAAAGGAAAAACTAAAAGTTACACTAGACATAGATGGAAACAGACCCCCTCCCTTCGTTGTTCCAGGGAGCTCAAAATCTACCCAGCAAAGGAGAATTTGAAGAGGAACAAACCAGTAGGAGTAGCTAAAATGAAATAGGCAGAAAGCATTTAGACAAAAATAGATCCAGACTCTAGGTTCATTCTAGGGCTGCAAGAGAAATTTGGAGCAATTTAGTTCCTCTCCTGAGATCCCTAAGGAATCCTTTCAGATATCTAGCTAAAGTATGGTACACTTAAATCCTTTCCCCAAACCTCAGCCAATATTCATTTCTCCATTCCCTGAACTCCTACAGCATTTACTGTCCATAAAACTCATTTGGGATCTTAACCATAAACCATCCTGTTCACAGTAATCAAAGTGTTTGTTAACAAATAAACCCAGAATTTATTTACATATTAAACTCAGTGAGACCCTCTGGGAGGTACCACTAGCCTATTTATTCACTCTAACCATCCAACCATCTGATGCACTTCACCAACATTTATTCGATGTTTGACTACCTACAAGTGAAACGAACACCACTGCTCAACATATTTCCAACTTCCTCTCAGAGTGTTTTCCAAAATCAGTTAAGTCAACCAAGAAAACCATTCCTATTTCTGTGACTAGCTGAATTTAAACCAAAACTATTCTTTATTCACTCTATTTGCTATTGATAGATCTTCAGCATTTTTTTTTTTTTTTTTTTTTTAGGACTTTAGTTATTTATTTGAGAGAGAGTGAATGAGAAAAGAGAGAACACAGGCCTGGAGAAAGGGAGAGGCAGAGGGAGGAGCAGACTCCCCACTGACCAGGAAGTCCCTGTGGGACTCCATTCCAGGGTCTGAGCTGAACCCACTGAGCCACCCAGGGTCCGATCTTCAGCATTTCTAAAAATCAAATCTTTCAGACTAAAAAGATTTGTCACCAATGAGACTATTCAGTGTAACATTATGCCTCCTATTATTTATAACTGTGCCGTTCTGAAGGGATAATGAACTCTGAGGGTAGGGACCATGTTTAACCCACCTTTACAAGTCCAGTCCCCCCACAACACACAACAGGCACTAAATAGATAAATTCATAGAAGGTGCTAGAGGCTCAGAAGGGAATTCAGAAAAAGTGATCCAAAAAAGTTCTGAATGCTACTAGTAAAAATGACTACCAAAATACATAAATTCTCCTCTGGAGGCATACTTTTGATTTGTTTTTTTTTTTTAAATCAACTTTTTGAAATCTTACACTATTACTAAATTACTTCATAACTGTCTTTCTCCGCCTAAAAGAATAAAAATACTATAAATTCCTTAAGGGAAGAAATTTCACCTAACAGTTTTTTATTATCATGCCAAAAATGAATTAAATCAGACATATTCTTAAAACAGCTAAGTCTCTAAGCAGTCATTTAGGTAAGAAAATCCAAATTAAACCAGTCACCAACTCCAGATCCAGATTTCAAATTTACTTCAGATTGGTGTGCCTGGGTGGCTCAGTCAGTTAAGTAAGTGTCCAACTCTTGATTTCCACTTAGGTCGTGATCTCAGGGTCATAAGACTGAGCCCTGTGTGAAGCCTGTTTAAGATTATCTCTGGGGCGTGGGCGCCTGGGTGGCTCAGTCAGTTAAGCATCTGCCTTCAGCTCAGGTCAAGATCCCAGGAGTCCAGGGCTCCCTGCTCAGTGGAGAGTCTGCTTCTGCTCCTCCCTCTACTCCCACATTCCTTCCTTCCCTCTCCCTCCCTCTCTCCCTCTCATCTCTCCCTCATCTTCCCCCCACCTCCTTCGCAGGTATGCACATGCATTCATTCTCTCTCTCAAATAAATAAATAAATAAATAAATAAATAAAATCTCTTTTTTTTTTAGAAAAAGATTCTCTCCCTTCCCTCCCCGCCATGCTCTCTCTCAAAAATAATAACAATAATAATAATTTACTCAGCTTAAACTAGCCTCAGATCAGACAAGAATCTTTGGTCCCACCCCTTCAATGTTTCAGCAGGATTTTTCCAGTCCCATTCTAATCCATTCTCTCTTCTTCCCTTAAATCTAAAGGCTTCAGCAGTCAGCTATCCCCTTTGTCCCTCACTCTCTCAAACACACAACACACACACAATTTCGTCTACAGTACTCCCATGGTACTTAGCAATTTGACACAGTCCCATTATTTTAACTAACAGTGAACACTACTTTCTATCAGTCATTCAACAGGTATTTAATATAAGCACTTAAAAATCAAACTGTTGTGAGTTTCCCCATAGATAAAAGAAAGTCTGGGCTCCAGGGTAGGTTAGTAGCCCTTTCAAAACAAGGAGAGAATAATTCCCATAAGCAAATACAAGATTTAGCAGTATATAATCTGCATGTGAATGCTGTTCTTATCCAAAGTAAGGATTCTCCAGAGGTGAGGTTACTTAAACAAGACTTCTGAAAAGGGGAGCAAGTTTTCTTTCTATTCTCCCCATCTGTCGACAGACTTATTTTGTTGGTGACGTTAAACCTCACACCTAAATTTCAAAAATCGGTATTTTATGAATCAACCCTAAAATATGAGCAGCATACTTTCTTCCACCATTATTCCCACCATATTAGTGACTTAAATATGCAAATTTCCTTGTAACTGCCACAAACCTCAGTCTCACCACTGTAATTTTAAATCTCTTTCACATCAACTATATCCAAATGTCCTCAGAATCCTTCACCCTTTCTTTAGCCTCCTACAAAATTATCACCACCTCCATCATACCCTGACCTTCATCCTCTTCCCCCTTTTATCACATTTCCCCATCCCTCCCTCCCTCCCTCCCTCCCTCCACAAAAAAGGAAACACATTATCCACACCAATTTATTCCTTCCTAAAAACTCCTGTAATAATTGCCACAGAAGCCTGGAAAGAACAATCAAGGGTCATTTTAATCCATTCCCAGATTCCCCACTCTAAAACTCTCCAGAAGACCGTCAAAGAACACTGCACAGTCGACCTGTAACTAATTCCAAGATGAACAACTATCATTGCCGAGCAACTCCTCCTCAGATCTGTAACCAGGAACCCTTATGCGGCAAAGATGTTGTTTCCCACAACCCAATGTTTCTTACAGGTCCATCCCTTAAACTTCACTTTACCTTCTCACCCAGTCTATTTCCAGTCAAATTTTAAATGCTCTCTCTTTAAGCACATTATCTAAAGATGTAAAGAGAGCTAATAAAAAAGGTAAAATAATAACCATCAAAGGCTTGAAAGGAGGAAAATGGGGATAACAACGCCAGCGACACAAATCCTTTCCATTCATAGAAGTCTTCTGACTCCACAATGTCATTTTGATCAATCGAGAAATAACAGTACACGCACATTACCCGCAGACCTGAGGAAAAGCATGATAAGAACTACAAAAATTAAGTAGTAGCCTCTGGAAAGTGGGACCACAATAGACGGGTGAGACAGGGGCTACTGCTTTTCATTATAAGCTCCCTCAGGACAATTTTACTTTTTAATTATGTATGTATATTATTTCATGCAATTTAAAAGGGAATAAAAATAATAATGACATGCTATACTTAAGTCTGTTAAACTTCAAACATTAAGTGATAATATACAGTGCAGGTGAGGGGAAAGAAAACAGACCCTCTCATTCTGTGATGACAATAAAAGTGGTTATATCCTACTATATAATATGCTGAAGCCCTTGAAGAGAGTAAACCTAAATGTACTGACAAAAGTTTTCCAAATAAAAAAAAAAAAATCTTGGATTATTTCCATTAAAATTTTTTTAATAAAAGCCCCTCTCATCTCTAATGCTACATTCTCAACCTCCTTTAGATACATTTGCTAAACAAACGAATCACTGAATTTTCCCATCCCTGTCCCAAATTTCTTTCCATCTTTCCCATTAGTCCCTCCACCCTCTATCTACTTCCAGAAAATGATTTTTTTCATACCACCTTCCCCTCAGTTGAATTAATATCACAGTGTAATGTGTGGTCTTTCTTAATAATAAAAAGTGAATGATTTTTCGGGTAGATCTTAAAAGAGTACGGGTCTAGCCTCTATTTGCCTCTTGAAAATCTGGTCTGGTGGAAGCTCAGCAAATCCAAGAGGCCCTGGTTCAGTTCCTGATGTGGAAATGCTAATACTCCCTGTAACCTGGCTCTAGAATCGTGCAGTCTCTTCAGGTTCCCCTAGACCTCGAGACAACCAGTCCTGACCTCCTTGCAACCCAAGACCCACACAGATATTCTAGATCCTCCACTCTGCAGGCTGATGCATTTTCCTGAACACCACAATGCCCGCCTCAGTGAGAGTACACATTCAGGAGCCGTGAATGGCAGAAGGTCTCCCACCGGCCTCGGAGTTAGGGAACCAATCCATTCGGACTAATCTGAGCTCCAAATGCAGCCTCCAAAGAAAGGCCACCGTGCACCGACCCCCCCCACCCCACCCCCCTCCTCCACCACCACCACCACCACCACCACCACCATTAATTACAAGCCTGGGTACTGCGACCCAGGGCGGATAATATGGCATCAGTTCTCCTGGACCAGATAAGCTGAAGAAGAAAACCGCCAAGTCAAGTAATTTCCATTCCAGCGTTCCCGTTCACCCGGCCTCTAGCAGATGACAATACTTCCAAATTCGCTAAAATCTAAACTCCTCGCTCAGGGAGGGAATCCCCTGCAGGCCAGGCGTCTCCTTACCGTCTGTTTCAGGAATTCTCCCGGTCACCGGCGGCGCAGGTCTGCGAGGTCCCAGACCAAGACCTACGGGCTCACGTCTGATGGTCAGTGACCCCCGAGCACTGCGGGGCCGCAACTTACCAGGTGTCACCTACGGGGGAGCCCCAACAGGTCCAGAGCTAGGCCGCCCTGGCCCGTCTGGGGACGTCCTGGGTCCCCGGGCCAACCTCTGTTAATCCCAGCACTACATCTGTCTACGCTATCAGGCACTCTCCGCATAGTCTCCGGCGCCGAGCACTTCCTCTGGCTTCAATCGCGGTCCTCTCTATGCGCGGAAACTCCTGGGGTCGCCTCCTTCCCTCGCCTCGCGAGCGCCTCGGCTCCTTGCAGGGCGGCAGGCCCGCCGCGGCCGCACAATGAGCGCCCCCGGGCTCCCCGGGGCACCGTCCGCGCCCGCCGCGGCCCGCGGCCCCCGCCCCCGCCCCCCGCGCCCCGCGCCCCGCGCCCCGGGGCACGCTCGGGCTGCACGGCCGCTGCGGCCTGCGGCGCGGAGGGCGCGGAGGGCGCTGCACCAGGCGCGGCGGCCCAGGCCGGCGGCGGCCCCCGGCCCTGCACACCCACGCCCGCAGCCTCGCGCCCCGGCCCGGCCGCCGCGCCGCCCCCCGCCGCCCCCGCCGCCGCCCGCCGCCCCCCGCCGCCCCGGGCCTGGCCGCCCCCCGCCGCGCCCCGCCGCCCCGGCCCGGCCGCCCCCTCCCCTCCCCTCCCCTTCCCCTCCCCTCCCTCCCCCGCCCGGGCCCGGGCCTCCAGGCCCAGCTTTACCGCGGGCGGCCGCCGAGTCGCGCGGTCCCCGCCTGCCAGCGGCCGCAGCTCCAGCCTTCCCCGCGGCCCGGAGAGGAGGGCGAGGGGGGAGGGGAGAGAACTTCGGCTGTGGCAGCTCCGGCGACGGCTCCCACCCCTGCGCCTTTCTCCTCTTCCTCCCCCTCCTCCTCCTCCTCCTCTTCCTCCTTCTCTTCCTCCTCCCAGAGCAGTCGAGACGCAGACATGCCGCGGCTAGAGCGCCGCCGCGGTCGCCGCCGCCGCCGCCCGCGCGGTGCATTGTGGGACGCCTCGCGCCCCGGCCGCGCTCGGCGCGGCGCCCGCCCTCGGCGGCCCTGGGGGCGGGGGGGACCCGGCGGGGAAGCCCCGGCGCCTGCGTGTCACTGCGCCCCAGCCGCGGGGCCGCCGGGCGGGCCGGGAGGGAAGGCGTCCGAGCGACCTCGGCCGGGCCGGGCCGCCTCCTCTCTCCGCTCTCACCTCCCGTCCCCCGGCCCACCTGCGCTCGTGGACCCCGCTCCGCAAACCGGCCAACGCCGTCGGGGCCCGCACCCCGGGAAGCAGGAGGTGAGAACCACCCGGCTCCTGGGCAGGTGCTGCGCAGGGCCCCGCAGGTGTGCATCCCCCCCGGCCCCCCCCCCCGCGCTTCACCTGGGCCCCCTCCCCCGGAGCTTCACCTGGAGCCCCCCCCCGCGCTTCACCTGGGCCCCCCCCCCGCGCTTCACCTGGGCCCCCTCCCCGGAGCTTCACCTGGAGCCCCCCCCGCGCTTCACCTGGGCCTCCCCCCGCGCTTCACCTGGGCCCCCTCCCCCGGAGCTTCACCTGGAGCCCCCCCCGCGCTTCACCTGGGCCCCCTCCCCCGGAGCTTCACCTGGAGCCCCCCCCGCGCTTCACCTGGGCCCCCCCCCCGCGCTTCACCTGGGCCCCCCCCGCGCTTCACCTGGGCCCCCTCCCCCGCGCTTCACCTGGACCCCCCCCGCGCTTCACTTGGGCCCCCCCGCGGCGCTTCACCTGGGCCCCCTCCCCCGCGCTTCACCTGGACCCCCCCCGCGCTTCACTTGGGCCCCCCCGCGGCGCTTCACCTGGGCCCCCTCCCCCGGAGCTTCACCTGGAGCGCCCCCCCCCCCCCGCGCTTCACCTGGGCCCCCCCGCGGCGCTTCACCTGGGCCCCCTCCCCCGGAGCTTCACCTGGAGCCCCCCCGCGCTTCACCTGGGCCCCCACCCTGGCGATTCACCTGCCCCCCCCCGCGCTTCACCTGGGCACCCCCGCGGCGCTTCACCTGGGCACCCCCCTGGCGATTCACCTGGGCCACACACACCCGCGCTTCACCTGGGCCACCTCCTCCCAGCTTCACCTGGGCCCCCTGGCGATTCACCTGGGGCCCCCCCAGCTTCACCTAGGGGCACCCCTCCCCCGCCCTCCCCCGGGGGCCGGCCAGGCAGACGGAGCTGCAATCGCACCGCCGCCCCTCCCCTGGGGGGTCCTTTAAGTGACCTCAGCCAAGCCGTGGCCCTCTCTGAGGACGCCCTCCTTCAGCTGAGGCTGAGCACCCGGCCTGAGCCGGGCCTGAGCTGCTCCGCTCGCCTCGCGGGGACGGCTCCAGCGGCTCCTCTCTGGTCCCCACCTCGGGCAAGGTGGACCAGGCCCGCCGCCTAGACCTTGAGGGATCCGGAGCCTCGGAAACTCACCACGGGACGAGGCGCCTTCCTCGCCGTCTCCTCCGAATCCCCCGAAGATGTGTTCAGCATCCCTCTGCGATCCGTAACCGTAAGGGAAAGGAAAGGGGTCACAGTGTCTGTGCGACCATTTCTGGAGTTCTCCTTCCCTCGTCCACGCCCACCTTCCCACCCCTTTGCCAACTGCACGTTCATTGGAATAGTGCTTTTTGGCGAAACTCCAAACTCCCGCATTCTGCGCTTGAGATGGCACTGAATTAGATTAGTGTCTGCAAGGTTAATGTTCCCCCAGGCCGAGCCTTAGTAAATCGGGAGTTTACAAACAGCGGAGGCCCCCGAGGTTCAGCCTAATTTAGACACAGGTAACTAAGAAGAGCACGGATAAGCCAGAGTTCCAGCATCAGCTCTCCATGTGATTTGTCCAGTCGAAAATACAAATTTTCATAAGATGATGGTGCATCTCGTGAATGCTAATTGCAACAAAGCAGTGACACAAGGTAAGGCAAGAGACAGTTATCTGGAGGACAGCCTTCTGGCAACTTCTAGCATCTGCAATGACATGGAATTCAGATGTTAGAATATAAAGCACCTCTGGCAGCAAAGAAACAGACTGAATATTAGGTAATAGGAAAACTAATAACTGAAAAAGTATTGAAGGCCTGGCAGTCCCACTCAGTGGGTTAAAATTGGTTAGTTTGCCGTGAGGAGTAGATCTAGTTCTCTGCTCAGCACCACAACAGAAACAATAGAGAAACAATTGCCTAACAAGGGCCGACTAAAGAGCACCATAGAGGTATGACATCAGGAGTGATGATGGGGGGACGCCTGGGTGGCAGTGGTTGAGCGTGTGTGCCTTCAGCCCAAGGCATGATCCCTGAGTTGTGGGATCAAGTCCCACATCAGGCTCCCTGCATGGAGCCTGCTTCTCCCTCTGCCTGTGTCTCTGCCTCTCTCTCTCTCTCCCTGTGTCTCTCATGAATAAATGAATAAAATCTTTAAACAAAAAAAAAAAAAGAGTGATAATGGGGACCAAGTTTATGGCTTTTCTAAGTCAAACTTCTGGAAATATTTCTCAGCCCCAATTTGCTTCTCCATGCCCCTCTAGCTCACCTCCCCAAATGCCAGTCTTAGGCATTCAGCCTCCTTCCTTTCCTTTTTTCCTTAAAGTTTGAAAATAATTACAGACTCGCAAGAAGTTGCAAAAATACTACACTCATATTTACCCTTTACCCAGCCTCCCCTAAAAGTGACATAAAGTTCAAATAAGATGTCAAAACCAGGGCAGCCCGGATGGCTCCGTAGTTTAGCACCGCCTTCAGCCCAGGGCGTGATCCTGGCGACCTGGGATGGAGTCCCACGCCGGACTCCCTGTGTGGGGCCTGCTTCTCCCTCTGCCTGTGTCTCTGCCTCTCTCTCTGTGTCTCTCATGAATAAATAAATAAAATCCTTTATTTAAAAAAATGTCAAAACCAGGAAATTGGTGATGGTATATTACCTCAAACTAGACCACAAAACTTACTTACCTTTTTTTCTTTAAGTCTGCATTTGTGTGTGTGTGTGTGTGTGTGTGTGTGTGAAGTCTTATTCCATGTATGGATTTGTGTAACCACCACTACAACCAAGAGCTAGAACTGTTCATCCCCACAAAAGAACTCCCACCTGCTACCTTCTTATATTCACAAATCCACCTCCCCTTCCATACCTCCTATTCCATCCCTGTCCCCTAGTAACTACTGTTTTTCATCTCTATAGCTTTGCTATTTCAAGAGTGTTATATAAATGGAACCACACAGTATATAACCTTTAAGTTTGATGTTTTTACCTAAACAGAATACCCTTGAGGACCAGCCAGACTGTTGCAGATAGCAAACATTCACTTCTTTCTATTGCAAACTAATACCCTATTGTATGTACCAGGGTTTGTTCATTCCCCAGGTGAGGTACAGTTGGGTTGTTTCCAGTTTTTTTGCCATTACAAATAAAACTGCTATGAACATTTGTGTACAGGTTTTTGTGTGAACTTAAGTTTTCATTTTCCTGGCATAAATGCCTTGAGAGTATGATCAGTGGGTCATGAGGTAAGTATGTATTTAATTTTTTAAGAAACTGTCACTATTTCCCAGAGTAGCTATATCATTTTACATCCCCACTAACGATGTATGAGAGATCCAGTTTCTCCCCCATCCTCACCAGTACTTTGTATTATCACCCTTTTTTGTTAACTGTTTTAACTGGTATATAGTTCTCTCTTCCCAAAACTGGCTCCTGAACAGGATGCCAGACATCTCTGTAACTCCTCCTTTCCTTGGTATGCTTTTTTTTTTTTTTTGGTATGCTTTTAAATAAGCATACAAGATCACAGGCCCTTTTTGTTGAAGGATTTCATCATGTATCGCTGTAAAGAAACACAACTCTTAAGGGTAAATTATATTTCTTGAAACACTTAAGTTTATATAGCTTATGTCTCTTTTGACACTCTTTTTGAGATAGCTCCAGGAAACCTCTGTTAAGTGGGCCTAGAAATGTCTTCTGGGAGATGTCCACATTAGACTAAGCTGCTCAGGACACAGTCCACAGGTAGCAAACTTCAATGCCCAACAAGCCAAGCAGGTAACATGAATAGATGACACAAGCCAGATGCAAAGACAATTGACATTGGAGGGACTATGAAGAGCCAGAGCTAATCTGAAGGGCACAGAAACAAACTACTCATTTCCAGCTGATGATTTCCAAGTGGGATGCGAAGATCAGAAAATGAAGAAAAATCAGGAATCTGAATTTTGGGGTGAACTCTCCCAAATATCGGTGTTGGCAACTAATTCCACTTTAAAACAGGGAAGCATGTCAGACAAAACAGGTCTGTGGGTCAGATTCAGCCTACAGCCAGCATTGTATCTTTTTTTTTTTTTAAAGATTTTATTTATTCATGAGAGACACAGAGAGAGAGAGAGAGGCAGAGACACAGGCAGAGGGAGAGGCAGGCTCCATGCAGGGAGCCCGGCGTGGGACTCGATCCTGGAACCCCAGGATCACACCCCGGGCCGAAGGCAGATGCCCAACCGCCGAGCCACCCAGGGATCCCCCACCAGCATTTTATCTTATCTGATGTGGACTAACCCAGAGAAGGCTGGCAGCACTGCCCTGACGGGGAATTCTGAGTGCCTCCCAGGGCCTCTTTCTGTTCCTCTGGTTCTGGAATGGCTTCTTTCAGCCTTGTGCCTCTGGCTTCTCTTGGAAAGGAATGTACCCTCTCTTGTCCCCAAAGACTTCACGAGGTCTTCAAAACCTTCTATACCAACCATCTTCCAAATTTCCTGGACTTCCCAGGCTCAGGAGTATGTGGAAGCACTATCTTCTCTACCCATGTGGTTGCCTGCGGCACAAGCTATTTGTGAAGTCTGTTTCTACCTAATGGGAAAACATGGGCTTCTTTTTTGCAATGCTCTAAATCCATAGCCTTGGGATCCCTGGGTGGCGCGGCAGTTTGGCGCCTGCCTTGGGCCCAGGGCGTGATCCTGGAGACCCGGGATCGAATCCCGCGTCGGGCTCCCGGTGCATGGAGCCTGCTTCTCTCTCTGCCTATGTCTCTGCCTCTCTTTCTCTCTCTCTCTCTCTCTCTCTGTGACTATCATAAATAAATTAAAATTTAAAAAAAATTAAATCCATAGCCTTGTCAGAGATTGGTCCAAAGGAGCCTGCCCCCCACCACCACCACCACCCCGCTACATCTTGTCATTCCTACTAGACCCAGGGAAACGGCTTTTCCTGTTCCCATGGACCATCTTTTCCTGAGACACCTCCCCGAGTTCCTGCTGCAGATCTGAAGGGCACTTCACATCATTGATATGTTCTAAAATTAATGACCAAGATAGGGAAACAAATTAAATGCTCATCAACAGATGAATAGGTAAAGAAAAGGTAGTGTGTATATATGCAATAGAATATTTATTCAGGCTTTAAAAGGAAGGAGATCCTACCATTTGTGACAACATGGATGAACCTAAAGGACATTGTACTAAATGAAATAAGGCAATCACAGAAAGACAGCTACTGCATGATCCCACCTACATCAGCTATCTAAAATAGGTCTCATTGAAAAAAAAATAAAAATAAAAAAAATAGTCTCATTGAAGCAGAGAATACAAAAGTGGTTGCCAGGGGCTGTGGGGCAGGGGAAATATGGACTTGGTATTCAATGGGTATAAAATTTCAGTATGCAAGACAAATAAGTTCTAGGGATCTGCTGTACAACATTGTGCCTGTAGTTAACAATAAGGTATTGTGCATTTCAGAATTTGTTTTCTTAACAAATCTCAAATGTTCGGGGAGGAGGGTGGGGGGTGGGAGTGAATGGGTGACGGGCACTGGGTGTTATTCTGTATGTTAGTAAATTGAACACCAATAAAAAATAAATTAAAAAAAAAACATACTATTGAACAATTCAGAAAAAAAAAAATCTCAAATGTTCTTACTGAAAAAAAAAAAGAGAGAGACAAATAGACAAGGAAACTCTGAGAGGTGTTGGATATGTCTACTCTCTTGAATGTGGTCATGGCACCGGGGTTTGCATGTGTCCAAACCCAGCAAATTGCACTCATCAAATATGTGCAGTTCTCTGAATATTAATCACACTTCAACAAAGCTGTTAAAAAAAACATTTAAAAAACATCATGAATGGCCTACTCTCTCCTACTTAGGATATATAGTTTAGGTGGTAAATCCCTCCACCTCCCTGGAGCATCTGAGTACTGAGTGATGCTAATTTTCATCAGCTGGGAAATAACTATAGTTTTCAGGGATTCAAGGGAAGACATGAGTGAAAAGTCAAGATGCAAAGGAACACAAGAATGAATGAAAAGAAGGCCATAGGGGCGCCTGAGTGGCTCAGTGGTTGAGCGTCTGCCTTCGGCTCAGAGCATGATCCCAGGATCCAGGATCGAGTCCCACATCAGGCTCCCTGCATGGAACCTGCTTCTCCCTCTGCCTATGTCTCTGCCTCTCTCTCCGTGTGTCTTTCATGAATAAATAAATAAAATCTTTAAAAAGAAAAGAAAAGAAGGCCTTGTAACAGAATCATATTGGCAGGAAAGGAAAACATAAAGTCAAACATTATGAGGATAATATCCTATTAGGACCTGGTGGTTAAATCCACAGCTGCAACTAACCCCTCCTGGATTTGAATCCTACCTCTACCATTTACTAGCTTTGCAACCTTAGCAACTTTACTTCTCTGGGCTGTCAAGTGCCCCATCTAGAAAATGGGACTAATAATAGTACCTTCGTCTTAGAGTTGTTAAGAATAGCAAGTATTAATACATGTTTTAGAACAATTTCTGGCGCAGAGTTGAATGTTCTGTATTTTTTCGGATACAGATGGTCCCTGACTTCCAATCACTTGGTTTACGATTTTTCGACCTAATGGTAGTACAAAGGCAATATGTATGCCAGACTTCAAATTGTGCAGTTTGACCTTCTCCCGGGCTAGCAGTGTACAGTGTGATGCTCTCGTGATGCTGGACAGCGGCTCCCGGTCAACCACAAGACCAGGAGAGTAAGCAGCAGGTATGCTTACAACAATTCTGCACCAGGTGACCATTCTGTTTTTCACTTTCCCTACAGTATTCAATAAATTACATGAGATATTCAACATCTTATTATAAAAAAGGCTGTTGTGCTAAACGGTTTTGCCCAACTGTAGACTAATGGAAGTGTTCCAAGCACGTTTAAGGGAGGCTAAGCTACGACGTTCAGTGGATTGGGTGCATTAAACGCAAGTTTCGATTTATAGTATTTTCAACTTACAAAGGGTGTATCAGGACCTAATCCCATCATAAACTGAGGAAGATCAGCGTTATTATTCCTGTTCTTGTCCTTGTTATTGTCACTGCTAAAAGGGACACAAGTATGGTGCTGAACCAAATTTCCTAAAAATAAAATTTAATAGGGAAAAAAAGTCAGTTCCGCAAGTGGATTGAGGCAAGGGAAAAGAGAAACTATACAAGTACTCCCTCAAAGATTATTTCCATGGAGAAGTATTTTACAGAATGTTTAGCATGGGGAATAAAAACGTTATATGATAGCTAGATGGAGCTAGGAAAAAAACTAAGCAATTAAGCTGCAGAGAAAATATGTAACATTATTCAAAGAATTTATTTCTGAGCATAATCTTTGCCTGAATAATTTTATTTATAAGGCTGATGAAATTGGTCTATTGTGAAGATGCTTGCTATTTTCTACTCAGAAAATACCAATAAATTAAGTTCCTACCTCTTCTCTCTCAAAGTTCAAGCAGAATGAAGAAAAATTAACTACTCATATATATTAAAGCTGTGGGTTTTATAAAAAAGAAAGAATGGCAATTGGAAAGTTTTATTATTCTAGAGCTTTCAAAGATTTCATACATTTGCTGACTGCCAGAGTAGTGCAATATAACGCCCAGATGAATTTTTCTTTTTTATTTTTACTATTTTCTTATCATTTATTTTTATTTTTTTAAAAGATTTTATTTATTTATTCATGATAGACATAGAGGGAGAGAGAGGCAGAGACACGGGCAGAAGGAGAAGCAGGCTCCATGCAGGGAGCCCGATGTGGGACTTGATCCCGGGACTCCAGGATTGCGCCCTGGGCCAAAGGCAGGCACTAAACCGCTGAGCCACCCAGGGATCCCCTATTTTCTTATCATTTAAATTAAAAAAACATGTCACAGGGATCCTTGGGTGGCTCAGCGGTTTAGCGCCTGCCTTCAGCCCAGGGCATGATCCTGGAGTCCCAGGATCGAGTCCTGCATGGAGCCTGCTTTTCCCTCTGCCTTGTGTCTCTGCCTCTCTCTCTGTGTCTCTCATGCATAATAAAAAATCATAAATAAATAATAAAAAGCATGTCAGAATTTTGGACTTCCCAGAAAATATTAAAACTACCCTGTCCACTGGAAGGCCTGTGCAATAGAGTGTAGACATTTTCATGTGCTACACTGAACACCTAATACTGTAAACATACTATAATGATAATGTCTCACATGGAAAAAGAGAAAATGCTGGGGTAGCAGTAAGCCATAGCTTTTTAAAATGTTTTTAGTTAAGCTTTGAGGAGAAAAAAGACTTTTCCCCTAAAGTATCATGTATGAACCTACAACACCCTGATCACTTTCTCTCCTTCTGGACTATATGGATAACCTGGATCACCTCTTAGAACTGGTCCTAGGGGCACCTGGGCAGCTCAGTCGGTTGAGCATCCAACTCTTGGTTTTGACTCAGGTCCTGGTCTCAGTGTCATGAGATGCAGCCGGGGTCCTTGCTCAGCTCAGAACCTGCTTGAGACTCTTTCCTTCTCCCTCTCCACTGCCTCCTACTCCTCCCCCCTGCTCAAGTACACACACAGGCTCCCTCCCTCTCTCCCTCTCTTGCTCTCAAATAAATATATAAAATCTTAAAAAAAAAAAAAAAAAAAAACTGGTCTTAAACTTTAGCTGCAGTGGCTGCACTGCTACGTGTGTATACATAGGACATTGCACATTGCACATACCCTTGGATCACCACAGTTTGGCCCCCCTCCCAGCTCCCGCTGTATAGTATGACTAGTTAGCAAGTTGGTGACCTACACAAAAGGAGACACAGCCATTTAATCTCTTGCCAGACATCACCCTCTTAGTGCAATGCTGAACAGGTCTCTCTAAAGAGCTCTTGCTACCTCTGCAGCCAGTCAACTTAATAGTTTGCTTTTTTTTCCCCCTGGGTTTTTGTTTTCCTTTCTTTTCTTTCTAAATGAGGTGTGAAAAAGCTCTAGGTTCAGTTGAAGTTCCTGATGAAGAAACACACCTGAGATTTTTTTTTCAGTGATAAAATCTGCATATTTGTATTTCAAACAATGTTGCCAAAACTTGATGTAAATTCCCTTTTCCTTTTTTCAGCTTAATGAATTCAGCCTAAATCTTTATAACGTGTTCCATGTCTTAAGAATATATGTACATTAACAAACAAACAAACAAACAAACCTGGGCACCTGAGTGGCTCAGTCAGTTAAGCGTCTGTCTTTGGCCCTGGTCCTGATCTCAGGGTCCTGAGATGGAGCCCCACATCAGGTTGCAGCTCAGTGGGGAGCCTGCTTCTCCCCCTCTGCCCTTCCGCCCAGCTCGTGCTCTGTCTCTCAAATAAATAAATAAATTCTTTTAAAAAAAACCAAAAACCTACCCTGTTGCTAAACAATTGTGGACATAACACAGAGAAAGTTTGTTTCCCAAAAAGTGACCATTTTCCTAGCTACCGATGTTCACTATAAACATTTATTACAAACCCACGTATGTGCAAGGCTCAACAAAAGAGGTAAAAAAGGTACAGGGTTACCCTAAAGTTCATCAGCTCTGAGGTAACTATGGTTTGAAGGGATTCAGAGGAAGAAATGAGTGAAGGTCAAGATGCACAAAAGCACAAGAATGAAGTTCTCGGGGGGAAGCTGTGTCACCCTTTCTTTTTTTTTATTTTTTATTTTTTTTTTATTTTATTTATGATAGTCACAGTGAGAGAGAGAGAGAGATAGATACAGGCAGAGGGAGAAGCAGGCTCCATGCACCGGGAGCCCGACGTGGGATTCGATCCCGGGTCTCTAGGATCGTGCCCTGGGCCAAAGGCAGGCGCTAAACCGCTGCGCCACCCAGGGATCCCTGTGTCACCCTTTCTTTGATAGCGATAATTGATGTTGCATAAAGTCAACCATTTTACACTTTCCTGAAGAAAATTATATAGCTATGTAAGCTTCATTCTTCCCTTATGAAAAAGAGGGGAAGGGAGGAGCTCAGAAATCAGCCGATTTGGGCTTTAGTTTTGTTCCTAAGAAAATGTTTCAATGTCACAGCTAAAGTCATTACCCGTTTAGCCTCAGACCCGCTGCCATCTGACTCTGCACGTGTGCCCCGCAGACCTCTAGCAAGGATGGCTCTGGCATCCAAAATCCTGGAGTCCAGGGGGATCCCTGGGTGGCTCAGAGGTTTGGCGCCTGCCTGAGGCCCAGGGCGTGATCCTGCAGTCCCAGGATCGAGTCCCACATCAGGCTCCCTGCATGGAACCTGCTTCTCCCTCTGCCTGTGTCTCTGGCTCTCTCTCTCTCTATGTCTATCGTGAATAAATAAAATAAAATCTTAAAAAAAAAATCCTGGAGTCCAAAGGGAGGGCTCCCAGTCAGCATGGAGCTGGTAATATTTGGGGCATTTTGTTTCAAAGGCCAGAGAAGTGTGCAGCGTATTGGGAAAGTTTTCTTTTTTTTTTTTTTCTTTCTAATGTTTTGGTTGTTTACAAAATTAAACATCAGTTATTTGGAATTTCCATTTATACCAAATATCACAGTCCCCGAGATGCCAGGTAGTAGAGCTATTACAGAAAAGAAATAGTTGGGATGCCTGGGTGTCTTATTTGGTTAGGTGTCTGCCTTCAGCTCAGGTCATACTCTCAGGGTCCTGGAATCAAGCCCTACATCGAGCCCCACATCAACCCAACATCTTCAAGCTCCTTCCTCAGTAGGGAGTCTGCTTCTCCCTCTCCCTCTGCTCCTCCCCCTGTTCATGTGCGCCTCTCTCTCTCTATCTCAAATAAATAAATAAAATCCTTTAAAAAAAAAAAAAGAAAAGAAAAAAGAAAAGAAAAGGCAGCCCAGGTGGCTCAGCAGTTTAGCGCCGCCTTCAGCCCAGGGCGTGATCCTGGAGACCCAGGATCGAGTCCCATGTCGGGCTCCCTGCATGGAGCCTGCTTCTCCCTCCTCCTGTGCTTCTGCCTCTCTCTCTCTCTCTCTCTCTCTCTCTCATAAATAAATAAAATCTTTAACAGAAAAAAAAAACTGCACGTTATACCAACTCTCTTCTATGCAAGACCTACATTAGGACCTGTTCTGGTGACTGAAAGAAATCCAAAGGGGATTTTCGCTTTTACCAAAAAAGGCAAAAAGTGAAAAGAGAGTTCAGGGCTCGTTCTGCAGCGAGCTGTCACCCGGCAGCACGCACCCTTGGCCCCTCAGCCTCCTTCCCTGGGGACTACACCCAACATCTCAGCATCCAGCTGCACAGCTCTGAACTGTGTCTGTGACCACCTGTGCTTTCTCTCGACTTATTCTGTGCATCCGTTAGCAAGATGTGTCCCTAAGATTTCAGAAAGGCCTAAGAGAAGTCATTTTTGGGGGGGTCTGATAATGCTCAAAACTTTTTTCATATACATTTGTGGCAATTGCTTCCTTGCTTTATACCGTTTCAGCTTACAAGTTTTCGAAGGAATGCTCTACTTCCAGATACTGGGGGGAAGAACTGGGCATAATAAAATAACATTAAATGTACTGAAAACACGCATGGGGTATGGATTTTAATATTAATTCAAATATTTGATATTGATCTTATAGCTACTTCACACTGAGTAAGAGAAAGCATGCCCAGATCTGTCTCCCCTCTGTGCTGTAGCTTTCCCTACAAACCCCGTCCTCTGTCACCAGAGGGACCAAAAGTCTCTTAGGCCACAGACAAACATTTTACCTCATTTATGACCTCTTCCTGGGCAGAGAAGAGAGAACAATGTCATGTGAAGCAAAGACATTAGAATTTGAGCCTACCTGTCTCAAATAGCAAAACCAAAGGTAATGTCCCCAGGGCGAGGAACAACCCTCACTGCTGTCACTCAACTATGTTTTCTGAATGGCTGGTATGTGTCAGACTACGTGCTGAGTGTTAGTGACATTCGTTTCCTTGAGAAATTTGTGTATTTGTTTTCCTATTCATTAACCAAATTAATACTGCTTGTCTGGTACCAGACACTTAATACCCGAAGTGCCATGGTAACTACAACACTCCCCCTCCCCAACAGGAGCCGGCAGTCTTCGGTGGGAGCACAAGATATGAAGACGACACTTGCTTCAGGGGGATGCACTCTGAGCCAGGGAAAAGCAGGGGATCCCAGACCCAGCTTCTCGATGGCTTCTCCCAGGTGACATTCATGCTGGACCTGAAAGGAGGTGACTTGGGGGTTCTGGTGGAGTTCTGGACCAAAAAGGACCAAAAGGAAGCAGAATGCAGTAGAGTCCTAGAGCCAGAGAGCTCAGTGCAATAACTGGGACCTGCCAGTTATTCAGAATGAATGAGCGCAGGAAGTGGTAAAGAGAGACAGAGAGAAAGAAGGGGAGACTGGGCTGGTGGAAAGCACCAGAAAGCACCACAGTGGCTCACAGGCCCAGCAGAAGCATCTAACCTTTGTCCTGAGAGCAGGTTTCCCCCAAAGCACGGCTGGGGTGGCAAGGAAGAGGAGTGTAGGCGGTACACAAGCCAACACTTTTTGTTGATGTTGTTGTTGGTAGTTAGTAGATTTAATATGCATTTGAAAAATATATGACTCATGCATCTGACATATCACTTCTCTTAGATTATTGCTTAAGGTGAGGCTGAGTGACAAGAATGATTCAATTCATAGGCAAAATATTAAATATGATCTATTAGAGTTGGTACATGAATAATCATAAATGACTGATGTTGGGGAAAACAGCCTAAGACCAAGAGAGTTCCAGGGGAAGATTTCATGCAGGGAAGCAACCTGAGCCGACTTCCGAGTTGGAAGGAAGACTCTGGCTGTAGAGAATGCTAGAGTAGCATTTGTCAAACCTCCACTTACAGTCCAGACTCTGAAACCAAGTTTAAAGCTGTAACTGGCAGGGAGTTTCTCAGTGAAATATAATGGGATCGAATAAATAATATCACACAATATCACATATAACACGACACACACGGATACACATACTCGCAGTGGTGTGTTCATTTGTTCATTCACTCAAGTACTTTGCACAGAGCATATACCATACGCGAGGCACATAGAATCCAGCTGCTGAACACGATAGCGTCCTTGGGCTCACAGGGTTGACACATTGGTGAAGCGAGGACACAATGAGACGGCAACCAAATACATACATAAGACAATATTCTTTTTGCAGGAAATTTTTTTAAAGATTTTATTTATTTGAGAGAGAGAGAACAAATGGATGAGGAGCAGAGACAGAAGCAGACTTCTTGCTGAGCAGGGAGCCTGATGCATTACAGGCCTCAATCCCAGGACCCCAGGATTATGACCTGAGCCAAAGGCAGACACTTAACCAACTGAGCCACCCAGGCCCCCCTGGTGTGCAGGAAATTTCTACATACAAAAGACAATTTAAAAGATGGTATGCTTTTGGTTTTTTTAATTGAATTTTTTAAATTTAATTTAAATTCAATTTATTAACATATAGTGTATTACTAGTTTCAGAGGTAGAGTTCAGTGATTCATCAGTTGTGTATAACACCCAGTGCTGGGATCCCTGGGTGGCGCAGCGGTTTAGCACCTGCCTTTGGCCCAGGGCACGATCCTGGAGACCCGGGATGGAGTCCCACGTCGGGCTCCCGGTGCATGGAGCCTGCTTCTCCCTCTGCCTATGTCTCTGCCCCTCTCTCTCTCTCTCTCTCTGTATCATAAATAAATAAAAAATTAAAAAAAAATAACACCCAGTGCTTATTCCATCAAGTCTCCTCCTTAATGCCCATCACCCAGTTACTCCACCTTCCCACCCACCTCCCCTCCAGCAACCCTCAGTTGGTTTCCTGGCTAGGAGTCAAAGATGGTAAGATTTTAAAGGCAGTAAATCCAAGAGAGGAATGTCAGCTCCACATAGGGTGTTTCTCACTCTGTGTCTCAAGATTAGAAATAGTGCCCAGAACATAATAGCTGCTCAAATATATCAGTGGAATGAATGAATGAGAGATTTTGTTGGTTCAACTTAAGGAGTAACAATAGAAATTAAGAGAAATAGGGATCCCTGGGTGGCGCAGCGGTTTGGCGCCTGCCTTTGGCCCAGGGCGCGATCCTGGAGACCCGGGATCGAATCCCACATCAGGCTCCCGGTGCATGGAGCCTGCTTCTCCCTCTGCCTATGTCTCTGCCTCTCTCTCTCTCTCTCTCTCTGTGACTATCATAAATAAATAAAAAAAAAAAAATTAAAAAAAAAAAGAAATTAAGAGAAATAGATGGGTTCAGGGCACTAGGGTAGCTCAGTTGGTTAAACATCTAACTCTTGATTTCAGCTCAGGTCATGATCTCACGGTCGTGTGATCAAGCCTGGCATCTGGCTCCACGCTCAGCAGGGAGTCTGCTTGAGATATTCCCTCTCTCTCTCTCCCTCTACCCCTCTCCCTGTTCATGTACTCACTCTTGCTCTCTCTCACTCTCTCAAGTAAATAAAACTTTAAAAGAAGAAATATATGGGCTCAAGGATATATTTAAGAGATAAAATATTTAAGAGATAAAAATATTTAAGAGATAAAATACACAGGGCTTAGTGTGCAAAATAGATTTAGGGGCTGAGAGACAAAAAGAAGAGGAACTGGCCTATTCTAGACATAGTAACCAGAGTGATCATGGGATTTCTCCACTTAAACCCTCCCACGGCTCCCCACTGTCCTCAGAGTAAAACCCAAAACTTTACAATGGCAATCAGGCTATACGTGATCTGACTTGGGTACCTCCCTGACCTCATCTCTAATCATCTCCCCCTCGTTCTCTCTGTTCCAGCCGCACTGGCCAACTTGCTGTTTCTCAAACCCCCTGGACAAGGCTTTGAACTTGCTATCCTCTCTTCTTGAAATGCTATTTTCCCAAATATTCATATAACACAGTCCTCGTCCTTGGAGGTGTCTCCTTCTTCATAAGATCTATTTCTGACCGCCCCCTCTAATACCACAATTCACTCTCCATGGCATTCCTTGGTCCACCTGCTCAGTTCCCCCAACAGCATTTATTGTGATACATATCTCACTCTAACACGGTATATAATTTATTTATTATCTTCATTGTCTGTTTCCCCACAAGACTGTAAACTCTCCTAAAGCCTGTAACACTGCTTGGCACATTGCAGGTGCCCCATAAAATGTTTATTAAATAAAGAAATGAAAGATGACGCTTAGTTTTCTGGTTTGAGTAACCGGGTGGATGGTGACTCACTGAGGCAGGAAACACAGGAAGATGAGGGATTTAGTGGGAAAAAGCAGTTCAGTTTGGGACATGCTGCCTCTAAGTGTCTTTGAGACCAACACCCAGGTGGGAATGACGTTTAGGCAGTTGCATTTATGGGCCTGGCGCTAAAAAGAGGGTCACTGGAATATAAATTCGAGGGTCTCTGGATTACAGATGGCATGTGAATGAGTGTCACTGGCAAGAAAATGTATGTAGAGAAGAGAAGAACTTTGAGAAAAAGTAGGAAGGGAGAGAGACAGCATGGTCGGGAGAACCCGTGAAACAGAGAGAAAGAAGAAACAGGGAATGAGGAGGAAAAACAGGAGTTGTGAAAGTCCGTGGGAAACTCCTTCTAAGAAGGAAGTTATATTAGTTTTCTGCAGCTGAGGAACCATTACCCCAAAACTTAGTGGCTTCAAACAATGCACCTCTAATATCTCACTCTTTCTGTAGGTCACGTGTCCATGTACCACTTAGCTGGGTCCTCCGTTTTAGGGTATCCTACAAGGCCACAATCAGGGTGTTAGCCAAGGCTGTCGTCTCATCTGAAGGGCTGACTGGAAAGGGACCCCCTTCAAACTGTTAGCAAACTGTTCCTATTATTGGCAGGATTCAGCTTTCTGAGAGCCGTTTGGACAAGGGCTCCTCAACTATCTCATCCTTCTCAACTATCTCACAACCCAGGAGCTTGCTTCAACAGAGCAAATGCTCAAGAAGACTCGGGAAAAGTATAAGCAAGTCTTTCATAACTTAACCTCGAAAGTGCCACGTCATCCCATCTCACTTTTGTCTTACTCTCTTCATTAGAACAAAGTTCCCAGGCTCAGCCCACACACCAGGGAAGGGGATTACAAAAGGGAGTGAATACTAGGAGGTGGAGATCACTGGGATCCATTTTCCAAACTGCCTCCTGCAGAAGATATGTCAGCAGTGTTAGGTGTCGAAGAGTAATCAAGTATCCAAGGGATCTGGCAATGAGGGGAAGCCATTTGTTATTTTACAGAGAGCTAGCTTACAGTCCCGTAAGCCAAGGCCAGATCATAATATACTGAGGAATGAATCTGAATAGAAGAAGTAGAGACAGCAATCTGAAACAATTCTTTCAAGATGCTTAGATATGAAGAAAAGGATAGAGATAGGGTGGCAAAAGGAAGGAATGATGGGTTTTTTTTAAAAAAAATTGAAAGAGATTTAAACGTGTTTAAATGTTATTGGGTAGTCATGAATAGAATGGAAGAGATTGTGGTCAGTCAGAGACAAATCACTCAGACAGTTCAATAACGAGTAGAGAAGACCAGTAGTGAGTCTAAGAGAAGATGATGAGGGCCTAGATAATCGCCTTTTATCAAGCCCGTGCTGTGCTGTCCAGGCTTATTGTACTATCTCTATTATCTCACTTAATTCAACTCTCAAAGGTAAGACCTTTATCACCATTGTATAGATCAAGAAACAGGCCTAGAGAAACTAACTCACCCAAGGTCACATAGTAAATAAGAGGAGTAAAATTTTAAATCAACCTGTAAGCCAGTGGCTCTCAAAGTGCAGCCCCAGACAAGCAGCGACAGCTAACAGGAACTTATTAAAAATGCAAATGATCAAGTCCCACCCCAGACCAAGTGAATCCGAAACTCGAAACTCGAGGGGTAGAGACCAGTGACTTGTGTTTTAACATGCTCCAGAGAACTCTGAAGTCTGAGCAGCACTGCTCCAGGTACTACTACCTCTCAAGGCCCAAACTAGGGCGGGTGAGAGAATTAGTCAGGAAGTTAAGGGAGAGTATCAAGGTAAAGAAACCCAGGATGCCTTCTAGGTTTCTAGCTTAGATGACTGACAGAGAAATTACCAGAAGAGGGAGGAGGTCTGGTAGAGAAAGATGGTGAATTTAGTTTTGGACAAGCTGATTCTGAAGTTCCTGTAGCCACAGGTGGAGCTATCTAGCAGACAAATAAATATATGTGTCAAGTGGTTGAAAGACAGGCCATGACAGACAGGCCTGCCCCTAATATTTGCAGGGCCTGGGACAAGAGTAGAAGTTACCATACAGGCATACGAGCATCTAAATATTTAAAAGTTGTAAGTCAAACTAACTTATTGTTAAAATATTTGGTCTCTTGGGATCCCTGGGTGGCGCAGCGGTTTAGCGCCTGCCTTTGGCCCAGGGTGCGATCCTGGAGATCTGGGATCGAATCCCACGTCGGGCTCCCTGCATGGAGCCTGCTTCTCCCTCTGCCTGTGTCTCTGCCTCTCTCTCTCTCTCTCTCTCTCTCTCTCGCTGTGTGCCTATCATAAATAAATAAAATTTTTAAAAAAATAAAAAATAAAATAAAATATTTGGTCTCCTTTTACCCTGACCCACATATCTTCATGATGACAAAAACTGTTAAATCATGCATAAATCAATGGCTTTTATATGACTGAACGTTGGCAAAATGGCCAGGACACCATGAGAGTTCTCTTGATCGGTTGGCAGTTAGGATAAGTCATAATAAAATATATACATAATTCATGAATTGCTGTTTATTTCCTCCGTGAAATTTATTTATTTATTTATTTATTTTTAAATTTATTTTTTCATGTCTTCATTTCAGCAAAATTTTCAATAATGTTATAATGAGGTTTTTCACATAATTTGTGTGCAATTGATAGTGTGATTCAAAAAGTTAAAAAAAATAAATGTAATAATATTCAAAGTACCCAAAATTTTAAATAAGTTGTCATTAAAAATGTAAATCAAAGAAATAGTAGTCTTTAAATATCATCCTTCATATAAGTTTCTCAAAGTTCTTTTCTTCAAAACTATTCAAAACTATTAAAATTAAAAAGCAAAATACAAATTATAATTATTATCAACCATTTAAGTCAAAACTACTGGAAGTTGAAAGTTTTAATTTTCTGACAATTTAAGTCTTACTGAATATTTTTATCAAGATAGACTTATTACCAATTCCAGCAATGTTCATTTTTTAGTTATCTTCTGCTGCATAACAAAGCACCTCAAAACTTAGTGGCTAAAAATAATCTCTTAATTTCTCATCATTCTGTGGATTGGCTGACTGGTTCTTCTTTTAGTCTCTCTTAGGGTGGCTCAGCTGGAGCTGGGGGGTCTAGGATGATCTCATTCACATCTGTGAGGCCTTTGCGGGAATGGCTAGGAGGCTGGGACATCTCTCTCTACATGGTTTCTCATCATTCCATAGTCTGAGTGTGCCTTTCTTATATGATGATCGGATCCCAACAGGAAAGCAGAAGTTGCTAGATCTAAGGCCCTGTCCCCAAACCGACACAGTCTCTTCTGCCCTGTTCTACTGGTCAAAGCAAATCATAAGGTCATCCCAGATTCAAGTGGAGAGAAACAGACTTCTCTCTCTCTCTCTTTTTTTTTTATATTTTATTTATTTATTTATTTATTTACTTATTTATTTATTTATGAGAGAGCACGAAGGAGAGGAAGAAGCAGACTCTGTGCTGAAAATAAGTCAATCAGAGAAAGACAATTATATGATCATATGATCTCACTCATATGTGGACTTTAAGCAACAAAACAGAAGATCATAGGGGAAGAGAGGAAAAAATGAAACAAGATGAAATCAGAGGGAGAAAAACCATAAGAGATTCTTAATCATAGGAAACAGACTGAGGGTCCCTGGGGGGGAGGTGGGGGTGGGGTGGGGCAACTTGGTGGTGGACAGCAAGGAGGGCACCTGGTGTGATGAGCACTGGGTATTATATGCAACTGATGAACCACTGACCTCTACCTCTGAAACCAATAATACGTTATATGTTAATTAATTGAATAATAATAATAATAAAAAGACTACGCTGAGTACAGAACCTAATGTGGGGCTCAATCTCACAACCTTGAGATCTTGACCTGAGCTGAAATCAAAAGCGGGAGGCTTAACACACTAAGCCACCCAGGCACCCCTCCTTTTTTTTAAAGTAGGCTCCATACCCAGCATGGGGCTTGAACTCACAGCCCTGAGGCCAAGAGTCCCATGCTCCATTGACTGAAGCCACCAGACACCACAGATGCCAATTCTTGATGGGAGAAATGGCATGAGTGAACAAAGATGGGAAGAATTCTTGGCAGCTATCTTTGAAAATAATGTACCACAAGCCATCTGGTCGGTTATCTACAAAGCCTCACACATGTTATGCCTAGATCTACATATACACAAATTTAAAATTACTCTATTAAATGATAGGATATACGATTAATAATAATGTTTAATATTGTAAAATTCCTCCGTCACTCTGTGCTACTACTGGGGAATACCAAGAGAATCACAATTTAGAATGTGGAGAGTAGCAAGAAAATGATGTTCAGCACTACTGGGAAACACTTTGTTATGCAATAATCTATTATACTCATGCAGTCTGAGAAGGATTTGACAAATTAATTGTCTAAATACTTACCCTGCTCCAATCCTCTCCAAACTCAGAAGCAGCACGTATCTCCAATGTCAGAAGCATAAGTTTGGAGGCAGTTGCTTTTTATTTGAGGAACACAGGGCAAGCAAGGTGGAGAAGGGTTTCCCTGGGACCTGAACAGTGCTAGTTAGCAGAGAGGATGTTTAGAGATACAGGTGACACCATACCTGTGCTGAGTGCTGGATCCTGAACGATAACGGTGCCTAGGGAGTCCTCAATGAATTTACACTGTCTGTGTTTGCACAATCAGGGGCCATTAAAGTACATAATCTAGGGCAGGACCCTCTCGTCTAAGTGTAACGGAGGTGCTGGGTAGGTCCCATTGGAAAGGGGTAACGGGAGATTGAAAGACAGAGAATCCAGGAAGAGTGGTGGGAGCGAGAAGAGTTGTGGGCCAACAGAGATGAAACTCTGGGGAATAGACACAATGTTTATAGAATAGAGGGGCTGAAAAAACCATCAACAGAGAAAGTGACTAAATTATGGCATATTCATTCTATGAACTATTAAGGAACGCCTTTCTCTCATTCTCTCCATCCCTCTGTCTTTGTTTCTCTCTTTCTATATATGAATGGACCAATTCCTAAAGTAAAACAAAATAAAAACAACCAACAAGGTGTTGAATAATAAGTATAAGATTACTTACATAATATTTATTTTTTTAAGATTTAGTTATTTGTTGGAGAGAGAGCTCAAGCACATGAGTGGGGGGCAGATAGAGGTAGAGGGAGAGGGAGAAGCAGGCTCTCTACTGAGCAGGGAACCTGAGCATCTCGGGGCTCAGTCTCAAGAGCCCAAGATCATGACTTGAGCAGAAGGCAGATGCTTAACCAACTGAGCCACCCAAGCGTCCCAACTTATATTTATACCACACACACACCTGCATAGAAAAAGGACTAGGGACGCCTGGGTGGCTCAGTGGTTGAGCATCTGCCTTTAGCTTAGGTCATGATCCTGGAATCCTGGGATCGAGTCCCACATCGGGCTCCCTGCATGGAGCCTGCTTCTCCCTCTGCCTGTGTCTCTGCCTCTCTCTCTGTGTCTCTCATGAATAAATAAATAAAAGTTAAAAAAAGAAAAGAAAAAAAGAAAGACAGACAGACTAGAAGAAAATACACCAAACTGCCAAGAGTTTGGAAGTGCAAAGGCAAATTTTCACATTTTATTCAGCAACTGAGAATAATTTGTTGCCTCTGAACATGAGTTTTCTTTTATGTAAAGCAGAGATAATAGTCACCTTATGGAGTTCTTTCTTAAAAATTGAGACATAATTCACTCACCACAAAATTCACCCCTTTAAAGGATATCACTCAGGTTTTTAATACATTCACCAAGTTGTGCAGCCATCACTACCATCTAATCCAGAATGTTTCGCCACCCCATAAAGAAGCCCTATACCCATTAGCAGTCATTCCCTACTCCCCCCTTCCTTCTAATCCCTGGTGACCCCTAATCTACTTTCTGCCCCTCTGGATCTGGCTATTATGGACATTTTATATAAATGGAATAATATAATATTTCAAGGCTCAGGGCAGCCCAGGTGGCTCAGCGGTTTAGTGCCGCCTTCGGCCCAGGGTGTGATCCTGGGGACCCCAGATCGAGTCCCACGTCGGGCTCCCTGCATGGAGCCTGCTTCTCCCTCCTTCTGTGTCTCTGCCCCCCCCCCTCTCTCTCTCTCTCATAAATAAACAAAATCTTAAAAATATATATTTCAAGGCTCATCCATGTTATACCATGTAACAGTGCTTTATTCCTTTTTATGGCTAAATAATAGTCCATGGGATGAGTGTATCACAACCTGTTTATCCATTCATCAGCTGACAGGCTTTTGGACTGTTTCCATCCTTTTGCTACTATGAATATTGTTGCCATGAAAGTTCCTGTACAAGGTTTTTTTGTGAGCATGTGTTTTCATTTCTCCTGGGTATATATCTAGGAGTCAAATTGTTGAGTCATATGGTAACTCTATGTTTAACTTTTGAGGAACTGCCAAATTCTCTTTTCTTAAGATGTATTTATTTATTTTAGAGAGAGAACACGAGCAGGGGAAGGCTAGGGGGAGAGGGAAGGGGATCTTAAGCAGACTCTGCACTGAGCACAGAGGTCCACGCAGGGCTCGATCTCACGACCCTCAGATCGATCTCATGACCATGTGCCACCCAGACGTCCCTTGCCAAATTCTTTTCTACAGCAGCAGTACTATTCTACACTCCCATCAACAATGTGTGAAGGTTCCAATTGTTCCACATCTTGTCTACATTTGGAATTGTTGGTCTCTTTGAATCACAGCCATCCTAGTGGGTGTGATGTGGTATCTCAGTGTGGTTTTGATTTGCATGTCTCTGACAGCTAATGATGTTGAGCATCTTTTCACACGCTTATTTTCCATTTGCGTATCTCCTTTGGAGAAATGTGTATTTCTTTTGCCCATTTTATTTATTTTTATTTTTATTTTTTTAAACATTTTATTTATTTATTTATAAGAGACACAGAGAGAGACAGAGAGGCAGAGACACAGACAGAGGGAGAAGCAGGCTCCATGCAGGGATCCTGACGTGGGCCTCGATCCCGGGACTCCAGGATCACGTCCTGGGCTGAAGGCGGTGCTAAACCGCTGAGCCACCCCAGCTGCCCTCTTTTGCCCATTTTAAAATCATATTGTTTTTCTCTCCATTACACACTGGATATTATCATATAGGATATATACTGGATATTAATCCCTCATCAGATATGGGACTTGTGAATATCTTCTCCCATTCAGTGGATCATCATTTCACTTTCTGGATAGCGTTTTTTGAAACACAAAAGCTTTTCATGTTGATGAAATCCAAATTATCTCTTTTTTAAAGCTGCATTGATGTCATAGTCTGAAAAATAATGCCTGAGGTAAGGTACCAAGGATTTACTCCTACGTTTTCTAAGAGTTTTAGCTATAAAACTATATGTTTTAGCTCTTACATTTAGGCTGTTGATCCATTTTGAGTTAATCTTTTTTTAAAAAAAAGATTTTATTTATTTATTCATGAGACACAGAGAGAAAGAATCAGAGATGCAGGCAGAGGGAGAAGCAGGCTCCTCGCAGGGAGCCCGACGCGAGACTCGATCCCAGGACCCCAGGATCACACCCAGAGCCAAAGGCAGACACTCAACCACTGAGCCACCAGGTGTCCCTGAGTTAATCTTTACGTGTGGTGATAGGCCATAGAGTTCTTATGCTGATTCTACAAAATGAATATTGCATACCCCAAGGCATATAGTAAGCTCTCAATGACTGGCAGTTAGTATTATTGTTGTATGATTTGTTTTTAGAAACCACCAAACACACAGTAGTTATTGAACAAAATGCAAAGGAAGAGCAATCTTATTATTCTGTGGTCACACCTTCTTTTTTGAGAAAAAAACAATCACTCACACTGATTGCCCACCTTATTCACCATCTTTGGCAACTGCTGCTTGTTTCTGAAGGATGAAGACTTGCCTTAAGTAGAGACTTCACAGCAGAGGCAGTTCCCAAGGGCGCCCCCAGCACCATCCTGGGAAATGGGCTACCTCTGGCACAAGCACAACCCTTCCCAGGGTGACTGCACAAGAAGGAAAACATGCATTTTGACGTAAGCGTGTGTCATGAAACTTCCCCGTTGCATCCTTGGGTTTCCATTTTCACACGATTGTGTATTTCTTCATAGGAGTTTCATGTAGAATTAATTAACTTTTGAGGATTCACCTACTGCCCAGATGCTCTGATCATCTGTACTCCAGCTACCCAAATACGTCAAATACCTTCTCTGAATTTTCCGTATTCCCAGTGGCTCCACACAGGTCTGTCTTTGGGATAGTCTTGCTGAAACCTCAGTGTCTTTGATGGGAGGGTGGGGTACAGTTAGGGTGGGGTAGGGGAAACTTTGCCCCCAGAGTACATTTGGCAATGTCCAGAGACATTTTTGGTTGGGACAGCTGAGGGAGTACTACTGGCGTCCAGCGGGTAGAGACCAGGGACACTGCAAAATATTCTGCGATGCACAGAACAGCCCTCCAAAACAAAACTTATCCAGCCCCAAATGTCACTTGTGCCAAGGTTGAGAAGCCCCAACTAGCTGAGAGGTGATTAGGCCTCCATGTTGGACTAGGGCAGCAAGATGGGATGGTTCTCGAATCAGACACGTCTGGCTTCAAACCCCAGCTCTACCGCTGAGCACCCCTATGGCCTTGAACAAGCTCCTTAACCTCTTTGAGCCTTAGTTTCCTAATCTAATAACACAGCTGATAAATACAACAGTCATCTAATACATACTTAAAATTTTCTAATATATGGAATCTATGACATAGTAACTGGCACTAGCTCACATTAACACAGGTGACAATATCTTTATAAAAATAATACCTTATTTTTTTTGGTCAGGTTTATTGAGTTAATGTGGTGACAGTAAATTCATTTTTTTAAACTGTATAGTTCAATGAGTTTGGACAAATGTACACAACTGTGTAACCACATACAATCAGGGGATCAGTTCCAGTGTGCCCCCAATTCCCTCTTACCCCTTCATAGAAAAAAATCCTTACTACGTTGATCTACTTTCTGTCCCTGTCCTTTTTTTTTTGTCTTTTTCAAAATGTGACATAAATGGAATCACAGAGCATGCGGCCTTTGAGCCTGGTTCTTTACTTCCATAATGCTTCTGTGATTCCACTCTGATTTTGCATGCATCCCGGTAGCTTTGTTCTTTTTTATTGCTGAGTAGTATTCCATAGTTGAATTGTACCACAGTGTATTCATTTACCAGCTGACAGCCTTTGGTTGTTTCCAGCTTTTTGGCTATTTTGAATAAAGCTGTTATAAACATTAGCATAAAAGTCTTTGTGTGGACAGGTGCTTTTAGTTCTCTTGGAATAAACCCGTTTAACGCCAAGCATGAGACTTCTGGGTGCTATGGTGAGTGTACGTTCAACTTGGTGAGAAACCACCAAACTTTTCCAAAGTGATTGTACCAAGTCCCATCATTGATCTGCAACCTCTACAAGCTAGCTAGCACTTGGTGGTGTTGATTTTTTGTTTTGTTTTGCAACTTAATTTTTGTTATCCTAGAAAGTAGGTGGTGGTATTGTGGTTTTCATTTGCATTTTTCCTAATAACTAGTGGTGTTGAGTTCCTTTGTTTTGATTTCATTTTACAACATACAGACCATTTTGGATGCTTTAAGTCTCACAAAAACTATATTAGGTAGGTAGAAATAAAACAGCATGTTCATCCTGAGCAGAATTAAATGTATGCCTTCTCTCCACCCCACCATCTCCAAAGGGACTGCTTCCTCATTTCCCATAAGAAAAGAAACGTCTGGTTTTGGATACTCTCTAGCAACCTCGAGCTGCGGCCAATCTGCGTCATCCTCACTGTGTAATTAGAGGCTAGGTGCCCACGTGTCTCATTTTTAGGATCCTGTGGGCTACACTTGGCCCAGATTAGGTTATACTTTAGGCATTTTGCTGCATATCTCTTCTTTCTCCCTCCATGTTCCATTTCTCAGAAGGCACTTCAAAGAACAAATAGATCTGGGCTGGAGTGAATGAAGAGTCCCACTCTCTGAGGATGGTGGGGTGATAGAGACCTCCATCGGGCACATTCTCGAAGTAGGGAAGCAAAGAAAAGCAAAACCCACCAGCCCACTAGGGCGCAGGGTCCTGGCCTCAAAGCCAGCAAGAGCAAGCTGCCTTGTACCCTAAGGTCGTCAATCCATGGGGATTCCGCTTGTTTCTCTAGGTTGACATTGGCGTGCCCTCGGTGTCTGTAGTTCCTTCTCCGCCTTTTCACGTAGAACTCCCCCCCCCCCCCCGGTTATGGTTTGCCAGAGAAAAGCCAAGATTTGCAGTTAAATTCCAATTTCAGATAAACAATAGATAATTTTTTGGTGTAAGTATATTCCCTGTGACATTTGGAGCTTTCCTTCACTGCCAGTGTTGGAGAAGTTAGCATATTTTTATGAAGGAAGTCAAGCTCTTACTTGGGGAGAGAGACAAGCCCCTATCTGATTTCTGTTAGACCTATGTTTGTTTCTGTTTTGTTTTGTTTTTTAAAGATTTTATTTATTTATTCATGAGAGACACACACACACAGAGGCAGAGACACAGGCAGAGGGAGAAGCAGGCTCCATGCAGGGAGCCCGATGTGGGACTCGATCCTGGGTCTTCAGGATCACGCCCTGGGCCGAAGGCAGACACTCAACCGCCGAGCCACCCAGACATCCCTTGTTTCTGTTTTGTATTTTCTTCAGGGGCAGGTTCTATAAACAACTACTTATGGTCCCCACCACCGCATCAGTCATGACACTTCAGAAGCAAAAAGGACCAGAGCTGAATAGCAGTGACCTACCTTTCATTAACAATTCCTGTAAAAAGGCAAAAGAGCAAAGCTACTTCTGGGCTGGCTCTGTGTAAAGTCAGATGAACAACTGACTACCCTGCCTGTTCGCCTCACGCGGCCAGGGAGGGAAGCAAGCCGACCTCTCCGAAAGGGTCACTTAAATTCATTCCACCAATCGGCCTGATATACATTCTATTGCTTCAACATTAAACTTTTTGAGTTATTGCACTGCTTGCGTCCCCACTAATAGCGAGCCTCCCCTACAGAGAGGGCACAAGAAAATTCAAGCTCACCAGTGTCTCACACAGGTTAACAGGAGGATAAGTGCAAAGTGCAAAAAAAAAAGCAAATCCGATGAGCATAACTTTTAAAAAAATGTATCCGCTGCCTCCTATGCCCAAGTTCGTCTGTGCATCGTCCAAATGCATCCAATTTTACTGAACATACTTAGGAGTGTGTGTTATACAAGTCTGAATAGTTTAGTAATTCCCCCCAATGCTAGTGGAGTAGCTTGGATTTGAATTAGGATCAGTGTCATTCTTGAATTGGGTCCCCCTCCTAATCTACAAGCTCCTATGCCATAATTAACTAGGGGAAAGAAAAACGTCCTAGTAAAAATGCTCAGCAGTGTTGTAGGAAAGACCTCGGTTGGTCAGCCCCATCGCACAAAGCCCGTGATTCCACCAAGTAGGCAGAGGCCACCTATGTGGCTTTGACAGTGACGTGAAAGATGGGTTCCAGGTGCCACGGCCATGGATTGTTCAAGAGGCAACCCTGGCACTCCCGTCAAGTGTCAGGACTAGATACGAGCGGCCAAAAATCATTAACACAAAGGGAATGAAACTATCCTACAGTTTCCAGAGACCAGAGCAGGGAGGAAATGAGGAATCCAGGCAGGCAGGAAAATCCAATCACGTTTCTAGCCACTATGAGGTGACTGTGACTCTGAGGTAATGTCTGGGCCAGCCACGGCTTGGTCAGGGACCGGGACCCGTGTCCTCAGGTGTGGGTGCCAACAATAACAAGACTTACCGCTTACAAAGCACTCTGCAGGTGCCAGGCTCTGCTGCCAGCACCGAACATCTATTAACCATTTAATCCTCACAACGACCCTTTGAGAGAAGTCCTCTTATTCTCTTCCTTTTGTCCATGAGGAAACTGAGGCAGAGAGAGGTTAAATAATTTGTCCAAGATCCCACAGTAAGTGACAGACCCGGGATTCCAAGAGGATGGTCTGGCTTTAGAAAGTCTACGCTCTTCACCAGTCCCTGCTGCCGTGTGCTACGTATCTGCACCTGGCAGGAGGCGGACCCAGGGGCCCTGAGAAGGTCTGCAGAAAGGGGTGAAACTATGAGTTGGAATCAGCTTAGCAAAGGAGGGCACTGAACATGGAGGAGAAAGTCAGTGGAGAATGGCCGTGGTTAAGGGAGGGATAGAGAACGGGAAGCCACTGAGATAGAGAAGGAACCAGCAGAGGGGTGGGGAGGACATCAGGATTGTGTGCTAGCAGGGGAGCAGGAGGAGGAGGAAGCTTCGGGAAGAACGGGCATCTATGGTGCCCAGTGCTACAGGGAGCTGAAGAACAGTAGGGTGTGAGAAAAGGACCCTGGGATTGGCACTTTGAAGAAGTTTGCATCGACACGATGAGGCTTATTCTGTAAGAATATAGATTTGACAGCTGTCATAAAGGTCAGACGACAGTGTCAACTGTATTTCGTCACACAACAGGCCAGCATAAGGAGTTCAGGGCTGGGGCGCATGGGTGGCTCAGTGGGTGAGCATCTGCCTTTGGCTCAGGGTGTGATCCCAGGGCCCTGGGATCCAGTTTGGTGTTGGGCTCCCCGCAGGGAGCCTGCTTCTCCCTCTGCCTCTCTCTCTGTGTCTTTCATGAATAAATAAATAAAATCTTTAAAAAAAAAAAAAAGAAAGAAACAAGGCTAATAAGGCCATGCCGCCTTCGTGGGGACCCATGCCCCTTCCCACTTGTTTTGCTCTGTCATCTTGAGCAAATGGTTTCTATCTCGGGTCTGAAATGACAGTTCCCACTGTCCCTCCACAGTCTAGCCAGGAGGAAGGTAAAAAGGAAAGGGGGATAGCACGCCCCTTCCTTTCAAGGGGTGACGGAAGAGGAAGACGGCCAGCTCCTGGGACACGAGTCTCTATGACGGAGGTGCTGGGTCACTCCTGCAGTTAGATGCATCTACGGGGGGTTTGCAGGGAGCGGATGGGGTGAACCGATAGAAGAAAGTGCCCCCCGAGGAGCTGGGGCGCCGTGGAACCAGGGCAAGTGAGGGGAGTCTGAGGAAGAGCGGAGAGAGAGGGGGGCTGAACAAAAGGGCCAGAACTAGGTAGTGAGTGGGAAAAGGGGGGGGATCAAGAAAGAAGAGAAAGGCCAGCTGCTGGAGAGGGTGCGGACAGCTGGAGAGGTCACGCGGACTCGCTCTCTCTGAAACCAGAGGGCAGGAGAAGGCCATGAGGGAACACAGAGACATCCTAATGTGGGGAGCAGGGAGGTAGCCCGAGCTGCGGCTCGGGTGGCCCCAATCCCGGGCATGAGGGTCCCGGCATCTGCTGGCATCACGCTCCATGGGCCCGACCACATCTGGTGGCTGGAGCTGCCCCCCCTACCGAGTTAGAGCCCTGAGGGCCCTGCTCCCCCTAACCCGGGCGGCTCGCGGTTGGTCTCAGCTGCTGCCTGCTGAACACGGCACGCGGTGCTCGCCCAACCCGGGAAGACGTGATCCACGCCCGGCCCACGGGCCCACACCTCTTCAGCTTCCCCGACTCCGCGGTTACACTGGTTCAGGGCACGCAAGTTCTCCTCCCAGCAGAGTAATTCCTGGCGGGCGGAGTCTGTCCCGGGAGATTCCACTTCCAGGCCTGCTCCCTTCCTCCCTGAAACCGAAGAGTGCGACGTTGGAGACATTGTGGATTTCGCCGGCTCGATCTAGGTCCTTTGCTATGACAGGATTTGTGAGGACCCACTCGAGGTAGATGTCGGCTCCCTCCAGTGTGATAAATAGCATCGGGGCCCCTGGGTGGCTCAGTGGGTGGGCGTCTGCCTTCGGCTCAGGTCATGATCCCGGGTCCTGGGATCGAGTCCCGCATCAGGCCTCCTGTGTGCTTCTCCCTCTCCCCCTGCCCCTCCGCCCCACTCGTGTGCACGCACTCTCTCTCTCAAATAAATAAATAAAATCTTAAAAAAAAAAAAAGAAATAGCATGAATAATAGGTGCGGGTTTTTTTTCCCCCTAAAAGGAAAATATCCATTCAGGGAAGTCCTTTGTGTGTATTCGTTTCCAAATGCCGTCCGTCCCCACGTTTGAGATGTCAGGCAAGCCAGGACAGAGCTCAGGAATCCAGGTACTGCAGACAGGGAAACCACCTGCCCCAACCCCTGCACCCCCGGTTTATGTGTTCATTGTTTCTTGTCTCTGTATTTCAGGATGATGAAGTTCGAGGAAGAAAATCAAATCAGATGTCCCCTTGTCAGCCGTCGAGCCCCCAAAACCAGAAAGTCTTTTATTATAAGGTGATTTTCTGTGCTGCTGTATTCAGGACCCAACAAGACGACTGGGAACTGGGGCTGCCCTGAGTCGGGTCAGCCTGGGGTCAGAGGCCCCTCCTGGGGGACGCTCGGCCCCACGACCCCGGGGGACCCCGGCCCCCCCAGCCTCTCCCCGACACAGGCCCTTTCTGCGGTGAGATGCAGAAGAACATGCTCGCTGCAGAGAGACGCTCTCCAGGTCCAACTACGCCAACTGCAGAAATCACGTCATTTCTGACCACCCCTCGTCCCTCGGCCCGAGGCCAGGAGGCAACGGCGTGCGGCTCTGCCCCCACCCTCGGACGGACCAAGCCGCCTCGGCCTCTGCCCTCCGTGACCCCTCTGACCTCGCCTCCAAGACAAGGCATCTTGAGAGTACCCGCTAGGCCCCGACCCGCTGGCAGGAGCCGACGACAGGTGTGCGGGCGGCCAGGCCGCCTTCTTCTGGCTTCTCGAAGAAGAGTGACTTCTGAGCCGGTGGCTGGGCCACTGCCTCTGCTGCTCGGGGCCTCCTGCAGCCCCAGGCCCCGCCGCTCTCTGCGGCCACCGACACCCACTATTGGTCTCAATCCCTTCCCGCCTTCCAGAGTGTTCCAGGAGCGCCGGGCCGGACACCCCCCCAGTCGCCCCATGTCACCTCTGTTTGTCGCCAGCCCGCACCGCAGAGGGACCCACGGGGTTCCTTCTGCCCCCTGCAAGGGGAGCACTTTCTTACCTTTGCTCTTCGTTACTTTCCACCGACGGACCCCCCTCCTTTTCCGTATTACAGAGACAAGGCACAGAGCAGACCACCCGTTTTCAGGATGTTGACTAGCAAAACTTACAGGGGCAATTGAACCAAAACTACAAAGTGGTAGTTATGTCTAATCCTTGGTACCAAATTGGCGCTAAATCTCGTCTGTCCTTCTCTGACCGCACAGTTCTGGCCACTGGAGATCCACACCTCCTGCAGGCCCCTGCCAGGGTCTCCGCTGCCCCAGCCTGCACCCTCCCGCTCCCCCCCACCCCCAAATCACAGAGAATCCTTGGTACATCTTGATACTTTGTGATACAACAAGGGGTGTTTCACGGCCCTTGCTTGGCTCTGGGTGTCACGTCGTGAGAAGTACATTGACAAATTTTGATAGTTTTGAGGGATCTGGAAACCATCTTACGCCGAGAATGTCAGAGAAACTGAGGACGTGGGCTAGAGAAGAGGGCACATGGGGAGTGGGCCTGGCCGGCACAAGTGCCCCGACACTGCAACAGGGCAGACGTACAGCTGAAGGGGCGTATTTGCTGTTTTCAGCTCAACCCAAGCGTGTGTACACTAACCAGCCACAGGGGTACAGACTGTTCCAAGAAAAGGTAAGTGCCTCTTTATATAAATTGTCCCAGCAAGATTAGCTGACCCTCCAGCAGAGATGTTCTCGACACCATCCTTTTGTCGGGTGAGGGCTTGGCCTTCCCAATCCATAATTGTTTATTTCTATGAAGAAGATGGAGAGAGGGCAGCCCGGGTGGCTCAGCGGTTTAGCGCCGCCTGCGGCCCAGGGTGTGATCCTGGAGACCCAGGATCGAGTCCCACATGGGCTCCCTGCATGGAGCCTGCTTCTCCCTCTGCCTGTGTCTCTGCCTCTCTCTCTCTGTGTGTCTCTCATGAATAAATAAATAAAATCTTAAAAAAAAAAAAAAAGATGGAGAGAGAATCTGGAGGTTTTGGGGTAACCATGAGCCCGTCAAACCTTGCTGCCTGCTTGCCTCTAGACATCAGTCAGCTTTTACCTATTATTATTATCCTTTGAAAATTCTGACACGCTCTCCAGGAATTTAAAATATTCCTTTCTGCAGGATGACACAGCTTTGCCAGCTTTAAATTTTAAACTTCAAATCTGCTTTGGAGCTAAAAGTTTGCTTTTATAGTTTTTAAAGGTTTCTAGCCACAGGAAAGGTGACTTGAACTTTGGAAATTTGCTTTTGAAACTCAGACCTATCGACCAACGTACTGGTGAGCCTGAACGTCCCCCTGGCATGTACACGTAGCCTGTTTGACTTACCTTTGCCCTCCGACAGACTAGGCCTGCCTCCCACATAGAGCAGTGCTTCCTGAATCTGGCTGCGCATCAGCATCACTGGGATTTAAAAAACAAAACAAAACAAAAAGGTAAAGTAAATGACCAGGACCCCCGTTCAGAGCTACTGGCTTAACTGAGCTGCATTGGACTTGGGTGTGGGTAATTTTTTAAATTCTCTGGCCCATTCTAATGTGCAGCCAGAGGTGAAAAGCCGTTCTCAACAGTTTGGGGGCTGCCATTTGAGCCCATGTTCCTCTCAGACATCCCTTCAGATCAAGCCGGTTTGCCTGGATTCTAGAAGCTTAACAGTGCCGTCATATTCCAAGACACTATCCAGGAATGAATGAATTCCTTAAATCTGTTGCTTTGATCCTTAGTGGACCTCATGCCTCAAGTCCAGCAGACCCAACTATGATGGTGGAGGGACAGTGGGGTGGAGGCTGAGGGATGTTTTTACGTCTCTAATGACAAAATCGATGGGGTCAGCATCAAGCTAAACTCAGCTACCAGTGTTCTGAGAGTTTCTCCTGCGTCCCCCTTTGCCAGCACAGAGTTTCCCGATGCCTGGACGAAAATGTCTTTCTCTGAAGCTTCAAAGTATCAGACAAGAGAAAGCATTCCTTTAAGGAAGCTTTTTGACATGCTGATGCACAGCTGTTTATATTCAAGAATAGCTATCCACTCGGAAAATCACATCTGTGCTGACTATCGGAATAGAGCTGCCCATGGGAGCTGATGAGCCAGCAGGACCCATCCTTTTGGATGGTACTAAATCCATATCATCCCCACACAAAAGTAAGCTCCACAGACCTACAGAACTCACAGGTCTTCCCCACTTTTATAGAACAGCACATGACACAAAGAGGGTGCTCAAGAAATTTATTCAACGGATGAATATGTGAATAAATGAATCAAATCATAGTCAAGGCCCAGAAAGAACTCCAGAAGCTATCAAGATTGCTTAAAAATAAATAAAGTATTGATTTCCAAATTCTGGTTTCCCCAGAGCTTCACGGAAATGCTCAGGTCCCCGCAGAGCAAGACCTGAATGACTTCACATGTTAACTTGGAGAGCAACTGGGTGGCAGGACAAACAGGGGTCAATCCATATGAAGCCTTGGATCTACCTCCAAATGCTCAGCCCAAGCTCTGTCCTTGTCAGAGTTTTCTAGCCCCTATCCCCATTGGCCTGAGTATCACAGAGTCCCCCTCCACAGAGCTGCCTCCCTCACCCCAGGCTCCCTGCTATTAACTATACTAACTAACCCGCTCCACTCCAGGGGTAGCCCCTCTCAAATCTACTTCCTGTGCCCCAGGTCTCAAACCCATACCCCCACACCCTTGCACAATTCCAGTTTTAGCAGGGATAGAACACTCTGCCCTGCCCAGCTGGGTGATGCATCACCAAGCCCTCCTCAGAGAAAGCAGATTAGAAAATCTTTTTTTTTTTTTTTTTTTTTTTTGTACCTCAAAAAATTAGAACTAGGCTTGTCCGGCCCTGGCAGTGTTAGCAATCATGTGCTAGAGAAGCATACAAATTTGAGTAAAAAAAGCCAAGCAGCTGCATTCTCTCAATCCGCGGGGCCCCAGCACACACCCCATAGAGAGTAGAGATCCTTTCCTGGAATATGGAATGTGGGACTCAGTGGAAAGATCCTGACCTAACCACCTTTCTCCTGAGCTTTCACATCATCCACCTAGAAGAGACCTGGGCATAAAGGGAAATGTTCACATCCGGTGCTTTTTAGTTTCCCTGTCGGCCCGGCCGCTGCCCACATGACTGGGCTGAGCCGAGCCGTCCTCTGAGCCTCTGACTGGTACAATAAGGAACCTTCACTTTGAGGCTCGCTCAGCTTTCTGATGAAAGGAAGTCACTCTGTCCCCGTGGAGGTGTTGCCCGTGTCATGTGCAGTTGGAAAAATCAGATGCTTGGGCCCAAGAGTTAACGCACTGAATCTCTTCTTGTCTTCGTCACACTCTCTGTTGAGGTTCAAAACGAGGGACTTAAATGCTGGCGACCTAGGCCCTGGCATTACCGGCTTCCCAGATGTCCCCTCCCCGCCGCACCCGTCACACTGCGAAGGCCTGTGAATCTTAATCGAAGAGGGAAATAGTCCAGCAGCTTGATCCGTAACAATAACCTGCGCTCGCGAACTACAGGTTGTGGCCCACGAGGAGCAACGTTCAGATTTCTACTCAAGGGGCCCTTGTCACTGGGGACCGTCATTCCCTCCCCGCTGGTGCCCCGCTCTGGGCCGCTCGGAGGGAGGACGGGGGAAGCGCCCCTCTGTCTGCGGCATCCTAACCTCGGAGAGGTCGGGGCCCTGGCAGGCACCACATTGAAAGTAGCATCTAGTTAGCAGCCGCCTGAGGTAGCTTTCCCCAACTCTCCCCTAAAATACACACAGACACGGAAAAAGATTAAAACTCTAAGTCATCCAGTCATTTAAAAAATATTCGTCTGGCAAGCACTGAGTAAACAGTCGCTGCTTTCAAGGAATTTCTGGTCCAGTCACTATACCAAACTCTGTCTTCCTAACGATTGCTGTGTAACAAACTACCCCAAAACATAGGGGCTTAAGACAACATGTATTTTCCCACAGTTCCTGTGGGTTGGAGTCCAGGAATGGCTTAGCTGGGTGCTCCGGCCGTAGGTCTCTCACAAAGCTATAGTCACCCCCCCATTTTTTTTAAGATTTATATTTTTCTTTATTTATTTATTTGAGAGAGAGAAAGAGAAAGAAAGCACACAGAGGGAGAGAGAGAAGCATACTCTCCGCTGAGCAGGGAGCCCAACATAAGGCTCAATTCCAGGACCCTGGGATCATGACATAAGCCAAAGGCAGGCACTTAACCAACTGAGCCTTCCAGGAGCCCCAAAGACATAGTTATCTTAAGACTCAACAAGGAAGGACCCACTTCCTCACTCATGGGATTGTTGGAGGGATTTGGCTCCAACAAATGGTCGTTGGACTGAGGATCCCTTGGGTTCTTGAACCAAGGATCCCTTGGGTTCTTGAAACATAAGCTTCTCCACAGAGCATATCACAGCATGGCAGCCTTTGAGGAGTTTAAGATGGAATGGAGTAAACCTGGTGACAAGCAGGAGCACTTCTAGATTCCCCACCCATCCCTGCTCACTGCTGAGATTTAAGGGGGGTCTTTAATATCTCATGCCTACCCATCGGCATCTAGACTTTCTTCTTGTCCCTTCCCTCTCTGATTTTCCCATTCAGGTAATGTCATGGGCCTCTCTCTCTCCGTACCAAGAACTATTGTAGGCAGTGAGTGAACAAAACACATTTCCAATTCTTAAAGAGTTTACATTCCCATAGAGAAGATAGATAATAAATGAAAAATGTGTAGTGGACCAGAGGATAGGCGTTGTAGAAAAAATAAAGCAGAATAAGTGGGGAGAAAGTGCTAAGGAGTGTGTGTGTATGTTATGGGAGGTTTTAATGTGAGAACTGAGCAAAGCAGCACAGGAAGGTGCAGGTCTCGGGGTGGTAGGGTGCTTGGCATGTTCAAGGAACAGCAGTGAAGTCAGCGGGGCTGGAGCCAAGTCAGCGAAACATAATAGACACAAGGTCAGAGGGGTAGGTGGGTCATGGAAAGTAGTGGAGTTCACTGCACAATACTTTGAAAGGCTTCATAAACCACATTAAGACTTTGGATTTTCCTCCGAGATGGGACACAATGGGCAGATTTGGAGAGAAGCAGTAAATGTGATCTATGTAAGACCGCTTGGTTGCTAGGTTTGAGAACAAACAGTAAGTGGGGCAAGAATAGAAGCCAGAAGAGCAGTGGCAAAACTACGGAAATAATCCAGGCAAAAGTGGTAAGAAGTGATTGGATTCTGGATATATTTTAAGGAAGAACAAATAGGGTTTAATGAAAGACTGACTATGGGATGTGAGAGGAAAAGGGGGCATTAAGGACAGCTCTAAAGCTTTTGGCCTGAGCAACTGGTGCCATTTATAGGGAAGAGGAGCACTGGAGGGGGAGCAAGATGGGAAGGATTTAGAAATCAAGAATTCTGTTTCAAATATGTTAATTTGAGATGCTTATTAGACTTCCAGATGGACATGTCAAGTAGGCAATTGGATAAATTAATCTGGCATTCAGGGGAATGATTCTGAGCTAGAGATAGAAATCTGGGAGTCATCAGTTTACAGACATTATTTAAAGAAATAAGGCTTGATGAATTCACTAGGAAGTTAGGGTAGATAGAAATGCAATCTGAGAACTGCTCCCTGGGGCACTCCGACATGGAGAGGAGGATGACGGGAAAGCAGCAAAGAAGTAGCTAGGTGGGAGGAGAATCGAGAAACAGTGGTGTCCTGGAAAACAAGCGGAGAAAGTATTCCAAGTTTTTGGATCTTCCTTTTGTTTTTCAAATCTAATGTGCATAAAAATCACTCTACAGGGTTTGTACACAATGCCTTATTTACTTATTTTGTGGGAAATTTAAAGGATTTTCAAGGCACATTTTGACTTGGCTTGATCTTAGCTTGATCCCCATGTACTGGAAGGGCACAAGCACTGTGTATTAGAGTCAAGTGTCAGGAGGCTAGTTCATTGAATGTCTTTGGATTATTGCAATTTTTTAAACTGTTCACTGAAGAGAATATCAGATGCGGAAAATTAGCAGGCTAGTATAATCATATAAAAGCCTCTAGGGTATTCCTTTTTAAAAAAAATATTTATTTATTCATTCATTCATGAGAGACACAGAGAGAGGCAGAGACATAGAAAGAGAAGCAGGCTCCTCACAGGGAGCCCGATGTGGGACTCGATCCCCTGACCTGGGATCAGGACCTGAGCTAAAGGTAGATGCTCAACGGCTGAGCCACCCAGGCATCCCCCTCTAGGGTGTTCCTATCACCCAGTTCAACAATGATCCATTCACGGCCAATCTTGTTTCTATTATATTCCATTCACTACCCTACCCCCAATACCATTTTTTCCCAAAACCTTTTGAAACAGACTCTCAACAGCCTATCATTTTGCCTATAAATATTTTAGTATGTAACTTTAAAAATAAAGACTTTTTGAAAAAGATTTTATTTATTTGAAAGGGAGAGCACAGTGGGGAGGAGCAGAGGGAGAGAAAGAAGCAGGCTCCCTGCTGAGCAGAGAACCCTACTTCCAGGCTCCCCACCCCATCCCAGGACCCTGGGATCACGACCCGAGCTGAAGGCAGACACCCAACCAACGGAACCACCCAGGCGCCCCCAAAAATACAGACTTTTTTTTCCCCATTAACACAATATCATCATCAGCCAAGCAGTTAATATAATTTCTTAATATTGTAGGAAATCCCATCAGTGCTCAGATTCTCAACCGTCTGATAAATATGACTTTTTAAAACAATTTGACTCAGGATCCAGGCCATACATTGGGGATGTGTCTTTTTAGACCCTATACTTTCTCCCTTTCCCATTATATGTCCTCTGGGAAGTTATTCGTTGAGGGGAGAGGGGAGAGCTTCCCTCAGTCTGGATTTTGATGATCGCATCCTCGTGTTGGTGGTGGTGAGATGTTTAACATGTTTCTGATCTTCTGAATTTCCTGTAAAAAGGGAATTGAATCTAGAGGCTCGATCAGGTTTGTTAGATTTTCTTTTTGGCAAGACTACTTGATAGATGCTGCTGTTTTCGTCCACCAGGAGTCCCTTCAGGTCTGCGGGCATCTCTTTTTATGCGATTGTTAGCAGCTGCTGGTGATTGAAGTCTAGATCCATTATTACATTACGGGTCGCAAAATGATTATAATTCTATCTTTCCTTCTTCATTTATTGACTGTAATGCTTCTATAAAAATAAATTCTCTACAATCTGTATTTGGTTTCTCAGTGATACAGTTCATACAGGAAAGGCAATATAAATGCTTGATTTCCTACCTTGATTTAAAATAATGAGTTGGTCTCTAGCACCCTCCCACAGAGACCAATCAGGGCTTGGAGGGGGCGGTAGTATCGTGAACTCACGGATTTAATTATGTGATGTGTTTCCATCCATTGCAACTATCCTGACAGAGGTTCAAATTATCCGTTACTGGCATTGAAAGCCCCTTCGAATCAGTTCCTGAGTCCTTCGGATGCATATAACCTTCACTATCTGGTATGACGAGAAGTTCAGGTTTATTTTGTATGTTTCCAACCTAGACCTGGAATCAGTGTTTTCCCCTAGAAGCCTTGGTTCCTTTTCATGGAAAAGGAATTGAAGTTGTTATGTACCATATGGGGTCACAGAATCAAAGAGCCAGGCAGTAGGTGTTGAAGATGTCACCTCAGTGAGCAAAGCTGTACTAGAGTCCTCTAGAACTCAGAATTTGACTGGAAACTATTCACACCAACCTCCTCTCAAGCTGTTGATCTAAGAAAAGGATGCTATTATCTCCCAAGCGAGAGATAATTGTTTCATTCAATCCAAGTAAGTAAAAAGAGAAAAAAAATGGAGCCTATGAAAAAATGCTACTGAATAAGAGAAGGGACATATCCCTTCCTCCCTAACTAACGAACAAGAAGAAGGGACAAATTCCTGAAAATGCAGGCTACTGCAGGATGAAAAAGAAAATAGAGGGAAACTGTTTAGCATCCTTGATACAATGGAGGAAGAGCGGTCTTTCACAAAACATGAGCAGACAGCCACAGGATGAAAACAAGCTGAGAAGAAAAATAACAGAATAAATAGAAAGGTAGACGCAAGAGTATAAGAATTCTCAGGGAAAACTAAAAACACAAGAGCAAAACCATGATCAGACTCCCTGTATGCACTACTGTCATCCTCACCTAACAGTGTATGAGAAACATCTTTCCAAATGTCACTGAATATTTTTTTTTACCGTGATATTCCTAATGACTGGACCGCATGGGTAATTCAATATATGAAGGGTCATACTTCATTGAACTTATCCCTTCATGTTAGAAAATTAGGTATTTTCTAGGTTTTTCTGCCATTTTGAGCAATGTGAAGAGGACACATCTTTGCATGTCTTTCCATGTATTCAGTAACTGTTTACCGAGCATCTAATGATGGGCTCAGGGCCAAATGCTAGCGCACATGGTGGTGAAAAAGATAGACATAGTTCCTGTCTCCATGGACCCTGCAGTCCAACAGGGAAACAGGGCAATTAAGAAATTTCAACAGTTTTACAATAAATCATAGAGAAATTTTATAGTCATAACGAAGCACATGGCCAGGATGCCTGAACTACTTTAGATTTTCCTGAGAAAGTGACATTGAATCTGAAAGCTGAATTATGAGAGGAAGTAAGCTAAGGAGAGTGGTGTAAATAATACCTTAGAGCAAAGGAACAGCATGAGTGTAAAGAGAGTAAGGCACACTCGAGACAAAAGAAATTCAGTGGCAGGTCACAAAGGGACTTGTCTCTGAAGGACGTTAGGCAGGGAAGTGTCACGGTCAATGTTTTTGTGATAGAAGCAGCACTCTGGAACACCGTAGACACTGGGTTGTAGTGTAGCGTGACTAATGTAGGGAGGCCATTTCCAAAGCTGCTCGGCAGGCCAGGCAAGAAAGGGCAAGTGGGCTTCCAAAGAAACAAATGGACTTTGGAAAACATTTAGGAGAGGCTGGTCCATTTGATGTGGGTGCTTAAGGGAGAAGGACTCAAAGCTGGATCCCAGATTTCCAACTTTAGCAGCCAGGTGGTACCACTTTCTAGTAGCAGGAAAAAGAAATGGGAGAAATGACAGATTCAGTTGGGCAATGTTGAGTTTGAGAGTCCTACGAAATTCCGAAGTAGAAATGTCCAATATGCAGTTGGACATACAGATCTGGAGCTCAGGATCTCTCCTGAGACCAGGACTGGAATTCTAGATTTGGGATCCATCAGCATGTGAGTGATCATCAAAGCTTTAGGAGTGTTTACAGAAAGAGAGAAAGAAAAATAATCTAGGACAGACCCCCGAGGAAGAGTGCCAACATTTAAGAGATGGGCAAAGGAAAAAGATACTTAGAAAGGGTAGGCAGAGGGATAGGAAGAAAACCAGAAAACATGCAACTTTATATAAGCCTGTGTCAAGAGGAAGGATGCGGCTAATAGCACCAGATAGTTCAAAGAAGTTAAGAAAGACAAGGGCTGAAGAGACTCCATTGGGTTGAGGGACCATCTACACACCACAACAAGGGGAGAGTCTGGGGCGAGTTGGATGTGGGAGCTAGATTTCACAGACATGAGGCAGCTGAAGGTGACGAAGCAGTCAATCTCATGCATGGCTTCTGGCCCAACTTGAGAATCACTGTCTTTTACTCAAGGCAAGCTTAACCCACCCACGTTTATTGTCCTAATGGTTTTGTTTGGGTTTGCATCTTTCATTTTGTTTTATGCTTTCTAGTTCTTATGTTCCCTTGCTATATCGTTTCTATTTTTTTCTGAGTACACCATTGTGTTTACTATTATCTCTCAGAGTAAACTTTTATTTTTTTTTAATATTTTATTTATTTATTCATGAGAGACACAGAGAGAGGCAAAGACACAGGCAGAGGGAGAAGCAGGCTCCAAGTGGGACTCGATCCCAGATCTCCAGGACCCGGGCCGAAGGCAGGCGCTAACCCGCTGAGCCACCCAGGGATCCCCTCAAAGTAAACTTTTAATTCTACTCAGTAGGGGAATGAGGACTTGAAGCCAGCCAGAACCCAGCGGAACCAGAATCTAGGGTCGAGTCCTGGTCACTGTGTTGTTACACTACATCTCTTGTGACCCAAAACATCCTCATACACAATAGCAAATTAATTTGCCCTTGAGAATCGTTACACCAGAAGGGGAATCATTTCACTTCCAGAAATATACGTTCAAGAACAAATCAGAGGTTTATGCACATAGGTATTCATTGCAGCATTGTTTATGATAGCAGAATAAGTGAATGTACATAGATTTTCCTTTTTTTTTTTTTTAAAGATTTTATTTATTTATTCATGAGAGACACAGAGAGAGGGAGGCAGAGACATAGAGGGAGAAGCTGGCTCCATGCAGGAAGCCCGATGTGGGACTTGATCCTGGGACTCCAGGATCACGCCCTGGGCCAAAGGCAGATGCTCAACTGCTGAGCCACCCAGGCATCCCAGATTTTCCTTTTTTAAAAAAGTAATATCCAAAAAAATAAAAAAATAAAAAAAATAAAAAAAATTAAAAAGTAATATCCATCAGCTGTTCCTCTTTAGTGCTTGACTTGTCTTTTAGTCTGTGTTCATGGCTTTTTGGTCTTACACCTGAATTCTGGTTGTAAATTGATCCCATCCTTTTTAAAGCTGATTGAAAAAAAAGATTTTCATTATAATTTGTGCCCCACTCTCTTCCTGAGTAGGCTGTTTCCAACACCAAAACAAGACTTGACGTATAGGACAGGAACAGCTCAGAGTCCATCTGAAGGTGGCAGAAGGAGCAGGCATTTGCTGGCATCAGAGTTGAACATATTATAAGATCTAAGAAATTTGGTTTTAAGATTTCTGGCAATGAAGCAAAAAAGAAACACAATAAGTTACATAATTTTCATTGTCCAGTATGACAAAGAATTCTAACGAATTCTTCTGTGGAGGCAGCTTTCTCTGGGGTCTAAGATCAAGCAGCCATTGATTATGCAAATCCCCAGGTAAAGGGTATCGAAGCACCCTGCAGGCTATCTGTGACGATGTAATTCATAACAGGAAGTGTATATTTGGTCTTCATCCCCATTCCTGGCTCAGAGCTGCCCAAACCTTTGGAATTTCCTGAACTGGAAGAGAAAGAAGAGCATGTTTTGTTGTAATATTTGGTCTCTTGTCCTCAGTTTCTGAAATCACTTCAGTCAGAGCCAAGGGGTGAAACGAGGGTCTTGTTATTCACAACAAGTCCCTTTCAACCACAACCGACTTTATGTTACTGCGGTGACTTTTGGAAATCACCTAAAGATGGGGGGCTGGCTACCAAAGGAGCCAACTATCGGGGGAGAGCTTTTAGTCCCACCTCCCGACCTCGAGGAGGGGAGATGGATGGAGGGTGGAGCAGTTGCCAATGGGCAATGATTTAATCAGCCCTGTCTGTGTAATGAAGCTTCCATAACAGGTCAGAAGGACAGGGTTCGGAGAGCTTCTGAGTTGGTGAACATTTGGGGATCCAGGGAGAGTGGTTTACCCAGAGAGCATGGAAGCTCCATGACCCCTCCCATCCCTTGTCCTCTGCATCTTTTTCTCCTGGCTGCTCCTGTTCTATCCTTTCATAAGTAACCAGTAATCTAGTAAATTAAATGTTTTCCTGAGTTCTGTGAGCCGTTCTAGCAAATTAATTGAATCCAAAGAAATATGGGCAGCCCGGGGGGCTCAGCGGTTGAACGCCTGCCCTCAGCCCAGGGCGTGATCCTGGAGTCCCGGGATCCAGTCCCACATCGGGCTCCCTGCATGGAGCCTGCTTCTCCCTCTGCCTGGGTCTCTGCCTCTCTCTCTCTCTCTCTCTCTCTCATGAATAAATAAAATCTTTAAAAAAAAAAAAAAAGAAAAAAAAAGAAACTAGAAAAGGGGGGATCCCTGGGTGGCTCAGTGGTTTAGCGCCTGCCGTAGGCCCAGGGCATGATCCTGGAGTCCCAGGATCAAGTCCCACATCGGGCTCCCTGCATGGAGCCTGCTTCTCCCTCTGCCTGTGGCTCTGCCTCTCTCTCTCTCTCTCTCGAATGAATAAATAAAATCTTAAGACAAACAAACAAAACAAAAAAAACAAAGAAAGATAGCTGGAACCTCCAATCTATAGCCTGTTGGTCAGAAGCACAGGTAAGAACCTGGACTTAACCTGGGCTAGTGACTGAAGTGACAGGATTGGGGGTGCAGGGTGGAAGGGTTACAGTCTTGTGGGACTGTGCCCTTATCTTATGGGGATCTGACACCATCTCCGGGTAGATAGTGTCAGAACTGGGTTGAATTGTAACACCCCCAGGTGGTGTTGGAGAATTGCTTTTTGGTAGGGGAAACATATCCCCTACACACCCACCCCCCGGAACTGGATGCTCAGATCCCTTACTATCTTTAAACAGTTTATTTTTTTTATAAGATTTTATTTATTTATCCATGAGAGACACACACAGAGAGAGAGGCAGAGATGCAGGCAGAGGGAGAAGCAGGCTCCATGCAGGGACCCCGAAGTGGGACCTGATCCTGAGATCCCAGGACCATGCCTTGGGCCAAAGGCAGGCACCAAACCGCTGAGCCACCCAGGGATTCCCTCTCTAAACAAGTTATAAAGAAATCCTGTTAAGCCCATTTGCCTGAACGGCTCTCTATGAACCTGCCATAAACATACAGGGCAAGAAAGCTGCCCTAACCTCGGGAACGTACTTATGCGAACAGCTGAGAGGCAGGGTGCAGGTGTTTTGTCTTCTGGTCATATTTTGTCTTCCTCCCCAACGTGGAGCTCTACCACCAGCAAGGCACTTGCAGATCCTGTGCTTCTTCAAGCTTTGCCATGAAAGCACCCTCACGTGAAGACGAGCTGGGGGTGGGTGAGAAGAGGTTGTAGCCCAAAAGGGCCAGCTGTAAGCTAAAATTTCTTTGAAGATTTGCAATTTATATTTAAAATTCATGTGAATTTTACAGTCTGTTTCATAATGTGTTATACATAAAAATGTGTTTCCCCCTTAAAAGTTCTAACAAAATTGGTGCTCTGGGAAGATGGGCTATATTTATCCTATTTGAGGATCCCTTGCCATGCTCCCCACCCTGACAGACACACCATTATTTTAATTTGATGTTGGGCCAGTGCTCTGAGAGTCTAGTAAACTGTTTCTTTCCAATATTAGATGTCTCAGAACAGAACATCATAGATTTTTCTCATATACAAAGGGTCTATGTACATTCTACTTGACAGGTGTTTTTTTAAGTTGACAAAACAAACAAACAAGGAGCTCTAACGAGAGGTCTAGGCCTATGTACTAGTTGTAAATTCTTCTCTATTTTTTGAGGGTTGATTGCATCCACCAAAAAGATAGGACCAAAGGGAGGGTCCTAGCCCTCTCAGAGTGTGATCTTATTTGGAAATAGGATTGCTGCAGGTGTAATTAGTTAAAACGAAGTCACGCTGGAGGAGTGTGGGCTCTAATCCAATATGACTGGTGTCCTCATAAGAAAAGGGACACAAAGGGAGGACAACCATGAGAAGATGGAAGCAATTGCGTTGATGCTGTCACAGGCCAAGGAACAGCTGGGTCTCCCAGAAACTGGAAGAGGCAAGGAAGGATCCTCCCCTATAGACTTTAGAGGGAGCACAGCCCTGCCAAGACCTTGATTTTGGACTTCCAGCCACTGGAACTGCTAGAAAACAAATTCCTGTTGCTTTAAGCCACCCAGGGTGTATTACTTTGTTGCAGCAGCCCTTGGAAACCAACCCATCAATTATCCTCAAATTGTCAAGAAAGTTTCATTGAAAGTTTGTAAGAAAGAGCTAACATTACCCTGTGACTATTTATGACTTTTGGACTTCCTATACAACCAGCAGAGCAGGCCAGCGTTGCACACAGTACAAACATCAAGAGTGACCACGCTGGGCAAGAGCCAATACTTACTTCTCAAGAAGGGGTTTTTAATCTCCAGCATTGGTGATTAACCATGACCTATCCGAAGTCCCAAGGAAAGGATGCCTGGGTGGTGGACACTTGGTGGAACTGACCTCACTAGAATAACAAGGCTCTAATGAGAGAGTGGAGATCTCCAGTTGGCATAGGTTTTTTTTTTTTTAAGAATTTATTTATTTATTCATGAGAGACACAGAGAGAGAGAGTGAGAGAGAGAGAGAGAGGCAGAGACACAGACAGAGGGAGAAGCAGGCTCCACGCAGGGAGCCCAACGTGGGACTCGATCCCGGGTCTCCAGGATCACGCCCTAGGCTGAAGGCGGCGCTAAACCGCTGAGCCACCCAGGCTGCCCAGCATAGGTTTTCTGTAAGAGCAAACACAGTTCCAGAACTTTGCAGCGAGTCATGTATCCTGTAATCTCAGTGCTGTTCAATTGGCCCTTTCCCTGGTGAGGACTCCTGGGTAAGCTAAAGCAGCTCTGGAGGAAGGGATGTCGCTGTGCAAATCCTCTAGCTGGATTTAGGACTAGGCCAGGCCATCATATGTGTTTGTGGAAGGATGAGGGCCCAAGATCATTCGGGAAAAGATGTGCTGTCCTGAAATTGGAGACCACAATCCTCATGAGCAAGACTCTTAAGAGTGAGGCCATGAGTAGGCCAATAGGCATCTGAAAGTTCCATCTAACAAGGAAGAAAATTCGTCCTTGTGAAAAAGTAGCTAAGCAGATTCTGTCCATTTTATTTATTTATTTATTTATTTATTTATTTATTTATTTATTTATTTATGATAGTCACACAGAGAGAGAGAGGCAGAGACACAGGCAGAGGGAGAAGCAGGCTCCATGCACCGGGAGCCCAACGTGGGATTCGATCCCGGGTCTCCAGGATCACGCCCTGGGCCAAAGGCAGGCGCCAAACCGCTGCGCCACCCAGGGATCCCCAGATTCTGTCCATTTCTTGCACAGAAGAACTTCAAAATGGCTTCAGCGGTACAGCTCTCCTAAGAAAAATTTCCTCTCAATGAACCATCAAAATGAGTAAGCTACAAATTGCACCCCTAAAGAGCTAAAAGACGGAGCTGTTGGGTACCATTTTTAAAGGGTCATTTAAACAGGGTCGACACCAATCTTGAGCCTACACAGGCTGGCTGGTGGAAAGCCCCAGCAGGAGGGAAGGTTGGATGTTTGGTCTCCAGAGCCCGCCCTGCAGGGCTGTTGGCGACCAGCCGCTGCTTGTCTTTACCAAAGGTTACTGGTCAGGGTCCTATCAAGTAGGCCTCTCCTGCAGCTAGGCCGCTCCCCCAGTTCCGGCAACTACTGCGTCCGCTGCCACTTCAGGTTGGGGCTGGTAAAGCGGGCCTGAGATGCTTCACCCTCCCCTGTTGGTTTCTGCTAAGCAGGAGCAGGAGGAGGTCAGGCCCGTGGCTGGTTCTGTCGCAAAAGTCTCCTCAACGTCTCTTCTGTCTACGTCATCTTTCCCCTGCTGGGCCGCTGACTCCAGGGCAGGCCGATGAGGCTGCCACCAGGTAGAAAGTGACTAGGAAAAAAACCCCACAGAGAACTGTACCTTGTTCTTAGGGCTTCTCCCTGCAAATGACACTTCTGTCCGTCCTTCACAGATCAAAGCAAGTCACAACGTATCAGTCACGTGTTGCTGTATAACAAATAACCCCCAAACTTAGTGGAAAACAAGAAACATTTGTGGTCTCAAACTGTTTGCAGGGGTAGGAATCTGGCAACAGCTTAGCTGGGTTTTTCTGGCCTGAGGTCTCCCACGAGACTGCAGTCAAGACGCCAGGGCTGCAGGTGTCTGGAGGCTGGACAGGGCCTGGGGGATCTAAGGTGACTCACTAACACGCCTGGCATTGGTTGTGGGCGGCACACCATTGTTCCTTGCCACATGGGCCTCTCCGAAGTGCTGCTTGAGTGTTCTCCTAACATGGCAGCTGGCTTCCTCTGGAATGAGCAAGTCAGGAGAGAACCCAAGAAGGAAGCCCACAAGCCTTTGTTGAACTAGTCTCAGAAGTCAGATACCATCGCTTCCAGAATATTCTGTTTATTCTAAGTGAGTCATTAACTCCGGCCCATACCATATGGGCAAAACTAAGCCCTACCTCCCAAAGGGGAGAGTGCCAAAGAACATACGGATGTTTTCAAACCATCACCCATGCCTGCACCTAACTGTGGCCAGATGAAGCACAAAGATTGGGGGAGGGTGCCAATGACTAGAAGCATCCCAGGAGATTTTATTGGCAATTTAAGAGTTAAGAAGAAGGGATCCCTGGATGGCTCAGAGGTTTAGCACCTGCCTTTGGCCCAGGGTGTGACCCTGGAGTCCCGGGATCAAGTCCCACATCAGGCTCCCTGCGTGGAGCCTGCTTCTCCCTCTGCCTGTGTCTCTGCCTCTCTCTTTCTCTCTCTGTGTCTCTCATGAATAAATAAATAAAATCTTAAAAAAAAAAGAGTTAAAAAGAATCTGGATCCAAGCTTTACTGTTATGTTTATATGAATATATGAATCCTTGCTAGATGAATCTTGGGGTTATGGTATTGAAATATCATTTGAACCCGATCTGGACATCCTTCGGAGTGGGGAAAGGGGCAGTGCGACATCCACACTTCCTTGACACGATGTCATTGCCAGGGCGGATCTCCTCTGGGAGGAAGAGGTTCTTCAGCTAAGAAGATGGATTATTAAATGAGGCCCTAGGCAGGAGGAGGGGGGAATCCACTTTTCCCCCAACCAGCCTCATTGTCTTGACCTCAGACTTCGCAGGTAGAGGTGGCCGAGGTGGCCCAGGTGGCATCCACCCTCCCAGCCAGGAGGTCTGGGATCAGAGAGGAACTTCTGGAGAGTCACAGGTCCGCTCTGCCTGGTGAGCCAGATGGCTGCTCCCATATTACTCTGTTCATTTCTCGTGTGTTCGCCCCGAGCTGTCGGCAAGACCCGTTCCAGTGGGCGAGGCGTGTCTCAGCTCCCGGATCGTGAGCGAAGGGTGACGGATGGATCCACAGCGGGGGCATCAAGGGGGAGCTGTGCGCGGGAGGCGGGGGCGCTGCTCCTTCACTGGCAAGAGCGTCTGCTCTCGTGAGGGGACCCTGCAGCTCGGGCTCGCATCGCACTACCGTGGCCGGCCTTCCCGGGCCACCGCTGCCCTCGCTGGCCCCGCGACCGCACCGTCAACCAGAGGCCCGGCCGGGGCCACTGAAGGCCTTGCCCCGGCGCGCAGCCCAAGGCCGGTCGGCGACAGGTGAGCGCCACCGAGACCCAAGGCAGAGAGAGACAGACCTCCGTGCCAGGGCCGCAGGGCCACAGGGTCGGAGGCAGTTTTTTTTTTTTTTTTTAAGATTTTATTTATTTATTCATGAGAGACACAGAGAGAGGCAGAGACACAGGCTCCCTACGGGGAGCCCGACGTGGGATTCGATCCCAGGTCTCCAGGATCAGGCCCTGAGCCAAAGGCAGATGCTCAACGGCTGAGCCACCCAGGGATCCCTGGAGACAGCTTTTTGATCTGATCGATCCCACGCCCGACAGAGAAACAAAAACCCTTTCTACCCCGAAGCCTTGCCCAGGACGCGGGTGAGCTTGCTGGGGAACTGCTCCTCCCCGCCACCCGCTCCCCCCCCAGAGCAAGGTCAGAGGAAGAACCTCCTGCGGGACACTTCGAGCCACGCGGGCCCCGCTGTGGCCTTGGACTGCAGGGTCGTGGCCACGTTCCAGCTGTGGAGCAGCGGTGTAGACCCGCCGTCTACCCTGGGCTCATCGTGGTACCACTCGCTGATTGTATCTGTAGGACGGACAAGCTTGGTTTGTGACTAAACTGGGTTGTTTTTTGGGTTTTTTTGGCCTCCCAGTGCCCTTTAAGCTTCTCTTCTGCTACAGGATGAAAACGGAGCCGCCTGAGCCCCTGTGCGCCCAGGTGTAGGCGAGACCCCGCCTGCAGTCCTTAGCCCTGAAGGGCATCACCAGGAGTTAGAGTCCTCCCCCCTCTCAGCAGCTGGTGCCACTGCCTCTGGGAAAGGCTCCTTCCCTGACCCACTCCGTCGCCCCCACCTCGCCGGGGGGCCCATCAGCAGATGAAGGAGAGGGCGGAGGAGGGAAGCGGCGGTGGCTCGCTGGGCACCCGGGCACCCTGGCCCCCGGCACCCCGGGGCTGGGCTAGAGCAGACCTGCTGCTGCGGGTGCTTCTATGGGTCCTGCAGAGACTCTCACCCCAGGACCCTCCTCCCAGAGTTCCCTTGACCCGCAGGTGCATCTGCACCCTGGGTGGCCTCTTGTGCCATCTCACCTCGAGCCTCCCGCTGGGACCCCGTGGGCTCCCTCCTGCGTGGTCGCTTCTGACCCGCGGGAAACACTCCCGCTCGCCTGGATGATCCTGACGCCAGCAAGCCCCGGGTTCTGCCTCCAAGCCCTGAGCCAGCACGACTGTGTACCCCACTGCAGAGCAGGGGGCAGCTCCAGGCTCCGCACACCCCCTGGGCTCCAGAGGCCTGGTGGTGTGGCCGTGGCCCCGTCTACAAAGATGCCACCATCTGCCTTTGCACGCGGCCCGCTCGCCCATCCAGCAGAGGCACCTGCTCGCCTGCCAGAATCTGAGCTGGCCTGAGACTGCTGCCCCAGCAGCATGTGCTGGAAGGGACCCTGTGGGCTGGGCCCCGAACCGGCCTGGCAGCCCCCTTCCTCCCTGTGGGCGCTCGGCCTCCATGCTGTGAGGAAGCCCAACGCCACACGGAGAAGAACCCGAGCCCCCAGCCGACAACCCGGCTGACCCCCCAGCCAGGGCTCAGCGCCAGCCCACGGCCAGGTCACTGGGTCACTTTGGAGGCGACACCGTGCAGAGCAGACTGTCCCCCCTGAGCCTGGCCCAGGCTGTAGGATCACGCACAAGTCAACGGTCGTCATGGTCCTTCGGAGGCTCTGGTTTTTGCAGCGCTTTGTTTTACAGCGACAGGTACAGAAGCAGCAGGTGACCCCACGGAGCCTTTGTTGGAGGTGAAGTACCCGGCACCCCTGGACCTCCCGGCCAGGATGATGGACTGGAATCCCCCCTCCCCACCCATCCGCCTGGGGAGTCCTGGGAGGTGGGGCCAGTCTTCCAACTTCTTGGTGGATCCCCAGAGGTGGAGAGAGCTTTCCCGTGAAGGCCCCGCGGAGGGAGACGCGCAGCTGGGGGCGCTGCGGCCTCGCGACCCCGGAGCCCGCACCTGGGCACCTGGGCACCTGGGCACCTGGGCACGGCGCTGCGGCCGGCAGTGGTTCCGCCCCGGCCAAGCCTTAGCAGCCCGAGCCCGCTGAGGCCGAGCCACCGTCGGGGAGGGAGTGGGGTCCACGCTGGGGCCCCCCAAAGCCACGCGAGTGCATCTGCCTCTCGGATGCTCACGCCGCTGCGGACCTCACAGGCGATGAGCCGGGCGTACCTGGCGCCCCACAACCGCGCCCCCGCCCCCCGCCCCCCGACTTGCCGGGGAGGGGCCTGCGCGGCGGCCTGGGGGCGGGGCTACGGCCGACGCCCCGCCCCCTCGGGCCGGCCGCCAGGTGGGGGCGGGGCCGCGCTGCCCGGCCGCCAGGTGGGGGCGCCCCCCGCGGCCCCCGGGCTGGGCGCGCCACGGAGCCCACGGGAAGCTCTCGCCGACGGCTTCAGGGCTGGAGACCTGCGGAGCCGAGGGGTGAGCCGGTCGCCTCCCAGCCCGGCCATCGGGACCCCGCGGCGGCACAGGTGTCTCTTCCCAGGTGCAGAGCTCAGCTCCGTAGGGCGCGGGGTCACACGCACTCCAGCAGGAACACAGCACCGGGACGAGAGCCAGGGTGCACCCCCTTGCTCGGGCGCCCCCCGACCCCACCCTGGCCCCGGACACCCAAAGCCAGAGCCGGGACGCGGGCCTGTCTGGGGGAGGTCCCCACGCTCGGCCACAAGCTAGCGCCGTCCCAGGTCTCAGGGCCGAGCCCCTCACCTCAAACGGCTCAGGGTCCCTCGGAAGGTACCAGGCGGGGTGCCACCCCAAGAGCGACAGGTGCACGGAGGGCGCACGGAGGTGCACGGAGGGTGCGCGGAGGGTGCACGGACGATGCACGGAGGGTGCGCGAAGGGTGCACGGACGATGCACGTAGGGTGCGCGGGGGGTGCACGGAGGATGCACGGACGATGCACGGAGGGTGCACGGAGGATGCACGGAGGGTGCGCGGAGGGTGCACGGACGGTGCACGGAAGGTGCACGGAGGGTGCGCGGAGGGTGCACGGACGATGCGCGGAGGGTGCGCGGACGATGCGCGGAGGGTGCGCGGACGATGCACGGAAGGTGCACGGAGGTGCACGGAGGGTGCGCGGAGGGTGCACGGACGGTGCGCGGAGGGTGCACGGACGGTGCGCGGAGGGTGCGCGGAGGGTGCGCGGAGGTGCACGGACGGTGCGCGGAGGGTGCACGGACGATGCGCGGAGGGTGCGCGGAGGGTGCACGGACCGTGCGCGGAAGGTGCGCGGAGGGTGCACGGACGATGCACGGCCGGTGCACGGAGCAACACATTTCTCCCAGGCTTCTTGCCCACGGGCCTGCGGCGAGCGCCCCGGGCAGCTGGGATGCCCCCCAGGAGCCCCAGCCCGGCGCTGATGCCCTCCTTGCTCACCTGCGCCCCCGAGCCCCGCGACGCTACGTGGTCCTGAGCTGCTCCGGGTTTCAATACAGAAGAGCACCCCAGGGCGGGGGCGGCGCGGAGGGGTCCGGCCCAGCCGGCAGCACAGGTGTGACCTCCGGCCTCGGCCCCGCCCCCCAGGGCTGCGGGAGGCCCCGTGCGGCCTGCGCCCAGGCAGCTGCGGGGGATAGAGCGAGACTGTGAAGTTCCCGGGTCCTCGCGCTCCCCGGTTGCGTGATTGTCCCGAGAGCAGTTGCAGACATTTGCGCTAATTAGTTAATTTGATTGTATGCGCGCCTTGTTAGGGCCCAAATTCAATCTACAAATTCCTGGCAGCTCCTATGCAAATGAGCAGAACTCACCCTCCCCAGCCTTCATGGTTTTGCTTTTGGTTTTTAAGCAGCCCCCACAGCCCATGAACCTGCGCGGGGTATTTCCTTCTCATCTTCAAAAAAAAAAAAAAGAAAAGAAAAAGTGCTTCTGATTCATTAAGCACCTAATTGCACAACTCTTGAGGAACTCTTGAGGGAAGTTCCTACTAAAATTGAAAACCAGCATCCAGTGGGCCCCTCATCACTTCCACCCTCATCAACTGCTCACGCAACACTGTGCAGGGCTGACTTAACTGCCCTGCCCTGCCCCCTGCCCCTGCCCTTCGCTCTTCCTTGCAATTTCACTGTTCTCCCTGGGCCCATTGCGTCTGGGGAAGGGGTTCCAGGCTGGGTGTCAGGAGTGTGGGCTCAGCCCGATGGCTGGCGGGAGGGGGGGGGGTAGTGGGCAGCCACTTACCTCCCTCAGGCTTCCCTTCCCTCATCAGAACTTAGAGGCAACAGGACGGCTGTTTCTCCCGAAGGGAATGGGCAGGAATGAGGGTGGCCCTTAGGCCTGGGAGAGCAAGAGCCTCCTCTGCAGTATTAGGGCCCCCACTTGGGTTTTGGGAGGGCAGGGAGCGCTCTGGTGATGCGGGTGAGTTGATCCTGCCTAGAGGAGAGGGGTTCCTAGCATCACTGGGCTCTTTTTTTTTTTTTTCTTCTGCCAGCAGGTGCAGCGAGGGAAAGTCCCAGCCTGGGGGAGGGGGGGGCTTCTCTTCCTGAGCTATGGGGGAGACTAGCACCGGCTGCCCAGGGCCTGTGTGTGGATGAGCTCAACGGCTCAGTCTCCCCAAAACACCGGCCGGCCCACGCTGCCCGGTGCTGCCCGTCCTGCTGCCCGGAGAGGACTCCTCGTCCCAGTCCCGGCCCCAAGAAACCCCTGCGGTGAGGGAGGCAGGCCTCGGTGGCCCACGGCTGCCTGAGGGGACGCAGCCTCACACTCGGCTGCCGGCCACCTCAGCACAGCCACTGAAGGGTGGCCCCTTGGACCTGCTCCCATCTTCTCAGAGGTCAAGTGACCAGGACTGCGAAGCACCCCGGGGTCTCCGATTGGTTTCCTACTATTAGTGTAGGATGCTCTCCTTTTTAAAAGAGTTATTTATTTATTTATTCATTCATTCATTCATTCATTCATTCATGAGAGACACACAGAGAGAGGCAGAGACCCAGGCAGAGGGAGAAGCAGGCTCTCATGCAGGGGCCCGAGGCAGCACTCGATCCCGGGACCCCGGGGTCACGACCTGAGCCGAAGGCAGAGGCTCAACTACTGAGCCACCAACAAGCATCCTTCTTTTTTTTTAATTTTTGATTTAAACATTTACCTCTTGAAAACTTTATTAAAGTACATTAGACAAATAAGGGGAAGGCACTCTTAATACGTAGTGTATTGGCTGCTTGGAATCACTGATTTGCGCCTTAAAAGATAGAGTCTTATTTTCATTCAAGCTGGTAAAGCAAGACATCTAGTTATTTGAGAAAATTAGACTCTCTTCTTCCTTCTGAGCTGGTATAACAAAATACCACAGACTAGGTGGCTTATAAATAACAGAAATTCCTTTCTTACCGTTCTGGGTACCAGCACGGTCAGATGCCTTCAGGGTTGCCAACTGCCAGCTCTTTGCTGCATCCTCGCCTGGCAGAAGGGGCAAGGGAGTTCTGTGGGGTCTCTTATATAAGAACACTAATCCCGGGTCGTCTGGGGGGCTCAGGGGTTTGGCATCTGCCTTAGGCCCAGGGCGTGACCTCGGGGTCCCAGGATCGAGTCCCACGTTGGGCTCCCTGCGAGGAGCCAGCTTCTCCCTCTGCCTGGGTCTCTGCCTCTCTCTCTCGGTCTCTCATGAATAAATAAATAAATAAATAAATAAATAAATAAAATCATAAATAAATAATATATATATACACACACACACATATAATATAAGAGCACTAATCCCTTTCGTGAGGGCCCCAACCTCAGGACCAGCAGTGTCATCTCCTAATTCTGTCCCGTGGGGCATTAGGACTTCGATCTATACATGAGCTGGACACGACACTGAGACCATGGCACAGACTGCGATGCTCTCTGTGGGCGCAGCAGCAGCAGGGGGCCGTGATCTCACGCTCTCCCTGACTCCTTAAACTGAACCACAGCCAACGTTACTGAGCACTGAGGCCGGCGGGCCGGGCACGTCCTAAACATCTGACGTGCGCTACTGTGTCTGATGCGACATCTCTGCACAGTAGGTGCTATATTAGCCACACTCTGCACCGAGAAAGCGGGCTCGGCCCCCTAGATAGATGACCTGAAATCACAGAATTTCTAGAAGGTGGAGCCAGGGGTCAACCCAGGCCTGAAACTCCACTTCAGAACCCCTGGGCTGCAGCCTAGGGCCTGCCCCCGCCCCCCCAGAGCCCCCAGCAGGGACACCCTTCCCCAGGCACGAGGCGGTGGGCCGCTCACAACCAGGGACTCCCCTGGGAGCAGCTGGGTGCCCAACCCTGGACCATCCGGGCAGAACCAGCATGTACTGGAATGTTAACAACATCCCTGTTATGCTCTATTTCTGTTGAAATATAGTACAGTTTGACAATACGAGCGTGTGCTTGTGTTCAAACGGTTTGAAAAATATGCTGCTGATCAAGCGGGGGAAATCAGAGAGCAAAACCCTCAGGCTTGTTCAGGAACTCTAAAAAGAAAAAAATTCAAAAAAAATTTTTTAAGGATGCAGAAAAATCTCAAACTGTAACTGGAAGGCTGGGGAAATGATTAGAGGGGGTTTGTGGGGTCTTAGGTCAGAAAGAGGCAGGTCAGGACGCCCGGGTGGCTCAGGGGTTGAGCACCTGCCTTGGGCCCAGGGCGTGACCCCGGGGTCGTGGGATCGAGTCCCCCTCCCTGCAAGGAGCCTGCTTCTCCCTCTGCTTCTCTCTGCCTCTCTCATGAATAAATAGATAAAATCTTTAAAGAAAAGAAAAAAGAGAGAGGCAGGTCCTTCCTCCCAACCATGGATGTTAGTGCGTGGGGATGGTCTCCCGAGATCTGCGAACCCCCAGGAGGGCCCAGACCAGAGGCCCGGGCCCTAGCCCCCCGCCCAGGTGGGCCCTGCAGCCTCAATTCCCGCCGAGGTGCGTCGGGGTCGGGGTGGGGGGGGGTAGCAAACAGTGGGCAGAAAATTAGGGCGCATCATGCAGGTGCGGATGACTTAGGAGCACTTTCCCCTAAGGGATTTTATTGATGAAATCTGGGCTAGAAGGGTCCAAGTTCAAAGGTCTGTTTATTATATGTTTTTTTTACCCCGAGAAATGTGGCTTCTGGGTTAATGTTTATTCTATTGAATAATCCAGTTTTAAGCATGTCAATAAGAGCCGGTGCTGCTTTGACCGGCTTGGGGGGGGAAAAGGCAGCTTTAGCTTTGCCCTGGGTTCAGGTGGCTGCGAGCGCCTGGCTCGTTGGGCACACTGCCACCTGGCGGCAGGTGCGAGCGGCGCGGGGCGGGGCGGCCCCTTAGGGCTCCTCTCTCTGATTTCCAGTTTCTGCACCTTCACATGGAGACCCTAATACTTACCCTGGGGTGTGGGGGCGGGGGGCGGTGTGTGATGATCAATGAGCTAACAAATGTGTAGTGCATAATGCATAGTACATGGTTTGGGGTTTTTCAAAGATTTTATTTATTTATTCATGAAAGACACAGAGAGAGAGAGAGGCAGAGACACAGGCAGAGGGAGAAGCAGGCTCCATGCAGGGAGCCCGATGTGGGATTCCATCCCAGGACCCCAGGGTCACCACCTGAGCTGAAGGCAGACACCCAACCACTGAGCCCCCCCAGGTGCCCAGTAGATGTTTAATAAACTGTAACTTCTTTAGTCTTATCGGAAAAGAGCTTGATATCCCCATATGAGTCTCTTCTCATCACTTGCATCCTGACTCCAGGGAGAAGCTGCAGAGGCCACGGAGCCCACCTTGGTGGCAGTCGCCGCCAAATCAGAGGCTGAGATATTGGCAAGTTGGAAGGGATGGGCGAGTCTAACAGGCGATGTTTAGCAGAGATCATTAAAGTTCTCAACGACGTATGTTGTCCACTAAGTGCACAGACATGAGGGATGCCCTGTTGTCAAAGACCAAGCCAAACACACTGAGGGATTTTAGGAAAAGATAGTTCAATGAGCGTCCGTTGGGTGATTTTGCCCTGAAAATTCTAATTTGACCCACAGCTGTGAAGAAGCAACACGCATGGTAAGTCATTAAGATGTTCGTATGCCATGACTTGGTAATTCCACTACTAGGAATCTACCCAGGGGCAATAATCAGAAATAACTGTATACAAAGATGCTAATCGCAGTATGATTTATAAAAAGTGAAAAACTGGAAACAGTAAATGTCTAATAATAGTGGACCAGTTCATTAAATTCTGATTTCTCCATATGGAGTATCCATATGTGTCCTCAAAATTTTCCAAGGGAACGTGCTCATTATATAAGTTGAGGGGGAGGGGTAAATCAGGATATAAATGAAAATAGAGGATCATAACGTGTGGATAAACGTTTCAATTCAATGAAACATAAGAATTAAAAGCCTGCCTACGCCTAATGGGATGGCTTATCAACTTGTGTAATATATGAACCGACAAAACTATAAGGATGAGTTGGCAAGTCCCACAGTGAAGTAGATTTTAATACGCCTTTCTCAGAGGTTGACAGATCAAGCAGATTGAAAAAATCAGTAAGGAAAAAGGTTTGAACCCCGCAATTTAAAAGCTTAATAAAATGGTCCTACGTGGTGTACCACACACGACAGCTGAAGAAGGCACGTATGTTCTTTTCAAACGCACCTGGGACATTCCTAAAACTTGGCCACACACACACTGAAACCACTAATTTCAGTGCCTGGTGCTAAATTCTAAGACGGGGGAGGAACAGGCAATTTTAGGAGCCAGAGGCTTTGGGGTTAGAAGCTCAGAGACCTCCCAGAGGTTACGGCTAAGATGGGTTTGCAAGGATGGTTCTCCGGGTGAAGGAGATGGAGCTGGGGCTGAGCCCCCCGCAGTGAGCAGCAGCAGCAGGTCCAAGGGCACCGAGACTGCCCGGAACATCCCTTGCCCTCCACGGAGCCAGGCTCTCTGAGCCCGCTTCCAAGCAGCGGCCCTGGCCTGCATATCCAGGGGCCTCACCAAGAGCTTGGTTCAGTTTCCTTCTCTACCAGGAGGCGGGGGTGGGGGGGCTTCAGTTACCTCCACGCTGGGGCACGTCCCCCGACAGGAACATGAGCTGAACGCGAGAAGAGGCCACCTGGAGCTGGGTGAGCCCACAGCAGGAGGGAAGGTCACCGGACTCCCGAGGCTCTGCCGGCGACGAAGCCCCCCTGGCCCTCCTCCCCGGGTACCCAGCGCGCCTGCCAGGGCTCGAGGCCGGTGTAGCCCTGCTGTGCCACCCGGCGGGCCCGCGGTCCCCGGGCTCAGGCCACCTGTTAAACGCAGGCATCCCTGGCTTCCTGCTTGTCGCACCCAGGTGTCGCATGCCCAGGCTCCTGTTAGGCAGGGACTCCAGCGGTGTCTGCGACAGTAACTGTCCCAAGTCCCTGGATGGTTGACATGCAGCGTTCATCCCAAATCCTCTTTTCTTTCTTTTTTCTTTTTTTTCTTTTCTTTTCTTTTCTCTTTTTCTTTTTTTCTTTTCTTTTCTTTTTCTTTAAAGATTTGTTAGAGACTGAGAGAGCGCCCGGCAGAGGGCAGGGGCCGAGAGAGAAGCGGGGAGCCCCATCAAGACTCCAGGACCCGGGGTCACCCCCCCCCACCGCAGGCGGACACTCCCCGGCTGAGCCCCCCAGGCGCCCCTGGAAACTTCGTTGCAGCCACCTGCGTTCCCAGCCACTCAGGCCCACGGGCTGGGGAGACAGGGCCGGGCCGGGCACGCTCGGGAGGGAGCCCTGCCCCGAGGCTGCAGCCGGCGGCGGTGTGACTGCGAGCACGTCCCTTCCCCTCTCTGGTCCTCTCTCCTCATTTTCAAAATGAGACAAAATCATCTCCAAGCTCATTTCCTTTTTCTTTTTCTCTCTGTAAGTTCATTTCTAACTGAAGATTCTGGGATCCGATCGCTGGAAGACCTGGGTCTGTTCTGAGGGTCAGTGGGCAACACCCTTAGCCAGAGCACCTCCCGCCCTGACCACGGGAAGGAAAGGAGGGCGCGGCCCTGACCTTGCGGAGGCTTCACAAGGGGCCGCCGCCACCTGGAGCAGCAGCCCCCCCCGCCCCCACCAACCAACCAACACAGTGACGCGAAGGGGACACCGGGGTTTCCCTCAGGCTGGACATTTGCGAGATGCGAGGAAGTCCTACTGCGAAGCCAGGCCTCCGGGTGCGTCTATGATGCGCCCACCCGGAGGGAACCCCGACAGGTGTGGAGGGACGTGCACACCTGTAAAGGGCTGTTTCTAGAAGGACACACGGGAAAGCACAGCAGCGGTTCCCTCCGTGGAGAAAACCAGGGAGAGCGAGGGGCGGGAGGTGAGAGGGAAGGACGCAGCTTCTCTATGTAGGCCTGTCGCACGATTTGGAAAACAAATTTTTTTCTTTTTTTACCACTTTAATATATTAACTTAAAAAACATGTTAACACTGTGGAAATGTCGTGAGTACGCATCTCACGATCTGAAAGGGACGGTCAGGGATCCCCGGGTGGTGCAGTGGTTTGGCGCCTGCCTTTGGCCCAGGGTGTGATCCTGGAGACCCGGGATCGAGTCCCACGTCGGGCTCCCTGCCTGGAGCCTGCTTCTCCCTCTGCCTGTGTCTCTGCCTCTCTCTCTCTCTCTCTCTCTCTGTCTGTGACTATCATAAATAAATAAAAAATTTAAAAAAAAAAACAAAAAAACTTTGAAAGGGACGGTGAGCCATGCAGCACATTCTGATTCTCTTCGTGCAAGACGTTTCCCGGGGCCTCCTTGAAGGTGGCAACAGCCTGTTTCCATTGCTCAGTCATCCAGCTGCGGCCGCGCCTGCCCCACTCGCGGGCCCCAGGCGCGGCACCTGCACCACGTTCGCGAGGCCCGGAATTCCTCTTCACCGCACCCTGGGCGTCCTTGTCATCGTCTTTATGTTAGATCTCCTGTATCCCGTACCCCATGGCTTCCTGATCCTCGGTCTGTGTTCCTGTTTTATTTTTATTTTTTTTTAAGATTTTATTTATTCCTGAGAGACACAGAGAGAGAAGCAGGCCCCATGCAGGGAGCCCAACGCAGGACTCGATCCCGGGTCCTCAGGATCAGGCCCTGGGCCGAAGGCGGCACCAAAGCGCCGACCTACGGGCCGCCCCACGTTCCTGTTTCAGTGAAACATCCCTCAGTAGCTTCTTGAGGAAGGGTGCCGAGGGCAGGAGTTGTTTTAAGAGCCCATATTCAGAAGTGTCTTTGTTCCGCCTCCCACTCCACCGACAGTTTGGCCATCGGGTTGGCTACCGTGTGTCCCCAGAACTCTGAAGGCATCACTCTATTCTTTCTTGGTGTCCAGGAAATTTTTCTTTGGAGAAGTCTGATGCGACTCTAGTGGCGATTCTTTGCATCTATTAACTGTTCGCCCGGATCATTTCACTAATGTGGGGTTTCACAGTAATGCGCAGTGGTGGCCCCTCGAGCATACGCAGGAAAGGTCAAGACCTGGACGCACAGCTTGCCGTTTCGTTCCCTAACTGGAAGCCCCTACCCCCCACCCCTTCACCCACCTTGCCCATCACCCCACTCACTTCTCTGACAACCATCAGGCTCTGTTTCTGCTTTTTGCTCACTTATGAGCTTTGCCTCGTAGATGCCACGTATGATCTAATTGCTCCTGCTGCAGACGGCCAGCCAATCCTTTCCTCGCCCTTTTTAACTTCACTCAGATCCTTCTCCCTAGTAGGCCCATTTCCTCTAATTCCTGAGTCTCTCTGGGATTCAGTTGTGTAAATCCGCTTGTTTCTCAGTAGTAGCCTCGGCTGCCGGCACGGAAGTTTCAGTGGCCACCATTTTGCTGAGTCCTTTTATCTTACAACATTTGTGAACACTTATTGTACACACTTGTATTTTCTTCCATTGCCTTGAATGGTACTTTAAAACAAAAAACTTGGGCACCTGGTGGCTCAGGTCATGATCTCGGGATCCTGGGATTGAGCCCTGCTCAGCTTCTCCCTCTCCCTCTGCTGCTCCTCCTGCCTTGTGTTCTGTCAAACAAATAAATAAAATCTTTAAAAACATTAAAAACAAAACAAAACTCCTTACTATCATCTTAGAGAAATTTCAAGAAGGCATGAAGAGAAACTCATGTCTGAATGACTGTATTAATGAGAAGTCTTCCATGATACTTGATGAAAGCCTCTGTAGTACTATGTTGGTTATCACCATATTATTTTCAGTCTTAATTTTTTAAAAATATTTTGTTTATTCAGTCTTAATTTTTTATCATTATTACCCATCTACACATCTTTATATCATTAAGGTTTCACATGTTTTAAATTTAGCTTTTGATATAAACTCCTAAACTTGGAATTAAGAAATCAGTGTTGCCTAATTTTTTTTTATTTTTTTTTCTTTTTTTTTTCTTTTTGTATAACTGCATTTGCTAAATAACTGCACCTAAACAGGTCTGGATTTGGCCAAACCATTAGCTTAATAGCTAGTGATATTTCACATTTTATATCTATCTATCTGTCTCTCTATTTGACAGCTGGCTACTCAAAGTCTGACCAGGAGCACTAACGTTAGCTGGAAGCGTGTTAGAAATGCACACCGAGGCTCCACGCCAAACTACTGAATCAGGAGTCTGCGTTTTACCTAGATTCCCCCAGCGATTCACCAGCACACGGCTTAGGTTGGAGAACTAGTCTAGTATTTCCCCGCAGACTGCCCCATTCTGTTCCCCCCTCCTCTCACACTCCTCGTAGTGCCGAAGGTACTTTCTTGTCAAATATCTTGCAGTTTGAGCATCATGAAAGTTACCTTTCCCGTCCTTCCCCCGCCCCTCATGGGTCTGTCCCAGAGCCTCTCTAGGTTTCTTGACACTAAAGTCCCTTGCTTTTCCAAAAGAGGAAAAAAAAAAAAAAGCTCCAGAAAGTCCAGGCTCTGAATCCATGCTAGTCGGGTTCAAACTCTGGCTCTCCCGGGTACTAGCTGGGGGACCTTAGGGAAGTCACATCACTGCACTGTGCCTCAGTTTCCGCTCTAGTAGTAAGCATTTGATGCATGTTAAGCTGTGTCCTCTGAAATCAAGACCTTACTTAGCAACTGAGTTTTTAAGATTTTCTCCTTGTCTTCTGCTGAGTGGTGCTTCTGTCACATAGTTACATAAAAGGGATGTTTTATGCATTTGGGCTTTTTGCCGCTGAATCAACTAGTTTCACCTTCATCTGGGGATGGTTTTATGATTGTCTTCTGAATCAATAGATGCGCTAAACCTTCTGGACTTGGGATTGCTCACCTGATGAACACAGTCTCTGAGCTTCAACGATGGGGCATCCATCAGCTTCAGAGTTCAACAAATATTGAGGAAAAGGATCAGCAATGAGCATAAGAAGCAACAGGGGATGGGGATAGTTTCAGGAAGGTTGGGGTGAAAGCTGGACAAATGTCAGCAATGATGGGACAGACGGAAACGGGGACATATACCGTGTAGTGCGCTGTCCTGTGATGGACTTGACGTTCCCAACATTATAGATGTTAAACTACAGCTTTTCCACAGGTGCCCTTTATCAGAGTACGTTGCCCTCTATTCCTAGTTTGCTGAGTTTAGTTTTTTTTATTGCAAAAACGATTTTTTTTTCGAATTTTAATCCTTAATCTTTAGTGTAACATTGCTCTTAGTACGATGCTGACGCCAGTTGTGCAGAAAGGGCTCCGGAGAGATGTGCACAGCAGCGCACAGCTGCGGCTCTTCTTCGGTCTGGAGGCTCCAGGGCAGCCCATACGGCTCCGTCAAACACACCCCCTAGGCCTTGTGTGTGAGGGCGGGGCGCTCCGCTCCTTGACGGCCTCAGGCCCCGGGCCAGCTTCTCAGCAGTCTCTGCAGGGACAGGCTTCTGTGTGTTCTTGGCAAGTTTCTCAGTCGTAGAGGGGTCATCTCGGAGATCAATTTGGGTCCCGACAAGCAAGAAAGGAGTCTTTGGACAGTGGCGAGTTACCTCAGGCACCCACTTTTCCTTCACATTTTCAAATGAGGGTGGAGAGGCCCCTGAAGACAGGCTAGAAATACGTGTTTGTGGCTAACTCAGCGGTCGTGGTCTGCCATAATCCTCTTGCCCTGCAGGGTCAAAGTCCAAGGGTACATGGCTCTCACCAATCCTGTGACTGCATAGTTGACAAAAAAAGTCGGTACACACTCAAGACGGAAATTTGCGTGTTGTGTAGGATACCAGGAGACATGTTTTACCAACGGCACCATCGCCCACGACGCACTTAATTGTCTGCATTGCTGGAACAGTTGTGTATCCACTTTAAATATCTCAAATTCGATGATGACCTCAGCTTCTCTGCCGGGGCGTTTGGCAGCACTGCCAGTTTGCTGAGTTTTAAATCATAAATCAGGGTTGAATCATTTTTTCTTACATACATTAAAATGATAAAATACTTCTCTTTATTCTGTTAAGATGGTAGGTCACAGTTATTGACTTTCAATGTTAAACCAACCTTGCATTCTGAGATAAACTCTACTTGATCATGATGTGCGATGCTCCGATTGCTGGGTACAAGTAGCTCATTGTTTAACAATTTCTGTGTCTATGAGGATATTGATGTGTTACTTTCTCTTCTTGAGAAGTTCTTTGGCCAGTTTTGGTACTGTGGTAATAGTGTCCTCATTAAAATAAAAGGGGGGGAGGAAGTATTCCCTTTTCCTTATTTTCTGAAAGTTTGAAGCTTTTCCTTCCCTAAATGTTTGATACAACTCATCAATAAAGCCATCCAGACGTGCACTTTTCTTTCGCAGGAATATTTTTTATAATAAATTTCTTCGGCATAACGTTATTCAGATTTTCTATTTCATTTTGTATCAGTTTTAGTAAGCTGTATTTTTAAAAGGAATTTGTTGGCTTCATCTGATTTGATTTAAAGTTGCCCATAATATTCCTTGTTATTCTTTTAGTGTAAGATCTGTAACATCTCCCATCTCATACTTGATAGGAATAATTTGTGCTTTTTCTTTTTCCATTGAGGTTTGCTAGAGGTTTGATTTTATTAATCTTTTCAAAGAACCACATTTTGGCTTTATAACTATTTTAATGCCTTTAATTTTGCTCTTCCTTTCTTCTATTTACTTTGGATTTAATTTGCTCATTTTTTCAATAGCTTATTCCTTCCTTTTAAATATATAGGCATTTAAAACTATATAATTTAGGAAGAAAGTATAATATCACGGATTTTACCTTTTATTATTTTATTTCTCTGGGCTACTCACCCTTGAAAGAAATTCCCAAATCTTTTTTATAGGGAAAACTTTTTATGAGAAATCAGTAAACTCGACCCAGGGGGAGAGTATGCATATAAATCTAAAGAATGATTATAAGGATATAAAAAGCCTAGCATTCTTGTTACATAACTCTTGGTTTTTCGTTCCATTCCAAGCTGGGTGTGTGTTTATTCTAAAGATGCTTGAATTTTAAGAACCCGCAGTTCCTGTTTTGGATGCTATGTTGTAATTACCAGTGACTCATTCAGACATACTCAAGTTTTGGATGTAAATGAAGGTTAAGTATGACTTCAGTTAATTTTAATGCTTTGACTATACCAACTGCATCACTAGTGCGCTGTCAAAATGAAATCTTCCTCTGTTACTATTTACATTAATGTAATGAGTCATTTTTCTTCAGTCATCGCTTTTATTTTTATATTTAGCTTTGAAGATTTAAAGCTCATCCTTCTTTAATAATTCATTTTAGCATTCTGATTTTTAAATAGTGAAAAGGGTTATTGCAGATTATTTTCTTTATATTTATTCTGCATAGTCCCAAAAATGATCTCCATCATAAAATTTCTTGAAGAGTTTGTTTGGGGGGGTTGCCTGGCTGGATCAGTCGGTAGAGCATGCAATTTTTTTTTTAAAGATTTTATTTATTTATTCATGAGAGAGAGAGAGAGGCAGAGACACAGGTAGAGGGAGAAGCAGGCTCCCTGCAAGAAGCTTGCTGTGGGACTGGATCTGGGATCTTGGGATCGCGCCCTGGGCCGAAGGCAGATGCTCAACTGCTGAGCCACCCAGGCGTCCTGAGCATTCAACTCTTAATCTCAGGGTCATGAGTTCAAGCCCCATGCTGGGCATGGAGCCTACTTAAAAACAAAACAAATAAAAGAACAAAAAACAAGTTTAAGAGAGTTTTTTTAGGTTGTTTTAAAGAATGATTTGTGCTGGGGATCCCTGGGTGGCTCAGCGGTTTAGAGCCTTCCTTTGGCCCAGGGTGTGATCCTCGAGTCCTGGGATCGAGTCCCACGTCGGGTTCCCTGCATGGAGCCTGCTTCTCCCTCTGCCTGTGTCTCTGCCTCTCTATGTCTCTCATAAATAAATAAAATCTTTTTTTAAAAAAAAGAATGATTTGTGTTATCAAAGGAAACTTTTAAAAAAATAAACCCAAGTCAAGGTATTGCTAAATAAACATACAACCCAAGTGAATATTTGCCTGTTTTAGAAAAAATATTTTTCCTAATCCATCTTTTAAAACATAGGTAACAATGGCCTTCTCAAATTAAGTTAGCTAGTAGAAAAAAAACTAATACATTTTACATTTAGTATAAGGTTAGTTTCCGGGAGAAGGCTTTTAATTTTTTATTTCATGAGTTGTGAGATGATATAATTCAATGGAGTGAAATGAGTACCTGCAGATGATCTTTGCTTCTAACAATTTTTTTTTAAAGCAGTAAAATTTTAAAAATTGAATCTCTTTTCAGCATCTTATTTTTTGAAAAACCCAACGTTTTGGCCTAAGATAAATGTACACAACCAAACACTTCAAAATAAAATATGGCATGTATTATTTTCTCACAGGGCATCAGATACTAATATATATAGATCATTTTGTTAAAATAAAAAAATCACATGAAAATCAGCACAATACTTCATTTATTTATTGTATAAGTTTGGCAAACAGCACAAAAATCCAGCAACATTTTAAACGTGTAAAAAAGTCCAATGCTGAACAGTACTGGGGCTTTTTCTTACATAATTAGTAATAATGAGAACCCATTTAAAATACTGCAAAGCTAGCAAAATGAGGCGCTTGGCTTCTGAACATATACCGCAAACATACACACACATACGCACACACATACACAAACAATATAATTTATCTTTACAAAAATTACAGCCAAGCAATAGAAAAGAAGGATGTTAATAATGAAGATACTAACACATATGTTCACTACATATATCTTATACATTGAAATGCTACATCTTGTACCCTGAAATGCCATGTGTAGAGAGCCAAGCAGAGTAAATTTAGGCTCATCACTGAGGTTAAGAATTATTTGAAAAGAATTTAGTGCTTATAGGTAACATATTCAATTAAAACTTTCTATATAGCAATTCCTGGATCATAACAATGTGTTCCACTATATATCTGAGAAGTTGAATCTTCTTTGTTGGCAGTATAAAATTTCTGACCAGTATCAAAATTCTGGTTAAACCCATATTGAAGGCATTTTCTAGTGTATGCAAATGTTATAGGAGGCATCAATGAATGTGGGAGAAAATCTTAGATTTCACACTAAGTTTCTGCTGAGCTTTGTCAAACCAAACAGCTCAACTATAAGGCAAGAAAAAATAACCCCCTATAACAGATTAGTGGGTCTTACCAAGTAAAGATAGGAATTCAATCTTAGGGAAAAACTCCCTACATAAACAGATCAGAAACAATTGGCATTGAAACAAACAAATTACCTAACATCTTAACATTCAGTCATTGGTTCAGAAGCCTGACAAACAATCTATTGGTATATATTATCAAATTAACTTTTTGGAATCAGCACCAGTCCCCAAAACCTCAAATTATAATATTTAATATTCATTAAAATACATCCTTTTTTGTGCTATATGAACACAACTATAATCAAATTAAAGAAAGTTGAATCTATTCAACTTCTATATTTTTGTGTATACTGGGTAGCAACTTAAGTTTTTTTTAATTTACTTGTGCTTCTGTTCTGGGGCACTTTGATTGAAGAGAAATTCGTTTCACAGGATTACATCTTGCTAAAGCATTCCTTAGCATTGGTCCAAACTTGAATTCCCTTTTAAAAAAAATTTAAAATAAATAAGTAAACTTTATTTTATTTTTTAAAAATATTTTATTTATTTATTCATGAGACACACAAAGAGAGAGAGAGAGAGAGAGAGAGGCAGAGACACAGGCAGAGGGAGAAGCAGGCTCCATGCAGGGAGCCTGACATGGGACTCGATCCCGGGACCCGGGGTCAGGGCCTGGGCTGAAGGCGGCACTACACCGCTGAGCCACCCAGGCTCCTCAATAAGTAAACTTTAAAATAGGATTTTGGACGAATTCTGAAAGCCAGAGTATTTGGCTTCCTGGTATAGTAAATTTCACTTTTTGGAGTAACTAACAAGTCCAGCAAAGATGGCACTATTTTTCTGGCAATGGCTAATATAAGTCAATGTCTAATGCTTCTGAAAAAAGTAAGAGAATCACTTGCATAGCCTATCTTCAAAATGAGAAAGAGCTACAACAACTTCTTTTTTGGAAAACTGAGTTTTTCAAGGTTCATAACATAAATTTATTTACTCATATCATGTTTGCATCATTTCTATTTGTAAACCAAACAAGTTCTCAGGCACTTTCCCTATGTAATACTTGAAACAAAAGAAAAAAAAAACATTATTAGTTCAACAATAAAAATGAATAGACTTAAAAAAAATTAATGGCTTATTAAGTTTTTAGTCTAACAACTAATGTTTTGATAAAAACCAGTAACAGATTAACTTATCAAATCCTTCTCAGTGGTCTTAGCAGGCTTTAGCACAAAGTTAATATGATTGATATAATATACCTAATATGCCTCAACAACATAAAATAGTAAAATCTAACGAAGTGGTAGAAACAAAGGTATTTTTTTTAACAAACAAGATTCTCCAATAACTGCTAATTTATGAACAACATTTTAATACTTAAACATTAAAGTACGTCAAGGCTTCAAATATTAGAAAAAAAATCAAGAATGTTTTTATTTTTTTCCTCCTGATGAAATACAAAAAGCAAATTTATAAATGTCTCAGACTGGCTCAAGTACTAATAGAGTATCCGTTGTCAGAAAGGATAAGAGATCTTATGCGCTGCCATAGGAAGACACCCACGAGACATCAAATGAGCAAACGAAAACAACACACTAGCACGTAACACAGTCCTGTTTCGGTGGGGAAGAGAAAAGTGTATATTTTCTAAACGATTGTGAATGTATAGAGGGGAAGAATTTTCACCTAATATGCTTTTGAATTTTTTAAATTTTTGCAATGAGAGTATGTTATTTTTGTGATAATTTTTCTGCTCTTTTCTTCTACTAATCTTGGGCTTTGTTCTTTCTCTAGTCCCTTTTGATGTAGTTAGATTGTTTGAGATTTTTCTTGTTTCTTGAGGTCGGCGTCTAACACCATAAATTTCCTTCTTTGTTTTTTTTTTTTTTTTTTTTTAATTTCCTTCTTTGAACTGCTTTCACTGTGTCTCAGATTTTGGACCACTGTACTTTCCTTTTCATTTGTTTCCATGTATTTTTTAATTAACTCTGTGATTTCTTCACTGACTCACTGGAGGTTTGGTGACATGCTGTTTAGCCTCCACCTATTTTGTGTTTTTCCAGTTTTCTTCTTGTGATTGATTTCTCGTTTCACACAATTGTGGTCAGAAAAAAATGGTATCATTTCAGTCTTCTTAAGTTTTATTGTGCTTATTTTGCGGCCTAATGTGTGATCAATCTATCCTGGAGAATGTTCCATGTGCACTTGGAAAGAATGTGTATTCTGTTGTTTTTAGATGGAATGTTCTATATATATCTGGGGCCAATGTGTCACTCAAAGATACTGTTTCCTTAATTTTCTGCCTCAATGACCTATCCTTTGATTAAGTGGGGTGTTAAAATCTCCTACTACTATTGTATTACCATCAATTTCTCCCTTTACGTCTGTTAATATTTACTTTATGTATTTCAGTGTTCCAGTGTTGGGTAAATACTTAAAATTGTTATTTCCTCTTGTTGGATTGACCCCTTTAACATGATATAGTGTTCTTTTTTGATATAAGTACTGCTACCCTGAGTTTTCTTCCCATTTCCACAGAATATCTTTTTCCATGTGATAATTTTTAAAATTTAAAAAGATAAAATAGCTTAAAAATCAATCAAGTATTTCTTAAAAGCCTCAGTCCTCCTTGATTTAACAAATTAGAAAATCACTATCAAAAAGGTTGATGAAAATAACTTAGAAGTGATCCTGACTTTTAAGTGCTGATAATAATACTTTTTATATAAAATATGTTTTGGTTTACTACTACTACAATACAGCCATTTGATTATATTCAATTACCACTTTGGATAGCTGACATTATAACAAAGTATGGCATATTTTAAAAGTTAATATACAAGTAAAATAAACAGAATATAGATACCCACATTATTCTGAGAAAAACTAATAATCTTATCTTCTTGTACTTAATTTTAAGTTTCTAAAAAATAATAAAAAAAAGAATACTGCAGATTTTCAAATATAAAAATCTTTTCAACTTAAGGAAAAGAATAAACATGATGAAACTTTATAGTATTGTTCTTGGGAAATAAGGTATACACATTTTTCTAATCTCATGTGAGTGAAGTATGGTTTACCATGGTTATCTTAGGACACGAGGAGACAAACAAGACATCCAACAGTATATCCAAATACACCTACAACGGTATTTTTTTATTCAGAAATCAATTTCTAGCACTCTCAACCATCCTACCCTAAGTAAAGTGGGGAGAATAGTTCTTTGAGCCACTACATTCTACTTTGGAAAAGCAGCAAACAGAAGATCACAAGGGACTTAGATCACAAGACTCTTATATAAGAGTCTTTTATAAAAACAAAATAAAAACAACTCTAAAAAAAACTTGTCTTATCTGATCTTTTAGACCTCCTGAGATTAAAAAAGGCAGGTTAGAAAAAAAAGACAAAATGTGGAGCAATCTGTGAATCAGGGAGGCAGCAGGAGTTGGCAGGAAGACAGTAACAGATAAAAACATTATCAAGTTGCGGGGCTCTGGGTGGCTCAGTCGGTTAGGCGTCCGACACTTGATTCTGCCTCAGGTCATGATCTCGGGTAGTGAGATTGAGCCCCACGTCGGGCTCAGCACTGAGCATGCTGTCTGCTTAAGATTCCCTCCTCCCCTGTGCTCTCTCTCCCTCTCCAAAGAAAAAATATGGGGGCACTTGGGTGGCACAGTTAAGCATCCAACTCTTGACTTTGGCTCAGTTCATGATGTCAGGGTCATGGGATCAAGTCGCATGTCAGGCTCTGTGCTCAGCGTGGAGTTGGCCTGGGATTCTCTCTCCCCCTCTGCTTTTCCCCTCCCTGCTTGCACACTCACTCGATCTCTCAAATAAATAAGTAAATAAAATCTTTAAAAAAAAAAAAACACTATTAAGCTGTTACAATTATACTCACCTGTCAGCAAGTACAGACGGATCAGTCATGATTTTAACTTCTCTTAACTAACTCCAAAGATCCACTATGTGAAGTAACTTAAACACTTTAACTGAGGCATAAATATGAATTTGCTCGACACAAAAGGAGCCCACATGACCTAGAGTCTAGTATTTACATCTTAAAATATCTTTGTTCGATATGCTATTGCTGGTGATACCAAGTGGAAAGGGCTAGTAGGGAAGTGATGGTGCCTAACCAGTAAACACACATTTTGGTTGAATTAAATCACAGATTGTTTATAGGAGTATGATTTTTCCCTCTAAGAAGGTCTTCATAACTGAAAGAAATAATCTTGCTATATATGATTTACTGAGATAATGCATGTTAAATCTCTTGGTAAGTTGTGAAGTGCTAGACGTATGTAAAGCACTGGTACTAACGAACAGACACATACAGGCAGATCGTGGGCATAAAAAAGGAATTAGAAAAAGATTTAATTATCGATTGATTGATTGGTTCATCAGAGAGGGAGAGAGAGCAAGAGCGAGAGTGCACGCGCGCACACAAAGGGGGGAGGCAGAGGAAGAGGGAGAAGCAGACTCCCTATTGAGCAGGGAACCTGCCTCAGGACTCGATCCCAAAACCCCAGGGATCATGACAACCTAAGCTGAAGGCAGACACTTAACTGAATGAGCCACGTAGGGGCCCCAAGAAGGAATGTTTTATATTTTGTTCTTACATCAGCATTTTAAAGATTTCAGCATTATCAAAACACATATTGAAACAGGATAAGCCTCCATGTTCTTATCATCTACTACGGATATCAGTCATATGAAAAAGACTTACGATGGCAACAAACCATATCATAACCACATTTTCCCCCAAACAACGTTTAAGGTATTTTCCAATCAAAGTACTACATATCACTGTTAGGACAGTATCTTATGCCCCGTCCAAGAACATCATATAATTTAAGTAATGTTGTTGGTATGTATTTTCAAATACAAGATACAATAAACAGGGCATACAAATTTGGAACGTTAGGTGAATGAAGACTCAGTAATTAACATTCTGGTTGTAATATTCTTTCAAAGTTAAGAAACCAGAAAATATTCCAAAGGATGGGGGAGAATTTTTTTTTTCTTTTGAGAATGGGTTCTAAAACAAAAATAAACACCCTGGTTCAAATAAGAGAAATTAGTTTTAAAGGAATTTGTAAGCACTTTTGAATATACTTGTACCTTCACGTACCTTTTTGCACATACTGATCTGCATGACTGCATAGCTTATGAGGGCTTCCTTTAAATCATGGTTCTTTTGTTCTTTGAAGCGTTCAATATCAGCCCAAGCATTTTTCACAAATTCTCTGAAATAAAATGCATAATTACTATTACTCTTATTCAAATTAAGAGGACTATATATTATAAATTCTAATAACCAGTTCTCATTTGCATTGGCTTTTATTTATCTATATGAAGGAAAAAGCTATCGTTTGTATAAGATAGTTCTATTTTTCCCTTGCTAACAATTATACCACAAGAAGAAGCAGAGAGACAGTCATATATTCATCTACATTTTAATAATCAATATTTTTGCCACAAGAATCCCGGCTTCAAATTATTCCTATAAAACAGCTGTCGATGGCTCTCTGAACCGGCTCACAAGCCCAACAGATGCCATGTGAAGTTGCCTTCCAAGGGTCACTGGAAAATATACTTTTTGACAACACGGATTATGTATCACAATTATTATACATCCGCTTTAAATGATAACTAGAGCTTTAAAAATTGTGAGAGGCATTTATTTGTCTTTTTAATTTCATTCATAAAAGTTTACTTCTACTTATTTGTTGCCAGCAGTTCTAAAACTTAACAAAATTCCTCAAAACCAGTGAAACATTCTTGGTCTGCCTTGACCTACTCATTATCAGATAAAAAAACAACAATAAGAAAAATAAGCCAAACAGTAAATTTCTAAATTCAGAAATGTTTATGGAACAATTACATGCCAAGCCCAATGCAAGATGTTGAAACATAAAGATGAAAAGACACAGCACTGACTTGGAAGGGCTCTTGGGTTAGCCAGGGACAGTCACAGAGAACAAGCCACCACCCACAACAAAACTACCCCATGCTCTTGTAGCATGAATCAAGTGCAAGGCTAGGAGTAAGCCTCACAGAGGAAGTAGCACAAGAGCTGGGCAATGAAGAATGATCAGGCTTTCGTTAGGTGATGGAGAAGAAAGGACGAAGGGAATGTGCAAAGGACAGAAATCAGGAGAAGCGCAGGAAAATAGTATTATAAAGTTGAAATTCTTTCTTCTTACTCTTCCCCCCCATACAAAAACTGTTTTTATATAACATGATTTTTAATAATTGAAATTTCTTAGGATTCAATCACTATATTTATTTTATTTTGTTTTTTTAAGATTTTATTATAATAATTTATTAATAAATAAATAATTAATTATATTCACGAGAAACACAGACAGAGAGAGGCAGAGACACAGGCAGAGGGAGAAGCAGGCTCCACGCAGGGAGCCCGACGTGGGACTCAATCCCGGGACTCCAGGATCACACCCTGGGCTGAACGCAGATGCTCAACCGCTGAGCCACCCGGGCTGCCCGACTATATTTTATTTTAAAAATTGACTGATTGAGAGAGAGAGAGAGACTCAGAAGCAGAATCTGCACTCAGTGCAGAGTCTGATGGTGCTCAATCCCACAACCACAATATCATGACCTGAGATGAAACCACGAGTCTGATGTTTAACTGCATCACTTAGATGTCCCTCAATCACTATGTTTTAGAAGAACCAACAGAGGGGCTCCAGGCTGGCTTAGTCAGTGGAGCCTGTGACTTTTGATACCACGGATTTAAGTTCGGGCCCCACACTGGGCGTAGGGATTCCTTAAAAATAAAACCTTAAAAAAAAGCCCTAGGAGAATAGGCTATAATGCAAAAATGTTAATGAAGATGGGAAATGGTATTAAAAAACAATCTGCCATGTAGTACATATGTGTAGCTTTGTTCAACATCTCAGCATTTTTACCTGCCTTCCAGATTTTTAGACTTTAACTGCTGTTCTCCTTCATTTATTTGTTCTTCTAGCACCTTTATTCTGGCTTCTCTCTGCTCTGGAGTTTCTTGACCAAAGAGCTTAGTGGTCATTCCCTTCAGAGAAAATGTTCTCACAGTCTAAAAAGGAAACAGAAACAGGTGAGTGGATAAATAAAATACGGCACATACATACAAAGAAATATTATTCAGCCTGAAAAAGGAGGAGCATTCTGACACAAGCCACAAGGATGAACCTGAGAACATTATACTAAGTGGAAATACGAAAGTCACAAAAAAACAAATATGATATGATTCTACTTAATTTACGCTTTCTCAAGTCAGAAAGACAGAAAGTAGAATGGTGATTGACAAGGGCTGGAGGGAAGGGACATAGCTGACATCTAATGGTACAGTTTCCGTTTTCAAGATGAAGAGAGTTCTGTAGGTTGGTCGCACAACAACATGAATGTATGTACTACTGAACTGTACCCTTCAAAATGGTTAAGATGACCTTTAGTATAACCATTCATTAACCTACGCCCTCAAAAAATTGCTCTTAATTTATATCAATGTAAATTCAATAGCTATACTAAATTTTTTCCCACTATTTTGTAAGTCTGAAATCGTAAGAGCAAAGATTATTTTTTAAACAGAAAAGTAGGAACACCTGGCTGGGTCAGTTGGTAGAGCATGTGACTTGATCTCGAGGTTGTGAATTTGGACCCTGCAATGGGTGTAGAAATTACTTAAAATCAACATAGATGGATAGATACATATATTCATAAACAGAAGAAGGAAAAGAAAAAAACAGGTTAAAAAATGGTTAAGATGACCAATTTTGTTATGTATATTTAAACCACGATTAAACTTTTTTTTTTTTTAAGGTAACAGAAAACTTTTGCCATTTCCCCCCTACCTCAGATAGAAGCATTGTAAGTCTTAAAACCAGGGGGCTCCTAAAAATGATTACTAACACTGGAATAATATAGAATAGTCAAAAAGAAAAAAGAAATTCTAACCAAACTTCTTAACCAAATGGAAAACTTCTGGGTGAAGTTATTAGGCAAGTTATTTCTTTAGAGGTCATATTTTTTTAAATTTCTCTACAACATTAAAAATAGGTAAAATTCGGGATCCCTGGGTGGCGCAGCGGTTTGGCGCCTGCCTTTGGCCCAGGGCGCGATCCTGGAGACCCGGGATCGAATCCCACATCAGGCTCCCGGTGCATGGAGCCTGCTTCTCCCTCTGCCTATGTCTCTGCCTCTCTCTCTTTCTTTCTCTGTGACTATCATAAATAAATAAAAATAAAAAAAAAAATAGGTAAAATTCAACAGGTCACAAAGGAAATAGACCAAACTAAAATAAACAAAAAAACATTAAAATCTGCATAACACACACTGAAATTTGAGTATCGTTCAATAAAATAGGATGCTTTCCCTTGGAAGGAAGCCTCCAGCATCACTGCCTTACACTTCCTCACTCTCTAGAGTTTACTGAGAGAAACATTTTTCCCTTCACATGTAGGAGTACAGAACCATGCTCTTTGAAAATGGCCTGGAAATTTCCCGAGCTCTAAAAATAAATCAAGCCTAGTGCATACATGTTTTGTGGTCAATGGTCTTTTCCCACATGTATCTGTGACTTTTTAGGCATACCAAAATACTTGTTAACTATGAAGTGACTGATAAATGGTGGCACTGTCACTATTTCATTATTTCCAGATTGTATATTCTTAATATAATAGCTACTTTATTCCAATAAAATGGTTGGACAGTAGAAAGCTGATTATAAAAACAATCTAAGGTTCATACCATAAGATACAGAATTTTCTTCGCAAGGATTCACGGTACACCAAAAGCTCCTTCTTAGGAGAGTTGCACTGATTCTAACTGGGTAAGGCTTTTCAAAGTAAGCCAAAATTTTCATCATATACTTTGTAAAATTAAACCTGACAAAGGTCATTATTTCAATCACAAAGAATGTTTTTTCATCTGGACTTAACATAAATGAAAAGACATTTACTACATAGAGCAATGTTGGCAGAATTGTTTTGCTTTAAGATTTTATTTTTAAGTAATCTGTACACCCCATGTGGGGCTCAAACTCACAACCCCAAAGTCGAGTCACAAGTACCACCAACTGAGCCAGCCAGGTGCCTCGGTAGAATTTCTTCCAATGCTATATAATACAATGTTTACTGGCCTATGTATTTATATAAAGATCACAACCCAAAGAATTATAAATTATTACCCTATAAAAGCTACAGACATCTTGAGTATTACAGCTGCAACTCACTCCTTGTATGGCTTGCTGCAATGATATGCACTGAGACCTAAATGGAAACACTCACCCCTGTTGCCAGTTCCTCACATTGCTGCTTTTTGGATGCTAAGTCCTGAGCAGCCATCTCCAAGTCATACTGCATAAGCTCATGTTTCCTGCATACAGCCCTAGGATGAAAAAAAAGTGCTACCATTTAATTTTTGTGGTTTCTCTTTTAACATATTAAAAAAAAAATTTAGGGATAGAGGGGTAGGATTCACAATGTCTTAACAGGCTGAGAACTTGTGCACACAGGATTTTCAGGTTTAAAATGGAGTAGCCCAATATAAAAATTAAATCTAGCATGATGCCTGGGTGGCTCAATGGTTGAGGGTCTGCCTTCGGCCCAGGGCATGATCCTGGAGACCCGGGATCAAGTCCCACGTCAGGCTCCCTGCATGGAGCCTGCTTCTCCCTCTGCCTGTGTCTGTGCGTGTGTGTGTGTGTGTGTGTGTCTCATGCATAAATAAATAAAATCTTTAAGAAAAAGAACTATATAGAATCCACTGTATTCAGCAACTTTCTTTTGCTTGGTAACTTGAAAATACCTTGGTGAAACTCCTGACTACTCAGAGAATGAACAAGGCTAACAATGTGTGGATGTTTTTACACCAGTTACTAAACAGCTAAAGGAAAACAGGTACTCTGCTGTACTAACAGAATTCTTACATTGCTTTTAAAAGTGACAGGAAAATAACCAAAGTGGCTGTGACCAAAAGCCATCTATTCCAAGAAAATTATTCATTTTTCAAAATTGGGCAGAAAAAGTATACTAATTTCTTCTTAAATAGAACTGTGTACCAGAGAATGTTTGGCTCCGTAGGAGATACCATAAAAAGAGAAGACAAAGTGCTGATATTAAGAACGAATACAACCTTAAGAGGATAAGCAGATGTGGAAAAAACCACAGAATAAAAATGGCAACATATTGCCTAGTGACAGGGCTACATACACTCAATCTGTATTTTGCAATCAATCTTCAAACTTAAAAAAGTAGAAAGAACAACATACAGATAGACCTGGAGACTGACGAGTTTTATCAAAATTATGTTTCAAGAACAGGGCTTGTCTTTTTTTTTTGTTTTTTTTTTAAGATCTTATTTATTTAATTATTAGAGAGACAGAGAGAGAGAACAAGCAGAGGGAGAAGCAGGGGGAGAGGGAAAGACAGACACCCCATTGAGCTTGAAGGAGGGAGGCTCAATCCCAGAACCCCAAGATCATGACCACCCAGATGCCCCAAACAGGGTTTGCTTTAAATATCTATGCTTAGCACTCTGCAATACAGAGGAATACAATGAGACCTCATTCAATACCTGGGGGGTGAATTCACTCAAAAACCACCTTACTATCTTTACTTTCTGGAAATGTATGAAGAGAGTGGTGACCAGCCACAGGGCTGCATCTGAACATTTACTATACTTACCGCAATGCTTCTGCATAAAACAGATACTCCTTTAACTGATCTGCATAATGTTCTTCATCTTCCAAAATATCATCTATAGAAGATGCATACCTATTTAAAAAACGATGCACACAAACTTTTATCACAATACAAAGTATTAATGATCAGAAGAAGTGCTATTCAAAGTGTGGTCCACAGACCATTTGCTACCCATCAGTAACAAAAGTAAGTACACAAAGTGAGAATAGCATTCAGAAATATTCATGGCAATGTTTAATTACCATAAAAATTTTACTGAATTTTACCAAAATGTTTTAATCAGCAATGGCTTGGAAATAAAAAACAAACAAAAAAAGGTCCTTCTTACAGGCAGCTTAAGAAGCACCATAAGACTATACTATCTTTTGTTCAAAGGTATTTTATGAAAGGGCTACAAAACCTGTAGAAAAAATAAGAGTTTAGGATAATTGGTGCTCAAATGTTCCTGGCAGCAACTATATACAGTAATGCCAAAAGCTACAAAAAGGAAAAATAGAGTAAAGAAGATTACAAAAAACTTGAGTAGTCTTATTTTATACTAATTTCCAATAGCAACTTCTGTTTTGACACAGACAAACCCCTCTTTATCATCCCATTCTCGTTCCTGGACTTGACTGAGTTCTTCCTTGTACAGAAAAGTGCAACTCTCCACCCTGCTTCTCCAAATCTTACAAGGACATATCTCAGCACCTCTAGGAAATCTTCCCAGACTACTTAAGTCCTTAGTCATCACTCCACTTTTAATCTTTTATTTTTTAAAGATAGTTTATTTATTTGAGAGAGAAAGAGAGAGCACACACACTCCCATGAGTGGGGGTGAGGGACAGAGGGAAAGGAAGAAGCAGACTCCTTGCTGTGCAGGGAGGGCTCAGGTCTCGATCCCAGGATCATGACCTGAGCCAGAGTCAGCCACTTAACCAACTGAGCTACCAAGGTGCCCCCCACCTTCCGATCTTTTATCAACAATTCAGAACCTAAATTTTATCACATGTCTCATGAGTTAGTTTTATTTCTTCAATCATATTATAAATTCCTTAAGGACATGGGTTATACCATGTACTACTTCTGTATGATATAATAGGCAACTTTTTTTTTTTTTCCAAATTAATTCTGATTTGTTAGCATGGGAAGAAAAGAAAAATATACCCTATGTCTCCACACCTGCTTCATCTTCTCTAACACTAACTCCCCAGGAGTTCTTTTTTTTTTTAAAATATTTTATTTATTTATTCATGAGAGATACAGAGAGAGGGAGAGGCAGAGACACAGGCAGAGGGAGAAGCAGGCTCCATGCAGGGAGCCCAATATGGGACTCGTCTCCAGGATCACACCTCAGGCTGCAGGCGGCGCTAAGCCGCTGCGCCACCGGGGCCGCCCTCCCCAGGAGTTCTTATCTTTTGATAAGCAAAATGTTTAATTTTGATAAAGAACAATTTATCACTTAAAATTTTTTTTCTTTTCATGTTCTCTTTAAGAAATCTTTACTAATTTGAAGGTTGCAACAACATTCTCATGTATTTTCTATTAAAAGCTATACTTTTAGCTTTTATACTTATGTATGTGATTCAAATTGCATTAGTTTTTTTTTAAGATTTTATTTTTATTTATTTGACACAGAGAGAAAGAGCGAGCACACAGTAGGTGGAACGACAGAGAAAGAGAGAGGGAGGGAGAAGCGGGCTCTATAAGCAGAAAGCCCAGTGCAGGGACAGATCCCAGGATCCCGGGATCATGACCTGAACCAAAGGCAGGCACTTAACAGACTAAGCCACCCAGGTGTCCCTAAATTGCATTAGTTTTTAGTAACATATGAGATATAGCTCTAGGCTAACTTTTTTTTTCCCATGTAGATAATTCCAGAACCCATTTCTTAAAATGCACTATTTAAAAAAAATTTTTTATTTATTTATTTATTTGAGAGAGAAAGAGAGGAGAGAGTATGAGCAAGAGGAAGACAGAGAAGCAGGCTCCCCACTGAGCAGGGAGCGCGATGCAGAGCTCAATCCCAGGACCCTGGGATCATGACATAAGCCAAAGGCAGACACTTAACTGGACTGAGCCACCCAGGCACCCCGAAATGTACTATTTAAATGCCAGTCTAGGGATCCCTGGGTGGCGCAGCGGTTTGGCGCCTGCCTTTGGCCCAGGGCGCGATCCTGGAGACCCGGGATCGAATCCCACATCGGGCTCCCGGTGCATGGAGCCTGCTTCTCCCTCTGCCTGTGTCTCTGCCTCTCTCTCTCTCACTGTGTGCCTATCATAAATAAATAAAAAAAAATTTAAAAAAAAAAAAAAAAATAAATGCCAGTCTATTTTGGGACTTTATTCTGTTCCATTGATCTGCTTCCCTTTATGTCAATACCTATCTTGATAATTGTATCTTTATAGTAAGTCTTGAAATCAGGTAAGATATTCCAGGTTTGTTCTTCTTCAAGACTATTTTGGCTACTCTAAGTCCTTTAAATTTCCACGTAAGTTTTAGAATTAGTATACCAATTTCCATTAAAAAGTTATCAGAATTTTGATTGGGACTGCAGTTTGGGAAGAATGGACATATTAACACTACTGAGTCTTCCAACCCATGAACACATATATTTATTCTCTTCATTTATTTAGGTCTTTAAAACTTTCTCTCAGTAGCAGTTTTTTTTTAAAGATTTATTTTTTCATGAGAGACAGAGATAGTGGCAGCGACAGAGGGAGAAGCAGGCTCCATGCAGGGAGCCCGATGTTATTTATATATTAAGTCTTCAGTGTAGAGGTGTAGAGGTATTTCACATCTTTCATGAAATTAATCCGTAATATTTTGTTTTGATGCTATTATAAAAAGTATTGTTTCCCAATTTTTATTTTCCAATTATTGTTGCTAGTATATAAAAACTTGTTTTTATATATTGATCTTGTATTCCGCATCCCTGTTAAATTCAGTTGTTAGGGGCAGTCTGGGTGGCTCAGCGGTTTAAGCACCTGCCTTCGGCCTGGGGCATGATCCTGGAGACCTGGGATCGAGTCCCACGTCGGGCTCTCTGCGTGGAGCCTGCTTCTCCCTCTGCCTGTGTCTCTGCCTCTCTCTCTCTCTCTCTCTCTGTGTCTATCATGAATAAATAAATAAAATCTTAAAAAAAATAATTCAGTTGTTAGTTCTATAATATTTTTGGCTGATTCTTTATGATTTTCCATGTAAAAGATCCTGTTAACTATAAGAAAAAAAGATACTTTTAATTCTTCCTAAATTTATGCCTCTTATTTGATTTTCTTGCCTCTTTCTTGCCTGACTAGGACCTCCAGTACAATGTTTACTAGCAGTGGTAAGAGCAGACAACCTTGTCTTACTCCTTGATCTTAGGAAAAAGCATCAGTATTTCACTATTAAGTACAATATTATCTATAAGTTTTCAAAATTTCACTATTAGGTACAATAGTAGCTTTAAGTTTTAAACTGAAGAAATTCCTTTTATTCCTAGTTTGATGAGAATTTTTATTATGAGTGGATGTTCAAATGTTTTTCTACATGTATTGAAATAAATATGCATGTTTTCTTCTTTATTCTACTAATATATGAATCGGACTGATCTTTGAATGTTTTAAATTAACTTTGCATTCCTGAAATAAACTTGTGTAAGTCAGATCTGGATACATAGCGTATAATGTAAAAGTCAGCGAACTTGATAAAAACAAAAGAATCACTAACATTTCACCACTAAACTTTACCTTCGGTTTTACCTTAAATGCTCTAGGTACTTACACATCCATATGGTGACCAGCACTCTGCAGTCCATCCCCCATTTCTTTTTCTATGGCACTCCACTCACTAGGGGAAAAAAAGATAAAACCAAACAAACCATGAATTAGATATGGAATATTATTAAATGGAATATTTCATAAGGTTTTTTCTTTCTAGCTAGCTTTTAGACAATATTGGATTTGGATTTATTTTCTGTGACCCAAATATGTTGCTTTCCCCTTAAGTCTAACAACTAAATGCAGGTGAAAGCTTTAAATTGTTAGTTCAAAAACTGCTATCTGCTGCTGCTAAGTGCAAAGTATCACACAAAAACAGCTTCTGCTTATAGACAACTTTCTCAGCTAGGGTGCCTGTTTAAGTCAATTGTAGAGTTTAAGAAACTATGCATGCTAATCTTGCTCTTGATCTACTTAATCAGAATCTCTGGGGGTATGTATACTTTCTAAAGTTCCATGGATGATTCTGATGAATGCATTTCAGCTAACAACAACAAAAAAAAAATTGTCCAGAAACATTAGATACGCAGTAAAGCTTCAGTAGTTGCACTAAAATTGATGAGAAAGTCTACTAAAACCACAGATCATTTTGTTGTCATTTCTTTAAGATTTTATTTATTTATTCCTGAGAGACAGAGACAGAGACAGAGAGAGAGAGAGAGAGAGAGAGAGAGAGAGAGAGAGGCGCAGAGACACAGGCAGAAGGAGAAACAGGTTTCATGCAGGGAGCCTGACTGCAGGACTTGATCCCGGGTCTCCAGGATCATGCCCTGGGCCAAAGGCAGGCTCTAAACCGCTGAGCCACCCAGGGAATCCCAAGATTTTTTTTTTTTTTTTTAATTTTTAAGTAATCTCTATACCAAACGTGGGGTTTGAACTCACAACCAACCCCAAGATCAAGAGTCACATGTTCTAGCAACAGAGCCAGCCAGGCACCTCTTGTTGTTATTTCTATGGAATGCTTCTCATAGAAATTCTTTTTGGGGAGTTAATTATGTATATTATAGTAAACTAAAAAAAATAAATCTGTATCCCATATCCCAAGAAGTTACATAATTTGATATATTTCCTTACAGTCTTTTTATTTACTCATTTTAATTGGCTGAGATCATATGATATGCAATTTTGTATCATGCTTTTTTCTATTCAGTGTTTTCCCATATTATTAAAACAATTTATTCTAACATTGTTTCATATGGCAACTCAATTTTTTAAAACCATTTCCTAGTATTGCAATTATTTGTAATTTTCCTCCTACCTAAAAATTACATAAGCCTCTTCAATTGTACCATATCAAAGAAAAAAATTTAAACACTATTTTGTTAACATGTAGTGTTTAAACACATTTTTGTTGCTGAAATACCAGATTATATACTTAGTGTTAGAATGCAGAAAATCTCACATGATTTTTAGTACTGTCAAAGCAAAACAAACATAAATCACCTATGCACAATATTATGGTTATGATTAAATAACAAAACAGGTAAGGCTCCCTCTAATAATGTTCTTTCCTTATATGTTTGTAACTATTCTCAAGACAGTAATAGCAACCTTTTTTTTTTTTTTTTTTTTTTTTACTAAAGCCACATTTATAATGCTTACAGGACAACTCTGTTTTTATATACCTCTGTCATCTCAAATTCAATATATCCGAAGCCCTGTTATTCACATGAAAAAGGAGCCTATTCGTTTTGGCAGATGACAAATATAACTAGCCAAATATGAAATGCAGCACAGTAACTGTAGGTTATATGTAAGATTCTCTCTCTCCCTCTTGCTCTGTCCCTTTCCCTGTCCCTACCTCCCTCTAAAAAAAGAGAAAATAAAAAAGAACTAAGAATAGTCCAGATCAAATGTCTACTGGATATCCCACAAGTACTTCATTCATCTAATTAATCTTTGAACACCTTACTATGCACAACCAACTCAAGGCCAACATAATCAAATTTAATTCCTTTGTTTACCAAACAAGACTAAAAACTAGTTCAAGGAAGACAGAACTTACACTTTATCACATATGTATGCCTAGTAATTTATACCTAATAAATACATATTTACAGCTTGTAGGTAAAATGAAAACAATAAGTGAATTAACAAATGTGAAGAGGGAAACATGCTGGATTCTGTGTATTAGCACAAGGCCTCTCCCCTCAAGGTACATATAGTCCTAACCCTCTGCTACTCAAACTGTGGTCTAGCAATAGCATCATCTAAGATTTCATTAGAAATGCAGGATCACAGGGGTGCCTGGGTGGCTTCATTGGTCAAGCATCTGCCTTTAACTCAGGTCATGATCCCAGAATCCTGGGACTGAGCCCCAACTCAGGCTCCCTGCTCAGCGAGGAGTCTACTCTCTCTCTCTCAATAAACAAACAAACAAACAAATAAATAAAATCTTTAAAAAAAAAAAAAGAAAAAGAAATGCAGGATCACAGAACCAATTCCAGATCTACTGTATCAAAATATTCATTTTACATACCTCTATCACCTAAAATTCAATATATATAACTCAAGATAGTTCTCCAGGTGATCGGTATGCCCATTAAAATGTAAGAAGCACTGCTAAAAAAAAAGATTCTTTTTTTTTTTTGAAGGATTTTATTTATTCACGAGAGACACAGACACAGGCAGAGGGAGAAGCAGGCTTCAAGCAGAGAGCCCGACATGGGACTCGATCCCGAGTCTCCAGGATCAGGCCCTGGGCTGAAGGTGGCGCTAAACGGCTGAGCTACTCGGGCTGCCCTAAAAAAAGATTCTAATCTGGGGTTCAAGGTTATGTCTAGGACTGGAAATAGAAAACGTTAACCAGTTTATTGGGGAGAGGAGGAAATCACTAACATACAAGGAACTATTAAAGGGTAGTTGACTTAGCATCAACATTATAAGAGGAATAAGGAATGCCCGGTTGGCTCAGCGGTTGAGCACCTGCCTTTGGCCTGGCGCGTGATCCTGGAGTCCTGGGATGGAGTCCCACATCAGGCTCCCTACATGAAGCCTGCTTCTCCCTCTGCCTGTGTCTCTGCCTCTGTGTGTCTCTCATGAATAAATAAAATTTTAAAAAACCGGGATCCCTGGGTGGCGCAGCGGTTTGGCGCCTGCCTTTGGCCCGGGGCGTGATCCTGGAGACCCGGGATCGAATCCCACGTCGGGCTCCCGATGCATGGAGCCTGCTTCTCCCTCTGCCTGTGTCTCTGCCTCTCTGTCTCCCTCTGTGTGACTATCATGAATAAATAAATAAAATCTTTAAAAAAAAAAAAAATAAATAAATAAATAAATAAATAAATAAAATTTTAAAAAACCGAAACCATAATAACTGAATCTTAAAGTGGTTTAATGAGTAATTGTCACAGATGAACCAACCGTATCAAAAAGGGTCTTGGATCTTTTGTACAATCTGAAGACAATTATGGACTTTTTCCCTAAGAAGGAAAAAAATCATAAACACAAAATTTGGAAGAAACTTCTGACAACCTGAAGTCCATCTTCACCACTTAAGGGGCACCTAGCTGGCTCAGTCAGTAGAGCATGCAACTCTTGATCTTGGAGTTATATACTCAAGCCCCATACTTGGTGTAGAGATTACTTAAAAATAAAGTCTTAAAAAAAGACTTATGAATTATAAAAACCACCAAGGCCCCTCCTACTCCAGCACTTTACAATTCCATTAAAAGTAAGAAAGAAAAAGACTTCAAAAATGCCCAAGCATCAAAATTTAGGACAAGAATTGAAAATATTATTTTTTTTTTTTAATTTTTATTATTATTTAAATATTATTTTAACAAAAATAAAAAGTTTAGAAATAAATCTACTCACCCAATCAGATTTTCATTAGGGATAGAGGTACAGAGGGAAAGTCACCAGCCTAAGCAGATCTATGGTTAATAGGTTTGATGTTTACAGTGCTATAGAAGATTTCATGTAAACATAAAGTTCCATACATACTAAGAAAGGATCTGGAAATCACTCCCTATGTAATCCCAAAATTGGATATTTAAAATCAGGTTCAGAGATCTAACACTGATTATTCCAAGTCAGGCAGCTGTTCAGACGCAGACCTGAGACTAGAATCAACTGCCAATAGTGTTCTATTAATCCCAAACTATGACATTTCCTTTTTTGTTTCCTTAATCAAAAGAATTCTTTACCCCCCCACAATGCATACAACCAAAAAATTAAAAATACATGATCATTAAATTAAATAGATCCTGTGTCTGTGAGCATGCATGACAAGTGCATGACAAGTTTTGTGTATCCATGATCATGTGTCTTTGCACATGGCTTTTTGAAATAAATTTCCCAGAATCCCTTGTAAGGAATTATACCAATTAAATCTGAAAGAGATTTTTTTTATCGCTTCTATATGGATTTATAATCTATGAATTAAGACGAGTATTTTTAAAGGTTCAACTAATAGAATCCACCAATTCAGGCTATGAGCTCCTAACACCTTTCATTAGCTACAAATGCAGTTACCAGGACTGAAAACTCTTTCCCCTCTTTTTTCTAAGTCTTTTTTTTAAAGATTTTATTTTTTCACGAGAACACAGAGAGAGAGGCAGAGACACAGGCAGAGGCAGAGGGAGAAGCAGGCTCCATGCAGGGAGCCCAATGCGGGACTCAATCCCAGGTCTTCAGGATCACGCCCTGGGCGGAAGGCAGACGCTCAACCGCTGAGCCACCCAGTTGTCCCTTTTCTAAGTCTTTTGGAGAGTGAATCCCACCTATGTATTCAGTCCAATTCCGAACAAGTGGATCTGAGTGCTCACTTCGGCAGCACTGAGATCTGGAGTGGATCTTGGAGTTATATATCTGAAAGTTCCTAGCTCAGTCTAAAACTAGTGAAAATAAATGTAAGTCCTATAAAGCACCTGTGGGGAATGGCCCTTTGGCCTATCCTATATCAGATCAAGTGCTGTAATGCAGGGAGAAGCTGTAAAAAGGCCAGGAACTCAAGAAGAGCACACAAAGAACACCTGACCTACAAAAAACAAAACAAAAAACAACAAAACAACAAAAAAAGAAGTTAACAGCAATGTATGACAGAAAATATTATAAAACTTTCCCCATTTCCTTTCTGTGCACCTAATTCCTGCTTATTTCTTCCACATATTTTCACATCAAGTGCATGTAAGTCAAATAAGTGTATGTCTCATCAACTGTCTTAACCTGGACAGTCTTTTTCCACTCACAAAACAATGCATCCTGTTAGTCCATCCTCTCACTCCAATCTCTCATTTAGCAACAAGCCATAATTTTATAAAATTACTTGAGATACAGGTTGAAAAACTTTAATTAAGAAACAAAGCGGGATCCCTGGGTGGCGCAGCGGTTTGGCGCCTGCCTTTGGCCCAGGGCGCGATTCTGGAGACCTGGGATCGAATCCCACATCGGGCTCCCAGTGCATGGAGCCTGCTTCTCCCTCTGCCTGTGTCTCTGCCTCTCTCTCTCTCTGTAACTATCATAAATAAATAAAAATTAAAAAAAAAAAAAAAAAAAGAAACAAAGCTTAGGGCAGCCCGTGTGGCTCAGTGATTTAGCACCACCTTCAGCCCAGGGTGTGATCCAGGAGACCTGGGATCGAGTTCCACATCAGGCTCCCTGCATGGAGCCTGCTTCTCCCTCTGCCTGTGTCTGGCTGGGCCTCTTGGTGTGTGTGTCTTTCATGAATAAATAAAACGAAACGAAACGAAACGAAAAGGAAAGGAAAGAAAAGGAAAAGAAAAGAAACAAAGCTTATGAGGGGAGGAGGGAGGGCACCTGGCTGGCTCAGTGGGTAGAGTAGCAATTCTTAACCTCAGGGTTCTAAGTTTGAAGCCCACATGGGGTGTAGAGATTACTTAGTATCTTTAAGGGGTGGTTCAGTTGGTTAAGCACCTGACTTGTGATATCAGCTCAGGTCTTGATCTCAGGGTTTGAGTTCAAGCCCCACCTTAGGCTCCACTTAAAAAATAAAGGGATGCTTGGGTGGTTGAGCATCTGTCTTTGGCCCAGAATGTGATCTCAGGATCCTGGGATCGAGTCCCACATCGGGCTCCCTGCAGGGTGCCTGCTTCTCCCTCTACCTATGTCTCTGCCTCTCTCTCAGAATAAATAAAAATAAATAAGTAAAAAATAAAAAATAAATAGCCTTAAAAAAAAAAAAAGAAAGCTGATGAAAAGCAGCTTTATATTTCTTCCCTTCTCAAATTTCAAACCAAAAATAACAACAAATTAAGTTTTTTCCCAATTATTTAACACTCAACTTGAATTTTTTCATTACTCTTACAGGTCAGTGGCATTGAAAAAGATAAAAAACATTCCCCTATCAACTGGCATTACTCAGAGATCCTCTCTCACATTCCTGAGTAATACCCCAAACAGTGCTTTTCAAACTGGGATACTTCATAATGGATATTTGAAGCCATACGATAAACATGGCACAATTGTTCTGAAGAATGAATTTTACTTTCACATTTGAGGAGTGGAAAGTTTTACATATATATGTAAACAACTGTAGATGTTTTATGCCATAAGATGCAAATTTAGCATGTACTGATATAACTCAAGCCTTCAAAGAGATTATGCTCTTGCCACAGGTCCTTCCAGCCAATCCCCGGTGAAGCTGGTAAGGGGAAGTAAAGCATGGTACACCAGAACCTGTGTTACCAAGTTTAAGACTTCTCTGCATTTGAGAGAGACTGCTCTGTATCACTCCCCTCGAGCTTTCTAACCAAAGAATCACCTGACTTGTTCTCACCAGAGACACCTGCTTCACTGAGACAGAGGCCAGCTAATGTTGCCTCCTACAACTTAACACTCCTCTGCTTTAGGAACTCTGTATCTTCGCTGTCTTCTCTATCTACCCTTCCCCCCCGGATCCCCCATGCAAAACACAACAGGTTCTGTTTCTCCCCTTCAAGAAAAACCCCTTAAAAGTCTAATTAGTAACTTACTGTCTTCCCTTCCTTAATACTTTCCTTATTCTTAGAATTACTACAATATAACATCATACCACTTAAATAAATTGCTCTCCAAATTAACACCAAAGATTTACTTACCATTTTCCCTTTTTATCAGACTCAATTCCTCTACAGTAGGACTCTAATTTTTTTCTTTAAGTGTTCCCTTCACTTGCTTGACACTGCACACTTCTAGTTCCTCACCAATTTTCCAATGTCTCCCTCAATGGTTCTTTTTCTTTGCCTGATCCCCCAGCCCTCCCTTTTTTAAAAAAAAAAATAATCTCTATACGCAGTGTAGGACTCAAACTCACAACCCTGAGATCAAGAGTTGCATGCTCTACCAACTGAGACAGTCAGGGGCCCCTCTAACATGATCCTTGAACACAAGAGGTATTTCCCAAGGTTTGGCCCTGAATCATTCATAGACTTACTCTAAACCCTTAACATTATTACCTAACTCTACAATTTCCAATATCACTCTATTAAGATTCATCCTTTATACATAATTCATATTCTCACCAACCTCTTACACTGCAGATCCAAATTTCTAGTTGCTTGACAGAAATCTTTTTGACAGAAATCTTTAATTCAAATGCAATCTATCCAAAACAGAACCCTTTCATGGATCCCTCAACCGTGCTATTTCTCCTATATTTTCTATCACAATCTCTCTAGTCACTCAGCTGCTCACAAGTTAAATATTAGTATCCCAGCACCTACCATGGTAGCAGGAGTCCAGCAAATACGTCTACTAGCAACCACTCTGGTTCAGGCTCTTGATCACCTGTTTAAGTTACCTCAACCGTCCTGGTCTCTCTGGCTCACTTTTCATAAAATATTTTAGATCGAAAATGGTTTTCTATTAACTTATTGAGTTGGAAAAAAGACCAAACTGTACAACATTTCATCATGAGAAATTAATGCAAATTAATCTCTTTGAAATTTGATTCAACCAAGTGACCTTTTATCCACTTGTTTCTCAAATTAATACAAGTCCATTTTTCTAGTATAATAAATGTGCTAGCTTTGGGAGTATCTGATTTATGTTAAATTTTTTTTCTTGCTGGTTTTATTTTTTATTTTTTTTTAATATTTTATTTATTTATTAGAGACAGAAAGAGAGAGAGAGAGAGAGGCAGAGGGAGAAGCAGGCTCCACGCAGGAAGTCTGACATGGGACTCAATCCAAGGTCTCCAGGATCACGCGCTGGGCCGAAGGTGATGCTAAACTGCTAAGCCACCAGGGCTGCCCGCTGGTTTTATTTTTAAGCAAGCTCTACACCCAATGCAAGACTCAAACTTACAACCCATGCTCTACGGACTAAGCCAGCCTGGTCCCCCCTATTAACTTTCAAATGAGGTTATTCCCAAGCTTAACTGGAGTTCCACTCTGGGATTATTTTAAAAATCAGGGTGGATGCATGTGCATAAGTCCAAATGCAACTGTAGATAAGTCAAACATAATGAAGAAGATGACTACTATCTATCTTTCTTCCCATTATGCTATTCCTTCACGTTTAGCCATATATTCCTGTTTACATGTTTATAGTATCAATACACTTCTCTTCATTAAAAAATATCTCTTCAACAAATGGCATTGGGGAAACTGGACAGCTATATGCAAAAGAATGAAACTGGACCACTCTCTTACACCACACATAAAAATAAATTCAACATGGATTAAAAAAATGTGAGACCTGAAACAATAAAAATCCTTGAAGAGAGCACAAACATTAGTCTCTGATGTTGCCATAGCAATATTTTTCTAGATAGCTTCCTGAGGCAAGGGAAATAAAAGCAAAAACAAACTACTGGGACTACAACACAATAAAAAGTCTCTACACAGAAAAGGAAACAATCAACAAAACTAAAAGTCAACTGTCAGAATGGGAGAAGAGAGCTGCAAATGATATATCTGATAAAGAGTTAGTATCTAAAATAAAGAACTGATACAATTCAATACACAAAAAAACAAATAATCCAATTTAAAAATGGGCAGAAGACATGAACAGACATTTCTCCAAAGAAGACATACAGATGGCCATAGACACATGAAAAGATGTTCAATATCACTCAATATCAGGGAAATGCAAGTCAAAACCATGATGAGCTATTACCTTGCACCTGTCAGAATGGCTAAAATCAAAAACATAACAAACAGCAAGCGTTGGTGAGGATGTGGAGAAAACAGAACCCTCTGGCACTGTTGATAGGAATGCAAACTGGTGTAGACACTCTGAAAAACTATGGAGGTTCCTCAAAAATTAAAGATGGAAATACCATATGATCCAGCAAATATACTACTGGGTACTCACCCAAAAAATACAAAAACACTAACTCAAAGGAATATTGCAGCATTATTTATAATAGCAAAACTATGGAAGCAACCCAAGTGTCCATCAAAAGATAAATGGACAAAAGAAGACGTGGTATATATATAATGGAATATTATTCTGCCATAAAAAAGAATGAAATCTTGCCATTTGCAATGACATGGATAGAGCTACAGAGTATAAAGTGAAATAAGTCAGTCAAAGAAAGACAAATATCATATGATCTCACTCATATGTGGAATTAAGGAACAAAACAAATAGGCAAAACAAAACAAACAAACAAACAAACAAACAAAAAGACAGAGACAAACCAAGAAACAGACTCTTAACTATAGAGAACAAACTGATGGTTACCAGAGGGGAGGTGGGTGGAGGGATGAATCAAACAGATGATGGGGATTAAAGAATACATTTCATGATGAAAAAAAAAATGTCATATAATCCTTTTTTTAAAAAAAAGATTTTATTATTTATTCATAGACACAGAGAGAGAGAGGCAGAGACACAGGCAGAGGGAGAAGCAGGTTCCACGCAGGGAGCCCGATGTGGGACTCGATCCGGGGTCTCCAGGATCACACCCCAGGCTGCAGGCGGCGCCAAACCGCTGCGCCACCAGGGCTGCCTGTCATATAATCCTAATATTGTCCCAACCTGCATTTAGTTTCAATGTACTGATCAACCAAAGACTTATGGATAATATGCTACTCTCATAAGTTAAATAAATTTGGCTCCATATCTCGTATCTGACATTCAAATAAATTTCAGACGAATCAAAAATTTATGAAACCACAAAAAACATACAAGGAATGAGAAGTAGTTTTGTAATCCATAGTGAGCAAAACCTCATTAAGACATACACAAAAACCAGAGGCTATTGTTTTTGAAAGGAGAAAAATTAATCATCTATATGTAATTGAATGTAATTAATATATTTCTGTATATCAAAAGTCACCATAAGAAAAGTCAAAATACTGGGATCCCTGGGGGGCGCAGTGGTTTAGCGCCTGCCTTTGGCCCAGGGCGTGATCCTGGAGACCCGGGATCGAATCCCACATCAGGCTCCCGGTGCGTGGAGCCTGCTTCTCCCTCTGCCTGTGTCTCTGCCTCTCTCTCTCTCTGTGTGACTATCATAAATAAATAAAAATAAAAAAAATAAAAAAAATAAAAATTAAAAGTCAAAATACATATGACAAAAGTAGGGGAAAAAATTGCAAATCATTTCACAAAGTTCTAATTCTCCCAAAAGATAAAGAACTCCTATACACCAACTAAGAAACCAATTAGCCCATCATCACTCTCAGTGCAGTATGCTTGTCCCTCTCCTTCCTCCTCCTGCTCCTCCTCCCATTCGTGCTCTCTCTCAAATAAAAATCTTAAAAAAAAAAAAAAAAGAAAAGAAACCAGCCCAATAGGAAAAAAAAAAAAAAGAGAGAGAGAGAGAGCAAAAAAGATAAGTACAGGCAGATTATAAATTTTTTTAAAAAGTTTGACTGCATTCATAATTAAAGAAACGCAAATACAACTACAGTGAGAAATCATTAAAAAAAAAAGCGAGAAATCATTACTCATCATCTGTCTGGTAAAGACAAAAGTTTGCTAAAACTCTTGAGTAATGGTGTAAGAAAACAGATACTAATACGTTGCTGGTGAGAGGTTAATAGCTTTTATACAGGTAAATTTGGCAATATCTACCAAAACTACAAATGCAATTACCCTTAGAGCCAGTAACAATACCTGTAGAACCCATAGAATTTTATCATACAAATATGCTAATACATGTAGAAAATGACACGAACAAGAATATTTATTGCAGAAGACTAGAAATCATTAACAAAAAGAAATTAGTTAAGTAAATCATGATCCTCCTTCTCCTCAATAAAACTCAATACAGTTATTTACTGATAACAATCTATCTTGCAGAGCGATTCTTAAGGAAAAAAAATAAAGCAAAACAAGTGAACATAGCAATGTATACAACATGCTCCCTTTTCATTAAAAAAAAAAAGAAAATGCAGGTGTTTGTATATTAATATATTTATAGTTTTAGATTTTACTAGAGGGATACATAAGAAACCAAAAAACTAGTATTAGCTGTCTCAGAGGAGACCTGGATGATTAGCAGACAAGGGAGATTTTCCCCTTGAGCTTTTATTCCTGTTGAATTTTGTGCCATATGAATGTATTACTTATTTAAAAATGTAAAATGGATCATTTTTAAATTAATTCAATCAAAAGGACTTATAATGGAACTTTAACAAGGACATTTTCTTATAAAAAAGATTCGGATAACCACTTCTTAAATGTCACCACCAAAATAAAACACAGAAAAAAATCGCAAAAAGAAAGGTTCAAAAATAACCAAAATATGTAAGCACTATACACAAGTAGATATTCTAAATTACTTTACACTAAAATTACCCCAAGATGGAAAAACTCATCTTGCAAAATCCTTCAGAAATTATAAAGTAACACCAAGAAAGAAAAAAAAAGAAAATCACTAATTCTATAAAACAGTGATTTCTAATGAAATCTTCTTGGGAATTCTCCCAACAAAGTAAAGAGCACTGGTCACTGCTGCAGAGTAGTTTCATTTTTATCTGCTCAAAATATTGGACTTGTGTTTTTTTACACTTTTAAAAAAAGATTTTAATTGTTTGTTTTTTTGTTTGTTTGACAGGGAGAGAGAGACAGAACAAGCACAAGCATGGGCAGGGGGCTGGCAGAGGGAGAGAGAGAAGTAGGGAGGCTCCCCACTGAGCAGGGAGCCAGATGTCCTGGGATCATGACTTGAGCTCAAGGCAGACACTTTGACTGAGCACCTACACGCATCAAGGATTACTTTCTCTTTTCTTTTTTTTTTTTTTTTTAAGATTTTATTTATTTATTCATGAGAGACACAGAGAGAAACAGAGAGAGAGAGAGAGAGAGAGAGACAGAGGCAGAGACACAGGCAGAGGAAGAAGCAGGCTCCATGCAGGGAGCCCGACGCGGGACTCGATCCCGGGACCCCAGGATCAGGGCCTGGACTGAAAGCATCACTAAACAGCTGAGCCACCCAGGCTGCCCCAGACTTCTTACTTTTTATTGAAAGAAATACTTTAAAACAAAAACTTTAAAAACTACTACTATAGGACATCATTTCAAAACAAAACTCTGATTTTTATATCGTAAAGAGCTAGTTATTTGAAAAGACAGAACTGGTATATCTTTAGCGAGACTCAAGAAAAAAGAAAAAAGAGACTCAAAATCAGAAATGAAGGAGGAGAAATAAAAACCAACATCTCACTCACTCACACACACACACACACACACACACAGAAATCAGTAAGAAAAAATTAGTATAAATCAAAACCACAATGAAATATCACCTCATACCTGTTGGAATGTCTAAAATAAAAAACACAAGAACTAACTACAAAAAACCCCCAACACCACAGGTATAAAAAGAATTATGAGAAATTATGAAAAATCATATATGCCAACAAATTGAACCTAGGAGAAACTAGAAAATTCCTAGAAACATAGCCCTCCAAAACTGAATAAGAAATAGAAAATTTGAACAGATTGATTATTAGCAAAGAAAATGAAACAGTAATTTTTAATAATCCCAACAAACAAAAGTCCAGGATCAGATGGCTGCACAAGTGAATTCTATCAAACACTTAAAAAAACAGCTAATACCTATTCTTCTCAAACTATTCCAAATAAAAAAAAGAGGAAGGAAAACTTCCAATTCATTCTATAAGGCCAGCACTGCCCTGATACCAAAACTAGACACTTCCAAAACAAAACAAAAATCTGGTATCTCTGATGAACATAGATGCAAAACCCTCAATAAAACATCAGCAAACCAAATCCAACAATACATTAAAAGGATTTTTCCCCACAATCAAACAGGGTTTATTCTAGAGATGCAAAGGTAGTTCAATATTCACAAATCAATCAACATGAAATATCATATTAACAAGAGAAAGAATAAAAACCAAGCAATCATCTCCATAAATGCAGAAAAAGCATTTGACAAAGTATTACACCCATTCTTGATATTCCCCAGAGAGTACGTTTTTTTTTTTTTCCAGAGAGTGCGTTTAAAAGGAACATACCACAATATAATAAAAGCCATATATGAAAAATCCATAGGTAACATCATACTCGACACTGAAAAACTGAGATCTTTCCCTCCAAGATCAGTAAAGGAACAAGGATGTCAACTTGTACCACTGTTACAGTACTGGCAGTTCTAGCCACAGCAAGCAGACAAGAAAAATGAATGAAAGTCATCCAAAGGTGCCTGGGTAGCTCAGTCAGTTTTGTCTGACTTTGACTCAGGTCATGATCCCAGTGCCCTGGGATTGAGTCTCACATTGGGCTCTCTGCACAGTGGGGAGTCGGCTTCTCCCTCTACATCCCCACCGCTTGTGCTCTCTCTCTCTCTGAAATAAATCAATTTAAAAAAATAATAATAATTTTAAAATGTTTTAAAAGTCATCTGAATTGGTAAGGAAGAAGTAAAAATTTCACTATTTGCAAGTGACATGACACTATACATAGAAAACCTTAAAGACTACCACAAAACTACTAAAACTGCTAAATGAATTTGGTAAAGTTGCAGGACATGAAATTGATATACAGAAAACTACTATATATTTTTTAAGATTTTATTTATTTATTCATGAGAGACACACAGAGAGAGGCAGAAACACAGGCAGAGGGAGAAGCAGGCTCCATGCAGGGAGCCTGATGTGGGACTTGATCCCAGAACTCCAGGATCACGCCCTGGGCTGACGGCAGATGCTCAACCGCTGAGCCACCCAGCATCCCGATATACAAAAAGACTACTTCATTTCTATACACCAATAACACAGCAGAAAGAAAAATTAAGAACCATTTGTAACTGCACTAAAAATAATAAAATACCTAGGAATGAACTTGACCAACAAAGTGAAAGACCTGTCATCTCTGAAAACTATAAAACATTAATGAAAGAAATTGAAGAGGACACACAAAAAAGACATTCCCTATTTATGGCTTGAAAGAACCAATATTGTTAAGATGTGCCATACTACCCAAGCAATCTATAGATTTAACACCATCCCTATCAAAATGTCAAACAGTAGTTTTTCATGGAACCAGAACAAATAATCTGTAAAATCTGTATGGAACCACAAAAGACCCCAAATAGCCAAAACAATCTTAAGAAAGAAGAACAAAGCTGGAGTTATCACAATCCCAGATTTCAAGACATATACTATAAAGCTGTACTAATCAAAACAATATGGTACTGGCAAAAAAACAGATACATACATAGACCAATGGAACAGAAGCCCAGAAATAAACACACACTAATATGGTCAATCTGCAATAAAGGAGGCAAGAATATACAATGGAAAAAAAGACAGTCTTTTCCACAAATGGTGCTGGAAAAACTACATAGCTACATGCAAAAGAATGAAACTGGACTACTTTCTTTCACTATCCACAAAAATAAACTCAAAATGGATTAAAGACATAAACAGGAGACCTAAATCCATAAAACTCCTAGAAGAAAACATAGGCAGTAACATCTTTGACATCAGTCAAAGGAAATATTTTTTTCTAGCTATGTCTCCTCAGGTAAGAGGTAAAAAAAAAAAACTAAAATAAACAATTGGGACCACACCAAAATAAAAAGCTTTTGCACAGTGAAGAAAATAATCAACAAAATGAAAACTCAACCTACTGAGAGAAAATATTTTCAAATGATATATCTGATAAAGGGTTAATATCCAAAACATATGAAGAAGCTATGCAATCCAACAGCAAAAACCCACAAATAATCCAATTAAAAATAAGCAGAAGACTTGAATAAACATTTTTTCCAAAGACACAGATGGACAACAGACACATGAAAAGATTCTCAACATCACTCATCATCAGGGAAATTTAATCAAAAGCACAATGAGCTATCATTTCACATCTGTCAAAACGGCTAAAACCAAAATGACAAGAAGTAACAAGTGTTGGTGAGGATGTGGAAAAAAAGGAATCCTGCACTGTTGGTGGGAATGCAACTGGTGCAACCACTATGGAACACAGTAGGAAGGTTCCTCAAAAAATTAAAAATAGTATTACCATATGATCCAGGGATTCCACTACTAGGTATTTACCCAAAGAAAACAAAAACACCAATTCAGAAAAATATATATGCACCTCTATGTATATTGCAGCATTATGTATAATAGCCAAGATACGGAAGCAACCCAAGTGTCCCTCCATAGACGAATGGATAAAGAAGATGTGAGCTAGATATATATAAATATAAATACAAACCTAGCTCACACAATGGAATATTACCCAACCATAAAAAAGAATGAAAACTTGCTACCTGCAACAACATGGATGAACCTGGAGAGTATAATGGTAAGTGAAATAAGTCAGACAGAGGGAAACAAATACTATATGATTTCACTAATATGCGGAATTTAGAAACAAAACAAAACACAAAAGAGACAGACAAAAAGAAAACCCAGACTCAAATGCAGAGAACAAACTGATAGTTGCCAAAAGAAGGTGGGGGTGGTGGGAAATGGGTGAAATATGTGAAGGGGATTAAGAGTATACCTATCAGATTAGCACTGAAAAATGTAAAGAATTATTGAATCATTACACTGTATACCTGAAACTAATAATAATACTGTATGTTAAGCTTACTTGAATAAAAAAATTAAGTAATTAATTATAACATTACATAAAAAAATAAATAAAAACTAAACTTAAACATTTCAGACCCAGAAATTTTCAAGAATTATAGTTCTCAGGCAAAAAGCTAATTAAAGCTAATCATTATTTTAAAAGTTTATATAATGCTTACCTGAAAACTCGTCCATAATTCCCATGCACTTTATATACACCATACAGTCGATCTGCTACTCGCTGGAATAAATTTTTAAAAGAAATTACTATTTGGTCAAAGTTATATACAGATTACTCTTTTAAAAAATCATCATTAAAAAAAATGCTTAGTACAATAAACTTGGAAAATATGAAAAACTTAAATTTCCCAAAGTCTCATCATGGGGGGAAAAATACCTACTGCGGTCATCGTATTTATGTAATTGCTTTCATTCACACACACAAACACACATACACATATAAATACATACACATATATATAAAAATAAAGAACATATATATATAAACATGTTTTAATTATTGTTTTAGAATTTCCTATATGAAAAGTGATAATATTTTTTATCTAGCAGATCAATATTATTTTTAATAACTATTACATTAAATAGCTGCATAAAAATCCACCTGGCAGTGTAAAAAATATATAAGCACTCCCTGTTGGATATTTAGCTATCCCTAATTTTTTTAGTATTATAATGTCATAATAAATATCTGAGAGTAAAGTTTTTTCTAAATTTCACATTGTTTCCTTATGATAAAGTCCTCAAAGTGAATTTACCAGGGGTAAAAATAAACATTTTCAATTTTATTGATATTTTTATACATAAATGCTGAATACATACAACATACTTCTATGCTACTTTATCAAGATAACTCCTAACCAACACATTAGATATTTTAATAAAATTAGAATTATAATTTAGATCAAGATGAAATATACTTCCTAGCTATTCACACAAATTTTACAAAAGACAAACACCACATACTCTCTTGCAAAGTGCTGTGGACATGAACTGAAGACCAAAAGGTAACCCCACATAAAACCCTAAACAGTAAAAAAAATTCCTACTATGCAAAATAAATTCTTGGTACAGTTTCTAAATGTAAACCCTGAGGAGAAATTACATCCCTGATTCCTTACTCAAATGTGAATAATCTGAGGAATTAAGCATTAACCATACAACAAATCCTACCACTTTCAATACCGTAACTTAAAGTGAATGAACCAGCATTATAAATACTTGGAACAGGTATAAGAGGAACATAAAATGTTTTCCATCCCTCCTTGGTTTGCTCTACAGGAACATATACCTACTAGACCAGAGAGCAGCACACTACAGGACTTCAGCTTGTTTCTATAAAGCATTATAAGAACATTCATATCAGCATTCTTGCTGATATGGCTGCTTTCATAGCAGAGCTAAATAGATTTAACAGGAATCATATGGCCCAAAAAGCTGAAAATATTTACTATCTGGCCTTCAGTAAAAGTCCTCCCATCCCTGCACTAGACTAGGGACAAAGCTCATAGTCTTCATTCTGCTCGAAACACTCCAGAGTTGTCCCCAGAGCTCTCAACTGATTTCGCTAGGATGTTATTTCCCAATTATTTTTTGAGTCCTATACAATGTCAAAGGTTGTTTCTTTTAAAGTTGTTTGCCAAGTAAGTCTGGGAAACACTGAGATAACAAAATTTAATACTTTTCTTTTCTGGAGGACTTTTTAGACTTTAACACCATATATGAATCGTGACTATTCAGAGAGAGATGGTTAGCACTAGAAAACATCATATAGGACTGGCATTCCACAGAATAGAAAATAGAAAATGCCATTCTACACCACTAACTTTTCTAGTTCTTTGTACTTTGAAGATCAAACCTCTTCTTGAAAGTTGAGCATTTTATCATCCACTAAGATATTAAGTATGGAAGAGAGGGAGAGCACTTATTAATAATAACCACCTAAGAACAGAAACTACAAGCAACTTAAGTACAAAATGCAGATCCAAAACAAATGGTCAAGACAAAGTTTGTAAATCCCAAGGATTTAACAGTTTATTCCTTTAAAGTATATCTATCACTCCTGGCACCTGGTAAAAGAGGAGCTTCTACCATAGTAACTAAAACTCTGAAAAATAATTTGGCCCACAGAGCATGCCCAAAAAAGGCAAAAGTCTTCCTACACCGAAAAGGTGAGCTACCTACCCAAGAACTAGACAACAGACACTCAGCAGTGGTTATGAGACCAGCAATATTTCTGGTATCAACTATTCAAGGAAACAAATGCATCTAACCAACTAAAACATGAAATGACTTGTACCTAGATCATTAGGCAGTGGGAAGGAAGATGAAACAAAGAAAAAAGTATAACCAAAAATTATCATTTCTAGAGAAAAGGAAAAGCAAAAATGGCAGAGAAATAAAACAGGAATGATTAAAACCTAAAACCAAATTAATTCATTAGTCATCGGTAATCAAGAATACTGGTATCAGGGTAAAAGTGCTGTACTCAATGGTTTAGTCCAGACTGCTACTCAATTTCATTTCTGTTGACAAGTCTTTCTTTTTGAAAACTGATCATCTGACAACTGACAGGGAAAAAGTGACACCTAGCAAATTCTATGACAGCAGAAGAAATATGACAGATTCATCCCATCATTCTACCCAACTCAGAATCATTTGGAACTGTAGGAATGCCTTTTCTATCCTCACTGAACTAGTAGCTGATTAAATATTAAAAAGGACAGTTTCTGGACATTCTATTAGATGATTCTGAAAATCTAGACATGCATAGCTTTTTCTTTCTTTTGAACTATTCTCCTAAGGATAGCTCAAGCTATCTTTAATGTCAAAGTTTCTGAAGCCTGTTCTCATAAAGTTTAGGATGGGGTGCCTGGTTGGCTCAGTCGATTCTTGGTCTCGGGGTTGTAAGTTTCAGCCCCAAGCTGGGTGTAGAGATTACTTAAAAATAAAATCTTAATAAAAAGACAAATAAAATCTTTACTCCTATTTTTTTTTCTTTTTTTTTAAATAAAATCTTGAGTGCCTGGATGGTTCAACTGGCTACGCATCTGCCTTGGGCTCAGATCATGATCCTGGGGATCATGGGACTGAGCCCTGAGCAGGACTCCCTCCCTGCTCAATGGGGAGTCTGTTTCTCCCTCTGCCCCTCCTGCCCCGCTTGTGCACTCACACACGTACACTCTCAGCTCCCTCTCTCAAATAAATTAATTAATTAAATCTTTAAATAGATAAATAGAATCTTAAGCAAAAAACAAGCCAACAGGGATCCCTGGGTGCCGCAGCGGTTTAGCGCCTGCCTTTGGCCCAGGGCGCGATCCTGGAGACCCCAGATCGAATCCCACGTCAGGCTCCCAGTGCATAGAGCCTGCTTCTCCCTCTGCCTATGTCTCTGCCTCTCTCTCTCTCTCTCTCTCTCTCTATGTGACTATCATAAATAAATAAAATTAAAAAAAAAAAATTTAAAAAAAAAAAAAACAAGCCAACAAAAGGCTTGGGCTAAATATCTATACACAGAATTCTCTTACTTGGGTATTACAAACTCGTTGATGACAAGGTTGTTTTCTTCAAAGGTTCTTTTCGCATATAAATTACCCACCAGTTCTCCCTGGTTGGTTATAAATTCAAGAAACAATTTATCTTAACTATAGAGAATAAACTGATGGTGTTGGGGGGGTATGGGGGGGTGAAACAGGTGATGGGGATTAAGTAATGCATTTATCCTGATGAACACTGGGTTATGTTTGGAATTGATGAATCAATATACTGTACGCCTGAAACTAATATAACATTGTATGTGTTAACTAGGGGCACTGGGTGGCTCAGTGGTTGAGCATCTGCCTTTGGCTCAGGTCAATCCTGGGGTCCTGGGATCCAGTCCCACTTTGGGCTCCCTGCATGGGGCCTGCTTCTCCCTCTGCCTGTCTCTCTGCCTCTCTCTCTGTCTCTCATGAATAAATAAATACAATCTTTAAACTAAACTAAACAAAAACACTGTATGTTAACTAGAAGAAGCAATTTAACTGTTTTTTCAGATTTTTTTTTAAAGATTTTATTTATTTATTCATGAGAATACACAGAGAGGAGAGAGAGAGAGGCAGAGACACAGGCAGAGGGAGAAGCAGGCTCCATGCAGGGAGCCTGACGTGGGACTCGATCCCGGTTCTCCAGGATCACACCCTGAGCTGTAGGCGGCACTAAACAAAACCGCTGAGCCGCCGGGGCTGCCCTATTTTTTTCCGATTTTTTAAACACAAAAATGTCAGCATATATATTCATTTGTTCACTCATTCAATGAATTATATAGTGAGTGTCTACTAAGAGTTGGGCATTATTCCAGGGATTTAGCAGTGAGAAAACAAAGCTGCTCTTGTGGAGCTCACATATACTAGTAGGGGAGATAATGAACAAGTTAATACAGAACACAACATCAGATAGTGTTGCTATAAAGACAACAGCAGTGACAGACTATGACAGAGGAATGCAGAAAATGATAGAAAATTGCATCATATTTTATATAAGACACCCAGGAAAGATTTCTCTGAGGGAGGCATTTTAGGTGAGAAATGAATGACAAAAGAGAATAGGCTAAGACAGGTTCTTGAAGGTGAGGCATGTAGGAAAAGTGATACGGGCATGAGGAAGAGCAAATAAAAGTCCTAGGGCAGAAACAAGTTTGATATGGTTAAACTTTGCCATAATCTTCAAATGTGATTAAATATTAATCACATTTAAAAATATACTTTTAACAGAAAACAAGACATAATCACCATGGTTATCTTGCCTTGTAACACTTTTCTCAATTGTTCTATGAAAGCAATCATGTATACCTTCCTTCGAGCTAAATGATCTGTAACACAGTCTCACAGTAATGACAATCATGTCTCCTCTGGGTCTCACTTAAATTTACTACCTATACTTCACAGATTTTGTGAGTGTTTAACTGTTACACTCTGTTCAATTCACCACTCATCTCGGAGATTTCTAATAAATCTGATTCTAGCAAGTTTGCTGCTTTGTCCTTTAGTTTTCTTCTGGGTTGGAAAAGCTGTTTAAGAACCTCTCAATAGGGATCCCTGGGTGGCGCAGCGGTTTGGCGCCTGTCTTTGGCCTAGGGCGCGATCCTGGGGACCCGGGATCGATTCCCACGTCGGGCTCCCGGTGCATGGAGCCTGCTTCTCCCTCTGCCTCTCCTTCTCTCTCTGTGACTATCATAAATAAATGAAAATTTAAAAAAAAAAAAAAAAAAGAACCTCTCAATAAAAAAAATAAAAAAAAAAAAGAACCTCTCAATAGCTGAAGTTAGTCATGTGAGTGCAAATACTACACCTCTCCCTACTCCAACTACCAGAACTGTTAACCTTCCTGCTAAACAAGGTTTTCTACAGTGTTCTCTGCCCTTCCCTTTGGATGAAGGCCTTTAAAAAGAACACAGCCAGGGATCCCTGGGTGGCGCAGCGGTTTGGCGCCTGCCTTTGGCCCAGGGCGCGATCCTGGAGACCCGGGATTGAATCCCACGTCGGGCTGCCGGTGCATGGAGCCTGCTTCTCCCTCTGCCTATGTCTCTGCCTCTCTCTCTCTCTCTCTGTGACTATCATAAATAAATAAAAATTAAAAAAAAAAAAAAAAAAAAAAGAACACAGCTTTCACAATCAGCCAGACCTCTAATTTTAAATCGATTCTCCAAGGTTTCTAGCATAAAAGACAAAGCTGAATGAATTATTCTTCCAGTCTTCTGGGGGTATCTCTGCCCTCCTCTCCCAACTTTTGACAACAACTGTTGTCTAATTACCTTATCAATCCAGTTTCCCAATATCCCACTCTTGATTCTAGCCTACTAATTCTCACAGGTACCTTTTCTTTTATTAGAAAGTATCTCATAATTTATTTAGGGAGTCTAACAGTATTCTGATGGTTAAACAGGAGACTGAGCCAATAAAGATACACAAAAGGATTTTTCCCCTTATTTTTTTTATACTTTCTATTATAGAAATCTTCAAAAAAACAAAAACAAAAACTGGAACACAGTAGAACATACTTCCATTTCCAACACGTACCTTCAACAATTATTAATTATATGGCCAATCTAGTTTCATCTAAAACCGCCCACTTTCCACTCCTCACCAGTAGACACTCTCATTAAAGCAAATCCCAGATAATATATTTCAAGAGGATTCCAGTCAGTGTAAGTTGTGATCCTATTCCTGGTATGCTGGTGTCTTTCAGTCTTTAGTACAAGCAAGGTCTAAGGGTTCCAGGTCTACCACAGCCAAACCATATGACTAGTCCAGTGATCAGGCCTTGATTTCTAATTTTTGTCATGGCAAACCATTACCCTAAATAAGTTTATTTAGGAAAAATTAAGAGCACAGACACAGGATAGCCTAACACATATAAACTATTTCACAAACCTTTAAAAAAAAAAAGAAACCTTTAAAGTAAAAGGATATCATTACATGTAGATCTAATCTCCCATACTTACTTAATTATATTCCAATACTGAAATGGTAGGCCTTTGACAAGACAACAGAGAAAACAATAGGCTAAAAACTTTCAAGTTGTGTATACCAGAAAACACTCCACATTTTTTTTTTAAATGCAGTTTGGATGAACACCACACCAAATCAGAATGCAATAATCAGCTATTCATGATAAATGCCATCCATTATTTAAAAACACGATTAGGTGAGAAGCACTTCCTTATAAATGTGCATCAAAAAACTCCTGGGGACCACTTACAGCTCTGACTCGAAGAAGATGTGAGATGACAGACTGTAGTTCATCACTGTAGTGTTTTAGTTCTGTAAATCTCCTAAAAGAGGGAAAAAATAAAACATTATTTTTTCTCATGAAAACAATCAAAAACCGAAAAACAAAACAGTAGTACCTGACAATAATGAAACTGATTCTACTGAATCATACGCTGGCCTTAGTACACTCCAATAAAAATTCAAAAAACTTTAAAATAAAACAATCATACTGTCTTTTGATATTTGTCAAGATAAGAAAAGATGTCCTACTTCATAACTTTTACTGTGGAACTGAGCGATAAAACTTGTTTTATGAAAAATTACTTGAAAATATTTATGGTGCTAAACTCATGGTCTCTAAGCTCAATCAATCTGCATGCAGAGGTGAAACCGCTCCCTGTCACTCTCCAACCAAGCTTCACATATTAAACGCGGCCATTAGTAAGATCTCCTGCCAATAAATACATCTACACCTGGTGTTCCTTCTTTGCCCGAGGACCCTCCTTCTCATCAATACTCTAGATTCTACCCAACTCTCTCCCATATTCCTAACTTCCTTTCTCTGTGCAAGCTCCTTCTCGTTAGCGTATCAATTAACTCTCCTATATTAAAATTCATACACACATTCCCCTGACAACACCACCCACCTGTTAACACCTTCTCACACTCAGCCCTCCCACAGGTACAATTTGGCAAGGCATTCTCTCAACCAACAACCACCTCCCATTCACAGTGTAACCCAGGGCAATTTAGATCTGCCTCCAGCATCAGAGTGGAGAAATCCTCCTGACAAACTCACTACCTAGTCTCATGTTGCTAAAATCCAACGATATCCTTTAGTCCTCAGTCTTTCTTGGTCCTTTCAGCAATGTAACAACTGATCTCACCCTCCTCAAAAATGTGTTCCCTTGACATCAGTTTTATTTTCTCAAGATTTTCCTTTTACTCTCTGGATATGCCTGGTCTCTTCTGCAGTACTCATTTCCTTCACCCACCTACTATACCTCCAACTTTAGTGTGCAAAGAACCCCTGAAGTGTTTGTTAGAAACACTACAGAGGGCCTCTCAGCAAGAGCAGGGTGTGAACAAGCAAAACTGTACACAGAAGCCCTAGTGGAACTCAGGAAGCCGAAGGTTTAACAAGCTCAACCTGCAGGATTCAAGATGCTACTGATCCTCAGATTACACTTTGGAAAACACCCTCAAAGTGATAGCGGCACTCCTTAGGGTCCAATCCTGGGTCCTCAGCCATCTTAATAATCAATCTTTCAATCTGTACACTCTTATGTATTCATAAAGCTTCACAATTATAGCATACATGCTACTGAATTCCAAATTTCTACCTTCCGCCCAAATATCTCTCCTAAACACCAGATCTACAAAGCCAACTGACTAGCACACGTTTCTACTGGCTTACATACCCAAAGCTCAACTTATCTTCCCCTATCCCTCCCAAATCTCTCTTCCCCTATGTTCTCCAGCACTCTAAAGAATGAAACCTGGATGCTACCTGTATTTTCTGGCCCTCTCTTTTGCCCCATTCATTCTACTAATCACTCAGTCTACCTCCTAAATATTGCCAAATATTGTCTAAATATTGCCACATAAAAGTAGAAGACTCGGGGTCCATCTCCAAACTGCTCTTTAACTGTCTAGTTTGAAGAAACATATTTAAGTTCTTTTTTTTTTTCAGTAATCTCTACACTGAACGTGGGGCTCAAACTCACAACCACAAGATCAAATGTCGCATGCTCGTCCAACTAAGCCAGCGAAGAAGCCAGTTTGAAGAAACATGAAGCTAGTTATCATTTTGGTAAAATGATACTCAAAAAATCTTTCTAGTTTTCTACATTTTAAGAAAGGACAGAATAAAAGTATTTTAGTGCTACAAAATATTTTAGTAATGGTATGAATAATATATACTGGGCCAACTAGACCCAGTATAAAAAATATATATATAACATATAACATAGCTGGAACAGAGATTCTGTAAATGAAGAATCTGTTTTAACAACGAATGATACAGGGGTGCCTGGCTGGCTCAGTTGGGAGGAGCATGTGACTCTTGACCTTGGGGTCATGAGATCAAGCCCCATGTTGGGTGTAGAGATTACTTAAAAATATGTAAATTGTTTTTAAAAACCCAATGAATGATATAGACAATCCCCTTAACTACAATTTATGGCACACAAATTCCATTGCTAATTATACATTAATTATACACTTAATAAGAACAGGAGCAAAAAACTGCCTTGGTTATATTATTGGTCATATCAACTTTAAAATTTTATATATAATATGGATATTAAAGAAAATTTTACAATCCAAGAACCTGGTTTTGACCAGAGAAGAAAAACAACATTCAATTGATAATATATTTTTCAATTTAATTGACAAAATATTAATTTAAAAAGTTTCCTCTACATGCTTGTTCCTCTAATGAATGTACATCCACCAAAGTCATAAAGCTAGCTTACTAGGTTTTTCAAAGCTTTATTTGGAGTGTGACTTAAAATTGTAGTTCTTTACCTAGAGAACATCTCTTATATACCATGCATGTTATTATAACCCTTAGAGTGGAACCTTAAATGCCTATTATTAAGTGAAAAAAGCCAATCTGAGAAGGCTACCTAGTGTATATGACATTCTAGGAAAGGCAAAACTATGTAGATCACCAGTTGCCAGGGGGTGGGAGAGAAGGATAAATACACAGATCACAGAGGATTTTTAGAACAGTGAAAATAGCTTGGGGTTTTTGTTTGTTTGTTTGTTTTAAGTAGGCTCCCTGCTCAATGTGGGGTTTGAACTCATGACCCAGAGATTAAGGGGCACATTCTCTAGGGAGTGTGCCTGCCAGGCGCCCCAGGACACTGAAAATACTTTGCATGATACTATAATGATGAATACATGTCATTATAAATTTGTCAAAACCCATAAAATATACAACACTAAGAGTGAACCCTAATGTAATGTCTTTAAGTAATAACAGTGTGGTCAATATAGGTTCATCAATTGTAACAAATGCACCATTCTGGCAGGGGACGCTAATAGTGGGGGTGACTGTGCTTGTGTGGGGGCAGAGGGTATATATGGGACCTCTGTGCTATTCACTCAATTTTTTTTGTAGAACTAAAACTCTAAAAAAGTCTATTAAGGGGCACCTGGGTGGCTCAGTTGGTTAAGTATCTGACTGGCTCAGGTTGTGATCTCAGGGTCCTGGGATCAAGCCCCGCATTAGGCTCCCTGCCCAGCAGGGAGTCTGGCTCTCCTTCTCCCCCCCTCCCTCTGTCCCTATCCCCACTCACGTTCTCACTCACTCTCTCTCTCAAATAAATAAAATCGTTTTAAAAATAAATAGGTCTATTAAAAAAAAAAAAACCTCAATGGTTACCGTCACAATTACCTGATTACCAAAACTTTATTTACTTGTATTTTACATTCAAAATTTATATTAAAAACCAAAGGCATTATGTTATTGTGTTCGGATTTATAAAGTCAGGCATAATATGTAATGCAAACCTGGCCTCTGGTAAGAATTTATACCACACAGAAATTAATGCTGAAGGCTTAACTAAAGATATTCTAACAGCCCTCATGAACTTGGTAGCCAAAAAGGGAAAACCTCATCTGCCTGAGCACTTTTCTAACTGAAAAAATTAGCTGAATCAAAGGCAAGGCTAGTTACAGGTCCATTACTGAAGAGCCTGAATTATCCACATAATTCAGAGAATAAGTAAAACCAAATATTAAGAAATGCCTAGGTTGGGATCCCTGGGTGGCGCAGCGGTTGAGCGCCTGCCTTTGGCCCAGGGCGCGATCCTGGAGACCCGGGATCAAATCCCATGTCGGGCTCCCGGTGCATGGAGCCTGCTTCTCCCTCTGCCTGTGTCTCTGCCTCTCTCTCTCTCTGTCTCTCTCTGTGACTATCATAAATAAAAAAATAAAAAAATAAAAAAAATAAAAAAAAAAAGAAATGCCTAGGTTCCATCCTAAGGAAATTTTTTTCTGAATTCACAGACTTCTTTTATTATAGAAATGGTCTCACAAACACTAAACTGACATTAATGAAGTCAAGTAATTATCATATAAATATACCTCCAGAAATTCTTAGTATGCATTTATCTATCAAGTTTTCCTGGTATACAAAGTAGATTAGTATCAAATACATGCATAATACATAATCTTCCTGAGCTTTGGACATATTTGACAGGTAAAGCCTATTTCATATTTAATTAAAATCATTTCTCTCATTTTTCTATCTTCAACAACATTTTAATAAATCTTTCTAGGAAAAAGCAGTGGTTTAATTTTCTAAAACTTTAGTTACTTCCAATCTTAAACTCAATTAAGTTACCAAATCTCAAAATCAGTTTCAGACTGTAAGAGGATTTCACTAAATGTGAATTACTATTTAAAATAGTTAGCAAATAAAGTGCATACATTCAGAAATGAAAAATTAAATACATTGATAGGCACCATTCAAAACAACATTGTAACTGTTATTAAAACAAAACCTTACTTGTCTGGGTTTTTCACTCTGAATGTTGCATTAAGCGCTTTTAACCTGGAGTCTGCCTGGAAAAAATAATTTGTTTACTTAATACAATTACATTTCAGGGTACAAATCCAAACAATTTTACTTTCCCTTTAGAATTAAGATGCTTAATAAATATAGTTTTCTTCATATCATTTGTGTCAAACACAATAAACATATCTTAAAAACAGCTTATTTTTTTAAAATACTACAAAAACAATATTTTAATAAATTAAACTGAACACATGCCATTCAATAATACCAAAGTAAAACAATTATAAACATCAACACACTAACAGGTGTCTATGTATATATACACATACACATATACATATATATATATAGTTCTGCAGTATCACAAGTCAGAATAGGTCATGTGAAAAGTAGTTTACCTTTCTCTAAATCAAGAAAAGCAATGATAAACTAAATAAAACTACTGCTCTAAAGCAAACGCATTACTGCAGGTAGTTCTCAGATGGAATCCAAACCAAATATACACTGTTTTTTTTTCACTGTCATGATCAGTACTTAAAAAAAATATATGGAAATACCTGTACTAAATACTGTAGACTGAAGTAAACCAAGAGGACTTCAAATTACTTTCTAGTTGAAAGAAAATGTTACAAGACAACATAACTTTTTAACTATCTTTTTTCAACTTTTCAATTATTTTTACTTATTCTAAGTAATTGCTCTCAGAGGAACAGAGGGATCAGCATGAAATAATAATTGCATTTTATAAAATTTGAACTTAATAGATCCAAATCCTATCCTAAGTTCTCACAAACAAAACCAGTGAATTCTGACTGGGCACAGAAACTACAGTGTTCATAAAAGGTGGCTCAATCAGGAATTAATTTTATAATGTAGTCTGAATCTCCCAATCAGCTTGAAAATTTTAGATTATTCCAACTTCCAATCCATAATTACATAAACTCCCAAGTTAATAAAACAAACAAGACAAAACAATCCTAGGACTCCTCAAATTACTTGGCAAAGAAAATAAAAACAAATGCAACAAATAAGTTACTCCACAAACTCAGCCTCTTAGAACTTCAGATCACAAGAAATTCAAAAACCTATCAAGAGTATCTATAGAACTTGGGGCAGCCCAGGTGGCTCAGCGGTTTAGCGCTGCCTTCAGCCCAGGGCCTGATCCTGGAGTCCCAGGATGGAGTCCCACGTCGGGCTCCCTGCATGGAGCCTGCTTCTCCCTCCGCCTGTGTCTCTGCCTCTCTCTGTGTCTCGAATGAATGAATGAATGAATGAATGAATGAATCTTTTTAAAAAAAGCATACCTATAGAAACTTAATTTATCACTTATTTCTTGGGATCCTCTTATTTCTAAAATCAGTATTTCACCAATTCTTAACCTTTCTCAATTCTCAAGGGCAAACAAGCTAGTGCATGTGAAAGTCCTTACATATAAAAATACCCATATATTTAAGGTATATATTACTCCTTCATGTTCTTTTAATTCATTAAAATAACTAAACACCAAGTGTTAAAGACTCTATATTCACATACAAAGGTTACTCTTTAAATGATGATGAAATTACATAAAAACTATGAGTAAAGAAGGATATTTTCATCTGTACCTTTTCTGGAATCTCAAATTCTTAACCGCACCAATTTATTTTTTACTTTTAATATCAACAGTTTACCAATTTAGAAGTCATATAAAATGTTAGACGTGAGCATCCTAACCTTTGCTTACCCAATATTCTGTTAGGTCAGGTCCATCAGAATACTCAACTCACAATGAGGGGGGCACTTGACGGGATGAGCACAGGGTGATATGCTATATGTTGGCAAATTGAACTCCAATTAAAAAAAAAATTAAAAAAAAAAGAATACCCAACTCAGCACGCTCACCATTTCACGAGATTTCACAAACCGGAAAGTTGCCTAAAATGTCCCCAAAGCCAGATCTCAAAAAAAGTACCTGGACTATTCCAAACCTAACAGTTTACCAACCCTCTTTCAGATTCCTCATTAAATACCTAAAGAAAACCCCGGTCCATCATTGTTTCATAGAACCTTCCTTTCACTTCCTTTAAAACAGCACTACACCAGGACACCCGGGTGGCTCAGCAGTTGAGCATCTGCCTCTGGCTCAGGGTATGATCCCAGGGTTCAGGATCAAGTCCCACATCGGGCCCCCTACTTCGCCCTCTGCCTATGTCTCTGCCTCTCTCTGTGTGTCTCTCATGAATATATATATAAATATTATATATATAAAAATGAACACTTATTAATTCTCATGAATATTATATACATATAAATTAAAAAACCAGCACTACCTGAAATAATCTTAGTTGTTTACTTGTCTCTTAGTTGTCCACTAGAACATAAGAGCCATTAAAAAGCACAATGTGAAAAAAAAAAAGCACAATGTGTTGGGGCACCTGGTGGCTCAGCTGGTTAAATGTCTGCCTTCAGTTTAGGTCACGATCTTATTCTCAAGTTCTCCTTTAGTTCCCACTTCCTTTTCCTCTCTGGTTCCTATTCCATATTTCACTTTCCTTGTCCTGGATCTTGTCTCCCCTTGGTTATTTCATTTTCTGATTCTTCTCTTCCCCCAAACTTTGCCTAGTAAACCACCACCCAGCTTGGGCCTCCAACATTACTCTTCCCTGGCTCCCAAGTTGACTCCTCTGCACGTTTCTTACTCCTGCCTCAGCTCAAATGTTATCTCTTCAACCATGTGACCCAATTTACCCAGGACAGTGCTGGTTTATGCCTGTTGTCCTAGACTCATTAATAATACTGCCCCTTTTTGCTCTTAAAAGTGTCCCCATTTGGACAGTAAGTTTTATGGTCACTTATCTCAAAATAATCCCTGGGGAAAAAAATCTCTGCTGTTATACTCTTTAACATAGATGATTTAGAACTATTTTAAAGGATATTATTTAAATGTTAATTTAAGGTCTCCAACTACTAAAATATAAGCTCCATAAGAACATGGGAGTTTACGAAGTTTTTCTGCTCATTCATTACTGTTTCCACAACACCTAGAAAAGCACCTGATACTCTGTAGGCACCCAGCATGTGGAGTCACTACAATGGCTCTCTCAGTGTTTCTGTGTAAAACAGAGATTAGCAGAGATTTTAAATGTCCAGACTGTGGACATCAGCATCTCTACTCCAAACAACAGACAGGGTTCTAGATTCCTCTGAGTCAACCTAAAATCATTTACAGTTTGGGTATATGGATGACACTTTCATGTAAGTAATTTATTGAGTTAATGGGAGTTAAAACAATATAATCTTATACTAAGGTAATTAATTTAAATGTTCATTACTCTAGATAACTCTTTCCTCTTTCACTAAATTGGTTAACATGAATATTTATATAAATATTCAAGACAAAAAAAACACCAATGTAAAGCAGTGATGAAACAGTTGTTGCTCATGTTTATATTAAACAAAGCATTGATAAAAAAGAAACTAGAGGGACGCCTGGGTGGCTCAAGTGGTTGAGTGCCTTTGGCTCAGGTCGTGACCCCGGGTCCTGGGATCGAGTCCCATATCCGGCTCTGCATGGAGAGCCTGCTTCTCCCTCTATGTCTCTGCCTCTCTCTGTGTGTCTCTCATGAATAAATAAATAAAATCTTTAAGAAAAAATAAAAGAAACTAGATTTTTGGGGCACCTAGGTGACTCCGTCAGTTAAGCATGGGACTCTTGGTTTCAGCTCAGGCCATGATCTCAGGATCGTAATACTGAGCCCCACATTGGGCTCTGCACTCAGCAGGGAGTCTGCCTGAGTCTCCCTCTCCCTCTGCCCCATTCCTCCAATCTCTCTCTCTCTCTGAAATAAAATCTTAAAAACAAAAAAGGAAACTAGATTTGTACAATTATCTTGCTGGGTATAATAATTACTCTAAAAAAACTTAAGAAATATCTAGTAGGCCAAAACTATATATTAAATTAAACGTGTGAAAAAAGGAAAATTAAAGTAAGCTGACATTTCAGTTTGAGAATGATAATCCAAAAGCTAGGGCCAAAGTCAATTTTTTTTTTAAGTAGACTCCATGCCCAGCACAAAGCCCAATGCAGGGCCTGAACCCACAACCCTCAGATAAAAACCTGAGCTGAGATCCTGAAACAGACACTTAACTGACTGAGCCACCCAGGTACCTGCCAAGGTCAAATATTCTTATAAAATATAAGTATTTGGCCTAATTCAGAACAATCTCATTTTCACAAAAATAGTTTCCAATATTCCCTTTATTTTTTAAAAAGATTTTACTTATTCATTTGATAGAGAGACAGCATAAGCAGGAAGAGCAGAAGGCAGAGGGAGGAGCAGGGGGCTGGATGCAGGGCTCTATCCCAGAACCCTGGGATCATGACCAGAGCCAAAGGCAGACGCTTAAGTGACCCAGGCATCCCTTAATACTTCCTTTACCAACCATTTTTACATACATTAATTACATAATTTATAAACAAAAAGAGAGGTAATATGGGATGGTAACATGTATGTACATGACTCTCATATACATGTTTGCATGTATGCATGTATTTACATACAAGTGTGAGGTTGTCTAAAAAAGATTCCATTTCACTGATGAAAGAACTTAAGAAACACCCACAACAAAATAAGGAATACCATAGGACTGAAGGATTTCCAAAGTCTCTTCATACATCTTATTTCTACTCTATTTCATTAAAAGTCTGGCTTTTCAAATTATTAATACTGCACGTTAAGTATTACCTTTCAAAGGCTTTATAAAAGTGAAACTGAGATTTCACCATAAGGCAACCCAAATATGAAGTATTTTAACTAAACTCTTAAATATCACCTATAAACAAGATTCAAAGCACTCAGTGAATAGCATAGTCTATATAAATGAAGAAACTCAAGAACTTTCTCAAGGTCACCAAAATCATGGTCAAAAACTGGGTTCAAAAAAAAAAAAAAAACTGGGTTCAAAGACAAACAACTGTTAACTAAACTAATGTCTAAATCGATGACTATTACATAAAGAGAAGTCACCAAAACAACTATGCTTTACTTTTCTCTTTTCCTTAATATTAGCTCCTAACATCTTGGACTAGTGCCTAGAAAATCAAAATATAAACATTTTTTAAAGTTTTGAGTTACTTCAAAACCAAATCTAAATTGAAATTCCAGTATTCTGTGTGTCATTAAGTAATGAATTATAGCCAATTCTAATTTTTTCATACAACCTGTCAACAAAATATTTATATATTAGAATCAGCTTGACAGAATTAAATACTTGATTATACTTTCCATGCAGAAACAAAATTTTCTCTTCCTAGTTTTTTTGTGCTACGTTTCAAATACCTATGTGCCAATATATAAATCTCTACGGGGTGTTTCAAAACTATTGTAAAGGCATTTTGTTCTTGTTGCCTAGGTCTATTAAACTTTTGTTACTGTATTACCATGTGAATTCTTTATTGATTTATACATCAATTTACATCACGTTTTTCTACTTACCTGTTCAGTTTACACAAGAGATTGAAAATTTTCAAAACCATACCAACAATTTAGGTTACATTACTTTTGAGGACAACAGGGAGGATAGACAGGAGTTAGGGTAGCCATCACACCATACAATGCTTTTCAATTTTTAGATAACAATTTCATTCCCAAACATGAATTATAATGATTAAATTTGAAAAGCTACATCACTAACAGACACTAATTCAAAATGACTCCTATGCCCACTCAAAGCTGATCATTATGACCCAGTAGACAGAAGAATGACACATGCCTCATCTTTCAGTCTGCTATGAATGGGAACCCTAAGCTCAATTCTTCAGAAGTGTCTTTCATATCTGATAAAGAATGAGCAAGTGTGTGGGCAAGAATGTGAGTGGAAATGGTAAAGACGGAGTAAAAGAAAGATGTAAAATATATGAGCATACTGCAGAAAAAAATCTACAGCTCGTGTCTAAATTACTGTTTCAAAATGTTCCTTCCAAATAGAATGAAATTCATAAATATAGCCTCACTAAATTATGTAAATCCAAAGTGAATTTACAGCGTTTCTTTGAAAACCTTACTAATGACATTAGACCCAAAGTCTATTTCAACATTCACGCATTCAATAAATATTGAATACACAAGTATGCACTAAGTGTGTGGAACTGTGCTAGGAAAGGAACTTGTATAAAGGAACTTGTCAAATTATTTCATACAAATATTCTCACCTTCAGTTGAAACCCAGTTTCATTCACAGTCTCCTTCCAGTTACCTTCCTAAAAAAAAGTTAAAGTTAATTTTAGAAATCATTGCAAAATAAACCCATGAGGAATACCCAAATTAAATAAACTACATATCTATCATCCTGTTTTGTTTCAGGGAAAATGGGAGAAAGGTTAAAAAGAAAGAATTCATGTCAAAATTAAACATATAATCCAGATTCCAAGATTACCAAAAGACAGACCCAAGATTTTATAGATCTGGGCTTCAAAAAACTAAAGACTAACTTTGATTATCATTTAAGGGATGCCCCAAAATACCATCTTTAGTATCTTTAAGTATAAAAATGTTAGCCGGGTGATGTCACTCAGTAATTCTGAAATTTAAAACAGATTAAGAAACACAATTAAATGCATATACATTAATAAAACTGCTCCAAAGAGATACTTAAGCCAAAACATTCTAGAGTTTAAAAGGAAAAAAAAAAATCAAATGAACTTTTTAAAAAGACTATAAAAATAAAAGAAAAATACCTGTGTTAAAAACAAATAGAAGATTTTGTCTCTACAAAGGATGGGATGCGAGGCAACTCTCAAGAGAAAGTTTTCTAAACCAATCCTTCGTCTTTCCACAAAATCCGGGTCCATGTTGTCAGCAGAGAGTTTATGCCAAACAAATTCTGCCTAGGTAAACAAAACAATCATGAAGACTCGTCTCAAGGCTAAATACTACTGAACTATACTGCTATTTCATTTCTTACCCTTTTTTCTGGTAGAGGTGGCACAACAACATGTGGATAGTAAACTAAAAGGTAGTTTCTCAACAATTCAAATTCACTATACCGCCTCCATAGTGAGTCTGTTAAGACACTTTGGCCATCAGTGTGATCAACTGACCTGAAAAGGAACAGCAAAAGATCTCTGTTACTTTTAAAAAATACAAATATATGCACACAACCTCCATTAAAATTTGTACTCCGTTTACTAAATGCTTATGAATCAGGTACTCAGTAAACAACCTTTTCTAGATTATCTTTTTTAATCCCCTTTTTAAATTATTTATTTATTTATTTATTTATGACAGTTACACAGAGAGAGAGAGAGAGGCAGAGACACAGGCAGAGGGAGAAGCAGGCTCCATGCACCGGGAGCCCGACGTGGGACTCAATCCCGGGTCTCCAGGATCGCGCCCTGGGCCAAAGGCAGGCGCCAAACCGCTGCGCCACCCAGGGATCCCATCTTTTTTAATCCTTATAACCACCCTGTGAAGCAGGGATTATTATCCCATTTTGCAGATGAGGAAGAGCCATTCTTGCTACAATCACAAAGATCTCTGGATAAAGCACTCAAATCTATCTGATTCCAAAGCCCTCACTTCTACCCACTTTTCCTTCTGTTGCAGAAAACCTATTTGTTGAACTCCAGAGAAATAGTCCTTTTAGAAACATTCTAAAAGCCTCAATGTATAATAATTCAATTTGTGTATAAATATTGATTTTACAATACAGTAAAATCTGGCTTAGCTACTATTTCATTAAATAAAAACTATTTTTAACTACACTTCTGCCACAATGAGCCAAAAACATTTATGCCACAGTCCAAGACACTGCAAAAACCTCGATTCAAAATTATAAATGCATCAGATGCATCCATGAACCTGGAAATATCCTCAAAGGCAAAACGTTAACTCAGAAAGGGCAGGGGAAAAAAGATTTGTAAAAATTCATTTCTAGTCTTATCTTTAACATAAAGAACTATAGGCAATGCCATATGAAAAAGTTCAACTTCCAGTTGGGAGAAAGTTTGCTTAAAATCACACCAAGGACATTTGAAGTTATTTTGACTTTATTTTGACTACTTAACATTTCTATTAACATAATCATTGTTAGAAAATATCAGTCTTCTGGGATCCCTGGGTGGCGCAGCGGTTTGGCGCCTGCCTTTGGCCCAGGACGCGATCCCGGAGACCCGGGATCGAATCCCACGTCGGGCTCCCGGTGCATGGAGCCTGCTTCTCCCTCTGCCTGTGTCTCTGCCTCTCTCTCTCTCTCTGTGACTATCATAAATAAATAAAAAAATTAAAAAAAAAAAAAATTTAAAAAAAAAAAAAAAAAAAAAAAAAAAGAAAATATCAGTCTTCTAAACATTATCAGGGCCTTCTTACTTTCTAACTGGTTGCTTGATAATCTCAGGCCCTCCAAAAAATACACATATCACCACAATGTACATTTGTATACTAGGGCATAAAGGCACAGAAGCTAAATCAGTCTTAATGTAGTCTTAAGAAAGTATATACATCATGCCATGCTAAGCACAATAGATGTTTAGTGTTTTTATCATTTATATATTAAGTTTGCCACTAAATTTCCTCATTGCCTATCAATAAAAAGGAAGCAAAATATGACATTCAAACTGTACAAATGTCTCCCATGGCACATAGATTATTAAATCGTAATCTTTTTTTTTTTTTCGTAATTCATTTTAAAGAATTAACCCAAACATTAGCCAAAACTAATACTATTCCAATTCAGATTCTCAAACTGTTAGCTCAAAAATATCTGGGTTAATATCAAGTTTCAAATTATTCAAAATTATTATCAACAGAACCCACATCTTACTAATAAGCAAATTAATGTAGATTAATATATAGAAATACACCTATAAGGCTGTTAGAAGACCTGCTTAAGTGATTTGGTTTTCTTCAAAGGCCATTTAAGGCAGTCTAGCCATTGGAGACTGATTAACCTCATAAAGAAGGCTTACTCTAGACCCTAAAAGTAACCCATTTATCCAATCATTCGACAAATATTTAATAGCACATAACTGGTTTTACATGTAGTATTTAACGCTCACAATACACTGTATCACTAGCCCCATTTTACAAATCAGAAGACTTAAGTAATGACATCATACTGCCTCCAAACCATCAAGGCATTCTTACCTATTCTAAAAGAGGCAAATTTTTTTTAAAGATTTTATTTATTTATTCATGAGAGACACAGAGAAAGAAGCAGAGACACAGGCAGAGGGAGAAGCAGGGTCCTTGTGGGGAGCCTGATGCATGACTTGATCCTAGGACCCCAGGATCACGGCCTGAGCCAAAGGCAAACGCTCAACCACTGAGCCCCCCAGATGCCCTAGAAGAGCCAAATTTTTATCTACCTTAAAACGGTTTCAAAAAAAAAAAGGGGGGGTTCATACTTAATGAAGAGAAAAACATAAAATCTCTGGAGAAATTAAAAACCAGTGACTTTAGCCTTATTAATCTTAGCCTACAAAACTGTAACACTATGGACTTTCTACTTCTACCTAAAGAGTAGGTAGGTAAGCTAGATGATAAAGTTGAACTTTTAAATATCAAGGCTCAGGGATGCCTTGGTGGCTCAGTGGTTGAGTGTCTGCCTTTGGCTCAGGTTGTGATCCTGGGGTTCCGGGATTGAGTCCCGCATCGGGCTCCCTGCAGGGAGCCTGCTTCTCCCTCTGACTGTGTCTCTGCCGCTCGCTCTGTGTCTCTCAGGAATAAATAAATAAAATTTTAAAAATATATCAAGGATCAATAATATTCATATCTGTCCAAGATTATCTGCATAAGAATCCTATGTGATTAAATTCAGAAATTTGGGGCAGCCTGGGTGGCTCAGCGGTTTAGCACGCCTTCAGCCCAGGGCCTGATCCTGGAGTCCCAGGATTGAGTCCCACATCAGGCTCCCTGCATGGAGCCTGCTTCTCCCTCTGCCTGTGTCTCTGCCTCTCTCTCTCTCTCTCATGAATAAATAAAATCTTTAAAAAGTAAAAAATAAGAAAATAAAAAAAATAAAAAAATAATAAATTCAGAAATTTGAGGATTCTGTAGTTGTTGAAGGTCAGTCAACCATAGGGATACTGTACTTATAAAATAATCTATTCAAAAACCGTATTTCTCAAAGTGAGTATCCATATTATAGGAAATAGGCAGAATTTCTTAAAATAGGGAAACGACAAATCATAAAGAATAAAGATAAATTTGGCTATCTTGAAATATAAAGCCTCTGTACTTCAGGCTCCCGGCATGGAGCCTGCTTCTCCCTCCTTCTGTGTCTCTGCCTCTCTCTCTATGTCTATCATAAATAAATAAATAAAAATAAATCTTAAAAAAAAAGATAATTAAAAGTATGATCCAGGACGCCTGGGTGGCTCAGCAGTTAAGCGCCTGCCTATGGCCCAGGGCATGATCCTGGGGTCCTGGGATCGAGTCCCACATCAGGCTCCCTGCATGGAGCCTGCATCTCCCTCTGCCTGTGTCTCTGCCTCTCTCTGTGTCTCTCCTGAATAAATAAATAAAATCTTAAAAAAAAAAAAAAAAAAAGTATGATCCATGGTCTACCTGTATAAAAAACATCTGGAGCTTTGGTTAAAAATGTAAATTCCTGGACCTTACTCAAAACCCTGCAGCTTAAAAATGCTTCAAGTGATTCCTATGTACTTTTAAGTTTAAGAATCACGGTCTTAAATTTATGATTTCATGAAAAAAATTGTGGAAGATAAATAAATTTATAATGAAATTCAATGGTGAAAGTAAACCCAATAATTCTCCTGTGTACCACACATTTACCAATGATCCACTTAAATATTTATTCAGAGGATAGCTACATTACTCAAGTATGGTCACTTCTAACCCTGTTATAAATTATGATGCTCTATTCAGTTCAAAGTCAAAAGTGAACAATTATAAGTCATTCTAGAGTATTCAAATCAAGATTCTCTTCCAGCAGTAAAAGTAATCAACAGCTAATTTCATTGCTCAATTGGGTGATAAAATAACACTAAAAATAAAAATATCCTTTTTAGTTTTATATTTAAGAACTTATAGAACAGTGACTACAGTTAATACTGTATTGCATATTTAAAAGTTGCTAAGAGAAAATCTCAAGTTTTCATTACAAGAAAAAATTTTTTATAACTATATGGTGACAGACATTAAGTAGACTTATGATCACTTCACAATACATACAAATACTGCAATGTAATGTTGTGTATCTGAAACTATTATGAAGTTATATGTCAATTATACCTCAAGAGTAAAAAGAAGACAGGAAAAAATAATTTACTGAGAAAGCTAAAGTTAACACTAATTTCTAAAGTATGATTTTTTTCAAATGGCTAATTTAACTTTAAGAAAGAAAAAGAAACAAAACCCTCTAATAGGACCAAATTTTTTTAAATCACTTTAAAAATCTCTGTAAGGGATGTCTGGCTGGCTCAGTCAGCAGAGCATGCAACTCTTGATCTCAGGGTTGTAAGTAAAGCCCCATCCTGGGTGAAGAGACTACTTAATTAAAAAAAAATTTTTTTAAATCTCCGTGACACACATATATAGATACATATGTCACAAAATGACCTAGTTTTGGTAGCAGAATGTGTTAAATAGGTGATTTAGGAGTGCACTTGTGAGGAGCACAGGGTGATATATGGAACTGCTGAATCACTGTATTGTATACCTGAAACCAACATAACACTGTATGTTAACTGGAATTTAAAGAAAAACTTAAAAAAAACAAAACAAAACCAAAAGTGACCTGATTTTAAAAAGACTGACCTTACCTCTTACTGTTCCCAAAGTTTCTATTGTACATAAATTTTCTCTCGTTTTGGGAAGATTCTTTCTCTGTTGTTTTTTTATCTTTTTGGTGGAGGAAGGAAAACTACACTTACAAAGACAACTTTCAGAACTGCTTATAGGTTAAACATTTACCAAGATTTTAACTCTGTGTAGAAATACAGACCTGGAGAAAGCCTTAAAAAGTCACAGTGTTCAGCCTTAAGACAAGCTCAATTACTTTTGGTAAATCCATGGAAATGTGGGGCTTAAAAATTTTTTTCCTTTAAGAATGTATTCACATTAAAACATGGTTATATCTATCTATATCTGGTAGTTTTATTTTATTTTATTGGTTGTAAAAAAAATCTCACATATGTCTATATTTTAACTGAAAGCATTTTTGCTCAGTCTCTGCAGAGAGAAAGGACCAGTTAGTATACAACCTTTACATAAACTGTTTATAACTAGCAAAATAAGGGATCCCTGGGTGGCTCAACGGTTGAGCGCGTGCCTTCGGCTCAGGGTGTGATTCTGGATTCCCAGGTTCAAGTCCCACATCAGGCTCCCCGCATGGAGCCTGCTTCTCCCTCTGCCTGTGTCTCTGTTTCTCTCTCTGTCTCTCTCATGAATAAATAAATAAAATCTTCAAAAAAAAATAAGAGTCTTATCTTGACTTTCTCTACACAAAACAGTCTAATTCCTTTAACTTTTTCCTTATGAGGTAAAAGACAATTTTCCTGGTGAGTTTTGGTTTCTTACTCTACAATTTACTCTTTTCAATTTTATCCCAGTTTAAAGTTCTAGTCTCAATCAATTCTTTCCTGTTAAATTCTTAATGACTTAAACCATAATCTCTCCTTCTCTCCTCCTAAACTTCTCTGCTAACCATCTTACTTACCTAAGTCCACTTCATGCATACCTGGGAACCTGGTCTCCTTTCCCAAAACTGTTATATCGAACAACAAAAATTCTACCAAAGCATGTGTCAAGTAACATTTCCGATCCCAAAAGTATTCTACTAACCTTCTCTCTACCTCCAACACAAGTGCATTAAAATACAGCTATCAAGAATCTTCTACCAAAAGACACAACTGTTTACCTGCTATAAAGTAAAGAAACAGGGGTGCCTGGGTGGCTCAGTTAAGAATCCATCTGCCTTCAGCTCAGGTCATGATCCCAGGTCCTGGGATCAAGCCCCACACTGGGCTCCCTGCTCAGCTGAGCATCTGCTTCTCCCTCTCCTTCCCCCCACTCATTCTCTCTCTCACACAAATAAATAAAATCTTAAAAAAAAAAAAAAAAAAGTAAAGAAACAGGGGCACCTGGATGGCTCAGTCATTTGGGTATCTGACTCTTGATTTCAGTTCAGGTCATGATCTCAGGATTGTGAGATTGAGCACCTTGCCAGGCTCCACACTCAGTGTGGTGGGATTCTCTCTCTCTCCATCTGCCCCTTCCAACTCAGATGCTCTCTTTTTAAAAAAAAAAAAAAAAAAAAAAAAGAGGGGGATCCCTGGGTGTTCAGTGGTTTAGTGCCTGCCTTTGGCCCAGGGCGCGATCCTGGAGTCCCGGGATCGATTCCCACGTCAGGCTCCCAGCATGGAGCCTGCTTCTCCCTCCTCCTGTGTCTCTATATCTATCATAAATAAATCTTTAAAAAAAAAACAATATCTAAAAAGACAATGACCTATAAACAATTCCATTATATAACATAATCTGCATCAATAGCTACCAGACAAAACTTTTTCTATCTAAATCTAGGCCTAATTCTTATCACCTACCTTGTTTCAATGAGGTAAGCAGTATATGTTTCCTGCATGTTCATGGCATTTCTTCCAGTTCGCTTTTCTGCTTCTGAAACACTAATTTCTATCTTCTTCAACCAAAAATTATTTTCAGTCATCTGGGCAAAAACAAATGGAAGAACAATAATAAAACTTTAAGACAGTATTTGAAAAAAAACAGCGACTGTAATAAAATCCATTATTGGTAGGTATTTCAAGCAAATTTCTTCTATTTCTTGAGTTGCAAAGTCTTGCTAAATGATAATAGCAAATGATATATATCTCATTAGCAGCATTTTGTAGCATATCAAACTCTTCTAAAAGCTATTTTAACATGTATTACATATTTAATTATTAAAACATAAACATTTTGTGTGACCAAGAATCAATCAAAAAAAAAAATCAATCAATATAGAAGTGCCTAAGAAAAAAAATCTAAAAACATTTTATACAAAGATGAATAATCCTCAATACTAAAATCTAGGGATGGATTGGTGGCACAATGGTTAAACATCTGCCTCTGGCTCAGGTCATGATCCTGGCATCCTGGGATCAAGCGCCACATTGGGTTCCCCCAAGGGAGCCTGCTTCTCCCTCTGCCTGTGTCTCTGCCTCTCTGTGTCTCTCACGAATAAAGTCTTTTAAAAACAAATTAAAATCTAATTTTCAGTTTTACCAAAGTCGAATCTCAATCTCTCAAAAAGAAAACACTATACATGTGCCAAAAGGCAAGATTTTCAGATTAAATTTAAATACAAAAAAAATAAAATAAAATAACAGAAGTCATTTTAGATTCAACTTTAGTTTTATTTTTTTATTATATCCAACTTTAAATTCGCTAAACATTTTGGCAGTGGTTAATAAGCTCCAACTGTGAGACAGCAGCAAGTTTAAGAGCAGACCCCTTTCTATTCCTGCTAAACCATCCCCAGGCTTATGCTGACGAACCAAAAAGAACAATACACATACCCCTATTGGTTCAAAGGCTGTTATGTGTGCAAAGTGTGCCACTGAGGAAGGTTCTTAAAAATGCCAGCTAACTCCAAGTATAAACAAGGAAGACAAAATGAGACCATGTGATAACTGCTCTTTGGGTTTTTTTTCCCTTTGTTCTCTCTCAGAATTCAGAGGTGGGTTTTAATAAAAAATACTGCACTACATTCTAGCTGGGGGCAATTTGTAAAGACAAACATGAAAAACTGATATGAATGGAACCATTTTAAAAGGGAGCCAAGTGACCACTACAGAGAAATGGCCTTATTCCTCTGTTTGTACCAGGCAAAAACCTTTGGACTAGGCAAAACAGTAAATGTTTTAAGCAACTGCTTGATATGTCAGCAGGAGAACAAGTCCACAAGATTATGGACTTTCTGAAGACAGAATCTGTAGTAAATCTGTATCTGTAGATACTGTAGAATCTGTAGTAAAATAATGTATAATTAAGAGTTTAGCCCTTTTTTTCTCTTAACTCACGTACCTGCCCCCATCCTTTCTTTTTTCTTATAAAAGCTCCTTACTTTCACCCTAGAAGCAAGATACCATTTGGGTTTCTACTGAAACTGTATTCCCCAACTGCAATTCTTTGATCCCAAAAAACACTTGTTTGCCTCCCACTGTGGCTCTTTATTATGAGGTTAACAAGAGACAGAAGTAGAAAGTAGAAAGACAGAAGTAGAAAGTAGAAGTAGAAAGATGGATGCATCAAAACATAAGAGAAAAAACTATAGTAAAACCCATGGTGATGATTTATACAGAAAATTAAACCCATGTGCTATATAAGGAGAGAAAAAAGCTATGTGATACTATAAAAAATTAAATGATGAATAAATTAATGATTTAAGTGCCCCCAAAATGCTGAAAAAAAAGTGAGAAGATAAAAATGCTAAACGATGATAAAAAGGACAGAGAACTAAGAACCAACCCAATGAAATTATTAGTTGAAAAACAGAAATCACTCAGTTGTCAAGTAAGACATTTTTATAAAGTATAAGCTGTATGTTTAGGTACTGAGAGAAAACAAAGAAGTATTTCCACCAAAAGAAATTTCAAGGGGCACCTGGGTGGCTCAGCTGGTTAAGCATCTGCCTTCGGCTCAGGTCATGATCCTGGGTATTGGGACCAAGCCCCACATGAGGTTCCTTGCTCAGCAGGAAGTCTGACTCTCTCTCTCTCCCTTTATCCTTCCCCCCAGGCTCATGTGCGGACTCTCTCAAATAAATAGAATCTTTAAAAAAACAAAAGAAAGTTCAAGAAATCATATAAGCACAAAACACCCAACATCATGTTTATGAAGCCCTCGATGGTTGAGATACACATATAATTATAAATAATAACTTTGGCCCATAGCCAAACACTTTGATTTACCACCATCTACTCCAGTGAAAAATCCCTCCAATATTGTAAACACGACTGATAAAGCAAATTATCTCTCCAGCCAAAAAGATAATGCATATGAGTCATGAATTTACCCTCATGCCATCCAATTACAGAGAAGGAAAAAAAAAAAAAGAATAAAATCAGCTAAAGAATGAAAACAGGAACACAACAATAACAACGTTAAGGACTTGGAAGATGATATAAATTGCTTATCCTCTCAGTAAAGCGCAGAAAGTGCCAAGAATAACCCAACTAGAAGCATAATTGTTAGGATACATTCAACAAATTTAGAGATAAGACTGACGACTGGAAGATGAGCCAAGGGACATGTTTTAAAGAGAGACAGAATCAGTTTAGATATATTCAAAGCAGATTTCTCATCAGAGTAAAGAATATCATTCAAGAAAGAGTGATGCTATACTCTGACTCAAGGAATAATGTCCCAAATGTAGATGTTTGACATGTGAGTCACTACTTTCTACCTAAGACTAAATAAATAAATGTGGAAGAGGGACATACTTAAAAGACTAATGAAATTCTTTATTTCCAACTCAAAGAATGAATACTCAAAGAAAATGAATACAATCCATTTAAAGTTTTAAAAATGTTGCAAACCATTAAGAAACAAACAGTAAAAAGCAGATAAAAGTGATAAAAAGAAAAAAAAGTGATAAGAACTATAAGAAACTATTAATTCAATAAACATGTCTTAAGTATGTACCATGCCAGTCATTAGCAATGGAAAGAAACTTGATGCCTGACACTTCAGGAGTTCACGGCTTGCATGAAGAATTCTTAGCCCGCATAGTGACCTTCTTTAAGATTAAAGACAAAATGAAAGCTAACCTTTAATATAACTTTATGGATTAAATATTAAGAGTCAGTATTTATAGCATTTGATTTAATTTTATTTAAATCACACACTAAAAAAATGTTTATTGTTACATTGAAAATTACAGGAAAAAGATAAAACCGGCAAAAAAAAAAAAAAAAAAGGCCAGTTGAGATGGAGGTTGAGCTAATCAGAAAAGAACAATGCAAAGAAAAATAAAATATATATCTGGGCAGTAAAACTGACAGTGCAAGAAATCAAGTCAGTAAAAATATGACATAGTTGAGAAGCTTCCACAGAATGGTGATGGAAAAAAAAGATCCAAAAACAGGTAAAAATGATTTAAAACAATTAGAAAAACCCCAAAGAACCAACATTTAACTCATGTTGGCTCTTAAAGAGAAATTAGAAGACAAAGAACAGAAATAATGATCACCAGGGTAATTTAAAAGAAAAAGAAACAAGCAAACAAAATCTTTCCTGGACTGAAATAAAGTTCTAAGTTTTCAAACTGAAAGGCATGTGGTTCATGTAGAATGAACTGGAAAATTTAAACATCCCAACAAGACTAAGGCAGAAAAATAAGAAACAAGACCACCACAAAAGAATAAATATCAAATCTGCCTTAGACTTCACAATAAATCCCAAATGACAAAGGAGCATCATGCACAGGACATGCTTGAAATCTTTAAACATATTAACATACTGTTCCTTCAAAAATCCTAGCAGGATTTTTTGTAGAAACTGATAAACTATTCCTAAATTTATATGGAAATACAAAGGATCTATAATAGCTAAAACAAGTTTGGACAAGTTGCAGGACTCAATTTCAAAACTTTTTAAAAAGTGAAAGTAACCAAGACAGTGAGTATAGTACTGGCAAAAGGAAAATCAATGGAACAGAACTGAGAATCCAGAGATAAACCCTTACATTTAAGGTCAATTGATTTTTTTTTTTTTTAGGTCACCTAATTAAAAAAAACACACACACACACAAAGGCAAGTCAGTAGTGAATGGAGAGTCTTTCAACATATGGTGCTGAAACCACCAAAGGTCTATATGTCAATAAAGGAAAAAAGGGATTCCCTGGGTGGCTCAGCGGTTTAGCGCTTGCCTTCGGCCCAGGGCGTGATCCTGGAGTCCCAGGATCGAGTCCCACGTCCGGCCCCCTGCATGGAGCCTGCTTCTCCCTCTGCCTGTGTCTCTGCCTCTCTCTCTCTCTGTGTCTCTCATGAATAAATAAATAAAATCTTAAAAAAAAAAAAAAAAAAAAGGAAAGAAAGAAAAAAAGATTTAGGCCATTTAACTCACAGTATAGGCAGAAATTAACTCAAAATGGCCCAGATATAAGAGCTAAAACTGAAATTTCTAGAAAAAAATCTAGGATTTTCTAAGAGAATCTGGGAGATTTTTCTCCTAGAAAAAATATCTTTTTTCTCCTAGAAGAAAAATCTTTGTGATCTTGGGATATGCACAAGTTCTTAGATATAATACCAAGAGCACAATCCATAAAAGAAAAAAGGGATATACTAGACCTCATCAAAATTAAAACTTTTACTCTTCAAAGGACACCATAAAAGAGGGGTACCTGGGGGGCCTGGATGGCCAGTCAGCTAGGCATTACTTCAGTTCATGGTCTTGTGGTCCTAGGACTGAGCATTACATTGGGCTCCCCACTCAGCAGGGAGTTTGCTTCTCTTTCCATCCCTCCCACTGCTCGTGCATAAGCACTCTCTCTCTCTCCCTCTCTCTCTCAAATAAATCTTTAAAAAAAAAAATTAAAAGCTAAAGCAAATTTCATGTTGTATGTAGAGATTACTGAAAAAAGAAACTAAAAAACCAAACATAAATTGACCACATAACCCATTAATTACACTCCTACAAATCTTAACTCCAGAGAAATGCAAACATACGTCCACACAAAGACTGTATATGGGGGGCAGCCCTGGTGGCGCAGCGGTTTGGCGCCGCCTGCAGCCTGGGGTGTGATCCTGGAGACCCAGCATCGAGACCCACATAGGGCTTCCTGCACGGAGCCTGCTTCTCCCTCCACCTGTGTCTCTGCCTCTCTCTTCGCTCTCTCTGAATGAATAAATAAATCTTTAAAAAAAAAAAAAAAAAAAAAAGGCTGTATATGGGTGAATGATCACAGTTCAACTCAATTCATAACAGCTAAAAACTGAAAACAACCCCAATATCCATATAATAGTGAATAGATTAACAAAATGTGATATATTCATACAATCAAATATTATACAATATTAAAAAGGAACTCATATATGCTATAACATGGTTGAACCTCAAAAATATTGTAAATATAAGCCAGACTCAAAAGACAACATATTGTATGATTCTATTTGTATGAAATACAAAAAAACCCAAATTTATACAGAAAGCAGACAGTGGTTACCTATAGCTAGGAGTGGGAAAGGAGATTAACCACAAAGGAAAGAGGGAATTTGGGGGGATGATAGGAATGTTCTAAAACTGGATTGTGGTGATGGTTGCATAACTCTAAATTTACTAAAAATTACTGAATTAGATACTTACGAGTGAATTTTATGGTATATAAACTATACCTTAATAAAGTTATTTAAAATAAAATCTGAGTCCACTGAAATAGACAAATAGAAAGTCTGATGAGGAACAAGATATTTTCAGTTCCAATGTATGTCCTACAAAATATTAATTACAAAAGGGTCAAGAGAAACTTGATATTGAAGATGACTGGAAATAAAAGTGATTCCAAAGTACTGGGCAAATACAAATCACGTGTGAAACTCTTAAGATGCAACCAGAACACAGCATCACTTTCGTGGCAATTTCTGCAAAAGCAGCATAACCTGAATTTAATTATAAGAAAACATCAAGCAAACCCAAATTGAGAGGCATTCTACAAAATAACTGGTTTCTAATCTTCAAAAGAGTCAAAGTCACCAAAGCAAAGACTAAGAAACTCTGCCAGACTGAAGGAGACTAAAGAGACAACACAATTAAATGCAATACATGGGTCTGGACTGGATTATTTTGCTGTGAAGAAAACTACTGGAGCAACTGGCAAAATTTAAACAAAGTTTGAGGATGAGATAGTAGTCATTCATCAATGTTATTTTCCTGATTTTTGATGGCAGTATTGCGGCTACATAGGACAATGTCCTTGTTTGCCCCTAAATACAGAAAGGTTTTTAGTAATCTCTATACCCAACGTGGGGCTCAAACTCACAACCCCAAGATCAAGAGTAGCAGGTTCTACTGACTGAGCCAGCCAGACACCCCTCATACTGAAAGTTTTGGGAATGAGATGAGGGAATATGATACTGGTTCACTATCAAATAGCTCATGGGAAAAAGGATCTTCATACTGCCCTTGCTTATAAATTTGGTGACACTTCTGTAAGTTAATTTCAAAAGTTTTAAAATAATCATTTTATGCACATAATTTTTATTTCAGTTATGTTTGGGGGGAGAAAAAAACAAAGATACATGCCTTCCAAATCATTACGGAGGATAAAACCAAAGAAATTATCGCCCACAAAGGAAAAACGCAAAAATAAAACCAAAATAAGAAAGTATGAAACCTCAGAGAAGAAAATCAACTAAAAATAAAGCCAGTTAGGATAATGCAAATGTTTTAAATTCCCTATGGTAAAAGAGAGAAAGATCTAAAATATAACACAAGGCATAAAAATTACAACATGGACACACACGAGTAAACTGAAATCAAAAGAAATCAGTGTAGCATCAGACCAAGTAAGTAATCAAAATAACTGGAAATCAGAAAAAAATAAAAGTTGATGATTAGAAGAGCCAAGAATCAATTCACCCTCAGATTAAGGGCCAGTTTGCCAGAATTTGAATCCCATCTCAGCCACAGATTAGCTGTGTAACTCTGGGCTAATTTTTTAATCTCTCTGCCTCAGTTTCCTCATCTGTAAAATGGGGATAAGAGTACTTACCTCATAACATTAGGAACATTTAATGAGTTAATGGAGGTAAAGAGTTCTAAAAGTTGCCTGGGTTTAAGTTTTTTTAATTATGAAAATAATATACTCTTAATGTATAAAAATTGAAAAATAAAGGAAAAGTTACGTAAATATTAATCATTTGTATCCCACAACCCAGCAGTAACCAGTTAATATACTATTGTTGGTGTACTTCCTTACAATCTTTTTTTCTAGATTTGATGCTTCTGTGTTACTGAAACAAATCAAAGATCTTAAGTTTAACAGCTACCCAAAGAATTTACTTTCCTTGGTTAGGGTATCCATCTACAATGGTCAAATGTAGCAGGTAATATGTTAAAAATAATGTCTTTACTTAGCCTAAGAGTAAACCTTATCAGTTATAGATACTAAGAAAAATACAGTTAAAATACATGACCTGTTTTCTTGTGCTTTTTTATCTATAAAAATATGTATTTTAAAAACAACAATGGGGATGCCTGGGTGGCTCAGTGGTTGGCCCAGGGCCTGATCCTGGAGACCCGGGATCGAATCCCGCATCGGGCTCCCTGCATGGAGCCTGCTTCTCCCTCTGCCTGTGTCTCTGCCTCTCTCTCTCTGTCTCTCATGAATGAATGAATAAATAAATCTTTAAAAAAATATAACAATAATTTATAAAACATTAATTTTTATTTAAAATAAAATATATAAGGGGCACATGGGTAGCTCAGTCAGTTAAGCATTTGTCTTTGGCTCAGATCATGACCCCAGGGTCCTGGGATGGAGCCCCGTATCAGGCTCTCTGCTCAGCAGGGAGCCTACTGCTCCCCCTTGTGCCCTGCACCCTCTCTGCCAAATAAATAAATAAAAACTTTTTTAAAAAGAATAAAATACATAAGGCTGAACAATTTTCCAAACTGAGTCACAATACATTCATGGTTCATGATATCAATTTGTGGTTTGTGATCATTATTTCTTTTTAATAATAAATAGAAGAAGGGATCCCTGGGTGGCGCAGCAGTTTAGCGCCTGCCTTTGGCCCAGGGCGCAATCCTGGAGACCCGGGATCGAATTCCACGTCGGGCTCCCGGTGCATGAAGCCTGCTTCTCCCTCTGCCTATGTCTCTGCCTCTCTCTCTCTCTGTGTGTGACTATCATAAATAAATAAAAATTTAAAAAAATAAATAAATAATAATAATAATAAATAGAAGAAGGTCAGAGGGTACTACATGAAGTAATGATCAAGTATTGCCTCCTGGAACAACACTTACATATAGAAGGATATGTATGTGATTAGGATGTAGAAATTGTATTTTGAAAAAAAAAAATAAAAAATAAATTAATTAAAAAAAAAGAAATTGTATTTTGTACTGTGAGTCACCTTTGAAAAAAATCTGCGTTAAAAAAAAATCTGAGAGCTACTGAGGGTAGAAAATGAGGAAAAACTTTTTTTTTTTTTTAAGATTTTATTTATTTATTCATGAGAGACAGAGGGGTGGGCAGAGACATAGGCAGAGGGAGAAACAGGCTCCATGCAGAGAGCCCGACGCGGCACTCGATCCCGGGACCCCAGGATCACACCCTGGGCTGAAGGTGGTGCTAAACCACTGAGCCACCTGGGCTGCCCGAGAAAAAAAGTTCTCGAATGTGATTTAATCACCTGCTACTGAACAGGTATATTCTGTAACTACGCCTGTATATTTTCTTTTCCTTTTTCATGCTATTCTCACCCGCACAAGCTTCAAACCTTGCTCACACTCAGAACTCTCTGCCGCCAATGGTGAAGATGTTGTGGCACCAGTTGCACAAGAACTCTTTGCCCCCACGGGTACTCCCAGGCCTAGAGTGCACTCCCTGAAAAATCACTCATGACTCCCTCAGGCAATGAATTTTCTCCGGACAAACACTTAACTCTCAATGCAATGGAATCTTCTGGCCTGAAAAAAGTTCTCTTGCTTCCATTCCCTTGCTGTTTCATCCCTCTTCTGCCAGGACTAATTGCTACTTTCTTGGAGGTTGGATTCCTCTCTCATTTTTCCATTTTCTAAATTATTTTAAATAGACTGACAATACTTTAAAAGAAATGCACTCTTCCCGACAGGGGAGAAAGTATGAAAGGAAAAAAAAGAGACTTCTCATCCAACAATGGAAAGGAAAAGGACTGAAGGACTCACAGAAAGAAAAATAAGACTACAGAAGAGCTGATAGCAGAATTTTAAAAGTCTTGATTAGTGACATTTAAAACCAAAGTAGATTTGAGATTCAGGCAGTGATTGTTTCTATTACATCTTTGGGTTTTCAAAGTTACCCCTCGGGGCAACTGGTATAAATTACTGCTCAAGTCTGTAGTCAAAAATAATTACGATGAGGCAAGCTTTCTGCATCTCCACACACCATCTGCACAGATATTTTTGTGGTACAAAACTGCTTGATAAATCCACACATCTTTCACCCTTTTTCTCCTTAAAATTGCAACTTAAACTAAAACACTTAAATCCAGTATCGAAGCAATGAACAAATCTATTTTTAACTTTTTTTCCTTGGAATGAAGCAGCATGGCTTACTGGAAAGAGCACTGATTCCAAAGCCAGGACGACCTGGGCTCAAATCCCAGCCATACCACTGACTCACTTGTGACCTTGGCAAAATTACTTCTCTCTGAACCTCTGCTTCCCCATCTTTATCTGTCTTTTGGGGGTAATTTACAGATTTTTTTTTTAAGATTTTATTTATTTATTCATGAGAGACAGAGAGAGAGAGGTAGAGACCCAGGCAGAGGGAGAAGCAGGCTCCATGCAGGGAGCCCAACGTGACACTTGATCCCGGGACTCCAGGATCATGACCTGAGCTCAGGTTTAGACCGCTGAGCCACCCAGGGATCCCCAAATTACAGAATTAAATGAAAAGTAGAGCTTACTGTCCATTGCACACACAAACAACAAATCTAACTTATCTTTCTGCTCAGACCACAGTCCTATCAATAACAGCAATAACATGGTAAAGGTTATTGCAATACTTCTCAACTGGAGAAGAGGAGATAGAAGAGGAAAGAGTAGGGGCGCCTGGCTGTCTCAGTTGGTACAGCATACCACAGCTCTTGATATCAGAGTCATGAGTTCAAGCCTCATATTGGGTATGGAGATTACTTAAAAATAAAATCTTAAAATAAATTTTTAAAAATTAAAAAAAAAAAAGATGGAAAGGGAGTAGATGACCCTCTAGGGGTGGACTTGGGGGTTTTGACAGGAAGGAGACAAAACATACAGTATAAGTGAATGTATGTGTTTAAACTCAATTCTGAAATAATTGATTCTGAAAATATTCGTCCAAATGGACTAGACAAATCCATTTAGAATCACTAAATTAGGGCAGCCCCAGTGGCGCAGCAGTTTAGCACCGCCTGCCGCCCAGGGCGTGATCCTAGAGACCCGGGATCTCTGCATGGAGCCTGCTTCTCCCTCTGCCTGTGTGTGTCTGTGCCTCTCTCTCTCTCTGTGTCCTGTGTCTCTATGAATAAATAAAATAAAAATCTTAAAAAAAAAAAATCACTATAGGGAACTGCTTTAAGAAACCCCATATGGGTGGCTCGGCAGTTTAGCACCACCTTCGGCCCAGGGTGTGATCCTGGAGCCCTGGGATGGAGTCCCATGTCGGACCCCCTGCATGAAGCCTGTTTCTCCCTCTGTCTGTGTCTGTGCCTCTCTCTCTGTCTCTCATGAATAAATAAATAAAATCTTAAAAAAAAAAAAAAAGAAAAGAAAGAAAGAAAGAAAAGAAAGAAAAGAAAAGAAAAGAAAGAAAAGAAAAGAAAAGAAAAGAAAAGAAAAGAAAAGAAAAGAAAAGAAAAGAAAAAAAGAAAAGAAAACGAAACGAAACCCCATAGGTTGGGGCGCCTGGGTGGCTCAGTGGTTGAGCATCTGCCTTCAGCTCAGGTGGTAATCCCAGGGTCGGACCAGAGCCTGCTTCTCCCTCTGCCTATGTCTCTGCCTCTCTCTCTGTATCTCTCATGAACAAATAAATAAAATCTTAAAAAAAGAAAAGAAAAGCCCCAGAAGTCTGGTCACTGATGAATGGTACATTTACAAACATTTTCCTAAAATGTCAGGTAATACAATTTTTACTGTAGGATAGCATCTTTGGGTTTTCAAATATCTTAAAGTGAATATACATAAGTTTTTTAATGAGGTATTTATAATCACTTTTAAATTAAGATAAACGGAGTTTATACTACAGTTGTGACTTCATGTTAATTATCTAAAGGCTTTCACCAAAAAAAATTACCAAAAAAAAAAAAAAATCTTTAAAAAAATGTTAAGTAATCTCTATACCCAACGCGAGGCTCGAACTTAGAATCATGAGATCAAGAGTCACATGCTCTACCAACTGAGCCAGCCAGGTGCTCCAACAAAATTTTTATCATCATAATCAAATCAAAATTAAACTCATGATGTTGTCAACGAAAGATGTGATCCTTGCCTTTTTAAACAATCTAAAATTGCTTTTCCATATACCCAAGAGATTGGCAAACATTTTAAGGTCTGAAAATATTAAGTATTGATAAAGACAGAAAGCATCAGGCACTGCTGATGGGAAAATAAACTGGTAAGGGATTTGGTATCACCTACTAGAGTCGAATGTGCTAATAACCCACAATCCAGCAACCCCACAACTAAATCTATATTAGACATTTGCACCCAAGACATATGGAAGAAGTTAACGATAGTAATTTTTAGAAAAAGCAAGGATCTTGTAATCATGTCTGTAAACACAAGAAGAAATCAACTGCAGAATATCTATAAAATGGCAGACGACAGAGTTGTGAATATAAATGAATTAAGCCACATTTTGGATGAATCCCAAAAACATTTAGAGCTAAGAGGAAATAACAAAAAAGTTGTATCACTTACGTAAATTTCAAAACCAAGTAAAACTAAATAATATGTTGTTTAGGGATGCCTGGGGGGGATGCTAAGTGGTTGAGTGTCTGCCTTTGGCTCAGGTTGTGACCCTGGGGTCCTGGGATCGAGTCCCGCATTGGGCTCCCTGCATGGAGCCTGCTTCTCCCTCTGCCTGTGTCTCTGCCTCTCTCTCTCTCTCCGTGTCTCTCATGAATAAATAAAATCTTTAAAAAAAAAAAAAAAACGTTGTTTAGGGATATATATGGTAACATATATAAGAAAAGCAAAAGAACCAGTTAATACAAAATGCAGATTACAGGTTACCTCTGTGGTGGAGGGAGTAAGCTGTAACCCGGGAGAACACAGGAGGGCTTCAGTTATTTTGTGGAATAATTACTTATTATTTTGTGAGATACCTTCTCTGCAAGGATGATGTACTTCACAATAAAAGTTCTTTATTTTGTTTTGTTTTGTTTTTTTAAGGGGAAACACAAAAACTAAGTCACAGATGGAAATGCATAAAGAGCAAATCACGGGGATGCCCGGGTGGCTCAGCAGTTTAGCACTGCCTTCAGCCCAGGGCCTGATCCTAGAGTCCTGGGATCGAGTCCCACGTCCGGCTCCCTGCATGGAGCCTGCTTCTCCCTCTGCCTGTGTCTCTGCTTCACTCTCTGTGTCTCTCATGAATAAATAAATAAAATCTTAAAAAAAAAAAAAAGGCAAATCATGTAGGAGCCGAATTTATGAACTATGGAATACACATACTTCTCTCACATTTAATATGCAATCCTGACCTTTCCACAAATAATTCTACATTTTGGGGGAAAAAAATTAAATGAAAAACTTAAAATTCACCCAAAAAAGTTTTCATGGTGACCTATATGCACCCACATTTCCCCCAAGAAGGCCAAATCTTCTAACTACTATGTATGAAGTTCCTGGTTATCTGGTCTCTATAAACTTTTTAAGAGTCTTTCTAGGGCAGCCCAGGTGGCTCAGCGGCTTAGCACCTGCCTTCAGACCAGGTCGTGACCCCGGGGTCCCGGGATCCAGTCCCATGTCGGGCTCCCCGCATGGAGCCTGCTTCTCCCTCTGCCTGTGTCTCTGCCTCTCTCTGTGTCTCTCATGAATAAATAAATAATTTTTTTTTTTTTTTAAAGAGTCTTTCTAGTTACATTCAGCAAACGAGTGCAAGTCCCCTTTATCCATCTACCGTAAGAACGGGCGGCCTCGTCACAGCTCCAACACCTGCTCCCGGGGCCAGGCGCGCACCCGTGTACCCCGGCCTACCTATCCCGCGTTCTGCGTGCAAACACCCTCGCAACCCAAGCAGCCACAGACACAAAATGCTGCGTTTTCTCGTCTCCTCACCCAAGGAACACCGTAGCTGCCAGGGGCTTCCCAGGGCAGGCACAGGGCCACGGACGACCGGCCTCCACCGGGAAGCACCGGGAAAGGCGGCCCCGGCCTCCAGCGAGGAAACTGCGGGCAAACGCGGAGTTTGTTTAACTTGTGCCTCTTCTGGAATCCGACAGTCGCTTAATTCCCTGGCGGCGGCGGCCCCGAGCCCACCAGCCTTTTCAGGCCCCCACGTGGTCCGCGGGCCCCTTCCCTTCCCTTCCGCCGCCTCCGCACGACCAGAGCATCCCCCGGGCCCGCGCTCCGCCGCCGCACCTGCTGCAGCCCGGCCGGCCCCGGGGCCTCCACGCGGCCGACCCTTCCTCCGTCCCGCGGCTCAGGGCGCTCCCCGAGGCCCCCCCAGCTCCCCACGGAGCCCCCCTGCTCCCCACGGAGCCCCTCTCCCCGAGGGCCTTGCTCCCCACGGAGCCCCCCCTCCCCGTGGCCGCCCTCCCCATGCAGCCCCCTCCCCGAGACCCCCTGCTCCCCACAGAGCCCCCCTCCCCACGGAGCCCCCCCGCACTCCACGGAGCCCTCCTCCCCACGGAGCCCCCCTCCCCGAGGCCCCCCCAGCTCCCCACGGAGCCCCCCTGCTCCCCACGGAGCCCCTCTCCCCGAGGGCCTTGCTCCCCACGGAGCCCCCCCTCCCCGTGGCCGCCCTCCCCATGCAGCCCCCTCCCCGAGACCCCCTGCTCCCCACGGAGACCCCCTCCCCACGGAGACCCCCTGCTCCCCACAGAGCCCCCCTCCCCACGGAGCCCCCCCGCACTCCACGGAGCCCTCCTCCCCACGGAGCCCCCCTCCCCGAGGCCCCCCCCCCCCGCTCCCCACGGAGCCCTCCTCCCCGAGGGCCTTGCTCCCCACGGAGTCCCCCTGCTCCCCACGGAGCCCCCTCCCCGAGGACCCCCCCCCGCTCCCCACGGAGTCCCCCTCCCCACGGAGCCCCCCCGCTCCCCACGGAGCCCCCTCCCCGAGGACCCCCCCCCCGCTCCCCACGGAGTCCCCGTCCCCACGGAGCCCCCCCGCTCCCCACGGAGCCCTCCTCCCCGAGGGCCTTGCTCCCCACGGAGCCCCCCTGCTCCCCACGGAGCCCCCTCCCCGAGGACTCCCCCGCTCCCCACGGAGTCCCCCTCCCCACGGAGCCCCCCTCCCCAAGGGCCATGCTCCCCACGGAGCCCCCCTGCTCCCCACGGAGCCCCCCCTTCCCGAGGGCCTTGCTCCCCACGGAGCCCCCCTGCTCCCCACGCAGCCCCCTCCCCACGGAGCCCCCCTCCCCACGGACGGAGCCCCCTCCCCGAGGCCGCCCTCCCCACGGAGCCCCCCTCCCCACGGAGCCCCCCTCCCACGGAGCCCCCCCTCCCCAAGGCCCTGCTCCCCACGCAGCCCCCTCCCCACGCAGCCCCGGCCCCGAGCACCCGGCCCCGCCCGGCCACCGCGGCCTCCCCGGCCGACCCACCGGCGCAGCCCGCTAGGCCCCGACACCAGGCCCCGCGCCGCCGGCCGCCCGTCCTCCTCACCGTGCCGTCCGCGGGGCCCTCCTCTCGGGCCCCCTCCTCTTCCTCGCCGGCCGCGGCCTGCAGCCCCGCGTCGGGGAGCCCCAGCGGCTCTAGGGGCGCCGGCTGCAACTGCCGCGGGGCGTCGGGAGGTGCCTGCTCCATGGCTGCAGGTCGGCGCGGCGGCCCCACTGCGCCTGCGCCGCCGCGCCCCCGCCCTCCTGCCCGCCCCTCCTGGCCCCGCCCCCTCGTGGCCCCGCCCCCTTCCCGGCCCCGCCGCTGACCGCCCGCGGGCGGAGAGGCTCCCGGGGCAGGAGCTGCTCGGCTGCTGAGCAGGGGGGCGGGAGGGAGGGGTGCGGAGGGAGAGGGGGTGAACACCGAGGGCAGCCTGCACCCATCGCGGCTGGCCGGTGCGACAAGAAATGGGATCTCAACAGAAATCGAGGCCGCGGTCTCACCTCCTCGCCCTCCGCCTGCGTCTCCCGCCCGGCCGGTTCCAGCTGAAAACTTGTAGCAGGTGGAGTAACACGTTCAGCAAAAAGGCAGCGCCTGCGAGTTTTTGGAGACAAGTGAAGAAGCGGAGCGCTTGGCACAAGCGGTGCTTGAAATCTGTTGAGCTTCATGAAGCCCTGGAGATCTCTGATCATTTTCTTTTTTTTTGTTTTTTGTTTTTAAGATTTTATTGATTTATTCATGAGAGACACAGAGAGAGAGAGAGAGAGAGGCAGAGACACAGGCAGAGGGAGAAGCAGGCCCCATGCAGGGAGCCCGACCTGGGACTGGATCCCGGGACCCCGGGGTCACGCCCTGGGTCGAAAGCAGGCGCCAAACCGCTGAGCCCCCGGGGATCCCCCCTGAGCATCTTCTATAACCATCTCTTACCGAATTTTCAGAACCCACTTCCTTGACAAGCACTCACCATGGTTACCTAAGGGGAAATGCTCACTGGGTGCACCAGGCTGTGTGGTAGCTCGGGTTCCTTCCATACCAAGTCTGGTCGTCAATTTTTCAAGGACAGAAAGTGATCTTTCTGCCCAAATCCTTAGCTGTTTCAAGCTGTGACATTCCATTTGCTCTTCCTGGATTGCTTTTTCTGCCCCATCCCTCCACCCGGCGAGTTTCCCATTCATCCCTGAAACCTCAAGTCATAAAGTCCAAATGCTAATATCACTTTGTTAATAAATGGGTAAAGACCTTTCTCGTATTATTTTACAATTTATTTACATGTCTATCTGCCCCAACTGGAGTTTGGACTTTTTTTAAGGCAAAGGACCTGTCTTTTTTTTCCCACTCTCTGGCCATTTACTCATCTTTCAAATGGCATTTTGTCAGTTTATCAAGGATTACTCATGCTAGGCAAATTCTCAGGAAACATTTTTTTTAAAGATTTTATGGGGATCCCTGGGTGGCTTGGCAGTTTGGTGCCCGCCTTTGGCCCAGGGCATGATCCTGGGGTCCCAAGATTGAGTCCCATGTCAGGCTCCCGGCATGGAGCCTGCTTCTCCCTCTGCCTGTGTCTCTGCCTCTCTCTCTCTCTCTCTGTGTGTGTGTGTGTGTGACTCATGAATAAATAAATAGAATCTTTAAAAAATAATAATAAATAAATAAAAATAAAAGATTTTATTTATTTGTGAGAGGGAGAGAGAAAGGGCACACAAGAGTGGGGAGCAGCAGAGGGAGAGGCAGACACAGGCACCCCACTCAGAACTCTGGGATCGCTACCTGAGCCAAAGACAGATGCTCAACCAGGTGAGCCACCCAAGGCACCCCAGGAAACATTTTTTTTAAGATTCTATTTTTATTTATTTATGATAGACATAGAGAGAGAGAGAGAGGCAGAGACACAGGCAGAGGGAGAAGCAGGCTCCATGCAGGGAGCCGGACATGGGACTCGATCCCGGGTCTCCAGGATCACACCTTGAGCCGAAGGCAGATGCTCAACCGCTTAGCCACCCAGGCGTCCCAAACATTACTATAATTTAACATTATTATTCTCTATAGTTATAAATTTTAAATATTTTATTTATTTATTTATTTATTTATTTATTTATTTATTTATTTAAGACAAAGAGGAAGAGAACACAGGTAGAGGGAGGGGGACAGAGGGAGAGGAAGAGGGAGAAGCAGACACCCCACTCAGCAGGGAGCCTGATGTGGAGCTTGATGCCAGGACCCTGGGATCACGACCTGGGCTGCAGGCAGATACTTAACCAACTAAGCCACCCATGTGCCCCAAGATTTTATTTTTAATAATTTCTACACCCAACATTGGACTCAAAACCCCGAGATCAAGAATTGCATGCTCCACTGACTGAGCCAGTCACACATCCCTCTATAGTTACCAATTTAAGTTGATTTCAAGCTTTACCTTTATAAACAACACTGCCATGACCATCCCTCTATATAATATCTTTGTGTACCTAAACTATTAGTTCCTTAAGCTAAATAGGAATTGGGAGATTTTAAGAGAAATTGTATTTAAGCTTTGATAGTGCATGAGGAATTATTTCTGCTCTATTATAAAATACAATATTCCTCAAAAATTATTATTTGTATCCACTAGATAATATGTCTCACCTTTGGGGCTGCCTATAAGCTAACGCTCTTTTTGATAGAGATAATAACTAGTGTTTAAAAAGCCTAGGGTAGGGACGCCTGGGTGGCTCAGAGGTTGAGCATCTGCCTTTGGCCCAGGGTGTGATCCTGGGGTCCCGGGGATCGAGTCCCCACATTGGGCTTCCTGTGAGGAGCCTGCTTCTCCCTCTGCCTGTGTCTCTGTGTCTCTCATGAATAAATAAGTAAAATCTTAAAAAAAAAAAAAGTAAAATCTTAAAAAAAGCCTAGGATAGGAGAAGAGGTGGTGTCTGCAACTTCTTCACCATCTTTTGCACAACCTGCCATGCAGTTTTATGGGTTTTTTTAATTTAAACATTTTCTTAAATTTTTATCTTATTTTATTTTAAAATAAAGCTCCATGGGCAGCCCCAGTGGTGCAGCGGCTTAGTGCTGCCTGCAGCTTGGGGCGTGATCCTGGAGACCTGGGATCGAGTCCCACATCGGGCTCCCTGCATGGAGCCTGCTTCTCCCTCTGCCTGTGTCTCTGCCTCTCTCTCTGTGTGTGTCTCTATGAATAAATAAATAAAATCTTTAAAAATAAATAAATAAATAAATAAATAAATAAATAAATAAAATAAAGCTCCATGCCCAATGTGGGGCTTGAACTCATGACCCTGAAATCAGGAGTCACATGTTCTACTGCCTGAGCCAGCTAGGCACCCCTGGCCTGAAGCTTTTTTTTTTTTTTTTTTTAATGTATATGGCATTTTAACATACATTTTCATGATGCTCCTTGCAAGAGAAACATTATTTCCCCCATTTCACAGGGAAAGAAGCAGGCTTGGGTAACGTTTGACACACAGCGATCAGATAAGGGGAAGACCTGAGATTCAAACCCAGACTTATAGGACATCAGTATCCAAGCATTTGGGCCATGCTGCTCTGCATGGAGGAGAGGAAGAAGAGAGACTCTTCTGGGAAAGGAGGAAAATAATTGGCAGAAATTGAGGTTTGATTTCTTACCACATAACCTAGAGGTAGAAGTATATTTCTTTGGAAGATAAAGGAAAAGTCACTCTATTCTGGCTGATACAGGGAAAGCCCAATGTTAACTCTACAGACATTTTGGATACAGATGCTCCCTATTCTTCAGATCGACAGAGTAAGCATAGCCACCCCCCCACACACACCCCTTACTGAGGGAGGGCTTGAGGTTATTCCCTCCAGGTGAATGGGAAAGGTCTCAGGAGGAGGGATGACTCGCCAGGCTGGCCCTAAGGATGAGTCAACCTCTGTGGGGACACATTCCCCACGTCATCCAGCCAGAGGAACTTCAGTCTCCTTCTATCTGAATGGTGTGATCTATACTTCCACTTTGTTATGAATTTAACAAGTATGTATTGAGCTCCTGTGTTAGCCAAAGAACACCATGGAACACCTATTCTCTGCTCCTCACCATCCAGGTTCGGCTACCCACTCCCCGAGATTCCCCTGCTATCTTGCTGGCCACCCAGGGTTTCTGAAGGTCATGTTCTTCTTCCTCCAAAACTACAAACAACTTCTCCTTCAACCCTGACCAGCAACCAGCCCCAGCCCCACCTCATCTCTCACTTTAGTGTCAATGTGGATGACATTCATCCTTGCTCACAGCATAATATCTAATTTGCCCTTTCCCATTAATATTACCCCCTTCCTTTCTAGCAAACTCCCCATTGTGTGAAGCCTCCTTTGGGAACCAAGTCTTAGTATGTTCCTTCCAGGCTGTCACTGCAGTTGAAGAGCTCCGACTCTTCTTTTGCTACCTGTGGGCAAATTACTTCAACTCAGCCATTCGGATTCTGAAAGTCCCGGAACTTTGAATCTTGGGTCAAAAGGGATGCTGGAGATTAGAGTCACCATCGGGCCAGTCATGGTGCAAGGGTCACATTGTTCTCAAGCCATGAATTTCCTGTAGGTTCTGTGCCGAGTCTCCAGAGCTACCCTGATTCTAAAATTTTCTACCCCCAGATCACCTGCCTTAATTCTGTGAGTTCCTGATCCTTTCCAGGATTTTCTCTGTTTGATGTGACTAGTATTTGGTTTCTGTTTTATGCAGCATAGAGCCACGACTGACAGAGTGAAGCTCCTATCTATTCAACTAAGCACGCAATAAATATTTATTAGACACCTGCCCAGGCAATCTCATTGTCTGCCAAAGTGATCATCTAAACTGATTCATGGCTGTATGCCTGTGGAGAAGATTGGAATATACATGCAAAACCTATAGAACCTACCCTAAACCCCTATGGCTTGAAAAACTCCCTGAAAATTCTACAGCAAGCCAGGCACTAGAATTTTCAGCAGCTAAAAATCGTGAAAGTTGCCATGGGATAAAATATTTCTCCCCAGGGCATCTGGCTGGCTTTAGTCAGTAGAGCATGAGACTATTGATCTCAAGGTTGTAAATTCAAGTCCCACACTGGACGTAGAGTTACTTAAAAATAAAATATTGGGAAAAAAATACTCCTCCCCCCCTCAGATTATTTTTCTATAAAGATTTTGTTTATTTATTCATGAGAAACACATAGAGAGAGGCAGAGACACAGGCAGAGGGAGAAGCAGGCTCCATGTAGGGAGCCTAGCTCGGGACTTGATCCTGCAGGCTCTAAACCACTGAGCCACCCAGGCATCCCCCTCTCAGATAATTTAAATACACTTTGATATAGGTCTTCTGAAGCAAATAGTTGTTTACAAGCAGGAAACTGAAACCAAATAGGTTGAAAGGGAGCTCTGTGGCAGGTCATCGGCCAAGGCGCTTTGGCATAAGTGAATCTAATGGTGTCCATCAGCTAATATGGGTAACAGCCTATCTACAGGGTAAATAGGATGTTTTGCAAGCTCAGAAGAGCCTGGTGAATGACTCTAGAAATGGAGGGGGGGGTTATATTCATAAGCTATCAGACCACCCAATCTTTATTTGAAATCTAGGGCTTCCTAAAAGTTCCTAAGGATTTATTACCTGATTCTGAGTGTGTGTGTGTGTGTGTGTGTGTTTTGGGTTTTGTTGTACTTTCTTTTTCAAAATCATACATCAATCGATTTGGGTGTTTTGTTTTTGGAGATTTTTTTATGACTTCTTTATGACTTCTTAGACAGAGGTCATAATTATTCCTCTCCCCACCATCCCAAGTAAATGTGTAGAGAGTCTGCTCTGAGAAGAATAAAATAGATCCCATTCAGGGGAAATTAGCCTAGAGGTTGCAGCATTGCCGCCAGAACAAAATCTCATCCAACTATGTTTGTTTATTCTGAACAAATTTAGTAGGAGGAGAGATCTAGGTACATGCATATGTAGCCACTGTTGTAACAGCAGGAACTGTTTTATATGATGAGACATGCAGACACAGAAACGAGTGCTATCAAAGAAATTTTTTAATGCCACAGATCCCTAAAAGCAGGAGGCACAGCAATCCCAGGAATAGGGACCAGAGAGAGGCAGAGTTAGGGGGAAACACCTAGGAGCCTTTATTGTGGTATCTGTGGGAAGAAATGCTGTCGCGGAGTATAAAAAGGTTTAGGATTGGCTAGCTTAAATAAATTCAGAGGGCTCCGGGGCTATAGGGGTTTCCCTAGTTGTCTGGCAGCTGGCCCTGGGGTGGTTAGGTAGGAGAACCGTGGCCTGGGGTATAGGAGCCCATAAAGGAGATGTTTGCGGTACGGACTCTGGTTTGGTTGGTTTGCCTTGAAGGGTAAGCTAGAAATTGGCTAGCCCTGGGAGGAGCAATCTCTCAAGGATCAGCAAGGTCCCCACGATGTTAAAGCACTAAAAATACAGAATAAAAAAGACACTATTTTCACAGACACACAAAGACACAATACATTCACAGACACACAGACTTGCACTAACATTTACAGAGTCATAGGGTCACATACGTAGTAACTTATCGGTCTACAAAAACATAAAATCCCAATTAGATTAGAAGGAAGTTCAGAAGAAATCAAGTCCACCTTGCTCCCTGATGATACACTTCCTGCCAACAGGAAGGGTCCTGCCACCATAGGGCTATCCAGACTAGGGTTGGTAAACACCCCATGGACGAGAATTGCACTATTTCTTTTGATCATTAATTTTACTCTTGCTTCAGAAACAACATCATTTTTAAAATTCAGGATCTCAGTCAGTTGAGCACCCAACTCTTGATTGCGGCTCAAGTCATGATCTCAAGGTCCTGAGATCCACTCCTCGTCCACATTCAGCAGGGAGTCCCCTCCTGTCCCTCTCCCCCTACGTGGGCGTGTGTGCATTCTCTCTCTCTCACAAAAATAAATAAACCATAATATCAAAATCCAGAAACAATCACTATCGCTATCTTTTGAACAGTCTTTCCCCACCATGGACATGTACACAAATAAAATCCATAAAAATAAGAATAGGTCTTGTACAATGTTTTGGGGCATCTGGGTGGCTCAGTCAGTTAAGCATCTGCCTTCAGCTCCAATCGTGATCCTGGAGTCCTGGGGTCGAACCCTGCATGGGGCTCCCTGCTCAGTGGGGAGTCAGCTCCTCCCTCTGCCTCTCCTCCTCCTCATACTTAAATAAATAAATAAATAAATAAATACTTTTTTAAAAAATAAAACAATAAAAAGTCTTGCACAATGTTTTGTATGAAATCTTTTTTTTTACCCTTAATACTGTGAACACTGATACTCACTCGGTCTTGCCCTTTGCCCATATAGGAAGCTGGATCTAAGAACAGAGGGTGCATAAATCCCCACTTTTAACAGACATTGCCCAAGTATCCTCTGAACGGTGTATATATTGTGTATCTTGAGCTGTCTCCAGAAAAACTTCAACCACTGTTAGCTCATATTTTGACAGATCTATTTATGTAGCCTGCATTTATATTCATAAAGGATACTGGTCTAGAATTATCTTTTTTTTTTGTAATTTCTTTGTCAAGTCTTGATATTCAGGTACTACTGGCTACACAAAATGAGTTCAGAGTGTTATGTTCTCTATTTTTTAATAAAGTTTGTGTAAGATTAGTGTTACCTCCTCCTCAAATTTCTCGTAGATCATCACTGAAACAGTGGGTGCATGGAGCTTTCTTTGTGGGGAAAGTTTTGATAATTAATTAAAATTCTTCCATAATAGATATACGGCTGTTCAGATTTTGTCTCATTTTGTGTCAGTTTGGGTAAAGTTCTACTTTTCAAGGAATTTGTTTCATCCAAACTTTCAAATTCATCTGTATAAATTTATTATATTTTCTTATCCTTTTAATGTCTGCAGGATCTATACATAACTCCTTTTTAGTTCTGATATTTGTATTCTGTAACTTATATTCTCTTTTTTTTTTTTTTTTCTTGGTCCATGAGGTTAGGGCTTCACAACTTTGTTGCTGGTTTTTTCAAAGAACCAACGTTTGGCTTTGATCCTTTTCTCTCTGGTTTCTCTATATGCATTTCTGTTCTTTGTTATTATTATTGTTACTAATTAATTTATTTTTCTTGTCTTGGGTTTACTTTTGCTTTAGTTTCTTGAGGTAGAACCTTAGGTCATTGATGATAAACGTTTCTTCTTCTTCTTTTTTTAGTAGGTTCTACACCCAACATGGGTCTTGAATTCACAGCCCCTAGATCAAGAATCACCTGCTGTACCAACTGAGCCAGCCAGGCACCCCAAACCCTTCTTCTTTTTTAATATAAGCATTGAAAGGTAGAGGTTTCCTTCAAGAACTACTCTAACTATATTCTACAAAAAAAAGAATTTTAAGCAATCTCTCTGTCCAATGTGGGGCTTAAACTCATGAGATCAAAGTCTCATTCTCTACTGACTGAGACAGCCAGACACCCCTTATATTCTATTAATTTTTTTGATCTATTAATTTTTTTAAAGATCTTATTTATTTATTCATGAGAGACACAGAGAGAGAGGGGCCCAGACACAGGCAGAGGGAGAAGCAGGCTCCATGAAGGGAGCCCGACGTGGGACTCAATCCCAACATCCCGTGATCTGATCTGAGCCCAAGGCAGATGCTCAAATGCTGGGCCACCCAGGTACCCCTAAATAATTTTTTTTTAAGTATGGAAAGTCACCCTTTGGTATCCTTCCAAGTGGGAATGGGAGTCGGTGGGAGGAACGTTCTTTATATACTCATCTCTAACATTTGAAATGTTACAATGAGCATCAGTTGGTTTTTCCATTAAAAAGCAAGGCATTTAAAAGAAAAAAAGCGGGCAGCTAAAGCTGGTGGCAGAGGGGAGGCCCGCGTACTGCCCTTTCATGGCTCGCTCCCTTTCTGTGGTCACGGTCACGGTCACGTTGGGTTCCTGGAGGAGGAAACAGAGGGACAGACGTGGAGAGCGCAGTGCTTAGTCGTCCCACAGCTCTCTCACCACGCTGGGCCCTCCCTTTGAATGCAGAAGCCTGCTGGCCAAGAGCAGTGGGAACTGTTGCCTTGGGATATATTTTCCTTCCAATATATTGATCGAGCAGAGTTGGAAAAATATGATGGTGTAGATGCTAGAAAGTCTACCCTTGGCTTGGGCCAGGCCAAGCTGGGCTTCTGCACACACAGAGGAGCTATCGGCTCTCTTTGCCGGACTGTGGTTCAGTCGTACGGAGACCCACAGCCTCTCGTAGGACTGCACTGGGCGCTGAGAAGTTGGAACAGAGAGCATCATCGACAGATCAAAACCCGTGCAGGCTAGTTTGAGGCAGCCCTTAGAGGAGTCGGGGAGCACAGGTACAGAAGGAACATAATGCGTGCGGTGGAGGCGCAGCTGCGGTCTTCAGCGCGGGTAAGTGGATTGGGTGCAGCTCCTGGATGGACGGTAGGCCCTGGGGGTTGCGGAGATGTTGCTGCATGTGCCCCAGGACGTTAGACCCACAGGTGGAGTGGGAGCTGTTGCTCGGCTCGTCGGGCCAAATGGGCCTTTAATCTTTGACCGAGGACTTGGTGGGACCCACGCAACATGCCTATGACTTCCACAGGCCTGACGTGCTTCCGGATTATCGGAAAAGTGGATGGGAAACTCCCCATGCAGCGCTACCCCGGCGCCCCGGACCGCTGCTGCTGTGTCTACCGCCAAAAGATCCAGGGGCAGAAGGAGGGAAGTGATAAAGGTTCTACCTTGAATGATTTTGGTCTCATGATCTTCCCCTCACCCTGCTGTAGGCTGCTCCAGAAGCCTCTCGCTCAGCTGCTGCTGAATGACTTCCTTCACGACCAGAACAGAGATGACAATCGTGTCGCCAGTGGCCTGGAAGCCTTTGGGGATGTGAAATTAGCAGATGCCTGCCCCGACGGAGACGTGGCAAAGGCCTCTCTGGAGCCCAGAGCTGAGCCCCTCAATCAGAAAACAAAGGCATCTTTGCTCGTGTCCAATCAAAATGGAAATACGGACACATCGTGTTTCTGGCTCCCTCGGTTCTGTTCCAGCTCAGCCCTCCCCTCAGCAGCTGGCAGGAAGGAGGACTGGTGTGTTCTCTCACGGTTCTGCCTTGGCTGCCTCCCTGTGTCCCCTCGGTCACGCAAGATGCCACACCCGGGGCTGCTCCTGATAAGACAACAGCCAGTTTAGGTGACCTCAAATCGGGGCTTGGCTCAAGAACTTGTGGGGCAGCAGATGTCTTTGCTGAGAACACGAAGCTCGGGGAGGACACTCGTCACCTGGTCAGGGGTCAGCAGACTCCCTCTTCGAAGGGACCTGGTACCTCGTCGGAGTGGACGGAGGCACCTATGCCCGGCGTCCCTTGCCCAGTGGCGATACTCTGGGTGAAGGACGAGGGCCCGGACGTTCCAGCGCAGCCCCTGAGCACATCCACGTCCTGCCGAGAAGGTGCCAGGCCTCCCCGCCCGGCAGCACAACCCGGAGCCGCCGTCCCTAGGGAGGCCTACTTCCACCTCGACGCGGGTTGGGGTCGGGGTCGGGGTCGGGGCGCCTGTATGGGATCAGTTCTGGGAGCGGGACGTCTGGGGACAACTGTGAAGGATCACGTGTCGTGTAGCTTTTATGTGACTGACATGAAGCCTGGAAAACTATCGTGTTCTTGGCAGAGTCTCTGCCCAGTTTGCTCGCCCGCTTCCTCCTGTGGTCCAGCCGGGGCCACACGCTCGGGAGTGATGCTGAAGGGCTCCGCGCGCCTCCTCTCCGGCCATTCGTATGCGTGAGGCTTAGCCTCCAGATGTGGTGCCTCCAGATGTGGTGTCATGAACCGTGTGCTTCAGGCGAAGAAAGCATCAGACGTTTGTATTTTGAACCAACAAGCTTACTGAAAGTACCTGTGGTTTTTGGAAAAAAAAAAAAGTTTCTAATTTAGGGGATGTAGTCTTAAAATGTGCTATGCACATACCCTCTTTAAAAATGGCAAAAAAATAAAAAATAAAAAAAATAAAAATAAAAATGGCAAGACAAGCACACTCTTTTTTTTCTATAATTTATAAATCTTCAAGAGGGAGAAGAGTTGGGACGGTAACACTGCTTCTAGAAACTGGAATGCTGCTTCACATGCAGGCCGGCAGTGTCGAGTTATTGTAATGACCTCTGAACGGGGAGATGCCAGCACCGAGCAGACGTCTGGTACAGACAGTCGTGGTACACGGACTGAGGACGCAGCTCTGGGTCTGCTTCGGGCTCGCTGGCCCAAGGTGGAGATGGCACTGCAGCGGTGTAAGGAAGTTGTTGCAATCCTTCTTTGCGCCATAAAGAATAAATAAAACATTTTTTTCTGGCTGTTTTTTAAAATTTTAAAACAAAATAGAAGGATGGGGTGCAGGACATTATTAGGTTACCTGTAATGCTTCAGTGCTCTTTTCTGGTATCTTTTCAATGAAAAGAAATAGAAGGGGCAGCCCGGGTGGCTCAGCAGTTTAGCGCCTCCTTCAGCCCAGGGCCTGATCCTGAGACCAGGGATCAAATCCCATGTCGGGGCCTGCTTCTCCCTCTGCCTGTGTCTCTGACTCTCCCTCTCCGTGTCTCTCATGAATAAATAAATATTAAAAAAAAAAAGAAATAGAAGGACAACCCAAATTTTATATAGTATGACCAGCCAAAAAAAGTATTCCATTTCAAGGTTTGGGAATAGGATTTATAAAGCATTTTTTCAGACTTTCACCTTAAAAAAAAAAAAAGACAACAAAAACCATCACATGAAATGAATAAGAAGACTGGTTAGACAGTTTTGTAGATCTTTTTGGTGCTGAACTACGACATGAGCCTTATAGACTGTAAAATAGAGATAGCTGGAACTAATGCACAGAACTAAATTTTTTAAACTTTATTTGCTGTTAAATTCTGTGAAATTTCAGTTATCTAAAATAAACATACACAAACATGAACTGTAATGTTTCAAAGGGCAAGGTAATACATAGTTTGTAAAATACTCTTGTCTAATATTAACTAGTGGTATTTTGATTTGTACAGGCATAATTTCTTAAGATGACTTCATTTTAACATCCACTGATGTAGATTAATAATATAAGTTCACATTTAAGATTAATGGGAGGGATCCCTGGGTGGCTCAGAGGTTTAGTGCCAGTCTTCAGCCCAGGGCGTGATCCTGGAGATCCGGGGATCGAGTCCCGCGTTGGGCTCCCTGCATGGAGCCTGCTTCTTCCTCTGCCTGTGTCTCTGCCTCTCTCTCTCTCTCTCTCTCTGTCTCTCATGAAAAAATAAAAATTTTAAAAATCTTTAAAAAAAAAAAAAAAAAGATCAATGGGAAAATGGTGCATGTAATACTTTCACAAGTATTGCGAGTTTGGTATGTTTCAAAAAGAGTAATTTAACTTTTGGGTGTCAGGAAATGGGTTTTCCTCAAAATCCATTCCCAGCAACGGGCAAGCCTCATAATATTGGCACAGAGCATTAACTGTACACCTTATTAACAGTGAGGTGAATAACTTTGGATAAAGTTTTAGAGAAATAAAAAAAAAAGAAAAAAAGCAATGATGATATTATGTAATAAGCATAGGAACACAGAGGAGCCCTCATCCAAACAGGAATGGTAGCAAGAGAAGGAAGAGGGAAGAATTTACGTAGGTCAGGAGGTGGAGTGAGTGGGGTGTTAAGGGTCATGGAAGCACCGTGGGAGAAGCACTAAGGCATGAAACATATATTTTGGGCAAACATGATATTATCATGTCCCAGAGTACGAGGACGAGTCATACCGGGAAATGATGGAGAGATGGCAGGAAATAAAAGAGATGGCAGGAAATGATCCATTTAAGCACAACCATTAGGCATGGTCCAGGCTCGCTGGTTATCAAATATTTAGCAAATAATATTAACTGAATTATATAGGACAAGTCTCTCCTTTTGGCCTCAGAATTCATACTCAGCTGCACGCTTCAATTCACCTCCACTATTTTTTTTTAAGGTTTTACTTATTTACTCATGAGAGACAGAGACAGAAAGAGAGAGAGAGAGAGAGAGAGGCAGAGACACAGGCAGAGGGAGAAGCAGGCTCCATACAGGGAGCCTGATGGGGATTCGATCCTGGGACTGCAGATTCGTGAGCTGAGCTAAAGACAGACACTCAACCACTGAGCCAGCAAGGCATCCCTGTCTCATTATCTCCATCTCTCTCTCAAATAAATAAAGTCTTAAAAAACAAAAAAAGGTAGTCCTTTAAAACAAAACAAAAATGGCTTCAGCTTCTCAACTCCAGTCCCTAGCTTTCCTACTACCTTGAGCCAACCATGATAGGATTTTTCCAGAATTGGAATTACTTGTTTTTAGAAATATTTCAGCCTGGTATCTGGGCTGCACAATATCATCCCAATTTGGAAGAATCTACATACAACGCAGGCTACCTAAAGGTCTGCTCAGCAGAACAGGTCTAAAGGGAGTAAGTATAAATTTTCCCCAAAGCTCACCTAAATGGAAAATTCAGTTTCAAATGTTTAAGAGAAATGCCTATTTTTAACAGTAAACTTGATTAAAATTATAAAAAGTCAAAAGTTCTGATGGGCCAGACCTTACAGCTAAGAGCTTGCCCAAAGTAATAGAGTAAATACTGAAACCTAAGATTTCTGACTCCCTGCTTAAGTACTCTCTCCTTTATTGCACTTGAGGGTAGTTCTGAAAACCAGGACAATTGGAAAGTAATCATGGGGTCCCCAGGTAGCTCAGTTGGTGAAGCGTTTTTGGCTGAGGTCATGAGCTCAGGGTTACAATTTCAAGTCCTGGGGCTCCACTTGGTGGGGAATCTGCTTCTCTCCCTTTCTCTCTGTCCCTACCCCAGCTCGTGAGCCGTCTCTCTCTAAAATAAATGAATCCTAAAAATAAAAGAGGAAAATATAAAAAAATAAAAAAAATTATAACAACTGTGAATGGAAATATAAATCTCAAGTTACCACTGCTTTTAAATAGCCCAGGGAACATGGATACTCTAGCTCTGAGCCCTGTTTAACTAGAATCTTACTATAACAAAAATAAAGTTTTTCAGAGTACATTCTCTATGATTACATTGTATGAAGTCCAAGATAAGCAAAACTAATATTCTGTGATAGAAATGAGAACAGTTACCTCTGGCAGGGTGGAGGATTTGACTACAGGGGGGCCTGAGGGAACTTTCGGAGTTAAGGGAAAAGTTCTTTTTTTATTTTTATTTTTAAAAGATTTTTTATTTATTCAGAGTGACACAGAGAGAAAGGCAGAGACATAGGCAGAGGGAGAAGCGGGCTAAGAGAAGAGTTCTATATCTTGATTTGATGTGGGTATTACATGGGTACATACAATTGTCAAAACTCACTGAATTGTACACTTAAGGTACATACACTTTATTAATAATACATTAAACCTTGATTAAAGAGAACTTGAATGAAATTCATTTGAAAACCAAGTGAAAATTGCTTACTCTGAGATGCAACTTTTGGCCTAATACAGAGCCAACCATTCGTCTACTTTAGTCCTTTGAATACGTATGTGATTGGTTCACCAGTGATTCATTATTCACCAAAGGAAGGAAGGGCTCAATAAATTTGGAGACCTGGAACATCTTTGTGTCATTTCTTCAGTACGTCTGGGCTTTGCAGGAATTCATCAAGCTTTTAGCAGTGATCTGCTCTCACAGTTGGCATGCTAATACTTTGTATATTTGAGAGATGATTTGCAGTTAAAGCATTTATTCATCCATCACCATGCTGAGCTTCAAAACACCTTATATAAGGCAGGTAAAATAAGTTTTGTTATTCTTCCTTTTACAGTTTGTGAAAGTTAAATAAAAAAGATCCCACAGCTATTATTTTTTTAAATTCATAATCGTCCCTTGTGTCCTCCCCCACACCCCCACCCAGCTATTAAAAGACAGAGCTGAAATGTCAAGTCAGGTTCAAGGAATTTGAAATTAGATATGTAGAATTTTTTCCACTATTTCATTGCAGAAAAATCTAGGTCTCTCAGAGTAAGAACTAGATTCAGAATGACAATACTGTGACTTCCAGGAACACAGTGAATTCAGTATCATAATGCAGGCAAGCAAGGTACTCAGGGTGCAAAATTTAAGAAGGTATCTCTCAGGTTAGGGCACGTACCAATCCTTCTTGGATGTTAACATAATCTTGTTGTTACCAATTTAAATATAAAGAAACTCTTAGAGGTAGGTTAGATGACTAATGTCTCATAAATGGAAAATAGCAGAACAAAACATTAAGAAGGGGACTTTAGGGAGCACCCAGGTGGCTCAGTGGTTGAGCATCCGCCTTTGGCTCAAGTCGTGATCCCAGGGGGGGTCCTGGGATTGAGTCCCGCATCGGGCTCCCTGCAGGGAGCCTGCCTCTCCCTGTGTCTCTCATGAATAAATAAATAAAATCTTAAAAAAACAAGGTAGGGCTTTAAGCTTCAAATTCTACTAGGGCTACTCTTCAATAATGCTTTGTGATTTAGCCATAAGGAGGATTAAGACCATGAGGTTTTTAATTTATTATACTTTTAATAAACAATTGACCAAATGGCTTTCAAATTCAAATGCAAACTTGGGCAACAATAACCATCCAACAATTCCTTTATTTTTTTTATTTTTTTATGATAGTCACACACATGGAGAGAGAGAGGCAGAGACACAGGAGGAGGGAGAAGCAGGCTCCATGCTGGGAGCCCAACGTGGGATTCGATCCCGGGTCTCCAGGATCGCGCCCTGGGCCAAAGGCAGGCACCAAACCGCTGCGCCACCCAGGGATCCCCATCCAACAATTCCTGATTAAAAACTCTCAGCAGGGCAGTCTGGGTGGCTCAGCGGTTTAGCGCCGCCGCCTGCAGCCCAGGGCCTGATCCTGGAGACTGGGGGATAGAGTCCCATGTCAGGCTCCCTGCATGGAGCCTGCTTCTCCCTCTGCCTGTGTCCCAGCCTCTCTCTCTCTCTGTGTCTCTCATGAATAAATAAAATCTTAAAAAAAAAAAAAAAAAACCTCTCAGCAAAGTAGGAACTGAATTTCCTCAAACTGATACAGTTTCTATGAAAACTCTACAGCTAATGTCATACTTATTAAAGACTGCTTTGCTCTAAGATCAGGAACAAGGCAAGATGTCTGCTCTCTCTACTTCTATTTCATTTTGTACTGGAGGTTCTAACCAATGCAATAAAGCAAGAAAAGCAAATAAGGCATTCAGATTGGAAAAGAAGAAAAAAAACTGTCTTTATTCAAAGATGACGAGAACTTCTATGTAGAAAATTATAAGGAATCTACGGAAAAGCTATGAGGGATAATGAGTTAATAAGCAAGGCTGTAGGATACAAGCTCAATCTACAAAAATAAATTGTACTTCTTGTATATATTAGCAACAAACAAAAACTGAAAATGTTATTTTATTTTTAAAGATTTTATTTATTCATGAGATACATGGAGAGAGAGGCAGAGACACAGACAGAGAGAGAAGCAGGCTCCAGGCAGGGAGACCGACATGGGACTCAATCCTGCGTCTCCAGGATCACACCCTGGGCTGAAGGCGGCACTTAACAGCTCAGCCACCCACGCTGCCCTGAAAAAGTTTTAAAATGTCATTTATAAAATTAAAAAATATAAAACACTTAGAGATAACGCCAAGAAATGTAAACCTGTATAATAACCACAAAATATTGTGAGAGAAATTAAAGAAGACTGAAATAAATGGAGAACTACACTGTATTCACAGTTCAGAAGACTCAATGTTGGTAAGATGTCATTCTCTCCTAATTGACCTATAGACTCAAATAGCAACAAAATCCCAGCAGGCTTTTTTAATAGAAATTGACAAGCTTATCCTAAGATTTATATGGAAACACAAACTAGAATAGCCAAAACAACTTTGAAAAAAAAAACAAAAACAAAAACAAAACTGGAGGACTTAACACTATCTGACTTTAAGATTATGAAGCTAGGGGCAGCCCAGGTGGCTCAGTGGTTTACAGCGCCTTTGGCCTAGGGCCTGATCCTGGAGACCTGGGATCGAGTCCCACGTCGGGCTCCCTGCATGGAGCCTGCTTCTCCCTCTGCCTGTGTCTCTGCCTCATGAATAAATAAAATCTTAAATAATAAAAAGATTATGAAGTTATAGTCATGGAGATAGTGCAATATTGGTATAAAGAGAGACAAACCAATTTGATGTAACAAAATAGGGTCTATAGTAGACCCACACATTTATAATCAGTTGATTTTAGACGAAGGTGTAAAGGTAATTCAATAGATAAAGGATAGTCTTTTTTTTCTTCAAATATAATTGATATACAATAATCCTATTAGTTTCAGATGTCCCTTATACTAATACAGTATGTTTTTTTGTTTTGAAGTTACTTAATTCAGTTGCTTTTCTCCTCTGATGTGTTGCTCGGGAATGTGCTTTTAATAGCTTCCAGAAAAGGAAGGACAAAATTGTCTAGGACAATTGCTAGGACAAAATAGTTTTAAAATGTTGCATGTCAGTTTTGTCTTTTGGCTGGGGATAAAATTCTAGGCAAAATTAGAGGTATTTTCCTTTTGCTTTTGAGCTTTCAGTAATGTTGAGAAGGGTTCTCTTTATTTTTAGCATTAGGAAATTTCATTATGATGTGCTTTGGTTTGGGCTTTTTTTTTCCTAGTAGGCTTCATGCCCAACATGGGCCTTGACTCATGACCTTGAGATCAAGTCACATGCTCTACCAACTAAGCCAATCAGATATTCCTGTTTTATTTTTCCCTTACTGTGTAGGATATTCATGGCATTTTCATCTGGATTCATGTTACCCAGCTCTGGAAAGTTTCCCTGCCTTCTACATATATATGATTTTTCAGTATTTTTCTTCCATTGGTTAATTCTTTGAATCTCAGTTACTAGCTGTAGGTTAGATTTCCTGGATTGCTCTTCTAATTTTCATATTTTTCGCCTATGTCCAGCATTTGTCCTTTTGTTCTCTTTGCTGAGAGCTTTTAATCTTCTAGAACTTCTGTTGTGATTAATTTGAACTATCATATTTTTAATTTTCAAGACCTGTTCTTATTCTCTCAATAGTCCATTTTATTTTTAAAAATTATTTTTGGTGGGCAGCAAAGTTTCTGGAGTGATAGTCAGCAAAGTTTATTAAGAGTACAAAGCTCCCGGGAATCCCTGGGTGGCGCAGCGGTTTAGCGCCTGCCTTTGGCCCGGGGCACGATCCTGGAGACCAGGAATCGAATCCCATGTCGGGCTCCCTGCATGGAGCCTGCTTCTCCCTCTGCCTATGTCTCTGCCTCTCTCTCTCTCTCCCTGTGTGTGACTATCAAAAATAAATAAAATTAAAAAAAAGACTTATAAAAAAAAAAAAAAAGAGTACAAAGCTCCCGATGAGGGAGGGGACCCAAGAGGGTTGCCCCTGAACAGTCCCCTTTAAAGATAGTATTTTGAGAGGTGGCTAGGTGGCTCAGTTGGTTGTGTCCAACTCTTGATCTCAGCTCAGGTGTCAATCTCATAATTGTGAATTAAAGCTCGACATTGGGCTCCACACTTAATGTGGAGCCTACATAAAATATTTAAAAAGATAACATTTTACTCATGTTTCATAGAAGTAAGATCATCGCTCAAGTCAGATTTAATTTTTTCTGAATTTATTTCCTACCATTTTCCAAATTGTTTCTTCAGATTTTTTTTCTGTTTAACCATTTTTATTCATGTTGGAATCTTTCCTCAAATGTCTGATTATTAGCAGTTAAAATGAGATGTCTAAGTGTCTATATATACAGTCTTTTGGTGGGAAGATGGATATGTAGTTTCTTGGTGAAAGGGTAGAGGATTGTATCTTAGGAGCTGCTGACTTGGCTTTAATTAACAGGGTTGTCAGCTGAGAATTTTTTTTTTGTTAGTGGGCCCTCCAAATATATCTGTAGGACTTTTATCTGGAGTTGTGCTCCCTAAGAGTATTTTAATATCTTGCCTAAAGGTATAAAGCCTGACTGCCAACATTTTGGGAATAGGACAGGGGAAGGGTCTGTGAGGTCTCATCCTTCAGCATGTAGACTTTAACTTGTTCCTCATTTTATCAACTTATGTTCCTGAATTGGAAACCTCTCTGGTTCACTCTCTCTAGTCTTATAGGGTAGAACAAGGGTTAGTCACCTAGTTGCATTGTTTGGGGCTTCTTAGTAGACTTTGAGCTAAACCCCCCCTTTTTAAAAAAAAAACATTTTTTTAAAGTAAGCTCTACACCTAATGTGGGGCTTGAACTCATGACCTCCAAGATCGAGAGTCGTATGTTCTACTGACTGAGCCAGCCAGATGTACCGCCCCTCCCCACAACCTCTCATTTTCACTTCAGTGATCAACTGTCTTCCAAAGTCTCTAGGTACCATGGTGCCTTTCTGGGATTTGGAAAGACCAGGTAGCCTTGCCCATGTCAACAATACATTCTCAGGAACTTAGGTTTTGGTTTCTTCCTTCACCTAAGTCTTAAGGGTAGGGGTAGTATTTGTCACATCGGAGTCCAATGCACTATCTGGCCCCAAAGGAACACTTAACAGATGTTTGTTGAAGGTCTAGCTAAGTGAATTGAAGTGAGTACAACTTTCCAAGCAATAATCTCTTCATCTGCAAAGTTGGCACAGTCATCCCTGACTGTAATTTCACAGTGTTACAGTGAATATCAAATAGAAAAAGACATATGAAAAGGCTTAGTAATAATGTAAAAAAAAAAAAAACAAAACAAAAAACAATGTAGCTTGGTTTTTGGACAACAAGGGATTTTATGCCACTACAATATATATTTTATTAGAATTTTCATTTTCTTATTTTTTTTTAAGATTTTATTTATTTATTCATGAGACACACACACACAGAGAAAGAGGCAGACACACAGGCAGAGGGAGAAGCAGGCTCCATGCAGGAAGCCTGATGTGGGACTTGATCCCAGGTCTCCAGGATCAGGCCCTGGGCTGAAGGCAGGAGCCAAACCGCTGAGCCACCCAGGGATCCCCTAGAATTTTCATTTTCTTGTATAGGAACTTGTCTTTTATATCCCTATCTGGGAGAATCATCTTTTCTTTCCTCTTCCATCATATCTGGTGAATCACCACTCAGCTTCCAGTCACTGTAGTAGCTCTAAGGAATCCCTCCCAAGTATGGATTCCAGAGTGATCACACTGATTTATCTTTCTCTGGGGGAGCACACTGAACAGAAGTTAGTCTTCATCTTAAGGCAATATTTTAAATAAAATTTCATGCATATTTAATTCATTAATAAATCCTTTAAGAATTCATCTATAAAAGCTGGTTCATCAAGTATCAGATATTTATTATCGAGAGTAAAGAAAGTATTTGTACTAGAATTATGGAGTGAGAAATTCAATACTTTTATTCATCTTCTTTTAGGGTGCAAGTAAGCATTAGAGGTGATGTTGGTCACAATGGAGTACGATAAATTGATAAACAGATGCCTTATCTTACCCAATTCATAATCTAAAAATTACTTTTTAGGGCTTATAAACTGTCTACTTAAAATGCAACTGATTAGAGTGATTATGGACCTTAAATAAAAATATTTGACAAAAGGTATAAGGTGGTGTTGTCACCACGGGAAGAAATAAAGAGAAAAAGTCCAAAAACATGGCCAGAACATTGTCTTTCTGTCACTTCTGCTCTTGGACTTCTTACCACACAATTCTTTTTTTTTTTTTTACCACACAATTCTTAATAGCCAGAAGAAAAGTGCACTTTGAAAACGTTGACCTAAAAGAAAAAGATACAAATAAGTAGCAATTGCTACAAAGACTGGCCAATTATTAACATGTGTAAATAAAAAATGAAACAGAAAAGGCCTCTTTCTCTATCTGGTAGATAAGCTGCAGCAGGAAGTGAAGAAGAAAGAGACAAGGTAAAGTAATTACCCAAAGTACTATTAGTGCACTCTTGTCAAAGAATCCACCCAATAATTTCAATTACTCATAAATGTATTGTTTTCCTGAAGAGTTTTTAAAATCATATTTCAATAATTCTTAGAATGGTCAATAATTCAAAGAAATAAATGGGTATTCAAATGGTCCAAAGAACAAAAATCTCTAGTTTTTACATTCTTGCTCTATTTCCTGTATATTTAAACATTTTCATTTTTAAGAATTCTTATTAAATTTACTTCCTTTTTCTCTCTAGGAGATTCCTGAAAGTAAGAATGTAAAGAGAGGGATGCCTGGGTGGCTCAGGGGTTGAGCATCTGCCTTCAGCTCAGGTCGTGATCCCAGGACCCTGCAACGGGCCCCTTGCATGGAGCCTGCTCTTCCCTCTGCCTATGTTTCTGCCTGTCTCTCTTTCTCTCTCATGAATAAATAAATAAAATCTTAAAAAAAGAAAAAGGACAAAGATCAACATCCCTCTCAAATGAATAGGGTGCTAATTCCACTAATTATAAACTTTCTATTTCTCTCCATTCATAAAACAGACAAAGGCATTATTGTTCTCTAGTTTTATTATTTTTCAATCTTCCCAACACATGTACTATAACTCATTTTGAGATTCTTTTCAGTGCATTTCACGGCAAAAATGAACAAGGGAATCATTAAAATGGTTGTACATAAACCAGTTATTTTCTTATAATTTACAATTTGTTGAAAAAAGTTATTGTTTTGCTGTTTTCATCCTATTAACCTCTTCAATAAAACACAATTTATCAGAGCACAATGCTTAAACTTCTTATGATGATGAAAGAGATACAGCCACCTACATGGCTGATGAATAACAGGTATGTTACACACAATGATTGGAAGACCACATCAGAAGAAACAGAGTAAGGCACCACTCTTGGAAAATTAAGGTAGCTTGCAGTAATAAGTGTTGAGCACCATAAGTAGGTGCTCAATAAATACTTGAATGAATGATGAAAGCCATAATTAGCACTATCCTTTTAATTGCCAGCAATTCTTCAACTTCAATAAAATACTTACTGAAAAAAAAAATTTGTACCTGAATACAACTTCCTGATATCTTATTTCATATTCTTTCTTCAGCATTTGAGTTTCCTTGAAAAGAAAAGAGAACCATACCATACATGCACTCAGCCATATATGTAACTTCTGAATTACTGACAAATATGAATAGTTGTTTTAAATTTGAGTGAACAGAGGTAAGATGAAGCATACTTATCCAGAGGGATAGCACATAATACTGGATATTAACCTACAAGTGGAAAAAAAGGTAAGGAAAAAAAGTAACAGTTTTATTTTTTAATGTCTGCATGTTCTTTAATGCCTCAGTTTTTGAGAAAGGCCAAAATCTCATCATATTGACATGAACACATTTAAAAAAATTGTCTCTCAAGTGTAGTATTTAATAAAACTAGGTATTGAAAAATGTTCTGAAATTTTTCAAGTCAATGTTGTTTTCAAGTATATTAAAATGCTCAGAAGAAAAAATTCTCCATGGTTATAATTCTAATCAATTTATAAATATACTTTTTAAAAGAGAGTTCCAACAGAGGTGGATAATGGATAAGCTCCTCAGACACAGGCACACAGTCTCTCTGAAGGAATAGAATGCCTTGTTACTACAACCTGGTTGACTCTTTTAACACTGATTTCAGGCACAATGGCTGAATCCACTTCTGGGTCATCGTCCTCCTCCTCCTCTTGGTTTGTTTGTAAGAGTAGTGAATACTTCAGTTACTGACAGAAAGCAAAGCACAAACTCTGAAAGAGACTTCACTTTTCACTATAAAGAAATAAAAAAATCACTGAGTTCTCGCTGTTGTGTGTATCTGCCACCCCCATGTGAAAATGGGGGGTTCAAACTTAACTTTAGGAGCAGGGACTGGATAAAAGATTAATCACCTAAGAATTCACGTGAAAGGTTTTCAGATGATATTGCTCGTATCACATGAACAGATTGGTGAGGCCCATCGTGCTTCTTCAACACTTTGGTCTGCTGCAGTTCTACGGTGCCCTAGTAGATACATTCGTGTTTAGCTAGATTGAGTCTGTGCAATCAGGAAGCAGGTCACTCAGTGCAATGACTCCGTTCTCAGAGGGTTAGGGTAAACAGAGAGGAAGTTCATTTGGTCGAGTCTTAGATAGTGGGTGTCACTCTGCTGGTTGTGTTGTTGGAATTATTTTCCACAGGGGTTTATGATAAACCCAGCCATCACCCTGAAACAAGTAGAAAAGTAAATTAAAGAGCTAGCTGTTTAATACCTTCACAATCGGTAACCCAAACTAGAAGCAACACCTTCACTAGCGTGGAATTCTACTCTCACACTTAAGTTTTTTGTGACAGGGGAAAAAAAATCTCTATGCTTAGGACATTAATAATGCCATTGGTTTAGCTAGGATTAGGGGAGAAGTTCTGGTCTGGGGGCACCTTAGTCGATGCCCCATGATCACTTTTTTTGCAATAGTCATTTGTAGCATTTCTGCCAATTTTGCCAAGACAATGCAGCCTGAGCCTCACCCACAGAGTGACCAGCAGAAGGCAAGTGGAGCACAAAGAAACGGTCATCAAGGTACCAGCTGTTCCCTCCACCTCATCTGGCATCACTAGTATCTGAATATTGTTTTCTAGTTCGTTCCTGACTTTACTCCCCTCAGTTTTCCCTGGCTCCTGTGAATAGAAGGATACTGCAAGGAATTAAAGTTAGAGTCAGAGAATGAACTACAACCAGGAGAAGACCAAGTGAGGAAAAGAAACGCATGAAGCCAGATTTTGGGCTGCAGGACTTGATACAAACTGGAGTTCAGTCTTCACTGGACTAGGTGAACAAAGTCAGATCTGAGCCTCTCCTTAGCCTGTAGCTCCTTCAATTTATTTACATTAAAAAAAAAATATATATATATATATGATTTTATTTATTCTTGACTAGGCCTCATACATGGCCTACTGAGCCCAATTTTAGCAAAGAATCCTAAGCCAGTTTACCAAGAATCTCCTCTACCCCAAATCCTCAATTTCAAAACTCCTCTTCTCCCACCCTTGATATTTAGTAAGTTCCTCTCTCCCCACCCCCATCCTTGACATCTAAGATTCTTTTTCACCCACTCCCTCACATTTCCATTTGTCCCTCTGCCCAGAGCTGAGTTCTATCCCTCTTATCTATTACAAAAGTCCTAAATGAAGATTTCCTTGATGTTTCTAAGAAGTATCAAGAGAATTTTTCTTTAATAATAGCAACCATAAGGTTTATATTAAATCACCTGGCTGATAATTCTTAACTCCTATAGTACTGATCTTTGAAAAAAATGTCACCTAATCACATCACAGAATGCTAGACTGGTAATGTTCTATCTGTCCAAGAATAAATGAGAAGTAGCAACTTTAAATGTCATGCTATTAGCAAGAATTGGGGTGCCTATTTTATAAAATTTCATAAATTGTATCTTTTTCTTTTTTTAAAAGATTTTATCCTTAAGGAATTTCTGTACCCAACGTGGGGCTGCACCAAACTGAGCTAGCCAGGCACCTTCCTATCTTTCAGCCATTATAGCCTCCTGCTCTTGGACCTCAGAATTCTCTTCTAATGATTTACAGAGGTCCTCGCTTAGAAATTCTTCTCCTAGAATCTGCTCCTGGTACATCTGCTTTCTTCAAAATGAAAAACTCCAAAGTTACCAGACTATAACTTTGAAAAATCATTAAGAAGTTTTATTTTTTCATATGAAAGAGTAGATATGTAAAGTACTTTCCCTTTATTATTCCTACCCATGAAAATGGCCAGTATTTGTAATACCCAATGATTAGAAAAATGAAGGTAATGGAGCTACTATAATAAACTACGGATTTTTAAGGTTAATAACTATGCAAAAATCAAGATCAAAATACTTTTTGCAAATTCCTTCCTAATAGACCACTACTAAAACTCAGTGGGCTCTTTTAGACTTGGCTATTGACAAGAAAACCTTTTTATCCTCTTTAAGTAATCTCTATACCCAATGTGGGGCTTGAACTCACAAACCCGAGATTCAGAATTGCATGCTCTTCTGACCGAGCCAGCCAGATGCCTCTGACAAGAAAACTTTTCTTGACATCAGCTCTGGTCTGCTATTTCACCTTACTCTGAATTCTACCAGAAAGTAATAACCAAAACAAATATCTTTATATTTAGATAATATTCCAGAAATTATTTAGTCCAGCTGCAAAATCAGTGCATCAACGCCTTCGACATAAATCATGGTCTCATACAGGACTAACAATGTATTACTATAAAATGTACTCCCTTATTATTATTGGGTATTTTTGACTGTTGTACAATTTCTTCTTATGCTAAGCTCAAAACTCCAGGTAGGTTGGACCTACCTCGGGACTGCTACAATCTGATAAAAAATTTCTACATGATACAGCACACATATCCAAAGGTCACAACAAATGGCCCTAATTTTTTGTTTCCTAGGCTAAACATCCATTTTATTCTTTTTTTTCTTTAAATGTTGCAAAGAGTCTAGCCACTTTACTACTCTTTGTGTAGCTAATTAAGTTTCTTGTCTCCCTTTAAAATGTGTTCTCTGGAAGTGAACACAGACTTTCAGTGTGGTTCAAAAGACAATAAATTACAAATTGTACATTCTATTACTGTGATTGGAGACTATGTTAGTTTAGCATTTTTCTTTGTGGCCAATTTAATCCCGAAATCTACTTCATCTGAACTGCTGGTAAAGGATTTTACTTTGGCAAATTGTGAAAAGCTCATGAAATAGCACATGGTTAAGCTGGACTTATTTTAGAAATAAAGATGTACAAGTGATAACAATTCAAGAAAGCCAAATTAAGACTTTCACACCAACTAGAATGGGTATAATGGGTATAAGGCAGGCAATAACAAGTAAGCTAATGTTTTCCCTAAATAGATACTGAGTTTTAGTCTGAAGACCTGTAGAACAAACCTCTTTAATAAAATATTTGGTTTTCCAGGGTGTGCCTGTTTCAGTCCGATGCCTTTCTTCGGTCCTCTGGCGCTCTTCCAGGGTACGTTTATGCTCTGTGGCTTTATCAATCTCAGATTCCCTCAGAGAGTCTGTTACATTTTTCCACAATCGCCTATAATTAGAAATACCACACATCTTATAAGCATTCTTTTAAAAAAGATAATTAAATAGAACTGATACCCTTGAAATTAACAATAATTTTTTAAAATTATGTTCCTGAATCAGATATATAATTTCATATTTATGAGTTATAAGAACACTGATACTATGGTGCTGATACTAATGTCCAAGATGCTGCTGCCTCTGCTTTTTCTTTACAAATTAAAAATAGGGCAGCCTGGGTGGCTCAGCGGTTTAGCACCGCCTTCAGCCCAGGGCATGATCCTGGAGTCCGGGGATCGAGTCCCACATCGGGCTCCCTGCATGGAGTCTGCTTCTCCCACTGCCTGTGCCTCTGCCTCTCTGTTTCTCATGAATAAATAAAATCTTAAAAAAAAAAAATAGCTTGTGTTTTTCCAAGTTATAGAAAGATTTTTATTTTTAAGAAACTTAGGAAGTAATAAGCAAAAAGATAAATACATTTTTTAAAGGCTGAAAGGTAAAAGAGACAACTTCTACTTTTGGACATGATGAGATAATAGGGATCACACTTACCCTCCTGCCTTTAATCAGCTAGAAAACCAGACAAAATATATTGAAATGACAGAAGCTGCAGACAGTGAGCAAAAGGCAGCATAGGACAGTGATTCCTTGAGTAGGGAAATAAATGAGGGGAGTTCTATGGGTGTTCCAACTCACTGGCCAGAGTTTATAGGCACAGAAGAGGGAGGAAAGCTCAACTAACCCCAAGCAAAAGAAAACGAAGACAACTCTTTAGGAGAAAGAATAGTCTGCTCAACAAATGGTGCTGGGACAAATGGATATCTACAAGCAAAAAGAGGAACTTAGACCCTTACCTCATAATAAAACTTTTACAAGAAGATATAGGAGAAAATCTTTGAGTCTGGATTAGGCAAAGATTTCTTAGGTATAACATCAAAACCACAATCCATAAAAGAAAACCATGGCTATTTCATATCACAAAAAAATAAAAACCTTATACTGAAATAAAACACTAAAAAAATTTTAAAGTGAACACAGGCAAGGAGGAAATATTTGCAAAACACATATCCAATAAGGGATTTGTATCCAGAATTCATGAACTCCAACACAAGACAATCACACATTTCACCAAAGAAGATACAAAAATGGGTAATTAATTAGCATGTGAAAATATATTTGATATAATTAGTCATTTGGAATATGTGAATTAAAACCATAATAAGACTTTCACACCAACTAGAATGGGTATAAGGGGTATAAGGCAGGCAACAGCAAATGTTGATAAGGATGTAGAGAACTGGGACACTTACACACTGCTGGCAGGAATATAAAATGGTATAGCCATTTTGGAAAATAGTTTGGCAATTTCCTGAAAAGTTAAATGTAAAACTTCTGACAATCCAGCAATTGCACTTTCACATATTTACCCAGAAAAGGAAGACATATCCACCTAACGATTTGCATGAGAATATTCATAGTGGTATTAATCATTATGTCCAAAACTGGCAATGTCCATTAATTGGTGAATGGATAGAGAGAATGTGGTTCTAGTCAATGGAATACTTTTAAGCAATATAAAAAAAAAGAACTACTTATACATATCATATCATAGATGAACCTCAAAAGCATTATGCTAAGTGAAAGAAGCCAGGCACAAGATATCACATATTATATGATTCCATTTATCTAAAGTGTCCAGAAAAGGCAAATTTATAGAGACAGAGAGTAGGTTCCCTGAGAAGAGGGAAGAGGGGGAAGAGGAGTGGAAGGGACATTAACTGTAAATAGGAATGAGGGATCTTATGGCAGGATGAAGATTGTGAAAAACTGATTTAAGGTGATGACTGCACTGCTCAGAAAAGTTGCTAGAAATCACTGAATTACACACTTGAAACAGGTAAATTTTATAATATGAAAATACCTCTTGATAAAGCTTTCAAGTGGCAATTTTACTATTAAAGTAGAATTCAAAGAACTATAACCAGGGATAATGAAGGTCATTTCATAATGCCATGTGTCTGTGCATCAAGAGGACATACAATCCCAAATGTACATGCTCCTAATACAGGTTTCAAATAACATGAAGACTTCTATAACTACAAAGAGAAATATTCAATTATAATTGGTAATTTCAATAACTCATCTCAACTGATAGAACAAGTACACAGAAAATTAGTCATGACACAGAGTTCTAGAAAAATACTATCAACCCACTTGAGCTAACTGAGGTTTACACAATACTGTCACCTAACATCAACAGAACAACATTCTTGTCAAGTGCACTTGAAACATTTACCAAGACAGACAGAATGAATTCAGAGTCATAAAACAAATCCCAATAATATGAAGGATTAAACCACACCAAGTATATCCTTTGAACAAAATTAAATTAAACTAAAAATTAGTAACAGGAAGATATCTGGAAAATATCCAAATATTTGGAAATTAAATAATACATTACTAAATAACTTCATGAGTCCAAAAAAAAAAAATCACAAGGAAAATCAGAAAACACATATCAAAAGTTCAAAAGTTGTGAGATATAAAGCAGACTTAGAGAGAAATATATTAAATATTTATATTAGGAAAGAAGAAAAACCGAAGGCCTCATCAGGGGTCAAACTATGGCTGGCTACTCATTTTTGTGAAAAAATTTTTATTGTAACATATGTTAGTTGTATCCATCTATCCTTCCACTGTCTGTGGCTGCTTTCATCTTCAGTAGCAGAGTAGCTGTGGTAGAGGCTATCTGGTCCAATAGGCCTAAAATATTTGCTCTCTAGCCTATTAAAGTTTGCTGATCCCTGACCTAAGCTTCCCTTTTAAGAAATTAGAAAAAGAAAAAGCAAATAAAGAGGAAACAAAAAAGAACAAATCAATGAGTAAGAATATAGAAATACAGAAAAAGCCCAATGAAACCAAAAACTGGTTCTTTGAATAAAATTAATTATTTAATCCTTTAATAAATAATCCTTAATCAAAACCTTTAATCACATTAATCAGGAAAAAATATTACCAACATAAAGAATGAAATTAGGGACATCACTAAGATCCTACACATGTTAAAAGAAAACTAAGAGAGTATGATAAACTATATGCCAATAAATTTGACAAATTAGATGAAATGAATCAATTCCTTAAAGACACACTATCCACCTTTTACTCAAAAAGAAAGACAATCTCAGTATCCTTATCACGATACTGAATTGTAGTTAAAAATCTCCTCAAAGGAAACAGGCCGATATCCCCCGTGAATGTAAATATAAATCCTTAATAAAAAATCCAGCATTCTCTCTTAAACATTTGTCTGCTTTAATAATAGCTGGATTCTTACAACTGTTTCTACATTAAATTTGTTCTATTATTTTAGTTAAAGTATATAAAGAAAATCTAGGGCCACCTGGGTGGCAGTGGGTTAAGTGCCCCAATAAAAAGAAATCTTAAAATCTGGCCTCAGGACGCCTGGGTGGCTCAGTGGTTGTGCATCTGCCTTCAGCTCAGGGTGTGATCCCAGTCTCTGGATCACGTCCCACATCGGGCTCCTTGTATGAAGCCTGCTTCTCCCTCTGCCTATGTCTCTGCCTCTCTTTCTGTGTCTCTCATGCATAAATAAATAAAATCTTTAAATAAAGAAAAGAAAATCTGGCCTCACACCAAATACACAGTTGGAGAAGAGGATATTTTAATCTATTTTTCAAGTAATTTCATTCTTTGGTATTATATCAGATTTAGCAGGTGGTATGTATGCATGTATTGAGAGAGAGAGAGAGAATATCTTAAGCAGACTACTCTGTGTGCCGGGTGGAGCCCTATGCAGAGATCAATATCACAACCCTGAGATAGTGACCTGAGCAGAAATCCAAGAGTCCAATGCTTAACTGAACTAAGACACCCAGGTGCCTCAGGCTGTAGTTTTTTAAAGGTTGCCTGCAATGTGGAAACTGAAAGATATCAATGAATTTTTTATATTGTGCTACATGGAGATTCGCTGGACTAATTGGCATCCTGACTGGATTTTTTTTTTAATTTAAATTTTAGGTAATTAACACACAATGCAGTACTGGGGTAGAATTCAGTGATTCATCACTTAATTAACAACACCCAGTGCTCATAACAAGCACCCTCCTTAATACCCATCATTCATCTAGCCCACACTCCACCAACCTCCCTCCACCAAGTCTGCTGGCTCTGTTATCGTTCTGTCCCTTATGGCATGTTTCCCTTTCTCCTTTTCTTTTCCCCCTTCCTGTAAGTTCATCTGTTTTCTTTCTTAAATTCCACATGAGTTAGAGCATATAGCATCTTTCTCTGATTTATTTCACTTAGCATAATACACGCTAACTCCATCCACATCATTGCAAATAGCAAGATTTCATTATTTATGATACCTGAGTAATGTTCCATTATAGATATCTACTTAGATAGCTGGATATCTATATCACATCTTTATCCATTCATCTTGACTAGATTTTTGAAGGGATCTTGAATGATTCTGTAACATCATTATTCACTTGAAAAATAATCTCTCAAAAAGAAAGGAAGGGAGGAAGGGAGGGAAGGGAGGGAAGGGAAGGGAGGGAAGGGAGGGAAGGGAGGGAGGGAGGGAAGGAGGAAGGGAGGGAGGGAGGGAAGGAAGGGAAGGAAGGGAAGGAAGGGAAGGAAGGGAAGGGAAGGGAAGGGAAGGGAAGGGAAGGGAAGGGAAGGGAAGAAAGAAAGAAAATCTCTTAGGAGATCCCTGCGTGGCTCAGCGGTTTAGCGTCTGCCTTTGGCCCAGGGCATGATCCTGGAGTCCTGGGATCGAGAGTCCCCTGTCAGGCTCCCTGCATGGAGCCTGCTTCTGCCTCTGCTTGTGTCTCTACCTCTCTCTCTGTCTCTCATGGATAAATAAAATCTTAAAAAAAAAGAAAAAAGAAAAATAATCTCTCAGATGTTGACATTTTATTATGTAATATAAAAAAAAAAATCACATTCATTACTATCATCACCAATTTCACCAGAAAACTTTACTTGGGAAGCTTTCATACTCATGTGGCAGATACAAGTTCTCCAAAAATCTGATTTTTGCCTTGAAGCTTAAATAGTTTTTCCAGTTTAATTGAGATATAATTGACCTACAGCACTGTTACGTAAGTTCAAGATGTACCGCGTAATAAGTTAACTTACATATACTGTGAAATAGCTACCACAGTGAGTTAACATCCATCATTACATACAAATACAAAAGAAAAAGTTTTTTCTCCTTGTGATTAGAGTTCTTAGGATCTACTCTTCTAACAACTTTCAAATATACCACACCGCAATGCTAGCTGTAGACATATTGTACACTATATCCTTCAGTACTTGTTTATCTTATAACTGGAAGCTTATACCTATTGATCATCCTCATCCAATTCTTTCAGTCTCCATCCCCTATCTCTGGTAACCTCAAATCTGATCCCTTTTCCATGAGGTTTTTATTTTGCCTAGATTTACACATAAGTGAGATCATACAGTATTTGTCTTTGTCTTTGTCTGACTAGCAGAATATCCTCAAGGTCCATCCATGTTGTCACAAATGGCAAGATTTCCTTCTTTTTAAGGGTTGAATAAAATTCCATTGTGTATATATACTACAACTTTTTTTTAAGTATAAAAAAATTTTTTTAGTAGTCTCTATACCCAACATGGGGTTCGGCTTACAATCCTAAGATTAAGGGTCACATGCTCTTCCAACTCAGCTAGCCAGGCATCCCTACATACTACATCTTCCTATCCATTCATCTGTTGACAGACACTTAAGCTATTTCCATCAATCCATCCATCCATCTACCCACCCATCCATTTATTTATTTTCCACTTTCTCCCCTCTTCTTCCTTTACTTTTTAAAATATTTTAAACTTTATTTACTCATCATGGTAAGTTTACTCTTTAATCCCCATCCTCTATTTCTCTCTGCTCATTTTTTTAAATATTTATTTATTCACGAGAGACACAGAGAGAAAGGCAGAGACATAAGGGAGAAGCAGGCCCCTTGAGGGGAGCTTGATGCAGGGTACCATCCTGGGACTCCATGAACATGCCCTGAGCCGAAGGCAGATGCTCAACCACTGAGCCACCCAGGCATTCCTGTTTTGCTTCTTAAATTCCACATATAAATGATACCATATGGTATTTCTTTTCTCTTACTTTGCTTAGCATTATACGCTTCAGTTCTATCCATGTCATTGCAAATGGCAACATTTCCCTCTCTTTTAGGCTTAATAATATTCCATTCCATTTTGTGTCTCTGAGTGTGTGGTGCGCACACACACACCACATCATCTTTATCTATTCAACTCATACTGGGTTGCCTTCATAGTGGCTATTGTAAATAATGGTGCTATAAACATAGGAGAGGCATTTATCCCTCTGAATGAGCATTTTTGTATTCTGGGATAAATAATCAGTAGTGCAATTACTGGATCATAGAGTAGTTCTACTTTTAATTTTTTGAGGAACCTCCTTACTGTTTTCCATAGTGGCTACAGCAGTTTGCATTCACACCAACAATGTAAGAAGGTATCTTTTTCTCCACATCCTCACCAACACTTGCTGTTGTATCAGTTCTTTATATATTTTGGATCCTAACCATTTATGAGAAATGTTTGCAAATATCTTCTCCCATTCTGTAGATTGCCTTTTAGTTTTGCTGTGTGAAACTTTTTTTATTTTGATGTAGTCCCCATAGTTTATTTTTGCTTTTATTTCCCTTGCCTCAGGAGACATATCTAGAAAAATGTTGCTACAGCTGATGTCAAAGAAATTTCTATCTGTGCTCCCTTTTAGGATTTTATGGTTTCAGGTTTCACATTTAGGTCTTTAATCCATACATCATTTCCATTTGAATTTTATTATTAGCAAAAAATATCATCAATTGTTTTCTTGAACTGCCATGTTCATGTGTTTCACTTGTAAGAAAAATGTCTGCCATATATAGAAATTAAAAGTTATGCTTTGCCAATCATTCTTTTTTTTTTTTTTAAAGATTTTATTTATTCATGATAGTCACACAGAGAGAGAGAGAGGCAGAGACATAGGCAGAGGGAGAAGCAGGCTCCATGCAGGGAGCCCGATGTGGGATTCGATCCCGGGTCTCCAGGATCACGCCCTGGGCCAAAGGCAGGCGCCAAACCGCTGCGCCACCCAGGGATCCTGCCAATCATTCTTTTAAGCAGAAATGGTGTCTCATGAAAAGAGCAATTAGTTCAGCTTGTAATTCAAACAACTACACAAGTGCTTTACCTCCAGATAACCACCATATTTTTTGGGATCTCCCACCAATGCTTTATACATACATACTACCAATTTGTCATGTAGAATATTAAAAAGATGAGTACTCAATAGTGCAGATTTAATAAAATTAACAATATATACTTTTTTAAAGATTTATTTCCTTTATTTGAGAAAGAGTGAGAGCACGAGTAGGTGGGGCAGAGGGAGAAGGGATCTCAAGCAGACTCCACACCAAGTGCAGAGCCCCAACACCAGGCTCAATCTCACAACCCTGAGATCATGACCTGAGCTGAAACCAAGAGTTGGAGGCTCAACTCACTGTGCTACCCAGGTACTCCTGTACTGTTTTAAGGACATTTTAAGAAAAAACTTAGCATCTTAAGGGGTGCCTGGGTGGCTTAGCACTTGAACATCTGCCTTCGGCTCAGGGCATGATCTGGGATTGAGTCCTGCATCAAGCTCCCTGAAGGGAACCTGCTTCTCCCTCTGTCTGTGTGTCTCTGCCACTCTCTGTGAGTGTCTCTCATGAATGAATGAATGAATGAATATTTAAAAACAAAACAAAACTTAGCATCTTATACAAATACACGTACATGGACAGTGAAGAATACAATGACTACCTGTACAGTTGTAAGCTACTGCCTGATTACTGCTAAGCTCAGCAGTGCTACCCACCACTGCTTATGCAACACCAATGCAAGTGCCAACAGAGTGAAAGAGCAAATAACATCTTAGCATTATTATGAAAATAAAATTGAACTTGCAAGCCTCCTGAAAATCTCAAGGACAGTTGAGGGTCCACAGACCAAACCTTCAGAACCTCTCCTTTTGATTCACTGTACGGTACCTAAAACTCATTTTGCATTCTATGTTAACCATACTGGAATTAAAATAAAATAAAAAGAACGTCTCCTTTAAGATAAATCCCTATAAGAAGAATTTTCCGTAATCCTTACTGTTTTATTTCTTGATGATCTGAGTCTTTGGTTAATGTATATTTAATCCCTTTACACATATAATTATAAATGGTAACTTCTAGTTGTATTATCTTATGTTCAATGCTTCGTTTTTATTCCCCCCCCCCCTTTTTAATTGATATGCTTGGGTGGCTCAGGGGTTGAGCATCTGCCTTTGGCTCAGGTCATGATCCCAGGGTTCTGGGATCGAGTCCTGCATCATGCTCCCTGCAGGGAGCCCGCTTCTCCCTTTGCCTATGTTTCTGCCTTTCTGTATCTCTCATGAATACATAATTCTCTTTAAAAAAAAAAAAAGAATAATTTGTCTTACTGTTCAGTTTATATTTCTTTAAATTCTAATTACACTGAATAATTTTTCATTCTTAGTGGGTAGTTTTTTCCCTACTTTTGAATTTCCTCTTTATGTTCTTTGCCCATTTTTCTATTGGAACGTCTTTTTGTTAATAATCTGTAAGCTTTTATGATAAGGATAGTAATACTTTGACTACAAACTGGGGAAGTGACTTGCTAATAAGGTTGCAAATTAGTGAAATGGCTTAGATTAAGATCCAGAGTTTCTGACTCTTTCCTGGATAGATGTGAGGATGACATACCTGGATTCAAATGGATCTTGCTTCTCCAGAGGTCTTACTCTTTTCTTTGTTACTGCCAATTTAGTCAAGTCCACATACTTTGTCTCTCCATTGCTATAAGTGAACTCAAGAACACTATTCCATTCGCCTTGCACTCTGCATACCACAGTATTGGTGATGTTGTGCTTTACTTCACCTGTAACCCTAGAAGCAGGTAAAAAATAAAGATATGCTCTAATTAGTGAAATTAGGCTTTTTTTCTTAGCCTTCTGAAACCTAAAAATTCACCTTCTGAATCCTCTTTAAATGGTTATCCAGCTTACTTCAGCTTGTCAGTGCCAAAGTCAGACTCTGTAAGTCCCATGACAGCATACTAGGTAATTTTTTTCAAATAATGTCAACTTTAATCTTTTAGAAAGAATACGGGGAATAAAACTAGAGACTAAATTACCATAAATGATCACAAAGTAATTTTTAAATGCTTGCTACAAACAAAACTGCAATATTAAAACTAAATAGAAATATGAAAAATATTAACATTTCTTTTTTATTACAGTTTTTAAATGTTACAATATTACAATTTAACTTTTTAAAAAGAACTAGTCCTATTTACTTAAAAGTCTGGAGTCCCTATATTTGAAGTTCTGGATATACTGATTCTGTATAAAAACCACATTAGCCTAATTTTAAATATAGAAACAGCTAAACCAGTAAGAGGTAGAAAAATAGAAAAAAAAGTATTAATATTCTCTTGCCAAAATAGAAAAATTAGGAGTACTGGTATACAAAAATTATCATCATCAACAGAGAACTCAGAGAGAACTTAAACACTACTGTTGTTGACATTTTAATTAAGAATAAGTCGTCTGGCTAGTTTATCAACAGACAGGATGCAGCTCAAATGAAGATCAGAATAAGAGGTCTAAATATTTTTTTTTTAAGATTTTATTTATTTATTCAAAGAGAGAGAGAGAGAGAGAGAGAGAGAGGCAGAGACACAGGCAGAGGGAGAAGCAGGCTCCATGCAGGGAGCCCGACGTGGGACTGGATCCCAGGTCTCCAGGATCACATCCAGGCTGCAGGCGGCGCTAAACCGCTGCGCCACGGGGGCTGCCCAGGTCTAATTATTTTTAATGAAGCATTTTGTGTTCACTGTGGGACAAAAATAACAACAGGGTCAGGTAAGAGAGAGGTTCAGGACTTCGAGAATGGCAGGCAAATGTTAGTGTCTAATCAGTATGCCACTGACTATGGTTTATCTGGATTCAAGAGGCAATCCACCGGACCAGAGCCCACTGATTTGGGCTACAGGAAGCCTAAGTAGTGTTTGTCAGGTATAAGCCCAGGGCCTAGGAACCAGAGGGAGAAGTGAAATTTAGGAAGCCCATCTATCATTTTTAGTCAGGAGAGGTTAACGAAAGGTCTGCAAAGTCAGAACTCAAGGCAGAGATGTAGGTGCCAATAAGCAAAATGATCTGAGTCAGATTCTGCAGATCGAGGTAAGAGGGGTTTGGAATCTAAGAGCAAACTAAACATCCAAAATCAAAAGTTATATGTAATGATAGTTCACTGGACACAAGGAATACCAAGACTACCAGTCTGCTTGATTACAATACAGGTGGGAACTCAATTATACTTCAAAGCATATGAATTTATTAAAATAATTCTACTGTGAAGAGTTTCTTGCCTTACTGAATGTTTCTTGTGATGTCCATGTTTCCTCTCTGACCCCACTTGACAACACTGTTCCCTTTTTTAAAAATTTGTTTCTAACCAAACAGGATACGAGGAGATGACACTAAATACTTATCTCTTCCCTTCTCCATCCACACATACCCAGAGCCAAATTCTAAGATTTAGGGACCATGTTCCTCACTTGATCTTTTACTCACAGCACAATCTCTCAAGTTATCATCTCCCTCACATGCCTTTCCACTGAAAAAGAGCAAACCCAGGCCCCTGTCATGCATGCTGGGCTATGTGGGGTTTTTGTTGCTTAGTGCAGCTATACAGCAAGAGCAACACAAAAACTGGAGCAGGGAACAAGAATCACACATACCAGAGGTATGCGACGAGGAATATGAAAAGCAACACAAGGAAGAGGAAGGGGCTCACCTCATTCTGTTTATAATAATTCTTCCTTTTTTTAAAAAAATATTTTATTTATTTATTCATGACAGACACAGAAAGAATGAGAGAAAGGCGGGGCGGGCAGAGACACAGGCAGAGGGAGAAGCAGGCTCCATGCAGGGAGCCTGACGTGGGACTTGATCCCGGGATCTCCAGATCACGCCCTGGGCTGGAGGCGGCGCTAAACCGCTTAGTCACCAGGGCTGCCCATAATAATTCTTCCTAATAGCCTAATGCAGTGTTGGCAAACATCTTCTGTAAAGGACTGGGAAGTAAACAGCAGGATTTGCAGGCCAGACTGTCATAACTACTTAACTGTCACCGCGGCATGAAACCAAGTATAGCCGATAAGTAAACGAATATCTAAATATAGGACAAGCATGGAGATCTAGAGGCGACTAGATGGCTCAGTCAGTTAAGCATTTGACTCTCGATCTCAGCTCAGGTCTTGACCTCAGGGTCATGAGTTCAAGCCCCGTGTTGGGTCCCATGCTAGGCATGGAGCCTACTTAAAAAAAAAAAAAAAAAAGGAGGGGGCATATAGATGTAGATTTTGTATCAACCAATAACACAGGATATGTGCCCCTTAAGATACGAAGTAAAGGCCTAAATCCTAAGTTATCATCCTACTCATCTGGTAAGTAAGCATTCTCTCACTTCCTAAACAAATGATATCAAGCCTTTTAAATAGTCTAGAGTGTCTCTACAGCTATTTGAATACCAGAAAAATCACTGGATATATTAACTTGGCTTCAACAGAAAGTTTTCGTTGATTGGGGAACCTGGCTGGCTCAGATGGTGGAGCATGCAACTCTGATCTCAGGACTGTGAGTTTGAGCCCCACATTGGGTGTAGAGGTTACCTAAAAGTTAAAAAAAAAAAAAACCTAAATAAATATGTAAAGTTTGGGGATGCCTGGGTGGCTCAGCGGTTAAGTGCCTGCCTTCAGCCCAGGGCATGATCCCAGGATCCAGTCCCACATCGAGCTCCCTGCATGGAGCCTGCTTCTCCCTTTGCCGATGTCTCTGCCTCTCTCTCTCATGAATAAATAAATAAAATCTAAAAAAAAAAAAAAAAAAAAAAAAAGCCACTATATAAGGATACCTGCAACAAATCCCTTTAAAATTTAATAGCAAGAAAATAGTTGGTCTCTCTTGAAAAAGTGACAGGCTTCCTTTTATCAGACAATGAGAAGTATGTTGAGCATCAGGTTTCTTTTTTTACTTTAACACGAGTCAGGGGCAGCCCCAGTGGCTCAGTGGTTTAGCGACGCCTTCAGCCCAGGGCGTGATCCTGGAGACCCAGGATCAAGTCCTGCATCGGGCGCCCTACATGGAGCCTGCTTCTCCCTCTGTCTGTGTCTCTGCCTCTCTCTGTGTCTCTCATCAATAGATAAATAAAATCTTACAAAAAAAAAAAAAAGTCAGAATTAATTTTTATTTTCAGGTATAATAATTACCTAATCATTTTTATATTGCTATGATTATTATAATAGTAGACTTTTATTATATATAGTATTTTTTGTAAAAGCCTTACAAACATTTCCAAAATAGGGTGCTGGATTCTAATACTATATTGAAAGCTTCTTGGAGGCAGAAGTAGTCTTTCTTTCTACTCTGTACCTCCAGTATGCAGGAAAGTGTGTCACTTAGCAGACAATTCACATCTTAATACCATACCACTAGATAGACAGAGTGCTGTATCTATTTACATATAATGATAATTCTGACTTCACTTTAGGGTATTCTATAAAATCATCAGCATCCTAAAGTAAATGTGGAAAATGGGATTAGGACACAGACAGGAGCATGAGGAATAGTTAAGTAAGCTCACTTGGCTGCATTGGAGAGAGTTGTGGAAAATGAGGGAGTAAGGGGAGACAAGTGGAAGGTAATATATTCATATCAAATGCAGACAGCAGATAATGTGTCTGCTCTGATTGCAGATAGCAGTAAAAAACTAGGCTGTCTGAGGAGAGAGGCATGGCCATTAATAAAGATGTGAAAGAAAAAAGCCTTCATTATAATATTCTGTAAAATCTGAAAAGATATGAAAATTAGAAAAGTCTCTATCTAATAGTAATCTTTTAAATGACAAATTAGGTAAAACTACCGGTCTTGGGAGAGATTAGACTGGAAAAAGAGGATACGTTAGAGTCAGCTAAAAGTATCTGTTCAAGGGATCCCTGGGTGGCGCAGCGGTTTGGCGCCTGCCTTTGGCCCAGGGCGCGATCCTGGAGACCCAGGATCGAATCCCACAGTCGGGCTCCCGGTGCATGGAGCCTGCTTCTCCCTCTGCCTATGTCTCTGCCTCTCTCTCTCTCTCTCTCTCTGTGTGACTATCATAAATAAATAAAAATTAAAAAAAAAAAAAGAATAACCTCCTCCTATATTTAAAAAAAAAAAGTCAAAGATGAAAGAACACACAATATATGATTTCATTATAATATATAGCTCAAAAACAAGCAAAGCTAATCAATAGTGTTAGCAGGATAGTGGCTACCCTAAAAGGGAAGGAAGTGTGTATGTTTGTGTGTGTGTGATTGTAACAGGGCATGAGAAGGGTCTCTAGGAAGCTGGTAATGTTCCATGTCTAGATCAAAGCACTCAAATTTTTACTTTGTGAAAAACATCAACAAGAGATGTATTTTTCAATTAGGAATTATAAACAGAGATAATGATCCCAACTTTAGGGACAGTCAGAATAGATATGAAGGGCTTAAGGAAGAGAGTCAGTATCCTTTTGAGGATTCTATTAGACAACTTGTCTCCATGCAGTTTGGATGATCTGGACCAGTGCTGAAGAGACTGACAGAAGCTGAGAAGGGGGTATAAGAACTGGCCATTTCCTAGACGAGATGAGAACAAAGCCACTATTCACAGTATTAGTACCTAAACCCAGTGGCTTCCCTCTTTGTGCTGCCTGAACTACTTCATATGATTAGATATATTTTCACACTAACTTCTACCAACAGGTGCCTTCACTGAGGCCTGGATCTAGTCTGAACCTCTTTAAAGACAGAAATTGGGCCACCGACCAAATGTTCACTTGTTAGGAATTCTACTCTACATCTTGTTAGGGATCTGTCACTTTTAAAAACTAGATCAGGATGGGGGAGCACCTGGGTGGTGTCTGACTCTTTGTTTCAGCTCAGGTCAGGATTTCAGGTTGTAGGATGGAGCCCGGCATTGAGTCTGCTTGTCACTCTCCCTTTGCTCCTCCCCACCACTCACTCTCATTCTTGATCTCTAAAATAAATAGATAAAATCTTTAAAAAAACTGGTTCCCCTGAGTGACTCAGTGGTTGAGCATCTGCCTTTGGCCCAGGATGTGACCCCGGAGTCTCTGGATTGAGTCCCACATCGGGCTCCCTGTGTGGATCCTGCTTCTCCCTCTGCCTAAGTCTCTGCCTTTCTCTCTCTGTGTCTCATGAGTATCTAAAATAAAATAAGCCTGAAGCAGGATGTCCAGAATGCCTTGAAAAAATAAACATAAATAAAACTCCAACTCCACCCACATAAAGCAGAAAAATAAGGAGTTATAATACAAGACCAAACTGATAGAATAAGAACCAGGTATCATTAAAATGTTCTTACCGGTGTAGTTTGCCACCATAAAATGGCTTAGTATGAAAAGTGATGCTGGCTGAATATCCAGTTTTTGCACAGTTGACACTGACTTTACCACCCAGTTCTACCCAAGGAACAGTTAAAATTGACCGGGCATATGCACAAGGTAGGGAAAATGTATACTCTTCTCCATGCTCCAATAGACTGAGGATACCTGAATGTGAAAACACGAAGGTGGTTAACATCTTTTTTTTAAAAAAAGACAGTATTAAAACATCCATATTTTTTCTCAAGTCTAGTAAATAAACATTATTTTGCTGTGTTTTCATTTAACTTTGGATTAAACTAATTTCACTTACAATTGTATTTGCTAACATTCCTGGTAATAATGAATCTAGGTTACTTTCATTATGACTTTGCTATCCCTCTGGGGTTTATGGGATGAGAAAATATTACAGTGGAAATAGATCAAGATTTCCCTCTAATAGACTTAAAAAAATAAAACATTAAGTCACATCTTAAGAACATGTTATACTGCATCATGCTATGGCCTGATCATTAATACTAATAATTTTTTCAGTTTGGGAATAAATGTCTAATGCTATACAGTCACAGAATTTAGTTGTTTTTTTTTTTTTTTTTAAGATTTTATTTTATTTATTCATGAGAAAGAGAGAGAGGCAGAGACACAGGCAGAGGGAGAAGCAGGCTTCATGCAGGGAGCCCGACGCAGGATTCAATCCTGGGTCTCCAGGATCAGGCCTGGGCTGAAGGTGGCACTAAACCACTGGGCCACTGGGGCTGCCCTAGTTTAAATTTTTTTTTTTTTAAGATTTTATTTATTTGAGAAAAAGAACAAGTGGAGAGAGGGGTAGAGGAAGAGAGGGGGCAGAGGGAGAAGCAGACTTCCCACTGAGCAAGGGTATATTTTAAGAGTTTAATAGTAATTGCTGATTCATTTTAAGTTAGAAAAGATATGTTTTTTTTAAATTTTTTATTTATTTATGATAGTCACAGAGAGAGAGAGAGAGAGAGAGAGAGAGAGAGAGAGAGAGAGAGGCAGAGACACAGGCAGAGGGAGAAGCAGGCTCCATGCACCGGGAGCCCGATGTGGGATTCGATCTCGGGTCTCCAGGATCGCGCCCTGGGCCAAAGACAGGCGCTAAACCACTGCGCCACCCAGGGATCCCGGAAAAGATATGCTTTGATTACTTTTCTAAAAATATGTCATCTTACAACCTAGGTTTCTGATCTCTGATGTCTAAGAATATATTTAACATAAGCATTACATACAATATAATTTAAAGTCTGAAGAATTTAAAAATCAGTCAGTTTTTAATGTATATGAGGATAGACTAGTTAGGATAACAAAGACAAAGAATTCTAAAACCTCACTTATTTCATCATTAAATGGAATTTTTCCCCAACAAATAAAAACAAAACATGGCTATAGAACAAAATGAATTGTTGTAAGTCTCATTGCCTGATTTTATTTATTTTCTATTGAGGTGACTATAAAAATTTGATTTTTAAAATCAAATTAAAAGGCAATCCATAAATATAAAATTAGCACATAAATACTAAAAATTACCTATTTTATACCTCCTTCATGATTAATGCAAGGTTAAGATATGAATGCTTATCCTTACTTCCCAACGTATTTCCTTTCTGAAGAGAATACTATTACCAGATTTTCAGTAAGAGCTAAGGGTCTTCAGGAACAGTATGTTAAAGGAGGAAATTCTAAATCTGGCTATACCTTAACTTTTGTGACCTTGAACAAGTCTCATTACCTCTAGACTTTTTTTCATATATAAAATAAATTACTTTATGATGATCTTAAAGCTAATGTTATGAAGCTTATAACTGAAGATGGCAAACTATTTTTAGTCACATTGTTGCATTTTTAAATTTTTAAAAATTTTATTTCAATTCAATTAATAACATATAATATATTATTTGTTTCAGAGGTAGAGGTCAGTGGTTCATCAGTCTAAAAAACACCCAGTGCTCATTACATCACATGCCCTCAATGTCCATCACCCAATTACTCCATCCCTTGCCCTCCTCCCCTCCATCGACCCTCAGTTTGTTTCCTCTGATTAAGAGTCTCTTATGATTTGTCTCCCACTGATTTCATCAAACTTTTTTCTTTTTAACTATTAAAACATGAGTACTTTCTAATGTTATAAAAATTTTGATTAACTGAAAACATTTGGAAATCAGTAAGACTCATATCACAACATATCTTAAAAATGAGGAAAACTGAAAAGGGGGGTAAAGTATTTTCATCACACTACATACAGTAACACTCAAAATGTTAGTATCATAGGCTTAATTATGCCAAATTTACATTGTAATTTTACAGTTTGAACAAATTATTCTGTGCATAAGAGTTTTCCTTTAACATTTAAATGGTATGGTTTTTTCTGCCACTATATTTTCATTAACTCTGCAATGATTTCTTTAAAATATTAACCTGCTCAGGAAATATAAATGATTAAGCTAGAAGATATTTCTACGTATTATATCTCTTTAGTTTAGTACTTTTTATATAATAATGAAAATATAAAAACTTCAATATCTAAAGAGAGGAAGCAGTTAAATAAAAGATGGTAATTATCTCATTTCATAGGACATTATACACTTACCAAAACATCTCTTAAAGTACTATGAATGAGAAGGGGAAAATGAATATTTATTGCAAACAAAAAAAGGAAACAAAACTAGAGAGAGAGAACTAATCCCAATTTTACAAAACAAAAATAAAAGTATGAACATATACACAATAGAAAAAATATAAAATGCTAAATTTAGCCTTCTCTAGATGGAGGTATTAGAGATGGTTTATTTTCCCCTTGATACTTTTCTAAGTTTTCAAATTTTCTATAATAAAAAAACTTTTTTTAAAATCAGGAAAAAAATTTAAAAACATAATTTGTATTTGTTCATAAATATGAGCCGCCTTTCCCATCATTCTGGAACATCCTAAAAAATGGAACAGGGATACCTGGGTGGCTCAGTCAGTTAAGCATCTGCCTTTGGCACAGGTCATGATCCTAGGACCTTGGGACTGAGCCCCACATCAGGCTCCCTGTTTAGCAGGGAGCCTGTTTTCTCCCTCTCCCTCTGCCTACAGCCCTCTCTGCCTGTACTCTCCCTCTATTAGATAAATAAAAAACCTTAAAAAAAAAAAAAAACAAAAAATAGTAGCACATACATTTCAAATTTATAATATCAAAAAACCACAAATTTATAATATCTAGTTTCCCCAAATTTAAGATTATCATTTGGTATTAAAAATTAAAGAACAGTTTTTCTACTTACCTTCTCCAACCATTGTCACGCCTATCGACATGCCTAAAAATTTGCTTTTAGTCCAAACATGTGCATTTACACACATCTTCCTCTCTGCACATTCTGCATAAAATCCTGAGACTGGAGGATGATGGGAAACCTGCTCAGCAACAAATCTGACTGTATAACAGTCTGATCCCACCTGGCTCAAAGTATCCTCCAACAGAGGAGCATGATTTGTGACTGCCTGGGTGGAAGAGCTGCTGGTAACACTGGATGACACCTCGCTTTTTGGTATCCTCCAGGAACAGTGAAATGTTTCTCCAATGATAGGATTGTACGGTTTCTTAGCAATGGCTCCCTTACGGCCTTCATGAAATGAGGTAAGGTAGTACTCAACGAAGCGAATCATTCTGTCCTCAGCTGTGGCTCCGTTAGTGATGGCTATAAATAGGTCTGGGTGAGACATAAAGTCTGCATACATTTCCAGCAAGGAACGCTTCTCTAGGATAAATGTAGGAAGCACCACCTAAAACAAAACAAAAAAAAAAAACAAAATCAACCAAAGAGGGAAATTTTAATCCATGTATATCTGTAAAAAACTATTCTTACCTTTCCAAAAACATTTCATTCTTGATGAGTGTTAAAAACAAAGTCACAAAAGTATCTGGTTTCATTAAAAAATAAGCATGCTTAAAAGGAAATGAAAATCAAGTGGTTAAGATTAAATACCAATTCAGTATTTCAAGAGGGCCAGGTAGAAGACATTCTTTTTTTTAAGATTTTATCTATTTGGGGATCCTGGGTGGCTCAGCGGTTTGGCGCCTGGGTGCGATCCTGGGGTCCCGGGATCGAGTCCCGCGTCGGGCTCCCAGCATGGATCCTACTTCTCCCTCTGCCTGTGTCTCTGCCTCTCTCGCTCTCTCTCTCTCTATCATAAATAAATAAACAAACAAACAAACAAATAAATCTTCAAAGAAAATTTTATCTATTTATTCATGAGAGACGAGACACACACACAGAGGGAGGGAGAAGCAGGCTCCCCAAGGGGAACATGATGTGGGACTCAATTCCAGGACCTGGGGATCACACCTTGAGCCAAAGGCAGACGCTCAAAGACTGAGCCACCCAGGTATCCCGGCAGAAGACATTCTTTAAAAAGTAAATAAATAAATAAATAAATAAATATCTCAATCTTAAAAGAAAAAACTCACCTAGACTGGATAAGAGTATCATCAGGGAAATGGTGGTAAAACTCAAATGCTAGTCATGCCTTTTTTCCTTTCCTACTTTAAAAATAAACAACAGATGCCTGATCAAGATATGACATATCCGCAGTTCCTGGAAACAGACTGAAGAGATCACTGACCGAAGCAAAAATTTTAACCTACACTTAATTTTAAGCACAAGAAACCGGTTTTCAAGAACAGAATTTTTGTAAGTAGGCTCCACACCCAACAAGGGACTTGAACTCACAACCCTGAGATCAAGAGTCCCATGCTCTACTCACTGAGCCAGCCAGGTGCCCCTCAAGAAGGAAACTTGCTTTTCACGAAGATGGTGCCAAAGGCGAAGAAGGAATCCCGTTCCCTCCCACCCCGTCCCCCGGCCATCAAAGCAAAGGCTATGAAGGCCAAGAAAGTCATGCTGAAAGGTGCCACAGTCACAGGCCCAAAAGAAGAAAATGTGCATGTCACCGACCTTCCAATGAATCAAGACACTGCATCTTTGAAGGTAGCCCAAATATCCTTGAAAAGGCGCCCCCAGGAGAAACAAGCTTCACCTCTATGCCATCATCAAGTTCGCCCTGACTACCAAGATAGCCATGAGTAAATAGAAAATAATATGCTTGTATTCCCTGTGGATGTCAAGGCCAAAAAGCACCAGATCAAAACGGGCTGAGGAAGCTCTATGACCTCAAGGTCACCACCTAATCAGGCCTAGTGGAGACAGGAAAGCATAAGTTTAACTGGCTCCTGATGCTTTGGATGTTGCTGACAAAATTGGGATCATCTAAACGAAATCCAGATGGTTAAATCTAAATTCTTCCACTGAAAAAACAAAAGAAGGGTACTTTTGACCCTAAAGTCAGGTAAGTGTAAGGAAGATTTGCTTTTTTTTTTTTTTTTTAAGATTTTATTTAGAGCAAGACCATACACACACATGGGAGAGGAAAGGCAAAGGGAGAGGGAAAGACAAATCTACAGCAAACTCTGCACTGAGCACAGGAGTCAGATCCCATGACGCTGAGATTGTGACTGGTTTGAACCGAAATCAAGAGGCTGATCCTAAACCTACTGAGGATTAGTAGGCGCCCTGTGGATTAGTTTTCTTTACAGCAGAATTAGAGGCCCTGCAAACTGGTTCAACAAATTGAGAAAGCAGCGCGCAATATTTTTCAAGAGCTCAAAGATGTTCATATCCATTTAGCCTAGTATTCATTCTTGCAGAAATAAGGCCTTAGGAAAGAATATGAATAAAGAAAAAGAAATGTGAAAATAAAATTAAAACCTATGCTTTTGGGGTACCTGGGTGGCTTAGTTGATTAAGCAGTTGCCTTTGGCTCAGGTTATGCTCTCAGGGACCTGAGATTGAGCCCTGTATTGGGCACCCTGCTCAGCTAAAAGCACAGGCTCCACCCATATGTTCAAAAGTTAAAATCAAGTGTTTAGTTTTCCCACACTTAATCATGTGCAGAAATCCAAGAAATGTGGGATTGCTGAAAAAATCTCTAATTAGGAATACAAAGACCAAAATTAAAAAAAAAAAAAAAAAAAGACTTGGAAGTAACAGAAATCTCACTAAACAGGAGGAAAAAAAATCCTAAAAATAAAAATATCTTCAGAGACTTGAGAAGACATTAGATACATGAAACAAGTATGTTTTTTGAAAAGCAAAAATTTAGAAGACTTTAAAACACGGTAACAAAAATTAAAGATCAAGAGAAGGATCAGAAGATAAAATAGTGAGATCTCACAACACATAGGAGACAGAGAAAAGAAGGTAAGAGGGCCAGACAAGGAAGTCCAATAACCATGAAATGAAGATTTCAGAGAACAGGAAAAAATGTTGGAGACAAAGTCATCAATGAAAAAATTCAAGGGAATTTCAGAGAACTGAAGAATATATGAGTTGTCATACTGTAAAGGCCCACCAAGTGCCCTGAGACAATTTCAGACTTCTGGGGACAAAGGACAGATTCTAAATTTCAGAGAAAAAAGAAATAGAACAAGTCACAAGCAGAAGATGATGAACTGGAATGACATCACTCTTTTCATCAGAATGCTGTAGCAAGGAGGCAATATTCTAGAGGAAAATAACTGCAAGTTAGAAATTCTATCTAAACTAGCAATCAAACATGAGAACAAAATAAACACACATTTCCACATTTTGCCTCCCACAGATCTTTCTCAGGGGTTAAAGGAAGATGTGCTCCACAGAAATGCCTCTCATTCACCAGAAAAGAAGAAAGGAATACAGGAGACAGATCTTGCATAGGATGACCATGAAAGGACATCCCAGGAAGAAAGCTGTACAGCAGACACAGGGAAACTGGTCCAGATCAGAGTGATGTGATTTGAGAGACAGACATGGAAGACTGTCATCCATGCGCTCCATTATGCCTCTGTTACCATCTTTTGAAACCTCGGGGCAGAAGCCTCTAGGGAAACAGGTCCCATCTGCACCTGTTTTTGGCTTCTGGTAGGCATCTGCTGAAGAGCCAACTCTCCTTTCCATGCTGTGCTGTCCGGGCTGGCTAAAGATCTTCATTTCACCTAAGCACATGTTCTGGCTTTAATCTACTGCTGAGACTTGGATGTGGGTCATGGTTTGCTTCGTGGTGGAAAACACGAAGCAGATTCTTCCCTCTGCCCACAATCCTGCTAAATGGCCAGTATCTGGCTCACACCAAATGCTCTAACTTTGTGAGTCATATATTTCACAAGACTCACTCAGAATTATGCATTCTTATTTCTTCTGAAAGGGCTCTTCTCAACTTTCTCAATAATCTATACAAAACTGAAGCCAGGGACTCTGTTTAGCTTATCTTCTCCTGGGAGCCTTCTTCTATGAATGGTAACAGAACCCTTTCTTTATACAGCTAAACTTGTGCGAGCTATTCACTTTTTCCTAAAATAAAGTAACATATACAGGTGGTAAAACTATGTATATATAAAAACCAGGCAGGGAGATGACTGACATGAATGTCAAGTAAGTGGTTACATCTAGAAAACAGTAAGCAGGGCAGCCCCGGTGGCGCAGTGGTGTAGCGCCGCCTGCAGCCCAGGGCGTGATCCTGGAGACCCGGGATCGAGTCCCACATCGGGCTCCCTGCATGGAGCCTGCTTCTCCCTCTGCCTAGGTCTCTGCCTCTCTTTGTGTGTCTCTCATGAATAAATAAAATCTTTAAAAAATAAATAAATAAATAGATAGATCGATAAAACTGAAACAATCATTAGTTTAAAAATAAAAAGAAAGAAAACAGTAAGCAGTAGGGGACTATAGCCAGGAAGGGCCCACAGTGAGCTCCCAAGGTCTGGAAACGTTTCACACCTGGTATGTTGGTACATGTTTCACTGTCTTTACTGTGGTTCTTTAAACTGTTTATATACATGGAAGACTGTGTGTATAATGTTTCGCAAAGAAAGAATACTAATTGAAAAAAAGGAAATGTAACAAAATTGGAAATAAACTATATTATATGAACAAAGATTGAGAGGAATTCTCAAAACTTAGTGTTGTGTTGTTAGGGTAATGAAATCATAGATTTTTTTTCTTTTATTTTCCAAAACTTTCTGTAAACTGTATAATTCTACTAAATTCATAATATTATTTAAAAAGGAACAAAGTGAACAGTTATTACTTATTCACAACACACAGGCTAGGACCCCGGTTACCTTCTTTGAGGATATAGTCCCAGCACCTAGCACAGTGTCTGGAATATAAGAGGGGCTCAAAAAATATTTGTTCTGGGACGCCTGGGTGGCTCAGTGGTTGAGTGTCTGCTTTGGCTCAGGGTGTGATCCTGGGGTCGCAGGATCAAGTCCCGCATCAGGTTCCTTATGTGGAGCTTGCTTCTCCCTCTGCCTGTGTCTCTGACTCTGTCTCTCATGAATAAAATCTTAATAAAAAAAATTCTGTTCCACCAATGTTATTGTTATAAAAGAAGGTAGATGTGATGGCAGTTTAGTCACCAGATTTTTAAATGTTGCTCAAAAAATACCATTATTTTCAACATTTTGTGAATGCTCATAATGCATGGTTGGTCATTGTTAATGATTTTATATATAAATACTATATACGTATTTATATCTTTAATTAACAAGGAACAAATGTGGAGAAGCTATATTATATATGGTTACCATGCCTAGAGAAAGCTTTACCATCTGGATTATTATCACAGCACATTCTTTTCAAATGGTCTTATGCCTCACAAACCTGTTTTTATGTCTTATAAACCTAAATCTACTAAGGAACAGCAAACACCAAAATAACCAAACCAATCTTTCATGTCATTATTCATTTTAGCTGACTTTACAACTACTAGTCTTTTCTGAACCACTAATATGAAAATACTTCTAGAATAGAAATGATACAAAAAAAAAAAGAATAGAAATGAATAGAAATGATACCCAGTTGAAATATTATGGTTAGATGAAAGAGGAAAGGTTAATGGGTTTTTTTAATAATTCCTAAAATGTCTGTTTCTTAGCAGGCTTTTAATTCAATTCATTTAAAAAAAAATTCAATTCATTTCCTTTTAAACTCCCTTGTAATCACTCTAAGTCTAAGTAAACAAAAAAATATGTTTTGATTTTGAGATGATTCAAAGTAAATGCTAAAGGCAAAATGCTTTTCATTTAAAAGTTACATTTAAAAAAAATAAAAACAAAAGTTAGAGTTTAAGTCACTTTTAATCTACATTTTCACTATCTTCAGTAACAACAAAATCCTTAATTTGCAATATACATCCTGCTGTCAATTCTGAAATTCCATACTAATGAAAAGTAGTGTCAGCAGTAATTCAAAGTACATAATCCCACAGTAGTAATATCTGACATACATAGGTTTTTTTTTTTTTTTTTTTTTTTAAGATTTTATTTATTTATTCATGAGAAACACAGAGAGAGGCAGAGACACAGGCAGGGGGAGAAGCAGGCTCCATGCACCGGGAGCCCGACGTGGGATTCGATCCTGGGTCTCCAGGATCACACCCTGGCCGAAGGCAGGCGCCAAACCGCTGAGCCACCAGGGATCCCCCATACATAGGTTTTGAACCTAATTTCCTTTTCAAATTAACATCATAGATTGATTGCTAAAATAAATTAAGACATGCTAATTAGATAAACTGGAAATGGAAAAGACTGGCCTAAAATTAAAAATTACTGTTAGGGGATCTCTGGGTGGCGCAGAGGTTTGGCGCCTGCCTTTGGCCCAGGGCGCGATCCTGGAGACCCGGGATCGAATCCCACGTCGGGCTCCCGGTGCATGGAGCCTGCTTCTCTCTCACTGTGACTATCATAAATAAATAAAAATTAAAAAAAAAAATTACTGTTAGTATTTCTCAAAGTTTATATATGAACAAAAGGCATCTTATTAAAATGTAAATCTGAGGGGGGGGAATCCCTGGGTGGCTCAGCGGTTTAGTGTCTGCCTTCGGCCCTGAGCGTGATCCTGGAGTCCCGGGATCGAGTCCCACATCGGGCTCCCTGCGTGGAGCCTGCTTCTCCCTCTGCCTGTCTCTGCCTCTCTATGTCTCTCATGAATAAATAAATAAAATAAAAAATTTAAAAATAATAAATAATAAATAAAATCTTAAAAAAAAAAAAACATAGATCTGATCCTCTATATTTGGGGTTAGGGGCTGAGATTCTGTACTTCTAACAAGTTCTCCAGCAATGGTGATGTTACTAGTCTTCAGACAATATTTTGTTTTCCAGTTTTACTAACGTATAATTGACAAATAATATTGTTAAGATATTAAAAAAAATATTGTAAGATATTTAAAGTGTATATTGTGGTGATCTGATATATGCGTACATTGTAAAAGAATTCCCACATCTAGTTAATTCAGACCACACTTTTAAAGTAAGCAAGGCTACAGACCAGGGACTGCAAATTATGGCCTTTGGGGAAAATCTGGCCTCTGTTGTTATAAATAATACTCTGTTGGAACACAGCCATGCCCAGCCCAACATATCATCTATGGCTGCTTTCATACTATAAAGACAAAACTGAATGGTTCCATCAGAAACCTGCATCCACATACCCCAAAAAATCTATTACCTGGCCCTTTACAGAAAATGTTTGCTGACCTCTGTTATATATTAACACCCAACCTGCATTATGCAACATGTGAAGAGTAAAGTAGAAGTATCAAGTTTTTCATGGTTTTCTGGGATTTTATCCTTTCCTTTAGATTCTCCAGTTCAGTATACCAATGAACCTCTTTAATTTGTACTGAAACAAGATTATAGGTGTTTACTTGTCATGTGACTTCCTGCTACGCAAGATAATTGTCACATTTTTTTTAATGAAATAAGAAATGTTAAGAGACTAAGAAACTAGGGGCACCTGGTTGGCTCAGTCCGTGGATCTTGGGGCTATAAATTCGAGCCCCCAAAGCAGGGTAGACAGATTACTTGAAAAATAAAATCCTAAAAAAAGAGAGAGACTAAGAAACCAATTCATAAAGAATAAAAAGCCCTGACAACAATTACAGGTAGTCCTGACCTAGTGATCTCCAAAGCTAGTTTATCTCATTTACTTACTCTTGTTAAATCCATGCCCAGCTTAAGCTGTGACAAGAGATGTAGGATAACACTACGTTGCTCTTCCACAGCTCCCAGGTCATCTTCCTTATTGTCACACATATCCTCTACCTCATCATCTGCATTTATTTCTTCAGGTTCCTTGAAGTAAAACAAAGCAAAAACCTAGTGTTAGAAGTGCTTATTAATATCCATTAAGAATAAAAGTCTCGGGGTGCCTGGGTGGCTCAGCGGTTGAGCGTCTGCCTTTGGCCTGGGGCATGATCCTGTGGTCCCGGGATGGAGTCCCACATCAGGCTCCCTATGGAGGCTGCTTCTCCCTCTACCTGTGTTTCTGCTTCTCTCTGTGTGTCTCTCATGAATAAATAAATAAAATCTTAAAAAAAAAAAATAGAATAAAAGTCTCTTTTCTGTCACTGTTTCTTTGTGCAAGAAGACTCTTGTGTTTTCTTTCTTTTCAATATAGGAATCAGATTAAAAAGCAAGCTTTGCAAACAACAGACAGGAATGCTAATTACAGGACAGACTTCACAGTTACCTTAAAAAAAGAAAAGTATAAACAACATACTTGAAGACATTTATTTTTTTATTATTATTATTTTTTAAAAATATGAATATACCTCTGAAAAGGTACCATTATATTTGGAGTCAGAACCTAGGACACAGATTAGTAATGCAAATATAACCTTAACATTAGTATATGATACCAAGTTTACTTTGTAGTTTGGAACTTCCTCTAATGAAAATAATATTAAATAAATATAACAATGTGGTAGAAAAATTATTTAAAAGATTACAGTTTTTGTTTTTACAAAAGTGGTCATTATTTATTGTAATAGAAAAAAAGGAATGCTATTAATTATTTACTGATTCTAAACCTTGGTGTGAATGTAAGAAGTTGGAAGCTCTCCTTTTTCTTTTTAAAAGATTTTAGTTTATTTTAGAACGCACATAAGTGTGTATGTACACAAGCAAGGCGGGGGGGTGGGGTGGGAGGGGGGCAGAGAGGGAGAAGCAGACTCCCCACTGAGCAGGATGTTCAATGCAAGGCTTGATCCCAAGACCCCAGGATCATGACCTGAGCTGAAGGCAGACATCCAAACAAATGAGCCACCCAGGTGCCTCTTCTTTCTTTTTGAAATGTCTCTTTTTAGACGTCATCACCTTTCTTAAAGAAAAGCTTAAGATAAAAGCATTACCAAAATTCAAATGAATGTGCTTGAATATATAATATCCCTACAAACCCAGAATGGTTAGCAGACAGTGGCAAGAACTCTTGAGTTTCTAGGAATTCATATTTGGAGACTGCAAGGCAAAGGGAAAACACCAGTATTTCACCAAACTCATATTAATTCCACCTCTGTCCTTCTGATTTCTGACATGGCACAAAGGAACTGTGTGGGCTTCATTGTAGCCTTATTAAGATTTACTTTTCCATCACTTGGCAGCAAAATCTCCACTACTATATGTCTGTCTCCAGCTTGCATTAACACTCATATTTCAAGTAGGCAGGTATGAAATTTTTAGAAAATTCAGGTCTATTCTGATATACTTGAGTAGAGTCTAGTGTCTTTTGTAATTAAAAATAGTACCTATGTGCTTATTTCTTTCGACTTACACTAGGTGATATTTCTGGTCTATTCACTACTTCAAAAGATTTGGAAATAAATCACAATGTTCTCCTCTGCATCTCAGTGTCCTACCTTTAACTTAATGCCTCTCTAACCCCCAATATGCTTTGTATTCTCATTGAGAAGAGTGAAGATGTTAGAGTATATGACTTACAGTTTGCGATTTTCACTTGGAAATTATATCTCTAGTCTTAATCTCGCTCCAAAGCTCTGGTTTCATTATTTCTAATTGTAAACGTAATATACGTTTACAATTATATATCCTCCTCTCACATAAAATTCAACATGGTCAGGGGTGCCTGGCTGACTCAGTTGGTACAGCAGGAGACTCTTAATCTTGAGGTTGTGAGTTCGAGTCCCACAGCGGGTGAAGAGATTACTTAAAAATACAATCTTTAAAAATTCAACAAGTTCATAAACCATACCAAACCTTTCCTCTGAAAAGACTCTTTTGGGACACTCAGGTGGTTCAGCGGTTGAGCATCTGCCTTTGGCTCAGGGTGCTGCACGGAGCCTGCTTCTCTCTCTGGGTCTCTGCCCCTCTCTCTCTCATGAATAAATAAAATCTTAAAAAAAAAAGACTCTGTCTTCCTAATTTTCCTAACTTTGTGAATAGCACCCCAATTCTACCTATAGTTGTTTAAGCTCACAAACGTGGGAGTTATCTTTCATCTAACCCAACAGGTATTCAATCACAAGTCCAACTGATTTTCATTTGAAATGCGTATTACCTATTCATTTGTCTTCATTTCTACCTCCACAGCCTTCTATCAACACTTTAATTCTAGGTCGTATCATATATATCAATCTTAAACATATCCCATGCTCATGATTTTATCATCTATTACATTAATACTAAATTCTTCTGTATGATTTTTATGTTCTTTCGAGACACAGTTTACACTATATTTTATGGAGCACTGGCTCCAGGGATTATCAATCCCCAGAGAATGCAGCACAAATGGTTATCTGGATTTGTAAAATCTAACCATCCTGTGATCACTTTCCATAAACCAGGTGCTCTGCTAAATTCATTTTATGTTCATAACAATCTTTATAAGATATTACTATCTCCACTTTACAAATGAGAAAATTGAAGCTAAGTGGTTAATTATTGGTCCACATGTCAGTAAATGACAGGATCTGGGTTTAAAATAATCAAGCAATGGGGGATCCCTGGGTGGCGCAGCGGTTTGGCGCCTGCCTTTGGCCCAGGGCGCGATCCTGGAGACCTGGGATCGAATCCCATGTCGGGCTCCCGGTGCATGGAGCCAGCTTCTCCCTCTGCCTCTCTCTCTCTCTCTGTGTGTGTGACTATCATAAATGAATAAAAAAATTTTTTAAATTTTTTAAAAAAAAATTTTTTTTTAAATAATCAAGCAATGGGATGCCTGGGTGGCTCAGTGGTTGAGCACCTGTCTTTGGCCTAGGGCGTGATCCTGGGTGCGGGGATCAAGTCCCACATCGGGCTCTCTGCATGGAGCCTGCTTCTCCTTCTGCCTGTGTCTCTGCCTCTCTCTGTGTGTCTTTCATGAATAAATAAATAAAATCTTAAAAAAAAACAAACCATCAAGCAAGCTTTCACCACAATAAGCATATATGCTTTAGTATCCCTGCTCTGGTATTCATCCATCCTGAGAGTATCCTACTACTCCTCTTTTCTCTTTAAATCCTGTCTTCTTTCAAAGCCTGATTCCAATTCCATTTCCTCTCCAAAGCATTCCTTATCCACTCTACTGAATACACCTCTCTTTCTTTCTCAGAATGCCCATATCCTAACACCCTAAGCCATAGCAATTAAGATGGAAAGCAAAATGCTGCTTCATGTTTATCCTCTCATTGTTTTGGTCTATATGTTATTGTGACTCCAAGCAGATTATAAGTCTCTTCAGTGAAAGAACTATGTCTTTGATTTTTTACGTCTCCTCTAATACCTAACATTGGACTTGTCTGTCATACACTAAATAGCTTAATAAATACTAGCTACTTGACTAGAAATGAGCTGGTCAAAAAGTTACAGGAGGGAAAAAAAAGCATTTCCTACTGTTTTTTTCTTCTCTCCCATCTACACTGCTGCCATTGCCTGCCTCATTAAACCAAGGTTTTGGCCAATTTTGGAAGTCTCTGTATCGTGCATCGTGTATTTTTCTTTTCTTTTCTTTCTTTCTTTTCTTTTCTTTTCTTTTCTTTTCTTTTCTTTCTTTCTTTCTTTCTTTCTTTCTTTCTTTCTTTCTTTTCTTTTCTTTCTTCTCTCTCTCTCTCTCTCTCTCTTTCTAAGATTTCTTTATTTATATGGGGGGGAGGGGCAGAGGAAGAGAGAGAATCTCAAGCCAACTCCCTGCAGAGCACAGAGCCAGAGCACAGATCCAGGCTTGCTCCCAGGACCCTGAGATCATGACCTGAGATGAAATCAAGAGTTGGGATGTTTAACCGAATAAGCCACCCAGGTGGCCCCATGTACTTCTTTGAAGAAGTAATTTGCAAATATATAAATAATCATAAGCTGTGTGTTATTCTTGACTCAGTAATTCTACTTGGGACTATAACCTCAAGATATAACCCAAATAAAGAGGAAAAAAAAATAGACAAGATGATACAGTGTTATTTATAATAACAAAAAATAACAAAGAGCCTAGATATTTAATAGCTTATTTCAACCTGTAAAATTTTAATTATATAGGCCAGAAAAAATACTTATGAGAAGTTTCAAATAAAAAGAGCTTAAAATAAAACTACGTAATTATGATAACCATAAAGATAACACAATAGGCAAAAAACCAATATGATTTTTTTACAGTGGTGGAACTATGACTAGAATAAAAAATGCTTTAGCATCTGAGAAATGTGGAATAAATAATACTTATAAAAACATAAAACCCTGAGACTATGCTATTTTAAGTAGAGTAACTTAAACTGGTTTGGTAAAGTGCTTACAACAAAAAAGACTTAATAGTAAATTTTTAAACTTGCAAATTTAATAGTAAACATCAAATAAAGTAATGTTACATTAAGATTTAAGATAAATATATTTCTTATCCTGCAAATAATTACAAATCTTATATTGCAAATCTTATTAGATACGTTATTCTCTAGAAAAATAAAAATATGCAAATTGCAACTTTTCAATACAGTTTTATCAAGCAAAAGTGAGCCCAAACTACAAAAGGCACATAATTTAACCTGAAAAACACAAAACATGCAAGTATTATACAACAGACCTCTTCTAAAGCCACTGCTACTTAAATTAGAAAAACAATATCTAGAGTCTGCAAGAATGTTGCTCTGGTGTTAGAATGACTTGCATGCCCTGACAATGAAAAGAGAACTGAACCTCCTTAGTGATTCCTAATTTTTACATCAAAACTGTATTTTCACATTACCTTACCCTTGCTAATGGTCCAGATTCTTCAACACACTGCTCTTCTGGGACCGCCACTGGTTTACTTTGCTCAGTTGCAAAAGGCTGATCAGCTCCATTTTTATAGTGGTTTGATAAAGGTATCTTTGGTTCTAACCACTCGATTGTCGTTCCTGATGAAGTAAGAGAAAACTTTCGCTGAAACTTGCTCATAATCTGGAAAGTTCAGCAGATGTGGATTTTATTAAACAATTTTGTTTTGAGCCCACAAGACTAAAAGCAATTCAACCTGTTAAGAGACTCTGCAAAACAGCCACTTGTATCTCATTAGCATGAGCATCATGATTGGGTATGTTACAACAGAGCAAATTGCGACTTGAAATCAGATACCTTTTAAAAGAATCAACCCTAAATGGAAATGACCTTCTTCTTGGGAAATCTGTAAATGATAATGTATTCCCACCCTAATAGTTGATTTGCTACCTTTTCTGTAAAAACACGGTCCTTCTTCCTAATGATCAAAAAGTATGCAATTAGGCTTTAGGGAGCCACACAATTACAGGAGGAGCCTGGGATTTTGAAACAGTAAAAATTTCTTCATTTTTGGAATTGAACCTTATTTTCAGTAGCAATTTTCTAACCATTCAAAATAGCCATTTTGGCCTAATATAAGTACTTTACATTAGGAATACATGTCCATTCTTGTTTTTTAATCATGTAAAGAGGTGCAGATACTTTTAAACTGAAAGGCTTTTTTCTACTGAATAAATTATAGGTGACCTAGTGAAAGACAGTGGTCACATTTAGAGACCTGTCATCTTCTCAGTTAATGACTCAAATGTCTCTTATTACCCTCAACTAGTTTAACAAAGTGGATTCTATGCCTAATCAATAATGGAAAATGTTCCATTTGATTTCAGAGGCTGATCTAGGTTTCACAGAAGCCTGGTTATTAGAGTGCTACAATAAGGGATGCTCAGACTACTACAGCAGAAATTACAAAGAGTAGGTCATTCACTCAATCTATAATGAAATGCCAGACTTCAGTATAGTGATAAATTACTAAGTACCCACCAGACTACCAGAGCATCCTGCCTCGCCACTTCAGGCCAACTTCTCAGGGAATGCCCTGAGTAAGTTCAAGAGGCCAGTTTCAAAATTCCATAGAAATGAAAACATTTTGTTCCTACCTTAAAATGTTCATTCTTAATATCAAAATCTAGATGTCTTTACTTCTATTTTTTAAAAAGATTTTATTTATTTACTTGAGAGAGGAAGAGAGCAGAGAGAGTAGTTGTGGAGTGGGAGCCGGACTCGGGGCTCCGGGGACCATGGGATCACGTCCTGAGCTGAAGACAGATGCTTAACCAGGTGCCCCCAGATCTCTTTATTTCTAAAAGTAAAATACTCTTTATCAAACCAATCATCTGGTCTCATGATCCCTCTAAATCAATGATCCTTTGGATAACATACATTAAGAGACCTCATAGGACTAAAAACTAATTTAAATTTAGATTTCATTTCTTGTGTCACTTCAAAATTTGAGTGAAAGGTAATTCAGTTTCCTTTTCTAGTTATATTTTTATTCTCAAATGACTGAAAAATACATTTCTACAGACCTAATTTGGAAAATGACTATTTATAGTAAGAAATACCAATACTAGCTAATCAATTCCACCAAATACCCATAAATCTATGCCCTAAAACATAGTAATGAGGAAAAACAGCTTTTACTTTAAACACGTCTGTAGTTTATAGTCTGTACCATTTTTTAATTTGAAAAAATACAAATTTATACATGCTTGTATATGCTTCACTAAGCATGCAGCCAATCATTTAAAAATACAATCATTTAAAGATACAACTGTGTATTCTAACTCCACAAATGAAATTTTAAGAATTAGAAGAATTATATATATTTAATTAACCAAGTATTAAGTATGTAGTATTTAACACTGCGCTACTTGATGTGCTTTGTAAAAATTAAGTAGCATTAACTAAAATCAAACTTTCATTTACCTGACAACATTATTATTACAAACACCAGAATTAACCCAAATCTCAAAGTTCAAGGTAACTCATCCAATGTTCAACAGGAGAACAGTCAAGTAAACCAAAGACCTATCCCTTCAACGGAATATAATGTAGCCAATAAAAACTGTGTTTACCAAAAGCATAACAGAAGTTGGAAAATATTCTTGATATTACATGAAAAGTATAAGATAAAAACATATTTTCTAATAATAAATGGGGTTAAAACAAAAACTAGGAAGGAAAGAAAATCTGGTGGGGTATGTACTAATATTAACAGTGGCAGTTTCTGGTTAGTAGGATAATGCATGATTTCTTTTTTTGTTCAACTGTATAATAGGTCCTCAGTTTTTTATAATAGCATATGTTGCTTTATTTTTTTTTTACGCAGGATTTGAACTCACAACCCTGAGATCAAGACCTGAGCTGAGATCAAGATTTGGATGCTTATCAGACTGAGTCACCCAGGCATTTCAAGTGTGTGCTGCTTTATAATGGGAGAAAATTTATATACTACCTACAATTCCTCCAAGGCCCTGGTCCACGTTCACAACTCACAACTTATGCCAGTCTATCTCTTCCAAGCACACTCTCCTCTCTCTCCACTGGCTTTTGGAGCTTTTCTAGGCCTTTTTCCAGACTTTTTTTGTCAGAAGTATTGATCCATTCATATATTCTCCCAAAGTATTTTGTTCCCATTGTAAACAGTACTTTCCATATTACAGTTAAGTTTATATGTTCATTCCCAAGTGGACCATGAGTTCCTTACGGGAAACATGCATGGCTTACTAGCCATTAAACATAGTTAGCTTGAAATATTGATTTAGGTAGGCATACATGAGGACAGAAGCCATATTATATCCACATCAAGACTGGACTATGGTAGGGGGTGTGTAGGTGACTCACACTCTTAGTTTCAGCTCAGGTCATGATTTCAGGGTCATGAGATCAAGCCCTATGCTGCGCTCCCCACTCAGCACACACTCTGCTTGGGATTTTTTCCTCATCCTTTTCCCTCCCCTTCTGCTTTTCCTCCAGCTTGCATATACATGTTCTCTCTGTCTCTCTCTCTCTAATAAACAAAATCTTAAAAAAAAAAAAATAGATCGGACTATGGCAAACTTCTTCCTGGGCAGACACTCAGTATCTTTCTAAATTAACTTTCTTCACAAGCGGGGTTAGTTGAGTAAGAGGACAATGAATTGGTATGAACTAGTAAGTTACTACTGTTAAAACAAAGCGATGGGAATGGGAGAATCGAGATGTTAGAGGGTGCAAAGTTACAACTAGAAGATGAATAAATTCTGGGAATCTAATGCACATCATAGTGATTACAGTCAACAATACTGTGTTAAGTACTTCAAAGCTGCTAAAAGACTAGATCCTCAATGTTCTCACCACAAAAAAAGTGATAATTATGTGATCATCATATTGGTGGTAATCATATTGCAACATGTGTATGTATCAAATCAATATGCTATACATCTTAAACTTAGAGAGTTGTAGGTCAATTATATCTCAAAATGAAAAATGTGATGAGTTTACTTATCTCATTAAATAGAAAAACTCATTTTTTGTCCTCCCATACAATGGCACTATTTTCCTTGATGGATTAATTTCAACAAGTCAGTGCTCTCAAATACTGTATGTACACCGTATTTTTCAAACTGAAAAGTGACTGATCGACTTTAGTATCTCTAGCTTAAAGTGCATATAGTGAACAGTGGACTAAACCATAAGAACTGGTTCCAATATTTCTACTAAGGTCGACTGGATGAATAACAATGCCACCAATTTTAGCAGAAATGTAGGAGATGTAGGTTTTGAGCTGAGTTTTCAACATGTGAAGTTGAGGTCCCCAAAGGGATATTCAATTATATTAAACATTGGGCCTAAAATCATTTTAGATTCAAAAAAGGACAAAATAAGAGTTTAACATTTATGTAATTAAAAATCAAGAAGCTCACTGGTTTTCTTTTATATTATTATTATTATTATTATTAAGATTTTTTAGGAGTTAGAATTACAACAGACACAACCTTTCCATGCTTTGGCCCTTAATATTAAGTCCTGCTTTTAATCTGCAACTTACCGGAAGACAATGAGCCCTTCTGATGTGATGCATGCTGCAACTGGAGAATATGAAAGCAGTCGTTTAAGCAGTTCATAGTTGCCATGGAAGTAGCTTTGAGCATTAAGAGATCCTGGTCCAAGGAACTAAGATGGCCAGAAGCAGGAAGGCATTCAATTCGCCTAATTAAGTCTCTCTGTTGTCCTTCAGCATGAGACATCATCTAAGGAAAACAACAGTTCCATGTATCCCACTCATGATTTCTGTGTATCATGCATACATAGTTTTCATTCTCATTACCCTATTAGCTTCTGAACCATTTTTAGGATATATTAGGCTTAGAAATCTATTTTATGTTTGGCTATTCTCAATTAATGAGCACTATTTAGTAGTGCTTATCAATTGTGCAAAAGATGGTGTCTTTGGCAGCTGCACTTTTTCTTTGGAAGCAACAAAGCTCAAAAGCCTTGACAAATCTTTTAACAGTATACATTTGTACAAGTCATTAAAGAACATCCAAGATCATCTTCAACAGCAACATTAAATATTTCATTACAAAGTAAAATTAGTCCCCAGTATGGGCTCTTAACCTCTTTCTTCTCAGCACCTCTGGTCAGGCTCAATTTGAACCTACACTGAGAACATGATGGTTCTCCTGCTTCCTTTTCTCTAATCTAACTTTCTGGTCCCATTAGTCTGATTTTGTAGCAAGTACTGGATATAAGCTTTTCAGGTTAAAAGAGTTTAATACATCCTGCTTTGATCAAGAGTTCTGTTCACTTTTCCTAAGAGAGCCAACAGAATAACAATGCTTGATAAGCAACCCAAAATTTTAAAATGAAACCTGAATTTATTGTGCTTAATTACTTTATTGAATTTATTATGCTTAAATACTCAATTGTGAGCAGAACAGTCTCAGACTGCCTATCTTTTAAGCCACTATTTCAATTCACATAGAAACTATAATGAAGAGACTTTTAGCTTTCCGAGGCACTGTTCCAATTTTTTTTTAATTTTTATTTATTTATGATAGTCAGAGAGAGAGAGAGAGAGAGAGAGAGAGAGAGGCAGAGACATAGGCAGAGGGAGAAGCAGGCTCCATGCACTGGGAGCCTGACGTGGGATTTGATCCCGGGTCTCCAGGATCGCGCCATGGGCCAAAGGCAGGCGCTAAACTGCTGCACCACCCAGGGATCCCCAGGCAATTTTTAATACGATTCATCAAAGGGCTAGTGAAAGAAAGATGCAATTATCCTACCCAACAAATCAAGTGTGTCATACATTAAAGAGCCCCTGAATACAGGTCATAGCAATGGATCGAACATTCACCCTTACCAGAGAAAAGGTTTTTAAATGAAAAGTGTGGATATGAAGATAACTATATGTACATATTTATACATGCATATATATGTGTGCTTTGTGTATATAAAATGTTTTGTATATAAATGTTAGGACTAACTTTCAGTAATCCAAACTTACGAATAGTAAAACCACTCTCGCCAACAGTTAGACAGTATTTAGCAGAGTTAAATATACAGGGTTAAATAATTATAATCTACAATTGAACAATTATACTCTTAGGTATATAACCAACAGATATGTATATATGTGTTTAGCCCCATCTGCCAACCTCTAGGGAGGAGAAAGGGGCTGGAGGATGAATTAATCACCAATAGCTGATGATTCAGTCAATTGTGCCTACCTCATGAAGCCTCCATTAAAAAAAAAAAAAAAAAAAAAAAGAGAAAGTTCAGAAGCTTCTGGTTGGTGAACATTTGGAGGTACTGGGAGGGTAGTAGACTAGAAAGCACATGGAAGCTCCATGCCTTTCCCCCTTATCTGGCCCTATGCATCTCCTCTTACATTGGCCTGTTCCTGAGTTAATTTATACCAGGTTGGTCAAAGGCACAGGTGACAACCTGAACTTGCAGCTGGTGTCTAAAAGGGGGGCAGTCTTGTGGGATCCAACACTATTTTATGTAGATAGTGCCAAATTGAATTAAATTGTAGGATGCACAGCTGTTGTCCACAGAGAATTAGAGAATTGCTTTGCGGTGGGAAAACTCCATACATTTGATGACCAGAATAAGAATACAGAAGCGTACAGTGTTATAGCAAAGCAGAGGAGAAACACAGGAGTGTTTTGCATTATAGAATGACTGTTAGAAACTAAAGATATTCAAACTTGGCATTTCCTAAAAATTAAATAAAACAAACCTATCACTTCAAAACAAACAAAAAAAGACAACAGTATTTATTGCCAATTATAAAATCTGAGCTTTATTTTTTTTTATTTTATTTTTATTTATTTATGATAGTCAGAGAGAGAGAGAGAGAGAGAGAGAGAGAGAAGCAGAGACATAGGTAGAGGGAGAAGCAGGCTCCATGCACCGGGAGCCCGACGTGGGATTCGATCCCGGGTAACCTGAGCTTTAAAATAAAAAATAAGGGATCCCCGGGTGGCTCAGTGGTTTAGCGCCTGCCTTTGGCCCAGGGCGTGATCCTGGAGTCCCATAGCTGGACAACTTCCCAATACTGAAAGCCTTCTCTAAAGAGATTGGTGAAGACGTTAATGAATGGGAACTTATTGATACAGTATGATAAAACAGATCAATATCTCCAAGACCTGCATAACTCTGTGAAATGATATTTTCCAAATGACTAATGTGTAGAGTCATAAAATGATGCATAGATTAAAGATACTTTCTAATTGTAAGACAAATCAATAGATTTCCATGCAACAGAATATGAAAAGTTCATGAAAAAAAAATTCATGGATTATATATTAGATTCCACACTGCATCTAATTTCTAATTTCAGAAAATGCTACTATTAAGTTTTCATGCAGTTCTCTGAGGGCCCTAGAAGACACAAATAAGATTTCAAATTCTTTTGTGACAGAACCAAGCAAGTTAGACAATTTTGTGCATTTTAATTTGACTTTAATTCATACTCACTTCTCTGACTTCCACAAGATGGTCTGGAGGTAAGTGAGCTCTTTTGTTCACTGATTGTAGTTTGGAATGTCCAACATTAAAAAAAGAAATGGCATTTTGACTTGGTCTCCTCTGGGATATAGGAGAATTACCACTAGATGCAAGTGAGAAGCTTCGTGATTTCAGAGGAGGATTATTCTATTAGACAAAGAAAATAATTTGTTTTCAAAAAATTTAGGCTAAGCCTCACATATTACATATATACTTTAGGTCTACACCATGAACAGTTTTAAAAATTAAATTCACCTCAGAACTGACTACAAGAACATTCCTGAAAAAAATGCTAAAATTTAAAACACTCAAAGTTTAAACATTTGACACATCCAACAGTAAAGTTGTAATTTATTTAGAAAATTGATTATGGGTTTGTGCTGTTGAGAATATTTTCTCACATTTTACAAATATTAGAATAAGACATTTCTAATTTCAGGTTTTTAAACACCATAATTGAAGCAAAAATATGCAGTATAATACATTTTCTAATGTAACATGCAAGTATCTTTGGAACAACTAGTACCCTTTGATCACTGCCAATGACTACAATCCTGCAGTAGGAGTAAAACTTTTGTTATGAATTTCCTGAAGACTGGGCAGTAGGCCTAAATCACAAACAACTTTTTAAAATTTACTTATGGAGAAAAAAAAAACAGGAAAAAACATCATTTTTTAAAGTCAAGCTATCACAGAGGTATGGAACTCTTGAACTATACCTCTTGGATGGTTTTTAGATATCTCTAACTCAGATTTCAAGTACTCAGACCATCCTTTCCACCTTAAAAAAGAAAAAACATTCCAAAAAAGATATACAAGTGATCAGTAAGCATAGAGAAAGATGTCCAACATTATTAGTCATTAGGGAAATGAAATCAAAACAACAGTGAGATTCCATTTTACATACACAGGATGCCTATTACAGTTAAAAAAAAGTGGCGGGGCAGTAACAAGTACTGGTGAGGATGTGGGAAAACTGAACCCTCATACATTGCAAATAGGAATGTGAAACAGGACAGCTACTCTGGAAGACAGTTTGGTGGCTCCTCAAAAAGTTAAACAGAGAACCACCATATATGGCTCAGTAGTTCCACTCCTAAATACACACCTCAGTGAAATCATGTGTTCACACAAAAACCTAGACATAAATGTTATTCATAATAGCCACAAAATGGAAACAACTCAAATGTCTGACTGATAAATGAATAAACATGTGGTGTATTCATACAATATATTATTTAGCCATAAGAAAGAATAAAATGATCCATGCAATGACATGAATGAACCCTGAAAATACTATGTGTACATAAAAGACTAAAGAACAAGTAAAATTGGACATATAATAAAATTTGCTTCTAACTCTGAAAAACATCATGTGGAGTCTAAGAAGCCAGAAGTAAAACCTCATTTTGTATGATTCTATTTATATAAAAGGCTGAGAGTGGACCAACCCATAGAAATAGAAAATGGATTGGTGTTTGCCAGAGGCTTGGAAATAGTAAGTGACTGCACATAGATACGGGTTTTCTGGAGGGTGATGAAAATGTTCTGGAACTAGACAGTTGCAATGGTTGCACAATCTTGTAAATATATTAAAACGAATGTAAATAAATAAATAAATAAATAAATAAATAAATAAATAAATAAATAGAATGGAACCACACACCTTAATAGGGTAAATTTTATGGTATGTGAATAGTCTTGCAATTTAAAAATATAAAAAGATAATAAGTAGTCTTTCCCTCATTTTTATGCATTAATATCATATAGGAATCCACATACCTTTCCGATAGCTTCAGTGTGATGTTGTGTACATATCTGAAGTCTGCTAACCCAATGTTGTCGCTCTTTAGCATCTGTGGCTGATAAAAAGAACCTAAAAGTTATTCACTTTTATATTTATTTTTGAAATACAATTGTATACAGCATGAAGAACAGATAATTGAAAACCAGAGATTGTTCCTACTCTCCCTAGAGCAAATGTCCCCCCTGGAGGGAGGGAGGGAGGAAAAAGGCCCAAACACCAACTTTGTTAGGTAACACAGTAGCTGGATATGGATGGATATTTCAGAAGGAGGATAAATTATATGCAGCTAGACAGGGATATGAGACTTAACATGTCCTAAGTTTCTCATAAAAATATGTTGTTACTTAAATCATCTTTATTAAGCATTTGATGTGTACTCAATATTTTCAGATCTCTTACAACATGCTCAGTTAGGATTATCATTATACTTTATATGCATTAATTAAATGAAAAACACAAGTTAAATTTACCTGAACAAAAGTTATATTTTAAAAATGAATATGCAGATTTTAATAAATCCCAACGATGTGAATTAGTCACTAGAAACCTCAAAAGAGGGCATGCAAAACAAATCAAGAAAAGAGGTAAAATACAAATCTGTGGCAGACACAAAAAATAAAATTTAAAGCTATGTTCTTAGATTTTTCAGTAATCAGGTTTGTCTACACAAATATTTTGCAGGGGCCAAATGTAAATACACTTGTTTATTGTGCCACTTGAGAAAATTTATTTATTAAAACAGATTTCATAAACTCATAAGCAATTCTACGATTTAGAATCTTACCTACATCATCAATGACAGTATGTTACCAAAACTCAAATGAAAGCAGAAAAGTACATCAACTACTCAAGGGAAGAAGAAAATCACACTATTAATTCTCATATCTTGATCATACCTCTAAGTTTATACTGTTCCCCACTGGCAGCATTTACAGTGAAGGTGTGGGAGTCCTCATCACTAGGTGATATTACAGCTCCTGCAAGCTGCAAAGTACCTCTGGGTTTTTGATTTCTAGATTGTTCATTCACAAAGTACTCCAATAACCCAGCTTCATTGTTTAAAACAAAAAACCTGTAATGATTCAAAAAAGAAAGTCATAATTTTTAAACATTCCCCCTTGTCAAACTAAATTTCAATCATCATCACACTTTGGAGTTTTTGCTACTAAAAAACTGAATTCCAGATGTGCCTGGGTGGCTCAGTTGGTTAAGTGCATGACTCTTGATTTTGGCGCAGGTCATAATCTCAGAGTGGTGAGATCCTCTCTCTTTCCCTTTGCCCCTCCCCTTAAAAAAAAAGAACCAAATAAATAAAATTCAAAAGGCATTCAAGAATTGGAAACACGAAGGCCAAATTTCCTTGCAATAAAGCTTATTGAAAAATTGAACGAATTTAATAATGACATAAAACCTTCAATGAGGCAGGCACTTAATACAGAAGAGGCATACCAGATAATGCAAAAAGGAAACAAAGAGTATCCTTTCAGAGGAAGATTTCTCTCCAGAATTCACTAACAGGAAAGGTAAATTACTCAAACACAAACTGTAGTGAGAATTTTTATTTAAAATTCATTGGAGAGATCCCTGGGTGGCGCAGCTGTTTGGCGCCTGCCTTTGGCCCAGGGCGCAATCCTGGAGACCCAGGATCGAATCCCACATCGGGCTCCCGGTGCATGGAGCCTGCTTCTCCTTCTGCCTGTGTCTCTGCCTCTCTCTCTCTCTCTGATGACTATCATAAATAAATTAAATAAATAAAAATTAAAAAAAATTAAAATAAAATAAAATAAAATAAAATAAAATAAATAAAATAAAATTCATTGGAAACAGGGACACCCGGGTGGCTCAGCGGTTGAGTGTCTGCCTTTGGCCCAGGGCATGATCCTGGAGTCCAGGATCAAGTCCCACATCAGGCTCCCTGCACACAGCCTGCTTCTCCCTCTGCCTGGGTCTCTGCCTCTCTCCCCGTGACTCTCATGAATAAATAAATAAAATCTTAAAAAAAAAATTCACTGGAAACAAATCAAAACATGAGCTCTGAGGAGAACTAGATGCTGGGTTAAGAATCAGTGAAATACACAATGAGAATAATGTCAGGGTAGAAAGATTTTGTGCATGTATCATTAAATAGGTCACAACTAAAGATTACTTTTCCTGTTTAAAAATGTAAAAGCTGCAACTGGAGATGGAGAAACATAAGGAACTTGAAACTAAATGATGAAATACTGATACGCTTTGGAAAAGAATTTGATGTTATGATTTGGTTCCAGATTAACTATTTTATTAAGATTCCAAGTGAAGTAGTTTAATAGTTCTTTTAAAAAACTCTAAAACGTTTAAGTTAAAAAAATTAATGTTTGGGTTAGGAGTAGTTTGGCGTTCTATATATTACTGAGTTCTAGAACACTAGACCATTTGATCCAGTTCACAGTCCTAGAAGATATGGTCTTAAGCAACAGGCAACCATATCCTATCAAACTGGGAGAAAATGAAATCAGCCTTCTCTTCAAGGAAAGAAAAACTGCTAAGAAGCAAGCAAAAGTTGAAAGTGATTGCCTGAGAAGGCAGATGGGAAAGCAAAGAACTATAGTTTTTCTTGTTCATCTTATAGTATGCTTCTGACTTTTAAGATTATGTTCCCATATTTAGATTAAAAAAAAATCAGCATTTTGGAGAGCTTTTAAACTTCCATTTCATTCATTACTAGAAGAATCATACACTTTTTCACGTGTTTATTGACCATCCATAATTCTATTTAGTGAACAGCTCATCACATTTGGCACATTTTTAATTAATAGGCTTATCTTTATTTCCAAATTATTTGAAGAGATTATTTGAATTAACACAAGATAGTCACCGACATCATCGTCAATTTCTAAAACATAAGCATAAAGCACAAAATACATATATGAATCTGCTATGGTCCAAATGTGTCCCCTGCAAATTCGTATGTTGAAATCCTAACCCCTAAGGGAACAGAGCCTTTGGGAGGTGATCAGGTCATGAGGGCAGAACCCTAAGGAGTGATGTTAGTGCCCTTCTCAGAGAGACCCAAGACCTCTTCCTTGACCCTTGTTCTGCCATGTGAGAATGCAATAAGAAGTCTATGATAGGAAGAGGGCCCTGACCCAACAATGCCAGCCCCATGATCTTAAACTTCCAAGCTCCAGAACTATGAGAAAGGTTTATAAGCCACTTAAGTCTGTAGTATTTTGTTATAGCAGCCCTAAAGGACTAAGAAATGAATCTACTATAAAAAAAATTCATCTAATAAACAGAAAAATAAACAGAAGGGGTGGGTTAGTAAGACAGCTATCTCATCAGTATACTGAAAACCATTGAGTTGTACACTTCAAGTGGGCAAACTGTATGAAATGTGCAGTATATTTCAGTAAAACTGTTAACAAAAAGAACAAACAAAAATAGAAGGAAAGTAAGAAAGAAATCTCTTTCCACTGTTCTAAATTGTAAGTACATTACAAAAAGGCAAAGGAAAATGACTGGTTTCTTCTTGTAAAAGTAATCAAAGAAAATTTAGAGTACAATATGTTTGGAAACCTCAAGTTTGCTGTGAACACATATTTCTTCTTTTTTTTTAATTTGTTTTTTTGGGGGGTTTTTTTTGGTTTTTTTTTGGTGTGTGTGAACACGTTCTTATCCCAAAAGCATTACCATAAATTTACAATAGGAGAGGCATTCACCTAGATATACAGAAAATAACGGCGAGGAGTGACTGGTGAAATCAGAAATAGTAACTGAACAGCATAGTGTTAAGTTGATATCATTAAAAATACTGTATTACATATTTGAAAGTTCCTAAGAGAAATCTTAAAAGTTCTCATAAGAAAAATTTTTTGTAACTATGTATGATGACAGATGCTAAACTTATTGTGGTGACCACTTCACAATATATACAGATACCAAATCTCTTACTCTGTTCCCCTTCTGAGAGTTTCTCGGTATTATTCAGTATTAGATGAATGACAGTTGTTGGGTGTTGGGGGAGAAAGTTAACCTATCTTCCTTTAAGAAAGAGAACAAAATATAGTGCTAAACCCAAAGTGACATAAAAATTTTAAAAATTAATATTCTGGGGGCACCTGGATGAGTGGCTCAGTCAGTTAAGCACTTGGACTCTTGATTTTGGCTTGGGTCATGATTTCGGGGTCGTGAGGTCAAGCCTCATGAAAGGTTCTGCAGGGGTTTTTTTTTGCTGGAGATTCTCTCTCCCTTTGTCCCTCCTCCTGCTCACTCTCTCTTTCTCTAAATTAAATATATAAAATCTTTTTTAAAAGTTGATATTCTGGGGAACGCCTGGGTGGCTTAGCGGTTGAGCACTTGCCTTCAGCTCATGGTGTGACCCTGGGGTTCCAGGATCAAGTCCCACATTGGGCTCCCTGTGAGGAGTCTGCTTCTCTCTCTGCCTATGTTTCTGCCTCTCTCTCTGTCTCTCATGAATAAATAAATAAAATCTTTAAAAAAAATTGATATTCTGTATGTCATCTGAATATATAAGCCTTCAAAAAATTTCAAAAACCTGAAGTGAAAAACAACATGAAAAGACTCCCTTGACTTTACTTCTTTTTTTTTTTTTTTAAATAAAAGATGGGAACCCTGGAGAACTGCCCTTTTTACTTCAATAGGGATGATTTCCTTCTAAGTTTTCATATCCAGCTTTGACCTGTCAAACAATCTCCAACTTCCTGTATATCACTTTTATTTGGATTACCTGATGTACTTTCAACTAAACACAAACCAAACTGCCTTCTCAGTTAAACGATCACATTTTTATCAGTGCTTCACCTATTCTTTTAAATCTTTTTTTAATAAATTATGTCCCATTTTCAAATTGTTTAAGGGAGGAAAGCAAATTCAGCTCCTGTTATTTTGTTGTGGCCAAAAGTAGAAATGTCCAAATGATATGTGAATTAGAAGCAGTATGATGATAATGTAAAAATATAGCCTTTGGAGTCAGAACTGGCTAGATTCAATTTCCAGTATTATTATTTTTTAAGTTTAAAACCAACAGTGAGATACCACTTCGTACCTATTAGGCTATTATTAAAAAACAAAAAACAGAAAATAACAAGAGTTGGTGAGGATATGGAGACGTTAGAACACTTGTATACTGCTGGTAAGAATGCAAAATGATTTAGCTGCTATGGAAAACAGTATGGAAATACCCCCCCAAAATTAAACATAGGATTACCATATGATCCAGTTAATTCCACTTCTGGGTATATACACAAAAGACAGGAAAGTTAAGACTTGAACAAATATTTGTACAGCAGTATTCACAGCATTACTCACAACAGCCAAAAGGTGAAGCAACCCAAGCATCCACTAACAGATGAACAGATAAAGAATATGTGGTACACACATGCAATAGAATATTAAAATCTTAAAAAAAAAGAGTATTATTCAGTCTGAACAAGGAAGGAAATTCTGACACATGCTACAACATGGGATGGACCCTGAATATGCTATGCTCAGTGAAATAAGCCAGGCACAAAAGAACAAGTATTGTATGATTTCACTTATATGAGGTACCTAGAGGAGTTAAAGCACAGAGAAAGTAGAATAGTGGTTGCCAAGGGAGAGGAGAAATAGGGAACTATTATTTAATGGACACAATTTCAATTTGAAAAGATGCAAAATGTGCTACAGATAATGCTACAGATAGTGGTGATGATTGCACGTTGAATGCATTTAATGCCACTGAAACAAACACACATATGTGGTTAAAATGAGAAACTTTATTTTGTGTATATTTTACCATTATAAAAAAAAATAAGTTGAATCCCCCTACTTCACAACTACCAATTCTACCCTGACTTTGCTCCTTACTGACTACCTGTGTGACCTTAGACTGTTATTCAAACTCTCCAAAGTCCCAGAGAAGTTTCAGAATCCTGAGTAAAATAGGCACCTAAACACAAGTTTGTTTGCTGCCTCCGAACAACCGTAAAAGCCTAATAACTACAAGTATTTTTAAAAGCCCAGGGCAGGTGAACAAGTAATTATAATCTTAATAGTAACTTTTGTCTATTGTCAACACTTCAGAAAGTGTTGGGGAAACTGGACAGCCACACACAAAATAATGAAACTAAGACCACTTTCTTACACCATATACAAAAAACACAAAAATAAACTCAAAATGGATGAAATTTCTTCAAAAAAGACATAGATGGCCAACAGGCACATGAAAAGAGTTAGTACGACTAATCAGAGAAATGCACATCAAAACCACAATGAAGTATCACTTCACACCCGTCAGAATCACTAGAATTACAAAGACCAGAAATAACACATGCTGGCAAAAATGTGGAGAAGAGGGAACACTTGTGTACTACTGATGGGAATGCAAATTGGTACAGTGACTATGAAAAACAGTATGAAGGTTAAAAATAAGAAAACAAAACTGGAGGCATCATAATTCCAGACTTCAAGTTATACTACAAAGCTAGAGTAACCAAAATAGTATAGTGCTGGCCCAAAAACAGACACACAGGATCAATGAAACAGAACGGAAAATCCAGAAATCAACCCACAATTATATGGCCAATTAATCTTCAATGGAGTAGGAAAGAATACACACACACACACATGCAAAGAACATATATATGAATAGAATATATATATGAATATATCTATGAATAGTATATGAAAGAAAATATATATGCCAAGAACATATATTCTTTCCTCCTCCCATTTTATATATATATATATATATATATATATATATATACACACACACACACACACACACACACACACACACACACACTGGGAAAAAGACAGTCTCTTCAACAAATGGTGTTGGAGAGACTGGACAAATACATGCAAAAGAATGCTACTGGAGGGATCCCTGGGTGGCTCAGTGGGGTTTAGTGCCCGCCTTCTGCCCAGGGCATGACCCTGGAGTCCCAGGATCGAGCCCCACATCAGGCTCCCTGCATGGAGCCTGTTTCTCCCTCTGCCTGTGTCTCTGCCTCTCTCTGTGTCTCTCATGAATGAATAAATAAAATCTTAAAAAAAAAAAAAAAGAATGCTATTGGACCACTTTCTTACATCATCTATAAAAATAAATTCAAAATGGATTAAAGACTTAAATATGAGACTTGAAACCATAGACATCCTACAAGAGCATAGGCAGTAATTTCTCTGACACTGTGTCTATCATGAATAAATAAATAAATAAATCTTTAAAAAAAAAAAGAACTGATACAACAAGTTTTGGTGAGGATGTGGAGGAAAAGGCACTCTTTTGCATTGCTGGTGGAAATGCAAACTGCTATAGTCACTGTGGAGAACAGTATGGAAGTTCCTCAGAAAACTAAAAATAGAACTACCCTATGATCCAGTAATCACACTACTCGGTTATTACCAGAATAAAAACACTAAATACAAAGGGATACATGCACTCTATACGCTTACTGAAGCATTTTTTACAATAATCAAATTATGGCAGCAGTCCAAGTGTCCATCAACAAATGAAGGGATAAAGAAGATGTGATACAGGGGAACCTGGGTAGCTCAGTTGATTAAGGGTCTGCCTTTGGCTCAGGTCATGATCCCAGAGTCCTGGGAAGAAGCCCCTGCACAGCAGGGAGTCAGTCTCTCTCTCTCTCATTCTCTCTCTCTCTCTCTCTCTCTCTCTCTCCATCCCCTCACCCCCACCCCACTCATGCTGCTCTCTCTCTTTCTCTCAAATAATAATAATAAAAAAAAAAAAAAAAAAAAAGAGGGCAGCCCTGGTGGCGCAGCGGTTTGGTGCCACCTGCAGCCTGAGGTGTGATCCTGGAGACCCGGGATCAAGTCCCACATCGGGCTCCCTGCATGGAGCTTGCTTCTCCCTCTCCCTGTGTCTCTGCCTCTCTCTCTCTCTCTCTGTGTCTATGAATAAATTAAAAAAATCTTAAAAAAAAAAAAAAAGATACGGCATACACATACACACACACACACACACACACACACACACACACACATTTTGGAGTATTATTCAGCCATCAAAAAGAATGAAATCCTGGCAGTAGCAACAACATGGATGGAACTAGAGAGTATAATGCTAAGTCAGTCAGTCAGAAAAAGAAAAATACCTTATGACTTCATTCAAACAAAACAAAACAAAAAAGAGAGAGACAAACCAAGAAACAGACTCTTAACTATAGAGAACAAACTGATAGTTACCAGAGGAGAGGTGGTTGTAAGGGTGGGTAAAATAGGAAAAAATTAAAATTAAAATTAAATAAAAATAGAACTACCATATGATCCAAAAATTCCACTTCTAGGTTTCTATCTGAAAAAAAATGAAAACACTAATTTGAAAAGACACATGTACCCTACATAGGGTCATTGCAGCATTTACAATAGCCAAGATATGGAAGCAACTAAATATACATACTTATAACTTTTTAAAAATTTATCTAAATTCGACTTAATTCACATATACTATACTATTAGTTTCAGAGGTAGCTAAACGTTTCTTGATGAATGGATAAAGAAGATGTGGTATAGATATAGATAAATGCACGTACACACAATGGGTATTACTAAGCCATAAAAAAAGAATGAGATCTTGCCATTGGTGACTACATGGATGAATTTAGAGGGTATTATGTTAGCTGAAATAAGTCAGACAGAAAAATAAATACTGTGACTTCATTTATGTGTAGAATCTAAAAAATAAAACCAACACATAAAAGAGAAACAGACTCATCGATATAGAGAAAAAATTGATGGTTGTCAGAGGAAATGAGGGATGGGAGGATAAACAATATAGATAAAGAGGACTAAGAGGTACAATCTTCCAATTATAAAATAAGACAAAAGGATATGGCATAGGGAATATAATCAGTAATACTATAACAACTTGGTATGGTGACAGATGGTAACTGGACTCACTGAAGTGACCATTTTGTAACATACATAAATACCAAATCACTGTGTTATACACCTAAAACTGTATGTCAATTATTCTTTAATTAAAAAAAATACTAACTTCTGAGGCATTTGGAGGATGCCATCTGAACAGACAGCAATTCTTCTCATCCTCTAAAAAGGAGAATTCATCAGACTCTAAATAACTGTATATCATTCTTCCTATCCATGTTTGTACAGAAGTAATATCAGAATATAAAATTATCAGCCGTATTTCTGGTCTCTTAGGAGAGGAATGTGACATAGATCATCACTTACCTGTACTGCCACCCAGTGACAAGGTTGGTGTACTTCATTAGGTAGCCATATACATTTTCCATGTGATCACTGAAAAAGATCAGAATGCACCGGTCAATGGAAATTAGAAGTATCAGGAAATTAACTCAACAGTTTTAAAAATAGCTGTAGACACATGTGTTCTACAAATGCCTCAAACTTTCTTCATAAGTAAAATTTATAGGTTAACAAAGAGGTATTTAATCCTCCAAAACTGCTATCCATAGGTCTTTATTCTACCAGAGTTCTTCAGAACAAGTATAAACTCCTGTAAGTTATATACAATATTTCAAATATAAAATCATTATATAAATATAAAACTACATAAATATAAAATGAATGCACTACAATTATAAATAAAAATATTTTATAATTCAATACTAAAGAAATAAAAGTTTTATGGTTCTAGAAAGCCAGAAAAGGTCTCTAAATTGAATAGTGCCTCCTCACTCTGGTGGGACACACAAGAGGTCATTCTGTTCTGTTTCTGATTCCTTGGGCTTACAAATAAAGGTCCTGTTTTTGATGAGATTTAAGTTTTGCCACCGGAAAAGATTTTGAGGCCTATATCATTTGCCTCTATTACAGTTGAGTTTCTCTACCTCCTACTCCCCTTTTTTTACTTACTACACATAGGTTCTACTATAGTAGGTCATAGAAAATGCAACGGCTCATTGATATCTCTTTTCCAATATTTTAAGGTTCCTTATACTTATGAAAAGATCTAAAGTTAGACCTACACTGACATCTTGTTGATATATTCATTTTTTAATTTTATAATTTACATTAGAATTCCTTTAAAACCCATCTAAAGTTTTCACTTTACACTATAAAATGCAGTGGATAGTTACCATTAATTTTCTTTGCTATCCCTAAGTCACAGAACATACTTGGCAAAATTTCAGCTGAACAGCATGAAGGAAACCAAGTAAGTGTACAGTAACTGGCAACCTTTAAAACATGGATGTTAAACGCAAAGAGCAAGGAAGAGCTGACACCACTAACAGAACAAAGTTCAAAACAGATTCAGGTTGATCTCAATGACAAAACGGGCTCAAGGTAACAATTCTGTCAGGAAAATGAAATGACCTGATTATAAGACTAGCAGTTATTACTAGGGAGAGGGGAAGGGGGATACCTTAGGAATAAACTGTGTCAAGTGTCTTTCTCATATCATTTCTTCCAAGTACTTGAAAATAAAAGATCAAATCTAAACATAAAGAATTGATCCCTGGGCAGCCCCGGTGGCTCAGCGGTTTAGCGCCGCCTGCAGCCCAGGGCATGATCCTGGGGACCCGGGATCGAGTCCCATGTCGGGCTCTCTGAATGGTGCCTGCTTCTCCCTCTGCCTGTGTGTCTGCCTCTCTCTCACTCTCACTCTCAATGTGTGTCTCTATGAATAAATAAATTTTTTTTTAAAAACTCACATGCTCTACCAACTGAGCCATCCAGGCACCCCTAAGATAAACTTTCATTAAAGTATCACATATTAAAAAAAAAAAAAAAAGAATTGATCCCTTAACTACGTTATTTTTTTTCTGTATCTTTCATTCTAAAACTAGCAAGCAATACTGTTTATTAAGTGAAACTACAAGCCCTTTGGGTTTCATAAGGTCACTAATTTTTTTTTTTTTTAAGATTTTATTTATTTATTCATGAGAGACACGGGCAGAGGGAGAAGCAGGCTCCACGCAGGAGGCCGACGTGGGACTTGATCCCTGGACTCCAGGATTACTTCTTGGAACGAAAGCAGGCACCAAACCTCTGAGCCACCCAGGCGTCCCATTTAAAGTCACTAATCTCAAGACAACGGCTGTCCACTTCGAAAATGCCAACTCCAACTTCTGATAGTTATATATTATGTCATGTTAAAACTGACAGTACCAGTTGAGTTCTCATTTCAGTATTTTCTAAAGCCCACATCTAGAGGAAAGAATTCTTCTCTCGAAACCCAGCCCCTTGGGTTTTTGCTAGAGTTCCTCTAGGAGCAGCCCCAGGTCACAGTAAAGCTATTTCTTTCAGTTCTACTGGTACTTAAAAAAGCACGAATATATTCTTCTTGTCTAGCTCCCACATCTTTCCCAGGCTTCAGTACAGTAATGTTGTGTGTTCAATTTTTAAATGTTAATATTTTGTTGATGCTTATATCTAAAGATTTAACTTTCTCACAGAAATTACAAGGGCAATACTGATATGGCTTATTTGACCATAAAGTAAAGGCAGCCCCAAAAGAACTAGAAATTCACATGCAATTAATTATAAACTGTTGCCCTGCATTTACTTCATAAAACAGACATCTAAGACTAAAAAGAATCAACTTAAGGAACATCTTATTCTTTGAAACAGCTGGTTGGCACTGTCCTGCTTTCTGTCATCCTTCCCTTTCCGCAGTCAGTACAACCAGCAGATGCGGAACAACTGTACCATCTGGTGGTCAGTATAAAAAGTTGTGTGAGCAAACATCTTTTGTTCACTCTTCCGTTTCTCCTCTCCCTCCTTATAACTGATTCCTCATATATTACCTCTAACCCTCATGCATTGCTCCCATTTAAAATGTGTGAATCTGGGACACCCGGGTGGCTCAGTGGCTAAGCGTCTGCCTTTGGCTCAGGGAGTGATCCCCAAGTCATGGGATGGAGTCCTGCAAGGGGCTCCTTGCTGGGAGCCTGCTTCTCCCTCTGTCTGTGTCTCTGCCTTTCTCTCTGTGTGTCCATCATGAATAAATAAATAAAATCTAAAAACTAAAAAAAATTTTTTTAAATAAATAAAAAATAAAATATGTGAATCTAAGAAAGGTAAGATGGCAGGAGTAAGGTCACCCCAAGCTTGTCTCCTCCCTCCAACACAGCTAGATAAATATCAAATCTTTCTGAACACCCAAGAAATTGATCAGAAGTCCTAAAGAATAAAGCTGCACTTCTACAAACAAGAAAAATAAGGGAGGGAGTTTGTCAGAGAAAAGAGCCATGGGCACCGCCTTGTGGAGGGAGCCCTGACAGTGGTGGGGAGCAGTGAGAGAAGAGGAAGAGAAAGAAAGCGCCTCCTGGAAAAGGAAGAAAAAAAAAAAGTAAAAACACGTGCTGAGAATTGCACAAGAAAACTATTCTCCAAAACCACTGATAGTGAAAAAGGAGAAGTTTACAATACTGCCAGCTTTCTATAAACACTGATGCACGTTTCAAAGTTTCAGGGGTCTAAGACATTGCCCGGTTTGCCCCTAAGGAACTGAGTGGCGCTGCAGTGGGAAAGCAGCGTTGAGCCCCAGCAGCAGGCAGCCTGAGGATCCCTAGGGTCACACGGGAAGAAGTGGTAATCCTGCCTGGAGTACATTTGGTAAAGGTGACAAGGTGTCTCCACAGGCAAAGGACCCTACAGGCACCACCATCAAGGTGTCCGACTCACTAGTACAAGAGCAAAGACTCAAACTGAGGGCTGCAGAGCCTGGCACTAGCTGTTTGTCCCAATCTACCATAAACTGAACTGCTGGGAGACTGTGCAGCTGTCTCTTGCAACAAGCTGACACTGGCCACAATGCAGGGAAATCCTCCCCTAGAGGATCAGTGTGGGTCTGTGCCCCGAGGGTCTCTGAAGGGTGGGGCTTTGTTTTGTTTTGTTTTGGAGGGTGGGTTTTTGAAACAGCCACGCCTGAGATAAAACACAGGAGTGCTGAGCCGTTTGGCAGGAAGACAGCTAGTATACAGGGTGAAGGCAGGAATCTTGATGGAAACCAGTAACACAGTCAGGGTCACTGTATGGGCATCTGTGAGGGCTTAGGCATTTCCCGGCTCTGAAAGAGGAGAGAACAGGTTAAAGTCATTTTCCTCCTCCCCTTCCCCCGCCAGCTTGATCCATCTCAGTGAGCTGAAACAGCATCACCGAGTGGAGAACGGAACCACTACACCAAACCCTGGCCCCCTTTGTCCTACAGGAGCATCTCCACTACGGCAATTCCACCTGAGAATCAGAGCAGCAGGCCCCTCCACCAGAAGACCAACACAAACACCCCTCACAAACCAAGTCTACTGATCACAGAGTGCTGCAAAGCTTCAGTGTTAAGGCAAACAGGATCTAGCATCCTTTGGGTTTTGTTTCTTGTTTTTGTTTTGTTTTACAGATACAGAAATAGCATTTTTTAAATTTTATACACATATTTTTAAATTTTTAATCTTTTTGTTTCTTTCTACCTTTTTAATTTTTTTAAGTATTTTATTTATTCACAAGAGACACAGAGACAGACAGAGACCTAGGCAGAGGGAGAACAGGCTCCCTGTGGGGAGCCGGATGCGGGACTCGATCCCAGGATCCTGGGATCACGACCTGAGCCGAAGACAGACGCCCAACCACTGAGCCACCCAGGCATCCCTCTTTCTACCTTTTTAAAAAAGATTTATTTATTAGAGAGAGAGAGAGCATGAACAGGGAGGGGCAGAGGGAGAACGAAAGAGAATCCTCAAATAGATTCTCTGCTGAGCACGGAGCCTGATGCTCGGCTCCATCCCAGGACCCTGACTGAGATCATGACCTGAGCTGAAATCAAGAGTTGTCCATTCAACCAACTAAGCCATCTTTTTTCTATCAAGCTTCTCATAACAAGTAGATCAAAACATATCTAGGACCTAGGTTCCTTTATTCCTCAATTTTTATTTTTATTTTCCTTTTTCTTCTCTCTCCAAAATGACAACACAGAGGAATTCACCTCAAAAGAACATGAAGAAATGATAACCAGAGATTTATCAATGTAGACATAAGATGTCTGGACTAGAATTTAAAACAATAATTATACAGGTACTAGCTGAGTTTGAAAAAAACATAAAAGACACTACAGAATCCCTTACTGTAGAGATAAAAGAACTAAAATCTAGTCAGGCCAAAATTAAAAATGCTGTAACTGAGATGCAATCCTAAATGGAGGTTATAAAAATCAGGATGGATGAAGCAGAGGAGCAAATCAGTGATATAGAAGATAAAATTATGGGGAAAAAATGAAGCTGAAAAGAAGAGGGAAAGAAAGGTAATGGAGGACTTCAAAGGTAGAATTAGGGAACTCAGTGACTTATTAAAGTGTAATAACATTTATATCATAGGAATTCCAGAAGATGAAGAAAGAGAAATGGGGGCAGAAGGTATATTTGGATAAATTATAATTGAAAACTTCCCTAAATCTGGGGAAGGACACAGACATCAAAATCCAAGAAGCACAGAGAACTCCCATTAAATTTCATGGTCAAATTTACAAAATACACAGACAAGCAAAGAATCCTGAAAGCAGCAAGGGAAATAGTCTTTAACCTACAAGAGAAGACAGATCAAATTTGCAGCATGTCTGTCCACAGAATGTGACAGGTCAGAAGAGAGTGGAAGGAAACAGTCAGCGGGCTAACTGGGAAAAATATGCAGCCAAGAATTCTTCATCCAGCAAGGCTATCATTCAGAAGAGAAAGGTCAGGGACAAAGACTTTCCCAAGCAAACAAAACTAAGGAGTTTGTGACCACTAAACCACTAAACCAGCCCTGCAAGAAATATTAAGGGAGGACTCTCTGAGTGGGGAAAAAATGAGGGGTCAATCATTCAAGAAGATCTAGCAATTATAAATATTTATGCCCCTCATGTGGAAGCAGCCAACAGTATAAATCAATATTAAACATAAAAAAACTTCATCGATAACAAAACAACAATAGTAGGGGACTTCAACATCCCAGTTACAAGAATGGACAGATCATCAAAGTATAAAATTAACAAGGAAACAAAGGCTTTGAACGACATACTGGACCAGATGGCCTTAACAGATATATTCAGAACATCTCATCCTAAAGCAGGAGAATACATATTCTTTTCAAGTGCATATGGAACATTCTCCAGAAGAGATCACATACCAGGTCACAAATAAAAAAGATCAAGATCATACCATGCATATTTTCAGACCACAACACTAAGAAACATGAAGTCAAACACAAGAAAGAAGTTGGAAAGACTTCAAATACATGGAAGTTAAAGAACATGCTACAAAAGAATGACTGAGTTAACCAGGAAATCAAAGAAGAAATTTTAAGAAATATATGGAAGCAAATGAAAATGAAAACACAACAGTCTAAAACCTTTCAAATGCAGCAAAGGCAGTCCTAAAAGGGAAATATATTGCGATACTGGCCTACCTCAAGAAGCAAGAAATGTCCCAAATACACAGCCTTTCCTTACATCTAAAGGAAATAGAAATGGAACAGCAAATAAAACCTAAAGCCAGCAGAAGAAGAGAAATAAAAAATAGAGCAGAAATCAACGATAAAGAAACAAAAAAACCCACAGTAGAATAGATCAACAAAACCAATCACTGGTTCTTTGAAACAACTAATAAAATTGACAAATTCCCACCCAGACTTACCAAAAACAAAAGAGGACTCAGATAAAATCATGAATGAAAGAGGAGAGATCAAAACCAACACCACAGAACTACAATTGTAAGAGAATACTATGAAAAATTATACGCCAACAAACTGGGCAATCTGGAAGAAATGGTTGAATTCCTAGAAACTTACCAACTACCAAAACTGAAATAGGAAGAAAGAGAAAATTTGAACAGACCCATAACCAGCAAAGAAAAAAAAAAAAAAAAAAGAAACTGGACCACTTTCATACACAAAAACAAATTCAAAATGGATGAAAGATCTAAATATGAGATAAGAAACCATCAAAATCCTAGAAGAGAACACGGGCAGCAACCTCTGTGACATTGGCCATAACAACTTCTTACTAGACACATTGCTGGAGGTTTAAGGGAAACAAAAGCAAAAATTAACTATTGGGACTTGAGATAAAAAATTTCTGCACGATAAAGAAAACAATCAACAAAGCTAAAAGACAACCTACAGAATGGGAGAAGATATCTGCAAATGACATATGTGATACAGGGTTAGTATCCAAAATCTATAAAGAACTTATCAAACTCAACACCCAAAAAACAAATAGTCCAGTTAAGAAAATGGGCTAAAGACATAAACATTTTTCTAAAGAAGACATAGAGATGGCTTAGACACATGAAAAGATACATCACTTATCATCAGGGAAATGCAAGTCAAAACCATGAGATACTACCTCACACCTGTCAGAATAGCTACAATGAACAATACAAGAAATAACAGGTTTTGGTGAGGATGCAGAGAAAGGGGAACTCTCTTGCACTGTTGGTGGGAATGCAAACTGGTGCAGACACTCTGGAGAAGAGTATGGAGGTTCCTCAAAAAGTAAAAAAAATAAAATTACTTTATGATCCAGCAATTACACTACTAGGTATTTACCCAAAGGATTAAAGAATAGATTTGCACCCCTATGTTTATAGCAACATTATCAACAATAGACAAAATATGGAGACAGCCCAAATGTCCATCAATTGACACTGATATATGGATACAAAAGATGTAGTATATATACACAATGGTCATCAGAAAAAAATGTTATCTTGCCATTTACAAATATGTGGATGGAGCTAGAGCATATTATGCTAAGTGAAATAAGTCCATCAAAGAAAGACAAATACCATATGATCTCACCCATCTGTGAATTTTTTTTTAAGATTTTATTGATTTATTCATGAGAGACATAGAGAGAGAGGCAGAGACATAGGCAGGGGGAGAAGCAGGCTCCCTGCAGGGAGCCTGATGTGGGACTCGATCCTGGGACCCCAGGATCATGCCCTGGGCCAAAGGCAGATGCTTAACCAATAAAACCCAGGTGCCCCTCATGTGGGGAATTTAAGGAGGAAAACAGATAAAACATATGGGAGGGGGAAAAAAGAGAGAGGGAAACAAACCAGAAGACACTTCAACAGTTGAAAATAAACTGAGGGCTGATGGAGGGAGGGAGGTGGGGAATGGGGTAGATGGGTGATGGATGCTGTAATGAGCATTGGGTGTTGTATATAAGTGATGAATGACTCAATTCTACCCCAGAAATCAATATTGCACTATATGTTAACTAAGTAAAATTTAAATTAATAAAAGGGGGTGCCTGGGTTCAGTTGGTTAATTGTCTGCCTTCAGTTCAGATCATGATCCTAGAGTCCTGCAATCATGCCCCACGGGGAACCTGCTTCTCCCTCTCCCTCTAAAGCTCCCCCTGCTTGTGCTCTCTTGCTCGGTCTCGAATGAATGAATGAATGAATGGGCACCTGGGTGGCTCAGTCAGTTAAGCATCTTAGTTTCCGCTCAGGTCATGATTTCATAGTTGTGAAATTGAGCCCCACAGGAGGCTTCACACTCAGCATGGAGTCTGCTTGAGATTCTTTCCCTCCTTCTCTCTCTCCCTCTGCCCCACCCCTCATTCATGCATGCTCTAAAATAAATAAATAATTAAATCTTTAAACAAATAAAATGTGTGATGTTTTACAGGATATTTTTAATGTATCTGTTAACATGAATAAAAACTAGTTCAAGTGGGAACACACATGTCTGATTATATCATATTACTATTTTGTGTTCTTTGAAGTAGAAATGATGGTCCCAAAGACTAATACACTGAAAAACAAGCTGTGAAAAGGTTAATTTCTTTCTCAGGCCTTCAGGAACCATACCACTGAACAAACTGGGTATATTCTGATCTTTTAAACTTGTTAGCATTCCATTTCAATTAGTACTAGAGGCTGATAGTCTATAAAAACAACTGATTAACTGAACTATGCCAAGTGGCATTATTGTATTTAATGTGAGCCTCATCTTCTCTGAAATAACTCAATGATTATTTCAATTCCTAAGTCTTCATTACTATAATACACTTATTTCTTCCCCCTTCTTGATCATACATAAAAGCTTTTAGAATTAAGCGACTTTCCGTCTGAAATCCTCATTTCAGTTCAGCACAATTACTCAGTACCTTCTAAATGTCATGCATTCTGAAAATCCACTGAAAAGGATGGGAAAATAAAGAAGACAATTTCTCTCCATCCCCAAAACATAATCTAATCTAAGAGAAATATCTCTCCTTGAAGAAAAAGACAATGACAAAGTCTCTTATTGGAGGAGAGACACATTGGGACTGTTTTCAGCTGTCATACAAATTGGAAAGTTATTTCATTAAAGACATAGGATTCACTAAACAAAGACACAGGAGTCAATAGTGACTGAGGCTGAAATGACAGGATTTGACTGACTAGATGTGAAGTGAGAAAGAAATGGAGAGTGAAAATAAGGGTGAGACAGAAGGGACAGAGCCAGCTGGAACAACTGTAGAAATACTAATACCTTCACTGGGAAGTTTTGGGTTTGTTCCAGTTTTACATGTTGAATTTCAGGGATCTGTGGGACATACATATCCAATAAGGTAGCATGATTTGGGTGGGATGTATAGATTTGGTAGTGACCAGCATATAAGCATGTAACTGATTTTGAAGCCATTAGAGCAAATAAAATCACCCAAAAAGGATTATAAAATGACAAGAGATGGAACAGAGTCTAAGAAAGAATCCTAAGGAAAAGTTTTAAAGGCCAAGGGAGGGACACCTGGGTGGCTCAGCAGTTGAGGATCTGCCTTTGGCTCAGGACCTGATCCTGGGGTTCCAGGACTGAGTCCTGAATCCGGCTCCTGCATGGAGCCTGCTTCTCCTTCCTCTGCCTATGTCTCTGCCTCTCTCTGTGTCTCTCATGAATAAATAAAAATACTAAAAAAAAGAAAAAAAAGCCTACAGGAGTGCAGAAAAGTGATAAGAAGTAGCTGAGTAGCAGGAAGAAACCCAGGATCAAACTTAAGTAAGTTTGTGATCAAGCATGTTCAAAGCTACCGAGAGGTGAAAAGCCGGTGCCTGTCAAGCCACAGATCAAAATTCCTACTTTCTGCTAAGCAAAAACTGTCCTCCAAAATTAGCTTAGTTGTGGTTCACCCCTTTGATAGCATAAATAGCATGATGAAGGGAGAGAGCAGCCTGTTTAGCTAAAGAAAAAGTAACTGACAACAGATGGGGAGCAACTGCAACACATGTACCTCCTTCTGCTGTAAAGACATATTCTGCAGAGCAGTGACTGCTTCTTACTCATCCTCATATTCCTTGCAGCACCTAATGTATAGCCTGGGATATAACAAGTGTTCAAGAAATCTCTGTTTAATGATTTAGGCAATGAGAAGATAGAAGCCGAATATTTCTATAAAACCACAACACAATTCTGAATAGCTGGAAAAAAAAAATCAACTCACAGCCTGTATACTCAAATCAATCTCATATAAAACAAATTCTAAATCCAACTGTGTTTTAGTCTATACCTGAAAGTATAAAGTCAAGTTGAAAGGTACTCCCTTCCTGCTAAGAGCCTTAAAAACATTAATGCTTTTTGCACTGCGTAATATAGAAAATTGCTGAATCACTATATCATACACCAAAACTCATAACACTTTATGTTAATTATACTGGAATTAAATTTTTTTTTAAATGTCAACGTTCTTGGGCCCAGTATTTTACTTCCAGCCATCTGGTCTAAGAAAACGATTAGAAATGTAGACAAAGATAATATGCAACTGTGTCCACTGTAGCACTATTTACAATAATTAAAATAATAATAATAAAGACAGAAAAAAGGAAATGGAGAGGAAGACAACAAGCTAAATGAATGACATTAGGAGAATGATTAAGTATCATAGATTACATGATATGTTAACTCACTGGAATTTAATACTCTAAAAAAATAAAAAGAAGTATCCTAGAAGAGTATTCAGCAAGTAAAATGTCTATGAGTTTTGATCATTAAAACTACCAAATTTACAGGCTACCAAATTTTATATAGCCTATAAAAAATCTGCACAGAATAAAACTATACAAAATAGAAACTATGGCGATTACCGGATGGGAAGAACCATAATTTTACTTTACTTGCTTTACTGTTTCATATTTTCCAATTTTTGATATCTTGTTATTTTTATAATAAAAATATTTTAAATGTTCAATTCTCTTGAATAGGTGGCATAGTTCAGGCATAGAGCTATTTCCATCTATTATTAGATATAGATTACATTTTTTAAAACTTTCCACTATGACCATATGACCTTTGCTCTTTTGGGTTATAGAACTGTGTTTCCTATAAGTACTTACTTCCCAAATTAAGTTACACATACCCAAAACGGGGCTGGGTGCCTGGGAGAACAGGATAAAACCAGACTACATTCTAGAGCAAATTCAGGTGACTACAAGAAGTTAAAGCATTTTTAATAAAATTCTCATGTATGTTAAGAAAAATCTTGCTCCCTCCTGACATATTTTCATGTGGAGAACTTCTCCAGGGAGCTGCTGTCCTCCCCTCCCCATCCTTACCCTGACACCTTCCACAGCTTGGCATGAACAGCGCACTCTTTCTGAGCTCTTTCCTTGAATCTGCCTCCTACCCAAAAAAGACAAATTCTCCTCTGCTCTGACAGAGGTAAGACCTGAATATTCCAAACTGCCTGTGACGAGGTAAATAAATGTGCCCAACTCCAGAGTGGAAATAGCACACCTACTTGACCACGTTAACTGCTGCTGTTTTCTTCAGTGAGCTTTTTCCAGTAATAAACTATTTCTTCACATCATAGGATGTCTATTATCAAAACCAAAAACAAACCAAAGACAGAGACAACAAGGGTTGGCAAGGAGGTGGAGAAATTGGAACCCTTCTGCATTGCTGGTGGGAATGTAAAATGGTACCGCTGCTGTGGAAAACACTAATGGTGGTTCCTCAAAAAATTAAATGTCAAATTACTATATGACCCAGCAATTCCACTTCTGAGTACATACACAATAGAATGAAAGCAGAGACTCAGACAGATATTTGTATACCAATCTTCACGGTAACATTACTCATGATAGCCAGAAAATGGAAACGCAAAAGTACATCAACAGACGAATGGATAAACAAAATGTGGCAAATACGTTATTTAGTCTTTAAAAGGGAGGAAAAATAATAATAAATAAATAAAATAAATAAAATAAAATAAAATAAAATAAATAAATAAATAAAATAAAATAAATAAAATAAAATAAAATAAAATGGAGGAAATTGTGACACATGCTGCCACATGGATGAAACTTGAGGACATTATGCTAAGTGAATTAAGCCAAACACACAAAGTGACAAATATTGTATGATTTCACTTATATGAGGTACCTAGAGTAGTCAAAATCATAGAAACAGAAGATGGAATAGTGGTTGGCAGGAGGTAAGGGCTGGGGTGGGGGAACGGGGAGTTTTTATTTAATGGATATGGAGTTTTAGTTTGAGATGATGAAAAATTCTAAAGAATAGTAGTGACTATGGCACAACAATGTGACTATACTAACTGTACACCTAAAAAAATAGTTTAGATGGTAAATCTTACATCTATTACAATTTAAGAAAAAAACAATAAAAAAAATTTAAAAAAGGGATCCCTGGGTGGCGCAGCGGTTTGGCGCCTGCCTTTGGCCCAGGGCGCGATCCTGGAGACCCGGGATCGAATCCCACATCGGGCTCCCGGTGCATGGAGCCTGCTTCTCCCTCTGCCTGTGTCTCTGCCTCTCTCTCTCTCTCTCTCTGTGACTATCATAAATAAAAAAACAATTTAAAAAATTTAAAAAATTAAAAATTAAAAAATTAAAAAAAAACATTTAAGAAAAAACCTAACAATTGTGTACTGATTCTTGTGTCCTCTTTCTCAAGTGGTCCTGAACTTGGGATATCATTTACTGACCTCTTAAAGCAACATTATACAGAATATAAAATCATCATGAATTCTGAATACAGAAAACTCTCATGAAAGTTATACCAGACAAGGACTGCTTTAAAACACATGCTAGATCCATTTAAGGTGCCCACTATCTTCTATGGTTAAAGGAGAGTTCAGAACTAGAGGCAACTGGGTGGCTGAGTAGGTTAAGCATCTGACTTTAAAAAAAAAAAGATTTTATTCATTTATTCATGAGAGACACAGAGAGAGAAAGAGAGAGAGGCAGAGACATAGGCGGAGGGAGAAGCAGGCTCCATGCAGGGAGACCAACGTGGGACTCGATCCCAGGTCTCCAGGATCAGGCCTTGGGCTGAAGGCAGTGCTAAACCGCTGAGCCACAACCCTGAAATCATGACTTGAGTTGAAATCAAGGGTTTGGGCTCCATGCTCAATGGAGAAATCTGCTTGAGATTCTCTCCCTCTCCCCATCTCAACTCTCGCTTGTGCGCGCACATGTTCTCTCCCCCGCCCCCCAAAAAAGATTACTCAGGAAGAAAGTTTGAGAAACACAGCTATAAAATATTTGCCTATATAGACCAAAAAAAAAAAAAAAAAAAACCCTATGCATAATTTGATTGCTATAGACAACTAAGAAATCCCTCATGCAGATAACAGGTCATTTGACAACAGAGCTTCAATGAAGATGGGACAGAAAAAATTTCTAAATGGAAAAGTAGAAAGTCCTCTAGCACTCTGAGAAAGTTAGAAAGCTGTTTATTATAACAGAAAAAAATATGGCTTAGCACCAAGCAATATAAGTATGAACTCCAATGTGACCTTAAGCAGGTAAGACCTCTGGTCTTGAGTTTCCTCATCTGTAAATGGGGATAAGAACACATATCTTGCAGATTTATAACGAGGAAAGAAAAAAAGAGATAATATATTTCAACTCCTTTATTACTGAAGTGTATTTCAATATGGTTAATGCTCAACAAATACTGGTTCTCTCCCACTGCTGGAAGTCAATTCCTCCATAGGCAAATTCCTTTGATCTAGGCTCATTTTCTAGATCGGTTTTCTAGATCTGTCTTATCTTCTTAAACCTGACATTATCAACTCAGAATGACAGGACGTAAAAACAATTACTGTATTTTCCAGTACGTATCTTGTGAAGAATAATGAAGGGTCTGAGCTGTTACCTTACTTGCAAGCTACCAAGTTAGCCCAGTTTCATGGATGCAGGCAGAAGGTGTGTGAGACTCCTGAGTTAGAGACAAAAGACTTCAGTAGCCACAGCAATAGTCCCCATCACATAGAGCAACACAAAGAGGACCAGAGATGCCTGCACATGCAGGAGGTTGTGGTACAGATGAGGAACCTCGTGTACAGGGAACCTAGATCTTCTATTGGACAGTAAGTCAGCCTGACCTCTGCAGGAGGGAGACCTTATCTTTATTATACTGGATGGTAAATAAACCTGACTTCTGTTTACGAGGGAGATACTCTAGCTTCCAAGGCTGTTCGCTATATAAATTGAGGGGGGGGTGGGGAGTAAGGAACAAAGGGAGAATTGTCTCCCAATAAGTATTACTGTGTATTACATTATCAACCCTGTCTCCCAACCACCAGTTCCCCTCCTCAGAGATAAGGACTTCTCTCAATTTCTTGTGTACTTCTTTGGAGATATTCTATGCACCTGTAAGTGCGCACAGACACACACACACATTTTATTTTTTAAACAAATGGCTGCAATTATACACAGTTCTGAACCTTACTTTTCTCAGTTTTCTTAGAGATGGTTTCATACTGACACCTATGGCTCTAGCTCCTTCCCAGCATCTGCATGGTAATCCATTTCATGGCAGTATCATAAGAGTTAACCAGTCCCCCTACTCACAAAGTTTTCTTTCAAGGCTTTTATTATTACCAATAATGCTGCAACACAGTTGTACATATCTCTATATACATTTGCTAAAAGTGAAATTGCTAAGTTTGTTTTTGTAGGGGTTTTTTTGGGGGGGGGGGGGTAGAGAGGCAGGAGGAGCAGAGGGAGAGAAAAGAATCTTAAGCAGGCTCCAGTGCAGAGGCTGACACAGGGCTTGATCTCACAAACCTGAGATGATGACCTGAGCTGAAATCAAGAGTCAGATACTTAACTGACTGAGCCACCCAGGAGCCCCTGTTTTTAGTTTTTATAGATATCACCAACTTGCTCTCCAAAGGGGCTACAACCAATTGAACTACCATCTTTCTTTTTCTTTTTTTTTTTTGAACTACCATCTTTCAATGGAGAAAGAGGACCTATTTGCTCACCCCAGCTGAAGGCAAAAATTACTTGCCAACAAAAATAAGGTGTAGCTTTAACTACAACAGGACTTTCAGACATTACTAGTAGGTTTTTCAGTACCCCTTATTAAGGTTCAAAATTAAGTTTCTGAAACGTATTTCAAAAGTTAGTTTTGCAAGATCCCTGGGTGGCTCAGTGGTTGAGCATCTGCCTTTGGCCCAGGGTGTGACCCCGGAGTCCCAGGATTGAGTCCCACGTCCGGCTCCCTGCGGGGAGCCTGCTTCTCCCTCTGCCTGTGTCTCTGCCTCTCTCTGTGTGTCTCTCATGAATAAATAAATAAAATCTTAAAAAAAAAAAAAGTTAGTTTGCAAATAAAGGCCACATTATATTTATAATTAAAAACTTTTTAAATAGGGATCCCTGGGTGGCGCAGCGGTTTAGCGCCTGCCTTTGGCCCAGGGCGCGATCCTGGAGACCCGGGATCGAATCCCACGTCGGGCTTTCAGTGCATGGAGCCTGCTTCTCCCTCTGCCTGTGTCTCTGCCTCTCTCTCTCTGTGTGTGACTATCATAAATAAATAAATAAAAATTAAAAAAAGAAAATCCTTTAAAAAAAAAAAACTTTTTAAATAGAAAGCTTTTCTGAAATAAAAAAAAAAAAAAAAGAAAAGCAAGCAAGCAAGCAAGCAAGCAAGCAAGCTTTTCTGGGGCAGCCCCGGTGGCACAGCAGTTTAGCGCCGCTTGCAGCCCAGAGTGTGATCCTGGAGACCCAGGATCGAGTCCCACGTCAGGCTCCCTGCATAGAGCCTGCTTCTCCCTCAGCCTGTGACTCTGCCTCTCTCTCTCTGAATAAATAAAAATTAAAATCTTAAAAAAAAAAAGCTTTTCTGGTACAGTATTTCATTCACATAATAGTGTTTTCTTATCCCTGAGATACCTTCAAAAGATCTTCACAGCAGCCATTTCAATAAGACCAAGTCACCAGAGACCAAGAGAATACCGAGGACGTAGAAGCCTCACTGCCCTCCTCCCTATTTACATCTACTCTCTCCTTCTATTTTCCCATGTCTCTCTCTCTGGCCTTTCCCAAATACACTTAGAATAACATTTAATTTTTGTCTATAACTGCATAATCCAAGAAATGAATATAAAGAAATGTTTTGCTTCCTTCAGACCAATTCTTTCTAAATTGAAAGTAAAGGGATCCCTGGGTGGCGCAGCGGTTTGGCACCTGCCTTTGGCCCAGGGCACGATCCTGGAGACCCGGGATCGAATCCCACGTCCGGCTCCCGGTGCATGGAGCCTGCTTCTCCCTCTGCCTGTGTCTCTGCCTCTCTCTCTCTCTGTGTGACTATCAGTAAGTAAGTAAGTAAATAAATAAATAAATTGAAAGTAAAAAGAAAAAGCAGAAAAGGACTTTTCTTCCTTCATATTTGAACAAACAAGGAAAAAAAAGGTGACAACTACACAAGCCACAACAAGCAATGTTTGCTTTCATACATTTATTACCGGACTAAAAGTTCATTCTTCTTTGGAAATTTCAAATTTATGATCCAAGTAACAGCAAATTCAAATACTCAAGTATTTTTCCCCTCACAGTACCTATAAATATCAATTATTTTTTAAAAGTACAGAAAATAAAAAAGCTCTTTTATTTCAATAAAAGAAAAATCTCTTGGGATCCCTGGGTGGCACAGTGGTTTGACGCCTGCCTTTGGCCCAGGGCGCGATCCTGGAGACCCGGGATCGAGTCCCACATCGGGCTCCCGGTGCATGGAGCCTGCTTCTCCCTCTGCCTGTGTCTCTGCCTCTCTCTCTCTCTCTCTCTCTCTGTGACTATCATTAAAAAAAAAGAAAAAAAAAAAGAAAAAAAAAAAAGAAAAATCTCTTGATTTTTTAAAATAAGTTTCAATTTTTCGTAGCAATACATACACACAGACTTTCAAACTCCCCATTACCAGGAAGTAGATCCCCTCCTAGTTATAAATATCTATATAATCAAATGATTCCATAATTTGTTTATCTATAAAATTATGTAAAATTTTTAAATATTACCTTAAAATACACATTGTACACTCTAAGATGAAAGCATATCCCTGAATTACCAAGAATCTAACAATAACCAAAAAGTTTAAGACAATTGCTTATTTTTAAACCTGATTCACTATTTACCATAATGGCAAAACAGGATAAAATCCCATTCAAGGAGCGCCCAGGGGCTCCGTGGTTGAGTGTCTGCCTTTGGCTCAGGGCATAATCCCAGGGTCCTGTGATCGAGTCCCGCATCAGCCTCAGTGGGGAGCCTGCGTCTCCCTCTGCCTGTGTCTCTGTCTCTCTCTCTCTTATGAATAAATAAAACCTTAAAAAAAAATCCCACTCAAAATTTTATGCTAAAGCCTCACTCGTAATAAGACAGAAGCAAATTAAAACTACACTTGAAACACCGTTTTTCAACCTAACAAATTTTTACATTTTCTCCAATCTAATTAACCCATTACACCGGTAAGGCTGATGGAAAGTAAGCACTCAGACACTGGCACTGTACACCCCAATAAAGAGAAATCTGACAATAACTATCTGAATCACAAACTAACTCAGTAATAACCACCACTGGGTATTTTCCTCACAGATACATTTATATGCTTGCAATATGACCTTATGTATAAGCCCAGGGCCCTTTATGAGGGGATTAGTGCCCCTTTCTCTCATTTCCTTCCTCCCTCCCCTCCAAGTGAGGACAGAACAAGGAGGAGGCCATATGCCAGGCCTGGAAGACAGACCTCACCAGAACCCAACAACGCTAGCAGCACCCTGATCTCAGGTTTCAGCCTTTAGAAAAGGTAACAGAAACAGCCTGAATTTTGTTAGAGCAGCCTGAACTAACACATACAGTATTTTGCACAGTATTTTGTTAGAGCAGCCTGAACTAACACATACTACTAAGATACCTTCTATGGTAAAACTAAAAGTGCGGCAAAACATAGATTTTATTTGCTTAATTCTTTAAAAAAAAAAATCTTTGGAGGGGCACCCAGGTGGTGCAGTCAATTAAACGTTTGATTCTTTGTTTCAGCTCAAATTGTGATCCCAGGGTGATGAGATCGAGCCCAGGGTGGAGTCTGTTTAAGACTCTCTCCCTGGGGCACCTACCTGGGTGGCTCAGTGATTGAGTGTCTGCCTTCCACTCAGGTTGTGATCCCGGGGTCCTGGGATCGAGTCCCACATTGGGCTCCCTACAGGGAGCCTGCTGTGTCCCTGCCTCTATCTGTATCTCTCATGAATAAATACATAAATAAAATCTTTTTTTAAATATTCACGAGAGGGGATCCCTGGGTGGCGCAGCGGTTTGGCGCCTGCCTTTGGCCCGGGGCACGATCCTGGAGACCCAGGATCGAATCCCACGTCGGGCTCCCGGTGCATGGAGCCTGCTTCTCCCTCTGCCTGTGTCTCTGCCTCTCTGTCTCTCTCTGTGTGACTATCATGAATAAATAAATAAAATCTTTAAAAAAAAAAAAAAATATTCACGAGAGAAACAGAAAGAGAGAGAGAGAGCAGGGACACAGGCAGAGGGAGAAGCAGGCTCCATGTAGGGACTCAATCCCAGGTCTCCAGGATCACGCTCTAGGCTGAAGGCGGCGCTAAACTGCTGAGTCACCTGGGCTGCCCAAAATCTCTTTTTTTTAAAGATTATATTATTTATTTATGAGATACACAGAGACAGAGAGGCAGAGACACAGGCAGAGGGAGAAGCAGGCTCCATGCAGGGAGCTGGATGCAGGACTCGATCCCAGGACCCCAGGATCACGCCCTGGGCTGACGGCAGGTGCTAAACCGCTGAATCACCCAGGGATTCCAAATAAAATCTTTATATATAAAAAACTCCTCTCTCCCCCTGCCCCTACCCCACCCTCTCTACCTCAAATAAATAAATAAATCATTAAAAAAAAAATCCCTAGAAGCACACACAAGAAGCCATTTTTAGGTAGGAGGAGCCTTGAACCAGTAGAGGATGGGAAGAGATTTTTCATTGGACACCTTCTAATTATTTTTTTTAATAAAGTGAACATATTACCTATTCCAAAAAATTACATTTAAAAATATGCTTTTCATTTATGTTAAAAATGTGAAACATCTGCAAAACTGATAATAAAGTTTTCTTTGTAGCGTTGAGGGTTTACAAGCTCAGGCAGCACTTTAAAAAGGCCTTTATCAAGGTTAAAGAAAGCTGTTTCAGAAGCAACTACTGGGGGCATTTCATCTCACTATTTACACCATTGTCATTCCCTCCCTCTCTCCTTTTCTTTCTCTCCCTGTTTCTATCTCTTTGCTCTGTCCTTTTTCTTTCCTTATTTTCCCTCTTGCTTTTCTTTTTCTCTCCCTTCCTTTTGACTAGGGCTTCCAGATGCATCCAGCAGCAACCAGACTTCAGTTTCTCCCCTCCAGAGCCCTTCCGACCAATCTCAAGATCAGCAATGGAGGGCGCCTGGACTCAGTCACTTAAGCATCTGCCTTTGGCTCAGATCATGATTCCAGGGTCCTGGGATCAAGTTCCACATCAGGTTCCCCACTCAGCAAGAAGTCTGCCTCTCTCTCTGCAACCCCCCTCCACTCGTGCTTTCTCTGTCTCTCTCTCTCAAATAAATAAATAAAATCTTAGAAGAAGAAAAAGAGCAATGGAGGTAAATGGCAAAGGCAGCCAGAACTCAAGTACAGGGACATACTGAGTGGGAAATCATGCTTTGTTAAAATATCTAGTAAACCCAAAAGAAAATTCTTTCACCACCAAACTAAGTTGTTTTAAAACTCAAATGGTAATGCCAAAACAGTAATGTAACTATTTAATCATGTCATTTAGTTTTAACTTTAACCTGAATAATTCTGGACACAAATCATTTTATTAAACAAAATCAATCAATACAAGGGAAGATTCTCAGCTAGGGAAGATGTTCCCTCAAACAAGGGAACCAAAAATGTTCCCTCTGCAAAGCAGTACAATTACATCAAGAATACTCCCCACTATTTTCAAAAACAAGAGTCTAAAAACAAGAGTCTAAAAAGACATAATTTCCACAAATCTATTTGCCAAGCAATTTCTTCTGGAACCTACACTATGCAATTTATTAAAAAAGAACTAAAAATACTAATTTGCATGTTCTAACATTAATCTGTTTGTATAGTTTTGATACAGTATAACTTCTTTTTTTTTTTTTTTTAATTTTTATTTATTTATGATAGTCACAGAGAGAGAGAGGCAGAGACACAGGCAGAGGGAGAAGCAGGCTCCATGCACCGGGAGCCCGACGTGGGATTCGATCCCGGGTCTCCAGGATCGCGCCCTGGGCCAAAGGCAGGCGCCAAACCGCTGCGCCACCCAGGGATCCCTGATACAGTATAACTTCTAAGTAAAATATGAACTCAAGGGACTCCTGGGTGGCTCAGCGGTTGAGCATCTGCCTTAAGCATCTGCCTTCTGCTCAGGGTGTGATCCTGGAGTCCCGGGATCGAGTCCTGCATCAGGCTCCCTGCATGGAGCCTGCTTCTTCCTCTCCCTAGGTCTCTGCCTCTCTCTCTGTCTCTCATAAATAAATAAATAAAATCTTAAAAAATAACAAAAAAATAAAATATGAACTCAAATGCACTGTATATTTAGACGTATAAAGCTAAATATAAAACACTAAGAAATCAAAGCATACCATAATAAACCAAACCTTTTTCCTCAAGATTTGGTATAGCTCTCACTAGATTTTTGGAACAGTAGTTTATGGTTTTTAGTTACATGCCTCTAAGCAGCCTTTCTCTTATTTTTACTAGCACTGACAGCAAATTTCAGATGAGGAAAACAAAAACTAGGATACAGATATATTCAACTTTTAACCCCAACAGAGAAAAAAATCAAACCCTCATGATTTCTTGAAATCAAACTCCAAAGAAGTGGTCACACCCTGAAGACAGTAAATGTTAGGTTATATGTAGGCAGATCTTTCTCCATTTGCAAGTAAGTACTTTTCCTTGTAACAAGAGTATTCACAGCAGTAAACACCAGGTCTGATCATAAAAATATTACACATTTGTAGACTTCTATCCATTTAATGAAACCCATAACTATTTGCTAACAAGGAAGAGACCTGCCTGTTTGTTAGTAGTTTCAAATCTAGATGACTGATGTCAATTTTTACTTCCTTCCCTCACTACAACTCTCAATCCAATCAATCACCAAGTTCTGTCAATCTTCCTCTAACAGTTTCCTTCTTTTCCAGCCTACTGCCCATTCCCTGTATTATGTCTAGATCACTGCAACTGATCTTCTAATAGCTCCTCTTATTCCCTGACAGATTCAGTCCCAAACCCTCAGCTTTAACAACAAATTTCCAATTGCCTACTTGTCAAATCTATCCCAACAGAAGATGACAATCTTTTTTTTTTTTTTAGAAGATGACAATCTTGAGTCTATTTATACTAACTCTGTAATAGACACCTTCTTGCATGGCTCCCAGTGATCCCCAGCTGCTGGTTTTCACACCTTGTTGGGCTGACCGTCCTCACTTACTTCTAATGAATACTAAAAAGTGCCAGGATTTCTCTTCCATGTTTAAGTTACAAAGGACTGTGACTTCCATCTTGATAGCATTCTCTTGCTTTCTCACTTCCCCACTCTGCTGAAACAAGCTGCCAAGTAGTAAGATGCTCTGTGGAGAGGCCCATGCAGCCAGGAACCAAAAGAAGCCACCAGCCGTCAGTTTATAAAAAACTGAGGTCTTTGTCCAACAGGCAAAGAACTGCACTCTAGGGACGCCTGGGTGGCTCAGCGGTTGAGCTCCGCTTTTGGCTCAGAGCATGATCCCGGGATCCTGGGATCAAGTCCCATGTTGGGCTCCCTGCAAAGAGCTTGCTTCTCCTTCTGCCTATGTCTCTGCCTCTGTCTCTCTCATGAATAAATAAATAAAATCTTTAAAAATAAACATTTCTATAATCCAAAGTGAAAGTTAAAAATACGTGTAAGAGTTCTGATTTATAAAAGTTTTTTAGGGATCCCTGGGTGGCTCAGTGGTTTAGCGCCTGCCTTTGGCCCAGGGCGCAATCCTGGAGACCCTGGATCGAGTCTCACGTCGGGCTCCTTGCATGGAGCCTGCTTCTCCCTCCGCCTGTGTCTCTGCCTCTCTCTATGTCTATCACAAATAAATAAATAAATCTCTTTTTAAAATAAATAAATAAATAAATAAATAAATAAATAAATAAATAAATAAATAAATAAAAGTTTTTTATATGCCTGAAAACATGTAATAAATTAAAACACAGCCAGGAAAATATTTGTACCAAGTTTAACAAATAGTTTAACTACATAAATTTAAAATGTTATATGTATGTGCATATTTATTACATAAAGAACTAATATAAATTTCTCTGGAAGTACATTGAAAAAAAATCAGTAATACATAGTGACTCCAGGAAGGGAAACTGAGTGGGTGGGACAAGTATGTAAAGTAAGCACTTCACTGTATATATTTCTTTTACCTGCTCAAAAAAAAAAAGCAACAAAATATCTTTAAAGTAATATTGATAGTAAAAACTAGAAATATCCATTGATATGTAATATTTTTAAAATATACTTCAAGTATATATTAAGAAAAATACTGAGAAAAAAATTAATAGAAAAATGAATAAAACACATAAGCAGATAATTCACAAAAGAATATAACTGATCATTAAAAAAAAAACCTCAAAATGGATCAGAGCCCTAAATATAAGTGCTAGGATATAAACTCTTTGACAAAATCATCTGCATAAATCTTTGCAATCCTGGACTTGGCACCGGTTTCTTAGATGTGACACCAAGCATAAGCAAAAAACTAAAAGATTGATGGGGTTCATGAAAATTAAGCTTTTGTGCTATAAACAATATTAAGAAAGTGAAAAGATACTCCATAGGAGAAAATATTTGCTAATTATGTATCTGATAAGGGAAATGTATCCAAAATACATTAAAAAAAGCTCTTACAACTCAATAATAAAAGGACAAAGAATCCAACTTAAAAATGGACAAAGGATCTGAATAGACATTTCTCCAAATAAGATATACAAATGGCCAATAAGTACATAAAGAGATACTCAATGTTATGAGACATCAAGAAAATGCAATTCAAAGCCACAATGAGATACCATTTCTCAACCACTAGGACAGTCAAAATAAAAAAGACAGACAACAAGTGCTGATAAAGATATGAAGAAATTAAAACCCTAATAGACTGCTGGCAAGAATGTAAAATGGTGCAGGTGCTTTAGACAAGTCTAGCAGTTCCTCAAGAAATTAAACATAAAGTTGCCATACCAGCAATTCCATCCTAGATATATACCAAGAGACTTAATAAACATATCCACAAAAAAAAACCATATCCACACATAACCTGAACACAAATGTTCAAAGTAGCATTATTCATAATAACCACAAAACAGAAACAACCCAAATGTCCATCAACTGATGAATGGATAAGCAAAATGTGGTATATTCATATAACAGAATATTATTCAGCTATAAAAAATGAAGTAATGATACATGTTACAGAATTTATAAACCTTGAAAACATTATGCTAATTAATCTTCTAAGTTTGCAAAGCCAAAGCCCAGGATCTGAATCATAAGGTCTTTACTGGCTTTCAACTACTCCATAAGTCATGATGAAAAATCTCCATTTTAAAAAATAGGATAGGGATCCCAGGGTGGCGCAGCGGTTTGGCGCCTGCCTTTGGCCCGGGGCGCGATCCTGGAGACCCGGGATCGAATCCCACGTCGGGCTCCCGGTGCATGGAGCCTGCTTCTCCCTCTGCCTGTGTCTCTGCGCCTCTCTCTCTCTCTCTGTGACTATCATAAATAAATAAAAATTAAAAAAAAAATTAAAAAAAAAATAAAAAATAGGATAGTAGCAAACTATAGGTAGAGAGGTGGATGTATTGACTCCCAAATTCCAGAAATAGCTGAGGCTATGGAAGAGAATGAGATACGAACAGAAAACATGCATCTTAAGGAAAGATGATGGAATATCACACCAGGTTTTCAGGGAAAGGAGACAACCAAAGATACTGAGAAAGGTACAGAGGGATTAAGGAGAAACCAAGAGAGAATAACAAAGTCAAGAAAAGAGGGACGGCTGGCTGGCTCAGTCAGTGGAGCATGTAACTCTTGATCTCCAAGTTTTGAGTTCTAGCCCAACATTGAGTGTAGAGATTGCTTAAAAATAAAAATCTTGGGATCCCTGGGTGGCGCAGCGGTTTAGCGCCTGCCTTTGGCCCAGGGCGCGATCCTGGAGACCCAGGATCGATTCCCACGTCGGGCTCCCGGTGCATGGAGCCTGCTTCTCTCTGCCTGTGTCTCTGCCTCTCTTTCTCTCTCTGTGACTATCATAAATAAAAAAAAATTTTAAAAAATATTTAAAAAAAAATAAAAATCTTTTAAAAATTTTTCAAGAAGAGTCAGAACAAATACACTAACAGAGAAATAAATGGGAATAAATATCTTTAAAAATTCATCATTTTTCACTCATATCCCTGGTGAGGACCGAGCCAACTGTCTTGAGTTGAGCAATAAATGAGGAAAAGGAGGCAGTTGAGTGTAAATGTCCTTCAAGAGAAAAGGATTAGGCTAGGTTTTATTATTGTTGTTGTTTTTAAAGTCTAGAGACTGAGTCTCAGGGGAAGAAGCCAGGAAAGAGAGAGCAACACAAGACAATGGAGAAAATGGCTTGATCAATGTACTAAAGGACAAAGGGACAAATGAGGCTGAGAGCTAGGTTGAAGGATTAGCCTTGGACAAGCCTCATTAAATAAAAATATGTATGTAAATGTGGTAATGCATTACATATCTGCCCCCATGGGGAAGAGCTTCATATAACTGCATTTTCCAGATATTGAAGCATCTTTTTTCAGCTATTTCTTTTGAAATTGTTCACCACTGCATCATACAGTTCTCTGCCTTCTTAAACACACGTGCTCTCCTGAATGACTTAGGTCATTGTGACTGATTACTGCACTAGGAAGTACTATCGCTGACTCTGCATGTTAATTTTTCAAATCTTCTTGGACTGTCCTACAATGCCAGTTGCCATTTTCATTGGTACATTTCCTGAGATAACCTTGTGCTTACAACAGATTCTAGTTTCAAAATTACATAACCATTAAATAATACCCTAAGTAAGGGATGATATGTTCTGAATCAAAGTACAGGAGTAAAGTACGCCGTTGTACAACTCTCTCCAGGACTAAGAGACCTGTTTCACTTTTCAATTCAATTGAGACTAGGTTTCAAAGAGTTGAAGATTTCAGAAGACCTGACTTGGAATATTACTTTATTGTGCTTCCTAAAGTCATATCAAAATATCCCTACCAAGTAATTGATAATTTTATATTAGTCTTAAGCCATCAAAAAAAGAGAAGATCAGGCTGATTCCCAAAGTGAGCCTCAACATCTCACAGTAACTAAACATACTCTCTTGCCCTATAATCACTAACCAATAAAAAGTTATAGTTTTCTACGTTTCATTGCTGTATGCTAATATAGGCATGTATATTTCACATATATGGATATGATTCATGATAAATGTGTATCCTTCACAAAATCTTGGCTTTAATCCCAAATTTCACACAAATTTCACAACTACAAACAGCACAGGCCTGAAAAGGACCAGAATTAGGTACACAGTTAACCAAAATTTAAGAATTCATTCCTTTGGTTTCAACCATGAAACAGACTGATTTCATTCATTCTTAAGATTCTGTGATCTAGCAACTCCATTTCTAGGAATTTATCTGGTAAAAAAACAAAAACAAAACAAAACAAAAAAAACATTAACTTGAAAAGATTATCTGCACCCCCATGTTCAGTGTAGCATTATTTATGACAGCTAAGACACAGAAGTAACCTAAGTGTCCATCAAGGGACAGACGAATAAAGAAAATGTGGTATATAAAATGGAATATTACTCAGCCACAAAAAAGGAAATCTTGCAGTTTACAACAGCATGGATGGACCTTGAGGGCATTATGTTAAATGAAGTTAGACAAAGGCATGCAAATACTGTGTGGTCTCACTTATTTGTGGAATCTAAGAAAACAAAAAAAATAAATAAATAAAATGAACCCACAGATAGATTGATTGGTAGTTGCCAGAGGGGGTGGAGGGGTGGAGGGTGAACTAGGTGATGGTGATCAAAAGGTACATGCTTCCAGTTACAAAATAAGTTCAGAGGATATAATGTACAGCATAATGACTGTAATTAATGATACTATATTGCATATTTAAAAGTTTCTTAGAGAGAAACCTTGGAAGTTCTCATCACAATAAAAAAAATATTGTGACTATCGGCGTGCCTGGGTGGCTCACCACCGACTCTTGATTTTAGCTCTGGTCCTGATCTCAGGGTGGTGAGACTGAGCCTTGCGATGGGCTCCAAGGACTCCAAGCTCAGCAGAGAAGTCAGATTTTTCTCCCTCTCCCTCCTGCTGTCCCTCGGCTCACCTGTGCTCCTACACTCTTGCATGTGCATATGTGTGTGTGTGTGCTCTCTCTCTAAAATAAATCAATCCTTTAAAAATACGACGTAATGATATACGCCAGATGGATGCTCACTAGACTTACTGTGATCTTTCCAAAAACACATACAAATAGGCAATCATTATTTGTATGCCTGGATCTATTAAGTCACATGTCAAACAGATCTCAAAAAGATTCCGGATGGCTACATCCCCCTATACTTTACGCATCAAAAACAAAAATAAAACCACCTTTATTTCTCCCACTCTCTTGCCTATTCCTTCCAACACTTCTCTTTCGTGTTAACAACAACAACAAATCAACAAATGTAGAATTTGGGGGATCCCTGGGTGGCGCAGCGGTTTGGCGCCTGCCTTTGGCCCAGGGCGCGATCCTGGAGACCCGGGATCGAATCCCACGTCGGGCTCCCGGTGCATGGAGCCTGCTTCTCCCTCTGCCTATGTCTCTGCCTCTCTCTCACTGTGTGCCTATCATAAATAAATAAAATAAAATAAAAAATTAAAAAAAAAATGTAGAATTTCTCAAGACACAGTTTGCAAATGGCCTGACCAACTCAAACTGAAACATCTCCAGGCTGGGTTAGACTATGCTATTATGGGGGATCACTGGGTTAGAGCATGGTATTATGGGGGATCCCTGGGTGGCTCAGCGGTTTAGCACCGCCTGCAGCCCAGGGCGCGATCCTAGGGTATCCGGATCGAGTCCCGCGTCGGGCTCCTTGGGTGCAGCCTGCTTCTCCCTCTGCCTGTGTCTCTGCCTCCCCGCATCATGAATGAATGAATGAATGAATGAATGAATGAATGAATCTTTAAAGAAAAAAAAAAGAGTATGGTATTATTAGGGCATTGGCATCTGTACCTTTGCCCCATACTCAAATTATTTATGTCTGGTCTCCCCTTCTAAGTCAGAAACTGAGGGCAAGAATCTCTTCTTATTCAATAAGGACTCCGTTCAATCGCTGGACAAAGAAGCTGGGCGCACCTAGCACTTGCTAGCCTCGGGGGAGAGCCGAGTTAAGCAGCTCCGGCCCTTCACGGTCAAGCAGAAGGAGGCAGGCAGGCAGGCCTGGGGACAAATTACAACAGAGGCAAAAACAACAACAACAAAAAACAGAAGTGAGAACGGAGAAATTAAATCGGATGGGGGGGGGGTGGGGGGTCCCTGGGTGGCTCAGCGGGTTGGTGCCTGCCTTCAGCCCAGGGCGTGATCCTCGAGTCCCAGGATCGAATCCCATGTCCGGCTCCTTGCACGGAGCCTGCTTCTCCCTCTTGCTTCTTTCTCTCCCTGTGTCTCTCGTGAATAAATAAATAAAATCTTAATCGGAGGAGGGACTGACTGTAGGGATGCAGAGGAAGGAAGTTCAAGGATCCGCTCGTGTGTTGTCCAAAAGGCCCTTCAACGAAATACCTGTTGAATGGACGCAGGAGTGAATGAGCTAAAGCCTTGCTAAGGAGAGAGGAGAGCTCCCGGGCCCCAGGGAGGTGCAGACTCGTAGCTCCTGGAAGTCGGTGGTGGCTTCCCCGGTCGGTACCTGCAGACCTGCACCCTCCCGGGGTGCGGGGGGGGCATCACCTTGCAGAAGGTGCCGTACCTGTACTGCCAGCCTTTGGCACTGCCGCCGCGGCTGCTGCTGCTGCTGCTGCTGCTGCCGCTGCCGCCGCCCGCCCCGCAGCTGCTGTTGCTGCTGTTCTTGTTGGGGGTCCCCGCCGCGGCCGCCGCCAGGCCCTCCAGCTTCCCCTCGCTCTCCGAGACTTTCAGCGCCGACACGGGCTCGCCGCCCTGCATCTTCGCTCCCGGGGCCGACCCCGCCGAGCCGCGTCCGGACGGGGGCGGGTTTAGGGTCTGCGCGCCGGGGGGAGGGGGGTCCAGGGGCTGAGTTAGCGGAGGGTCATCGGACGCGGCGGGAAGGGGCCCGGCAGCAGCGGGGGGAGCACGAGGACAGGGGGGAGGCGGCGGGGGCAGCCGAGAGGCCCGGGCGGAGGGCGCGGCCTCACCTCTTCCCCGGCGGGGCCGTCCCGCCGGCTCCACGGTTCCCGGAGCGGCGGCCGCGGGGCAGGGCCCGGGAAGGAGGCCGCCGGGGGCGGGACGCCGGCTCCCAGGGCCGCTCTGCCCCCGCCCGCGGCGAGCCTCTCGGGCCCACGTGCTCCGACGGCCCCGGCCCGGCACCTCGACCCGGGCTCCCAGGAGCCGGCGAGTCCGTTACCCTCTCTCCGGGCCCCGAGCGTGGGCGCCACAACCGCGGCCGCCGCCCCACCCACGGCCCCGCGGCGGGTCACCCGCCCGCCCACCTGCCTTCCCTTCCGGAGCAGTGTGAGCTCACTTCCGCCCGGAGCAGAAGCGCCGGGCGCCATCTTGGCGCAGGGCACGCGGCCCTGAAGGGGGCGGAGCCTCGGGGCGGTGGTGCCAGGGCGGTTGCCCCGGAAGAAGGGAAAGGGCAGAGGGGGCAAGGCGGTGGGAGACTTCCGGCCTTCCTGGCTGGGCCCTGTCTGGCATTTTAGAAAGCCGGCTTAGAAAAATAATGTCATAAGTAAATAAAATAATTAATAAATAAATGAATAAATAAATAAATAAAAATAAATTTCTATAAGAAATTACAGCCCCTCCAAGGAAACCATTTGAGGGCCCCTTCCAGGCATTTTAGAAAGCAGCCTTAGAAAAATAATGTCATAAATAAATAAAATAATAAATAAATAAATAAATAAATAAATAAATATAAATTTCTATAAGAAATTACAGCCCTCCCCCCAAAAAAAATTTGAGGGCCCCTTCCAGGCATTTTAAAAAGCAGCCTTAGAAAAATAATGTCATAAATAAATAAAATAATTAATTAATTAATTAATAATAAATAAATAAATAAATTTCTATAAGAAATTACAACCCCCCCCAAAAAAGGAAATTACCCAAAAACTCCTCTTCATTGTAGTAATTCTGCAAAACACACATGACATTGGAATGGGGCAAATCAGTATGGAAATCAGAACTCTCAAAAATCAAAGCTGGGTACTCTTTCTGACCCCAGACAACTCTTAAACTCTTTAGACTTTGTTTTTTGTGTGTCTGTAAAGAGTAATTGGTCTTGACAGGTGATTTTTTTTTATATCCTAATTATAAATTCTAGTTTCAGAATTAATTATGAATTCTAGTTTCTAATAACATGATTTGTGACTTGAATGTGTATACAATCACTGTAAACATTGAATGTTTACAGTATGCAAAGCACTATGGAAAATGCAAAGAAGTATTAGTAAAAAAAGTAAAGTGGTAAAATAAATGCAGGTATAGAGAATTAAAGCTATGAAGAAAATTATAGGAGATGATATAAGAAATGAGTGAGATGGGATGGAGAATCTACTTTAGGAGAAAAGTTGAGAAAAGTAGTCTATAAGGAGATAAAATTTAAGGTGAGAAATGAAGAAAGATGAGGGAGCTAAAGGAAAAGTAAACTTCATTTGTTCTGCTAAATGGGAGACCGGGCAGCATGGTGAGCAAGAGAAAGCTGCACAAAATGAGAGTGAAAAGGAAGGTAGAGAAATTTGGATTTTATTGTAAGTGCAAAGGAAAGTTAAAAGCTTTAATCAGAGAAGAGTTGTGATCTGATCTATGTTTTAAAAAGATCTCTCCAGTCTTTTCAAAAAATAGTGCTAGGTCAACTGGTTATCTATATAAAGAATCAAATTGGACCCCTACCTCAATATTACACAAAAACTAATTCAAAATGGATCAAAAGCATCAATATAAGAGCTGAAACTATAAAACTCTTAAAAGAAAAACAGAGGAGGAGGGCGGATTGGGGTGGGAGGGCAATAAAAAAAAATTTTTTTATTTAAAAAAATTTTTAAAGAAAAACAGAGGAGGAAATCTCCATGACCTAAAGTTAAGCAAAGTCTCTTAGATATGACATCAAACCATAAGAAACAAAAGAAAAAAGTAGCTAGATTAGGGTTCATAAAAATTAAAGCTTTTGGTGCTACAAACAATACCACTAAAAAAGTGAGAAAAAAAAACAATCAGACAATAGGAAAAGAATATTTGTAAACCATATATCTGATAAGGAACTTATATTTACAATATGTAAAGCATTCTTAACAACTCATTAATAAGAAGATAAATAATTCTATTTAAAAATGGGCAATGGAGGGATCCCTGGATGGTGCAGCGGTTTCGCGCCTGCCTTTGGCCCGGGGCGCGATCCTGGAGACGCGGGATCGAATCCCACGTCGGGCTCCCGGTGCATGGAGCCTGCTTCTCCCTCTGCCTGTGACTCTGCTTCTCTCTCTGTGTGTGTGACTATCATAAATAAATAAAAATTAAAAATAAAAATAAAATAAAAATGGGCAATGGAGCTGAATAGACCTTTCTTCAAAGATGATATACCAAAACTCAGTAAGTCTATTGAGAGAGTCTCAACATCATTATTCACCAAGGAAACACAGATCAAAACTACAATGAGGTGGTTCTTCACAACCAGTAGGATGGCTATAATAAAAAGGTAGACAATAACCAATGTTGATGAGGGATGTGGAGAAACTGGATTCCTCACACGCTCCTGGTGGAAATGTAAAATATGATATGTCCATACAATTGAACATTATTTGGTCATCAAGTGGAATGAAGTGCTGATGCATGCTACAACAAAGACTTTGAAAGCATTCCACTAAGTATCAGAAGCAAGACACAAAAAGCCACATGTTGTGCGATTTCATTTATATGAAATGTCCAGAATCAGCAAATCTGTAGAAGCAGAAAGTACATTAGTGGTTGATAGGGGCTGAGAGGGAGGAGGAATGGGAAACGACTATTATTAGGTATGGGAATTTTTGAGGAGTAATCAAAATGATTTAAAATTAGACACTTTTGGGGTGCCTGGCTGGCTCAGTCAGTAGAGCATGCAACTCTTCATCTTGGGATTGTGAGTTTGAACCCCATGTTGGATGTAGAAATTACTTTAAAATAAAATCTTATGAAATAAGACACTTGCAACGGTTGCATAATTTTGTGAATATACTAAAATCCACTTGATTATATATTTTAAATGGGTCAATTTAGGGTGCATGAATTGCATCAAAATAAAGTTCTTTTTTTGAAAAAAATTCTCTAGTTGCCATATAGTGGATTGATTTTTAGTGGGAGAAAAAGAGGAAGCAGGGAGACTCGTTAGGAGACTTTATAGAAAATGAAGTGAGAGTGATAATGGCTTGGATTAGGGTGATGGCAAAGGGGATAGGGAAGTAAGTGGATCCAAGCTGTATGGGTGTGGTAAATGTGCTGCCGAAGTGAGCACAGCTGTGCGGGTGTGGGATGACTATAGCACTGAAAGTCAGTTGACATTGAATTTGAAATAGTGCAGTAATATTCGTACAGACCTCTCAATGCCAGTCTGTTCTTCACAACTCCACTCCTGCCCCTTTGAGGGTTTTGTTGTTGTGGTGGTTGTTGTTTTTAGAGAGAAAATGTGTGGACAAGTGGGGGGAGGGGCAAAGGGAGAGGGAAAGAAAGAATCTCAAGCAGACTCCCCACTGAGCATGGGGCCTGATGTAGGGCTCCATCTCAGGACCCTGAGATCACGACCTGAGCCAACATCAAGAGTTGGACACTTAACTGACTGAGCCACCCAGGCGCCCCAAAAAAGTAAGTTAAGGCCAATTGTGCCCTTTTGAAAATCAGAACCCTTCAAAGACCTTTCATTATTTTTGAAATAAGTTCCAAACTCCTCTGTCCAGTAAGAAATGGTAATCACTATAGGATTTAGAGTTAATCGTTTTATAGTCTGATACTCTTTTTCTTTATTTTTGTAGAAATCTAGTCGAAAAATTTTTTTTAAGATTTTATTTATTTATTTAAGAGAGAGAGAGAGAAAGCATGAGTTTGGGGGAGGAGAAGAGGGAGAGAGAGAAGCAGACTCCCAGATGAGCAGGGAGCCTAACATGGGGCTCAATCCCAGGACCCCAGGATCATGACTTGGACTGAAGGTAGGCGCTTAACCAGCTGATCCACTGAGGCACCCCTCTAGTCCAATTCTGATCAAGGTGAAGATCTCTATATAATCAATGAAGTCAGCCAGCTATAAAAGTAAGCCACTCTAATCAATGATCATCCAGATTCCAATCAAGGAAAAGTATTGTGAATGTATACCTTCATTGGATCAATGGCTGGTGTGAAGAGGAACATGCTAAGCCAAGGACAAGAGACAACATGGAGTCTGGGAAAGTCTTCAGTTTTGGAGACCCAGGAACTATTTTGTCATTGCTCCCAGGGTGATTAAGATTTGGGGACTAGCTCATCTAACCAAATCCACAATAGATGACATGTAGCAACTGGAAAGACAAGTGTTAATAATGAAAAATGCAGTCCAGAGTGTTCAGGTTTGAGTATTTACACTTTTTGTGCAAGACACTCAACAGGATAAGCTAAATTTTTATCAGAAGTTTACATAATGTTCATGGAGTCAGAGTCAGGAAAGTTGATTGACAGATATTTTGTTTTTTAAAAGCAAAAACCTTTGCTGTACCAGAGGGTCTGAGTTTATTTCATTCAATGTCTAAAGAGAAAGGAGAGCATATGATTTGAACACAGAAGATAAGTGCACTTTTTTTGAAATCCTTCAAAAAAGGATGTGTTCATCTCTGTGAAGAGTTGAGTGTACATCCTTCACATGGAAAGAAGCTGCATAGCATAGTGATCAAGAACATTTTATTAACATTCAGCTTAAAAAGTTTTACACCCAGGGGCACCTGGATGGCTCAGTCAATTAATTGTCTGACTCTTGATCTCGTCTCAGGTCATGATCTCAGGGTGGTGAGATTGAGCCCCACACTGGGCTCTGCACTGGATGTAGAGCCTGCTTAGGATTCTCTCTCCCTTCTCTCCCTCTGCCCCCCACTAGTGCACACTTTCTCTTTCTCTTAAAAAAAAGAAAAGAAATTTGGAGATGGGATCTTTGGAGATAATTAGGTTTAGACAGACTCCATGATGAAATCAGTGCTCTTATAATAAGGGACATCACAGAACTCACATCCTCCCTCTTCCTGTCTTTTTCTCTACCACGAAAGGACTCAGGGAGAAGGAGGCTGTCCATAGGGTAGAAGGAGAGTTCTCAAGAGAACTCAACCATGCTGGGACCTTGATCTTGGACTTCTAGCCTCCAGGATTGTGAGAAAATGAAGTTCTGTTGGTTAAGGCACCCAGTTGAGGGTATTTTATTATGGCAGCCAAAGTTCAGACAATCTTCCTTTGGAGTGATTGTCAGCATGGAATGAAATGACACATGTAAAACCCTTAAACCCATATCTGACGCATGACATGGTAAGTGCTTGGCAACTGTTACCCATTGTCATTGGAATAGGGTTTACCTGCCAAGGAAAACGGATGGTGTTGTTTGGTGAGAGCACCTTTCTTCTGGACAACTCTGACAACATGGCAACCAGCATATTTCTGAAGACATATTCCAACGTATTTCTGTGAAAGAATGCCAGGTTTGTCTCCCAAAGGAAATGGACTTCTCCAGAGGTACCCTGATCAAGAGAGATCTGCCAGCGTCTGTCAATACAGAGTCCCAGGGACATTAGCTGGAATCACCAGCACGGGGGTGTCAGTGAGAAAATGCAGGAGCAGAGGGGGATCCCTCTTCCAGTGGCATCTCACAGAGGCCTTCCCTGACCCCTCTGGGCAGAGGAGCCACCCCTCCCCACTTCATTTGATCCTGTTACCCTGTTTTAGTTAAACACCTGACCTTACAGGCTTTGCTGTGCATTTTCGGTCTCCTCACTGGCGAGGCAACTGCATAAGGAAAGACCTAGTCCTTTGTTCCCGCTCCTGTACCGCCAGGACTTGAACTGCCTGATACACCCGTCAAAGGAATGAATGAATTCACTACCGTGGCCGATAACATGAATTTGGGCCTCAGCCTTCAAATCTCAGCTCTGGGCCACTTAGTGTGTTTGACTGTGGGCAAGTTACCTTGGTGGGCTTCAGCCTTCTCATCTGTAGAATGGAAATAGGATGAAATAGGAAAATATAAAGTTTTTAGCACAGTGCTGGTATCCAGTCAGCACGGAACTGGCTATTTTCTTGTTCTAACCCTGACCTCAGGGGAGGGAAGGGTGATTTATTCCCCTGAAGCAAGAGACGACTTTCTCTGCGAGCCTGCCACTGTGGACCAGCCACGAAAAACGGGGCAGGGCAGAGGGGAGAGGGGCAGTGCGAGCAGTACTGTTCCACGGTCCCACGATAGGCACCATGAGAAGAAGGCTGCAGACCCACCCTTAAAAAAAAGGGGGGCACTTGGGGCTCAGTGGATGAGCATCAGCCTTCGGCTCAGGTCGTGATCCTGGGGTGCTGGGATCGAATCCTGCAACAAGCTCCCTGCAGGGAACCTGCTTGTCCCCCTGCCTGTCTCTCTGCCTCTCTCTCTCTGTCTCTCATGAGTAAATAAATAAAATCTTTAAAACAAACCAAAAACCCAAAAATTAACAACAACAACAAAAATAACCAAAAATGGCCAAGAGGCTCAGGGGGAGGAAGGAAAAGGAAGGCGAATTCTGAGAGGACAAAGTGTTCACACTCAAAATAGATGTTACTAAAAAAAAAAAAAAAAAAAAAAAAAAAGATGCTACTGCTGCTGTGGTGAAACGGACTTTCAGTTCAGGCAGAAACCATTTTGCAATTTCCCACTCCGCTGGGGGTGATTCTGCTAAGGGCGCCGGACGCGAGCAGTTCACTGGACACACTCCCCTGCCCAGCTCAAAGCTCGTAGTGGGAGTAAAAAACAGACCCGCTCAGTACCTTTGAGAGCAGGAGGGAAGGGGGTGGGGGGAGAAGAGAATGGAGCAGCTGCTGTGCTCACATTTTGTTTTTTGTTTTGTTTTGTTTTTGTTTTTGTTTTCACATTTTGATAAAATGAGATTTTTTTTTCCTCTCCCATTCTTTGGGTCCTGAATCCTGATGAGCGTACAAGTATTTCACTTAAATACCCAGCAGATAGTAAAATTAGCTCTTAAAAGTAAAATGCTTCATTATAAAATGAAGCATCGGGGCACCTGGGTGGCTCAGTGGTTGAGCGGCTACCTTTGGCTCAGGGGTCCTGGGGTCAAGTCCCGCATCTGGCTGGCTCCCCGCATGGAGCCTGCTTCTCCCTCTCCTATGTCTCTGCCTCTCTCTGGGTGTCTCTCATGAATAAAATAAAATCTTAAAAAAAAAAAAAATGAAGCATCTGCCTTCAGCTCGGGTCATGATCTCAGGGTCCTGGGATTGAGCCGCCCTTCCTGTCCCCCGCCCCCGTGCTCTCTCTTGCATTCTCTTTCTTTCATAAATAAAAATATTAACAACCTGTATTATAAAAGCACACACGTCCCTTCAATGTGATATGTTCATCTCGTCCATTTTTAGACTCCCTTGGCTAGTGCAGGTAGTCTTTTGCAGGCAGCAGCCCATAAAAGTGCACAATCCACTGGAGTCACATGTCCTTTTCCATCGCCAATAGTGAATGCCATAGGAAAGGAGAGTTTCCATCACCAACTAATGCTCTAGTATGAAAATCACCTAGGCATGAATTCTGGAGAGCACTCATGTGGGTCAGCGTGCAAATTTTTTGTTCCCATCAAATGAATCAGTTGAAAGGAAAACAGTGATCTACCTGACAGGACATACACCAAATATCTCTTTTGAAAAAACCATCCCATCACCAAAAGAAAGCAAAAATGAGAGTAGCGCTTTTCAATTTGTGCTCCACACAATATTGCAGGACGTTAATCAGTGTTACAGGATTTAAATGTTTTCTTGCTACGATTAGATAAAATTGAAAAACACTGATTTTTTTAAAGTTATTTATTCATGAGTGACAGAGAGAGAGAGAGAGAGGAGAGAGAGGCAGAGACACAGGCAGAGGAAGAGGCAGGGTCCACACAGGGAGCCCGATGTGGAACCCAATCCCAGGTCTTCAAGATCACACCCTGGGCCAAAGGTGGTGCTAAACCACTGAGCCACCCCGGTTGTCCCAGACTGAGCTTCTATCTGGACCTAAGTACAGCTTTGCCTTGAATTAGGTTCTTAGGAAGCCCTATTTTCCATTTCACATTGCTGGATTTCAAGTAGAAAGCTCACACCTGGATCATGTGTCAGTCTTGCAAGCCATAAGATACAGACACTTCCAGCAAGGAAATCTTCCCTTGATCACTATATGAGAAGTGAGTGGTGTGTCTTTGTGGGGTTTATTAGTATTTCTCCATTTCCTGACCCTTGTTTGATCAGAAAGAGGCATGGTGAACTCTCTCTGAGTTCTTCTCTTTCTCCTGTCATCCTTAAAGTACTATGGTGCAACGATACATACAACTTTGAGAAAAGTTGCTCAATACAATAGACATGGCATCAAGGGACATTCTGCTCCTTCCTCCCATCTTTTGAGGAAATGCTGGCTTTGTCATGAGCTGTTCTCTCTACAACTATGATAGTTGTTCGTAGCTCTTTCACTTGCAACAAAATCTGCTTTAGCTCTTCGGAACCATTCCAAATGTTTTAGAATTTAATCAGATTTTAAACCAATTTCTCCTATGTTCTAGGAGGAGAACACATTCTAGGAGGTGAAGACATTTCATGCAGACTGTAGTTAAATAGCATCAATTCATCTCAAGGAAGCACCTCAAGAGAGATAGTGTCCTCAGCCATGCAGGTGTGATTCTGTGTGCTTTCCATCCTGGAGACTTCAAGCAAGAACAATTTCTTTGTTGTTTTTGGCAATTTGCCTTATCCTTTGTGAATGCAATACTGTAGGCAGGCCAGGATGCTAATTACTCGGAGCATCTGGTCAGGATGCCAGAGGCCAAGATCAGCTAGCCATCTAATCTCCTGTCTTCAGCCTTCCCCAAACCTGAGTTCTCCATGCTCCTACAACCTGTTCTCATGATAACATGCTCCCAATTTCACACTCAACTTTTCATCAGGATCCAAAGACCCAAATGTGATATAGACTTTGCTGGTTGAACAAAAGGCAAAGAAAAAATGAAACTTACATACCTCTTCCCATTAAGGGGAAATTCTGTGGTGACCTTCTGCGAGGTAAAGAGAGACAGATTTTTGGCCTTTTTCGTTGACAAGAATCACTGATAGCAGATGCTGAACAGGGTCAGTAAATGAATGCAGTAGTCCAGGTAGGGACAGTAGCAAGTGGAGAATACATGCCCCATCTAAAGAAAGGACCACTTCTTTACTCCAACAGACTATTACAGGGAAGGCCCATGAAGCTGAATCTTCTAGTTTTCTAAGAGAAGCCAGAAATATGGGCTTCAATGTGAAAGCTCCTCAAGTTTCAAGTATTCACTACTATATTAAATTTTTTTTTTAATATGTGGGGACCCAACAGAGCATGTTTGTAATTCAACCTGTTTGGGTCACCAGTTTGGGATCTGTGGTGTGAAGTTTGTTCTAACAGCAAAAATCTTCAACTAGGGATCCCTGGGTGGCGCAGCGGTTTAGCGCCTGCCTTTGGCCCAGGGCGCGATCCTGGAGACCCGGGTGCATGGAGCCTGCTTCTCCCTCTGCCTATGTCTCTGCCTCTCTCTCTCTCTCTCTCTCTCTCTCTCTCTGTGACTATCATAAAAAATAAATAAATAAATAAATAAAAATCTTCAACTAAAGAAAAAGTTTCATGTTTCTGAGAAGGATGGATGAAATCTAAGGATAAATCCTACCAGTATCCTTATAATTTGACACTTTTTTTGAGAGAGAGAGAGAGACCAAGTGAGTGGGGCAGGGGTGGAGGAGGGGCAGAGGCGGAAGGAGAATCTTAGGCAGGCTCCACACCCAGCGTGGAGCCTCATATGGGGCTCAATCTCAGGATTCTGAGACCATGACTTGAGCCAAAATCAAGTCAGACACTCAACTGACTGAGCTACCCAGGGGCCCCTATAGTTTGACATTTTGGGAAAGAGGTTTTCATAAACAAAATCTTCCATTCCTCTTTTCCCTGCCATATGTGAGGAGATGTGAAAATAGCAGGTCTACAGATCTGCTAGGGCTGCTGTAACAAAGTACCATGGACTAGGTGGCTTGGACAACAGAAATCCATTTTCTCACAATTCTGGAGGCTAGAAGTTTGAGATCAAAGTGTCGGCAGGATTGGTTTCTTCTGAACCAACCTTGGATCGCAGAGGGCCATCACTTCTCTGTGTCTTCACAGGTCTGTGTCCTAATTTTCTCTTTTTATAAAGGACATCATTCTTATTGGATGAGGCCAATATGACCTATTCTAACTTAATTACTACTTTTAAGACCCTCTCTCCAAAACCACTCACATTCTAAAGTACTGGGGGATTAAGACTTCAACATATGAATCTTGTTGGGACACAATTCAACTGTAATAGCAGGTTCTCTCTTCCATGGTCTTCCCTGGAGCGGCGCATTTTTCCCATTGCTGTCATTTAATGGAACTGGGTAGCCTGGGACAAGGATGTATTAACTCCCACTTGCCGCCCTTGTGGGAAAATTCAAAGAAAAAGAGATACAGAAACACAATCTGAGCAGAAAAAAAGCTTGGAGATCAGAGTTCTGCTCGGATATCATTTTATATCTGAGAAAATAAGACTCATAGGGGTCCTGTGACATGCCAGAAGGACAAGGCCACAGCCTCTCTTAACTGGAAGGAGTCTTGGCATCATCTATTCTATTATTCTCTGAGGGATGCCTTCCTCCCAATATGTGCCTGCCAAATGGCCCACATTCATCCCACATCTGTATGTCAGAGCTCCAGCTATTTCAAGGCAGAAGTCATGTCACCATTAATATTTTTTCTTTTAGATAAAAATCTTTGATACTAGGAAAAATAGGGAATTCCTTTGACCATTCCTTTTAAGACATGATTTCAAGTGCTTTTACTGTCCTGTGTATACCCTAATATTTGTTTTCTTACAGGGTGTGCCTAGAATCTGAGAAGTAAATTTGTAGATGTGGCCACACTAGTATCAAATAGATCAGGTCAATCACCTCCCTTACTGTTGACATTATGCTTCTATAATGATAGCTTTTATTCATCTTAGTGCATTTCTCTGTTCATGTACATGAACCTATGCTTAAGTCCTTTACATGTTTCCTATGAAAAGTCCATCTTCTCAAGCCTGTGTACTTGGCTTTTTTTGCCTGTCAACTTTCATCTTGCCAGATTCTCCCCATTGCTCCAGCCTATTGAGCTCCCTTCAGATTCTGGTTCTGATATCCTCTCTATTTACTATCTCCTCTGGCTTCACATCAGCTACAGAATCATCAGGTTATCACTATTGTACCCATTCAAGTCATGGGCATAATTTTGACCAGGACTGAGCCTGAGTAGAGTCTGCCCTCTGGATGCACATGGATCCAATCAATCAGAACTCTGGTGTGGCAGATTATATCCATTCTCACCCGGTTTGTATTTCTCTACCTATTTCTGAAGGTTTTTTTTTTTTTTTTTTAAGATTTATTTATTCAGGGATCCCTGGGTGGCGCAGCGGTTTGGCGCCTGCCTTTGGCCCAGGGCGTGATCCTGGAGACCCGGGATCAAATCCCACATCGGGCTCCCGGTGCATGGAGCCTGCTTCTCCCTCTGCCTGTGTCTCTGCCTCTCTCTCTCTCTCTGTGACTATCATAAATAAATAAAAATTTAAACAAAAAAAAAAAAAGATTTATTTATTCATGAGAGACACACACACACAGAGAAAGGCAGAGAGACAGGCAGAGGGAGAAGCAGGCCCCATGCAGGGAGCCTGACATGGGACTCCATCCCGGGTCTCCAGGATCACGCCCTGGGCTGCAGGCGGCACTAAACCACTGCACCACCAGGGCTGCCCTCTGAAGGATGTTTTTAGAAATTTGGCTAAAAGCCCATGGCTGTAGCATTTCTCTATCCTATGGCCTACCAGCCTTAATGTTAAATACTCACCCAACAAGTCAGTGGCTGAGCTGAAACAGTATAGTCTTTGCTGTTCCAAATATCCCAGCCCATGTGGAGATATGAGAGACAGACAACTGGAACACAGTCAAGAGGACTGGGCTCTCCTCTCCTCCATCGGTCAGGAAAAAAATAGATGTAAGAAGGGAGGGCTTCAGAATGACCTGTCTGTGAGAACATAGTTGCAAGTAGATTAAAATCTCTGGCTAAATCTGCTTTGAGTATACCATTGTCCTTTCCCATGATTTTTCTCTTCTGCAAATTAGAGAGAATGATATCTTCTTGGGGCATCAGTTGGTGGAGTATGCAACTCTTGATCCCAGAATTGTGGGTTCAAGGCCCGTGTTCGGCATAGAGATGACTTAAAAATAAAATATTTTTTTAAAAATCTTTTTTTCTTTAAGATTATATTTATCCATTCATGAGAGACAGAGAGAGGGGGAGAGGCACAGGCACAGGCAGAGGGAGAAGAAGCAGGCTCAATGCAGGGAGCCTGATGTGGGACTCGATCCCGGGACTGCAGGATCACGCCCTGAGCCAAAGCAGGTGCCAAACCGCCGAGCCACCCAGGGATCCCCTAAAAAATCTTCTTTAAGTATGGGCTGGTAGTCATTTGAAACAGTCAAACATGGATCCTCCACTATGGTTTTAAGATACTTCTTAGGAAACTTCTGTCTTCTCAGGAAAGAGAATTTTTAAATTATATGACTAGTCAGAAGAACTAGCCATTACTACATCTTCACATACTAACCTACTAGATATGAATCTTTACAGACAGTTCTAGTCTAGCCCAAGGCTCAAAAGCTTCTATGCCTGTCTTGAGTTCCATAGTCTGTGATGTCATAACTTTAGTATCACAACTGACCTCCTGTCCTTAGCCTTGTCTTTAAGATTTGAATGACGAAAACCTATCTCGGCTTTAGGTGGGAGATACTGGGGTTTATCCTTGACTATGAAAGTATGGGGAATCCTAAGATGAATCTATAAGGAAGATACTGGGAATTCTTTCCCCCTGTAGGGCTTAGGCAGAGAATTAATACTGATCTATCTACAAAACCTGAGGAAGGCGTGACCTCAAACAAATCTGACCTCTAGCCTCGTAAGAGTTTCAGTCTTTTTTCTTTTAAGATATGTTTATTCATTTTAGAGAAAGAGAACACATACATGCAAGCCAGGGGAGGGGCAGAGGAAGAGGAAGAGAATCCTCAAGCAGACTCCCTGCTGAGCATAGAGACCAATGCAGGGTTCGACATGGGGGTTTCGATTTCAGGACCCTGAGATCATGACCTGAGCTGAAATCAAGAGTTAGACACTTAACAGACCGAGCCACCCAGGTGCTCCTAGGATTTCAGTTTTTTTGAGAGGTGCTACAGAAAGAATAAAGTGGAAAGTGGTCATTGTTTTAAATCAATGACCTTCTATGATCTACTCTTGCAGCCTGCCAACAGGAGCAATGTGGTCATTTGGTGGGACACCACCTCCTGGATGCTGCCTGGACCATCAGCTTCATGGGCTGCATTGCTCTGAAAGGCTTTTCCACTTAGACTGGAAAAGCAGTCTTTATCTTTATCACCAGATTCCTCTTGAGGTACAAGCCTTCCTAGGAAAAATATATTGCATTTCTATCACATATGCCTGGGCTTAGTCATATTTTGGCTGATATTAATTGGGCCTAAAGTAACGTTAGAGTTATCAGCTTATCCATCCTTTAATGCTCCAAAAATCTATTTAGTCATGCCAAGAAGATGGGAATCTAGTTTTCTTAAAGACTATATTGAGAAGTAATCTTTTTTATAAAGCAGTTTATTGAACATCTGTGCAAGCATATTGTTAATAATGAAAAAAATTAGAAACAACCTAAATATCCATTAGTAGGATAATGTGTTGTTCCTGGAATAGTTTCTGTATTATTTAAATTCTGGATAATGAAAATGCTTTCATATTACTTGTGTCAGGTTATCACTATAGACTTCCAAGTAGTCCCTTTCCTTTACTCTTGCCTTTTATAATTGGTCTCACTGCTTTCTCAGTGATTATGAAAAATGCAAATAGGATGGTGGCACTTTGGGAATTAAAGCTTTCTTGTGGTTTATGCCTCATTATCTATTCATTAAGTGCCAAGCTCCCTGGCATGTGTACTAGCCCTCATGATCTCTCCCTCTTCTCCTCCAAAGCCTCAGCTCCCATGCCTGTGTTCTGGTTTCCAGCCACATGTGACTTGCATCAATCCTCTGAACCTATCAGTTTCTTTTCTTTTTTTTTTAGATTTTATTTATTCATTCATGAGAGACACAGAGAGAGAGGCAGAGACACAGGCAGAGGGAGATGCAGGCTCCATGCAGGGAGCCTGACGTGGGACTCGATCCCGGGTCCCCGAGATCACGCCCTGAGCTGCAGGCGGCGCTAAACCGCTGAGCTACCCAGGCTGCCCGACCTATCAGTTTCTTTCACAGCTACATAGCTTTGCACTTACTCTGCTCTCTGCTTTCAGTACCTCTGCCTTTTTCTCAAAATCAAATTTGAGCATTGCCATCCCCCTCTACCCTCAGAAAATGTAAGCCTGCTTGTTTCAACAGCCTCGATGGGCTCTTAGGACACTCTGCACAAAGCTATGTTCACATCTGTCTGCCCAAATAGAATGAATGTTCTTGAGAGCTGAGAGGTGTCTTATCTCATATTTACCACTGAAGCACAGGCCCTACTGGAGACTGAATAATAATAAATAGATGAATGAGTAAAGTAATGTATTAACAAGTGTACAATTCTAATGCTGTATCTATTAGTTGGTGTTTTTTTAGGCTGTACTTGATTTCTTAAAAATATTTTATTTATTTATTCATGAGCGACACAGAAAGGCAGAGACATAGACAGAGGGAGAAGCCAGCTTCCTATGGGGAGACTAATATGGGACTCGATGCCAAGACACCAGGATCATGACCTGACCCAAAGGCAGACAACCACTGAAACACCCAGGTGCCCCTGTACTTGATCTTTCAAGCCATATTCACATATATGAAAATGTTGGGTTAGGGGAAGAGAGGTCCCATGTCTAATCTCGGGCTCAAACCCCACTAAAGATGGTCCTGCTCATAATAATAAAGACCATCTACAGTCCTCAGTTCCACGAGACCTTCTGTGACATTTGGAACACAGTCAGGTACTTCAGCTGGGATATCCTATGTCTTTGGGAGATCAGAGTCATCTCAGGATTTGAGCCCAATCTCAGTACTTCGTTTTTGCCCCAGGCTGGAACAGGTGTGAAGGTTGGTATATGGTATAAACCTGTTGCCAAGACAATTTTGAAATATGAAAATATACTGAACATGATGGAAATTTGTTCCCCTAGAATGCCTCATCTGCATATGTGTGTGAATTTGCCTTAGGAATAATAGCTGATCCTGACCAAAGCAGTGATCTCTTAATGTCTCCCATGCTTCTAATGCAGCACCAATAGTGCCCTTTCAATTGGTCCCCTACAGTCCCCACTGGAAAGTAAGTCCCACAGAGCAGCTAGGTTTCTTTGATATATAGAAAATAATATATAGGAGCACCTGGGTGGCTCAGTTGGTTAGGCATCTGTCTTTAGCTCAGGTCATGATCTCAGGGTCCTGGGATCAAGCCCCATGTCGGGGCTCCCTGCTCAGTGGGGAGTCTGCTTCTCTCTCTGCCCTTCCCCCTACTTGTGCTCTCTCTTTCTCTCTCTGACAAAAGGATAAAATATTTTAAAAAAGAAATTTTATACATATTATATGTGTATATATAAAACATATATGTAAGTTATGGAGCATAGCACTATTTCTTGTCTTTCTAACCTATTGCCTGGAGAAATATGTAGCGCAACAAATATATGTTAAATATATGAATAATTCTTTTATGAGTAAGAGAACCAGAAAGACTGGCATCTCCCCGATAAAATGTCCATCAGTGGTCAGACAGGTGAAGGTATCGTTCTAAGATCGCCCCTATTAAATCTATGAAAACCAAATTCTATTCTACTTTCTAGATTTATTCTCTTCCTTTCAACCCTTTGTGAGTTCAGTAGCATGACTCCCTCATAAAGCTGTGCGGTGGAGGTGACACAGTGTGGTTGAAAGACCATGGACTGAACTCAGACAATTCTGAGTCTGAGTCCTGGCTCTGTCATTCTATAGTTGCTCCACCCTGGGCAAACTACATACCATCTCTACAGATCAGTTCTCTAACCTATTATAAGTGGGTTATGAATACTTATCTACTCGAGTTACGGGGGATGAAAAGAAAATAACATCTCATGTCAATTGATTTCTCACATTAGGAGTGCCTGGGTGGCTCACGGTTAAGGATCTGACTCCATCTCCGCTTAGGTCATGATATCAGGGCCATGGGTTTGAACTCAGTGTTGGGCTCCACATGGATGTAGAGCCTGCTGACCCCCATCCCCAGCAAAAAATCTCACATTATTTCAAGTTAAAAAAAAAAAATCTGTTCTAAATATTTCCAGACAGGAATAATCCGATCTCCACTATTGATGGCATACTGGGAAGTTGATTAAAAGTTGTATTTGTAAAGGGTCCCCATGAGCCTGTAGGTTTCTGCTCCCCTCCTGAATTCATGTACCTTATCAAACCTTTCTTCTTACTACCTTTTTTATTTTTTTTTTATTTTTTTATTTTTTTATTTTTTTAAAGATTTTATTTATTTATTCATGATAGTCACAGAGAGAGAGAGAGAGGCTCAGAGACACAGGCAGAGGGAGAAGCAGGCTCCGTGCACCGGGAGCCCGACGTGGGATTCGATCCCGGGTCTCCAGGATCGCGCCCTGGGCCAAAGGCAGGCGCCAAACCGCTGCGCCACCCAGGGATCCCTACCTTTTTTATTTTTAAAATATTTTTTATCTTTAAGTAATCTCCATACCCAACGTGGGACTGAAACTCACAAACTGAGATCAAGTCACATTCTCTACTGACTCACCCAGCCAGCCAGCCTCATCATTACCTTTTAGTTCCATTTTTCCTTGTTGGCTTTACATTGCCTTTTACTCTTAGTGGCAGCTAATTCCTACACATGGCATCCCTGGAATCTTGTCTTTCACATATTATTGTTGAGTCACTTTGGTTTTCCCCCTGGATTGAATCCTAGAGACAAATCAATAGGTAACTATGGCTCTCTCCCAGACAGTAAAAGAAAATAGGAAAAAAAAAGAAAAGAAAAGAGAAAGAAAGAAAAAAGAAAAAGAAAAGGGAATCCCCTGTGGGGTAACATCTCAGTTTATATTAATGCCATGTTTTTATATTCTTTTCAAAAGTACACACCATACATAATTCAAGCAGTTCAATTTGGTTCTGTACAAGCAGTCCTCACTTTTAGAATAGCCTGTGTAGTCCAAAGTGTATTTGTAAAGCCAGTTGTGTAAAACTCACAATGCCAAGTGTCCAGAGAAATGAGGTTACCTTGGGTCATCAGGTTCTCAGGGCAGTCCCCCAAAGTCTATCTAATCCTGAATGTGGCCAACCTGGCACACTATTCACCTAACTCCAGAACTCTGCACAGCCTTGATTCTGCAAGAGAGGGAGAGAGAGCGCTCTGTGTTCCACCTCTGGGTGCTGGGGACATACAGCCCTCCTCTACTCCCTACTTGGCCGGGTGTGCAGCTAGGGGTAGAGCTGTGCCAGGGAGGAGGCTGGGAGAAGGGCAGACAATCCTGGGCACTAGCACAGGAAATCTGATTCTCTGTCTCATGACATGTCTCCAGACCTTTTGCTTGCAGGAATTCTGAATAAGGAATAATAAGAATAGTAATGACGTTCGTAGAGTGCTATATAGTTTATAAATGACATACCTTCATCCCTAATATTTCACTGTCTCTTTGGTTCTTTTTTTTTTCTTTGTCTCTTTGGTTCTTAAAACAAACCTCTTGAGTTATTGTTGTAATCTTTATTATAATAAAAATTTATTAATTTTTATTGGACAGATAGGAAAACTGAGGTTCAGAAATGAAATGATTTTTCTAAGGCGAGTGCAGGGGAAAGATATAAAAAGAAGCTTAACTGGCACTCCAGCATGGTTGCTTCTAACTAGGTCTCCTCCCACACACCCTTGGCTATATTTTATTTGCGAAACATTTAAATTGTGTTTACTAGGTGTCAGGCACTGTCCTAAGTGTTCTACAAATATTAGCTCACTTAAAATGGCTCAGTCTCAAGTTACAATTTACCTTCTTTTTTTACTCTTAACCTGTCACTATGTAATCATCTTGACATGGATGGTGACTTTAGCAACGTTAACTCATGGCACATTTTTTATTCAGAGGCGTTTGGGTTATTTAGGTGATCTCTGACTCTCATATTTCCATTATCAGTTGAGTTACTTTCAAGAGTCAACTTCTTGGGATCCCTGGGTTGCGCAGTGGTTTGGCGCCTGCCTTTGGCCCAGGGCATGATCCCAGGGACTCGGGATTAAATCCTAGGTCGGGCTCCCGGTGCATGGAGCCTGCTTCTCCCTCTGCCTGTGTCTCTGCCTCTCTCTCTCACTGTTGCCTATCATAAAAAAAAAAAAAAAAAAAAAAAATCAACTTCTTGGCCAAATAGTTTGAATATGATCTGAGATTTTATATTCTCAAATCCAACAGGTATTTCCACCACAGCTTTTCTTATTTTACGACAAAATAAACTGCCTCTAGCCAGAGCTAAAGTTTCAGCCAATGGAAATTGCCTCTTAATAAACTCTCTATTAAATATGGCATCTGAGTCTGGCAGTTTTGTGCCTGTCAGCTCCTAGAGTGCATTGGACCAGCCTGAGAGGAGAGTAGCTTTGCAGTTACCAGAAAGTGCTCTGAAAATAGACCTCTGGCTTTGAATTCTGGCTCTCTCTGTTTCTATTTTGTCCTGTCCACGCCTCAGATTTTCTCATCTTTAAAATAGGGATAATGGGTCATCCGGCTAGCTTAGAAGAGTGTGCAACTCCTAATCTCCAGTTCATAGGTTTGAGCCCCACGTGGGGGGGTAGAGATTACTTAAATAAAACAAACACACACAAAAAAACACTTCATACTATAAAACTGTAATAATTCCTATATTATAAAACAGGGATAATAATATTACCAATCTTGCAGTGTCATTGTGAAGATTGTCCCATTCTACAGATGAGGAAATGGAAGTTCAAGAGTACAAGGCAATACAAAGGGTTTCCCCAAGACAACACAATTAGTATGTGCTGAAGCTGAACTTTGAATTTAGAGCTGCCTGTTTCCCAAGTCCATACACTACCAACTGCAGGAATGGGTTCAGCTCTTAGCCAGCTGATCAATCAAATATGCCATGTTGAGAACAACTTGAGACTGCATTGGCGCTGAATGCGAAAGAGTCTAGACACTTAGGCAGCATCTGCTGTAGTCACAGAAGGGGATATGTCATCCCCACTTGGCACAAGCACTGATAGACCCAATATGATATGTTGATTATAGTTCACTTAAGTCATTACAGTGAAACAACAGCCAGTTTACCCAACCTACCCTCTTTCTTTCTTCTGTGCCTACTCACTCTTCCTCTACTGCCCATTACAAAAGCAAATAGGTATTACCTTAAGGGTGAGAGTTTAGAAATAACATCCTTTTCTTGAAACAGAATCAGTCTGGGACCATTGATTCTGCTTTATTTTTCCTTCCTGATTTGTTTATTAAAAAAATTTTTTTTTTTTTTAAGAAGGCTCCACACACAACATGGGACTCAAACTTACAACCCTGAGATCAAGAGTCTTGGGCCAGGCACCCCCTCCTTCCTTATTTACAGAGTGGTGCAAGTCTGGAGTGTTTATTATTTCATGAGAGTCTAGGTAAAAAGATCATGTGACTTTCATATGAAAACTGTTCTCAAAAAAACAAAACAAAAGAAAAGAAAACTGTTCTCATCTACTCAGGTGCAACCCAGTCTGAGTGCACTCTGGAGACCATTCACTTAAGAGAGTTGTTTCTTTGGACTGAAACCCTAGGATGCATCCTCAGAAAGAGGCATGTAGCTACCATCTTTGTCCTTAAATCTAAAATGGTGTTTAGGGATCCCTGGGTGGCGCAGCGGTTTGGCGCCTGCCTTTGGCCCAGGGCACGATCCTGGAGACCCGGGATCGAATCCCACGTCGGGCTCCAGGTGCATGGAGCCTGCTTCTCCCTCTGCCTGTGTCTCTGCCTCTCTCTCTCTCTCTCTGTGACTATCATAAAAAATAAATAAATAAATAAAATAAATAATAAAATGGTGTTTATCCAGCAGCATGAGGAGACTGGCTTAGTGGTTTTTGATGATGAAAGCAAGAGACTGGGACAGTTAACTTCTTAAACTCTTTTTTAGCTCCAAGAAAAAAATTATTGATCATGTCCTATTAGCCAGATGCTATGCTAAATGCTTTTACAAGCATTGCCTCATTTAGTTCTCTTAACTGTTTTACAGAGGAGGAATCATTCCCTTCTTGTGAAGATAAAGAAATCTTAAGATTCTAGAAGGTTGGGCAGCCCTGGTGGCTCAGCGGTTTAGCACTGCCTTCCGCCCAGGGCGTGATCCTGGAGACACGGGATTGAGTCCCATGTCAGGCTCCCTGCATGGAGCCTGCTTCTCCCTCTGCCTGTCTCTCTGCCTCTGTGTGTGTGTGTGTGTGTGTCTCTCATGAATAAATAAATAAAATCTTAAAAAAAAAGGGTTAAAAAAATAAATAAATATAAATAAATAAATAAGTAATAAAGGTTCTAGAAGGTTAAGTGATTTGCCCAGTTTGCATAGCTAGGTTGCATAGTTTAACCTCATCTATTCAATAAATGTTCATTGAGCCCCTCCTATGTTCCAGGCACTGGAATAAACTCTAGAAATACTGAAATAAATAAGCAGCATCCCTGCACATAAGAGCTTATAGCTCAAAGACAGAGTTGCATCTCTAAGCAGGTTATAGAATCAGATGTGGTAATGGAGTTGGAGTGGTAACTGTGGAAAGGGCATCATGGGAGCACAGATAGCTGAACTTGACCAGCCTGGCAGTCAGTAGAGTTTAGAAATAACTCATCTCCTGGAGGAGATGGCGCCTAAAAGGATCTTATATGATGAGTAAGCATTAACCTGGTGAAGGAGGATTGAAAGGAGATAAATTGCATCCCAGGTTTTGGTAAAAGACAGCACAAGCAAAGACATGGAGATGAGAAGCAGTATTGTGAGTGTGAAAACCACACAGCTGGGGACTGCTGGAATAGTATAGGCATGGAGATGGGGCTGGTGTAGTAGACAGGGGCCAGTCCAACGCAATCCTTGCTGTTGTGTTTTCCCTGTGGCCTCTACTTCTCTCCTTGAAGCGTATGCCCTATGAAAAAAGAAGACTGTGGGATGCCTGCATGGCTCAGTCTGTTAAGTGTCAGAATCCTGGTTTCAGCTTAGGTTGTGATTAGGGTCATGAGATCAAGCCCCGTGTAGGGCTCTGCACTTAGCGGGGACTGTTCTTGAGATTCTCTCCCTCTTCCTCTGCCCCCTGCCCCTGCTCACATGCTCTCTCATTCTAAAATAAGTAAATAAATCTCTTAAAAAAAAAAAAAAAAAGAAGAAAAAGGAAAAGAACACTGCGCCCAGCTGAGAATCCAAAAATGGCCCTGAACAATTACTCTTAGGTGAAGGTTTAAATCAGGTGGTCTACTTGTAGGGAAGAAGACCTGTTGCGGCAATCCGGGAAATCATTTCACCTCTAATAGGCTCCTGGGCCATCTCCCAATGTACCAAATACCTAAATAAACAACTGAGAGCTAGGAACAGGGGTTATAGTCAGTGTGTAATAGTGGGTGATTCTTCTGAGGCCCACACCTCCGCTGAATGCAGCAGTTAACTTCGACTTCCTGAGTCTCCCTAGCTTCTCCCGTTCTGGCTTTCTGCTCTAGACTATCTATGCATCTCTGCTCCGTTCCTGTGTTTGTCTTTGCTGTTCCTTCTTGAGTTTGCATGAGATGCTTGTCAACACTGAGATGAACCAAATGTATGAGGTTTGACCTCCAGAATAGTGTTTCCTAATGGATCTACAGCTTCATTGGATCAGCTGTATAAGTCCTCTGTCAGGGACCCAGGATTAAGAGAGGATGAGATAGGGCAGCCCGGGTGGCTCAGTGGTTTAGTGCTGCCTTTGACCCAGGGCCTGATCCTGGAGAACCAGGATCAAGTCCCATATTGGGCTCCCTGCGTGGAGCCTGCTGCTTCCTCTGCCTGTGTCTTTGCCTCTCTCTGTGTGTGTCTCTCATGAATAAATAAATAAAATCTTTAAAAAAAAAAATAGAAAAAAAAATAGAGGATGAGATGAAACCTTCTAAGTGGAAAATATGGCAGCTAGATCAGGGTACCCAAAGTGTGGTCTATGGACCACTTGCATTTGAATTTTTATGATAGGTAGAGTTTTAAGGATCCCAGCCTGGCCCTATTGATTCCAAATATCTTGGGATGCAGCCAAGAGTTTGTATTTTTAAGAAGCCCCCTGGGAGATCTTTGAGTAATATAGTAAGAACAATTGCATAGAAGAGGAGTCACAAAATGGCAGCAGTAAGTCAAATTCACTTGCAGATACATATTGTTTGAGCTTTACAGTGATTTACTCTTTTTAAAGATTTTATTTATTTATTCGAGATAGAGAGAGAGAGAGAGAGAGAGAACATGAGTGGGGTGGGAGTGGCAGAGGGAGAGGGTGAAGCAGACTCCCCACTGAGCAGGGAGCTCAACTTGGGGCTTGATCCCAGGACCCTGAGATCAAGACCTGAGCCGAAGGCAGACACTTAACTTGAGTCAATCAGGCACCCCAGTCTCACAGTGTTTTAAAAAATCAGAATATTTTACTCAAAAATCTAGATTTCTGGCCTCTCTTGAAAAAATCTTGAGGAGGCAGCCCTGGGCCAATATTCAGGCAACAATCATTTACAGCTGCAGTAAGGACCATCACCTTTCAGCCAGCATGCCCTCGGTCCCCAGAGCCACAGGAGCCTTCCTTGGAGTCTGGAGTCATGTCCCTACCTTTTGACTTGAGCTCCTCTAGGACAGACACCAGGTTTTAGTCATCCATGAATCTTCAGTTCCTAAAACCAAATTTACAGAAGAGAATGAAGAAATGCGTGCTGACGGAATAAATGGGCACAAGCAATGAGGTTTCTCTCGGCTTGGATTACTTAACTGAAAGATTAAAAAAGAAGAAGAAGAAAAGAAAAGAAGCTGCTCTTAGGCGTAGGAGACCTGCTGTCTCCTCCTGGTTCTCCTGCTGATACATTGGGCTGTATCAGTCACATCTCAGAGTCTAATTATCTTAACTACAAAAAGAATTAGGAGGATGGGTTTGTCTCTATTCTCCATCTCAATCAGTGTGGCTCCTCGGGTTGCGGGGGGCACTAGGGCTCCATCCTTAAGGTGTAGGCCGAAAAGACGCTACTGTGGAATCCAGTCGCATCCGTCTCTTCCTCCAAGCCCCACACCTCAAAAGGCCATCTGCTCACCCGGCAGCTTGGAATCCTAGCGGACCTGGGGAGGTGGCTGACTCACCGGGACCGGGCCCGGGTCCCTCTGGGAAGTCATCCTCACCACCTTCCTGTCCCCTTCTCGAAAGCCCTTAACTTTTCCCTGTTTTCCCTCCTCTTCCCTTTACCTTTGCTTCGTTACATGTTCCTGCCATGCCTCTACCACAGGGCTCACTCCTTGGTATGCATGTTCCCTTCCTAGACTGTGATGTCCTTGAAGGCCTAGAAGAATCTAGGACACATCACAGCAGCACAATCATTGCACGTGGAGTGAAGGCTGAGCAGCCCTAAACCCCAGATCCGTTGAGATGAGTCAGAGAAGAGCTGACCCTTGTCCTGGGCATGTTCCCCCTTCCCCGCCCCACACACTTCTGCATTTTGAGATGCAGAGCTCCCTGCTGATATTTAGAAGGACAGATGATGTTTGCCAGCAGCTGAGTATCCCGGGTCTCCGCATCAGTGCTGCACAACGACATGGATTGCGGGGATCATGGATGGGTAATTTTTTGTGCGTAGCACTTAACCATAACAGCATGGTGTGGGGCCACGTTGCCTAAGCTGTTATGAAGAATCCTTTAATACTCTTTTGGAGAATGTAAATAGACACCGCATTAAAAAAGTAATCTGGTCCAAAAAGTTTGGGAATGTCTGAAAACTATATTCAAGTCTCAGAAAGAAATGCTACATATTAGCATGTGAAAGACTCAGAAGTCTGGTGGTAAAGAACATGGTTTAATTTTGTTTCTCCTGGTGCTTCCAAAGCACAGTGCTCAGGAAGGAACACTGAATTAGAAGTGAGAAGGCCTGAGTTCTCATTTCCCCTCTTTCACTAACGCAAATGTGTGATCTCCAACCAGACACTTCCCCCTTTTTTTAAATTATTTTTTTAAAGATTTTATTTATTTTTTTATTTGAGAGAGAGAGAGACAGAGGGAGAAACAGAGAGAGGGAGAGCAAACAAGCAGGGGGGAGCGGCAGAGAGGGAGAAGCAGACTCCCTGCTAAAAGGGAACCCGACATGGGGCTTGATCCCAGGACCCTGAAGGCAGATGCCCAACTGAGCCCCCAGGCACCCCTAGACAGTTCCCCTTCGCAGCCTTAAATTCCTCATTTGCAAATTGAAAGAATTGAAAACGAAAATCTAAGTGACATGACTGGGTTAGATGATTTCCAGCAGCCCTTCCGATCCCCACTTTCTCTCCTGCTCCAAGGGAGGAACCACTCTGGCTTTGAAGCCTTTGCTAGGACTAAAAGGTTCGCAGAATGGGTCCTTAGCAACTCGGTGCAGCTCTGCCCTGCTCCACGCAGGAACAGCTGGGCAGGAGCTTGGGGGTTCTCTGACCACGGCTGTTTCTGTCACGTGGCCAGATCTGAAGGAGAATTATCTGGCAGTTCTGAGCTGGTTGCACCAACTCCAGGGTGACCTCTAACACCGTAAGAATCAGCCGTCCACTTTTGCTAAGTTGGAAGACTGTGATTGGCATTAGGTTGTTTAAACAGTGAGACGTTTCCCTAATGTCCTCAGATGGGCTGGGCCAAGGGACAGACTTCATTTTGTGGATCCAACATGTGAACTGACTTTCCCCATCTCAGGACTTGCGCTGGGCATCACGGCAATGTCGTGTATACAGTACAACTTTCAATAGGAGTTGGGTTCAAAAGTTAATGTTTAGAGCAAAAATCAAGTATTATCAGAATTATCTTTGAAGATATTTAAAATCATCTCTGGGGGTGGTGAAATGGTCCCACTCTGAGAAGCACAGGACAGTTGAGGGACCCGGGTTTTAACTGAGGGATTATGTCATTCGCCCTACGTTTCTCCAGGCCATTGATCGACTCGTTATGTGGATCAGAGTCTTGTTTTGTTTTGCTCTGTTTTGGCTAAAACTGAATTTGTGTAAGGTAAGTATGTGTATGACCCCATTCGCTGAAATACATAGAAAAAGTCTCTACGTTCATTCTACTGATAGAGGTTACCCCCTGGGTGTGCCAGAACAAAAAAAAGGATCAAAGAGAACTTCTCTTTTTTTTTTTTTTTTTTTGTTATTTAACAAGGAAAATGAATGTATTTGTATTTTTCTTGTGTAACATGAAAAGATCCCTGACTATAAGTCACTCACCCAGTTTCAGGGAAAGACAAGCATGAAAATTAAAAAAAAAAACAAAAAACGATTAGATAGTGAGAGCAGTAGGCTGTGGGAGGGTGGGAGGGCTCAGGGTGGGGGAGTAATAAATTGTTCCCTGCTGCTTAGTCTCATCTCTGTCCCTTTGTTCTGTGCTCAGGGAGACGTGGTTGGATGAAGTTTTGCTTATTCTGCTTCAAGGTGACCTAGATAAGGCTTGGGCAGTTTGGCTTGTCTTGCCAGGTCCCTCCCCTGCCCCAGGGAAGGGCAGCTCTCTTAGTGTATAAGTAGGTGAGGAGCATTGACCCTACAAGGAGGCTTCTGCAGGAGTTTCCAATCTGCTATTTTCTTTTAAAGATTTATTTACTTATTTGAGGGTGGGGTGTGGGAGGAGGGGAGGAGGAAGAGGGAAAATCCACCTCAAGGGCACAGCCCTACATGAGACTCAATCTCACGACCTGAGATCACGTCCCGAGCCAAAATCAAGAGTTAGATGCCAAACTGACTGAACTACCCAGGTGTCCCCAAATCTGCTATTTCTTTTGCCACAACGGGGATGTTGCTGAGAGGGGCCTGAGAGTGGATCACTGCAGTGTGTCGGCTCACCCGCAGACTCACCATTGGCAGTGCATTCACCTCCTCCTTGTCCTTCGTGAGGTGGAATGAACTGGAATTATTATTCTCATGTTACAGACTTTGGAACAAAGGCATAAGACTGAAAAGCAAAGGTATATACCCAACGCTGGCTTGGTCAGCCGGCCAGTCTAGGGCTCTGTCCATCTACCTACCTTTCATGTTCTACTGACCATCTCAGAAGGCAGTTATGGATCATCAGCTGAGTGTAGAATCCTGAATCGACAGTAACAGAACCACAGAAAGCCCACTGGGTGAATATTTACATCATTTTCCTGACACAGCCTGTAGTGTGAATTCTGTCTCGGGCCTAGGGGGAAAACTCCACAACTTTTTTTCCTGGGAATGAGGATCTTCTCAGTTGAAGGTTGTGCTTGGTATAGTAAAAATTGCAGGCTCTAGACTGAGATGGAACTCATTGCATTTTACCTGTAAGATACTGGACAAGTTCCTCGACCTCTCAGAACCCCAGCTCTTTGTCTGTTGAATGGGAAAAATACTACCCACTTCATTGGATGACTATGAAGAATGAATAGAAGCCCGATGCTTGGCCCTAAGCAGGCACTCATCATACATTAGCCCCTCTCATTCTCTGGGTCTTTCCTAGCAGGGTACTGGCCATAAACATGTGGTAGGACCCACTTCGTTTCATGAGTTAGCCTAGTGGGAACAAGAAAATGTCAACTCATTTGGAAAATTAAAGTCTGCATCCATTGAGAGACTCTTCACCCAAAGGTGCCTCTTTTCAGGCTAAGTGGGGCCTATAAGAATAGAAGGAAGAGGAAGAGGAGGAGGGAAAGAAAGAAACTTGAGGACATTGTTTTTTGTGTGTGTGTGTGTTTCTCTCTCTCTCTCTCTTTTTTTTTTTTTTTTGTACATGAAGAGAAATTAAGATTAGTTAGCCAGGGCTGTGGACATCCTGTACTCATCTTTTCTTTGGATACATTTCAAGAAAGGATATGATGCTTCTTTCAGTGCTTGATGTTGGAAATGACCACGTGGTGCAGTTTTCATAGACTTTCTCCCAGATGAAGGTGTTTGATGATAGAAGATTTTGGTCATCAAGACTTTCAGGTCTCTGGCTCAGCAATAAAACGAGATGAGGAGCATGGCAGCATTCATATTAAATGGTTTTCCTCTAGTGTTAATACTAGAGCTCGCTGTTCCCCGAAGATCTTTACTTACAAATTGTCTGAAGCCTTTTGGACAAAACAAAATTCAATTAAAGTTGGCCGAGGGGAAAATTGAGAATTTTATGTATATGTATGTTAAAAATGATTAAAGAAAACAATTTACATGATCCAAACAAACATTATTTAACACTTCATGAAAAAGTAGTCTCTATTCGCAGGGATCCAGAGAACTGAAAGACAGGAAGCTTTTATAGGATAAAGAATAAAGAAAAAGCAGGAAAAAATAGAAAGTATCTGATTGGCTACAGCCACATAGTTATACTCGTTTGGGGCAAAAAAGAAGGAGGAACTAGGGATCCCTGGGGGGCAGTTTAACACCTGCCTTCAGTCCAGGGCGTGATCCTGGGGACCCGGGATCAAGTCCCACATCGGGCTCCCTGCATGGAGCCTGCTTCTTCCTCTGCCTGTGTCTCTGCCTCTCTCTGTCTCTCTCTTTCATGAATAAATAAATAAAAATCTTTTAAAAATTAATAAAAAAAAAAAAGGAGGAACTAGAGCCTAGAGTTGGCTTGGTGTTTGCAAATCAGCTGACTGGATATACTGTCTTTCTGGTCAAGTGGAACATTTACAGAGACATGAAAGTTATTTAAATTCCGTTTGCTGACACAGCACCCTGGCCAGGAGCCGCTCAGCTCCATCTTGGGTCTAGAAATTTATTTCAACATGTACATTTATATTCTACATACATATTCATGTAAATGTGTGTTCTATGTATGTAAATTATGTGTAAGAATATGGATAGGGCTATCTGGTGAAATTGGAATCCTAGAATATAGTAAAGCTTCAGGAAAGGACTGGAACAAGGAATTGCAAAGCCATTGGAATATCTCCTTGCAAATCTGGTGGGTTCTTCTCTCCTCTCCTCCCTCTCCCCTGGTGGAATATGGCTATTAATTAGCCTCCTGAAAAGTGATTGATACATGTCGTTCTAATAGTTTCTGAGTCAGGGCTGTGTAGATCACAAATCCCACTTCCTAACTTGGGCAATTGTCCATCCTGAGCCAATGAGCTATGACAGCCAGCAGAAATGTGATACACAGGGCAGACACAGCTGCTGGAGCCCAACCATTGCTAACAAAGAAGACACAGTCATTACAATTTATGACCGAGAATTGGAGACCCAATGTAGACGGCATCAATGAGGCATAAAGAGGGATGCCTGGGTGGCTCAGCGGTTGGGTGTCTGCCTTTGGCTCAGGGCGTGATCCTGGAGTCCCGGGATCAAGTCCCACATTGGGCTCCCTGCAGAGTATGCTTCTCCCTTTGCCTGTGTCTCTGCCTCTCTCTCTCTCTCTCTGTGTGTGTGTGTCTGTTGCTCATGAATAAATAAATAAAATCTTTTTAAAAAATGAGGCATAAAGAAAGCAAAAATGACCAAATATGAGCAAATATAACCAAAAGGACCGGAGTCATGACTGAGAAGGATAAACAAAACAGGGGCCTTGCCTCTGGGTGAGATTGAGACAGAGAAAAAGAAGCAAAGCTTGATGGGGATAAAGGAAATAGGGCCCAGAGAAATCTTGAGTGTGATACCTGGAGGTTAAAGAGCAGGACAGTGCCACTGAGAGCAGAAGGGAGAAAGGACAGCCAGGGCCCTGACTCATACCATGGAATAGAACCTCCCTTAACTACTCCCACCTAAGTATTTTGTAATCTCTTCCCTTTCTAACATCCTGCTTCTAAATTGGGTCTGTGTCTCTGGTCTCCCATCTTTTTCCCTAATTAAAGGAAAGCATTAAAAACAAAATTGTGATGGCAAGAATCATAGCTTCCACTTACTAAGAGCCTCCTCTACCCCATCTGTTTCACATAGTTTCTCTCTAATTTTCACAACTTTGTGAGTCGAACATTACTGTCCCCATTTTATAGACATGGAAAACGAGTCTCAGCGTGATAAAGTAACTTGTCACAAGCCACAAAGCTACAAAGCACGGAGCACAGAGTCAGACCCAGGTGTGCTGATTGCTGCCTACCATGCCAGTGTCCTTGATGGAGGGATAAGGAACTGTGCTAGTTTCCTATTGCTGTTGCAACAAATCACCACAAACTAAGTTCCTAGAACAATGCAAACCTATTATCTTTAAATTCTGGAAATCAGAAATCCTAAAGTCAAGGGGTTGGCAGAAATGGATTTCTTTCAGAAACTCTAGGGAAGGGATCCCTGGGTGGCGCAGCAGTTTAGCACCTGCCTTTGGCCCAGGGCACAATCCTGGAGACCCGGGATCGAGTCCCACGTCGGGCTCCCGGTGCATGGAGCCTGCTTCTCCCTCTGCCTGTGTCTCTGCCTCTCTCTCTCTCTCTCTTTCTCTCTCTGTGACTATCATAAATAAATAAAAATAAAATTAAAAAAAAAAGAAACTCTAGGGAAGAATCTGCTTCCTTACCTTTTCCAGCTCACAGGCCACCTGCATTCTTTGACTCATGGCCTCTTCTTCCATCTTGAAAGCCAGCAGTGCAATGTAATCAAATGTCTGAGTGACTCTGCTTCCTTCATGACATCTTCACTCACTTTGATCCTCTTGCCTCTCTCTTGTAAGGACCGTTGTAATTGCATTGGGCTCACCAAATAATCCGGAATAACCTCTCCATCTCAAAATCCAGCCACATCTGTGAAGTCCCTTTTGGCATGCAGTAATATAACATACTCACAAGTTCCAGGCTGAGGGCGTGGACATCCTTGGGGACCATTATTCTACTTCTGTATGAACAACATCCATCCCATTGACTGCTATATCCCCAGTACCTAACACAGTGCTTATTGCATATAAGTGTTCGAGAAATATTTGTTACATTGACGAGTGAGGAATAGTAAACCAGATCAACTCCAAATCTTATCCTCTGCTTTTGTTTTCATTTTTATTTTAGTTTTTGGTTCATCTATCTTAACATATGATAGGATCAGAGGGGCCAACTCCATGGCCAAGCAATCTATTCTTCCAGTTGGTCCTGACTTTAAAGATAGGCAGCCCTGGACACCAGAGTTTGTCATCTAAGGCTGAGTGGAGCTCTAGGTTGTAAATAAAATCTTCGAAGTGCAGACTGATTGCTTGTGACCTACAGTGGTGAGGGCTTCAAAACTTTAAATTAGGGACACCTGGGTGGCTCAGCGGTTGAGCATCTGCCTTTGACTCAGGGCGTGATCCCGGGGTTCCAGGATCCAGTCCCACATCAGGCTCCCTGCATGGAGCCTGCTTCTCCCTCTGCTTATGTCTCTGCCTCTCTCTGTGTGTGTGTCTCTCGTGAATTAAATAAAATCTTTAAAAAAAATTTTTTTTAATTAAAAATAAACCCTGAATAAACAGCCAAAAATCTAAAAATGGGCAAAGGACTTCTTTCTTCCAAAGAAAACAGATAAATGGCCAATAAACATATGAAAAGATGCTTAACATCATTAACCATCAGAGAAATACAATGAGATTACTTCTCCTGTACCATGATGTTTATAATTAAAAAAAGAAAAGAAGTGTTGGCAAAGTTGTGGAGAAACTGGAACCCTCATACACTGCAGGTGGGATTATAAAATGGTACAGCTGCTGTGGAAGACAATTTGGCAATTATTCAAAAAGTTAAACACAGAATTCCCATATTACCTAGCAATTCTGCTCCTGAGTATGATGTACAAAAGACATTAGGATTCAAAGCCAATGGCCAATAAAGAACTCTTGAGAGGTCTTTGGCGCAAAAAGGTGGTTTTATTAAAGCACGGGGACAGGATCCACAGACAGAAAGAGCTGCACTGGGTCTTGAGGGGCACAGTGATTATATACCTTCAAGTTGGGAAGGGGTTAGGGATAGTCTAAGTCTCTAAGGAATTTTGGGAAAAAGGTTTCCAGGACCTTGACGGGGCTAGCCATTGTTGGGGAAATGTCATTTATTACATTCTAATAAAACCTTAGTCATGTATATCAGTGGGTTATATGCTTGGGGGATGATTGCCAACACATATCTTGGAGGGGATAAAGGAAATTTTCAAAGGAATTTTTATATGTTAAAAATGGTTGGGGGAAAAAAATTAAAAAATAAAAAAATAAAAATGGTTGGGGGGGAGGGTATTGTGCTAAATTGCCTGTTGCCCTTAGTGAAGTGTCAACATCAAGGCAGTTGAGTCCCTAGAGGAAGGTCACTTTGCTTGTTTCAAGGACTTGTCAATGGGCTGTAAGTAGTAAGGAAATTTAATAATTTTGCTTCTGTCTTTGTTTACCACATCATACATATCAAAAGAATTGAAACCACGGATTCAAACAGGATGTTTGTACGCCCACATTCATAGCAGCATTGTTCACAGCAGTCAAAATGTGGAAACAACCTAAATACCCATCAACAGATGAATGGATAAACATGTGACATATACATGCTATGCAATATTACACAGCCGTAAAAAGGAATAAAGTTCTGATATGTGGCACAACGTGGGTGAACTCTAAAAATATTAAATGAAATAAGCTAGACACAAAAGAACAAATACTGTGTGATTCCACTTATATGAATTATCTAGAATAGGCAAATTCATACAGAGTAGATTAGAGCTTACCAGGGGCTGGGGGAAGGAGAGTTGGGGACTCATTGCTTAATGGGTACAGAATTTCTTTTGGGGTGATAAAAAGTTTTGGAAACAGATACTGGTAATGATTGCACGTTGTGATATACTGCATGCCACTGCATTGCATGTGTAAGAATGGTTAAAATGACAGGATTGAGGTTATAAATATTTTACCACCATTAAAAAAAAAACAGTAAAAAATAAGTGAATAAATCATAGACCTTTTTGTCGGGGAAAGAAGGGCTTTCAGTGAATCTGCCACAGGGTAAAAAAGCATAGGTTCTTTGAATCTCGAGATTCATAAAGGACAGAATGTGTAATTACAGGGGCTTGATGGAGGCAAAGACTCCAAGGCCTTTGTAGTGTAACATAGGGAGCAGTTAAACTGGTTTTATCAAACCCCCAGGTGGGGGACCTGGATGGATACACACGGAACTGTTTCACAATTAAAGCGATTTTAGAGTTTAATGAAACAAAGCAGGAGAAACAAAATTAGGAGGATCTTAGCAGGAGCTAACTTGAGTGGGAATATAGTGTGCTCGGGATGATAGGATCGTATGAGAAAATACTAAGGGGGGACTTTCTTTTTTATTTTTTTTAATTTTATTTATTTATGATAGTCACAGAGAGAGAGAGAGAGAGAGAGAGGCAGAGACACAGGCAGAGGGAGAAGCAGGCTCCATGCACCGGGAGCCCGATGTGGGATTCGATCCCGGGTCTCCAGGATCGCACCCTGGGCCAAAGGCAGGCGCCAAACTGCTGTGCCACCCAGGGATCCCTAAGGGGGGACTTTCAACGAGGATGTGGCAAACAGAACTGCAAAGGTCTTTGAGGCAAACAATAGAACAAGTTACATGCAGAGTCCGGAAAAATGAGAAGACCAGGTTTTGGTCCACAGTCTGGCCTGGAAACTATCACTGGCTCTGAGAGGTTGGAGGGCTAGGTGGTCTGCAGGTGCCCCCCTGACCAGCAAAGCAGGCTTCAATCACACCACATCTGTTGGAATAGCACCAAACTCCCAGGGCCAGTCCCTCCTGAAACACCTGGCTCTTTAAAATGAAAACTGTTAAACATAAGAACAAAACAAAACACAAAACTATTTGTTTTGTAGCCGAATACATTTTCTCTGATCTTGGGTAAGGAAAAACTTGTTTAATTAAACGTTAGTATTGAAAGAGGACTTCATATTCCTCCATTTTGACCTCTAACTTCTGAATTCAGTTATTCCCAGCTTATCAATTGAGGCAAAAGACTGCAGGCCAAGCATCTCCTGAAGGGAACTGAACCTATCCCCTCTGGCAATAAGGACTGCCCCAGAGCCAGCAAGATCCCGCCCCTGACAATGACTCATTTGACCTTCATGGCCCACCTACACCACCCACCGACCTTTGTCTCACATTTTCCTTATATAAATTTGGAACTGCACTTTGCAGACAGTCTTTGGGATGCTACTCTGCTGTCTTCCCAGTGTTGGCCTCACTGAGAAAAGTTCCTTTCTTGCTTCACCACCACTCCTCTCTCCTTTGGATTTTGTCAGCAGCAAGTGGCCAGACTAAGTCTGTTTGGAACCCTTGGAGCAGGCGCTCTTGTACCCTGGGTGCCCCAGCTACAGTACGTTGTATTCTTGTAGAAAACAAAGGCAAAATGAGGGCCAGGCTGGAAGCTTTGAGAGGGCAGGGACTTGTCTGCTTATTTATAGCTGAGTCCCCCATGCCTAGAACATGACTGATGCTCATACATTCAGGAGGAGGGAATGAAGATAGAATGTGGTCTGCAGTAACCAAAGCATTCATAGGAAAACAGAGCAAGGTAGCCTTTAGGGAACAGTGCATGAAGAAAGAAAAACACAGAAGCACAAAATTTTCTGACAGGTGTCCTTGATTTGGGGGCAGGAGTCCACAGAGATGTGAGTCATGATAGTGAACTGAGCTGGACTTAAAACTTTGCTTAAAAAAACAAAACAAAACAAAACAAAAAACCCTCTCTGCTTACTAAGGCACTATGGCAAATAATAGCATTTCCATGAAGAATTTTAGGTATGTGGGGCAAAAAGGGAATATAGATAAGTAAAATCCCACATACTTGTATGCTTTATAAAATATCCTTGGTAATAAAATAAAAATTACTCTGGGGATCTCTGGTAATGGAGTTGTCTCAAAGTTTCTCTTGGATTTGTAGGGCAGGCCACTCCAAGATGGGCTGCTTTGACATAGATTATTTTGAGTTAAAAGCAATAAAAAAAATAAAAAAAAAAGCAATCAAGACGGGGCCCCTGTCTGGCTCAGTTGGTAGAGCATGTGACTTTTGATCTCAGGGTTGTGAGTTTGAGCCCCACGTTCAGGGTGGAGCCTACTTTTAAGAAACAAACAAACAACAACAACAACAAAAACAGCTAAGATCCAGCAGATTCAGGTAAAGTTCTTTTTCTCCTCCCCACCCCCCAACTGCTTAAAAAAGAATTTAGAAAACCTGCTCCAGGAAGAGAGCTACCACCACAGGTAGTAACTACATTATGATATGAACAGGTACAGCAGACAGAAAGGAGCCTAGCAAGCTAGTAAGGCCTTTTTGAGCAAAGTCCTCTCTAATGTGGAGAACAAAGAAAGGTAAAAGAAAAGAATGAAGTTTCTTTACAACTTACATTCCATTGCCAAGTACTTGAGTCGGGCCCAGTGACCTTCCTTGAGGGGCTTTAGCTATCCCAAAGTTAATACTTTGCTAGAAGCAAAAGGCAACCTCAGCTTGATATTAGCCTGACCTCCAGAATCCTGTAAAAATCCCTGTGGAGGGGCACCTGGGTGGCTCAAGGTCATGTTCCCAGGGCCCTAGGATTGAGCCCCACATCAGGTTCCCTGCTCAGCGAGGAATCTGCTTCTCCGTCTCCCCCCCAGCCCCCGCCTCGCCACTTGTGTATGCTCTCTGTCAAATAAATAAAATCTTAAAAAAAAAATCCCTTTGGAAACTTGCAAAATATATGTTAGTAATCATCCTCTAAACGTCTGGCGCACTGATATACATCTGCAGCATCTCATGACTAAGAGTTTGCTGTGCTTCAGGATTTTTCTTCAGTGCCTGTGGTTCTTGCTGACACCACTTTGAAGAATGAAGAGGTAGACCAGATGAAGACTGGTGGGCGGCAAAGTCTACCGGTGACAGGACAAAGCTCCCAAAAAGGGAGGGGACCCAAGAGGGTTGCCACCAAAAGTTTCTAAGTCTAGGGGTTTTATGAGAATGTTGGTGGGATATTTTAATCTGATTAACTCTCAATGCACCTGTCACGCAGTCACGTTTTTGTCCACGCGCCCATCAACCTATCAGGTAGTTTGTTCACGTGGAAAAGGGTGGAGGGCTCCTTCCAGGGTGGTGTAAAATCCTTTTAAGGGGAGTTACCTCTTAGGATGGGTGCCCCTTGTCCCTGCCTGCCTTTCTTCCGACTATCCTTCATTTATGTGATAGAGAAGGGCTACTGTAGGTCTGAGATTATGCGTAGGCTCAGTTGTCCAATGACTCGGGGAAACCAAAGGAACCCCATGAAAAACCGCTCTCTTCACTCCTTTCCCTGCTTCCATTCTTGCTAGGACCTACACCCCTGCCTTACACGTGCATTACAGAACAGATAATGTTATGGACTCTTTGGGAAGGTCAAGGAGTTAATGATCTCTTTGGAATCTTCCAGCACAATAGATAATATCTAAGGAGTGACTGGGTGGGGTTGTCATGAATGTTTTCCAAGACCATTGACTCATCAAGACCCCTGGCTCCAGGGTATATGTGACTTACGAGAACATTTAAACACTCCTTTGTTCCTGGATGCCTGAGAAGATATGTGGACCAGACCACAATCCTCAATGAAAACCTCAGACCCCAAGCGAAGATGAGACTCATCTTTCCTTTCCAGGTCTCCCACACACTGTGCCTGGTCCCTCTCCATGTCTTCAATAAACTCTGCTCTCACTTCCTCTCACTTCATGGTTGATTTCTATTCAGTCCAAAGCAAAATATCCTCTTGACTCATCCTGTGGTACCTCTTCTGGATCCTTGAACCTGGTCAACCTGCATCATCTAGCATCTAGTATCTTTTCTCTTTCTCTTTTCTTTTCTTTCTCTCACTGCTTATTGCTCACACTATTTGAATAGCACTGTCTCACCAAGACTGACCCAAGCTCCATTTTGACTGATGAGTTTAGGGTTTGAGGGCCAATATGACCAACATTTTACAAGTCTAAGGGCCAACCAGTGCTCCCAGACTTTTCTTTTTCTGGTCATCCTCCTTGCATTTAAAAAGTTAAACCAAGAAATTAGCTTTGAACGGGGTCTTGAACACCTGCAAGTTTCACCCTTGTAACATAAACAATTGATAGAGGCTGCCCTGAGAGTCTGGCCGCACAGTCCAGAGTGAACACTCAGACTTTAGAGAGCAGAGTTTGGTTAATTACTAAATTGTTTCTTTTTTTTTGTTAATTTGTATTTATTTATGATAGTCACAGAGAGAGAGAGGCAGAGACACAGGCAGAGGGAGAAGCAGGCTCCATGCACCAGGAGCCCGACGTGGAATTCGATCCCGGGTCTCCAGGATTGTGCCCTGGGCCAAAGGCAGGTGCCAAACCGCTGCGCCACCCAGGGATCCCCTAAATTGTTTCTTGAATTATTATTGTTAAGCACCCATAGTTTAGGTATTAGGGAGGTAAGGGTGAACTTTAATAGTTAAAGGGTCTGTCCTCATGGAACTCATGTGCTGTTAAGGGTGTGGGAAGGAGGAAAAAAATAAATAATGATGCTTGCCACTGTCTTCTACAAATGGCACTTTTCAGATTCTAGTGTGCAGTCCAATTGCTTGGTGAGCTTATTGAGGCAGATTGCTGGGCTCCATGCCCAGAAACTTATTCAGTAGGTTTGAGGTGGGTCAGAGAATGTGCAGTTCTAACAAATTCTCAGGTGATACCACTCAAAGTGTAGTTTACACAAATCATAGGACTCCAAAGTCACTCACTACTTGTAAGATGAAGGATTTAGTACCTTGCTTGTTCCTCTAAGTGTGCTTCTCAGGACTCCCTGGTGATCTTTACAAAAACTATAGAAAGAAGTGAATTCTCGGTTCTTCCCCTAAAGGGAAGTTGCTCAGTTAATAGAAAAGAAGGAATTAATAATATATGGAGAAATGACAATGTGCTGCTATGTTAAAATCTTGAAGGAATTAAACGCCAGTGAGAAATAATTTTGTTGGGATGCGGGGCAGCCCGGATGGCTCAGCGGTTTAGCGCCGCCTTCAACCCGGGGCCTGATCCTGGAGACCTGGGATTGAGTCCCACGTCGGGCTCCCTGCATGGAGCCTGCTTCTCCTTCTGCCTGTGTCTCTGCCTCTCTCTCTGTCTCTCGTGAATAAATAAATAAAAATCTTAAAAAATATTTTTTTTGTTGGGATGCCTGGATGGCTCAGTGATTAAGCGTCTACCTTTGGCTCAGGGTGTGATCCTGGATTCCCGGGATCGAGTCCCACATCAGACTTCCTGCCTGGAGCCTGATTCTCCCTCTGCCTGTGTCTCTGCCTTCTCTCTATGTCTCTCATGAGTAAATAAATAAAATCTTAAAAAAAAAAAGAATTAAAAGGTGTTTATAATAATAATATTCAGTGTTATAGAGTTCTTACATTATTGGCATGAGCATAAAGGGCAATGTGTACCAAAAGCCCTTAAAATAATGCTTTTAATTCAGTACTTCATCATTTGAAATTTTATATTAATAAACTAGTCATTGGTGTGCATAAATTTTTTCACTTTAAAAAAAAATTAAGCCACTGTGTTTGAGATAACTGTAGATTCACATGCAGTTAAGAAAAAATAGGTCTCATATACCCTACTCAGTTTCCCTCAATGGTAACATCTTACAAACTATAGTACAATATCACAACCAGGATACTGACATCAATATAATTCACAATATTGTTCAGATATCCCATTTTACTTGTACTCATTTATGCATGTGTATATGTGTATGTGTTTATTTATATAGTTTTATCACAATGAATAAGTTTGTGTGTCTATCACCAGTCAAGATACAGAACAATTCCAGGCAACAACCTCTTTGACCTTGGCTGCAGCATCTTCTCACTAGACACATCTCCAAAAGCCAAGAGAAACAAAGGCAAAAATGAAGTATTAGGACTTCATCAAGATAAAAAGCTTGTGCACAAAGGAAACAGCTGACAAGACCAAAAGACAACTGACAGAATGGGAGAAGACACTTGCAAATGACATATTATATAAAGGGCTAGTAACCAGGGCACCTGGCTGGCTCACTGGGAGGGGCGTGCCACTCTTGACCTCAGGGTCATTAGTTCAAGCCCCACATTGGATGTAGAGATTACTCAAGTAAATAAAGAGCTAGTATCCAAAATCTATAAAGAAGTTATTAAGCTCAACATCCAAAGAACAAATAATCCAATTAAGAAATAGGCAGAAGGGCAGCCCAGGTGGCTCAGCAGTTTAGCGCCGCCTGCAGCCCAGTACCTGATCCTGGAGACCCGGGATCGAGTCCCACGTCAGGCTCCCTGCATGGAGCCTGCTCCTCTCTCTGCCTGTCTCTGCTTCTCTCTCTCTCTGTCTCTCATAAATAAATAAATAAAATCTTTTTTATTTTTTTTAATCTTTTTTTAAAAAGGTAAAGAAATAGGCAGAAAACATGAACAGACACTTGTCCAAAGAAGACATACAAAGGGCCAACAGACACATGAAAAAATGCTCAACATCATTTGGCATCAGGGAAATACAAATCAAAGCCACAATGAGATACCACTTCATACTGGTCAGAATGGCTAAAATTAACAAGTCAGGAAATGATTGATGTTGACAAGGATGTGGAGAAAGGGGAACCTTCTTGCACTGCTGGTGGGAATGCAAGCTGGTGCAGCCACTCTGGAAAAGAGTGTGGAGGTTCCTCAGGAAGTTGAAAATAGAGCTACCCTATGACCCAGCAGTTGCACTACTGGGGATTTTCCTCAAAGATACAAATGTAGTGATCTGAGGGGTACCTGCACCCCAATGTTCATAACAGCAATGTCCACAATGGCCAAACTATGGAAAGAGCCCAGATGTCCATCGACAGATGAATGGATACAGAAGAAATGGTACACACACACACACACACACACACACACACACACTGGAATATTACTCAGCCATCAAAAAATGAAATCTTGCCATTTGCAAGGATATGGATGGAACTACTAGAGGATATTATGCTAAGCAAAATAAGTCAATCAGAAAAAGACAAGTATCATATGATTTCACTCATATGTGGAATTTAAGAAACAAAAAAGAGGATCACAGGGGAAGAGAGGAAAAAATAAAACAAGATGAAATCAGAGAGGGAGACAAACCATAAAAGAGTCTTTTTTTTTTTTTAATTTTTTTATTTATTTATGATAGTCACACAGAGAGAGAGAGAGAGAGCGAGGCAGAGACACAGGCAGAGGGAGAAGCAGGCTCCATGCACCGGGAGCCTGACGTGGGACTCGATCCTGGGTCTCCAGGATCGCGCCCTGGGCCAAAGGCAGGCGCCAAACCGCTGCACCACCCAGGGATCCCACCATAAAAGAGTCTTAATCATAGCAAACAAACTGAGAGTCACTGAGGGGAGGGGTGGGGGGGTAACTGGGTGATGGACAGTAAGGAGGGCACGGGATATAACAAGCCCTGGGTGTTATATAAACTTGATGAGTCATCGAACTTGCTCTGAAATCAATAATATATGTTGATTAATTGAATTTAAATAAAATTTAAAAAAAGATACAGAACAATTCTGTCACCACAAAGTTATAACATTTTGCCATTTTATAACCACACCTACCTCACAATGTCATAAAAATTTAGCTATAAGGATGTTTCTTGCAGTAACCTTTTTAATAGTTAAAAAATTAATTGACTTTGGGGCCCTGGATGGTTAAGCGTCCAACTGTTGGTCTAGGCTCAGGTCATGAGTTCGAGGTCATAAGATCTACCCCATGTCAGGCTCCAGGCTCAGTGCAGGCTGTTTCAGATTCTCTCTCTCTCTCTTCCTCTCCCCTGGCCCCACTTGTGCATATTTTCTCTCTCTCTAAAATAAATGAATAAATTTTAAAAAAAGAAATAACTTTAATATTTGCTAATAGGATATTGATTAATGTATGTCCATAAAATAAAATAACACATAAACTTTAAGTTTTGTAGCATGTTATCCAGTGACTTACAAAGATAGATATATATGTTTATTTATAAGATATATATATTTACAAGATATATTTATAAGATATATATATTTATAAGATATATACAATAGAATATTACTATATATACTATATAGTATATACTATATATATCTATACTATACTATATATGTACTATATATAATATATATATACTATATACTATCTATAAGATAGATATTTATATATTTATAAGAGAGAGAGAGGCAGAGGAAGAGAGAATCCCAAGCACAGAGCCTGATGCTGGAGCTCCATCCCATGACTCTGAGATCATGACCTGAGCAGAAATCAAGAGTCAGATGCCCCACTGACTGAGCCACCCAGGTCCCCTAAGGTTTATAATATATTAAGTGAAAATCTTGGAAGTGTATTTTTATTTTCTTCTTTTTTTTTATGTGTTCTTGTTTTCTAAAAGTTCTAGAATTACCATATATTATTCAAAAAATTGTTTTATCATGGTAAGATACAAATTTTTAAAAAGATTTATTTATTTATTTATTTATTTATTTATTTATTTATTTATTTATTTTAGAGATGGAGAGAAAGAGAGAGAGAGAGGGAGTATGAGTGGAGAGAGGAGCAGAGGAGAGAGACAAGCATACTCTGTGCCAAGGGCAGAGCCCAATTTGGGGCTCAATCCCACCTCCCCAAAATTATAACCTGAGCTCAGCAGGACACCCAACTGACTGAGCTACCCAGGCACCCCACATAACATTTTGAGTGTACAGTTTAGTGGGATTAAATACATTCACACTGTTGTGAAGCTGTCACCAGTACCCATCTCTAGGACTTTTTCATCTTCCCATACAGAAACTATGTCCCCATTAAACAATAACCCTCCATCCCACTGTCTCCAGATCATGGTAACCACTGTTCCAGTATCTGTCTCTATGTATTTGATTACTCTAGGTATCTCCTATAAGTGGAATCATATTGCCTTTCTGTGACTGGCTTACTTACTTCATGATGTCTTCAAGGTTCATCCGTGTTGGGGCATGTATGTGATGCCACACTATTAATCCAAATGTAAAGTCACTTCTAATAAGCCTCATATTTGTGAGATGTTTGCACATTTGTAACCATGAATTGCAAAGCTAAAGGTAAGTCTGAAGTACCAAGGCTAAAGCATCTTTTGGACTGAATTTGGTGGGGTTGCCCTGGAGGAAGACAGGCTAGTTTAGGCTGGAGAAATGACATTCACAAGGACAGAAAAGTGGAGACCTATGCAACACATCTGGCGACAAGAAGCCAACTCATCTGGCTATGCTCGGGTGCCTCAGTAGGGAAATACTGAGAAAAACAGAAGATGCTACGGTTTGAACATTTGTATTACCTCCAAATTACTGTCTTGGAGATCCTAATGCCTGAAGTGATGGTATCAGGATATATCCTTTGGGAGGTGCTTAGGTCATGGGGGGCGGAGCCCTCATGATTGGGATTAGCACTCTTATAAAAGACATCCCAGAGAGATCCCTCATTCCTTCTGCCCTTTGAGGACACAAAGAGAAGCCTGTGACCTGGAAGATGGCCCTCTCCCTATCATGCTGGCACGCTGAGCCCAGACTTCCAGCCTCCATAACCATGAGAAATAAATCTCTGTCATGTGAGCCATCTAACCTGTGGTACTTGGTTGTAGCAGCCCAAATGGACTGGGACAGATAAGGACAAAGATTGAGAGACAAAATATACATATAGAGTTTCAATGTAATAAGAGATGGCGTTTCAAGCCAGGGGGAATTGAAGCTGAGATGAGACATATTCAAATTATTGTTTAGAGAAAGAAGCACTGCTGATTTTTGTAGTCTGGATGTCAGGAGGCTGGGATGGGTATGCAGAAGAGGCACAACCTCTCCAGTTGGGTTCAGATGGGCTCAAACTTGCCCTGTAATGCTCGTTGATGCACTCACACTCTACCGTGCCAAGCAGAATTTGTTGTGTAGACTGCATGCCTAATTGAGAGAAGAAAACTGAATGCAACAAAAAAAGGAAACTGGGAAAACGGAGCAGTCGGGGGAGGTCAGGGTGAAATATGGTTTGGGAGGGCTGACCTAGAGGCAGGGTAGAGAGAACCCTTTCTCAAAATGTTTGTCCAGAGTTCTGGGGCTCCTTGATTTCACTCTGGTCTGAACGAAAAGATAAAGCCTGGAGAATTTAGGAGAGAGAACCTTGCTTCTTATGGCCGTTGCTAGGGATGGAAGCCTAGCTGGTGAGTCACTCCCTGAATTCCGACAGGAGTCTAGAGGCTGGCGCGGGAGTTTACCTGCCTAATCTTGTTTCAGTTCTTGGATATTGTATTCACTGTTGTGCAAAAACACAGTAAGAGAGCTGAGAGCAGATGTGAAGAGGAAAGGCTGGTGGGTAAAGGATCCATGGGGACAATGGGAAGCTCCCCTTTTGTTTCACCCCAGCCAGCACAAGGATATCATTCTGGATGGGGGATAGCTATTGAAATGGATAGGGAAAGGCAGACCCAGATGAAATATTTCTTTCTGTTCCCATTGGGTGACTTTTGTTTCCTTTTGGGTGACTAGGCACCTCTTTCTTGTTCTCTGTCCTTTTCCTACCTTTCTCCCCATGCTTAACCTCAGGAGCCCCTCAGCTTCATCCTACCATACCTATCTGTATTCAGGCCAGCAGGGCCCATCTGCCCCTTATCTCTGAGATTGCCAAGTCCCCTTATCCTGGTCCTCATATTCTTAAGAGCAGAAGGGCCATTTTATTTTAATTTATTTTATTTTTATTGTTATTTTTTTAAAGATTTTATTTATTCATGAGAGAGAGAGAGAGAGGCAGAGACACAGGCAGAGGGAGAAGCAGGTTCCATGCAGGGAGCCCAGTGTGGGACTCGATCCCAGGACTCCATCTCGGGACTCCAGGATCACTCCCTGGGCTGAAGGCAGGCACTAAACCGCTGAGACACCCGGGGTCCCCCTAGAAAGGCCATTTTAAAAGATAAGGCTGTCTTGCTAATGTTGCTTAGGTAAGGAAAGTAAATTAGGACCCAAATAGTCTGAAACGGGGGCTCTCCAGGCTAAAAATAAAAGTGCTAGATACACTAAAGTGTATACTATTATTTAAGGCACTATTATGAGTTCAGGTCTCTGGTGGGCTCAGAGGGGAATCACAAACTCCTGTTTGCCATCCGCAGCCTTCAGTTTTCATATTATTGGTGCTGGGAAACCAGGTTTCAAACAGGTCCAAAATGAGTAGGATAGGATTTCAGTAAGTCTAGGGTCATTCAACAGAGGTGCTAGTATGTACACATTTGAAGCTCAGCAAGCCATTTCCCTACGATTCCCACAGCAATTGGATGTATCTTTTTGCTGAAATTCTCGTCCTCTGGGCAGGAATGAGAATGCAAAGAGCAAGTAGATGAGATGGATGGAGAACCCCAAATGACTGCACCCACCCAAGGGCAAAAACTCTAATCCTCAAAATTTCCTTATGTTCAGCAGAAACCCACTTCCAATGGATCAAGTCTGCACTTTGAAGCCCAAAGAGAAAGGACCTTCTCTTCCCAATGACAACTCTTAGGCTTCTGTTCTAAAAAAGAAAAATCCCTATTTTCTTTATAATAAATATATATGATCATTCTACTAGGCCACTTTCCAGGCCTCCGCCATCCTGATCATTCTGCTCTGATTTACGCAAGCTTGCCAATATACTTTTTAAAATACGCACTGGGAATTGAGAGCATTGAGATGATTGAGATTATTTCCTCAGAAAAGAGTAGTCATGTTGCACATGCAATGTCTGAACAAGGCAGGAGACAAGAAATGGAAGTGCTTTTAAGGAAGGGAGCTTGAGGGCTAGAAAGATGGTATTGAAAAACTGCATAGTGGTTCAGATGTAAGATAATTTAGGGGTGGCTGTATTTCCTGGTGGGAAATAGGAGATACGAACCTGACAGGAGACAAGATTAGGGTCTTCAGACAAGATGTAGGCAATGGTAGCAAATCCACTGAGGAAGGGGGAAAGTCCCATTTGTGGAGAACAAGGATGACCAGACTGTGGCAGATAATTTCCCAGTGCTAATAGCATCTTCCCTTCACAGTTTTGTAAGATGGGAATCAGCCCTCACCCACAGGAGGGTGAGGCTGAAGAAAGTTAAGTAACTTGCCCAAGGCCACTGAACCATTAAGCGAAAGGGCTGGGACTCCAACCCAAGGGAGTTGAGTCTCAGGGAGTGAGTCTCAGGGAGTGTGATGAGAGCTTCAAGAACTTCTCCCCCCTCCCCACCCCCCTCAAAAAAAGAACTTCTTCCCTAACCAATGGAGTCAAGTATGAATCACTGAGGAGCGCTAGTGCATGAGTTTCCCAGGTGGCCTGTGAACAGAGTGCAGATTTAGTGCTTATGAAATAATAAGGTCTACAGTTTGTTGGGAGGCTGGGTGAGCACAGAGCTTAATGGTTAGGAACAGGCTGTAAAGAGACTTGGCTTCAAATCACAGCTTTGCCCCTCGTGTGTTGTGTGTTCATGAGAAAATTTCTCCACCTTTCCACCTTTAGTTTCTTTGTCTGTAAAATGGTATGAGTAATACCAACTGTAGAATTGTTACAAGGACTAAATGAGATCGTGTTTGCAATGGGTATGTGCATATATCTATGTAAGTAAAATATATGTAAAGGGTATTAAGAGGGCAGCCCCGGTGGCTCAGTGGTTGAGCGCCTGCCTTCGGCCCAGGGTGTGATCCTTGAGACCCGGGATCGAGTCCCACATCGGGCTCCCCGCATAGAGCCTGCTTCTCCCTCTGCCTGTGTCTCTGCCTCTCTCTCTCTCTGTGTCTCTCATGAATAAATAAAATCTTAAAAAAAAAAAAAGAGTATTATGAGAAACACTCAAGTAGTAAGCATTCAACAAAATACAGCTATTTCTATGTAAATTATTCATTTGTCCTTGATACTCAACAGTGAGCCTTTTTTATTATTTAAAATATTTAAAAATAAAATATTTTTTAAAAAATATTTTATTTATAAGCAATCTCTACACCCAATGTGGGGCTCAAACTCATGACCCTGAGATCAAGAGTCACATGCTCTACAGACTGAGCCTGCCAGGTGTTCCTTTTTAAAAAAAATTATTTATTATTTATGATAGACATAGAGAGAGAGAGAGAGGCAGAGACACAGGAGGAGGGAGAAGCAGGCTCCATGCGAGGACCCTGATAGGGGATTTGATCCTGGGACTCCAGGATCGCGCCCTGGGCCAAAGGCAGGCGTTAAACCACTGAGTCACTCAGGGATCCCCACTGCCAGCTGTTCCTTGAACCTCTTTTTAAAATGGAGGATGAGTGTGATAGATTACAACGTGTCACTTGGCTTACATTGAGTACTTTCCCAAAATTCCCTTCCATGTGTGTTTCCAGTTAGGATGATCCATGAAAGATTCTTGTGGCAGATTCTTGAGAATGAGGGCAGACGTGAAGGAACGGCCATTCTGTAGCTTACACACATTGTCCTTTATTTGTTGGCTCACCTTGCTGCTGTGAGGAAGCAGCTAGGCCTAGGCCTACAACGGCTCCAGCTTCCCTGGTATCCTCCTCCAGCATCTCGGGCTTCTGGGCCAGGTGTGTTTAGCACTCTGATGAAGGGTCCCAGCTTCTGCAGGACATCCATACCATCAAGGGCAGAGCCAACAAGGGCTGTTGCAGTTTCATCTTTTGGCTCCAAAATGAGCTTGCTCTCTCCCACCTTAGATCCAGCTTCTCTTCCCCACTGCCTGCCTACTGACTGTATATACCTCTGAGTTAGCATTGTCAGAGTTAGCAAATAAAAATATGAGATGCGGGATCCCTGGGTGGCTCAGTGGTTTAGTGCCTGTCTTTGGCTCAGGGCAAGATCCTGGAGACCCGGGATCAAATCCCATATCAGAGTCCTGGCATGGAGCTGCTTCTCCCTCTGCCTGTGTCTCTGCCTCTTTCTCTGTGTATCTTTCATGAATGACATGTGTCTTTAATAAATAAAATCTTTAAAAAATAAAAATAGGGCAGCCCTGATGGCCCAGCGGTTTGGCGCCACCTTCGGCCCGGGGTGTGATCCTGGAGACCCAGGATCGAGTCCCACATCAGGCTCCCTGCATGGACCCTGCTTCTCCGTGTGCCTGTGTCTCTGCCTCTCTCTCTTTCTCTGTGTCTGTCATGAATAAATAAATAAAATCTTAAAAAACAAATAAATAAAATAAAAATAAAAATATGAGATGCTCAGTCAAATGTGAATTTCAGAGAAACAGCAATTTTTTAGTATATGTTTCTCTGTTAATTCACATTTGACTGGGATTCTGGCTTTCTGTTTTGTTTTGTTTTTTGTTCACTAATTCTGGCAACGCTAAGGGTGGAAGAGTAAGTGACTAGAGAAAGAAGATTGCTGGGAAGAATCCCGTTGAGGATAGTGACTGAGTTTATAATGACATCAATTAATACCCAGCTGAGTGCTTTTCTCCTGCAGGGTTCAGCTGCCCAGGTGCAGGTAAGGCCTAGATAATTGGGTTCCTCCAGAGTTAGCATTTTACCAGGTGGATGCTGGTAAAAAGCACAAGAGCGTTTAGGGCAGAGGTTGGCAAACTTGAATTGGCCACAGCATCACTCAGAGGATTTTGTCAGGATGCAGATTGCAGGGCCCCACCTACCCCTGCAGTTTCTGATTCAGTAGGTCTGGGTGGGACCCAAGAATGTGCACTTCTAATGAGTGCAGCACTTTAAGACCCACTGGAGTAGAATGAAATGGGGGACCATGAGATTGAAAGTAGACAAGGGGAGGGAGTGACAATGGAGGGGCTGATGGGACAGTGTATTCTCTGCCTTCACAGTGAGGAGACTGGGATGGTGACTCCGAGGGGTGGTGTTCCTTCAGTCTGTTCTTGGCTGTATAATTTTGGGCTATGTGTGTACTATCCCTGTCCTTCCCTAACAGTGGCGTCTGCCTCCCTTCTAACCAGAGAATTTTTGAGAACTCTGGTGTCACACGCTGGTGTCCAGTGTGACCTCTGAGAAGCTGGACATTACAACAGATGCACCGATGGAGGCAACATCCACCACAGATGTGCAGAAGAGAAGGTCACAGGATCACAAGGGACAAGATCCTGCATGGAAGATGTGCAAGAAGAGAGGATAAGAGAGGAAAGAAAACGGAGGAGGGATGGAGGAGGACATGCAGGGAGCATAATGCACAAAAGACAGAATGCACAGAGAAAAGCAAAACCCAAAGAAAACTACACAGAGGTACGAGAAGTACAAATATACGAAGGTTAGGAAAGCAAAGGGGTTATCTGCCTCAGAGAGTCATCCCAGAGGGACTGGGTGAAGGAGAACAGTAGGGCATCATGAGCCATAGGGATGATGAATAGAATCTTGTCATCTAAAAGGGGGTATTCTGGGAGTGTCTGATCATGTCTCATGTACTCATCCTATATCCTACTTAAAAGTACACCCCGGAAAACAAAATCCCCAAATTGAGGGGCTACAAGTGCGGGTGCAGGTGCATCATTTTTGATTCTTCAAAATGAAGTAATGAGCTTCATTACTCATGCTGTTTTTGCTTTTGCATGTCTCATCTACAATGGCCTGGAGAGACGGTGAGAACCATCACCAACACCATCATCATCATAGTAAGAATAACACAATAGTGACAATAATAGCTGCCATATGCCAGACACTCTGCTGTTTCACATATATTATCTCAGTCAATCCTTCTTCCTTTCACAAACCTATGAGATTGGTAAATCATCTTCCTTCTTCAGATGAGGGTACTTGCCAGTGATGGGAAGTGAAGCGAAGTCTCCTCCCTGTATCCTGCCACCTACCCAACACTAACAGTTCAGGGCTAAGTCAACGTACTTGTCTCTGTTTTGATTACATTTCTGAAAAGGGACACTTCCACGTGAGAGGTAAAAGGAAAGGCTGGTCTGGAAAGCCAGGAAATGTGAGGTTGGGGAGTGAGGAGAAGGAGAAGTGGAAATTACTCATCTTACCTCAAATTTACTCTGATTTTCCACATTCTTCTCTATGGTGCATAAATGAGGAGCAAGGGAAGACTTTTAAGGAACTGCTCAAACCCCCTGCTTTGAAATCACTGTGATAGAAGACTGTGGCACAGGGGAGAAAGCCCCAAGGGGGTACAGAACATAAAGCAAGGGGGGTATTGGGGTGATGGGGTCAGGGCTGAGGAGCTCTCAGAAGAGGAAATCTCTAAAGGCAGATGTCAATGATAGGCAAAGGGTTCCTAGTCCTAATATGCATAACGCACTTACTTACTTGCAAGTCAGTAAAAAAAAGGAAAACACTTCTAATGGAAAAATGGTCAAAATTGAATATGCATGTCAAAAGAAGAAATATGGGGGGGAGGCAAGATGGCAGAAGAGCTGGGGTCCTCAACTCATCTGGCCCCACAAACTTACCTAGGTAACTTTCAAAACTGAACAACTACGAATTTGACCTGAGATTTAAAGAGAGACCAGCTGGAATGCTAGAGAGAAGTTTTTGCTTCTAACAAGGTAGGAAGGCGAAAAATAAAAAATAAAAAAGAATCAAGTGGGGGAGAGGCCCTGCGAGGAGCCAGGCTAAAGTGGGGCAGACAGGAAAGCCCAGCCCTGGAGAAGTGGGAACTTTAAAAATCTGTGCCAGAGTTTTCCCAGCGGGAAAAGTGCTTAGCAGGGAAATCAGGCAGGATCACAGGAGGGGCAGGGACGCCTCCAGATTCTCGGAGTCACTATAAGGGGAGGGCACCTGGAGTAGAGCTCATGGCACACTGCCGCTGATCTCGGTAAAGGGCTGGGACACCGCAGCCCTCGGGGCACCGGGGAGAAGCCGGTCGGTCAGGCCGGCTGGCTCCGGAGCTGCCTTTACCCCAGAGGCTGGCAACGGGCAGAGGTGGCTGTACTCTGTTCCCTGTTGGGAGAGGCGGCCCCCCAGGAGCGTGGGTCAAGTGGCACAGGGCCCCGGATCCCAAGGCACCCAGGCAGACACAACTGATGATCCTGCATTCCCCGGGACAGACAAGCAGGGAGGGCACAGGACAGTCAGAACCCTCCTGCCGCTGGGCGTCCCCCAAGCTGTGCAGGTCAGTGTACCCAGGCCTGACCCCAGGAGCATCCAGGCCATAGCAGACTGGGAGACTGCGGTTAGGCACTTGTGGGGAGCTGACTCCAGAGCTGGAAATCTGGCCACCATTTGTGTTTTTCCTCTTTGTTTCACTCTGTGCCTGGGAGAGGTGAGGCCGCCACGGAACAGAGGACTCACAGGATAAACAGCCCCCAATGAGCCCAGCACCTGGCAGGGGTGGGGCATCTCCGACCAGGCACAGACACCTGAGAACCAGCACAGCAGGCCCCTCCCCAGAAGAATGGCTGGAAGGACAGGGGAAGAGCAAGTTTACTGAACAAGCAGCACTGGAAAGCTCCAGGACTGAGGGAAAATAGTATATAGAACTAGAGGGTCCTTTTTCTTGTTCTTTTTTCTTTTTCCATTAGGACTCGTTTTTTGTTTTTTTTTTAATTCCTTTTTAAAAAAATTTTTTTTATTTATTTATGATAGTCACAGAGAGAGAGAGAGAGAGAGAGAGAGAGGCAGAGACACAGGCAGAGGGAGAAGCAGGCTCCATACACCGGGAGCCCGACGTGGGATTCGATCCCGGGTCTCCAGGATCGGGCCCTGGGCCAAAGGCAGGCGCCAAACCTCTGCGCCACCCAGGGATCCCAGGACTCGTTTTTATATCAGACTAAAAATTTCCAATATTTTTTCTTTTTCCACCTTAACTACGATATTTTACCAACTCATTTTTTTTCCCCTTTTGACTTTCATATTCCTACAATTGCATGTCTTAGATATATTTTTCACTTCTGGGTTCCCTTCAACATATTCAATTTAATTTTGGTATATATACAAGATACGGTTATTTGTGTTTTGTTTTTTTCTGCCTTGTTTTGTTTTACAATGGTGGAAGTTAGTAGCTACTAACACACGACCAACATACACCCAGAACCAAGTGGAACACTGTGTTGGTTCATTCTGTGAGATTATATTCTCTCTTCTTTCCCATTCTGCCCCCCTCCTATCTTTATGTTTTTGTGGTCAATGTTGGAGCTTTATATAAGTATTGCTGGCTTATATAAATTTGGGATTGAGCATCTTCTAACATACAAAACAAAATACACTCAGAACCAAGAGGATCACCTTCTAGGACCCCTCAGGTAGACTACATTGTCTCTCCACTACTACTTCCTCACCACCAACATCCCTCCACCTTTTATTCTCTTTACTTTTTTTCTTTTTTATTGTTCTTTTGTTTTTGGCTTTTTATTTATTTTTTATTTTTTATTTTTGTTTTTTAAATTTTTATTTATTTATGATAGTCACAGAGAGAGAGAGAGAGAGAGACAGAGACATAGGCAGGGAGAAGCAGGCTCCATGCACCAGGAGCCCGACGTGGGATTCGATCCCGGGTCTCCAGGATCGCGCCCTGGGCCAAAGGCAGGCGCTAAACCACTGTGCCATCCAGGGATCCCTTGGCTTTTTATTTTTATGACTTTGTTTTAAATTTTGTTTTTCACTGTAGTGGTCCTTTTGTTTTATTTTGTTCTGTTCTTCTTTTTCTTTTATTTTCTGGTCTCTGACTTCTTTGGAATCATCTAGGGTCTATTTTACTTAGGTCATGGTTGATATTTTTGACTCAGCTCACTCATACAGCCACTCTGCACTGGACAAAATGACTAGAAGGAAGAATTAACCACAAAAGAAAGAACCAGAAACAATACTCTCTGCCACAGAGTTACAGAATTTGGATTTCAATACAATGTCAGAAATTCAATTCAGAAAAACAACTTTAAAGTTACTGTTGGCTCTGGAAAAAAGCATAAAGGACTCTAGAGACTTTATTACTGCAGAATTGGGATCTAATCAGGTTGCAATTAAAAACAAATGAGATGCAATCCAAATTGGGTGTTCTAACTGCTAGGGTAAATCAGGTGGAAGAGAGAGTGAGTGACATAGAAGGAAGATAAGTTGATGGTAAGAAAGGAAGCTGAGGAAAAAAGATAAAAACAATAGCCCCTAAGGAAAGGCTTAGGGAAATGAATGATAGCTTGAGAAGGAAGAATATACGTCTAATTGGGGCTTCAGAAGAGACTGAGAGAGAAAGGACCACAAAGTATGTTTGAACAAATAATAGCTGAGAACTTCCCAAATCTGGAGAAGGAAACAGGCATTCAGATCCATGAGATAGAGAGGACGTCGCCCCCCGCCCATCAATAAAAACCATTCAACACCTCAACATTTAATAGTGAAACTTGCAAATTTCAAAGACAAAGAGAAAATTCTTAAAGCAACTCGAGACAAGAGATTCTTAACTTATATGGGGAGAAATATCAGATTAACAACAGGCCTCTCCACAGAGACCTGGCAGGCCAGAGAGGGCTGGCATGATATATTCAATGTACTAAATGAAGAACATGCAGCCAAGAATACTTTATCCAGCAAGGCTGTCATTCAGAATAGAAGGAGAGAGAAAGAGCTTCCAGGATAGGCAGAAAAAATATGTAATCACCAAACTGGCTCTGCAAGAAATATTAAGGAAGACCCTGTAAAAGAAAGAGGAAACCCAAAGAAACAATCCACAAAAACAGGAACTGAATAGGTAATAGGATGACACTAAATTAATATCTTTCAGTAGTTATTCTGAATGTGAATGGGCTAAATGATCCCATCAAAAGATGCAGGGTATTGGACTGGATAAAAAAAGCAATACCCAACTATTTGCTGTCTACAAGAGACTCATTTTAGACCTAAGGACACTTCCAGCCTGAAAATGATAGGGTGGAAAACCATTTACTATTCAAATGGTCCTTAAAAGAAAGCTGGGGTAGCAATCTTCATGTCAGATAAATTAGTTTATCCCAAAGACTGTAGTAAGAGATGAAGAGGGACACTATATCATACTTAAAGGGTCTATCCCAGAAGAAGGCCTAACAATCATGAATATTTATGCTCCTAATGTGGAAGCTGCCAAGTGTATCAATCAATTAATAACCAAAGTAAAGACATACTTAGATAATAATACACTACTAGTAGGAGACTTCAACACAGCACTTTCAGCAAATGACAGATATTCTAAGCAGAATATCACCAAAAAAAACAGGTCCTTAAATGATATACTCGACCAAATAGATTTCACAGATATATATAGAACTTTCCATCCAAATGCAACCTAATACACATTCTTCTCAAGTGCATGTTGAACTTTCTCCAGAATAGACCACACACTGGGTCATAAATCAGGTCTCAACCAATACCAAAAGATTGGGATTGTCCCCTGCATATTTTCAGACCACAATGCTTTGAAACTAGAACTCAATCACAAGAAGAAATTTGGAAGAAACTCAAACACATGGAGGTTAAAGAGCAACCTACTAAAAGATGAATGGGTCAACCAGGAAATTAGAGAAGAATTAAAAAGAACATACATGTACAGGATGTTCCCAGTAGAAACAAACTAAATAACAATACATCAACACATCAATAAGGAATTGGTGAAATAAATTATGCTATTGAGGTACAATGGAACACAATGCAGCCATTAAAAATTACAATGTTCATTATGTACACTATCAAGAAAACATGTCCATGATCTATTTAATGAAGGACAAAGATGATAAAAATAGGATATCATGCCTCTATTATATAAAACTGTGTATGTGGGATGCCTGGGTGGCTCAGCGATTGAGCGTCTGCCTTAGGCTCGGAGTGTGATACTGGAGTCCTGGGATCGAGTCCCACATCAGGCTCCCTGCATGGACCCTGCTTCTCCCTCTGCCTATGTCTCTGCCTCTCTCTCTCTCTGTTTCTTATGAATAAATAAATAAAATCTTAAAATAAATAAAAAGTAAAACTGTGTATGTATGTCTGTTGTACTTCATTTCTAGAAAAAAAATAAATACTCAGATCCCTAGTTGAGGCAATGTCTTGTTTTACTTGATTAGGAAATATATTGTCCCTTTGGCATAGAAAAGTGAAATTTCCAAATGTATTTGGTTATGCAAGGCAGAATGTCTCACCTGTTTGTCATTTGAAATACAGTCAGAAATACCACCGGTGCACCTGGCTGGCTCAGTTGGAAGAGTTTGTGACTCTTGATAACAGTGTCATGGGTTCAAGCCCCATGGTGGATGTAGATATCACTAAATAATAAACTTAAAAAAAATCTACTTCTGAAGTAATATGATAGCAATTATATCACGTTGGTTGACTAGAAATGTCTTTCTCTCCTCTCCATCTACTGTTGCATTATTAGAATTTGAATGAACTGTAATAAAATGTGATGTTGCAATATTCTTTAAAGTGCATAGGTTGGTTATATTGCCTTTAATTAACTTGGAAAGCATTTCTTCCCATGTTGGGTACAGTGTAACCAGGAAAATAATGTTATCTCACTACAACATTATTATAATGGCAACAAATCATATCTGTCTAGGAGGGAATGTGATAGTTTTGTTAAAAATGGATAAATACCTCTGTTCAACGGAGGAGATATTCACTGTATTTTTTTTAAGGAAATATCAATGTTAGGCTCAAATTTTTGTGAAATCTTGGGTCCATTTGTGACCACCTAAGATCAGTCTATTTATTTCCTAAGGATATTCTGCAAATGCTATCTCATTTCTATACATTTTATGAATAGTAGACATACTTTTATTTTTTTATTTTATTTTATTTTTTTAAAGATTTATTTAATTTATTTATTTATGATAGTCACACACACAGAGAGAGAGAGAGAGAGAGAGAGAGGCAGAGACATATGCAGAGGGAGAAGCAGGCCCCATGCACCAGGAGCCTGACGTGGGATTCGATCCCGGGTCTCCAGGATCGCGCCCTGGGCCAAAGGCAGGCGCTAAACCGCTGCGCCACCCAGGGATCCCGTAGACATACTTTTAAATCTATACTATCAACAGAAATTTTACTTGAAAATGTCTTTTGTTATATTTTAACTTATAAGATGAATTTCCAGTATATGTATGTATAAATTGTATATGAATTTTAGTAATGAAAGAAATCAAATCATATACATTTGGAAAAATTAGCATTTACTTTTTATCAAATGTAATAAAACTTTTAAACTACTCTGATGTGACTTTTCTGAGCAAAAGTATTAAACACAACAAAATAAAAATTAAAAGTAGTTGATAAAAAATAGGATCCCATGACCCATTGTGGAAAGTTGTGTGTATATATGTACGGATATAAGTGTGTAGATTTAGAACAATAACTGAAGGGATGTTTGGCAAATTAAATGTGAGTTTTCTGAGTGGCAAAGTTTTTGTTTTCTTTATTCTTTCCCTCCTTTTTTTTAAAGTAGGCTCCATACCCAATGCTGTTGTTGTTGTTTTTAAAGATTTTATTTATCCATTCATAGAGACACAGAGAGAGAGGGGGGCAGAGGCACAGGCAGAGGGAGAAGCAGGCTCCACACAGGGAGCCTGACATGGGACTCGATCCAGGGTCCCCAGGATCAAACCCCGGGCTGCAGACGGCGCCAAACCGCTGCACCACCGGGGCTGCCCCAATGTTGGGCTTGAACTCATGACCCTGAGATTAAGAGTCCCATGCTCTGCTTACTGAGTCAGCTGGATGTTCCTCTTTCCTTTGTTTAAATTATCATAATGTGCTCTTTATTTTTATATTTGGGAGGGAATAATTTTCTTTTGCAGGGGAAAAGTGTGACTCTAAGACTAAAATGCTTTTGAGTACTTCCTGAAACCACCAAAGTTTTTTAGCAAAGCCATCACTCTACCCACTTCTCTCCTGAGAAGAATCCACTGAAATTCTTACCCATATTCCTTTGTTTGACTTAATTTTGAAAGAACCATGTCATGTCTTCTATTTCTTCACTCTCCTGTTTTTTTCTTCTATTTACCTTTTCTTCCAGGGTGGGTTCTAGAATACTGAGACCCTGGGGGCTGGATTCATAGATACCCAATGCTGTCTTCTGTTGGGACACATTTTTGCCAATGTATTCTTCAGGGATCCAGTGATTCTTTCCCCTTTCCTGGAGAGCTATGGTATGATTTCATTACTACTTCACATAGTTTGGGGGTGGTGGTAGTGCAGGGTAGTGTGCAAAGTAGCCTTCTGGCTGAATACTTTGTATTCAAAAAGGATAAACACTTCCAGAGGACAGAAGTCCTAATGGGAACAGAGTCTCTGGATAGGTTGAGGACCACAGTTGTGTCTCTTGGTGGGAGTGTTTGGCTTAGCTATGAAATTCAGCCTGGGCTCTCAGCCAATTTAGAGAGGAGACTCACTTAATGGAAAACTTAATGTACTCTCTAGTCACTTTTCCATTTTTATGGCAATCATACTGAGGAGAGGTTTTGCCACCTGCAAAATATTTATGATGTGTTTCCATGATGCCTGGGGGGTGCAGAACACTATGGAGAGCTGGGACCTACTGGTTCTACGTCTGCCAGGGACCATAGTTGGGAGGAAAAAAAACAAAAACAAAAACAAAGCTTCCCTTTTAACAATCATAGGAATAAAGAAGAATTTTCTATTTTATGTTTATTAACCACCTCTCCATATGCTGGGAATAAAAATAACAGTGTTATTCAGTGTTGTTCACAGCATAAGGAGGAACACAAACTATCAAATATATGATGGCCATCCAGCATGAGAACAGAGAAGGAGAAGCCTCCATCCTACACTACAGTAAGGAGGCCAACAGGCCAGGGAAGGCTTTCTGCAACATGTGATGCCTGGGCTGAGACTTGAGACAGACTTCAATTTGGAAAGTGTGGGCTGATAGAGTGGAGTAAGGGCCTGCTCCCTGCCCCTGTTGTAATAATGCTCCTAGAGGCGCCTGGGTGACTCAGTTAGTTAAACATCAGACTCTTGATTTCAACTCAGGTCACGATCTCAGGGTCATGAGATCAAGTCCATGCTGGATGTGGAGACTGCTTAAGATTCTTTCCTTCTAAAAAAAAAAAAAGATTCTTTCCTTCTCTCTTTGCCCCTTCCTGTCCTCTAAAAAAAGATAATAATGCTTCCAAGTATTTATTGACCACTATGCCCTTATTTACAAATGTAGGCAATATTTACATACATATTTCTGAATGCACAAAACCCCCACAGTTTGAATTTGGTTACAGGATGGAAAGCTCTTTTCTATTGTTTTGACCTGAGTTCCTTTTGTGATTGATAGTCTTATAGTGAAGTTGTGCATATGGATTAGATTCATCATCTAGAATCACTCCTATAGGGCTGGGAAGGAAGAGATCACTTTGGATGCCTGGCTAATTTTCTGCAAGAAAATTTTTTTAATTTTTATTTATTTATGATAGTCACAGAGAGAGAGAGAGAGAGAGGCGGAGACATAGGCAGAGGGAGAAGCAGGCTCCATGCACCGGGAGCCCGACGTGGGATTCGATCCCGGGTCTCCAGGATCGCGCCCTGGGCCAAAGGCAGGCGCCAAACCGCTGCGCCACCCAGGGATCCCCTCTGCAAGAAATTTATCATGGAGACGTGGGGTGTTGTTAAGCAGCGCTCTACCATTGTGCCTGGCAGGAAGGACAAAGTTGCTGTAGTCGTAGGAGCAGTTTCCTGATTCTCTACCTTCCCTTCCTTGCGAAAGAGACAGCAGCTCTGATGGAGCCAAGTTCTCCAGGTTGTTCTAGAAGACATTCTTACAGTACTAACACAAAGCCCCCTTCTCCAGCTCTTCCAAGTATAATGTAAACACCTCATTCCTATATTAAACCACTCTCAGTGTTAAAAAGTGGTTCCTGCTTCTTGTAACAATTTTGATAAATATTTAATGAACATTTTCCCTACTTTAGAATAGAGGCTATTAACTCCATTGAGAGAAAGATAAATTTTTTGAGCTACCATTTTTTTTTTTTTTTTAGGAGGGGGACAGAAGAAGAGGGAAAGAGAGAATCTTTTTATTTTTAAAAGATTTTATTTATTTATTTATTCATGAAAGACATAGAGTGAGAGAGAGAGAGAGAGAGAGAGAGGCAGAGATATAGACAGAGGGAGAAGCAGGCCCCCTGCAAGGAGTCTGATGTGGGACTTGATCCAGGATCCTGGGATTAGGACCTGAGCGGAAGGCAGACACTCAACCGTTGAGCCATCCAAGCATCCCAAGGGAGACAGAATCTTAAGTAGGCTCCACACCCAGTGCATGACCCCACAAAGGGCTCCATCTCACAACCCTGAAATTGTGACCTGAGCCAAAATCAAGAGCTGGACACCTAACCGACTGAGCCACCCAGGCACCCCTTGAGCTACAATATATATACAGAAGGACTCCAAGTCACAAAAAACTTACTCGGTCTTAAAGCCAGATCTCTCTGCTACCAAAGCCTTTGCTCTTATTTACCACTTGTTAAAAGACAAAACTCAAATGAGTAAATTTGAAGATCTAATTGGCTTTCTTAAGCAATTCATGAATCTGGCAGCGTCCCATCTAACAACTAGAGGGGAGTTCATGAGAAGGAAAATTATTAGCAAAATATAAGGAAGGACTGTTTTAGGCAAGATCACCTTCTCGGATGGAGAAGGGCAGGAGGTCTTACCATGCAGATGACTTCATCTTCCTTTTGGGGGATGGAGAAGGTAGAGACAACAGATGACCTCATTGGTGCTTTTTGGAAAATTCCCAACTGACTAGTTAAAACTTTTCCTGGGGAGGTTGGAATTGAACTTAGGTTAGGTATTAAACTCTAGTTTGGTGACTTGGCCTAGCTTAAGAGGCACCATTTTGGGTCTGTGGTTTTCTTTTTAACACACCTTATGTTAACTACCAAAAAATTCACATATTACACTACTTCACATAATCTCTGCACTGGTGGATAGCAGGTTCAAATTGTCTTTCTTTTTCAGGTTTCCTTTGTTTGTCTCTGTTTCCCAAATATGCTGGGAGGGGAAGCCAGCTAGGGCATTCAGAGTATGCCTGAAGAATCACCCAGTACATAACAGTGGATAATTCGCAGGGTCAGCCCTTTAATCTAGTGTAACCACTACCAAAGGGTGCCAAGGCAGAGCTGAAGCATGCAGACCTATAGGATTAGGCCAATCTCAAAGCCATGCTGCTTTCTAATGATGAGAAAGGCATATATGAACCTGGGAAGGAAGTGGAATAATTTCTGGGAAGGGGTGAATTTTGGATTTTTATGCTTGAATTCTTTTGCACATTGGGCCATTTTGCTTTCTTTTCCAGGGAAGTATCTTCCATGACCCTTCAAAAATCTATTCCTCTTTAGAGTAGAAAGAGTTCAATAAATGACAGTAGGGACGCCTGGATGGCTCAGTGGTTGAGCATCTGCCTTTGGCTCAGGTCATGATCCTAGGGTCCTGGGATCGAATCCCACATCCGGCTCCCTGCAGGGAACCTGCTTCTTCCTCTGCCTATGTTTCTGCCTTGCCTCTCTCTCGGTCTCTCATGAATAAAGAAATAAATAAAATCTTTTTAAAAAATGACATTAGAATTGTACTTGGAAAAAAAACTAAGTTAGAATCCTTCCCTCAGGCCAAATGTCAAAATTAATTCCTGTTGGGGCACCTGAATGGCTCAGTCAGTTAAGAGTCTGATTCTTGGGGGATCCCTGGGTGGCGCAGCGGTTTGGCGCCTGCCTTTGGCCCAGGGCGCGGTCCTGGAGACCCGGGATCGAATCCCACATCGGGCTCCCGGTGCATGGAGCCTGCTTCTCCCTCTGCCTGTGTCTCTGCCTCTCTCTCTCTCTCACTGTGTGTCTATCATAAATAAATAAAAGTTTAAAAAAAAAAAAAAAGAGTCTGATTCTTGATTCTGGCTCAGGTCACGATCTCAGGGTTGTGAGATCATGCCCCACACTGGGCTCCATGCTGGGCATGGAGCCTGATTAAGATTCTCTCTCCCTCTCTGCCTGTTCCCCTTACTCCCCAATGCACATTCTCTCTCTCTCTCTAAAAAAAAAAAAAAAAAAAAAAAAAAAAAAAAAAAAAATTCCTACCATATTAAAGAACAAAATATAAAACTTAAAAGAACCAGAATAAATAAAAAAAAAAAGAAAAGAACCAGAATAAAATATAGGTGATTAAATAAATGATGCCACATTCATAATGAGTACCAAAATTATTATAAACTATAAGGTAAACCTAAGTTTAAAGACCTGGAAAGATTACTGTGTTGAACCAGTAAGCAATTACTGTTTTGGGTAGAGGGAGTAGAGGGATACCACTTTTATTTTTAAAGTTACATACCTAGTGTACATTTATGCATATATATAATAGTCAAATTTGAAAAGTGTTAGAAAAGAAACAACAGGCCCAAAATGAGGTAATTTGTGCTAAGTCTCACAACAGCAATACCAACCTAACCTAACTGAAGTTTCAACTTCTCTCAGGACTATAACCAACTAGTCAATCTGAATTACCTGGTCAGCACTAGTGAGGTAATCCATCTGAGAGACTCCCATCTTTCCTCAAAGCATTGTGACTTTGCCTCAATCCACTCTTTGCTAGAAACTTCCTTTCCACCCCCTTCTCCCTACGAAATCCTTCCATTTTGCACAGCTTCTTGGAGCTCCTATTTGTTAGAGGGGATGTTGCCTGATTTATGAATCTTTGAATAAAGCCAATGAGAGCTTCAAATTTACTCAGTTGAATTTTGTTTTTAGATTTTTTTTTTTAAAGTAATCTCTACACCCAACATGGGGCCTGAACTCACAACCCTGAGATCAAGTCACATGCTCCACTAACTGAGCCAGCCAGGTTCTCCCTGAATTTTGTTATTTAACAAAGGATATGTACCAAACTGGGGACCTTTAGGTACCTCTGGAGGGATAGAAATGAAGGGCCCAGAAGAAGGAGGAGCACATTTACTTCTTTCTCTACATAATATTTTAAAGAGTGAAAACTATAAATTATTTCTATTATTTAAAAAAATATTTGTTAGAGAGAGAGAGAGAGAGAGAGCATGTATGTGTGTGTGCATGAGCAGACATGAGGTTGGGGAAGAGTAGAGGTAGAGGGAGAAGTAGGCTCCCCAGCCAAGCAGGGAGCCCAATGCAGGGCTTGAGCCCAGGACCCTGAAATCATGACCTGAGCTGAAGGCAGATGATTAGCCAACTGAGCCACCCAGGTACCCCAAATTATTTTTATTATTTGTGGTCAGTAATTCTCCAAATAAAAAATCTAAACAATCTTTTAAAGTGGAAAAAAAATCCATGTAATAAGGGTAAGGAAGTTTTTCTAAGCATAACACCGAAGACAAAAACCATAGGGGAAATTATTTAAAGAGCTAAAACTCTCATCTAACAAACAATAAAGTTGTAAAAAAAGTGTTTGCAACACAAGATTGTGGTAGATACTGAGTTAGCTCTCTCAATCTCCATTCCTGCATCCCTCTGTGTACAGAGTATATAAAGCTTTAAACTAGATTTCTGACACTCCCCTGCAGTTAGGATTCTGTATGTAAATTAGGATCTGCCAGTTGGATGCACTCACAGTATTTTAGAAGCAGACCTGAAGCAGCGCCCATCTTTCTGCTGCTGCAGCTATTAGCAACCGAGATTTTTTTTTTTTTTTTAGCAACCGAGATTATGGAGACCCAAGTCCTTAGAGGCAGCTGCAGTCATACCCAGAGGTCCAGTGTCTTATCTTAAGCTTTGTGGATACTGAAGGCAGCTTTGGCTCAGGAAACAGAAAAGTAAAACCACAGAAAAGAGAACAAAAATGAAAGGAGCATAGGGACAAGAGATGCTGTTGACAACACCTTAAAAAAGACAGTGGGCAGAAATGAGAAAAGGACAAGGAAATAAAAAATTAAGGAGTAGAGAAAAAATGCTAATAATTGAAGACAATACGTAATATTCCTAAAAGAGGAAAACTGAAAACAGTAAATAAAAAGATGAAATTAAAAAAAATTATGTGAAATAAAAGATTTGATTCTATGGACTGAAAAGGCACAGACTGTCTTCCAGGAAACAGGGACCCAGAACAGTCACTACCCAAACATAGCTCTTTGCAAAAGCTTAAGCCTTCAGTATTCTTCAAATCTCAAACCCCATTCACGGCAGACGAGGACTTCCTTTCTAGAGCCAGGGACCTAGCTTCCAGCCTCCAGACCTAAAAATGTGCTCCTGCTTCCCTCCATGTCCCATCTTACAGTGGACGATATACCTTATGGGCTGCTCTCAGTTTTTCTTTTTTTTTAAGACTTTATTTATTCATGAGAGATACCGGGAGAGAGGCAGAGACACAGGCAGAGGGAGAAGCAGGCTCCCTGCAGGGAGCCCATGTGGGACTCGATCCTGGGCCTCCAGGATCACGCCCTGGGCTGACGGCAGGTGCTAAACCGCTGAGCCACGCGGGCTGCCCTGCTCCTAGTTCCTATCTTCTCAGAGCCTGACTTTACTGCTATCTCAGTCTCCTGTATCTTCAGCCTTGCTCTCTCCCTGTCTCCCATGCTTTACATTTTATCTTACCAACTTCAAGCCTATACTTCCCTGTAAATGCTTGTTCAGTTGTCGCCATCCTTCACTGGCTCCAGGACAAAGACCATGTCTGTTGGTTTCTTGTGGACCACGGGAAGGCCCAGTAAGTGCCTGCCTGACACAGTTGGTGCTAAATGCAAGTACCCAACAAATGGTATTTCAATGTTCTACCACTAGATTCAGTTTCTCCACTGTGCATCAGAAGGCACTCTCAGTGCACGTACCCCTGGGAGTCCAGATAAAAGGCAGCCCCTTCCCATCCAACACAATGCAGTCTGCTCAGTCTGCATTTACTCGTTTCTCTTGTCCTGTTTCCCTAATCTTTCACTAATTCCAGGACTTCTTTTTCCCCTATAGATTCACCTTCACTGTTTCTGCCTCTGGACTAAATGACTTCTGCATCTATGCCTTTCGCTTACCTACCCTCCCTGGAGTTGACCCACCGTGTTCCTCAGCTCAGTGGATTCCAGTCTGCTCATTCTCATTACTATGCCTCCTGGGCCACGGTGCGTGGGCAGCCACACCAGACACTGTCATTCCTGATCTGGAAACTGAATAGTGGCATGGAAATCATAAAATAGCAGGAACAGACTGAAGGGGCATAGGAGTTTCTGGTTTCCACCAGGTTAGTAAATTAGTGAGGGCTGCTGGCTCCCTCAGTCTCAGTCTTTAAGAAATGATGCATGGATGGGACCCCTCACTACCGCTCCCAGGCAATGATGCCACCAAAGAGATATGTACATATACTTGAGAAAATGGAATGTTTTAAATTGATGATGAGGAAGCAGGAGGCATGGTCCATATGCTTGGGTGGAGTGAGAGGATAAATTAGACAAAAATGGAGAAAATCCCCCATCTGTGGAAATTCAGAATGGTGCATAGTGCTGATACAGAGGTTCTGGGGCAAGATCCTAATGTGGCAAAGCCACTAACTTACCTCAGTCTGAGCACTGACCTGCCTCAGACATTTCATTTCTTCATTTTTCTTTCCACTGTGAAGATACTTATCCCTAAAGGTTATTTAGCATCTATATAGCACTTACTGGCTCCTTCTTCACTCCTTTGTCAAACCTATGATAAGAAATGCAGATTTTACAGATTTTATTTACTTCATAGCAAGCATACAATTTCACAACTAACCAAATCATTTTATTTATTTTTTTAAAGGTGGCTCCAAGCTGGGCCTCATGAGCCTGAGATTAAGATCTGAGCTGAGATCAACAATCAGATGCTTGGGGCACCTGGGTGGTTCAGTTGGTTCAGCATCCGACTCTTGATTTCAGCACAGGTCTTGACCTCAGTGTTGTGAGTTTGAGCTCTCCATGCCCAGCATGAAGCCTACTTAAAAAAAAAAAAAAAAAGTTAGATGCTTAACCAACTGAACCACTCAGGGTGTCCCTAAATCATTTTAGAATAGTGGCATAACCTGTTTAAGATTTAAGACTCTGGGGGGATCCCTGGGTGGCGCAGCGGTTTGGCGCCTGCGTTTGGCCCAGGGCGCGATCCTGGAGACCCGGGATCGAATCCCACGTCGGGCTCCCGGTGCATGGAGCCTGCTTCTCCCTCTGCCTGTGTCTCAGCCTCTCTCCTCTCTCTGTGTGACTATCATAAATAAAAAAAAAAAAAAAAAAAAATTAAAAAAAAAAAAGATTTAAGACTCTGGGGCTTGGGGTGTCAAACTGTGCTGAGACATGTGACAATAGAGCAAATTCTATTCTTTGTGGTTATCTTGCTTACATTACATTTTCATGACCTCAAGCAGATAAATCAAAATCTTCAAAATATACACATTCATATGTGTGAATGCATGTGAAAATCTCTTCCAAGTTGGTTGTAGCCCTCTTGAAATGTCACTATGAAACCTAATGGGGTTGGGGAGAGGAAGCCAGGGGGTGTTCACATACTGTGACTTGAGTATTTCCAAATGTGATAATGTCAGAAAGTTGTTGAGTCACTGTTTCTGTCTAAATTGAAAAAATTAACTATTAGTGGCATTGAGTGTTAAAGTGGCATTGAGTCTAAGATACTAATGTCTATGAATAAAACCTATGAAATAAGCTATATTTTATGAACATACCCAAAGGTAAATAGTATAATATATAAGATGGAGACAGCTTTATCTTCAGTATGCTATGCAAATAATACTGGCTTAATTCAGCTACTTGAAGTAATTTATTACATATAGTTTTAGTTGCTTTTAGGAGATATTTAAAGCTTAAAAAATCTAAATATTATTAAAATTTCCCACAATCAGGTCACACATGCTATGTTTAATCAACTTCATATGGGCAGCCCTGGTGGCTCACTGGTTTAGTGCCACCTTCAGCCTAGGGCCTGATCCTGGAGACCCGGGATTGAGCCCCTCGTGAGGCTCCCTGCATGGGGCCTGCTTCTCCCTCTGCCTGTGTCTCTGCCTCTCTCTTTTTCTCTGTGTCTCTCATGAATAAATAAGTAAAATCTTAAAAAAAAAATCAACTTCATAAAATGTTTGGGTCTATGCCACTGGACGGAATGGCTCCAAGTGCACATGGTGAAAGCATGTTCAGGAGATAGATTCTCCTTTCTCAAACTACATTCAGGTTATGAAGAAGAATCACACTCCAAGACTAAAGCCACAATCTACTTGCTGCTACTCCAGAGTGTGGTATGTGTATGTGCCAGGGTGGTCATGCAAGGAGACTCATAGTCACAGCATAAAACAAAAGCAACTGGAATAATCTGCAGCCAGAGAAGCTTGACTTGAATTGTTTTAATGTGCTCCTTTTCCTACATAAGTACTTGAGGAGGGCTACTCACTATAGCTTTACATAAGATCTGTCCCTATTCTCTAAGTAGGATAATTTACTCCATTTAAAGTAGAAATTGAATTATTTCACAATAAGCTCCTCATCTTCCCCAAATAGTGCGCATGGCTTGTGTTCTTCATCCAAGTTTTTAAAAATTGATGGTAAGTAAAGACAAGATACAGATTGGTTTCCATTTTTATTAAAGTTCTGTTTTTTTGTTTTTTGTTTTTTGTTTTTTTTTTTACTAAGGAATACATTACACGTAAAGTTCAATAACACAAATAAAGATTAGTTCTCAAATCTTCTATTTCATTTATCAAAAATGTAAACATAAAAGAAAATAATTTACCATTTCTTTCCCTATCCTGACTGTATTAAAAAAAAAAAAAAAGTCATCCTTTCAGGTTATTTCTTTCTTCAGAATGAGTAGCACAGACGTTATTAAAATATATTCGTCCTCCAGCCAGGGCTGCAAGGACATGGCATGAATGACTAGTGCCCACTGTGAAAAGGGTCTGTGAGGCTGTCACTGACCACTGTCCATCTCCTCTACCAGGACTGCTCAAATGCCCTCAGAGATGGCTCTTCTCTCACCACTCAATGTCCAAGGACACGGACAGCGCTACGGCACTGAGCACAAGACACTGTGATGAACATGATGTGCAAGCTGGCATACTCCAGGACGCAATCAGAGCCAGCAATGACCTACCGAGTCTGGATGAGTGTTAGTCATAGAATATTAGAGTTGAAAGACTCTGAGAAAGCAGCTAGTCATTTTACAGTTCATCTCATTCAGTAAGTCTTCTATAATATTGAGGAGAATATTGACTAAATTTTATAGAATACTCAGGTATATTTATATATCTTCCTAAAGTCACTTAAACTTCATTAATTTGTTTCATCTTCAAATATTGATAAACTCTAAGCCAACATACTAGGCTGAAGCTAATTTCAAGCATAATTTATAACATTTTAAGAATGTCTATTTGGACTTAACAAAAATAAATATCCTTAAGAAGTAAGTAAGGGAAAAGGACGTTCTTCAGGAGAATATTAGAGGGGTCTACATTAAGACTACCCTAACTGCTTGCCAGTTTCTTTAAAGCTGTCAGCTTAAGTCTGCCTACATGGCTTTTGCTGCCTTCCTGTAAATTCTGTTCTTGAAAACCTGAGAAACAAATTCATTTGTTATTGACAACTGGGACATTAATACTATCAAAATGAACCTAAATCTGAACTGAAAACTGAGGTAGTCTAGTCAGTTTTTATATGCACTCCACACTTTTTGAGTCAGAGACTCTACTGTCTGTCCCCAGATCAGCCACTCCTCCTTCTCCTCCCACCTCACTTCCACCAGTGGCCGCAGTCTGCTAGTCTTCTCAGTGAACCACTTTTGTTAACATAAAGGGCATCCTGCCACAGGATACCAACATTTAGGCCATTTCAAATTCTTCAGTTCAAAGATGAATTCTAGCCTACTAATTCTGCATTAAAATCTCAGATTTTAAGTTTGTTTTTAGAACATGGTCATATTCTAAGTGACTCAAATGTTCCCCTTAATATTTCTTACAGGTTCAGTGGCCTTCTAAGTCTTCAAGGAGTACACTAGGAAGAATCGGTGATCAGCAACCACTCTCAAGACTCGTTGAAGAGGAAGGAAGACACAGGAGCCATTAGTTACCCTCAGAAAGTCAGGATTTCTTAGCCTCGTACTTCATCAAATCCCTTATTTGTGCAGAGAAAACACTAGGGTATCAGATTCCAAGCTTAATAAATATATATAGAAAAAATGTCATCTATAATATTTTCTTCAGAAAGTCATTAGTGCAAATATAATTATATCAATAAAAAATAAAGCAAAAATATATTTCAAGTATAAAAAGCACCATGCTCGGAAACAATACTACCTAAATGGCATTACTGCACAACAGTCAAAATATAATCAAACCTACCACTGTGAATCTCAAATATATTATCCATTGTATTTTTGGTGAAATTCTTTATACAACTTTGCAGGATGATTCATCACAATAGATATATAAATTTAGAGTTTTAGGATTTTCTTTAAAAATACACTCTACACTTTTCTCTGACTTTTAAAGTAAGTGTGACAAAGGCAGAAAACTGAGCACTGGCCTGACACCATTACTATTAGTTTCTCTTTAGCTGAAGTTGTCTATGCTCGAGACTCCCAGCTTTTTTTTACAAATACCTCCAATTTAAAACTGCATGCAAATACATATTTAAAATTTATGCATTAGAAAAAAGCGGCTTTCCTCTATGCTGGGGTGGTAGTTTGGCTCCAATACCAAATAATCAGTTGGAATTACCTTTTAGTAATTATACTGCTTGCTCACTTAACACAATCTCTTAAATGGAGCGCTCAATAACTATATGCTGAGTTAAAGAACCAATGAATGAATGAATGAGTGAAAAAAATCTTGTCCAGGAATTATGTTTATAATGCTGCAGGATTTCATTAGCTGTATAGAGAACTGGGCATTACTAATCATTAATAAATTTCAAATTGGAATTACTAAGAGGGAGTGGTAAGCTCTAGTACCAGAGCAGAATTGCTTCTGAGGATGAGAGTCTACGTGGTAACAAGAGGAGTGTCAAAAGAAGGAAGCAAAAAATTATCATCTCCTTTTACGTTGTTTGTTTTTGCCTGCCAAATCCAGTCCCTTGTCTGTGGTTTCGCTGGATAGTAGGTAGTGACAATGGGAATCTTGTTCATCCATTCATAAATGTTACTAATGAGATGACAGGGCATTTGGCTACCTTACCAGAGTCATAGTTACTACTGCCATTTACCTGTGCTTCATTGAACTTCTTCATTTTGACATTCAGAGCACTTGGCAGAAATCACACTGAATCAAGAACATCACTTCCTTTTAAAGGACAGGCAATTTTCTGACTTCTGTCGACTGAGTTTTATGTTGTGGGTAAAGGCAGCCCTACTGAATAGGCCCTACACCCAACCTGCACTTTGCTATTAGTAAACAATTCAGACCATCTTGTTTTGACTCATATTTTTCTTCTTATATATGATTTTCAGATAGTAGAAATTCTTCTGTAACAATTTCTTAGCATACTTGCAAGTAACTGCGTATCTCCCTATGTAGTACCATAATTTATCTTCATTTGTCAAAAAGGAATAGTTCTGTTTTTGCTGGATTACAGTTGTCATAATTATTATCTGAAAAACATACAATTATGTTTTCTTCTGTTTGCATGTCTTCAATGTTCTTACAGGGCAGAGTATTTTTCTCTCTCTGCTCCCACAGTTTTTCAAGTCATTATTAAACTACTGGAGAATACACTGAAGGGTCTACCAACACATAATGGTTCAGTAGTAAACTGTCACATAGCTGGTTTGAAAAAGGCAAGCATGGTTAAATCATAAGATGAGCAAAACATAATAAAAAAAAAAGCCTCTTAGAATAATGAGGACAATGTTTTAAGTGTATCATGCACAACTATTAAATTCAATATAGGTACAGCAGTGATGTAGAAACCCAATTCAATTACTATCTGTAAGTCAAAGGACAATTTATACTTTTGAGGACAGGATTCATAACTTATAATCTTGTAATAGCTGTTTTTTAAGTTGCTGCAGTATTGATGAACTTTCCCAACATTTTAGGTTAATGAAAATGCTGGGGTATGTAATCACTCTGAAAATTTCACCAATTATCCCATTTTCAAAGGCAAACTTCAGGCAGGTTATATATCTTGACAGATAAAGACATGGTGACTTAGAATTCCTTCTCCTCCTCCAACCTCTGAGGCTGTTGGGCTGCTGCTGAAGAGTGACTGCTGTGAAGTTCTGCTTCAAGGTCCGACTGTGGTCAACACTTCCAAGCCAAAGTCAGGAACATCACTTCTGCCATCTGTACAGGCTGGCACTCACCCAGATTTTGTGCTTTGTTCGGAAGAACATGACACAAAGGAATGTCTTGAGAATTCACTTTTCCACTCCTAGTGCCATGCACACAGAAGAAATCCAGCCAGCAGAGGAAAGAGATTGCCTAGCAGAAGCCAGAGGGTGGCTACCAGGCTAGAGGAACGGGAACAGAGATCTAGGGTAGAAAACAAGAAATTGACTTTCTAGAGACATTTCTGGAATAAATCATACCAACTAAAAACTGACAGATGAGTACAGGTGACTATTAAAAGGTAAACAAGGACCACCTTGGAAAGGAGAATCAAAATTAACTTCCTGAAACCTAGATATGCAAAGTCATTTTTATACATTTATGGAAAAAGAACAAAATATTTTATGCAGGAAGAAAAGATGATGTACCCACCATATCGAAGTTAGGAGCAGCACCCCCAAAAAGAAAGAAGTCTTCAGGAAATATCCCAACAAAGCCTAAGATGCTATAGAGGAAAGTAAATAGTGTTGCAATAAATTTCCCAAGATACAGTCACTTGTGCCAGTGGTGCAATGCCAGCAAACTGAAACTTAGATAACTTTTATGTTCCTCCACTTGACCAGAAACGCAATACCAAGTAAGCTAATCTTCAATTGCTAAGCCAGCTCTGGGTTCTGTACTTATTTCCTTTGTCCTTCATCTTTCTATATAAGGTCAGATATGCCACCCCAGCCAATCAACTTAACCCGAGTACTTGTTTCCTGCTTGCAGTTCTTTTCCCTTATTTTGCAGTTCTCTGTATTCTTGAGAGTGGAGATTGTCTGCTTTATGAAATTTGCTTAGATCAACTAAATTTTCTTTCTGATTAACACAAGGGAATGCGCTATTAACAATTATACCAAGACCATAAGCACATGCACTGTCCAGGTAAACATACGGCCCTGATCTCTAACTACCTACCCATCTATCTGTATCATGCCAGGCTGATACGGAAATGGTAGAAGATTCTATGGTCTTGGGCACTAGGAATAAATTTTAATTTAGCCACAAGTTGTTCTCAGGGCTAAAATGACTTCCTGAAATAATTCTCAGAATGGAAAACATTTTTATTGCAGTCAAGAGAACAGGTCAGCCTGACTTTATTTTAGAATGAGTTGTCCTTTCTAATATTTCGATCAACGAAGAATAAACCAAGATTCAAGTCTGACTTGCTTAAAAGGTGAGAAAAATAATATCAAGGCACCGGAGCTTATTCTTCTGGGCACTAGGCAGTGTGGATGAAGTATTTTTTAAAAATTGTTTTCCTGCCTATAAGCCAGGTAAATCATGGGGAATCTCTATTCTTCAATGGAATCATGCTGGTATTTGTTAAATCTTTTAAAAAATCCCACTTAGTAAGAATGGTCCTTCTCAAAGTGTAGTCCTTGTGTCAACAATATCAGCATTACCCTGGAACTTGTTAAAAATGCAAATTTGCAGGCTCCAACCCAGATCTTTTGAACCTGAAATTCTTGATTTTAACATGATTCTGATGCATGCTAAAGTTTGAGAACTTCTGACTTAGGACTTCACTATCTAATATGGCAGCCGCAGCTGTATGTGCTACTTAAATCTAAATTAATTAAGATAAAATAGTTTCTCACATTAACCACACTTTACATCTTCAACAGTCATATGTGACTAATGACTATTGTATTGGACAGTGCAAACTATGGAACATTTCCATCAACCCAGAAAGTCCTATGGGATAAATTCTGGCTTAGAGCATCAGATAGAGTGGTTCTGGCTGCATTAAGGAATGGATCCTAGAGAGACTAACAACACAGGCATATTCCTTTATCTCTTGATTTTCAATTTGGCCCAAAGGAAACAGGAGAACTATCATTTCTCTACTGTTGGTACTAAAATTTAACAAGCTATTAAAACATTAATGGCAGTTCTGGAACATTTGTTCTTCAAAAACACTGCACTTTCTGTGCAAATACTAATTGAAATTAAAAGATTCAAATAGAGGGTTTCAAAATGAATTAGAGACAATAAGATCTGGGTTTTTATCTGAACTTCATTATTTATTAGTTCATGGATAATACATTATTTAATCTCTTTATTCCTTAGTTTTCTCATGTGTAAAACAATAATTCCTACCTCATTAGATTTTGTGAGTTAAATGCAATGTTATAGACATAAAGCACTTGGCAAAGTGTCTAGCATTCAATAAATGGAAACAAAAACAACCCCTAAGATCTAAAGAGACTAGAAAGAAGTCAGAAATAAATCTTTCATAGTCACTAATGGAAAACTCTCTTAGGCAATACAGAACAACTATCTAGTCACACTCTAATCACATTCTAGCATTTAGAAATGACAACTAGAGAAAAGGAGAGAGAAAACAAGGAGTTCTACGTTCTAAGAGAAATTACAAATAAAAGAAAAGGTTATGTGAACTAACACCTAAGAACAACAACAATCAGAAGAATTTAGGGAGAAGAATATTTTTTACACTTCCTCCAGAATATTAGCATGTTTAATGTTTTAAAGGCATGTCTAAAAACTTAAAAACTTTCATAAAACAAATAGATTAGGGGTGATCATTTGTTTAATAAGCTTCATCATAGGTTAATTCTAATTATTAGAATTAAATGTATTAGTATTTCTCATACAAATACATTTAAAGCATCAAAATATTTTTAGAAGTTTGGGGGGTCATAAAAAAGTATTAAACAGAAACAAACTATTTACCTGAAAGAAATATCTGTCATAGTTTCTTTCTTTTTTTTTTTTTTTTTAAGATTTTATTTATTTATTCATGAGAGACACAGAGAGAGAGGCAGAGACACAGGCAGAGGGAGAAGCAGGCTCCATGCAAGGAGCCCAACGTGAGACTCGATCCCAGGTCTCCAGGATCAGGCCCTGGGCTGAAGGCAGGAGCTAAACTGCTGAGCCACCTGGGCTGCCCTCTGTCATAGTTTCTGACACAATGAATATTCAGTAAAGGCTCAGGATGCTCCGTGAACACATTAACAAATATGGTAAGTCAGGATATTTTAGAATTTCAACAGTGATGTGTATGTTTAAAAAGTAAGGCCTAAGGGACGCCTGGGTGGCTCAGTGGTTGAGCATCTGCCTTTGGTTTAGATCATGATCCTGGGGTCCTGGGATCAAGTCCCACTTTGGTTCCCTGAGGGGAGCCTGCTTCTCCCTCTGCCTCTGCCTCTCTCTCGGTATCTCTCGTGAATAAAAAAAAAAAAAAAAAAAAAAAGCAAGGCCTAAAATAATCTATTCTTGTAATAGTTATATATTTTTCAAAATTGTAGTAGTGGGGGCATCTGGGTGGCTCAGGTCACGATCTCAGGGTCCTGAGACTGAGCCCAACATGGGGCTCCCTGCTCAGCAGGGAGTCTGCTTCTCCTTCTCCCTCTGCCCCTCCCCATACTTGTGCACACTCTCTTTCAAATAAATATAATCTTTAAAAAAATTGTAGTAGTGATTTGGCAGTTGCAACACTCTTCTGAGCCTCCTTCCTCATAGAAATGGGTAAGTTAATAGGGAAATCAAGCACATCCTAGCAGCACCATATCAGAAGGGTGACTGATAAGCAGGGAGCAGAATAAGCAGAGTCTAAGGTGCAGACTATGCAGGTGGAGGGGTGGGTGGTTTGCCATCTTTACCCCCCACCTTCTTTTAATAGATTCACTTGTCCAAGAAGGGGAAATAATTATCTCACAGCCTCTTTACCTGGTCTGGATTTCCCCTCTTTCCCAGACATTCTTCTACAGTACTCCTAAGACTCTCACCCCTGAACCAGCTGGGATAACTATTTCAACTCTAACTGCCAATGGCTCAATATCTGCTCCTCTCTTGGACAATGAAATGGTGATAGATCTTACAGTTAACTGAGATCAGGCCTGAGGATGGGAACTCCATCAGAACCACCTAACTTGTGGACTGTCAGCCCTCTTGTTCCAGCCAAAGCAATTTGACATTTACAACAAAATTAAGTCATCCTATCAGCTTCATATTAAAAGCTGGGACACCTGGGTGGCTCAGCGGTTGAGCATCTGCCTTTGGCTCAGAGCGTGATCCCAGGGTCCCTGGATCGAGTTCCGCCTCGGGTTCCTGTGTGGAGCCTGCTTCTCCCTCGGCCTATGTCTCTGCCTCTCTCTCTCTGTCTCTCATGAATAAATAAATAAAACCTTTAAAAAAAAAAGTAAAAGTTAACTAAGAGTATTGAACACTATTTGTACTATTTACCACACCAAAAGTACCTAAGATCTTATATAATTTCAAATAATTCATTGTGTTATTACTATTACAACTGTAGAAAACAGCTAATACCCAAAGTTCTTTTTTTTTTTTTTTTATCCCCAAAGTTCTGTGAAGAAAAGAGCTAACATAGAAGGCCTGAGATTGCCATCCTTCAAAGTCCTACTTGCAAGGATGGCGTTTAGCTGGTGTCTGAGAACAGGTTCCCGCCCAACTTCACAGTAGTGGCCTCTTTCCCTTTGCTGACTGTGCCCTGTATCTCTTCACTATAACAAATCTTAGCCACAAGTACAAAGACAGCCTGAGTCCTGTGAGTCCTAGAGAGTCACCAAACCCAGAGGTGGTCTCAGGCCCCCCGGGGCACCCCACATGAACCAGTCTCCTAAAACTCACACTCTACTTATCAGCTCATGTCTGTAGAAAGCCCCCAGGGTTGGGAAAGAAAGGAAACTAAATCTTAGAGGTGGAGAAAGTCTGAGGTATAAATGAATGTAGCCCTCCATTTTCAACCAGACTGTGGAACAGGCAAAGGGCTACACAGTTCCATTAAAAAAAAAAAAAAAAAACCTCCAACTGAGAAAATGAAATTGTGCATAACATCTTTATTATTCAATTCTAAAAATGTCAGACTATGATAAAATCACATAGGTCATTTAATTAAAATCTCAGAGTTATTTAATTAAAATCTCATAGATCTTAGGTCAGAGCTTTAATTGAGAATTCATGAATTCTACTTTTATAACTCTCAGAAACGGGTCATCAGTCTTAGCTTACACATCTTCAATAATGGGAAATGGCCCATTCTCAAGGCAGTTCTTTCCTTTACTCTCCTGGACTAATGATTGAAAGGATTTAACTGAAATATGTCTCCCTACAACTTTGTTCTGTTAGTCTCAATTCTACTCTAGAGTCTGAGACAATGAGAAAAAATATACCTCAGTGAAAACCACTTTGCCTCTACTAGCCCATCTTTCTTTATCACTTTGTGCAGGTGTTTTTGTGTCCCTGCACCTTTCTCTTCTTTGTGTACCGGTATGTGAATCCCTTCTTTAAGTATCTTTTCCAGTGTCTTTTCCTTTCTTCTACCTCACCTACTCGTAACACAGGCATACTTCCGAGATATTGTGAGTTCGGTTCCAGATCACCACAATTAGGCAAGTATTGCAATAAGGCAAGTCAAATGAATTTTTTGTTCCTGGTGGATTTAAAAATTGTATTTACACTGTACTGAAGGCTATTAAATGTGCAATAGCATATGTCTAAAAAAATGTACAGACCTTAATTTAAAAGTACTTTGTTGCTCAAAACTTCTAAGCATTATCTGAACTTTCTAGAAGTCTTTTTGGCTGGTGGAGGGTCTTGATTTGACGTTGACGGCTGCTGACTGGTTAGGGTGGTAGCTGCTGAAGGTTGGGGTGGTTCTGGCAATTTCTTAAAATAAGACAACAATGAAGTTTGTCACATTGATTGACCTTTCCTCTCACAAATGATTTATTTCGCTGTAGCACATGATGCTATTAGATAGCATTTTACCCACAGAACTTTTTTCAGAATTGGAATCAATTCTCTCAAACTCTGCCACTGATTTATCAACTAAGTTTGATAAATCCTTTGTTGTCCTATCAATAATCTTCACAGGAGGTGCACCAAGACTAGTTTCCATCTCAAAAAACCACTTTCTTTCCTCATCTGTAAGAAGCAACTCCCTCATCCATTCAAGTTTTATCATGAGATTGCATCAATTTAGTCACATCTTCATGTCCGACTTCTAATTCTAGTCCTCTTACTGTTTCCCCCACATCTGTGCTTACTTCCTCCCCTGAAGTCTTGGACTCTCAAAGTCATCCATGAGGGTTGAAATCATCTTCTTCTAAATTCCTGTGAATGTGGGTATTTTGACTTCTCCAGAATCACGAATGTTCTTAATGGCATTTAGAATCGGGAACCCTTGCCAGAAGATTTTCAATTTACTTTGCTCAAATCCATCAGAAGAATCACTATCTATATCTTATAAAATATATTTCTTAAATAGGAAGACTTGAAAGGCAAGATTACCCCTTGATCTGTGGGCTGCAGAATGGATGCTGTGTTAGTGGATATGAAAACAACATGAATCTCATGGCTCATTTCCCTGGAGCTCCTGGATGACCAGGTGTATTCACAACGAGCAGTAATTTTTAAAAGGAATCCTTTTTTTCTGAGAAGTAAGTCTCAATAGTGGGCTTGAAATAGTAAACCATGCTGCAACAGATGTGCTGTCATCCAGGCTTGTTTCATTTACAGAGCAAAGGCAGAGAGGATCTGGTCTAATTCCTAAGGGCCCTAGGATTGTCAGAATGGTAAATGAGCACTGGCTTCAATTTCAAGTTCCTGCATTAGCCCCTAACAAGAGAGCCAACCTATCCTTGGAAGCTTTGAATCCAGGCCTGACTTCTCTCTAGCTATGAATGACCTAGATGGCATCTTCTTCCATTGGAAGCTTCATCTACATTGAAGATCTGTTGTTTAGTATAGCCACTTCCACTACATCTGAGCTAGATCTTCTGGATAATTTGCTGCAGCTAATACAACAGCACCTGCTGCTTCCCCTTACACTTTTATGTTACAAAGACAGCTTCTTTCCTTAATCTCATGAAACAACCTCTGCTAGCTTTCAACTTTTCTTCTGCAGCTTCCTCACTTCTCTTAGCCTTCCTAGAATTAACTGAAGAGAATTAGAGCCTTGCTCTGGGTTAGTTTGGCTTAAGAGAATGTTGTGGCTGGTTTGATCTTCTATCCAGATAACTCGGACTTTCTTCATATAAGAAATAAGGCTGTTTCACTTTTTAAAAATCATTCCTGTTTGTATTCACTGTAATATTATTTTTCATTTCAAGAACTTTTCCTGTGCAATCACAACTTGGCTAACTGACATGACTAGCTTTTGACATGCCTTCCTCACTAAGTTGAGTCATTTCTAGCTTTTGATTTAAAGTGACAGACATGTGATTCTTCCTTTAACTCGAACACTTAGAGGACATGGTAGGGTCATTAATTGGCCTAATTTCAATATTGTATCTAAGGGAATAGGGAGGACTGAGGAAGGGGAAGGAAATGGGAATGCTGGTAGGTGGAAAATGTCAGAACACACAGAATTACCAATTAGGTTCACTGTTTTATGAGTGTGGTTCCTGGTGTCTCCCAAAGAACACACTACAATAATAACATCAAAGATCACTGACCAGAGTTCACCATAATAATAATTAAAAAGTTTAAAACGCTGTAAGAATTACCAGAGTGTGACACAGAGATGTGAATTGAGCCAATGCTCTTGGGAAAGTGGTGCTCAGTACTGGCAGAGCTGCTGACACAGTTGGCACACACCTTTCATTTTATTTATTTGAGAGAGAAAGAGAGAGAGTGTGCATGAGAGAGAGCATGAGCAAGTGGAAGGGAGAAGCAGACTCCCTGCCGAGCAGGGAGCTGGATGACTTGACCCCAGGACCTGAGCAGATGGCAGACACTTAACCAACGGAACCACTCAGGTGCCCTCCATTTGTAATAAGTGCAGTATCTGTGAGGTGCAATAAAGTAAAGAAGAATAAAATGAGGTATGCCTATATAACTGAAATACATTTAACTGCTTTTTGCGTTTAATGAGAATTTTGTTTACACTTGATTTCAAAATGAATGGTGGAAACATTATTTTTATAATCTTGAATGAATTTTATTTTTTTATTTTTTTTTTGCAAATCAGAGGATCTTTAGACGAAAAGTTCCTTATCCTTGCTCTTACTGAACGGAAGTGTCATATTTACTTACCTTCAATTTCTAACAATGTGGGAAGGAGGCTTTCTCAAAACTGCAATTAGAAGAGAAGATGCTCCACCTGTTTTAGAGTTTCCTTGAAGGGAATTTCCAACATTATATAAGAAAAGTCCTGGTCTTTACTCCAATCACAGAGACTACTCACCTAGTGGCAGAGCTCGGGTCAAGTTAGCAGCTGGAGGATCTCTTTCTGGAGGACAGAGCTCACAGAAGTCCCAACAAGATGGGCAGAGTAGGTTACCGTCATGAATCCAGCCATTCATCTGAATACTGACGGGGAGGACCTGTCCAGCTCGACTACACAAATATGAAGTGTTCTGAACCCAAACTGTCAGACCTTGAGGAGAACAAGAAACCTTTAAATAGGAAAAGAAAAAATCAGGTCAATAAGATTCTCGTATATGATATTATGAGCCTTTTTTCACCTACAGGAAAATACATTAGAATTTACTAAAAATGTTGACTGACTATAAAACACAATTTGGGATATAGGCATATCTTTAATCTCATATAAAGTTAAATTATTCAGGTCTAAAAGAACTTTCACTCTGGGGTAGCAGTTCTTAAACTTTTACTTTAGCACTTTCAAAAAAATCTGAGGAAAGCTATGGACACTTTTCTGTAAATATATAAGACAACACACAACTTACAATTTGGATTCATAGACCCCTGAAGCCAAGCTGTCAAGAATAACATTTCTGTAGGGGCACCTGGCTGGTTCAGTCGTGGAACATGCAATGCAACTCTTGATCTCAGGATTGTAAGTTTGAGTTCCACACTGGGTGTGGAGACTAGTGAAATATAAAAAACTTACAAAAAAAATAATAAAACCTTAAAAAAAGCATTTCAGTAGATTATAGTATCCTCATTATACTTCAGCTGAAACCTTTGTGAAAGAGCCATTATTCAGTATGTCATTTTCTCCACACGTCATAAATTTTGTAAATCAAATTTTTATTAGTTATTTTAAATTATAAAAATAATATATGCTCATTGTAAAAAAAAAAAAAAGGTAATACACAGAAATGTGCATAGTAAAAGTTTTTTACTCTTTTTCACTATCCCAGATCTGCTCAGGTATAAAAATGGTCCTAGTGATTATACATGGATTGGTAACATCTTTAAAGGTAAGACTCAGGACACCTGGGTGGCTCAGTGGTTGAATGTCTGTCTTTGGCTCAGGGCATGATTCTGGGATTCTGGGATTGAGTCCTGCATCAGGCTCCCTGTGAGAAGCCTGCCTGTCCCTCTGCCTGTGTCTCTACCTCTCTCTCTCTGTCTCTCATGAATAAATAAATAAAATCTTTTTAAAAAATAAATAAATAAAGGTAAGACTCATATCTTAACTGCAAGGGGTAACTAATAAAGTCAATTTTATTTTATTATTTAAGACTTTATTTATTTATTCATGAGAGAGACACGTGCACACACACACACACAGAGGCGGAAACACAGGCAGAGGGAGAAGCAGACTCCATGCAGGGAGCCCGATGGGGGACTCGATCCCGGGTCTCCAGGTTCACGCCCTGGGCTGAAGGCAGTGCTAAACCGCTGAGCCACCTGGGCTGCCCTAAAGCTAACTTAAAAAAAAAAAAAAAAGAATTTTTCTTTTCTTTTCTTTTCTTTTCTTTCTTCTTTCTTTTCTTCTTTCTTTTCTTCTTTCTTTCTTTCTTTCTTTCTTTCTTTCTTTCTTTCTTTCTTTCTTTCTTTCTTTCTTTCTTTCTTCCTTTCCTTTCTCTCTCTCTCTCTCTCTCTTTCTGAGATAGGGAGGTGTACAAGGGACAGAAGGGGAAGGGCATGGAATCTGGAGCAGACTCTAGGTTAAGCGTGAAGCCCAAAAAAGGGCTCCATCTTATGACCATGAGATCATGACCTGAGCCCAAACCAAGACGATGTTTAAACAACTGAACCACCCAGGTGCTCCCATTAAAGCTAACATTTTTTTTTAATTTAAGATTTTATTTATTTATTCATGAGAGACACACAGAGAGAGGTAGAGACATAGGCAGGGGGAAAAGCAGGCTCCCTGAGGGGAACCTGATGCAGGACTCGATCCCAGGATCCCAGGATCAGGATTCGAGCCAAAGGCAGATGCTCAACCACTGAGCCACCCAGGCATCCCTAAAGCTAGCTTTTTTTTTTTTTTTCTAAAGCTAACTTTTAAACAATTTTAAATGTCTTCTTCAAAGGTGTTTCTTTCTTCTTCTTCTTTTTTTTTTTTTAAAGATTTTATTTATTTATTGAGAGATACAGAGAGAGAGAGAGAGAGAGGCAGAGACACAGGCAGAGGGAGAAGCAGACTCCATGCAGGGAGCTCTATGCGGGACTCGATCCTGTGATTCCGGGATCATGCCGTGGGCTGAAGGCAGGTGCTAAACCACTGAGTCACCCAGGGATCCCCATTCAAAGGTGTTTTCTTTTTCTTTTTTCTTTTTTTAAAAAAATATTTTATTTATTTATTCATGAGAGACACAGGGAGAGAGAGGCAAAGACACAGACAGAGGGAGAAGCAGGCTCCATGCACTGGGAGCCTGATGTGGGACTAGATCCTGGGCCTCCAGGATCACGCCCTGGGCCAAAGGCAGGTGCTAAACCGCTGAGCCACCCAGGGATCCTTCAAAGGTGTTTTCTAAAAAGACTTCTCACTAATTTCAATTATGCTACTTCACTTTAAATATTTCTGGAACTTCTCTCCTGGGCCTATCTTCAAACCAAGTGTGTGATTCTGAGTAAGTCTGATGGTGGCAAATTTTTACTTTGTAAGTCAATGTAATTTTTAGAAATACTCCAAAATTGCCCAGAACCAACTTTGATAAAGGTAGTTGACTAAACTAGTTAACATTAAGTTAATATGGGTGTGATGCAAAATACTACATTTGATTTTCTTAGGAGGCTATTAAACTATTACTAAAGGCAATTTCAAAAGAGGGGTTCCAAAAATGTATTTCAACAACTGAGTCATTTTTAAAATGACTCTAACATCAACTAAGTTTAAATATAATACTAATTTGGAAATTTAAGTTCTAATAAGCTCAAGAAAACAAAGTGTAACCTCTTCCGTAAGTCTGTCCCACATCTAGTTAGCACTGCCATAACTACAGTGCAATGTAATTATTCTTTTAAGTGAGAATTGCCTGAATACTGTGCTCAGTGGCCAAAAAGGATACCAAAGAAGCCCATGACACAGTGCCTGTCCTGTAACGGCTTTAACTGAGGCAAGAAGGGTGGCATATGAATCCCCCTTGCCCCCAGATTTAATAGTGTCAGACTGTTTTATGATTAAGAGTCAATGTTGGAAGGTGAAGGGACTGTAAAGTATCCTTCAAACAGAGAAGGCACTGTGAGACTGAAAACTGAAGCAGGCATCTCCATACACTTTAATTCAGGGAGGATTGGGCAGATAGTGATCTGGACAGCTGTGTAGCTTTGCTCTTCTCTGCAAAGTGCAGACTTCAGTCTTCAGATTTTATAAAGCAAGGTGACAAGCAGAAGGTCATGTAGTAAGATCAAAAGGCTCACATGCACTTCAAAGATTTCACAAGCATCCAACAGAACACTGATCTTTAATAAACCTGCGGTGCCTGGACGCCTGGGTGGCTCAGTGGTGGAGTGTCTGCCTTTGGCTCAGGGTGTGATGCCAGAGTCCTGGGATGGAGTCCCACATTGGGCTCCCTGCGGAGAGCCTGCTTTTCCCTCTGCTTGTGTCTCTCCCTCTCTTTCTCTCTGTGTCTCTCATGAATAAATAAATCAAATCTTAAAAAAAAAAAAAAAAAAAGACCTGTGGTGCCATCTGTGAGTCAGGAGGAGGAAAGACTACGTTATCTCTAATAGATTCATGGAAGGCGAAAGCAAGCCTCCCTGCATTCCAGCCTTGGCAGGCATTTCTAAGGTATGTATATTAATCTCCAAGGGGCCTGGAACACATAACCCCAAGAGAGTTCATCAATCAGACATGAACAAGGTGGAGGGCTAAAGATGGAATCAGTATTGTCATTACTCTTACAATCAAAAAATGGTAGAAACAAGAACAATAAAGCTTAGAAAGTTTAATAGAAGAAAGAGCATTTATATCCTAAAGATGTGCATGGAATTTGGGTTGCAGTGAGGGAGAAATGTGACCTGGTGAACTGTGTTAGAATCGGGGTGGGTAAGGATGGTAGTAATCAGGTAGAGACGGGAGAAAGTGAAAGGGATGTGGACAGATCTAATAAGCACACTGAGGACAAAGAGAGCCAAACTTCCCCCCTGAGAAAGGAGTTATAAATATGGAAAGGGAGAAAACTAAGCTGAACCCTTTAGTTTTGGACTGGAATTAAAGATACTGGTACAAACTCATGGTTATATACATACACATACGGGTATATATACAAATTACACACACACATATATTTCCTATATCTGTTTACCAAGAGGGCATGGGGAGTAGCTATACCCCAGTGGCAATGAACAGTGTATCTAACAATTGATCTTAGTCTCTTAAATACCACACTCCATTAAACTAGAGCTCCTTGAAGAATTAGTTGACACAAGAGCTGGGGCAAAGAAAGTAAAGATAAATATAGAATATCTTATGCCAGAAAGCAAGGAAATATTCAAAGAAAGATGAGGAAAGGCCAAAAGGACACAGAAACCAGCCTAAAGGGGCTTCCTCTAGCTAAATCTGGGGGAACTTAAGTATCAAAATAAATAATAATAGTAATGGTAATACCTTGAATAAAATGGAATCCATGACCCACTGTTGATATAAATATGTAAATTAATAAAATGGAAGTTTGATAAAAAAAATTCATTGACATAGTTCTTTTCTACAAAATACTTATTAATTACAAAGAAAATTAGTAAGAAAAGAGTAACTGATAGTGAGGAAGCCTATTAGACACCAACAAGTTAACATCAGCAGTGAAAGGACAAATCAAGAGTGTACCATCAGAAGGACATGAGCATCACTTCTGTGATATTACTGCCCAAAATACATGACCTCAATTCTATTATGAGGAAATATCATACAAACACAAATGAGGCACATCCTAGGAAAAAAATAGCTTATAATTTTTTTAAATGTCAGGGTTATAAAAGTTAAAAGACTGAGGAACTGTTCCAGACTGAAGGAGACCAGAGACATGACAACTATGCAACATTTGATATTAGTCCAGATCCTATTGCTATAAGGACATTATTGGGACAATCAGAAAAACTTGAATAGGATCCAAGAATTAGATGTATCAGTGTTAATTTTCCTCCCCTCCCCTCCCCTCCCTTCCCCTTTCCTTTCCCCTTTCCTTTCCCCTTTCCTTTCCTTCTTTTTCTTTGATAGGATTGTGGTTATGCAAAGGGATGTCCTTGTGTATAAGAAATATACAAAGTACTTGGGGAGGAGGGTGAAACATGTCAGCAATTTACACTTAAATAACTCAAAAAAATTTTATAGCATTCTTCCAACTTTTCTGTCAAAAGAAGTAAAACAGGGCAGCCCAGGTGGCTCAGCGGTTTAGCGCTGCCCTCAGCACAGGGCCTGATCTTGGAGACACGGAATGGAGTCCCACATCGGGCTCCCTGCAAGGAGCCTGCTTCTCCCTCTGCCAGTGTCTCTGCCCCTGCACTCCCCGCCCCGTCTCTCATGAACAAATAAAATATTTAAAACAAAACAAAAACAAAATAAGTAAAACAACAAAAAACAAAACAGCTAATCCATGTTAAGTGTTTGGAGATTATACATATTTTCCCATATAAATGGTGGTTGGTATTAAATTAACAAAATTAACTGACAACTGTAAGTACAGGGAAGCCAAGTACATTCAATCTTTATAGATGGTATTGCAAATCTGCATAATCACTTTCTGGTGCTGTGATGTTGATAAACTACTAAAACAGCCTGAAGATGGGATGCCTGGCTGGCTCAGTCAGTAGAGCATATGACTCTTGATATCGGGATCATGAGTTCAAGCCCCATGATGGGTGGAAATTTTACTTAATAAATCAAAGAAATAATAAAACAAAATAGCCTGAAGATGTCATCCTCCTATTATAGTCGCCACTGTTTTAGCTTTATCCTTTTTAATATTTTCACTTAAGGGAATTTATTTCAAAAATTATCTTTTTGTAAATGTGCTTATAAAAGCATATTTTTATCATGAAAAGTGAAAATTAATTCGATTATATAACAAGGAAATGATTTCCTTAATTATGATACTTTAAAAAGATGTAATGTCTTATGGCCACAAGGAATAACAATTATTCCTGGTTGGCTCAGCCAGTAGAGCATGCGACTCTTGATTTCAGGGTTGTGACCTTAAGCCCCACATTGCTGGTAGAGTTTATTTAAAAAAAAATAAAAAAGAATAGTAATTTTTATTATTGGAAAAATCTGGAAGAGGTGTTTTGCTCCACATAAAAAGTACGAAGTGAAGGCAATAAAACAAAATTTTATGTTATGTTTACAACCAGGTCAAAACTATGAATTCAATAAATACATAAATCTGCAATGGAATTTATCAGAAAACGGCTGCTGAATTATAGTTGTCAGATTATAACTGAAAAGTATTTATTTTGAATTGTCTTTTATAAGATTTCCAAGATGATTTTAAATGAATTGTATGATATATGAATTATATCTCAAAAAACTTGTTACCAAAAAAAGTTAATTTCATAAGTAACTTTAAAAGTAATAATTAAATTCCCAGCTAAAGAAGTCCATTTAGGTCTTCCAGCTGCAGGGAACCCTGGGAGGCTCGGTGGTTGAGTGACCTGCCTGCCTTTGGCTCAGGTCGTGACCCCAGGGTCCTGGGATCGAGTCCTGCATCAAACTCTCAACAGGGAGCCTGCTTCTCCCTCTGCCTGTGTCTCTGCTCTCTCTCCGTGTCTCTATGTCTCTCATGAATAAATAAATAAAATCTTAGAAAATAAAAAACAAAATCAGATGTGCAAATGAGACAATTAAGAAAAAATAGTTTACAACCTTTGGATTTCTAATTATAAAGGAGAAAACCTATTATTAATCTGTAGTTGATTTATTAATTCTTAAATCCATGCTTTACTCAGACCTTATGAAATAAATTGCAAATATTTTCTATGATAAAGTAATATTTGTTCAAAAAATTACATATATTCCATTATTTCCTTGGGATATATGCCCAAAGTAAAATTACTTTTTTTAAAGCTTTTAAAAAAATTTTTATTTATTTATGATAGTCACACACAGAGAGAGAGAGAGGCAGAGACACAGGCAGAGGGAGAAGCAGACTCCATGCACCGGGAGCCCGACGTGGGACTCGATCCCGGGTCTCCAGGATTGCGCCCCGGGCCAAAGGCAGGCGCTAAACCGCTGGGCCACCCAGGGATCCCCCCAAAGTAAAATTATTATAAAACTTGTTGATAGGGATCCCTGGGTGGTGCAGCGGTTTGGCGCCTGCCTTTGGCCCAGGGCGTGATCCTGGAGACCCGGGATCGAATCCCACATCGGGCTCCCGGTGCATGGAGCCTGCTTCTACCTCTGCCTGTGTCTCTGCCTCTCTCTCTCTGTGTGACTATCATGAATAAATAAATAAAATCTTAAAAAACAAAAAAAAACAAAAAAAAAACTTGTTGATATATAACAATTACACATTTTTTTAAACAAATGGAAAAAGGTACTTTCTCTCAAAGAAATGACAATATTTTCACAAAACATAAGCATCCAAACTAATATTTACATAAATAATTATCAGTACATTACATTAAAAATATAAAATGTATTTTAAAATATAAAAACCACTGATAACAAGACAAGTTTATATAACATTTGATCATATAGTTTACCTGATAACACCCACTCCCCCAGTCTGGGTAACTCAGCTTCCTCTCACACTTTTCCATGACAAATGCTGATTTCTGAATTAGACAAACTGAATGAGGTCCATACTTTTCAGCACCATAGTTTTTAAAAAGATCTGAAGCAAACCAGAAAGCATCTCTTAAAAATTGACTTTTGGCTCAAAGAACAAGAAACTGAAGCATCCCATTCTTGTGGTTAAAAGTTGCTTTAAAGATCAAACATGTTTAATGGAAATTTTCATTAAAAAAACTCAAGGGGTCAAAAATCAAACTGGATTCTCAATAAAGGACTTAAGTGGGAGGAAATTATTATATCAAAAACCGGAGATAAAACTGGGCCTAAAGTATCTAAATTACATAAATAGAGGAAATAGCACTAAGAATCATCTTTACTGGTAGTCTAAATAGGAGTCACCCCCCAGATGATCCATGACAGATGAAGCTAACTGATTTATATAATGAAGGCTTTTTTAGAGTGTTGCAAAAACTTTTTGGAAAGTTTTCTTGTATTTTCATCTTATGCTATGTCCTAGAGGCCCCTATATAACATGCTCATCCAGTTTCAGATTAAACACAAGCATGCAGAGGTACAGGATGGATTAAAGGACTTCTAAATAGCTAATAGATGAGGGATGAGGCTCTTAAGCCCTAGTGATAGATTGTTTTCTTTACACTTAATATAACTTTCATCTTTTGAAAACACAGAGTTCTTAAAGATAGGTATTTTATGTCAGTTTTGAAAAATCTGAATTATGTAAGTTAAGAAAGAAAATATAATACAGAGTAAAAGAACTTTTTTTTTATTATTCAGGGTAAAAGAACTTAAAAAAAAACATTTCTTTGGTATTTATGAGTATTTCAAAGTTCTTGAAAAACAAAGTGATCATCATCAAAAAAAGAAAAGGGGATGGTCAGCAAACTACAGCTCTCAGGCCAAATCCTGAAGGCTACCTGTTTTTATAAATAAAGTTTCATTGGAACACTGCGATTAATTTACATTGTCTATAACTGCTTTCACACTGTAATAGCAGAGTTCAGTAGTTCCAACAGAGACCGCATGACCTACCTACCAAGTCTAAAATATTTACTATCTTTCTCTTTACCATAAATGTTTGCCAACTCCAGCCCTAAAACAATAAAGTGTGATACCATATCTTTGGCAAACCCATAATTGACAGATGTCTACATTTCTCAGCTCTAACATGGAATTGCTGAGTAGTTATAAGTTTTTAGACATTTATTAAATAGGTGAGTGATGAAAAAAATGACTGTACAAATCTAGTTAAAGCTACCATGTTTAAAAATAAAAGGAAAAATCATATGGTTATTTAAAATGTAAATAACAGAGTATGTAATGAAGTATGGAATAAGGGGGTAATAAAAAGGACCAGGTTAGAAATTTTGATGACCACAGAGTTAAAAACTACCTATTGCTCTTTATTAACATACCAGGTGTGATAACATTTTGTTTACAAAGGTGAATACCGAACTGTCATAGAGTTTATGGGTTTTAAAAGGGAATAAATAATATGGCAATACATCTTATTAGCCATGGGATAACAGTATTATTCTGGTATCTGGAGAATGACATGTTACTTATAATTACATAAAATGTACACTCTTTAGAAGAGAAAAAATAGGATACCTAATATGATTTAATAAAAAAGAGCTCTGCATTGGAGGATCTTACACTGGCACCAATTAACTGTATTACTTAGTGTCTCTGCTCACCTGTGAAATTCAATAATATGTTCTCTGTCTCTCACATCAGGGTTTTAGAAGACTAAAAGGAAATGATAAAAATAAAAGTGCTTTGCAAGTCAAAAGTGTCATGCAGATGTAAGGTACAACCAAAACGTAGCATGTGCACATATGTGCAAATGTATCTAGACAACAATCCTTGTTATGTGTCATAGTTCTAAGCATTTGCTATGAGAATTCATTTATTTCTCACAAGTACTCTATAAGACAGGTATTATCACCTTGGTACAGAGGAGGAAACTGAGGCACAGAGAAGTTAAGTTACTTCTAACAAATGGATACCAGTGGGATGACAACAGAAATTCAATCTGGCTCCTGGGTCTGTGCCCTTTATCCCTTTTTATATTGTTGATATGTAATTTTACACAACATTTCATTTCATAGACTACTAACCTGGTTGATTTTCCAGTATTCTACAATCTGAGCTGCGCTGATATTCACCACTTAAATGCCAACTGAATTCCTGACTGAAAGGGCAGTAGTCAGCAATTTCTACTGAACCACCATAATAAGGCAAATCTTCTGCAGGTATTCCGCTTAGTTCATCGAAGTACTACAAAAAAAATTATTAGGAAAACAGGAAAGTAAGAAATATTTTGTATAATCAAAACAAAGTCCACAATTTATAGCAACCCTTTAAGGCTGCATAATATAAAAAAGATATTATTGTACTTTTCTTCATATATAATAGAACATAAAGACAGTAATATACAACCTGTGGGGTATTTCGAGGTTGTTATAGTTACTTTTCTTCATATATATTAGGACATAAAGACCATAATATACTACCTGAGGGGTATTTCGAGGCTGTTATGGTTTTAGAAATAGGCAAGGTAAGTATATTGGTCTAAGTTTTTTAATTAGATGACAAATTTGACTAATGTTTTAACAAGATAAATAGGAAGATTTTCAAGAGTTAACAAAACACAAAACTAATCCAGAGAATTAAGATATTTTAAACATAATGTACTTCAAATGTTTTTAGAAGACTTAATTTATGTGTTTTGACAAACCTGAAAAAATAAAACTGTGATAAAATGAATGAGATCATACTTAAAAAATAGTTTTGGGGTGCCTGGGTGGCTCAGTTGGTTAAGTGTCTGCCTTCAGTTCAGGTCATGATCTTGGGGCCCTGGGATAGAGCCCCACACTGGGCTCCCTACTGGAGGGGTCTGTTTCTCCCTTTCCCTCTGTCCCTTTTCATCACCCCTGCTCATGTGCATTCTCTTTCTCTCAATAAATAAAATCTTTAAAAAAATACTTTGAACACCAAAAGAATAAGTCATCAGATAAATTTTAAAGATTTCATATTTATACCAACTCCATGAATTATATTACTATGCCTAGAAATACAGTTGCTATCTTATGGTGTCTGGAAGCATTCAGTGGGGTCATAAACACAGATAGGAAGCTCAAAATTTACCAGCTATCATTTTAAATTATCTTCTGAGATACCACTTCTGACTACAGAATCCTTTTAAATGGCAGGCAGAAATGAGGCGTTTTAGAGATGGCCACTGCAACAAAAAACTTAAAGGTCCAATGAGAGATTCAGACTGAATATGTGGGACCATTTCCTTCACCATTTTTTTTTTTAAGATTTTATTTATTTATTCATGAAAGACACAGAGAGAGGCAGAGACCTAGGCAGAAGAGAAGCAGGCTCCTTGCCCAGGGAGCCCAATGCAGGACTCAATCCTGGAACCCCGGGATCACATCCTGAGCTAAAGGCAGACAGACACTCAACAGCTGAGCCACCCAGGCGTCCCCCCCTACCCCCCATTTTTTAAAGAGAGAGAGAGAGAGGAGGGACAGATGGAGAGGGAGAGAGAATCTTAGGCAGGCTTCATGCCCAGTGTGGAGCCCAACACTGGACTGTGTCTCACAACTCTGAGATCATGACCTGCGCTGAAATTAAGAGTTGGACGCTTAACTGAGCCATGCAGGTGCCCCTCCTTCATCTTACAGATACCATGAGTTAAACCTTTTCTAATGCAGGACTTCCAAGACTTCTAATTAATTGGATTAGAGTACCTCAGTTATTTTCTTTGAAAAACCTTGTTTTCTGTGTAAATTAGATGAAATCAAAGATGAAGACTTTGGAAACAATTAGAAAAAAAATACAAACCACTTAAAAATAGATCCAATAAATATTCTAAATACCTTTTACCATTACTATAAGGCATTCCTGGATATTAATTGTTGTTGATTAGCTTATTGACTTTAAAGAATTCTAAGATTTCTTCATTTTTTCTAACTTACAGAAAACAAATGGAGCCTTTCACAAGTTGAAAAACTTGAGAATTCATTCTTCTATTTCAAAATGGAGACTTCCTCTTAAAAAGTTGAACTGATTTCTAAAATAGTGCCCAAAACAAGTGTTACCTGGTACTCTTGAGGTAAAGGTTTTGAAAATTTCTGCAAATTACACACTGCAACTGCTCTCTGGTCCTGTCTGCAAGTTAACTGCAATGGATTACTTCTGAGTGTGTCACAGAAAGGGCTCAGCATCTGCCTCCTGCACACAAAGATAAACACCACTGTATCAGAAAATATAACAAATCCATTTTAGACCTTGTCTTTTCTATTAACATTGCAGTTTGTTTTAATAGCTTAATACTAAGTGCTGAATCAGGTTATAAACTTATTTTTATTTATTTTTATTTTTTATTTTTTAAAGATTTTATTTATTTATTCATGAGAGACAGAGAGAGAGAGAGAGAGAGAGGGAGAGACACAGGCAGAGGGAGAAGCAGGCTCCATGCCAGGAGCCAGCCGCGGGACTTGATCCTGGGACTCCAGGATCGCGCCCTGGGCCAAAGGCAGGCGCCAAACCGGTGAGCCACCCAGGGATCCCCATAAAGTTATTTTTATTTTTTTTTATTTTTATTTTTATTTTTTTTTAATTTTTATTTATTTATGATAGTCACAGAGAGAGAGAGACAGAGACAGAGACACAGGCAGAGGGAGAAGCAGGCTCCATGCACCGGGAGCCCGATGTGGGATTCGATCCCGGGTCTCCAGGATCACGCCCTGGGCCAAAGGCAGGCGCTAAACCGCTGCGCCACCCAGGGATCCCCATAAAGTTATTTTTAAAAGGGTAAAAAGAAATACTTAATATAGATATGAAAGATTAATGCTACATGCATTTTAACATCATTCCACCATTATTAAACACAATTCTATTTTATCTCTTTCTCCACTTTTGCCAGGAAAATGGAGTTCTGCAGGCATGATCTGCAATGTTTAATGAAAAATAATGAAATTCCTGATGCTGCTTAGAAATGCAAATCTTCATAATTAATATAATGGAGTCTCAGAAAGAGATGGAGGTGATGCCTTTCTGTCCTGCAACTACAAAGAGTGAAATTTTTGCTATGCCTAATCTAGTTCAAAGACTCTTTTTTGACAGTTTGTTAAACTGAAAACATTCACAAGACATCTTGTTTTCATGTACAAAATGAAGACTGTATATTGTATATTCCTAATTATTACAAGTTGTTCTGTTAAATCTAATCTTGAAAGTACAATTTGGAAAAAGATGTCTTGTAATTTTTCAAGGACATTGGAATCTATTGCATTGTTCTATAAAAATAATCTTCAAATTAGTCGCCTTATTGATAACTATAATATAAATTAATGTCATAACAATAATGTTATAAATGAAATTCCAGTATTTTTTTTTAAATTCCAGTATTCTTAAACAGTATAAATCCTATTAAGACTAGCTGCCAAATTGTGATAGGATTACTGCTATTTTTCCTCTTCTCCCACATGCTTGTTAAGGGAAAAAAGCCTAGGATAGATTTCTATTTTAAAGAAAACTGGTACTTGCTTCATTTAAGTTAACATAGTATAGCAATAAAACATCTCTAGGGGAATTACAGCTCCTTGAGATAAAATGTGTAAAAGACCTGCCACAGTCTTTGGTAAACTTGAAGCAGCACAGTGTAATAGGAAAACAAAGGTCTAGAAGTCTTCACACAGGTCTAGAAGTCTTCACACAGGCTTGGTTTCAAATACCAGCTTATTTGATGTTTACTTAATTTTCCTGAGCTTCAACTATAAAGTACGCAGTGTCTAGCACATACAAGTTAGTCAATAAATGTAATTTCACTGTCCATATCACTTTTTATAAAATCTTTATATATGGCAATTTTATAACTTTCTATGATGAAGTTTCCACTAAATATGACAAGTAGTTCTTACTCACTCTTTTTATTTTTATCTAAAATAAAACAATATATAATTAATTAAAATATGAATTTTGGCTGAATGGATAAAGAGGAGTAAGGAACTTAAAAAATACTGATTTAAAAAGCTCCAAAGTTAGAGTTGTTCAAGATTCATGGGATATGATTCTACAGCAGAACGCCTAGTATAACTTTCTGCAATGCAGCTATGTTGTCCAACACACTAGCCACTAATCATGTAGTGGCTATTAACCACTTGAAATGGAACTAGTGCAACTAAAGAACTGAATTTTAAATTTTATTTAACTTTAATTAATTTAATTAATTAAATATAATTAATTAATATATAATATATAAATTAAATAATATAATAATATATTAATTATTACATAATTATAATTATAATTATATATTATAATTATAATAATATTATAAAATTATATTATTATATAATATATAATATTAAAATTATATAATATATAAATTAATATAAATTGATACAGCTACATGTGCCTAGTGGTATCATACTGGACAGTGCAGCTTTAGAGCTGATAACAATGCCAAATAAACTAGGAAGAAGAGTTAGGTAATAATACACAAGTTGTCTTAAAACGCAGAAAGAACCTTATTTTGTGTATACATAGATTCAGATGATTCAAATGAGTAAGGCTCTGCCAATGCCCAACTGTTCCCTTTTCACACCAGTCACCCAACAATAAAAGAGGAGAGGTGTCACAGCTGAAGTTAGGCACCAGTCCCCATGCTCAGTAATGGTCACACTGGAATCGAAGACAACTCAGGGATATAGCCTCACTGAGCCTACAGAGCCAGAAGCTGGCTTCTGTACTGTAAGGACTTCTGAACATCGACATTTCAAAAGTGGGACATTTGAATGCTTATGACAAGGATTAGCAAACTTTAACTAAATTCTAGGCCAAATCCTGCCCTTAACTGCTTTTTTGGTATCTGTGTTTCTCATTACAACCTGCTTTTGTAAATAAAGTTATTACTGGAACATGGCCATGTTCATTCATTTTGCCTATGGCTGCTCCTGATATACAAAAGCAGAGTTGAATAGTTTTAACAGAGACTGTTCAACTCTGAAGAACTAGGAAGAGGAGTTAGGTAATAATACACTAGTTGTCTCAAAACATAGAAAGAACCTTATTTTGTGTGCACAAAATATTTGCTAATAGGCCCTTCACAGAAAAGTTTGCAAACCTCTGGCTTATGGCTGAAAGGACAGAATTCAGGGGACCAAAAGTTTTACTTTTGGAGAATGGAGAAGAGGAAATTCCCTTCAGTTTTTGGTTTTAGGTAATCCTATAATCGGGACCCAAAGGGGAACAAAGTGGCAGCTGTAAAAAGAAAAAAAATCTCTACGCTCTTGCAGCTGCAATGTTAATTATATATTTCCTTTATCACAGTGGAATGGCAGTTCTCAAACTTTGCTGCAAAGTGAAATCATTAAGGGATCTCTAAAAACAATACCAATGCCTGGTTCCCACTTCCAGACATTCTGCTTTAATTGGGATGGGCTGTAATGTTGGCATAGAATTTTTAAAAAAAATTCTAGATGATTCTGATGTGTGGCAAAATTTGGGAACTACACTAGCAGACAAAAGTTGTAGTGCTGGATATAACTACAGCACTGTCCTCAGAGTGGCTGCAGGTGCTTCCTGATACTCTTTTCACAGCAGTATTACAACTCAGATGTCAGACTCCTTAGTAGAAACTAATGCTTTGAGACTTAACCCAGGGGAGAAAAGATAAGAATAACACCTTCACAAGAAGTACCTGTGATTTAGTGGATAAGGCACTGGACTTGGAGACAGAGAAGCTAAAGTCCCTCAGCAGTTATATGACCATAGGCAAGTAACTTGTTTCAAACCTTTTAAACTATCAGTAAAATGAACAACATATTGAGATTCTAAAGACATGCTGAGAAGGAAATTTATAGCATTCAATATATATATTAGAAAGATACAGCATCTCAAATCAATAATCAAGAACCTAGAAAGAGAAGAATAAAACAAAAATGAGCATAAGGAAGGGTATAATACAAAACAGAAATATACTGGAAACAGAAAAACAATAAAAGACATCAATGAAACAAAAAGCTAGTTCTTTAAAAAGACCAATGAAGTTAACAAACCTCTAGCAAAACTGAAAAAGAAATGGAGAAGATGCAAATTACCAAGATGAGGAATGAAATGGGATCTCGCTATACCCTTCAGACATTAAAACAATAGTAAGGAACTACTACAGACTACTCTGTACACATAAATCTAGTAACTTAGACAAAATGGACAAATACCTGAATGACACAAATTACCAAAGTTCATCCAATATGAAATAGACAAATATCAATACACTGTAAATGTTAAGGAAGTTGAATTAATACTTTAGAAATTCCTGAAAGAGAAATCTACAGTCACAGGTGGTTTCACTGGAGAATTCTACCAAACGCTTAAAGAATTAACACCAACTGTATACAAATCCTTCCAAAAAACAGAAGTTGAAGAAATACTTCCAGATTCATTTTATGAAGCTAATATTACCTTGATACAAAAAAAACAAAGATAGTACAAAAAGAAACAAAAACATATTCTTCATGAATATATACAGAAAAAAGCCATAATAATTTTTTTTAAGATTTTATTTATTTATTCATGAGAGACACACAGAGAGAGGCAGAGACATAGGCAGAGGGAGAAGCAGGTTCTCTGCAGGGAGCCTGATATAGGACTCGATCCCAGGACCCGGGGATCATGCCCTGGGCCAAAGGCAGACGCTCAACTGCTGAGCCACCCAGGCATCCCCATAATAAAATATTTGTATGTGGAATTCAGAAATACATAGAAATAATTATATACCATGACTAAGTGGGGATTACTTCTAGCAACACACAACTGGTTTCATATTTGAAAATCAATCAATGTAATCCATCATATTTATAGGCTAAAAAAAAAAAAGATCACGAGTATATCAAACAAACCAGAAAAAGCTTTTGACAAAAGTCAACATCTATTTGTGAAAAAAACTCTCAGAAAGATAGGAATACAGGAGAACTTCAACTTGAAAAGGAGCATTTACAAAACACCTACAACTAACATTATACTTAACAATGAAAGACTAAATGTCCCCCCCCACCATTGTGTTGGGGGTTAAAAAACTCAACAAAGCTAAGATCTCAATTCTCCTAAAATTGCTAATAGATTTAAAACAATTCATAGAAAAATCTCAAGAAGACTTTTTTGTAGACAAGGTTATTCTGAAATTTATATGAAAGGCAAAGGAACAAGAACAGTTAAGATGATTTTGAAAAAACAAAGTGGGAAGAATCAGTTTACCCTATTTTATTTTATTTTATTTTATTTTATTTTATTTTATTTTATTTTATTTATTTTTATGATAGTCACACACACAGAGAGAGAGAGAGAGAGGCAGAGACACAGGCAGAGGGAGAAGCAGGCTCCATGCACCGGGAGCCTGATGTGGGATTCGATCCCGGGTCTCCAGGATCGCGCCCTGGGTCAAAGGCAGGCGCCAAACCGCTGCGCCACCCAGGGATCCCAGTTTACCCAATTTTAAAACATAATATAGCTGTAGTAATCAAAGACTGTGCAGTATTAATAGAGTGCAGACTCATAGATCAATGGAACAGAATGGAGAACACAGAAATAGATCCATATAAATACACCCAACTGATTGACAAATGCAAGAAAGCAATTCAATGAAAGAAAAATGGCTTTTTCAATAAACAGTGCTGGAGCCAAATGGACATCCATACATCAAAAAAAAAAAAAATGAACCTTGACCTAAGTCTTCCACTTTATATAAAAATTAACTCAAAATGGATCCCAGACTGCAATATAGAACATAAAGCAATTAAAGTTTTGAAAAAAAAAAAATACAAGAATATCTTTAGGATTCAGGGCTTCACCATTGATTGACCTGAAAGTACGACTCCTAAGAGGACATACTGTTAATTTGGCCTTCACCAAAGTTAAAAACTTTTGTTCTATGAAAGACCCTATAAAGAGAATAAAAAGAAAAAGTACAGATTAGGAGAAAATGTGTGCAAACCACATAACCGACAAAGGCTAGTATTCAGAATATATAAAAAACTCTCAAAATTCAACAGTAAAAAACCCAAAATAAACAACCCAATTAAAAAACTGGCATAAGACATGAAGAGATATTTCACCAAAGAGGATATATAGACATCAACAAGCATGAAAAGATATTCAACATCGTTAGCCATTAGGGAAATGCAAATTAAAACCACAATGAGATATCACTACTATCTTTCAGAATAACTAAAATAAAAAATAGTGACAACATCAAATGCTGACAAGGATGTGGAAAAATTGTTATGACTCATACATTGCTGGTAGACTACAAAATGGTATAGCCATTCTGTAAAAGAGTCCAGCAGTTTCTTAGGGAACTAAACTTGTAACTACCATATGACACAGCAACTGCACTCCTGGGCATTTCTCTTGGAGAAATGAAGATTTATGTTCACACAAAAACCTGTACACAAATGTTTACAGCAGGTTTATTCATAATAGTCCCAAACTGGAAACAACCTAGATATCCTTTAGCATGTGAATGCTTAAACAAACTGGTAAGTCCATGTCATGGAATATTACTCAGCCATTAACTTGAGCAAACAACTGACATACCAACCACCTGGATAAATCTCCCAAAAATTATGTGGAGTGAAAAAAAGCCAGAACAGATTAGTGGTTTCCAGAGGCTTTAAGAAGGGCTAGAGTGGGAGGCAAGTGGGTATGTCTGTAAAATGACCCTTGTGGTAACTGAAATGTTATGAATCTGATTATATCAATGTCAATATCCTGGCTATGTTTTTGTACTATAGTTTTTATAAGATGTTAACAACAATCAAGAAAACTGGATAAAGTGGACAGGGAATCTCTGAATATTTCTTCACAACTGGAGTGACTCTATAATTATCACAAAATAAAGTTAAAAAAATATATTTATAAGGCCATCTGGCTGTCTCAGTCCATAAAGTATGAGGTTCTTGATCTCCAGGTTATGAGTTTGAACTCCGCATTGGGCACAGAGCTCACTTAAAAAAGTGTGTGTGTGTGTGTGTGTGTGTGTGTGTGTGTGTGTGTGTATCTCCCAAACTTGAAGAATGTATTTTTTAAAAAGTTTGCTAGGTGGGCAGCCCCAATGGCTCAGCAGTTTAGCGCCACCTTCAGCCCAGGATGTGATCCTGGGGACCTGGGATCGAGTCCCACGTCAGGCTCCCTGCGTGGAGCCTGCTTCTCCCTCTGCCTGTGTCTCTGCCTCTCTCTCTCTCTCTCTCTCTCTCTCTATGTCTCTCATGAATAAATAAATAAAATCTTAAAAAAAAAGTTTGCCAAATGATTTTGATATTTATCTAGATCTGAGAACCATTATTCAAAAGTATCTTCATGTTTTTGGATACTGAATAAGCAGCTGCTTCTATGTTTATATGAGTGCATTCTCTGATGAAAACAGTAAGAATGATAAAATATGCTAATTTTTATAAAATATAAGTTAATTATAAACTAAACAGGAATGCTTATGGTTCTAGTTCCCACATTATAGATTCTTTTCATATATGATTTAAAACAATATTGTAGTTACTTATTAGATTACCATGAAGCACCATAGATGGTTTTCTGTATATTTTGAAACTGAACTGTTTAGACCACATTTTCAAAATAGGAACAATTTTAGGCTCAGGATAAAGAATAAAATCAGAAATCAACTGTGTTATGAAAGATACTATTAGGAAATGTGTTCTTACTTTTGTTTCTGCTGATCAATCCAGAATTTACAGCTCTTCCTGACAAAGTCACAGCCCATTCCTCGGCCCCAGTCTAGCTTCTCGGCCATGCTGTAATTAGCCTTATACCAGCTGTGAAAATAATTTAAGTAAAGCACTTTGTATTACTGTTATTTTAAAAACAATTCTAGCATACCAATTATAAATCTCACTAATGAGCAAACTAGGACCTCAAGACAGAGGAGCATTTAAAAGCAAAGCCTTTGCTACACAGGAATTGCTGCGTAGAGTCACTATAATGAAGAGTAGGAAACTTGTCTTATGCTGAGGGTATTATCTGAAACAAAAATCAAAATCAAAATAGGTTGTCAACTGTAATTTTCAAAGATAGTAAAAGTCAGAGTAGAAAACAGTTATGGTGTGAGACAAAGGGATTAAGAGACAAAGAAACAAAAGAGAATGAGAGAAAAAGACAAGGGAGTAAGTCGAGGAACAAATAGTGCAATTACTAGTTGGATAAACTTTACCCAAAATGATTCAGTTGGCCCTAGTTTCTTGCTTCTCTGGCCTCTGCTTGTGACTAAAAACAACACCGTTATAATAAGACATATGAATATTATGTCTAATACTTTAAAAATGTTCTAATTTCAGGAAAAAACCCCACATTTATTTGGTTTCCTAGCAAATTTAAACAAAAACTTGGAGCCGACTTTTATTGGTTTTTCTTCTTTATTCTTAAAAATAAGATTTTGGGCAGCCCTGGTGGCTCAGTGGTTTTGCGCCGCTTTCAGCCCAGGGCCTGATCCTGGAGACCTGGGATCGAGTCCCACGTCGGGCTCCCTGCATGGAGCCTGCTTCTCCCTCTGCCTGTGTCTCTGCCTCTCTCTCTCTCTCTCAGGAATAAATAAAATACTTAAAAAAGATTATTTTGTAAAAATTATAAAATTATAAAAAAAGTTTAACCTTTTAAAAAATAATTGAGAGAGAATGAGAGACACAGGAATGTGTATGTGTACACTAGGGGGTGGGGCAGAGGGGTAAGGAGAAGGGGGAAAGAATCTCAAGCAGACTCAGTGTGAGCCTGACATGGGGCTTGATCTCATGTTCCTGAGACCATGACCTGAGCTAAAATCAAAGTCGATGCTTAACTGACTGAACCACCCAGGTGCCCCAGATTCTAACCTTTTTGTATTACACCTTGTCCCTTTAGCATTACCAAAACAGTAAATAAAAACATAGTCTCAAAGGCTGAGGGAATGACAAGACTTATTCCCTTCATTACACCTACCATCCCACAAAATCAAACACAAACAGAAATATGTGATACAGAATCTTTTTTTTCTTTTTTTTTTTTTCAGAATCTTTTAAAACCTTATCCCTTAAAATTTTTTTTAAAAGATTTTATTTACTTATTTGAGAGAGAGTAGGAGCAGGGGAAGAGGGAGAAGCAGACTCCCCCTACGCAGGGAGCCCAACCCCAGGGCTCGATCCCAGGACCCCAGGATCACGATCTAGGCTGAAGGCAGATGCCTAACCAACTGAGCCATCCAAGCACCCCTCAAAATCTTCTTTTTGTTAAAGGACAGAACTCTCTGAAAGAGAAGCTGAAGACATGAATCTCAGCACTCCACTAACCGAAATGCCTGCAACCTCTACAGCTTATAACGTGACTCATGTTAAACAGCTCATGTATTCTCACAGCAGGTCAAGTTGTCTAGGTAGTAACAGATCAGTATTGCACACTAGCAATTATTTTAGCAGTGCCTAGGTTAGGCAATCCTTCTCCCTATGGACAAAATGTAAAGCAATTAGATTCCCCTGGGAATTACCATATCTAGTCTAGACTGAGTATAGAGCATAGTATCAGCACTATGTCACTCAATCACCAACTAGGCATTCCAGCTACATTTCGTGAAAGCTTCCTGACACCATCTTTGCAGCTCTTCCTATGAGTCGACAGTTATTAAGCACTTATTAGGCACTTTGTTTAATGAGAAGGCTACACCAATGAATAAACAGAGTTCCTTCCCTCATGAAGATTAAAATCTAGTGGGGAAGGCAGATATTTAAAAAAAAAGTTACAACTGGGATGAGGGCTACAGAGGATAAGTATAAGGTGCTAACAGCAGCATATTAATAGGGAAATCTAAGTCTGGGGAATTAGGAAAGGTTTGTTTGAAGAAACAACTTTTAGTCAAACCCAAAGGATGAGCACAAATTAGCTGAGGGAGGAGGCGAAGCACTGGAAACAGAGTTCCTCAGTGGCACTGGAGGTTTGTGAAGTCAATTTACTGTATCTTAACATTTATTTCTCTTTCTACTAAAATCAATAGAATAGAAAAAAAGGACTGCATTGTTGGTAGTAGGATAATATTGTTCCATGAACTTTGGTTCGGTTTTGTATACAAGAGCTAATACCTTAGTTGGTACTTACATGTGCAAACACTGTACTCCTTACATATATTAACTAAGTAAAGCCTCAAAAACTCTATGAGGTAGATATCTCATTTTATCCCTATTTTACAGATGAAAGAACTGAGGGAAAGATACAGCAAGTAGCAAAGATGGGATTTGAATCTCCGGTTCTGGCTTCAGTGTCAGTGTGCTGTATCAAAAAATGGAGATACAATTCACATCCTATGTATGAATTGTAGACAAATACACCCTTATAGTTTGTGTGATTCAATGTCGTTAATACATTCACAGGGTTGTACAACCAATACCACGACCGGCATACCTCATTTTCTTGCATTCCACTTTACTACACTTTGCAGATACTACCTTTTTTTTTTTTTTTTTTGTCATAAATGAAGGTTTGTGGCAACCTAGGGTCAAGCAAGTCAACTGGAACCATTTTGCTAACTTCCTGTCTGTGTCACACTTTGGTAGTTTTCCAATATTTTAAACACTTTCGTGATTATTGTATTTGTAATGGTGATCAGTGATCTTTGATGTAACTATCATAACTGGGGGCAACAGGCACCACACGCTCAACAACAATAAACGTCATGTGCATTCTGACTGTTCCGCTGACTGCTCCTGTCTCTCTCCCTTTTCTCGGGCCTCCCTATTCCCTGAGACACAACAATACTGAGATCAGGCCAGGTAATACCCTTTGGTGAGGGCGTCTGGGTGGCTGAGTCGGTTAAGTGTCCAACTGCTGATTTCGGCTCAGGTCATGGTCTCAGGGTCCTGGGATCAAGCTCCATGTCAGACTTCAGGCTCAGTGGGGAGTCTGCTTCTCCCTCTCCCTCTGCTCCCGTCACATAGCTCTCACTAAATCAAAAGCTAGAAATGATTTAGTTTAATGAGGAAGGGATGTCAAAAGCTGAGGCAGGGCTCTTGCACCAGTTAGCCAAGTTGTGAATATAAAATAAAAGTTCATGAAGAAAATGAAAAGTGGTATTAAAGTGAATACATGAACAATACAGAAAGTGAAACAGCCAGCCAGGCACTCCAACCAATAAAGTATTTCTAAAGATTTTATTTACTTATATTTTAGAGAGAGAGAGAGAGAGTAGCACAAGTGGGGGCTGAGCACAGAGCTCGACGTGGGACTTGGTCCCAGAACTGCAGGATCATGAGCTGAGCCAAAACCAAGAGTTAGATGCTTAACCCACTGAGCCACCCAGGCATCCCATATTTTTAAATTATGGTATGTACATTGTGAGGAGCCTGGCTGTACAGCATGCAACTTCTTATCTCAGGGACATGAGCCCCACATTTTGTGTACAGATCACTTTAAAAAAATAAAAAGGTATGTACATTGTCTTTTTTTAGACATAATGGTATAACACACTTAATAGACTATAGTATAGTATAAATGTAACTTTTACTGGGAAACAAAAAAAATTCATTTGATTTGCTTTATTCCAGTGGTCTGAAGCTAAACCTAATTTCAGAACATTTCCATCACCCCCTAAAAAACTATGTCCCCATTAGTAATCACTAATCATTATGGTCACTTTGTACCCATAATTAGTCGCTAACGTCACTAAAGCATGACCGGTAGTCCCTTGCAACCAGTAATCTACTGATTTGCCTATTCTGGACATGTCATAAAAATGAGATCTAGTCTTTTGTTTCTGAAGGCAAAATAAAATGAGTCACTTTTGTCAACGGTTTTTACTGTAAGCAATTTTTAAAAAAAGATTTTTATTTATTCATTTGAGAAAGGAGAGAGAGAGAGAGAGAGAGAGAGAGAGAGAGAGAAAGCATGAGTGGCGGGATGGGCAGGGGGAGAAGCAGGGAGCCTGACATGGGACTCGATCCCAGGACTCTGGGATCATGACCTGAGCCAAAGGCAGGTGCTTAACTGACTGAGCCCCGCAGGTGCCCTGTCAGGGGATTTTAAAATGAAGCCAGGAGGCCGTTAAGGACATGGGCTTTAGGGATCCCTGGGTGGCGCAGCGGTTTGGCGCCTGCCTTTGACCCAGGGCGCGATCCTGGAGACCCGGGATCGAATCCCACATCGGGCTCCCGGTGCATGGAGCCTGCTTCTCCCTCTGCCTGTGTCTCTGCCTCTCTCTCTCTCACTGTGTGCCTATCATAAATAAATTAAAAAAATAAAAAAAAAATGTTTTAAAGGACATGGGCTTTAGGGCAGCTCCGGTGGCTCAGCGGTTTAGCGCCGCCTACAGCCTAGGGCGTGATTCTGGAGACCCGGGATCGAGTCCCATGTCGGGCTCCCAGCATGGAGCCTCCTTCCCCCTCTGCCTGTGTCTCTGCCTCTGTGTCTGTCATGAATTTAAAAAAAAAAAAAAAAAAAGGAGATGGGCTTTATGCACATCCTTACTGGGTGGAACTATGAACTTCTGAACTGGGCCAAAAGGCAAACACTCTAGGGATTCTGCATAAACACTCATAACTTGCAACAGTCAGCAACAGCCTGAGCAACCAGTTCTGTTCAGCCAAGGTTTGTTTTCTGCTGCCAAAAGTAAACAAAATTCTTTTTATGAAACTTGTACATGCATTTACTTTTTATTTTAAAAATACTTGACTTCTGCTCCCTACCAGGACACTATTTGGGTTGCTGTCCCAATCTGTGTACTCCAAATTGCAATTTTTTTATCCCAAATAAACACTTTTAATTACTGCCTCCTGACAATTTTAGGTTGACATGTGTCTGTTCTCTTTCACTTAGCATAATGTTTTCAAGGTTTATACATGTTATAACATGTATTAGTCCTTCACTTCCTTGTTTAAAAATATTTTATCAAATTTTCTGAGTACAGTTGACATACAAGGTCACATTAGCTTCAAGTGTACAACACAGTGATTCAACTTCTCTATACATTATACTCACTGTAAGTGTAGCTAGATTTTATTTTTTAAATTTTATTTTTTGAGAGAAAAAGAGAGAGAGAGAGAGAGAGAGAAGGAGAAAGTATCCCAAGCTGACGGCACACCCAGCAGGAAGCCCGATGCAGGACTTGATCTCCTGATCCAGACATGATGACCTGAGCCGAAATCAAGTCAGACACTTAACCAAGTAAGCCACCCAGGCTCCTCTAGATTTTATTTTTTGGTGCAGTTTTAGGGTCACAGCAAAACTGAGTGTGAAGGGCAGAGTTCCCATATATCTCCTGTCCCACAACACATATACCCTCCCTCACTATCCACAAAGTGCTACGTTATTACAATCAATGAACTTACACTCCAAGACATAGTCAACATTAGGGTTCACTTTTGGTGTTGTCCATTCTATAGGTTTGGACAAATGTAGAAGATGTATTCTCCATTACAGTATCATGTGGAATAACTTCACTGCCCTTAAAATCTTCTGTGCTCTAATTACCTCCCCTCCTCTTAACCCCTGGCAACCACTGATCTTTCTACTGTGTCCATAATTCTGCCTATGGTGGAATCATACAGTATGTTAGCTTTCCAAACTGGTTTCTTTCACCTAGTAGTATGCATTTAAGGTTTCCTCATGTTTTTCATGGCTTGATAGCTCATTTATTTTCAGCTTTGAATAATATCCCACTGTCCAGATGTACCACAGTCTATTTATTATCTATTAGCATACTGAAAGACAACTTGGTTACTTCCAAGTTCCAACTTTACTTCCAACTTGGAAGTAAAGTTGTCTTTTATGAATAAATATAAATTGGCAATTATAAATAAAGCTGCTATAAAATCCATGTATAAATTTTTGAGTGGACACCAAGTTTTTAATTCATTCGATTAAATACCAAGAAGCACAACTGCTGGGTTGTTATGGTAAGAGTATGTTTTATTTTATAAAAAAAAAAAAACAAGGGATCCCTGGGTGGCACTGCGGTTTAGCGCCTGCCTTTGGCCCAGGGCGCAATCCTGGAGACCCGGGATCGAATCCCACATCGGGCTCCCGGTGCATAGAGCCGGCTTCTCCCTCTGCCTATGTCTCTGCCTCTCTCTCTCCCTGTGACTATCATAAATAAATTAAAATTAAAAAAAAAAAAAACTGCTAAACTGGGGCACATGAATAGCTCAGTTGGTTAAGCATCCAACTCTTGATTTTGGCTCAGGTTGTGATCTCAGGGTCATGAGATCGAGCCCCGCATCAGGCTGCTTCAGATTCTCTCTCCCTCTCCCTCTGCCCCTCCTGGCTCATGCTCTAAAATAAATAAATCTTAAAAAAAAAAAAAAAAAAAAAAGACAAACTGTCTTCCAAAGTGGCTGTACCATTTTGCATTCCCACATCTTTAGAAGCATTTGGTATTGTCAGTGTTCCATATTTTGGTCATTCTAACAGGTGTGTAATAGTATTTTATTGTTGTTTTAATTTGCATTTCTCTGATGACATTTTTAAAAAATTTTATTTATTTATTCATGAGAGATACAGAGAGAGAGGCAGAGACACAGGCAGAGGAAGAAGCAGGCTCCATGCAGAAAGCCCGATGTGGGACTCGATCCCAAGACTCCAGGATCACACCCTGAGCCAAAGGCAGACGCTCAACCGCTGAGCTACCCAGGCGTCCCTCTGATGACATTTTTTCCCCTGCTTTTTAATACAATTGCCATCTTACATGATATATTGTTAGGTGACTTCTTAATAGCATCTAATTTACTTTTTTTGTTGCACCAGTCAGCATCCTAGGGTAGAACTCTTATTACCACTCATGTTCACAGAGTACTGTCCTTAAGTACAGGATAGCTAACTCATGGTTGGGCCATAATTAATGGGTAGTGGTATTTTCTAAAAATGGATTAATGCAATCATCCAAACCACATTAAATTTTCAACTTAAGAGTTCATACATAGTCCATTTCCTTCCTTTAGCTGCTATTACTTCAAAATGTAGTTTTGAAATCCAAGAAGTGGGAAGAATGTCTCTTTGTTGTTGATGCTTCTTTGTTTTCCTTCCTTCCTTTCTCTTCCTTCTCTCTTATTCCTTTCCTTCCTTCTTTTTTTTTTTTTTAATTTTTTTTAAAATTTTATTTATTTATTTATGATATTCACACAGAGAGAGAGAGAGAGGCAGAGACACAGGCAGAGGGAGAAGCAGGCTCCATGCACCGGGAGCCCGACGTGGGACTCGATCCCGGGTCTCCAGGATCGCGCCCTGGGCCAAAGGCAGGCGCCAAACCGCTGCGCCACCCAGGGATCCCCTTTCCTTCCTTCTTTTCCCTTTTTATTTATTTCTCAATAAGAAGATGAAATGAAATGGTTTATTAAGGAAATCAAAATCTAGTAAACATTAAAAACTTACAGAATGGTCACAAACTATTTTTGTATTGATGTTATAATTACTGACAATATGTTTTTGCATTAAAATATGGAGCATCTTTTCATATGCTTATCTATATATCTTTTTTGGTGAACGGTCTGTTTAGATCTTTTGCTAATTTTTAATCTGGTTATTCATTTTCTTATTGTTAAGTTTTAAGGTTTCTTCATATATATTTGGGTAATAGTCCTTTATCAGATGTGCCTTTTACAAATATATTCTCCCTGTTAGTAGCCCATCCCTTCATTCCCTTGACTTCATTCCATTTAATGGCTGAATAATATTCCATTGTGTGCATACACCACATTTGGTTTATCCATTTATCAGCTGATGAATATTTGAGTTGTTTCTACATTTTGATTATGATTTAAAGTTGCTGTGAATATTCATTTACAGGTTTTTGTGTGGACATGTTTTCAATTCTTTTAGATATGCAACTGGGAGTAAAACTGCTAGATCATATAATAAATTTGTTTAACTTTCTGAGGGACTACCAATCTGTTTTCCAAAGTGGTTGCACCATTTTACATTCCCTCAAGCAGTATATGAGTTCTAATTTTCCCACATCCTCATCAGTACTTGCTATTGTCTTTTTGATTACGGTCATCTTATTGGGTGTGAAATAGCATCTCATTGTAGTTTTGATTTGTATTTCCCTAAGGCCTAATAATGATGCTGAGAATCATTTCATGTAGCTAGGGGCCATTTCTGTATTTTCTTCGGGAAAATATCTATTCACATCCTTCGCCTATTTTTAAATCATGCTGCCTTTGTATTGTTGAGTTATAAGAGTTCTTTGTATTTTCTGGGTATACTAGACCTTTATTAGATAGATGATTTCCAAATATTTTCTCCCGTTTTGTGAGTTGCCTTTTCACTTTCTTTTTTTAAAAGATTTTATTTATTTATTCATGAGAGACACAAAGAGAGAGGCAGAGACACAGGCAGAGTGAGGAGAAGCAGGCACCATGCAAGGAGCCCGATGTGGGACTTGATCCTCGGAATCAAGGATCACACCCTAAGCCAAAGGCAGATGCTCAACTGCTGAGCCACCCAGGCATCCCAGCCTTTTCACTTTCTTGATAGTGTCCTTTGAAGCACAGAAGTTTTCTTCTTTCTTTTCTTTCTTTCTTTTTCTTTTTCTTTTTTTGGGCTGAACTAAGTGGCTTTATTGGGGAGAGCCAGGATTACAACAGACTTAAGAGTTGGCATTGGGGCCTTTCTTCTGACCAAAGGTGGGCACAACATTGACAAAGCACCAGTGGTACTGTATTTGCCACTTGGTTTGGCCTGTCTTCTTTCTCTTTTTCTCTGTTTGGCCACCTTGGGAGTCTTCCCTCTTACTTTCCCAGCACAGGCCAGGGAACCATGGACTTCACCCTTCCAAGCATGCAGCTGGCTACCTCCAGGGTGGAGACACCACACTGACCTAGAGTAGCCTCATCCTCTAGGGGCAGGCCTGCCAGCAGCAGGACTTGATCTTCTGGAAAGATGCCCTCCAGCGAGGCTACATGAGCCTTGATCTGGGTGACCGGCCAGGAGATCAAGGTGTGTAGCTCCTGATTGACAAAAAGCTGCATTTTGGTGCTGAACCACAGGCACCGCAGCCACTGCCACAAAGATCGAGTCGAGAAATAGCCAGAAGTTGTTGTTTTTTTTTAAAGATTTTATTTATTTATTCATGAGAGACACAGAGAGAGAGAGGCAGAGGGAGAAGCAGGCTCCATGCAGGGAGTCTGATGTGGGACTCGATCCTGGTACTCGATCCTGGGACTCCAGGATCACACTCTCGCCTGAAGGCAGGCACTAAACCACTGAGCCACCCAGGGATCCTGAGCCAGAAGTTTTTAATTTTGATGAAGTGTAATCTATCTAATCTTTCTTTGGTTGCTCATGCTTTTGTTATCATATTTAAGAAATCACTGCTGGGTCTCCTGGGTAACTCAGATGGTTAAGCATCTTACTTTGGCTCAAATCATGATCTCAGGGTCCTGGGATCGAGCCCTGCAACAAGGAGCTCAGTGGGGAGTCTGCTTGTCCCTTTCCCCCTGCCCTTCCCCATCCCTTGCATGCTCTCTTTCTCAAATAAATAAATAAAATCTTTTTTTAAAAAAATCACTCACTGCTTACCCCAATATCATTAAGATTTACATGATTTATGATTCTGAGTTTTTAAAATTAAATTCAATTAATTAACATATAATGTATTACTAGTTTCAGAGGTAGAGTTTAGTGATTCATTGCATTCCCTCTTTAATGTCCATCATCCAGTTACCCCAACCCCCTCAGCAACCCTCAGTTTGCTTTCTATGATTAAGAAACTCTCGTGGTTTGTCTCCCTTTCTGATTTCATCTTGTTTTACTTTTCCCTCCCTTCCCTTATGATCCTCTGTTTTGTTTCTTAAATTCTATATATGAGTGAGATCATAGGATAATTGTCTTTTTCTGACTTACTTTTATTTAGTTTATGCTAAATACCCTCTAGTTCCATCCACGGTGTTGAGAAAAGCAAGATTTCATTTTCTGATGGCTGAGTAGTATTCCATTGTGTATAAATATACACCACCTCTTCTCTATCCATTCATCTGTCGATGGACATCTGGGCTCTTTCCATAGTTTGGCTATGTTTGTGGACATGCTGTTATGAACACTGGAGTGCAAGTGTCCGTCGATCACTACATTTGTATCTTTGGAGTAAATATCTAGTAGTGTAATTGCTGGGTCGCAATTTTTCAACTTTCTAAGGAACCTCCATACTGATTTCCAGAGTGTCTGCACCAGTTTGCATTCCCACCAATAGTATAAGAGTGTTCCCCTTTGTCTACATCCTTGCCAACATCTGTCATTTCCTGACTTATTAATTTTAGCCATCCTAACCTATGCAAGGCGGTATCTCATTGTGGTTTTGATTTATATTTCCCTGATGCCAAGTGATGTTGAGTATTTTTTCATATGTCTGTTGGCCATTTCTATGACTTCTTTGGAGAAATTTCTGTTCATGTCCTCTGCCCGTTTCTTGATTGGATTCTTTGGGTGTTGAGTTTGATAAGTTCTTTATAGATTTTGGGTACTAGCCCTTTATCTGATATGTCATTTGCAAATATCTTCTCCCATTCTGTCGGCTGTCTTTTGGTTTTCTTGACTGTTTGCTGTACAAAAGCTTTTTATCTTGATGAAGTTCCAAGAGTTCATTTTTGTCTTTTTTTCTCGCCTGTGGAGGCATGTCTAGGAAGAAGTTACTTCGGCCAAGGTCATAGAGGTTACTGCCTATGTTCTCCTCTAGCATTTTGATGGATTCCTGTCTCATTTAGGTCTTTCATTCATTTTGAGTCTATTTTTGTGTATAGTGTGAGAAAACGGTCTAGTTTCATTCTTCTGCATGTGGCTTCCAATTTTCCCAACACCATTTGTTGAAGAGACTATCTTTTTTCCATTGGATATTCTTTCCTCCTTTGTGGAAGATTAGTTGATCATAGAGTTGAGGGTAATATTTCTGGGTTCTCTATTCTGTTCCATTGATCTATGTGTCTGTTTTTGTGCCAGTACCGTACTGTCTTGGTGATTACTGCTTTGTAATAGAGCTTAAAGTCCGGAATTGTGATGCCACCAGCTTTGGTTTTCTTTCTTTTTCCTTAGTCACGATTTTATTTATTTTTTAACTTAAATTCAATTAGCCAATATTTGGTACATACTTAGTTTTAGATGTAGTGTTCAGTAATTTATCAGTTGTGTATAACATCCAGTGCTCATCACATCACATGCTCTCCTTAATGCCCATCACCTAATTACCCAATTCTCCTACCCACATCCCCTGCAGCAACTCTTACTTTGTTGCCTATAGTTAACAGTCTCAGGGTTTTTCTCCTTCTCTGATGACTTCCCATTCAGTTTTCCCTCCCTTACCCTATGATCCTCTGTGCTGTTTCTTATATTCCACATCAGTGAAACAATATGACAATTGTCTTTCTCTGACTGACTTATTTTCCTCAGCATAATACCCTCCAGTTCCAACCACATCGATGTAAATGATAAATATTCATCCGTTCTGATGGCTAATATTCCAGTGTGTGTGTGTGTGTGTGTGTGTGTGTGTGTGTGTCTACACCATATCTTCTTTATCCATTCATCTGCTGATGGATATCTTGGCTCTTTCTACAGTTTGGTTATTGTGGACATTGCTGCAATTCTACCAAACATTTAAAGAAGAAATAAAACCTATTCTTATGTAGCTGTTTCAAAAAATAGAAATGGAAGGAAAACTTCCAAATTCCTTCTATGAGGCCAGCATTACTATGATCCCAAAACCAAGCACCTCATCAAAAAGGGAAATTAAAGACCAATATTCCTAATGAACATGTATGTCAAAATACTCACCAAGATACTAGCCAATAGGATCCAACGGTACAATTAAAAGGATTACCACAACCCAGTTTTGGTTTTCTTTTCCAACATTCCTTTGGCTATTCAGGATCTTTTCTGGTTCCATACAAATTTTAGGGTTATTTGTTCCAACTCTGAATAAATTGCTGGTATTTTGATAGGGATTACATTGAATATATAGATTGCTCTAGGTAGCATAGATATTTTAATAATGTTTGTTCTTCCAATCCATGAGCATGGAATGTTTTTTCCATTTCTTTTTGTCCTCCTTAATTTCTTTCATGAGTGTTCTATAGTTTTCTGAATACAGATCCTCTGCCCCTTTGGTGAGGTTTATTCCTAGGTATCTAATGGTTTTTGGTGCAATTGTAAATGGGATCAACTCCTTAATTTTTCTTTCTTCTGTCTCATTGTTAGTGTATAGAAATGCAACTGATTTCTGTGCATTGATTTTATATCCTGCCACATTGCTAAATTCCTGTATAAGTTCTAACAATTTGGGGGTTCTAGCAATTTGGGGGTGAGTCTTTGGGTTTTCCACATGAGTATCATGTCATCTGTGAAGAGTGAGATTTTGACTTCTTTGCCAATTTGCATTTTATTTCTTTTTGTTGTCTGATTGCTGAAGCTAGGACTTCTAGTGTTATGCTGAACAACAGTAATGATAATGGACATCCCTGTAATGTTTTTGACCTCAGGGGAAAAGCTCTCAGTCTTTCCCCATTGAGAATGATATTTGCTATGGGCTTTTTATATATGGCTTTTATGATACTGAGGTATGTTCTCTCTTTCCCTACACTGTGAAGAGTTTTAATCAAGAAAGGATGCTGTACTTCGTCAAATGCTTTTTCTGCATCTATTGAGAATATCATATGGTTCTTGTCCTTTCTTTTATCAGTGTAGTGTATCACACTGATTTGCAGATGTTGAAACACCCTCAAAAACCAGGAATAAATCCTAATTGGTCATGGTGAATAATCCTTTTAATGCAATGTTAGATCCTATTGGCTAGTACCTTGGTGAGAATTTTTGCATCTGTGTTCATTAGTGATATATCCTTTTTGGTGGTGTCTTTGTCTGGTTTTGGGATTAAGGTAATGCTGGCCTCAAATGAAGAGTTTGCAAGTTTTCCTTCCATTTCTGTTTTTTGAAATAGTTTCAAAAGGAAAGGTATGAATCCTTCTTTAAATGTTTAGTAGAATTCCCTTGGAAAATTATCCAGCCCTGGACTCTTGTTTGTTGAAGATTTTTTTAAATATTTTATTTTTTTAATTTTCATTTATTTATGACAGTCACAGAGAGAGAGAGAGAGAGAGACCCAGGCAGAGGGAGAAGCAGGCTCCATGCACCGGGAGCCCGACGTGGGATTCAATCCCGGGTCTCCAGGATCGTGCCCTGGGCCAAAGGCAGGCGCCAAACCGCTGCGCCACCCAGGGATCCCTTGTTGAAGATTTTTGATTACTGCTTCAATTTCCTTGTGGTTATGGGTCTGTTCAGATTTTCTACTTCTTCCTGTTTCAGTTTCGGGAGTTTATACATCTCTAGGGATTTCTTCCAGATTTCTAATTTGTTGGCATATTGTTGCTCATAATAAGTTCTTTTAATTGCTTGTACTTCTTTGGTGTTGGTCGTGAGCTCTCCTCTTTCATTCATGATTTTATTTATCTGGGTTCTTTTTCTTTTCTTTTTGATAAGTCTGTCCAGGAGTTTATCAATCTTACTAATTCTTTCAAAGAACCGGCTCCTCGTTTTTTTGATCTGTTCTAGTGCTTTTTTATTTTGGGGGGAGTTTTTGCTTGTTTTTGTTCTTTTGGTTTCTATCTCATTGATTTCTGCTCTAATCTTTATTCTAATCTAACCTAATTCTCTTCTCCTCCTGGGTTTAGGTTTTATTTGCTCTTCTTTCTCCAGCTACTTTAGGTATGTTAGGTTGTATATTTGAGACCTTTCTTGAGAAAGGCTTCTATTGCTATATACTTCTTCCTTAGGACCGCCTTTGCTGCATCCCAAAGGTTTTGAACAGTTTTCTTTTCATTTTCATTTGTTTCTATGATTTTTAAAAATTCTTTAATTTCATGGTTGACCCATCCATTCTTTAGTAGGATGCTCTTTAATCTCCATCTATTTGAGTTCTTTCCAAATTTCCTCTTATGATTGAGTTCAAGTTTCAAAGCACTGTGGTCTCAAAATATGCAGGGAATGATTCCAATCTTTTGGTACTGGTTGAGACATGATTTGTTGACCCAGTATGTGATCTATTCTGGAGAACATTCCAAGAAGAATGTGTATTCTGTTGCTTTAGGATGGAAGGCTCTGAATATATCTGTGAAGTCCATCTGGTCATTCAAAGCCCTTGTTTCCTTGTTCATTTTCACTTAAATGATCTGTCCATTGTAGTGAGTGGCATGTGAGGTCTCCTGCTATTCCTGTATTATTATCAATGTGTTTCTTTAATTTTGTTATTAATTGGTTTATATAATTGGCTGCTCCCATGTAAGGGTCATAAATACTTACAATTGCTAGATCTTGTTGGATAGACCCTTTAATTATAATATAGTGTTTTTCCTTATCTCTTATTGCAACCTTTGGTTTAAAATCTAATTTGTCTGATATAAGGACTGCTACACCAGCTTTCTTTTGATGTCCATTAGCATGATAAATGGTTTTCCACCCCCTCACTTTCAATCTGGAGGTGTTTTTGAGTCTAAAATGAGCATCTTGGGCAGCCCAGGTGGCTCGGGGGTTTGGCGCGCCTTCGGCCCAGGGCTTGGTCCTGGAGTCCTGGGATCGAGTCCCATGTCGGGCTCCCTGCATGGAGCCTGCTTCTCCCTCTGCCTGTGTCTCTCTCTCTCTCTCTGTGTCTCTCATGAATAAATAAATAGAGTCTTAAAAAAATAAATAAAATGAGCATCTTGCAGACAGCATATTGATGGGTCTTGCTTTTTTATTCACTCTAATACCCTGTGTCTTTTGATTGGAGCATTTGGTCCATTTACATTCAGAGTAACTACTGAAAGACATGAATCTAATGCCATTGTATTACTTAGAGTCAGTTTCTATATATTGTCTGTTTCTGGTGTATGTTACTTTTGGGTTCTTCCTTTGCTTAAAGGATCCCCTTTAATATTTCTTGCAGGGCTGATGACAAATTCTTTTAGTTTCTATTTGTCCTGGAAGTTTTTTGTCTCTCCTATTTTGAATGACAATCTTGCTGGATAAAGTATTCTTGGCTGCATATTTTCCTCATTCAACACTGATATATCATGCCAGCCCTTTCTGGCCTGCCAGGTCTCTGTGGATAGGTCTGCCGTCAGTCTAATGTTTCTACCCTGTAGGTTATGGACCTTTTGTCCTGAGCTGATGTCAGGATTTTTCCTTTTCTCTGAGATTGGCAAGTTTCACTATTATGTGTTGAAATGTTCACCTAGTTTCATTGATTTTGAGGGGGGTTCTCTGTGCTTCCTGGACTTGAATGCCTGTTTCCTTCCCCAGATTAGGGAAGTTCTCTGCTATAATTCGTTTCAATATATCTTCTGCCCCTCTCTCTTTCCTCTTCTTCTGGGATACCAGTTATTCTAATATTATTTTGCTTTATCTCAAATTCTCTCAAATTCTTCCCTCACGACCCAGTAGTTATTTATCTCTTTCTCAGCGTCTTTATTCATCATTTTGTCTTCTGTATCACCAATTCTCTCTTCTCCCTCATTTATTCTAGCAGTTAGAGCCTCCATTTTTTATTGCATCTCATTAATAGCCTTTTTAATTTCAATTTGATTAGATTTTAGTTCTTTTATTACTCCAGAAAGGTATTCCCTAGTATCTTCTATGCTTTTTCCAACCCCAGCTAGTTCTTCATAATCACTGTTCTGAGCTCTAGTTCTGACATCTTACTTATATCCATGTTGATTAGGTCCCTGGCTGTCAGTACTGCCTCTTGTACTCTCTTTTGAGGTGACTTTTTCAATCTTTTTCCATTTTTGCAGAAAATGGTCGCTTTTCTATTTGTAGAATTGCAGCAATTCTTTTCTTGATCTCCAATTGAGTTCATACGTGTTCAGAATCATTTGATAGCTATCTAGCTGAATTCCTGGGACCAGACAAATCTAAGGTCTCCTACTCCTCCGCCATCTTGGGCTCTTCAATTCTAAGAGTTTCATAGTTTTTGGTCTTATATTTAGGTCTTTGATTCATTTTGAGTTAATCTTTATATATAATCATATGTAGTAGGGGTTTATTCTTTTGCATGTAGATACCCAGTTGTCCCAGGAGTAACTTTTAAAACTATTCTTTCATCAGTCAATGGTCTTGGTACCTATATCAATGTCTTTGCTCTTAACCCTTATATATGTATGTGTGTACTTTGGTCATGATACATATCCTTCTTACTGTGTGAGACACTATACAAAAAAAAAAAAAAGGAAACTTCTCAAGAATACTTGCGCAGAATATGTGAAAGCCTTTGGGCAGTAGAAAGGACTATTTAAAATGCAGGGAGACAGATAAGAAAAAGCTACTACAGTAATCCAGGCAAAATATAATGGTGGCCTTGATAACGGCAGTGGTGACCAAAAAAGTAGATAGATTCCTGGATAACAAAGCTAAAAAAATTTTTTTTTTTTTTTTTTTTTACAAAGCTAAAAATTACACAAGACTTTTGATTGACTGGATTAAGAGGTGTCGAGAGGGAATTGTCAAGGATAATTTCCAGGTTCCTGGATAGATAAATAATAATGTTTTTTACTGGGAGAAGCAACTTAGTTAACCTAAACTTAAGTCTTATGGGTTTCTGAAAATTAATTTCCATGTCTATAACTTTAAAATACTGTCAGATATTTAGAAACACCTTGCCCATGTTACTGCTGTGTTGCCCTAGAAAAAGGAAAAGTGGTATAAAATTCGCCAGTGCCATGATTTCACAAGTTACTTTACAAACTCCACAGTGTTTCTGTACCTATTGGTATCTTAAAGAAACTAGCATTGTTTAGAGTCATTTAAAAACAGCATCCTACTACTTTACCAGAAAGCTCTACTGCTTTAAAAACGAGGAATCTACACATCATCAATTTCATTCACAACTTTAAAGATTTGTTTAGTCTTTCCTTTATATTAGCGTGGCCTCTAATGCAAAATACTCATTACAAAATAAATCTCACAATGCTTGGAATTTTGTTCTGTTCATTACTATACCTCAGGGCCTCAAGTATTTATTAAATTAATGAGTAGAATTGGTATAGGTTATGATAGCTAACTGCACAAAATTCAAATATTTTATTTCAGTGTAAAAAAATATATATATATTTTAAAGATTTTATGTATTTATTTGACAGAGAGAGAGACAGAGAGAGCACATGCACAAGTAGGCAGCAGAGTGGCAGGCAGAGGGTGAGGGAGAAGCAGACTCCCAAAGGAACAGGGAGCCTGACTCAGGGCTCAATCCCCGGATCCTGGGATCAGGGCCCGAGCCAAAGGCAGATATTTAATGGCTGAGCCACTCAAGTACTCATATATTTTCTTAAACTAATACTCATTTCATCTTAATATTCAACTTAATGTTTGTATCATTTTAATAACAATTCATATAATATTCTTACAGGTGTCTTACCCAGTGTCTTCCATTAATGCCAGAGTGATTCGAGAGAAGACTCGGTTCTGGGTGTGAGAACCAGTCATTGCTTCATTCTGAAAATCAACAGATTTTAAATTAGAAAACTGGACTTTCTAAAACTCCTAATAATTCCCATGATTACTTTGATATATATGTAAAATGTCTCAAGTATAAGAGGCTGACTTATTCACTTAAAGTAGTGAAATATATAAGCCTTCTTTAAAGTGACAATGATGCAGCTCAAAACCAGATCTGTTTTCTGTTTTACATGTCTATATTGTATACAATTTCCTAAAATGGCAGACTACCAGCATTTAGAACTCTGATGAAACTGAGGACAAATATATGGAAACAGAATACTATAAAAAATATTACACTATCCAGACAATGTAAAATGAGTGGTTGAGACAGATGCCCATAAAATATTTGAAGGGTTGGTTATTTGCCTAAATTACAAATAAATAAACAAATAAATAAATAAGTAAATAAATAAATAAAAATCCAATTTTATAACCCTCAACCTTAGTATCACAGAAATATACATTAATATGCAAATCAAGTATTACAGAATCATAGGATCAAAGGAGTTACATGAGGGACCTAAAATGTCATCAAAGTCTACTATCTACCCAGTGTTACAATTCATATCATAAAATTCCTACAACAGCTCTGATTATTTTTCAGATCCTTATGGTGAATGCTAGATGGTCATCTCAAGTACTTTAATATCATTTAAAAAAGTGGTTCAGGGACACAAAGTTGATTTCAGAGAAAGGCAGCCATTAATGAAATTAATACTGTCAAGTCTCTACTGTAAAGTAAATAAATTTTCATATGTGACTAACCTACAGTTTTCCAATGGGAATCACTTGGGAAAACTGCTTAAGGAAAATTAAAAAACTGAAATTTCCATGGGAGAAACAAATATAATGTGCCTTTCATAAGTTCCCATCACTATTTCTTTGTGGTTACCTAGATAAGAACAGACTGTAAAGCATTAATGTTTTACACTCAGTGAAGCATTAATCTCACTCTTCTCTAAGTATGAAACTGATTTGGAATTTTTTCCTATGTGCACTGACTCTTATGGGGATGTCCCTTATACAGATCTGGAATTTATGTCTATGGAACTGTTAGAAAGAAAACATATTAGTTCTCATTTGGGACATAGTATTTCTAAATCAGGCTGGTTCTTGTTTTTTTTAATACTTTATTTATTTTTAACTTATTTATTCATAGAGACACAGCTAGAGAGAGAGGCAGAGACACAGGCAGAAGAAGCAGGCACCATGCAGGGAGCCTGATATGGGACTCGATCCCGGGTCTCCAGGATCACGCCCTTGGCTGCAGGCGGCGCTAAACCGCTGCGCCACCGGGGCTGCCCAGTCAGGCTGGTTCTTAAGCCCCTCTGTTATGGCCTTATGCTCCTGTATTTGAGCTGGAGTAGGGAAGGCAAGAGGCATGGATGACATCCCCTACACTGCTATGTGGAGCATGAGAAATGCCTGAATTTTGCCAGGCTCCAGGCTGTGCATTCTTTGTTGTATTCTTCCAAGTACATTTTTCTTTTTTGAGATTTATTTATTCATTCATTCAGAGAGAGCGAGAGAGAGGCAGAGACCCAGGCAGAGGGAGAAGCAGGCTCCATGCACCGGGAGCCCGACGTGGGACTCGATCCCGGGTCTCCAGGATCACGCCCTGGGCTGCAGGCGGCGCCAAACCGCTGCGCCACCGGGGCTGCCCCAAATACATCTTTCTTCAATGCGGCTTGTTAGGTCTTGTGAATTTGAATGCTTACTTAGTTGAACCTAAGAACATCCACTGAAATGCCAATCCTGAAAGGCATCACGAATATAAATAAATTGCTCATCACATTTTTAAAAAAGATTTTATTTATTCATTCATGGGAGACAGAGAGACAGAGACAGAGACACAGGCAGAGGGAGAAGCAGGCTCCATGCAGGGAGCCCGATGTGGGACTTGACCCTGGGACCCCGGGATCATGCCCTGAGCGGAAGGCAGATGCTCAACCGCTGAGGCACCCAGGTGCCCCTCATTACTTTTTTTTTTTTTTTAAGATTTTAAAAAATGTATTCATTCATGAGAGAGATAGAGAGAGACAGGCAGAGGGAGAAGCAGGCTCCATGCAGGAAGCCTGACATGGGACTAGATCTCGGGTCTCCAGGATCACACCCTGGGCTGAAGGCGGCACTAAACCACTAAGCCACCTGGGCTGCCCACATAACAACATTTTTAAAATAAAAAATTTAGGGGCCCCCGGCTGGCTCAATCAGTAGAGTGTGCAACTCTTGATACCAGGGTTGTAAGTTCAAGACTCACGCCTAGTGTAGAAATTACTTAAAAATATAATAAAAATAAAATAATTAAAACACAGTTGTTCAGTAACACAAGATTGTTATTACATTCACATAATACTACGTAGCTGTTAAATCATGTTGGTTTATAATGACTTTTCCCCGGATTTTAATATTTTGTGCAATGGAGCAATAGCAGCTAAATATAAAGTACACTAAGACAGGTAAACACAGCAATAGATAAATGCTGTTCTGTGCATTCATTCCATGTTCTTCCACTTGGTTTAGTATGGCCAGAGTCTGTTTTAAAAATGCTAACTGCATGACTCCAATTTTTACATTTTACTCTTGCCCTCATTAATTAGTTTATAAAATCTCTCTTCTGACTACCATCACTTGTTGTTTAAGAAATATTAGAGTAGGGATCCCTGGGTGGCGCAGCGGTTTAGCGCCTGCCTTTGGCCCAGGGCGCGATCCTGAAGACCCGGGATCAAGTCCCACATCAGGCTCCCGGTGCATGGAGCCTGCTTCTCCCTCTGTCTATGTCTCTGCCTCTCTCTCTCTCTCTGTGTGTGTGACTATCATAAATAAATAAAAAAAATTAAAAATATAAAGAAAAAAAGAAAGAAATATTAGAGTAGGGCAGCCCAGGTGGCTCAGCGGTTTAGTGCTGCCTACAGTCCAGGGCATGATCCTGGAGACCAGGGATCAAGTCCCACGTCGGGCTCCCTGCATGGAGCCTGCTTCTCTCTCTGCCTGTGTCTCTGCCTCTCTCTCTGTGTGTCTCTCATGAGTAAATAAAATCTTTAAAAAAAAAAAGTTCTTAAAAAAAAGAAATATTAGAGTAAATATAGGAGGTTATCTATTGGAAATATGTTTAAAATTGAACTAGTACTTTTATTATGACTTACTGCTTTAGTTAGTGGTATAATGTTTTGTTTTTCCCACAAGTCTTCTTATTTTTAGTGTTTAATTTTGAAGAGATTTTTTTAGGAAAGCATACATTGCATTATCACAGGAGCCCTATACTGCTTGGAAAGATATCTAAGACGCATTATTAAGTGGAAAATAGTTGCATAAATGTATAAATCCATTAAAAAAACAGTGTATTGGTATGTATATCTCTATACATATACAACATTTCTGGAAGTGATTACATCTAAAAGTGGATCTGGAGCGATGAAGGGGAATAGGTACAAGAAGTCCCCATATGTTTTTAGGTTTATGTAAGGTCCATCTTATGGAAAAGAAAGGGAAGTAAGTTGGAACGAGAAGCAGTACTTATTTTAGGGACTGCTTATCAAACATTGGAGTCTTAAAAAGAGGCAAGGAGTTAACAAACAAACAAATAAATAATAACCAAGGAGGTCAGGTAAGATTCATTCTAGTTCACTATTGACCTGAATTTAATAATGAGAAATTGCTTGTTAAGAGAAAAAAAAAACACACACACACAAAAATAAAGAAAAATAGTAATTTTACTTTACAATCCATTATACTGTTTGAATAATGAAGAATTACTTTTATTAAAAAAGAATTACTTTGATTGAAGAAAAAATATGTCTAGTAAGATTTAAAAGTAAACTAACCTCTAATAACCTCTTTTCCCAGTGGTTGAGCTCAGTGCCCATACCACCTTGATTTTCGAGTTCCATTCCCTCCAGAATTGGACAGTTAAAATGTTTTCGGGCTTCATCCTAAGAATCAGAAAAAAAATAAATAAACCCTACAAAAGTACAATATGATAATGACATTCTTTTTATATAAATATAATAATCATTAAAGAATTACATGGTGAGAAGTGAGGACATCCATTAAAAATATGATTTTTAATATAATTAAAATATTTTGATACTATTACACTCTTCGCTGCTAGTAAATTACTATTTCTCTTGATATTTTTTCCCTCTATTTGAAGAGTTTGGCTTTAAGTCATATATATTTCAAAAAAGCTATAGCCTGGGACACCTGGGTGGCTCAGCAGTTGAGCATCTGCCTTTGGCTCAGGGCATGATCCTGAGTCTGAGGATGGAGTCCCGCATTGGGCTCCGTGTGGGAAGCCTGCTTCTCCCCGACTCTCTCTCTCTCTATGTGTGTGTGTGTCTCTCATGAAAGCTATAAACTAACATGACTACCATCTGTAAAAACATTATATCAACAATGTTTTTAAAGAAGGCATAAACTGCTTTTAGTTTAGATACAGTCTTTTAAACAAAAATAAGTTTTTCATTAGAATACAATTTTGCTTATTTTTTTTTTTTTCCTGTTCTTTGTTTAGAAATTTCCAGTGATGGGAAATACTCCAAGAGCAGTCCAAAAGTTCAGAAGGCAGGGGCACTGGCTTCGGTCAGTAGAGCATGTGACTCTTGATCTTGAGGTCTTTTTTTTTTTAATATTTTATTGGAATCCTTTTAATAAAAACAAGAATTCATATTAAATAAGTCTACTTGGTCTAAAAGTATTTAAGCATCTCAAAATTTCTGGGCAGTTTCTTTCCTCCAGTAAGTTGACAGCTGCTCACATAGATTAATGCAGGGAAATTAGATGGAAGTTCCTAGGATCTGCCCAATACCAATCAGATAGGAGGTATCCTTTGCATGAACAAAACCCATATTAGCCAAGGAAAAAGGACGTGACTCTTCACAGCCTGCAGGTTCGAGTGGCACGAGCCATTCCAAGGGTACAGACACCTCAACAGGCACTGATCCAAGAGTGTGAATTACAAACTTCAGCCCTTCAGTATCTGATTAGTACCTAACCTTTGAAAGGGCACTGCCCCAGGTAGGCTTCCAGAATAATCAAGCTTGAATCAAGGGTAACAGCGGCGGAAATCTTCAAACACCTAATGGGGAATCAAACAGGGATTCATCACTAGTAAACGTTTCCGGGCCCTCGGCTTTCTCCCCAGCCCAGCGGTGGGGGGTTAGTCAGCTTGCTGCAGTGATGGCGTGAGACACTCAGAGTCACTGGGGTTCATCATCACTCCCTCTTTTTTTTTTTTTTTTTAAAGATTTTACTTATTTATTCATGAGAGACACAGAGAGAGGCAGAGACACAGGTAGAGGGAGAAGCAGGCTCCACGCAGGAAGCCTGACAGACTCAATCCCGGGACTCCAGGATCACGCCCTCAAAGGTAGATGCTCAACTGCTGAGCCACCCAGGAGTCCCATTGATCCTGAGGTTTTAAACTTGAGCCCCACATTGGGGGCAGCGTTTATTTTAAAAATAAGAGGATGGGGTGGTTAATTTTATGTGTCAACTTGGCTAGGCCACAGTGTCCAGATATTTGATCAAACATTATTCTGAATGTTTCGGTAAGGGTGTTTTTGGGGGAGATTAATGTTTACTTTAAGTATAGCAGATTACCCTCCAGAATATAGACAGGCCTCATCCAATCAGTTGAAGGCCTTAAAAGAACAAAGACTGACTTTACCCAAGCAAGAAGAACTTCTGCAAGCTTACTGCCTTTAAACTCAAACTGTTAGTTACTCTTGCCTCTGAGTTCCGGCCTGTCGGCTTATGAGAGTTTGGGCTCTCTAAACCTCCAAAACTGCATGAGCCATTTTCTTAAAATAAATTTCCTTCCCTTCCTCAATTTCTCCCCCTTTTTCTCAGTCAACACATTCTATTGGTTCTGTTTCTCTGGACAACCTTGACTAATATAGACTGCATGATCAGCAATTATGCAAATAGTAGCAGTGATCTTAAGAGGTATGACAGTAGAGGAGCACTTGTTTACAGTAATGAGTCGAATGGAGCCAGGAAGAGTTATTACCAAATTTTTATTTATTCAGATTTCTTTTGGCTTGTAGCTTCACTGTACTGCCTTTATATTGGTTTTCTTATTATAGGCTCTAATCTTAAATTTTCCTTCCTTCCTTCCTTCCTTCCTTCCTTCCTTCCTTCCTTCCTTCCTTCCTTCCTTCCTTCCTCCCTCCCTCCCTCCCTCCCTCCCTCCTCCCTCCCTTCCTTTCTGATTTTATTTATTTATTCATGAGAGACACAGAGAGGGAGAGAGAGAGAGGCAGAGACACAGGCAGAGGGAGAAGCAGGCTCCATTCAGGGAGCCCGACGTGGGACTCGATCCCAGGTCTCCAGGATCACACCCTGGGCTGAAAGCAGCAAGCGCTAAACTGCTGAGCCACCCAGGCTGCCCAAATTCTTTTTTTAAAAAAATTTATTTATTTGAGAGACAGAGAGACAGTGTGCATGCACAAACAGGAGGAATGGCAGAGGAGGAGAGAATCTCAAGCAGACTCCACACTGAGCACAAAACCCTATGTGGAGATCGATTCCATGACCCAGAGATCATGACCTGAGCTGAAACCAAGAGTTGGACATGTAACCAACTAAGCTACCCAGGTGCTCCTGATCTTAAATTCTTAAGCAATAGTGATTAGTAAAGAAAGAACTATAAGAAAGAAAAAGAGCAGATGGCCCAGGAAACATGAAGCAGTTTTGTTACGTACGACAACACGAGGTGTTACTAGAAGATACACAGTGTGAGGAACGATCTTATTATCGCGAACATTCCATAATCTCTCCACTTTTCGAACTACTTTATCACTCCATTGATACAATCCAAGACTGTAATTAAAGAATAAAAGACAGTCATTTTACATATTCACCACAACTTTAAACAGTAAAAGTACTTATGAAAATCAGTATGAAATTAAAATATTTGAGTTACTATGCACCAAGTCCTTTGCAAGTATTTGCCATTTTCTAATTTAATCTTTTCAACAATTTTATGAGATTATCATCACTATTTTGCAGATAAAGAGACAGAGGCTTAGAGAGATGAGTAACTTGCTTAAATTCACATAGCTAATACGGTTCAGATGACAATGAATTAATTCCTTTTAATAAGTTTATTGGATAAAACAAAAGCAAGTCCAGGGACATATCCAAGGATATAAAGAAATTTAATAAATAACAACAACAAATGGCATTTTGTTTTTGTTATTTTAATTTAGTACAGAAAGTACAGTTTACTTAATAACTGTGCTATAAAACTGATTATCCATCTATGAAAAAAGTCAAATCCCTTTATCATCCCATACATAGTAATAAACTCCAGGAAGATATTAGCAAAATAGCAGTCCTCTGAAAATTCTCTGTTCATGAAAGCAATAAGGAAAGTGGCAAAATGCCTAAATCAACTTTTTTCAGAACTTTGGAAATTAACTAAAGACTTGCAGCAAACCAGGAAGCATTTACTTTTTAAAAGATGGATAAATTCATTAAGAACATAGCAAGCTTTGTGGCATTTTCCCATGTCCCCTCTCCAATTATGTGGCAGCCCTTAATTAAATTAAGCCCACAATCATGGTGAAAGCCAGCAGCCTGGCAGCCTGGCTTTCAGGGCATAGAATGGGGTGGACTGCAAGAATGCATTTTTTTAAAAAATCCCATAATCCAACTATGTCTATAAGAAACAAAGTTCAGACTCAAGGACACAAATAGGTTGAATCTAAAAGAATTAAACAGATGTACCAAGCAAACAGTACTCAAAAGAAAGCTGGAATGGCTAGATCTTCTGTATCAGACAAAATAGACTTTAAAACAAAAATTGTTTATAGAGACAAAGAGGGAGATTTTATAATGTCATATGAAGAAAGGCTCAATCCACCAAGAAAATATAAGTTATAAACATATATGTACCTTTCAAAAGAATCCCAAAATACATGAAGCAAAAATAAATTCTGAAAGAAATTAGAGCTATGAATGTAAAATATTCAAATAACAATTTACTAGAAAACATTTAGAATATTTTTATAATCATTGGAGGGCAGAAATTTCTTAAGCAACAGACAAAAAAATAGATGAATTTAATGATACAAGATTTTAAAATTTTTTGTATGAAAAAATATGATAAATGAAGAAAACTAAATGAGATAAATAATAATATCCGTAAATCATAAAGTACTCTAACAAAACCATTAGAAGAGGAAAATAATCTAGGACTGGCCAAAAAATAGGCTATATATAAAGAGAAAATTCAAATGGTTGAAAACTTAGTAGTAGTCCTAGAAATACAACAAGATACCACCTTTTACCAGATTGGCCTAAAAAAAAAGATCTATACTATCCAGTACTGGTAAAGTAAGCATTCATATATCATTGGTAGGATATAATGACATCAGTTATAATGGACATCAATTTTGCTTTTTCCGTATTATCCATATCACTTTTTTTGTTTTTCCTAGATTACTTCTATCATTAACCCTATGAACCTCTCATTTTCACCCATAAAAAGAATATAAAGGAGCTATATTTTTCCTATTGTTTTATGAAAATTTTAAACATACACAATGTTGACAGAATTATAAAGAGAATACCTGTATATCCCCCATAACCATCACTCTGATTGCACAATTAACATTTTGTTAGATTTGCTATCATACATCTGTTCATCTACCCATGCCTTGAAGATGTTATTCTTAATTCCTTTTATCTTTTTCCATGGCAAAGTAATGTTTAACCATCCATAGTGATCAAAGGCAGCCAGAAAATAAACAGCTTTTATCTTATTAATAACTCCCAATATCCTCTATACTATCGACATGTCAAGACAAATAGTTTCTCCAAATAGATATGGTAGGAACAAATCCAACTCTTCGTATGTCTACCAGTGGAATTTCCTATTATTCTATTACCTCCATTTATACTGTAAGATTTCCTGCTTTTGAGGAATGTCCTGAATACACAAAAGCTCTGCAAATTATCAGCTTAACAATAGTTCTTCATGTGGCTGTCTCTCTCCTCCGTATGTACATCACTATGTAGATGATGCCTATCTCACCACTTAGGTTTCCCATAAAGACCACAATTTTTAGGAAAGACCAGACTCTTACATTACCAAATGAACACAAACTAAGATGGAAAATATCTATTTCTAATTAGAATTTGTTTCTTCACATGTACTATAAAAATATAATAAATAAAATATTATCTGCATCAGTATTTAATTTTAGCTATTTTAATAGAGATCTCTGTAATTAAAGTAAAATATATATAAAGTGAACAAATTTTAAGTGTAAAGATTGTTTATTTCACATCCATATACCACTAATCTGATAAAGACAGGGAACATTGTCAGTGCCCTTGGAAGGTTTCCTTGTGCCCTTTCCCAATCTATACTCACCTTGTATGCCATTTAACCCCTTGGTCTTTCAAGTAAAACCACTTATCCTTTCATCATTGCTGTTTTTTAAACTCCATACAAATGAACTATATGACTTCTTTTTCTCAACACTGTATCTGTGATATTCATATATGTTATTGCATGTAAAATTAGTATGTTCTTTTTTAGTGCCTTGTAGTTTTCAATTATATGAATATATCATAACTTATTTAGCCATTCTTCTAATGATGGATCTTTGGATAGTTTCTATTTTTTGGCAATTAATTACAAAATTGCCAGAAATATTCCTGTGCATGTCTTTTTGTGGACATATCCTCTTAATGTAGAGATTTATTCTTTATATAAATGTATGCAAATAGTTACAGTTCTGTAATTTGATATAAAAAATTCTTGATAAATTTTTTTAGTGTTTCTTAATATTATTTTAGGCCCTGAACCTATACACTGCTGCTAATATGCTATACTAAATACAGTATCAGTTCACAGGTAGATGTTCCCATGATAGGCAATAATTATTAATAAGCCAAAATATAACTAACCCACATTTTCCCATTGCCTAACTACATTGCATAGTAACACAGATTACAATGTGGTGGAAAACAGCTCTGCTGGCAAGAAGAGTCCTGGCCTTTTGGGCAAGTCACTTAAATTTTCTGCATCTTAACTGCTTTGTCTCTAAAATGGAAGGGTAAAGCTAAAAGACTTCTTTTATCCTGTTTTAATAGCTACAGTTTTTTTAGGCTAGGCATGAACCCACTGTTATTTATGGCACCTACCTGCCATGATTCTCAGATGATAGTCTTAGCACCCTCCCAAAAAAGAACAAGAACAAACATAACAAATACCTATAATTAAAAGGTGGGAGACCATCTGCAAATCTTGAAGTTAGAGGATTTCCATCTTTATCATGGTAGAATGCAAATAGGCCAGCAGAGAAACCCTATAAAAAAAGTTCAAAATGTCTCAAAGTAAAAAATATCAAGTCTGATTATACACATCATAACATGCTATCAAAAGAGAACACTTATAGAACCTCATAAAAGCACTTGGTGAATACTTCTACAGGAATTTGCCATATATTAGAATTGAACAAAAATTCAGGATTCCATCTTATGAATTTAAATTTCAATTACTTGAGATAATTGTAGGTGAAGAAATCCAAAGTAACAGTGACAACATTCTTTGGTACTGGTATGAATAAAAAATATATGTGTTTAAGAATGTATTTATCACAGTTGATCCTCTTCACATGAACTTATTACTACATAAACTCTACAATTGCTTCCAGGGAATGTTACCACTGAGAACAATTAACAGTAGAGTTTCGAGTAGGGTGAGCAATCAAGTGTGCTCCTAAGTGCACTCATAAAAATACAAAGTTTTTGATTCCAAAGTCCAAATTTTAAAAAAAAGATTTATTTATTTATTTATTTATTTATTTATTTATTAATTAATTTATTTATGATAGACATAGAGAGAGAGAGAGAGGCAGAGACACAGGAGGAGGGAAAAGCAGGTTCCTTGCCAGGAGCCCAACGTGGGACTCGATCCCGGGACTCCAGGATGGCGCCCTGGGCCAAAGGCAGGCGCCAAACCGCTGAGCCACCCAGGGATCCCCCCAAAGTCCACATTTAATATATATCTGTACTTAACAAGACTAGAAATGTGTGTGTATGAACACTTAGGAAAAAAATAATGGAAACATATATCAAAATGTTAGCTGTGATTCTTTTGATGGTAATGTGTAAAATCACTCATAGCGTCCCAGTTTTTTTGCAATGTGAATTTAATATAGTCACAATTTAAATACTATTTTTAAGAAGTCTTCAATTTTAATGAGATAATACATACTTCACATAAAGGTATTAAAATTCCCATTCTCTATCCTTCCCCTCCCAAAATAGATGAGAAAATGGGTACACATACAAAATATTATTGTCATTTGATATCTCCTATTTCATTAGTAAGATTTCCTTTCTTGCTGTCTTTCCTAATCTAGTAACTAAAACAAAGCACTTTTGTAACTACTTCTTTATGTATGTTTTATATATTGAGAATATGCTATAGCTCATAACTAAATAACAATCACAAATGATCACTTAATTAACGAATTTCTTTGGCAAATTTCTTGCTTACACAACTGGGGCCTCTGTGTCATTCAAGGCTTGCCAAAATGATTAATGGAATCCAGATTATTCTTTTATTCCTGGATTTCTTCTTCTTTTTTAATCTCTGAAGATGCAAAGGATACTTGATTGAGTTAGCTAAGAAAATCTGAATAGTTCTTAATATACAATTCACTGAAGTTATACAAAGCTTAAAATAGTATAATTTGCCTCATCCTTTATAACATTCTAAATACACATATTTTCCCACTCTATCAGCTTCAAAATTCTTCTAAACACTCACATCTCAGAAAGCTTATTAGGTATTCAAAGTCCCATAGGTAACCGTCATTGATAGCTATGAGAACAGACAACTTAATGGGGAATCTGTGTTAAACATTTAATTCTTAGCATTGTCCAGCATGGTTTTTGAGACTTAAGCTAATATTTAAAACTTCTTAGGTTTTTATAGTTTTCAAAATAATTCAAATATAAAAAAAGTAAAAAAAAAATCTTTAAGAGTATTTAAGATGTTAATTTTACCTTATTTTCTTCAAACGTTTAAGAAATAAAACACTGCAGAAGCCCCATTACCTAACTCCTTTTCCTCCCTCACTTCCCAGAAGTAATCACTACCTTGAAGTCAATGTACATAACTTTCATACATACTTTTATAGTCAATGGTATGCATCTAGCTTTAATTTGAGATTCCTTGACTGCTAATGTAAGTGTGAATACTTTCTCATACATCTCTTAGTCAGTTGGATTTTTCCTTTTGTGAATTGCCTAATTTATCTCATGCCTGGTACTTCTGCATTCATGTTCACTTATGTACTATCCTTAAAACCTATTGTTTTTCTTTGTTTCTTTCAACATCAAGTATTTATAGTTTTTAGATATTACTTAAAATGATCCTTGCCTTTCACCTCAATTAGCAGTTCAGCTTAATTTTTTTAAATTATAAGAAAAAGCGATGATTCATTTTATTTTATTCTTATTTATTTTTTTAAAAAAGATTTTATTTATTTATTCATGAGAGACACACAGAGAGAGAGGCAGAGACACAGACAGAGGGAGAAGCAGGCTCCATGCAGGAAGCCTGATGTGGGACTCGATCCGGGGACTCCAGAATCACACCCTGGGCTGAAAGCAGGCTCCAAACCGCTGAGCCACCCAGGGATCCCGAGATGATTCATTTTAGAATCCTCTTACTTAAAGGACATAAATACTGTCTGATTACACTCAAGTTTCACTAAGTATTCAATGCTGATTTTAAGACTAAGGCTTGCATTTTAAGGTCATACATGACAGCTCACTAAGACTAAGAAATAGTTGCCACTAATTCTATTACACCTTACTATGTATATAGCACAGTGAAGGGCATTTCTGTTTTATCTTATTTAATCTCCAAGAAAAAAAAAACTATTATGTACTACTGTTACCTTCATTGTAACAAATGAAACTAAGGCTTACAAAGGCTAAACAAGTTGCACAATATCCCAAAGATTTCCAGTGGTAGAACTAAGAAGATTCACACCTAAATCTCTGATCCATTCTCTCTCAATTACCGCATTTTACTGCCATCTATTTTCTAAATACATAAATGGCATTAAGAGAACATTCCCTAGGGTCTTAGGTAACTTTATTTAATTTTCTGGATATATCATAAAAGTTTGCTATTCTGGACAAATTGGGAAAAGGAAGGAAAAGTTCTGAATCAGTATATTTAAATTTTAGAAAGCCTAAGCAGATCAAGAGGCCTTTTGAAATCAGATCTCTGTAAAACATAAGAAAGATCTATAATTAGCATATCAATTATCACTTTAGAGAAAAGTGAATTTTTCTAAATTGCTAAGTTTTTTTTAAGTAATCTTTTTCTCAAAACACCTATATCCCCAATGAATTTACTCGTTTATTTATTTTTTTAAGACAATGAATAGTTTATTTATTCACGAGAGACACACAGAGAGAGAAGCAGGGACACAGTCAGAGGGAGAAGCAGGCTCCCTGTAGGGAGCTCAATTCGGGACTCCATCCTGGATCCCTGGATGGCGCCCTGAGCTGAAGGCAGATGCTCAAACACTGAGCCACCCAGGCCTCCCCTGAATTTACTTATTTAATTATTTTAGGTAATATAACTCAATCTAGTCATTATCCTGATCATTAAAAATTCTCTTTGGCAGACCTAATCATCTAGGTTTTACTGACATAAATCTAAGAATCCAAAAATTTAACATATACATCAACATGAGAGCATAGTAAACAGAAAATCAAAGCACAAAGAAATTAATTAATAGTAATTAACAGTAAAATTTACCAGGGCATGAATAATCTCATGTTTTACTGTGGACAGCATTCCAATAAATTCCTGAGGCTGGGTAGAGATCATATTTGGACACAGGTTAGCATATCCTGCTATTGGCCTGTTAAAATAGACATTGAATTTTTTATTATATTCCAGAAAAATATGGATTATATTTACTAACCTACACTTGTATTTCTCCCCTCCCCCAAGATTTTGTTTAAATTACAGCTAGTCAACATACAGCGTAATATCAGTTTCAAGTGCTAAACTATACATTTCAATAAAAAATTAATAAAGGTAAGAAAACTCTTTTGTTAAATATCAAATGTCATTTTATACCATAACATTTAACTCACTATCTTCTACTTTTAAGACATATACCTCAGTTTTCCTATGGTGTGGCTAATTAGCACCTGTCCTCACAGAAGGAAAGTTAATATAAATTACACTTCAGTGTGAATTTATAAAAGATGTCAGTATTATCAAAAGGTAAAAATGGACCAAGACACTTAAATTCTAATACTAGTTTGCTTGCAAAATCCATTTCTGACTTCAGCATTTCATTATATTTATAGGCACAGGGATGAGCAGGTCAGTAGAGAGGGCAGTGAGATATACAATAGGACAATGAGCAAATCATTCAGGTTGCTTTCTGATGTCCATCTTGCTATTCCCTTTCTCCTGCCATAACGTTGCCCTCATTCACATAAAGTTTTTTTTAATCTTCCCATCATCTTCTTTCATAGTCTATACTTTCTAGAGTCTACACAATTCCATCACTTTCTGAGCCTAGAACCGAAGCGTCCACGAGCTTACTAGCACATAGCATAGTTCAGTCAGTTCCACCAAGCACCCACCTGTCTTTCAAAAACTGTGGCAAACAAAACAATAAAGAACTCCGAAGTCCTTTCTCTCACCACTACCTTAACATTTTTACCACTTAAAATGTAATCACATTTTACCAAGTAACCTTTGCCTTATTTAAGTAAGAAACACATGGCATATTTTGTTCACACTTGAGAACAACAGCCTTACATGTAAAAGTATGAATGTAATTCACTTACCAAAACACTGCCACACTGACCTCTAAAATATAAAATGGATGTCACTGCATGCCTTAAAACCCATCAGAGACCTACAGCATTTAAAATAAAATAGCCCTGTCTCTCCAATGCATCTCCTTAAGCTCTTATCTTCAAACACAGTGTCCACAGAAGTGGCTTATAACAGCAACAGGCAAACATGGATTTTTCCTAACATAAGTCTTTTTCAAGCTCTTTATTTGGCTGAAGCTTATCAATGTTCAGGTTGAAGTTTCACTCTTTCAAAGAGGCTGTCTCTGTCATAATTTAGATTATGTTTCCCCCTTTTTTCTCTTTTATGTTACAGCACCCCTTTTTTCCTACAAAGTATTTATCACATTTTGAAATCATTTATTTGTAAGTATATTTAATATTTGTCTCCCTCTGTAACTTGTATGTCCCGTGATGCAGGTACATGTGTCTATTTTGTTCACCTAGTCTGCTGGTAACATATTAGGCACTCAAATATTCATGGAATGAACTAATATGGCAGTTTTGAAGGTAAGTTTCTATATCATCTTAAAAAATTAAAAAAGAAAAAAAAAATTAAAAAAGAACCACTGAAGATACTTTTTCTTCCAACACTGACATCAAAAGAAACCAAATTCTTTTCCCAGATGGAGAAGACATATATGAGTAGCTTCATATTCACTGATAGAAACAAAATACTCTTTTACTCAATTATATAAAATGTGAACCACAAATTAAAGTGTTTTAAACAAACATACTAGCAGTTCAAAGAAAATGAAAAAGCCATTATACAGCCTCATCTGTGTAATGGTTCCTATGTCGGATTTTCTTACCAAAAGACAACTAGATACTCTAGGTATATTCAGCATTGTCAGATGCTGACAGGAGATGAACTAGTCTAGACCTGTCTCAACATGGGATTTCATATTCCTCCCCCGACTTTCCTAAGGAAGCCATTCTGTTCCTAATATATAACATAAGACTTTAACATGTCTCTTATTAAAAAAAAAAAAAAGCTCATTGTGAAAAGGTATAAATCCAAACAACATAGAAATGTATATAGAAAAAAAGAAGAAATGTACAAAGAAAAACATGAAAATTCTGTTTTATATAAACTTCCCCGCTAATTCCACTATCAGAGGTAACTGCTATCAACAATTTGGGGTGCTTTTAGTATAACCAGTCATTTCGATCTGCCCAAGACTGAGGGGTTTCCTAGGATATGAGATTTTCAGTGCTAAAACAAGGCAATTTAGTTGGGATGGTTGGTAACCCTAATGATTTCTTTTTCCTTAGCACATTCAAGTACCTATATAAACTTTAAAAAAATATGTAATCATATCACATATATGCATGTAAAACACTGTTTTTACAATGTTCTTTAACACTCAACAGAACAGAATATTGAAAATGAGATTGTGTGTATGTGCACAACCCATGTAGTTTAGTTCAAATTAAGATAACCATGATTTTGCAACACTCCTTTTTTTTTTTTTTCAGCACTACTATTATGAAGGTGTATTTCACATAGACATCTACATTAAGAAAGTATCTCATTTAATGAAGTAACTTATTCATTTAGCACTCTACCACATTTCCTTAATACTGAGACACCATTAATTATAAAATATAAATTTCATGACAACTTTTCAGGGAAAAAGGAACACTCTATTAAATATATGTATTTTTACTAAACAATTCTACACACACACACATATATATACATACATATGCAAAAACATATAGCACTTTCTTTTTCAGTAATACAGTAAATCATTTGACTCTAAGCTTTCCCAGCATTTAGAAGCTAAAGATTTTTGAGTAGATTTCACAGATCATCAGTTACATAGCATCATGGTAACAGATTGTTTTTCATAATTCATGATGCTGATTTTGACCTTTTTGCCACCTTTAGAACAGTATAATTCTAAAGTATATACCGGTGTTTCCTTTGTATTGCCTACGTGGTTCTTTAAAGTCATTTAGTCTTGACAGATAGATGAAAGTTCAAGACCTCAGCAATGGTCCTAACATACATGTGAACCCTTCATATTAACTCTCCTAGATTTAAGAGTGTTAATCTATCTTGGAATGTGGCAATTTCTACTACTTTTGATTAATTTGTTTGGAGTGTGACAGGCAATCTTCTGCATATACAGTAACACTTCATTTCAAGCCTGCCTCACTGGGCAATTAAAAAAAAATCTTTTGTAAACATAAAAGAGCCTCCAAATGTTTAAGTGATAATTTAAGCGAAGGACATAGCAAATAATATGACAATTAGATGAACAGTTATTTTTAACATCTTAGATTTAGCAGAGGTGCTAAAATCAAAGTTAAAATAGTTTCATTAGAAGTATTTACTTCCAAAGAAAATTCTCTCCATAAAAAAAAAAAAAAAAAAAAATTCTCTCCACAGTACATTTTCCTTGGAGTTGTTATTGACATTGCCATATGAATGACAGTTCTATCACCTGACACTCTCCCCGCCCCCATGCCCTACTGTCCCCACTCCCCAATCCAAGCCGTATACAGTTTCTTACTACTGGAATCAATCTGGAAAATGCAAACTTCTTGTACTCTACACACTTAAGACCTAAGAGTTCTTATATTAGATCTTGGGAAATAAGTCTCAGGGGAAAGTTTACCTGTCCATTTTTGCTTCCTGCTGGCAATAGGCTGCATAAGAGATGATGTTTTCATGGCTGCACCTCTCGGTGGCCAGAGCACCAACATACAGAACAAAGTCTGCATCCCGGACGCCCTCTTGGTCTTGCACACCCACTGCTACACAGGACCACTTACCCCCACGGCAGACCCTGCATCGCTGCGCCCATGGTGGGCAACAGAAAATCAGACCAGAGACAAGGTTAGCTGTAGGGACTTTTATTTTATAGTGAATCCAGACTCTAAATTTGTATGATTTAACATTTGTTACCCTTTAACTTTTATCAAAATCCATTCCTACCTCTACTCTGTTCCTATCTCTAATTTTGGATTTATTTATTTTCCTAAAATTTCTACTTTATAAATGAATATAAATCTATAATCTTAATTAAAACAATCGTTATTTTTAAGGGCAGTCAATCAGGATGCAAAAAAAGACAAATAGAAAAAATTTAAAAATTTTAAACTTTGAAACTAGGTGAAAATCACAGTGGACCTTCTTTTGTGTGTGTGTATATATATTGCATATTCCTATGAACCTATAATTATTTCAAAATCTACAGTTATTTCAAAATTAATCTAGTTATTTAAAAATCAATTAACCTACAGTTATCTAAAAATTAATTAATAAAAAGCTTTTTATCTAATGGAAATATATTTTCTATTATAAAGTAATTCATGTATTTTGTCAAAAATTCATATAATACAAACACATACAAGGTAAAAAGTTAAAGTCATCTTTACCTTTTAAAGACGAGTTTACAGGGTAAAGTTACCTCACCATCCCCCTTATTTCTAGTTTTCTAATTGAATCTTTGCCCTTGTAACATCTGCTTTTTAGAGAACTTCTCTCAAAGCAATTGTTTTAACAATTATAATCTCCAAATTATAAATTTAAAAATCAGTAAATTGTGATTTAGGTGTAAGAGATGCTTTTATAGAGAGAAAAAACAAAAATCCTCATTTCATTTCATTATTTACTCTTGTTTTTCTAACACATGTATTTATAATTTTTCAGTTCAATTACTTTTTAAATAAAAAAATTTAAAAATTAATAGTTGGTAACTTGTAACCTATTAATAGTTGGTGTAACAAAAAGTTTTAATTTTCAAACATTCTTTTTCATGATCTCTCTTTAAAAAAAAAAAATCAAGATACCCCCCTCAATCCATCAAGATGTAAGAAGCAGAATTTGGAAAAGCTAAGCAAATTAAAAACAAAAAATATCTTAGAAAGAAAGCAAAGAAATGTGTTTGTCTTTTTTTTTTTAAAGATTTTATTTATTCTTGAGAGACACACAGAGAGAGGCAGAGACAAAGGTAGAGGAAGAAGCAGGCTCCTTCTGGGGAGGCCAATGTGGGACTTGATGCGGTGACCCCAGGATCACGACCTGAGCCAAAGGCAGATGCTCAACCACTGAGCCACCCAGGTGTCCCAAGAAATGTCTTTTTTGAAATGATTTTATTTTTAAGTACTCTCTACACCTAACGTGGGGTTCAAACTCACATCCAAGAGATGAAGTCACATGCTCTTTTGACTGATCATCATGTGCTCCAAGAAATATATCTTAAAAATTCCTCTAAATTTCTTGGGAAAAAAGCTGGATGTGTAACTAACAAATTGTTTTAATTTTTAAATGTGTCCCTAAAGCCTTTTATACATTCTCAAAAAATCTGAGAAAAGAAATGAAAGCTGAGTTAGTGGTATTAGTGCCAATAATATATATATATATATATATATATATATAGGTGTCTAAGAGCCACACTGAACTTCATATAACTTAATAAAAAAAATTACAAAGTAAACTTTATCTAAACATATTCTTAATTTTGGTTACAAAGTAAATGTTCAGTAATATATTCATTTTCTAGAAGTAACCAGAGAACAGAGTTCAATAAAGAAAAACAGCTAAGGCAATAATATTTTCAAATATATATGCATAATAAATTGGTTTTCTGGTACACATGTTTAAAATTTTTTTAAATTTTTATCTTTTCCTGATAAGTAATATATGCTTAATATGAAAAATCAGAACATTATAAAAATACATAACTTAGCAACAAAAAAAGCCCCCCACACTCCAACTCTTAAAGAAAGCCATTAATATTTAGGTATGACTCCAGATTCTTTAGTATGTGTATACCTTCAGATTATTTTTTATTGTGTATATAATACACTTTTTAATTTTCTTGTTTTAATTTCAGTTTTATTAAGTTGAATTATTAATTCTAATTCTTTTTTTAAAAATTAATTTTAGGCAGCCCCGGTGGCACAGCGGTTTAGCGCCGCCTGCAGCCCAGGGCGTGATCCTGGAGACCCAGGATCAAGTCCCATGTCCGGCTCTCTGTGTGGTGCCTGCTTCTCCCTTTGCTGTGTCTCTGCCCCTCTCTCTCTGTCTCTATGAATAAATAAAATAAAATCTTTAAAAATAAAAATAAAAAATAAAAATCTAATTCTTAAATAAAATAGGCTAACTACACATACTGGTTTCCAACTTTTTTTTAAGAGCTTAAATATCTTTCCAAGTCAGTATATAGAGATCTTCATTCTTTTTTTTTTTTTTGAGATCTTCATTCTTTAACAGCTACATAGTATTCCATTATAGGATTATACCATAATTTAATACTAATATAGGCATATCTATAGTTTTGCAAAGAATATCCTTGAACATAGATTGCACAGTTCCAAGTACTTTTATGGAACACATTTCCTTTTTTTTTTTTTTTTTTAATTCAGAGGCGGAGACAGAGAGACTCAGGCAGAAAGGCAGAGACACCGGCAAAAGGAGAAGCGGGCTCCATGCAGGGAGCCCGATGTGGGACTCGATCCCAGGTCTCCAGGATCACACCCCAGGCTGCAGGTGGCACTAAACCACTGCGCCACCGGGGCTGCCCTATGGAACACATTTCCAAACTGGGTTGAAGCATACCATACGTATTTTTTACTTTAGGAAATAATGTCAAATTGCTCTTAAAAAATACTGAATATAGGGCACCTGGGTAGCTCAGTTGGTTAAGCAGCTGCCTTCAGGTCAGGTCATGATCCTAGGGCCCTGGGATTGAGTCCCGCATCAGGCTCCCTGATGAGCAGGGAGCCTGCTTCTTCCTCTCCCTCAGCCTCTCGCCCTGCTTGAACTTGCTCTCTCTCTCTCTCTCTTTCTGTCAAATAAATTAAAAAATAAAAATTCTGAGTATATATCTACTAAAGGTTGTTTTGGAAGACAAAGATGAAGTTCTTAGCTAAAATGATTCAGCAACCCCCTCAGAGATAAAGTGAAAAAAGAAAAAAAGAGAGGGCAGCCAGGGTTTAGCGCCACCTTCAGCCCTGGGTGTGATCCTGGAGACCTGGGATCGAGTCCCCCGATGGGCTCCCTGCATGGAGCCTGCTTCTCGCTCTGCCTGTGTCTCTGCCTCTCTATCTGTGTCTTTCATGAATAAATAAATAAAATATAAAAAAAAAATTATCCAATTGTTAAAAAGAAAAAAAGAGAAGGTATCAATAAATTCTTTTGAAAACCAATGAAAGAATAAAATCAGCTAAGATTACTTTTTTTTTTTAAGATTACTTTTGATAGAAGAATGAAGCTTTTGAATTTAAGTCTATAAAAACTTCTTGGTGACATTCACAGATTCAAAATCTCCCTCTCTTAGTTTATCCTAAAGAGTAAAAACATTGCTAAGAGCAAGGTGAATTACCTGGAGGTGCTCCTCAGGCACTATAACAGGGCCGCATTTTGTGTGCTCTGCAAATTCCCCGGTACAGTATCTATGGGGGTCATTTTCCTTCTGTAAGTATCGGTTTGTTGCACGTTGTCTTCAGTTCATTTGTATATCAAAATTTAATTACAAAAAAAAAAAAAGAAAAATAGTTCACAGCAGTTAACATTTTAAAAGACTAGCAGCTACTATATTAGTTCATTAATAATGATTACTATTTTTGTTAGAAAAGTAGACTAAGAAAAAATTTTGGTTTCATGGAAATTCTCCTAAGCTAGGTTTTCAGACACTCAAATACTTCACAAGTCTCTGCTGTAGACACATGAAGGGAGGAAGGGGATGTGGGGAAGAGGCAACAAGTACACCCTAGGAAAAGATCTAGCAGGTCACATCATAATGGAAAATCAGGGAAAGAATGATTACATAACAAGTGCTTTCTTATTCCTTTTAAATATCTTTCAGTTTGGTCTCTAAGGACAAACATAATAAAATATCCTAGTATGAGTTTCATAATATGCCACACTGACAGAATGGGGAGGTCAGAGTACTGAACACCTGAAGAAAACGACCTGTATTGAATGTAACATACCTGCTAAGTAAGATAGTGCCCGCAGGTCTACGAACCTGAAAAGTCTTCTCTAAATAAGAAATAGCTTGTGGAAAAAGTTTGTTCTAAACAAAAATTGGAAAAAAAAAAAGTCAGAATTATAATTAAAGGACAAATATATTTAAAACAAGTAAGCACAGGATATTAATGACTGAAGGGAAAAAAGGAAAAAACCTTACAATCCTGGAATACAGGTGCTAGTCAAAGGTTGTGTGGCAAGAGAATGAGCCTAGGAGCAAAAGAATTTTCTTATTTTCTTAGTTGAGTTTGGGAAAAGAGAATTAAGTGAAAAATTCCTTCCCTATCTCCACTTAAATAGAATATTAGCATATATAAATCTCAACTATTAATCTAAATTATTTCAAATTTGGGACTGCATTAGATGATTCGAACATTAAGGTAATTTATGTTAAAGAAAATCTTATGTTTAGAAGATCCACTTTAATCTCACCAATTTCTGTGACCCATAATGAATAGGTTCAATGTATATGTGTGACTCTGTAAAGCTAAGAAATTGTTGAAGTTAGGACCTCTATAAACAACTTTGGCATATCATATAATCAGATAAACCCATTTCCAGGAGAATGACTATTTCCACAAGACAATGGTGTTCTCAATGTATTTCAAAAATTGTCTTTTTCACCGTCTTCAGCATGTTCTGCTCCCACAAAACAAAGAGAATAAGAAAACAAGTAGACTGATTTACTATTAAATTGTAAAATGAAAAGATTCATTTAGCATCAAATAAGGACAAAGTTTTGGTGAATGCATCAGAGATGCCTTTGAAGAAAAATAATAAATACATTCACTATCAACATCTTTTATTCATTCATTCATTCACAGTCATGCATATATTTTCTTTATTGAAGTACAATTTACATAAAGTGCACCCATTTTAAAAGCAGCAAATTCAAGCCATGAGTATTTATTACATACCTTTACAAGGTATCTTTTCTCAGGGAGCAATCTGAAAATGAAGACATAAAACATAAGAATTGCCATGATGGGCAGCATTGTCTCATTTTTTCAGAATATATCTGGCAGGAGCCCCAAGGAATGCTTTGTGGAAGGATCTAGTATCAATCCCCTAAAATCTCAATTTACCTCAATGAGCATTTGAGTTTACCCTGTACCAAAGCACAATGCTAGGCATGACCATGTTATCTCATTCATTTGGGAAATTAAGGAGAGGGGAACACAAAAATTACTCCTAATAGCTCTTCATATATAACCACAGACACATAATTTATCTATTTTCTGGCCCTCTCTTACACTAAATGAAAGATTAGACTATCATTCACTAAATGAAAGATTAGACTATCATTCCTCTGGCTAACGATTTTATAAGTATTCTTATTGTATATAATAGTACTTCCTTTTATTTTTCCTCCACATACTTATTGAGGATGTGCCTTCCAGGTATGTTATGACCACATCCAAGTAGATCCATACTTGTTCTGTTTAAATTGTTAATGATGTATAGATTTTTTTAAAAGATTTTATTTATTTGAGAGAGTGAGAGAGCGAGAGAGAGAGAGGGAAAGAGGGAGAGAGAGAGAAGGAGCAGGGTGAGGAATATAGGGTGAGGAAGAAGCAGACTTCCCGCTGAGCAGGGAACCTGATGCAGGGCTCATTCCCAGGACTCTGGCAGACGAAGACGAAGGCAGACGCTTAACTGACTGAGCCACCCTGGTGCCCCTATGATGTACAGATTCTAATCATATCCCATAGTCTTTATCTTTCCAGACTAAGAAGTATTTTTAGCTTAATTCCATCTTGAAGATGCATTAACATGTTGCTCCATCTATGGATCTTCAGGTAACAGATGAAAATATCTTTAATATTTGGATTCTTAATTTTATTTATTTGAGAAAGAGAGAGCACAAATGGGGGGTGAGGAGGGAGAAGCAGGCTCCCCACTGAGCAGGAAACCTGACATGGGGCTTGATCCCAGGACTGCGAGATCATGACCTAAGTAGAAGGCAGAGGCCTACCTGACTAAGCCATTCAGGCAGCCCTGATTCTTAATTTTAAAAACACAAAATAATGTTGTACTTACTCGTCAATACTTTTATCATACACAGTCTTGATTCTTAAATGTTCATCAACATCTCTTTTTACAACATGATTTGTCTTAAGATGAACCTTATTTATGACCTGAAAAAAATAGATTTGAAAAAAAATTTTAAAGGTGTTGTATAGATTAGCCAATTCAGATTCTAACCTAAAATTAATGAACTAAGTTTTAAGTGTAACACCCAGAAAATAATGAAAGAACTAAATAAATGAAGAGACATTTCACATTCATGGATAGGAAGACCCAATATTATCAGGATGTTGGTTCTTCCCAATTTGATCTATAGATTCAAAGCAATCCCAATCAGAATCCCAGCAAGTTATATTGAAGATACCAAACAAACTGATTCTGAAGACAATATGGAAAGGCAAAAGACCCAGAATAGCCAACACAATGTCAAAGGAGAACAAAGCTAAAAGACTGATAAGACCTGACTTCAAGATTTACAGTGATCAAAACATGTGGTAAAGCTACAGTGATCAAAACATGTGTTACTAACAAAAGAGGAGTCAAAAAATTTATTGCAGCATTATTTAAAATAGCCAAGAGGGCAGCCCGGGTGGCTCAGCGGTTTAGAGTCTGCCTTCGGCCCAGGGTGGGATCCTGGAGACCCGAGATCAGGTCCCACAACGGGCTCCCTGCATGGAGCCTGCTCTCTCCCCCCCGCCCCACTCTCTGTGTGTGTCTCTGATGAATAAATAAAATCATAAAAACACAATAAATAAATAAATAAGTAAGTAAGTAAGTAAGTAATTAAGTAAGTAAGTAGCCAAGATATGGAAGCAGTCTAAGTGCCCATTGACAGATGAATGGATAAAGAAGATAACGTATTACACAATGGAATATTACTCAGCCATAAATGAGAGCAGGAAATCTCACCATTCATAACAACATAGACTTAGAAGGTATTATGCTAAGTGAAGTAAGTCAGAGAAAGACAACATGATTTTACTTATATGTAGAATCTAAAAAAACAAAAACAGGGGCGCCTGGGTGGCCCAATCGGTGAGCATCTGCCTTCAGCTCAGGTCATGATCTCAGGGTCCTGGGATCGAGTCTCTCTCATTGGCTTTCTTGCTCCACAGGAACCTGCTTCTTTCTCTGTCTCTGCCTCTCTCTCTCTCTCATAAACAAACAAACAAACAAACTTAAAAAAACAAAATAAAAAATAAACAAAAACCAAAAAGCAGACTAAAAAATACAGAAAACAAACTGGTGGTTGCCAGAGGAGAGGGAGGTGGGGAGATAGGCAAAATAGATGAAGGAGATAAAGAGGTATAGACTTCTAGTTATATAAACAAGTCACAGGGATAAAAAGTACAGCATAGGAAATATAGTCAACAATGTTGTGATAACATTGTATAACGACAGACGGTAACTACATTTATCCTGGTGAGCATTTTATAATGTATGTAATTGTTAACTCACTATGTTGTACACCTAAAACTAATATTATATATTGACTATACTTCAATTAAAACTTTTCAAAAAGGAAAAAAATAGACCAATAGATCAATGGAACAGAAAAGAGAGCCCCAAAATAGGCCCATATAAATACAGTCAACTGATCTTTTACAAAGAAGTAAAGGTAATACAATGGAGCAAAGAAGTCTTTTCAACAAATGCTACTGGAACAACTGGACATCCACATTAAAAATAAAAAAAGAACCCAGAGACAGACCTTATGCCATACCTTCACAAAAATTGACTCAAGATGGATTACACACCTAAATGTAAAATGTAAAACATAAAACTCTTAGATGATATCATGGGAGAAAACCTAGACAATGTTGGGTACGGCAATGACTTTTTAGATACAACACTAAATGGGGTGCCTGGGTGGCTCAATCAGTTAAATGTCTCACTCCTGATTTCAGCTCAGGTTATGATGAGCAACAAGCCCAGCATCAGGTTCTACCTTAGTGGGGAGTCTGCTTGAAAATTCCCTCCCTCTACCTCTGACTCATACACATGCTTGCTTGCTTGCTCTCTCTCTCTCTCTCAAATAGATGGATCTTAAAAAAAAAAAAAAAAAGATACAACACTAAAAGACTGATCCAAGAAAGAAATAATTGATAAATCTGAGTTTATTAAAATTAAAAACTTATGCTCTATGAAGGATAACATGAAGAGAATGAGTTTATTAAAATTAAAAACTTATGCTCTATGAAGGATAACATGAAGAGAATAAGAAGATAATCCACACACAGACTGGAAGAAAAATATTTACAAAAGACACATCTTGGTAAAGGACTATTACACAAAATATACAAAGAAGTCTTAAAACTCAGTAAGAAAATGAACAGTTCAATTAAAAACTGGGCAAAATATCTAAACAAACAAGCATATGAAAAGATGCTCCATATTATGTCGTCAGGGAAACGCAAATTAAAACAATGAAATTCTACGGCCCATTTATTAGAATGACCAAAATCTGGAACATGGACAATATTAAATGCTGCCAAAGATGTGGAGCAACAGGAACTCTCATTCATTGTTGGTGGAAATGCAAAATAGCACAGCCACTCTGGAAGACAGTTTGGCAGTTTCTTACAAAAGAAAATATCCTCATCAGTACAACTGAGCAACTGTGCTCTTTGGTATTTACTCAAATGAGTTAAAAATTATGTACAAAGACATCTGTATACAGAAAACCTACATACCAATTGTATTTGTCCCCCATCAAGAAATGTATCCCATCAAGATTGATCATAATGTGAACTATGAATTCTGGGTGATTATAATGTGCCAATAGAGGTTCATCAATTGTAACAAAAGTACCACTCTGGTTGGGGATGTTGATAATGGGGGAATCTGTACGTGAGGGGGAACACGGTGTTTGGGAAATCTCTATACCTTCTTCTCAGTTCTGCAGTAAAACTAAAACTGCTCTAAAAAGTAGTCTTTAGGGCAGCCCTGGTGGCGCAGCGGTTTAGCGCCGCCTGCAGCCTGGAGTGTGATCCTGAAGACCCAGGATCAAGTCCCACATCGGGCTTCCTGCATGGAGTCTGCTTCTCCCTCTGCCTGTGTCTCTGCCTCTCTCTTCGCTCTCTATGAATGAATGAATAAATAAATCTTTAAAAAAAAAAAGTAGTCTTTAATTAAAAAAAAAATAGAGATCAGAAGACAATGGAACAAATAGTTAAAGTGCCAAAGGAAGTCCATATACAATGAAACTACCCTTCAAAAATGTAGAGGACATAAATATATTTCAGAAAAACAAAAATTAAGAGAATTCATCATCAGCACATTTATTTCCCACACTGTAATTTTTTTTTTTTAATTTATGTATGATAGTCAGAGAGAGAGAGGCAGAGACACAGGCAGAGGGAGAAGCAGGCTCCATGCACCGGGAGCCGACGTGGGATTCGATCCCGGGTCTCCAGGATCGCGCCCTGGGCCAAAGGCAGGCGCTAAACTGCTGTGCCACCCAGGGTTCCCGATTTCCCACACTATAAAAAATCTAAAGGAAGTTCTTCATGGTCATGCAAATGACACTAAATGGTATCTTGGTTCTTAGTTCAGGCTGCTATAATAGAATATCATAATCTAGGTGGCTTATAAACATCGGAAATTTATTTCTCACAACTTTGAAGACTAGTAGGTCCAAGATCAACGTGTTTGAAGATTGGGTGTCTGGTGATGGCCCCCCACTTGTTTTCTAAGGCCATATTCTTACTGTGTCCTTTGGCACAAGAGGCAAAGGAGCTTTCTGAGATCTTTCATAAGAGTATTATTAATTTTATTCATTATGGCTCTGCTGTCATGACCTGATTACCCCACTTCCTAATCATCACAATGGGAGTTAGGATTTTAACATATAAATTTTGGAGGGGACATAGCATTCAGTCTTTTGCAGATCTTGGAACCTGAATGGTAATCAGTTCCCTACATTGATATAAAATTTCCCAAAGTGATAAGATAGGTTCATTGTGCCTAAAGTATTAATAGAAACAATATAGTTTATGCTGAACACTTGTTTACTCTTCAGAGTGAAATTTTAGTGACTGAAATTATGACGTGCCAATCTCATACAAAAACCCTGGACTCACAGGCTCAGATGAGCTTCCTTGTCAGACAACATTTTGTGCTTGCAGTTAAAAGTTACAGCTGAAGGAATTAAGCATATCCTACATGACTCAACTAGGAGAGGACTCTTGTAAGCCTGTGCCTGCTTTCCTCCAGTCTTTGCTCTATGAGCTTTTTCTCTTTGCTGATTATGCTTCGTATCCTTTCACTGTAATAAATCTTAGCTTGAGTACAACTATGTGTCAAGTCCTGTGAGTCTTCTAGCAAATCACGAAACCCAAGGTGGTCTTGGAGACCCTCAACATAATAATACACATACTTATTTTCTTTTTTGTTTAGAGACATTAACTTTTCAAAATTAAAATTGGAAAATTGTAATTTGAGATTTATAATATGTAGAGGTAATATATAACAATAGCAAAATGGTGAAATCTAACCAAAAGAAAAATGATTAAGCAAATAAACAAAAAGCAGAATCAGACAGGGGCTCCTGGGTGGCTCACTCAGTTAAGCATCTGCCTTCATTTCAGGTCATGATCTTGGGGTCTTGGAATCAAGCCCCTCACTGGACTCTATGCTTGGCAGGGAGTCTGCTTCTCCTTCTCACCTCCCTCTGTGCTCTTTCAAATAAAAAAATAAAACCTTAAAAAAAAAAAAAAAAAAAAAAGCAGAATCAAACTGATGAGCCAGACAGAAAGGGGGTGAAGAGATGGGCAAAAGGGGTGAAGGGGAATGGGAGATACAGGCTTCCAGTCATAGAATCTATAAATCATAGGAATAAAAGGTACAGCACAGGAAACATAGTCAGTGATATTCTAATGTGTTCTATGTGACAGATGGTAGCTACACTTGTGGTGAGTTTAGCATCAGGTATAAACTTCTTAAATCACTATGTTGCACACCCAAAACTAATGTAACACTGTGTGTCAACTACACTTAAATTAAAAGGGAGAACCTGGCTGGTTCAGTCAGTAGAGCAGGCAGCTGATCGCACAGTTGTTGAGTTCAAGCCTCATGTTGGGTAGAGAAATTACTTAAAAATAAAAATCTTAAGAAAAAAAAAAGCAAAATGACCACGGTGCAAATAAAACTATAGTATTTTAAAGTTCCTAGATTTAACATGAATATTAACTTTAAGTAGATGCTATAAATACAAGACTACTAATCTAATCATGAGTACAAATATATCGCATCTTATTGTAGTTTAATTAAGCTTCAAATTAAAAAGTAGAGATATAACTAAAAAGTCAACAGAAGAATCAAATTAGAATATTAAAGGAGAACAGAGAAAACAAAAAGGTGAAATAGAGAAAATAAGTAGCTAAATTGCAGACCCAAATTCAACTATGTGAATAATCCCATTAAATGTAAATAGACTTGGGACACCTGGGTGGCTCAGTGGTCTGCCTTTGGCTCAGGGTGTGATCCTGGGTCTGGAGATCAAGTCCTCCATCAGGCTCCCTATGAGGAGCCTGCTTCTCCCTTTGCCTATGTCTCTGTCTCTCTCTTTCTGTCTCTCATAAATAAAAAAAATATTTTTAAAAAAATGTAAATAGACTGAACATTCCCATTAAAAAGCAGAGATTGTTAGAGTAAGTAGCAGAGCAAGATCCAACTATTTGCTATTTTTAAGAAACCTATTTTAACTATAAAGACCTAAAGGGGTTGAAAGCATAAGAATGGAAAAATACACATCATAAAACATTGATAAAAAGAAAGTCAGAATATTATTAGACAAAGTATACTTCAAAGAAAGGAATATTATCAGGGATAAAGAGAGACACAATTCATATTGCTAAATGGGTCAATTCAACAAATCAATTAACTGGAAAACTAAAAGATAACAGAGAAATCAATAAAACTAAGAGCTAATTCCTTGAGAAGACTAATATAACTGATAAACCTCTAAGCAGACTGACCAAGAGAAAGAGATAACACCAACTGCCAATATCAAGAATGAAACAGAAGACATTACAGACTTTACAGACTGTGATAGTGTGACTTACAATAGGAAATATTTTTGGTTCTTGTCCCATTTCTGGCACAGAGCTCTTAAACTCTTCAAATTTCCTAAGTTATAAGAGTAATAAAGATGGGGATCCCTGTGTGGCGCAGCGGTTTGGCGCCCGCCTTTGGCCCAGGGCGTGATTCTGGAGACCCGGGATCGAATCCCACATCGGGCTCCCAGTGCATGGAGCCTGCTTCTCTCCCTCTGCCTGTGTCTCTGCCTCTCTCTCTCTCTCTCTGTGACTATCATAAATAAATAAAAATTAAAAAAAAAAAAAAAAAAAAAGAGTAATAAAGATGTCTTAAAAAAAAAAAAAAAAAAAAGAGGGATCCCTGGGTGGTTCAGTGGTTTAGCACCTGCCTTTGGCCCAGGGCGTGATCCTGGAGTCCCAGATCGAGTCCCACATCAGGCTCCCTGCATGAGCTTGCTTCTCCCTTTGCCTGTGTCTCTGCCTCTCTCTGTGTGTCTCTCATGAATAAATAAATAAAATCTTAAAAAAAAAAAAAAAGATTAAGAAAAAAAACGATTTTCTTTTTAAAGTTGAGAGAGAGAGAGAGAGAGCGAGCGAGCAAGCATGTGCATGAGTACAAGGTGGGAAAGGGCAAAGGAAGAAGCAGACTCTCCACTGAGCAGAGAGCTTGATATGGGTCTTGATCCCAGGACCCTGAGGTCACAACCTGAGCCAAAGGCAGATGCTTAACTGACTGAGCCACCCAGGCACCACAATAAAGGTGTTTTTTGTTATGTGAATGAGGTGACTTTTGGAAAGCATCTGAGGATGGGACTAGCTGCCAGTGGAGCTAACCATGTGATCAGAGAGTTGGAACTTTCAGTCTCCACTCATTCCATCTCTGAGGAGAGAGGGGTCATAGATTGAGTTCAATCCCTAATGGCTGATGATTTAATCAATCATGTCTAGGTAATGATGACTCTATAAAACCCAAAAGGATGGGGTTTGATGAGTTTCCTGTTGGTGAACATTGTTACACTCAGAAATAAAACTGCTGGTTATTCTTCCAGCAAAAATGGGTTTATTTGGGAATAGCAGAGAATTGCAATCCAGGACAAGCATGCTACAAGAAAACCATAGGCAAGTCTGAAGAACAAAAGAGGAATACTAGTCTTTTATAGAGTGGAAAAGGAAACTGGGAGGGTGTTATAAGCAAAATGTCCACTGGAATAAACTGGAAGTTTGAAATATAATGGCTTTCCATTGGCTTAGTTGTAACAATCTCTCGTTGGCTGGACTATTGCAAGGCAAGGAGGAAAAACATTCTTCTTCCAGCTGGGATAGTAAAGTAGTATCCACATGCAAGGCCCATCACTCACTACCTGGTAGGTCTGCAATTGCCGATGAGTGCTAGGACATGAGAGCTCCCTCTTGCTGACCTCCCTGCTCCATTCTAAATGAAGTTTCCTTTTATTAATTTTCACATCACTTGAAAGAGATTCCTGGAGAACAGAATGCTCTGATGGGGGGAAACTCCTCACCATTTCTCTATACCTTGCCCTATGCATTTCTTCCATCTAGTTGTTCCTGAATTATACTTTTATAATAAACCAGTAATCCACTAGTAAATTTTTTCTCTGAGTTCTGTGAGCTGCTCTATCAAATTAATCCAACCCAAGGAAGGGGTTACTGGAAACTCTAAAGTCATTTGATCAGAAGCTCAGGTGACAGTCTGGATTTACAATTGGTGTCTGAAATGGTGGAGTGGGGGCCAGTCTTGTAAACTGTGGAATCTGATGCTATCACTGGGTTGATAAGTGTCAGAACTGAGTTTCAGCTTGTGTAGGAGAGTTGCTTAGTGGTGTGTGGAAATCCCCTCATACACTGGAATTGGTACCAGAACCCTTTGTAGACATTTAAAAGAGAAAGACAATATTAAGAAAAACTTTATATCCATAAATTTGTTAACTTCAATGAAATGAAATTATTTGAAAGATATAACTTTTCAAAACACAATCAAGGGATGCGAGGGTGGCTCAGTGGTTGCGCATCTTCCTTTGGCTTAGGTTGTGATCCCCGGAGACAGGGGACACAGTCCGCATCTGGCTCCCTGGGGGGAGCCTACTTCTCCCTCTGCCTATGTTTCTCTCTTTCTGTCTCTCAAGAATAAATAAAATCTTAAAAAAAAAAAAAGAGCAACTGTTGCCTGGAGTATCTGGATGAATGGGAGACTGGCGCAGGATGGGGTAGGGATCTTTCTGAACACATGGAAATGTTCTATATCATGTGATTGCAAGTTTCACATGGAAGTACATGATTGCAATTATTGCATTTCAATATATGTAAGTTTTACCAGAAAACTTTTAGGGGCACCTGGCTGGCTCAGATGGTAGAGCATACCACTCTTGATCCTGGGGTTACGGTTTAGATCCCCATGTTGGTCATGGAGATTACTTCAAACAAACAAACAAACAACCTTTTAAAATAATATTTTTTTTAGAGGGGAGAGCGGCAAAGGGAGTGAGAGAACCCCAAGCAGGCTCCACTCCCAGCAGAGTCCCACGTGGAACTTGATCTCACAACTCTGAGGCTGTGACCTGGGCTGAAATCAAAAGTCAGACAAGTTATTAATCACCTGAGTCTCCCAGTGTGGGACCCAGGAAATCGAACAAAATCCCCTACCCCTGGACAAGCAGAGCAGGACTGACTCTATTTTGGACTGCACCCACCTTGTGCTGACCTGCTTATTACTTAGGGCACTGCCCCGCCCTAATCAAAGACCAGGGCACACCCTAACCGGAAATCCGGCTCAGCGGACCAGCCTGACTGTGCAACTACTGTGTATCCCATGGGCCACTGGCCCCTATACAGTTGCTAAGCCTCTTAGTCTCGGGGTCCAAGTCCCTGCTCTGCTGCGTTGGGTGTACTTGGACCCAGGCTTGAGCTTGTAAATAATCCCTCGTGTGATTGCATCGGTGTCGGCTCCTTGGTGGTTTCTCGGATTGGCAATCTTGGGCACAACACCCAGGTGCCCCAACAACAAACTTAAAAGTAACAATAACAAGTGAGAGGATGGAGAATGGCTGGAAGTAAACAAGAATGAGAGAATAAAGTAAGAGTTAAAGCTCGGTGATAGGTCCATGGGAGTTCATTATACTATTCCATTTTTTGGTTTTAATTAACATGATTTAAAAAACGAAACTTAGAGGTTTTAGTTGAAAACAAGTTAAATGTGTCAAAAAAAATTTTTTTGAGTAGGTTCTAGATCTAACATGGAACAACTGAGAGACCAAGAGTTTCAAACTCTACCAACTGAGCCAGCCACCCCCACCTCCGTATTTTTTTCCAACATGTTTTGTACTTCCCATCACAATAAAAAAAAAAAAGTGAATTTCTTATAGCATTTAACAGAAGTGTAGTCACTAGTAGGAGTACAATGAAGAATTCTTGCTTATACTTTTTTTTTTTTTTTTTTTTAAGATTTGGTTTATTTATTCATGAGAGAAAAACCGAGAGCGAGGCAGAGGCCCAGGCAGAGGGAGAAGCAGGCTCCATGCAGGGAGCCCGAGTGGGACTCGATCCCAGGTCTCCAGGATCAGGCCCTGGGCTGAAGGTGGCGCTAAACCGCTGAGCCACCCAGGGATCCCTTGCTTATACTCTATATTTAGGTAAAAGCTAAGGCAATGGTTAGAGGGACTTGCTATTACATAGTCTATGAAGTACTAGGAATATTTACTAAGGATAAGAAGTCTCAAAAAGTACCTAATAGATTGCTTTTAATATCTGAAGCACTGTCACTATTGAATTTGTTTAGCCAAGAGGCATAAATAGGAATAGTGGGTGGAAGTTTCAGGAAGAGTTTTCAGCTCCATAAAAGAAGAACTTTATACTGGTGATCTTCAAAAAGGAAAGGGGCTGTCTCTGGCAATAATCTCCCTATCCACGGAGATATTCAAATATAGATTGGAGTTTTGAATGCCGGCAACCACTAGAAGCAGCAGCTATTTAGGTTCCCTCTAGTGGAGAGATTTTGCAGTTCTTGGAATAGATTTCTCTTACCGTAATCTAAATTCAAAGAAAGCAGCACAGGGTTTTGCAGGAATTTTTTTTTAAAGATTTTATTTATTTATTCACGAGACACACACAGAGAGAGAAAGAGGCAAAGACACAGGCAGAGGGAGAAGCAGGCTCCATGTAGGGAGCCCGATGTGGGACTCGATCCGGGGTCTCCAGAATCATGCTCTGTGCTGAAGACTGTGCTAAACTGCTGAGCCACCCGGGCTGCCCCCCCTTTTTTTTTTTTAAGAATTCATCAGGGATGGAAGAATTGGGGATATATTGTTTAAGGGTACAAACTTGCAACCAGTAAATAAATAAGCCCTGGAGTAATATATAGCATAATGACTATAGCCAACAATACTGTATTATAAACTTAAAAGTTGCCAAGGGACTAAAAATAAATAAAATTCAGCCAAAATGCAGTGTCATGATAAAAGCTGGAATACAGCTACAAGCTCCAAACTTAATATTTTGGCGCATATGGTTATGAACAGTCATGTATAGAACTTTTTGTAAATTACACAAAAATGAGTGGTCTTGGGTTTCTGGGCTGAACTGGAAATTTCTAGGTCAGTCTTTCTGGATAAAGTAATAAGATAAATCATAAATTCAATCAGAACAGGCTGCCTTGCCCTAGAGACTCTATCACCTTTCCTCAAAGAACACTGATTATTATGGGCTACATACTGTGGAGGAATCAAAGACATAAACCACCTCTGAAGGAACCTTACAGTTTGAACTACAAAAGCAAGACTACAAAGAAATGCATGAGAAATACCCCCCCTCTCCCCAGCAGTGCGTGGTCAAGCGCCAGAAGATAGTACAGGTAAGACACACTAGGAAGGGTTTAGAGCACTCCGCTAGAGTCTTGAACGTAGGGAACTTAAGTGAGGACTGAAAGGAGGTAGAGAGGGAGGCAAATGGAGTGTAAGGTGGTCAGCACCTGCAGGGCAGGAGAACAGGTAAAGCTGGTGACGTGGTCAAGTAACTTGAAAACAAGCCTGAATTTTGTCTTCAGAGAACCCCCGATATCCTCTCCATGCCTGTAGCTCCCCTATCAACTTCTTCCCGAAACTTTTTTTTTTTTTTTAAAGATTTATTTATTTATTCATTCAGAGAGAGCGAAGAGAGAGGCAGAGACACAGGCAGAGGGAGAAGCAGGCTCCATGCAAGGAGCCTGATGTGGGACTCGATCCTGGGTCTCCAGGATCACACCCCGGGCCGGGCTGCAGGCGGCGCTAAACCACTGCGCCACCGGGGCTGCCCCCTCTTCCCGAAACTTTTGATCAGTAAGCCCCAAAGTGTGGTCTCTGGACAAGTTATCATCATCAACTCCCTGGGCAGCAAGTTATGGTCATCAGCTCCCTGGACAAGTTATCGTCATTAGCTCCCTGGACAAGTTATGGCCATCAGCTCCCTGGGCAGCAAGTTATCATCATCAACTCCCTGGACAGCAAGTTATAGTCATCAGCTCCCTGGGCAGCAAGTTATGGTCATCAACTCCCTGGGGAGCAAGTTATCGTCATCAGCTCCCTGGGCAGCAAGTTATGGTCATCAACTCCCTGGGCAGCAAGTTATGGTCATCAGCTCCCTGGGCAGCAAGTTATGGTCATCAACTCCCTGGGGAGCAAGTTATGGTCATCAACTCCCTGGACAGCAAGTTATGGTCATCAACTCCCCGGGCAAAAAGTTATGGTCATCAACTCCCTGGGCAGCAAGTTATCATCATCAGCTCCCTGGGCAGCAAGTTATCGCCATCAGCTCCCTGGACAAGTTATCGTCATTAGCTCCTTGGACAAGTTATCGCCATCAGCTCCCTGGGCAGCAAGTTATCATCATCAACTTCCTGGGCAAAAAAATTATGGTCATCAACTCCCTGGGCAGCAAGTTATCGTCATCAGCTCCCTGGACAGCAAGTTATCATCATCAGCTGTCTGGGCAGCAAGTTATGGTCATCAACTCCCTGGGTAGCAAGTTAATTGTCATCAGCTCCCTGGACAACAAGTTATCCTCATCAGCTCCCTGGACAGCAAGTTATCGTCATCAGCTGTCTGGGCAGCAAGTTATGGTCATCAACTCCCTGGGTAGCAAGTTAATTGTCATCAGCTCCCTGGACAACAAGTTATCCTCATCAGCTCCCTGGGCAGCAAGTTATCACCATCAGCTCCCTGGACAGCAAGTTATCGTCATCAACTCCCTGGGCAGCAGGTTATCGTCATCAACTCCCTGGGCAGCAAGTTATCGTCATCAACTCCCTGGGCAAAAAGTTATGGTCATCAACTCCCTGGGCAGCAAGTTATCATCATCAACTTCCTGGGCAAAAAATTATGGTCATCAGCTCCCTGGGCAGCAAGTTATCGTCATCAGCTCCCTGGGCAGCAAGTTATCACCATCAGCTCCCTGGACAAGTTATCGTCATCAACTCCTTGGGCAGCAAGTAATCGTCATCAGCTCCCTGGACAAGTTGTCATCATCAACTCCCTGGACCCGCCAACTCTGGGCGCCGCCGCAGACCCCACGAGCCCGGACGGAGGGGCTGGGCCCGCGATGTGCCGTGGCGAGTCCCTCGCGCCATCCCGACGCCCCGCGAGACAGACCCACCGGGGCACCAGGGTCCGCACCGGCCGGCCGCCGCGCTGGCGGAGGGGGGCGGGGGGCGGCTTCCAACCATACCCGCGGCCGGGCCCGGAGGAAGCCCCGCAGGAGCACGGGCGCTCGCTCCCCGCAGCTGCAGCGGCCTCCGCTCGGGCTGCCGCCGGCCGCACCGTCCTCCGCCGCCTCCGCCAGGGCGCCTTCCGGGACAAGTAAGGGAAGACCACGGGCGTGACCCACGTTCCCGGGGGAGCAGCCCGCTCTAAGTCGTCCTCACTTCAGGAGCGGCCTGGTCCCCGCCTGCGGACGACCGCCAAAGACGGAGCGACCCGGGGCCAGCAGGCTGGGCTCCTCGGCGCGCGCTCGCCTCGGGAGCGCACTGGCCCTTTAAGAAACTTTCCGGCCGCCGCCGCCGCCGCCGCCCAACTGGGCCGCGGGCCGACCCCGAGTCCCCAGCGACACCCGGGAGCGGCCGGGTCGCGGCCTCGGGGCCCGAGGCAGCCCTCCAGGAGCGCAGCTTCCGGGCCGGCTTCGCGCTCCACTCCCCCCAACGTGTTCCGGCAGCTGCCTCCGCCTCGGCCGCGCCCGCTCACCCCACCCTCGCGGCGCCCGCCGCCGCCCCTCCGCGCCCTACCTCGGCCTCCGAGGGGACGTGGTGCCGGCAGGGAGGGGAACTGTGCAAGGAGACAGGGACAGACGTGGAGCTAGCCCAGAGGCCGCCCAACAGGAGTAGCACGCCTCGGGCCCACGAAGACCGGCGCCAGCGCCGCTGGCTAGGGCCGGGCCCCGCGCCGGAGGAACCGGCGACTCCCTCCCGCCCGGCCGCCATCTTCGGGCCGAGCGTCGTTACCATGGAGTGCGTGCGGTCTCCGCCCCGGCCCCGCCCCCCGGCGCCGGCCCCGCCTCCGCGGAAAGCCGGCCCTCGATTGGCCAGCATGGCCCACAGTGGGCGGGGTCAGAGTCGCGTCACGTCCGCCGCGTCTCCGGGCGAAGCCCGCCCCTACAGGCCGCCTAGCGGCACACGTGGGTTGGGCTGGAGACGACTGGGGGTGGGGTTGGAGGGCGGTCACCTTGGATGGGCATCCGCTAGGTGCCGGGTGGCTTAAACTGCGGGGAATCGTAACGGTTTAGCCCTCTGTACGAAAGATGAGTGGAATTCTCACTTTTACTTTTTACCCTCAGTCACCAATTTTAGGCCCATTTCTTAACTAAAGTCATGTTATAAAATCAAAGTTTTCCTTTTCAACTCCATCCCTTAACTTCTATTAAAACAATTAGGGATGCTCAGCCGGCTCAGTCAGTACGGCACACTCTTGATCATACACATTGGGTGTAGAGCCTACAACCCTGCAAAAAAACCAAGAATTGAAACTGCATTTAACCCAGGAACGGACCAGGTGGCTCCTTGACATTAAGGAAACTACCTTCAAACTAGGCCAGGAGTTAACTATAAAACATCGAATATTGAAAAGTTCCTCAGGCCCATTAAGCTAATAAAATTAGTGACTGGAAGCACTGAATTGGAACAGTTGTTTAACCAGAACTGAATACTATAAATTACTATATTAGGAACTGTGGGGATAGGAAAGAAAGGATAGCGCCAAGATTGCACTGTTCAGAGCTCCTGGGTAGGGCTCGGTCGGTTGAGTGTCCGACTTTGGCACCGGTGGTAATCCCAGGAGTGGTGACCCCAGGATCATGGGATGGAGTCCCACATGGGGCTCTCTGCTCATCGGGGAGTTGGCTTCCCCCTCTGCAGCTCCCCCCAGCTCATGCTCTCTCAAATCTCAAAAAAATATATTGTACAATTCATTGGTAAAAGATCATGTACTCAAATTCAAGGGTGGGCAGTCTACCAATTAAGGCTCATTACCTAAGAAGTCTATCATTCCACAACTAGTGGAAATTGGGATCCCAAGCCAAATTTATCACTTTCAGGATGTGCTTTTTCGACTACAAGACCACAAAGAAACTGAATTCTGAACACAAACCACCACCGGTCAACATCAAGCTTAGTTTTGACAGTAGTGTCATACTGGGGCTGTTTCATGACCCAGCCAACCAACTGCTAACCAAGCTCATTTCTCTGAAACAGGATTCTCCAATGGTACCTTTGGCTTCAGGACTCTCACCAAAACTCATGGCAAGAGAAATACATAAAGCACCCTCTCCCAAGTGCTGTACTAAATCAGCTGAAAAGGATGAATTTGTGTGCAAGGCTGTATTGCCTCTGCATTTACTCAAGTCATAAGGAGTCTCAGCCTTCTCTTCTCAAATGCCCACCACTTCCTGTTTATCTACCTCTATTACCCTACCATCATCCTACTCACTTAACTCCCACAAAGGTTACAGGCTTTATGAGCTTTCCTTCTCTCTATGACTAATTAGACCTAGATATCCATCTGCCTTCCTGGACCTGTTCACAACTGAGTATCCTAGTTTCCTCAAACTCACCAACATTCTCCCCCCCCCCCCTCAAGATCTCCAACTTTGTAAATGCACCATTACCTACCCTGCAAAGCTAGGAACATGTTATCTTTGAAGACTGCTCAACCGATTGGTCTTTAAATTCTCTTAATCCTTAGTACCATACACAAGACCGTGCATAATCTTAATTTTTCTATTTACTTTCCAATTGCCCACAATAGGTTTCAGATATACTACATAATCTAGTTGAAGATTTCGTCAAATGCCTTCTGGTTTCACATAAATCCTGAAGGCCAGTTTTTCTGAAATACCTCCCCAAACATTTCTTCCCTATTCTTGGCCACCCCAAGAGTACTGACACATCTTTGCAGCATCTGGGTGGCCTAGTTGGTTAAGCAGCCCACTTGATGGGGCAGTCCCGGTGGCGCAGTGGTTTGGCGCTGCCTGCAGCCTGGGGTGTGATCCTGGAGACCCAGGATCAGGTCCCACATCAGGCTCCCTGCATGGAGCCTGCTTCTCCCTCTGCCTGTGTCTCTGCCTCTCTGTGTCAATAAATAAAATCTTAAAAAAAAAAAAAAAAAAAAAGGCAGCCCATTTGATTTGGGTTCAGACCAAGGTCTTGGTCACGAGATCTGGCTCCAAACTCTCCTTTCCATTTGTCCCTGCCGGACCCCCAACCTGTGCACTCTCAAAAAAAAGAAAAAAAAAAATACTGATACGTCTATTTAAATAGCACAACAAAATACTTGTAAATTGTTGTTTTTCAACAATTAAAATCGAGTAGCTCTGAAACTGGTACTTCCTGCCATTTACCAGATTTGTCAATGTCAATTTCCTTAGGGTTCTAGTGACTGTATCATGGCCATGAGAAAAACACGACTAATGCTGGACCAAGCTGCATCTAACCCACCCACCTCATTTGCCTTGAAGCCATTCTTCCTAAATCTGCCCAAATGGGTCTGGCACTACAAACACAAAGCTATTTCTGTGAAAGCAGATTTTTCCTTCCAACAGCAACTTTGGCTTGAGGGCCACCATCAGACTAAGCACACCTTTCTTAGAACTGCTGTATGCTACCCAATCCTTTCCTCTATCTCCTTCAAACATCCTTCTCACCTGCCCCCTACCACCCTATACATATTTAGCATGCTAATTGTTTCTTGGCATCTGCTTCTTAGAGAAGCTACCTATAACTAAAAAGGGGGCAGCACCTGGGTGGCTCAGTGGTTGAGTGTCTGCCTTTGGCTCAGGGTGTGATCGCGGGGTCCTGGGATGAGTCCTGCGTCAGGCTCCTCTGCTTATGTCTCTGCCTCTCTCATGAATAAATAAAATCTTAAAAGTGAGTTATAGATCCGTTTTGATGTGGAAACCTGGATGAATGTCATGGTATATATCTGTACTGGCTAATATTTCCGGCTTCTGTCCTTCCTGGAATATGTAGTCTCCATTTGCAAAAAAGCTTTTCAAAGAACATGATGTGCTCCATCACTTCAAACCTTCCAACACACTCCTTCCCACTGCTTCCAATCAAAGCTTGTTTCCTTCCCCCATCATGTAAGAAAGGCCTTGTATTTAAGATACTCTAGCCTCCCTATCCTCATTAAAACTCTCCTATTGTCTACATCTCTCTAATTGCCATTATATATAGCTCCCTGGCTTCCTTGTGCTCTGAAAATGCTGGATAACCACTACCATTTAAATACAGCAACCTGAATTTAGGAAAAAGAAAATGTTAAGCCATTTAACAAAAATACAAGAGAACAAATCTACACCTTTATTTATTTACTTTTCATAAGTTTAAATCCTTGAGGGGTACAGCATCTAGGAAGAAAATAAAGAAAACAGCATAATTAGATGGATGTTACATACAAATCTATAAACGTTACTGAGTACAACAATGTGGATAAAACTTCCCATTGTTCCACTACTCATCTCTAAAAGGGAGAGAACCAAGTTCTTCTTGTATCTAGATAAACACATTTTAAGAACCAGTACCAGGAGCATTGAAAATCCATTTAACTTTGTTTCTTCCAGGGACAATGTAAAAACCTCCTGATGAAAAATTTCAATGGCTCGGCAGGGTTCAAAAGTACCCTAGGACCCCAAGAATATAGCCCTGTCTACTATAAATGAACGCTAACTAAGGAAAACAGTAACTATTTTAGAAAACCACAGGATCTAAACTCAAGGACTTGAGCCAAGTCATTGGACCTAGAAACATGAGCATCAGTTTTCTATTAAAAATAAGGCTAGTAACACCTACTGTAACAAGACTGTCATGATGAAGAGATGAGAATATCCTGAATTATGCCAGGAAGAGTGAATTTTTCTAATAATCACTTCTACGTCCAATAAATTGTTCATTTACATACTATCCCCCTCACCCAAGCTTTAGCAAAATCTGAAATCTAGGTACAATCCTTTTGAACACATTGCATTCACTTTTCCTTCTACTGCCATGAATCTGTTTCATAATATATCTACACAGTAGATGATTTTGAAGCACAACCCATTTAAAATGTGACATTTTAAAATCACATTAGTTTTTAGAGATCAGAGCCCAAACTCCTGAGCTTAGTTTGACTCAACAATTTCATACTGCTAATAATTGTACTTACCACACGGATTCTGTGGCCAATGGCTTTCGCAGGAAGGTTGCTTCGGAATTTGGCACGAACCATGCCGCTGTTTCCATGAGCACGAGTTACTTTTCCCCAGATTACTCTGGTTTTGTTTGGTTTGCCACCAGGAGTTACTGTGTTGCTGGTTTTAAAGGAGGATGAAAGAGGTATGAGAACCCAGGCAGCCAGTATAGTGTAACACAAATTCAAGGTGACTTCTAGTCAGTGGCTCACAACTGCAGTTAGCAACTAAGATATCAGAGAAAGTAAAATACCTGGGGCATCATTCATTCAACAAAGATTTGAGTACCTATTGTATGCCAGACACTTATACAAATTAATTTTTTTAAGTCTGCAAAATACAAAATAGTAGTTTACAAAATAAGTCCCTTTCGGATAACCCAGTAGGTAAGTAAGATATATAGAATGTAAGATAGTAGCTGCAATATATTTTTTAAAAACACAGAAAGGCTGAAGGTATGGAGTAAATCCTAGCTGGGCTAAACGGTAGAAATAGGGAGCCCTGAACGACTAGGGTCCTAAAGCCTCCTTAATGACCCGTTTTTACTAAAGGCAGAGACAGTTGGAATCTGAGCAATATACAGATGATCTGAGTTATAATTTTAAAGTATTATTCTCGTTCCAGGAGGAATGGCGGGGGGGGGGGGGGGTGAAAGCTATGTCCCCAGAGATTTTCACTGGTTTAATGAATTTAAGAATCAAGGCCCCAGACACATTTTTAAACACCTATACAACATAATTTCAAGAAAGCGACAAAGTGAATCAAGGTACACGAGATAACATAAGGAATCGGTTCCTTCCTTGAAACAGTCAATAGCTGAAATCTTTCTAAGCGCAGAGGATACCTAAATCCAACACTACCCAGACAAGTAACAACCTTCTGTGACCTCCTATGAAATTCCTTAAAGATTCAAAGTACAGGGCAGGGATCCCTGGGTGGCCTGGGATCGAATCCCACGTTGGGCTGCCTGCACGGAGCCTGCTTCTCCCTCTGCCTGTGTCTCTGCCCCTCTCTCTTTCTCTGTGTCTCAGGAATAAATAAGTAACATCTTCAACAAAAAAAAAAAAAAAAGATTCAAAGTACGAAACACAAAAGTACCAACTGCTTTGCCAACATCTTTTGATTCTTCTCCTTTGAATAGGAAAATGCGACAAATCTCAACTAAAAAATGCAAGAGGCATTAACACTATGAACTTACTTCTTTGCTTTGTAGACATAAGCACATCGCTTGCCGAGATAGAACTCAGTTTCATCTCGAGCATAAACACCTTCGATCTTAAGTAGAGCTGTGTGCTCCCTCTGGTTCCGGAGACCCCGTTTATAGCCGGCAAAAATGGCCTTGGACCAAAGCCTGAGACAAAATACAGAGTGACCATAAGTCGTGCAAAGATCTGGTTTCACTGGAAGAGCTCACCTGTAACGAGCTCTACTCAAAAGTCACCTGCAGCGAACATCTAATCCCCCCCCCCCAAGTTTACAGCAAACGTTTTTTTTTTTTTTTTTTTTACAGATGCAAAAAAAAAAAAAAAAATCATAAAGTCTGTACCTTCCAGACATAGTCGTCGCTTTAGGAGTCCTGGTCCCAGCAGGCCTTAAAACAAAAAGAACCAGTTTAAAATCTTGCAAAAGCACGTTTCCCGCCCAGTCCGCTCTCGGTAGCGCTCGGCATCTGACAGGAAGTCTCTCCGGTGGGAGACACCTCGGGCAGGACGGGCTTCGTAGTCAAGGAAACAGCTCCTGGAGACGCCGAAAGGATGCCCCGAGCGGACTCAGACCACGCCGGGTAGGAAGGGGGGGGTGGGGGAGGAAAGAAAAGCGAGGAATCGGAGAAGCACACAAAACAGAGGCGGAAGCACTGAATGGGAAAAGCAAGGCTGAGGAAGGGGAGCTCGTAGACATAACCAGGTCTGGAGTGGGAGCGTCTTGACGGAAAAATAAAATAAAATAAAATAAAATAAGATAAAATAAAATATAAAAAGGGCTCATCCTAAGGGAGCCACTGCCTCAAAACGGGCGAACGGCCTTTATCCCTCCGCTAAGGCCCAAGCAGCAACGGCGATGACGGGAGCGCCGGTTCTCCGGGAGTCCGGGCACCAGCACCATCGGCCCCGCATCTCCGCCATCCTGGCCTCCCCGCCGCTGGAATCCACGGCGCTCGCTCGCTGACACAGCCTCCGAGCCGCACCGGCGCCCCGCCGAAGCACAGGGCTCGTCTCACCGCACTTAATCGGCCCCCAAAGTTCAGGAGCGGCGGCTCTCCTCACCTCCACAGGCTCCAAGATGGCGGAAAGAGAGAGGCGAGGCCCCGCCGCGTGGCCTTGTGGGATAAACACCTCTCCGCCCCGCCCCCCCGGTTTAGGCGTCTAACGCAACCGCCCAAAAAAAAAAAAAAGAAAAAAAAGAAAAAGCCTCAGCTGTTGTCTTTGACCGAAAGAAACGTCTACATTCGAGAGCACTCTTACAGGTCTTTCTCTGAGTGCTTTTATCTTTGAGAGTTGTAATATATGTGGTATTTGAAACAGAGGGAGGCAAGAGGATAGCCAGCTAAAGGAGGACGAGGAAAGGTCCCCGGAGCTTCGCGTTGCCATAGAAACAGCAGGGCTTGGTTCCTGCAGCCCGGTGCAGGCTGCCGCCCCGCCTCGGGGACCCCAGACTGGATTCGCTCACGTGGGAGCATCTTTCTCTCTTACTAGGAGTAGGGAGGATGGAGACTCTCGGGTCCTAGCGCGGAAGAGAAAGGGCAGGAGCACGAGGGCAGGAGGAGCTCTTCTCTTTACGCACCCCCCCCACCTCACCCCTTTCCTCCTCCTCCTCTCTTTATCTCTTTGCAGAAACGTCCTCCAAGTTCCTAACCTGCAATCCTTCGTTTGGACTCCAGAGTGAGTATTGCCGCCTTTTAAAGAGCAGCTGCACGGGTAGCTGTGGGGCGCCCAAGCACCGCGCCTGCGCGAAGTGGGTCTCTAGCAAATCCTGGCAGGTGACGGGAAGATAGGCTAGTGGGCGTCTGACCGTTGCAGGTTTATTTGGGTTTCCCTCCGGGTTCATTCATTTGTTTCAGCAGTTTATTGAACGACTACTATGTACCGAGCTCTGGTCTTGGCTCGGAGGACCCTGCAGGAAACGAAACCACGGAATTCTCTGCCCTCTTGAGCTTACAGACCTGTCCTAGGAAGGGAAGTGAGACCCTAAGCAAGCACAATATATGGCACATGAGCAGGTAACATGAGAAAAATGTTCTCTATGGAGAAAAAAAGAATGAAGCCAGGATGCCACTGTAAAGAAGGCTTTAAAAATATATATATAACTTTAAAAATGAAGAAAAGAAGGCTTTTACTCTGAGATGAGAAACCAATTTGAGCAGTTCTGTATGGAGGGGAGACTCAATCTGACTTCCATTTTAATAGGGTCATTCTGTTGAGATGGAAGGGAAGCAAGAACAGCGCGGAGATCCATTAGGAGGCTCTTGCAATGATCATGATAAGATCATGGCTTGCAGACAGGGGTGATAAGTACTGGACTTCTGAATATATTTTAAATGTAACGCTGATAGGATTTGCTGATGGGTAAGGAATGGGAGAGAAGAGTAAAGGATGACCCCAAAGCTTTATGAGATATCTATAAATCATATTTAAGGTCCTCTCTTAAATACATCAGGATAGGGGATCCCTGGGTGGCTCAGCAGTTTAGCGCCTGCCTTTGGCCCAGGGCGCAATCCTGGAGTCCCGGGATCGAGTCCCACGTCAGGCTCCCGGCATGGAGTCTGCTTCTCCCTCCTCTTGTGTCTCTGCCTCTCTCTCTATATATATCTATCTATCTATCTATCATAAATAAATAAATAAATAAATAAATAAATAAATAAATAAATAAATAAATAAATCTTTTTAAAAAATACATCAGGATAGAGTGTAGGTACCTTACGATCCACTCCCTCTATCCAGTTTTCTCTGTCCCAGAAATATACTAAAAATCTCACTATTAAATGTGCTAGAAATCCAAATGTTAAGTAGTCCTGAGAGGAATAAAACCTTAAAGGTGAGTTTCGTTCCTTTGTTCATTCATTTGTTCTACAAATACTTCTTGAGCACAGTGCTTGAAACAGGATATAACAGTGAGCATCACTATCACGTTCCTGCTTTCATGACACTTAAAAGCCTAGTGGGGGCAAAACAGTAACATTACAAATTGTGAAGAGAGCTCTGTAGGAAAATAAAAGTGCAGTGATTGACCAGAGGACTCCTGATCCAGCCTGATGAATGAGGGAAAGTGTCACCTGCAGAAATGTCCTTTAAGGCATTTTTCAAATTGCAGGTGTAGGCCCAGTAGTAGATTGTAATTATAATACTTTTTAGGCAAAATATATGATAGAATCAAAAGTATCAGAATATGGCACATGTTTTTTTTCTTTTTTTTGTTTTTTTAATTTTTATTTATTTATGATAGTCACAGAGAGAGAGAGAGAGAGGCAGGGACATAGGCAGAGGGAGAAGCAGGCTCCATGCACCGGGAGCCCGACGTGGGATTCGATCCCAGGTCTCCAGGATCGCGCCCTGGGCCAAAGGCAGGCGCCAAACCGCTGCGCCACCCAGGGATCCCAGAATATGGCACATGTTAAACGTAAATTGGTATATGAAACTTGTTTCAGTTATTTGCCTGTATGCATACTTAAGTATATGTCTGTGTGTGCACAGTGTATATAAAAATCTGTGTATATAGGTCATTGCATCAGTCAGTGTTGCCCTGGATGGAAACAATGATAGAGTTCAGAATTTCATAAAGGATCTGTGTACAAAACTGTAGGCAAGAGTGAAATTCTAAGGGATGACATAGTCTCCAGGGACGTAGGGCAGAAATAGTTACCCAAGCCCCCAAGCAAGAGCAACGTAGAGAATATTGCCTGACTGGTGCCATGGCCTTTGACAGAGAAACTTAGCCCAACCAATGATGATTTGGCAGGGAGGGAACTGGGAGGATAAACACTTGATCTCACTCTTCTACATTTATGGAACCTCCTGTTGATGTGCCCCATATGGGTCAGTCTCTTGGGGTATAAGAAATGGTGAAGATTAGATTTAGAAATGACAGATACCTAGCAAAATGCCACTGATTTAGGCTGGTACCTGATGGACCAGTGGGACTTTACAAGATGAAGAGTGAGGGGAAGAGTGGTCCAAATAGAAGGAATAACGTGTGTAAAGACCCTGAGTTGGAAGGGGGCATGATTCCATAGAAGAATTGAAAGAAGTACATTGAGACTGGAGCCATGAGAGCAATAATAGGGCAGTGCCAAGTGGATATCTGAAGAGAGGAACAGAGCAGGCCAGACCATGCAGGCCTTATGGGCCAAGTTTAGAATTTTTAGCTTTTGTCCTAGGGCAATGGGAAACCATGGAAGGATTCTAAGGAAAGACAGGATCAAATTTTTAGTTTAAAAAAAAATGATTTTCAATTTTAAAAAGATCACCTCCAATTTGGGGGCTGTTACAGTTGTTCAAGAAACAACAGTCAGGTCCAGCATGGTGTTGGGGGACATGGAAATAGAAGATAAAATCCACAGGACTTAGTGATGGTTTGGATTGGGAAATGCTGGGGTCAAGATGAAGGAGGAATACTCCTAGATTTCTAGCATTGAGAAATGGGAAACCAGAAGAGCATGAACTTGCTGGATACTGCATTAGCATAGCCCTGTCTTACCTGCATGAAGCACATTTACCTATGCCCCAAGCCTAAAAATAGGGAAAATAGAGAAACAACAATAACACATCAAAAGAACAAAAATCTTTATACCATGATACTTCCTCTTAACACTGCTGTTGTACCAGAAAATTTGGCTAGTTTGGAGTATCTTTTTTTTTTCAGTTTGCATAAAGATTCTGTTTATATGTTTTTACTTTTACATAAGAGACTTCTGTTGTATGAGACATGTTTGTATCAGCCTTCTTAGGATCACCTTATTGTGGACAAAACCATACTGGAAACGAAACTATTTATTATTCATTTAGCCTAGAGTAAAATTCTTCATATGGCATTGTCATCATAAAGCTTTTTCAAGCAGAAAGAATTTTGGCTTATGGAGGGGTAACATCTTGGTAGTAACAGCGCAGTGATTTTCAGGAGAAATACAGCCTTTCAAAAAAAAAAAAATACAGCCTTTCTAAATACAGTCTCAAGTGTTCTTTTAAGTCCAGATGCAATTAATTTTGCTGTCTGGCAGACCAGTGAAATGGAATGCTCAAATTAAATATTTTAGAATCAGAATAACGGAAAAGTAAATCTATTACATAGATATTGCCAGTTAAAAATCAGAATTTAATAAAAATACGAAACCCATGTTGTATATTAATTTACCATGAGACTCAAAGATGCATTTATCAATAATTGTATTTGTCAATAATTAAGCTGACTACCTAATAGTCCTGCATCACATGATGCCAGAGTTTCTTCCATCTCTGGCACTGCTCTAATAAGCAAAAAAGAAAGGATAAGCTGAAGCTCTTTTGAAAGGGTATGGAAATAATTTAAATGTCATTCAACCCTCTCTTAAACTAATCTGTGTTTTCTTCCCATTTTAGGTGACTGCATTTTTTGTGAAATTGTAAATGTACCATTGAAGTTACAACTAATTTAAGAAGAATGGAAGAGTATGTTCAAAATTCCAATTTATTTTGTATACGTATTTGTTTATTTATCTATTATTTGAATTGTGCCTTATGTTAAATTTATTTATCTATTGCTGGGAACAAAGTACTCCAAAGCTTAGTAACTTAAAATATCAACTTTTATTATTTCACATGGTTTCTGTGGGTCAGGAATTTGGGAACAGCTTTGCTGGATGGTTCTGGGTTATGGGTCTGTCATAAGGTTGAAGTTGGCCAGGGCTTCAGTCGTCTGAAAATTTGGGGCTGGAAGATCCACTTCCAACATAGCTCATTTACAAAGCTGGGGAGTTGATACTGGCTGTTGGCAAGAGGCATTAGTTCCACACCCTCAAAAACTTCCCCAAAGAGCTGCTTAAGTGTCCTCATGACAAAGCAGCTGGCTTTTTACAGAGTGGGAGATACGAGAAGGAGAGTAAGGGAGAAGCTGCAATGTCTTTTATCACCGAACGGTGGAACCCACAGTATCTTCCTGGTTACATAGGGTAGTTAGTCCTATTAATGTCGGGGAGACTACAAGGGTATGATTACAAGAAGGTGAGAATCATATGGATCCATTTTGGAGATTGACTACTACATACTGTTTTTGTTTGTTTGTAAAGATTTTATTTATTCATGAGACACACACACAGAGAGGCAGAGACACAGGCAGAGGGAGAAGCAGGCTCCCTGCGGGGAGCCTGACGCGGGACTGACTGGATCCCAGGACTCCGGGATCACACCCTGAGCAGAAGGCAAACGCACAACCACTGAGCCATCCAGGTGTCGATGTTTTTATCTTTTTTTTAAGTAAACTCTGTGCCGGACATGGGACTCAAACTCACAACCCCAAGGTTAAGAGTCACATGCTACACTGACTGAGCCAGCCAGGTGCTCCTGCCACATTCTGTTTTTCATTAATCATGAGATACTTTTGATTAGCATTTAAAGATGTTGCTAGAAAAAAAAGGTAATTTGGGCTCGAATTCAAATTGGCTAAGCATGGCCAAATAGTATGGTTAGGTTAACACAGAGTTACTAAACAGTAAGTGGAGGGACGCCTGGCTGGCTCAGCCGTTGAGCGCCTGCTTTAAGCTCAGGGCGTGATCCTGGAGTTTTCGGATGGAGTCTCACATCAGGCTCCCTGCAGGGAGTGGCTTGCCTTTGGTTAGTCAGAATGTCACAGGAAGATATTTAGCAGAACCACATGTAAACTCCTTCTTTTGTTCGTTATCTTGGTTATTTGACAATGTGGACTTCACAGGAGCCCATCTGTATGATGCCCGTGCTTTTTAGTTGAAGCAATTTTTAAACATTTGGTGGCTGACTTAATTTTTTATTTTTTTCTTTAGAGGCCAGTTAGAAGCCTCAAATCTTCCAGCGAACATCTGGCATTCTGAGGTGACAGTGTCAGTGACAGGCGAGCCACCCAGTGCTGTAGAAGAAGAAAAAGAAACAGCTGAAGAAACAGAAAAAGAAAAAGAAGTCCTCCCGGAAATCGTAGAGCCACTCTCCATTCTAGATGTGCTGAGGATCTCTGCAGTTCTGGAAGATACTGCAGACCAGCTCTCTATTCTAAACTATATCATGCCAGTTCAGTATGAAAGAAAACAAAGTGTCATCATGGTATATACACTCGTCATTATCTAGTTCTTGCTTTCTTTCCTCTTTATTTCTCTATCATTTACAGTACTTACGCCATCAAATTTAACTTGGGAAATAGCATCTTTAACTCAGATAAAAAGGGCTATAATAATTACTTGAGATACATACTCTGAATTGATAGAATGAAATAACCATAGCTCAAGATACATTGACAACCAGAATATCCTTTTCTTCCAACATGTTGGCATTATTCAAAAAGGCCTATAGTAAATCAGGATAAATACAGTATATGCACTGAGAGTAGCCAAATTACTGACTTGCCCCACCTATCTTGTAATTCTTAGCTGCTGAAAGCTAACTCAATCCTCAGGGGAGGAAATTCAGTTGGACCTTCTCAACGTTTCTTCTAAAATAACTTTGTTATATTGTTGAACACATTGCAGCCTGCCTTTGTGAACATCCAGCCACGTCATTATGTCAATCATTACATTCCCAGGGGACTCCTCAAAGTGCTATCGAGTTATCAGAAAATTCAACTTGGTACTGAGCAAAACCTTTATAAATTCTTTATAAATCCTTAAGCTCTTGTAAATTTTTAAAAAGATTTATTATTTATTTATTTGAGAGAGAGAGAGAGCATGTGAGCTGTGAGAGGGGCAGAGGAAGAGGGAGACCGAGAATCCTCAAGCAGACTCCATGCTGAGCACAGAGCCTGACTTGTGCTTGATCCCAGGACCATGAGATCATGACTTGAGCCAAAACCAAGAGTCAGCCCCTCAACTGACTGAGCCACCCAGGCACCCCAAGCTCTTGTAAATTTTAATAACTTAGATTATAGATATACAATGAAAAGAACTTACTATTTTTAGAGAGAGAGTGAGAGCAAGCAGAGAGGAAGAGGTGAGAGGCAGAGGGAGAGAGAAAGCATCTTAAGCAGGCTCCAGGCCCATCATAGACCTCGATGTGGGGCATGATCTCACAACCCTGAGATCAAGACTGAGTTGAGGGAAAGCCCTGGGCGGCTCAGCGGTTTGGCGTCTGCCTTTGGCCAAGGGCGTGATCCTGGAGACCTGAGATCAGGCCCCACGTCAAGCTCCCTGTATGGAGCCTGCTTCTCCCTCTGCCTTTCTCTCTGTCTCTGTGTCTTTCATGAATAGATAAATAAAATCTTAAAAAAAAAAAAAAAAAAAAGACTGAGTTGAAATCAAGAGTCAGATGCTTCACCAGCTGAGCCACCCAAGCGCCTCAGGAAAGAACTTATAAGTACAAGTAAAAGTTGCACAAAATTCTGATAGAACACTGGATTTGGAGTCAGGAGATCTTTGTGGTTTAGTTGCGTACCATGAACAGTTCGTTTCAGTTTCTTGGTCTTCGTGTTCTCGTTTGTAAAATGTGATGGAGCTTTTTATGTGTGGGAGTTTTTTCAAGATTTTATTTTATTTTTTCAAGATTTTATTTTCCATACGCAACATGGGACTCTAACTCACAACTCCAAGATCAAGGGTCACATGCTCCACTGACTGTGCAAGCCAAGGGCTCCTAAAGTGTAATAGAGTTTTAACCAAGTGATCCATATCATCCCTTCCAATGCTAACATTATATGGGTTTTGGGGGTAGTTTTAAAACAACATTAATGGGTATTATCAAGAATTTTGTAACTAGTTAATTTTTTTATCAATTTATGAAAGGCAAAGAGATTGGAAACCCAAGAACTAAGCTTTTCCATGAATTTAAAATAAAAGTAATTCGTATGTTAATCTTGTTAATAAATAGTAAAGAATAGTCTAGGGTTTCCTTCTTATTTATTCATCTCCTTCAGTAAGAATAAAAAAAGATATTTAGGGGCAGCCCGGGTGGCTCAGCGGTTTAGTGCCGCCTTCAGTCCAGGGCGTGATCCTGGAGACCTGGGATCGAGTCCCGCATCAAGCTTCCTGCATGGAGCCTGCTTCTCCCTCTGCCTGTGTGTGTCTTTGCCTCTGTGTGTGTCTCTCTGTCATGAATTAATAAATGAAATCTTAAAAAAAAAAGATATTTAGTTAAAAAGATAAAGTCTTGTGATACTTATCAATGATACTTACTGTGTCAGGCTGAAAAGGGTAATTTACCTTCATAGAAACACAAGAGAAATGGAAAACCCAAATTAATTTGTTAATTTATTTACAAAGATTATGTTTATTTATTCATGAGAGACACAGAGAGAGGCAGAGCCATAGACAGAGGGAGAAGCAGGTTTCTCGAGGGGAGCCTGATGCAGAACTCGATCCCAGGACCCCAGGTTCATGCCCTTAGCCAAAGGCAGACACTCAACCACTGAGCCACCCAGGCATCCCGAAAACCCTAATTTATAAACAATTCAGCAGTGGTCACCACTTCAGTAAATTGAAGAACAAAACTTTTGTGCTATTTTATTCTGTTTTTTTTTTTTTTTTTAAAGATTTCATTTATTTATTCCTGAGAGACACAGAGAGAGAGGCAGAGACACAGGCAGAGGGAGAACCAGGCTCCGTGCAGGGAGCCCGACGTGGCACTCAATCCCAGGTCTCCAGGATCACGCCCTGGGCTGAAGACAGGTGCTAAACCTCTGAGCCTCCCGGGCTGCCCTTTATTCTGGTTTATGATAGTAATCTTCACCCACAAAATTTTCTGACTTAACAGAGGCCCTGCTTATGATTTCATAGTATTGCATATAACAAAGGCTTACACTCTTAACTTTTTTTTAACCCCCCAATTCTACTCTTATCTCCATTAATAGAAGCTTAAAAGCCCTTCTCTCAATATGTTATTAGTTCCACAACTTTACAAAATTGCAAATATCATTAAATAATTTCTTTTTTACTTCATAATACTAGTTGTTCTAACTTAATGAATTTTACAATGCAATAAGGGCATAGGAAATTTATTTGAAGTATTTAGTATGTGGATATTTTCTTTAAGACTTCATATTGTTTAGCCTTAGAACAATTTTGGGATGAAAGTTTAGTTGATATTATCCCTCTTTAATGGCTATTTTTATAGCTAAGGACATCTCCAAATAGATTTTCATCGGTAAGATTATGGAATAGAATTATGGAATAGAATGATGAAAAATATACTAATGTACCAGACTCTACCAGAAGTGGGAGTAATTGGACCAAAATTTGGGGAGAGCTCCCCTGCAGGAATACTGTTTCTCTTACCTTTTCCCTTAAGATTTAATACCCTACCTTGTACATAGTGTGTGTTATATAAAAATATTTTTTAGTGAATGGACTAAAACACTTAGCTAGTTCCTTTAAGTTTACTCTTTAAAAAATTCACGTTTATTTGTAGTAATTAGTAAATCAGGCTGCTTGACACATTTGCCTCCTTTTCCAGATGCCCAAGCATAGAGGTAGAGGAAAAATAGGGAAATAGAGCTTCGTAGGCCTTGCACTTTCCCCTCTCCTACCTAAGGGAAAATCTGAAATAATAACCATTCTTGAGGTTTTCCTTATGTCCAGGTAAGTTTCAGTGTAATTGTTGAAATGCTACTTTTCTGTTCTCTTTGTAGCCAAATTAATTTTAAAGGATCATCTTAAAATTTAATTCTTGTTTAAGACGGCATTTTGTTTTGTTCTTCCCTACAAATATTTTCCTCAGATCTGAATCTTTGCTTATTGTTGATGTAAAGAAAAATGCAGTTAAGTCTGTGTTTATTAATCATTCATAGATCGTTTTTTAACATTTCTAGGCTAGTTGAAGTTTAGCTAAGGAAGACCAAGGTTTTATGTATCCATATGCAGATAAACTTTTCTTCTGTGCATATGATCAGTACCAGAATTTAAGTAATTATAACAAGTGCAGAACTTACATAGTTCTATGTACTGTTCTAAATGCTTTATGTATATTAATGTATTTAATCCTCATAATTCTATGAGGGCAGTTACTATTATCCCTATTTTACCAATGGGAAAATGGAGGCATAGGGATATTAAACAGCTAAGTCAGTATGGTTTGGTAAGAAGTAAGGCTAGGATTCAAATGAGGAAGTTTGGTTTCAGAGTCCACAGGCATAATCTCTATGCTATATGGCCTCTCAATAGCTAAAGCTTTTAGCAACAGATTAAATAGGAATTCTTAATTTAAGAGACATATGTTTTTCCTGTAGTTGATGCCTACCCCTCAAGTGTTCCAGTTTGGGTCTGAAAAATGAATTATTTTGGCTTTTCCCTACATGACCTTCGAAATCTATACCACGCCACTAATTTTACCAACTTAGGCTCTGTGCTATGATTTTCTTTCATTCTTTATATTCCATATTCATTTGTTCAATGAACACATAAGTCTTCTATGCCCTAGGCATTGTTCTAAGCAATGAGACTGTAAAGATGGCCACATTTATTATGCAGTCTTGTTCCAAAAAGAATTTGAGGTGAACCATGATCTCTAAGACACTGTCCCTTCCCTCATAGAATTTACAATCTCCTGGAAACACTTATACAAATAATTACAATATGGTAAATATCTGCTAATAGAGAGATTTCACAAAGAACTTTATCTTTGATCATGGTCTTAATGTTTGCCAGGTGGTAAGTTGAGGAAAGAGACAAAAGGAATGTTGTCTAAAGGCAGGAAAGCACATAATAGCTGGACGTGATTTGTGTGGCTGAAGGAAAGAGTAATTTTCTTGTGTGTCAAGTACAAGTGGCAGAAGCCCTGATATAACATTGTTTCTTTACTCTTTTAAAATCTGTCTTACATAAGACATCATTTCTTGTTTTTAGAAGAAAAACAAGAGCTTAGAAAAACTTGCAGAGGCCCCAAGAACCTCAAGATTGTCCAGTCCATTCTTACCTAAAGAAGAAAGCAAGTTGCCAGAAATCAAAAAAGGAAGCCAATTTACCGATGAATTTAACAAATTGCAAGATCTTGTCTTCAAAAAACTTACAAGACAAACCATAATGTCTACGGAGATACTGAAGAAAATTCAGATTGATAGGTAAAGAAGGAGAGCATATTTGGAAATGTAATAATATATTTATCATAGATGAAAAACGGGTGCAAGGGGGGCTGGCTGCTGTCCTCTCTTGTAGATTGGTCATTAGATACACATGTACTGCTGATAATAGGATTAGTTAAAGACTCCCTAGAGGAAGTGTGTACAATTTGAAAGTATGGTGGTTACATGATAAAGGGCAGGTTGTTGAGCCTTTGTTTCCAGTTTTTAAAAGTGAAAATAATTATAGCAACTTTGCAACTTTTCTAATGCTAGTGTGAGGATTAGAAATTAGCCTGCAGCCTAGTGCCTGGCACAGATGGTAGCTATTATGATGCTTTCATCCAAGAGGAAGAGATAGACCCATCCAAGTAGCCAGCTTTTTTTTTAAAAATTTTTTTTTAATTTATTTATGATAGGCACACAGTGAGAGAGAGAGAGGCAGAGACACAGGCAGAGGGAGAAGCAGGCTCCATACACTGGAAGCCCGATGTGGGATTCGATCCCGGGTCTCCAGGATCGCGCCCTGGGCCAAAGGCAGGCGCCAAACCGCTGCGCCACCCAGGGATCCCCCCAAGTAGCCAGCTTTTAAACTGAATTTTAATCCTGAGAATTTCTTTTTTTTTCTTTTTTTTTTTCCTGAGAATTTATTAAAGGCCTTCTCAGTTTCCATTGTCTCATTATTCAGTTTTTTGTCAGGCTTGCTAACAAGGAAGCCTCTTAAGTTTAAAAGAGGATGTAGTATTCTGGTAAAGATTGTCGGTAAATGAATGTTTATAGCAATTACCCAGGGCTACTAGCCAAATACAACCTGTAGTCTGGTTTTAAAAATAAATTTTAGGGACACCTGGGTGGCTCAGCGGTTGAGCCTTCGGCCCAGGGGGTGATCCTGGGGTCTTGGGATTGAGTCCCACATCGGGCTCCTCGCATGGAGCCTGCTTCTCCCTCTGCCTGTGTCTCTGCCTCTCTCTCTCTCTGTCTCTCTCTCTCTCCCTGTGTCTCTCATGAATAAATAAATAAAATCTTAAAAAAAGAAATTTTATTAGAATACAGCATTGCCTATTTGTTTATTGTCTCTTGCTGCTTTCATGCTATAGCAACAGAGCCGAGTGGTTGCAACAGAGAATTTATGGCCCACAAAGCTGAAAATATTTACCATTTCCCCCTTTATAGGAAAAGTTTGCCAACCTCTGCATCAGAGGGGTAATGTTTCTTGTGAAATCAGTTTGGCTCAGATTTGCATACATGACAGAAAGGTGTCCTGCTTAAAAACAACCAATCTAGTTAATGTCCTTTTCATTCTCTGTGGGATGGCTCATATCTTTTTTTTTTAAGATTTTATTTATTTGAGAGAGAGCAAGAGAGCACAAAGCAGGGGGAACAGTAGAGGGAGAGGGAGAAGCAGGCTCCCCACTGATCAGGGAGCCTGATGCCCGGCTTGATCCCAGGATCCTGGGATCATGACTTGAGCTGAAGGCAGATGCTTAATTGATTGAGCCACCCAGGCACCCAGCTCATATCTTTTCTTTTCTTTTTTTTTTTTTTTTTACTTTGGTATACTTACTTTTTTCTTAGTATAGTTATTGAATCTTTCTGTTTGAACTATTGTCAACAAATTGTTATATGGGCAGCCCTGGTGGCACAGCGGTTTAGCGCTGCCTGAGGCCGAGGCGTGATCCTGGAGACCCTGGATCGAGTCCCACGTCAGGCTCCCTGCGTGGAGCCTGTTTCTCCCTCTGCCTGTGTCTCTGTGCCTCTCTCTCTCTCTGTCTCTATGAATAAATAAATTAAAGAAAAATCTCAAAAAAAATTGTTATATAAAACAGTGAATGTAATTCTTGCGGACCTGATATGAAAACATTAAATAGCTGTTTTTAAAATTCCCTACCTATGAGAATATTATAAAAAGCAATGGACTAGGAGTCAGGAAACCTGGGTCTACCTCTTTCTCAAATTAGTTATGTGGCCTTGGGCAAGTCATTTAACCTTCCTGAACCTGGGTTTACTCATCTCTAAAATGTATTTTTTTAGCTCTTTTAAAAATGTTTTAAATAATTTAACTTTTGTAAAATTATGAAATATTTTTAAAATACAGAAAAAAATATTAAGAATGAAATAATGAATACCTATGTGTATAACCACCAAATCTTAACATTTTACCATGATTGCTTTAGAGGTTTTTTTGGTTTTGTTTTTTGTTTTTTTTTTTTTTCAATAAAATACTTAAGATACAACTGGAGCCTCTGATGCTAGCTAGCTCCCTCACTCTTCCCCCAAAGACAAACTCTCTAATGAATTTGCTGTTTATTATTCTCTTACATATTAGGATACTTTTATTAGGTATCTATGTGTTTTATTTAAATAATATATACAGTTTTATATGTTTTTAAATATTATATACATAATATCATACTGTACATTCAATGTTTGTTACTCCTTAGCGTGTAAACTTTGTCTGGTTAAGGGAGTTCTCTTTTATTTCTAATTTGCTAAGAGTTTTTGTTGTTTATTTTCAAATGAGTGGGTACTGAATTTTGCCTAATACCTTTTTTGCATCTATTGCGATAGCCATATGGTTTGTTTCCTTTTGCTTTTGTTTTTGTTTTGTTTTGTTTTAAAAGATTTTATTTATTCATGAGAGACACAGAGAGAGAGAGAGGCAGAGACACAGGCAGAGGGAGAAGCAGGCTCCATGCAGGGGGCCCAATGTGGGACTGGATCCTGGGACTCCAGGATCATGCCCTAAGCCAAAGTAGATGGCAGACGCTCAACCACTGAACCACCCAGTCGTCCCTCCTTTTGCTTTTGTTTATGTGATGAATTCTATTAATAGATTTTCTAATGCTAAACTATTCTTGCATTCCAGGAATAATTCCAGCTAGTCATGCTTTTTATCCTGGGTCTTAACCTGTGTGACTTCTGTAGCCCTTTGTATATATACTTTATTAACTCATCCTTTTGTGTCTCCTTACAGGCAATTTTTCAGTGATATAATTACAAAGACCATGCAGGAGTTAGAAGAGTCAGGCACTTTCACCAGTCTTCTGGAAGCTCTGGGCAAAGAAAGAGAAAACAAAATGCATTTCTATGATATCATTGCCAGGTCCGAGTAATATGTTTATTTGCTGTGTTGTATTTTAAAGTGCTATTAGCCTTTCCTAGAAGTCCTTGATTTCTAAAGCAAATCAAATTTGTGATTTCCAGGGAAGGTAAATAGACCTCAGAAATTTAGGTGCTAATTCAGATTTCTGGGCTTTAGTTATGTGTATCTATAATATGTCAAAAGTATTCTTCCAAAAAAAAAAAAGTATTATTCCTATTGTATAGTAATCTTTCTTTTTTTTAAAAAAAAAAAAGTGAATTTCAGTTAGTTAACATTATTTAGTAGTATTATTTTCAGGTGTACAATATAGTGATTCACCACTTCCATGCAATACTCGTGCTTATCATGATAATTGTACTCCTTAATCTACATCATCTGTTTAACCCATATCCCCCTCCTCTGGCAACCATCACTTTGTTCTCTATAGTTAAGAGTCTGTTTCTTAGTTTGTTTTCCTCTTTTTTTCCTTTGCTTGTTCGTTTGTTTTTTCCTTAAATTCCACATATGAATGAAATCATATGGTGTTTGTCTTTCTCTGACTGACTTATTTTGCTTAGCATTACACTCTCTAGTTCCATCCATGTTGTTGCAAATGGCAAGATTTCATCTTGTTTATGGCCAAATAATATTCCATTGTAGACATACCACATATTCTTAACCAACTGAGCCACCCAGGTGCCCCTATACCACATATTCTTTATCCATTTTTTTTTTATTTATTTATTATTTATTTATTTTATGATAGTCACAGAGAGAGAGAGAGAGAGAGGCAGAGACATAGGCAGAGGGAGAAGCAGGCTCCATGCACCGGGAGCCCGACGTGGGATTCGATCCCGGGTCTCCAGGATCGCGCCCTGGGCCAAAGGCAGGCGCCAAACCGCTGCGCCACCCAGGGATCCCTCTTTATCCATTTTTTAATCAATGGACACTTGGGCTGCTTCCATACTTGGCTACTGTAAATGATGCTGCTACAAATGTAGAGATGCATGTATCCCTCTGAATTAGTGTTTTTGTATTCTTTGGGTGAAAACCTAGTAGTGTGATTACTGGATTGTAGGGTAGTTCCATTTTTAACTTTTTAAAGAAACTCCATACTGTTTTCCACAGTGGCTCTATCAATTTGCATTCCCACAAAGAGTGCAAAGGGTTCTGTTTTTCTCCACATCTTCAGCCAACACCTGTTGTTTCTTGTGTTGTTGATTTTAGCCATTCTGACAGATGTGAAGTGATATCTCATTATAGTTTTGATGTGTATTTCCCTAATGATAGGTAAGTTTTGATGAACATCTTTTCATGTGTCTAGTAGCCATCTGGTGTCTTCTCTGGAGAAATCTCTGTTCATGTCTTCTGCCTATTTTTTAACTGGATTATTTTTAGGGGTGTTGAGTTTTATAAGTTTTTTGTATATTTTGGGTACCAACCCTTTATCAGAAATGTCATTTGCGGGCAGCCCCCGTGGCTCAGCGGTTTAGCACTGCCTTCAGCCCAGGGCCTGATCCTGGAGACCCGGGATCGAGTCCCACGTCAGGCTCCCTGCATGGAGCCTGCTTCTCCCTCTGCCTGTGTCTCTGCCTCTCTCTCTCTCTGTCTCTCATGAATAAAGAAATTTTAAAAATCTTAAAAAAAAAAAGATTTAAAGTATTGTTTACAAAGTTATAATAACGGGGGAAATGTTTATGTCACAATTTTAAGTTGAAAAAGAAAGGCTGGAAATAATAAAGTATTATCCCATCTATATAATAAAACTGAAAAAAAAAACATGAATAGAAAATGAAAACTAGGGGATCCCTGGGTGGCTCAGCAGTTTAGCACCGCCTTCAGCCCAGGATGTGGTCCTGGAGTCCCGGGATCGAGTCCCACCTCGGGCTCCCAGCATGGAGCCTGCTTCTCCCTCTGCCTGTGTCTCTGCCTCTCTCTCTCTCTCTCTCATGAATAAATAAATAAAATCTTTAAAAAAAAAAAAAGAAAAGAAAATGAAAACTGAAAGGGAATATACCAGTGTGTTAATAATTTGGCTGTTTTTTAAAAAAAAATCTTCAGTATTTTCTAAGTCTTCACCTTACTAAGAGAGAAAATAAACTTATGTTCTCAAAGATTTTATTTATTTATTTGAGAGAGAGTGAGGAGGGGGAGGAGCAGAGAGAGGGAGAAGCAGACTCCATGCTGAGCATGGAGCCTGTCGTGGGGCTCGATCCCATGACCCTGAGATCATGACCTGAGCCAAAACATGCGTTAGATGCTCAACTGACTGAGCCACCCAGATGCCTCTTGTAAATAAACTTATTAACCAAAAAACTAAATAAAATACATATACTCTTTGACCCAACATTTCTACTTTGAAAATATAGGAAAAAATTAGCTCATATTATATATATATACACAAAATATTCATTGTAGCATAATGGTAAAAATCTAGAATTGTATAAATGTCCTTTAATAAAGGAATTCTTGAATAGTTGTTAATTTTAGGAAATAAGAAACATGCAGCTGTTAAAAAGAATAAATTAGAGGCGCACCTGAGTAGGTCAGTCAGTTGAGCATCCAACTCTTGATTTGAATAAATGAGAGCTCTATGATTGATCAGAGGAATTTTCTTCATATGCAGATAAATGGAAAAAGCTACAGTATTATGTGTATAATATAAATTTTTATCTTTTTTTTTTTTTAAGTAGGCTTCATGCCTAGTGTTGAGCCCAACATTGGGCTTGAACTCATGACCCTGAGATCAACACCTGAGCTGAGATCAAGGCAGCTGAATCACTCAGGTGCCTCTGCAATATGATTAAAAAAAAAATCTCATCCATATATGTAAGAACATAGAGAAAGATGTGGGAGGATATACATCAAAAGATTTAACATTGCTTACTTCACAGGAGGGAATTGGACGGGATTCCTATTCAGTTTTGAAATAATTTCTATTCAGTTTTGAAATATTACAATATGCACTTGTTACTTAGTGATTTCAAAAAAAGCTAATCAAGTAAGAAAAAGAAAAAAGAAAAATATGTACTACTATTTGGAAGGGAGAAGATAATCTCAATGTAGATAGTTTGCTAGTGATTGATTTTCCATATGATTACATAGTGATCATGTATGATAATCTCTTCTTTTAGTTTTTCTTCCAATTAGATAGGCATCAATTTAGATCTATTTAAGTTAGGAAATTATATATAGATTTGGGCAAATCAGTAACAAATTGTGATTGACGCTTTTTAAATCACATTTAATGATAGATAAAAGAGAGAAAAGATTTTCTATTTAGTTCCTTGAATGAGAGCTCCATTGAGATAAAATTTATATCTTGTTAAATACATTATTCAGACCTGTTAAAATGGTGAGGAAGGCTTTATTCAGGACTACTGTAATAGGGAGAGAGATTAGGCTCAACTCTGAATACAGTAAAGGCAGCTGAGGGTTTCTACCAGTGAGAACAGTGAGGGTGTCAGTGGGAGGGTGTCAGTGGATGGAAAATCACTAAGAGACATAAAGAGTAGGGGATTCTTGGTAAACTAAACAGGATTCTTGCTGAAAGCACACCAAAGGCGTAGACATCAAGGGTTGGGGATGAAGAATTTGATCAGATATCCAGGGTGATCAGATGTCAAGGGTGAGGGATTCTCTCTAAACTAACTTAGCAGAAATCTTGCTAAACTTGGTGATGCAGGCTGAAGGCAAGGAGAGGAGCCAAGGTCAAGGCCTACTAGAGAGGAAGGCTCAGAGAAGCCTGATTAGTTTGGTCAAGGAAAGAGTCTGTCAATGCCATGAATGAATAACATTCATCCTCTTAAAGTGTACAATTTTGTGGTTTTATTCACAGTTGTGCAACCATCACCACTATCTAATTCCAGAACATTCTCATTCCAAAAAGAAAGCCTATACTCATTAGTACTCACTCTCCATGCCTCTCAGCTCATCTATTTAGTTTTATTTTATTTTATTTTTTTCTATTTAGTTTTAAATGAAGCTTCTCTTAGTGATAATTGTCTTCACTAATAGTAAAATCTTACAAAATAATAAGAAAAATACCAGTATGTAAAAAAAAAAAAAAAAAAAGGATAAAAATAATGAGTGAGTCTTGGGGAAAGCCCCACATAGGGCCTGCCATGGAATGATTTTTCCTTCTTCTAGGAGCAGAGAGTACGAAAGACATGCTTATGCATTCTACTCGGGACATGTGTGCATATATGCCCCTGAATAAGAATTAAGAACATAAAAATCTTCTGTTTAAATTCCGTTTGGTTAAGAATTTAAGAATAATTTTCACTTTTTTTTTTTTAAAGTAATCTCTATACCCAACGTGGGGCTCAAACTCACAACCTCGAGATCAAGAGTGGCATGCTCTTCTGACTTGAGCCAGCCAGCTGCCCCTCACTTATTTTTTAATATGTATCCCACTTCAGTATTATTCAGGGGAGATACACCATGTGTTTCAAAAGCAAAAGAAAGGAGACAATTTGCCAGGTTTTAAGGCCTTTTGACATTTTGGTCAGAAAGGTCAAGATGTATGAGGTATCAGTTTCATCATGGTCACTCAGGCTCTACTCTAGAAAGGTAAACAGCCAGAACAGCCCCTCTGCTTGCTGAAGTGATCCCCTGGGTGCTCCTTATTGGAACTCAGCTGTAGAACATAGGTCACTATTAAGGTGCAAACCACACCAGCACTATTCCCATTGGTAGCAGAAGGGTGTACATAACTTAGATACCATGTCAGTATTGTTCGGGCATTGCTTTTTTTCTTTTTTTTTTTTTTAATAGAATTCAGTTTTACATTTATAGAAAAATTGAGCTGAAACTAGAGTTCCTGTATCCCTTTTCATTAACATCTTAGATTAATGCAGTGCATTTGTTGTCATCGATGAATCAATATTGATACATTATTATTAACTAAAGTTCATAGTTTACATTGGGGATCACTCTGTGTTACACATTCTAAGGGTTTTGACCAATGTGGTGACCTGCATTTACCATTACGGTTTTATACAGAATAGTTTCACTGCCCTAAAAATCCTGAGTTTTGCCTATTCACCCCTCCTGCCCTCCCCCTGGGTCCCTGGCAACCACTGATTTTTTTTTTTTTTTTTACAGCCTTCATAGTTTTGCTTTCTTCAGAATGTCATGTAGTTGGAGTCATACAGTACGTAGCTTTTCCAGATTGGCTTCTTACATTTAGTATTATGTGTTTAAGTTTCTCCCATGTGTTTTCCCATGCTTGACAGCTCATTTCTTTGTCAGCACAGAATAATATTTTATTGTCTGGGGGCACCTGGGTGGCTCAGTTGGTTAAACTCTGCCTTCAGTTCAGGTCATAATCCCAGAGTTCTGGGATCCAGGTCCACATGGGGCTTCCTGCTCCACAGGGAGCCTGCTTCTCCCTCTCCCTCTCCGTGCCACTCCCCCTGCTTGTGCTTGCTCGTGCGCGCACTCTCTCTCTCTCTGTCAAATACCTAAATAAAATCTTTTAAAATAATAATATTTTACTGTGTGGATATACCACAGTTTATTCACATACTGAAGGACAACCTGATTGCTTCCAAGTTTTAGCAATAACTCAATAAAGCTACTTTAAACATCTACATACAGTTTTTTTTTTTTTTAAGATTTATTTGTTTATGAGAGAGAGGAAAGAGAGAGAGAGCTGGGGGGAGAAGGGCGGGGGCAGAGGGAGAGAGAAACTAAGCCGACTCTGCACTGAGTGTGGAGCACAACGCGTGACTCAATCTCATGACACTGAGATCAGACCTGAGTCAAAACCAAGGGTGAGATGCTTTAACTGACTTCACCACACAGGCACCCCTCTGTGTACATGTTTTTGTGGGGATCTAAATGTTTAATTCGTTTGAGGAAATACCAAGGAGCATAATTGCTAGGTCAGCATTTGGTGGTGTCAATCTTTGGGTTTCTGCCATTCTATTCAGTGTGTAGTGGCCTTGCTGCTGTTTTAGCCGGGCATTGCTTTAGAGAGAGAATGCAAAGTGGGCTGACTGGTCTGTATCTCTCAAGGTGCTGAAATTTCCTTTCATTGTGATGATAAAGTGCAGTCTGATCCAGAGAGGTGAGACATCCTTTGATTTGGCCTATCTAAAAATGACAGGAAATGATAGGATAGACCGTTCACTGAGGGGCCAGTGAACGGCCCCTATTGGCCACTAGTGGGCCAATAAACATAAAATAAATGTTTACCTTCAAGTCATTTTTCATTTCTCCCGCTGGCCAGTTTTCTTCTTTATGTCAAACAACACTAGTGGGTATATAGTTTTAGATGTAATCTATTGGTTTTTTTCCATTCCCCTAGAATAGTTAGAGCATAATTTTTGGTTAAATTAATACTTAGTATTTTGATGATGATTATTTTTTATAAATAGTCAAAAGAGGGGACATACAATATATATAATGATTAAATTTTCTTCCTTGAACAGCTTTTTTTCTCCTAGAGTTAAATCTTGTCATTTTTTTGTCTGTTTTGACATTTCTGTTCCAAATCCAGTACCCAACTCTTCACCAGAGCCCTGAAACTCTTTAAGTGTAGTCATACATATTAAGTCTTCCCTTTTTTTTTTTTTTCTTTTTTTTCCTTTTGAGACTTTCTTCTGTTCTTTCTCCCCTATTTGTTACTGTTGCTCCTAGGGCCTGCAGCATTGCTATAGTTTTGGGCCTTCCCTTCATCTCCTGAGATTTCCTTTTGATCCTGTTTTCTAGATCCCCATTCCTCCTCTTTTTTATGTGAATCTTTCATTTCATTGGAGCATGTCTTTCTGTAACTTCTTGAGCAAAGGGTGCATGGAATTTACATATATTAAGATTTTACATGTCTGAAAATATCTTTTTCTGTCCTCATACTTTGACTAAGTACAGATTTTTAGATTGAAAATCATCTCATAATTTTGAAGGCAATAAATACTCTACTAATTTCTAGTTTCCACTGTAAATAACATTTATTTAACTGAATCTACCCTCAGGTTCTGAATTTATTATTAGAGAAATATTTTTCCTCCTTCTTATGTTTCTTGTAATCTGTAAATAGTAATTACATAATATATACTTCGGCAATTGACAATCTCAGTCTCATGATTCTGGTTAAGTACATGCTTTGTAAACATTCCTGAATAGCAGTACTTATCTAGATGATATTTAGTGGTAACATGTCTTGGTTGTTGCTGCAGATTGAATGTTTATGTACTCCACCCCTGCCTCCAACTTATTTGTTGAAATCCTAACCCTCAATGTGATGGTATTAGAAGGTGGGACCTTTGGGAGGTGGTTAGGTCATGAGGGTGGAGGCCTCATGGATGAGATTAATGCCCATATAAAAGAGACCCCAGGGAGCTTCTTCTCCCCTTCCATCATATAAAGATGCAAGTGAAAATGATAATCTGTGAACCAGGAAACAGTTTCTCACCAGACACTTAATCTGATGGCACCTAGATCTTGGACTTCACAGCCTCCAAACTGAGAAATGAATTCTGTTATTTATAAACCATCCAAACTGGGCAGCCCGGGTGTCTCAGGGGTTTAGCGCCGCCTTCAGCCTAGGGTGCTGATCCTGGAGACCCGGGATCAAGTCCCACGTCGGGCTCCCTGCATGGAGCCTGCTTCTCCCTCTGCCTGTGTCTCTGCCTCTCTCTCTCTCTGTGTCTCTCATGAATAAATAAATAAAATCTTTAAAAAAAAATAAAAAAATAAGCCATCCAAACTGATAGATATATTTGTTTTTGTTTTTGTTTTTTTAAGATTTATTTATTTATTTATTCATGACAGAGAGAGAGGCAGAGACACAGGCAGAGGGAGAAGCAGGCTTCATGCCGGGATCCAGATGCGGGACTCGATCCTGGGTCTCCGGGATCAGGCCCTGGGCTGCCCCTGATAGATATATTTGTAATGGCAGCCCGAGCTAAGATAGGTTTTATTTTGTTTATTCTTACTTTGTTTTGTTTATTGTTTTGTTATTTTGTTTTTCTTTAAACCTAGATAATGGGATTACTAGAGATCAGCAGAATTCTGAGTGCAAACAGAAACAGTAACATAAAATAGTTATGTTCTCATTGGGACAGTACTGAATTTGAATCCTGCTTTGCCATCTACTGTTTGTGTGATCATGGCAAGGGCGTGAAGTCATGTCTTCTGGGAGATGCCAAGATGACATTATTCATGCAAAAACTTTATCAGGGGAAACACCTGAGTGAGAGATAATATGGAGGGAGCCTTCAGACTCAATGCGGAACTGACCCCAAGTGAAGGAGAGGGAAGATTACATGGAAGAGAATGCCCTGCCCTTCCTTTTCCCCTTCCTGTTCCCCCTCCTCTTAGCCTTTTCTCGGCAGTACCTATTTTAGATACAACACAAAAACCAAAAAAATCCTCTTCTGGTTTACTAAAACAAATCGCAGTCTTCTGTAAAGTGTTGCTAAAAGTGTTCCATGGACCAACACCATTAGCAACATCTGAGAACTTGTTAGAAATGTGAATTGTGAGTTGTGGGGCACCTGGGTGGCTCAGTTGGTTTGGCATCTGCCTTGGGGTCAGGTCATGATCACAGGATCTTGGGATTGAGCCCCTGCTTCTCCCTCTCCTCTCTGCTTGTGCTCTCTGTCACTATCTCTATCTCTCTCTCTGAAATAAATAAATAAAACCTTTAAAAAAAGAGAGAGAGAGAGAGATGAAAATTGCAGGGCTCCATCCCAGACCTACTAAATCTGTTTTTAAACATTGAGGATGAAAAAAAAAAAGAAAAAAAATACTGAGGATGAGCCTTGTGCATGCTAGTTTGAGAAACACACCTCTAAACAAATCATTCTTCTTCTAGGGAGGAAAAAGGAAAAAAACAGATAAAATCTCTTCAAAAACATCTATTTACTGTCAAAAAGGAACGGCAAGCTGAAATACAGGTAAGAATCACCTGGCCAACACTGGAAGTTACTGAGCTAAAACAGTTATGTAGAAGCCATCTTTCCTAAGCAAAGAAAAATTACATATGAGAAATTGTTGTTTCTCCCGGAATGCCTTTACTACTGAAAATATAAAGAGAGTAACTAGAGAGTTGCCTGGGATATATAAGTCAGACCAGGATAGAACTCAGGGAGACCCCAACCCTCTGGAACTCCCCTCCCATCCCACTCAATCAAACCACCTACCCCCTCCCTACAGGAGACCTTGTCTCAGGCAGTCTCTTGTATTCCAGCATCCCACATGGGAGACTGTAGTCCCAGATGGGACATTAAACACACTACAAACCTCCTTATACATGATGGTTCAGTGTGATGTCAACTGTATTATATTCCAAGTACAGAGTAGATTTAATGGGCTTTTATGGTCATTAGGACCTAACCTTATATCTAATTTACCTCTGTAAGAAAATGCATCCTAAGTTTTAAGCAATAGACTTGTAAAACAATGTTTGGGCTACAGCATAGGTAGTTAGAAATTAATTCTATTAGGATGTCTAACACTATTAGCAGTTTAGAAAGTTACAAATTATGGCTTAATATCAGCTTTTGCCTAGCTATTTGGACAAGTTTATACTTCATATCAGGGAGTCTTCATTATTTCCTATATAGAAGTTAGAAGACTTTTTTTAAGAAAGATTTGATTTACTTATTTCAGAGAGAGAGGGAGGGAGAGAGCATGAGAAGGGGGAGGGCCAGAGGGGGAAGCAGACTCCCTGCTGAGGGAGTCCAACATGGAGCTGGATGCAGGACTCGATCCCAGGACCCTGGGATCATGACCTGAGCCAAAGGCAGACACTTTAACTGACTGAGCCACCCAGGCACCCCAGAAGTTAGAACATTATTTAAAAAATATATTTGGAAGAACTGTCTACGAAGGGTCATTAGCTTTTCTTCCAAGACTCTATCTTTATGTCTTGTGAGCAAATTGCTTAACGTAAGATAATAAGAGACTTATTTTCTATTTACTAATTATAAAGTACCTTTGGTAATGACTTTTACATCATTATCTCTGTTAACCCTCTGCTTATTGCTTACTTTTTTTTGAGAAACATTTTTCTTTTCTAGAGTTTCACAAAACTTGGTGTGAGCTTAGGTTTTCTAATGAATAGATTTTTTTCAGAAGTTTCTTAGCTTTTTTTCCCTGAACAAATCTCTGATTATTTAAAAACTCTTGCATTTCTTGACTATTAAGATAGAAGATATTTATATTAATTTCCTTTTAAGCATCTGTATCAGATAATATGAAAAGAAATCTCAGGCTTGGCACTCTGCCAGTTAACTCCCTGATGTAACCATCATAACCACTTTTTTCCTCTTTCTTTAAAAAATTGTTGATGAAGTAGAGTTTTCCAGGCAACCTCTAACACTTATTTGTGAAACTTATCCTCCTGGATGACATCACAGCCATTACATTCAAGCAAAGTAAAACTAAAGCAGAATATCACTCAGATATTTTGATCATCAGCAGAGGAATAAACCAAGACTGAAGATCCAAGGCAAACCTTTGTGGTTTTTTTAGATTATGATTTTAATTTACTTAGTAGTCTTTTACCTATACCCCTTTTTATTTTTAAACAAATGGTTGCTCTAGGGATTTCTTTTCACGGTCTATTTAGCATTAATACTGTACCACTTCACATAAAATGTAAAAACCTTCCACCCATATATTTCCACTATTTCCTCTCCACCACTATCCTTTATTCTGTGTCTGTCATATACATTACATTTAATGTATATTACAAAGACAAGACAAAAAAAAATCAGGTTTTCATCTTAATTTATGTGTTTTTAAAAATGAAGAGGAAAATGGTTGTCTTACCCCGATATTTATCAATAAGCTTCCACCTGGTGTCATTTCCTCTCAGCTTAAAGAATAGTAAATCTTATTCCTTTACTATTTATTCCAATCCATGTTTGCTATAAACAAGTCCTCTTAATATTCTTTTACCTAGAAATGCATCTATTTTGCTTTTGTTCATAGAGGATATTTTCAATGGGTATAGAATTTTGGTTTGACAGATTTTTCTTTCAGTACTTTAAGGATTGTCACTATCTTTTGGTCTCCATTATTTATTTTGAGAAGATAGTAGTTATTCAAATCATTGCTCTCCTGTATATAATGGGTTTGCTTTTGAAATTTTTATTTTCATTAAAAATTTTTTTTAGATAGAATGAGTTCATGAGTTGGGGAGGGGTAGAAGGAGAGGGAAAGAGAGAATCCTAAGGAGGCTCGATGCCCAACATGGAGCCCAACAGAGGGCTACATCTCACGGTCCTGACTGAGATTGTGATCTGAGCGGAAATCAAGAGTCAGATAGATGTTTAACTGACTGAACTATCCAGGCATCTCTTGAATTTTTTTTTAATCTTTAATTTTCTGCAGTTTGATTATACTGTTCTTAGATTTGCTTTTCTTCATATTTATTCTGTTTGGGTTTCACTTAGATGCCTGAATATGTAAATTTGTGTCTTTCACAAAATTTTTGAAATTTTCAGCCCTTATCCTTTTTTCCCTTAATTTTTTATTGTGGCAAAATACACATAACATAAAATATACCATCTTAACCATTCTTAAGTGTACAGTTCAGTGGTATTGAGTATATTTCATTGTTGTGCAACCACCACCACCATCTATCTCCAGAACTCTTTTCATTTTGCAAAACTGGAACTATACCCCTTAACCAGTAATCTACAATACCCCCACCCTTTAACCAGCCCCTGGTAACTACAGTTTTACTTTCTGTCACTATGATTTTGACTACTCTAAGTACCTCATGGAGGTGCAATAGTACCGTATTTGTGTTTGTGACTGCCAGCCAGTAAATTTTCAGATAGTTATAAATTTTCATTTGCTTGCACAGATCCTACTAGAACCTCAACTATCCCTATTGGACTTTTTTTTTTTAATTTTATTTATTTATTCATAGAGACACAGAGAGAGAGAGAGGCAGAGACACAGGCAGAGGGAGAAGCAGGCTCCATGCAGGGAGCCCGATGTGGGACTTGATCCCGGGTCTCCAGGATCACACCCTGGGCTGCAGGCGGCGCTAAACCGCTGCGCCACCAGGGCTGCCCCCTATTGGACTTTTTTATATTGACCTGCAGGTCTCTCTGTTCCTTAAAATTTTTTTTCTCTTTGTTCATCTGATTAAATAATCTCTATTTGTCTATTTTCAAGTTCACTGACTTTCTATCTCCTCCATTCTGCTGTTAAGCCTTTCTAGTACTTTTTTAAAAATGCATTTAGGGTAATGTATTTTTTAATTTTAGAATTTCCATTTAGTTCTTTTTTTTATAGTTCTCTTTCTCTGCTGAGATTTCCTGTTTTTTTAATTTATTATGAGCCTATTAGTGTTTACTGAGTTTTCTTTAAAATCCTTGTCCTCTGGGATGCCTGTTTGGCTCAGTCAGTAGAGCCTACAACTCTTAATCTCAAGGTTGTGAGTTCAAGCCCCAAGTTGGGTGGAGAGATTACTTAAAAAGAAAAAAAAATTTTTTTTAAGATTTTATTTATTTATTCATGGGAGACTGAGAGGCACAGACACAGGCAGAGGGAGAAGCAGGCTCCATGCAGGGAGCCCGATGTGGGACTTGATCCCAGGTCTCCAGTATCACACCCTGGGCTGAAGGTGGCGCCAAACCACTGAGCCACCCAGGCTGCCCCACTTACAAAGAAAAAATTTTAAAGAGATTTTATTTATCATGAGAGACACACAGAGAGAGGCAGAAACATAGGCAGAGGGAGCCTGATATGGGACTCGATCCTGGGATCCTGGGATCACGACCTGACCTGAAGGCAGACGCTCAACCACTGAGCCACCCAGGTGCCCCTAAAAAGAAAATCTTAAAAAATCCTTGTCTGCTAATTCCAACATTTTAATTTTAAGGTTAATCTCTCTTGAGTGTGGTCATAGTTTTCTTTTTCTTCAAAATGGAGTAATTTGGGGATGTGTCTTCCACTCTGTGAATGTTATGTTGTAGAGACTCTGCATTGTGTTCTATCTCCCAAAGTGTACTGACATTTTTGTTTTAGTGGTCAGTTAACTTGGTTAAATTAAAGCTAAAAACTCTCACCTACATTGGGCAGTAGTTGAAGTCTCAGTTCACTTTCTTTTATTCTTACCAGGACTGCCTGCATTCTTCTTGGCACCTGTGTGCCTCAGGAATCAACCAAAGATTTGGACAGAATTTATTTACCAAATGTGAAGTTTCCTTTCTCTTGTTCAGCATTATTGAAAATTATTTGGCTGTGATTGTCCAAAATCTGTTTTCTGGTTTTTCGTTATAAAAAGTTTTCACTGCTTCACACATGCCACCACCACCACCCACTGCATAGTGTAGTGCTGACTGTGGTCTAATCGACCTCATAAAAAGTTGGAAACTCACCACATGCTGTACCCTACTTACAACTGTCTCCTCCTTCCAGAATCTGCCTGATTTAGTACACTCTCCAATGTTTTTATGTAATTTCCTTTTGTGTGAAGTCTAGAGTTTATAATTATTAACTGTGTAAGGGTCATTCTTTTAAGAGTTTATTGGCAATAGTGAAAGTAGAATTTCTAAATATTCAGTTAGGAGATAGAACTTGGGATATATAAGGAACTGAAGGAAGGCCAGTTTAGCTGCTAAAGTTTGGAAAGAAAGGGAGTGAGTAGCATAGATGAACCTAGAACAGGAGACAGGGAACAGATTATGGAGGGCCTTTTAAGCTACACTTGTCTGGGCAAACATCATCAATGGTTGCCATCTAGGTAGGGGAGCCTCATCATGTAAGAAATCTGTCTTCTCCCTGGGGAGTCAGGGTTTGGACCATGTTAAAATTCTGGGTTTGTAATCTTTGTTGTTATGCTTCTTAGGGCTATTTCTAATCTACTCCAGACCCATGGCTTTATGCTGACCTGGAGTTTCTTTAAGCAGTTACCTTTACATCATCCTGCTGCCTCTGGCACGTACAATAAAGCTTTCCAGTACTGGAGCTGCCACTGAGATATTTAGCCTGGGAGACAGTCTCAAAACAGGGTGCCAAGGAGGATTTATTTTTCTCCTGGGCCTAGGGCTTCTCATTTCCCTTAAGTTTATATATGTATTTACATATGTGTGTGTGTGTGTGTGTGTGTGTGTGTGTGTATACACATCTCTTTCTCTCAAATAAATAAATTCATTTTTAGAATAAGTACTTTGTTTTCAAAATTTTATTTATTTTAGAGAGAGAGAGAGCAAGCATGAGTGGGAGATAGAGAAAGAGGGAGCTCCACTGAGCAGGGAGCCCAATGCGGGGCTCACTCTAAGGACCCCAGGATCAGGGCCTGAGCCGAAGACAGGTGCTTAACCAACTGAGCCACCCAGGCATCCCACAAAATTTAAAAAGAAAGAAGAAAGAAAGAAAGAAAGAAAGAAAGAAAGAAAGAAAGAAAGAAAGAAAGAAAGAAAGAAAGAAAGAAGTAAATGAAGATATAGAAGGCATGCTTGCTAATTTGCAAGCAACTCAAAGCTGGTATATGATAAATAATAGACATCAGAATTCAGAATCTTGTTGATTATTAGAACACTGAACTGATTCCAACAGGATGCAAAAGTGAAACGAAAGGCCTTATTTTGTTCAAAAGATTCTTATAAGTTGAGAATTGTGAAGACCTACTTGTCTTCAATAGTTTTATTAGGTGCTTAGCCAGGTTCTAACATGAATCCCTGAAGTGGGGCTTTACCACTTTTTGTTGTAGTAACAGCATTATTTATTTATTTATTTTTAATTTTTTAAAAAAGATTTTATTTATTCATGAGAGACACACATGGAGAGGCAGAGACACAGGCAGAGGGAGAAGCAGGCTCCATGCAGGGAGCCCAATGCGGAACTCGATCCCAGGTCTCCAGGATCACACCCTGGGCTGAAGGGAGCGCTAAACCGCTGAGCCACCTGGGCTGCCCATAACAGCATTTTTTTAAAAAAGATTTTATTTGTATATGTGTGAGAGAGAGAAAGAGAGAGAGAGCAAAGCAGGAGGAGGGGCCAGAGGGACAAGCAGATTCCCCAATGAGTGTGGAGTCCCATCCCAGGGCCCTAGGATCATGACCTAAGCCGAAGTAAGACATTTAACCAACTGACCCACCCAGGTGCCCCATAGTAATAGCATTTAAAAAATCTTTTTTAAGAAAATATTTTTAGTAATAGCATTTTTAAAAGGTACCTGCCTTCCCATCTTCTGTAGATATCCTAGAGTCTTCCTTTTGCAGTGCTGCTTCTACTGAGTCGCGATCAGGACCCTGACAATCATGACCACACAGTCTTGTGAAAAGCATTTGAAGCGCTTCTTTGTTTTGATTACCATAGTTTGCGGCACTGTTTATACAACAGGGGAAAAAATACTCCCCTGTCCTCTGTTGCACTTAGACATTTATAATATTGTGTATAGTGTTAGGCATTACATTTAAAGGAGTTTACTCAGAAGAGATCAGTCAAGATAGTGAGTAGTGAGATGTATGGAAACGTTATTACAAAAGGAAAGAAAAGAAGTTGGTACAATTGAAATGGGAATAGTTCAAGTGGAAATGAAGTAATGGGTGGAATTGGGGCCTGAAACTTTAGAAGTTTGGACGTGACTGTGTTTCATCTGCATCTTAGAAGGGGTGACTCTGTAGCTCAGAGTGTATTGGGAGACCGTTCCAGAATCAGCCAGTATTCTTAGTCAGACAGAGACAAATACAGATGTTAACTTCATACAGAATTTTGTTTTTCTGTGGCTCTTTTTACTTTAATAGACCACATTCCCATTTTCCTTTTTCCATCCAATCAAACTCTCATCTCAACTTTGTGTTCAATTATGAAAATGGACACTAGCATTAAAATTCTTTGGCTCACACTTTTGTGGCAGCCATCAGAGCCTTATTAACTATAATTGGTTGACTGCTTGTTTCCATTACTAAATCCTGTTCTTCTGAATTCAAATAACAAGTACTGATCTGAAGGCAGTTCGAGGATTTGTAAGTAAAGTTTGCTCTGCTACGAAAACCCACAAATATGCTGCCTCAGTCCACAGACCTTGATCACGGGGAAGGTTGCAGACACCCTGGACAAGCAGGGTTATGCTGGTGGGTTGTGGTGAAGACATATCTTTTCTTAGGGAGCAACTTAAAAGGAGTTCATACAACGGACAACGACCCTGGGCCCGTACTCCACTGCTTGTAGGCCTCCTCTCTTTTGTATACTGCAGGTGAAGATCCGGGGTGATGCTGCAGTGCACCTGGTATGCTTTGATCAAGATTTGACCATCACTAGTCTGTCCATATTTTACATCTCTTCTGTTCCTACATGGTCACCACAGGAGGCCACAAGTTGTGCCGAACAGCAGTAAGGAGGGAATAATCTGAGGCGCATGACGACGGCACAAAACCAGATGCCTTTGGCTTGGCACAGGGCAGCTGTAGACCAATGTCAAATGACCTTACTAAGTTATATAATGCAGCACCTTTTGCTTGCCGTAGGCAGAAACTCCTAGAGTTTTAACTCTGCATTTCTGATCTTTGTATTTTTACTCTGAAAGACTTAATATTCAGCTTGAAAAAGACAACTGACCAGAACATTTTCTTGAGTTTTTGAAAGTGTATCTTTGTATGGATGCTATTTAATGAATACCTAACTGTTTCACATGGTCAGGTTCTGTGAGAAACAAAATCACGATTATTTATATGGGCTGAGGTTTTCTAGAAAAGGCTTTCTGGACGTAAGTGGTATATAAGCAGGGCCTCAAAGAGAGACTGAGTGGTTAAGCAGGTGTACAGATTCCGGCCAGTGAGGAAAGGAAGCCATCCCATTCCACTCTAACTGAAGCCTTCCAAAACTCCAGACTTGGTCGCCAGCCGCCTTACAGCTTGAATTAGAAGGGAGCAGAGAAGCAAAATGGCAAGAGACGGGAAAGGGAAGTGTAGAGAAAAGGAAGGGGCAAAAGTGAGCCCCAAAAGACCCCTCTAAAAATGAGTTGTTTTTTTTTTTTATGAGAACCACAGAGAGAGAGAGAGAGAGAGAGAGAGAGAGAGAGGCAGAGACATAGGCAGAGGGAGAAGCAGGCTCCATGCACCGGGAGCCCGATATGGGATTCGATGCCGGTTCTCCAGGATCGCGCCCTGGGCCAAAGGCAGGCGCCAAACCGCTGCGCCACCCAGGGATCCCTAAAAATGAGTTTAATGCACATTTGTTGGCTTGTGAGAAGTGCTGGCAGGATTTTACTATTAAGAGCCTTGGGTTAAATACATCGCACACAAGCCTGCAGCCTGTAGCAGGTGGAGAAGGACTGCCCCGTGTTACCACCCGGGACTGTGGCTGTGCGGAGCTCGGCGTGATGGGGTGACTCCGCGGTAACCCCAAGTCCGACAAGACGAATTGGGGCCTGTGGGCCTCTATCTAACCATGTTTGCTTTTCACTGTGGATGATCTTTTTTATTTTTTAATATATATATTTTTAAAGATCCCAGAGAGACAGAGAGAGAGAAAGAGAGGCAGAGACAGGGAGAGGGAGAAGCAGGCTCCATGCAGGGAGCCCACGCGGGTCTCTATCCCGGGACCCCGGGGTCACGCCCTGGGCTGCAGGCGGCGATAACCACTGGGCCACCCAGGCCGCCCTCCCCGGGAGGATCTTGACCGATGTGTGCTCCGTCTCCGCTCCTGATGCTTAGCGCTAAGCTCGCCCGGCTTAATTCTGACAACAGTTGCATATACATGTGTAGATGCACATTTACATTCTGTAAGAAAGAGGACCTGAACTCGAACTCTTAAATCATAAAACATCAAATGGCCATATATCCACCAAACAACTTATAAATAAATAAACAAACAAATAAATAGTAAAGTATTTATAAAAAAAAAGACAAACCCCCCCACCGGCGCACAGGTGTGGGCCGCTGTGTCGGGCCGACGCGATGCACCTGCTGCGGGGCCCGGGGCGCCGCCTCCTCGCCTGTCCGCTCGGCAGCTCGGGCCCGAAGAATGCCCAGCCCTCTGCGGCCCCACGACTTGGACCCGTATTTTCCCTCTTCCCTAGACTCCTCCTTGGCCCCACTTTGTGTATTACCTGCATACTCACCGCTCAGGCGCCAGACCCAAAGTTCCTTTCTCAGGGAATCCTCCTCTCGCCCCATCAGAGGAGGGCACCGCCTGTTACCCTGCGATAGGGCCTGTGGTCCTGGTCCTTAGTAGTGCTTTGCATCTCTAAAGAAAGGTGTGCGGGGATCCCTGGGTGGTGCAGCGGTTTGGCGCCTGCCTTTGGCCCAGGGCGCGATCCTGGAGACCCGGAATCGAATCCCACGTCGGGTTCCCGGTGCGTGGAGCCTGCTTCTCCCTCTGCCTGTGTCTCTGCCTCTCTCTCTCTCTCTGTGACTATCATAAATAAATAAAAATTAAAAAAAAAAAAAAAAAGAAAGGTGTGCGGGATGCCCGGGGCGCGGGGCGGGGGGGGGAGCTCAGTGGTGGAGCCTGTGCTTTGCCCCCAGGGCATGACCTAGGGGTCCCGATAGAGACCCGAGTCTTCTCCCTTCAGGGAGCCTGCTTCTCCCTCTGCCTGTGTCTCTGCCTCTCTCTCTCCCTCTCTCTCTGTCTCTCAGGAATAAATCAAATCTTTAAAAAAAAAAGCAAGCTTTTTTTTTTTTTTTAAGGTTTTATTTTTTTAGAGATTGATTGATTTGAGAGACCGAGAAAGAGAACAAGCTGGGTGTGGGGTGGAAGAAGGGCAGAGGGAGAGAGAATCCTGAAGCAGACTCCCTGCCATGCAGGTCCCCCTGCCCCCAACACGAGGCTGATCCGACCCCAAGATCATGACCTGAGCTGAAATCAAGAATTGGCTGCCCAACTCCCTGAGCCACCCAGGTACCACCTAAGGTGTTATCTTTAAGTAATTTCTGCACCCAATGTGAGCTCAAACTCATAATCCTGAGATCCAGACATTCCACTGACTGATCCAGCCAGGCGCTCCAAATGGTTTGTTTGACTTTAATTGTCAATTTTCTAGAAAAGGCTTTTGGCTAGATCGTAAGCTCTGTGGGGGCAAGGACCATGTCTATTAGGTCTCCACTGTTTAACTTAGTATGGTACAGAATGAATATTTTTTTAATGAATATTGAAACCTTAAAATTGCCGAGCACTTTGTGACCTGCCAAGGGTTTTCACTTACTCTCAATTAATTCCTTCTAATCACTTGCTGAGATATTCCAGGCAGGGCAGATAGTAATGAAGGTAAGACTTAGAGAATTTAACTGACTTGGCTAATACAGCTGTTGGGGGCTTGGGTGGGAAGACACCTGATTCTCTTGATCATTTAGACCAGTGCTCTTTCTACCAAAATGAAGTAGTAATGGGAAATCTTTATGCATACAGACGACCCAGATAGTGCACCTAGGAAAGAATCTCCCATTCCTGATGCTTAGAACTACTTCTCTTTCATTTTCATCTATACTATCCATGATTATTGGCTAAGTTTCCTACAGTGCAGAAACAGAAAAATAGATTCAGTTTCTTGTTGATTTATGGATACAAAAGGTAGGCTTCAGTCATTGGCTGAACTGAATGGAGGTAGAATGTATTTTATTTATTTTGTTATTTTTTTAAATTTTGTTATTTTTTTAAAAAGATGTATTCATTTTAGAGAGAGAGGAGAGGCAGAGGGAAAGGGAGAGAGAGTTTTAGGCAGACTCCCTGCTGAGTGGGGAGCCTGATGCCAGGCTCCATCTCACTGCCCTGAGATCATGACCTGACCTGAAATCAAGAGTTGGATGCCCAACCGACTGAGCCACCTAGGTGCCGCCTGAATGTATTTTAATTTCGAAAACTGGGCTTACCTCTACAGAGTCGGAATGAATATATTGCTCACCTCAAGGACCAGTTGCAAGAGATGAAGGCAAAAACCAACATGGAAAATCGCTATATGAAGAGAAACACTGATCTGCAGATCTCCCAGACCCAGAAGAAATGTAACAGAACCGAGGAGCTCTTGCTGGAGGAGATAGAGGTAATCACTGCATTTGGCACGAGCATGGTGCATGGCATGTGGGCTTTCACTCTTCATCTGCCTCAACTGACAGAGGAGGGAGGAAGAGGAGATTTTCTTGATCTCTGCTCCATCTCTCCTGCAACTCTCACATTTGAGATTAGAAATAAAAACAAAACAAGGTCTGGTGTATTTGCAGGCAGAGATTCTGATGGGCTGTAGCCTACATCTTTTTGTAATGATGTCGAAAATCAATTGTACTTTCTTTTTTTCTTAAGATTTTATTTATTTATCCACTTTTATCCACAAGAGACACACAGAGAGAGGTAGAGACATAGGCAGAGGGAGTTGCAGGCTTTCTGCGGGGACCCCAACCTGGGACTCGATCCTGAGACTCTGGGATCAGTCCCTGAGCAGAAGGCAGATGCTCAACCACTGAGCCACCCAGGCGTTCCCCACCCCCACCCCCCTTTTTAAAGATTTTATTTATTTTCAGTTGTACTTTATTTCTTTGGTCACTTTATCTGTATCTTATAAAACCACTTGCCATTTTTCCTAGTAATTAGGGCGAAACAAGATACTTATTAAGTGTGGGTTTTGCTGCTGCCTTCCTCACCCCACCGGTACCTTTTGTACCTCCAGTAAGAAATACAAAGTCAAGAGAGCTGAACTTCATTCAAACCTAAATTTATAAAGATGAGAAGTCACAGTGGAAAATATCAGGAGAAAGACACAAGGGGTAGACCCTCCTTAGAAAAGGAAGGCTAAAATGGCTAAATGAACAATGGGTTGGTGAGAGGGAGCAAACATGGGAAGTGCCCTCTGTGTGCAGGAGGACTGCTTTCTTTGGGCCCCTACTTAGTGGAAAGCTTACTCCCCAGGTATGGCGTAGGACTCGGACTACAAACCTTTCTTGTATCCTGGAATTTTCTTTTCGAGGCCTAAGAACCGTGTGCCCTTGAAACATTGTTTCTCTCCTTATCCAAGCCAGCAAATCGTGGTCCTTTTGTCCTGGGCTCTGGCATGTGTCCAGCACAATGCCCGACACATGGCTCAGTGATGTTCTTGAACACGAACTGGGTGGAAGGGAATTGATTTGCCACCCTAGTGCAATACAACAGGATTCTTGGGATCCCAGCTGGTAAAGAAAATCTGAGGGGCGCCTGGGTGGTTCAGTCAGTTAAGCATCTGCCTTTGGCTCAGGTCATGATCTTAGTTAGGTCCTGGGATCGAGCCCCATGTGGGGGTTCCCTGCTCAGCAGGGAGTCTGCTTCTCCCTCTCGCTCTGCAGCTCCCCCTGCTTGGGCTCCATCTCTCGTTTTCTCTCTTTCTCTCAAATATATATATTTTTTAAGATTTTATTTATTTATTCATGAGAGACACAGAGAGAGGCAGAGACCCAGGCAGAGGGAGGAGAAGCAGGCTCCCTGCAGGGAGCCCGATGTGGGACTCGATCCCGGGACTTTGGGATCACGACCTTACCTGAAGGTTAATAAAATCTTAACCAAAAAGAAATAAGGAAAGCAGCCAGGCAGCCAGCCTGAGATACTGTCACAGCTACACCTCTAATCTTGAGAACTTCTCATTCTGAACCGTGCTGGCAGGAATTCCTGATATTTATCGTTTTCACAGAAACTGAGGTTGAAAACCGAAGAAGAGAACAGGATTCATATGGAGATTGAAACGTTCCTTAAGAAGGAGCAGCAGGTGGGTCACCCAAACTCCACTTACAAAATACCATGTATGGCAAAAAAATTGTTTTTAAGGAAATAAATTATTTGAGGGATAAAAAAATCAGGGCAGCCCTGATGGCGCAGCGGTTTAGCGCCGCCTGCAGCCCAGGGCGTGATCCTGGAGACCCAGGATCGAGTCCCACATCGGGCTCCCTGCATGGAGCCTGCTTCTCCCTCTGCCTGTGTCTCTGCCCCTCTCTCTCTGTTTCTCATGAATAAATAAAATCTGAAAAAAAAAAATCAACCAGAATTTTACTGGCCTAATGAATGAGCTTTAGACCATGTCTTGTCTCACAGTTACTCATCTGAATGAACATTTTATAAAGCTGTAATTTGAGCACAGGTAAAATTTTGTCTTCTGCCTTTATCAGCTAGCAATATATAACAAACTTTTCTTGCTCCTATATTCCTCATAGTCATAATTTTAAATTAAAATTTACTGATTCTTAAAATTATTAAAATAACATACTCTTAGTTGAGGGAAGTTTTTTTTTGTCAGTTGCTTTTTGCCTCATTTTTTTCATGTTATTATAGTGTCTTCATAAAAATAATTTAAAATAGCTTTATGTTCTATTGAATGGTCATGCCTTAGTTGACTTGTTACCCTTTATTTTGGATATTTAGATTATTTCCAAGGTTTCATTATTATAAATAATGCAGTAATGAAAGCTTTGCCAAAAAACTGTTTTCCTTCACTGTAGTTATTTACCAAAAATAAATCTGAAACATGACAGTATTATGTCAGAGAGAATGGTATTTTGTGACTTGATAAATATTACTAATACTTTCTAATCTACACTAGCATCAACAATGTAAATTGCTGACACTTATTTCAAGGTACCATCAACCATTCTAGGCATTTTAGTTATTTTAAGGTTCTAACTTAATGACTTGTTTTATTTTGCCTTTTTTTTTTGCTAATAGAATTGAAAAATTGGCCATTTCCATATATTTATTTATTCATCTTATTTCTTCTTGTGTGAATCATATGTGACTGAAATGTTTTAATTTATTTCAAATACTAATGACAAACCAAGCTGAATGGAATTTAAAAAAATCCCTGTTAAATGAATAAGGAAAAAAATGTCCAGCTTATGATTCAGTCTACCTTTTAGAAGGCTACTGAATTTTCAGTAAACAATTCCAAGTTTATGGTTAAAGAAAATAATTTATAGATGCTATCTCACAGGACTTTGCTGAAAAAAATAAATCTGGTAGGCTATTAGGAACAGAGACTTCTATCCTGGCAATTTAGGGATTATGTACCATGTTACCTATTCAAGTGTTAGACACATAATTAGCAGGTGTTTAATAACAATCAGATAAGTTGGTGGATAAATGGACAATGGATGGATAAAGTCAGTGTTTCCTAGATCTTCAGCCCAGTAACACAAGCAATACAGAAATACTTTTCAGTGAGAAATTTGAAACAGCACAGAAATTCATAGATTTTAAAAAGTGAAAAGTGAAAGCTTTCTTAATTACTCCAAAATGTTCCAAAATTTCTTCCACATATTTTTCTTTGATATATGTACTTTTGTATGTACAAAATACTTATATTTTTTAGTATTTATCTATCCATCTATGTCTATTTATTTATATTTGTGACATAAACATGATCATACCATATATATTATTCCAGACACTTTTTTTTTCTTTTAAGACCTTATTTATTTATTCATGAGAGACACACACACAGAGAAAGGCAGAGATGCAGGCAGAGGGATAAGCAGGCCCCTCACAGGGAGCCCAATATGGGACTTGATCCTGGGACTCCAGGATCACGCCCTGAGCTGAAGACAGATGCTCAACTGCTGAGCCACCAGGCATCCCCAGACACTTTTTTTTCTTAATTTACTTTATCTTATGTTTTCTATGGCAGAACAACTACTATAGAATATGACATAGAGGGGATATACCAAGATTTAGTTAACTATTTTTCTGCCAGTGGACTTTCAGTTTGTTTCCAAGATTTGCTAGTATAACAATGCTAAACATTTTGAGATATGTCTCTAAATGCATAGTATACGGAAAGGCTATTCATTTTTACATATCAGTGTAGATCCCTTATGTCCCCTCATATTAGTTTTAATGGCTTTTCAGTTAATTCATTTAGATTTTCTAGATTGAAGATAGAAAATCTTATTGAAAATAAAATCTTTTAAAAAAGGGTGGGGGGATACCTGGGTGGCTCAGCGGTTTAGCGCCTGCCTTTGGCCCACGGCGTGGTCCTGGGGTCCTGGGATCTAGTCCCATGTTGGGGGACTCCCTGCATGGAGCCTGCATGGAGCCTGCTTATCCCTGCATGGAGCCTGCTTCTCCCTCTGCCTGTGTCTCTGCCTCTCTCTCTTTCATGAGTAAATAAATAAAATCTTAAAAAAAAATCTATTGACAGCAAAGAATAATTTTATATTTTCCTTTTTGTTATTTATATGTTTATTTCCATTTTGTGGCTAATTGTATAGCTTGAGGGTCAAGTGTAATGTTGATTAGTAGCAGTGGTAAGGGGGCACCATTTTTCTATTATTGGTTTTAATGGTATTTTAGTCAGTATTACACAGGAATTCATAGTAATGCCAAGTTTCTCATGTGCAAATTAGGTCACTCATTGGGAAATAATAGGACCCTGAAACTTGGAATAGGAATATCTCGATGGATTCAGAAGCAACTAATAATCTTGAACTCCTAAGTAACTCTGAATTTCCCTTGCCAGTGGAAGTATTATGCCTTCCATGGTCTGAAGAGTTTAGCCTTTCTTTCTCTGAAAATGCCATAGTAATAATTTCATCTGAATCAGATGCTCACTCTGAAGACCCAGCACAATCACTCCTATTGCCCCTGGTTCTATAACTAGAGTCAAATCTCAGCAAGTTCCAGGGTACAGATAACTCAGATAACTCTAATTCAGAGGGAAATAGCTTGCAAACCTACAGAATTACAAGACTTTGCTTGTAATTGGGAGACCTGTGGGGATGGATTCTAAGGGTATTAGAGCGATGAGGATGGAATATAACACTAGATTGAATCACGTTCATTGATAAGGGTATACTTACTAGAGATTCAATGTGATAGCTTGTGAAGCTGGAGGTGGCTAATAGTTCACTTGAAACTTGGACTCAACAATTCAACAGTGGCCCACATTTAATGAGGTGTATATGTCAGAGCTTCCCTACTTTGATTTGGAGGAGAGAATCCAAAGACTTAGGAAAATAGGAATATCAGAGTGAATTTGTGTGACCTACAAATCTGCCGTTGAGTACCTATATGTAATGAGTTTCTCTGAGACATTTCTTCCCAGAAGACACTCCTATACTAAGACATTGAGAAATACATTAATGAGGGGAGCACCCCATATCCTTGAAAAGGTCTTTGGTTGCTTTCTTTTGTAGGCCAGGTAAGATCATGGGTGATATCACCATTGAAATGCTGATAATGAGATCCTGGAGAACCAGAGAATATGTGGCAGCACTTGACTGCCAAAGACGGGTGACCACATTTACCATGAAGGGCAGCAGGCATGAACTGGAAATCAGAATGCCTTTGCCCATGAAGGGTATTTGGCGATGGCTGATTAACCATGGTACTCCTCTGAACAAAACTGATGAGCAGCCTGATAAAGAATCACTTGATGTATATAACAGAAGAAAGTCCAAATCTGGTACCAAAGCCCTGATTTGAGTCACCACAATGAGGAGTCATGGTTTCTCCTCCAATTTCCAGAACTAAGTCAATTCAAAGACCAAAGTCCCTTAATTGAAAGGGCCAGGTCCCCCTGAGGATGAACTGCAGCATTACTGCAGGTAGATACTGTGAATCTTCCTCTAAGCCTACTCAGAGGGACGTGTGGTTATTTATTGGAATTCCTATACACCGGAAAACAGGCTTTTTCAGATTACTAAACATTGGCTCTAAATTGATACTGCCTCCTGGGGACCCAAAACAACATTGTGGACCCTACTCAAAAAGAGGGATTATAGTGCTCAGGTGATAGGTGGAGTCTTAAGTCTGATTTACTCTGGGCCCACTCGTTCTATGGATCCACCCTATAGTTGTTTCCCATATATTACATATGGACATATAATTGGAATAGATGTACTTGGCAACAGACTTTCCACATTGGCTCTCTGACCTATGGAGTGAGGGCCATTATGGTAGTAAGGGCCAAGTAGAAGTCTCTGGAACTTCCCCTTCCAACCAACATAGTAAATCATAAGCAAATGCTGCACCCCAGCTGCAGCTGCAGCAATTAGTGCCAACAACAACAAGCAGAGGTTGTGATACTTATCACAGCCCCATTTAGCTCAGCTGAGTAGCCAGCTGAATGGGTAGTGACTGTGGACTACTGTAAATGTAATCAGGTGATGACTTCAGTTGCCGCTACAGTTCCAGATGTGGTATCTTGACTGGAGAAATTCTTCAAAGGCCACTGGCACTTGGTAGGCAGCTATTAACCTCCCTCTGACCATAGCCAGTGTCTCCAAACTAGTTTGGAAAAACCTCCCGAAACAGTTTGCTTTTACCTGGCAGGGCCAACAATATACTCTCACAGGCTCACATCAGGGTTGTGTCAATCCTCCTGTTCTCTGCCATAATACAGTCTGAAGAGACATTGCTTGCTTTGACTTTCTACAAAACATGGTAGTGGTCCATTGCATTATGTTGATTGTATCTAGTGAACAGGACGTAGCAAGGACCTTGGATGCCTTAGTAAAACATATGAGAAGGTGGGAGAGGAGCTATTTTTGGTACCAGTTTTGAATCATGCTTCAGTTGGGTGACAGAAAACACACCAGTAGTTTCAGCAGGCAACATTTAACAAAAGAATCATTAACAAACAAACAAACAAACAAACAAACAAAAGGATGAAAGAGAACTCTAAGGAATATCCTCAGGTTGAAGGATGTATCCAAGGAAGGGATAAACTGATGTTTGCCTCATTGCCCTGGGTTAGAGCAGGTTCACAGCTAGTGGGATAAAGATGGCACACTGGGAACTGTGGACTCTGGTAAGCAAGAATCCTCCCGTTGTGTCAACAAAACTTGTTGGTGAATAAGTGGCACAAGTGTCCCACACACATGCCACTGTCAGCCTCACCCCAGGAACAAAAGAGGAAGGACACTGGACTGAGCAGAGCTTTCCTCTCGTGTCCCTCCAGTGCCCTCTACTGACAAAGGTGATCATTGTGTCAGCTGGCAAAAGAACTAGGCTGTAATTGTCACTCCTTTCCAAATAATTTCTAATTTATTTTTCTCTCAACATTCTGAGTGTTTCCAAACATATGCAGAGTTGGAAGAATTTTATAGTGAACACCCATATATCCACCGTCTACTGGTACATGCTACTATTAACATATTTTTATTCTTGCTTCATCGCATTTCTATGTATCCTTCCTCCATTAACCCATCTTACCTTTTTCATGCCTTTTGATAAATTAAACATTATAATTTGTAGTTTATAATTTGATATTTCCTTAGCCTATGAGTTGTTTAAAAAAGCGTATTTCTTGGGGATCCCTGGGTGGCTCAGCGGTTTAGCGCCTGCCTTTGGCCCAGGGCATGATCCTGGAGTCCCTGGATCGAGTCCCACATCGGGCTCCCTGCATGGAGTCTGCTTCTCCCTCTGCTTGTGTCTCTGCCTCTCTCTCCCTCTCTCTGAGTATCTCATGAATAAATAATAAAATCTTTTAAAAAAATAAATAAAAGCGTATTTCTTAAATGTCCAGGAAGTTGGAGTTGGAGAGGGAGTGTGAGGCTTTCTATCGCTGACAACCCTTTGAGATCTACACTCTTACAGTCTTCCACCACGGTCTCATAATGTGACAACGTAAGGGTTAGCTCGTTGGAATTTGTTGAGCCCTTTGCTTGTGTTATGTGACTATTCCACGGGTATTTGAAAAAAAAAAATGTGTATTCTCTAATGGATACAAATTTGTATAAATGTCTAACAGTCTGTCAAATTCTTCATATTATTTTCTTTGCTCTTCTTGACCTATTTATTTAGAGAAGTGTGATAGATTGTGGATCTGTCAATTTCTTGTATTTCTAATAGTTTTTACTTTATATATTCCAAAATGGCATTAGAATATAAAAGTTTATAACTGCAATATCCTTATAATAAAGCATGTCTTTTCTCAGGATAAAATATTCCTTTTTGTCTCAATTATTTTTGTCTTGAATTCTATTTTGCCAGATATTAATTACCAACCCTGCTTTCTTTTTGCTTTGATTATATTGTATTAGCTATGGTTTTTATAAATAGTTCATAGGTTGATTTTTTTAAAATCTGAGGCTCTTTATTTTGATAGGGAAATTTATCTCAATTTATTTTTATTGTGATTTTCATTTGTTTATACTTACTTCTTCCACCTTATTTTGTTTCCTGCTTTTCAAGCTTTCTAGTTGTTTTTTTCCTTCTTTTTATTGTTTGATTTCTTGCTCTCTTGTGCAAACTCGTTATTTGCATACCACTTTCAGTTTTGTAATATCTGCATACCATCTCGTTATTCCTATTTCATACATAATTACCTCGACAACAAAATTAAGATTTTTATATCATTACTGTAAAAGAAAAACCTGTAAAAGAAAAAAAGAAAAGTATCATTTGCCATAAGTAGAAATTAATATAAATAGAAGTTCAGTAAATACCAAATGATGTTATTACATTTTAGTCAGGTCTTCTTGCCTGCCTGGAAGCTGTTCTCTTTTTGTTAAGAAAAGAAAAAAAAAAAAAAACATGCTAACAAGAGTTAGAAAGGTGTTAGATGTGATTGCACTAAACTGGTATGTTCTCTTTAACTTAGAATGATGAATTGAATCACATTTTAAAAAAATTCCATGTCAATGGAATTTTGATGTCTCTTCTTGATGTCTCATTCTTGAGGTACATGAGTTTGGAAGTCATGCATTATGTTCTTGGAGTGGTAACCTTTGACATTTCAACATATGTATTTATACTTTGTTCTTCCTCTAGAAGTCTGTAGAGTCACTATCTATATCTTTTGGCCATCATTAAAGTAGAGCTTTCACTTGCCTCTTCTCTTCTCCTATGTCCTATGTTGAAACCATTCGTTATTTATTTCCATTTTATATATGAGGGGATGGAGGCTTAGAGAACTTAAGTTCACTTAAATTGAGTGCCAGAGTTGGGAGCTGTACCTAGGCATTCTGCCTTTAGAGCCTGTCTGTGCTTTTCCATGAGACTATCCTAATTTGGGATTTCAGTTCCAGATTATGATTTATTTTTAAAAAGTCTATTATGTAGCTCAACTGTACATTTTATTGTTTCTCATACATACTATCTCTTTCATTTTACTTTGTTAAAATACACTCTTGAGTAACTCTTAGAAAGACCAGGTATATTCTTTCTTTCTCTCCCATTTGAATGGTAGGTTTAGCTAAATATAGAATCTTAGATTCAGATTTATTACTTTTTAGGATTTCAAAGACATTGTTCCCTTCTCAACTGGTATTTACTATTAATGATCAAAGCAATGTCTGATGTCATTCTTTATCCTTCAGAATTTTCTTACCCATTATTCCTTTCAAACTGCCCTAATCCAGACACCTAAAGGCCCTCTTCCCCACTTTTAAATTGAGTAATAATATTAAGTATATAAATATTAGGCATATAGTTTAACATTTGCATATATACTCCTATAATCACTACCCAGATGGAGATGTAGAACACATTTACAGCATCCTAGAAGTCTTCCTCGTACCCCTTCCTGATCAAGTCAAGCAGCCCACCCCTCGAGGTAGCTACGATTCTGACGTTTATCACTATAGAAAAGTTTTGCTTGTTCTCGAGCCTTATGTAAATGATTTCATACAGTACATAAAATTTTATGTCTGGTGGAACCCATGTTTTAATGTACTTTCCAAACAGAAACTTGAGGAGAAACTAGAGTTCTGGATGGAGAAATTTGATAAGGACACAGAAATGAAACAGAATGAACTAAATGCTCTCAAATCTGCTAAGGCCAGCGACTTAGCACACCTTCAAGAGCTTGCAAAGACGGTAAGGAAGCAGTCTGAGGAATGGGTGGTAGCTGAGCTGTAGTAGCTGGGTAATGCTATTCTGGTGGCAAGGAGGAGGTGTGGCAGTCTTCCCATGATGATGATGATGATGACATCAATGATGGGGCAGTAATAGCAGCAACCGACACACTTCCATGGTGCTTGTTCTGTCCCAAGCACTTTGCTAGCATTCCACATAAAGAACTTATTTAACCCTGACAACAACCTCTTGAGATAGATGCTATTATTTCTACTTTATGGTCTCTGAAAATAATATGTAAATTATGATTTTTAAAAAGCTTCTGATTATGGCTTCATCATTGAATAACTAAAACTAAATTTCTCCTTTAAAAGATAGCAATTTAGGGATCCCTGGGTGGCGCAGCGGTTTAGCGCCTGCCTTTGGCCCAGGGCGCGATCCTGGAGACCCGGGATCGAATCCCACGTCGGGCTCCCGGTGCATGGAGCCTGCTTCTCCCTCTGCCTATGTCTCTGCCTCTCTCTCTCTCTCTCTCCTCTCTCTGTGATTACCATAAATAAAAAAAAAATATATTTAAAAAAAAAAAAAAGATAGCAATTTGTACATGTACTTTCTACGAGTTAAAAAAATATTACTTTCAGGTCATTAATCACACAAGTTAGTAGTTCATTTTTATGCAGTATTTTTATATCAAATTTGAATGATTGAAACTGCAAATTCTTTATAGCTAACACATATTAATAATATGAATACTTACAATGTAGGAATCCACTTAGTTTTTTCTTTGGTTTCTATTTGGCATGCTTTGTTTTCAGATTTCCTATTAAAAGTTCAGGGCTGGGTGGGCCACACGTTGCCAAGACAGTCTTCTAACCCAGATCCGTGTCTACCTCTGTAGATACGGGAGTATGAACAGGTCATCATTGAAGACCGGACAGAAAAGGAGAAGACCAGGAAGAAGATAGAACAGGAGGACTTGGAATTAAAGAGCATCATCAAGGTAGAAGGCCAGAGCTGGCATCTTAGGGCACATTTAATTCAACAGCTGGGCTAACAGTTACCAAGGAACAGAGTCCATCTCATGCCCTATGGAAGCCCAGGACAGATCTTCAAGGAAGGATGGCCTTCTGCTATTGTTGGAATTAATCTACAGTCCTGGGAGCAGGGAGACAGTTAACATAGCAGGACCTAGAACTTGTGCCCAGAGGCCAGATTTAAGATACTATCTATAATCAAAACAGCTCTTGGAGGAGCTGCTGCTGCTGAGGCTGCTTTTTAAAAATTTATTTTCTTAAGTCAATTCAACCCCCGGTGTGGGGCTTGAGCTCACCACCCCAAAATCAAGGTCACGTGCTCTACTATCTGGGCCAGCTGGGTGCCCCCTGGAGGAGCTTCTTAAAGTCCTATTTATAGAAGTTAGCTCAGGCTAGCTGCTAGGTTCTGATAAGAGCTGTTTTCAAAAAAAGGTGAAGAGAATAAGTAAGCAGTTTAGAAAAAAAAACATCATCTTTTATCAACTCATGTATATTAGTGAAGTTGAAACTGGTCAGTCAGATTCTGGGAAGTATTTTCAAGCAGAAATAACATCAGCTGGACCAAAACTGTTGTTTAGAGGATTGCCTTTCTCTCTGAAAGAAGAGCGTCTGCTGAGATCCTAGTGTGCAAACAGTAGTTGGTGAGGTGTATTATGAGGTGAGTTAAGAAAGCGTGAAAGTACTTCAGTACAAATATCCAAACCCAAACATGAGCTTTCCATTAGGAGACAGTCTGATATATAGTTAGCAGGGATTTATTGAGATTTGTGGTGTTTTCTATTTGGCAGGATTCCTTGATTTAGAGCAAGGATGTACGGACTAGCTGAAGACTATTTTTGTTTTCACTAATGGATCTGTGCTTCCAGTCGTTAGAGCTTAGTCTGATTTTAAAGCAGCCCACACTGTACTCAGAAAAGTTCTAATGACGAAGATATTTAAGAGAGCTATCGAAATCCTTTTTGAAAGAGTACTGATCCTTTAATCATTAAAGCCATGAAATGCACAAGGAAACCTATGAAGTCATCTAAATTATCTGCACATTTTTGAGTGCTGGCTTTTGCCTGTGACCTAGCTTGCACATCCCTTTTGCGGGGTCAGATTTGGAATGTGGATGTTCATAAAGAGGGGTAGGGTAGTAGAAGGGAACCAAGTTTCTAAGTGTAAAGATTCCTAATCAGATTCCTTCTTTTTATGTTTACTCCTTGAGAGCTTCACTGTAGAGTCCGTGTACCACAGGGGAGCATTACTGTAGGGAGAGCATGGTTGGCCACTTCCACATTTCAGACAGACACCATTCTTCAGACAGAAGTTACTTTATGATAAAACAACTATCTCATGCAGAAAGGATGCAGGTTGTCAGGCATACACATTTTTTATCCCTTTTTCTTCCAGCTCCAGGCCTGGTGGCGTGGCACTATGGTAAGGAGGGAAATTGGTGGTTTCAAAATGCCTAAGAAGGACAAAGATGATGTCAAGGATTCAAAAGGTAAAGGCAAGGACAAGAACAAGCGGACAGGCAAGAAAAAGTGATGGAGTTCTCTCGTCTTTTCCTCTGGTATTCTGGAGATGGGAAGGAGGACTTGAAGGGAGGGAGGAAGAAATATGTTAGCAGTACAGAGAATTTGTATCTACAGGTTGTTTCTTATTGGACATTCCCAGGTACTGCCTGGTTCTTTCACTTTGCCTGTTGTATTAATTTTCAAACCCTGATTTAGGAGTATACCATCGACTTAGGGCTTCTTCAGATTTTGAAAAACTTTTGCTGGGAAGTATTTCTAGGAGCCTTGCAAAGATCCCTCTTGCTTTTCCTCACCAGAAGAAAGTTCACGGGCTTAGTTATTGTGATGCATTAAAACTTCAGTAATTTCTGTAATGTTTTGGATTCTTTTGTCTATAGCGAAAAAAACTCTCAACCAAAAGTAAAGTGTTCATTCGGAATTACAATTATTACAAGATAATTTAATAATATGTCTAGCATATATGGACATAGTAAAGTTCCAAAGGTTGGTTCCTTCCTGCATTTATTTAAGATTTTATTTGAGAGAGAAAGAAACAGAGAGCATGAGCAGGGGGAGGGACAGAGGCAGGAGAAGCAGGCTCCCCACCGAGCAGGGAGCCCGACATGGGGCTCGATCCCAAGACCTGAGATCATGACCTGAGCAGAAGGCAGATGCTTAACTGACTGAGCCTTCCAGGTGGCCCTCCTCCCGCCTTTTAGATTTATTATCACTTTAATAAGTTTTTGTTGGGGTGGTGGGAGCATGGAATACATATCTTATTATAAATAAGTTGGTTTAGCTCCTTTTCTGGGAAATAGCTAGGAATATAAGTAATAAATTAAAACAATAAATAATGAATTAGAATAAACAGAAACATTAGGATGTACAATCACGCATGGTGAAGGTGGGGACACAGGCTGCTAGAAGACTAGCTTGGAGAGATTTTTGATCAGTGAGACACCAGGATATGCGCCTGCTTTGCTTCCTCAACAATTCTCACCTTGCAGGATATTACAAGTGTGAAGGGCAGAAGGTCTTACATAGTTGATAATTCCTAAGAGTGTCCAAATATGTCACATGTATTTCACAAATTAAGCCTTATATGTAATTGCAAATACAGGGCAAAGCTGGTATCTATACTTCTTTAAAAGAGTGAAAAACAACAACAACAACAACAAAAAGTGATCTGAAGGGCCTGTTCAGGGGACCCAGTTTCTACTGATGTTCCTTCGGGGAACTAAATAAATACCCCTTCACATCTGCCAAGGAAAACATGCTTTAGGTATGAACATTTTCAAATCAGCCTTTATTTCATGCGATTGAAGTGTAGGCTTTTATTTTAATGTCAACGTGTAAGGTGGCATACAGGCAATTTAAAATAACACATGATATTGACATATTTATACTTAGAACTTATGCATTATATTTACAGACATACAAATATAGGACAATGTTTTACAAAATCTTTTACTAATTACATGTTTACAACATTTTCAGAAATAAAATGAAATCTGCTGTAAACCATCTCACTGCAATACGTATATAAAAAGGTTTCTAAATATCCATGTTTTCCTTCATTTCTATCACCATTTTAAGCACTTAGTTGTTAAAAATTCGTCATACTCATCGGCAGTCACACGTCATTAGTCACTGCTGAGCTGTAGCAAGTAAGAGAAATCAGACTCCTTGATTAGCCGTGAGGCTGTATTTTAAGAAGCTGTTAGAGAGAGTGACCTACTAATAAGCCCCCTACCCTGTTCTAGCTGCACAAAGGCCCCTCCGCCCACGAGCTGCTTCCAGAGAACCTGCTGACTTACAGACTCCAGGGGCCGTGGTGGGTGGGCACTCAGCCTCCTCCTGGTTCACACTTCACACGGGGCTGGCCACTGCTTCATTAATGGTCAGGTGGAACCACTACAGCATCTTCATCTTACACTGGAGTCTAGCCAGGCTAAATGTTAAGTTTTCTTTCCAGTTAAAAAAAAAAAAAAAAGGTACAAACCAAACACTGAATACAAAAATTTTCTAGCAAAAGCATCACGAGATGTTTTTGCATCTTGACTTAGAAAATAAATTCAATATATTTGATATTTTTGTTACCAACCAAAACTGCACACAGATTTTTTTCTAGTAATTCAAATATAAATTTGAATTAGTTTGATAAAAATACATTAATAAAGTTTCACGTAATATGTAAGATGTGAAATAAGTGGAAATTTCCATTTATTCCCATGGGATCATTAGTTGCAAAGTTCCAAATGTTGCACTGTCCACATTTTCTGGAATTATTCTTTGTGTAATAGGTACAAAAAGTCCTGTTGTTTGCTGAGTTTCACTTCAAATGGCTTCTATTATTTGGAAATTGTACTGAGGTTCAATGTTGACTAGAAGGAGAAAGATCTATAGTTTAGAAATGCACATAGCTGAATTTTTTTTATTTTTTTTCCTGAATTTTAATAAACAAGTTGCTGGATTGGTGGGTCTGTTTAGAACTGTAAATATAATGGGGTCTGGCTCAAAGCACTTGAAAGACATTTTACTTTTGTTCTGTAAAGTCAGTGAAGGTTAGTAGGCTCTGAGGCCAGGTGTTTTATGTTCTTTAATTTTAAACTTGGACAAAGTGACAATGTCCTGCTGAACTTATCTCCCTGTGAGAACAGGGAGAAAACACTACTTTGACCAGATAGTCAACATTATCTTACCGAGTTACTTTTAGATGTTGCATCTACATGATAGAAAACATTTTGCTGAAATGCACGCATTGATAAAGAAAATCTAGAACAGTTCACCGCCTGAAAAACCCCAGGTAACTGGTATCTTCACGTACTCTATTTACTCGGTTTATCAAGACTGTGAATACCAAAAGATATGCTGACAACTCAAAGGGGTTCAAAATATAGGGTAAGAAAGACCTTGGTAGCTTAAACTTGAACAAAGGCTCCTGGCTTTGTGTTCCAGGAGCCCTTGGGCCTTCTTACTCAGCCCACGATTGAGTGAGGAAGGCACTAGTGGTGGTCAGATGAGCTAGATACAGAGACATCATGCTGTTTTCTAAGATGCCACAAGTGCCTTCAGTCAGCCATGGAAACTGGCAATTACTTGAAAGAAATTAAGAAACCTGGCTTTGCTTTTTATTCCTTTTGCCCTGTTTTCCTAATCTTCCATTAGTCAGGGAACTGGAAGTGTATCTGCTGTGAGTGGAAGGCACTCACAGGTCCAGGTACCTGGGAGCAGCATGGGGGCAGCGGAGCAGGGCTCAATGCAAATAATGCAGAGTAGTGCATTTACCATCCTAAGGATTTGGAAGCTCTGTGTAGAGTGCTACACAGATAATAGCAGGCTGTCTAATGGTTAGATAATAGCAGGCTGTCACATATGAGAACCAAGCTTTAGGTGGTGGCAGACAGAAGTTGGGGGAGGCCTAGGACGCTGGCCTTAAATACAACTTACCTCTCTCATTGCTTTACTATGCAGAAATCTAGGCCTTCTATGTTGTAGTTGTTTTGCTTTGGACAGATAACCCCAAGTAATCATAATATAGCTTTTGATTTTAAATGTGGCTGACAAACATAGTGGGGTCATTACACCCCATGTCATACAAAAATACCCAGCTTGGGAAAGTGATCTCACTCTGTCGAAAATACAGATACCCAGGCCTCACTTTAGACCTACTGAATGAGAATCTACATTTTAAGAAATGCTCATTAGAAGAGATTCTAATGAACAACCAGCTTTGGTAACCTGTGGATTCCGGAAACAGGAAACAGGTAAAGACAATAGCATGTCTGTGCTTTCCAGAAAGCTAAATATCCTTCTGAGAAGCTTTCTTTCTGGTATGGGAGGCAAGCCAACTCTCTAAGAAAGCACAGCCTGTTTAGGCTTCAGTGTTGGGTTCTCAGTAATGACAGAATTAAGTTTCATTTGCGAAAACCAACCATGTCTTCCTAAAACAATTCATTGGAAACAGATATAACCTCCCCTAAAATGGAGAAATGAAGCAAAATATTCCTGTTAGGAATCATGGAAACAGTCCCTTTTAAGAACACGTAAGAGCTTTGTGTAAGCAGATGGCTGGCAGCAGCAATCACGTTGTCCTGCTCCGGGATGGCCGGGCCAGCGCCCAGGTGCTGGGGGTCCTTATGCAGCAGACAAGTGGTGCTGCTGCTTGGGTGGGGCAAGCTCCAGGAGAGCCTGCACCGTCACTGCGACCTGGCTCAAACCTTTCTCTTCTAAAATGTGCAGAGGCAAACATAATTGCTCCTGAAATGGGACAACGTAACATAAAAACAAACAAAAGAGAAAACAGGATCAACATCAACGAATTGAAAAGAAAAAATAAGCATCTCTTTTCTCCCTCATAACAGTCAACCGAGATAGGACAGGTCAGCACCTGGGGAACTGACCTCTGTTAATAGGAGTTACACAGAGATGGCATTGGACACTGTCACTTTATTAAAACCAAACACATATACAGGTCATTTTGAAAACTGGAATATGGACAAGTTACAGACACTTAATACATACAACAGAGGATAACAGAATACGAGACAGCAAAAGCAACATCCCCAATAAATAAAGAGTGATGCAGATCAGTAAAAGGAGGCAGGGAAAACAGAAAAGCGGTTTCAAGTTACCGGACGGTTCAGGCCTGACAGGTCTAACAGTGGAGGAGAGTGTGCTCTGGAAATTACATACCAGAGGAATGCAAGATGGGTTCATGCCATAAGTCAGGCTGCATGAGGGAGTGAAGCCCACCAGCTGCATTCTACTCCTGATTTTGAAAATCAGAGTTCTCGTCCCAGGCAGGGAACACAGGAAGAAACAAGTATTTCATAACCTGGTACTTAATGGATTAAATTATGCTGGAGAACGGTGATACGAGTTTATTCAGGGACATCTTAATTACCGTATATTTGAAGGGTGTTTATAGGTTTGCTTAAGGAAGTTAAAATACTTCTTTCGTGTCTGCCTCATTCATGTTTGGTTAATCCTTTCTTGAAAGAGAAAAAGGCAGTGTTTAAGAACAGCACCTATCACTGGTTTTTAAGACTAAATATTTGGACAAATAGATGCTGCTCACAAAGGACAGACAGTAGAATTCTGATTTCAGTAAAAGGGAGACTGACTATACATGTTTATTAAAGAAGATAACTAGACTTTTCATTGGCACTTTATTATTAGGAAGTTTTACAAAATTAGTTGCAATAAAAAATATAACATTTATTTTGAACAGTTATTGGTACTTGTGCTTCTTATTCAAAATTTTAATACTTATCTTGATAAAACAAGGTAATTGCAACCTTTTGACTATAAAACTAGCAACTTTGTATAAATACTTTGAGTGCCACTGTCAGTACAGATTAATTATTCTAAAATGAACCTGCAGGGTGTTTTGCTCTTGAGAGAGGCATATTTTCTCTGAAGCCAGTTCCCTCATCTCTTCTCCATCGTGCCCTGTGCTGCGTGTGATTGGACACCCCTCGCCCCCACTGAGGCTTATGCCTTCCAGATGCACATTTACCTTCCAGGAGGCTTCAAGGGAATGCCGTGTGCTCTGAAGAGAATGTGCAACTACTCCTCCCCAAACCACACACAAGACCACATGTTTTTTTTTATTTCCTAAGGGGACAAAACCACAAAACTGTATGATCTTTGACGCAAGACCTCTTAAAATCAAAACAAAGCAAACCTCCCAAAGTCTGGAAGGTAGTGCTACTGTATAAAACTGGCTTTCAACACAGTGTTCACTGTTTCAGCACTAACAGTAAATAGTTTTTTAAGGTGTTAAATAATTGTCTCATTTGATACGGAAGAAAACCAAAGCAATCAGACCCTCAGGCTGACTTCTACAATAGGGTGTTGTGTTCTCTGCAATTCCCCTTCATATTTGAGTTCAGTAGATTCCAGAATGTTCAGAAACCCTATTTATGAGAACTAGAATCTGAATGCAAACATAAAATAATTTCAAGCATCAAGGCTAGCAACTTAACTATTAAACGTTCTGACAATACTCACTGCCTTGGGTAAAGAACAGAGACTGCTGCCCAATACTTTACCTGCTGCTACTGTCCAGATATAACCTACTTAACAGCCTAATTCAATGCCAGCTCACCAACTAAGACGGTTCAAGTATATTGGAAATTACATACATTTCAATTTTAAAGTCTAAACAGGATTCTAGAGGTGAAGCTCAGCTATGATAAGAACAAGCAGAGGAGAGCTGGACAGGTGCCTACTCCTGAACAGTCAGCTCCAGATCATGTGCTTGTTGTGGACTAATTTACACGTACACACTGGGCTCAGAATAGCAATCTAAGGAACCTAACTGATCTTTGGACTGAACATTCGAATCAAATGAAAATTATTAAGATTACATGGCCTGAGCTTCCAGATGTGCAGACAGTAAATGCTGAGGTGGCCCTGTGCCTACCAATACAGGGAGATTTCAGGATTTTAGGGCTCAGCTCGAAACAGAGATTTAAGTGACCAGGTACCTCCCCAACCTCCCCAAATAGGGTACAACTATTTTCCTTAAGAGCAGCTGTTGAAGAAGTTGGAAAAATGGCCGCATGGGAATTTTATTATGTCATTTAGAAATAAAAATCTAAGTCATATTCTAAGAACAGGTTCAGGATTGTATCAAGACACCTCAGCACTTATGATAAGAGAAACAAGGCCACAGGCCAGGAGAATGGACAAATCACCAGGAAAAAAAATGCTGGTCTTTTACTCTTTGTTAGCAATCATCAATGTCTACTAATGGGATGAGCTGGACATGAGAACAGGATTTATCTTCCTTACTGGTTAGCTCTTTGACGGCCAGAAAACAAAACAAAACAAAACCAAAAACCCTTTGTAACAAGAAACAAACCTCCTTTACCAAGCACAGGAATGGTGTGGAAAATCCTTGGAGTACGATCTTTCAACTAGAGGGAGAAGACCCAGTAATACAGCAGACAGAGAGTTAACATTAAAGTACAATAAAATGCCACAAAACCCAAAAGCTGGAGAGACAGAGAGACAAAACTGGATTCTTCTGAATGTGCCCCAAGAGAAAGTAGTGTTTCAACAGTTCTCTTAACGCTGAGGTTTAGCTGAAGGATGTCAGAAGGGGAACAAAGATTGTCCTGTCCAAAGTGTGAGCAGGAAAGGAAAACAGAAAAACAAAGTTAGTGGATCAAAAATACAGATTTGAGTATAGAATTCAACATGATCATCTCAATCATACTTAGAGAAACACATCCTACTAACATTTTTTACTATGATGAATGAAAATACTGAAAAACAAAACTACAAAGACTCCTCTACATGCTGAGCTTGATTTTACTACTAGAATAAAATTGGCTTGTTGGTGACCAGTACAGATACTCAGGATACAGTAAACAAAACTGGGTGCTGGCTCAGGGTTGTGGGAGGTCTCAAAGTGGTGAGCTCAGTGCCAGCCAACCTTTTTCCTGGCTCATTCTTCTCTATTAACAACAACAACAAAAAAGAATGGGCCAGTGGGCAGGACCCCCCAAACCTGGGGGTGGGCTGAGGAGAGGGAAGTGTTTGGAGAAAGCCAAGTTAATCAGGGAGGGTCACAGAATGAGGAGAGCCTAATAAACAAGGAGACTTACTGCCTGAAGGCCAGGTATATTGACTGATTTGATGTTCCTCTCAAAATCATGTCGAGCCCATCTGCACCAAGTCCAGGTTACTAATATGTACAAAACGAATCTAGAGTCGTAAGGGGCCTTAGAGATCACCCAGACCCTCTGGCCCACAGAAGAAACTAAGTAAATGAAAACACAATTGGACCAGAGAACAGGAAAATATTCTTCAACACATAACATGCAATAACTCCAGGACATAAGATGCTAGACTCAACAGACATTTTTATCACCCATTATAGTTTTCTGAATGTAACATACTTGATAAAAGCATAATAATAAACAGAATACCCATATGCTCAGCCTTATCAGAGGTTTTCAAGAGTTCTCTTATTTTTTAGTGATTCATTCAGAACTTTTAAACACTTCAAAAGTTAAACTGAGAAGGGAAATTGTTCACCTTTATAGTCTTTGGACATAAAATCTGACAAATATTTACAATTCAAGATTTATGTTACACATTTTCAAAAGTGACCATTATTATATCCCTGATTTTCTTTAAAAATCAAAAAGAAGTGGGAGTGTTTAGTAAAGGTCAGAATGCCCAGAAGTAGGGGAGAACAAAGGAAGAGGAGGAGGTACAGGTTTTTCTTTTTTTTAAAGATTTTAATTTATTTATTCATGAGAGACACACACACAGAGAGGCAGAGACACAGGCAGAGAGAGAAGCAGGCTCCATGCAGGGAGCCCAACGTGGGTCTCGATCCTGGGACTCCAGGATCACGCCCTGGGCCAAAGGCAGACGCTAAACCGCTGAGCCACCCAGGGATCCCCAAGGTACAGGTTTCTGCTTTCCTCTAGAGGCAGAGGGACATGAGAAGGCTCCTTGGACCTATGAATTTATGTATTTATTCATTTTCCATCACTTTGTTCTAAGCTTATAACTTTTTTTTTTCTTTTCTTTTTTTTTTTTTTTTTAGCAGAAGTATCAGCGTAACAGGAACCTGTCTAAAAGTGGTTGGGGTGGTGGTGATGGTGGTAGAGACTCCGGTGGAAGGCAGAATGGGAGAGAAGACGTGGTCTTCAGAGATTGTCCACTTCCTCTTTCAGATGGGGGAGACTGAGAAGGAGGAAGGATGTGCTAAGAACCCCAGTCTAACCACCCTAGAAAAATACCCAGTCTTTTAAATTTTTTTTTTTTTTTCTGTTTCCTGCCTTCAAATAGCACAGCTCTGGTCGGAACAGGGACAGGCTGGCCCACAATAAATCCTGTTAACCATTGCTTGGCAAATGCTGAATTATATGTACATCTTAAGGCAGAATGTGTTTTGCTGACTGTTGGCAGGTACATTTTGGAAGACTTTCAGTATATGGACTTTAAATCTGAGACAGATGATGGTTCTCTAAAGCCTGGGGCATATGTATAATGACTGTAAAGCTGGTAAACAGGGAATGCCTGGATGGCTCAGTGGTTGGGCTCTGCTTTTGGCTCAGGGCGTGATCCTGGAGTTCAGATTGAGTCCTGCATCGGGCTCCCCGTAGGGAGACTGCTTCTCCCTCTGCCTGTGTCTCTGCCTCTCTCTCTGTGTCTCTCATGAATAAATAAAATCTTAAAAAACAAAAAAAAGTTGGTAAACAGTATTTTTAACAGGTTTGACACTGGCTAAGTCTGCTCACATGTCTTGCTGTATGGGGATGTTTCAGCACTCCTTTCTAGGTATGGCAGTGCCTCTTTGTACTCTCATCTTTCCTCTGGTTCCCATGCCCTGTACTAACCCATGCTACATTCCTTTGTTTCAAGACATGGTGTCAGGCATTGGGGTGGGTCCTGGCATGCTTGTGTAATGTGATGATCAGGTGGGAAGCACCGACTCACTGTGAGTGTGTACATATGAATATCAGAACCACTTATTAGAATGCAGAAAATGCATGCTATTTGCTTAGAAACCTTACTATGGCCCTCTTACTCCATTTAAAAATGGGCTGTTCTAAAAGAAATGGTGAGCCTTTAGAAAACAGTATGATATAAAAATGAAAAATCGGCTTTGAATTTGTCCAACTTCGTTCAGGGCAAGTCCTAAGATTTTAGATACTTGCATTTCTGTCATGAAAGCTGTTAGGACAAGGGCTTAAGTTCAAGAGCAATACGGGTTGAGCCCAGGGGCAAATCCTTGGGTTCTGACAGGAAGGTGATAGAAAATTAAGAAGGTGATGCCTAAGAGTCATGTTTTTCTTCTTGGAGGTTGGATACTACATATGATGACAGGAACCGTAAGGGTTATGGCTAATGAAAAAAAAGTATCAAATAGCACCAAGTTGTCATTTCTTTAAGTGTATCTGCATCTCATGTCATTAAATATAGTATTTTTTAAGAGTACCATGTTTAATTGGTTTAACCTAATTGTTTTTAAAAGGGTAACAATAAAAAGTGTATCAAGTTCATGTCTCTTAATCATCTACAGTTTAACTATTTGTACTATTAGAGGGCAAGAAAGCTGTAACTGAGGAACCTGGAGACAATAAATCTCAACAGCACCTAGAAATGCCCTCTTGTGGGCTAAATTCCAAAGTATTAGAGCTGAGTGAAATCTGACCGAAGTCTGGGGTTTCGTGAACAGCACCGTCCCAGTGTCTGTCAGTGTGGATGGCACACCATGGTTATGCAGTCGATGTTACAGTACTGGAACTTGTACACAGTAGCACAGGCAGTTACTATTATAGATCTGTGCTGTTTTTGCAACATTTTTCTAAGTCTAAAATTATTTTAAAATAAACATTTTAAAAAAGAAAGTAAATGTTAAAAAACCTGAAACCAATAGAAGCATTCTCAGTCTGAGATACACACATTTTGAAGCACAGACTCTTGTGTATGAAGATGTATACAAGTCAAATGGCAAGTAGCAATGTTTTAGAAAATGTAAAAAATAACTATTTTTGATTACTTAGTATGATAATATATATTTAAATTTGTATGTGTCTCATTTCTTTGTCCTTGGAAGTAATTAAGGAAAACTGCCCAGAAGTATACTGACTCTAGTAACACAAAATGTTAGTAATTACCAACTTCGTTTAGGCCAAGTCCTGTAAGATTTTTAGATACTTGCATTTCTGAAAAATTTTAGAAAAATAATACCCAAGTCTATTTAGGCAACATAAGAAATGAGAAATTTATTACCTGAGGTACACCAATTTTTCTGCAAGCTTCTAGGAAATTCTCCACATTCCGCCTGCATTTTGCCATTGTTAATTTAGGCTGTAAAGGAAGGAAAATGTGGTGTTACTACTAAAGTTTAAAAATACCCTTGTCAACTGCTTTGTAAATTCAATAATCTAGGCCACAGGATCAGCAAACTTTTTCTTAAAGAGTCAGATAATAAATATGTTAGTCTTTAGGGCCATGCATGATCTGCTAAGAGCTTGAAAGCAACCACAGACAATATGTAAGCAAATAGGTACTCCAGTAAAAACTTCATTTACAAAAATAGGTGCTGGCCTTGGGCCATAGTTTGCCACTCCCTACTTTATTTATTTATTTTTTATTTTAATTTTTTTGCTACTCCCTACTTTAGATATTTTACTTTGATTTTTGTAAAGCAAGTACAAAATACAGAGAAATTTTGGGGAAACAGTTTTTTTTTTCATCCACTCTTTAACAGACAATTTTTAAATTTATTTTGAGAGAGAGAGTGCACGAGGGAGGGGGAGGAGCAGAGGGAGAGGCAGAAGCAGACTCCCCACTGAGCAGGGAGCCAGATGTGGAGCTCGATCCCAGAACCCTAGAATCATGACCTGAATTGAAGGCAGACACTTAACCGACTGAGTCACCCAGGTGCCCCCCCCTACCTTTTTTTTAAATCCATTTAAAACAATATACACTGAAGACAATTTATAGTAATAGAAATTACTCACAACTTTGTCATTCAGATATAATCACAGTCAACACTTTAGTTCATTTCCCTGCAGTCTTTATTAAAAAAGGTAACAAAAAAATAAAAATTTTAAAGGCAAATAAAAATTTTTTTAAGATTTTATTTATTTGACAGAGTGAGCAGGAGAGCACAGGCAGGGGGAGCGGCAGGCAAAAGAAGAGGGAGAAGCAGACTCCCCACTGAGCAGGGAGCCCAATGCAGGGCTCATCCCAGGACCCTGGGATCATGACCTGAGCCGAGGGTACAGATGCTTAACTGACTGAGCCACCCAACTTTTGCTCATAAATATAACTACAGAAACATCATGTCTCTACTCTGTGGTAATACTGAAATGTTTTTAAACATTCGAATTTTAAAAGATTGGATTAAAGAAGCTGTGTTCCAAAGGGTGCAAATTTCCTGTAGGAAATTTTCCTAACTTCTAATTAGTAACCTTGTTTTTCTAGAAAGGTCTCTTACTAATAACAATTGTGTCATGTGACCTAAAGTCCTGAAAACCTTTTTCTTTTTAAAAGATTTTATTTATTTCTTCATGAGAGATACAGGCAGAAGGAGAAGCAGGCTCCATGCAGGGAGCCTGATGCAGGACTCAATCAAGGGACTCAACCACTGAGCCACCCAGGTGTCCCTAGAGAAAGTTTTTCACCTAGTAGGTTATGTATGGGTTATAATGTAAGGAAGAAATATGAATTCCATTTCCCAGAATGATAAACAAATTCAAATGTTCAAAGTCATTGGCTGGTTTCTTTCTTTCTTTTTTTTTTTTTTAAGATTTTATTTATTCATGAGAGAGATTGAGAGAGAGAGAGAGAGAGAGAGAGAGAGAAGCAGAGACACAGGCAGAGGGAGAAGCAGGCTCCATGGAGGGAGCCTGACGTGGGACTCGATCCTGGGACTCCAGGATCATGCCCTGGGCCGAAGGCAGGTGCCAAACCGCCGAGCCACCCAGGGATCCCCCAGTTGGCTGGTTTCTAATATGTTTAAGTATCAAGCATGGAATCCAAATGTCTGCATGAACTCTGCCTTAGAGTTTTTACACAGGTAAGCAGATTAAAGCCTGTATCACCTCTAGAAAAGAAAGATTTCACTTGTGAATACTTGGGTTTTCTTCAAAGATGGAATATGATACTCTATCATGAGAAAAGGGGAAACGAGATAAATATATAATAGAGTTTGAGGTACTATAGTCTTGGCCTGAGAAAGGTAGCATGGGCTAGAATTGGCTTTATTATAAAAAATGAAAAGGTGGGATGAAAGGAAAATAGTTTAAAATTTTTTTCTTTTTTTTTTTTTTTAAAGATTTATTCATGAGAGACACAGAGAGAGAGAGAGAGAGAGAGAGAGAGGCAGAGACACAGGCAGAGAGAGCAGCAGGCTCCACACAGGGAGCTCGATGTGGGACTCGATCCCAGGTCTCCAGGATCATGCCCTGGGCCAAAGGCAGGCACTCAACTGCTGAGCCACCTAGGGATCCCCTAAGAAAAATTTTTAAAGGGGTGGCCAGGTGGCTCAATCAGTTAAGTATCTGACTCTTGATTTCAGCCCAGGTCATGATCTTCAAACCCTGCATGGGGCTTCATGCTCAGGGGCCAGTCTGCTTGAGATTCTCTCTCCCTTTTCCCCTCCCCCTACTTTCAGGTGGGCTCTCTCTCTAAAATAAATAAATCTCTCTCTGTGTCTCTAATAAATAAAATCTAAAAAAAAAAAGAAAAAGGCAGCTCTAGTGGCTTAGTGGTTTGGTGCCACCTTCAGCCCAGGGCGTGATCCTGGAAATCCGGGATTGAGTCCCACGTTGGGCTCCCTGCATGGAGCCTGCTTCTCCTGCTGCCTGTGTCTCTCTCTCTCTCTGCCTCTCTCTCTCTGTGTCTCTAATAAATAAAATCTAAAAAAATTTTTTAAAAGAATATTTTATTTATTTATCCATGAGAGACACACACACAGAGAGAGAGGCAGAAACACAGGCAGAGGGAGAAGCAGGCTCCATGCAGGAAGCCTGATGTGGGACTCGATCCTGGGTCTCCAGGATCATGCCCTAGGCTGATGGCAGCGCTAAATCGCTGAGCCACCCGGGCTGCCCTAAAATTTTTTTTTTAAATAAATAAAACTTAATTAAAAAGTTTAACTGAAAATAAAATTTTAAAAATTCTTTTTAAGATTTTATTTTTAAGTAACCTCTACACCCTATGTGAGTCTTGAACTCAGAACAGTGAGATCCAGAGTTGCATGCTCCACTGACTGAGCCAGCCAGGCATCCCAATAATAATTTTTAAATTTCAAATCGAAAAACTTTCAAAAAGGTCCAGAAGGAGGAGAAGAATTAGGTTTCTAGGAAAGCAACCATTCTTGCCTCTGCCAAGTTCTTAAATCATTGGGGTAAAAAAGGTTTGTTTGTTTTTTAAAAAAGAGAGTGAAACATAAATAGTAAAATGATGATCTACTTGACAGAAGAAGAAAAACCCCATCAGGGCTCACACTGGCTAATTTACACTAAAGCTGGGGTCCTTCTCTTCCACTTTTTACAAGTGAAAGAGCAGGTGTTCATTGGACAAGTGATGCTGTGGTCTTCTCAACTCCTGGCTAACGAGGGAGAGATACAGTAAACTGAGGTACAAAGGAAAAGTCACTGTGGTGAAAGCTATTAGGACAAGGGCTTAACTTTAAGGGAAGTTGGATAAATAAACACAAAACAACTGCTTTTTACTTAAAAGAATTTTTCATTGGCTAGAAATTCCCTCTCCCTATACTAGTTTCCCTTTCTGTCTGTAAAAATGGACATAGAAACAATGCAACTAGCTTCTCTTATTGCCAAGGGACCTTAGCTAAGCAAACCAGGATGTTGATCTGAGTTTGAGAGAAGGTTGGCGGGTGTGTGAACAGGGCACAATGGGCTTTGTCAAAAGAAAGGGATTGAGCATTTCATTCCACAAAATGACGACCCTTAAATTTCTGAACCTCTACTATTCAGATGTCAACATCTATGGGAAGGGAGAATGAAATAGCTCTGACTGTGTAGGAAGAAAAACAACTTTGTTTCTATGCAAAAGAAAGGCTAAAAGGATGGAGTTCATGCTGCTAAGTTAAAACTGGTCCAGGTATTACCACAATCTCAGAAAAAAAGAAAAGGTTCAGAATAGTGATCATGGGAACTAATTCAATATTACCTCCATGAAGGCTACTAGTAACCCAAGACAAAAGATGTCTCTGTGTTTGCTGGGGGTGTGGGTATGGGTGGGGAGAAAATGTCTTCTGAGATTTCTCTTGCAGACAGCAGGGTTCTCTGACTGATGAAGGTGAAGAGGCAGGAGGAACAATCAGCTCTTTTCCCAGTCATTTTTCGCATTAGCATTTATCCAAGTTCTAGGGATGTAGGACAGTATTTTATAAATGGGATCAAACTCCTAACAGTCTGATGAAAGTTGTGAATCTGCTCTCAAGAAGAATACACACACATGCAAATTAGGGTGTTGTGGAGCCCGAAAAGCCCTAGGAGCGCTTGATTCCAGGCTACAAATGTGTCCCAACAGAATGGCTAGTCTAAAGGACCTACGCCGTAGACTCCCTATCACTGGAGTGCAGAAGGACTCATGATTTTGCCTTAAGTCTCATTGAACCTGCTATCCCCAAAAGCTTTTCCAGAAGTTTGGATGATATAACATATAGTTTTGGATAGCCATGTATAGCTTGTTCTAATTCTTTAATATACAGCGTGATCTGAATAAAAAGTCTTATGCAGATTTGGAGAACAAAGTTAATTTCAACAAGAGCATAATCTATACCAAAAGGAACAAGAAATACACTGTTTCACACTATTCTGAAATTAGAAATGATTTGGAAGTTTTTCAGGTCACCTACCTTGGTGATATGGTTTATTCAGTGAGTTGTCATATTACAATATTTGTAATGATTTTTTTTTTTAAGATTTTATTTATTCATGATAGTCACACAGAGAGAGACAGAGAGGCAGAGACACAGGCAGAGGGAGAAGCAGGCTCCATGCACCGGGAGCCCGACGTGGGACTCATCCCGGGTCTCCAGGATCGTGCCCCGGGCCAAAGGCAGGCGCCAAACCACTGCGCCACCCAGGGATCCCATGTAATGATTTTTGATATGATTCACTAGTATACTTCTAAGAATGTGAACTGTACTGCCTAACACCTATGCCTTTTAAACCAAACAGCAATTTATCAAACTTCACTGACTCTCCCAAAATAACAAAGAAAGATGAATTGTAACCTAATATTTTGCAAACACATATGCCTTTCTGAGTTTCCTCTGAAATGCTTGGACATAAGACCTCCCCTTATAATGAGTGGTTATTTTTTGAATTGGGGAAAAGAAATCCTGGTTCTTAGCCACTTTTCAATGAATTGCAATAAATCACCATGCTTTAATGCAGCCATAAAGAAACTGCTATGGTTTTTCATTAGTGTATGGCTTTATTTTTTAAATTTTATTTTTTTAAAAAATTTATTTATTCATAAGAGACACACACACACACACACAGAGGCAGAGACACAAGCAGAGGGAGAAGCAGGCTCCATGCAAGGAGCCCAATGTGGGACTTGATCCCGCGACCCTGGGATCACGCCCTGGGCCGGAGGCAGTCCTGCAACCGCTGAGCCACCCAGGAGTAAGTGTATGGCTTTAATTTTATATTCTCCTCACAAAAAACCTTCTACTAAGAAAGTAAGTTACCAAGCTTTCTGTATGGTCAGAAGAACAAAAAGGAAGCAATACAGTCTAATACAAAGTGTTCTGGTAATCAATGTAAAGAATCTGTCACCCTTACTCTCAAATTCCACTTTCTTTTAGCTGTTTGCTACTTCCTATGTATTTCCCCTGGAAATGAAAAATGACAGATTTTCCTTTTTTCAACAATTAGTAAAACAATATTTTTATCTCTTAACTAAGTTGACAGAAACTGGGAAAAATGCATACTATGAATAAACCCTTCCCTTACTGGTGTTGCCGAATAGCACGTCAATTTCAATTCTCTTAATCACCACCTTTAGGACCCAGACCAAGCCTATCTAGTCTGGGAGCAAAGCGGACTTTGGTAGGGCTACTATTCCTCTCTGCCTTTCCTATGCAAAACTGAAGGCCTGTTTTCAGAGGTCACTAAATCAAAAGTGGCTACTTATTTTCCTTAGAAGCAAATGCAACACTATTTGTGGATGTGCCAGAGGGGATAGGACCACATCATCACTCTTGGGACTTTGGAACAAAGGAGCTTTTATAATTAGAAGAATACAAGGTCCTAGGGAGGGATAAATGATTTGTATCTGGAGAGGTAGCAAGTTGAATATCCAAAAGTAGCCATCTATAGGCCTAGATACAACTGCAATTTCAGTAAAGAATTTGTAACAGGAAGTGCCTGCTAAATAATAACAAATGACCGGAAAATCAGATGAGGTCAAACCTTTTGAAAGGTTAGACAATGTTTTAAGCATGTTACAAACGAACAGCATCCTTGGGAACCTTGATTATATTCTGGTTGTGTGTGTGTGTGCTGGGCTGGGGGAGAGGAGGAAGCATAGCTAAAAAATATTATAACAATTGGCAAAATTTGAAAACAAAAACAAAAACAACTAGGGAAATTTGAATACAGCTCTGGATGCGTTGGTGCTTCACCCAGTAACACTTACTCCAGCCTGTGAATCCATCCTTACCTGCTACCTGCACTCCTGCTGGCTGCTAGTGGCTTGCTACATTCCCTCTTCTTTCAGCCTGATCCCACAGAACACCTCACTCCCACCTCAATGCAGGAGGGCTCAGCCCCCATGTCAGTCAGTCATTGGCCATAGGTTACAGACAAGAGCAAGGCTGCCTAGGGCAATGCTCTGAAATATTTAGGGGATAAAGTTTTATATTATCTGCAACTTTTAAGTAATGCAATTGAAACACAACACACACACACAGCAAGACTACAAAATGAAATAAATGTCAGATCTAGGTAGATGCTTTCAAAGTGTTTTTTGTATTATTATTTTAACTTTTCTGAGGGTTTGAAATTTTTATAATGAAAATTTGAAGGGGAAAAAAGGAGAGTGTATCAACCCCAAACTTGCTCCTTCTTTTGTAGGTTACCATCCTGATACTGACTTCTAGATCTGACCAGCAGTGTAAAGAAAACCTGCCAGGCATCCTGAATGCATATTCTCCCTCATTTTACATCCAAGGTTGGTCACTAGATCATGCCAATTCCACTTCCAAATAGATTCTCATTCTAAACTGCAATTATAATCACATTTTCCTCCTCAGATTCCTTCACTGTTTTTTCATTGTCTACACTATGATAAACTTCTAACTCCCTGACATGGTACGCAATGCCCTTATCACATGGCCTTTGGGTTACCTTTTTTTTTTTTTTTTTTTTTTTTTGGGTTACTTCTTTAGCTACATCTCCCACCATTTACAATCACACTTTGTGCATCATCTGTTCTAAACAACTTAAGAATTCTTTAAATATGCCACAATTATCCCTATCTTTTGCATCTACGCATATTATGCCCAGGATGCCTTTCCCATTTTTCTGTTATGCTGGCAAATTTCTTAAAAAAAAAAAAAAAAAAAACACTTCTGAGTCATTTAATTAATTAATTAATTTTTTAAAAAATTATTTATTTATGATAGTCACACAGAGAGAGAGGCAGAGACATAGGCAGAGGGAGAAGCAGGCTCCATGTACCGGAGGCCCGACGTGGGATTCGACCCCGGGTCTCCAGGATCACGCCCTGGGCCAAAGGCAGGCGCCAAACCGCTGCGCCACCCAGGGATCCCTCATTTAATTTATTTAAGAATTATTCATTTATTTTATTATCTATCTATCTATCTATCTATCTATCTATCATCTATTTATGAGAGAAACACACACACACACACAGAGGCAGAAACATAGGCAGAGGGAGAAGCAGGCTCCATGCAGGGAGCCCCATGTGGGACTCGATCCCGGGTCTCCAGGATCACAATCTGAGCCAAAGGCAGACGCTCAACTGCTTTCTCTCTGGGTTTTTTTTTTTTTTTTTTTTAAAGTAATCTCTATTTTGATGAAATATCAATAGTTCATTTTTGCTTTTATTTCCCTTGCCTCTGGAGACATGTCTATGTCTAGTAAGATGTTTTTATGGCTAAGGTCAAAGAGGTTGCTGCCTGTGTTCTCTAGGATTTTGATGGATTTCCGTCTCACATTTAGATCTTTCATATATTTTGAGTTTATTTTTATGTATGGTGTATGAAAGTCATCCAGTTTCATTCTGCGTGTTGCTGTCCAATTTTCTCCATGTTGACCACTATGCTCAACATGGGGCTTGAACTCACAACCCTGAGATCAAGAGTTGCATGCTCTATTGACTGAGCTAGTGAAGTGACCCTATGCTGGCAAATTCCTACTCATACTTTAAGAATTAGTCCAAATTTTACCTTTTCTGGGCAGGCTTGCCTGAACTCTCCAGGCAGAATTAAGTGGTCCCTTTTTTGTACTCCTACAACCTCTTATATTTCTCTCTTATAACAACGGTTATTAATCATTGTTTACATGCCTATTTTTTCTCTAGTAGAAGTGAGACCTGGGATGATAAGGACTAGACTATATTTGTATCCCAAGTATTCTGCAGAATGCCTGTCATTGTACATAATAAATGTCTGATGAATAGCCAACGCTTTTTTTTTTTAGCATAATATACTTACCACAGCTGGTGAGGGGACATGGATGCTTGGGACAGATCGAGGCCGCACGTGATTGGCCAAATGGCAAAGAACAACACCATCAGTTAGAGCTGCTCCAAGATCACAAGGCAGTGATACTTTCAGCCGGTACTCAATATGCTAAAAAAACAGGAAAATGTGTAACATGTTAACTGAGGGTAGCCGACACACAGGACATAATGTGAGTTATAATAAAATATATTTAATTAGGAATCAAGATAAAAAGCAAATAACTTAAGTACCACAATCCCTATTTTATCCTAAGTCAGTAACTTAAGATCTAGTACATACATATGGCAGCCAGGCCACAGTATATGCAAAATACATAAAAAATTTATTTACATTCCTCTATTTTCTGATTAAAAACAGAACTAGATTCTCTCTTCATTCCAAAATAAACACTACATGTGATGTGTTACATGTATATCTTTTTGTGTACATACTTATGTTATTATTACTCTTACAAGATTTCCTTACATAAGACAGAAAAAATTTTTTAAATGAGTAAGGCCAGGGACTGAGCTTTATAGAATAACCCATCTCATTTTCCTAGTAAAAGCTGAAAAGAATGTTCAGCAAAATCCCTTTTAGGCTTATCATACAATGGGCACTTGTTGACTCTCTTAAAAATTTTAAGTCATATAAACAAGTGATTGCAGGGTTATGGGTTAGTAATAACACTGCAAAAGTGTAATTCAAAATGTACACACTTTCCGTAGTTGATCTATTAATTCTAGCTCTTCTTCTCTCTGTCTTGAATTCGGTCTTGTTATGGGATCTGCAGAATCAGTGGTAAGTGCAGAGGATGAAAGAAGGGGTGAAGCATGACCTAAAAAAATATGAATATGTAAGACAGAAAGGCAATTGCTAATGCTGGAACCTGATCACAGGTTCCTCACAAGTATAGCACTTCCCACTTCTGGACTGACTCTTAAAAAACAATTTTTATTATGAAAAGTTTCATATATATGGAATAATAGGGAAAATCATATTAGAAACTACCAAATGTCTATTACCCATTTAATTCAACTAGTTTTGATTAAAAATGTTTTTATTGAAAAATAACACACACAGAGAGAAAATTATGCAAAACAGCTCAATGAATTATCACAAACCAGATACGATCAGGTCAATAAAATGCAACATCACCAACACCCAGAAGTCCCTCTCATGCTCCCTACCCGCCAGTACCTATCGGTCGCTTTTTTTTTTTAAGATTTTATTTATTTATTCATGACAGGCACAGAGAAAGAGAGAGGCAGAGACACAGGCAGAGGGAGAAGCAGGCTCCCTGCAGGAAGCCTGATGTGGGACTCGATCCCAGGTCTCCAGGATCATGCCCGGGGCTGAAGGCGGCGCTAAACTGCTGGGCCACCGGGGCTACCCTCTGTCACTTCTAATAACACAGGTTCTACATCCTTCCTGACCTGTAGTGCCTTAGAATAGTCCTGTCTAGTTTTGAACTTTCTATAAATGAAGCTATACTGTATGTACTCAAGTATGTTTCTGTGTTTGGCTTTTTCTGATTGACACTGTTCTAAGATTTATCCATATTGTTGTATATATTTGTTCACTTTTACTTTACACAGTATCCCATTATACAAATACGCTACAATTATTTATCCACTGTATCACTAATGGACACTTTGGGGCTATTAGGAATAATGTTGCTATAAATATTTTCATACATATTTTGGTATACATGCTTACACATTTCAGAAGGCAAAATTGCTGGTCATAGGATATACAAATGTTCAACATTATTAGATAATATAAACAGTTTTCCAAATTAATTTACAATACCACATGCAGTGCATCTCTGAGTTACACTAAAAGTAGTTACTTTTGACCTGAAATGTTTGTTCCTACTTCCAGGTAACTTTTTTGGAGGCCAAGCAGATGTATGTTATATTAACTAAAAAACATTAGACTCAGTTGATGTTTTTAAAAAAGAATTACTTGGGCGCCTGGTGGCTCAGTCAGTTAAGATCTGACTTTGGCTCAGGTCATGATCTCAGGATCCTGGGATCGAGCCCCACATCAGGCTCCCAGCTCAGCAGGGAGCCTGCTTCCCCCCTCTCCCCCCTGCTCATGCTCTCTCTCTCAAGTAAATACATAAAATCTTAAAAAAAAAAAAAAATTACTGATTCATTTCTTTAAGAATAAAGAATAAGAATAAAACAGCTTTTATCAACAGAAAAATCTAAAAAAAAAAAAAAGAGTTCATTACAGAGAGGAAGAACATGCCCTAAAGCCCCAAAAGAGTATTTTGTTTATTGTTTATCTATAACCTCCTACAGGTGGTACTAAGAAACGAGTTAAATGAGTTAAATTCAAACAAGATTCTCCCTTTTTAATGTCAGTAAGATCACAGACAAATGCAGAGTTTAAAGCTTTTGCCAAGTGATGTCTCAGGGTAGAAATTTAAAAGCATTTAACAGTTAATGTCACTGTATAAAGTAGCACCCACCCCGTGGCCCTGCTTTTTAGTCACTGTGACCTACCTTTATTTGCTTCTGCCCTGACAGCTGCTCGGAAAAGGAAGCTTTCAGGGCGCTGGGCCTGGTTTCTCTGAATAGCAGCAGGAAAAGAATATGCAGGGGAATGATGAACTATATCAGCATGGAAAAGCAAAATAAGATTAAAGGAGATGGAAAAAAAATGTAACAACAGACACACGTTACAAAGTTCAATAAATGGTATAAAGATCAAATTAAACATGGTAATAAGATGATAATTTTGTTTATTAATACAAAATCTGGTACAGAAAAGTGACCTTGAAATCAGGAAGGCTGCATGTATTTTTAACTGTCATGTTATTTTTGGTATATCAATAAAGGCGGAATGAATGTTACTATATTGAACAGACTCTCTTGTGAACCTACAGCCCTGCTAGCTTATGCTCATAGTTCGTATCAAATGGCTGAATAAACAACCAGTTGAATTGAAAAATGGAAAATGTACAGGAAGTTCTCAATTTGGGGTCTGGTTTTTCCTCTCAGAAAAGGAAGCCACAGCTAGCTAAGAGGTAATTTATCAAGAAAGTCCTGGTAAAGAATTATTTTTGATGTGGTTAATGGTACTTTTGTGTCTATTACCTGTTTCTGTTGTAGGTGAACTTGTTATGGCATTAGATCTGTCATCATTCTATGGAGAGACAGAGATATATCAATACTTATTATTCAAGAAGAGGTACTTTCAACATTTATAACTACCCGGGATAAAAGAAAAAAAAAAATCATGCAACTCTCCTTTAAAATTAAGTCTAGAAATGAGAATTCGGTGTAAGGGTTAATTTTGTACATTTTTTTAAGGCCAAACTTTTCATTTACTTCTATATGATACAAGATTTATGTAATGCATTCTCAAAAGACAGTCCTATTATATAACAGGTCTTTCCTAAGACTATGAAAAATGATAATCCTAGGGCAGAAAATTTTTTTGTGAAATGTATAGGGGAGACTAATTTCATTTCCTGGTAGTTTCTGAAGTATTTTTCTCCCCCTAGAGTAAAATTTAATGTATTAAGAAAAAGTGATGAGGTTTCTTCATTTTAGTTAGGAAATAAGATGTTTGATAGGTCAACAATACTGAAGACTTGACAGGAGAGTAGAATCAAGAAAAGCTAGAGTAACAGTCTTTTAGGCCTTGACATCTAGACTTAATAAATTAAACATAACTTGATGATATAACTTAAGACATCTTTTTTTTTTTTTTTAAATTAACAGAATGATTTTAAAACACACAGGTACATACATCTGCTCCCATGCTCCTTTTCTCCCTTTTGGTTTTATTATTTTCAGAAATCTTTTATCTCTAGTTGGGGTTTAGGCAGATGAAATTAATGAAGACTGAATTTTAACTGCTAACATTCATTCATACATACATACATACATACATACATACACAGAAACCATGCTGTTGATAAGATTCTTGGACTGATCCTGGAAGATAATTTTGTGGTAACAATTCCTTGGTTTGATACTCTTATGCTGAAAATGAAAACTGACTTAAACAGTAGGCTGAGCTGTTTTTGTTTGTTTTTTTTAAGATTTTATTTACTCATAGAGACACAGAAAGAGAGAAAGAGAGGCAGAGACACAGGCAGAGGGAGAAGCAGGCTCCATGCAGGGAGCCTGACATGGGACTCAATCCCAGGTCTCCAGGATCACAACCCGGGCTGCAAGCGGAGCTGAACCGCTGTGCCACCAGGGCTGCCCTAGGCTGAGCTGTTGAGTGAAGCAATGTATAACCTCTTTAGTAGTGAAAAAAAGATCCGTTCATCAAGTTTATAAATGCGAATAAACTAAGTTTAGGATATTGAAAAGAAACCAACATTTAAATAACAAACCTAAAATAAGAGCAACAAGACCTAATAAAAAGAACAAACAAGCAAATGAAGTAAAATCTGGATATCTTCACAAGGAAACAAGAGTATCCTAATTATCAAGGATTAGGAGATAGGAAAGAGAAAGCTAGTTAGCTGAACAGAGACCTGGTCAAGGACCAATGGTACAAACAGGAAAACATAAAGAGTAAACATGAAAAATATTTTTTATAAAGACCAAAGAGAAGTTAGACTAGAAATTTAATATTCAGAAATCAATAAAGTGAATAGGCAACTCTATTAGATGGGAAGGAAGAGCTGGAACAAATCCCACTGAATAGCAGCAAATGTTCTCCACCTCTACGAACACCAGAAGATAATACACAGTTGGGTATAATGAAAAACAAAGAGAGAATAGAGGCGACTTGTAGAATGATGATTTTTAAAATGTACTTTTATTGAAACTGGAAATCTAAGTTACTTGCATTCTAGGAAATGAAGATAATTAGTTCAAATCACTTGGAGGCCATGGACTGTATTTGAGAACTCCTGGAGGACTGGAGCAAAATACAGAAATTGAAAGGAACTCCACTTTTACTTGCCTGCTGTAAAGTACCTGGGATATCAAAAAATAGTCATTTCAAACTAATCATTTACACTGCAGCAGGTCTTGACAGAAAGATAGACTTACCATACAATGGTTCGCACATTCAGATTTGATCTTTTTTTTCTTTTTTTATTCCTTTTTAAGATTTACTTACTTACTTACTTATTTATTGAGAGAGAGAGAGAGAGAGAGAGAGAGAAGGAGCAGAGGGAGAGGGAGAAGCAGACTCCATGCTGAACATAGAGCCCGACAAGGGGTCTGCTCTCATGACCCTGAGATCATGAGCCTAAATCAAGAGTCGGATTGAGCCACCCAGGCACCCCTGGATTTGGCCTTTTTCAACTATGATTGTGGGAAAGAATAAATCCTAATGCCCTAAGATACCCACCGATGTAATGAATTAGCTTCTCTCCTATACATCTCCTATACTCGTTATACACCTTCCTTGAGAGAATTTTCAAGGAAGAATTTTCAACCCCAATTTTCTGTTTTGTCATTCAAATAAGGATCCTAGCTGAAAAAGGCTAGCAAAGGGTTAACATAGAAGAGAATTATTATAAAGTTTTTTCAGAAGTCATCCAGGTATGTGTAGCATCTTCAATAACAACTAGAGAGAAGGTTTATCAGGTTTACATATGTTAAAAGTTGGGGTCAGCATTTAGAAGGACATGATAAAAGAATTTGAAAGTATTCTAGTAAATCAGAGAAGTAAATGTTCAAAAAGCAAAATTAAGTATTTAGAAAAACAAAAGATACAAGATGTGGGAATTAATAATCATTGAGGAGTATGAAGGAAACATCTGAGAATTACGGTGGATACCGAGCAAAATGAGAAAAGCCAATCTAATGCTCAGAGTATGACGTGAAAAACCCAATTTCATGCTCAGCACCAGATGGGCTCTAATGAAGGATGTGCTTCTGGTTGGGGACTGTAGAGCCAAAAGAAGGCAGAAAACTTGAGAAAGCTCAAAAGGATTAACAGACTAAGAAAAGCATATAAAATGGCCAGAATTTATATAGTGAGAAGACAAAGGCAACATTGTAATAGTTTTTCAAATATAAAAATTCTTACAGAAAGACTGTTAAATAACTAGAAAATCTCTACAGCAGAAAGAAAAGAAGAAATAAGTGTACACCACAGGGGGATAGATCTAAGTAAGATGAGGGGAGAACCTTTTAACAGTGAAGATTACTAATAATTTCTTATATATCTTATAATAGCGAGTATGGAATTACCATTCCTAGAGGCCTTCAAAATATAAAATACCACAAGGTCTTTTTTTTTTTTTGTATATATTTTTTTATTGGAGTTTGATTTGCCAACATGTAACACCCAGTGCTCATCACGTAAAGTGCCCCCCTCAGTGCCTGTCACCCAGTCACTCCTCCCACCCACCTCCCCTTTCACTACCCCTCACAAGGTCTTTATTTAGGCTTGCAGGCCATATTCCAACTCTACTAGTAAGCCTGAAAGCAGCCACAGACCATAAATGAACAAATGGGGGTGGCTGTGCCAATAAAACTATTTACAAAAACAGGTGGCCTAGCGGCCATAGCTTATTGACCTCTATTGTTTTTTTTTTTTTTTTTTTTTTTATTGACCTCTATTGTAAGAAGGTTTTGCAGTGACACTTTTGAGGACTGGGACTGAAATTATTTTGCATGCACATTAGACAACAGAGTTAATTTATCAGCCAAAGTAAAATGACTCATGACAAAAAAAAATAACCTTTGATAGGAAAATTAGAATGACATTTTAAACAATCTCTATATAAAGAATTTGAACACGGGCTGTGTGTTTCTGGCATGGTAAATCTTTCAAAAATTTCAAGCAAAATTAATGTTAAACTCACAAACATTTTTTTAAAAAATAAGCTTACAGATATTTCATGCACTCCTAGATTTTACATTGTCCCTGGACTGATCTATTAGAAAATTTAAGACTTCCCATGCACAACCCTTCCCCCAAAGTTCCTAATGCAGTAAACAAGAGATACCTTAATAGGCATGAAGGCAGAAGAATGAGGCAGGGTACCAGCGCAGCCCACTTGATTCAACCCTGACAGCGACTACATTTTAAAAGAGAAAGAGAAGAAACAGATGGCAGCATTTATGTTAGCAAAATGTCAGGCAGGCAGGGCAGATCGGGTCAATGAAATTAGAAAAGGAAAGGTCATGGACAAACTTAAAAGGTTTACTAAAATACCGATAGGGCACAAAGAATACTTGGGGGAAAAAAAACCCATAACTTATAAAACACTTTTCCCACCTGTATAGTTTAAACTATTTTAATAGTTCACAGCACATTAATCAGGAAATGAAAGGGCTTTTAGCTGTCGGATTGGAGGAGGCCAAGGCGCAACTCTTTTTTGGTTGTCTTAAATCTGGGTTCATCTGACGCCAGCTGCCTCCACCATGCCACCTAAGTTCGACCCCAAGGACATCAAAGTCGTATAGCTGAGGTGCACTGCTGGGGAAGTCAGTGCCATGTCTGCCCTGGCCCCCAAGAGCAGCCCTCTGGGTCTGCCTCCAAAAAAGGTTGGTGATGAATATGCCAAAGAAACCAGTGACTGGAAGGGTCTGAGGATTACAGAGCAACTGACCAACTGATTTTTTAGGACAGATGGGCTCAGATGGGTACCTTCTGCCTCTGCCCTGATTCTCAGAGCCCTCAAGGAACTACCAGGAGACAGAAATAAGCAGAACAATATAAAGCAGAGTGAATACCACTTTTGGTGAGATTGTCAACACTGCCTGACTGATGTGGCACTGATCTTTAGCTACAGAACTCTCCGGAACCATTAAAGAGATCCTGGGGACTGCCCAGGCTCTGAGCTGCACAGTGTTGATCGCTGTCACCCTCATGACATCGTAGATGACATCAACAGTGGTGAAATACCCAGCTAGTTAAGGACTACAAAGGAAAATATTTTCATAAATTATCACGTGACACCCAAAAAAACCCTAAGCAGGCATTTATTATTATTATTATTATTTTTTTTTTTGCAGGCATTTATTAAAGGTGATTTTATGCAGAACTAAAACTGAGAACATTAAAATTTTTGAGCATAATCACTTTAGAAACTGAACTAGTAGTAAGTCCTATGCTCTTCCTATGATGGGGAAACAAATCCAGCCAAAGAGTTCATTTTAACTGAGCAGAAATGGCATAAGTAAGAACAGTATTTTTTCAATAGTAAGTCAAATTAGACTTATTATAATTCAATGTAACACCTCTGAGATGAGAAAACAGACATGAGGCTTCTTTGTCTTGCCTTAAGGATGAACCATCATTTCATTTCTGCCTCTGTGTCCAAATGACCTATAAGAGGGTGAATGGGATTTTCCTTTTCTTTGAATCCTTTATCTTTCCACCAACCTACATACAAGTAGAAATATTTGCTATACCTATTAGGTAAATTAAAGGTATATAATTAAGAAGACAGTCTTATTAGTCGAATGTATTGTACAGAATTTTGATTACAGATACAACTGATCAAAACGTGGGAAACCCGGGTGGCTCACTAGTTGAGCATCTGCCTTTGGCCCAGGGCGTGATCCCAGAGTTCCAGGATCGAGTCCTGCATTGGGCTCCCCTCAGGGAGCCTGCTTCTCCCTCTACCTGTCTCTGCCTCTCGCTGTCTCTCAAGAATAAATAAATAAAATCTTAAAAAAAAAATTGCTCATAATGTGACAATTACTTAATTTGGTAAAGAGCAGAAAGCAGAGAAGACAGGACTTTTACAAAGGGCACTGGATAAGACTGTATGTATGAAAACAACAAAATGCCAAAGGCTTAAATATATTAAAGCTTTTAGAAGTTAAATAACATTGAGAAATGTAAACTAGCATCACAACTATGTGAATCATAGAGTAAATGAACTTAAACTTAATATGTGGGTATTCAGACAAAGGTGTGTAGATGAGCAATAAAATAGATTATTATTTTATTATTATTTTTAAAGAGTTGATAGCAATGTTTCTTTTTATGGGGGGTGGGGTGGGAAACCTAATCTAATTTAAGGCAGAAAAAAGTGAAAAAGGAAATGTACCAAAGAATAAGACTGTGACAACAGTCATACACTGTGTATGCTTCACCTCTTCAGTTTTCCTGGGCCTCTTTACAATCAAATGTTCTGGAATTACTGTCAATCTCAAAAGTAACAAGGCTGAAAACCACTACATTGTCAAGGGAGGAAAAAAGGAGTGGAAGGAAGAGGAAGTGAAATGAGCCTAGATACTCTAGTTTCTAGAGATGAGACACAGATGCAATGGGATATAGAAGAAAGCAACAGACACCTGAAGGGCAGCCCTACGAGAATGTTAATGTCAAAGATATTAAACACTACTAATACTTATTTCAAATCTTATACTTCAAAGTCTTTAAATGAAATCCAATATTTATACCTTGCCGTATCATCAGACCTTTTCATCATGAAACTATTTAATGAGAGATTATTACATACATAGCATATATGTGTTCATTCAGGAAATATTTATTGAGTACTTAATACATCCCAGGGATAATTGGGTAAATAATGAATCCCTGAGTATACACAGGTAATTGCAACAGAGAATATCCCTGTGCCTTACAGCTTATAGTCTAATAGGGAAGCGATGTAAAATAATAAATGCCCACCTAAAAGTACTAGGATGAGAAAAAAAAATGGAGACAAATTTGATTTGGGGGTTGTGGGCTGCAGAAAGGCCATTTTAAAGGTGTGACATTTAGGCTGATACCTGATAGATGAGGAGGAATTAACCAAGGGGTATATGCAGGGAGGGAGATGCATTTCATGCTGATGGAAACCCCATTTGCAAAAGGTTGTGAGGTGCAAATGGGCTTGCCTTATTTGAAGAGCTGAAAAAATGCTGGTATAGCATGAGCCCAGGGATTTGAGACAGAGTGTGCAGGAACTTGTAGGCTATATTAAGAAGTTTGGATTTTATTCTAAGGAGTTTCTTCATGCCATGTTAAGAAGTTAGGACTTGGGGCACCTTGGTGGTACAGTTGCTTAAGTGTCCAACTCCTGGTTTCAGCTCAGGTCATGATCTCAGGGTCATGAGATTAAGCCCTGAGTCGAGACCCTTGTTGGGCTCTGTGTTAGGTGTAGAGTCTACTTAAGATTCTCTCACTCTCTCCTGTCCCTCCCACACTCTCTCTCTCTCAAAAAAAAAGTTAGTACTTTATTCTATCATATGAAGACATCAGAGAGTAGTCTTGAGAAAAATCAGAGATATGATTTAAAACAGACTCTTTTGGCACAGTGTTGGACACTATTTGGCATACAGAAATATGTGAGACATGGTCCTTGCTTTTCAAGGCCATCTCATTTAGGTCAAACATGAATACTGATAAAATGCAAGTGCATGTGTTTTGAAAATGGCTAAAAGCCATTTCAGATTTCACACTGAGGGGATTTTGTTGTTTTTCCAAATCCCATTTTTTTCCTTGACAAAGAAGTGTGGGCATGCAGGCTTCTATCACTTACTATATGTGTTATTAAATCTCATCTTTAGTCTCCTAAGTTGTTTTCAATTATGAGAGGCAATACACCATGGTGTCTAAGGCAGGTATACTCAAATCAGCCAGATCTAGATTTGAACCTAATCTTGTACTTACTTAAGCTACGTGACCTCGGACAAATTGCATTCTGGACAAAACATACTGTGCCTCAGTAATCATTTGTAAAATGGTGATATGTTTAACTTTAACTGTTAAGATTGCTGTGAGGAGTAAATGAGATCATTCTGGTAGTATCTGGATCATCACAGGCTCTCAGTATCTTTCAGCATTAATTTATTTGCTTCCCATGCCAATTAATTTCTAGTACAACTCCAGAGGGTGGTGGTTTTATTTATGAGACTGCCCAGTTAAAATGTTCTTTATCCATCTCTAAGGAAGTGACAACTGCAGAACACACAGAAACACTGACAATGGAAGTCTACGTTAAGAAGACTCTCAATGAAAAAAAAAAAAAAAAAGAAGACTCTCATGCTGAAGTATGCAGTCCATGCAGCAGTTACCAGCACGTAAGACAGGAATTGCTACACACACTAGACTTTTGAACTACGAGTTTTCAACATACTATAAAAAATATCATAAAACATGATAGGAAAAGCTGTAAATGTTAGAGTTCTCTTGCAAGACTGACAAAACTAAGATTTTCACTACAGCTCCTATGTTATACTCATTGTCAGCTGATGAAAGATAATAAAAAGTAAACTAGTGTTAAAAATGATCAGTAGGTAACATTCCAAGTTAATGTTTCCCAGGGTTTAAAAAATGGGCATGAAGGGATAATCTTGAGATGTAAGTATTTTTTAAAAGTTCGGGATTTGCAGTAGCTTAAAATAGATAATAAAATAGAATGGCAAATATACAGTTGTATAATTAGTGTCATGGACTAAGGAAATTCATTTAACACACAGGTGACTAACGAGCCAATTAATGATTAATACAGTAAATGCACTTGGAATTAGAAATGACATTTACAAAACAAATATATTATGCCCTCTCCTCCTAACCCACATACAAAGCCAATGTGGATCGCTATGTGAATATTTTACTTTTGGAAACACTAACAAAGGTATTTGAATTATAGCTGCAGACCGCTGGGACATTGGGTAAATAATGAACAGTAACATAAGGAAATTGTTCCAGCTATTTGTAAAGCATTTAGTAATGATGCTTATCATGTTTTATGGTATTTAGATAATTTTTGAATGAAAAGTATATTAACTATTCTCCAATCTCAAGACACAGCAATATATAGCTCCATTTCGTGCAAGGCTCTTACCACTAACAAGGCACTATCATCAGTGTGCTGAGACCTTCTGGATGGGAAGGGACACTGGAGAGGTGGAGAGAAATGGAGCAATGTCAAAAACAAATGATGCACACATGTGACATATTTCACAAATACACAAGCAAAGAGGTATATTAAGACATACTGAAGATGCTAACATATGGGATTGTATTCACAATCATTTTGAATTCATGGATCATAAGAGGTAATAAGTTGATTCTGAGTCATGATTTTCTTCTAAAGAGCTTAAACAACTTCAAATATGATCCTATTGCTTAAAAACTGACTAAAGCAAGGAGGGAATAGGGATTATTTTTATTCAAAAAGAATAGAGAGAGAGCTGAAATACAGAAGTAGCAATAATAAAGGATTTGTGGTTATTTAATGAGTCAGTGACAAATTAGAAACAATAAACCCAAGAGTCATGAGTTCTAGTCATTGCATCTCTTCGTTACCTTTCTCAGACAAAATAAGAATACAATTGGAAACTTAAAAACTGTACACCTTATTTTCCCGAGAAGTTTTAATTTTTAAATAATGAATTTACTCCAGCATGTTCATTAAGAAGGAATTTTGGGGGTAAAAAAAAAGGAGACAGTATTGACTTTGTCTGTGAAAGGTATGTACCTTTATTATTACCACAGTAAGAAGAGACAACTAAAAAAGCTGAGTTACTCTTTCTGGTACTATACAATGCATAAATTCTGAGATAAGTAGTGACTATATGTCCACTCAGATAAAGAAAAAAAAATTTATAATGGATAATTTAAAACATTTCAAACAATGCATTTTACCACTATTCTGGAAACACTCGTGCTTTAAAACCTCTGTGCTGAAACTTGATGCTTGTAAAGCCCCGTGTGTTAGGTTTTCAAGTAATTTACTTTACAGAAAGCAGATTTAAAATCCACATAAAAAATACCCTTATGCATTTTTAAGGACGCAATGATCATAAACTGAAAAACTGAGAAGGCAAAGATAAAGAAAAATGGCTTTTAATAAAAAGGCCAACTATAATAAAAATATTTAGTAAATTTCACTTTAACAGATCAAAACAGGTGCATTTAAAAAAACTTAAGCAATTAATTTTACATTTTTACTTGTAATGAAAATGTACTACTTAATATTACAAAACTACTGTGTACACTGTAAAGCCAATAACATATTCAGGAAGTGAGCCGTGGAGCTAAAATATATGTAGTTATCTTTTAGTTCAATACCAATACCATTTACCCCTGTCACATACGGCTCTCAGGACTCCCTCTCACTACACACTATGCTTTGAAATGGATGAGGGAGATGATACTGCTGGTGGGGATAGGGTAAAGGAATAAATAATCTCCTGATGAATTAGTATAGATTAAAGAACTCCTGATCTGTAGACTTGGATAAACTCCCTTGCCTATGTCATCTTCTCTCAAATAAGTAGAATTTTGTGAGGGAAAAGGAAAATGGCAATATTTTCATCACCGAAAACACGATAGTCATATGCAAACATTTCATTTCCATTGCAACAATAAAAAATTCCAAAGAAAAAGTGATTATATAGACTTACCTCGCCATCTAAGGGGGGTTGTTGTTTTTGTGGACTTTGTGATGCTTTTTGCTATACACCCCCAAACCCCCCGAAAAAGGGAAGCTGGTTAGAATCTGGAACAGTGGAAATGATACCAGATAATCATCCACATTAATTTCTGTATCTCTCGTGTAGCAGCACTTTTCTAGATTTACTGGCTAGAAGATGCTGCCCTTTCCCTTAAACAGCATACAATTTAAATGAGGAGAGCAATAAACAAAGGTCTATAAGCATCTATAAATCAAATATAAAAAGTATGGTTTTTATATGTACACACACACAAACACACTCATAATCAGAATAGTGATCTCTCACTACTGTCTCTCAACGAGGCTCGTTTTTTGTCTAATACTGGCACCTTTAGCTCTCTCCTATCACCCAATTTTCAGGTTTGCATTTTCAACTGCCTGTGGAAACTCTCTATTTGGAAACCCACTTTCACCTTGTGTTCAACATGCTCAAAAACAAATCCTCAAATTTCCATACTAACTGGTTCTTTTCCCCAATTTGCTAATTTCTGTTATTATGTCAAATAATAATATTATACCATCTCTACAGTAAGTGTTTTACAATGTATTCTTAAACACATTATCTTAAATAATTCTTCTTATTCTTGGAGATACACAAACATCATAATCATATTTATTTAAAGACAAAAGAATTAAGGACAGAGAGGTTATATGATACGTGCAAGGTCACAAAGTAAATCTGCATAACTGAGATTTACATCTCCATTGTCTAACTTAGAATCCTATATTCTTTCCACAAGGCTAGCCTCCTATTCAAACTGTATTTTTAGCCTCAAAATCTTGCTTTGGGATCTTTTTTTCACTTATCTTCAAAGATGTACTCAACATTCACAACATCTATATATAAAACACAATGATGCTTCTCTTCAAATCACTAATTTATAAAATCTATTGTGGTAAGGAGGATGGCACTCACCACACTAGTAAAAGTACTAGATGCACCCATAATAATTCTGAGTTAATATTTAAAAGTTAAATATTACACCTATGAGGAAATAAAAGGCACAGAATGATTCAGTAATTTTCCCAAAGTTGAGCACATAATGAAGAGCTAAGCTGGATTCAAATTCTGATCATAAGCTCTTATCACTGTGTAACACTGCCTCTCCTTAGAAACCTCAGAGATCACCTGGTTCTATGCCTTCATTTTGTACCTTAGTCTAATTACTGCAGTTACTCTCTATTTCATTATCCTTATCTTTCTAACATTTTAACACAAGTAGATTAGTATTTTGGAATTATCTTTCATTTTTTTTCTCCTGCTTTAGAACTTCTAATTGTTCTCTTCTACCTAATAGATTCAAGATCAAACTCTAATTTAGCATTTAATCAAGACCATCTCCAATGTAATTACTTCTTACTAGCTATGAGGCATCTATAGAAGGCAAACTAAATGAATTAATTAATGTAGAATGTACAAAACAGCCCTTAGGATTCAGTATGTGTTAGCCATCATTATTTACTGATAGTCAATATAGCTCGTGGTTGCAGATTAGGGTTTGGAGCCAGCCTTCTTTTTAAAGAAAATTTTTTTTTTTTTTTTTGCCAGCCTTATTTCTACTTTCTGTTCAGCTTGTCTTGAGCAGAACTGTGTTCTGCTAGTAACTATTTGTGTATTTAACCTGGACAAACTGCCACCCTCTCTAAGCCATCAGAGATCATCATCATGGGCTAGATATACTTGGGAAAAAAAAAGAGAATTTTATCACATTTATGTTACTTAAAGAAGATTGTCTTTGACTAGAATTATGAAATATAAGAGAGAAAGCTTTAGAGGACAAGAAGGGATCCATCAATTCATTCAATCCTTTAACAAATATTTATCAAGCTTTACTATGAGCTAAGACCTGCTACGATCTAGGAATGTAGCAGTGAATAAACAAAACAGACATACTCCCTGTCTTTATGGGGTTTACAGATAAATGGGAGGGATAGACATCAAACAAATAAAAATAGAAATACTGGGGATCCCTGGGTGGCTCACAGCTTTAGTGCTTGCCTTTGGTCCAGGGTGTGATCTTGGAGTCATGGGATCGGGTCCCACATCAGGCTCCCTGCATGGAGCCTGCTTCTCCCTCTGCCTCTCTCTGTGTCTCTCATGAATAAATAAATAAGATCTTTAAAATAAATAAATACATAATAATAATAATAAAAATAGAAATATTTAGTTGTGAAGAGAAAAATCCAAGGTGATTTCCAAACAAATAAGACTTGAAGTGATAAAAGCAAAAAGAAGCAAAATAGCAGCAAAATATAAGCAAAATACAAGCAAAAAGAAGAAGTATTAACAGAGGTTGTTACCTGAATAGGTGTGGAGAGAAGAGGAAGACATGAATCAAAGATGACTCTAAGTATTAAGCCTGTTAACCTTGCAAAATTCTGGTGCTTGACAGAATGAGGAAGTTAGAAACAGGCTTGGATAACAATAGTTTACATGTGCATGGTACTTTGAGGTTTACGTGGCACTTTCATGGTCTTACTGATCTTTATTAATGTACTAAAGATTGAGAAAATGGAGCTGGACAGTAAAGTGAGATGTTTGAAGACAGATTGCTAATTAAGAGGAAGAAACTACTGTCCCAAGAACAAGATGATCACTTCTCAGTCTACCTAGAGGAGGACAATTCAGCTAATCACGAGTAGGGGACAGTTATACTATTTACTCAAGATTCCCTATAGTGAGAAAAAAGAAAGGAGACATTTTATGATTAAGACAAACACTGAAAGCCTCCACAAAACAAATAAGCACTTACTTCTAAAACATTTTAGGAATTTCAATGAAATTTGGCAAAAATTTCACCTTGACAAAGTCCAGGACAGCATCTCTCTGAATCTGCTTGGTCCTTATTTTCTCCTCCTCATACTGTAGGGCAGCCAGTTGGGCCTCTCTCCGAGTTCGCTCTACTAATTGTTCTCTTCTCCGATGAAATTCCACATCTGTATGTGACAACTGGAACAAAAATATTTTGCACATGCAAGTGGGGATAAAGGTCAACTTACCAATATTCCTAATCAATTCAGGAAACTACTGCAGACCCAAGCAATTTCAACTCTGTAGTCACCTAGCAATTTTTTAAAATGTCTTTACTGTTATTCTTTTTCACGGTATTCTTATATGTGCTATAGAGCTATCAGATCAGTAAAGATTTATTTTCTGTCTGGTGTTTAAAACCACTGTTAGTTAAGTATTAGGTACACATGTTATATTAACTGTATCGTGGAGGAGACAGGTAGTGAAGTTTACAGATATCTGGCAATTATTGGTAATCTAAGTATTATAAAAATAGAAAATCATCTTAGTTTAAAAAAATAAAGCTAAAACTGTAAAAATTCTTTTTTACCTGATTGTGAGTTGGTGATAGTGACATGAGAGAAGATGGCTCAACTGGAACCCTGATCCAAAAAAGGAAAAAAAAGACAGAAAAAAATTATTTGAGAAGATAGGCAGATATATAAAAAGAAAGTAAGATTTTATTGTTAATGTAACTTTCTATAAATCAACAGACAGACCGTCTAGTCAGCAATGAAACACTGACTGTATTTTGGAAACCTGAGTCTAAGTCATTCAATTAAATTAAGCTCCTGGAATACCTGCTGTCTCCAACTCCCATTTCACACGATGGTACCACTGATCAAGCTAGATAGCCAGTGCTGACCAGACAGATATTTGAGGTCACTTTTCAAACAGTATCATTTCTTTATAATACATACATAATTATTATCTTATTTATTAGCATGATTGAAACAAGATATATTTTATATACAAAGTCATTTTATCAACAGAAATCTGGGATATGGCAAAATCTGACAACCATTCTTGTAAAGCACTTCTACTCCCATTTTCAACTGATGTAGCAATTTTAATACAAAGAGCAAAAATTCTGTTAATTTTATTTTTAAGAAAAAGATGGAATCTGATTTGATGCTTAAAAAAAAAAACAGTAAAAACTGTTTCTCAGTTTTATCAGTACTAAATTTTAAAATTTGGTATTTATCTTTTTCCTGAATTAGATTTAGTGTTTCAAGTCTCTGTTACTCATTTGTGTCTAAACAATGTTGGGAGCAGTGATGTTGTGACATTTAGGACCCGAAATTTTAAATTATGATTACTCTCTTGTCAGGTTGATTTAAATGCATTAAATCAATGTGTTACTAGGGAAATAAAAACAAATCCCCCAAAGCTCCAGCAGTTTCTTATTACCAAGTAATAAGAATAACAAATTCTTCACCTGGCTTTCAGGACTCTCACCCCATTTAAGAAACATATTCACTATGGAATCTTTTCTCTAGCAAGATCTCTTCAGTTACCATATATTAATTTCTCACTTCAATCCTTTTCTATTAAGATTCCAACCTATGGAGATCTTCTTAGAAAAGGCCTTTTTTAGAATCTTCTTTTTCTTTAAAATTGGGACTTTTCCTCTAATGTCCGTGTGTAATCAATACTTCTTTTGCATTTATCAATTATGATTTGTGTCATTTTTTGGACATTTTCAGAGGCACATAGAGACGAACAATCTTTGAGCTCCTACCATATACTACATATTTCCCATGAAGTATAGTATACACAGTGTTTCTTAACTATCTTACTCCTTGTGTAATCTTAGGAGTAACAGCTATTATAATCCTCATTCTACAGTTGAAAAGTTCAGGCATGGAAGTTAAGTAATTTTCTCAAGGTGATGCAGCCAGTAATCCTCATCTATCTGGTGTGAATTCTTATCTGACTCCGTGGCAGTCTGCTCTCTCATCTTTTAGGTGTGCAGTTTCTGAGAACTGGAGGTACTTCAGAAATCATGGAGTTCATGTTACTAACTTTATAAGAAAGAAAACTAAGGCCTTCAGAGGTTCAGTGATGTCTACTAGGGGTAGAGCCTGGATTAGAATTTAAGCCCCCTGACTTGGAGATTAGTGGCTTCTACTATACCACACTTCCTTACTATATAGCAGCAGAGTGTAGGAAGGAGAAAGTAAAGAGCATGGAGACTTAAAAGCATATGGGCACACACAGAGAAAACAATTACCTGCAATGGCAAAAACTAAGCTGTGAACAGTTAAAGATGGCGGCAAAGAGTGAAGCATGTAAGAGAATGAAAGTAGCAGTGGAAAAAAAAAAAGACAGTAGCAGTGAAGAAGCCATCTGTGAATGGACAGCTCCCTCATGCCAATCACCAGAGGCTAATGTGTGCCCATCACAGCTTGGCTGCTCCTTGGTGCCACCATGCTACTTCATCTACGGCCTCTTCATCTATGAATAGGTTTCTCAATAGGAATGGCATAGCATTTCAGATAATTTTTTTTTAGATAAATTTTTTTTTATTGTACAAGACTGCCCTGCACAAACTACAGGTAGTTTGGCCTCAATGCCTGCCAGTAACACTTGTAGTCATTTTGGCAGCCAATTCCCACATCAAATAAATATGTTCCAAATATCCACTGAAGACTGGTGCTAAAACCTACTGAGAAACATTAGCGTACCTTATATTTCCCTAAATTAAAAAAAAAATGTAATATGTAAAAAAGCAAAACTTAAGCCACACTCTTGTTTTCTTTCTTTCCAAGTTTCTTTTCTTATATTGGTTCCACATCTTTGTGAAGTATATATGACATTCTTTTTTTTAAATTTCCAGGCATCAAAAGGTAAGTTTTAAAAAACTCTGGTTTATGTGACTTCAAGAGTATAGCCATATTTCTTACTTTTACTAAAATAATTAAACTACCACCCGCTAAAAAGTTTTAAGAGAATAAATTATAATTTTTTTAAAGGTATAGAATAAATTGCTTAGTAATTCCCCAAAGACAAGGTTTAAAATAATACTGAAGCTGGAAAAAAATATTTCCTTAAATTTTTTACTAATCCTTCCCACCTTTATCTGATTAGCACTCCTAGTCAGTATATTCTTAGTCAAAAATTTTCAAGAGAAGAGAAGCATGGGTTGGTAGGGTAAGATTTCTGGCTGGGATATAACCAATAAAGAATGAGATACAAGTGAGTCCGGTACCTCGAGTAGTCTGGAGAAGCAACACTGTGTAGCGGGTAAAGTCATGGACTTTAGAATTAGTCATAATTGAGTTTGAATCCAGGGTGTGTCACTTAATAGTGGTGACTGTGAATATAAATGGAAAATGACTAGATCTGGAAGCATAGGCTCTGATAAGGGAAGATTCCCTCAGCGCTGGCAGAACAAGAATTTCTAAAAAGTAGCAAAAACAGAAATGCTGGGTTTAGATTAGAGAGGCAGATTTTTGGCCCCTATGATCTCTATCTCCTGGTGTTATTTCAGTAAATATGTTATGTGTCAAAAAGGCCTTTGCAGATGAAATTAAAGTTACTAACCAGTTGACCTTAAAATGGGAAAATTATTCAAGTGGCCTAATATAATCATGGGAACCCTTAAAAGCAAAAGAGGGTGGTGGGAGGGCAATTGGAAGGAGGTGGTCAAAGCTACAAATTTCCAGCAGTAGGATAAATAAGTACTAGGAATGTAATGTACAGGATGACTATAGTTAGCACTGCTGTGTGATATATGAGAAAGTTGTTAAGAGGGTGAACCCTAAGAATTCTCATCACAGGGAGAAAAATAATTTTTTTTATTGTATTTATATTGAGATGATGGCTGTTAATTAAATCTATTGTGGCGATCATTTCATTATATATAAATCAAATCATCATGCTGTATGCCTTAAATTTATACAGTGACTTATGTCAATTATTTCTCAATAAAACTGGGGTAAAAAAAAAACTGGGGTAAAAAACAGAAGAGGAAGGCAAGAGAGTTTGTGGGATGTGACAGAAAAGGAAAACAGAGAGACTGAAAATGTGAGAAGAGATTTAAAATGGCTTGCCACTGCTGACTTGAAGATGGAGGGAGCCATGAACCAAGGAATGTGGGCAAACCCCAGAAGTGAAAAAAGAGTCCCAGTTTCTAGCCAGCAAAGTAACAAGGACCTCAGTCCTATAACTATATGAAATAGAATTCAGCCAACAACCTGGATGAGCCTGGAAATGGGTTCTCCCCCACGGTCTGCAAGTAAGAATTTAGGCCAGCCAGTACCATGATTTTGGCTTGTGAGACCCTAAAGGGAAAATGAAGGCAAGAATGAAGGCCTGCCCACACTTCTATCCTACAGAACTACAGATATTATGTTTTAAGCCACTGAACTTCATGCTCTTACTAATGAGTTTTAAAGACAGAAACAAATGAGGAGAATAGGTTTTTCAAACCTATTTTGATGTGAATATCTTCTCATGTCTTCTGTTTTTTGAAACTCCCTCAGAGGTACTGGCTTTATGGGTGAACCCTGGGCCAAAAAAGCAGAAATAAATCAATTTAACATATGTATCCACAACACTTATTTCAACACCAAAAATAATCATTAAAATGGGTATTCTTGAAGGGAAAGAAAACAACCTATCCAAAAAAGGTCTCTAAAAATCAAATGTAAAACTATTTATAGTCTATCTCCAGGGAATATGTAATTACAGAGAACTAGAAAATCTTTGGTGAGTTACTGCAAAGGGCTAAAGCAGACTCTTTTAAAGTCTGGGCATGAGGATCAAACAAAATGAGACATAATTCTAGAACCCTGATCAAAGAACAAGTATTCTAATTTCAGTGACTCTGGCTTTTTAAAATAAATAAAAATCTCTCCTAGTATGTTAACATCGGTGACTTAACACCTTGGTTTTACAATACTGAAATCATTTAAAATTATTGCAAGAGGTACATGAAATTTTCATGTCTAAATAAATGTGACATTGGTTTAATTTTAAAAGTAAATGTAATACCCTATAAATGTAAGCTATACCCTATTTTATAAGATCTCTATCTATGAGAAGTATTATAACAGAATTAAATAGTAGCAGAGTATTTAAAATCTCAATAGATTTTAACAACTCATTTTTAGATTGTATTCAAGAATATAACACTTTAGGTGGTTGTTAAACCATCTAAAATAATGCTGCTTCATCATATTTTTATAGATGCCAAAATTTAGAAAACCTTATGACACAGAAGTCAGAAAGAGGATTATGACACAGAATCTTCAAGACTACCACACAAGTGTAGCTGGAATTAAAAAAAAATTACAAATAGCAAATATGAGGGATTACAAAAATGATACAATAATTTTCCACTAGTAGAAATACCTCATCTATACAGTCTACTCATAAAATGATCAAAGAGAAAGACCACAAGGAAAGAAAAAAGACTCCCTTTACGATAGCAATGGGCATTGCTAATTTTAATATTTTGCAAAGTAGTTGCCCTTTGTTCTAAAAAGAATGTTTATACCCTGAATCACACATAGTTTCATTAATCACCTGGTACACTGCTATTTCTGGGCCGCAGAACTTTAATTTATATAACTTTATCCGACTTTAAATTATAAGAGCGTCTTCTGAACACCAACAAAAATTACTGTGTTCAAAAGTCTTGGGACAGGAAAACTGAAGGATTTTTTTTTTTAAAGAATGATAATATTGCTCCACAACATGTCCCACTTGAGTGATTATCCTCTTTTCTAAAAGACTAGCTACATCACTCTCCAAAAAGGCCCCAAGTGTTTCTCAAATAACCCCTGCTCAGAGCCTGGGACCAACTCCAGACATTAACATCACACACACCGAAGCGGAGCCGTTTCATTATGCTGACTAGATATGCTGAAGAATGCAATTTCCACTGGAGACCCTTGGGGGATTGGCAGTGATTCTACAGTGGGCTGAATGCTCATTTGTTTTCTAAGGCAACTCAATGCTTCAGTATAAGAGACACCCAAGAACTATAATGGCAAACAATTTATATTCTGTGTGACTTAGCATAAAAGCTCCAATATAACTAAGTGCATTATAAAATTTCTATGGTTAAGTCTGTAGGTTGCTCCAAAGTTGGTAGTTTGGTTTGATTCTTGTAATAACTAATCAAGCTATGATGTACCAGTTACTAACAATAAAAAAGCAGTAAGAACAACATTAAATGAAAAACATTACATTCATTTCCTTTTTTTCAAAGGCGTAGGAATATTCTCAGGACTCCTCCTATTCCTTCTTCAAAATTCTGAAATCTTTTTATTTGAAAAATAAAGCTAAATGTTACTTGAGACTACCGTCTGATTTTTTATAATATATCTGAAAAATTCAATCATGAAATTGGTACTGGACATTATAAAACAAATAATCAGGCCTAAACAAACAAATCACTGATATGACAAATTTATATCACCATGGACTGTTTTTACTAGGGGACAGCAACATATTTAGGCTTAAATGTGTGTACTACCTCATGAGAGATTCGGCGTTGTTCAATATACGCCATAAACTGGGAACTGAGGCTGTCTGGTTCCAGGCCTTTGGGCTGTCTCATCTCATCCTCTTCCTCCTCTGCAGTACAGCTGTCGATGTAGTCAATCTGATCCAGATCATGTTCCCCTGTCCACAACACACACACACACACCCCAGAAGAGAATACTCAAATTCAATATCCAATAAACACATTCAGTTGCATTCTTTCCTGAGAAGCGTAAATTAGGTAAACCTTTCTTTTAAAGTCCATGGCCACTCACAAAAATAGGTTCCAGAAAAATCTTAGTCCTAATTCACTAAAGAATGCAGTAATTGGTAGTAATTGAGATTACAGACTTCTAATATTTCTTTTTTCTTTGGATAGCTTTTTACTGTTTTAAACAAGACGGTTTGAGTTTGTGAGACAAAGCAAGAATAATTTTTAAACATTGGAAGGTACATCTTTTAGATTTTTCCTTCATGTTTAAAGTTTGGGGCTTAATCCTATCTCTTCGAGGAACTGGGAGGTGAAACCTAACAAAATCAAAATGAAACAGAAAGGATAGGAGGAAAGTGGACTTAGAGATAAAGAAACAGCTACTGATCACTGTTTCTCTTCCTGTAACTGTTGTCCATTATTAGAACAATGCTTTTCTATTTAGAAATGTATTTTCTAGAGGTCAAGGAGTATAGATATTTTGTAGCAGTTTGGGGATGGAAGGGGATCATTTGGGAATTTCTGCTTCTCAAAATGGCAGATGAGTAAGATAGCCACATCATTATTTATTCTCATAAGATTGGGACTGCCTCATTATTTTAAGTTTAAAAAGAGGCTTTTTATAAAAAGATTTTATTTTTAAGTAATCTCTACACAACATGGGGCTATAACCCACAACCCACAACCCTGAGATCACGAATTGAATGCTCCATCAACTGAGCCACCCAGGTTCCTCAAAAAGTAACTATATGTAAAAGCTGGTTAAAGTGGCATATGCAGGGGTGGTGGTGGTGGTGGTGGTGGTGGTGGACTTGCTACTAAGCCTTCTAAGGTCTCTCCAGTGAACCCCAGCCATTATTGTATGATGTTCTACAGAGTACCTAAACGTTGCAGTTGCTGAGAATAATGAACTCAGAAAAGTCTATTTCTCTGTTTTCAATTACTTATTTTTTTTTTCAATTACTTATTTTTTTAAAGCTTTTATTTATTTATGAGAGAGAGAGAGAGAGAGAATGAGCAGAGGGAGATAGAGAATCTCAAGTGGACTCCACGCTGAGAGCAGAGTCAGACGCAGGGCTTGATCTCACAACCCTGAGATCATGACCTGAGTTGGCTCGTCTAGAGTCGGACACCCAACAGACTGAGCCACCCAGGCACCCCTCAGATTTACTTATTTCTAAATAATTCCATAATTACAATTAATATAAAAAGGATTTCTGAATTACCAGAGTTATAACAGATAAAGGATGAAAAGGTTTTAAGTCTATACCCACATTAGAAGCCAAGTACATAAATGCATTGTTTTCAATGTGCTGCAATTTGTGTGACTAAATAAATGGTTCATTTTATGACTACTTCCCAAAAAAGCAACATCATCTTTTCATCCTATATAGACTAGTATAGTCCAAGAGAAATAGAAGGCAAGCCATAAAAGTGAACCACATAAGTAATTAAAAATTATCTAGTACCCACATTAAAAAAGTCAAAAGGTGACATTAAGTTTAATAATATATTTTACTTTGTCTAGTATATAAAAAATTGTGTCATTATAGCATATAATTAATATAAAATATTACTGATATTTTATATCCCCTACCCCCCCGTGTAAAGGCTTCAAAACCCAATGTGTATTTTTTAATTATAGCACATCTCAATTTAGAAAGGCCTCATTTCAAGGGCGCCTGGCTGGTTCAGTAGGAAGAACATGTGACTCAAACTCAAGGTTGTGAGTTTGAGCCCCATGTCAGGTATAAAGATACTTAAATAGAGAAAACTTTTAAAAAATTGTTAGGCCTAATTTCAAATGCTCAATAACCACATGTGGCTAGTGGCTACCATACTGGATAGCACAGATCAAGACAAAAATGTTTTAAGTCTGAAATGAACTAAAGGGAAAGACATGTCATGTAAGCAAAATTAAAAAGAAAACTACTAAAATATGAATGGAATGGTAAGTAACAGAACTACAAAAGAATATAAAAAAGGAAAAAAAAAAAAAAAAAAAAAAGAAACCAAGCTACTTAAATGAAATTATCATTCAAGGAAGAAAGCTCTTAAAAAGACATCCAGATGGCCAAAAGACACATGAAAAGATGCTCATCATTGCTCATCATCAGGGAAATGCTTATCAAAACTACAATGAGCTATCACCTCACACCTGTCAGAATGGCTCCAAGTCAACACAAGAAATAACAGGTGTTGGCAAGGATGTGGAGAAAAAGGAACACACATGCACGACTGGTAGGAATGAAAACTGACACAGCCACTGTGGAAAACAGTATGTTGGTTCTTCAAAAAGTTAAAAATAGAACTACCTTATGATCCTGCAGTTGTACGACTAGGTATTTACCCAAAGAATACAAAAACACTGAGTCAAAGGGACACATGCACCCCTATGTTTATAGCAGCATTATTAATAATGGCCTCATTATAGAAGCAGCCAAGTATCTATCAATAGATAGATGAATGGATAAAGAAGATACGGTGTATGTTTATATATATATATATATATATATATATAAACACACACAATGGAATATTATTCCTCCATAAGAATGAAATCTTGCCATTTGTTATGACATGGATGGAGCTACAGAGTATAATGCTAAGTAAAATAAGTCAGAAAGACAAATACCGTATGATTTCACTCACATGTGGAATTTAAGAAACAAAACTAACAAAGGGAAAAATAGAGAGACAAATCAAGAAAAAGACTCTTAATTATAGAGAACAAACTAATGGTTACCAGAGGGGAGGTTGGGTAGAGGGATGGGTTAAATAGATGATGGGGACTAAAGGAGTGTACTTGTGAAAAGCACAGGATGATGCATGGAAATACTGAATTACTACACTGTACATCTGAAACTAATACAGTATTGTATGTTAAGTAGCTGGAATTACAAAGAAGATGAAAGCTCTTCTCAGATGGACTTGTAGAAAAATAAAAAAATACTTCCCTTATACCTAGCCTTCAATATTTAAACATTAGGATTTGGGGGGCACTTGGATGGCTCTGCTGGTTAAGCATCAAACTCTTGATCTCAGATCAGGTCTTGATCTCAGGGTTATGAGTTCAAGCCCCACGCTGGGCTCCACAATGGGTGTGGAACCTACAGTAACTAACTAACTAACTAACTAACTAGCTAGCTAAAATTAGGATTTGGGAATTCAAACTAAACAAGATTGAATACAATGTTAAAATCAAGGGATCCCTGGGTGGCGCAGCGGTTTAGCGCCTGCCTTTGGCCCAGGGCGCGATCCTGGAGACCCGGGATCGAATCCCACGTCGGGCTCCCGGTGCATGGAGCCTGCTTCTCCCTCTGCCTGTGTCTCTGCCTCTCTCTCTCTCTCTCTCTCACTGTGTGCCTATCATAAATAAATAAAATTAAAAAAAAAATTTATAAAATCAAGAGTCTTCCTACGAGGAAGCTTCCTATAAGAAGCTCAAACAAACAGAAATAGCCCTGCTTGTTAATGAACTATAAAAAAACTACAATTAAGAAAAATATTTAAATTACAGATTTTTAAATACCAAAATAAAGAAAACTTAAATTCAGATGCCCTTGAAGAATACAATTCAAGATAATGAAAAGGTAAATGTCAAGAAATACAGTGAATTCCTGTAAGTGGTCAAATAATGACCACAGAGAGAATCTTAGAAAAGGAGAAGAGTACTTCAAAAGAGAATCACGATGAAATCAAGATTAGCAAAGATCTATTCCGGGTAAACTATCTTTTATGAAGTTTGCTCCCAAAACAAAAATAATAAGGAAACACTGTATTTTATCTGCAAGCTTGAAAACGGAGAAATTAAAATTTATTCCATTGGAAAACAACTTTTTTCCAATCTTGTGAGAAGAGGAAGTCTTTAAAAGAAGCACTGGAGGGGTGCCTGGGTGGCTCAATCAGTAGAGCATTTGACTCTTGATCTCAGGGTTGTAAGTTTCAGCCCTAAACTGCATGTAGAGATTACTTAAAAATAAAATAAAATAAATCTTTATTCCATTTTTTATACTTTTTTAAAAAAATTTTATTTATTTAGTCCTGAGAGAGAGAGAGAGAGGCAGAGACACAGGTAGAGGGAGAAGCAGGCTCCACGCAGGGAGCCTGACGTGGGACTCGATCCCGGGTCTCCAGGATCAGGCCCTGGGCTGAAGGCAGCGCTAAACTGCTAAGCCACGTGGGCTGCAACCCCCCTTTTTTAAAATAAAATCTTGGGTGCCTGGATGGTTCAGTTGGTTAAGCATCTGCCTTCAGCTCACGTCATGATCCCTGAGTCCTGGGATGGATCCCCATGTCAGGCTCCCTGCTCAGTGGCAAGTCTGCTTCTCTCTCTCTCTCTGCCCCTCCCCTCTATGTGTACGCGCTCTCTTTCTCAAATAAAAAAAATAAATAAATAAAAATAAAAATAAAACAAAACAAAACAAAAAGAGCTGGAGAGGATGTGAAAATGATCACTTAAAAATGCCAGAGTGGGGATCCCTGGGTGGCGCAGCGGTTTAGCGCCTGCCTTTGGCCCAGGGCGCGATCCTGGAGACCCAGGATCAAATCCCACATCGGGCTCCCGGTGCATGGAGCCTGCTTCTCCCTCTGCCTATGTCTCTGCCTCTCTCTCTCTCTCTGTGACTATCATAAATAAATAAAAATTAAAAAAAAAATGCCAGAGTGACTATGAAGACTCCAGCTGCAGTCGGGAGTACCACTCACCTCCACCATTTGTTACTACTAAACTGCTGCGAGTCTCCTGGTACTGACTTTCTCTTCGAAGTCTTTGTTCCTTAGTGATTTCCGCTACTCGAAGAGGCAGATCTGAAAATTCATCTGTAGGCTTAAAAAAAAAAAAGCACCAACATTTAAACACATTTCAAACTTTAGACAATATTGAAAGCATGAATATAATATAAACTCACTAAAATTTATATTTAAGAAGAAACAGCAAAAAAGTTCTGGAGATGAATAGTAGTGACGGTTTCTCAACAACACGAATATACTTAATGTCACTGAAATGTACACTAAAATGGTACATTTTATGTTATGTATATTTTACCACAATTAAAAAAAAAGATGGAAGGCTATATATTACTCTACAAATCGGAATTTAAAGTATCTACATATATATATCTGCATGGATACAGATATGATTATATACACACCCCCTCATGCATACACAAGCAATTCCAAATTATAAATGGGCTGTGGTCTAAAGTTAATTTGCATTGGAATGAATGAAATAATGTTACAAATGAGAGGTTATCGATCTCATTAACAAAAGCGTATTTCATCATTTAACCCAATTTAGAGCTAAAATATCCTACCTTCTAACTTAAAAAAGGAAGTATAATAATAAACACAAGAGAAAAAGGAAAAAAAAAGAGAAAAAGGATATAATTAGCTAAGAAAATTATTTATCTTGAGCATGTTAATAGTCTTCACTAAGGTTCCTGTCTCATTACCCACAAGACTGCAGTCCTATTTTCTTACCTTGTAGCACCCCTTCTAGCACCTCTGCTCAAGGTGACCCAGCCCTGCAAACTTTAGGCTTCAGGTGTAATTGGCTCGGTTCCTATTTGGCTTTCAATGATATTAAAGTATTTATACAAAACAGTAAGGTAATAAACATGTAACACACATGGTGAAAAGACAGCAACACAATTATCAGAATAGAAAAAAAGACAGAAACAGAATATCATTTCTGGATGGTAACACTCTGTGGGATTTGTACCCATTCCTTGCTTTTCTATGTTTTATGTAATGAGAAATTGAATCCAATTAAGATACTTTCCATTTTCATCATATTATCTCTTAATTAGGAGTTACAACATGCAGAATAGAAAAAACACTTACTTCATTCCCTGACCATCTCTTATCACCACTGTCCACACTATTGAAACCTGAATCAAGAGCTCCATAAGGGCGACCTGAGTACAGTTCTTCATGGCTGCCAAAAAAGAGACTCTAGTTGTTACCGGATAGTTTGAGGTTTTTTGTTTTGTTTTCTGATTTTATTTATTTATTTATTTATTTATTTATTTATTTATTTATTTAATTCATGAGACACACCGAGAGAGGCAGTGACATAGGCAGAGGGAGTCACAGGCTCCCCACAGGGAGCCTGATGCGTGACTCAATTCTGGGACCTGAGCCGGAAGGCAGATGCTCAACCACTGAGCCACCCAGGCGTCCAGTTTGAGGTTTTAAAAATTAACATTTGAAATAAATTAAATGCAATTTTACTAATTAACATTGCCATGGCACTTAGTGTTTTAACTTAATTAGAATTAAATGGGCATTCTTTTGACTTTTTAATATGAAAAATTCCAAACTAAAATAAATAGAATAGTATAATGTATAGTAGTATACTTAACTAATATAATAGCACTCGTCCAGTTTTAAAAATAATCACTGCCATTCTTCATTCATCTATGCTTCTGACCCATTTACCATGCCTCCCAATGAAGGCCTTGAACTCACTGCCCAGAGGTAGAGACCTGAGCTGAAATCAAGAGTCAGACACTTAACCAACTGAGCCACACGGGCGCACCCGCTCCCCCTTAAATCTCTCTTTAAGACAGAGAGAGTGAGTAGGGGAGGGACAGAGGGAGAGAGAGAAAATCTAAAGCAGGCTCCACACAGCATGGAACCCGACACAGGCTCAATTTCATGACGCTGAGATCATGACCTGAGCCGAAGTCAAGAGTCGGACACTTAACTGACTGAACCACCCAGGTGCCCCCAACAGAATTTTTATTTATTATTATTTTTTATTTATTTTTTATTTTTTTATTTTTTTCCCAACAGAATTTTTATTTTTTTTATTTTTTATTTTTTTTTAATTTTTATTTATTGATGATAGTCACACACACAGAGAGAGAGAAAGAGAGAGAGGCAGAGACACGGGCAGAGGAAGAAGCAGGCTCCATGCACTGGGAGCCCGATGTGGGACTCAATCCCGGGACTCCAGGATCGCGCCCTGGGCCAAAGGCAGGCGCCAAACCGCTGCGCCACCCAGGGATCCCCCAACAGAATTTTTAAAGGTAAAATTCATATGCAGTGAAATGCACACGCTTTAGCTATATATTTGACAAATGAATATGTCTTTGTAATATACATCTCTATCAGGTTATAGGACATTTCTACTTTGCCAGAAAATTCCCACACATCCTTTTCCTAGTCAATTCTCCTTACCATGTGCTCTTAAGAGATAATCACTATTCTGACTACTCTGATTTTTTCACCTTGAATTAGTATGGAAGGCAGAATAACACTCACCAAAGATGTCTAATATCTAATCCCTGGAACCCATAAATATGTTACTCTACATGGCAAAGGGAAACTACGGTTGAAAGTAAAAATAAGGTTGTTAATCAGCTGATTTTAAAATAGGGAAATTATTGTAAACTATCTGAATGGGCTCAATGTAATCAAAAGGGTCCTTAGCCCAGCAATTGCACTGCTGGGGATTTACCCCAAAGATACAGATGCAGTGAAATGCCGGGACACCTGCATCCCGATGTTTATAGCAACAATGTCCACAAGAGCCAAACTGTGGAAGGAGCCTCGGATGTCCATCGATAGATGAATGGATAAAGAAGATGTGGTCTATGTATACAGTGGAATATTCCTCAGCCATCAGAAACGACAAATACCCACCATTTGCTTTGATGTGGAGGGACCTGGAGGGTATTATGCTGAGTGAAATAAGTCCATCAGAAAAGGACGAACATTATATGGTCTCATTCATTTCGGGAATATAAAAATTAGTGAAAGGGAATAAAGGGAAAGGAGAGAAAATGAATGAAAATATCACTGAGGGTGATAAAACATGAGAGACATCTAACTGGGAAATGAACAAGGGGTAGTGGAAGGGGAGGTGGGCGGGGGGTTGGGGTGACTGGGTGACGGGCACTGAGAGGGGCACTTGGCGGGATGAGCATCGGGTGTTATGCTATATGTTGGCAAACTGAACTTCAATTAAAAAAATAATAAAAGGAAAAAAAAGGGTCCTTAGAAGCACAATAGGGAGGGAGAAGAGGAGGTCAGTATGATACAATGCTGGCTTGAAGAGGATTCTTGGTTAAGAGTCAAGGAATGCAAACAGCTTCTCTCTAGAAGTGAAATGTATCCTACTCCGAACCTACGATAAAGAACAAAGCTCTGCCAGCATCTTGATTTTAGCCCAATGAGTCCAAGACTTAGACTTCTACCTACAAAACCATAAGATAATAAATGCGTGTTTAAAAATCTAAGTTTGTGGTAATTTGTTATGGCAGCAATGAAAACGTATTACAATTAGTTTTCTCTCTCTCTTTCTGTCTCAATAAATAAATAAATAAAATCTTTTTTTTAAAAATTAAAAAAAAAAAAAGGGCAGCCCCAATGGTGCAGCGGTTTAGCGCCGCCTGCGGCCCAGGGTGTGATCCTGGAATCCCAGGATCGAGTCCCACATCGGGCTACCTGCATGGAGCCTGCTTCTCCCTCTGCCTGTGTTTCTGCCTCTCTCTTTCTCTGTCTCAATAAATAAATAAAATCTTTAAAAAATTAAAAAAAAATTAGTTTTGCTTATTCTGGAACTTAAAAAATAGAATCATATGTAATTTTTTTAACCTGGCTTTTTTTGCTCAGCACTGTGTCAGTGAAATTCTTGATGGTTTTAATATTTTCAAGTAGACTGGATAAATTATTTGCTAAGTATAGGCATAACTTAAAAAAAACCAAACACCTACCGATCTGTTTTTGAAAGTTGCTATACCATTTTGCATTCACATTAGCAATATATTTGAGTTCCAGCTGCCAACACTTGTGTTGTCCATCTTTAATTTTAGCTATTCAGCTGAGTGAAAAGTAGTATCTCACTGTAGTTTTAATTAGTGTTTCTCTGATGACTAATGATATTGAGTATCATTTTGTGTGGGTTTTGGCCATTCATTTATCTTCTTTTTGTGAAAAACGTCCATTCCTTTGCCCATTTCTAAATACATCAGTAATCTCAAGAATGGTTTGCTAAGAAGCCAGACACAAACCACTACATAATGCTTGATTTCATTTATATGAAACTGAAGAAAATGCAAAAACTGACCAAGAGCAAATTAGTAGTTGCCTGGCGATGAGTGAAGGGGAAAGCACTTATCTACTATAAAGGGGCACACAGGTGATGAAAATGCTATCTATCTTGATTGTGTAATTTCATGATTGGATCCATTTACCAAAATTCACTGAACTGCACACTTAAAATGGACAAATGTTATGATTTGTAAATTATATCTCAATAAAGCTGTTAAAAATCTGCCAAATTCTTTTGTCAAAGTGAATGTCCCATTTTACAATTCTGTAAGCAGTGTATGAGAGTACTGGTTACTCCACAACCCCACTAAACTTCTGGTGTTGTCAGTTTTAATTTTAGTCATTCTAGTAGGTGTGTAATAATGTCTAGTACACTAATTTACATTTCCATGATGATTAATGATGTTGAGCACTTTTTTGGGTGTTTATTGGTTATTTGTATATCTTTCTTTGTCAAATATCTAATCAAGTCTTTTGTCCAATTTTTAATTGGGTTGTTTTTTAGCATTAAATAAAAATGCTCAGGGACGCCTGGGTGGCTCAGTGGTTCAGCATCTGCCTTGGGTTCAGGGCGTGATTCTGGAATCCTGGGATCGAGTTCCACATCGGGCTCCCTGCATGGAGCCTGTTTCTCCCTCTGCCTGTGTCTCTGCTTCTCTCTCTCTCTCTGTCTCTCATGAATAAATAAATAAAATCTTAAAATAAATAAATAAATAAATAAATAAATAAATAAATAAATAATAAGCAAGCTCTGATTATGAAGATCCAAAAATACAGGTACCTTCTGGCTATCTTCCTTATTTTCTTATCCTCCCTCATTAAAGATCATTTAGCAAAATAAGTCTCTCAGCAGAATTCTAAAATTACTTTTCTAGCAGTTCCTGGCTGGTTTAGTTGGAAGAGCATGTGACTCTTGATCTGGGGGGTCATGAGTTTGAGCCCCATGTTGGATGAAGAGATAGATTACTTAAAAATAAACTAAAAAATAATAATAAAATTACTTTTCTAAAAGTTAATTTCTCCCAACTTTTTACTTTGGAAAAATTCCTATCTATTTAAGAGTTAGGAAAGTAAATAAATATCCATTTGCCCTTCCTTTATATTTTCCAATTATTATTGAAATAAAATATTTTATTAATATTATCTATGTGAGAGGTCTGCTTTTATGCTCGTTTTAGAGTCCAGATCTTATGCATAGGTACTGTATATGTTTTATCACAGCAAAGTCAGGCCAAGGTGCCTAATTTTAAAAGTTTTCTAATGAAATTATACATTGAGCCACAGTTAAAAAATTCTGCAGCTGCCAAAAGAAGTATATTTCAAGATTTACTGAAAAATATTTAAAAATATTATTTTTTTCAAATAAAGATTTTCCGATTTCTAGAGGATACTGTTCTATAATAATGTTTATTTTATCAAGCGGCCAGTTGAAATAAGCCTAAATTTACTGTGATATTTTTCAAGTGGGTAACATAAACAGAATTAATAGAATCTTTGCATTAAGCTATCATTTTATTTTTTGTTATTTTTTAAAAGATTTTTATTTATTTATTATTATTAATTTATTTTATTTATTTATTAATTATTTATTATTTTATTTATTTATTTAATTTATTTATTATTTATTATTTATTATTAAGAGAGAGAGGCAGAGGATATAGGCAGAGGGAGTAACAGGCTCCCTGTGGGGAGTCCAGGGAAGAACTCGATCCCAGGACCCCGGGATCACGACTTGAGCAGAAGGCAGATGATCAACCACTGAGCCACCTAGGCGTCCCCAAACTATTATTTTACTTATCTCCTTTATTTGTTACTTTCACATACTCGCTTTCTCAGAGTTTAAACTGATAAGAAAATGTGAGGCATATGGGTCTACCAACTCTTGAGTTTCCTCAGGATTTTCTTCATTTTAGAACTTAAAGTCCTGTGTCCCAGGAAAACCTTAGGCACAAGCAAACCAGGACAGATGTTCACCCAATGTATAAATATGGCCTTCAGGAGGCCTAGCAGAGTTCAGCCATGCTCCAGCTATGCCCTGTCAGAAACTCTAATCTCCTTAATAAACCACCTAGCATAACATGGACTCAAACGTATAAGTGTCTTTTCTTTGAGTCAGGCAGTGAGGAGCATAAAACACGGCAATTTTTATAGTTTAACAGATCTGGACTGACAACTTGGCACCATCATTTACTAGCTATGTGACTTCAATTAACTTGCTTAACTTCTCTCAACTTCTGTTAAAGGAAAAAAAAAAAGATTAATAACATCTACCTCATAGATTTACTGTATTGAGAAAATACAAGGTAAGGATTTGCACAAATCCTATTACAAGGCACTAAATAAAAGTTATTATTATCATTTCTATGAAGAATGTATACTTAAGAGAGCATTTGCTGTTATAACAAGTCACTACATCTGCTTTGTTTGGGTTTAGTTCCCCAAATATTTATTGAATGCCACACAGTGTCCTAGATGCTAGGAATACAAATATGAATGAAGGATGATCATTGTTTCCACCAGCTCAGGCTTGTTGGAGGGAATTAATCCTGTTACTGGGGTTAAAAAGCAGGACTTTTCTTACCAGTGGCTTAGTTTTGGTTCACTGCCACATTACCATAAATAAATATATCTAATCTGTAATATAAAGCTGGTCAGCAAAAAAGCATAGGCCACTATAGATCACTACTGAAAAATACATATACCATTGTATAAAACTTAAAAGTTATCACAACGGTGCAACTTGCTAAAAAGAAGCTGCTAACATTTATATCTAGAAATGAATAAAACCTTTATAAAATGACTTAAGGAAGACTGAGTGTAGTTCTTATATTATGCAAAAGTATTTAGAAAGTTACACCTAAGGATTGAAAGTACCACAGCATCTCATTTGTACTGAATACCTGAAGAGCTACAGAATTAATAAGAATTCTCTTTAGCAAGGCAGAACTCTTAGGACTAAATTGGTCCTAAATCATAGCAGACAGCTAATAACTATAATGCCTAATATTTACATGGGACTTTATAGTCAGCCAAGCACTTTGAATGACCAGGTCATTCAATCCTCAGAACTACTGTTAGGGTATAAATGGGGTAAATAAATACCATGTTGAAGAAACTGAAGTCCAGAGAGATTAAGTGAATTGCCCAATAATAGAGATACTCAACAGTACAGTCTGACTCCATGGCAGCATTTTGAATAAAAGTGCTGCTAACTACAATGCAATTTCACTAATCCATACCTCAACAAAAAAGACATGAAGTTACAATATCACATTCACTGCTGCATGAGGAGTTGAAGGAAATATTTTATGTATATTAAATAAAAAATAATTTCTAGGACTTTTTAAAAAAGTATTTATGTGTGCATAAATACTTGTATTTATTCATGCGAGACACACAGAGGCAGAGACATAGGCAGAGGGAGAAGCAGGCTCCCTTTGGGGAGTCCGTGTGGGACTCAATCCCAGGACCCTGGGATGATGGCCTGAGCCAAAGGCAGACGCTCAACCACTGAGCCACCCAGGCATCCCTTTCTAGGACGTTCTAAAACAGTTACAAATGAAGTAACATAACTCCAGAAAAAATGGAAAATATAAAATACAGATCAATCTAGTAAGCATAGTGAGAGATTATTATATGGACTGGAAGACATCAGATCTATAATTACTAATTCCTTTGGAGACATGACATGTTTGTGTTATGGATACATTTTGGATACATTTCTCCATGGACTCAAACCTTTTTTTATTTCTTAGCAAATACACACACACACACACACACACACACACGTCTCTTCCCAGGCTTTTTTTTTTTTTTTTAAAGAAGTTTTACACTTTTAAGGTATTATGATGAGGATTTCTGTATTAAAAAAAAAAACAAAACTAGATCAAGACCAACTAGTCCTCAAGACTAAGGAAAGAATGACAAAGAGAAACAGGTTCTGTAATTAGCGCTATAGGACTCAAGCAAAGTTCATTATTCTTTTTTTTTTTAATATTTTATTTATTTATTCATGAGGGACAGAGAGAGAGAGAGAGAGAGAAGCAGACAGAGACACAGGCAGACGGAGAAGCAGGCTCCATGCAGGGAGCCCGATGTGGGACTTGACCCCAGGACTCCAGGATCATGCCCTGGGCCAAAGGCAGGCGCTAAACCGCTGAGCCACCCAGGGATCCCCAAAGTTCATTATTCTTATATGTGCTAGTGCTTTCTCCTTAGTCTTTGGACATACCCTCACATACATGTCCCCAGTAGTCACCATTAACTGCCTGACACTCAAAGCTCAAAGAGAGCAGTAGCAGTTTATGTTCCTATTCTGGTATTTTAAGAGAGAAAAAATTTTTCTTAGAAAAGATGAACTCGGGCAGCCTGGGTGGCTCAGCGGTTTAGCGCCCCCTCAGCCCAGGGTGTAATCTTGGAGACCTGGGATCGACTCCCACGTCAGGCTCCCTGCATAGAGCCTGCTTCTCCCTCTGCCTGTGTCTCTGCCTCTCTCTCTCTCATGAATAAATAAAATCTTTTTTTTTAAGTTTTTTTTTAAATTTTTATTTATTTATGATAGTCACACACAGAGAGAGAGAGAGAGAGAGCGCGAGCAAGAGCGCGGCAGAGACACAGGCAGAGGGAGAAGCAGGCTCCATGCACCGGGAGCCCGACATGGGATTCGATCCCGGGTCTCCAGGATTGCACCCAGGGCCAAAGGCAGGCGCTAAACCGCTGCGCCACCCAGGGATCCCGAATAAATAAAATCTTAAAAAAAAAATAAAAAGAAAAGATTGACTCTAAGGGAGAAAATCAGTTAGTATAGATATAAAAGCTTTATTTGTTGTGCATCTTTCAAGAGTACAGGACTAGAACACACTTAAAGAAAATTTTAAATAGGAAAAACAAAACTTTTTTTGATAAATAAGACCAGAGTTCTCTATCCTAAGCAATTTACTGAGGTAGGAGAAAAAAGACTTGAAGAAAGACAGGATATAATAGAGAAAATTTAAAAATCCTTGGCATTATGCTTTGGGTCCCTTCATAATCTCCCTACTGTCAAAGTCATTTCTCTAAGAGAGGCCTAGATCTAGCACAGAGTATGCCAGACCTAATCCCTAATCCCCATGCCACACCTGTCAAAACCTTTTATGTCTTCCTTAACATCACATCCCTGCTTTGGGTCTTCTCAGAGTTAAAAATGTTAGGACTGAGACACTCTTGTAGGAATCTTTTATGGGTATGCATGGTATTGGTTAACTTCTCCTTGGTATTTGTATAAATATACTAAAATCTTGAATGACTGTATGCTTAAACAACCAGATTAGAGTTAGTATTTTTTTAAATTTTTATTTATTTATGATAGTCACACAGAGAGAGAGTGAGAGAGAGAGAGAGAGAGAGAGAGAGAGGCAGAGACACAGGCAGAGGGAGAAGCAGGCTCCATGCACTGGGAGCCCGACGTGGGATTCGATCCCGGGTCTCCAGGATTGCACCCTGGGCCAAAGGCTGGCGCCAAACCGCTGCGCCACCAGGGATCCCTAGAGTTAATACTTTAAATACCCTTCGTAGTGTCTGAAACTCTTCAATCTAATAGCTGGATCAAAAACACCCAGAATGTCATTACAAATTTGTTTCTGGTCACTTTAAGCAGAGGAAAGTTAGGAGGAGAATAACATTGTGACCAAACTGACTATTCATTCCTTTAATATATATTTGAATATCTACTGTGTGTGCTAAATACTCAGCTGAACTAGGGATACAGTGGTGAAGAAGAAAGACACAATTGGTGGCAAAGGGCAGAAATCAAGTCCCTTTGGAGTAATACTTAAGAAATCAGGTTCTGGGGGTGCCTGAATGGCTCAGTTGGTTAAACATCTGCTTTTGGCTCAGGTCATGGTCCTGGAGTCCTGGGATCAAGCCCAAGTTGGGCTCCCCATTCAGTGGGGAGTCTGCTTCTCCCTCCCTCTCTCTCTCTGCCTCTACCCAAGCTCATGCTCACTCTCCTGCTCACTCTCTCTCTCAAATAAATAAAATAAAATAAAAAAAAAAATCAGGTTCTGTATTTTTAGATAGCTTAAGATTACTCCTTTAAACCATAAACACCTAAGTACTTAATTCTAATCATTTATGATGAAAAAATTTAAACTGTTTAAAATTTAATTGTATTTAAAAAACTTAAAATTTAAACTTAATGCACATTTCCCTTTACTAGAAATGATATACCTAATACACTTTAGCATTTTATTGATGAGCATCAATTATGTACTGTGCTATATATAACAGAACAATAATTTAAAACATTACTGAAGGGAACCCTGGGTGGCTCAGCAATTTAGTGCCTGCCTTCCACCCAAGGGCATGATCCTGGAGTCTCGGGATCAAGTCCCGTATCGGACTCCCTGCATGGAGCCTGCTTCTCCCTCTGCCTGTGTCTGTGCCTCTCTTTCTCTCTCTGTGTCTCTCATGAATAAATAAATAAAATCTTAAAAAATAAAATAAAATAAAACATTACTGAAATATGGAGAGTTCTTGGCAAATATGCCTAATGGCATCAAAGCTGCTATGTTTTTAGAGTGTTATTGCTTTTAAATATCTTGTTAGAATTATTAAATATAGCATATAGATAAAAAATGAATATAACAGACACAGCTTTTAAAACGTGAGAAGACATTAATACCCTTTAAAGCCCCCAATACCTCTTTTACATTGTATTTTCCTTCCTCTCAGAGTTATCCATTAACTTGAATTTTTTAATATGTGTCTGCTTTTAACAGTTTTTTCTTTTAAATTACTTTCTGTACTTTTAACATGTCTGCTTTTAGAAACTCTACCAAAACAGAAATTTGTTCATCTGTTTTGGTCTAGGATACTAAGAAGCTAGCTCATTAGGACTATGCTTTTATTAAAGTAAAATGTGACAAGTTCTAAGTGAAGGCCAAAGGGGGTCTCTTTTGAATAAGGCCTAAATGTATTATGGCATCCACACTGAGACATGTATTTTGCCTGTTAAAAGGCCTTTTGAATGTAATTACTGCTAGTTAACATTGTTCCAGATGGTTGGGAATGCCAAGGAGAGATAACCTTTTAAGTTAGGTGTCATGGGGCAGCCCCGATGGCTCAGTGGTTTGGCGCCACCTTCAGCCTGGGGTATGATCCTGGAGACCCGGGATCCAGTCTCACATCGGGCTCCCTGCATGGAGCCTGCTTCTCCCTCTGCCTCTGCCTCTGCCTCTGTCTCTGCATCTCTCTCTCTCTCTCTGGGTCTGTCATGAATAAATAAATAAAATCTTTAAAAAATTAAAAAAAAAATAAAGTTAGGTGTCATGTAGATGAAGGATGCATAAACTAAAGGATCCTGAAATGACATTAATGGTCATCAAATCCAACCTCTTTAGTCCCTAAAGAAAAAATGAACCTCCAAAAGTTTGAATGACTTGCTTTAAGTTACAGATTTAGTTAACAGAAATTTAATGCTAACAAGGTTAGCATTCAAGTCACTGAGACCTTTGGTTTTCAAGTCAGGATCCCTTGGGGAATATTTGGCAATGTCTGGAGCCCTTTTTGTTTGTCACACTGGGAGACATTCCTGGCTACAGAAGCCAGGAATACTGATAAACATCTTCCGATGTACAGGACAGCTTCCCACAACAAAGAATTATCTTCCCCAAAATATCAACAGTGCTGAGGTAGAGAAACTCTTAGAACTACACTTTGTCAGATCTCTGGAATCAACTGTTTACTTAATATAAACATTCTGAGAAAAACAGTGTCAGAATAGGTTATTTCTCTTTAGTTAAACATTCAGGTAGATTTATGGATCCATTTTGATTCCCTATGAGATGGAATACATTAAATAAAAAAATAGAATATACTCACCAGGAGCCAAAACCCAAGGGTCTCCTATCATAATCTGGCAGATCTGGAGCAATCTTACAAGCCTGTATGTTCAGGTACTTAAAAATGTGGATTTTGCCTTTTATACATATCTAAAAAAAGTAACATATTTGAGTTACCTACTTAACTTATTGTTACATATGAGTAACAGGTTATTACTCATTACTCTGAAATAAAATCACAATCAGCTCTTTACTTTTTATATATTTGAAACAGAAGATATTTCTATCAATTACATAGAGATATTAAAAATCAAATACTCATTATATTACTTGTTATCTTATGTGTTTAAGTGATATAAATACAGACTTTTTATTTTCTAGTCAAGAATAAATTTCAGTAACATATAAAATAAATAATTTATGATTATAAACACTGATAGAATACCAAAGAAACTTATCACACTGATTAATTAGGCATAGTCAGGGATTCAAAGCATTGTTCCCCACAGATTATACTGACAACTTTTACTTTTAGAAATCCAACAATTATGCACAATTATGTTTTGAATCCTACTTTTTGTAAGGGTTTGAAAAGCAGGAAATGATTAAATATTGAAGTTATACTTCTGTTGACAGAAGTCAAACTATAAATTCTTTAGGATTATGAGATCCTTCTATAGCTATGAAGTTTACTCATAAAGTTTTATAGTTGCTATCCAGAGGCTTGAACAAGACCATCATTAACTGTAGAGTTCAAATGCTACAGTGAAAAATATAGGCTGGTAAAATTCTTCAGATTATGGGATGCCTAGAATCTGTACATAGTCATCTTATAATTATTATTAAATTGCTTCATATCAGTCACTGATAAATGATCAAACTAAATGAGGAATTTAGGATTTTAGAAAATAAAAAGGTACAAAAATGATCATCAGAAGATGTGCATTGATAATCTTTAGTTCTGAAAGCCAAGTATTTTTATTTGTTTCTAGAATTTACGTTGCCTACATTCGAGTTTCACTAGAAAGAAATTAACTTAAATTTTATTTAAGAACCTTCAAGAAGAACCCCTTAACTTAAAAAATAAGTCAATTTAGTGAAAGGGAAAACACTTCTGGAAACATTACGGGTCCTTCATTCCATTAATTCAGGGCTTCTGAAAGAAGTATATTTGGATGAATTTATTTTAAAAGAACTTCATTTTCAGCAAAAAGATACATGCAGAGAACTCCAAGTTTTAAATTCACCCTTTGTCAAAAGAGTTCACCACATACTTCAAATCCACTGGAGCTTACCTGTGCAGGAGGAGACTGCAGTGGATTGTTGTCTAGAGTGATCATCTGCAGGTGCCTGAGGTTCCGATAACAAACAGGGATCGTTGTAATTTTATTGCAGGAGAAGTCTAACCGTATCAAAGGCAACTCTGCAAGCTCTGCAGGGTGATAAAATGGAAATGAACAATTAATGACATTCCAAAGCTAGACAATTTGTACAGGGGTTTCTAGTTAAATATAGTGAATTTAATGTATTTATCTTCATTCATTCTTAATGAAGAACTGATACTGTGAAATGAAATGTAGTTGCTTACAGATGGGAATATGAGTGAAAAGCAAGCTGTCTGATCCTCACAGAACAAAACTGGAGGTCTGACGCCACAGGAACACAGGCATAACCAGCGGATTAGATGATAGTCTGTACAAAGTAGAAGTTAAATGCCTAAGCCCCCAACCTCAATTCATGCAGCACTACCCCTCTCCAATCACCACAGGAGTCAAGACGTTATTCTTTAGTGAAAGTAAATCAAAAGGCTTTGAACTCAGGAATCTTAGGCACAATGGGAAGTCAGGATGACTTGCCAGTTGGAAATGGAGGATTTGTGTTTTTTTTATTTTTATTTTTTAAAAAGATTTATTTACACATGAGAGACACAGAGAGAGAGAGAGGCAGAGACACAGGCAGAGGGAGAAGCAGGCTCCATGCAGGGAGCCCAATGCGGGACTTGATCCCGGACCTCCAGGATCACGCCCTGGGCTGAAGGCAGGTGCTAAACCACTGAGCCATCCCTGGAAATGGAGGATTTAAAAGGAAGTCTACACAGTGAGGAGACCTCAGCACTTTCCTACCCAAACTCCCATCCCATCCCCAGCTGTTGAATGCCAATAGAGTAGTCAGTCCCCTCTTATCCATGTAGGATATATATCAAGACCCCCAGTGGATGCAGGAACTGCAGATAGTACCAAACTCTATATATACTGCGATTTTTCCTATATATACATACATGTATACTTATACATGAAGAAGTTTAATTTATAAATTGGCCATGGTAAGAAATTAACAATAATAACTAATAATAAAATAGAACAATTATAATAGTGTAATTAAAATTATCAACACCCTTTTTGAACTCGGCCACAGTAACTTCTTGCAAGATACATCCACGAAGGCAAAAGAAACAAAAGCAAAATGAACTATTGGGACTTCATCAAGATAAGAAGCTTTTGCACAGCAAAGGATACAGTCCACAAAACTAAAAGACAACCTACAGAATGGGAGAAGATATTTGCAAATGACATATCAGATAAAGGGCTAGTTTCCAAGATCTATCAAGAACTTATTAAACTCAACACCAAAGAAACAAACAATCCAATCATGAAATGGGCAAAAGACATGAAGAGAAATCTCACAGAGGAAGACATAGACATGGCCAACATGCACATGAGAAAATGCTCTGCATCACTTGCCATCAGGGAAATACAAATCAAAACCACAATGAGATACCACCTCACACCAGTGAGAATGGGGAAAATTAACAAGGCAGGAAACCACAAATGTTGGAGAGGATGCGGAGAAAAGGGAACCCTCTTGCACTGTTGGTGGGAATGTGAACTGGTGCAGCCACTCTGGAAAACTGTGTGGAGGTTCTTCAAAGAGTTAAAAATGGACCTGCCCTACGACCCAGCAATTGCACTGTTGGGGATTTACCCCAAAGATACAGATGCAATGAAATGCCGGGACACCTGCACCCCGATGTTTATAGCAGCAATGGCCACAATAGCCAAACTGTGGAAGGAGCCTCGGTGTCCACTGAAAGATGAATGGATAAAGAAGATGTGGTTTATGTATACAATGGATTATTACTCAGCCATTAGAAATGACAAATACCCACCATTTGCTTCAACGTGGATGGAACTGGAGGGTATTATGCTGAGTGAAGTAAGTCAGTAGGAGAAGGACAAACATTATATGTTCTCATTCATTAGGGGAATATAAATAATAGTGAAAAGGAATATAAGGGAAGGGAGAAGAAATGTGTGGGAAATATCAGAAAGGGAGACAGAACATAAAGACTCCTAACTCTGGGAAACGAACTAGGGGTGGTAGAAGGGGAGGAGGGCGGGGGGTGGGAGTGAATGGGTGATGGGCACTGGGGGTTATTCTGTATGTTGGTAAGTTGAACACCAATAAAAAATAAATTAAAAAAAATTATGTCAATGTGGTCTGTCTCTCTCTGCTAGAAAAAGGTGGAATTAGCCACAGGTACATAAAAAACTAAGCAAATAAAAGAGGAAAACAACAACAAAAGTAAGATATATAAAAAAGAAATATAATCAGAAGGCAGCCTGGGTGGCTCAGCCAGCGGTTTAGCGCCGCCTTCAGCCAGGGTGTGATCCTGGAGACCCGGGGGATCAAATCCCACGTCGGGCACCCTGCATGGAGCCTGCTTCTCCCTCTGCCTGTGTCTCTACCTTTCTCTCTCATGAGTAAATAAATAAAATCTTAAAAAAAAAAAAAAAAAAGAAATATAATCAGAGTACATCAAATGAATTGGCAGGGCACACTATTTATTTTGAAGATTTTATTTATTTATTTGAGAGACAGAGTGTGCACATCAGCATGAGTACAAGCTGGGTGGGGGGGGTGGCGGAAATGGGGGAAAGGGAGAAGCAGGTTCCCCACAGAGCAGGAAGACCGATGTGGGGCTCAATCCCAGGGTCCCAAGATCATGACCTAAGCTAAAGGCAGATGCTTAACTGACTGAGCCCCTTAGGTGCTCCAGGAACCATAGCTGTAATAATAACATTTTGATCAAAAGCCATGATAAAACTACACTGGGAAGATAGTAGGAGGGAAGTAAAGGTATGATTGTGATAGTGTGTAAGGAAATTAAATCCTCATCTACTATAACAGGAAGCTGACATAAGTATCAAAACTGAAAAATCCAGCAAAGCTGTTAAAGCACGTCATTTAGAAATATGTCAGCAAATGCCAGTGGAAAGAGTCAAAGGTAGAGAAGGTAGATGATTCTAGACACTAAAACTGGGAAGGTAGAGGGGTGCCTAGATGGCATAGTTGGTTAAGGGTCCAACTCTTGATTTCAGCTCCGGTCATGATCTTAGGGTCATTAGATTGAGTCCCAGGTTGGGCTCCAAGCTCAGCAAGGAGTCTGCTTGAAATTCTCTCTCTCTCCTTTTGCCCCTCCCCTGTGCACATGTGCATGCACACACATTCTCTCTCCCAAATAAATCTTCAAAAAAAAAAAAAATTCAACTGGGGAGGGGAGGAGGACAGTTGAGAACAGGGGAATGCTATTACTGATTTTGAGCTTTTTATACTCAACTTTCTGAACGACATATATATTTATATACTATTTGACTTTCTGAGCAATATATTAATAACAATTAAAATTTAAAATAAAAATGGCAATATAATAAAAGACATACTATTTTATCTACCAAATTGGAATATGTTAGAGACCACCAATTAATGAACATGAACTTCCATACTAACTTAGGTAGCTATTGGAATAAAGCTTTCTTGCCATGCAGTTTAGCTAAATATGTTAAGAGTACAAGATAAGCTGATAGAAAATCATTTAAAACTATTTGTGGACTGAGTGAAGTAGGACAAACATTATATGTTCTCATTCATTTGGGGAATATAAATAATAGTGAAAGGGAATATAGGGAAGGGAGAAGAAATGTGTGGGAAATATCAGAAAGGGAGACAACATAAAGACTCCTAACTCTGGGAAACGAACTAGGGGTGGTGGAAGGGGAGGGCGGGGGGTGGGGGTGAATAGGTGACGGGCACTGAGGGGGGCACTTGACGGGATGAGCACTGGGTGTTATTATGTATGTTGGCAAATTGAACACCAAAAAAAAAATAAATTTATTATAAAAAAAATAAAATAAAACTATTTGTGTGACTCACTTTTTCCTTGGTAATACACATTTAAAATTAGAGAAATAAATTAGATGATAAAACTTTCAGACTGTAATTGTCCTCTAAAACTCTGAATTTTCATTTTCACTAAAATCCCAATGTTTTCATTAATTTACTTTACATTAAGTCTGTATTATTACATTAGTAAGCCTTTAAAAATCAATCACAGTAGGTGAGTCCTGTGTAGAAGGATAATCCTAGACAGAAATTTGGGGTTCTAAGGCCTGTGCCATGATTTGGTCAGTTCTGCTGGGGCCTTCATTCACATCCCTGAGGGGATAGAAAGGAGACCTAGGAAGAAATGAGGAAGGGCTCTGAAAATAAAAGGTGTAAAGGTTACTGGGCAAGCGACTGAGAGGAAAGCTATGCAGGATTTTGGCTAGTGTGACTGCAGTTAGTGTGTAAAAGTGGACTGAGGGACGCCTGAGTGGCTTAGCGGTTGGGGGCCTGCCTTCGGCTCAGGTCGTGATCCCGTGATCTGGGACCGAGTCCCACATCTGGCTGCCTGCAAGGAGCCTGCTTCTCCCTCTGCCTATGTCTCTGCTTCTCTCTCTCTCAGTCTGTGTCTCTCATGAATAAATAAATCGATCTTAAAAAAAAAAAAAGTGGACTAAAAAATCACTTATTGAGACATTCTGATATCCAAAATGTCAAAGTCGCACTAGCATATGTTAGAACTTAAAATCAGACTGGATCATACTGGTGTTAACATTTGGATTCCACAGTGAAGCAAAAATTTCCTTAGTTATTAATTGAGTATTTACTATATACTATAAGTCATGCTTTGTAGAAGAACCCAGAGCATCATGGTCATGAAAATACCTTCTAAAGGATACAGGTAAGGGAAAGTGGATGGGAGGATAGATGACACAGGAGTTGCCAGGAGGTGATAACTGCTATAGCTGGAGGATTCACTGCTCTCATTTATATATGAAATTTTCCATAATAAAATTAAATATATACTCTGATCTAATAAAATAATAGTTCTCCCCATTTTCATTTCCTTTTACAGCTTCTTTCATGAATTTATATTTTGAAAGATTAATTATACTTAATGTGTTTAATCCTTTTTATCATTCAGATACATTAACCAGAGCCCACAGTGAATCTATGATAACCAACCTCCTAGTACTCCATTCATTATTCATTCTACACATCACTTCCAACCATTAATTAGCCTCTATCTGAACATTTCCAGGGAAAGATAAAGCAATTAAGTTCAACCAAGTCCATTTTTAGTCACTGCAAATTGTAGGAATGTTTTTCATTATGCTAAACTATTTCCTTATCAAAACTATGATATATTTCTCCCAAGTAGTTGCACTTACTGAAACTTCCAGGGACTCTACCTTGAGTTATTAATTAATTCTGTAAAATCTAAAAAATACAATCACTGGTTAATAGTTACTGGAATTTTTCAATAAAGAATCTAACTTTTATTTTTATTTATTTATTTTTAAAGTATTTTATTTATTTATTCATGAGAGACACAGAGAGAAAGAGAGAGGCAGAGACATAGGCAGAGGGAGAAGCAGACTCCATGCAGGAAGCCCGATGTGGGACTCAATCCAGGGACTCGGGGGTCATGCCCTGCACCAAAGGCAGACGCTTAACCGCTGAGCCACCCAGGCATCCCTACAAATCTAACTTTTAAAACCCACAAGGAAATGATAACATATAGTAATTGAACCATTATATCTCAAACACTGGTTGTAACTCTTAAGCATTTTTGCCTTGTACCTAGAGATCTTTTAAGCAAAAAAATTATTTCCCAGTTTTCTTACCTTCAGGCAAACGTACTAAGTGGTTTCTTCTTACATTAAGGTCTCTCAAGGCCTCCAAATTACCAATTTGGGAAGGTACTGTTTGAATTTCATTGCAGCTCACATCCTATTTAAAAAAAGATACAAAGTAAAGAATTGTTCTAATATTACAAACTTGCCTGCTTTAAACCATGTGTAGAACGAAGTTTGATAACACCTGTGGTCTGTTTTAATTGTAAAAAAAGAAAAAAGATTCTGTGTTCAAGAATAATTCCACAGTCTGTACTAGCATTTAATTCTAAGAACTTATAGGCTGCTGACTGATTTTATAAATTTTTATATTGATCTACACTAATTTTATGAGTAGAACAAAAATTAAATGACTTATGTGTAGACAGAAGGCCTAGTATCAGATCAAATGAAAATTCTAGTGAAAAGGTAATTTAGAAAAAAGTATAGAAACATCTATTCAAGACAATATTTTATTTTATGAGTGTTCTAATGAAACTAGAAGAAAAAACAATGATAAAAATTATAATGAAAAAATTAATTGAAAGGAAATTAGATTTTCAAAATAACAGCTTGCTTGCTCAAGAATATAAAATAAAAATGCATTGAAGATGACTCAATTCTTTATTAAACTAAAAGTGAGGGGAAAAAATAATAAAGTACATATAACTCATAGGCCATGGAAAAGATACTGCCTAATTGGCATCTGATCAAGCTGGTACCAATACATGTTTTATGTAGGCCTTTTGGTATCTTGGTCAAAGCTTGATTCCACTGATTCTGATAAGAGACTGACCACAGATTCCAAGAGCGACAAATTCAGAATTCCATAATCCTGAAACCAGCCAGAAAAATGTATAAATCTATGTGTAACAGCAGGAAGTTGTTTAGGTTAACAAAAGCTCCAAATGCCACACTAACACTTAGAACTCCTCCAGTATATGAGTAAAAAGACAATTTTAATGGACTATTAGAAAAGACCACTTACTAAAAAAAAAAAAAAAAAAAGAAAAGACCACTTACTAAAAACTTCAATAAGCTTCAAACATTATTTTTAAGTTTTCCCATAATATTCTTAAAGAAAATATTATTTTTACTTTTCATAACAATTAATGACTGAAGTAGAATCAGTAGCTATGTTCTTAGTCCAATGCTCTGAGTATCAAAGTTAAAAGGAAAAGAAGTTGAAAGGATAGGGAAAATTGAACATGAGCCAGATGGTAACAGTAATCTATAATATTTCTCTCAAGAGAATATTATATATATATTATATATATCTCAAGATATAAAATGTATATCTTGAAAGACAAAAGTTTACTCTCTCTTAAAAATGAAGGGAAATATAGGTGGCCTGGCTGGCTCAGTTGAAGGACCATGTGACTCTTGAACTTGGGGTTGTTAGTTCAAGCCTCACTTTGGGTGTAGAGATTACTTAAATAAATAAACTTAAAAAAAAAAAAAAGAAGGAAAATAAAAGGAAGAAGCAATAAAAATGTTGTGAGAACATGTTCTATCACATGGGAATCAGGAGCTTTGGGATTATTAATTCTCACTCTGACACAAACTATTCGTATGACTGAGGTTATCAATTTACCTCTTTTGTAGAAAGCTAAAAGCTCCTTCTACAAGACATATCTTTTAGGTATTTATGACTTGATACGCAGAAACAGAAAGTTTAAATGATTTGAAAACCAGAATCTGAATCACAAGTAAAATTAATATTAATTCATGGTAATAACCCAAGTTCTGAACAAATGCTAACATACAAATATTTTGGACCTTATATCCTAGATGTAATTGCTTCTAAATAAATAGTGGTTTAGTATCTAGACTTCAGATTTAATATATTTGTGAATTTTTGCATGTGACCTTTTATATTCATAATCCACCTGAAAAAAAAGAAAGAGCTAATGTGTGGTCCAGTTAAATTATATTTATTTTTTGTTTATGATGTCTATCTTTGTTAATAATCCTACGTGCTACGTGGAACTATCCTCCCAAATCTCAATGGATAGGATATAATTGGACTTTATCATTTCAGAAATATGAAACATGGGCTCTGAAGTTAAGGTAGACTGGTTTCAAATTCTACTTCAATTATGGACCTTGGGCAAATTACTTATCTAAGTGCTACTTTCCTCAGCTGTAGTATGATGATAATTATAATACCTAATTCATAATGTTACTGTGGTGATTACAGGGGAAAAGTCTCATTCCCACACCTAGAACATAAGTACTAAAGAGTAACAACGAGTGGTAAATGAAAGTTAAGCTTCTTAGAAAACATAAGACAGCAAAGAATAGCTTACTTTAGAGAGGGAGAGAGGTGGTAGAGATAGCATGTGAGGCAAAAAAATAAGGCTGATCTTTGCAGTGCCCATTTCCCTATAGGGGCTAACCAAAAATCAGAACACTGATGCTATTAAGATTTAACTTGAAAAATTTTAATGCATTATTAACTTATATCTCAAAAGTTTAATAACATAGAAATCACTTAATATTGGTTAAAATTTAATTCTAATGACTTTCTCCCATTCCATGTGGGCCTATTAGACTTGTACTTTCAGTTCTTCTTAACTCTATGCTGAAGCACCTCAGTACTGATCAACCAGCAAAACTTTACTATCCATACTTGAAAAAAACCTCAAAAACATACCTTAATAATGGGTCTTTACCCCATAACACTATGGTATGACCATGGATATACATATATACATGTGGGACAATAAAGAAGTAAAACATTAACTTACAAGTTCTGTTAAATGTCTGAGATGTCCAATTTCTTCTGGAAGTGACACCAATTTGTTGTTACTAGCAATTAAGACTTTCAATGGTAAATTACACAAGTGCACTGGCAATGTTGATAATTGGTTCCGACTAAATATGTAAATAGAAAAAGAGAAGAGTCAGAAGCTACCACTTAAGAAAAAAATTCTATCTTTCCTATTCTATACTCAGTAAAGTGACAAACATAAGTCTTGGAAGGAACAAAGAGGGTAAAACTTGGGTTTTAGCATCCATTTCCTCACTTATCATAAATCTTTGTAGTTTTAGGCACAGTATTATCTGCTTTTTTTTTTTTTTTTAAAGATTTTATTTATTTATTCATGAGACACAGAGAGAGAGAGGCAGAGACACAGGCAGAGAGAGGAGAAGCAGGCTCCCTGCACGGAGCCCGATGCGGGACTCGATCCCAGGACTACAGGATCACACCCTGAGCCAAAGGCAGACGCTCAACCACTGAGCCACCCAGGCGTCCCTTATCTGCTTTTTATACAGATTCCTTATCTGTATATTGAGGATTTTAAAACTTCCTCCACCTATCCTAGAGGCCCCTGTACCATAAAACTCCTTTGTAAATAATGATGTGCTACATAAATACAATATTTCATTAAAGTTAATCTTATGTAAGATAAAGTGATTTTAAAAATAGGATAGATGATGATTATCCTCTCTCCTTGTCTTCCAAAGAAGAGTTATAAACATAAAAGTAGTTGTAATCTACTTCCCTCATCCTACATACTTTAAAATCAAATGTACATAAATGAACCAAATATAGTTCTGTGGAAAATAAGTGACAGGTTGTGATTTTAAATATATCACATCAGCTGGAGTATAGGTATGAAATCTTTTATTCATACAAAACATGCAAAATTAGAACTAAAAGCACACATCTATCATTAGGAAAAAAGTAAGTTAAATTTTTACTTATATAGATTTAACTTTTTTTTTAAAGATTTATTTATTTATTTATTTATTTATTTATTTATTTATTTATTTATTTATGATAGACATAGAGAGAGAGAGAGAGGCAGAGACACAGGAGGAGGGAGAAGCAGGCTCCATGCCGGGAGCCCGATGCGGGACTCGATCCCGGGGCTGCAGGACTGCGTCCTGGGCCAAAGGCAGGCGCTAAACTGCTGAGCCACCCAGGGATCCCCTAGATTTAACTTTTTAATCTCTAGTGTCAATTGGCCCCCTTTTCAAGAGCTTTTGCTGATTTGACTAATATAGATCATGAGCCTTTACAATTTTTTAAATCAGTAATAATTCTATTCCTAGACATTTACCTTAAGAGAAAAATAACATTTATATATAAGAGTCTCTGCCGGTATTAATTTTTATCATGGCAGAAAACTGGAATAAACTAAATATGTGAGAGGGAAAATGAGTTTTAGAAGTGTATAAACTGTACAATAAAATGTTTAGTATAAAAATATTTCCAAAGAGTATTTCATGCCAAGGGGAAAAACTTAAAAATCTGACTGAAAGCCTGGAAAAAGGAAAATATCACCATAAATTAAAACATATACAACATTTGATGAATTTTCTTTATACTTTTCTACATTTGCTCATTTTCTCCAATGAACATTTTTAACTTTTTTTTTTTAAGAAATTTTTTAAATTTTTTTATTTATTTTTTATTTTTTATATATTTTTTTATTTATGATAGTCACAGAGAGAGAGAGAGAGAGAGACAGAGACAGAGACAGGCAGAGGGAGAAGCAGGCTCCATGCACCGGGAGCCCGATGTGGGATTCGATCCCGGGTCTCCGGGATCACGCCCTGGGCCAAAGGCAGGCGCCAAACCGCTGCGCCACCCAGGGATCCCCTTTTTTTAAGAAATTTTTTTTTTAATTTTTATTTATTTATGACAGTCGAGAGAGAGAGAGAGAGAGAGAGAGAGAGAGAGAGAGAGAGAGAGAGAGAGAGGCAGAGACACAGGCCGAGGGAGAAGCAGGCTCCATGCACCGGGAGCCCGACGTGGGATTCGATCCCGGGTTTCCAGGATCGCGCCCCGGGCCAAAGGCAGGCGCCAAACCGCTGCGCCACCCAGGGATCCCAATTTTTAACTTTTAAAATAAAAAGAAAACCAAACCAAAACCAAAAAGTAGTTCTCCAAGATATGAAAAAATAGAAAGGAATTAAACAAATGCATTTACACATTCAGAACTTAGTATACAAAAATACAAAATCACAAGAATGAAAGTACTTTCAGATCTGTCCTCATTTGATAAGCTTATTTAAAAATGTAATTGGAGGGATCTCTGGGTGGCGCAGCGGTTTGGCGCCTGCCTTTGGCCCGGGGCGTGATCCTGGAGACCCGGGATCGAATCCCACGTCGGGCTCCCGGTGCATGGAGCCTGCTTCTCCCTCTGCCTGTGTCTCTGCCTCTCTCTCTGTGTGACTATCATGAATAAATAAATAATAAAATCTTTAAAAAAAAATAAAATAAAATAAAAAATAAAAAAAAAATAAAAATGTAATTGGAGAATCATAGCTACAAGACTACTACAAGCCTATCAGGCTAATGACCCTTACAGTCTGTTAATTATTGCAAAGCTAAAAACAAAGGGAGAAACTAGAAGGATATAGGAAATATTTTTAATTCAGCCTAAGAACATGTATAAGATACTGCAGTTATGAACAGAGAATGTAAATTAAAAAAAAAAAAAAAAGGAACATCCTTACCTAATATTTAAGAATGTTAGAGCTTGTAGGTTTAGAATCGCCTCTGGTATATACCGAATACAATTTTGGTATAAATTGAGATTCTCAAGAGAAACGAAATGACATGCTTCTATAGGAATTTCTGAGAGACGATTTCGTGACAGATCTGAAAGAAAAAATGAATTAAGTTTAAGGTCAATCCTTAGAACTTATTTTGAAATGTTAGGTAAATAAGCAGGTTTCATGATTGATTGAATTCCGAAGAGTTCCCATTGTGAAGAATGGTCCAGAGTAAACATTCAAATATTTATTAATCAACTGAAAAAACCATTTTAACATATACCTCTCCATCTTCTTGCTGGGGAATACTGATTCTTTCTGAGTATCTACATATACCTAAAAAAATAAAACCAGTATTTTTTGCAAGTAACACAAATTCTAAGGCATATCGGTCTACGATTACACCAAAGATCATAATCAAATATCCTAGGACACAAATGGATCTCTAAAATCCACCTTCCCAAAAGCACAGACAACATTCTGAGGGTTTTTAAAAACTTTTATTTATTTATTTTTTTAAAGATTTTATTTATTCATTCATGAGACAGAGAGAGAGAGAGAGAGAGAGAGAGAGGCAGAGACACAAGCAGAGGGAGCCTGATGTGGGACTCGATCCTCGGGACTCCTCACAGGGAGCCTGACGTGGGACTCGATCCTCGGACCCCAGGATCACTCCCGGAGCCAAAGGCAGACACTCAACCACTGAGCCACCCAGGGGTCCCCATTCTGAGTTTTTTTTTTTTTTTTTTAAAAGCAAAACCAAACTAAAAAAACAAAAAACAAAAAACTCTTGCCCCTTCCTTTTTAAAAGCTTTTTTATTTATTCATTTGAGAGAGAAAGCGCAAGTGAGAGCATGAGCAGAGAAGAGGGTCAGTGAGAGAGGGAGAAGCAGACTCCCTGCTGAGCTGGGTGTCTGACACAGGGCTTGATCCCAGGACCTCAGGATCATGACCTGAGCTGAAAGCAGACGCTTAACCAACTAAGTCACCCAGGTACCCTGCTATACTGCCCCTTTCTTTACTGTTAAAGATTATCAGCGTCACGTCAAAAGGATTCAGGAAAGATTTTTGCTTCCACTGGCCAAAGATGAGGCAATCTGAACTTCAAAAAAAGATAATAATTGCAAAGGACTCAAATCCATCACATATTTTGAATTATACTAGTGTATAATGACATCTCCTCCTCCCTCCCCCAAGATAGAGAACCAATTCATTACCTTGTAAACTAATAAAGGGGAAAACATTTAACTTGCCTTCCCTATATGAACTGTATCACTGAGTAATCAAACAGATGAAAATAAGCATCTCTGTTTAAGTATTCTAGCTATAAATGAAAAATGATGTTAGCATTTTGCAACCTTCAAGGAATTAATGGATCTAGAACTGGGTCTAAATGGCTATCTTAAATTAAGACAATCAGAAATTGTATGCCTCCCTCACGGTCTTGCCAGCGGGACAGACCTGCATCTAATCAAGCTTTTGCAAACTTTCAGGAAAGGCAGAAGACAAAGGAATGTGCTGAAATAGTCATTCCATCATTATCCATTTAGATCATTAAATATACTGTGAGATTCATTTGCTTACCACTGTTTTCTCTCCTGCCCTATCTTAAAGTCTCTGTTGGCAATTACTTGGTGAGAATCCTTTAATGGAAAACTTTTCCTGTATTACTGCATATCCACAACTATCTTGCTTTCACCATAACATCTGAATAATAGTTGGCTAGGTACAGGCACAGTTCCTCTCTTAGGAACCTATAGATGTTATTTTAGCTTCCAGTGTCACACTGAGTAGTCCGGCACATATCTGATGATTTTTCCTTTGTAAACAGCTTGTTTTTTTTGTGTCTCCCCACCATCCTTAACACTCTGGTCTACAACTCTGTGGCTCTGTTAGTCTTTCTTTCTTTTTATTTTTTTTTAACAATTTATTTATTCATGAGAGACACACACACAGAGAGGCAGAGGGAGAAGCAGAGTCCACGCAGGGAGCCCGATGCGGGACTCGATCCCGGGTCCCCAGGATCATGCCCCAGGCCGAAGGCAGCGCTAAACCGCAGAGCCATGGGGGCTGCCCTGTTAGTCTTTCTTTAAACCAGAGAAATGCTCCCCTATTACATCTTTAGTTGTTCTACCTTCTTCATTTGGGGCCTGCCTATCTATCTATCTATCTATCTATCTATCTATCTATCTATCTATCTATCTATCATCTTGCTGCTTCTCCTTCCATGTATCTATATAGGTGGCTATATATATATGGAAGGAGAAAGATTTATATATATCCACCCTCCCCCCCCCAACTCTACTGCTCTTGGTATACTCTTTTACTTAACATTCCATACCAGGAATTTAAGTCTCAACACTAATCACCCTTTCCACAAATTAATATACAAAAAAGCTCTCCCTTTTTTATATAGTATGATTAGAGTGCCTCTTTGTTTCTCTTGAAAATCTAAGATAATTTATTTTGTTTTGCCTGTTAAATCTGTCATCTATCTCTTCCAGTTTCTATTTTTGTTCTATTTCACTGAAGTCACTTGTTATAGATGCAATCCTTGTTCATCTTGTCTCTGGCTGCTGGAGTTCCTTTAAGCGAATTATTTTCCTTTGTCCGTTCATGGCTTGCCTCATCCTTAGGAGCTCATTCTTCAAGCTACTAAAGTTTTTGAAAGGCAGTTATCATCAAAATAGCACAAGTAATCTCTAAAATGCACTGAAAGTAAGCTTCCACTTAGGGGAACAGTTCTTTTTGAAAACTCAAAAATTTTTATAAGTGCCCCAAAGGCTTTTGCCTCTTATTTCATTTGGATCACAGTATATTCCCCAAACTCACATATTACCTCTAGGCCCCTTGAGCTTGCAATCCTCAGAGTTGTTTCACTATGAAGTGGTAGTTAGTAATTGAAGTTGGGAAACAGATCACCATCTTGCCAAAATGCCTCTCCATATTGTATTTATTAGGAAAAAGTTAAAGCCCTGGTTAACAGAGATCATCAAGTACTTAAGACTAAAAATTTCCTATAGAATCACACTATAAACAATTTCTTTAATACTAAATGCAACAAGAGTTATTTTTATCAATTCCTGTTTAAATTATACTGGTATCACTTTTAAAGTTGAAGAAATGAGGTGTGCCTGGCTGGCTCAGTTGGAGCATGTGACTCTTGATCTCAGGGTCTTGAGTCTGAGCTCACATTGGTTGTAGAGAACACTTAAATAAATATACTTTCAAACTAAAGTTGAAGAAATGAAAGAAATTCGCTGCAAACTGCTACTTATTTAAATTTAAACTTAACCCTCCGAAAAGTCAGCTTCATGTTACAAATTAAATTTAAGCAGGGGGGCAGCCCCAGTGGCTCAGTGGTTTAGCGCCACCTTCAGCCTAGGGTGTGATCCTGGAGACCTGGGATCCTGTCGCACGTCAGCCTCCCTGCATGGAGCCTGCTTCTCCCTCTGCCTGCGTCTCTGCCTCTCTCTCTCTGTGATTCTCATGAATAAATAAAATGCAATCTTAAAAAAAAAAAAATTTAAGCAGGGATTATTATTTAAAGTCAGTTTGCTTAAAATTTTTATTATAGACTAAATTACTTAAAATCCAGGTGGACCTCGGTGGCTCAGCCCATTAAGCGTTAAGAGTCTGCCTTTGGCTGGGGTCGTGATCTCCAGATCCTGGGACAGAGCTGTGTCATGCTCTCTGCTCAATGGAGAGTCTGCTGAGTCTGCTTCTGATTCTCCCCTGCTCATATGCGTGCACTCTCTCTCTCAAATCAATCATCAATCAATCTTTAAATTACTTAAAATCCAGAAAAATGAAATAACTTCCATTTTTTAATACCCATATTAAGCACAGAAAAAAAAAACAGCAAGATATACACTAGGCTGAGATGCATTTCAATAAATGGGTGTTCTTTAAATTGTATTTTTATTTCAATTTGGGAAAACAAGTAGCTTCTTCCTTATGTTAACTGAGTAATACTTTTACATGCTATAAATTCATGAAAGAATCATTTAGGTCATTGATCATATTATGGAAACTATTGCAAAGTACTAATGGCTTATAAAAAATATTTTTTGCCATATTCCCTCAAGGAAGAAATAGTTTTATAGTTAAAGAAATGTGATTTAAAAAAGCCTTTAGGGGTGCTTGGGTGGCTTACTTGGTTAAGGTTTTGACTCTTAGTTTCAGCTCAGGTCATGATCTCATGGGTTGTGAGATCACTCAGTGGGAGTCTGCTCGAAGATTCTCTCCCTCTGCCCTTACCCCAACTTGTGCACTCTCTCTCTCTCTTTCTCTGTCATAAATTAATTAATTAATCAATCAATCAATTAATTTTAAAAAGCCTTTAAGAAATAACCTTCAGTTTTAAAAAAATTATGAGTGTGTATTATTCTTAAAATTCTTTTTCTGGTTATAAAAGCAATGATGCTAACTTCGTAAGTGTAAAGGACTACATAAAACCTATATGCGTTCAAATAAAGAAAATATTGCCAGCATCCTAGAAGCTCCAATGTACCACTTGCTGATCATAACCTCTTCCCTCTCCAAAAGAGAACTCAATCTACTGATTTTAGTGATAAATATTTTCTTGGTAGCTTTAACACTTTAGAATTTTTAGCATTAGTTTCCTATTATTGTTGTAACAAATTACCACAAATTTGGTGACTTAAAACAATACAATTTCATTAATTTACATTTCTGGAGCTCAGAAATCAGCAATAAGTCTTACTGGGCTAAAATCAAGATGTGTTGGCAGGACTACATTCCTTCTGGAGCTTTTAGGGGAGAATCTGTTTCTTCTCTTTAATAGCTTCTAGAGACGATCAACATTTCTTGGCCTTGCCCCATTCCTCTGTCTTCCACTCAGCATTGTGAGGTGGAGGCCTGATGCTGGCTGCCCTCTCTGGTTCTCCTGCTTTTGCCTCCTTGCACTTTTAAAAATCCTGTGACATGTTAAGGATCCTGTCCACCTCACCTTGCTCCCCAGCTAAACCAGGATAACCTTCCTATTTGAATGCTAGCTGATTAGCACCTTAATTCCCCTTTGCCATGTAACCCAACATATTCATAGGTTAGGATGTAAATATTTTGGGGGGGCCATAATTCTGCCTGCCACATCTAAGAACTTCTAAAAGTAGGAGCATACTGTATGTATATTCTTTTGTGATCTTCATTCAACATTTGAAATTTGATAAGGGATAGAAGCAGAAAAACGAACACCTTAACCCAGAAGGCTAATCTACAGCCTGCAGTTTTGATAAGGGTCAAAAATGAGCTGGTTCCTTCATTCTTAGAGGGTCTCATGACTGCCTGTATATCTTAGCCAACAGTTTAATATCAAGCTGAATGATAAGCATCAGAGAAATCTTGCAAAAGTAGTTCCAGCTTCATGCAGCAAAAGTGTAGCTTTTTTCTGCCCATAAGCCCTGTGTCCCTATGCTATAATTAATGCACCTTTTTGTACCAAAAATGTCTCAAGAATTCTTTCTTTGACTGCTTATGGCCCCACATCAAAATTCACTTATGTAAGTTGTATCCTGGAGTAGTTCGTTCATTTTCACTTTCTTCATAGTTTTCTTCTATATGTGCATGCCGCAATTTATTTACTTAGTCTACAACTGATAAACATTTCAATTATACATGGATCTAGATAAATATCCAGGAGTGAAAATGCTATATAATAAGATATTTAGATTTTCAACTTCACAAAAGAATGACAAAAAAGTTTTCCAAAGTGGTTGTACCAATTTACACAGCAGTGTTAATAGTGTTCTTGTGGTTTCACTTCCTTGTCAATACTGGTTATTATGAGATGTCTTAATATGTTTCTGTTTTAAAGATATTCACAGTGGCATTTCATTGTGATTTAAATTTTTCATTTCCTTTATTATTAATGAGGTACTATGGCTTTCCATATGTTTATTGGCCATAGATTTCCTTTCTTATAAAGTCTTTTGGTTTGTTGAAGATCTTTATAAATTCTGAATATGAATCTGGTGTCAATTACATGTGTTGCAAATATCTTCCCCCACTCGTGTGGTTTTAAGTTTCACAGTCTTTGTGGTACTTTTGATGACAGTCTTTAATACAGTAAAATGTTTTATTAATCTTTTCCTTTATTGTTAGTAGTTTTCACAGCTTTAAAAGAAAATCTTCCCTACTCCAAGTTTATAAAGATATATTCTTCTAAAAGTTTCGTAGTTTGACCATCACATTTACTCTACCAGGAATTGATTTTCTAGTATGATGTGAAGTAGGAGGCCAATTTCAATTTTTCCTACAGGAATACCCATTTATTCCAGTGACTGTTATTAAAAAGATCATCTTCCCTCTTATTATTTGCCAGTAACACCTTCCTGCATCTATCAGGTGTCTATATGTGTATAGGTCTGCTTGAAGGCTCTCTAATCCACTACACTACTTGTCCATCTTTATGTCAACATTACTCACTCTTAATTACTATACCTTTATAATAATTCTTGACATCTAGCAGAGTGATGTATTCTTAAACTGCTAAGGTATTCCTACCGCTTGGTTCTTCATGTGCTTCTTGGCTTTCTAGGTCCTCTGCATCTCCTTGTAAATTTTAGAATGGGCTTGTTCAATTTCATGAAAACACTTGCTGGAGATTGCACCAAATCAAACATCTATTTAAGAATAACACCTTTACAATATTGAATCTTTCAATCCATGAACATCTCCATTAATTCATAAAAGCAGCCTTTAATTTGTCTATTAATAAAGTTGTTATATTCCTCGGAAGGGTTTTACATATTGTTTGCCTGCTTTGTCCCCAGGTTCTTATTATTTTATAAATGACATATATTTTTAAAGTTTTACTTTCTAACCACTAGTTACTAACAGAAATAAAAGTGATTTTTATATATTGATTTTGTATCTGGCTTTCTTGGTGAACATTTTTTTCATTGATGTAATTCATCTTGTACAGTCTTAGATAGTTCTAGATCCATAATTACATGGCTATATGAATATTTAAAACTTTTTTCCCTCCTTTATGATCCTTATTTACTGAATTATCTTACAATGTTGGCTAGGATCTTCAGTATAATATTGAATAAAAGTGGTAATAGGTATTTTGTCTTGTTCTTAATTTCAAAGGTTTTCTGTAGATATTCCTTATCAGATTAATGAAATTCCTTTCTATTCCTATTTTACTAAGAATTTTTATCAGTAATAGATGTTGAATTTTCATCAATCTTTTTCTTCATCTATTGAGATGATCATAGGATTTTTATCTTTTTTCTATTAATAAGGAATTAGCTTTACTCCTTTATTCCATTGTTCTTTTTTTATTCCATTGTTCTTTCATTCCATTAGCATAGAACTGATTTCTGTCCTCCTCATGAAACCTTTATTACTGTGAAATTATTTTTTTTAAGATTTTGTTTATTTATTCATGAGAGACAGAGAGAGGCAGAGACATAGGCAGAGGGAGAAGCAGGCTCCCTACTGGGAGCCCAATGTGGGACTCAATCCCAGGACCCCGCGATCATGACCTGAGCCAAAGGCAGACACCCAATCATTGAGCCACCCAGGCACCCCTAATACTGTGAAATTAAATTGACTTTCTAACATTAAATTTTGCATTCCTGAGATAAACTCAATTTAGTCATGGTGCTTTATCCTTTACATTAGCTGAACTGAATCAGTTCAATAATATTCGGTTCAAGATTTTTTCATTGATTTCTAATAACTTCATTATAGTAAAAGAATATGCTTTATGTTATTTCAATCCTTTGGTATTTGTCTGCATTTTCTTTATGGACCAGCATATTGTCCATTATTAAAACCATTCTGTGTGAGTCTGAAAAGAATGTTTATTCTACATTGGACATAATGTTCTGTCTATTAGTTCCTATTTGTTTGATTGCATTGTTCAAGACTCACCTTTACTTTTTTTGGCCAGTTTTTTGTATCAAGTGCTGAGAGGGTTATATTATAGCCTTATGATTACTACTGCTATCTTGTCTATTTCTTTCCGTAATTCTTTAAGTTCTTCTTTTTATATTTTGGGATTCTGTTTTTAGATTCCTACAAAATTTTAAATTATTAAATCTTCCTGGTAAATCAAATTTTTATAATTCTTTTTTTTTAAAGATTTTCAGTTTATATATTCATGAGAGACACACAGAGAGAGGCAGATACATAGGCAGAGGGAGAAGCAGGCTCCCTAAGGGGAGCCCAATATGGGACTTGATCCCCACACCCAGGATCATGCCCTGAGCCAAAGGCGGATGCTCAACTGCTGACCCACCCAGGCACCCCAAATTTTTATAATTCTTAAGTTATCTCTTTTATTCCTAGTATTGTTCTTTGCTTTGAAATCTCTTTGAATGGTTTGGTGGACTGACTTTAATAGAATTACCATGATCCCTGTTCATGCACTTATATAACAGCCCCTCCAAATCAGTTTAAGTGGGACATCATAAGTAACCAATATACAGGTGGTCCCTGAACAATGCGGGGGGAGGGGTTAGGAGTGCCAATCCTCCAGTTGAAAACTGGGTATAACTTTTGACTCCCTCAAAACTTAATTCCTAATAGCCTACTGTTGACCACAAGCGTTACTGATAGCATTAACAGTCAATTAACACACATTTTATATATGTATTATACACTGTATTCTCACAATAAAGCTAAAGAAAAAAAGAGTCCTGGAGTCGAGAACATTTGGCTAATCACCAACAGCAAGACATTATTTTCCTTAAGAAAATCATAAGGAAAATACATTTATAGTACCATACTATTAAAAAATCTGCATATAAGTAGACCCATGCAGTTCAAACTCATATTGTTAAAAATCAACTGTACTTCTATTGGTTAGACTTGGCTTTAACCAACAGAATATTGCAAAGGAGATGTGATGTCATTCCTGTGGTTGTATCTACCTGTCTCTCTCTCTTGCCAGCTTTGAAGAGGCAAGGTAACATGAATTCTACCACTGAAAGGAAATAAATTCTGCCAACAATGTGAAGAAACCTGGAAGAAGACCCTTCCAGTCAAGCCTCTAGATGAGAACTCAGCCCTGATTAACATCTTGATTGAAGTCCTGCTGCAGACCTAGCTAAGCAGTGCCTGGACTCCTGATCCAAAGAAACCATCAGGTTCTTTAAGCTACTCAGTTTGTGATGGATTATTATATAGCACAGGAAACCAATACAGTGAATATACCTATAGAATATCCTCTTTTCTTTAATTTCAACCCTTCTGGATCATTGTGTTCTGAATATGTTTCTTATAAACAACACACAGAGTTTGCTTTCTTTTCACTACAGAACAATCTGCATCTTTTAACTGAAACACTCTATATTTAACATAATTACCCAATGTATTTGGATTTTTAAAAGGGTCATGTTATTTCTGAGAGATGTAGCCATTTGATTATCTACGTTCTTTTCTTCTTTACTATTAGAATCTCAATTATGTTCAAATAGTGAAGTGCTCAGCTAGACCACAGACCAATATTTTCCCATCTTTTTAATCACTAAAGTTCAAACTAGCAAAATATGGATGCAGAATTTAACTATATTTGACTTAGTGACTGACTAGTGTACGAAAATCTCATTTATAGGCAGTGTCCTGAATCCTGTATATAAACCAAAAGCTTCAAAAATTACCTCATGTTTTTCTGTAGAGGAAAAAAGACTTAGCTTTGAGAACCACCTTTATTATCTTTTTTAAAGAATGCATTTTTTTCTGATTTCAAGTTTTTTTTTTAAGATTTTTTTTTATTTATCCATTTATGATAGAGAGAGAGACAGAGAGGCAGAGACAAGGGAGAGGGAGAAGCAGGCTCCATGCCAGGAGCCCAACGTGGGATTCGATCCTGGGACTCCAGGATCGTGCCCTGGACCAAAGGCAGGCGCCAAACTGCTGAGCCACCCGGGGATCCCAAGAACCACCTTTATAAAATAATGCCAAAGAAATGCTATATATCACTTTTAGAGTATTTTCTATCTCATGATGGAAACTCTTTTGTCTATCCAGTTGCTTAAGACAGGATTCTGGAAGCATCCTTTCTCTTTTTTCCAATCTAACCCTATCAACAAACACTATTAGTTTATTAGTCCAAATGTATCTTGAATCCATCCATTTCTTTTTTTTTTAATTTTTATTTATTTATTTATGTATGATAGTCACAGAGAGAGAGAGAGAGGCAGAGACACAGGCAGAGGGAGAAGCAGGCTTCATGCACCGGGAGCCCGACGTGGGATTCGATCCCGGGTCTCCAGGATCGCGCCCTGGGCCAAAGGCAGGCGCCAAACCGCTGCGCCACCCAGGGATCCCCATCCATTTCTTTTTATCAACTTTGACACTGCCTCTTAGGATTAATCTAAGAATCAAACAAAACAATGCATGGAAAATTACTTCATATACTATAAATGCAAAGAGGCACACATAAAGTCAGTCTTCTCTTATGGAAAGGAAAGGGTTGAGAACAACACAGCAAAACCAAGTAATAAAACTTCCAAAATTCTATGGAATTGTATTAGGCAATAGAATATAGCAGAGTACAATACAATAATTTATGCTCTTTGGTCACCAAAAAGAAGCAATGTTGCATTCAGTATACCCTATTTCCAGAAGGCAAAAATGAAGAAAACATATAGTGATTTACATTAAAATGCTTAAAGCAATTTCCTTATCTTTCCCTGAGGTTAAATAAGCACAAAGGTTAGTGTATCTTTATGTTACTAAAGTAAGCTTTTGATTTCACACATACTCATAAGACTAGTTATTCCTAAGTTTCCATCTCTGTGTCTGTGTATTCAATCCTAGGTTGTTTTCTAGATTGTAAACTCAACAGATTTTTGCCAAGTACTGTGAAAAGCCACAAACTGGAAAATAAAAACTCTGCAATTAAGCTATTAAGTTACTTCTATGTATCATATCCTGAATGTGGCGTTGGTCTTTCACCAGCCATTATATTTTCTTCTAATACTAGTGACATGAGCCAACAACTATACCACTCTTTGGCACAGCCCTTGGATATATTATTTAGTTGAGCAAAGCCTATAAAAAGCCTATTTTGGCTTGATAAAAATATGAGAAAATTTTTGACTAAGCAATAAATCATGGAAGTCTCAATTAACTAATATAAATGCTTCAATAAAAAATGTTCTAAGGGGATCCCTGGGTGGCGCAGCGGTTTGGCGCCTGCCTTTGGCCCAGGGCGTGATCCTGGAGACCCGGGATCGAATCCCACGTTGGGCTCCCGGCATGGAGCCTGCTTCTCCCTCTGCCTGTGTCTCTGCCTCTCTCTCTCTCTCTCTGTGACTATCATAAATAAAAATTTAAAAAAAAAAATGTTCTAAGGCATTTTGTTTGCAATAAGGTGCCTAATTGTTCTCCATATTTACAAAAGTCTTACTTTAATGCCAAATTCACCTCAGAGATACTGTTAAGTTTTAAAATAATATGTTAACAAAAAAGCCTAAAACATAGTAAAAAGCATCCTCAATATTAATAGAGGGGGTATATAAGAATGATCACTCTAAAAAAAAAAAAAAAAAAAAAAAAGATCACTCTAGGGATGCCTGGGTGGCTCAGCAGTTGAGCATCTGCCTTCGGCTCAGGGCATGATCCTGGGATCCGGGATTGAATCCCATATTGGGCTCCCTACAGGGAGCCTGCTTCTCCCCCCACCTATGTCTCTATTTCTCTCTCTCTGTCTCTCATGAATAAATAAATAAATCTTAAAAAAAAAAAGAATGATCACTCTAGATTCAAACAGCAAATACTTAATGAGTCTCTTATAAGGGTAGGGACTATGTCTACTTTGTTCAACACTACACTTGGTACTTAGTAGTGCACACAGTACAGTGCTCAATAACATATTCATTAAAAAATGAGCAAATAAATGGATAAAATAAATGCTGTCAACTCAGAAATGAGTAAGAATCCTGTCCTCCCTTATCTATAGAGCTTCAGCTACAGTAACTGGAACATAATGAAAAAAGACCAAATCACAACTTTATCTTGATAAATTTTTTTTGTCTTAAGAAGTATTCCATAACCTGGATTGAAAATAATTTATTTCTAAAAAAGTACTTACATAAAATGAATCAAATCCAATTATTCAGGGAAAAACTATTATGATTATCAAACTACAGATAAATATTCTATAATTTTTTAAAATATTTGTTTGAGATAGAGAGAGCACACGAGCAGGAGGGGCAAAGGGAGAGGGAGAGAAATCCTCAAGCAAACTCCCAGCTAACTGCGGAGCCCCACATGGGGCTCAATCCCATGACCCTGAGATCACAACCTGAGCAAAAATCCAGTTGGATGGATATCCAGGTACCCCAAATATTTTATAATTTTTAAAAAGTTGAAATAGGTTACAACTGTAAAAGAGTGCTTTAGGTATATAAAATAATAACACTGGACCTTTGTTCCATTCTGACATATAAAATATTTTTAGTTTGTGATATTCCCCTTCTTCCTATTTTTTTTTCCTTCTTCCTATTTATAAAAATTACATGCACATAGATTTACAGTCCTATTTACTATATGGACTCAGATTTTCATTTTACTCAAAGGCTTATAATCCATTATGACCCAGATTTGATTATGAGAATTCCTGTATCTTTTTGGTATGCCATCTTCATTTTTTTGTTTTTAGCCATTTCCTCATATTCTAGCACAAGATGTTCCAGGCTGATCTCGCAACCTTCCATGTCCCAATTCTGGAATCAGCTATTTCTCTCTCACCCCTGTGTAAAAGAAACTTCTGTAGCAAGTCAGATTTGGAGGATGGGGTAGGAGACAGAAGGGAAAGCCGTCAACCCCTAGGAAAGATTCAGAATAAATCATTGTGTTTTTTTGTAAGCCACTAAGCTTTATAGTGGTCTGTTACACAGCAATAACCAAGCAAAACAGAAATTGGTATCTGGAACTGAAGTGCTGCTCTAACAAAAACTAAAAACATCTGCATTGGCTTAGAAGGTGGCATCAGGCAGTGGCCCTTGCAGAGCATGTTAGTGATGCCTAGAGGGCAGTGAAAAAATGCTACTGAAGCCTGAAGAAAAGGGCACTCTAGTTCTGGTTCCGGCAGAACAATTAAAGGTAGGAAGCCCCCCCCCCCCCCGAAAAAAAAAAGAAAGGGTCCCCAGTGGGTTTAAATTTAAATCATCATAAATATATGTGGCTATCTGTAGTGAAACATGTTAAAGTTAAGAAATATGTAACAACAAAGATCAAGAAGTATTATTAAATCTTATGAGAAAGGGGTGCATATATTTACAACACATATATATTCCTATAGTTTTCTAAATTTCTCCCCTCCCTATTTTTAAATATCACTTAAATATATTACACATTTTTTCCTTTTCAAATAATGCAGTAAAAGCAAAAGATATCAACCAATTTAAAAGACCCTTTTTGCTCACACAGGAAAGAACATGAATTTCTGCCTAAAATGGATTCCAGTTTCACATAATATCAGAAAACAAACTCAATTATTTGGTCAATAAATATCATCCTTAACTGTGATCGGATTCTTATAATACAGTTGACTGTTGAACATGCGTTTGAACTGTGCAGGTCCACTTACATAGAGATTTTTTTTACAGTACACTGCTGTAAATGTATGTTCTCTTGTAACTTTTTTTTTAAGGTTTTATTTATTTATTCACAGAGAGAAAGGCATATGGGAGGCATAGGCAATGGGAGAAGCAGGCTCCTCGCAGGGAGCCCGATGCAGTACTGGATCCCAGACCCTGGGATCATGCCCTGAGCCAAAGGCAGGCTCAGCCGCTGAGCCACCCAAATGTCCCTGTTCTCTTATGACTTTAACATTTTATTTTCACTAGAATATAGAATATAATACACATAACATGTAAAATAGGTGTTAATGGACTTCATGTTGTTAGTAAGGCTTTCTGTCAACAGCAGGGGATTAGTAGTTATATTTTGAGGGAAGTCAAAAGTTAGACATGGATTTTCAATTGTGACTGGTTAGTTCCTCTAATCCTCATGTTAAGGGTCAACTGTGCTTCCTTTCATCTTAAAATATTATTTATCACACACTCTGCCACCAAAGGTTTTCAAAACCATATCCAGAAACAATAAAATTTAGAGAAACACTATCATCCTAAGTGAGACATATAATACAGATTTTAACCCTAAATTATACCATTTATCACCATCTTAATCTCTAGAATGTTTCAGAATCTCCTATTTTAACACTTTCAGTGAGATGCTTTCAATTATTTTAACTTTTTTGCAGTTAAGAGGCATGCTAAGAGGTACTTTTTCCCAAGTCTACCTTTCCCATTATCTGTTTAATAACTTTATGAATTAGGAGTGATTGATCTACTTTCTGGGGACAAACTTGAAGCCCAAAGACCTAACAGTAGTATGGTTCCTTAAACCTGAAAAAAGCTTTTTGTGAAACATTTATTCATTTTCCCTCAGCTAATTTATTAACTTCCCATTTCTGTGAAATGAGAAAGTTTGAGACTGTGAAAGTCACAAGATTCAGAAAAAAGAACACAATTATTTTTCTAACATAGTATTTATTGCTCATTTCTGCTAAGGTAGCAAAAAGAAAAATCCCTAACTCTTTATAAAACAAAAACTTGTTAAGAATAACTTAAATCTCTTAAAACAACTGTAAACATCTAGGTGGTATTGCAAATGTTCAACAAATACTCTGCTCTTAGAAGTCTGCTCAGTTTGCCCCTTCTTTCAAACTATTACAACTCCCATTCTCCATAGAGGACACTTCTTAGAGTAGCCCAAAGCCCGACACAACCTTCTTTCTTCTCAGATTAGTGTCTGACTTCTATTCTAAGCTGGCTGGGGTCATTTCCTTTGACCTGCCAGATCTAATTCATTCTCTTTTCTGCTCTTCTGTTCTTCTCCCTATTCTCACATAAGGTATCACAAGAAAATAATGTGGTGGCATATCTGTTAAAAGGAGCCAGTTACCTTAATCACAATGAAAGCAAGCTAAATTCAGTTGAATCAATTAACACAAATATCTTGAATTTAAACTTCAGCTTTCCATATCATGACAGATTAGCTTGAACTTAATCAATTCTATATAAAATTTTTTCAAGTGTTTCTAGCTCTTATGCATGAACAGGTTACCTAAAGCACATGGAGGGGAAAAGGGAATGCCTGGGTGGCTCAGTGGGTTAAGCAGCCAATTCTTGATTTCTGCTCAGGTATGATCTCAGGGTCCTGGGATAGAGCCCTCTGACAGGCTCTTTGCCCAGCAGGGAGTCTGCTTGAGGACTTCTCTCCCTCTCCCTCTGCCTCTACCCCCACTCACACTCTTTTTCAAATATGCTCTCTCTCAAATAAATACAATAAATCTTAAAAAAAAAAAAAAGAAAAAAAGACACACAGGGAAAAGGGACCGAAGAGTATCTTTCCCAAATTTCTCTTTTAGAAAATATGCTTTGGGGGTGCCTGGGTGGCTCGGTAAGCATCTGTCTTCAGCTCAGGTCATGATCCTAGGGCCCTGGGATTGAGCCCTGTGACAGGCTCCCTGCTCAGTGGGGAATCTGCTTGTCCCTCTTCCTCTCCCCTCCACTCGTGTTCTCTCTCTCTCAAATAAATAAAATATTTTAAAAAAATAGATGCTTTGGCTATTGTGTTCTGCTTATTAAAACACATACATATATATGCACAGTAAGACACTTTTTAGGGTGTTTGGGTGAAGATTTTATTTATTTATTTGGGGGGGAGCACAAGCACAGGGGAGCATCAAAGAGAGAGGGAAAAGAAGACTCCCCGCTGAGCAGGAAGCCTGATGTGGGACTTGATCCCAGGACCCTGGGATCATGACCTGAGCTGAAGGTACATGCTTAACCAGCTGAGCCACTCAGACACACCAAATTAATAATTTCTGAATTAAAAAAATTATTTGGTAGGTAATTAGTTAATTTTTTAAATGTGGGCTCCATGAAGAGATTCATAAGAAAGGATCCTTAGGGGATCCTCTATTTAGTAGAGGAAATATAGGAGACATACCTACAAATAAGGTCAAATTACAACCACCTCACCACCAACTTTCTGCAGCAGGATTTAAAAATAAAATAAGTAATCTGATAACAGATTAATATCCAGGATATATTATTAAAAAATCCTAAAACTTAATAACAAAACAACAACCCAATTAAAAAATTGGGTAAAGGACTTACACAGAAGATATATAAACGGCCAAAAAGCACATGAAAAGACAGTCCACATCACTAATCATTAGAGAAATGCAAACCAAAACCAAACTGAGATTCCACTTCACATCAATTAGGATGGCTATTCTTTTTCTAAAAGCCAGAAAATAAGAAGTATTGAGACCAGGGGTTAACTGGAACCCTTATTCTTGCTGGTAAGAATGCAAAACGGTAGGTTCAGCTGCTGTAAAAACAGCATGGTGGGTCTTCAAAAAATTAAACATAAAATTATCCAGCAATTATATTTCTGAGTATACACCCCAAAGAATTAAAAGCAGGGACTCAAACAGGTATTTGCCTATTACCAATATTTGTATCAGCATTATTCGCAATACACAAAAGATAGAAACAACCCAAACATCCATTAAAGGTAAGTGGATAGGGATCCCTGGGTGGCGCAGCGGTTTGGCGCCTGCCTTTGGCCCAGGGCGCGATCCTGGAGACCCGGGATCGAATCCCACATCGGGCTCCCGGTGCATGGAGCCTGCTTCTCCCTCTGCCTGTGTCTCTGCCTCTCTCTCTCTCTCTGTGACTATCATAAATAAATAAAAATTTAAAAAAAATTTAAAAAAAAAGGTAAGTGGATAAATAAAATGTAGTAAATGCATAAATAGAATAACATTCAGCACTAAAGAGGAGTGAAATTCTGATACAGGCTACAATGTAAATGAACCTTGAAAAAATGTGCTAAATCAAAGAGGTTAGACACAAAAGGCCAAACACTGTATGATTCCATTTATATGAGGTATATGAGGTAATAGTTACTGTTTAACAGATACAGTTTCAGTTTAGGAAGATGAAAAAGTTCTATAGGTAGCTATAGTGGTGACGGTTGCAAAACAATGTGAATGTACTTAACTGTACATTTTAAAAACAGCTAAAATGGGGATCCCTGGGTGGCGCAGCGGTTTGGCACCTGCCTTTGGCCCAGGGCGCGATCCTGGAGACCCGGGATCGAATCCCACGTCGGGCTCCCGGTGCATGGAGCCTGCTTCTCCCTCTACCTATGTCTCTGCCTCTCTCTCTTTCTTTCTCTGTGACTATCATAAATAAATTTAAAAAATTAAAAATAAAATAAAATAAAATAAAAACAGCTAAAATGGTAATAAATTTTATGTATCTTACCACAGTAAAAACAAATCAAATGTGTAGTACTCAAAATAACAAAATCAATGTAATCTGCCTCTACTTAATGATTTGTACCTTAAAAATCTCTTTATAAAATTATGAACTTTTCTCAGCAATAAACTAAATACAGAAATGAGAAAAAAAAAAAAAAGAAATGAGAGAAAAAAATTCCAAATATTCTTGAACATCAAGTCTCAAAAGCTAATCTTCCTAATTCCATTTCTCTTTCCCAGGGAGAAAAATGTCCAATATAGTTATGTAATTATGACAGAATTTATTTCTTTAAATCTCAAGAGCCAAGCCAGGAAAACCTAGGTTCATTCTAGTCTAAACAGAAATTAATGTTTTCAACACTTTGGCATTTCTTAAGAAATGCTCGTAGTCAAAAGTCCTATGTTCTTCTAATAATTCCTCAGGCCATCCCACGCAATGACATCATCCTTACTAGATAAAGCCCATTATGCAATACCACATATACAGTACTATCACTTATTATGAGTACAGTCACTATTATGAATGTTAAAAAAGACTGAGACTCTGACAAATGTTCTCTGTAAAGAGAATTTTTAACAATGTACAATGTAAACTTTAACAAGATTTTATAAGAATAATAATAATATCTTTTAACATATAAAGAAATGGTAAACACAAGCTATAAAAATTTCTAACATGCATATTCAAGAGGAAATAAAAAGATCAAGTCTCTAAAAAATTACATAAAAGGATTAATTTTAAATGTGATTTGATAACTATTTAACAAAACACTAATGATACTGTTCATGGTGCTTCCCACAGACTAACAAATACCAAGGAGAAAGACCATACACAGTTGCCCATTAATTGAAGATACTGTGATATTTGATCAAAGTTTGTTACACTTTTGAAACCTTCTCTTTAAATTTGCCACATTAAAAAAAAATACCCTATACTTAGGTATTTCCTCTATGTTTTCAACTATGTCATTCTTACGAAAATTTTGTTGAGAGAGAATACTATAAAAATGATTTTATTTTAGCTATTAGTAAAATTATGTAACCCAGGGAAGTCAGAAATGAGGATATTTTGTTTTTCATTCTAAAGTCACAATATTTGTAAATAATCATGGGTTTTCTTTTTAAAATTGTTTTTAATTTTAATTTTTTACCAAAGGTAGTAAATTTATACAATTTTAAACGCCAGGTTGATTTTTGCTTCCAGGAAAGTAGAACAGATGTATTTTTCCCTAATTCCTCCTGCTAAATGCTAGTAAAAACCCTGGCTATTATATCTAACACAAGCATAAGAAGACTCTAAAGGGTTAAAAGAAGACAACTACAGACACTTCAGGACCCAAGGAACAACATAGTGATCAGTTCCCTAGGTTTTCTCTTCGCCTCATTTATCCTAGGACTTGGAGCTGATGTCTCCAAGTTGGCAACCCAGAAATACCCATGGGCAGAGACCCAAAAAAGAGGAAGAAAAAGGTTCCAACAAAAGCCTGCTCTCTCTAGCCAAAGGACCAAGAAAGGGGCAAATTAGACAGTAACTGCTCTACTCCGGCCAAATACCTCAGAAAAAACTGCGGCATCACCCCACCCATGCCAAAGAGGCTGGTGGAAGCCTAAACTGAATTTCCACCCTTGCAGGACTAGGTAACTCAGCATTTCTATGGCTTCTCTCCAGTTCCCACTGGTGTGGTCAAAGGCCAGGTAGGGAGCTGGAAGGTCATGTGGCCCCCTCCCCACCATGTAGAATCAGTAGAGACCACATGGGGAACCTGAACTTCTACCTCTATTCAGCAGTAATGAGGCAACTCCACCTTCCTATTGGCATGACGTCAGAGGAGGACTAGTAAGAGTAAAGACTTTGACCACTGTCCAGTAGTTGGGGAGGCAGAAAGAAAAGACAAATGGCCTCTTCTAAGATTACCATTCCTTTCCAGAAAGCAAGGACCATGAAGAAATCTCAATCCCTTAGAGGAAGAAAAGAATGGAAAGCGTACAGGGTATGTAGCAAAAACGTTAAGGGCTGAACATTTTTCAAAATCTCAATTCAATGCTAATTTTAAGTGTTCTGCATTAAAGTTTAAAAATTCAGACCACCATGACTATGATGTCATTACTGAAATAAGGTGGGGGGTGGGGAATGAGAGGCACATTCCAAAAGAAAGTGCCACTGAGTCTATTCGACTTCTGAGTGAAGCAAATACTTTAACAAGATCCAGTCCCTATAATTCATAACCACCCCCAAAAATATAAAAAACATTTTAAACTAGAAGGAGCCAGGAATTCAATGATGGAAACGCTGATAATCAAGTTCTGAAGCAGAGTATCAGAAACAGTGAATTACAGAAAATCCGTTAACGTCTTTATTTATAATAATGAAATTCATATTGAATGATGATCACTTAATATGACTAGTTCAGGGAATATCTATTTCTCTTCGAAAGCTATGAATTTAACTATCACATTTTCCTTGTTTTATTTTCATAGAGCAGTCTTTACAGAGATACCAAAATGTGCCTCAATGTGACAGGTCTTAGTTTTAACCAGTTAGAAAATAAAAGGTATATCTTATGACCCAAACAGCCATATTTTTAAAATGATACAACATAGCTTTATGTTTAACAGCACCTTGGAAGCTAGAACTTCATGAATACTCTGAACAAATTTATTACAATCTCATCACAACAAACTTTAATGGCAACACGTCTGGGCTACTTCACTGTGGCCTTTGCTAGGATTAGAAAATCTGGTCATTATACTATAAAAACTTTCTTTGCAACGAGGTCCAATTTGTTGTTAACAGGTATTTGTTGAAATTAAGATCATCAGATTAAATGAAAATCTGTCATTTCATTGTCAGATCTTTTTAACAGAGTAAAAATCTTTTTAAGATTTTTAATCTGTCAAATCTTTTTAACAGAGTAAGATATCAGAAAAATAGTGGCAACTTGTCTTCCCATTTAAAAATATCTGTGAATATTATAATATATGACTTGTACATGTACATCTGAAAATGTAAAATACAGAAACCTAAGAATTTCTATATATTCCTTTTTTATTAAAGACTAATGCATATTTTTGGTTATACAGATTGATCAAGTGTCTAGGTTACTTGAGAAATCTGTTTGTAGTTGCATGTCTGCTTAAGAAAAAGGCTTTTATGGGGCACCTGGGTGGCTCAGTCAGTTAACTGTCTAACTTTGACTGAAGTCAGGATCTCTGGGTCCTACTGTGTAGGGCTCCCCGCTCAGTGGGGAGTCTGGTTATATCTCTCCCTCTTCCTCCGCCCTTCCCCCTAATTGTGCTCTCCCTAGCTCTCTCTCAAATAAATAAACAGTCTTTAAAAACAAAAAAGAAAATGGCTTTTGTTGCTACTGCTATTGTCTTTTTCTTAGCGTAAATCAGAATATTTATGACTTACAGAGTCTGTGTCCTTTGGTCTGTTGATGGTATACTTTCATCTAAAATATGAATATCATGGGGTACCTGGGTGGCTCAGTTGGTTAAGCATCTGCCTTTGGCTCAGGTCATGATCCCAGGGTCCTGGGATCGAGTCCCACATCAGGCTCCTTGCTCAGTGGGGAGTCTGCTTCTCCCCCTCTCTCTCTATCACTCACCCCTGCTCGGGCTCTCTCTCACACTCTCTCTCTCAAATAAATAAATAAATGCTCAAAAAAAAAAAATACTGATACAGTATCTTGTTAGTGGTACAGGTAAGAAAGGGAAGAATTTCCAAAAAAAACTGGTAATATATTTAAGTGCATAGGATTTGATTTATCTTTTATGGTATGTTTAAATCTATTTTCAAGTCCCATATTTACACCTAATCACATAGAAATTTCTTTTTTTTTTTTTCACATAGAAATTTCTTATTGGGTATGTTATATCCTCAACGAATACCATAAAATGAAAATCCTTAACTCTCACTTCAGACAATTTTATGCAAACATTTTTGACAATTTCAGTGTGATGAATTTCAATTTCAAATTTATAATTTTATAGGATTAATTTGTCTACTACTTGAGGTTTTTTCTTTTTTTTTTTTTTTTACTACTTGAGATTTTATCATCAGCTTTCTTTCATAATGGTATTAGTATTCTGGGTTAGTATTTAATTTGAACACATATTTGGCCACACCCCATCCCACTCTGGTTTTTAAATGCCTGGCCTTATTATATTATCATAACTGCATAAAATAAGCATTTGTTCACAACAACATTCATGTAAGACTCTCTCTCTGAAATGTATGCAGAAATTAAATCTTGGTTAAATGTATTACCCTCTTTATAATTTTAATTGGTTTTCCAGAAATGATTTCTTCATAATATAATTGTAAAATCAAATTGAGGATCTTGGCCAATAGATACATGAAAAGATGCTTAACAGCACAGATCATTAGGGAAATGGAAATTAATGACAATAAGTTATCACCCCACAATTGGCAGAATGGCTAAAATAAAAACACAAGAAACAACAAGTGTTTGCAAGGATGTGAAGAAAAAAGAACCCTTGTGCACTGTTGGTGGGAATGCAACCACTGTGGAAAACTGTATGGAGTCTTCACCAAACAATTAAAAATAGAAAAACCATATGATCCAATAACTCCACTACTATTTCCCCAAAGAAAATAAAAACACGTTAGTTTGAAAAGATGTATACATCCCTATGTCTAGTACAGCATTATTTATAATAGCCAAGATATGGAAGCTACCAAAGTGTCCATTTATACATGAATGGATCAAGAAGATAAACATACATTTATACACACACACACACACACACACACACACACACGTATATGTAATGGAATATTACTCAACCACAAAAAAGAATGAGATCTTGCCATTTGTGACAAGATGGATCCAGAGGGTATTATGCTAAGTGAAATAAATCAGACAAAAATACCAAATAATTTGACATCTACATGGACTCTAAACAATAAAACTAGCAAACAGAAAGCAAAAACAGACCCATAAATAAAGAGAATAAACTGATGGCTGTCAGAAGGGAGGGGGTGGGGGAATGGGAAAATGGGTAAATGGGGGCGGGGGAGGGCGGTTTCCAGTTGTGGAATGAATAAATCACAGGGATGAAATGTACAGCATAAGGAATATAGTCAATGTTATTATGATAGGGTTATATGGTAATGGATGGTAGCTGCACTTGTGGTGAACATAAAATAACGTATAGACTTGAAATCACTTTGCTATATACCCCGAAGTAATGTAACATTGTATATTAACTATACTTGAATTTAAAAATATTTTAAGAGCAGTCCCGGTGGCTCAGCGATTTGGCACCATCTTCGGCCCAGGGTGTGATCCTGGAGACCCTGGATTAAGTCCCACCTTGGGCTCCTTGCATGGAGCCTGTTTCTGCCTGTGTTTCTGCCTCTCTCTCTCTCTCTCTCATGAATAAATAAATAAAATTTAAAAAATAAAAAAAATATTTTAATACTTCGGCTATCGTAGACATTGCTGCCATGAACACTGGGGTATGGTGTATTTTTACCTTTCTGAGGAACCTCCATACTGTTTTTCAGAGTGGTTGCACCCAGTTTGCATTTCCACCAACTCTAAGAGGCTTCATTCCCCTTTCTCCACATTCTTATCAACATCTGGTTTCCAGAGTTGTTCATTTTAGACATTCTAACCAGTATGAGGTAGTATCTCATTGTGGTTTTGATTTGTATTTCCCTGATTCTGAGTGATGTTGAGCATATTTTCATCTGTCTGTTGGCTACTTGTATATCTTCTTTGGAGAAATGTCTGCTCATGGCTTGTCTTCTGCCCATTTCTTGACTGACCAAGTTTTTTTTTTTTTATTCCAGTATTGTTAACATACAGTATTACATCAGTTTCAGGTGTAAAATACAGTGATTCAACAACTCCACACATCACTCAATGCTTATCACAAGTGCACTTCTTAAACCCCATTACCTATTTCACCCATTCCCCCCCACCATGTCCCCTCTGGTAAGCATCAGTTTGCTCTCTATAATTAAGCATCTGTTTCTTGATTTGTGTGTCTCTCTTTTCCCCTTTGCTTCTTTGTTTTGTTTCTCAAATTCCATGAGTGAAATTATAGGTATTTGTCTTTTTCTGACTGATTTATTTTCCTTATTAGCATTATAGACTCTAGCTCCATCCTTGTTGCTGAAAAATGGCAAGATTTCATTCTTTTTTATGGCTGAATAATATTCCATTGTACATATACCACATCTTTTTTATCCATTCTTCATTCAATGGACACTAGGCTGCTTCTATAACTTGGCTACGTAAACAACACTGCAACAAACATAGGGGTGCATATATCCCTTTGAATTGGTGTTTTGTGGGTAAACACTCAGTAGTGTGATTACTCGATGGTAGGGTAGTTCTATTTAACTTTTTGAGGAAACTGTAGTTTTCCAGAATGACTGCACCAATTTGCATTCCCACCAACAGTGCACAAGGGCTCCTATTTCTCTGCATCCTCACCAACATTTGTTGTTTCTTGTGTTTTTTATTTTAGCCATTCTGACAGGTGTGAGGTGATATCTCATTGTAGTTTTGATTTGCTGTTCCCTGACGATGAGTGATGTTGCGTATCTTTTCATGTGTCTGTATGTCTTCCATCCATTGTGTTTGGCCATCTGGATGTCTTCCTTCGGAGAAACATACAAATGGAAAGTTTTTAAAAAGAAGCAACTATTTTATTTTTGCATGCTTATTAAATCTTTTAGATCAGACTGACAATCATCAGCTTTTAATATGTGAGTTCCTATTGCCTGAGTAAAGATCTCATTTTTATAACACCATGAAGCATTTTATTTCTTCAGACCCTTCCATCCAACTTCTGTCCACAGTCTGGAAGATGAACCCAGGGCCAGCACCTGCCTGAGCGTAGTCAAAGTTTGGAGCTGGGTGCTTAATAAACAAAGTCTTACTGGAAGAGCTACCAACAATGTCTAAGTCATTAGCATTGCTTATTAGCATTATAATAGCCACCCACGGGGTGGCACAGTGGTTGAGCATCTGCCTTTGGCTCAGGTTGTGATCCTGGGGTCCTGGGATCAAGTCCCACATCAGGCTCCTTGCAAGGAGCCTGCTTCTCCCTCTGCCTATGTCTCTGCCTCTCTCTGTCTCTCATGAATGAATAAATAAAATCTTAAAAAACAACAACCACCAATGTCTAAGAAGTCCCACATATAATGCTTTATCAGTTTATATACATTTGCTCAGGAAAATAATGTATACTGAATGACTTGAAAAACAGCTTTTCTCCCCCACGGTTATGTTTTTCACATATCCTAGAAGAGTGGGATGCTGAAAAATGCATGTAGGCTGACAAAATTTTGGTACATAGTTCCAAAGCTAGACTGTGAGGAAAATATTAAAGAAATTTAACAAGAGAAATGAAAACTTAAAATAAACCTTGAACTCTACATTAATTTAGCTAAGAAAACTATCCTTGTATTCTGGAGATCTGAGTTCTACCCTTGTTTTTTTGGTTACATGTGCTAGACTGGGATGATACACAAGTCACCTCATAGTGTGAAATGTAGGAATTATGGATTGAAAAAAGATGAGAACTCTGTTTTTTGGAAAAAGTTATAAACAGAGGCATTATTAATGATTGAAATTTTGTTGCCAACATAAAATTATTTGACAACTTCTCATTTTAAATAATAAAATTCTAAAGATAACTAAAATAATTTTCCTGGAACGCCTATGTGGCTCAGTGGTTAAGCCTGACTGGCTAGGGTCGTGATCCTAGGGTCCTGGGATCAGGTCCCACATTGGGCTCCCTGCAGGGAGTCTGCTTCTCCCTCTGCCTGTGTTTCTTTCTCTCAGTGTCTCTCATGAATGAATAAATAAAATCTTTAAAAAAATATATCTCCAGAAGTTTTCAAAGAAAATCTTAAAATGATAACCAAAAAGACAAAGTAAAGCAAAATTCTTAAAGCACAATTCAAGAGGAAATTAAATCATACATTACAAAAAATGACCAACAAGATACTTGGGGAAAATATGATACCAATTACCAGTGCTAACAATCTATCATTTTACCTTCTATATTGGGGGAGGGGAGATATGTCAATTCAGAACCATAGCAGTACAATGTACCAATTTAATCCTGGTGTATGTAGGTCTGGGATGAGACACAATTTTTCTGGTGATGCTGCTGCTGCTGGTCTAGGAACCATACTTTGAGAACCAATACTCTTCAGTAAGCTAGGGATATGCCTTACAGGATTGTGTATTTGCAGAGCAGGCCTAGAATCAAATTTTTAGTCCAAGACAATAATTTGAATGTTTACAACCAAGAGCAATAGGTTTTTTTTTTTTCCTTTTTCTTTTCTGAGAGAAGCTAAAAGATTGGTGTTCTATAATTATCTTTGTTTCTGTGTTTGCCCGCATTTGGAAAATACACTAAGGAACCTGAAACACTGTATTACTATAAAGTTGCAACTGTGACACAGCTGTATGTGGCAGTAAAGTTTCTTACTCCAGAAATAAATGAGAATAATAATTCAAACTTTAGATACATGCTCTAATGATAATAGCAACACAATGATTTAGAGAAAAATGGAAAGTTATGAGTCATACCAAGAATCTGGCAGAGTAAAAAACTGCCTTTGGGACAAGACAACATAACGTAAGTTAGCAAAAAATATATTGTATTCTGCTAAAACTGTAACTGCTCACAGAGGCACAGATTACATGAAATAATTCAATACTATTTATTCTGGATAATAATATTTTATATTGAATTTTAAGTAAGAGTTTTAAAATTACTTATTGGGATCCCTGGGTGGCGCAGCGGTTTGGCGCCTGCCTTTGGCCCAGGGCGCGATCCTGGAGACCCGGGATCGAATCCCACGTCGGGCTCCCGGTGCATGGAGCCTGCTTCTCCCTCTGCCTGTGTCTCTGCCTCATTCTCTCTCTCTCTCTGTGACTATCACAAATAAATAAAAATTTAAAAAAATATATTTAAAAAAAATAAAAATAAAAAAAATAAAATTACTTATTATTAGTTTAAATACCTTTTGCTATAAAGTCATTATGCATATGGACTATAAATATTCCTTTCATTTAAAGAAAGAAAACCAATATTTTTGAAACTGGTCTTGATTAAACTGCTGGATATATACATAAAATTTGACTTAATGTTGAGGAAATTAAGGAAATTAAAATCAGGAACCTTCAAAATATAGTTTCAGTGGCATCACACAAATGAGATTTATTGAAAATGAGCAGTCACAAGTTGGCATTTAAATGTCTAAAACTGGGCAGCCTGGGTGGCTCAGCGGTCTAGCGCTGCCTTCAGCCCAGGGTGTGATCTTGGAGACCCGGAATTGAGTCCCACATCCGGGCTTCCTGCGTGGAGCCTGTTTCTCCCTCTGCCTGTGTCTCTGTCCCTCTCTCTCTCTCTCTGTGTCTCATGAATAAATAAATAAAATCTTAAAAAACAATAAAATAAATGTCTAAAACTTTTTAAAAGATTATTTATTTGAGAGCGAGAGAGCAGAGCATGCAAGAACATGAAGAGGGGAGAGACAGAGACAGAGGGAGAAGCAGGCTCCCCACTGAGCAAGGAGCCCCACAAGAGTTCAATCCCAGGACCCTGGGATCAAAACCTCAGCTGAAGGCAGACGCTTAACCAAATGAGCCACCCAGGCACCCCTCTAAAACTTTTGATAGTATTTTAAATCAAAATATAGTTTGGTATAGTAATAAATAGTAACACAGTACATAAAATTTGATTATACTGGGCATGAAAGAGAGGAAAGGCTGTTAATTCAGATTAAAACATAAGTGAGAATCAACTGAAAGGCTTTAATATTAGAGTAAAAGAGGATTTGGTCAGATGAGGGTTAAAATTGTTCACAGTCATGAAAGGCTCCTATTCCACCACATAAATTATCTAAGCTATCCCTGATGCCAACCTATCTTGTAGCAGTTGTCACGTGAAATGATATAAAACAAGGCTCCAGGAGACAGGTTGTAATCCTGTATGACGCTGCTCACTAAAAGGAACCATGGCTCCTTAAGGATAACAAATGCTTTCATGGGGGAGGGGGAAACAGTATGGATCTAGAATATCTCTCTATTCTTTTTTTTTAATTTTTTAAAAAGATTTTATTTATTTATTCATGAGAGACAGAGAGAGAGAGGCAGAGACACAAGCAGAGGGAGAAGCAGGCTCCATGCAGGGAGCCGGATGTGGGACTCGATCCGGGGTCTCCAGGATCACACTCTGGGCTGAAGGCGGTGCTAAACCACTAAGTCACCGGGGCTGCCCTATCTCTCTATTCTTGAAATGTGAGTTTTAAGTTCTTGGCAGCAGTGCTGGCACGGGGGAAGAGGCCTGGCCAAGAGGAGGGTCCCCACATATGAAAGATGTAGGCAGTGACATGAATATGGAATACATCAGTTAGAGACAGTCACTTGTAAACATCTTTAATCTCTAAGAGATCCTAAGTCCATAAGGATCCTGAAAAGGAAAGCTGACATGCAGGGTGCTGTGAAGAAATCAATACATAATATGACAAATTTTCCTTCTTTTTTGACAAAAGGAGAGGATAATCAAGACATACATTCTATAGAAAACGTCTGTCATTATCTTACGTTGGAAAACAAAGAAGTGTCTACAACTGCATGTACTATGATAAGACAGAAAATTAATAAACCTATGCTGGTCATTGTTGATCTGTTGATCTCAAGAATATTTAGCTCCTGTTATTAATGACTCCATAAGCAAGATAAGCAATTGAGCTAGTAATGATTAGGCTTCTAAATAGCAAGTGTAAGAAACAAGTATATATACCAATGAAAATTAAAAGGCTGCTACGGTGTAATCATTTTGATAGAAAGCCCCAATTCTCATGCCAGATGTAGGGACAAAGTAACACAAAGAAAATTGAGTTCTGGACACAGACTGGGGTTTTTCCACCTATTAAGATGGTGTACAAAGGCTTTTTTTTTTTTTTGTAACCTCTTCAGCTTAACCTTGGCAAGGGCCCAGCTAAGCCAAGGCAAAGTTCAAAAGGATTTGCTGATATCACAATCAACTCTAGCCATATACACATTCATGATATGACCAGATGATGAGCATATATATCATTTCCTAGGAAAAGCTACCTGGTGCCCTAACTTTGTTCTCTGCCTATTGTACTCCCCAAAAGAGTCATTTTCCTCTCCTTTAAAAATAGACTGGTGTTAAAGGGCTCAATTTGGTCAGCCTATGTGGCACAGAGCAAAACTGAGGTCAACTATTTAGAGAACTTCTGGGAATGGAGAGCAGCAACCTCAGTTACCCGATTAACTTTAAAGCAGTGCTTCTAAAACTGTAGTGTTCTCAGAATCACCTGAGGATCGTATTAAAATGCAGATTTTAATTCTGTGATAGGGTCTGAAATTCTGCATTTCTCTTTCTCTCTCTCTTTTAAGTAGGTTCCACACCCAGCATGGAGCCCAACATGGGGCTTGAACTCATGACCCAAGAATCGGATGCTCAACCAACTGAGCCACCCAGGCACTCCTAAATTCTGCAATTCTTTTTTTTTTTTTTTAAAGATTTTATTTATTTATTTATTCATGAGAGAGACAGAAAGAGAGAGAGGCAGAGACACAGGCCAAGGGAGAAGCAGGCTCCAGTCAGGAAGCCCGATGTGGTACTCGATCCAGGGACTCCAGGATCACTCCCTGAGTTGAAGGCAGGAGCTAAATCGCTGAGCCACCCAGGGATTCCCTGCAATTCTTTTAAGATCCTGCGTGAAACCATGTTGCTGGTCCATAGACCATACTTTAGATAATAAAACTTTAAAAGGACCATAGAGCTTCCTGAAAATTTCAAAAGAACATTCTCTATGTAGTAGTATCTTAGGAAAAGCAGGATAGAACAATTTAAAAGAATCATGACTCTGAATAGTATTTATCAACTAAGAAAACAGAAAGAGTTCTGTTGCTGAAACCAAACGACTGAGAATTTTCAGTCCACAGATGCAAGAGGCTCAGCAAATCTCAAGTGGGATAAATACAAAGAAAGCCACACCATGATCAGACTGCAGAAAATACATGTTATCTTAAATGTATCATTAACAAAATAAACTGAATTCTCAATGTAAATTATAGAAGTCAGAAGACAATGTACTGACCTATACTTTTTAAATGCTGAAATGGGGAAGAGGGGAAACCCTGCCAAGCAAGAATTCTGTACCCAGTGAAAAAAGTGAAAATTGTGATTTTTCAGACAAAAGAAAAATTCTGAATGAATTCAATGCCAGCAGACCTAGACAAGTTTATGATACTTCAAGAAATGGATAGTAGTGTCATTTATAAGAAGAACAGGACATCAATCTTTCTTCACTCCATCTCTCTCTTATTTTTTTGGTGGAGGAGAAAGTAGGAGCAGCAAATCAAGAGACCTTTCTGTTCAAGGTAAATCTGAGAGGCCTCTTTTTTTTTTTTTTTTTAATTTTATTTATTTATGATAGTCACAGAGAGAGAGAGGGGCAGAGACACAGGCAGAGGGAGAAGCAGGCTCCATGCACCGGGAGCCTGACGTGGGATTCGATCCTGGGTCTCCAGGATCGAGCCCTGGGCCAAAGGCAGGCGCTAAACCGCTGCGCCACCCAGGGATCCCTGAGAGGCCTCTTAAAACATCTAGTGGCAATATCAAGTAAGCAACTTGATATAAATAAAATAAACAACTTATATAAATATGTAAGACTGGAGCTCAGGCGCAAAGTCAAAGCTAAAATTATTTTTGGATGAATATACCACAGATTCAAAGTGACTCTAGCTGAAGTCAGTCTGGGGGAGAGGGCACAACTTAACTCACATCCATGCTAAAGCACAACCTCTGAGGAGATTCCTCAAAACCCCCAGACCTCCTAAATCTTAAGAACTTCAATCCAGTCTACCCTTTTTATTTTCTAAATGAGGAAAGCTAACAAAGACTATCTAAGCCAAACAACCAACAGTAATATGTTGAGGCTAAAACATGCAAATCTTATTCCTAAAGTTACATCGCCCCTACTGCACCCCAGCCCATCAAATCCGTGGAGCAGCTCGGCCATTATTATCTCATCCCCCACTTCATATACACACTGGTTTGTTTCACAGGTGCTATGCAAGGAGTCCCTTCTCATATACAGCATTGCTTCCAGACATTACTCCAAGCTTTGTCTTCTCATATCCTTTCCCTTTGAACAGGTTACAGATCTCTATTCTTGGACTCCATATCTCAAACTGTCTCCCCCTTCCCATACTGCCTCAAAGAAGAGCCTACAATGTTTTCAGATACTTAACATTATATCTCCTCTCTCCTACCTAAAGATCAATAAGAGGCTAAGCACTGTTTGAATCAACAGTCTCCAAGAGAGGAGAGTGAGACTACTATCCAGAGGATACCCAAAATGATCCACTAGAGTATGAAGTACAACTTTCATTTCTATTTATATTTAACTTCTCTTTTAAAATTTTATATTTTATAACACATATAGTTTTAGTACTTTAGTACACGTATATTATACACACACACACGTCAAAAAATTTTTTTTTACCATAGGGACCACTAAAATGACAACAGCATACTGTCCCTAGGTATTGAGATTAGGGACACTGCAGACATCTATAAGGATAAGAACTAGGCAACGCTGTTTATCTTTTGTCTCCCCAAATTAATGCAGACTAAAAAGATATTCAGGATGCTCTCCAAATAAAAAAAGAAAAACTGAAGTTACTGTGGAAAAAAATCTAATTACTAAATCTTTCCCTCCTCTCTCAATTGGACCAAGAAATACAAAGTTTGGCTTAGAAAAATTATAATAATTACAGTCAGTAAACTGCTTATCATTTAGTGCTTGCTTAGTGTTCATTATAATAATTATATACTCTACTAAAGGCTTACTCGGTCACTTGATTTTTTTATTAAACACAACTTGTTAGTAGACACATGCCATTTTTTAAGGCTACTCGGATTCTAAGCACTATTACTATGTTTGGGCAATCCAATACTTTATGAAATAGAGTTTTTTCCTCAACAGAAGGGGAAAACTGCCCCCCCTTTTTTGTAATCTCCATGCCCAATGTGGGGCTCGAACTCATGACCCCAACATCAAAGTCACAAGCTCTAGCAATTGAGCCTGGCAGGAGCCAGCTCAAGTGAATTTGCTTTCTCAGCCTCTCTTAGGGCTAGAGGTATGGGTACATAGTCCAGGTTCCCCCAGACAGACACATCCTTCCCAACCTTGACTTGAAAACAAAGTAGTAATAATACATCCCACTTTCCAGAGGCTGTGGCAGCAAAAGTTGCAGTGCTGGTGGATAGTGTCCATTATCACTGGTGTTGGTAGAACAAACTGAGTGGTCTACCCCAGTAGCAGTGCTAGTGGTGTCTTCAAAGGAAAAGCTCTGCCACATGATTCTGGGTATTATTTCTGGTTACCTATCCTTCAAGCTTGGTTCCCCAATCCTTCCACAGATTTGGTAGGCTACTAACAACTACAATTGATTTCTGTTGCTTGTAATAAGAACACTGAGTAATTGTACATGTTTAATTTTAATAGTCTATTTTTAATGTAATTTGGTTATCTATTCATAAGTTTGACAAGACAGTTTTTCAGTGACACTTCCTTTAAAACAAACCAACCTTCAAGTGTTTACTTTGTACCAAAGTGCCCAGTTTTGCAAAATGTTTTATACTTTTAGAAAAATTAATTTCCCCAAAAATTCAAAAAGAAAATTAAAAAATTCAGGGAGACAAATGAAAACGGAAACACAATGGTCCCAAATCTTTTGATGCAGCAAAAGCAGTTCTAAGAGGGAAGTTACAGCAAGAGAGAACTACCTCAAGAAACAAGAAAAATCCTAGTCTAACCTTACACCTATAGGAATTGCAAAAAGAAGAAAAAAATCCAGAAGTTAGTAGAAGTATGGAAATAATAAAGATTAGAATGAAAATAAATGAAATAGACTTAAAAAGCAATAAAAAAGATAATGAAACCAAGAGCTAGTTCTTTGAAATAATAAACAAAACTGATAAACCTTTAGCCAGACTCATCAGGAAAAAAAGAAGAACTACTCAAATAAGAAAATCAGATATGAAAGAGAAGAAATACAACCAATACCAAAGAAATATAACAGACCATAAAAAAATACTATGAAAAATTACATGCCAGGGGCTCCTGCCAGGCTCAATTGCTAGAGCATGCGATTTTGATGTTGGGGTCATGAGTCTGAGCCCCACATTGGGCATGGAGATTAAAAAAAAAAAAAAAGCATCTATACTGGTAAGAAAGAAGTAGAACTATTTGCAGATGACATGATACAGATGACATGATAACTCAGTATAGTTTCAGGATACAAAATTAACATACAAAAATCTTTTGTGTTTCTATACACTAATAACAAAATAGCAAGAGAAAGTAAGAAAACAATCTTACTTACAATTGCACCAAAAATAATAAAATACCTAGGAATAAATTTAAGGGGGTGAAAGACCTATTCTCTGAAAATTACAAGACATTGATAAAAAAAATTGAAGATGACACAAATAAATGGAAAGTTATACTATGCTTATGGATTAGGAGAATTAATATTGTTAAAATGTCCAACAATATTGTTAATATTGTTAAAATGCCTGGGTGGCTCAGTGGGTTCAGTGTCTGCCTTCGGCTCAGGTCACGATCCCAGGGTCCTGGAATCAAGTCCCGCATCAGGCTCCCTGCTCAATAAGGAGTCTGCTTCTCCCTCTACTCCTCCCCTTGCCCTCTGCTCCTGCTCTCTATCATGCACATGCTCTCTCTCTGAATAAAAAAAAAAAATCTTTAAAAACTAAAATAAAAATAAATAAAATGTCCATACTATCCAACACAGTCTACAGATTCAACAAAAAATACCAATAGTAATTTTCACAGGATTATAAATAATCCTAAATTTGTATGGAAACCAAAGAAGACCCCAACTAGCCAAAGAAATCTTGAAAAAGAAGAACAAAACTGAAGGTATCACAATCCCAGATTTCAAGATATACTAGAAAGCTTCAGTAATGGGCAGCCCCCGTGGCGCAGTGGTTTAGCGCCGCCTACAGCCCAGGGTGTGATCCTGGAGACCGTGGATTGGGTCCCACATTGGGCTCTCTGCATGGTGCCTGCTTCTCCCTCTACCTGTGTCTCTGCCACTCTCTCTCTCTCTGTGTCTCTATGAATGAATTTAAAAAAATTAAAAAATAAAAAAAGAAAGCTACAGTAATCAAAACAGTATGGACTGGCACAAAAACAGACACAGGAATCAATGGAACAGGTTCAAGAGCCCAGAAATAAACCACACTTAAGTGGTCAATCAATCTATGACAAAGGAAGAAAGAATATAGTGGGAAAAAGACAGTCTCTTCAATAAATGGTGCTAGGAAAACTGGACCACTTTCTTCCATCATACACAAAAATAAACTCAAAATGGATGAAAAATCTAAACGTTTAAGACACAAAACCATAAAACTCCTAAAAGAAAATATAGGCAGCAATCTCTTGGACATTTGGCCTTAGCTACATATTTATGGATGTTCCCTCAGACAAGGGAAATAAAAGCAAAAATCAACTACGGGGACTGCACCTAAATAAAAAGCTTTTGCACAGCAAAGAAAACCCATCAACAAAACGAAAAGGCAACCTACTAAATGGAAGATATTCTCAAATGATATACTTCATAAAGGGTTAATATCCAAACTATTCAAACTATTCATAGAACTTTACAACTCAACACCAAAAAAACTAATAACCTGATTAAAAATGGTCAGAGGACCTGAACAGACTTTTTTTTCCCAAAGAAGACATACAGATGATAAAAAGATACTCAACATCACTAATCATCAGGGAAATATAAACCAAAACTAAAATAAGCTATCACTTGATACTAGTCAAAATAGCTAACAACAAAAAGATAAGAAATAATAAGTGTTAGTGAGAATGTGGAGAAAAGGGAACCCTCATGCACTGTTGGTAGGAATGTAAATTGGTACAACCATTGTGGAGAACAGTATGAAGGTTCCTCAAAAATTAAAAACAGAAATACCATACAACCTAGTAATTCTACTACTGGGTATTTAAACAAAGAATATGAAGATCTTAAATCAAAAAGATATATGTACCCCTATGTTCACTGCAGCATCACGTATAATAGTCAAGATACGGAAGATCTAAGTGTCCTTCAATAAATTAATGGATAGAGAAGATGTCTATATATATATATATATGTATGTATATGTAAATATATACTTATAAATAAATTACTCAACTATAAAAAAAGATCTCATCATTTGCTACAAAATGAATGATAGAGGATATTGTGCTAAGTGAAATAGGTATGAAAAAGATAAATACTGTATGGTTTCAATCATGTGAAATCTAAAAAAACAAAATGAACAAATAAAACTGAAACAGACTCATAAATACAAAGAACAACTGGTGGCTGCTAGAGGAGAGGTGGGTGCAGTGATGGGCAAAATAAGTGAAAGGAACTAAGAGGTACAAACTTTCAGTTATAAAATAAGTCACAGGGATGAAAAGGTACAACAGAGGGAATATAGTCAACAATACTGTAGTAATGTTGTATGTGACATATAATGGCTACTTATCATTGTGAGTACTGAGGAATGTAGAGAATTGTTGAATCACTATGGTGCACACCTGAAACTAATACAGTGTATATCAACCACATTTCAATTAAATATTTTTCAATTGAATAAAATCTTTGGTTTATCTAACAAAGACATCTTTAGGATGTGAAAAAATCCCATTTTCCTAAATGAGTAAGGTAGCAAAGTCTAAGGAAGAGTTTCTCAAGTGGTAGTTCTTAGGTAGTTCACACAGATGTCCAGAACAATCAGGGATGCCTGTTAAAAATGCAGCTTACTGAACCCCACCCTAGATCTCCTGAATCAAGCTCTTTTAAGGGTCTGCATCCAGGAACGCACATTTTTAAAAAATATTTTACTTATTTATCCATGAAATACAGAGAGAGAGAGAAAGAGAGAGAGAGAGAGAGAGAGAGAGAGAGAGAGGCAGAGACACAGGCAGAGGGAGAAGCAGGCTCCACACAGGGAGTCCGATGTGGGACTTGATCCCAGGACTCCAGGATCATGCCCTGGGCCAAAGGCAGGAGCTAAACCGCTGAGCCACCCAGGGATCCCCAGGAATGCACATTTTTAAAGTGCCACATGTGATTTTACCCACATTCAAGTTTAAGAATAGGCTACTGTTTGTCACTTGATGATAGATGGCTAGAAATCACAATGTTACTAAGAAAAAGCATCACATAGTTATTAGGCTAAGGTTTTCCTTAGACAACTGAGACTCGCATAATTATCAAAGTTAAAATGCTGAACATATATGGAAAGGCTACTTCACTGCAAGAGGTTTAAATTTTATTAGCAAATCAATATTCTACTTTGAAATTTCGCACAGACCTGCACATTCTGCCACTGATTATATTTTGAAGGACTTTTATTTTCTTAAAGATGTATTCATTTATTTGAGAGAGAGCGAGCGAGCATGTGGGTGGGGGGCGGAGGGAGAGAGGAGAGAGAATCCTCAGACTCCCTGCTGAGCACATAGCCCAACAGGGGGCTCAATCCCAGAACCCTAAGGTCATGACATGAGTTGAAATCCAGTTGGATGCTTAACTGAGTCATCCAGACGCCCCAAGCACATGTAACATCATCTCTCTTATCCTCTATGACCCAAATAAAGTCTGAATACTTGACTTTTGATATCAAAGGAAAGTATATTCACTGGTATTACCCATGAGAATTTTTTTTTAAAGATTTTATTTATTTATTCACAAGAGACACAGAGAGGCAGAGACCATAGGCAGAGGGAGAAGCAGGCTCCATGCAGGGAGCCCGACATGGGACTTGATCCCAGAACCCCGGGACCACGACCTGAGCAAAAGGCAGATACTCAACCACTGAGCCGCCCAGGTGCCCCAGCCCTTGAGAATGTTTTGATTGAATTCTACTTTACCTCTAAAGTCCCAAGGGTGTCCATTAAACCTAATCACACAGAAGTCAGTTGTCATTTTCAAAGCTAAGAAAGTGAATAGACAATCGTTCCTGTTTTACTTTCTCACTCATCCATTAATCCATCCATCCATCCATCCTTCTATCCATCCACTCAAATAAATTCTCAAAGGGCATTTGGCATTGTACTAGGTGTTGTACAATAAAAAGAGAGAAAGACGGAACTCTCTATGGTAGGCAGAATCCTAAAACGGTGTCCCAAGATTTCCCACCTGAATAGCTGGGACTACAAATATAAAATATACTGATTATGTTCCATACGTGGCAGAAGGAATTTTGCAGATATAATCAAAGTTACTAATCAACTGACTTTGAATTAAACTAAAAAGAGATAATCTGGCTATACCAGTCTCATCACATGACCCCTACGGCTGCTAGCAGATGTCAATGATTCTAAGCATGAGAATTTGACACAACATTGCTGGCTTGAAGGTGGAGAGGGCCACTATAAGGAACGCAGCCTCCAAGATGCCAGAGTGACCTGAAGCCAACAACCAGCAAGAAAATGGAGACCTCAATTTTGTGACTGTGAGGAACTGAATTGTACCAAACCCTGAATGATCCTGGAAGCAAACACCTTCCCCAAACCCCCAGATTGACATTGATTTTAGCCTTGTGAGAGACCCTGAGTAGGTAACTCAGCTGAGTTCAGTCTTCTGACCTATAAAACTGTAAAATATTAAGTCAGTGTTGTTTTATTTTTTTAAAAGATTTTATTTATTCATGAGAGAGAGAGAGAGAGAGAGAGAGAGAGAAGCAGGCTCCATGCAGGGAGTCCGATGTGGGACTCGATCCCGGGTCACCAGGATCACACCCAGGGCTGAAGAGGGCGCTAAACCTCTGGGCTACCGGGGCTGCTCGTCAGCGTTGTTTTAACCTAATACATGCTGCTATACACACACACAAGTTTCTTTGGGGTATACATCTCAGAGTCTGGAATTTCTGGGTCATAGAGTATGTGTATTTTCAATTTTGCTAAGTTGTTAAGTATTTTTCAAAGTCAGTGCATCAATTAACATTCCCATTAGCATTGTATTCCCAATGCTTTACCTTTTTCCAGTACTTGGTATTGTCAGTGTTTTGAGTAGTACCTCAGTTTGGTCTTATTTTCCATTCCTTTGATTACAAATAAGGTTGAGCACTTTTTCACATATTTATCAGTCTTCTAGAATTCCTCTTTAGTAAAGTACCAGTTTAAGTATTTCCTCAGTTTTCTACTGGGTTGTCTTCTTGTTTGTAGAAATTCTATACAAATTCTAGATATCATTTGTTTGATGTGTTTATTGGAAATCTTTTTCTTACTCTGTGATCTGTCTTTTCACTATGATACGCAGATCATTTTTAAAAACCTGTTTTTAATGAAAAACATCTATTACCTAGTTTTTGCAAGAAATAAGTTTAATAAACCAGTTAAAATCCTTAGTTTAAGACTTTCTTCAGGGACACTGGGTGGCTAGGTCAGTTTAAGTGTCTGACTCCTGATTTTGGCTCAGGTCTTGATTTCAAGATCATGAGTTCAAGCCCCATGCTAGGCTCTATGCTGGGTGGAGCCTACTTAAAAGAAAAAAAAGAAAGAAAAAAATAAGACTTTCTTCAAATAATAAAACTCTAGAAATTTAAAAGAGCAAGGAAAAAAGCTAAAAGTGAAAAAGGAAATACCTTAAATTTTTAGAGCTAGTTATGATTCTAAAATTAGTTGCATTGCACTGGATATTGCTGGCTACTTCAGGAATTCAAAATAATGTTCCTTGGTATGAATTACCATATTTATCATATTTTTTCTAAGCTTGAATGGAATAACTGTTTCATAAGTAAATTGAAAAAAATAACGAACATGTATAATACCACTCAAAAGTCGTATTTCATATTACAGCATTTGATCAATATTAACCATCCAGCCAACAAATACAACCACAGTAAAAAGAAACAGACTCTAAGAAATCCTTGGCCCCAGCGCTGCTGCCATTCCTCTAGTTTCAACATTGATTTTGTGGTAATCCAAGACATATCTTCCAAACCCATCTGAAGGTGCCATCCTACAATTTACTCTTCCTACTTAAATAAAAATGCCAGTAGAGTTGAGTTCAGATTTCCCCCTTGAAACAAACTTCAGTCTTATTTCAGATGCTTTTATACCCAATAGCCATGATCCCCCCCTTGGTCTCTGCCTAACTATATAAAGTACACACGCCTGTGTGCATATGTTAATAAATAACAGAAGTCTTTTTACCTCAGTCTTCCCTGTTGTTTTTTTTTTCTAAAGACTTTATTAGAAAGAGACTGTGCATATGTGAGCAGGGGTTGGGGTAGAGGGAAGGGAAAGGGAGAGAATCTCAAGCAGACTCAGTGCTGAGGACAGAGCTCCATGCAGGGCTCAATTTCGTGACCCTGAGATCATGCCCTGAGCAGAAACCAAGAATCCTGGACCCCTGGGTGGCTCAGTAGTTGAGCGTCTGCCTTCAGCTCAGGCGTGATCCTGGAGTCCCAGGATCGAGTCTCACATTGGGCTCCTTGCATGGAGCCTGCTTCTCCCTCTGCCTATGTCTCTGCCTCTCTGTCTCTCATGAATAAATAAATAAAATCTTAAAAAGAAAAAAAAGAAACCAAGAATCCAACGAGTAAACCAACAGCCATCCAGGAGCCCCCTCAGTCTTCTCTACTGTGTTGGTATGATATAAGATTTATGCTACTTGTTAGGCAGAAAAGAAAGGAAGAAGCATGTGGATGAGAATATGTAAAAGCTATAAAATTTCTCATTTCAAATGGAGGTAAAGTTATAAGAGGGATATGAATGTTATTTCCTGACAAGTGTTCTCAGTATTCCACATTCCAATTCAATATGCAGATTTTCAAAGAAACTTTGTTACAAAAGCCAGTAGTATATATAATATTATATCCATACTTCTGAAACTGGGATATACATTGGTGGGGGGGGGGTGTTACAGAAAAACAATAGAATAAATGTTATAGAAACTTATTTGGTTTGATTTTTCCTAATGGCTGGTAATTTGAAGCCATAGATTTGTTATTAAAGCAAGCATGAACAGGGGTGCCTGGGTGGTTCAGTGGGTTAAACATTGGCCATTTAAAAGTGGAATTCTTTTATTCATTTATTCGTTCGTTCACTCATTCATTCATTCATTCATTCATGAGAGACACAGAAAGAAAGAGAGGCAGAGACACAAGCAGAGGGAAAAGAAGGCTCCATGCAGGGAGCCCGATGTGGGACTCGATCTCAGGACTCCAGGATCACGCCTTGGGCTGAAGGCAGGCTCTAAACCACTGAGGCACCCAGGGATCCCCTAAGTGGAATTCTTAATAAAATTCTAAGACTTAAAATTTCAAGTTCCCCAATGAGGCAATTTCAAGCTCTCCACCCCAAATCTTCTCTGAAGTTAGAGGTACTCCAATCTTTGTATATGGAGAGATATGTGGGAGACCATAGATGTTAAGTATAAACAGGTTTGAGGGAAGTCTGACTGGCTCAGTGGTTGTCTGCCTTTGACTCAGGGCGTGATCCTGGGGTCCTGGGATTGATCTTGCAGGAGGTTCCCTGCAGGGAACCTGCCTCTCCCTCTGCCTGTGTCTCTGCCTCTCTCTCTCTCTCATGAATAAATAGTCTCTAAAAAACAAACAAGTTTGAAAGGCGAGTTAAGCCAACTTCCATGTTTTGGAAAAAAATCTAGGTTTTTGTGTGTGGCCTATAAACTTAGCCAGGCTACATACAATATATAACATTATTTCTAAGAGGAACTGGTTTTGAAATTTTGTTTGTAAACTAAGTTTTTAAAATTGCATATAATTTGTTAAAACAATACCACTTCTAGGAATTAGCCCAAAGGAAATAATAAGAGATGTAGGCAAAGAATTATATTTAAAAATGTTCATAGTGTTATTCATAATAATATTCATAATAATGAAAAATTTGAAATAGCCTAAATGTTCAACAAAAGGGACCTAAGTACAAAGATTTAATTACATACTCTGAAGCTATTACTTTTATAAGTACTTTTATAAGAAAATGATAACAGACATGACATGGTATTTCTAATATGCTGTAAGATGGAAAAAAGTAAAATACAAAAAGCTGATACCATGTTTTTCAATATATATATACATGCATTAAAAAAAAAAAAACTGGGATCCCTGGGTGGCTCAGCGGTTTGGCGCCTGCCTTTGGCCCAGGGTGCGATCCTGGAGTCCCGGGATCGAGTCCCACATCGGGCTCCCGGCATGGAGCCTGCTTCTCCCTCCTCCTGTGTCTCTGCGCCTCTCTGTCTCTCTCTCTATGTCTATCATAAATAAATAAATAAATCTTAAAAAAAAAAAAAAAACTAGAAGAAAAAAACAAACAAAAGCCTGGAAGAATATGTCAAAATGTTCACAGTGGTTATATGTACGGTAATACCAGGCCTTTTTGCCCCCTTTCCTTCCCTTGTGTATTGTTTTATCAGATCTTTTACAGTAAACATGTATTACGCTTACAAATATAAATGAATTCAAATTAAATATGTAGGATTATATATAAGCATGAAGAGCTCCCAACTGTTTGTTACCAACTGGTTCTATGACACAAGGAAAAATAGAAAAAGTAAGTCTTTTCTCTCTGAATTAAAATACTTTTTCTCCTTGTACAAAAAAATTCAGATGCACCAAAACAGATTGAGATATCCTCTCTCACCTATCAGAATGACACAGATCAAAATGAATGAGAAAATCAGCAGGTGCACAGTAACGACAACTCCATCACTGCTGATACAAATCTAAGCTGAACAATCCTTCTAGAAGGACAATTTTACAGTGTGTATATAAAAAAGCCCTAAACTATGCATACCTTTTAGCCAACCAATTATATTTCTAAGAATTTATCCTGAGGAAATAACTGGACAAGTTTGCAAATATATACATACTGGACTATTCTCAGGAATACCATATGTAACAGTGAAAGTTGAAAACAATCACAATGTACGTTAAGAGGGCAAATTAAATGACAGTGTATATACAGTATACTACCATTAAAAATTATGCTACTGGGGGTACCTGGGTGGCTCAGCTGGTGAAGAGAAGGACTCTTGGTTTCGGCTCAGGTCATGGTCTTAGGAATGACAAGATCCAATGCCACCAACTCCATACTCAGGGAACTCAGGGTGAAATCTGCTAAGTCTCTCTCTCTCCCTTTGCTCCTCCCCCTGCTCGTGTGTGGGTGCACATGCTCACTCTCTCTCAAATAAATAAATAAAATCTTAAAAATTATGAGGGCACCGACGTAGCTCAGTATGCCTTTGACTCAAGGTCACGGTCCCAGGGTGCTGAGATTGAACCTGTCTGACTCCCCACTCAGCAGGGAGTCTGCTTCTCTCTCTCTCTCCCCCCCTTCCGCCCCTCCCCGTGTTCTCTCCCTCTCTCTCTCAGATAAATAAAATATTTAAAAATTTAAAAAATTCTAAAAAATTAGCTACTTATCTCTATTTTCTGACATTGTATCTCATATAATGAAAAAAATTAGGTGAGAAAACAGCCTTTTGTGATCCCATTTTTATATTTTAAAAAGAATGTATATATACATATTTTTTAAGATTTTATTTATTCATTCTAGAGAGAGAGAGAAAGAGGGTGAGCACAAGCCGGGGGAAGGGCAGAGGGGGAGAAAGAGGGACAAGCTGACCTACTCCCAACCCCACTGAGTGCAGAGTCCTACGTGAGGCTTGATCCTGGAGATCATGACCTGAAAACAAGAGTCTGACGATCAAACTATCAAGCCACCTAGGAGACCCAAGAATGTGTACATTTATGAAGAAAATGTTTGGAAGAGTTCCAACCAGTGTTCACCACTAAATTCATCTCTGCTAAGTGGAATTATGATCTTTAATGCCCTTTTTAAAACTTTTCATACCACAATGAATATGTAAAACTGTTAATATCAGAAGAAATTATTTTTATTTATTTTTTTAAAAGATTTTATTTATTTATTCATGAGAGAGAACAGAGAGAGAGAGAGAAGCAGAGACACAGGCAGAGGGAGAAGCAGGCTCCATGCAGGGAGCCCGATGTGGGACTTAATCCCAGGACTCCAGGATCACGCCCTGGGCCGAAGGTACCGCTAAACCGCTGAGCCACCTGAGCTGCCCAGAAATGATTTTTAAGTCTACTAAACTGAACTAGTCTCATTAATCAAATAAAATTAGTTTTACTGTTTTCTTTTTCCTCATTTCTGAGGCTCTTAAGACTATTCTTCCTGTTTTGAACACCTAACACTCAGTGGATGGCAAATGTGTCAAATATATATTAATGCCTCTATTAACAAAGATGGCATACTTAAAAATGGCAGGCTGTGTGAACAAGATTTTATTTCTAAAAGAAAAAATTACATATCTCCCCAACTCTGAGATGCTCCCAAGGATCATGCAATTATGATTGGACCCCATTTACTGACACGTCCTCCCTTTGCCTCTGCCTTCTGACCGTTATTGCAGCGTTTTCAGCTCTAGACACCATGGGCTTACTGTCTTCATCAATCAGGAAAAACCTTGCTAAAAGAAATATGATGCAGAAAATAAATAATATAGAAAACAAATTTCTAGTCAAAAGTATATGCTCCAACATTACTGTCCAATATAACTTTCTATGATGATGGAAAGGTTCTACTGTCCGTGCTGTCCAATATGACAGGAAGTGGATCTATCTAATGTGCTGTGTCCAATATGACACACTTGGCTACTGAGCACTTGAAATGTGGCTAGTGTGACTGAAGAACCAAATTTTTAAATTTTAACCTTATTTTAATAACCACCTATGGCTAGGAGCTACCATACTGGACAGCACTACTCTAGAAAAATTCACAGTACATACACTGTGGTTGATTTAAACTGTACGTAAGAATCCAAGAACAATATGATTTCCACTTAAGACCTGGCACTCCAGTGCATATTTCAAAAACAAACGAAATTATAATATTAACAGATTGTTATCTTGAAAAATTACAGACTGTCTCCATGAAAAATTAAATGGCCTTTCAGCAATCCTCAGTCTTTACCTAAAAAATAAGCATCTGTTTCTTGAACGTCTCAATTCCTGTGGTTTTAGTAACACTGCATTATCTTGGCTCACCCACTACATCTCAAATTTGTTTTCTTTTTTGGTATAATCTTAGTCTCTCTCTCCTGCCTTTACTATACATTTTCCCCAAAGCCGAGTCCTTAATTTCTTTTCTGTCTTCTACTCAGAAACTTCTCACAGCTTCAACTCTAACCCTTATGCCTTCAGCAAAACAGCACCATCTCACTATATAACCTTAAAAACATCATTTAACCTCTGAGACTGCTTCTCGTTTGTAAAATAATTTAATGGCTATCATGGTTCCTTCGGCTTTAAGAGTCTCTGAATTCTAGTAAAGGCCTAGTTATGGAACTTTGTTCTCAGGCTGATTTGACTTCTTGCCTTTTGTTAAAATTATAATTATTATTTATTTATTTATTCATGAGAGACACACAGAGAGGCAGAGACATGGGCAGAGGGAGATGTAGTCTCCCTGCGAGGAACCGGATGTGGGACTTGATCCCAGGACCCCGGGATCACGCCCCGAGCCAAAGGGCAGAAGCTCAACTGCTGAGCCACCCAGTTGCCCCTATTTCTTGCCTTTTTAAATGCTGGTTATCCCACGGCTACGAGTGACAAACTTTTTCACTCTCCACACTTTCGCTGAGCAGCTCATAAATTCTTCATTATGACTCTCTCAAACATATGGGGTAACCCGGACTTCACTCTTAAAACTCTAGATTTAGGGACACCTGGCTGGCTTAATCGATAGAGCATGAGACTTTTTTCAGGTTATGAGTTCAAGCCCCACTTTGGGCAGAGTTTACTTAAAGATTTAAAAAAAAAAAAAAGCTCCAGATCTACATTTCTATTCATTGAACAAGATTAACTAAATGTGCTAACAACTCCTTTAAAAGTATCAAGCAGGGAAGCCTGGGTGGCTCAGCGGTTAAGCATCTGCCTCCGGCTCAGGTCGTGATCCTAGAGACCCGGGATCGAGTCCCACATTGGGCTCCCAGTATGGATGGAGCCTGCTTCTCCCTCTGCCTGTGTCTCTGCTTTTCTCTCTCTGTGTCTTTCATGAATAAATAAATAAAATTTATAAAAAAAATAAAATAAAAGCATCAAGCAAGCCAAAGAAATTACATGTAGCAAACTTCTTCGTCAGTGGCTTAGCGATCAAAAACACAAGTTTTAGGATTAGATGTATCTGAATTTGTCACTTAGTAGCTGTGTGACCTTGATCAAATTAATGTCAAGTCTCCATTTCTTCTTATGTAAAATGAGGTTTATTTTTTTTTAAAGATTTTATTTATTTATGCATGAGAGACATAGAGAGAGGCAGGGACACAGGCAGAGGGAGAAGCAGGCTCCATGCAGGGAGCCTGACGTGGGACTCGATCCCGGGTCTCCAGGGTCAGGCCCTGGGCTGAAGGCAACGCTAAACTGCTGAGCCACCTGGGCTGCCCTAAAATGAGGTTTAAAATAGTGTTTATAGCTCATATCATTGTTGTATGCACATATGTTTATATATAGAGCTTGAAACAACACCTAAAACATGCTAACAGCTCAATAAATGTTAGCTATTATTATCAAAAGCATCACCATCTTAGTCCTCCAGATTTAACAGTTCAGTCATTTTCACTGCATTCTGTCCTTTAAAAAATAAATTCAACCAGCATTTGTACATTTTCATTTTCCAATATGATCTCTAATTTTCATTCCCTTAGTGATTTAGATTATTGCAGCCATCCAATCAGATTACTAGGTTTCTTAATTCTGATAGGTTAAAACTTCATTTATTTTTTCCTTTATATTGGCTAGTATAACGCCTTATACGTAAAATTTTGCTATTAGTAGACAAGTCAAATGATCTTTACATTTACTTATTTATTCCTCCATTAGATCCCTTGAGTTTTTTGAGGGCAGCAGGTGTTGGTCCTCTCTGTATATCTTCACCTATCAAATTCCTTAGCAAATGTTTGTTCAACAAATGAATGTTGATTAGTCCTCCTTATCTCAATCCCAATAAACCTATCCTCAGTCTAGTTTCCACATATGCAAAAGGCAGCTCATATATTTTCTAATTCAGTCATTTATTCTGACGAAACTGGCCTGACCACAACATTATAAAGAGCAGTCTCACGGTATTAGAACTCTTGATTTTGGAACAAAAAATTCTGCTCAAATTAAGCAGAAAGGGGAATTTATTAGCTTGTATACTTTGAAATTTCAAGGACAGCACAAACTTAAAGCCTGGCTATTGGCTTTAAAGGTTCAAACACTATCATCAGAACTTGGCTATACTCTTTCCATCTTTTGGCTCTGCCTTCCATTTATTGGTAAGTTCCAAGCTCACACTGTATTATCTCAGCAACCCCAGTATCCAAAGCATGCCTCTCTCTCAACAGCTCCAATAAAAAAATTCAGAATTAACAGTCATGTGTGCTGACTGGAAATGTGCCCATTTTTGAACAATCACTGTAGCCAGAAGGATGGACTACATTGATTGGTGAGACCTGCCTTACTCATGTGCACACCCTTGTGTTGGGATGGGATATCCATGAAATTGAAGGGGATGATTTAATAGGAAAACTGGAGTATGAAAGAAAGAGGGATGCATAATGGACTGGCAAAATTAACTGATGTGCCACATACTCTAGGATTTTTTGCATGTTGTCCACTAATGCCTGCAATGGCTTTCCTTCTTATATCTGCTTACTCAAATCCAAGCTACATCCTTTCTACCCCAAAGTCTTCTGTGATTTCCTTCTAAGATTTTCCTTGTCCACTGGACCAGGTTACCTATTCCCAAATAAATATTTCCCTTTTCCTAAAGATCTACCTTTTTAAACAAACAAGAGTGAAAAACCTCAAGAAAACATTCCTGATAAATTCTAATCACGTCAAATTATAAACAGTATGGGTAATATATGCTGTTTCTTAGAATAAATATTATAAAATCTATCGATATTATACATATAGGTATATATAATACTCAATTTTCCTGGCTTTAAATTTTAAGTAGTCTAAACAAAACATTTTAACTAACATAAGTCGTGTGTGAATTCATCAAAGTACTTGATATAACAGGTACACTATGGTTTTGGAGTTACCTCAAACTAAGCTCAAATCCTGGCTAATACTGCCTTTCCTGGCCTTTAGCTACAGATCTTCAAACAAATTATCTAATATCTCCAAACCTTAATTTCACTATCTGTAAAAACAGTAATAGTAATACCTATCTGTACATATGGAGGCTATGTTGTATAGCAGAGAAAAAAAGAGTCAGATGGACCTGGGCTGAAATTCTCCTAATACTAGTTATGTGACCTTCTCCGAGTGATTCCTCATCTGTAAACTCTGAGTGCCTCCTCATATGTAAAGGGGAAATAATAATGCTTAGTCCACTGGTTGTTTTGAGCATTTAACAAGGCAGTGTGTTTTAAAACATCTAGCACAATGAATAGCAAACAGTGTATACTCAATAAATGATGATATCCACACTAAATTATCTGTTTAAAATAATTCCAAGGGGCACCTGGCTGGCTCAGTCAGAAGAACATGTGACTCAATCTCAAAGTTGCAAGTTTGAGGCCACAGTGGATGTAGAGATTATTTAAAAATAAAATACTTTAGGACTCTTGGGTGGCTCAGTGGTTGAGGGCCTGCCTTCAGCCTGGGGTGTGATCCCGGAGTCCCAGGATCCAGTCCCGCATCCGACTCCCTGCATGGAGCCTGCTTCTCCCTCCCTGTGTCTCTGCCTCTCTCTCTCTGTGTGTCTCTCATGAATAAATAAAATCTTAAAAAATAAATAAAATATTTAAGGGGTGCCTGGGTGGCTTGGTTAAACAACTAACTCTTGATTTTGGCTCAGGTCATGATCTCAGGGTTGTGAGATCTAGCCCCACCACAGCTCCACGCTGGTCGTGGACCCTGCCTAAGTTCTCTCCCTTTCCTCCCTTCCCTGTCCAAAAATAAAAAAATTTAAGAATCTAAAAATTTAAAAATAATTCAGAGCACAGAAAGGGAAAAATTCATTGGGATTAGTTATTTTTCTTCACACATAGCTTTAAGTTTTCTTTGTTAATAAAAAATTTCTTAAATGCAAAACATGTTGGTCTTAGAACTATTTAAAAGCAGGTAAGAGAATGACCAGATACACCCCTGTAATCAACTTGTTCTTTAGCTGCAGGCTTAATGCAGTAGTCCTGAAATGACTCACACCAATATAAAATCACGGCATTACCCATCTCCTGACCATCCTAGGCCATACAGCCATCTCCTGAAAAGAATCAGGAAATCAGGGGTGTGACTGACAATTTTAGATGCTGTCTATCAGAACACATACAAAAGGCAAGTGGGGGGCAGCCCAAGTGGCTCAGCAGTTTAACATCTGCCTTTGGCCCAGGGCGTAATCCTGGGGACCTGGAATCGAGTCCCACATTGGGCTCCCTGCATAGAGACTGCTTCTCCCTCTGCCTGCGTCTCTGCCTCTCTTTCTCTCCGTGTCTCCCATGAATAAATAAATTAACTCTTAAAAAAAAAGGAAAAAAAGAAGGCAAGTGGTTGTTCATGCTTATCTCAGCAATAACGTTTAATTTTAAGAACATTCACTAAAAAAATACAAATGATCTTCAGTACAACTGTTTCCAAAAAAGAGATTAAATAATTAGACATTGACTTTCTTCCGTTTTACAGGAAGAATGAAAGTTTTTCTGGAAAGAGGTTTCTTGGAGTGGTTTAACAGTTACGTTCGTTTTTCTAGCGAGCGAATCGTACGTAATACTCCCCAATCTTTAATGAGCGCGCAGAGACTTAATCAGAGAATTTAAAATAAAATGGAGTGACTATAAGACGCAAAGTACTACTCATTCTTTCGTCTCCAAAAAGAAAAAAAAAAAAAAAGAAAAGAAAAAACACCACGGTATATCAAAATAAAAAACTACATCATACTATACAAACTTGTGTAAGGGATTTTTTTTCCCCTCCTTTGTGTAAAACATGAATAGGCTCGGTTTTTAACCTACTCCCTGAGGAAGCTGTATTTCAAACACAAGAGAAACATATTATGTCGAACGCCTCAGTCACCAGACATTGTTCTCCACAACTAAAAAAATAAAATAGTTAATAATAATAATACCCCATTCCTTATTACCTTTCCTGTGTTCAAATTTATGTATAAAACAAAGCTTTTGGGATGCCTGGGTGGCTCTTTGGCTCAGGGCGTGATCCTGGAGTCCCTGGATCGAGTCCCACATCGGGCTCCCTGCATGGAGCCTGCTTCTCCCTCTGCCTGTGTCTCTGCCTCTCTCTCTGTGTCTCTCGTGAATAAATAAATTAAAAACCTTAAAAAAAAAAAACACCACAAAGACTTTTTTTTTTTTTTTAAAAAAAAGCATTAACTCCAGCGGCGGCAGGCAATGCATGGGTCCGCTCTCGTCCCCACGTTCCAGGGAGCGCAGGAGGAAAGAGAAAAGTGACAGGAGCCTGGAGGCTGGCTCGCTCGTTGTACAAGTAACTTGCGTATAAGTCAACTAGATAAAAGGAGAGGGGAAAGTCACAGCCTAGGGGTCCCATTTTTTTAAAAAAATTTTATTTCGTTATTCATGAGAGACCCAGAGAGGGCGGGGCAGGGGCACAGGCCGAGGGAGCAGCAGGCTCCCCTCAGGCAGCCCGACGCGGGCCTCGACCCCGCGCCCCCGGGGTCACGGCCCGGCCCGAGGCGGCGCCCCACCCCGAGCCCCCCGGGCGCCCCCGGGGCCCCGGCAGGAAGCGCCCGCAGGAGCGTCAGCGCTCGGGGGCCCCATCCCCGCGCCGTCCGCCCGGCACCCGAGTCGAGGGGCGCCCGCAGGCCCCGGCGGCTGACGAGTTAGTCCCTCAGGGAGCGCGGCCCCCGCGCCCGGCGCTCTTCCTCAGGGATGCCGCCGTCCGCCGCCTCGCCCCGGGCTCCACCGCGGGGGGGCGGCTGGGCCCCGTCCCGCGGCCCCGTCCGGCGCGGCTCCGTGACGCCCCCGCCGCGCCCCAGGCCCCGCCGCCAGCACGGCCGCCCCCGGCCCCGCTCACCCGCCCGGGTGGTGTCCGTCAGGTCGTGGTTGGCCGCTCCCCGGGGGAACTCCCTCAGCTTCCGGCCGCTCAGGCTCAGCACCCCGGTCACGGCCGCCTCCTCCAGCGCCCGGTCGAGGGAGCGGCTCCACGGACCCGGGCCCGGGCCCGTCCCCGCGCTGGGGCCGCAGCTAACGCCGGAGAGACCACCTCCCGAGGCGACCGGGCCGCAGCACTCCGCAGCGGTGGCCACAGCAACCAGACCCGCGGCCGCCATTTCCCAGCCGCCAGCTCTCCGGCCGCGGCTCGGCGCATGCGCAGCCAGCGCCGCCGGGGGCGGGGCGGGGGCGGGGCGGGGCGGCCGGTGCCCCGGGGGAGGGCTGCGGGGCGGCTCCGCCCACGCCGCGGGCTTCAGCGAGGCCGAGGCGGAGCTCACGCGTCTGGGGCGGCCGCCCCCTCCAGGCGTGCAGGAGCATTTTTATTTATTTCTTAATTTTTTTTTTTTTTTCCAGTAGCATTTTTAAAATGCCTCAGATGCCCAGGGCGTGATCCTGGAGACCCGGGATCGAATCCCACGTCGGGCTCCCGGTGCATGGAGCCTGCTTCTCCCTCTGCCTAGGTCTCTGCCTCTCTCTCTCTCTCTGTGACTATCATAAATAAAAATCAAAAAAAAAATAAAAAATAAAATAAAATGCCTCAGACAACGCTCCCCGCAGGAACTTCTCTGCCTCCCTCCCTCCATCTGGAGGAGAAACGTGAAGGTTCGCCACACGGCTGCGGCCAGAAACGCAGGCAGGGAGAGCGGGGCTCCCTGGGGCGCGCCCTACGGAACGTCTCCTCCCCGCGCCTGCCGTTCCATACACCCAGCGATTTAAACGGAGACGTGGATTCGGGCTCCCGAACTCCATCCTTATTTGACCAGGATTATGTGAACGTGTGTGTTGGGTCCTCCTTCCCTTTTTATAAATTAGCTCTTAACAAAAATAAAGCAAACACTTTAAATAGCATTTTGTCCTTTAGTCAAGATTTTTATTGAACAAATCAGGATTGAATGGCATTAAAGTCTTTAAAATTTTTGTCTGGAACCAAAATTGGGGGGGTGGGGGATGACCGGACCATACTCTAAATGTGGGAATTAGAAATAGAATGGAAGAAAATGATAAAAATCAATCACTTAGGGACGCCCGGGGGGCCCAGTGGTTGAGCGTCTGCCTTTGACCCAGGGCCTGATCCTGGAGACCCTAGGATCCAGTCCCACATCGGGCTCCCTGCAGGGAGCCTATGTCTCCGCCTCTCTCTGTGTCTCTCATGAGCAAATAAAAACTTAAAAACAAACAAACAAAAAAACACACACACACACTTACTGAAAACCTGGAAAATACTTCATTTTAAACCAGTTAGGCTTTCTTTACATTGCCACCAGACTGCAGCATATTCTTTTACACATTTAAGCCGTTCCTGCTACAAGATGTAAAGTTCCCTACAACCAATTGACTAGTATTTCTGGGAAACAGAAAAAGCTGCCAGTGCTCTTTTCCTATATTAGAATCTAATAATCCAAATATATAGAAGTTTGATTTTTAATATGTTGTATTTTGATATACAAAATTTTTAGTATGTTGTATTTTGATATACAACAAAAAAGGGCTGAATAGGGGTAGTGGGGTTAATCTATCAGAATTTAGAGAAAAGGAACCTGTATCATGGATGGTTTTAAATCAAATCTGACTAAAACCATAATCATATATTCCATGTTAATGCTACAATGCTACGGGTTACATCTTTATAAAACGCACCATTATATCATCTGAATTTGATTACCTATTACCTTCCATATCTACACTAAATTTTTCTAACAAGTTCTCCAGAATATGGCCTCATTCTTCCCACCTACCTACACATTTATCTCATTAGAATTGCAACATACCACGCTAATCTTGGCCTCTGAACTTCTGACCAAGTTTATAGATTGACATTACTTTGTCAACTAGATTTTAAGGTCATTATGTTAAACTCTGTAATTATCTTCCATACCCCAGAGTTGAGTATTTTAATTGGAGCTAAGTAAGAATGAATGGAAGCAGACACAGAAGATGTGTTGTGCACTAACACTGCAGATGTTATGTACTACTAGGAGAAAAAGAAGTTTGGGAGGGAAGAAAAAATTTTTAGAACAGGGTAGATAAATCTGTAAGTACTTAAAATCCAAAAGAAAAGCCTATGGATAGGAGAAATGAAGATTCTGTATATACCACAAGAGCAAGACCTAGGTAAAGAGAGGCTGGAAGAAAAGATAACTCAGAGTTAATTTTAAGACTTTTAAAGATTTGAGGTCTCATCTACAAAGGTAGAAGTCTCCTCCTACTCCCTCAATCTTCCCCATAAAACAAGAGTATCATTCTGTGAGAGATTAGGAAATGGAATCACTGTGAGGATTTCACTAATGTCCAATGATGAATAAAACGTGTTGAGAAACGGTTGCAAAAAGGCTATGAGCAAAGGAGCTACAGGGGCCTGTTACTTATTCTACAACTGTTCTGTGGCCCGGAAATAGCTGAAAAAACTAGGCAGTGAGGGTTATTGAATGTTAGGAATTGATAGAGGACTTCCCTGCTACTTCCTGTTTATTTTACGGCTAAAGTAACTCATTGAATATCAAGGGCAATAGTTTCACTCAAATCTCAAGAGTTTTCCAGCTCTGTTATCTCCCTACGCCATGCAGAAATAAAATGCTTTCCTCTTTCTACTCACTAAGAACATGTGGTCACTCCTTTAAGACTCCATTTTTATAAACTCAGAGCAATGGGATTAAAATCTTCATCAATCTTATGCTCTTCAAATGTAAAGCACAGAAACTGGTTTGGTGAAGACATTCAATAAATGTTCGGTTCTTCCCTTTCTGACTCCTTTAATAAGACGCACTAATAACTTTTTTAAACTTTATACAAGAAAAATTAGACAGTATGATTTTTTTCTCATTAAAGGAAAGTGGAAATAGAAGTAGAAATCAGACACATACACACTATGGAAATAGTTTCCTATTCATCTTTAAACATCAGTAAACCTCATGTAAAATACATTTCAGAACAAGGAATTTCAGCTCCAGCATTGTACTACTTCCTTGTTTCATCAAGATTTTTGGAAGATTTGATAGAATTAACAACGTCAGAGGAAAAAAAGAGGCGTTAGTAAGAAAATTAAATTCCTTATTAGCGGCCCACAATAGTCTAGTACTCCGTTGTAAATGCTTGTGGTTTATTGTTAACACTTTTTAAAAGGGAGTAACTTCAAATTGAGCTATGTAAAAAGAACGGTCTTTAAAAGGAAGCTTATAGACACCCGGGTGGCTCGGCAGTTGAGTGTCCGCCTTTGGCTCAGGGCATGATCCCCAGGATCGGGATCAAGTCCCACATGGGGCTTCCTGCAGGGAGCCTGCTTCTCCCTTTGCCTATGTCTCTGCCTCTCTCTCTCTGTGTCTCTCATGAATAAATACAATCTTTAAAAAAAAACTTTTTTTTTTTTTTTTTTACAGGGGCAACAGAACAAATAATTTTGATGATGCTTTGTCAAATACACTACTCAAAAATGACGAAAACATTTTCTGCTCTGATAGTGCCTGTATTCAGAAGGTATGGTATCCATTCTTTGCAGTGCAAAGTCAGCTATTTTTTTCTCTTATCTCATTATAGCAATGAATCTGAATCAGGACAAAAATTATCCCAATATACTAAGAAACAAAACAAAAGAGCAAAGGGGAAAAAGAGAAAACTAAGAAACAGACTATTAACTATAGGGAAACTGCTCGTTACCACAGGAAAGGTGGATGGAGAGATATCATGGTGAAATAGATGATAGGGATTAAGAAATAGATGATAGGGATGCTGGTCATGATGAGCACTGGGTGATTAAAATAAAAATATAAAGAAATAAAAATTAAAAACTATCCTGACACTGTGTATGCTGTGTTAATTATAAAGCTCCTGACAGCAAAATAGGATATATATATATATAGTCTAACAAAAAATTATCAGTGGGCAATGAAGCCTATAATAGGTTTCTTCATACTTAAAAGTATTTTATGATGTGCTTGTAATTTAAATTGTGAAATTTATGCCTATTAGAAAAAAATGTCAAAAAAAAAAAAAAAAAGAAAAAAATGTCTAGTTAGCAACTCTGGCCTTAGCATCTCCATAGCTTTAATACCGAAATAATGAAGTCTCAATAATCATGGTTGAGTAGATTTACTTAGCATGCTACAAATGCTAAAGCATGGCTAATTACCGTTTCTTAGACATCTGACAGCTACTTTCTCTGGGTGTTCAAGTCACAGCAGCAGTTTATTATGAATTGAGAATTAAAAGACCTGAGCTCAAAAAGTGAATCTGCCATATATAAATCTTGAAAAGCTGAACCTCGGGATCCCTGGGTGGCGCAGCGGTTTGGCGCCTGCCTTTGGCCCAGGGCGCGATCCTGGAGACCCGGGATCGAATCCCACATCGGGCTCCTGGTGCTTGGAGCCTGCTTCTCCCTCTGCCTGTGTCTCTGCCTCTCTCTCTCTCCGTGTGACTAACATGAATAAATAAATTAAAAAAAAAAAAAGGTTAGAAAAGCTGAACCTCACTTAACTAAGATGTAGATAAGAGAAGTTGAAATGGATGATGGAGAAAGGTTCATCCAGCTTGAAATTCTGCATTCTAAGTAAATTTGATTCTTTAACTCCTAGCTATTTTGCTTCCTGGTTGGAGCTTATGAATGAAATGGTCAAAAGGCAGTGAGAATGAGTCTAGACTGATTTACCAATTTAACTGGTAGGTAGTTTTTCAAACCCTAAAAATTATAACCACTACAAAGTTCTTTGTAGCACAGAACAATCTAAAAACCACAACTCAATCTTTATAGCTAAGAATAAATGTGAGACCTGTAACATTTTATTTGTTAAAAATGAACAGCTTCAGAATAGATCTAAATTTGTAACTTTTCCAAAAAACACCAAAAAGTACAGTGTAAAGCATCTCCTCATTAAATACAAACTTTCATTTTGTGATGCACTGCATCAATGTTTTGCATACACCTTGATGCAAAGGAAATTTTAAGTTGTATCTTGTTTAAAAAAAATTTAAGAACTGAAAAAGGATGACTACAATCACATTCCAAGAAAGGAAATTTTCCTCCAACAAAGCATATTCTTTTGTTTATATACAACATGTTACCACTCAAGAATTTTAATTTAGTTAACAAAGGCAAAATTTTATATTTAAAAAGAAAATGAAATTAGAGATGCATGAAGGAGCAAAAGTTTAATACACCAAAGACACTTTGTTGTTTGATGCAATTAATGTCAATATTTGGGACAATTTTTAAGGTTTTCAAGAAAAATGGCATTAATAATAGCTCTGTACAATATTTAAAATTAAAAAAATGAAAGCATCTTTATACCATATTTTCACAAACTGTTCTAAAGACAGCAAATTTGTGCTCAGTTGTTTTTCTTTTGCTTTAAAATAAGCTACCAGTGACTCTTAACCAGTCTAAAATAAAATGGACTGTTCATGGATGAAATCTAAGCATTTGTACTTGCAAAAATGTTTTGCAATGAGTCCTTGGCCAAAGGAGACTAGAGTTTATTTTCAAATTGTGTGACTGGCTTCCAATAATCCCTTATGAGTAGACTCACTGGCAAAATACCAGATATTAAGGATCAGATCTAATTCTTTGGTATAAGCATGAAACTGTTATTGATACTTTTCCGTGGCTAGCATAAACCAAGTAACCCAAGGAGCATGAGAGAAAACAATGACGTCTGATATACAATGCAAGGCAGGCAAGAGTGATAACTTAATGTTTTGTTTTGTTTTACAGGGAAAATCAATACCAGTACACACTAAGGAAACCAACACTTACTTAGAAGTTTTAACATTACAGCAAACCAAAAGGTTAAGCTTCAAAATGGCTGAACTTGTGGCTGGAATATTTTGCTGCATTTTGGCATGATACTGCAACTTCTAGTATACAACCCTCTGACAACTTTTAGCACTAGCTTGGCACAACAGATTAATTTCTCCCACCCCTTCAGAGCATGGAAGAAAAAAAAAAAACCATCTTACCATAGATGCCTGAACTTTATACAAGAAAGGTATAAAACAAGGTTATAATGTAACTCAATTACCATTTTGCACTTTTTTCTTTGTGACATTTACAAGTATACTTTTGATTTTGAAGCTGTATACTGTTTAATTAGCAAGCTTAAAAAGCTTATAAAATTCAACTTTTTGAGTAAGAAGTCTAGGACTTTATGGCTATTGATTTAACCATCAACATATCTAAGGGACTCAATACATTTTGATAATTAGGATTCTTCTAGATATCATTTGAAGAATTCTTCATGGACATTGGATTCAAGACTACACTAAATTCAAACAGTATACCTATGTCTTGGGTTTTGAAGTTTTTACCTCAGTTACCTATCTTCAACCTGCTACTTACTTCCTCTCCTGCTTTCTTCATTTACTAAACACAATTGTCAGGTTTTTACATTGGACCTTCTCTTCCAAGGCTCTATCAGGTAATTCTGTAAACACATTTATTTATAACCTTTAAACATCAATATTTTAAACAAAGACTAATGCCTAGAGTCATATTTCTTATTAAAAGTTCAGTATTAAAGATTTATAACTCTGGAGGATTAACCTAACATTATCTGAAAAGTGACCCAAATTCCAGGTATTCCCATAAATCTCAAAACTCAAAACTGGAATTCTAGTGATTTTTTAATAACTCTAATGAAGAAAAGTCAACCGCACTTATTACATCCACACTTATTAAAGGATAGGTGACAACAACAAAGGGACCTACTCATATCTCTGAAGACCAAGATTTACCATGGCAAAGTGTAAAACACAGGCAAAAGTGATGAGATCCTAAATACCACTACATAAAAATAATCAATTTCTATCTTTGTGTCTTCTTTCTGCTTCATGAGGAACCAAAGAAGTCAAATAGAGAATTTTTCTGTCTGGGCCAACCATGGAATCTTAAGAACAGATAGGTATATTCCCTGTTATTCTTTCAGGGCATTATTTATACATGTTTAAAAAAAAACAACGAAAACAACTTCAAAAATAAAAATAAGATTTAGCCTTGTGAATATTCGGAAATAAAGTTTCTTGAATTTCTGTGATGAACTCTTCAAGCAATTCAACTTTTAAAACAGAGTCATCACTCAAAAGTCCCTTTGACATGGGATCTATCCCACGGTTACAAAACGGCTTCCTCCTTTGTTGAACGTGAGAGTGGCTCTTTGTTCCTTCAGGATCCCAAATCGCTCATTCAAAGTCATCCCTGTCTAGAGAAAACAAAACAAAAAAATTAACAACTTGACTGTTAGCCGTTATTTCCTTAAGAACAATAATGTGATCATGGTAATTCAAAGTAACAGCAATATTTCCTAAACATTTAAGCATATGAACTCACTTAACTCTAACAAAAACCATACGAAATAGGTAAATTTAGTGAAGTTTAGAGAAGTTATAGTTAATTTACCTACTTAGAGCTCCAGAATTTCAACCTGATGGTCTGATTCACAATCTCTACCTCCTAACCACTACAAATGCCTACTTATATACTATATAAAACATGTCCACAAGTCATACATGCAGGAGTTTCTCTATTTGAATTATTTTTAGGCTCTACAAACATTGCCACAAATTCTAGTGAGGTCTTTGATAAACATAATCATTATTTACACGTGAACATTTATAACAATTTTCTTGAATTTCTCTGAGTTTTTGGATTTGTGTGAGTTCCTCAGGGAAATTCAAATCAAACTCAAATCAAAATCTGGTTTTTAATTAACAACAGAAAGCACACCCAAATTATACTTCACCCTTTGTGAAGGTAAAGCAACCATGACAAAATAAAAAGAAGTAAAACAAATTTGGTCTAATTTCTGTCCATATTTCATATTTCCAATTCCACACATTCTTACATCAATGGATACCAAAAAAAGCATTTGACAAAATCCAACATCAACTCATGATACAAATTCTCAATTATGAATAAAGGGAACTCCCTCAAACTGATATAGAGAATCTACTAAAAACCTACTGCTAACATCATATTCAATGATGAAACATTTAATGCTTTCTTTTCACACTTGAGAACAAGGCAAGCATACCATGCTCTGTTTCTATTTAACACTGTGCTGAAGGTTCTAGCCATTACAGTAAAGAAAAAAAAAAAAAGAATTAAGTTTTAAAGACTGGAAAAAAATTTGGAGGATGACAGGATTGTTTATAAGGAAAATGCTAAGGAACCTACAAAATTACCAAAAATAGGTAAATTTTAGCAAGGTCATAAGACACAAAGTTAATATAAAAAACCACAGTGGAAAAAAAAAAAAAAAAACACAGTGAGACATACCACTTCACAATGAATTGCATAGTTATAATCAAATGACAGAGAATAACAAGTATAGATGAGAATGTGGAGAAATTTAGAAGTCTCATACATGCTGGAAGGAATGTAAATACTGCAGCCACTTTGGAAAACAAGTCTGGCAGTTGATATGACCTAGCAATTCCACTTGTAGGTTTTTACCTAGGGGAAATGGAAACATATACTCACACAAAAAAACATGTACATGAATGTGCAGATGAGCATTATTCACAATAGCCACAGACTGGGAACAGCCCAAACCAAAATATCAACTAATGAATGAATAAAATATGGTACATTCATATGATAGAACATTATTCAGTGATAAAAAGATCATGCACTATGGATGAACCTTGAAAACACTATGTTAAGTGAAAGAAGTCAGTCACAAAAGATCATATATTGTATGATTTTATTCATATGAAATGTCCATAATAGGCTTATCTATAGAAACAAAGCAGATTGATCAGTGGTTTCCTACGGTTCAGGAGACTTAGAACACTGTATTTAATTCATTACACACTTTTTAAAAATACTCTCAACGAATGGCCCAAAGAAATTAAAAAAAAAAAATTTACCTGTTTTCCAACACTATTTATGTCAAATTGTAGGGGGACACCTTTAGGAACTTTCTTTACATCAGATTGCTCCCGTTTTGTCAAGAATGAGGGTACAGCAGTACGAGTTAACCGTGGTTTCTGAGTTCTAGTATAAAAAAATAAAAATGAAATCAGACAAGCTTGATAATCAAAAGAAGAAAAATAAATCATTTGGTACAATAAGATCTTGACTTCTACACATGTTCCAAAGTATTAGGGCTACACTGTGTCAAAAAAAGTACAACAGTCCCCCCCTTATCCATGGACTGGCCCCTACTCAACCAGTAGATACCATACCTGAAACGGCAAATAGTACTGAACCCTTACAAATACTATATAGTTTTTTCCTATACATATATACCTTTAAATTATAAAGTTTAATTTACAAATTAGGAATGGTGTGAGATTAACAATAACTAATAGTAAAACAGAACAACTGTGACAGAATATTGAAATAAAAGTTATGTGAATGTGGTCTCTCTCCCTTCCTCTCTCAAAATATATTATACTTACCATGTAACATTATAAAATGCCTACATGAGATGAAGTGAAGTGAATGATGTAGGAATTGTGATGTAGTTGTTAGGCTACTACTGACCTTCTGACAATACATCAGAAGGAGGACCATCTGTTTCCAGAGCACGGTTGACTGGGTAACTGAAACCATGGAAAGTAAAATCACAGACACGGGGGTAATATCGTACCTGGTTCTTGACTAGAGATGAAAATTTATAATCACTCAAAGAATACCTTTTTTAAGTAAACCTAGAAACTTTTCAATAATTTAGAATGATTAGAGACTTATCCTATGTTTTGTTCATTTATTAAAATACCTGAAGAGATCAAAAACTACACAAACCTAGAAAGTTTAAAATGCAATACATAATGGAATAGTTAACTAAATTAAGGTCATTCCGATAAAAGAACACACTAGGAGGCCTTTAAAAAGAAAGTAGAGGGATGCCTGGGTGGCTCAGTGGTTAAGGGTCTGCCTTCTGGCTCAAGATATGATCCTGGAGTCCTGGGATCAAGTACCGCATCGGGCTCCCTGCGGGGAGCCTGCTTCTCCCTCTGCCTGTGTCTCTGCCCCTCTCTCTGTGTGTCTCATGAATAAATAAAATCTTTAAAAAAATAAAAAGAAAAAAAATAGAAAGAAGGTAGATCTGTATTACTGAAAAGTAGAGATGTCCAAAATATACGGGGGGGGGGGGGGGGGGGTAGAGGAGAAAGCAGCAGGTGTATATATATATATATATATATATATATATATATATATATACATACATATACGTATATATATATACCTGCTTCCCTCATTTATCATTATACATAAAAAAAAATAATAAGTGTATATAATTAGTATACATGTACCAATTTTTTTTTTTTCAAATAAAAACATGAAATTGTTAAAAGTGGCTACCTTGGAGCTATAGAACCAGGAATTAAGAGAACTTTTACTTTATACTATACTATTTCCACTTTGTACTACAAGTATTACTTTGATCTTTGTCTTAGTTTATCTTAACTTGGACATCATAAGCAGAAGTCCAATGCTTTTCTATTACCAATTATACTGAGAGGTTATAATTTCTGCACAATAAAAAAAGGACTTACACTGGGCACTGCACTGCTCCAGGATTGTCAATAGAGACAGTCAAAATTCCTCCATTTGTGGTGGAAGTTCGCCATCTAGTTTCAAAAAACCAAAAACTTCACTAGAAATGGAAGTTCATAAATCATCTAGTGTATTCCACATAAAAACATACATTTTAAAGTAGCCATTACTTTCTCTTGCTTTAAAAAAAATACTAAGCTCCACAACAATATAATTAATTAGCATCTTGGGTATAGGAACTAGACACTTGAATTTATTAAGTATTTTTCAGTGTAACACATGTAAATTAAATAATACAGAAAGGCTTCTAATGAAAACTAACAGTCACCACTATTCTCCCCCACCTTCCTGCTCCCCAATGGCACCACTTTTAACCTTTCCTGCTTTTACTGCTTGCTAGTTCACTATATAAGACATGTATGTAATATTTTACTATGATGTTTTAGTTCATCACACTATCCTCTAGTTTCCCTCCCACCTCTAAACATTTTGATAGCTATTTCACTATTTTACTTCCACTATAACTTTAATTATACTTAAATCTTTTAGTCTTTTAAATCTTTCTTTCAATCTTTGACATAATCCCCCTATCCTGACTTTGTATGAAAAGAGAATACTTCTAATTCCTTCCTTTCACCTCTTCTTTCACTTTGTACTTCTCACTTTTTATCAGCTTTTATATTCACATTACTCAAAATCTGACATTTTCACCATATTTGTTAACCAAATTAAGTAGTATGTGCTTTCCCCCCCATAGGTTGATTCTCAAAAGTTCAAGACAAAGAGCATTTATATTATCACAATTGTATAAACACTGTTCATTGCAAAAGCAGATAGCCTATGATTATTTCTTTCCTTACGACTTCCAATGTCATGACACTCATGCAAAAGAATACTGTCAATGTCAAGTTCAAAATAGTTTCTTAAACTCTGTTCAATTATAGCTGGGATCATATCTGTACCAATACCATGTTTTATACATTTTGTTTTCCAAAAAGTTGCCATATTTTAAATAATTTAATCTCAAAACCTGATCATATTGATGGAATTACAATGTTACACCTCACATGTCAGAGGTGCAATTCTAACAAAAAATGTAGTTTTAAAAAACTTTTATGGAGTTGGGGAAAAAAGAATATGTGAAAAAGAAAAACATCCTATTGTTATTAAGGATTTACAAGTTTTCTAAAAGTTCTATTGTGTTTTCTTCTATTTATTCCCTGAATAGGTTGACTTATATAAAAGCAGTTATAGAAATAAAGATTTCATTAAAATGGAAAAGGCCATTAATTTTTTTTTTTAAATAGAGTGATGTATTTGTTGCTAAAATTTCTAACACAATGACATGTGAAAATGCAAAGGGTTTTTGGGGAAAAAAACAAAATGAATTTATTTCAGGCTCAAGGGTTAATATACTTTGGGTCTCATTAATTCCTTCTGGACCAGAGTACGTATTAATGTGGGTTGCTAGTATTCTGGGAATTTTTTTTTTTTAAATTCTGGGAATTTTGAAATGACATCTTGAAAAACAAATTGAGACTTACTGACGAGTTCTCTTTGCTACTACATCATCTAGCAGTTGTTCTGTGTTCAACTGGGCCTGAACCTGAAGGGGAAAAAAAAAAAGGCAGTAGATCCCACAGAAAGCAGAAGATTTGAATCCAAAAAGCGATCCTGGCTCTGTAACTTTATAACCCAGTGTGGTGTGTGTGTATGAATGCAAGAGAGGCATATGTCTATTCTGGTTAATACCTCTTTGTTGGGGTTCCTATATCAGAAAAAGTAGTAAAACAAATTTATTCATAATATGTTAAACTCATAAGATGTTGCTATTAATGGCAACAAGAGAGAATAGAAAAAATAAATAACATAAAGAACTAATCTAATGTCATAGTCTCCATATCACAAATCTAACCCCTACCTCAACCATGGGCCATGCCTATGATTGAGGATTACTACTAAAGGTAGATGTTCAAGATAAAAGTAAACCACCAACAAGGGTTTTTTTTATACCTTTAGGCCTCTTCTGAAAAGAAAAGTTGCCTGACGAGTATCTTTCTGATGACTTAATTTATTTCCACTCCTGGTAAAATTGGCTGGAATGTTATTTCTGCAACAAAAACACACATATCATGAATAGTCTCAGCCATTTAACAACTTTCAAACATTATTAGAAAATATAAGCAAAAATAGTTAATTTATAGGCTGGACATTTAAGATACACTAAACAAAGACTCTGAATTATTTTCTTATTTACACAAAGCTATTGAGATTCTACTTATAAATATCTTTCTGTAGCATACTACATAACAACCTAATTAATGCTGAACTAATTTATTGTCCAAATATTCAACTCTCTAATATTCCAACAAGATCTTTTCTGAAGATAATAAAAATAACATTTTTAATGCTATTTTCTAAATTTGATGAAAAACATACATATATAGATTTATTTACAGGTTTAGGATAAAGAAAATCAAACAGGCATATCAGAGCCAAACTGCTGAATAATATCGATGGTTTTCTCTTCCATCCTCACTCTGAAACCATATATATTTATAGGAGCCCCACATATAGATTGGACATAGAGATTACTTTAAAAAATTCACCTTAGGGACACCTGAGTGGCTCAGCAGTTGAGTGCCTCCCTTCAGCCCAGGGTGTGATTCTGCCGTCCCAAGATCGAGTCCCACACTCAGTTCCCTGCATGGAGCCTGCTTCTCTCTCTGCCTGTGTCTCTGCCCCTCTCTCTGTGTCTCTCATGAATAAATAAAAATCTTTAAAAAAAATTAAGCTTAATTCTTTATAGTTTGCTTTTTCCACAAATATACTGTTCTATTAAATCACTGAGACTGAATAACAATTTTAGCTTTCAGAATTCCCAATTTTGAATAATTCCTGCAGAGGTTGCTTTACCTAAATAATCACCTTTTGTAATTTTATTCTATATGTAAACAGATAAAGAAGCAAACTGATGATTTTTTTAAAGTTTATCATTTGTTAAATTCATCAGTAATACTGGGTTTAAGGAATAAGAAAGCCAAAAAACAAAAAAAAGAAGAAAGCCATTACTGAATACTTCCATGTTCGATGATCATATAGACATCCCAGATATCTGTCTTGAAAATAACCAATACAAATACATTCATTTGATCACTTAGTGCAAGAAGTGTATCTTTATTTATCCAGGATAGCACAGCATTATCATATTTGGTGACTTACTTTCTATTTAACTGGTTAGGTCTCTTGAGAACTGCGACTGCTTTTCTCTGTACTTCGTTTTGTCTCAGAAGGTTGGCCTTCCTTTTTAATGCTGGAAAATATCGTTCTATATTCTTTCAGAAGACAAAAAAATATCCTTCTGTTATTAATCAGATTGCTTTTTGTTATATCCCCTACTACAGTACACATTTTTGAAACAGAATGGACAGAGACTTCTTAGATAGTGCATGTTGGAGAAACAGAGAAGCTAAAATGACCTAAGTGTTTCCAGAAAAGACAGCAACCACATCATACTTAAAATATTTCCAACAAAAGGAGAATTCAAATAGAAAACTGAATTTTTCTATTTTGGATTGTTCAGTTTGAGGTGCTCTAAGGAATGCACAGATTATGGGGAAAGATGGCCCTGGAACTCGAACTCAAAAGAAGAATCAGGAAACCAGAAATGTAAATTAGGGGATCATTTCCCTAATTACTTATATACACGATTTTTGATTGCTAAATGAAGGAATAAGAGGGCCAAGCTCCAAAACAAATGTGTGAGAAAAAGGAGGTTATGATAGCAAAGAAGCCTGAGTAATGTTATAGAGAAAAAAGGATTCAAGAAAATAAGCATATGAAATGTCTCCTCCTTCTCCCTCCAGCAATTAAAGCCTAATTCAGATTTCCAAATTTTCCATGAAGCTTTTTCAAAAGTTCTTGGCAATATAAACCATATCTTAAACTTAATGTAGATTATTTTGTATTTTTTTAAGCATGTGAGAAGAATTTCATAAACATCAATTGACTAAAATATATAAAAATTTTAAGTCTTCATTTTCATGAACATTTGGAAAAGAAGTAAATGTAAAAACAGGGACAAAGGACATCAAGAATACAAGGGTGGGATGCCTGGGTGGCTCAGTGGTTGAGTATCTGCCTTAGGCTCAGGGCGTGATCCTGGGGTCCTGGGATCAAGTCCTGCATCAGGCTCCCTGTAAGAAAGCCTGCCTTCTCCCTCTGCCTATGTTTCTGCCTTGCTCTCTGTCTCTCTCATGAATAAATAAATAAAATCTTAAAAAAACGAGTATAGGGGAAATGCCATGAAATTAGACTAAACCCCATTCCAAGCTTTGTGTTTTGTCTTTAATAGTAACACCAAATATTATCATATAGGTAAATGTAAGTTCTCTCTATATTGCTGTCAATGTTTTTTTTCCTTCAAAGTACTTCCACGTAACTATACTATTATTTGTATGATTATTTGATGTTTATCTCAGTTTTCCATGAGTGATTTTCTTTTCTTTTCCTTTTTTAAGATTTTATTTATTTATTCATGAGAATACACAGAGAGGAGAGAGAGAGAGAGAGGCAGAGACACAAGCAGAGGGAGAAGCAGGCTCCATGCAGGGAGCCCAACGTGGGACTTGATCCCTTGTCTCCAGGATCAGGCCCTGGGCTGAAGGTGGCGCTAAACCGCTGAGCCACCGGGGCAGCCCCCATGAGGGATTTTCAACTGAGTTACTGTAGAATTCCTTGCATCTAGCACATAGTGGGTACCCAATCACGTTAGTTAAATGATGAAAACATAGACTAGAATAATAATCCGCTAATACATGCTGAACGCATTCCATGGATCTAAGGTTTGTAAATATGTATCAATGTGTTTTTAAAAGTATAAAGATAAGTTTTTCTTTTACAATAATATAAAAAAATATATAAAAAATTGTTAAGTGGAAAAACCTAAGGTATTTAATTTTTATGTTAATGTTACTAAGACATTATTTAATATATACATTTTTATATGTTAAATATGTTAAATTTAAATTATATTAAACACTAATTTAATATATACATTAAATTTACAATTTGATGAATTTGAGTAATTACATATGATCATGTAAACACATTATAATCAAGATATAGAAAAAGTGCCCTCACACTAAAACATTTCCCTGTACCCCTTTGGAGTTAATTCCCTTCCCTGACCCGACTCCCATCCCAGGCAATGACTATCTGTCACTACAGTTTAGTGTTTTCTACAATTTCAAATAAATGGAATCACACAAGACACAGTGTTGTGTTTTCCTTTTGCTTAGCATGATGTGTTGAGGTGCATCCATGCTGTCTTACAGATTAATTTATTCCTTTACTGCTCTATAGAATTCCATAGTATGAAGACATTTATATTATTAAAATCAGAAAAACAATTAAAACTACCCATTAGTGGAAAATAACTGCTATACATATATATATATATATATATATATATATATATATATATATACACACAGCAGCAACAACACAATTTTTTTAATTCACAGAAGTATTATAAATAGTTTAGTATTACCAAAGTTAAGTTAAAAGTTCTATGGGCCTGCTTCTCTCTCTGCCTAAGTCTCTGCCTCTCTCTGTGTGTCTCTCATGAATAAATAAATAAAATATTAAAAAAAAAAAAAAAAAGAACCGGGCAGCCCGGCTGGCCATGGTTGGGCACTGCCTTCAACCCAGGGCGTGATCCTGGAGACCCGGGATCCAGTCCCACGTAGGGCTCCCTGCATGGAGCCTGCTTCTCCCTCTGCCTGTGTCTCTGCCCCTCTCTCTGTGTCTCTCATGAATAATTAAAATATTAAAAAAAAACCCCACCTAAACACAACTTTTACTTGACAGATATTTAAAACTGACTCTCAACAATAACAACCAAAAATTCATTCCTGAAGTCAACCATTCCCGTTAGTACAGCCACTTACTCTCAGTAAATACTAGTTATATATACGAGTGTGCTATCTTTCCCATTCAGTCATTCACTTTACAGGTAAAAAAAACAAAACAAAAAAATGTGTATTTTTATTGAAATAAAATCTCACTAATTCACATCAACTATGGAAAGTGAGAGAAAAAGTAACAACATCTAATCATGGTCAGAATTTTTTTTTTAAGATGTAAAATTTTTAAGTACATGTAACAATCCAAGGCCAATTAAGTTATTCCAATAACTTGTTTAATGAATACAAAAAGATAATGAGTTATTTATATGTAAATAGGTTTCTAATTTGCTGGAAAATAATCTGCTTCACAAGTACTATATTTTGTCCAAATCAGATTATTAATATGTATTCAGGCTGAGGAAAAGATTTTAAGAAACAGCACTTTTCAAACCTTACCTTTGCCAAAATCATTCAACTTGAATAAATGGATCTTACTATTCAGTACATTCTTAGCATTTTAATTAATATTTTTAATTTTCACTGTTTTCAAACAACTCAAAAGACTAACACATGTGGTAATTTAAAAATTTTACTACTCTGCCTCTATCATAAATAATAAATCTTTAAAAATAAAATAAAATCTTTGGGCAGCCCCGGTGGCGCAGTGGTTTGGCGCAGCCTGCAGCCTGGGGTGTGATCCTGGAGACCCGGGATCAAGTCCCACATCAGGCTCCCTGCACGGAGCCTGCTTCTCCCTCTGTCTGTGTCTCTGCCTCTCTCTCTGTGTGTGTGTCTATGAATAAATAAATAAAATCTTTAAAAAATATATATTTTTTACTAGATCGGGGGCACCCCGAGTGGCTCACCAGTTTAACGCCACCTTCAGCGCAGGGCCTGATCCTGGAGACCTGGGATCAAGTCAAATGTCAGGCGCCTTGCATGGAACCTGCTTCTCCCTGTACCTGTGTCTCTGCCTCTCTCTCTCTCTCTCTGTGTCTCTCATGAATAAATAAAATCTTAAAAATAAAAGAACTGAAAAGTTATAGAACCTAAGATAGTTGTGACTCTTAACCAAAATATGTATATTAAAAATAATTTAAGGAGGGACGCCTGGGTGGCTCAGCAGTTGAGTGTCTGCCTATATACATTCATCACATCAACATTATTTATAATATACAAAAAGTGAAAATAACTGAAATGTCCAGCAACTGGTAAATGAATAAACAAAATATGGTGTACCTATATAATGCAATATTAAACAATGATTAAAAACAGAATCAAGTACCGATCCATACTACATGATGAACCTGAAAAACACCATAACTAAACGCCAGACCACATATTATCTATGATTCCATTTATAAGGAATGTGTAAAAAAGGCAAATTTATAGAAAATCTACAGAAAGTACATGGGTGGGTTGCCTAAGGTATATGATGAGGTATGATTTATGAATGAATGAGACTACAACTCTAAATACAACTCTAATTTTCATTTTTTTTAAAAAGATTTTTATTTATTTACTCATGAGAGAGAGAGAGAGAGAGAGGCAGAGACACAGGCAGAGGTAGAAGCAGGCTCCATGCAGGGAGTCTGATGCGGGACTCGATCCTAAGTCTCCAGGATCATGCCCTGGGCCAAAGGCAGGCGCTCAACTGCTGAGCCACCCAGGCATCCCACAACTCTAATTTTCTAATTAAATAATACAACTCTAAATTTTCTAAAATTCGCTGAATTGTACAGCGAATTCTGTACTATAGATGAATTCTGTACTATATGATGAATTCTGTACTATAAAATTATACCTCAAAAACCTATTAGAAATTGTATATACAAAAACACACACAGGTAAAGGAAATCAGGAACCTATAAAAAAATTTTACACAAATTTTATATAAGAATGTGGAAATTTAGGTATTCTTCATGAAAGACATGATTTTTATTTTTTATATAAGATGTAAAGCACATTAAAAAAAAAATCAAAACGTTCAAATAAAATTCTCTCCCAATGAAAATATCCTACTCATTCATGGAAATATTAGTACAAGTAAAGGAAAAGCGTATCTGATGCAGGGTTAAACCATCATCCTACCTTATCACTAAGAGGTGGTCGATTCATAGGACTAATTCCTTTTCGAATTCCAGTTGCTTTCCTAGCTGCAAGGCCAGTGATAACTCCATAAGGACGTCTCTTTCCAGGCATTACCCTTCCTCTACGGCTCAGACTATTCTTGCCAAAACCTGTAGAAGGTTTAAAAAAAAAAAAAAATCAATCTAAAAATGCAACTGAAAGGCACACAGGTATTCTATTTCTTAAGCAGGGTGGAAAGTATGAGTGGTTTATTTTTCATTTATTTATATAATCTTTTTTATCATATAATATTGCATTATTTACATGTATTTCTTTTGAAGTTATGTATGTAATTTTTAAATTTTATCTTTTAAAGATTTTATTTATTTCTTTATGAGACACACAAAGAGAGGCAGAGACACAGGCAGAGGGAGAAGCAGGCTCCCCCTGTGGGGAGCCCAATGTGGGAACTGATCCTAGGACCCCAGGATCACAACCTGAGTGGAAGGCAGATGCTCAACCATTGAGCCACTCAAGCACCTCTAATATTTCATTTTTAAAGAGACAATAAACTGCACCAGCAAGGGTTCTGTTCCTATAATGGACTGCAAAGGACTACAAGATTCTCATGTTTCCCCTGTGGCTATCCTCTCTTGCATTACTTTCTCATTGAAGAAATTTTCCTGTACAATGTGGTATCCACTAATAACATGCAGTTACTCAATACTTGAAATATGACTAGAGTGAACTAAGATGTAATAAAAAAGTACAATATTTCATTAATAACTTTATTAATTATATACAGCATTGTTTTGGATATATTGGGTCAAATAAAATATATTATTCATATGTGGCTCACATTTCTATTGAATGACAATGACCTTGAGTGGGTTACTATCTCAAGTCCCATTTACTTAGTATGTTGCAATTTGGTTTATTTTCATTTCTACTGTATTTAAACTGTTGTCATTAAAGACCCCTTGAACTCTAATGAATGTATTTTAATCTCTGTGGCACATGAAATAACCTGACTTTTGCCTTTTCACTGTGTGTCTTAATCTATTTAAATATTTTGTTTTTATTTTTTTTTATAGATTTTATTTATTTATTTGACAGAGAGAGAGTCTGTGCATACACAAGCAGGGGGAGCAGCAGGCAGAGGGAGAGGGAGAAGCAAGCTTCCCCCTGCGCAGGGAGCCAGACATGGAGTTCTATCCCAGGACTCTGGGATCATGACCTGAGCTGAAGGCAGACGCTAACAAGACTGAGCCACCCAGGCGCCCGTATTTTTAAAATATTTTCTAATCATGAAAAAACAAACATGTTCACTGCAGAAATCTTAGAAATAGTGCTCGCTTCGGCAGCACATATACTAAAATTGGAACGATACAGAGAAGATTAGCATGGCCCCTGCGCAAGGATGACATGCAAATTCGTGAAGCGTTCCATATTAAAAAAAAAAAAAAAAAATCTTAGAAATATATGAAGTCCAAATGAAAAAAGTCACCCATTATCCCATCATCTTGGGATAATCACTAACATTCTATCTCTTGCAGGTCTTTTCTTTTACTCCTACACATTTTAAAAGGATATATTTTTAGTTTGAACTATTTTTAAGCAATTCAAAAGACTATCACAGAGGTAATTCACAATTTTGTAGTACCAAGTGCCTAGAAGGTACACTGAATCAATCACCCTGGCAACCATATTTCATAATCTTTTTTTTCTTTTTTAAGATTTTATTTATTCGGGGATCCCTGGGTGGCGCAGCAGTTTAATTTAGCGCCTGCCTTTGGCCCAGGGCGCGATCCTGGAGACCCGGGATCGAATCCCACGTCGGGCTCCCAGTGCATGGAGCCTGCTTCTCCCTCTGCCTGGGTCTCTGCCTCTCTCTCTCTCTGTGTGACTATCATAAATAAATTAAAAAAAAAGAAATTAAAAAAAATTTTTATTTATTCATGAGACACAGAGACAGAGAGAGAGAGGCAGAGACCCAGGCAGAGGGAGAAGCAGGCTCCATGCAGGGAGCCCGATGTGGGACTTGATCTCGGGTCTCCAAGATCATACCCTGTGCCAAAGGCGGCACTAAACAGCTGAGCCACCCGGGCTGCCCCCGTTTCATAATCTATGTTCTATTCTGTAGTGTGCATTAATGCTGTATTGTATTATCCCATGTCTTTAATATTCTTTCATTGTATTATAACTTTTTTTCATTCTATTATTTTTTTTTCAAGTAGGCTCCATGCCCAACGAGGGGCTTGAACTCACAACCCTGAGATCAAGAGTCACATGCTCTATCCACTGAGCCAGCCAGGTGCCACCACCCATTGTATTATTTTTTATTTTTTATTTTTTTAAATTTATTTATTTATTTATTTATTCATGAGAGACACAGGCAGAGGGAGAAGCAGGCTCCATGCTGGGAGCCTGACATGGGACTCGATCCCAGGTCTCCAGGATCAGGCCCTGGGCCGAAGGCAGGCACTAAACCACTGAGCCACCCGGGCTGCCCCCATTGTATTATTTTTTAATGTGCCATACTTGATCCAACCAATCTCAAAATGATCATCTTCACTTACTTCTAATGTTAAACTATTATAAGTAACATTTTGTGTGCGTGTGTGTTAAACTTTTATTTAATTCATTAATAAGAGCATAGCTGGGAAACCAATCTAGTTTCAAAGGAATTTCAAAAAGCTGGATTTTATATTCAGTAGCAGAAAAAAACCAAAGTTTAAATTATAGCTGTTTTAGACATAAAACTGGTAAATGTCTTACAGGGGGAATTTTCAGGGTTACCTTTTCTACTGGACAATTAAAAACTACCAAGTATATATAAATTTACTTCTGATTTTACAGAGTTGCAAAGTATTTGTAAAATGCACTAAAAATATAAGAGGGGATCCCTGGGGGGCTCAGCGGTTTAGCGCCTGCCTTTGGCCCAGAGCATGATCCTGGAGATCCGGGATCGAGTCCCATATCAGACTCCCTGCAAGGAGCCTGCTTCTCCCTCTGCCTGTGTCTCTCTCTGCCTCTCTCTCTGTGTCTCTCATAAATAAATTAAAAAAAAAAAATCTTTAAAATAAGGATCTCTGGGTGGCTCAGCGGTTGAGCGTCTGCCTTCAGCCCAGGGCGTGATTCTAGAGTCCCAGGATCGAGTCCCACGTCGGGCTCCCTGCGTGGAGCCTGCTTCTCTCTCTGCCTGTGTCTCTGCCTCTCTCTCTGTCTCTCATGAATAAGTAAAATCTTAAAAAAAAAAACTTTTATATATATATATATGAACATATGTTTAACCAAGAGTAAATAGCAAGTCAAATTTACATTTCTCTAGATCTCTAGAGCTATTTTCACTTCCATGATTATTCCTTCAAGATACAAATTTCCAGAAATTGAAATGCTATACTATAAAAAATCTCCTCTAGAATGACCATACTTATTCATATCCCCAGGAACAAAAGGGTGCCACTGTGCCTCTATCACTGACAATGCTGAATATTCTTTTTAATCTTTATCACTTAGATTTTTGGAAAAAAAAATGTATTCGATAGTTTACTAATGAGAATGGACATTTTCCATGTGTTTTTGGCTATTGCTATTTTTCCATTCATGAACTGTCATGTTCATAAGTAGGTTTCCTGAGGTCAAGTTTTAATATCCTTCGATGCTTTGAAAGAATATTAAATTTATAATTAATTTTTCAAGAACTGACAACTTTACAATATTCGTGAACACAGTATATCTTTCCACCTATTCGAGGCTTGTCACTAAACTGACTCAGGAAAGCTTTAAACTTTTCCTCACGTAAGTCTTACACATTTCTTGTTAAGTTTATTACTACGTATTTTTAGATTTAGTTGTCACAAAAAAGATTCCTTTTCAATAATTATTTTCATATTGTCATTCCTGGGATTATCAAAAGCTATTGAGATTTTTAGTTAATACCTTTTAAAAAAAAAAAAAAAAAAGGTTTTATTTACTCATGAGAGACACAGGGAGCCTGACGTGGGACTCGATCCCGGGTCTCCAGGATCAGGCCCTGGGCTGAAGGCGGCGCTAAACTGCTGAGCCATCCGGGCTGCCCTGATTGATACCTTTTAATCAGCCATCTCACTAAACTTACTTTTTACTCCAGAATGCTTTTGTGTAATGTACCTATTTTGAGAACAGAGCCCAACAAGACAGGAAAACTTGTTATAATGGTTGAACCATTTACTAATTTACTGCCTTTCAGTTCCCAATTCACTCTTTACTGCCCTGTTTGTTACAGGAACATTTCTCTTAGTAGCTGGCACAATGTTAAGCTTTCTAAGTAGAGGGCACTGGAAAGACCCCGAGAAAGGATTTTCACTTTCAGGTTCCAGTATACACCTCAAGATTTATTCTGGGGCACAGAACACCTACTGGTACTCATTATCCCTCCCCTGCAAGCTGAGACTGGTAAAGCAAGAGAAGCATCAAGGGCACAAAATCTGAGTGTGAGTGATCCCTTAAATCTGGGCCCTAGGCATCTGTCCAGACGTAGTCTTAGGCGTCACTTATCATCCATTGAATCTAACTTGCATCACCCCTATAGATAGCTTCCTACTGAGTTCCATCAGAATGGCAAATCCATGTCACAGGGAGTCCTTCCAGGTTTGTTCCTTTCTTGGGTACTCTGCCTCAGTCCTACAGTACTGATTACTTTTATAATCTGGGGAAAAAGCAATAGATACAACTTTTTAAATTGTGAAAATTATTGGGTTTTTTAAAGTTTTATTTACTTAAGTAATCTCTACATCCAATGTGGGGCTCAAACTCATGACATCTCAAGATCAAGAGCCATATACTCTTCTGAATGAGCCAGCCAGGTGCCCCCAGAAACCAAATAAAGATTAGGGGAACCTGTATATTTAAACTAAATCTACAACTACTTGCTATTTTTATTTGTATTGAATATGAAATAGATACCACTATCTCTGTTAACATACTTTGCTAAGTATTTTAAATGAGAATTTGATGGGGTTGATGCTAACATCTTAGCAGGTGAGCAAAGTGAGGTTAAGAACAATAACTACCCAAATGTCAGTTAGAAAATAGCAGAGCCATCAATCTAAGTGCAAGTTTGTGTGGTTCCAAAAATTGGAACACTTTACAAGCTGTAATATAAAAATTAAGTAAAAGGTAAAAAATGTAATCTAGGATACACTTCCAAAGAGAAAAAAAATATTACAGAAAAAGTGGGCTTTCAGCTAGGCATTGTAAAACAGACAAAATCTGATTAGGGAGATAGACATAAACTTACAAGTACAAAGACATGGGTAACCACAGCATATTGAGGCACAGTCTAGGGAAAAGAATAAATAGTAAATGGATGTGGTAGCCTCAAATCAGAAGACTTTATATAGGAATAAAGAATACAGTTGACAAGGAACGAGGAGTTACAGAATTCATGATCAGTTACTTCAGTCTAGAAGCAGTATCTTAGACTGAATGGAAGAGGGAGAAAAAAGGCAGTGAGGCCATTTCAGATGCTACTTTGGTACTCAAACATGGCATGATAAAGGATAGGGAGTGGAACAAAGAAATTTGAAAGTATTCCAAATGAATGAATAAATTAGCAAAGAGAAAGATTAGAGAGAGGAGGAATAAAAATAAATAGAAAGAAAGAAAGAAAGAAAGAAAGAAAGAAAGAAAGAAAGAAAGAAAGAAAGAAAGGAAGGAAGAAAGAAAGAGAGAAAGAGAGAGGAGGAATCATTATACCAAAGTTTTAAGCTTGGATGAGAAAGACTCATGAGAGAAGTCTCATTAACAAAAATAAAACTGATTAAAAGAATAAAAAAAAAGCATAAGACAAAATTCTATTCCTAAGTGTCTACTGACTGCTAGGTCATTGTTCCCATACTCATTATCCTTTCCACTTTTATTTCTATAAGTGGCTTCTCTACTTTCTAGAAAGCTTACATCATCCGTTCCCCCTCCCTCCCTTTGTACCTTTGAACAAACTTTACCAGCTGTACCTCAATTTTAGCAATGCTTCTATTTTTCACCCTTTCACTGTCACATTTCGTAAGGAAAGAACTATACATACTATTCCAATTCTCTCTATTCTGGTCTTCTATAAGTGCCTTATATTCTAAAAAGCATTATAAAGGCGTACTAAAGACATCACCTAATGCATTAAGTTCTTAGCTTTTAAAAAATTATTTAGGGCAGTCCTGTTGGCGCAGCGGTTTGGTGCTGCCTGCAGCCTGGGGTGTGATCCTGGAGACCCGGGATCGAGTCCCACATCAGGCTCCCTGCATGGAGCCTGCTTCTCCCTCTGTCTCTGTCTCTGCCCCTCTCTCTGTGTTTATGAGTAAATAAATAAAATCTTTTAAAAAATTATTTAAGGGATCCCTGGGTGGCGCAGCGGTTTGGTGCCTGCCTTTGGCCCAGGGCGTGATCCTGGAGACCCGGGATCGAATCCCACATCGGGCTCCCAGTGCATGGAGCCTGCTTCTCCCTCTGCCTGTGTCTTTGCCTCTCTCTCTCTCTCTCTATCATAAGTAAATTAAAAAAAAAATTATTTAAATTCTATTTGCCAACATATAGTATAACACCCAGTCCTCATCTTGTGCTTTTTTTTTTTAAGTAAGCTCTATATCCAATGTGAAGCTTCTGCTTATAACCCTTACATCAAGAGTTGCATGCTCTATGGACTCAGCCAACCAGATGCCTCATCTTTTATTAGTTTTCATCCATTTCAGCCCCTCTAGAAAGTTCTCTTGTCTTTCCAGAGTATCTTCATTCTCATTACTTCAACTACTACCTCTATGAAAAAACTTTCACATTTTCAGCTGTACTAGAGCAGTAGTTTAACCCTAGCCATGTATCAGAACCACATATGGAGCTTAAAAAAATCCCTAGGCCTAATTTCTGCAAATTCTGCTTCAGTAGAAAAAGAGTGCAGCCAGAACATCAGTCTAGCTTTATAAAAGCTCCACAGGTGTGACCGAGGTTGACAACAGTTAAGACTAAAGATGAGAATTTTCATCTTAGTTTGAAATCTTAGCCCAATCTCTTTGTGAATTTCATATACTTATTGACTTGCCTCAGTAATTTTGGGAGTCTGATCACTTACACAACGATTTGAGGGGTTTTGGGAAAATGCTGAATCACAAAGTGAATGCAATCAGATCACTGGCTCCTTTCCAAAGTAATATTACAAATATTCCCATCTCTTCTACTTTTTTTTTTTTTTTTGGAGATTTTATTTATTTATTCATGAGAGACACACACAGAGAGAGGCAGAGACACAGGCAGAGAGAGAAGCAGGCTCCATGCAGAGAGCCTGACGTGGGACTCGATCCCCCGTCTCTGGGATCACACCCTGGGCTGAAGGTGGCGCTAAACCACTGAGCCACCAGGGCTGCCCTCTTTTCTATCTTTAAAAAAAACATCATTCTCCAACATTTTGGCCTCAGGACCTCTTTATATTCCTAATTATTGAGAACTCCAGGATTTTTGTTTCTGTAGGTTTGTTTATGGATATTATCATACTAGAAATGAAGAACAAAACATTTAAAAACGATTTCATTAAAACAACAACAACAATAATAAACCCACAACAGGGCAAATAACATATTTTTAATAAAAAATAACAATTATTTTCCCTTAAAAAGCCCAAAAATATTTAAAAGGAAGAACAACACTGTTCTGTATTTTGCAAATCTCTTTGGTATCTGCTTTAATAGAAGACAGCTAAATTCTCATATCTGTTACCACAATTTAATTACCACACATCAGGTAGATTCTAGAAAACTTCCACTGTACGTTTGTGAGAGGCTAATAGTGAAAATATAGGTAATGTCTTAGTATTATTATAAAAGTAATTTTTTAAAGATTTTATTTATTCATAGAGAAACACACACAGAGAGAGAGAGAGTGAGAGGCAGAGACACAGGCAGAGGGAGAAGCAGACTCCATGCAGGGAGCCGGATGTGGGACTCGATCCCGGGTCTCCAGGATCACACCCCGGACTGCAAGCAGTGCTAAACCGCTGTGCCACCGGGGCTGCCCTATAAAAGGGACTTGAGTGTTGGGGATTCCCCAAGACCCCCAGACAACACTTCAAGAAATGATGCTGTATACTATTCTACCACTTAAGAATATTTAGATTGTTTATATATTTAATGAGTGACTAAATCATATTTTGGGCAGAGAATTAGCAAGACTTTATTCACTTAATTGTTCAGCCATCAAAAATATTTGATTAGGGGGCACCTGGCTAGCTCAATCAGTAGAAGATGCCACTCTTGATCTCAAGCCTCAAAGTGGTGCAAAGATTACTTAAAAAGATAAAATCTTAAAAATAAATAAAAACAATTTATTGAGAGTCTGCCAAGAACTCTCTATCTTACGTGTTCTCTTACCTCAAACTAACATTCTCACTGACATTACAATGTGGAAATCTGAACTTCTAGCCAATCAGAATTTGAGACAATCTTCTATTTCTCTGAACATTCAGTGACAGAAGCAGATGTTCTATTTTAGGCTCTGTCACATGTAACTGGAGAACAAGCACAAGTTCAATCTTATAAGATCCTAAGCTGCCCCTAGGTATCATTTATCTTAAAGCTCAGATGATAAACCCCATAAAAAGAAAGTTTTTCTGGTCCTTCATGGACCAGATCCTATTTCACCTTATCCATTAAACCACTGATTTTCTTAGCACAAAATCTATCTAAAGTCCTTTGGTACTACTGGAATTTCTTTCATGACATTTCTCAACTCCATGTTGTCTGTCTTATCTCTGTTACTAGAAATTCCTTGAAGTAAAAGATCACATCTCTAAAAACCCTAAGAACCTAGTCAGTTCAGGGCATTTATCATGTATTTAACATAGAACTAGCATAAACAAATACATTTCTGGCTCCTGTGAACTCTGAAATTAAAGCAAATGTTTAAAATGTGGTATGCTGAATAACATCTATAGGAATTTTTAAATATAAATCATTGGAATTAAATATTCATTTGCTATAGGTAAATATCTGTCACAAAATTTACTTGCTTGGGTTCCACTGTTTAAGGTATTATTAGAAGGGGTGCATGGGTGACTTGGTTGAGTGTACAATTCTTGGTTTCAGCTCAGGTCGTGATCTCATGGGTTGTGGAGTTGAGCTCTGGGTGAAATCCCTGGTGAGGCTTCCAGTCTGTGCTTAGCAGGGAGTTGGCCTGGGATTCTTCCCGCTGTCCCTCCCCCTACTCCCACATGCACACTCTTTCTAAAACAAATAGATAAATCTTTTAAAAAAATAGAAATGAAAATTATTAGAGAAGAATAAAATTCTTTGTAGAGTCTAACCTCAGTTACAGATATGTTTAGAGAGTATGAAGGCATATTAACTATTATATACATAGAACTAATTATAATCATGGAACCCACTGGTAATTATTTTTTACGTTTTTTAACATACAGGATAAAAGTCACCAAACGTTTTTTACGTGTGTAAAAAAGATCTAGTTTTTTAATTTGAACAAAGGTTCTTTTTTTTTTTATTTTTTTTAAATTTTTACTTATTTATGATAGTCACAGAGAGAGAGAGAAGCAGAGACACAGGCAGAAGGAGAAGCAGGCTCCATGCCGGGAGCCCGACGCGGGACTCGATCCCAGGACTCCAGGATCGCGCCCTGGGCCAAAGGCAGGCGCCAAACCACTGAGCCACCCAGGGATCCCCACAAAGGTTCATTCTAAAACACTGATATAACTGCTAAAAAAATTAATGAGTCATATACAATTAATAGGGTTCAGTAACCACCTTAAATCCATTTTGGAACAACATGGTTATAAATCAATCAATAAGCTTCCACAAAGTGCCAAAAAATACCTGTATATGTAGAGTTCCAAGATTATTATATCACATCTAAGGCACTCAATTCTGAGTGTTCCCTTTAGAGGATTTAACAGATCCTTAAGAGCCCTAGATGATAACACAAAGAGCCTGGAAGTATTTTCCATGCAGAATAGTCTCACATATTTAAAAAGTTCTCATATAGAAAAGAGAGTTTGCTTCCTGTAACTCTACAGAGTTAACAGGTAGGCACAATTTAATTTCAATTAAGAAAACTTTCTAGTAAATAGTTATCTCCAATAAAGGAGTTGTCTTGTAAAGTGGTATGCACTTTCATTGAATATATTTTATGCATGTGGGAGTTATGTAATTATCCACCAGACTATTAAATACCTAACTGGAAAGGAAATAAAACCTCTGCTTTGTAAAATCCCTTACAATACTGTAGCCCTAAATATAATTTATGCTATTTACATACAAAAGGTACTTTAAAAATGACTTAATGTTTTTAAATTTTTTTTTTTTTTATGATAGTCACAGAGAGAGAGAGAGAGAGAGGCAGAGACATAGGCAGAGGGAGAAGCAGGCTCCATGCACTGAGAGCCCGACGTAGGATTCGATCCCGGGTCTCCAAGATCGCGCCCTGGGCCAAAGGCAGGCGCCAAACCGCTGCGCCACCCAGGGATCCCGACTTAATGTTTTTAAAAAACAGGGTTATCACCTAATTAAAGCAACTGAAAATGCTTACCAGATTTCAAGATTAAACAAAAATCTGAGAAAATACAAATCACAAAGGGTACTAATATATTTCTTCCATATTTTAAGTATGTACTAAACATAGCATGCTATGAATCTACAAATAATAGCTCTTTCTTAAGTTTACTTGTAAAAATTACCAGAATTCTGTTGGATTCCCCATCGCACTCTCATCCTGAATTGCCGGGCACTGCTTTGCTGGAGTTTTCTATTTAGTCTCGGAAAATTCTGCTTCTTTCCTTCCTTTCTATTCAATTTGATGATATCATCTGTGATATACAAAATGTGATGATTATTAACTTACAACTTAACTCATTTTAACTTAATAACTCAATTAATTACTCAGCCTCATTTTCTAGTTGACAGATTTCTTACATCCCTAACTTCTTTGCTACTTTGAAAGCACTTTCGTAAGAGGATAATAATAAGATAAAAATTCAAATCAGCCAATATACTTTCAGCATTAAAGAAAAGTTTTATAGGAAAAGCTCAAATCAAGAGCTCAAAGCAAATCTACCAATTAATGAAGATTTCTATTTCTGTTATCCACCATATTTCTTTAATGCATATAAATAAGCAAAAGCCTATTTACAAAAATTACTCATATCTACTTTCCATAATCACAGAAGTGTCCAGTTTTTAAAGACGACCACCTTCCAATAAAACCATAGGCAGTAAAAATAATAATAATAATAATAAATCATTCAACTAAAAGAGTACATTTCTAAAGAAGTTCATTTCAATTCGGCAAATATTTATTGAGCATATGCTGTGTGCAATGAATGTATGTGGCAGGTTATGCTGTAATGAAAACAAACAAAAGTAGAGTATGGTCCTTATTCTCAGGTAAGTTTAAAATCATTGATGGAAACAAGTAAATAGCAGCTATGAAATAAAAAGCACATAATAAAGGTATAGCATAAAAAGAAAATAATTGGGTTCTTCACTTTTCTAGCAGAATATTCAGAGCTACCTTCCTTTCTGCCTTCTACACTCATTGTTTTCAACACTTTTAAACTCTCCCAAAGTAATTTACAAACATCACATTGCCCTAATACCACAGCACAACAATGTGAAAATCAGGAAACTAAACCAACTCCAGATTTCTATTTACAAATGTCAAAAGAAGATTACTAGAAGCCAAAAAATATTCATCTAAGAAATAGCCAAATACTTTGTCCACATCCCAACTTCAATATTAATTTTGATGATTGATAAAGCAAATAAACTGGTCAACTTAAAATCTCACAAAACTAATTAACTTCAATTATTTTTTCCAAATTGCTCTAAACACAAGAATCTAACAACTATATTAATATAATTAGTCTTTTCTGAAATAAAAGAGAGAATTATATATTATAGGAATCTTTCCTTACATATTACTACTCTACCTAACCCATCGGTAATTTTTAAGACTCTTAATCACAAATATTCATTAAAATAATTCAAATATCCCCAAAGTACTTTATCTTCTTGAGGTCAGTCCTTCAACTATACATAAATTCATCCAATTCAAAGACACTCAAAAACATTTGCCTTTAAATAAAAATATTTCATGAAATCAGATACATGAACATGTTAAATTCTCAGGGGGCAGAAAGGGAATATTTTTGAACACTCTTGAAACTTTTGGGGCAGTACAAAGTACTTTTGGGGCAGCCCAGGTGGCTCAGGGCCTGATCCTGGGGACTTGGGACTGAATCCCAGTCGGGCTCCCTGCATGGAGCCTGCTTCTCCCTCTGCCTGTGTCTCTGCCTCTCTGTGTGTGTATGTCTCTCATAAATAAATAAATAAAATCTTTAAAAAAAAAAAAAAGAAAGAAACACTACTTTAACTTTTTTTTTCTTATTCTTCACCACAAGTCTGAAATCTCAGAGCCATGAGAGTACACAAAAAAATAAATTTTCTGGGGACCATTAAAAAAAAAAGACTGTAATTTTGACTAACCAGGTCAATTTTAAAATAAAGCATTATAAGGGATAACCATAACAAAATTAAAAATAGCAAAGCGTATAAAATATAAATTTGCTTTATTTTTAAATGTGTTATTATCTAAATCCTCAAGTTAAATGATCAGCTGTGGATTTTTCCAATCTAAAAGAAGAAAACGGCTTTCTCCTACTCAGTGAGGTAGGGTATGTAAATTGGAAAAAAAAATTCCATTACGATGAGCTACTTTTATGAAAAAGTTTCTTCCATGACACTAGGGGTATATATATAGTAATATAAACAGTAGTAACTGAGAAGCCTTGTTCTCACAAGTGTTCATTTAATTCTCACAACAATTCTGTAAGATAGTATAATGCCCGTTTTCAAATTAAGAAACTGAGTCACATCACACCTGTCAGAATGGCTAAAATAAAAAAAAATAAAAAAAAAAAGGAAAAAGAAAAAGAAACAGCCACAATGAGACCAGATCTTGATAACTGGTAGATATTCTATATCAACATTCATATAAATCATACTGTCAAAACTTAAAAATCAGATTCTAAACCTCTGCCGACCTGATAAAACGGACTATTCACAAAGCGTAATAATTGTTTAAAATAGGCATCATCTTAGGGTGCCAGGCTGACTCAGTCGGAAGAGCGTTAAGACTCTCCATCTCAGGGTTGGTTATAAGTTCAAGCTGCAGGTCGGGTGTAGAGACTACTAAAAAAACATTAGGGAAAAAAAAATAGGTACCATTTCTTCTTCCCATTTCTTTTTTTAGAAAAAAAAAAAAAAAAAAAGGAACCTCAAAGAATGCTGTATATTCTCCGAGGAGAGAAAAGAGAACAGGGTCTATCTTAACTACCATAGCATTTCGTTTCTGCCTTCAAAGAGAATTATCCCTCCATTTTCTTCACTTGAACATCCTAACCACCAAACAAAATACATAGAAAAAAACCTAGAAACTTAAGGTCTCGGCTATGATTAATACACGTTTGACACTTCCGGCAACACCTACAGGTTTTTTTTGTTTTTTTTTTTTTTTTTACTTGTATGATTTGGGCCAAGTTCTTTCTCTCCGTCTCAGGTTTTGTACAACAGGAACCACCACCATAGCTTCTATAGTGTGCGCATGGAAATACGATGCTTCTTTCTAGGTCTACCGGGCGCTTTCCTACGCAGCTATGCAGGCCTGTGGACTCACGGCAGCACCTGTCGGAGGCAGATGAGCGCTGTGACTGTGGGTCACGAAGCGCTGAGAAATAATTCGCCTGTGACCACGCGGCCAGTAAGGGGCAAAGGATCCGACCTGAGGGCAGTGTGGCGCGGGATCCCAGGCTCTGACCGCGAGGAGCACGAGGAGCACGTACCGCAGTTACCAGGAGGCTGGGCACGTACCGGCTTAGTGCCTGCCAGGTCGTAAGCGCTCAGCGCACGTTCCTTAGTCTCCTTGGCCTTAGCTGAGGAGACTCCCTGGTTTTTTGTTTTTGTTTTGTTTTTTTTTTAAGATTTTGTTTATTCATGAGAGACATACACAGAGAGAGGGGCGGAGACACAGGCAGAGGGAGAGGGAGCGGCAGGCTCCGTGCAGGGAGCCCGACGCGGGACCCGATCCCGGGTCTCCAGGGTCCCGCCCCGGGCCGAAGGCGGCGCTAACCGCTGGGCCACCCGGACCACTACCAGCAGCAGCAGCAGCAGCAGCAGCAGCAGCAGCGAGGCAGGCTGGAGGCCCAACGCCTTCGTCCTGAGCATTTGCTCAGTTCGCGGCCCCGGGAGTCCTTGACCCTTGACTGACCCCTCGGCGGAGGGGCCGCGCACACGCGAAGCTCCGCGGGCGCCCGTCGGGGCTCCCCCGACACCGGCCCGAAGCACGACGGGCCACAGCGCGCGCAGGACCGCCTCTGAGGGCCGCGACCCGCATCGCGACGCCCAAGCGACGGGCTTTCCGGGCGGCGACCCGGCCTGAGGGGAGCCGCGCCGTCCCGCGCCTCACGGGGTCCCCGCCCGGCCGCCCCACCTCGCGCGTCGGCCTCTCCGGTGGCTTCTGCCGCTTCCCCGCTTCGCCGACGTCGGGGCCCGGGGCGGCGGGGCCTCCGCACACGCCCCGGAGACCACGCTGGGAGCGGAGCCCGCCGACTGCGCCTCACAAAGAGCCGGGGCGGCCCGCGGGGGGTGGGGGAGGGGAGGAAGGAGGGGGCGCCCCCGCCCCCACCCCGCCCCCGGCCGCCGCCCCGCCCCGCCCCCCGGGCCCCCCGGGCCCCCCCGCGCCCCCGCCGCCAACCGCCCCTGCCCCCGCGGCCCGCGGCGCTCGCCCCCCCCGCTCGGTCCCACTCGGCGCCGTACCCAGAGACATATCGATTTTGTCCAGGTTTTCATTGCTGCGGGCTTTCGGCGGCGGCGGCGGCGGCGTGGCCGTAGCTCCCACCAACCGGGTACCAAACCGGTTCATGGCTGGGGGCGTCGCGCGGGGGCCGGCGGCGGAGAAGGCCAGACGCCGAGCCTGCCGCCTCCCACTCACGCACGCAGACGGGCTGCACCGAGGCACGCACGGCGCACGCGCGCGGCCGGCGCTCTCGCGCTCCCACCCTCGGCGGCGGCGGCGGCGGCGGCGGCGGCGGCGGGGCGGGGGGCGGGGGGGCTGCGGAGGCGGCGGCGGGCGCGAGCGGCCCCTGGCGGCCGGGAGGAAGCATTGCACGCGCTGCCCGGGCGCCGGCCGAGCGGGCTCCGCTCGCTCCCCGCCGTTCCGCCCCAACCGGGCGACGCTGCACCGAATCGCGTGCCTGCCCCGCGACTGTGTGCCCGGTGTCCTTCCGCTTCGTCCTGCGTCAGAAAGGCCCCCTAAGCTGTGCTGCGCACGAACCTTTCACGCTCTGCCATGAAGCCCGGGGGCAGCACGGACCCCGCACGGCTTCGCCCGCGGAGCTGCGCCCCAGCTCCCCTCTCCCAGGCAGCTCCTCCACCTGCAACAGGCGAAGTCGCCACGTCGGGATGCAGAGCCAGAGCTGCAGGGACAGGGCTGGCGTCACCTCGCCAATAAAAGCAGGTGCTGCCGGTTCCTGTACGCGGACCGCCTCTCAACCGGCACCCTCAAAACATTTTGCACGGTACGAGCTACCTTCACACCATCTCATCTTCCCTTAGGAGAGGGGTAAGTGCCTCTACTCGTTTGCATTTTCCTTGAACTCATTTGCGTTGGCAATTGATAGGAGGATTCGCTTTTCTAATCAATCTTGTGGGGAAACTTCTTAAATATTTTATGAATTCCTGCAGAACTCCCCCCCCCCCCCCCATTTACAAAACATGATATTCCCTTTCTTCGTACCTCTTTCTCCTCCTCCAAAACAACTGTGCTTGTATGGAAGCATTTAGGTTATATCACCCTCATAACAACTTAAAACTATCTAAGACATTTGCATCTAAGGGAAAAGCCTGGGACAGGTTGTCTGTCCATTTAGAAATCTCTGCCACCTTCTCCCGTCCACTTCCTAAAATTTCTTTTTGCGTAGAAATAAACCAGTGATCTGATGCATCTCAAAACTACAGTAGCCTGTACTTAATTTTTAACCTAAGACAAAAATATAACCATAGAAGAGTGAATCGGTCCAAAACACACCTATGAAGGGGTACAAGAAAGTAGGGTAAAAAAAAAAAACCCCAAGAACAATAGTTGGCATGTCAAGGAGAGTAGCACAATGTGCTTGATTTTGTTACTATTCCATCCAGCAACCCCCACCCCTCTCCTGACTCCTAAAAACTAAGGAAAATGGGTTATAGAAATAAAAGAATAAGAGAACTAAGTTTTACTGAGTGGTACCTTTTTTATTCGCTTCAGTCATGCACTGTGAACTTGGTAGGCTGCCCTGGTCTCATACTCATCTGCAAAACAAGAAATAGTTATACTAAACGCATACATTATACCTAATTATTCTTGGATTCTAACATCTTCTAAGCAGGAAACATGTTTCTCCACACTATCATTCTCTTCCTAGAAATAACTTCTATAATCTCTGCTTATTTGTGGGAGCAATCTGCAGAAAATAATATTAAGTTCTTAATTTTATGGGAGGGAAGTAATGCATTTAGAGTTTGGATGCATTTTGTACTTCAGGTATTTACAGGACAGATAATAAAAATCCCAAATGTATAAAATCCTACCCACCACCAGTATATATAAAGATTCCCTTTGGGGATGCCTGGGTGGCTCAGCGGTTGAGCATCTCCCTTTGGCTCAGGGTGTGATCCTGGAGTTCCAGGATCGAGTCCCGCATCGGGCTCCCTGCATAGAGCCTGCTTCTCTCCCTGTCTATGTCTCTGCCACTCTCTTTCTGTGTCTTTCATGAATAAATAAAATCTTAAAAAAAAAAAAGATTCAAAAGATTCCCTTTTATCCTGATCTTCTCCCCAAAAACTGAAGCTCTACTCCAAATCTCCTTAACTTTAAAGGGAACATGCCCAATATTCCATTAAGCAGTCCTAGCTGTTGCGTTTCAGACTTTGAGATTTCCCCCAAAGGCTAAAGGTTTGAGTGTCAGAGCAGTCACCCAGATTCCAAAGACAAAAACAAGAAAATGATAAGCATTGTATAAGGATAGGTCAGTCACACACAAGGTACTAGAAAACAAAACAGCAACCCGAGACACCTACGGCAAAAGTGGAGACACTGAAAAGGTGGGAGACACTGAGAAATCAGAACTGGGGCCTAAAAGGTTGAGCATCCAGCCACAAGGGCTGGAGTTAAAAGGTCAACCCTGCATTTTTTGGAGCACAAGAGGCAGTTGTTCACTTAATCATATATCCATTGAGCACAAGGCATTGTAATAGGCTCTGAGGATAAAATAATTAGTAGAGTTAGATTCAGTCTCTATCTTCATTCAGCTTGCAGAGCCAGAAAACAAACAAACAAACAAAAAATCTGAGGACCTACTGTGAATAAGTACAGTACTGTGCTGGACAATGAACATATGTCCATTGTCTAGAGTACAGCAGTTCAGCAGCTTCCTCTATGTCAGGATAAACACAGACTTCAAGTGGCTGCCTTTTTTAGAGGCTTGATTTCATACACTATATATATATATATATATATATATATATATATATATATAGTCAATGTCTAGGATGGCCAGATGAAATACAAGATTGGTTACATTTGAATTTCAGATAAACAATAAACAGCAAATTTCTTTACTACAGGATGCTGCATGCAATATTTAGGATATATTTATATTAAACAATAATTCATTATCTGAAATTCAAATTTAACTGGGAGTCTTATATTTTGATTTCTGCTAAATCCAGCAACCTTAACATCACACTTTTCTATCCACACATTGTGGCTCTCTTTTCAGTGTGCATAGAGATCTATATTCTCTTCAAAGGTAAGCACAATTCATGTATTTCACCCTTCTTTAAAAAAAAGATTTATTTATTTATTTATTTATTCATTCATTCATTCATTCATTCATTCATTCATTCATGAGAGAGGCAGAGATATAGGCAGAGGGAGAAGCAGGCTCTCTGCGGGGAGCCCGATGCAGGACTCGATCCCAGGACCCCAGGATCATGACCTGAGCCCAAGGCAGACACTCAACCACTGAGCCACCCACGTGTCCCTGACTTCTTAAAACTTTATTAGCTTGATATTTCTTCCAAGTCCTCCTTTTTTCAGCTTTATTGAGGTACAGTTAATAGATAATAAGACATGAATTTAAAGTGTGTAGTTTATATGGGTGTATAGTGTACAGACCTGCGAAAATACTACTGTAAAGAGGATAATAAATATCTCTCTCATCCTGTTTTCCTGTGCTCCTTTAGAATCCTTTCTCCAACCACTACTTAAGTAACCACTGATCCTACAGTTTAATTTGCATTTTCTAGAATCTTATATAAGTAGAATCATACAGTATATACTCTTTTTTTAATCTAGATTATCTTAGCATAATTGTTTCCAATGTGTATGCCTTTTATTCTTTTGCTTGCCTGATTGCACTGATTGGGAACTCCAGTACTGTAGTTTATTTATTTTTTATTTTATTTTATTTTTTTTTATTTATTTATGAGAGTCACAGAGAGAGAGAGAGAGAGGCAGAGACACAGGCAGAGGGAGAAGCAGGCTCCATGCACTGGGAGCCTGATGTGGGATTCGATCCTGGGCCAAAGGCAGGCGCCAAACCGCTGCACCACCCAGGGATCCCCAGTACTGTATTTAAAGGAGAGGTGAAAGCAAAGATCTTTGCTCATGACAAACCCCAGGGGTAAAGGATTATCTTTCACAGTTAAGTATCATGTTAGCTTTTTTTGTAGATGTATTTTATCGGGTTGAAGAAGTTCCTGGGTTTGTGGAGAATTTTAATCATGAGTGAATGTCAAATTTTATTTAATATCTTTTCTGCATCTATTGAGATGGCCAAATGGGGTTTTTTCATTTTATTTTTCAAATGTTGAACTACCCTTGCATTTCTAGGAGAAACCTACTTGGTCAAGGTGTATGATCCTTTTTATAAATTGCTTGATTTGGTTTGCTGATGCTTTGTCAAGGATATTGTTTTTCTTTTCATGAGTGATACTGATATATAGTTTCCATTTCTTGTAATGTCTGATTTTGGTATCAAAGCTTGCCTTTCAGAAAAAGATTTTTGTAATTTTGTAAATTTATAAAATTTATATTACACTGGTATAACAAGGGAATTAGGTATAATTTGTGTCACCTGTAGGTATAGTATTAGGTATAACTATTATCATTATACCTAACTCCCTTAACTTACTTGTATGCACAGTGGTCTTTCTTTTCTGCTCAGTTCTTCTCATTCTACCCCATTTGCCACAGTAGCTTCTTCTTTGCCACTTTGCTGTAGCTTCCTGTTCCTCTTTTTGTGTCGCCCTTTTTTCCTTTGTCCTAAGCTTTACTAGCTGTTCTTGTCTTCTGCCTTTTAATCTTAGGATTCATTCATTCATTTGTTCAGAGTTTGAGTTCCTGCTATGTGCAAGACACTGCTATAGCACAATGTGACAGCAGAGCAGTACAGCAGATCCATAGCTGGATCTGGCATAGCTGTTGCAGGCATAGCTGGAGGCATTACTGGGTCTCCAAGTCCCTGACCATCAGTTTCTCTGACTACAGAGCTTGCTCTGGGTAGACAGGGGAACTTCATTGAAGGGGCATTCTTCCTGGACTCAGGGGTTGGATCTCTAGGTCACTCCTTATTAGGCTTTGTCTCTCTGGTCAGGGTAGGCATCCTGTCAACCAAGGATTCTAGTCAATTCACTGAATGACTAATTGTGGAATTTTCTAAAGCTACACAAATCTATTAAGTCACATAGTTTCTCCTTATTTATACCATGGTTTCCTTTAAAAAATATCCTTGATTTGTACTAGATAGTTTGGTAGTCTAGGAAGGTTCTGGAAAGCCAGGATTCTAGAGTCATGGGCTTTTAGGCATTCTGTCTTTGCCTCATGCTTCTTCTCCCTTTGCCCTGGCCTCCTTGTTCTGAGATGAAGAACCCTGGCTGGACTCTCATCTCTCTTTCCCTGAGGAGAGGATCCTTTCTCTGATACATTTACTTCTATTATGCACTCATACAGCCATTTGATTTTTCATTTTCAGTATTCAATACATTACATGAAATATTCAACACTTTATTATTAGATAGGCTTTGTTATATGATTTTGACCAACTCTAGGCTAATAATGGTAGTGTTCTGAGCATGTTTAAGGTAGGCTAAGTTATGATGTTCAGTAGGTTAAGTGTATTAAATGCAATTTCAGTTAATGATATTTTCAATTCATGATGGGTTTAACAGGATGGAACCCCATTGTAAGTGGAGAAAGATTGGTATCCAGATACAAAGACGGCTATAATTCTTATTATTTGTTGTTTTTGGATAATCCGAGAGTAAATTGCAGACATGATATAGAATATATTTCTAAGGACATTCTTTTATATATGTATGCTAAAATGATCAAACCAGAAAATATAATGTTGATGCAATTCTATTCTGATGTATACTCTGTGTTTAAATTTTACCATTTATCCTAATAAATAATTATTCTTTATAACAATCTTTTTTTCCAATCTAGGATCCAATCCAGGTTCACATGTTGCATTTCTTTGTCCTGCCTCTTTTGTCTCCTTTAATCTGATAAAATTTGTTAGCTTTTCTTAGTTTTTTTATGATACTTTTGAAGAGTGAAAGCAGGGCAGCCCCAGTAGCTCAGCGGTTTAGTGCCACCTTCAGCCTGGGGTATAATCCTGGAGACCCAGAATCAAGTCCCACATCAGGCTCCCTGCATGGAGCCTGTTCTTCCTCTGCCTGTGTGTGTGTGTGTATGTCTCTCTCTCTGTCATGAATAAATAAATAAAAAAAAATTTTAAAAGAGTAAAAGCACTTATATAGACTGTCCTCCAATTCGACTTTGTCTTATTGTTAGCCTGTGATTAAATTCAGGTTATTCACTTTCGTCACGAGTACTATGGAAGTGACATTGTGTCCTCAGAACTTAACATTAGGAGGCACATGATGTCATTTTGTCTTATTGGTGATTTTAAGGTTATGTCTGCCATTGTAAAGATACCTCTCTTTTTCCATTTCTAATGAGTAAATGATTTGTGGGGAGATAGTTTGAGATGGTATAAATATCCCATTTCAGAACAAATTTCACTAATGGCTTTAGCATCCGTTCATGATTCTTGCATAAATCCAATTATTACACTGTTATTATAAAATAATGATTTTCTGTCATTCCTATGCATTCATTAGCTGACATTCTACTGTAGAAAACAGCTTCCTCTCCCACCTTCCTTTCTTCCCTTTTCTATTTATTATTTGCACACTTATATGTACATATAAATTTCCATAGAAATTCACTCATCCTGCGTTCAGAAATTCTCTTTGAAAAGCAAGGGGTAGGGCAGCCCGGGTAGCTCAGCGGTTTAGCGCTGCCTTCGGGCCACGGCCTGATCCTGGAGACCCGGGATCGAGTCCCACATCTGGCTCCCTGTATGGAGCCTGCTTCTCCCTCTACCTGCGTCTCTGCCTCTCTCTGTGTGTCTCCCATGAATAAATAAATAAAATCTTTAAAAAAAAAAAAAAAGAAAGAAAGAAAAGGGGTAAAGAGTGCTTGCCTTTGAAGATACTGTTGATATGTATACATTTCGTGGATTACCTCTTTTTGATGCTCAAATTGTTTTTGACTTGACCGATAGGAGCCATTCCTTAGCTTTTAAATTTTGAGTATTTTTTAAAATGCTGTTAAGAGTAATTTTTGTGAATACAGTAAAAAAAAACATGTCTATGATATTTGTTGAATATATTTAAGAAGAATACTTCTAAGATGAAAACAGAGGGAGGCAAACCATAAGGGGCGGTTAACTCTAGGAAACAAACTGAGGGTTGCTGGAGGGGCAGGTAAGCGGTGGGATGAGGTAACTGGGATATGGACATTAAGGATGTAATGAGCATGGGATTTTATATGCAACTGATGAATCACTAAATTCTACTCCTGAAACTAATAATATATGTTACTTAAATTGAACTTAAATAAGAAATAAAAAGCAGACTACTTCTTAAAACCAAATTTTGCAAATTGGTGAATGTAATGAGCTTTAAAAATCCATTATTTGAATAACTGATTCTTGAGTCAATTTGGCTTTCTGCCATTGGTACTCTAGGACCTATTACTATTTGTATGAAAATAGCATCCCAGTGATCTTGAAAACAGATTGATCAAGACAAACATCTTCAGGTTTTTTGACTTTTAACATATTACTTCAGCAAGCAGTACTAAGTAAGGCCATTACACTTATGTGACTTATTGAACCCTCATACTAGATCTTTTTGCGTATTTGCCAATTTTTGCATTTGGGCCTCAGAAGCACAACATTGGATTAATCACAATCCTTGGTTCATGACATACTCTCCTCATTTTCCATGCATGGCCCATTTTCATTTGGTTATTTTATTTTATTTTTGGTCATTTTAAATAACTAATTATAATTAGTTATGACTTTTAACTAATTAGTCATTTTGAAAACTGCATCTATAAACCCACCACTCAAAACAAAACTAGAACAGAAAATAACCCTATGACCTACCAATTTCACTTCTTGGTATGTACCCAGGAGAAACCTTTGTTTATATACAAGAGGACACATGTAAAAGAATAATAGTAGCACTATTTATGATAGCAAAAACCTGGAAACCCAAATGCCTATCAATCAAAGACAGCATGAATAAACTGGTGTATTCACATAATGAACTATTATGTAGGAGTCAAAATCAATGAACTACAGTGACATATGATAATGTGAATAAATCTTATCAATGTAATATTAAGTAAAAAAAACAAAGGCCCCAAAGAATAAATACAGCTCAATACCTTTTTTATAAAGCTAAAACACAAAAATTAAAAATACTTTCTAGGTCTATAAATTGATGCAAAAAAACATATATAAAGGAAAGTAGTGTAATCATAAGGCAGAGATTCAGGATATGACCATCTGGGGTGAGGCAAAACAGAAAATGGGAGGGGGGACACATGGCTAATGTAGGTTATTATCAATTTATTAACTGACTGCTTTCAATATATGTAAACCCAGACTTGGATGTAACTTTTCCGAGAACTTTTACTACAGAACTGAGACTTTTTGCAATTTTAGTTCCAGAATTTCCTGATAAAGCAGACTGACTTTCATGTAAATATGCTAAGATCATGTGGCATTAATTTGGGATTACAATATATGCTAAAATATTAAGATCATACATTTGTATAAATAGAAGGCAGTGAAATCCCAATAACATTGCCCCTTTGTAAAAAAAAAAAAAAAGTATAACCCTTTAGTAGGAAAATATGAGAAAGTTTGAACGAAGAGTATTTTTTATATAAATGGAAGCTGGAAATCATAACTTGCATTAGAAAGCTCCTTCGTTTCACTTTTAATTCACAAAAAAAAAGCTTTCTCAAGTCTGAAAATTCCTGGAAGTCATATATTATTTTTATTTATTTTTTTGAAGATTTTATTTATTTATTCATGAGAGACACAGAGAGAGAAGCAGAGACACAGGCAGAGGGAGAAGAAGGCTCCGTGCAGGGACCCCAATGTGGGACTCAATCCCAGGTCTCCAGGATCACTCCCTGGGCCGAAGGCGGCACTAAACCGCTGAGCCACCCAGAAGTCCTCTATATATATATTTTTTTTTAATATTTTTAAAAATTATTTATTTATTTATTTATTTATTTACTTATTATTTATGATAGACATAGAGAGAGAAAGAGAGAGAGGCAGAGACACAGGCAGAGGGAGAAGCAGGCTCCGTGCAGGGAGCCTGACGTGGGACTTGATCCCGGGTCTCCAGTCCAGGATCATGCCCTGGGCCGAAGGCGGCACTAAACCACTGAGCCACCCAGACGTCCTATATATATATATTTTAAAGATTTTATTTATTTATTCATGAGAGACACACACACACACAGAGTGAGAGAGAGAGGGGCAAAGACACAGGCAGAGGGAGAAGGAGGCTCCATGCAGGAAGCCCAACGTGGGACTCAATCCCGACTCCAGGATCACGCCCTGGGCGGGAGGCAGGTGCTCAATCGCTGGGGCACCCAGGGATCCCCGCCATATATCATTTTTAATAGAGTAATTAGCTTTCCATGGAGCTAACCTAGATCCCCCCATCACTGAGTAGTACTGATTCTATCGCTTTACCATTGCACTAATCTCAGCCTCCTTGCTCCCTACCATCCTACTTCAGGCCTGGAACTTGCAGACGAGTAACCCAAAGGCACATTTAGCCTACAGACGGACCTTTTTTTGGCCTGTGTCATGTTTACGATTAAAAAAAAAAAAAAAAAAAAAAAAAATCACCAATATTTAAAAACTGGAAGTCGTACTTAAAAATGCAGACTCTGCCTTCTCTTGCAAAAGCAGAATATCGAGCAATTTCTAGTCCAGGCCTGTATGCCCATTTTGCAACACTGGTTTTAGAAAAAGTGAGAACCTATCTTCTTGGATGAGTTTTCCGGCTCAGAGCGTTTCTGCCATTCTCCTACAAGCAGCTCACTTCGCTCCTTGGCATTGCCTGCTTGGCCTCTATAGGAATTTCCAGTCTCCCCTCCTATCCATTCTTCAGCTCTTAGATCTCTGGCAGGGTTCACACCCCATTCCCTCTCCACATCGTCAGAAGCAGTTTTCAAAGCAGGTTTGGTCAAATCGCTTCTTGATTAGCTCCCAACTGTCCTAAGGGTAAAATCCAGAGTCCTCAGAATGGCACAGTCCTGATCCAGGGTGCCAGCTCACCGACCCCGAGCATCCTGTTCCCCACCTCCTTCCCAGCTCTTACAATTGGTAACCAGTACTTCCCAAACCGGCATGCTTCCTTATGCTACTGTTTCCACTTTCCTCCTCCTGGCCAATGCACACTTATCCTTAGAAACTCGACTCTGACATCAACTCTGCAGAAAACCTTCCCCCAAAGCCCTTCCCCCTCCTGCTCTTCCTTTGGGATCCCAAAGCAACCTGTGCTCTTCAGTTTGCGAGCTCTTCATTACAATGTTTAGGGTCCCTAAACATACTACCGACGGGAGGTAAGCTGGGGCGGGCTGAAGTTAAGAGCCGCGTTATTGGGGATCCCCGGGTGGCTCAGCGGTTAGCTCCTGCCTGCAGCGCAGGACGTGACCCCGGGTCTCGGGATCGAGTCCCGCGTCAAGCTCCCTGCGTGGAGCCTGCTTCTCCCTCTGCCTGTGTCTCTGCTACTATCTCTGTATGTCTCTTATGAATAAATAAATAAAATCTTAAAAAAAAAAAAAAAAAAGGAGGGGACACCTGGATGGCTCAGTGGTTGAGCATCTGCCTGCAGCCCAGGGCGTGACCCCGGGGTCCCGGGATAGAGACCCGCGTCGGGCTGCCTGCGTGGAGCCTGCTTCTCCCTCTGTCTCTCTCTATGTCTATCATGAATAAATAAAATCTTAAAAAAAAAAGAGAGAGAGAGAGAGAGAGAGAGACCTGCGTTATTTCTTAGCCTAGACTCCGGCCTCCGTCAGGTTCCAAAGGTGGAGACGTTCACGCCCGGGCGCGTTCCCGGGACTAGGTTACGGCCGCGAGCACGCCTCCGGGATCTGCGTGCGCGGCCTCGGATTGGACGGAGCGGTGGATGCCGGGAGCGACGGAGCCTTTCGAAGTGCTTGCCGGGAGTTGTAGTTCTCGGAGCCGGAAGTGGGGGTGGCAGGGCTGGAAACCGCAGCTGAGACAGCAGTCCCCGCGCCTCGCTGTCATGTCAGCCCCGGCGTAGCGCAGCGCCCTGAGCCCACCCTCCGAGGGTGCCTCCTCGGTTCCGTGGTGGGGGAGGGGCTTCGGGAGCCCCGAGGGACGAAGTGGCAGAGACGCCTGTGTTCGGGGAGGAGGCGACGGTCGCAGCCCCGGATGCGACCCGAGGGCGCGGGAATGGACCTCGGCGGCTGCGAGGAGCGCCTGCCGGAGGCGAGCAGGTGGGCCCGGGGCGGGGCGGCGGGGGCCACGCGGGCATCGCCCCTCCGGGAGCGCGGGGGGTCCGGAGAGCACCCGCGATGGACGCCAGGGCGGCTGCTTCGGGCCGCTTGTTTGGGAAGACATTGGGAGAAGACGGGGATGCAGGACGGACGAAGGCGCGGGTGTGATGAGGGTGACGGAGGGTGGGGACCACACGGAGGAGGTGGGTGTGCAGGGAGCCTGGGTGACACTACAGGTGGGAGAAAGGCGCGCGGTGCACGGCCCGGGGGGCCCGCGGGGACGAGGCTGGCGTTGCGAGCGTTCCCGGGCGCAGAGGTGGGGCGTTACGGGCCGCCCCGAGAGCAGCTCGGGGTCGGAGGCAGCGACGGGCGTGAGCGAGAAGACCGGGAGGAGGGCCCGTGTCTGAAAGTGGACGATTGTGAGTAATGGCCACGGCGTGGGGCGGGGCGGGGCGGGGGGGGCTTGCCGATGAGGCCCCAGGTGCGGTGCCCGCCTCTCCCTGTGGTTTCCTTTTCACCCTAAAACCCTGCAGTCCTTCCCCCACAATGCGATTAAGCGATTTCGCATTTATTTATATGCAACGGTTGTCACCCAGTTCGTGCCCTTTAGAAACGGACGGTTTAAGATTCTACAAACTACTTTGTTGTTGTTTTTTAAGATTTTATCTATTCATGAGAGACACAGAGAGAGAGAGAGGCAGAGACACAGGCAGAGGGAGAAGCAGGCTCCATGCAGGGAGCCCGACCCGGGACCCCGGGGTCATGCCCTGGGCTGCAGGCAGATGCTCAACCACTGAGCCATCCAGGTGTCCCCTCCTTTTTTTTTTTTTTTTTAAAGAGATTTTATTTATTTAATTCATAAGAGACACACAGAGAGAGGCAGAGACACAGGCAGAGGGAGAAGCAGGCTCCATGCATGGGGCCCGATGTGGGACTCGATCCCAGGACCCCAGGGTCACGCCCTGGGCTGCAGGCAGGTGCTAAACCGCTGAGCCACCCGGGCTGCCCATCTACAAACTACTTTGACTCAAACGGCGACTTATTCCCAGTCGAGGTGCCTCCCAGATTTAGGGTTTGCGTCAGCAGGAAATTAATGAGATGTTGTGCCCAGGTGAAGACCTGGCTGTTCTTAAATTTGACTCCTTTTTTTATGTTGTGCACGGTTAGCCCGTGGCCTGCTGTACAAGATGAGGACTGACAAGACCCGGCTCCTGCTTGAGATGCATGAATGATGAGTTCAGTGAAACTGAACGTCTTACTTCTCTTTTCCATGGTTCAGTTTCTGCTTATGCATATTTGGCTATTTATTCTTCCTCCAGATGTCTGTCAAGTGCTTCATGTAAAAGCCCCATATACATTCTCAAAAGGGTTTTTGGTTCATTTTCCTTTTTTCCTTTTACCAGGTCATGTGGGACAGGCTGGGTTGGAAATTCAAGTTCACATTTCCTCCCCATCTAGCTGGACATCTAGCTGGGTTATTTATTTAATGTGTTTAAACAAATACTTATTTCTCACATGTCAGGCACTGCTTAAGAGCCTTGTAAGTATTAATTTATTCACTCCTCATGACGACCATATGAGACAGCTATTACTGTTATCGCCATTTAATGGATGAGGAAGCTGAGACATGAACAGGACAGATAACTTGACAAGTTCATACAGTGAATCCTGGTGGAACTGGGATTCAAGCCCAAGCAATTTGGCTCCAGATTCTGCACTTTTAATACACATACTCTGCTGCCTCCTATTATGCTAATATACTGGGACAAAGAAATATATAAGATAGTGAGCTTTATGGCATTCTTTGCCAGTCATTCAGGCCAGTAGGACAGCTCCTTTGCAGGTATATCTTTCTATTATTTTTTCTATGCTTGCCTCTTTAAAAAAAAAAAAAAAAGATTTATTTACTCACTTGAAAGAGAGAAAGAGCTCACATGACCAAGAGGAGGGGGCAGAGGGAGAGGGCAAAAATCCCAAGCAGAGTCCCCTCCGAGTGTAGGGCCCAACATGACACTTTGCTCGATCCCACAACCTTACCCGAAACTAAGAGTGGGTTGCTCAGCTGTCTGAGCCACCCAGGCGCCCCTCCAATGCTTGCCTCTTAACCAAGCAACTCTAGTCAAAATTTAATTTCTGAGGACACCTGGGTGGCTCAGTGATTGAGCGTGCCTTTGGCTCAGGGCGTGATCCTGGAGACCCCGGATCGAGTCCCGCATCAGGCTCCCTGCATGGAGCCTGCTGCTCCCTCTGCCTGTGTCTTTGCCTTTCTCTCTTTCTGTGTCTCTCATGAATAAATAAATAAAACCTTTAAGAAATTTTAATTTCTGCAGTGGGATTATCACCACAAGGTCACTGGTATTGTTGCTATAGCCTACTCTTTGTTGATGGCTGGTTAACTGAGAATGTGGTTTTTTGTTTTGTTTTGTTTTGTTTTTTGTTGTTGTTGTTGTTTTTGAGACTGTGTTCTTTAATGAGGTTTCATGGCACCAAAGGTCTCAGCTCCAAATAAGACAACTGTCATATACATACCTGTGCCTGAGAATTGAGGCATTGTGGTTGGGTCATTACTAACCTGACTTTCTACGGTCAATAAAATACTCAATGCAAAAAAAAATCTTCATGATGAGATGGCATCCTTTTTATATATAAAGGATAAGCTTAACATATTTTCTGAAAGTAGTTGATGTAGTGAAATGTGTATAAGCCTTAAAAGCCAGAGAGACCTCCATTTGAATCCTAGCTCTACTGCTTAATTTGGCTCATCCATTTTAGTGGGAAAAATAATGCCTTCCTAACTAGTAAGTTGTGAGGTGTTGATAAGATAATGTGCGTGAACCTCCGCATAGAGTGCCTGGTATGTACTAAGTGCAAAAAATGTCTACTTCTGTCCCCTCCCCAGTTTTCTTGAAATAAGGGGAGTGTGTGCTTTTTTGGATGTTTTTTTCAGTTGTACAGCTTGTTCTTCCTTCTTCCATGGCTCCTTTGTGTTCAGCACACTGAGGATTGAGGTGTTAGCCTAGCTTTTCACTTTATCCTTGGAGTGTAGTTATTTCGTGGGTTCCCTTAATTTTCATCTAGCTAGGTAATCACTCTAGCAAAATGCTATACTGCTTAGAGATGGTGCTTCTCTTTCTTTAGTCAGGTAGTAAATGTCAATTGTTTAGAGGTTGTCTGTTGAAACTCATAAACAATAAAAGGAATGAATTTTCTAACATTGCTCTGCTACTCCAGATTGCCTTGGGCTATGTAGTCTGAACTTGGAAGCCAGCTATATGCAGTTTCCTTGTGCAAGGATCCAGTTAGAGTCAAAATTCAAGTATTAAAATACTTTTTAATATCTCCAAACTGAGCTCAGTCCATTGGCTAAAACCTTTTCATCCTCTGTTCTCTATCTCAGTTAATAGCATCTTTCTTTCAGCAAACCCAGAAGCCTCAAAGTGAAATTTGATATTTTCTTTTTCATTTTCCATATCCAAGCAATTACCAGGTCCTATGAATTTTGTTCTTGATTTTTCTCTGGAAGCTTTATTTTTTTTCTCCACTTCCAAATATATTTGCTTATATTACTAAAATATCCAGGGAGTATAGCATTGCTTCAGGCATGACCAAATGTAGGTGCTTAAACAAGAATTTGTCCCTATCCATGGGCTCCTCTTCTCTATGTGGTAGCTTCATTCTCAGGCAGACTTTTCTACAGGATAACCCGAAGCAACTTCAAGTTTAAGATCCCAACCAACACAAAACTAAATAAAATTTAAAAAACAGAACAAAAGCAATCCCAATAGGTAAAACAAGCAAAAATTTGGAGGCTGACTATTTTTGGACTGACCTGAGTTATGTTCCCTTTTTTATAATCAGGGTATGGACTATGCTGCTCAGTCAGGCCTAACTTATGTGTCCAACCCTAGATCCTGAAGCAAGGATATACTTTCTTGGAACTTCATGGACCAGAGTAATTGGCAGAGGGGTGCTTCGCCTGTGGAAAAGGAGGATTCTGTTACCAAAAGAAGGGAACATATAAACAATATATTCATCGAGGACCCTTATTATCTCTATCTCTCATTGTGGACTCAGGCCCTCCCAGTCTGAACTCTGACCCTAATTCCAAACATCTGCCACACTGCCACCACGTTAATTTTTTTTTCCACCACGTTAGTTTTTCAGAAATAAAGTTACTCTAGTATTTTGCTCAGAAAAGTTCAGTCCTTTCTTATTGAAAATAGAAAATAGTCAAAACTCTTCTCTGACATTTAATCTGTACTTTAATCTCTACAAAGTTCCCAGTTACAAAACCATGGCATTCACTCACTCTTACAGGTCCTTCCCCACCATTCTCATTCTTGCTTCTCCACCTTCCCTGCACTCCCTCCTCCTTTGCCTGGAAGGCTATTAGTCATCTTGTAAATAATGCTCCTTTAGAAGGCATCCTTGACCTGCCCTCCTCCTTTTCTCTTTGGAGCACTTCTCTCTGCATAGCATAGTTATGTAGGTGCCCATTTCCTCCTTTTCATTCTGAATACCTTGGAAAATGGGGACTTTTCCCCTTTAACCACTGTAAGCCCAGCGCCCAGCACAGTGCCAAACATGATCGATGTTCAATGAATATTTATTCAAGGAATGGAAACGTTAACCATTTGGTCATGCCTCTTATAGTTGGGCAGGTGCCAGTGGTACTGTTGCCATTGGAAGGGCCTCTTTTTTCCCCTTTCTCCGTATCCACTTTTACTTTTTTTTTTAAGTTTTTTTTTTAAAGATATTTTTTAAAATTTTTTTATTTATTTATGATAGTCACACAGAGAGAGAGAGAGAGAGGCAGAGACACAGGCAGAGGGAGAAGCAGGCTCCACACAGGGAGCCTGACGTGGAACTCGATCCAAGGTCTCCAGGATCACGCCCTGGGCTGAAGGCAGTATAAACCGCTGAGCCACCTGGGCTGTCCTCGTTTTTACTTTTTTACATTTATCTTCATTTTCTATTTTCTTCCCTTTCTGTCTCTTTTTTTCTTTAACCATGCTAAGGGTTGACAGTTTATATAGAACTAGTAAGTAAAGCAGGAGGATCAAATAATTTTTGAGCAATCCCTACTGCTAGTCCAGTTATTAGTACACCTACCCCCATTGCCCACTGCTCCCCCCTCCAATATACCCTTGAAGCTTTGGAGGAAAAATGCTATTGTCAGAACCCAGCAGAGGGAGGCCTATCAGCAAACAGCAGGAACCCTAAACTGAAGCTTTTCTCAATATCTATCCTCCCGACAGCTCTTCCTGTGCTTTTTTTTTTTTTTTTTTTAAGACTTAACCATTTATTTTAGAGAGCGAGAGAACAAGCAAGCTGGGGAAAGGGCTGAGGGAGAGAATTCTGAAGCATACGTTGCTCTAAGCCCAGAGTCTGATATGGGGCTTGATCCTAGGACTCTAAGATCATGACCTGAGCCAAAACAAAGAGTCAGCTGCTTAACCAACTGTACCACCTAGGCACCTCTGTTTTGTTTTTTATAGCTGCTTTACCACTTATTAAAAGGAATCGTTTTGTGTGTGTTTTGTAATCTTTCCTCCCTAAATTTCACCAGCCTACCTGAATGATTATAGACCAGCTGTGTCCTACATAGTAGCCACCAGCCACATGTGGCAATTTAAGTTTAAATTAATCAAAATTAAATAAAATTTAAAATTTCAGTTCTTTAGTCATGCTAACCAGATTTCACATGCTTAATGGCCAGTGTGGCTAGGGGCTGCTGTATTGGACAGCACACATAGAATTTCTAGAATCAGAAAGTTCAATTGAACAAATCTGTTACAGATTTAAATCTGAGTTTTTCAGGAAACAACTAGGTCATGCTTATATGTTTTTAATTCCTCTGCATCAGTCTCATTTGAAGTTTAACCCACATTTGATTGAGAGGAGAGATGATTATTTAAAGGAAATCATAAATTATTAGTGACTAGGGACTTGACAAACTATCCTCAAAATTTGTAGGGCCATGAAATTCACAGAAAACCTGCTAGATTGTAGGAGTGAAGAGATGATTGTTTTTTTTTAAATTAGAAAATAGCAGAATCCCATAATTTCTAAAAGATTCTAAGACAGTCTATGACTGTCTATGACTCACTTGGAAGCTTTTGCAAAGAAAGCTTTAAGATCCATAACGTCATTCACTCTCCACCCCCTTCAGTACCATGACTTTTATTTTTGCCTCCTCAAGAGTCCTTTGAGAGTTTTAAAATTTCCAGGTGTTTTTTTTTTCTTTTTTTTTACTTATTTGTTCTATTTTTGTTATTTGCTCACTTTTTTTTTTAAAGATTTTATTTATTTATTCATGATAGACAGAGAGAGAGACAGAGACACAGGCAGAGGGAGAAGTAGGCTCCATGCCAGGAGTCCGATGTGGGACCCGATCCCGGGTCTCCAGGATCACGCCTTGGGCCTAAGGCAGCACTAAACCGCTGAGCCACCTGGGCTGCCCATTTGCCCACTCACTGTCTTACTGCTCTTGGGTCAGAGAATATTCCTGTACTGCTTTGGAGGATTGATTGACTTTTTTTACTGTGTGTACCTTAGTACAAGGCTAGTTTTTGTGAATGTTCTGTGCTTTAAAAAAAGTGTTCTTCAGGATGTAACTTTCTAGATTTAAAGAACAACTTTATTATATGTAATACTATTTAGCTTTTCTAATCACTTTTTTACTTTTGGTTTTCATGATCTGAAAATTAATCTCCCATTACCATTGTTTTTTCTTTTCTATTTTCAGTTTTCATTTTTTAAGATTTTATTTTTTAAGTAATTTTCCACATCCAAAGTGGGGCTTGAACCCATAACCCTCAGATCAAGAATCCCATGTTCCACTGACTGAGCCAGGCAGGTGCCCCTCAATTTTCTTTTTATGTTTTCTGCAGTTTTTGTTTTGTATGTGTTCTTTCATATATATGTGTATTTTAAAAACGTTTTGTTCACTTGAGAGAGAGTGTGCATATGCAAGTGTACACACAGGGTGGGGAGGGGCAGAAGGAGAGAGAGAATCTCAAGCTGACTCCCCACTGAGCACAGAGCCCAACTTGGGGCTGGATCTCAGGACTCTGAGATCATGATCTGAGTTGAAATCAAGAGTCAACCATTTAACCGACTGAGCCACCCAGGCGCCCCTGTTGTATATATTTTGAGGCCATGTTATTAGATACATAAAAATTAGTGAGAGCTATCTCTTCATTATGACTTGTCTTTTTTAATGATTCTTGCCTTGAATGCAACCGTGATGTAATATCATAATTTCTGCTTGCCTTTTTGTTTGATTGGCTATTTTGTTTTAAATAGTTGAGTTTATTTCATTGACTTTTATTTTTAGTTCATATCTGTTTAATATTAATTCTGTCATTTATTTTTTTAAAGATTTTATTTATTTATTCATGAGAGAAAAAGGCAGAGACACAGGCAGAGGGAAAAGCAGGCTCCCTGCACAGAATCTGATGTGGGACTCGATCCCAGGACCCTGGGATCACATCTTGAGCCAAAGGCAGATGCTCAACCACTGAGCCACCCAGGTGCCCCGATTCTGTCCTCTTTTAAAAATGATTTTTTTAGGGCAGCCCCAGTGGCTCAGCGGTTTAGCGCAGCCTTCGGCCCACGGTGATCCTGGAGTCCCAGGATCAAGTCCCACGTCAGGCTTCCTGCATGGAGCCTGCTTCTCCCTCTGCCTGTGTCTGTGCCTCTCTCTATCTCTGTGTCTCTAATGAATAAATAAAATCTTTAAAAAATTTAAAAATAAATAAAGATGATTTTTAAATGTTCTTTTGCTCTTTCTTTGCCTCAGCAATATTTAAGATAATCTAGTTTTAGTTGTAATGATGATTAGCTTTTACCCTAAAATAGTATCCCTGAAACTGGAGACAACTGAAGCACTGTCTTTCCTCCTGTGCCTTTGCTATGGAAGGGGTGGTGGTGTGTCTCCTTTACCTTGCTTATAAAGCACCCTGCTACCCAGACAACATAAGATGTGACTGTAAGGTAATGAGATTGGCTTTCTTCTATGACTCATGAAATTAACTTTATTGTTTTGCAATAAAAGCTTATGTTTCTACCATTCTATCAAGTAAGCAGATTTGAGTCTCTGTTATATACAAGGTACCTCCAAATCTGAGGAAGTCTTCCTAGCTTTCCTGTATCAACAAGAGTACCCTGAGCATAATCAGGCCTTGGAATCTGTGCTTACTGAGAGGAGACTTGACCCTAGTTTAAAAACAGTTGAGATATTCTTTAGATGCAGAGCACAATGACAAGTCTTAATTTGTGTTGCAGACTGTCCAATCCTAGATAGTTTTTGGTAGATTTTTCTCTGAGGCAGAGTGGGTAAGATTTTATTCAGGTGCCCCTTCTGATATAGTTGGATTTATTATACTTATGCAATGGAAATTCAAAGAGGGAAAAGGACAGAGAAAAGAGAAGGAATATTATTATGTACTCTGTGATGATGCTTCCTATAGATCATCAATTACACTGAAGGAACTGAAGCTTAAAGAATTTAAATGGCTTACCAAAGGATGCATAGCTAGTTTGTGGAGATCTAGGATTCAAATTTAGGTTGCCCTGACTATGAACCTTGTTCTCTTTCTGATGCATGACATTTTCTACTTCCTTCTTATTTTTTTTTTAAGATTTTATTTGTTTATTCATGAGAGACACACAGAAAGAGGCAGAGACATAGGCAGAGGGAGAAGCCGGCTTCCTGCAGGGAACCCGATGTGGGACTTTATCCCAGGACCTCAGGATTACAACCTGAGCCAAAGGCAGACGCTCAACCACTGAGCCACCCAGGAGCCCCTCCCTCCTTATTAAAGCACAAAAGAAATAGAAAAGATACAATCTCTGTCCTTCAGGAAACAAACCGCATTCAATAAAAACAGCAATTTTTTTAAAGGATCATCAGGAGGAATGGTATATTGACAGCATTTATTATGAGGTTTCTAACAAAGGAATTATAGCTGGTCAGATTATTTAGAACTCCTTAGGAGAAGGTTGAACTAGAGCTGAACCTAAATCCCTGAATGAGACAAGAAGAGAAGCCTTTAAGTGGAAAAGTCTGCATAAATAAAATCATGGAAGTAGGTAATGAGGTTGGCATGTTTATAATAGAGTTTCATAAGGAGAGAGACTATTTCAAATTGAGGAGTACTGAGTGGGAAAGTTGGTATTTAGATTGGGGCTACATGATGGAGACTTTTTGAACTCCATATGGAGGGGTTACATACTCAGTGGTTAGGTTTCTGACAAGGGATTTCCCTTTTGGTAAATCTGCTCATTGTTGAAATTCAATAAATTTGATATCACTCTAATGTTGTATAATTGATGATGTCTTTGTTGAATAGATTTGGAGTTACAGGCATGTCTAGGAATACTACTTATTCCCTCCTAGACATTAAGATTCTGCTGTCAGCCATTAAAGAGATGGGACTATCCAATGGTTAGATTTTCCTAGGTCCCCCAGAGCTGAGAGACTATAATAACATCAAGTATGGCGTTTTTTGTTTGTTTTAAAGATTTTATTTATTCATGAGAGACACAGAGAAGTGGAGACATAGGCAGAGGGAGAAGTAGGCTCTCTGTGGGGAGCCTAATGCAGGACTTGATCCCAGGACCTTGAGATCATGACCTGAGCCGAAGGCAGACACTCAACCACTGAGCTCAACACCCAGGCGTCCCAAGCATGTTTTTTCTATAAGCATATTATTTACTTAACATCATAAATATTTAACTGCATACTCTATAAGTTAAACACTGTATAATTAAATCCAGAAAATATGGAGCCAGATAAGAAGAAAATTAAACATAAATGTGGTAGTCTCTTGGCTACTTAAGTGTTACCAATAATTATTTCACTTAACTATGTTTTCCTCTACTTTAAAGAAGGAACTTACTGCTTCTTTTCAGGGAGTGTTTTTTGGTATTAAAATTCCCAGGTGTTTGCCTGACCACAGTCTTTCAGCACAAGATGCCCTTGCCACTTTGGTATTTAAAAAATCCTTGATGGTACTTTCCAGCCTCTTGTTTGCTCCTAACATTTTTTAGATTACTGATCTTTCTTGAATTGCTAGAACTGTTTAAGAAGAGCTAAACAGTTTCTCTATACTTCCCTCATAGAACCAGAGGTAACTATTACATATCTCTTATTTCTCTCAGTATTTTTTTAAATTTTTATTTATTTATTCATGAGAGACACACAGAGAGAGAGGCAGAGACACAGGCAGAGGGAGAAGCAGGCTCCATGCAGGGAGCCCCATGTGGGACTCGATCCTGGGTCTCCAGGATCACACCCTGGGCCGAAGGCAGGCGCTAAACTGCTGAGCCACCCAGGGATCCCCTTCTCTCAGTATTTTTATGTGAGATCATAAATATAATTTTATATTCTGCCTTTTATACTTTGTTTTAAAGGTATTTCATTTAATTTCAAATTGTCGACATATAGTATAACACCCAGTGCTCATCTCATCATGTGCCCTCTTCAGTGCCTGTCACCCAGTTATCCCATCCCCCTCCCCCCGTCCCCTTTGCCTTGTATACTTTAACATGTCGTTAACTTTGGAAACTGTTCTTAATCAGAAATTTTAATGGTTTCCTGATATTCCACCATTTAGATGTCACATACCTTTCTTCACATTTCAGGGATCAAATCATTATCTGACTTGGGACAACCTGACCTTCAGTCTTGATTTCAGGTAGATACCACAAGTCATTGCAGATAAATGGCACACTGTGGAGGGGATATGCCAATAAGTTGAAGCTATTTCCTTGTACGACTAAAAAGGGCACTGGGGATCCAAGATATGCTAATATATATTTCTTGGATTGAATCTCACTTTACAATTGCTTATTGTGTATTTACTGTTTGTCATAAATTTCAGTTATTTGTAGTGATTCTGAAAATTTTTTACTTATTTATTTTTTAAGATTTTATCCATTCACTCATGAGAGACACAGAGAGAGAGGCAGAGACACAGGCAGAGGAAGAAGCAGGCCCCCCTGCAGGGAACCAGATGCTGGACTTGATCCCAGGATCCTGGGATCACACCCTGAGCTGAAGGCAGACGCCCAACAACTGAGCCACCCAGGCGTCCTTATTTTTAGTGATATCGTGTTAGTTATAGGGCATAGCACTTTTTATTTTATTTGTTTATTTTTTACTTTTTTATTTAAATTTCAGTTAGTGGGCAGCTCTGGTGGCTCAGCGGTTTAGCGCTGCCTTCAGCCCGGAGCGTGATCCTGGGGTCCCAGGATCGAGTTCCACGTTGGGCTCTCTGCATGGAGCCTGTTTCTCCCTCTGCCTGTTTCTCTACATCTCCCTCCCTCTCTCTCTCTCTCTCTCTCTCTCTCTCTCTCATATGAATAAATAAATAAACTCTTAAAAAATAAATAAATAAATTTCAGTTAGTTACATAGTGTCATATTAGTTTCAGGTGTACAGTCTAGTGATTCGACACTTCCATATATCACCTGGGGCATAGCACTGTTTTAAAAAAATAAAATTTGTGGGGCACCTGGGTAGCTCAGTTGGTTAAACATCTGACTCTTGATTTCAGCTCAGGTCATGATCTCAGGGTCATGAGATCCAGCCCTGCACCAGCTCTTCACTGAGCATGGAGCCTGCTTAGGATTCTCTCTCCCTTTTCTTCTGTCCCTCCCCACCCTTTGCATGGCACTCTTTCTCTCAAATAAATAACATTTGCTTGTACCTTTTCTGTTTTCACCTTGAGTGTTACCTTTTTAAAATTCTAGTATAGTTAACTACAATTGTTATATTAGTTTTAGGAATACAATATAGTGATTGAACAATTCTGTGTGTTAGTGCTCATCGTGATAAATGCACTTTTTAAAAAAGACTTTATTTATTTATTCTTGAGAGAGAGAGAGAGAGAGAGAGAAGCAGAGACACAGGCAGAGGGAGAAGCAGGCTCCATGCAGGGAGCCCGATGTGGGACTCGATCCTGGGACTCCAGGATCACGACCTGAGCTGAAGGCAGGCGCTTAACCAATGAGCCACTCAGGCATCCCAATAAATGCACTCTTAATCCCCTTTACCTATTTCACCCATTCCTTCCACTAACCTCCCCTCTGGTAATCATCAGTTTATTCTCAATTAAGAGTCTCTTTTTTGACTTGTCTCTTTTTGTTGTTGTATTTGTTTTGTTTCTCAAATTCCACATATGAGTGAAATCATATGGTATTTTTCTTTTTCTGGCTGACTTATTTTATTTAGTGTTATACTCTGTAGATCCATCTGTGTTGTCATAAATGGCAAGATTTTTTATGGCCAACTAATATTCCATTCTGTGTGTATGTAACTACATCTTCTTTATCTATTCATCTGTCAGTGGATACTTGAGCTGATTCCATAATTAGGCTATTGTAAATAATGCTGCAATGAATATAGGGTTGTATATATCTTCTCAAATTAATATTTTTGTATTCTTTGGGTAAATATCCAGTAGTGGAATTCCTGGATCATATGGTAGTTCTATTTTTCATTTTTTTTAGGAACCTCCATATTGTTTTCCACAGTGGCTGCTCCACTTTGCATTCCTACTGACAATGCATGAGAGTTCCTTTTATTCCATCTCCTCACCAACACTTGTTGTTTCTTGTATTTTTAACTTTAGCCATTCTGGCAGGTGTAGAGTGATATCTCATTGTGTTGTTTTTTTTTTTTAAGATCTGATTTATTTATTAGAGCACAAGTAAGAGAGCACAAGCAGGGGGAGAGGCAAAGGAGAGGGAGAAGCAGGCTCCCCGTTGAGCAGGGAGCCTGATGTGGATCTCAATCCCAGAACCTGAGGATCATAACCTGAATCAAAGACAGACACTTAATCGACTGAGCCTCCCAGGTGTCCCTTCACTGTGGTTTGATTTGCATTTCCCTCATGATGAGTGATGTTGAGCATCTTTTCATGTCTGTTGGCCATCTGTATGTCTTCTTGGAGAAATGTCTATTCATGTATTGTGTCCATTTTTTAATTGATCATTTATATTTTTGGTGTTGCGTTTTATAAAATTTTTTAAGTTTACCTTTATTCTGTATGAGCATACAACAAATATAAGTGATTTATGTCGTTTATATTCTTATATCTTAGAATAAGAGCCACATTCTTTTGTAGTTTTGGTATCTTAGGGACACTATAGTGTGGGGAAATAAAGTTCCTTAGCTTTGTCCAGAAGTTGGTAGTAGATCTGAATGCTTAGGTTTCTAGGATTCCAATGCTCTTTACATAATTTTGGAATCAAAGCCTTAGGATGTTAGGGTACTTGGTATTTGCTTTCAGAATTTATCATGATGTTTTTTGACAGTTAAGCTTTTTTTTTAAAAAAAGATTTTATTTATTCATGAGAGACAGAGAGAGAGAGAGAGAGAGGCACAGACACAGACGGAGGTACAAGCAGGCTCCATTTCATGCAGGGAGCCTGACGTGGGACTCGGTTTCGGGTCTCCAGGACCACACCCTGGGTTGAAGGCGGTGCCAAACTGCTGAGCCACCGGGCTGCCCATACAGTTAAGCTTTTAAGATCAAGAATAAATCAGAAATATTACTCAGTCATCAAAAAGAATGCAGTCTTGCCATTTGCAAAGACATGGTTGGAATTAGATGTTTTGCTAATAAGCAAAATAAGTTCATCAGAGAATGACAAATACTATATGATTTCACTCATATGTGGAGTTTCAGAAACAAACAGAAGAACATGGAGGAAGGGAAGGAAAAATAAAATAAGATGGAAACAGAGAGGGAGGCAAGCCATAAGAGACAGTTAACTCTAGGAAACAAACTGAGGGCGACTGGAGAAGAGGTGGGTGGGGGATGGGGTAACTGTGTGATGGCCATTAAGGAGGACCTTGATGTAATGAGCACGGGGTGTTGTTTTGTTTTTTTTTTCCAGTTTTAAAAGATGAATTTTATTTTTCTTTGAAGTACATCATATGCTTTTTGTGCTAGGATTTTTTAAAAGTTCTTTTTAATTTTGTAATAGTTTTACTAAGGTACAATTCACATGACATAAAATTCACCCTTTTAAAGTTATATAAATGGGTTTTAGTATATTTACAAAATTGGAGCACGGGGTGTTATATGCAACAGATGAATCACTAAATTCTACCCCTGAAATTAATAACAGAATATATGTTAACTAAATTGAATTTAAATAAAAAATTAAAACAAGAATAAATCAATATAAATCAGAACATAGATATGCAAAGTCACTTTAGGAAGTGAAAGTGATGATTGTTAAGTAAGTTTATTGTGATAATCATTTTACAACATGTATGTATATCAAATTGTTATGTGATACACCTTCAAGTAATATAATATGTCAACTATATCTCAGCAAAATTGGGGAAGAAATGGAACAAGTGAGTTTGGTGTCTTGAATGTTGAAAAATGTAAGGTTAAGGAAACCTGGTATCTCCCAGTTTGAATAAGTTCTTGGTGTTAAGGCCTTGAGAGCAGAAGACCAGTTTGAGGTTTATCTGGCTTTCTCTTTTTAGAGGACACTCTTATTCTGGACCTAGCTTCATTCATTTTATTTTATTTGTCTTTACTATACTCATCTGCTTTTAAAAATGACTCAGAAAATGTTAGTTTTGAATACTGATAGGATTAGAAAGGATTTCAATTTAGGACCCTTCTACTTCTTTAGGTATTTACATGATGTAAAATAGTTATGGTGAAAGTTCCCTGAAAAAATTATTCCCATGACTGTCCTTGAAAAGTAAAAAGAGTAGTATTTATAAGAAATGGAAGGGCAAAGTAAAGTGTGCAGTATGACAATTTTTAGACTTTTCCTCTCCAGTACTTCACATGGTCCAGAAGAATAAGCCAAAAGTTGACTGATTTGGGGGCATGTCCCAAAGTGGCTCAAGTGCAAACAAAGCATTTTTTATTAATTTTAGCATAAAAACTATGGGGAGAAGTCATGAGAAATTTGTATTCTTAACCATAATATTGGTATGCAGGTATGTGTACTTAGTACATGGAAATATAGTGATTAAAAATTCATTTTTTACTTTATTTGGAAAGATATTTCTGGTTTTGAGCAAATGCCCTCATTTCTTCATATATTGCTCATATACTATCATTTCCAGAAATGGATCTTGATGGGTCACATTCCTGGAAACGCAGGGTTATAGGTTACTTGTATGAGAATTAAATGAGATAATAGATGAAGATAATATGCCACATTAAGAGTGAGGGTTGGTTGGTTGGTTGGTTTTTAAATCTTAGTGTTCTTTACAACTTAAGTTCTCTCAGAATTGGGTCTTGTGCCTAAGTAAAAAATTAATAAGAGAAAAAAAATTAATAAGAGAGAAAATGTTAGGATGTGGGGCAGGAGGCTTCTTGGCTTAGACTTTCTTTGACATGATTAGGATCAGGTGCAACAAAGTTAACTAACCATTGGTATAATTGATGCCCTTGCAGGAGGGAGCACTGGCAGTTGCTGGGTAATTTGAAGACTACTGTGGAGGGTTTGGTGTCAGCCAACAGTCCGAACGTCTGGTCCAAGTATGGTGGCCTGGAGCGGCTTTGCAGGGACATGCAGAGCATCCTCTATCATGGGCTCATCCATGACCAGGTACGTAAACCTCTTCTTTTTTGCCAGATTGGCTGTGTCACTTGTTGGAAAGAAACAATTGCATTAAGTTGTTGGCAGGGAGAAGATGAAGGCCACTGGTCTGTGAGCGCTTGAGGGTAGGACTGTAATATGATGATGATGATGAGAACAATAAGGACAATAATGATGAATCACTAGGATTTTTCTCTTAGGAGCACCCAAAGACATATCTGAGAAGTATTTACAGAATATTGTCAGTTTTACAATCCCCCTGAGCATCATTTTGTAGGTAACTGGCTGATTCTTGGGAATGGTAGTTTTAGTTATAGCTTAATTTTTTTAATATAAACTTCATTGATGTTGAGTTTCTTTTCTATAAAATATCTTCAAACACTCCAAGAAACTTTGAGTATTGATAGAGTGGAATGTAATAATACTTAATGGTTTTTGTTCCATCTTTTGCAATTACTCCATTTGCAGTGTTTTGAATCAGCTTAAGATCTGGATAAAATTGTCAAGTGAGTCATTGGCTCTGGTGTCCTCCTACATTAAAAAAATCAGACCTCACAAATATGTGCATAGTCATATGTTTCCAAACAGTCATGCTCATTCCATGTCAGTGTCCTTGGAGCCAAGCTTGCTTGTCTTTTCCTTTTTTAATGAGAATTTATTCTCAACTAGACTAGCAGTCACATAAAGAGCTAGTCAAATAAATAGCATTAAGGTATTCAGAGTTAATAGGATTTAATATGCTATCTTCCCTTCTGCAAATACATGTATATTACTTCTGAAGTATCTTTAAACTAATATTCCTATTGGATATTTTCAGAATTCAGTGGAGTTGTCTTAGGTTAGATTTTCTTTATTCAGAATAAGTTCTGAAAGTGATGTGCTCTCAAAGAGTTTCTTAATGGTTATTATTCTTTAAACACCAGTCTAGGAATTTGGAGGCAGCATTGTGTGGTAGACTGATAAAAGTCTTTGGAATCAGATAGAACTTGGATTGAAATCTAGACTCATTGCTTAGGTCCTTGGGGAAAAAAATGACATAGTAGTTACATCCATAGACTTCTGAGTCAGACTGTTCATATTTTAATCTCAGCCTCAGTACTATGTGGTGTTGGGTAAGTTACCTCTTTGTGTCTCTGTTTACTGATTTGTAAAATAAGATAACACTAGTACCTACCTCATAGGATTATTGTGAGGATTAAAGAAATGATATACATGAAGAGCTTTAAAAAACATAATTTGAGGGCAGCCCCGGTGGCGCAGTGGTTTAGCGCCGCCTGCAGCCCAGGGCGTGATCCTGGAGACACTGGATTGAGTTCCACGTCAGGTTCTCTGTATGATGCCTGCTTCTCCCTCTGCCTGTGTCTCTGCCCCTCTCTCTCTCTCTGTCTCTATGAATAAATAAATAAATAATCTTTAAAAAAAAAACATAATTTGACAGGTGATCTTAACTATTAGGTAATATTAACTTTTGAGGCTTGCTTTTCCTATCTATAAAAATGAGGATAATATTATTTACCTCATAATGTTTGATGGAAAGATTAAGTGAAATAGCATCACATTTGCCTCGTGCAGTTTGTGGCATACAGGAAAATAACACGTTTCTTTCATTTTTTAAGTTTTAAGTTACATGTAGTCCTATGAAAAAAATAATTATGAAGACTGGAATTTATAAAACAAAGAAGTTAACCCACTGCATTCTGGTTTTTGCCTATACCACTAGTGATCTTGCTACTGAAGTTTAAGTAAAATGATGTCCACATTACCAGATCCATGAACATTTCTCCTTTGCACAGGGTCTGAAGTTCTTTACTGTTAACCATCATCACACCTTGACTTGTACCGCATTATTATCTTCTAATGATGTAGAGTCCCTCTTCCTCTTTTCTAAAAATTAATGTTAATTCTAGGTACATTGTACCTAGAATGCTTTCGTAGTTTGCTTCCCACTTAATATTTTATATACCCAAACTTTCATTTCAGGTCACTCCAGAGCTTTCCATGTTTCCCAATTTTTTTTTAAAGATTTTATCTATTTATTCATGAGAGACACAGAGTGAGAGAGGCAGAGACACAGGCAGAAGGAGAAGCCCCCCTGCAAGGAACCTAATGTGGGACTTGATCCCCGGGATCACACCCTGAGCCGAAGACAGACACTCAACAGCTGAGCCACTCAGGTGTCCCCTAGAGTCCTTCTTCTACTTCTGTGACCATTCCTTCTTAATTTCTTTCCCTGGAATCTCTTCTTTTTAGATTTTAGCTTTTAATGGGATTCTGTCCTAGGTCATTATTTCTTCTTACTTTGTATATTTTCCTGGAACAGCCTCCTTCACTTGCATTGTGCTGAAGACCCCCAGCTAAGACACCTCTGCTGAACTCCAGTTCCATAAGACTAGCTGTCTGCTGTACATTATCATCTGTCTGTCTGTCATACAGGCCAAGCACAGCATGACCCAAAAGACAAACTTATTTTCTTCATGAGATTTGCCCTTCCTCCTATTTTTAACACTAATTTGTGGCATTGCCAGCTACTCAGTCACCCAAGCCAGAAACTTGGGAATCATGCCCACGTGTTTTAAAAAACTCAATGCAAGTTTCCCAGACAGATGACCAAAATAACTACTAGATTAGTGTCGCCACAATTTAGTGGTTAAGCACTTGCATCTTGATAGCAAAAAAGGTCTTTTCTTGGCTCTGTTACTAATTTTATATTGTTAGCTAGAGTAATCACTTTACCATATTACAGGACAGTTTCACCATCTGTGCCAGAAAGAGAAAATGTCCTAATGAAATAATAAAGTCAGTGGGATTCCAAGTGAGGGATGATTGATAAATTCAAGACAGTATTAACATAGCTTGTTACAATTATTAATAAATGATATCTGTGAAAGCATGCGGTCATCAGAATGAAAATTATTAAAGTATATGGTTATCTGCAAAATAGCAGTGTTAATAAGTGAAAACAGAGTGAATCAGGCAAATCTGTCCTACACACTTTTCAACTACAGGCGCTAATGGAAAGAATTGTAACCAGAACATCCATACCCATTTCACTGCTGCTCTATTCTGCTTTGTGAAGACCTAACAATTAATGTCTGTGTTAAGGACTTATTTTTCCCTTTCATTTCCTCCCAAAAGATTAAGGCTTTCAAAGGCTTCTGGCTGCTGCGTCATCATGAAGCTATTCTGGGTGTTGTGCCCTTGGAGAGGGGGAAGGGATACAGTGATTCATGCTGGTCATATCTATTCTGTGCTTTCATAAGGACGTGTTATGGAATGTGAACTTATTTTTTTTTAAACAGGACCTTCTGAAAGCTATAACATCATGACCATATTTTTAGAGGGCTCTCATTTTTCCTGACAGCCTGAATCTGGGCTACCTTTTAGTTTTCCCATAAGGAAAGGCATATTTGATCTTTTCTTTTCTGCTGCTTAGTTATGTGGAGACACTCAGTCCCTAAGATTCCTCATCTGAATGGGAGAAATAAAAAGAGCCCCCTCTTTTCCACTACGAAGAAGAAACCTCTTCTTGGCAATATAGGCAGCCTGATTTTTAAAAATAACAATAACAACACAGAAAAAGAACAGTTTTTCTTTTCTGAATGTATAGGTAATATATTTTTATTTGTTGAAAATTTGGAAAATACGAAAAAAAATTTGAAGAAAGTATCACCCTCAAGTCAACATCAAGTATTATCACTCTTTAACATTTTGTAGATCTTATTTTTTTCAGGACGCCTAGGTGGCTCAGCAGTTAAGCGTCTGCCTTCAGCTCAGGGCATGATCCTGGAGTCCTGGGATCCAGTCCCACGTCGGGCTCCCTGCTCAGAGCCTGCTTCTCCCTCTGCTTGTGTCTCTGCCTCTCTGTCTCTGTCTCTAGTGAATAAATAAGTAACATTTTTTAAAAAAGATCTTATTTTTTTCTATACACTTATGTGCTTTTTAAAATATTAAGATTGTATTATATTTATCATTTTGTAACTTTAAAATATTTAATTTTTAAAGTAAACGATACATTTGTATGGTTAAAAAAAACATATATTTAGTGAAATATCTTGTTTCCTTCCAGTCCTGTAGGTAACTACTGTTTACTAGTTTCTTCCCAGAAAAGTTTTGTTTATAAAAGATTTTGTGAATAGTTTTCTTTGCTATACCTCCTGATTTTTTAGATAAATAAAAGCAATTATAAATTGCTATTCTGCACTTCTGTTTTCTCACTTGATGTATCTTGTAATTCATTTCAAATCATTATGAAAAGCACTTTTTCTATTTTACAGCTGTCATTTTATAATATTCCATTGTATGTATGTACCATAATTTATTTAACCAATCCCCTAGTAATGAACTTTTAGATTACTTAAAATCATTTGGAGTTAGTAACAGTACTACGGTGAATAAACCTCGTGTATGGGTCATTTTGTCCTTTACCATAGGATATTCCTAGAAGTAGAATTTTTAGGCTAAAGGGTATGTGCATTTCAATTTTGAAAAATATTGCTGAATTGCCTTTGAGGAAGTTACATCTGTTTAAACCCTCACCAATAATGTATAAGAGTATTTGCTTCTCCATACCTATACCAATGTAGGGTGTTATGAAACCACAAACTATTGGCAGTATGAGGGTAAAAAGTTACATTTCTCCTATTCTGAAAAATGTTTATGTGGGCCTTTTTTTTTTTTTTTTTTTGGTGAACTTTTTCCTATTTCCCCCCATTTTTCTTATATTGTTAGTCTTTTCCTATGGATTTATAGGAGTTATTTATTAATGGAATTAATCCTTTGTTTTAATGTGAATTGCAAATATTTTTTCCTAGTTTGTCATTTGCCATTTCATATGGTGTTTTTATATGCAGAAATATCTAATTTTGGGAGGGGAGCAGAGGGAGCAGGAGAAAGAGAATTAATTAATTAATTATTTATTTAGAGTGAGTATATGCATGCACACATGATGGGGAGGGGCAGAGGGAGAAAGAGAATCTCCAGCAGCACTGAGTGTGGAAACCCACATGGGGATCGATCTCACAATCCTGAGATCATGACCTGAGCTGAAATCAAGAGTTGGATGCTTAACTGACAGCCACGCAGGCACCCCTCTGATTTTTATTAAGTCAAATTGATCATTTCTCTCAGGACTTCTAGGCTCTGTATGATGTTATGAAAGGGCTTTCGCATTTCCCTGTACAATTATTAAAAATGTTTCTCCATAGTTTCTTCTATTAATGACTTGATTTTTCTATTTAAACCATTTCATCTGTAGTTTATTTTGAATATACTTAATTCCTTTAGCACACAGATCTATTTCTGTTTTTTTATTATGGTCTGTTGTACTTTGTGTGCCATCACCACTCAGTTTTAATTATTTTAGCTTTTAATTATGGTAGAAATGGTCCCTCACTGTACAGCATCTTTTGTTGTTGTTAAACACCCCCCCCCCCAATGTTCAAACATTTGTCATTTTATTTACCATGTAACTGCTTCATTTTTTTTTTTTTTTTTGGATAAAGACAGAAAAGGCCTTCTTATACAATGTGATCTGAATCATTAGCTGATTAAGTGAGGACAATTAAGGAGTCATTCAAACATTTTATTTTATTTTATTTTAAAACATCTAAATTTACATTTGTTCAACAGTCTTTGGATATAGAGCCAGAACCTTTGCTAGGAATATGGATCCACTGGTGGAGTTTCGTATCATCTTTTTTGAATAAATTGTACCCATAATGCATGGTACAAGACTTCCAGTTTTATTTTCTTTATACTGGACTAGCAATTTAAGATCCTGTAATATGAGTGTAAACCCTACATTTTTAGGTGTTTGTCCTTCTCACTTTGAAAGTTGTCTTGCCTCTACATAATTTAACATCAATTTTTTATAGAAGCTTTTGTGTGGGCATAAAACTTTAGCTCCTTTGGATAAATACGAAGGAATGTGATTGCTGGATCATATGGTAAGAGTATGTTTAGTTTTTTAAGAAACTGCCAAACTGTCTTCCAAAGTAGCTGCACCGTTTTGCATTGTTACCAGCAATGAATGAAAGTTCTTTGCTCCACTTCCTCACCAGCATTTAATATTGGCATTGTTTTGGATTTTGGCCATTCTAATGTAGGTATATAGTGGTATCGTATTGTTTTAATTTGCACCTCCCTGATGATATACGATGTGGCACATCTTTTCATGTGCTCATTTGTTCTCTGTATATCTTTTATGGTGAGGTGTCTATAAAGGTCTTTGGCCCATTTTTTAAATCAAATTGTTTGTTTTCTTATTGTTGTGTTTTAAGAGTTCTTTGCGTATTTTGGATAACGTTCTTTTATCACATGTGGCTTTACAAATATTTTCTCCTAGTTTGTCGTTTGTCTTTTCTTTCTCGACATTTTTGGTCACAGAGCAGAAGTTTTTAATTTTAGTGAAGTCTAGCTTATCAGTTCTTTGCTTCATGGATCATGTTTTTGGTCTTGTATAAAAAAGTCATCACCGGCGGTGCCTGGGTGGGGCTCAGTGGTTGAGCATCTGCCTTTGGCCCAGGACATGATCCTGGAGTCCCGGGATCGAGTCCCGCATTGGGCTCCCTGCATGCAGCCTGCTTCTCTCTCTGCATGTGTCTCTCCCTCTCTTGCTGTGTCTCTCATGAATAAATAAATAAAATCTTTAAAAAAAGAAAAGTCCCCAAAAAAAGTCATCACCATACCCAAGGTCACCTAGGTTTCTTCCTATGTTATCTTCTAGGAGATTTATAGTTTTGTATTCTTCATTTAGGTTGATGACTCATTTTAACTTAATTTTTGTGACAGGTATAAAGTCTGTATCTAGATTTATTTTTTTGGATATGGATGTCCAGTGTTTCAGCACCTTGTTGAAAAGACTATCGTTGCTCCATTGTATTGCTTTGCTACTTTGTCAAAGATTAGTTGATTTTATTTATGTGTGTCTGTTTCTGAGCTCTCTATTCTGTTTCACTGATTTGTTTGTCTATTTTTTTCCCCAATACTACACTGCCTTGATTACCGTGCCTTTACAGTAATGCTTTAAGTCAGATAGTGTCAGTCCTTTTTAAAGAACAACTTTCTAGGCCCAGTGCTTTTGGTTTTGGAAAGTTATTAATTGGATGTGAAGGCGATCTGGCTGCGACATCTGTCACCCCATTGATTGCCAGGGTTGATTCGGCTGATCTGGCTGGCTAGGCTGTGTCCCCTTCCTCCCTCACCGCTCCATGTGCGTCCCTCCCGAAGCTGCGCGCTCGGTCGAGGAGGACGACCATCCCCGATAGAGGAGGACCGTTCTTCGGTCAAGGGTATACAAGTAGCTGCGCTCCCCTGCTAGAACCTCCAAACAAGCTCTCAAGGAAAGTTATTGTTGATTCTGGGTTTTTTTGTTTTGTTTTTGTGGGTTGCTTTTAGTTTTGGTTTAGTTTTGTCTTATTTTTAGGAGATAAGGGCCTATTCAGATTATCTATTTCTTCTTGGTGAGATTTGGCAGATCGGGTCTTTCAAGGAATTGATCCATTTCACTTAGGTTATCACACTAGTGAGGCATACAATTGTTAGTAATATTCCTTTGTAATGTGGTATCTGTAAGATGTCCCCAATTTTATTTCTGAGTTAGCCTAGAATTTTGCCTAAAGAAAGGAAACCAAGTTTAGGTCCTAGTCACATAGATGTAATTAACCAGGAGACATACCTGAGTTGATATTCCAGTGCTGCCTACCCCTGGCCACTCAGTGTCCACTGAGCCACAGAACAGGGGCCAGAAACACTGCCACATGCTGCCAAGATATTAGAGGTCTTCATGACTCCAGTTGACAAAAGAGCCTGTACAGCTGACACTTATAATTGTCACTGATATTTTTCCAGTCTAGGTGAGAAACCCACTGACATTTGAGATGCCTTTTGGGTCATATATTAAGTTCTGATAGAAGGACTCTTTCTAAGCTATTTATTTTGTTCTGTTGGTTAGTCTGTCTCTTAATGCTTGTGCTAGGTCTGTACTTCTAAATTATTTAGATTTCAGTTTTAACCTGTGCCCAATAATCTCAGAAAGGATTCTCAAAAAATAAGAAATAGGTTTTCCTAGTATAAACATTTGCCTTCTCCAGTTCATTCTCCAGTTCATTTCCTAGTATAAACATTTGCCTTTTCTAGTTCAGGCCTTCTCTAGAGTGAAACTATTTATCTGGAATTGATCATTTCTTTGACTCTAAATGCAGCCCTTTCCTGACCTGGGTAGCATGGGAAAAGCAGGTCTTTCCTTACTTGATTTTGCTGTAAGAACTGAAGGCATTCATCTCGGATTCTTAGCAAATAACTTAAACTCTTCACCAGTTTTAAGATTTACCTTCTGGGGCTAAATGGTAGAGAGATGAGGGAGAAATCAGATTATTTTCATTGTATAACTTTCTATATCATATGCTTGCATTGCCTGTCCAAAAGAACAGTTAAAACAATTTTTAACAATTATCCTTAAAAAGAATGAATACATATATATATATCCTTTTGATTGCTGCTGAGAACCTTTGTTGAGGCAAGGAAGGTTAGGCGTTTTTCCTCCTCTCTTTGAATGTCAACACCAGAGCTAAATTTGATCTAAAATGGTAGTGATTTCTTCACCTTCTGTGTTCTCACAGCAGGTGTGTTGCCGCCAGACTGATTACTGGCAGTTTGTGAAGGACATCCGCTGGCTCAGTCCCCACTCAGCCCTTCATGTGGAGAAGGTAAGAAGTGAAAAGTAACCGGAAGGCTGTGGTGTTTGATGTTCTGTCTGAAGGGTTTCCTAGGCTAGAAAGACGGTGTGTGTCAAGTTTCCTGTTAACTGAGGAAAGAAAGTTATTCCTATAGGACTAATTTGGAGGGAAGGATTATTTGCTTTAAAACATAAACCATGTAAAGCCATTGCTTCAGGCCATTTTCTCTCCGCTGGGGAAGGGGGTGAAAAAAGTTTTGTTATTTTCAGAAGACCTGCAATATTAGGACCAGAATGAAGCTGTTCAGAATCCTAGGAAAATGGCACGAAGCTTGGGGAAGTAAGTGCTTGGGGAAGTAAGATTGGGATGCTTAGCTCAATGTAGTACCTTTGATTTCCAGTTAGGGAAATAGCTCGTGGAGGCTAGTGACTTGGCCAAAGTTATACAGCTAGTTCCAGATCAATCACTGCCAAACATATGTATCTATTTATTTAATTCTTCATTATGGAAGATTTCAAATACATAGAAAATTAAAGAGAGTAATGTAATGAACCCTCAAAATATCTATCACCTGTCCTCAGTACGTGTCAATACAAGGCCAGTTTTGTTTCATATATATCCCACCCACTGCTAGGTTCATTGCTGAGATGATGTCAGGAAAAGTACTTTGTTTTCAAACGATCAGGGAACCAAATCGCAGGGTGTCAAACTGGCCTTTTTTGTGAGAAAAATCCAGAGCCCGCTGGTTTTCTTACATAGACTTTCTTTGTCCTTCTCGCGTAATTTATCTTACCACCACTCTCCTTTACCTCCAACTAACTTCCTTTTCTAAAATATATTGCTGTAGTCATTTCCACTTACAAGCTGCTTAGGAGACTTTGCTTTTAGAAACAGCCAACTAGAAGGAGGTTCCAAATAGAGGTTGCTCTGACTAGGGCCAAAACAAGATGCTCAGATGACCTCTCTGTGGTGGAGAATCTTTTTTTTTTTTTTTAAGATTTTATTTATTTATTCATGAGAAACACAGAGAGGAGAGAGAGAAGCAGAGACATAGGCAGAGGGAGAAGCAGGCTCCATGCAGGGAACCCGACGTGGGACTCAATCCCAGGGCTCCAGGATCACACCCCAGGCTGAAGGCGGTGCTAAACCACCGAGCCACTCAGGCTACCCTCTTTGGTGGAGAATCTTCTTCCTTGTCCCCAGAAGAAGAAGCATCTTCCTTGTCCCCAGATTTTTGTTGCATTATTTTCTGGAGGCCAACTGAAATGAAGAACTCTGTGAGAGAAGCCAAGAGGTCGAGTTCATCCTTCCTTTGAACACTCCAGGCTAAATGTCTCTTTGGAGTTAGGACATAAAGAGACAGATGTAGCAGCTTTGTTCTCTCTTAGAGCCGCATATCAGGTCTTAGCTGCTTCATTCCTCTTCAGTGATCCAGTGCAGCAGTGGAACCACTGATCCCTTGCTTCCCCTCCTCCCTCAGTAACCTCTAGATGCTACCCAGAGGAAAAATCCTACTCATCACTTCCTCTTACCCATCTCCATTTAGTTTTCTGGTCATTAGGCCTCAGTCTTGCTGTTTTTACCAGGATGCATGTTGTGACCCATCCTCTTTGCCTCCCAGTTCATCAGCTTACACGAGAATAGCCAGAGCAGCACTGATGGTGTGAGTGAGCATGCTGTTGCTGAATTGTGGCTGCAGCACAGCTTGCAGTGCCACTGTCTCTCCGCCCAGCTCCGACCACTGCTCGGGGACAAGCAGTATATCAGAAAATTCTACACAGGTACGTGACGGTCACTTAGCCAAGATTGTTGCATATACTTTTTCATCTCTTCCACATTCCTCTTCCTTTATAGACTGACTCTCCCCCCAGAGCCCCATATACTTCACTGGGTGCCCTAGAGATTCTAATCAGAAACATGCGTCCAGTCTTCTCCTTTATGTGTAAAACACAATCCAACTTTATGCTAAGGTACTCCCCTGCTCCCAGGGATATAAACCGATAAGAATAACCACCATTTACTGAGCGTTTCCTATGTGCTAGTCACTGTTACATACTTTTTATGCATATACTCTTCCCAATAGGCCTGAGAGCTGGGTATTAATACCTCTGTTCTATGGCGGAGAAATACGGAGGCAAAAAATAAGGAAAGAAGGTGTCACCTAAAAAGAAGTTATCAAGCTCTGGGAGCTACTGCTCTCAGTGGGCAGGTTTCAGCCAGCAAGGCACTAGCAGGAGATGGGAGGGCATGAGCAAGGGGAGAAGTCAGAGGATTTCTTCCCCTCCCTGACTTCCCCAGTTGGATACCAGCAAAAAGGGTCTTGGGAAGACACTACTTTTAGGACTTAGCATCTCTGTGGTACAGGAAAAAAATAAAAGAAAGAAAGAAAGGAAGCAAGAGAAGGAATGGATCAGTGGGCAGAGAGGCCTAGGATTAGTCCCTGAGTAAAAGTATTTCTGTAAGAAACTTGAGATAATAACTCAGATAGATTGCTTTTGGCTTGTCTTACAAATCAGGAATATACATGGGGGAACTGGCAGGAAGTCCATTTTGGCTGTAGTTTTAAGCACAGAAGCTATTCTTTTAGCATTTCTTGCTGATAGATTTTTTAATTTTTTTGCCAGGCTAACTTTTGTATCTATTCCTTATATTGGTTCAAGATAGGAGGGAGGAGACGGGGGCCTTATCAACCACCAAAAATCTTCAACAAGTAATTTGATCATGTTTTGGGTATGCCATTTGGAGTCTTGCCAGTTGTAACAGCAAGAGATCTTTATGGCCATAGAGAACTATGGAATCTACAAAATGTGGAAAAAATATTGGACTATAAAGCAGAGTGAAATAATATATCTAGTAGTAGCCTTCTGTGCTTCTGGAGTTCTTCCTTCAGCTGAGTGACATCATCCTCAAATTCCTGTCTGTTACTGATCTTGATGCCTGACCTCAAACATTGCATGAAGAGTTATCACGGTTAATCTGATGGCATAAACTTCTTTTATAATAAAATAATACAAATGTAAAGATAATAATGATAATACACCTGTTTTCCAGTCAGGGAAGCAGAGCCCAATGAGGTTAGGTGACTCGGCTAAAGTCACCTAGAGACAGGATTCAAATCTGGGACTTTGTGACTTTGAAGCCCCCTTGTCGTGGCCTATTACACTGCACATTACTCTCCTATACTTTATATGTCCCTGATTCCGCTCCCCTGCAGCAGCATGAATCTCCTCAAGACATTTTTACCTTTTGTCTCTTTACTTCCCTGAGCCTCTCCCAGGCTGTACAGGGATGCTAACAATCTCCCTGTTGGGCTCCATCACAGCAGTAGCATTTCTCTCCCCAGATACTGCTTTCCTGCTAAGCAACGCCCACGTCACGGCCATGCTCCAGTGCCTGGAAGCAGTTGAACAGAACAACCCCCGCCTCCTGGCTCAGATTGATGCATCTATGGTAAGGGGGCAAGGAACCATCTGTGTCTGTGCTGGGCCCTGGACCTTACCGTGATATAACCCTTTGTTGCAGGCTATTTCTTTGCTTAGGCAGTTGTGAACTGAAAGGCTTTCATTTAAAAAACAAAAAACAAAAAAAATTAAAACTTGGAGAAGAAGGGGAGGTACCATTAAGTATCTATTGAAGTAAAAGGTCTAAGATCTGCTTAAGGAGGGAAGTGTCTGTTTTTTAAACCCCATTGTAAAGAGGAGCCTTGACAAACTGGGGGGAAGAGGATGATTTTGCATCAGAAGTAGGATTTACAGTGTCATACCTAGTATGACCTAGTGTTACACAGGGTTGGATCACCTTCGTCCTTGAAGTATAAAGAAAAAAATTTTTTTTTAATTTTATTTATTTATTCATGAGAGACATAGAGAGAGGGAGAGGCAGAGACACCAGCAGAGAGAGAAGCAGGCTCCATGCAGGGAGCCCGACACAAGACTTGACCCCAAGACTTCAGGATCATGCCCTGGGCCAAAGGCAGGCGCTAGACCACTGAGCCACCCAGGGATCCCCTAAAGAAAATTTTTTTGCTTGATATTGCTTATCAGCAATCCTCCAATTCACTCAACCCATCAGTAATATCAGTGCCTCAGCTAGAAAGGAATCACAGTCCCCACTACTTTACAGGAGGGATTCCCTGTGTCTCTTGGTTTTTAAATTTTGATTCTTAGTTACCACCTGTTAAACACTTTCTGTGTTACAGGCTTGATTTAGGCACAATACATGCTTCATCTCATTTAATTCTCATACCTCTATAAGATCGACATTAATCTTATTTTATAAAGGAAGCCAGCTGGAGGACAGAATAGAGATGTCTCTTGCTCCAAGTTTGTAAGTGGTAGAGCTTGGATTTGAACGCTGATCTATCTGATTTCTGATTCTGTGCATAGTCTTAAGAATTTTGTTGTACTGCCTCTATGATAAAGCACTTCTGGTGTACTACCTAGGATTCCAATTTCAGAGGCTGTGGTGTATGGCAGGACTTCGAGATTTCAAAGTTGTAGAAATACTGATATTTACTGTACTGTACTGTACTGTATATATACTGTATATACTGTACTGATAGAGCAGTAGAGTTGTATGTCGTACCTATAGGCTCTGGCCGCAGTCCAAGCCTGCTGCCAGAGGTCAGCTTCTACTAGCATTTCTGTAGTGCTAAATGCTCCTCCTCCAAGCCCCCCCCCCCACCCCCGCCCAGCCTCAACTCTGACACGCGTTTCTTTTGTAGTTTGCCAGAAAGCATGAGAGCCCGCTGCTGGTAACAAAGAGCCAGAGCCTGACAGCCCTGCCTGGTTCCACATACACCCCTCCGACCAGCCATGCTCAGCATTCCTACTTTGGGTCCTTCTCTAGCCTCTACCAGTCCGTACCCAACCACGGCTCAGGTATGGGGACAGGAAGGGGTAGTCATGACATGAATGCCCAACCCTGGAAAGTAGGGGACTTTGTGGGTGCACACAGGAGGTATAGACAGAGCCGTGGGTTGGTGCAGTTTGTCAACTTTCATGTCTTTAATGGACATCTTAAAAAGTTGGATGGTGACTAGCCTAAGATCAGCAGAATCATTAAAGTAATAGAGGAAAGAGATGTTTTTAGATTGTCCTGGATCTCTAATCCATATTGCAAGAAAGCATTTCAATAATAGTAGTAATAATAAGTGAGGGCCTGCCATGTGCCAGGCTCTGTTAGAGTCAATTTATATGTATTACTTCATTTGATCCCCAAAACTGTCCTACACAGTAGGTGTTGTTACCATTGCTCATTTTACAGATGAGAAATGCATACTAATAAGCGATGAAGCCACTGTGTCAAGAGCCCACGCTCTTACCTTACCTTATGCGGCTTACCTGCTTCTAAGCGATTTTTGCTTACCTCGCATGGTGAACCTTTTCTGAGGTGATACCACGTGTCCTGGGCACCTAGTAATGATAGGGAGTTTGGTCCTCAGTTGTAGAGAAACCCTACATATGTACCAAGGATTCCCAGCTCATCCTTTTCTTCTCTTTCTATATCCTAGAAAGAAGATCTACTTCCTTTTCACTCTCTGGCCCTCCCCGAAAACCTCAAGAAAGCAGAGAGCACGTCTCACCAGCACAGGATCAAGCCTTCCAAGCCTCCCTGCTTCCAGTCTCTGCATTAGCCAGGGATTCCTCCTCAACCCCAAATGAGATGAGCTCTAGCACTCTGACCAGCCCCCTAGAAGCATCCTTGGTCAGCAGCCAGAATGATTCCCCAAGTGATGCCAGCGAGGGGCCCGAGTACTTGGCCATTGGCAACCTGGACCCCCGAGGCCGGACTGCCAGCTGTCAGAGTCACAGCAGCAATGCTGAGAGCAGCAGCTCCAACTTGTTCTCCTCCAGCAGCTCGCAGAAGCCAGATTCTGCTGCTTCTTCCCTAGGCGAGCAGGAAGGAGACGGGCAGAGCCAGCTGTCCAGCATCCTTCGCAGGTCCAGCTTCTCAGAAGGGCAGACACTCCCTGCCACCAGTGGAACAAAAAAGAGCCACACTCGCTCCCATTCGGATACCAACATTGCCTCCAGAGGAGCCCCAGGTAATGCTAGTCACCAGCCCCTAGTTAATAAGTTATGTTTCTGATGACATGATGGGGTGTCCTGCTTGTAACGAAAGAGAGAAGTTCCTCGTGTATTATGAATACCCAGGAAATCTCTCTGAGAATATCTATGTTTGTGCCTCTATACGTTGCCAAATAGTAAATGTTTTCCTGGGTTCTTTCACCACCTCCTTAGCATCAGAGGACAACGTGACTTGTCACAGTTTGAGTTTTTAAAGTTTCTCTCAGAGGAGAAATGCTAATGAATAATCCCATTCCATCCCTCTCCTTTCTGTGATTCCTGAGAAGTGTGGTCAGATGCAATAGCAGTATGAGAGAGGCAAAGTGGTATTGGGATTTCCTTATGAAAACTAGGGATATACTAGTGTGGGAACAAGTAAGCGGGGCTGATTGCTGCTTCACTAATTCTGGTTGGAGGGCAGCCCTGTAGAGGGGCCCTGGTCACCTCAGCCTCCCTCACACAAATCCCAGCAGCTAGCAGAGGGCACCCTCGGCACGGGAGAGGTGGGGCTCATTGCTTTTGCCATCTCCCTGCCATCTTCTGTCATGGGTTGTTAGTTCCAGCAGGCTTTGGTTGGGTTTCGTTTGTAAGAGAACCTCCACAACAGCAAGTATAACGTGGATCTCTGTGCTTAAAGCCAGTTCTGGGTAGAAAAGCCCCAGAAATAAAATATAAAAAATTGTAAAAAAAAAAAAAAAAAAAAAAAAGGAAAAAGAGGGAGATTTCCTTTAGCAGCTGGAGCTGCCATTGATTTCTCATTGTAGTTTCTAGAAAGATGAGAGCTGAGGCCCTCACCTGAAACTTGCAAGTGACAAATTTTTTTTTCCCCGTTTTTCTACTCAAGATGTGGTTTGGCTTTTGGAACTCTCTAGGAAAAAAAAAAACAACAACTCCAAATCAAAGCCTGTCTTCACACAAGCTTTCTTAGATGTGAAGAGTACTTGAGTTAGCTCCTTGCTTCACATCAGCTGCTGCAGGCCTGCTGTCTGCTGTACTCTAGGCCACTGGGCTTTGAGCATGGAAAACCTCCCTGCCCCCATTCTTGAATCCATGTGGATTCCAGAAACCACAGTAACCTGCTTCGGAAAAGGGAGCCAGAGAAAACCTAAGCCAAAGGGTCTGAGGGAGAGGGGGTCACGTGTAGCTCCTCATGAGTCAGCTACCTCAGTTCAGTTGCTGAGTTCTTCAGCAGTAGGGTTCCCCTCTTGGCAGTTGAGTCCCCACGTCTGCTAGATGAAAGGATGCCCTTTTTCTCACTGTCTCTATTCTCATTTCCTCTGTTTGGACTCTCCTCTGCACCTGTCTGTCTACGTACAGGAGGCCCCAGGAATATCACCATTATAGTTGAAGATCCCATTGCAGGTTTGGGAGCCAGTCCTTTCTGTCCACCACCTCCTCCTCCTCTGTGACCATCTTGCTTAGTTCAGAACCTCCTTTTCCATTCTGGTGTCAAATCAAGTCTGGCTAGTCTGGCCAATCCTGCTGTGATTCTTGGACCCGTCTCTAAAATGGCAGAGACATTTTGCATAATACGTTTCCCACCCGTGACTTTCAGATGCCACATTTAGTCTCCCAGCAGCTTCTGGGAGGCAGAGTCCAGATTTATCGATCGTGTTTTGCTCAAAGGTGAAAGCAAAGCCCGCTCTTTGTCTAACGCATCATGTTGAATCAGTGGCAGAATTTTTTTTATAACTGAGTACTTACTGTGGATTACTTTATTTTCCTTGAATTAACACCAGAATGTGTTAACACCTTCCCCTCCCCCCGTCCTGTGGTCTTGAATGTGGATGCATGTTTTTTGCCTCTCCCAGAGTCCCATTTCCTTTTCTTTCGCCTGCCTTCCTTCCTCTATAAGTCCCATCCCACCCCCCATTCCAGTCACTGTACAGGCTTTTTCTAGTGACTTCGGTCGTTTCTTTCGTTTTCACGGTGGTGTTGAAATTAAATACCGTGTTCAATTCTGGGTTCGTGGAGATATTAATAGTAGAAGACAGAGTGATCAGGAGAACCGAAAGCTCCGGCCTCCTGGTGATGAGTGAAGCCACCGAGTATGTTAGCTCGGAAAAGGGAAAGTTAAAGAGGAGGTAGGACGGCTGTTTAGAAGGGCGTTGCTCTTCTTAAGGAGATGAGAAATTGTAAGAAGACCCAAGAGAATGTGAGGAAATCTAAGAATTAGAGCTGTTCATTTGAATGGGCGACATCTAGAGGTAGTTAGCTCAGTAAGCGAAGTCTGGGTGGCCTTTACGTGCTGTGAGGAGCGGAGTGCTGGAGTTGGAGTTTGTGTTGTGCATTGGATTTGACTCAGGACCTCAAAGGTCCCCTGCAAGTCATAGTTTCTTAGCGAGGCATCCTGGTGACTCTGGCTTGTCTAGAGTTCAGTAGTGAGGAGGAGAGCCCAGTGCCAGGACCAGCAGAAATCTCTGAGACCCTAGGAAAACGCAGTTACCTCTTACCACATAGTAGGTAACAAGAGGAGCAGCTGACGGGCTGGCACCATCTGTGGGGGGTATGGGTTGGGTGCAGCTCAATCATTCACTCTCCCAGAGCATCCTGCTCACTTCCCAGGCACTCACCTGCTTTTCTGCCTTCCTTCTGTAGCGCTGGGAGTTTAGTGTTTTCCTTTGGAGAAGAATATCAGTTTCTCATTTCCTGCAAGCCCTGCCTGCTGCTATTTCTCTGCTCCTCGTCGGTGCTTGAAAACTTCTACGCGGCCACTCCTACTTTGCCAGGCTTCTCTTGATACCTCTCCCTCCCTTCTCCTGTCAGGCTGGGCCCACAGCCCTGTGGCCATCTGAGCCCTGTGGCTGCAGGGCCATCGTCTAGGCTTTTCTAGCATTGTCTGGATGCTTCTCTTAAGGACATTGCTGGATGTTTTTGTTTTTCACCTAATTCAGAAGTGGGTTAAATATGTAAGTATGACAAACTTCAGGTTCAATAGAGGCTTTATCCCAGTATTCCTAGTGTAACCATTCTGAGACTATTTAAAAGCCCAGTGTCCAGGTATCAGAAAAGTTCAATGTGCTTATCTTTGTTTTACCATGTGAGGACTGTTTTCTACATTGGTTTTTGTCAAGAGCATGGAAATTGGCTAATATTCCTAGCCAACATTTGGCAAGAAGACAGAAGAAAAAAGAACTAAACTCATGAGTTCATTTTGATTTGATTCTTTTTCATCTTTGTGTTGCTGCATTCTGGGTCATAGTTTCTCTTTATTCTTAGAATATAGGGACTCACCATCTCCTTTCCTCCATGTGTTCCTGCATTCTTGGACTGTTCCCTGTTGGTGTGCCACCCCTCTCCTGTTTGGGAGGGCATCGGGAATGGGAGTATTTAAATGTTGAAACTCCACAGTTGGGAATGTACATTGTTGCTCACCTCGTATGTGTGTTTTTACTCCCTGGTGGCCACTGACACTAGAATCCTGCAATGATAAGTCGAAGTTGAGAGGCCCCTTGCCTTACTCTGGCCAAAGCAGTGAAGTCAGCACACCCAGCTCTCTGTACATGGAGTATGGTGAGTACTAGGAAGGCCAGGGCTGCAGCTGTGTCTTTTCTCAGCTCTCCCTATGTGCCTACTAAGCTCTGAGCTGTCTGGCTCATGTCAGCTCCGTGGAGGGTACACACCGTACAGTCTCACCCTTCCTCTCATTATTTACAGCCCCTGTGCTAGAAATCACACTGTCTTGCCATTTCTCTTGCTCCTTTCTGAATTAGGGGTCCCACCCTCTCTTATGCTGTGGGTGTTATCACCATGACTGTCTATTGATCCAAATGGATGGCTGTCTGAGTGGGTGAGAGGGACCATGAAAAGAAGCCTTTGGTATCGGGCCAGGATTACCAGAAGATAAGCTCTATGTGGAAATCATCCACAAGAGGAAGCTATTTGTTCCCTTGTCAAGGTTCTCAGCACTGGGTTTTTGTTTTCTTTTTTGTAGGGTAGGAGGGCAAGTATGTCATCTTTAAATTTTGATAGTGTAAGGATTGTCTCTGGGCTCTCTTCATTTATTCTATTCTTTAACCAAGAGGCTTAGTGCTCTGAGATTCTGAGATTCAAAGAAATTCCTTTAGAAGGTAGACGTCTTCTTTCCAACCTGCTACCTGGGCAAACTTGGGAACATCTTTAGTGGTGAAATCATCAGCCTTCTCAAGAAGCTTGTCTATTTGCTTTCTAAGTCAGAATTTTTCACATTCACATTCTGTTTTCCTACAGAGGGTGGTCAGTACCTGTGCTCAGGGGAGGGCATGTTCCGAAGACCATCAGAAGGACAGTCCCTCATCAGTTACCTATCGGAGCAAGACTTTGGGAGCTGTGCAGACCTGGAAAAGGTGAGGAATCTAAGGGGCTACTGAAGAGTTTGCTCATGAGTTGGGACATCTGGCCTAAGGGGCTGTGCGGCCATTTGTTTGAAAGAGGTTTTAGGTACATAGTTAGAACATGAGCAAAGACTATGGGTGAAGTAAGTTCAAAGTAAAGATAAGCTCAACACATTCAATCTCTAGAGAACTTTTCAGGGAGTATATGCTCCTCACTGAGTCCAAAATATTACTGCTTTTGCATTAGCAGCTCCCTTGGGCGCAGGAGTACTGAATTTTGGCCACATGGTTATTGTATCCTTGGCCCTTGAACCTTAGGTAAAAGATGTTTCCAGAATTAACATCTGTATTTTGTTATAAGGCTCAGATATGTGGGACGCCTGGCTGGCTCAGCGGTTGAGCGTCTGCCTTCAGCTCAAGGCGTGATCTCAGTCTGGGATTGAGTCCTGCATTAAGCTCCCTGCGAGGAGCCTTCTTCTCCCTCTGCCTATGTCTCTGCCCTTCTCTCCATGTCTCTCATGAATAAATAAATAAAATCTTAAAAAAAAAATAAGACTCAGATACGTAATGAATAATGACCCTATAGCATTTTAGCACTTACAAACACTTTATCCTGAGCTATTCCATTTACCTTAATACTTTATTTATAGGGGTATGGCTCTAAGAAAGACCCTGATATTAAATTCTGGACTTCTTCTATATCATATTTTCATGTAGAAAGCAGGACAGGAAGGCCAGGCATGGCAGGTTTGAGAATAAAGAGAATATAGAACAGGTTTTCTGGCCATCAGCTTTTCTTAGAGTAGAAGTGTTCATTTCCGCTGAATAAAAGCAGTGCATGTCATTGAAGCTGTACTTGCGAGCATTACAGTCAGTGAGATGTTCAACACATCTAGCCCCTTGCTAATCAACTTCTTTGGTGTTCTCCTGCCCCCCAGGAGAATGCCCACTTCAGCATCTCAGAGTCCTTGATTGCTGCCATTGAGCTAATGAAGTGCAACATGATGAGCCAGTGCCTAGAAGAGGAGGAAGAAGAGGAGGAAGACAGCGATAGAGAGATTCAGGAACTGAAGCAGAAGATCCGCCTTCGTCGCCAGCAGATCCGCACCAAGAACCTGCTCCCCGTGTACCAGGAGACAGAGCATGGAAGTGAGTGAGGCTGCGAGCCCCTCAGTTCTGCTTCTGCAGGGCTTTAGGATAAGCGTTGGTGCCTAGTGAGCTTCCTTTTGTGTCTCACTTGGAGATATCATAACCAAGCCAAGGGCTCCTGTGCTATCGCAAAGAGTTTTTTATGCTGTTCTAATTTTTTTCCTACCAGACCCAGAGTTCTAGAGTTCATCCATTTATTACCTCAGAAATATCTTCCAAAAAAATAGATTTCTTATATGAGAACTAAGACTGCTGGTCCCAGAGTCACTTCCCAGATAGTAGTACCTTCTATTTATTTGAAACTTTCAAAATTTCGTAAATAAAATGAGGAACAACTGACAAGAAGTGCTAGTGCCCATTTCTCCCAGCATCTTCCTGGCCAAGGTTCCCAGTCATACCAGGTCCCTTTCATTGTGACCCTAGGAGTAGGAGACCTCTTTCTGTCCTGTTTATTTTTTTTTTTCCTGTCCTGTTTATTAACCAACCTTTCTTTCCTTCCTTTTCTTTTCTTTTCTTTTTTTTCTTTTCTTTTCTTTTCTTTTCTTCTTTTCTTTTCTTTTCTTTCTTTTTTCTTTCTTTTTCTTTTCTTTTTCTTTTTCTTTTTCTTTTTCTTTTTCTTTTTCTTTTTCTTTTTCTTTTTCTTTTTCTTTTTCTTTTTCTTTTTCTTTTTCTTTTTCTTTTTCTTTTTCTTTTTCTTTTTCTTTTTCTTTTTCTTTTTCTTTTTCTTTTCTTTATAGCAGGCTTTCGGGTCACTTCTAGCAGCTCCCAGTTCAGCTCACGTGATTCAACACAGTTCTCTGACTCCGGCTCTGCTGATGAGGTTGACGAATTTGAAATCCAAGGTAAGGAGCTACCCTTCATTTCAAGCAACTTTCATTACCTGTTTCTTTCAGTTTGAAGTCATTGACTGAGAAGCTTTCCCCTAGTATAGAGAATCTTCAATATGGTCCAATTTGGAATGTTGTCAGTAATTGTAAAAGATGGCCTCTCTAGCTAGAAACAAAACCCCTTTAGTAAAATTTAAGCAGAAAAAAACAGTGAAAGGCAGTGCTTCAGAGTGGTCTGAGTGCTGAAGTCACCTTGATGGGTCTCAATTGTACCTTTCTCTTGGATTTTTACTTTGATTCCTCTTGCTAACAGCCTATGACTAGCCCATACCTGCTTGCAATTAGAATCCTATTCCTTTGTGTTCCATGACACAATGGAAATTGTTTCAAAGGGTTTGAAAGGAGTTTTGTTATAATCCTAAGAGAAAAGGACAAAAAGAGTCATTGGTGGGAGAAAAAGCAAAAAAGGGAAAAAAAATCAAGTTTACAAAATAAAGCTTTATTCTATCAGCACTAACTTGCTTAGCAGAATCACAGACCCTTGTTTTGTTGTTGTTGTTGTTGTTGTTGTAAGCATATGCACGATGAAGGGGGGGGTCTCTAACCTGGGATGGCAATTGTGTTAAAGCAGGTTAACCTGTGATTAATGGATTAGTCCATTCCTGCAAATCATAGATTTTTTTCAAGTTCCCATGAGCACAACAAACTGAAAAGCTAGGGGAAAGCCCCTAGCTTTCCCCCATGGGTGAAACTAAGAGTTATTTTCTTGTAGGTGAATTGTATCTGTAATTCTCCATTGTAAGATGATGATGAATAGATCTTTTTTTATAGATCTGTTTATATCAATCTAGAGGATTGACATAATTCACTTTTTACCTGCACAGACCTCCAGTAGTAATTGAAATCTAGTGGTAGCTGGATTTTTTTCCCCTGTTCAGAAATGCAATTTTTACACATATTTTTCCAGGTCTCTAGGAAGGCTTCCTCCTTTATTCTCTTTAATGTATGTGATTTCTATTCGTGACAATAGCCATTTAAAACTCCTTTTTTTTTTTTTTTTTTTGGTTCGTTTGTATGTGATTTTCCAACAGCATTTCTCCAATTATCTGACACCAACTGACTATCTTGACAATTCAATTCTGATGTTAATTCCTGTAGTTAGCTTAGACCCCACAGGTTAAGGACTCAGTCCCACAGGATACTCCCATTTCAGATGGCAACCACAAATGGGGTCACCACCACCTGCTCTTATCCTCAGCCAACTACAAATTCAGGAGTTCCCATGACCCTACCAGACACATACACACCCGCCCCCCTGCCGCCCAACTCAGGTTCCATAATTTGCTAGAATGACTTTCAGAACTCAGGAAAATACTGTACTTAAGATTACTGTTTATTGTAAAGGATACAAGTGAACAGTCACATGAAGAGGTACTTTAGGACAAGGCCCCAAAGTTTCCTGAGCATAGGGACCTCTGTGTCCATGCAAAGATGTGCTGTACTACCAGTACATCAGAATGTTCACCAACCACCTAGCTTTCCCAAACCTCATCACTATAAGTGTTTTATTAAGGTTTCATTGCAGAGGTAGGCATGTGTGCTTAAATCATTGGCTGTTGGTGATTGACCTCAATCTGCAGTCCCTCTCCCTTTTTGGAAGATTGGAAGTGGGACTAAAAATTCTAATCCTCTAATCTGGTGGTTGGTTTTTCTTCTGGCAACCAGGCCCAGCCTAAAGTTATCTGGATGCTCCCGAGAGGCACCTCTTTAACATAATAAACTCAGATATAACGGAAAGGGACTCGTTATGAATAACAAGACACTCCTATCACTCTGGGATTTGCAAAGGTTTTAGGAGCTCTGTGCCAGGAACTAGGCAGAGACCAACTCTGTTGTTTGTTGTAACACAATCTATGATTGACTTGACCTCCAAATTCAAAGAAAATAAAAGGGTTCTGGCCTATCTCTCGGATCAAGAGAATTTCTTGAGGGTAATATTAAGGTAAATTCAAAACACCACCTCATTGGGTATGGAGCAGTCCACTTGATTACTAAGTGTTCCTTGCAGCATAGCAAGGAGCCAGGGGAAGCTGTTCAGTCTGGAAGGAGTCAAATTTGAAATAGCCTGCCTGGCAGTGGCATGAGGTACACTCCTGTGGGGAACTGTTGTTGCATTTCTGGTTCCAGAGGAGTTGTTTAATCAATTAACTCTAGTCAGCTCAGGATGGAAATCCTTGAAGGGAAAGACCTCCGGGGACGGTTTCTTAAACTCTAGGCCAAATAATCCTTTGTTGTAAGAGACTGTCCAATGGATTGTTGAATGTTTAGCATCATCCCCGGCCTCTGGTCAGGTATCGACAAGGGTGCATCTCCTGGTTGAGAACCACTACCTTAGAAGCCTTTAAGGTCAGGTTGGTTTGGGGAAGCAGCAATCACTATCTCCCAAGCAATACTGAGTGGCATGTAACTTCCTAAGAGCAGTTTATCTTTTGGAGCAAAGTCAAGTCCTGATTCCTGGAACAGGAATAGAACTGTGGAATAGAACTGTCATTCTCATTGATTTACTGCCTGTCTGAATACTAAAGGGCCCCCTTTTATAATCATTATCGCAGATGGTAGCGAAGGATCTAACCTGACTCACATGTCAAAGAACGGACTCTCAGTGTCAATGGCCTCGATGTTTTCAGGTAGCCTGTGTTGGAAGTGTGGGTGTGCTCATACATGCATGTGTGTGAATGTTTGCATCAGCTTTTGTACAATCTTTATCTTGTGATACCTGTCTATAAGATTTAGAGAACTAGCTAGGAAAAAACAGAGTTGAGCCAGCTAAGAACATTTCAGATACTCCTTTTCTTCTTCACATGACCCCTAATAATCCTCCTTGCCAAGATAATCCTTGTGGATCTTTCCCTACAGTGATATTTATAGACTAAGTGGTCATTGTAGCTGATGGAGGTAGTAGGCAGTTTAGAAAGCATTGGTCAGGTGAAGAAATTGTCCCTCAAACCAACAGCTAAGCTACTGCAAAAGTCAGATAGAAAATGTAGTATCTTCAGAGTTTTGAATTTGCAGTCAGTTTGCAGAAAACTCTCTCTTCTTGGTATTTTGTATACAATTAGGATTTACTGCTGCAGATGTTTTTGGCCTTGGTAATTGCTTTGTGATTCAAACCAGTAGGCTTTCCATAGGTGGGGTTAACTGAAAGTACCAATTTTCTACTCAAAGGGGCTTCAAAACACATAACAGCAAAACCCAGGACTTTTTATTAAACAGTATTTTAACTGCTAATGGTGTCAGCTACTAGAATTTGAAATAATGATGTAAGATTAGATAAAGATGTGAAGAAGTAGAAGTATTTAGTTTCCTTTTTCTCTTTTCCCAAAGAGTTGTAATTTATTCTAACATCATCTTCTCTTGCTTGAGAAGTAATTATCCTATCACTTTTTAACTGGTTTCTTATGTGTTTACGACCACAATCCTTTTGCGGGTACATTTATTGACTGCCAGCCATTTCTCTGTCAGAGCATATTGAGTCTGTGTTAACCATAAGGCAGACCTTTATTTGGTCTTCCTGGCATCTTTTCTTCCCCATTTTGGGAGTTTAAAGTTTTTTTTATATATTTTTATACGTTTATACATTTTATATATATATGAAGCATTTTTCAACTAGAAAATTACTTTTTCTTGTGACCACAGTCTTAGCACATTATGGGAGTTATAGGCGAAGCAATCAGAACAAGTTCTCTCAAAAGTAGTGGCTTGATTCTTATTTATGAAAGTATAATTTACACTTCATCTTTCTTTACTCTAGATTTCTTTTTTTTTTTTTTAAAGATTTTATTTATTTATGAGAGACACAGAGAGAGAGAGAGATACTCTAGATTTCTTTTTTGCATCCTGTTCCTTTTCATCTGTTTCTGGCTTATTAATGGTACAAAATTCATCTTTAGCTATCTTCCTGATTACATCTAGTGGTTTATAGATGTATTTATTTTTTGTCATCATAAGTGATTTATGCCTTTGAGGAACCTCTGTGGATACTATCAGAGGAAGATCATTAAAATCTGCAGTGCCCTTGGAAAAATTTAAGTGCTTAAACATATTATGGATATCATCTATGATGACAACTCTGCATAGTATAATACTCTGCTTGATGTAATCACATTTCTTAGATCCTGATTTACCAAGTAGACCATATGGAACAGAAGTGTTTCTGAAGCAAATGGATTTGGAAATTACTTCCTCCTAGCAATAAAGTGAATTTAAACCTTGTGATCACAGAAAGCTTATTTATAGAAAGCTTTGTAGTCATTAACCCCTTTTCCTTTCAATAATTTTTAGCAAATTTACCAAGTTGCGTGTCACCATAATCTAGTTTTAGAACATTTTCATCACCTCAATAAGATTCCTTGTGCCGATTTACAGTTAATTTCTGTCCCCACTCCAAGCCCCAGTCCGCTGCTCATCTGCTTATGTCTGTATCGATTTGCCTCTTCTGGATACTTTATATGAGTGGAATCAGAGAATATGTGATCTTTTGTGTCTGGCTTCTTTTACTTGACCAATTTCTTCTGATGGTATCTGCCAAATTGGTATGAGATCATTCATAAGCTCCCAATCCCAGACAGTCTTTTCAGCTTCTTTAGTTTTAGGGTTTATTCTCCACCCCTCCTCCTTCCCCTTTTATTACAGCTTCATCAATTGTTCTTTATCTTCCTTTGTTGATTCTTCTAGAATTTCAGTCTTCCACATACATGTATCTAGTCATGGGCCATTCAGGAGACAGAAACCACAGAGTAATTTGACTAGGGAAAGTTTAAAATAAAGAATTATTAACTGTCATGGGGGACTGAAGTAATGGGAGACTGGCTCATAAGGAGTAAAAGCAACTCTAAAGAATACAGGAATAGCAGATATAGGTAGCAATCGGTATCCCTAGGGCTTGAGGTAGAACACCTAGGGAGGAACAAGTGTAGAAGAGGACCACATTCTCAAGGCTGAGATCCAGACCTCCTTACTCACTAGAGGTGAATAAGTTCTCTGAGGCTGCAGAGCTGCCCTAAGACAGTGCCCAGGGATGCTGTCCACAAGAAGTACCATGCCAACAGCATCAGGAAACCCTTCTGTGGGGTGCTGGCGGAGGCTGCCCCTAGGGAAGTGCTGTGCCTCAGAACTCAAGAGATGCTGGGGGAGGTGGCACATGGGAGGGGCCAGGGGAAGCTGTTTATGAGAAGTACCGCTAGTGGCACTCTGCTGTAAGGCCACCTTCAAGAAGGCATGCCTCCCCAGGGGAACATCATGTCACGCCTGGAGGAGTCTGCCTGGAGGAGCACACCAGACTCACAGGACAGACGCCTTCCTCCTCTGGCGTCCCTCCAGTGCCCTCTACTGGCAAGACTTAACATGGTGCCAGCTGGCAGAGGGCCGCTGTTTTTGAGTCCAGCTCCATCATCATAGAGCAGACAAAAAGAAGGGCAGGTTTGGAGCTGAAAGGCAATAAATTGATTAATTGGCACAATATATAAAGACAGAAGTTCATAAACTATGTTTTCTGTTTTCTTACAAGTTTTAAAATTATGTCCAATTCAAAGTAATCAGTTGCTTCTCCCCACACTGCCCTTTTAAGTAAATTTCTTTTTTAAAAAGCAGAGCAATTGTGATTCTCCATTTAAAAATGTTTCCTCTCTAGTCAGCACTACAGAAAAGCCATTGGAGTTGGATCTCCAGATGTGTTGGGAGTCACCTTATCTGCCAGAAGGAAAGCAGGAAGGAAACCAACGTCAGACTGGCCAGTGAAGTCTGAAGTTGATTCTCTTCCTGTGCCTCACTTTGTTTAAAAATTTGCAGATTTTGCCATGGTACCGAGGTTTTAACCAATTCTTCCCCGATACCAGTGTCTGGACATGCAAAAATTCTTACAGCATGTCATTTTTAAATTGTTTTTGTTTTTATATTTTTTATTTTTTTTCTCAGTTCACAGTAATAGCCTTACCTAAAGCATCAGAAGCATTTGAAATCAGTTTTCTTAGGAAAAAATATTTGCCAAAGAATCAAATAAAAGTTTCATAATTAATTGAATGGCCTCCTCCTGTCTCTTTACTTGTTAATTTTCTGTCTTAGACCCTGGTCTACTTTTACCCAGATCCCTTGGCTAGTGTTCCAACCACATTAACTTAATGATATGCTTGAATTGACCAGAAAGTCAGCAATACAACAGAGACCCAGTACCCCCAAGGCCTTCACCAGTTTTGGGTGGCATGTCTCGATATCAAGTGCTGCTTCTCCTGCTCCACTCCCAGGGTTAGATCGTCCCAGCCAAACCGGTGTGGTCCTCCTCACTGGAAGTGTTCATGATTGGCTAGGAAGTCATTGCATCTCTGGTAAAAAGAAAAAGAAAAAGAAAAAGAAAAGAAAAGAAAAGAAAAGAGAGAGACATGATGGTAAAATAAAGTATGACTTGACTGTATTTTCCAAAGAGCAGAGAATGATTTCGTTTTCTCTCAAAGAGAAAATGACCTTTTCTCTGTGAAATGGAAGAACTACTAAATAGTATTTTGAAGACAGTGGTCTCCTTGGCAACCTTGAAGTGTCACCACTGTTCCTCTCTGATGTGCAGGGTTTTCTTTAATAGCCTGGCTCTATAGTAGCAACATTGGTTAACTCTTTTTTTTTAAGATTTTATTTATTCATGATAGACATAGAGAGAGAGAGAGAGGCAGAGACACAGGCAGAGGGAGAAGCAGGCTTCACACAGGGAGCCCGACATGGGACTCAATCCTGGGACTCCAGGATCACGCCCCGGACCAAAGGCAGGCGCCAAACCGCTGAGCCACCCAGGGATCCCCCTGGTTAACTCTTTATTCAAAGATATCTAAGATTTTCTCTCATTTTTTTTTTCTATTTTACCCAACAGGCCGATACTTGCTTTTTTTGCTTTTAGCCAGTTAATCATTTATTTAGGAAATACTTTCTGAAAATCTATTATGTACAAAACAGATTATAAGGGCAAGACAAGACTTCTGTACAGATTCAAGGCAGTACAAGTATTATTCAAATAAATGCTACAAACCAAATGGTCTATGGAGGTCTACTATTGCCTAGAATTTCTTTTTCACTAGCACTATTTAGAATGGAATAAATAGCTAGCAATGTATTGAGATCAGGATTTTGGTGGTACAAGTTCAGACATAAAATATAATATACATGAACTTCTTTGTTAAATAAAATAGGATTTGCTATTTACTAGTCAAAAATTTTGTTGCTGCCCTAAATTTTTCTCTAAAGAGCACATGAAAATTCATTGACAGATTTCAGTTCTGTTCCCTTGCTTCCACTCACTCAAACTTTGAAAACATTGATTTGTTAGGAACATTACTTGAATATACAGGGCTTGTATACAGAGCCCTGTGTTAAATATTTTGTGCCAAACAAAAGAATTAGACATGCTCTCATTTCCTCACAAGGATATTTTATGATCTAGTGGCACATGCAGAAAACATATATACAGAGGAAACGTGAAGAACAATTGAGCTACTTATGGCCAACTGCAGAGTGATGTCATATAAGCTCTAGTGCTCTTTTGAGGGGCTCAAATGCAATAGATTGATCATTGTGTAGCTTTAATTAGGAAAGGAATGTCTTTTCACTGGGCATCAAAGGAAATGAGGGATGAGACGTCAGAACAGTCTTGTTTTCAGGACTTGAATACATTCTATCTGCCTTTCTTGAACATGAGTGCTGTATTCCACATTTTCTCCATCAGACATTTCTGGAAAGACGAGGTCCCTGGAGGTTCAGGCATATCGTTACTAGAAATCCTTTAGCAGAAATAGGCTTTGGAAAGTCCACTGTAGTTTCCAGTGATTATGATTATGTTCTATAGAAAAGATCATGTTGAATATCTCCATGAAAATTTGTTGGTTATCAGGCATCTCTGGGGAGCTGCCTAGTCAGAGAGAAGTTCTATTCTGTCCCGTGCCACCAAACAGAAAGGAAATCTTTCCATGAAGCTTTTATACGGACATAGAAGACTTCTCACATTCGGGAGCAATAGCAATAGCAGTCAGATGTTAGGAGAAAGGTTCCAGTTCCACATAACATTTAACGAGTAACCTCTGTGATCCAAGTTCTGTGTTAAGTACTGATTTTGATATAACAAAGCTAGATAGAGTTCTTAACCTCTGAGAGTTTATCATTTAAGAGGGCCTGCGATTTAGAGAACAAGGGAGAGATTGGAGTAATTGTTTTGTGTTTCTGCTTGATAGAGGGTGTGTCCCTGTGTGCCTTAGGATGCTTCCTTTTCTCATTCACTGTTTTGCACCAAATATGAGTTTGTGTTCCCACTTGGATTTGTAGCCATTTTGGTCGTCTCCATGCTGTGCATAATGTCACTAATTCGACCTTGTTGTGAACTTGAACAGAGCCAAACTATAAATTGTGTGTAGAGCTTTACCTGGTCTCTGCTCCTTATCCCGCATAGAATGTAGCTTGTAGTTGCTACCTAGAGTGCTGAGCTGGCAAAAGCTTGGAGTGGTTTCCATTATTATCCCTAACCTCCTCCCTTCCCATTTCCGGCCCCCCTTATCTCTGGTTTCCATTTAGATGCTGACATCAGAAGGAGCACAGCCTCACACAGCAAATCCTTCACTTCCTCCCAACCCTTGTAAGTACTTTTTTTTTTTTTTTTTTCCAATAAAACTTTGGGTGTGTGGAGAAACAAACCCAACTTTTGGCATTTGGATGGGAAAAGTATCCAAATTCACAAAGAGACATGATTAAAGTGATGGGCCTGCCTGATGGTGGCAAGCCCCCGGGATCATTGGTTCCACTCTGGTGGAGGCAAAGCTCGTAGTATGGATTGTTCCTTCTATGCTGACTCTGATTATAACAGAGGCCCCAGAAGATCAGATACCAAAAGAGAGAACAGTGATCATGATTTCTGAGTATGAAATCTAATTGAACCGGTTTCACATTGTAGGTCCAACTAGGGGAAATAGTAGCTCATTTGGGAGCAACAAACAGTTCTCTATTGTTCACAAGGCAGTTATATTCAACTTATTTTGTAAACAGGTGTTATAACCCCCATTTTTGCAGTTAAAGGAACTAAAGAGTAGAGAAGGGAGGTGATACAGAACCCCTACCTAGCAGTCCCATGTAATGCTATTAAGTGGGATTTGAGCCCATGTCTTTGGACCATAGGATCAATGTATTTTCCTACGTGTGTAGGAAGATGAGAAAGGAAGCCAAGTCAGTGAGGGTGCTGCGAGTGTTCTCAGCCAAGAAGTCACCGGGTATAATATCAGATCCTGCAGGGAAGGCTCCCATCTTCCTGTCTTTTCTGTATGCTCAGCCTTCCTTGAATCTCCTTTCCAGCTCCCACTGCTTCCTTCACTCCACATCTGCAGAGGCAGTGGCCATGGGACTCCTGAAGCAGTTCGAAGGCATGCAACTCCCAGCTGCCTCAGAGCTAGAATGGCTAGTTCCAGAGCATGATGCCCCTCAGAAGGTAGATTTCTTCGGCATTTTTTTCTCCACCTGCTGCCAGCCCCAGGAGGCTATGAGCGTTTCTGATGCTGTTCTCCTTTGTTGCACGTCCCTCATCTAGAATGAGCTTTATGTTTCCTAACTTACAGAAGACATTCATTGCAAATGTGTTGAGTGAGTGAGTGAATGAATGAATGAATGAAAATACATGCTTTCCTGGGTTTTCCCTGGCAGTGGTCAAAACAGGAGATAATGGCTCCCTCTTCTTATTCCACATGACCGCTTACTAGACCCAGAGGTGGAACTTGTGTAGTGTGACCGCCTTTGAGACACTGTGGAAAAAGTGAGCTGCTCATAATCTGCTTTGCTCTACAATTGAGTATAGCATAGCAAGGGTTCTGGGGTGGGCTCAGAGACAGCATCAGCAATGGGTGCCATCACCCTGGAATGCTGTTTCTGTTCCTTTTGCATCTTGGAACACAAGGACCTCACTTCCAGTAGCCTGATGCCTTACTGGTATGTGCTGAGGGCCGAGGTTCTTTGCAGCCTTTACCCGAGGTGTTCCTGGAATATCTTTCATTAACTAAGTTTCTGTTATAGCCAAAGGGCCAAGCATGTGTTCCCAGAGACTGTCCATGTTAGATCACCCTGTGCTTTTCTCCCACAGCTCCTGCCCATCCCAGATTCACTGCCCATCTCACCAGACGACGGGCAGCACGCTGACATCTACAAGCTACGGATTCGTGTTCGTGGCAACCTGGAGTGGGCCCCACCCCGACCTCAGATCATTTTCAATGTTCATCCAGCCCCGACGTGAGTAGCCAGGATCTCCGCCCTTTGGGAAACGGATGCATGCTCCTGGTTGTCGGGGCTGTCTCCTCGCTCCTTGTCTCTGCCTCCACTGGTAGCTCCCACACAGTTCTAATCACTTAACAGCAGAGGGAGAGGATTATCCATCTGGTTGCGATTCTTACTCCTGATCCTCCTGTTGCTTCCCAGAGCTAACTGGAAAGAGGTCTTCTATCACTGGCCTTCCCAATCTACTGCCTTCCTCCCAGTAGTTTTGTGGGCTTTCTGGTTTTTCTCTTAAGATGAATGGTTGCTTTTCTTTCCTCTTGTTCTCTCTTCTGTCCTATTTTCTCCTCTCTTACATTTGTACAGGAAGCGTGATTCAGGGCTGGAGGCTGTCCCTGCCTAGACCTAGATTCTGACCTAGTAACCCTCAGTTTGAATCGGTTGTCCCAGTGCGTTCGTTTGGTCCAATTCTAAAACACAATAGGTGAACTCCCCCTCTTCTCATGCTCAGCAAGAGCCCTGTGTCTGCCTCCCCCTGCTTTCTAGTCAGAGGCCTTGTGTAGCTGGTATCTACTAAAGCCCTCTCCTTCCCCTCTCCTCAGGAGGAAGATCGCTGTGGCCAAGCAGAATTACCGCTGTGCCGGGTGCGGCATTCGGACTGACCCTGGTGAGTGTCTTCTCCTGCCCGCACAGCGCCTCCAAGGGCTGTACCGGCTCACACTCAGAACAGGGGCCTGTCAGAGACGGAGTGAGACGGAGTGAGAGGGAAGGGGGAGGAAGGGGCCCGGACCCGGAAGGCAGGGCTAGGCAGGATCACTGAATCGGAGGGAAGTGATTTCTGGGGGCACGTTGCCAGCATAGTGTACTGTAGAAAATCGGGTATTTTCGGCCAGGTGCTTGGAAGCTGGATCTTACCCACTCTGCAAGGTTTGCTTTCTCGGTGGCCTTCAGAGGGGACACAGCAAACCACGGGCCCCACTCTGCGGGTTCCTGCCAGCTTTGGGAGTGCACACAGAGGTGGATGGAGGTGGATGGAGCTGGGCAGCAGTCCCTTCCCGTTCTTTGGAGGAAAAAAAAAAAAACATCAGGAGAGCTGCCTCAGCAGCTTAGAGATGGGAAAGCCACATCTGACCTTTGACCTTCTGGTTTGTCCAGATTACATCAAGCGGCTCCGGTACTGTGAGTACTTGGGCAAGTACTTCTGCCAGTGCTGCCATGAAAATGCCCAGGTGGTCATCCCCAGCCGCGTTCTGCGCAAGTGGGACTTCAGCAAGTACTATGTCAGCAATTTCTCCAAGGACCTGCTCATCAAGATCTGGAATGACCCTCTCTTCAACGTGCAGGACATCAACAGTGCCCTCTATCGGAAGGTCAAGCTGCTCAACCAAGTCCGGGTGAGAGCCGTGAGAGGCCCCATCTGAGTGCCTTCCTCGCTCCTCATCCCCTCCCTCTGTTCACCCGGGCTCTGCTGTTCATACCGCACTTCTCTCCGTCACCATGGCAGAGCTGGAACCGGCTCCTCACTTGTGCTTTCTCTGTGCACTTTCTCAGTTCCCCGGCCCTTTCCCACCTATCTGTCTAGTCAGCTGACTACGGCAGCTCTGAAGCCAGAGGTGGCGCTCAGTGACAAAAGCAGGAGTTCCCCATGCGCTGAAAATATACTGAAGGGACAATAGGGAATCAGGTGGGAAATTCAAATTCTGAATTTCTCAGCTGTGTATGTGATTTGGGAGCCCAGCCTAGCAGAGGGGCCCTCCCTGACAGGAGGTCATTTCAAAGCAAGTTGTTGAGTTAAGTAGTAGAGAATAGTTTGGCTCTGGCTGCTGCATGCAGAGCTTCTAGACCCCCACAGTTTAAAGGTGCTGGTCATTCTAACGGGTGTTTCTCTCCTCTTCCTACCTGCCCTTACCCCCACTCTACCACCACAACGTCTTCCGCTTCAGCTGCTGCGGATCCAGCTGTATCACATGAAGAACATGTTCAAGACATGCCGACTGGCCAAAGAGTAAGTCTTGTGTTGCGGCTAGCGGTCTCTTGCTAGGTTAACGTCTCTGAAAGAGGCATGCCCCAGCAGTTGTCCCTTGTTATGCGAAGAGGGAAATTGGAGAAATTTGCAGAAAAGTCCAGAAATGGTAAATGAAAAGCCTACAGCAGTAACTGTGTTTGTATCTTCTCTTTGGAGGGGACAATCTCTGATTTTCTATCAAGAACAAACCTACCACTCTTTGCAAGCTGGCATGAATCACTGTGCTGAAGGGTATAAAAATCACTTTTCCTATCCAGATACCCAGTAGTGTGGAGGGTCTGGGGGTTCTGGAACACCTAGGCTGGCTGAGTGTTGCCCACCCTCATTGACTCTTCTTTTCCCTATCTTGCTTCTGGATAGAGATCCTTCTACGTTGATGTGCCACACCACATGTTCATTTTCTGCACCTCCCTACTTCCCCTCGTTTCCTGTAGGCTTCTGGATTCCTTTGACACAGTTCCCGGCCACCTGACCGAGGATCTCCACCTGTACTCACTGAATGACCTGACTGCAACCAGGAAGGGGGAGTTGGGACCCCGGCTCGCTGAGCTCACCAGGGCAGGGGCTGCCCACGTAGAGCGATGCATGGTGAGATAGTCTCGCTTGAGCATGTGACTGGGCTTTTGCTCAGGGATATGGAGAGTGGGGTGGACCTGGGTTCTTGCCACGCAGTTCCAGGAAGCTGACATGGCCTATCAGCACTGTGACAGAAACTGGGCAGGATTGCTGGCCCCTGGGTTGGTAAATGGCTGAATCATCCAGATCTGAAGAACCTGGAATTTGAAGAGGATGTGGTGCTGGCATTGCCCCTGGGTAACGGGCAGGACTGAGCAGGCCTTCACTCTAGAATCGTCCTGATGTGGGAGGAGAACCCTGAATTGGAATCTGGAGAGAGTCTCCACTTTATCACTTTATCATTTTCAATCACTGTGACCAAAGAGAATGCTTTGCTCTAACCCGACTCAAGGCTGGGCATTATTTTAGAGAAATACCCTTGTCTTCACATTTTATCTTACTGACTGTGGTTCCCATTTCAAAATAGAGTCATCGCCCACACTGGAATTTTAACGTTAGGAAGCCCTTTGTGGCACACCATGCCTTCCTTCTCCATCTCTGCACCAGAGTGGTTGGAGTTTCAGAAACTCCCTTGTACGCACCGTAAGGCTTTGTGTAATAACACGGCCTAGTCCCGGCCGCAGTTTGGCTCTCATGCCCCTGGGTCCAGCTCACTCAAGTCTTAATTATATCTTGCCCCACCCCTCACTTGGGTTCATCCCTTTGTTCCCCTGACCTTGCTGCCTCCCTCCCCCCCCAGCTCTGCCAAGCCAAGGGCTTCATCTGCGAGTTCTGTCAGAATGAGGAGGACATCATCTTTCCTTTTGAGCTCCATAAGTGCCGGACCTGTGAAGGTAAGGACCAGTGCCAGGTATGGAGTGGGCAAACAAGACTGCACCCCAAGCCTCTGTATTCCCCTCTCAGCCATCCCTGTTCACAGGAGTAGAGTTTGAGTCAGCAACTCCCTGTTTTCAGCACGGGGGCACCAAGTGTGGGTGGCGACAAGGGGCTGTAGCAGTGACTTACTTCCAGTTTGAGATAATACACGTTTTCTCTTTTTTTTCTCACCTTCTCAACCTGAATAGAATGTAAAGCGTGTTACCATAAAGCTTGCTTCAAGTCTGGAAGCTGTCCCCGGTGCGAGCGGCTGCAGGCCCGGCGGGAATTGCTGGCCAAACAGAGCCTGGAGTCTTACATGTCAGACTATGAGGAGGAACCCACTGAAGCCTTGGCCCTCGAGGCCACTGTTCTGGAGGCCACCTGAAGAAAGCACACGAAGCCCTCCTTCTAGGGGCTGGGGTCACACATAATGCAGAACTGAGCCACCCTTTTAAGGACTTTCCCCACTTTTTTTTTCTTTAATTATTATCATTATTTTTTTTTATGACTTACCTAACGTCCATATATAATCAACCTTTGTTAGGTTGGTGGGGTCCAGTCTGTTGTGACAATTTGTAGGTACTAGATATTTCCATCAGAACTGACACAGGAGTCATTATGTGAAGCTTCTAGTGCCTCTGTCGGGGGAATGGACGATGAGACCCAATTCTTCTGACATCCATGGCCTTCTGTACTTGGACCAGATCTGGTTTCAGCTGCATTTCAAGTATCATTTCCAGTTTTATTTTGTTTTAGTTCTGGAGCTTTTGAGTCAGGCCTTTCTCAACCAACTCACTTCTCCTTTGCTGCTGAAGTAGGAGGATGGAGTTTTCTCTCTCTGTCCTGGAATAGAGTCAGACTGTGCCCTGAGGAGAAGGAGAATGGGACTACACCATGGGCATTCTGTCCAGCTAATTATTAAGGTATTTTTAAGGCCATGGAAATAGCATTCTTACCTGGAATCCTCAGAGACCTCAAGGAGGCCACCATGACCTCCTTGTGTGAAATATTCTAGGCATCAATGATGTCACAAACTGACTTTCCTTATCCTGGCAGGCTTGAAACAAAGAAACAGAACTGATGCTTAAGCCAGGCCCCGTCATAGCCTTCCACCGAGCATAAGTGAGGCTGCAACTCTGTGGCTTTAGGAGCATTGATTCAGTCAGAGAAGCTATTGGCCTCCTCTTACATGATAAGGTCTCTTAGTCAACCTAGCTTTGGTGCAGATATGATCTTTCAAGCTCAGGCAGGTCCCTGATGCCATCCTAGGCTGAGGACAGAAACTGCATCCACCATCTTATTTATGGATCTTTTGCCCCCGTGTCCTCTGTTAGGTGGTTATTTTGGTTCTGAGTGAAAGTATGGCCCCACTCGATTCTCATCCTCTTCCTGCAACAGAGCTGGGACCTTCCCTGGTGGCTGAACTCTTGCCTTAGTTTCTTTTGTTAAAGTCAGGGTGGGAGCGGGGAGATCTCTGCTATTAGTGGGGTTAGAGAACTTAGCAATTTGTGGATATGAGGGTGAGTGTGAATGTTCCTGTGTTCTTGGGATAACAAGAGCCTTTATGCCTATTATGCACTGAACTCTGTAGCCTGGTGATGTCCATATGTTCAGTCGTGTTTTTCATATTACTAATTTTAACACACACATACATTTTCTTAAAATGTGCATTTTGATGGGACCGTGGATATGTTTGTGGTGTTCTTTAAATTAAGTTCTTTAATATAGACTCCTGACCCCTTCCTATCATACTGGTCAGGGTCACTGTTCTGAGGGCTGGCAGCTCTGTGAACAAGAGCCCACAGCATTTTTTTTCTGGGACTGACTTCTTGTATACCTGTCTCTCCATAATTGGTTGCTAGTAGAAAATACTAAGTGTGGACGCTGCCCCAAGAAGCTGAACAGAAAGTAGCACATGGTTGGGGGAAGCTGATGAGTGGCTGAGCTGGAGGCAACCAGGAGTCTCACAGGGAGTAGAAGGGGCAGTAAGGTAATAGCCAGAGCTGAGGCTTTACTTGGGCAAGGGGGAGCAGAGAGGGATTGACCCATGGTGTTGGTCTCTCTGCCTCAGACTTAGGATCAGGCTGGAAGACCCTGAAGCTGTTCTCCTTTCAGTTCATGGGAGAGGCTCTGAGAGCCAAGCCCAGCCCAGTTTTGAGGGGCTGACTAGGAGCTCCATTGTCCTTCAAGGAGCTTTGGGAATGTCCCCACAAAACTCAAGGCTTTCTAAGGGTTAGGCCTCAGATTCATACTCAGGGGTTTGTAAAAACAAAACAAAACAAAACAAAACGGTGAGCTCTGTGTCCAGTTTTGGTATAAGTTACACATCTAGCTAGCTCTTCACTCTAAGTCACTACACTGGAGGAGAGATGCACTGTCATTCTTGTCCTGCCTGTTTCATATTAGCAGAGGACCAAAGGATGGAAAATGCTAACAGTTTCCAAAGCTGAGCTCAGCAATCTAATATGCTCCTGGTTTTTCACTTATTTTTCTCCACGTTCCCCATTCCATCTCCTTAGATTGTGTATCTGTTTTAGTGACCCTGACACTCTGCTGTCATCACTGTCCAAATACCCATTTATTTATTTATTTGAGAGGAAAGAGAGAGAGGAAAGAGTATGGGATGTTTTGAAAGCACTTTGCAACTTATACCAGTATCTAAAAACCTCCTGCTGTTGTAGGGGGAAAGCTTTGAATGCACTGAAGAGCATTCCTTCTGAGTGAAATGGGAGGGAAGAAGTGTTCTTTTTCATAAATAAAGGGAAAAAAAGTTAAAAGTTTGCTTACAAGGTAGAGACAAGATTCAAGACAAAGCAGAAGAGTGGAAGACAGATATCTTCCACTTAAATGAGGCTTTCTCTGCCAAGACTTTAGAGCTTTTGTTGAATTAACATGAAAGGAGGAAGAGTCTAAATAGAGATGATCTGTTCATGTGCAACTCGTGTTCTGAACTGGATTTCTACTCTCTGTAATTCATACATAGCCTAACAGTTTATTATCATCTTTAATAAACTAAAGGAAGTGAAATTCCTGCCTTTTATTTGTTTGCCTTGACTATAGGAAATGGTATTGAGTGTCCACTGTAAAGCAGGCATGTCTAAAAATTCAGGAGGTTTCTGAATTATAATGCAAAGAAAACTGGACCTTCCAAGTCAGGAAAACTGGGTGAGAATGTGAACTTGAGCAGATCACTTTGGTTCTCTGGATTTCTGTTTCTTCATGTATAAAAGATATGGGCATTAATCATTTCCAGTGCATGAGGTGTGCGCCCTACCCGTCCTCTTGATGTAAGTATCTTATTTTAAAGCGAGGTTGGGGCGCCTGGCTGTCTCAGTGCAACTCTTGATCTTGGGGTTATGGGTTCAAGCCCTACATTGGGTGCAGAGGGTACTTAAAAATTTTTAAATCTTTAAAAATAAAAGAAAATAAAAACAAAGTGAGGTGAATCTTTCTCTGTACAGCATCTGAATTGTGTCCAACGCTTTGTTTCTCACTTCTGTGAACAACTTGCTCTGAGTTTCTGTCTTATGCTCCTGGCCCACTGAGGTTCCACTTTCACCCTACAACTTTCTGAACATGTCCGCTTTGATGTCCCATGGTCATCGCCCACTGATATGTCTAAAACCAACATAGGTATCATATTTCCTCACACCTAACCATTAGTCACCCCAGCTTGAAAATTGGGCTATCTTCAACTCCTTCCCTCTGAGTCAGGTGGCATGTTCAGCCAATAAAACATGATCTCCTTCCTACTACCTGTCATCAAGTTCTATTGATTCTTTTCTCTTTAAAATAAGTATTTCGGGGATCCCTGGGTGGCGCAGCGGTTTGGCGCCTGCCTTTGGTCCAGGGCGCGATCCTGGAGACCCGGGATCGAATCCCACGTCGGGCTCCCTGGTGCATGGAGCCTGCTTCTCCCTCTGCCTCTCTGCCTCTGTGTCTCTGCCTCTCTCTCTCTCTCTCTCTCTCTCTGTGACTATCGTAAATAAATAAAAATTTTTTTAAAAAAGTTTAAAATAAGTGTTTCGTTCCTTTTCTATCATTGGCACACAGATTCAGGTTCTTACATCTTAGCCATCTCTAGCCATGCCAATCTCTTCCTATTTAATCATCCATCAGATATTTGGGTGCCTGCTGGATGCCAGTTTCTGTGCTAGGCCCTATGCCTATTGCAGGGAGCAAAATGGAGGCAATCCGTATCCTTAAGGCACATAGAGTCTTGAGGGGGAGACAAGCATTGCCCCCAAAGTCACCAAAATTAATATGTAATTACAAGCTGTACTAAGAGCTATGAAGGCAAAGAGTAGATGCTATTAAATTAAAAAACAAAACAAAACAAAACAAAAAACAACCCTAACAAGTGGACCTAATTTAGATGGGAGACAAGTAAGGCCCCCAATGAGGCACAGAGTTGGGAGAAAAGAGCTCCAGATGAGGACCGGCATATGTGTTGGTGCTGAGATGGGAGGAGTTTGGGTAAGGAGATGCAAGAACTGAACTACAAATTTTAGATTTTATTTTTAGCACGTTAGAAAACCACTGAAGAGTTTGAGTCAGAGGAGTGACTCATCTGGTTGAAATGTCAGTGTGTACTTTTCAGAGAATAAATAGAGTAAGGCAATAGTAGAAACACTGAGATCTTCTAGAGGGTTGGCTGTAGTCATTCAAGAGAGAAATTATGTTGATTTGAGCTAGTGTGGAATATTATCATCACTATCCGCTCATTACCCCAGACCTCTGAAAACAGGATGCATTCCAAATGTTCTACAATGACTCGGGGCATTTTGAATGAGTGAACAAAAAGGCTGAGGGACAAGATATTGGAAAGATCCTGGGATACATGACAGAAGCCAAGGAAAATGAACAACTATGGCTCAGGACGTGCAGAGACCAGGGTGGCCCTAGGAACCTCAGCTGCAGGATTTGCAAACCTCTTGAACCTGCTGCCAGTGAGGCAGGCCAAAGAGTAACAGCTGTGTTGGGGACCCAGCCCCAAGTAGTAGGGCACACCCCAAAGAAAGGGGAGCTGTGAGTTGGGCAGTGATGTATTGTGGCATTGGCTATGTTATTCATCATTCCCTGTGGCCCCAGGCGTGTGTGGATTTGCTATATCCTCTGATGGTGTGAAGAGTAGGCATAGTCTTTATAGCCTCTTGGTTACAGTGAGGCCCAAGCCTGCTTCCTTTTCCCTATGAACTTCTGGCTTAGAGTATGGGAAAAAGGGATCACTGTGCCCGGCATACCCTGCTGACTTTTCTGTTCTGATCAACATTAGTCTTCTCCCATATCCAGTCTCCAGGCTATCGAACTGCCTGCTGTTAAAATTTTAGTGAGAGCAGCTACCAGGTGGCCCAGGCTTACCCATTGCTGAGATTGATGTCGTTGGGATCGAAGATTTTTTTTTTTCCCCGTGAGCACGGCCACAGCGGTTTTTAATTTGCCTAAAGAAAATATGTGATTTCAAGATGCGATCGGGGAGCAGCGTTCCCGCGGTGAACAGAGCACGCACGCGAGCCGCTGGCCGTCTCTGAACAGGACTCCGAGCTGGGAAGCAAATGGATCGAAGATTAATGTGATTCACGAGGAAAGAAAATCTGCCTCGCACTACCCCTCCAGGAGCTGGAGAACATGAGGCTGAGCTTTACCTATTCCCTTGCCTGTCTCTTATCTGGACTGCTAGGCTCTGGCTTTGGAGGTTCATCAGAGACTTAGTCATTAATTTTCCTTGGATTCGGTCATTTATCCCAATATATTAACACCGGGCCAGTGAGGTGAGGGCTAGAGGGTTAAGATAAATAAATAAATCAATCCTGAGCGGTGGGAGGGCTCTAAGGTAGATGGAAATTTTAGCGACCAGCCTTCTGAGAGGCTGCAGCAGACCAGTAAGGTGCAAGTCTGTGTGTGACGCAGCGGGGCAGCACGGATGACCTGCAAACTTTTGGCAACTTATCATCTTAGGTACTTCCTGTCCTTTTCTGTCACTGCCCTGGGAATTTCTCACTTGTTTTCCTTTCAAACTGCAATGTTTGTAGTTCTCAGCTGGTTTCTCTCCCCCACTGGCCCACGGCAGGAACAGAAGCTAGCCTCCCAGCTTCTCCTCCAAACCCCTGTTCCCACAGTGAACACACGACTGCTTTAGCACTAGCAGCAGTGAGGGGAGAACAAGCAAGTAAAAGGCGCCTTTCTCTCCCTCCTCACCTCCTAGCCTTTGCCACTTAAAATCTGAGGAAAGAAATTCAGCCTGGATACCAACAATAGATCTCCCTGTGCTAAAAGAAAATTTGCATGTTTCTCCCGTAACCACTGGAAGCCCTGTAACCACCAAGCTAACTGAAAGAAAGTCCTGACAAGATGAACAGCAGGGATGAGGCCTGCAGAGGAAAAGGGAATGAAAAAGAGCTGCTTCTCTCTTGTTTATTGAACAGCATTTAATTTCTAATACGTTCACATGCTTAAAGACCACAAAAAAGTAATCAGTGAGAAGTCTCCCATTTCTGTAGCCATGTGCCCAGTTTTTGCCACACCTCCTTTGGTAGCCCCTCATTACTTTAACATTTATCCTTGAGAGAAAATTCTCTACCTCTGCCCTTCCCCCTCTTTTAAGAAGATTTTATATATTTATTTGAGAGAGAGAGAGCACGAGCGGATGGTGGGTTGGGGGGGTGCAGCAGAGAGAGAGGGAGAAGCAGACTACCTACTGAGCAGGGAGCTGGATGTGGGACTCCATCCTAGGACCCTGAGATCAGGACCTTAGTGGAAGGCAGACACTTCACTGACTGAGCCACCCAGGTGCCCCCAAAATATATACTTCTTATTCTTTCCCCTTTTAAAAAAATTGCCATATCATATATACACATTTATGTACCTTGCTTTTTAAAAAATAGTATCTTAAAGAATTTTTAGTATTGGTACATGGAGAGAGTTTCCTTATTCTTTTTTATAGTGGCACATTTTCCATTGCATGAATGGACAATATTGGATTCACCCAGTTACCTATTGATGGGTTTTTAAGTTGTTTCCTATCTGTTGTTAATACAAACATTGTCACAATGAAAAACCTGGTCATACATGATTTCATATGGGTGCAAATGTATCTGTAGGATAAATTCTCCAAAGATGAACAGCTGGCACAAGAAGAGTGTGCATTTGTAAATTTTGGTAAGTATTGCCAAATACCCCTCCACCATGGGGATAAGGAGATTGGGGCAGGGGAGGGGATGGAAAATAGGACTGTGGGGCCATACTCCTTTCCCTAAAACTCACCTCTACTTCTCTCTATAAGATAAAGTTTGGTCCCTTTCCCTGGCACATACAGGATCTTCAATACATGGCCACACTTCAGCCTCCTAACTTCATCTCCTGCCATTCCCTGAACTACTAGCAGTTTCCCAACTACACCTTCATCCTTCTTCCTTCGAAGAGCTAACTTGGCTACATCCCCGCTTTCTCTGATTTATTCTCTACCCATCCTCTGTGAGCCCTTAGCACTCTCTGTACCTCCTGTTAGAACACTTCTCACAGTCTTGTTATTTAGCATTTTCTCCAATAGCACAGCAGATGAGTGAATGAATGAGATGAATGCATGAATGGCCAGGTGGCCATTCGAATGTAAGGAACTGCTTGTTCTGCATGGGAACAAGAATGATCAGAAGTACACTGTGGGACAAGGAACAGGATTGTTCTGACTTTGCCTCTGACTGCCACCTGTCTTAGCTCTCTTATCTCTTTCCTTGGCATCAAATCACTCCATTGGGGATCCCTGGGTGGCGCAGCGGTTTGGCGCCTGCCTTTGGCCCAGGGCGCGATCCTGGAGACCCGGGATCGAATCCCACGTCGGGCTCCCAGTGCATGGAGCCTGCTTCTCCCTCTGCCTGTGTCTCTGCCTCTCTCTCTCTCTCTCTCTGTGACTATCATAAATAAATAAAAAAAAAATTTTTTTTAAATCACGCCATTGGTCACTTTCCCAAATCTTAAAGTGGTAAAAATACACTCCTCTCCCTTTTCTTCCCTTAGCTACTTTGCAACCGTTTCTGTTTTGTTCTGTCCAGCAGCCATTATCAGAGAAGGTAACATTCCAAATGTCCTTTACTCACTTTATTATTAAATGGCCAGCCTTTCCTTGCCAGGGACTAAACTGGGAGATACGATGACATTTATATGCCCTAAAAACACCCCAGGAATTTAAAAATCTTCATGTCTACAAGGTAGGCTGAGAAAAGAATGATAAAGCCATGTAAAAAACTGCTGAAGCTGTTAAAATATCCAAATGTCTTCCAACTAGAGATAGAAAAATAGTACAAAATCTTACTTGTTCTAATGACCTTTGTTTATTGTTACAAACTGGTTCACACGAAGTCAAAGCCTGATTTACAGCAAATTCTGAAGCTTGTCTTCCCAACATTTAACTTAGACTTGAGATCTCCATAGGCTAAGCTCAAGAACACTGTTCAACACGGAAAGAAAGAATGCCAGACCAGCATCCATCCATCCATCCATCCATCCATCCATTTACCCACTGAACTTACTATGTTTCTGTGTTCCAGACATCATGCCAGAGCTGAAATACAATCCTATAACATTGTTTCAAAAGGTGTTTGCAGCATAATTTATAAGAGTTCAAAGTTAATAATGGAAAATATCCCAAAAAATAGATGCAACCATTAAAATCATGATTGTAAAAACCATGATAGAAACAGAGAAAAAAATCGTCTAACTCAATGCTATATGGAAACAAAACAAGAAAAGTATATATCAAATATATATGAATCTTTACTGATATGAATAGATAATAGAATAAATAAATGAATAAGAAGAGACAAATCCTCCTCACAGAATTCAAACAATATCTGCAAATTATCTCTCTCCCCTTGAAGATGGACTAGAATTAGTGATTCACTTACATAGGGAAGAAAGGGGGGTGGGGCCCCTGGGTGGCTCAGTCAGCTGAGTGTCCAACTCTTTTTTTTTATTTTTTTTATTTTTATTTATTTATTTTTTTGAGTGTCCAACTCTTGATTTCAGCTCAGGTCATGATCCCAGGGTTGTGAGATAAACCCAGTGTCAGGCTCCAGGCTGGGTTTGGAGCCTGCATGAGACTCTCTCCCTTTCCCTCTGCCCTTCACCCTCCCCAACACCCCCCCCCCCCCCCAAAAAAAATACAGAAAGAGAAAACAGCTGGTTTACAGTGGAGAAACCTGGCCAATACTATCTTAATCAAGGGATCAAGTTAATACCGCCAATGATAACATCTGGATATTATGCATTCTGGATATGATGTAATGAGAAGACCACATCACTTCTGTGATATTCTTTCCCAAAACCCATAACCTCAATCTAATCATGAGAGAAACAAGACAAACTCAATTTGAGGACCTTCTACAAAACAACTGACCAGTACTCCTCAAAACTGGCAAGGTCATGAGAAACAAGGAAAGACTGAGGAACTGCCACACATCAGAGGAGCCTAAGGAGACACAATTAAATACAATGTTCCATCCTGAATTGGATCCTGGAAAAGAAAAAGCACCTTAGCAGCAAAACTGGTTAAATCTGAATAAAATCTAAAGTTTGATTAAATGTAATGTACCAATGTTGGTTTCTTAGTGTTGAAAAATATAAGATGGTACGTAAGTGAAAAGTGAAATTTTCCAGAACTATCATATCTTTGTAAGCTTTCTGTGAATCTAAAATTATTCCAAAATTAGAAGTTTAGGGATGCCTGGGTGGCTCAGTGGTTGAACATCTGCCTTCAGCTCAGCGCATGGTCCTGGGGTCCTGGGATCAAGTTCCACATCAGGCTCCCTGCAGGGAGTCTGCTTTTCCCTCTGCCTGTGTCTCTGCCTCTCTCTCTCTGTGTCTCTCATGAATACATAGAAAAAATAAAATCTTTCTAAAAATGAGAAGTTTATATATTAAAAGTATATATATAAGGAGTGCTCTTAGGATGAGCACCAGGAGATGTATGAAAGTGTTGAATAACTAAATTGTACACCTGAAACAAAAATTACACTGTACATTAACTAACTGGAATTTGAATAAAAGCTTTTTTTACAAAGTATATAGGGCAGCCCTGGTGGCTCAGCGGTTTAGCGCCACCTTCAGTTCAGGGTGTGATCCTGGAGACCCTGCATGGAGCCTGCTCCTCCCTCTGCCTGTGTCTCTGTCTCTCTCTTCCTCTGTGTCTCTCATAAATAAATAAAATCTTTTTTAAAATAAATAAATACAAAGTATATATACATTGTTATAATTATTGGAAAAATATCCTTGGAAAGAAAGAATACGTAAAGAAGGAAGGAAATACAAAAAATAAGTGTGGCTCTATTAAAATAGTGGGATTATGGAGTAATTTTTCCCCTTTTCCATTACATATTAAAATATCTGCAAGATGGTCATATTAAGTTTTAGAATGTAAAGAGCTTATTTTGATTTGGTTTGGGCTTAAAGACAAAATTTCTTTCCCTTGAAATGCAGAGGGAATGTACAAAAAACATATAGATATTAAAGAACAGTCAAGACAGCTATTGCTTTAAAATACTCCCCGAACGTTCTTTAGCACAAGATAAGGTAACCCAAACTGGCCCAGAAAATGTCCAGGGCTCCTCCCTTCTTGGTCTCCTAGGCTAGTGCCCCGTTCCTCTGAGAACAGTTGTCTCTGTCTAGGCTTTCTGTCATGAGAGCACACAGGGAGAGAACACCTTGGAGTTCCCATAGATGATTTGCACATCCAGTTCTTAGGATAGAACTTTGGTTTCTATCCTTGATGGTTTGTAGGATCCCCATCATTACCTTCATCCTGGAGGAACTTTTAGTACTTTCCAACTAATTAGGGTCCCTAGGAAGGCTGGGGCAGGATGGAGTGGGGGCAGAGACAGGACTAATGGGACTCATGACTGCCAGGTTGTAGAGTGGAAGGTCCAGGGCATTCCATCAAACCAGTTTTCCAGAGATTTGCCAGATTCTAGCTATTGCAAAGACTATTAACAGCCCTATTTGACTCTGGTGTGGGGCTCCCATCATAAGCAGAAACTACTATGTGCAGAAACCGCTCCTTCATTTGCACTCACTTGCCCTTAACGTGCCCTATTTGGACCCAAGTAGAAGTAAAGTCTTAAACTAAAGATGACTAATTTACCAGCCAAACAAATATTTATCCAATCTACATTCTTTTCACAATGTACCAGTCAACTCAGGAGTCTTAAAAGTCTTCTCTTTAATCCTTAGTTAATATCTTTCCCCACAAAAACCTTACCAGAGTTTTGTTTTTAACCCCCTGACCAAGGGGTGGGCACCTGGCTCAATCTGGATTGCCTGAACTCTTTCCCTAGACTTTGAACCTTGGACAAGTTAGCCAAAGACCAAAAAAGTGGGCTGGCGCTTATTCATTCAGGCATGGTGGTGAGATGGTCCCCCCTGCCTCTCAGACTCTGGGACTGCCAGTTTCTTAGCCTGTTCTGAGTCTAGTTTTTTAGCCTTGCCTTAAATCTTTTTAATATATCCCTTCGTTTCTTAAGTTAGCAGGAATAGGTTTCTGTTTCTGACCAAGAACCCTGGTACAGTTGGTGAACGGGTAAAAGAGAAGGCAACGATGGGAATAACCCACAAATTATGCAATCAAATACTGACTTTATTTGTCTGATTTAAACTGATCCAACACACCCAAATCATGAGTGTGTGGTTCTTTTCATCTACTATGTGTATAAATCAGTGCTTGGATACAGTTCCTGCCCTTTAGGAACATACAATTTAGTTATAAAATAGGACTGCACAAATGAAATCATTAGATACGGAATATTTACTGTGTGCTGAGCACTATGCTGAATTCTTCACATGGATGACTCATTTAATCCTCCCAAATACCTTATAAAGTAATACCATTATCTTTTCCATTCTATGGAAGAATTAATTCAGGCACAGAGTAACCTGCCCAAAGTGACATTGCCTAGTGAACGGTGGAGACGGGATCCAAACACGGGCAGTCTGGATCCATAAACCCCTCTTAACCACTGTGTTATGCTAGGATGAATGTAAGAGTTCTGGAAGGTCAGAAAGGGGGAGATGAATGCGGCCAGGGTGATTAGGGGAGGCCTCAAGGGCCTCTTGCTTCTGGAGCTGATTCCCCTAGGCTGGGTGGGATTTCATGCTGAGAGGGGAGAGAAGAGCGTCTTGGGGAAGAGAGGAGGGTCCGTGTGGCAGAAGCAGAAACACAGAGCTGGGACTGAGAAATAGACTTTAGACGGCTAGGAAACAGGAAACGTATAGAGGGTCCTTTGTTCATTGTTCAAGGAACAATTGGGTAATTACGAGGAAGGTCAGATCATAAACAGTCTTGAAGACATGTCAACCACTATGAGCTGAGTTTAAAAACTATGAGTTTACCTTGCAGTGAGGAGCCCTGTGGCTTTTACAAGAGTAACAGCTGAGAACTTCATTTTATTATAGAAAATTGCAAACATCTACAAAGATATGGAGGGTAGTATACTAAACCCCCATGTACCTACTATCCAGATTTTAGCAATTATCAGCTCACAACTGTGTTTTTTTTTTTTTTTTTTTTATGTTAGTCACACAGAGAGAGAGAGAGAGGCAGAGACACAGGCAGAGGGAGAAGCAGGCTCCATGTACCGGGTGCCCGACGTGGGATTCGATCCCGGGTCTCCAGGATCGCGCCCTGGGCCAAAGGCAGGCGCCAAACCGCTGCACCACCCAGAGATCCCTCACAACTGTGTTTCTTCTATATGCCCACCCACTACCCCACCAAGATTATTATTATTTTTTAAAAATATTTAATTAAAAAAATACTTAATTTATTCATGAGAGACAGAGAGAGGCAGAGACACAGGCAGAGGGAGAAGCAGGCTCCATGCAGGGAGCCCAATGTGGGACTCCATCCCAGAACCTGAGCTGAAGGCAGATGCTCAACCCCTGAGCCACCCGGGTGCCCCCTGCCAATATTATTTTGAAGTAAATCACAGGCATCATATTATTTCATCATCATACATATTTCAGTATATGTAGAAAATCCCAAGGAATCTATTTTTAAAACCCTATTAGAACTAATAAGTGAGTTTAGCAATATTGCAGGATATAAAATAATCGTACAAAAACCAATTGCTAAAAAAAAAAAAAAACAAAAAACAATTGCTTTTCTATTTACTAGCAATGAACACCAAAATTGCAAATTTACAATCACTTAAAAAAAAAAAAACACTTAGGTGTAAATCAGACAAAATATGTACAGGATTTGTATGCTGCAAGTACAAATTGCTGATGAAAGAAATCAAAGATCAAAAAAAACAAAAACAAACAAACAAACAAAAAAAAAACAAAAAAAGAAATCAAAGATCTACATGAATAGAGAGGTATGTTATGTTTGCGGATCGGAAGACTCAACATAGTGAAGATGTCTCCAAATTTATATGCAGATTTGATGCAAGTCCTATCAAAACCCCAGCAAGATATTTTGTCTGTATGAACAAGATTATTCTAAGTTTTATATGAAAAGACAAAGAAACAGGAATAACTAAAATAATTTTGAAAAATAAGAATAAAATAGGAATCAGTCTACCTAATTTCAAGACTTATTATGTAGCTACGGTAATCAAGGATTGCATGATATTGGTGATTACACATAGATTAATGGAACAGAATAGAGAACCCAGAAATAGACCCACACAAATCCACCAATCTGATTTTTGACAAAGATGCAAAAGCAAGTCAATGGAAGAAAAACAGCCTTTTCAATAAATGGTGTGGAAGCAATTGGAAATCCACAGGCAAAAAATGAAGCTCGATCTAATTCTCACACCTTCACAAAAGTTAATTTAAAATAGATCACAGGGGATGCCTGGGTGGCTCACTGGTTGAGCAACTGCCTTTGGCCCAGTGTGTGATCTTGGAGACCCAGGATCGATTCCGCATCGGGCGGGCTCCCTGCATGGGGCCTGCTTCTGCCTCTGCCTGTGTCTCTGCATCTCTCTTTCTCTGTCTCTCATGAATAAAATCTTTAAAAAATAAATAAATAAAATAAAATAAAATAGATCACAGACTTAAATGTAAAATTATAAAACTTGTAGGGAAAAAAAGAAAATCTCAGAATCTATGGCTAAACAAGGATTTCTTAGATTGGACACCAAGAGCATGATTAATAAAAGGAAAAACTGATAAATTGGACTTCATCAAAATAAAGACTTTTGATCTGCAAAAGATCCTGTTAAGGATGAAAAGGCAAGCTACGAATAGGGAGAAAATATTTGCAAACCACACACCCAACAAAGAGCTACTATCTAGAAAGTACTCTCAAAACTCTATAGTAAATGTTGTATGTCCATGACATCTCCATTTAAAAGAATTAAAGAAAAAGCTCAACAGTAATAAAATAAGCAAACCAATAAGAATATGAACAAAAGAAGAGACATTTCACTGGAAAGGGTATACAGATGGCAAAAACAAGTACATGGGAAGATGTTCAATATAATCAGTCATTGGGGAAATAAAAATTTAAACCACAACATATCACTATATATCTATTAAAATCACTAAAATAGAGAATAGTAAAAGTACTAAATGTTGGCAAGGATACAAGGAAACTGTATCACTCATTCATTGCTGGTGGGAGTATAAAATGGGCTAGTCAATCTGGAAAACAGTTTGTCAGTTTCTAGTAAGACTAAACATGCAACTACCATGTGACCCATCAATTTCAACCTTACCCAAAGAAATGAAAGCATATATTCACCCAAAAACCTGTACATGAATGCTGATGGTAACGTTATTTGTCAAAAACTGGAAACAACCCAGATATCCTTCTACAGCTGAATGGTAAAACAGACCATATAGTACATCCATACTTCAGCATACTACTCAGAATTAAAAGGAATAAATTACTGGTACACACAACTGGATGAATCTTCAGAGAATTATTATGCTGAGTGGAAAAAGCCAATCCCAGGGGTGCCTGGGTGGCTCAGTCGGTTGAACAACCCACTCTTGATTTCAGCTCAGGTCAGGATCTCAGGGTCCTGGGATCCAGCCTCTTTTGGGGGGAAAAAAAAAATCCCTGCTCAGCGGGGAGTGTGCTCAAGGGTTCTCCCCCCGCCCCCCTCACCCCCTTTGCTCCTCCCCCTGCTCACATACGCGCGCTCTCTCTCTAAAATGAATGAATGAATGAATGAATGAATGAATGAATAAATAAATAAATAAATAAATAAATAAATAAATAAATAAAGGAAAAAGCCAATCCCAAAAGGTTACATTCCACATGATTCCATTTATATAACATTCTTGGAAATGACAAAATTATAGAAACAGAGAACAGATTAGTGGTGGCCAGAGGTTAAGGAGGGGTGGGGGCAGGAGGGAAGTGAATGTGGCTATAAAAGAACAGCATGAAGCATCCTTGCCATGGCAATGCTCTGTGTCTTGACTCCTTCAAAGTTAATATCCTGTGTGTGCTATTGTATTAAAATTTTCACAAGATGTTATCCTCGGGGAAACCGGGTAAAAGTACAAGGACTGTCTCTACATTATTTCTTACAATTGCATGTGCATCTACAGTTTCTCAAAATAAAAATTTAATTGAAAAAAATTAACAGTATAAACTGCTTTGAGAAAGAATCAGTGGATGCGATGAGAAAATTCGCACCCCCAGCTACAGAGAGCGGTGTGAAAGAGAATTCAAAATTGACATGCAAATGTAAAGAGCTAAAAATAGCCAAGGAAATTCTAAAGAAGTATAATGTTGCTCTAACAGATATTAAAATGTATTCTAAACCTATCACTTGTATAGGGAAAGACAGACAAATTAGAACAATGAAGCAAAATGGGAAGTTCATAAATGGATCCATACATGTATGGAAACTTGATGTATGACAGAGGTGGTATCACAAATTAGTGGGGAAGTGATGCATTATTGGGCACATGACTGTGCAATAGTGGTTGTCCATATAAAAAATTATCTTATTTTTTTAAAGGTTTTTTATTTATTTATTCATGAGAGACAGAGAGAGAGAGGCAGAGACACAGGCAGAGGGAGAAGCAGGCTCCGTGCAGGGAGCCCGACGTGGGACTCGATCCCGGTTCTCCAGGATCACACCCTGGGCTGAAGGTGGCGCTAAACTGCTGAGCCACCCAGATTGCCCATATAAAAAATTATCTTAAATCCACACCTCAAATTGACCCCAAAATTAATTCAAGATAGATTAAAGACTTAAATTTGGAAAATAAAACTTGAATACTGTTGTGGCTTAAATTGTGTACCCCAGAAAGGTATTTGAGTTCCAGTCCTAACCTCTGGGTACTTATGAATATGACTTTTTGAAAAGAAGTTTTTGCAGATGCAGTAAAATTGAGGTCCACCAGAGTGGAGTGGGCCCTGAAACCAAATGACTCATGTCCTTATATGAAGAAGAGAAGAGACAGAGACACGCCAGGAGAACACCATGTGCCGACAGAAGCAGAGAGGGGACTGATGATCCTGTAAGCCATGGAAGGCCAGGGACTGCAACCCACCAGGAAGAGGCAAAGAAGGATCCGCTCCTAGAATCTCCAGAGTCTGGCCCTCCCAGGCCCTGATTTCAGACTCCTTGCTTCCAGAACTGTGAGAGAATACATTTTTCTTGTTTTAGGCCATCCAACTTAGTGGTAATTTGTTACAGCAGCTTCAGGTAACGAATACTAATCTTTTAGAAGAAAATAGTTTAAAAAAAATTAGAAGTAAAGGAACATTTGTTTTTTTCCCTCAAAAGACTTTTAATAATGCACATTAAAAAAAAATGTTCATCTTACAAACTGCTCTGCAACCCAAATACAATAGCTTGGAAAACAACATTTAGAAAACAAAAGCCGGGGGGCGCCCGGGTGGCTCAGTTGGTTGAGTGTCTGCCGTCAGCTCAGGTCATGATCCCGGGGTCCTGGGATCAAGTCCTGCATCAGGCCCCCTGCTCAGTGGGGAGCTTGCTTCTCCCTTTCCCTCTGCCTTATCCCCCACCCCCGCTCATGCTTGTGCTCTATCTCAAATAAATAAAATCTTAAAAAAAAAAAAAAGGAAAGAAAGAAAGAAAAAGAAAACAAAAGCCAATGTAAAAAGACAGACTAAAACAGCTAGAACAGTACAGGTTTTTACGGCTCTGATTTCAGTTTTTCCTACTGCATCATCAATGTCAGAAATCTGCTCTTTCAACTGGCTCAGTATTTTTTTTTAAATGCCTTTTTTTCCAGATTTCATTTCACCTTCTGGATCCATCCAATATTGTCTAATATCACTTAGGACTTTCCTTCTAAAGTCCCGAACACTGATGTACCTCATTTTCCCCTATCTGAAATCTTTTCATGTCTGCTGCTGCTGGTCTGCTCAGAGGATGCCAGGGCTCTCGAAGTTTCATCCGTCTTTTGCTTCTTCACAGGTTTTTCTGGAGTAACTTGCTTTTCCTTCTTTAACTTGTCAACCTCACTGTCAGAATCACTGCCAGAAGCTTGAAGAAACAGGTTCCTTTGATTTAGGCCTTGCTCTGTTCCTGCAGCCGAACTGCCTTCTGCTTGCCTGCTTGCAACGGACAGGGAACCGGGAGTCACGGAAGCCCCTAGAGAGAGATTTCTTTTCTTTTTCTTTTTCTTTTTTTTTTTAAGATTCTACTTATTTATTCATGAGAGACACAGAGAGAGAGAGAGATAGATAGGCAGAGACACAGGCAGAGGGAGAAGCAAGCTCCATGCCAGGAGCCCGATGCGGGACTCGATCCCGGTGCTCCAGGATCACACCCTGGGCCAAAGGCGGTGCTAAACCGCTGAGCCACCCAGGCTGCCCCCTAGAGAAAGATTTCTTAAAATAATTCACAAAAAGCACAAACCTCAAAAGAAAAGATCGATAAATTTGCCTTAAATTAAAACATAAAGCTTCTGCACATCAAAAACAACAACAAAAAAACAACAACAAAAAAACAAGAGGAAAAGGCAAGCCAGACACAGGGAGGAAGATATTTACAACATATGTAACGCACAGAGGGTTAGTAACTGGATTTATAAAGGAGTTTCTTACTCTCAGTAAGAAAAAGATCACCTCATATAAACTCATAAAAACAAAGTGATAAACATGAGCAAAGGATAGGAATAGGCAATTCCAAGAAGAGAAACCTAGATGGTTAGTGATCTCAAACTTAGTAGTGATCATGGAAATGCAAATTAAAGGTAGAATTAAGTATGATGTCACACCCATCAGATTAGGGGGACGGGAGTGAGAATAGCAAGTGTTGATGAAAATATGGAACAGGGGACGCCTGGGGGGCTCAGCGGTTGAGCATCTGCCTTCAGCTCAGGTCCTGATCCCAGAGTCCTAGGATCGAGTCCTGCGTGGGGCTCCCTGCAGGGAGCCTGCTTCTCCCTCTGCCTGTGTCTCTGCCTCTCTGTCTCTCCCTGTGTCTCTCATGAATAAATAAAATATTTAATAAAAATATGGAACAACAAGAAATCCTTCTGCACTGCCTGTAGGAAGACAGATCGCTACGACCACTTGGAGGACCTTTGATCACACTTAGGTGTTGAAGATGTGACTGGATGATCCCATTCCTAGATGGTGAAGGAGGGGGAATGTATAAGAATGTTTATAGCATCATCGTTTATAATTATGGAAAACTGGAACCAATCCAAATGTCTATCAACAAAAGAATGGCTAAATGTTGAAAACTCAATGCAGGGCCGTGTGGGTGGCTTAGTCGGTTAAGTGTCAGAAGTGTTAGATGTAGGGGTACCTGGGGGATTTTGTCAGTTAGGTGTCTGACTCTTGGTTTCTGCTCAGGTCATGATCTTGGGTTGTGGGATCCAGCCCAGCATCAGGCTCTGCCCTCAGCATGAATCTGCTTGAGATCGTCTTTCCCTCTCCCTCTGCCCCTCCCTCTGTTCACTTTCTCTCTCTCTCTCTGTCTCTCTCTCTCTCTCTAAAATAAATCAATAAGGGATCCCTGGGTGGCTCAGTGGTTGAGCCTCTGCCTTCAGCTTCCGGGGTTCCGGGATCGAGTCCCGCATCGGGCTCCCTGCGTGGAGCCTGCTTCTCCCTTTGCCTGTGTCTCTGCCTCTCTCTGTGTCTCTAATGAATAAACAAAACCTTAAAAAAAATAGAAGAAATCAATAAGATCTTTAAAAAAAAAACCTCATAACGCAATAGATTTTTTGTGATAACATACACATAACATAAAATTTACTATTTTAACTATTTTAAATGTACATTTCAGTATATTAAATACATTCACACTTGTTTTTGAAAATTATGGTTCCATTTATCTTATTTTATTTATTATTATTATTTTTTTAAATTTTTATTTATTTATAATAGTCACACAGAGAGAGAGAGAGAGAGAGAGAGAGAGAGGCAGAGACACAGGCAGAGGGAGAAGCAGGCTCCATGCACCGGGAGCCCGACGTGGGATTCGATCCCGGGTCTTCAGGATCACGCCCTGGGCCAAAGGCAGGCGCCAAACCGCTGCGCCACCCAGGGATCCCTATTTATTATTTTTTAATTGAAGTATGGTTGGCATACAATATCATATTGGTTTCAGGCATACGACATAATGGTTCAGCACGTATATACATCACGAAATGCTCACCACAGTAAGTGTAGTCACCATCGGTCACCATACAGTCCTTACAATATAATTGACTATATTCCCTGTGCTAAGTATATTCACGTTGTTCTGCAGCCATCACTACCATCTGTTTCCAGAACCTTGTTATCACACCAAACTAGCTATTCAACAGTAGCTCTCCTTTACCCCGCCCCCCAGCCCCTCAAAACCACAGACTATCTTCTTTCTCTATGGATTTGACCATTCCATGCCTCATCTAAGTGGAGCTGAACAATATTTTCAGCTTAGATGAGCTGAACAATATTTTCTTGTACGTGGTTATTTCATTTAGCATGATGTTTTTAAGATTTATCCATGTTGCAGCACATATCAGAGTCTTCATCCTTTTTAAGACAATAATATTCCCTTGTATGCATATACCACGTTTTGTTTACCCACTCACTACTGATGGATATTTGGCTATTGTGAATGGTGCTGTTATTGTTCAAATAACTGCTTGAGTCTCTGCTTTCCGTTCTTTTGGTATATACTTAAAAGTGAAATTGCATCATATGGCAATTCTATTTTTATTTTTTAAAGAGAGAGAGAAAAAAAAAGAGCCACAGTACTGTTGTGCACAGTGGCTGTACTATTTCACATTCTTCTCATTAATGCCATTCTATATAGTAATTGAAATAAATGATGAGAATTAGCTATAGAGCATGAAACCTACACAGGTCATTCCCTCATCCTTGAACCTTCTCCCTTCCTGCTTGGTGCTCCACCTGAGTAAATCCTACTCCTCTTCTGAGTTTTGGCATAAGCAGTATCCTAGAAAGTCTTTGCAGCACTCCCACCCCCACTTCAGAGGCCCCCGGTAGGTCCCCCTCCTCTGCTTCTCCCTCTCGTGGTAATCTTGTATTATAATTGTCCATTTGTGTGTTTCTTACTACTAGACTGAAGCTTCTGGAAGGCAGAACCGGGTCTGTCTTGTTCATTGTTGAATCCTCAGTGTTCGCTTCGTATAGGTGTTTAAATAGTACTGTTAGGGATCCCTGGGTGGCGCAGCGGTTTGGCGCCTGCCTTTGGCTCAGGGCGCAATCCTGGAGACCCGGGATCGAATCCCACGTCAGGCTCCCGGTGCATGGAGCCTGCTTCTCCCTCTGCCTGTGTCTCTGCCTCTCTCTCTCTCTCTCTCTCTGTGACTATCATAAATAAATAAAAATTTAAAAAAAATAAATAGTACTGTTAAATCAATTAATGAGTTTTAAAGATATGACAAAGTGAGAGAAAGCATTTATAGTCCTGAGAACCCTTGAGTCTTTCTGTGTCCCCCACGACAGAGGCTGTTAGAAAGGGAAAGGATATTCCCCATTTCATAGCATCCAGAATCTCTGAGATGGAAGGAACTTCTGCAGCTCGCTGTATCCAGCCTCCCACCGGGCGCAATCTCCACCATGGCCTCCCTGAGAACTGGTTTCCCAGCCTGGTCTGAGAGCTTCCAAATAATCACCACGTGGTTAGGCTTTCACAGCCGCATGTTACAGAAATTCCGACATCTCTGAATACGTCCACTATGTTGCGGTTGGAGGGACACTAGAGTAGGAGCCAGGAGGTCAAGGCTCTCACCTCAGCTCTACGACAACTGAGCTGCGTGAACTCGTGGTGCTTCTTGCCTTCTCTGGGCCTCAGTATCCTTATCTATAAAATGGCAGTGGTGGGGGTGGTTGGGGGTGGTGGTAATTCAGATTGGATGATCACCAAAATCCCTGACAGCAGTATCATTCTGGTTTCTCTGATTCTAGCTTCTCTGCTCCTCCCACAGGTCTGGAAGCCCCAGGAGATGGGGAAAATATATATATATATTTTTTTCCTCTATTACCTCTGCTTGGACAGGCTATTCCAAGCAGCCGGGACACCTGTGCCACTGTCTTGGTGCCACACCCCTGCCTTCTGCCAGTGGCTGCCCAGGTGTTGAGCTTCGCACCTCCCCAGGGATGCAGATACCAAACGAGCTTCCTGGGATGGGTGAGTATTAAAGACTTGGCCTTGGTCCTTGAAACACTCTGTCTCTGCTCAGTGCCTGCAACCATGTGTCTGGTTCTCCTCCTGCTGTGGTTGAGCCCCGTGGCCCCAAACCAGGAGACAGGTGAGGAGCCTGTCTAGCAGGTCAAAGAGACCTCTAGTCCCTTTCATTCATTTATTCATTCAGTCATTTGTGTTCCTGGCATGATTTGCCTCCTAGGGGCTAATGTTCACTAATTCATTAATCCAATAATTCATTTCCTCGGAACCTTCCTGTGCTTTAATGTGGCTTCTCTGTGAATCCAACCACCTTCATATTCCTAAGATGTCCTTGGCTGATTAGCTTGGGAAGGTTGGGGAGTCAGTGGAGTGTCCCAAAGAGATTCCTGCCAGTAGAGGCAGCAGGGAGTTCTAGAATGTGCACTGAGGCGGGGAGGCAGGAGGGAAGGTGCTGTGACAAGTCTAGACCCAGACTCAAGGGGTGACTGCCAGGCACAACCCATTTGTTTTGCTATAATATCCGGGAAATGTGATGGGACGATAAAGTTGTATTTACTAGAATGTCTTTTGTGAGGAAACAAAATGCCACTGGTTAGAATACTTTTGGTGGGAATGGGTGGGGGGGCATGCTTAAGTAACAACGGATAGGTCATTAAATTGCTTTATGGAAAGGACTTCGGGGAAGGGCGGGGCTACAGTTTTCCTGAGCAGAATTCACACATGTGGGGCTGGAGCAGGATCACTGGGAACTGCAGAGCGGAGGAGGCTGCCTGGGGTCTCCTTTCCACGCCCTTCCTCAGCACACTTGCTCTCTTCTCTATAAAATTGTTAGATACTAGATAGTTTCCAGAATTGCTGTGGAGGGGCCCAAGCTCTTAGCAGGTTCCATTATTAGGTTCCTCACCCACGCCTGTCTGGGCCCCACAGCCTGTCACTGTTACGAGCCTCTTGGTCTGAAGCCAACAGGATGGTCACAGAGTCACTTGAGCTATCGCCTCCTCACCAGAAGCCGGTTCCCGATGGGCTCACTGCTCCTCCACCAAATCCCGTGGCTCTCTCCTCTTACCTGTGGTACAGCGTGGCGATGCTCTGGTTACTCAGTTTGATGATGCTGTTCACTAGACTGAACTCCTGGAAGGTGCTTCTTGGCAGGGTGTCATGGGGCAGGGCACTAGAGTACATGTCCATCATCCACCGTGGTACCTGGTTCAGAGAGTCACTCAATAGAATAAAATGAATGAGTGAATGAATGAATGAATGAATAGGTATTTGGTCTCTTATTATGCGGTCGTTGTTAAGATAGAACCAGTCAGGACTGGTTGCAAGCTATAACTGTCTCCTGACCTTGGACACTGTGGGAGCCCAAGTGCAATTCAGATCTTTTATTATTTATTTTATTTTATTTTATTTTATTTTATTTTATTTTATTTTTCAGATCTTTTAAATCAAATTAAATTTAGATTATTTGACTAGAACTGCAGTGGCGCATTTCCTGCCTTGGATGGGCTGGTAGGGAAGGCAGACATACACCTCCAGAAAGAAGGCTGTAATAACAGATAGGGATTAATGCAATGTTAAAAGCTAAAATCAATAGGTTTTAAGAGTAAAAGGAAAAAGTTAATCCCAGTAAATGTAGTTAATCCCTTCCCTCCCAGTTGGGGGCATGTAGGAAGGCCTCTCAGAATAGATAAAATTTATTAAACAAATTTTTAAATTATAGAAATGTTTAAATACACAGAAAGAATAGTAGAATAAACCCAATATTCTCATTGGATAATTTAAAATTATCAACATGGGCAGCCCCAGTGGCCCAGAGGTTTGGCACCACCCGAGGTGTAATCCTGGAGATCAGGGATGGAGTCCCACATCAGGCTCCCTGCGTGGAGCCTGCTTCTCTCCCTCTCCTTCTGCCTGTGTCTCTGCCTCTCTCTCTCTCTCTCTCTCTCTCTCTGTCTGTCATGAATAAATAAATAAAAGCTTTAAAAAAAATAAAAAGTAAAAGTAAAATAAAATAAAATAAAATAATCAACATTTTGCCTAACTTCTTATCTAACATGTTAAAAAATATAACCACAATACCTCATGAAAGCTGAAATAATTAAAATAATTACATATACCATTTAATACTTATTCATATTTCTCCAATTCTCAAAAAGACCTTTTTGCAATTGGCTTATCCAATCAGGATCCAAACAAGGTCCACAAGTTATATTTAACTGGTATATTTCTTAAGCCCCTTCAAATCTATCAGTCCCCTTTTCCTTTTTCTTCAAGCTGTTTTTTTTTAAATTATTGAATAAACCAGGTGATTTGTTCTGTAGAATGTCCTACACTCTGGATTTATCTGATTGAACCCATGTGGATGCCCCTCTGTCCCCTACATTTGCTGAAACCTGGTAATTTTTTTTTTAATTTTTTATTTATTTATGATAGTCACAGAGAGAGAGAGAGCGCGGCAGAGACACAGGCAGAGGGAGGAACAGGCTCCATGCACCGGGAGCCCGATGTGGGATTCGATCCCGGGTCTCCAGGATCGCGCCCTGGGCCAAAGGCAGGCGCCAAACCGCTGCGCCACCCAGGGATCCCTGAAACCTGGTAATTAAGGTACATTTCTTCTGTCAAGAATACACTATTCTTCCTGTTGCATCCCAAAGAAGACACCCGAAGTCCAGTGGTCCCACCTTGCTATGTTAACCTTGATCTGCCAGATGCATCTGTTGTAGGTCCCTTATAAACATTCCCCCGCAACCTTTCTCCAGTGGTTTTAATCCCGGCGTTGATTGTTGCTTAGATCCAATTTTCTTATGGGTCACCGAATGCTGGCTTTCTAGCTCTGTCACTCCTTCTGCATTTCTTAGCTGCAATTCTTCTATAAAGACTTTTCCCTTGTCAACTACTTGGCTTGTATGGAAAGGCTGGATAAATGTTTAATTCTTCATTTACCATTTTCAGGATAATGAGCCTGTTCCTTAGCAACCCAGGGAAGAATGAATTTAAACATGACCTTGAAGGAGAAGAATGCTTTCCTTTAGTGGCTATGGGAGGGAAGCGCTTACACAGAGGAGACAGCTTGAGCAAAGACTCCAGAGCAGCAGTATGCAGGGTGGTTTTGTTTTGTTTTGTTTTGTTTTTTAATGCAGGGTGTTTAGAGAGTGGCAGAGATCGGTAGCAAGTGTAACAACAGGTTGTGTGAATGAGAAGCCCGGTGCGGAAAAAGCAGGGAGGCAGTCAGAATTGTCGGTTCTCCTCCCAGCTCTGTCTCCCACTCAAGCATGACCTTTGGAAAATGGCTTTTCCATTTCTAGATCAGTAGCTTTCAAACTTTTCTGGCCACAATTCACATTAATGAATATATTATACACGGTGATTCAGTGCACACGTACATGTATATAAAAACAAAAATTTCAAAAAAGAACTCCAAATAACTTATAATTATATATATGATGTATGTGGATATCTTCCATTCCATTCCATTCCATTCCATTCCATTCCATTCCATTCCATTCCATTCCTTTCCATTCTCTTCCATCCATTTTGCTCCATTCCATCTTACTAAAATAAATGCCAGTCATGACCACTGAATTGATTTCTGACTCACATATGTGCTACAACTCTTTGTTTGGATAATCTCTAGGGCTTTTTTCCATATCCAGCCCTCTTTGATCCATCCTGGTATTGGTGACAACCTGGCACTGAACCAGGAACTTGGGAAGAGGGATGATGTGAGAAGGGGAACTAATCATTTGCAGGAGGCTCCTTGCCCAACAAGAAGCAGAAGCCAGGCCAAACTCAGAGGCCATCCCCCCCAACCCCCCCAGCCTGGCCTGCTGTCACCTTGAGAGGTCTGACCTCCCAGGCTACTGCTCCCCTCTCACCGGACACCTGCTGGTGCCTGTTTCCATAACAGGCCAGGCTGACCACACCTAGCCCCACATCCTCTCAGGAGCCTGCTCCTTGTTGATCTTGTCAACTTTGGAAGGCCCTCAAGTTTATCCATAAACAAAGCCCCGCAGGTGCTAAGCTGACAGGAGGTGACTGGGTAGGTCAAGGTAAAGCAGAGAAAGAACAGCACTGAGAGTCCTGGGTGTGAGATCCCCTGGGGCTTGTTCCCCCCTGAGCCACTGACTCACCACCTGGGCCACATCCCTACCTGCCAATGCCTTGCTTTCCCCTTCCCTTAAAGAAGATACCCCCCTCACTCTGTAGTGGGTAGGCAATAGCCCAGATATGATCGAAGTGAGCAACTTGGGAAAATGGTTAGAATTAGGGTTGATGAAACCGCTTTGTGATTAGGGACCATGGCGACCTTCCTCCAACTCTGTGGGGTTTTTCTCTGTCCCTCTTGTCACACTTCTGTCTGTTGTTTACTTTATTGCTTCTCTTTCTTCCTTCCTGCCACATCCCTGCCAGCCTCCTCTTGTCTCTCTTCTCTCTCCTTCCTTCTTTCTCTCAGCTCCGTCTCACTCTTGTGCCTCTCTTTAATAACAGCTTTCCTGAGATATAATGCCTCTAACATCAAATTCATCCTTTTAAAGGGTACACTTCAGTGGTTTTCAATGTGTTCACAGAGTCGTGCAAAAAAACACCATTGTCTAATTTCAGAACATTTCTTCACTCCCCAAAAGTGGCCCTGTACCCTTTAGCAGTCACTCCCTGTTCCCCATACCACCTGGCCCCTGGCAAACATTAATCTACTTCCCGTCTCTATGGGCTTCCCCGTGGTGGACATTTCGCATAAATGGAATCCTACAATATGTGGGCATTTGTCACTGACTGCTTTCACTTAGCATTTCGTTTCTAGGTTCATCCACGTTGTCGTGTGTCTCAGGACTCCATTTCTTATTATGGCTGAATAGTATCCCACTGTGTAGGGGTACCATAGTTTGTTTTATTTTTATTTTATTTTATTTTTTAAAGATTTTATTTATCTATTCATGAGAGACGCAGAGACACAGGCAGAGGGAGAAGCAGGCTCCCTGCAGGGAGCCCGGTGTGGGACCCGATCCGGGACCCCAGGATCACGCCCTGAGCCAAAGGCAGGCGCTCGACTGCTGAGCCACCCAAGCGTCCCCCATAGTTGTGTTATCCATTCATCAGCTGACAAACATTTGATTTGTTTCCACTTTGGGGTACTTATGAATAATGCTCCTTTGAACATTTATGTACAGGTTTTTATGGGGACTGTATTTTCATTTCTCTTCTGGGTTTATTTTCATATACTCAGAAATGGGCTTGCTGCATCATATGGTTTTCACTCTGTTAAACATTCTGAGGATCTGCCAAACTGTTTTTTTCTGTTTTCCAGAGTGGCTGCGCCATGCTTCAATTCCAGCAATGTGTGGGGTTCCGATTTCTCCTCTTACCAACACTTGTTTCCTAAGGGTGTGAAGTGGTACCTCATTGTGATTTTGACATGCATATTCTTGATAACAAATCTTGTTGAGCATCCTTTCATGTGGCCATTGGCTACTGGTATATCTTCTTCAGATACATCCTTTGCCCATTAAAAATTGGGTTGTCTTTTTTTTTCTTGGTTTACATATTCTGGATAAAATTCTCTTATCATATGTGTGACTTGCAGGTAATTTCTCCCATTCCATGGACTGGCTTTCCACTTTTTTGATATTATCCTTAGAAGCACAAAACTTTAAAATTTCGATCGAGGGCAAACCCGGTGGCGCAGCAGTTTAGCACTGCCTGCAGCCTGGGGTGTGATCCTGGAGACCCGGGATCGAGTCCCACGTCGGGCTCCCTGCATGGAGCCTGCTTCTCCCTCTGCCTGTGTCTCTGCCTCTCTCTGTCCCTGTGTCTCTCATGCATAAATAAATAAAATAAAAATAAATAAAAATAAAAAAATAAAATTTCTATCGAGTCCATCGTGTTTTTCTTTTGTTGTGTGTGCCTTTGGTGTCATATCTGGGAAACTATTGCTTAGTTCCAGGCCCTGATGATTTACATCTACATTTTCACCTAAGAGTTTTGTGGTTTTAACTCTTACATTCAGGTCTGCGATCCACTTTGAGTTATTTTTTTTTAAGATGTATTTATTTATTTGAAAGAGAGAGAGCAGATGGAGGGGCAGAGGGAGGAGGGGGAGAGGATCCCCAAGCAGACTTCCTGCTCAGTGAGGAGCCCAACTCGGGGCTCGATCTCTCTACCCTGAGATCATGACTTGAGCTGAAACCAAGAGGTGGACGCTCAGTTGACTGAGCCACCCAGGCGCCCTACATCTGTCTCTTTCTCATGTCCCTTCTCTGCAGGCAGCTGCTCCCAACCCCGCCCATCTGCTGCCCGGATCAGACACCATCGCAGGAGAGGAAGCTGCTGTGTGACGAATCCTGCCACGTGGCATCACACTGCTGCCCAGGCCACCGTGCCCTCCGCCACCCAGGTAATCACATGCCAGCTCCTTCCCACCCGGCGGGGCTGGGTGCTGTGATGGACAGAGGCGGCCCGTCCACGCGCCTCAGGCCAAGGCCCAGGTGTGGACTGGAAGGCCCCGGAGGTGCCTGACAATTCTGGGATCCTGACATTTTGTCCATTTCATGTCAAAAGTGCCCACGTTCCTCCCAGCTTTGTCTCACCCCCCACCCCACCCCACCCCTGCTGCTCCCCTCTGAGCTACTTTCCCAGATGCCCACAGGGAGAGCTTAATCTGGTGGTTGGGGATCAGGGTGGGAAGTGGGGCGATGGGGTTCCCCCCAACGGCCCTTCCATCTCCTGAAATACAGATGCCTCTTGACCTGCCCATGTAGACTTTCGAGGGGTTTGCAGAGTGGGAGCTGAGGAGGTTAGGCAGCCGGAGGGGGCGTGGGAGCCCCGGGTGGGGACAGGAGCTGCCGCCTGGAGTTTCTCAGCTTCTCAGAACCCCGGGTGGTGCCGCGGGTGGTGCTGAGGCCGCAGAAGCCCGCGCCCTGGGAGACGCCGTCTGGGCCCAACGTCTGCAGAGCACGGGGAGGGCCCTAGACGGTCTCCCAGACAGGGCGGCGACAAGCTGCCCCTACCCCCTGGCCTCCAGCCCCCAAAGTCAGGGATAACTACCAGTCAGGAAAAGAGACCCGAGTGGGGCAGAGCCCTGCAGCAACCATGGTTTTAGGGCCCGGAGCCGTGGTTCCGGGCCGTGGACACTGACACTGGCATTTTATATAATTTTCATGTGTCATGAAATATTCTTTTGACTTTTTTTCAACCACTTAAAAGCGTGAAAAGCATTCTTAACTTGTGATCTGGACCAAACAACCTGCAGCAAGCCCGATGCGGCCGCGGATTGTGGTTTGCTGCCCTCTGCGTCACCTCTAAATCGTCCTTCGTATTTCTCTTCTGTGCCCGGGCTTCAGCCCTGGCTTGTCCAGAGCTCTCTGCCCGGCACTGGAACGGAGGCCTCAGCCTCCACTTTATTGTGATCATGGGGCAGAAAGAAAGGCAACGTGGGACAATGGAAGGAGCATGGACTTGGGAGCCGAAAGTTCTGGGTCCAGATCCCACCTCTACCACGTGTTACCTGGAGGAACTGACGTACCTCCTTCTCGCTTCCCTTTCCCCATCTGTGTCCTAGAGCTTGCCTTGCAGAGCTGCTGCCAAGGAGCCTTGTTAGGCGTACAACAAGACATAGCTGTCATTTGGGGACATGAAAATAAGCTGGAAAGGTACAGCCTTTTCTTTTCTGCCCGCTTAGGTCCACCGGCTTCTCCAAGCCAGCCTCCCAGGGCTGCCCCTCTCCATCTCCATGAAGGGGATCAAGAAGATCCGAGGTCCCCTGAAGCTCCTCGCTGCCCCGTGATGCAGAGCCCACCCTGCCCCCCTGGGCCAGCGAGGGCCTTATCACTGGATCTGGTGGGCTTGTCTCCTGGCTTCTGTTCTGTGTTCTTCCACATTGGCTCAGCCAGAGGAAAATGGAAATCTGTGATTTTTGTAAACACATTTAAATCAGCCACACAGATTATAAAACATAAATTTGGGGGATCCCTGGGTGGTGCAGCGGTTTGGCGCCTGCCTTTGGCCCAGGGCGTGATCCTGGAGACCCAGGATCGAATCCCACGTCGGGCTCCCGGTGCATGGAGCCTGCTTCTCCCTCTGCCTATGTCTCTGCTTCTCTCTCTCTGTGACTATCATAAATAAATTAAAAAAAAAAAAAACACAAAAAAAACATAAATTTGGCTCATGGAATTCATCGTTTGTGGTGGTTACAATGAATAGAGCAAACATTTCTTGAAAGTGGAATATGAGAACCTAGCACTTCTTTGGCTAAGTGATCCCTGCATCCTTCCTCAATATTCCTTCCCAGGCACCATATCACTGCCTGTAAGTCCCAAAATAGCCTGGTCTGAGCCCTGTGGCCTCACGCCTGCCCACCTCTCTTCCTAGAGTGAAAAGAGAGGGAAGGGGGACCTTCCTCTGGTGGGTTGGGACTGGCCTCCCAGGAGTTTCCTTGTGTGAGGATTTCATAGCTCCGGGAGGGTGAAGCCAGGGGGCTTTGGGGTCCGCTGAGCCCGTCGCCTTCCCTCTCAGACCTACTCCTCCTCCTGTTCCATGAATAGATCCCTACCCTTCAGCTTCCTGCACTCCAAGCCTCGGGATCTTCTTTTAATTCTCTCTGCCTCTGCCCTTCCTCTGCAAGGTGCCAAGTCTTTCTAGTTCTCCTTCACAACACCGTTCCCACCTGTTCCTCCTAGAGTCCCAGTGCCAAAGTCCCAGGTCACAGCTGGTCCTCCCCTAACTGGTCTCTGCCCACGTTGTACTGCCCAGGGAAGAGCTCTGGTGTGGCCAGTTCCTCACTCAAAAACCATCACTGGCTTCACATTGTCTTTAGAATAAGGCTAACCTCCCACGCGTGGCTGCACAGTCGTCCATAGCATGGCCCCAAGGCACATTCCTGGCTTTGTCTCCAGTTAAACCTTTTCTCCACCTCTATGTTCCATTATCCCTGTCCATGCATCCCTCCAGGCTTTTGCTCATCTGAACACTAGGTTCTAAGTAAATGCTTATAATAAAGGAGGCCTTGTCAGAGCTCAGTTATTGGCCAATGGTTCTGTTTTAGCCTCTTTTCTCTGAAAGCAGAGACTGAATAATTTATTTGGGAACAGGATTCCAAGGCGCAGGGGTGAGGGAAAAGGGCCGCATTACAAAGATGCATGATCCAGTTCACCCCTTATGACTAAGTGGTTGGTTGATCCTGTGGGATCTTCTAAAAAGTCTTATGAAATGTTCTAGAAAACCATCTGTCCTGGGGATGGAACAGTCCCATTCTCACAGTTTATGGGTTGCTCCAGTGCGTGCTAATTCTCTCAGTTCTTTGTTGCTGGTGAGCAGAGCAGCTCCCAGAAGCATCCCGAGGCTTGGTCTTAGGGAAAACCTGGGAGAGAACAAATGGAACATGGCAAGGCACTGCCCCGTCACTCCTGGAAAGCTGGACACTGGAGCAGTTCCTGGAGAAGGAAGCAAGGCCAGAAGGAGGTGACTGGTGCACAAAAGATAATTCCACCTGCTGGCTTTGAGAACACAGGCTTTATCACTCCGGCTCTTCCAACCCCAGATTTCTTCTCCTGGCCTGGGACTGAGGAGCCTGAGGGAAGAGACAGCTCTGGGCCCCGTTTGGAAGAACGTATCTCATACATCAAGAGCCTGGCAGCTCCCGTCCTTGCTAGAAAGCACTTTTCAAGTGAGGTTCTACGGGATGTGGCGTCTCCAGTTGGGCCTCATAACCCAGAGAGGCTGATTTGTGGGCTCTTTTCCCTCTCTTCCCCCAGTGCTTATTTTCCTTCCCAATGTCCAAAAACTCATCTCTTCTTGTCATTTCTGTATTATCCCTTTATTCCAGCTATGGTGCCCATAGTTAGCTTTCTCCAAACTGAAGGCATGGTTTCTGAGACATTCCTTTTTTTTTTTTTTTTTTTTTTTTTTTTATTGGTGTTCAATTTGCCAACATATAGAATAACACCCAGTGCTCATCCCACCAAGTGACCCCTCAGTGCCCGTCACCCAGTCACCCGGTCCCCCTGCCCACCTCTCCTTCCACCACCCCTTGTTCGTTTCCCAGAGTTAGGAGTCTCTCATGTGCTGTCTCCCTCCTCACTGATATTTCCCACTCAGCAATTGCACTGCTGGGGATTTACCCCAAAGATACAGATGCAGTGACACGCCGGGACACCTGCACCCCGATGTTCATAGCAACAGTGTCCACAATAGCCAAACTGTGGAAGAAGCCTCGTGTCCATTGAGAGATGATGGATAAAGAAGCTGTGGCCTGTAAGTACAATGGAATATCACTCAGCCATTAGAAACGACAAATACTTGCTTCAACGTGGAAAGTTTCTGAGACATTCCAATACTGGTACCAATTCCTCTCTAGTTGAGAGTACGTGTGTGTGCTTATGGTCTATATAGAACCATACTTCGGTTCTATCTGGCCCTCCATCCTCCCTCCTTGTGTCTTCCAAATGCCTTCCCTGGGAAAGTCATTTCCCTGGCAGCAGCTTACCAGTGGGAAAACCCTGGGAAAACAGAGGCCTTGCATTACAAGCCCAGCCTGTAATACAGGTTAAAATTATCACAAGAGGGGCATCTGGGTGGCTCCATGGTTGAGCGTCTGCCTTGGGCTCAGGTCATGATCCTGGGGTCCCGGGACTGGGTCCTGCATCAGGCTCCCTGCATGGAGCCTGCTTCTCCCTCTGCCTGTGTCTCTGCCTCTCTCTGTGTCACTCATGAATAAATAAATAATTTTTTTTAAAAATTACAATGAGAAATCCACATTATAAGAATGTCTAAAATTACAAGGACTGATGATACCAGGTGTTGATGGGAATGTGGAGCAACTAGAACTCTCATATGTTGCTGGTATAGTGGAAGCTGTGGCACAATCGATTTGGCAGACCGTTGGATACAATACACTGCAGCTAAACACATGTGTGCCCCATGACCCAGCAATTCTTCTTCTAGGTATGTATACCCAAAGCGTATGCGAGACTATTCCTAGCAGCTTTCTTTCGAATAGTGAAAAACTGGAAATGATACAAGTGTCCATCAATAGGAACATGGAGAAATAAATTGTATACTTTCTACAATGGAATAGTATCTAACAGCAAACAAGAATGGAGTACTGCTACACACAACACAGGGGAGTTTCACAGGCATAATGTTAAGAAAAAGAAGCCAGACACGAAAGAGTATGGAATCCTAATTCCATTTATATGAAGTTCAGAAATAAGCAGAACTAACCCATGGTGATAGAGGCAAGAATGACTTTTGGGGGAGAGAATGACTGGAGGGAATAGGAGGGAGCCTATTGAGATACGGAAAGTGTCTTCTATCTCTGAGTGGTGGCTAGCTCCTGGGTATATTCACGTGTAAAAATTCATTAAGTTGTAGGCTACTTAGGATTGATGTAGTTTGCAGTGTGTGGGTTATGCCCTAGTAAAGAGATGAATGAACGAATGGACAGAGGGCTCCCTGGAGTTTCCTACACTATAGCCCAAGGACTACGGGTTAGGATTGGGGAAGGCCCATTCTCAGGTCCTTGCAAATTTAGATGATTCTCACCACCTCTTCTGTGGTGACCCTGCATGTAAACCATCTCATTTAAACCATCTGCGTATACTCAACATTTTGAACTTGTAGGGCCATGTTCGGACCTCAGAGTTGGTATAAAGATATTTTAAAGTAGAAACATCTGAGCTACAGAAGATGTAGAAAGAAATGTTATCTGAACTTCTCTCTTAACTGACTAAAGCAGAACTTTCCAAAAATATAGCTACCATTAATCTCCCTCTGAGTGATTTTCCAGCCCATTCAGCTGCCATGGAGACCGACCGCCTAATAGAACCTTCTATACTTTCCCAGCAAAGCCCTAAATCCCCCACCCCCTCAACTTCCATTCCTTTATTACGTTTGGTGTATAAACCTTGATCTCCAGTTATTCAGTGAGTTCCTCAACACCGAGCACCTCCCCGGGCCTATATCAATAAACTAGGTCTTATAAAATAAAATAAAATAAAGTAAAATAAAATAAAATAAAATAAAATAAAATAAAATAAAATAAAAAATAAACTAGGTCTTTTCTCCTGTTCATCTCTCTGTTTTCAGTTAATTTGCCCGCCCTCAATCATTTGACCCAAGTTAGAGGAGAAAAAAGGTTTTCCTTCCAACAAGCCCAGAACAGCTTAGCTGAGGCCTACGGTGCTAGGCTGCGTCTCAGTGGTCTAGCAGATTTACAACCTTGAATTTCAAGGACATTTGACCGAGTTGACTCTTTTATCAGACTCTTGGCAGGCGGCTGCTGCTTTGGGCTTTACTTGAAGATCCTTGTCCTAAGTCAGATTCATGCCTACAATAGGCACTGGTTTCATTGTGGGGGGAGGGGTTCTAAATACTCTGATGAAAGAGCCAGACCCAAAAGGCATTGAAGACAACTCCATCCTTCCAGTTATTCAAACTGAAAAGTTTATACTTTGGTTTTCTTTTTTTTAAAAGTAGGTTCCACACCCATCATAGGGCTTGAACTCACAACCCTGAGATCAAGACCTGAGCTGAGATCAAGAATCAGACACTTAACCAACTGAGCCATCCAGGCACCCTGAGAAGTTTGTACTTATTCTTGACTTCTTCTTCTTTGACATCCCACAGCAATCTGGCGGGAAATCATGTGGACCTTATTTTCAAAATATATCCAGAATCTGACCAGCTCCCACCATCTCCTCTGCTACCCCCACAGTCAGAGCCACCCTCAGCTCATTGTCATTATTATTATTGTTTTTAAGGATTTTTAAAAATGTATTTGAGAGAGAGAGAGCGCACAAATGGGGGGTGGGGCAGAAGGAGAGGGAAAAGCAGACTCCTCGCTAAACAGGGAGCCTGGTGTGGGACTCAATTCCAGGACCCTGGGATCAGGACCTGAGCCAAGGCAGGTGCTTGAAGGACTGAGCCACCCAGGTGCCCACCACCCTCATCTTCTGTCTGGACCTCAGGAAAAGCCTCCCATTTTTAGCACAGCTGCCAGAGGGATCCTCCTAAAGTTAGATCCCGTCGCTTCTCCGCTAAGAACTCCCCAGAGGTGGTTCCCACCTCACTCAGAGCACCAGCCCCAAGGCTGGCAAGGCTCTTTATCATCTACCCCCCACGAGTGTGTCCCCCAACTCTGCCCTGTAGTGTGGCTCTAGTCACACAGGCCCTTTGGTGCTCCTTGAACATGCTCCTGCCTTAGGCCTCTGGACCTTTCTCTAGCAGTTCCCGCTGCTTGGAACGCTCTTGCCCCAGTACCCACCGGGCTAACTTCCTCACCAATCCCCACTGTCAGGTCTCGTCATGCTCTTTGACACAGCAAACTGCCCTTCTCTCCTGTCCTCCACCAAGTACCAGGTTTCTCTTGTCCTTTTCCCTTCTTTTCCCCACAGTATTGAGGAATACTACGTAATTCACTTATTTATTATGCTTATTGTTTGCCATCTCTCTTCACTAGGGTGTTAGTTCTTCGAAGTCAGGGATCTGTTTCACTCAGTGACATATTCCAAATGTCTGGAACCGTGGCTGGAATATAGTAGGTGCTCCATCTATGGTGGTGAACTTCATGAAACCAGCCTCCAATGCTCGTTTAGGGTGAGATCTGAGTTTGGCTGGGAAAAAAAAAAGGTCCAGAAACTTTCTGGATTAGATTACTACGACCTAAGGGCCAACAGTCATGTGCTCAGGCTTGGAAATTCCCCCAGATGTAGAGGGAGATGGGTGGGACAGAACTCAGCAAACCTAGGGAAGCTCAGCCCAGTGGCTTCAGGTGGCTTCCCAGTTAGATCCCATCATAGGCAACTGGGCTGGAGCTGAGCTGTTGATCACTGAACTGATGAGAAGAAAAAGGAAAAGGTGAGGAGTCCGTGGTGGGCATGAGAAAGGCACCTGGAATACCTGAATCTGGATTACGGGGCTGTGGAATGAGGAAGTCCCCTCCCGGGCTGCAGAGGCAGCCAGTGGGAGGGAAGTGGCCCGAAGGAGCTGCAGGCTGTCTCGGCTTCTTTTCTTTCCTTTTTTTCCTTTGTTTCATTCTCGTGACTGATTTATTTTATAACTGGAAGTCTGTGCTCTTACCCCCTTCCCTTTACCCAGGCCCTCATCTACATTCCTCTGGCCACCACCTGTTTGTTCTCTCTATTGACTTAAGGTTCTGTTGGTTTCTGCCGGAGTCCCTTCCGTCTTCTCTGGGGGGCCCCACCCTGGATCTCACGCGGTGGCCCTCACCCAGCAGAATCCAGGTCAGGGCTGTGGCCTGGGACCTCCCCAGGGGAAATCCCCCCTCGAGTCTGATGCAGTGAAGGATCCGGGCGGAATGGGGCGGTGGAAGGCTCAGCCCGGCAGGAGGCCCTAAGATCAGCTGTGTTTTGGAACTGGCCTCCCAGATCCCCGACTCTGTGCGGTGGACAGTGTCCCTAGGGCAGCCTCTCAGCCTGTTCTCGCAGAGGCTTCCCCCCACGTCTGGGACGACCCCCTCCTTCTTCCAGGCAGTAGAGGTCTTCATCCCAGCACAGGGGGAGGTTCTAGAAGACAGTCTCACACCCAATGCAGAACCTGTGTGGCCAGAGGACCTTGTCGACGGAAGCCCAGGGGGAGGCAGATACCTTTTCCAAAGTCACGCAGTTCCTGGGCCCCAGTTAAGGAAGGAACTGGAAACAGAACTTAGGTTTTCTGATTGCATTTTGCAGTTCCTTCCAGCGGCCACTCTACGGTGGTTTTCATCACAAAGCTGTGGCCCTGAAATCCCCACAGGGTACCTTGTCTGCCACTGCCTGTGGCCATAACAGCGCAGTCCTTGGCCCCTGGAGGGGGTAAAATTCTTTTCTAGGGCCTTTGGAAGTAGATCCTGCAGCCTCAACCCCCTTCTTGTGGCCAAATCCCATAAGCTTCCCTAAATCTCAGCCTCGCACTCCCCTCTCCCAGGCTCTGGGGCTGTGGCCTCACACCCCCCTTCCCTCCTCCCCTGGTTGTGGTTGTGACGCTGACAGGGACGCAGGATCACAGAAATCACTGGAAAGACGCTAGAGATCAGAGTCCTGCCCGCACTGTCTGCTGCGGACCTTGGGGGTCTGTCCCTTCTGTCGCTTGAGGATCAGGGTAGATGGCGGGGCTCTCACTTATTTGTTTGTTTTCAGCTGTTATCTATTCCTTTGCGGGGGAGGCAGGGCAGGGGGGAGCCAGCCCTCCGCAGACTCCGCAGAGTGGAGCCCAGCGGGGGCTCAGCCTCAGGACCCCGAGACCCCGAGGTCGTGGCCCGGAGGCTGTCACTTAGGGAGCCTCGAGGCGTCCGTACTCCGTGACAACACGTGTAGGCTGTGCGGCAGCTTGGCTCCCCGCGTGACCCCCCAGGCGGCCCAGCCGGTCGGGGTTACACCCATTTTACGGATGGGGAAGTTGAGCCCAGGAAGGCTCTTTAACCGCCTAGGACCCAGAGCGAAGAAAGGCTAAGGTCAGAAAGGCCCGGGCCTGCTCCAAAAGCCCGAGTCCCTGCACTGGGGGGGGCCCCGGAGGGGGGGAGGGGGGAGAATGGGACCCCCCAGCTTCCGTGCTCCCCCTGGCTGCGGGGGGCGAGGGGCTGAACCTCTCAGGTGCGAGGTCCAGGGAGGCGGGTCCCTGCGTCTCAGGAGGGCGGGGGCGGGGGGAGGGAGGGGGCGCGGCCTGGGCGTGCCCACCTGTGGCCCGTGTCCCCGCGGCCCGGCTCACCGGCGCATCTGGAAGCGTCTGGAAGCCCGGCCGGAGCCGAGCCGCGCAGGAAGCAGGAAACCGGGCAGCGCGGGCGGCGCCGGCTCCGAGGATGCGCTTCCCCTGCGGCCTGGCGCTGCACCTGCTGCACCTGCTGCTCCCGCGCGGGCCGCCGGGGGCCCCCGGGGGCGCTGCAGGTGGGCGGCGGGGACCCTGCCCGCGGGGGACCCTGGGGGTGGGGGGGCTGCAGGTGGGCGGCGGGGACCCTCCCCACGGGGGACCCTGGGGGGTGGGGGGGCTGCAGGTGGGCGGCGGGGACCCTGCCCGCGGGGGACCCTGGGGGGTGGGGGGGCTGCAGGTGGGCGGCCGGGACCCTCCCCACGGGGGACCCTGGGGGGTGGGGGGGCTGCAGGTGGGCGGCCGGGACCCTCCCCGCGGGGGACCCTGGGGGGGTGCGGGGGCTCTCGGGGGGAGAGGGCGGGGGGGGGGGGGCCCAGGCCGAGGCCCCGCACGGGTGGAGGCGCTGCGGACACAGCTGCTGAGGCCAAAGAAGGGGCCCCCAGGATGCTGACCCCGAGTTGACTTCCCGGCCCAGGCTGCCCCTGAGCCCGGGGCTGTGAGTGTGACTGTCACACTGGTCGCCGCTGGGGGGGGGAGGGGGGCGCCTGGGGAGAACCCACCTGGATGGTCACAGCCACCAGGCTGGTCACAGGCAGTGTCTTTTGTTTTTTTTTAAATAGACTATTGTAGAGCAGTTTGGGTCACAGTAAAATTGAGCAAAAAGTGGAGAGATTCTCGTATGACCTCTCTACTGCCCCCCAACATAGTCTCTCCTGCATTATCTTTTATTTTATTTTATTATTATTATTTTTTTTAAACTTATTCATGATAGATGTAGAGAGAGAGAGAGAGAGAGAGAGAGAGGGAGTAGCAGGCTCCATGCACCGGGAGCTGGAAGCGGGACTCGATCCCGGGTCTCCAGGATCGCGCCGGGGGCCAAAGGCAGGCGCTAAACCGCTGCGCCACCCAGGGATCCCCTTGCATTATCTTTTTAAAAAAAGACTATTTTTTTAGAGGATTTTTAGTTTCATGGCAAAATCAAGAGGAAGGTACAGAGATTTCCCACAGGCCCCTGCGCTCTTTCTAACCCTCAATCACCCCATGAGGGAGACACAAGTCTTACTCCTACCCACCCCCTGCCCCCAGAGCTGGTGGGACTGAGGCTTACCAGGATTTAAAAAGTTATCTTTAAAAAAGCCAAGATTTGGGGCGCCTGGGTGGCTCAGCGGTGGAGCGTCTGCCTTCGGCCCAGGGTGTGACCCCGGGGTCCTGGGATCGAGTCCCACATCAGGTTCCCTGCACGGAGCCTGCTTCTCCCTCTGCCTCTCTCTCCATGTCTCTCATGAATGATTAAATAAAATCTTAAAAAAATAAAATTAAATTAAAAAGCCAAGATTTCAGTCCTTGCCTAGTCCTTGCCTAGGAGACAACGTGGTCTCCTGTAGGCCCTCATGATCCGCTAGGCTTGTGCTGCACGTTTTACACTTGGATTGATTTACTCTTCACATCCCTGTGAAACAGGTGCCCTTAGCTCCATTTTACAGATGAGAAAGTGCAGGCTGGGAGCCAGGAGACCTGGCCAGGGTGACATGGTTGGAAAGCAGGAGAGCAGGGATTCAGACTCAGGCCCCAAAGAACACGCACCTTCCTCTCTGCCAGTGTGATTTGAGGAATAGACCAGGAGAGCTGCCACATTCTAGAGTCGTGCGGGCTGCGTGGGCTTTGCTGCGTCTGAGAAGACCCCTGCTGGGTAGGAGACTTGGGTGGGGGGGCTGTGAGACCCCAGGGTGGGGGGGTGAAGAGGTTAGGGGCTGGGAGGCATGAGGAGGTTTCACAGAAGGATGATATTGTGGGGTTCCCGGATAAAGAAGAAAATACTTCAGGGGAGGTGGGTGGTCAGACCCCAAGAATACCTCTGTTGGGGCCTTAGCTTGTGTGGGCTGACACAGAAAGGCTTTGATTCCACCGGGTGGGGATTGAGGAAGCTCAGAGAAATGGCTTGGGCTTTGAAGTGGGGAGAAGGAAGTATATTCCCGTAGAAGCACGATTCGTGAACAGCTGAGGAGGGTGAAGGCCGTGACTCACCTGATACGCATGTGGGGCCAGCCTGACCTTCTGAAGGTTGTGTGCTGTCAATGCCTCTTTGAGAGGACACGGCTGGGGAGGGGTGCTTAGTGGCCCCTTGCAGGCTTTGGAATATAAGACTTTCCCGTTCCCCTTCCCCTCAGGCCCTCACCACGGCAAGGCAGGTCTGGTAGGTAACCCTGGTTCACGAGGGCGGCCCGGAGGGGCCTGGCCGGTAGGACGCGGAGTCAGGATTTGAGCCAGTCATTGGACTCCAGAGCTAGTTGGCAACAGGCCTAGGGCCGGAGCCCAGTCTTTCGCTTCCTGGTCCAGTGCTCTTTCACTGCTCAGGGAGAGACATGGGAGGACAAACTGAGGACCTGGGGCCCTGACAGGTAGAGGTGACCACATGGTCTCGTACTTCCGTTGGGTCCTTGGGTACTTTGGGGCCAGTAGACCTCAGTAACGACCATCTCAAACCATTGGAACCCCAAAAGGAGGGTTTATATTTTGATTCTTTTCCTTCTAAGAGGAAGGTTCCTGGATAAAACCTGGGACATCCACTTACATTTGAATTTTTAAAAATATTTTATTTATTTATTCATGACAGAGAGAGACAGAGAGGCAGAGACTTAGGCAGGGGGAGAAGCAGGCTCCCGGTGTGGAGCCCGGTGTGGGACTCGATCCCAGGTCTCCAGGATCACGCCCTGGGCCGAAGGCAGGCGCCAAACCGCTGAGCCACCCAGGGATCCCTGAATTTTAAGTAACAGAGTTTTTTTCTGTAAGTGTGTCTCAAACGGTACATGAGAAATACACATACAGGGGCACCTGAGTGGGCAGCGAGTGCCACCCAGCCCAGCACTCATACAACCTCCAAGGGTCTGTCGAGTGGACAGGGCTGCGTCCCTCGGCTCCGTTACCCGTGGCACGTGGCTGGGCCCTGTTCCTGCGGCCCTGGGGTCGGGCGAGCAGCGCTGGGAAGCTTGGCCCTTCCCCCAGACTCGCCTGCTCCCACCTGCTCGGTCTGGGTAGCTGCCTCTCCCCTACTCCTCCCAGCTACCTCTAAGTACAAAACCACAGATGTTTCCTGTATTTGAAGGGTTTTTACTTCCGTGGGGAAACACCTGCTGGATGAGGGAAGTTTCGATGGGCAGGTGACAGGGATTTCTTCCAAAAATTCTGAGAGTCCTGGTCCCTGCTCTGTAGTTCTCGGCTCACTTAGACTCCTGGCTTCTTTGCCTCCCATCAAGGCTGCGTCCTGGCCCCAAGCCTTCCCTCTGATGGCTTCAGACCAATAATCAACTCGATTCTGAGGCCTGCTTGTCTCAACAGGGTCATCAGAGGACATCAGTCAGGGGATCCCAGTTCCATGGTTGACCCATGGGGCCGGTCTTCTGATACACCTCCTCCTTCCTTGTATGTGTAGATGAAAAATGAAATAGAAGCAACTTCCCCTCCCCACCCTCCTCCCAGGGCGCCCAGGGCATAAGCACAAGAGCTTGTGCGAAGTCGGCCCACTGGGACTCGTAGCTTACAAAGCTGGTCTTACCCAACACAGGCCCCAGCACCAGCAGACCAGGTCCTGTGGTGACAGCAAACCACGTAGAAGAGCCTGCCATGACTCCAGGGGTCAGGACAAATTCAGAAGGAGCCTTCCAGACCGCTGACCTTCTTGAGACCTCTGTGCCAAGCCACATGCCTTTGGAAACTCAAACCCTGAGCCCCCAGACGTTTGATTGGACCTTAATCCTGGCCAACACCAATTCAGAAGCAGAGACCAGGGACATCAAAACCACTTTTCCTGCAATGGAAGGCAGGGCCTTCACCAAAATGACACCTTCCAAGTTCACGGTGGTGATCACCACTCCTATGGAGGCATCGGCCACCAGTGGCAACCCCGTGGGAACTGGGATGACCACAGTTGAGACTGTTACAGGCAGTGATCTTGCAAAATCTGTCTTCGATGCCCTTTGTACTGATGACAGTTCGGAAGAGGCAAAGAGGATCACAATTGACGTCTTGACATTGGCTCACACTTCTGTGGAAGCTGAAGGCCTGGCCTTAAAGAGCAGCGCCTTCTCCGACAGCTCAGTTCTGGCCATCACCGCCCCACGGGCCCTCGCACCTGACAAGAGCACTCCGGCTAAGGGTTTGTTTGCCTACAGCATCACTGACATTGAGGTTGCCAACTGCAGCATTCTAGAAATAGAAACAACTGCCACCACCCTTGGGACCTTGGACATGGATCTCAACCCCACAGGGGGAGAGGTCCTATCTCCGCCTGTGGTGTCAGCTTTGTTCAATTCCACTGAAGCAGAATCACACGTCACCGAGACCACACCATCCGCGGAGACCTTGTCAGCAGCCAGTGCCACAGAGGCAGCCACACCTGATACCACAGTTGAGACCCCACTAACTGCCAATAGCCCTACAGAAGGAGAAGCAACAGCAGCTACGACCACCACCCCCAGCACAACTTTGGTCTCAGTCAGCGTGAACCCCTTGGAAGAAGCTTCAGTCCTCTCTATTGAGACGACAAGCCACACCAAGGTCTTGGGAGCGGTGACAGTCTCCACAGAGGCTGGGTTAACAGTGGGGAAAGCGACTTCACCTGCTGGGCTCTCAACTATGGCCCACAGCTACAGCCACATCGCCACTAGCAAGAGCACCACCCCCTCACAGCCTTCTACCGCGGATGGCACAACCAATGAGTCTGTCCCCATCACCAGGAGCCCCGCTCCTTCTGTCCAGCTGACCAGGGCCAACAGCAGCCAAGAGGCAAACATCACCTTATTTAGGACCACAGCCTTAGTAAAGACCTTGAAGACAGCCAGCGTGGCTGGAGGGAAGACCCCAACAGCTATGCCCACCGCGGTTCAGACAAGGTGGACCACAGAAGCCACTGCGGGTAAGTGGCTCCCTCGGGTGTGAGCTTGGGGATTCAGGGTTTGGACTTGCCAGGATGTCTACGTGCTCAGGGGGTGGGGAGGGAGGAAGGATCTGGGGCCTATTCTGAGCCCCATCTCTGATGCCCCCCTTTTCATGATCTTCTAGTGATGCTTCCCAAAATCAGAAACAAGGACAGTTAGGGAGGTGTATGGAAACACTGTGGGGCTGGAAGTCTGGAGAAATGTTTGAGATCCTGGTTTTTGCCCTTAACAACCTAGTGACCTTCTATGACATCAACCGTTGAGTAACCACAATGTGCCGAGTGGTGAGGCCCCAACTTTTATTTTTATTTTATTTTTATTTTTATTTTTATTTATTCAATGGGGTGAAGGATTGGGGGTTTAAAGCTACGTGTCTGAGACAACAGGTACTTCTCAGGGAAGAAGCCCCTTGTCAGAGGCTGCGTGTCAGCCCAGCTCCTGGCCAGCCTGGAACCTCCACCTCCACTTCTGACACTGTCCTTGGGCCTCGTCCCTGTGGTATTATCCTCAGCTGGCCCTGGTCTGTGGAGACGTGAAATAAAAATATCCACGACAGCCGCCTTACCGAACATCACTCATGTGCCAGGGAGAAGTGAGAGAGAAACCCTCAGGACCGGCTGCGCGTGCTCGCTGACGTCAGGCAGTAACATGCGAGCTTCGCAGGGGTTACCCCTTCTAATTAAACCTTCAAAACCACCTAAGGAGGCGGATAATATTTTTAAATAATTTTTTAATTGTTCATTTGAGAGAGAGGGAGAGGGAGGGCACAAGCAGGGCGAGAGGCAGAGAGACAGGGAGAAGCAGACTCTCCGCTGACCTGGGAGCCCGACGTGGGGCTCGATCCCAGAACCTAGAGCTCATGGCCTGAGCTGAAGGCAGAGGCTTCAGCATCTGAGCCACCCGGGTGCCACTGAGGTGGGCATTGTTACCCCACTGACAGGTGAGGAAACAGATTTAAAGATGCTAAAAATATAGCAGTGGGACTCCAAATGGAAGCAAGTTTGATTCCAACTCGTAGTCTCCTATCGTGCTTTTATTGTTAAAAGCTCAACTTATTAATATATTTTTCCTTTAAAACACTTTTCTTTATTATTTGTTGGTTAGATGATACATTGACATGATTTAAAATTCAATAGGTACAAAAGGAATCAGCATAAAATGCCTTTCTTCCACTGCTGTTCCCCAACTGCTCAGCTGCCTTCTTCTTATTTTTTTTTTTAAGATTTTATTTATTAATGAGAGACACAGAGAGAGGCAGAGACCCAGGCAGAGGGAGAAGCAGGCCCCATGCAGGGAGCCCGACGCGGGACTCGATCCCGGGACCCCGGGGTCACGCCCTGGGCCGCAGGCAGCCGTCAGCCGCTGAGCCCCCGGGGACCCCAGAGAGATTCACGCTGACACGGATACAATAACCGTTCTGGCATCTCTATGAATATTGAAGCACAATTCCAGGATCAGTTCCCAGAGCATTCCGCTAGGCAGAAATGCCTGCAGGTGGCAGGTGGAGGCAAGGAGGCTGGGCCTCCATGGAAGGCAGAGCTTGCCTCCGGGGGCTGGATTGAGACCTCCGCCAACTTCGGGCTGGACGCACTGGCTGAGGCATTCCGCCCCCCCGCCCCCCCCCCCCCCCCCCCCCCCCCGGGAGCCGGCCTCTCCCTATCTGGGCCCTTCCCCGACAGCACACCCGGGACCTCCAGGCCTTGAGAACATTCTAGATCTCCGTTTCTCCTTCCTCACACTTCTCCTCACATTACGTATCCAGATATGGACGGGACCTTTAGCCATCCTTACCCTCACTCTTGTTGGGAGAGCACTACAAGGACCCCCGTTATTGAGGAGAGGGAGTCCTCCTTTCTCTCTGCCGTGAGTAATGTAAGATCCCACGTTAGCACCGACACGTTTACACCTGAGAGCGGGCACATAGGTCAGAGGTGGGGACCAAGGCCGGGCAGCAAGGTCGCATCACGATTCCTGAACGGACTGACCCACGTTCTCATCTCCTGCTTTCCTAAACCCGCAGATGGGGATGGAGGCTTTTTCCTCCTGCGGCTGAGTGTGGCCTCCCCAGAAGACCTCACTGACCCCAGAGTGGCAGAGAGGCTGGTGCAGCAGGTAAGGGAGCACTCTCGGGGCCAGGAAAGAGGAAGCGAGTATTAGGAACTAAATCTCTGCTTGGCTTGGCTTCTGCCTATTTTTCCTGAGTTGGGAATTCCCCTTCTGTGCTACGTAAAAAGATTCTTTCCCTCGCCCCCAATTTCCTCAGGCCATAGGAAGTTCGGGCCTTCTATCCCTTGGGAGAAGATCAGTGATATTAACGGGCAGATAGGCAGGACTTTGGTTATAAGGAGCAGACACCCAACTCATCGTAGCTTATACAGAAAAGGGAAGGTAGTGGCTGAAACACCTAGAAGTGACTGTTCAAGCTTCAGTTCTGGCTGGATCCAGCAGCTCAGACGCGCTCATCCGGGTTTTCTCTTTCTTTACCTCTCTTAGCTCTTCATTGTTCAGAATCTCTCTCCATATGTAAGGAAAGTTGGCTGTGACAGCCCGAGTCATAGGCACCTCCCTCTCCCAAGATCTGCATATTATACTAGGGAAAGACTGATCTTACTGGTCTGCAAGGACCACCATGACTGACACCTCAAAATGAACCACGTGGAATGAGAAGGACAGGCCTCAGAGGCGCTGGGGATGCCAGGCAGAAAATACCCATGGATGCATGTTCTAGATGAGGACCAAGATTGGGACATATTTGTATAAGTTGGGAAAATTCCCCTAAGACCCAGATCACAGGACAAAGGTCCCAGGGTCTGAAATCCAGGCGCAGAGCTTTTGGGAATGGTGTGAGTCAGTGGGGGGTCAGACTAGCGCAGCTCAGCCTAACTCTGTGGCCACATCTTGCTGCCACGGGATGAGAAGAGGGAATAACCGGGCCCTTGAAGTTCTCTTAGTGGAAAGGGGCCTGTCGGGACTCCCATAGTAAGAAGCGCCCTGAACGCCACATGGCGGCTTTGAAAGTGGACAGCAGAGACATGACCAATGCCTACCGCGCACGATAATCAAAATGGGAAGTGTGAACCCTCGCCAAGGAGGGAGGCCAGAGGGGCACCCGGGGGTCTCAGTCACTTAAGTGTCCGACTCTTGGTTCCAGCTTAGGTCATAATCTCAGCGTTGTGAGATCACACCCCGTGTTGGTCTCTGTGCTCAGCACACGGTCGGTGTGAGCTTCTCTCCCTCTCCCTCTGCCTCTCCATCTCCTTCTCTCTAAAATAAATAAATACATCTTAAAAAAAAAAAAGGAAGCCAGAATGGTGCCAGATGCGAGCCCCCTAAACTGGAAACCATTTCAGGAGTCAGAAAGGGGCCAGGGAGGAGGAAGCAGGTCAGAAGCTGAAGTGCAAGCACCATGCGGGTGCTGGGTGTGAGTTCTCGTTGGGAGTAGGACACAGACCCAGGGCTCGGGGCTCTGGAGCCATATGGATCTGGGGGTGAATTCCACTTCCTGACTCTGTGAACTTGGGTAGGTTGTTCCATGTTATTTTCTTCCTCTATAAAACGAAGGTACAGCACCTGCTTCCTAAGGTTACAGTGAGGTTGGACGACATAATGTGCGCGAAGCACAGTCCGGGCCCAGGCTGGGGCGCGGAGACTGCTGCTGGCCTCCCTGTGCGTTTGCTCCCACTGTCTCGTCCTGTCCTCGGCCTGTGGGGAGCTCACGGGCCACATTCGGGCTGGAAGTATCTTCTGCTCCTTTTGCCCTCCAGCTCTGCCGTGAACTGCATGCCCACCTGCCTCCCGCCCGGGTCTCTCTGCTGCATGTCACGAGGGGCTGAGGCACATCAGCCGCAGCCAGGAGTGGCTGTGGGCCCAAAGGGGCAGCGCTGCCGGCGGCCTGGGACCCCCCCTTCCCGACTGGAGCTACGCTACAGGCTGCATGTACCTGGAAGCTTCCCCGAAGGTCAGCTGCCTAAGGCCTTGCCCCAGACACTGCAGCGGGACCCTGGCCCACATATGCCAGGTGTGTGTGTCGGGTGGGGGGGCTTCCCTTGTTCCAAAGATGCCCTTGGACTCCCTCTGGCACATGTGTCATGTTGCAGTAAAGAGTGATCTGATCACCTGTCACCCTCGTTGTGCTTCTCTCGGACATTAGAATTCTGCACGGTGTGGCCCAGAGGTTATCTGTTTGAGCCATATAGGTTGTTTGGTTAAGGTTTTTTTACGTTTTTATGATACAGGGATTTTGTGCATCCTCCCTACAACCGCCCTCCTCATTCTCCCCTGGTTCTTGGTTTGGACCTTGATTACGGCACTTACGGAGGCTGGCCCTGGAGTCTGTTGAACTTTGAGCTCCTTCAGAGCAGGGACCATATTTTCTCAGTATCCTTTGAACCTAGCAGAGCGCCTGGCCTGTGGTAGGATCACAGAGAATGCCTGTTGGATTGACCTGAATTTCAAGTTCTGGACATAAGCAGATCACAAGAAAGTCTGCAGTACTCAATTATTTCTCTCCTCTAGCTCGTAAGTCGAGTTATTATTATTATTATTATTATTATTATTATTATTATTATTATTATTATATTTTAAAATTAAATGTGGTTATGGGGCTCCTGGGTGGCTCAGTCGGTTAGTGTCTGACTCTTGATTTCAGCTCAGTGATGATCTCAGTGTTGTGAGATCGAGCCCCACTTCAGGCTCTGTGCTGGGCGTGGAGTCTGCTTAAGATTCGCTCTCTCTCTCTCGCTCTCTCTCTCTTTCTCCCTCTGCCCCTACCCCACCCCTAAAAAGAAAAAATTAAATGTGGCTAATCTTTTTTCTGTTGTAAGAAACCTTGCTTGTGAGTTCACGATTTTGAAAAATTCAAAAGGACCGAGAAAAAAAAGGCAGAAAGAGAAGTGGGAGAGAAAGAAAAACATCTGTAAGCCCCACTTCCTATACACAGCTACCGTCCGTGTAGACATTCAACCTTCCTGCCCGGTCGGAGACTCCTACATTCGGTACGTCCAAAGCCAGAGTCTTAATCTGGATCCCAAGCCGGCTCTGCCTGTGTCCGCTCCCTCCTGGCAGCCACGTCCTTCAGTTGCTCAAGCCAAAGTTCTCAAAACCAGTCTTCATTCCCCTAGTTCCCTCACTCTTTACACCCAGCTCGCCAGAGGATTCCACTGGCTCTCCTGTTGTCAAATTCTCCAGAGTCCGGCCTTTCTCAGCCTCTCCACTGCCCCCCCTCCAAGCCCAGCTGCCACCGTCCCTCTCCTGGATTCCTGATACCCTCGCGGCTCTCTCTTTCCACCTTTGCCCCCACGCCCGGTGTCGTCCCAGGCTCCGCTCGGCGGCGGAAGCCCTGTGCCCCCTGCACACCCTCCCAGCCCTCTGCCCCCTGCACCTCCCCAGCCCTGTGCCCCCTGCACACCCTCCCAGCCCTCTGCCCCCTGCACCTCCCCAGCCCTGTGCCCCCTGCACACCCCCAGCCCTCTGCCCCCTGCACCTCCCAAGCCCTCTGCCCCCTGCGCACCCCCAGCCCTGTGCCCCCTGTGTGCCCCCAGCCCTGCCCCCTGCGCACCCCCAGCACTGTGCCCCCTGCGCACCCCCCAGCCCTGTGCCCCCTGCACACACCCCAGCCCTGTGCCCCCGTGCACCCCCCCCCCCGCCCCCTGAACTTGCTCACTTCACTGCAGCGACGCTGACCTCTCGGCGCCCGGGAACCCATCAGGCCTCGCATGCACTGCTCAGTTTGCTCAGAGGCCTTCTCCTGCAGATACCGACCTGACCAACAGCTCCACCTCCTTCCCCCTCTCGGTGGGGCCACCCGACCACCTCCTCTGCTTTGATTTTCTTCTTAATGCTGATTCCAACCTAACATAATACATATTTTATGTATTTGTCTTATTATCCGTCTCCCTCAACTGGAATGTGAGCGTTCGCTCACTCCGGCTCCCTAGCGTCCCGCACAGTGCCTGCCGCATGAAAGGTGCTCGGTAAATATTAGTTAAATGAGTGGAGGAAACCAGACAACTTCGACTATTGCTGTGCATAAGGGCAGTACGTGTATTCAGCTGATCCCCTCCCCCTTGCAGGGTGAGGCAGGGTGAGGTTTATAAAGTAGGTTGGACAAAAATAATTCAATCATCCTTCCCAGCATTTTTGCCAGGCCCTGCAACAGAAGAGAGGCATGGTGTGTGCCATGGGGGGTTATTCGCTGATGTCTCTTCCCCACAGGGGCTAAACTTAGTAGGGGAGGGTGGACATATACAGAAAAAAACAAACCAAAAGAACTTATTTACACCATATATGGCAAAACCAGAATCTCCTTAATATACAAAGAGTTCTTACAAAGCAATAAAAAGGGAAATATGCCAGAGGAAAGTAGGACTATAAATGTTTTCCAAAAGCGGGAATATATCTTCCTTTTTGGGTAAGAGCTGTGTTCAGATGAACCCCACACCACAGATTTGAGAAATAAAAGATGTGCAAGGCAAAAAAACAAAACAAAACAAAACAAAACACAAAAGCAGGAATATAAATGTTTTCCATGAAAAAGAAACCAGTAGGAAAAAAAAAGTAAATTGATACAGTGAGGTATTCTAACTATGTGCCAATAGGTAAGGACTTATAAAAATTATAATTTCCATGATGAGGGTGTGGAGGGAAAGGATAGTCTTAAACACTGTTGGTGTGAATGAAATCGGCACAGCCTTTCGGGAGGACCATTTGACTATCTAAAGACTTAAAAATGTGCATCCCTTTAACTGAGCAATTTCATTCCAAAGGGTTTATCTTAAAGAAATAATTAGGAATCTGTGCAAAGACCAATAAATCAATGTATTCATTACAGAACTGTTTATAACAGCTAATAAAGGAAAAAAGACAAAACAAAATGTCTCAGTGTAGTCATTTGGTTAATAATAGTGGGGTGTGTGTGTGTGTGTGTGTGTGTGTGTGTTCCCAAGTACCTTTCACACTGTCTTTAAGGGCTCCCTTTCCAAAAGCTAGTCCTGTTCCTACCAAAGGAACAAAACTCCCAGCCTTGTATATCAGGGTCCTCGTGATCAGGGTTCCCAGCTCTGTGTCTCGTAGACCCGCCTGCTATGTCTTATGTTACTTCCACAGGTAACTTCTCACTACTTCCCTGTCATACCTGCTTTGATCCAGAGAGTTTGTACATCATGACTCTTGCCCCCAGGATGCTCTCCCGCTCTCTGGTCCCTCCATCTGGAAAACTTCTGTTCATGCTTAGAGGCCCAGTTCATTCGGTGCCTCCTTGTGGTGGCTTTCCTCAAATTCCCTGAGGAGGGTCTAGTTTCATCGTCCCTTTATGTTTCTGTTATGACACTTAACATACTACATCCTGCTTCATTCGCTTATGAGTTGGTTAAGTCATCTGTGCTTCAGGACAGGTGCCATGCGGTACTCCTCCCTGTAGCCACAGAACCTAGCGCAGAGCTCTGTACCTGGAGGATACTCAGCTGTTCGCTGCATAACTGAGAGGATGGGCCACGTGAGCAGGTGACCATGAAATATGGGCACTGGGCTCTGAAAGGTGAGAAAATAGTATTTAATATTGAAATCTAACAAAATATTAATTTAACGATATCATTAAGCTACACTATAGTTAGGCATGAATGGATTGACATAAATCCCATTTTTTCAGATTTATTTATTTTTTTATTTTTATTTTTTTTAAGATTTTATTTATTTATTCATAGAGACACAGCTAGAGAGAGAGAGGGCAGAGACACAGGCAGAAGGAGAAGCAGGCTCCATGCAGGGAGCCTGACATGGGACTCGAACCCGGAGCCCCAGGATCAAACCCCGGGCTGCAGGTGGCGCTAAACTGCTGCGCCACTGGGGCTGCCCCAAGATTTATTTATTTATCCGAGAGAGAGAGAGAGAGAGAGAGAGAGAGAGAGAGAGAGACAGGAGGAGGGAGAAGCAGGCTCCCTGCGGGGAGCCTGACGTGGGACTCGATCCCGGGACTCCAGGATTGCGCCCTGGGCCAAAAGCAGGCGCCAAACCACTGAGCCACCCAGGGATCCCCATAAATCCTATTCTTAAGTAGTTTTTCTTTTCCTGCTTTGCATTTATTTGAATCGAGGATACCTGATAAAGTGGATAATTTATTTTAATTACATGCATATAAGGGCATATATGTACATGCAATGCTTCCAATAACATGATTACTGTTATTGGAAGCCAAAAATTTTGTAAAATATAGGCTATGCCAATTAGAAGCATTTGGGAACTAAAGTGTATAATTATGTGTGTGTGTGTGTGTGTGAGAGAGAGAGAGAGAGAGAGAGAGAGAGAATTACTGGAGATGACCAGAATTAGCAGAACTAATGCAAGAACAGCAGCAAGAACCCGAAGGCCTGGGGAAAATTCTCCAGTTATTTAAGACTTAAAGGTGTGTGTGTATGAGGTGAAATGGCACATATTTCATGAAAATGGAGCGGGGTGTGGACTTAAACAAGATAGCCTGGCTAAAGTCACCTGTGACAGCACAAACACACAGGCAAAAACACAAGGCCGTGACGAAGACAACGTGAGGTGGGACTATTGTGACAAGAGACTTCAGCTGAAGCTCCCGCCACAGCCAGTCCTTTGTTCAACCTCTGTAAGGGGCGGGGGGCCACCAGTGAGTGGAAAGCACTGAATGGCAACTGATCCCACGGGTGTACCCCAAATTCAAATGAGTGGGCGTCATTTTTTGGCATCAATAAATGTTTACATTGGTCTACGCTGCCAGTTATCCATTGTTTGCTATCTTGGTCTTTAAAAGCTGCTCATCTTAAGCTCATGGGGATTTTCTGGAAGGTTCCTTGGAGAACAGGGAAGTATAAGCATGTCTCCAGACAGCTCCCTTTAAGGGTGCCCCGGGCCCACTGAGGGTGTTTCAACTGCCTGCACCAACTGGGAATGGGGTGGAGGCTTCTCCCCCTCTGCCAGGCTAACACGGGCCTGGAACCCTGAAGAAGGGTCCATCAGTTCTTCATTCTAGGTGCATAAGCAGCAGAATCCACATCACACAGATTCGGCGGGTGGGCTGATCTGACTGCACCACTCACCAAGAGGCCTTTCCTTCCCACACAGACACCTCCTTACTTTTTCTTCTTCTTCTTCCCTTTTTCTTTTAAAAATGTATTTATTTAAGAGAGAGAGTGAGCCAGTAGGGGTAAGGGAAGAGAGAGAGGAGAGGAAGAGAAGCAGACTCTCCGCTGAGCGGGAGCCCCATGAGGGGCTTGATCCCATGACCTGACCCAAAATCAGGAGCTGGATGCTTAGCCTGCTAAGCTGCCCAGGGCACCTCCTTCCTTTTTCATGACACCCTCTCTGCACACTCAGTGCCTCAGCCATTCTGACCAGGTTGCCAGGCAAAATATAAAACCAGTTAAATGAGAATTTCATACAAATAATGAATGCCTTTTTTTTTTTTTAAGATTTTTTATTCACCTATTTGAGAGAGAAAGAGAGCAAGCAAGCACAAGCAGAGGGAGGGGCAGAGGGAGAGAGAGAAGCAGGCTCCTCGCTGAACAGGGAGCCCAGGGTGGGTCTCGATCCCAGCACCCTGGCATCATGACCTGAGCCAAAGCCAGATGTTTAACCAACTGAACCACCCAGGTGCCCCACTGTAGGTTTTGTTGTTTGTTTTTTTTTTCAATCAGGCTGAAGAAGTTTCCCTCTGTTCTTAGCTGGCCAAGAGTTTTAGTGTTTGAATTTGTCTAATGTTTTTTTTCTGCAACTATTGATATAATCATATGATTTTTCTTCTTTATTCTGTTGATGTGATAGATTGCACTAATTGATTTTCGATTGTTGAATCAGCCTTGCAACCTGGACTAAATGCCACTTGTTCATGGCATGTAATTCTTTTTATTCACTGTTGGATTTTATTTGCTAATGTTTTGTTGAAGATTTTTGCATCTATGTTCATGAGAGATATTCCTGTAGGGTTTTTTTTTTTCTTTCTGGTTTTGGTATAGGGTAACGCTGGCCTCATAGACTGAGTTAGGAGGTATTCCCTCTGCTTCAATCTTCTGAAAGAGATTATAGAGAACTGAAAGAGTCTCTTCCTGCAGTGTTTGGTAGAACTCACCAGTGAATCCATTTGGGCTATGTACTTAATTCTTGATAAATGAATGCTAGGATTAAATAAATGTGTGCATGTGTATGTATTTTAAGTAGGCCACACCCCCAACATGGGGCTTGAACTCATGACCCCAAGATCAAGAGTTTCATGCTCTACTGACTGAGCCAGCCAGATGCCCTAAATAAATGTGGTTTTATATGGAGGCTTGATTACACTTTGGGGTGTTTGAGGGTAAAGTCACAACGTTGCATGTATGGGAGGGGCTTCACCTACTGTTAAGAAAAGCATAGTTTAGGGTCTGCTCAGGTCAGAGAGCACATTTCTCCTGAACTTCCTCCAGCACCACTTGCTCACCCACAAGAGTGAGCCTGAGCACCAGGATCATGTCATGTGACCTCCTTTCCTACCCTATGGTCCACACTTATTTGGACCAGTGATAGACAATTGACATAAGCTGGACTAATCATATTCTCCCCTCAGGGAGTTGGGATTTAGGAGCAAGAGGCAGCTCTCTAGTTTCTCCATAGAGGTGGAATTGAGGTATTCTAGACCTAGGAGCTGTGGACCAGTTTTTGTTGGACTAGTTACACCAGATAGGTGTGACGTTCTTTCTGCTAGGAGAGAAGATGAGGTGGAAACTGATCATGTGGCTGGGAATGGGCAGAGAGGGACCAAGGGATCATGGGGTGAAGAGACTCAGAAGGCTCCAGTGGGGCTCAGGAAAGGACAGAGAGAGTGTATTAGGATTGTGTGCTCCAGGTCTAAGGAGGGGGTGGGTGGCACGCTTCTCAAATTGGTTCTTGGAAAGGGAGGTGTAAGCCCTCCTCCAGGGAACACAGTGGGAGCAAGAGCAGATAGGTAAAGGCACTGTGTATTTACCCTCTCGGAACTGTTAGAGGGTGCCCGGGTGAGTCTGGGCTACTCCATGTGGGGGTGTCTCTACTGTCCTCCTCAGAAGGCCAGGCTTTGGCTTGCATTTCTTCCCCCTGGGAAGGGGAAGAAGGTGACGTGGTGGCGGAAGCAAGGACCCGGGTGGGCTGGAGCAACAAGCTTCCCAACAGACCGTGGCTGGTTCCAACCCACCTCTCCCCTCCGCTCCCTGTACCTAGCCTGTCAGCCACACAAGGAAAATCACCAGTGGAATTCACAGCTTTGGAAACACAAAGTCAGAAGGATTTTACTTAAATAGACTTCAACTAGAAGGAAACTGGAGGGTTTTTTTATACAGATGAATTTTGGCTTTTAACTTGGAGCCATCAGCCCATTAGTAACTCTGATGTGTGTGTTTGTGGATCGGTATCCTTGTGGGTACATCTGTGAGAGAATTCATCCGGGTCTTTATGGCTCCTTCCTGTCTGTCTCTGTATTGACTGAGAAGGTGTGGTCTTGTCTTTATTATTATGTATTTCCTTGAAGAATCCTGAGTCACCTTTAAGCACATTTTTCTGAGTCTCCTCAAAGGATCGGTGCCACCCGCAAGTGTGTGGGTGAGGCTGGGGTGGGTCCTGAGGTATCCTAGGTCACAGCTGCCCCTTTGGGGCCAGGCCTCAGCCTTCTGAGTCCAGGCGGTGGGAGTAGTGGTTCCCGGGGGAGTAGCGCCAGAAGCGCCAGAAGTACAGGACTGCAAACCCCACAGCCCCCAGCAGCAGGAGGATGAACAGGGCTCCAAAGAGGATTCCGAAGAAGGCACTGAGCTTCATGCCCAGATGCTCACAGCGCTCGCCCCAGGGCGTGTAGATGGAGAAAGGCACACAGCTGTGGACAGAGGGAAGGGACAAGGTCAGTAGTGGGGAGGCCCCAGGAGGTTTCCCTCCACAGGCTGGGACTCTCCTCTGGGGAAGGAGGCAGAACCGAAGTGCCTACTGGGTAGGGGAGACTGGCAGGGGTGACTTCACCTGGACTAAGCTTTCCCTGGCTAGCGGGGTGGGGCTGGCTGCAGGTAAGGGGGTACAAGCTGAGGCCCTGGCTCCTCCCAGCCCCCCTGGGACCCTGGAGGGGAGACAGCTGGGTGGATCTGGGGCTGCAGGGGGCACGAGGGTGGACACAGGGCACTGATGGGGTGGCCCTGCCCTTCTCCTCCTTGGCAAGCCTGTAGACTGAGTGCACCCCCCTCACGGGAGCTCCTCAGACTACTGATGAACCAAGAGGACAGAAGATGCCAGCTTGAGAGGGCCTCCCCCGGCCGGTACTCCTAAGGAGGGGCAGGGCTGGGCCTAGACCCAAGGCAGTGGGTGCCTTCCCTCAGAGACAGCAGAATGCCTGCCCCAGAAGCAACACTGGGTACAAGACTTTGCCTTTGGAACCCACGTTCTGTTATTTAACCTCCTGGCTACCTGGGCAGATTCATTACCTACCTCTTCTTTAAAAGGGTCATACTACCTACCCAGAAGCTAAGTGTCAGTGTTAGAAGTCATGCAGCATCTTTATCCACACAGAGTAAGTGCTCACACATCTTTTATATGGTCCCTTTTTCTCTGATCCCTGCTCTCTGAGTCATCAGAGAACCATCCTAACTTCTAGACACCACCAGGTACCGTGGCATTTCTACGCCCCTTGCGGTATCTGTGCCCGGCCTGGAGTCTCCGGCTCTGCTCGTCCTGCCCTCTCCCCGACTCACCTGCAGCGGGGCCCTTGGGGCAGGTGCTGACACTGGCCTCCGTGCTTACAATAGCCCTCACTGCACGGGGACACGCAGGTGAAGCCGCTCTGGGGGCTGTAGACCAGGCGGTAGTCCTTGTAGCTGTTGCATTTGAAGTAAGCCTTCAGCGTGCTCACGTTCACTGTCAGGACACAGATGAACATGGAAAGCAATCAATAGCACCGGATCTATACCTCTTCAATCGGGAATTCTGTTTTCAGGCATTTATCCTGAGAAATCCTTGGAAAAGCATGCAAATCTGTATGTTCATGGACGTCCAGAGCAGCGTGGTTTATAATAGCAACAGTGTTTAATAGGTGAGGTTTTGTTAAACAAGGAATACTGTGCAACCAGTAAGCACATGGTGTGGAAAATGCATTGGTTAAGAGCATACGCTTTTTTTTTTTTTTTTTTTTTTAAGAGCATACGCTTTGAAGTAAACCAGACCTACGTTGAAATTCAAGCTCTACTACTAACTAGTTGTGTGCTTTGGGGAAATTTCTTTTTTTTTTTGGGGGGGGGGGGAATTTCTTAACTCCTTCAGCCTCAGTTTCCTTATCTTTGTTGATTTTATTTTTTATATTTTATTTATTTATTCATGAAAGACACACACAGAGAGAGAGAGAGGCAGAGACACAGGCAGAGGGAGAAGCAGGCTCCCTGTGGGGAACCTGATGGGGGACTCGATCCCAGGACCCCAGGGTCACAACCTGAGCCAAAGGTAGACGTTTAATCACTGCCCAGTTTCCTGGGCAGCCTGGGTGGCTCAGTGGTTTAGCACCACCTTCGGCCCAGGTTGTGATCCTGGGGTCCCTGGATGGAGTCCCACGTCGGGCTCCCTGCATGGAGCCCGCTTCTCCCTCTGCCTGTGTCTCTGCCTCTCTCTCTCTCTCTGTCTCTAATAAATAAATAAAAATAAAAATAAATAAATAAACAAAATAAAATACAGCACACTGGGGGCACCTGAGGGGTGCCGTTGGTTAAGCATCTCATGATTTTGACTCAGGTCACGATCTCAGGGTCTTGAGATCGAGCCCGTCATCAGGCTCCATGCTCAGAGCGCAGTCTGCTTGAGATTCTCTCCCTCTCCCTCTGCCCCTCCCTCCTCTTACTCTCTCGAAAACAAATAAATATTTAAATAAAATATAGCACACCACATTAAAATGTATGATAAAATAATAAATGGGAACACATATACAATATACAAGGTAATATGTTCACAATTGCTTAAGTAATAAGGTCACCAAACATTAGGTACTACTTGATCCCCTTATTATAAAAAATATTGGTATGTGTGAAGACTCCTAATGCATAAAAGAAAATTCAGAAGGATAGGTGCAAAATGGACTTGTCTTTGGGGCTTGGAATTACACGTGATTTTTTTTCTCTCTTCCTTTTGTTAATCTGTGTCTCCTCAAGTTTCTACAATAAACATATTGTACTTGTATAATAAAAACTGTGGGGTTTCTTGGTTGGCTTTCTTTAACAAAAGGCACAGTCAGGTCTATGGGAGTTGTGTCCGTATGCCACCCCTAACGCCCTACCACACATACACAAAGTAGTTTGGAGGATTTCACATTGTTGCCCCCAGGAGGGAGGAGGCACTGCCTGGATTCAATCCCACCCTCAGTGACACAGCGGCTTCCGCAGGGTTTGGTGTGGTCACTGCCTCACTCCTAGGATAGGGTGGTCTATTCCTTTCCTCCTCTGGCAAGCTTACCAACTGATCCCATTCTTGTTTTGGGGTAATCAGGGATCATCACAGCTGACGGGGACCTCAGAAATCCCATCTATTTTTCCACATGGGGGTGTCAAGCCTTGGATGGGGGATGGCTTCTGCACAGGGTCACCCTTCAAGGAGGGGAAACCTCTGCCCCTAGGTCAGGTCTCCAGCCTTCAACTGAATTTCCTCCAGCTGGAGGGCAAAGGCAAAAGGGATGTCCCTGTTTATGTTTATAAAGCACAATGGTTTTTTAACAAAATCATTACCAATTTCATCAAAAGAAAGAAAACCGTCAGCAGTGATGGTCAGGAAGGTGGCAATTAGAGTAATTGGTCTGTGAAACCATATCCCTGGGGACTCACCAAGCAATGTTTGGTGCTCTGCTCTTGAGTCTAGAAAGCTGGTGGGTGAAATGTTTAACGATTTCCCTCAAAAATGATAAAAAAAATCTAGTCCCCCTGTTCACCTGCCCCCTTGGCTGTCTCTGTGACTATGGCCAGGAGAGTGACTCACGAGCCAGCACACTGTGCACGTCTTCCCTGGAGATGGAGTGGAAGTTCACGTCGGTCCTGGGCCTCCCACTTCTGTTCTTCCTCCACCACGAGGCCTGGGGTAAGAACGCTTCCACCACTGCATCCAGCAGCTTGGTGTTCAGGAAGTCGATGACGGGACCCTGAGGAAGGTACTGGAACTTCGAGAAGACTCTCCAGTGTCTACGTAAACTTCCCGAGGCCGGCGCTGCACTGGAATTGCTGCGTGGGAGGGGCACCGTGAGGTGGTAAGGGTGCAGGTGGAGGGGGGAGACGCGGGGGCCGAGGGGGACAGTCCCACTTACATCTGTAGCACTTCCGAGTTCTGGAGAAAGGCCCGCACATTCAGGTTCCCCAGTCTGTAGGCCACCTAGGGCAAGGATGGGGGTGGGGGCGTGGGAGTGAGGCCCCACCCGAAGAGGACACCTCTCCCACTTGCATGTACTTATTTGTCCACATCTGGCTCCGTTTTGCACACGAGCACCAGGACCCACAGACTGCTTCTCACCATCTGCATCCCCACGCCCCAGCCTAGCCTGGTGGCCCTCGTGGGTCCCTGCTTACTGAACATTTGCTGGAGAGTCAAGGACTCTGCACACCTCCCTGCCTCCCATGACAAGGGGGGAATCTGAAATGAGTGGCCCCTACCTTTGCCTCCGCCCCCTGACTCACGCTCTCGTTCTCGCCCCACATGTTTTTAAACATTGATTATGTCCAGCTAGACCTAGGGGATGGTCGGGTGCTGGGGGTCAAGCTGACTCAGGAAAGACCCCTAGTTGGTGAAGTAGACAGGTGTCAACGGACTTCCCTTACAGGGTCTAGATGCTGTTGTACCAGCAGTAGGAATAATTATTATCATTATAATTTTTGAGCACTTGTATTTTAGGCACCATGGTAAGCGCTTTACATACATTATCATTTAAACCTTGACACAACCCGTTGACACAGGTATTATGGGTATTTCTACTTTACAGATGAGACATCAAATAGTTTGTCTAATTATTGCACCTGTTCTAGGGAATGATTATTGCACCTGTTCTAGGGAATGTTCTAGAGGATTAGAACCCGGGTATGTATGACTCTGGAGCCTCAGCGCTTCAGCTATTGTGCTACTTGGCGTGTGGTTGAGGGATGGACAGGGGCCTACGGGGCCAAGAGGAAGGAGCTGCTGGTTCCCTCTGGGAAGTCGAGGAGGGCTTCCTGGAGGTGAAATACCTTCCTGGGGTTGAAATACCATATGACACCCAAGTGCAAGTCTCTAGGGACACTCAGGAGGGAGGCTGGGGTGACTCGGCCACCCTACACCCGAGTTATTCCAGTCCCCTGGGAGGTCACTGTCCTGGGCTTCCTGCCTTCCCCATCCTTCCGCCCACCCTCCTGGGGGCAGGAGGCTCTGGGCCTCCTCTGGCAGTCGAGTCTCGATGGGTGGCAGATGTGGAGCCCGGGAGCAGGGCTGGGCCCCTGCTTGCCCCCTGCCAGGCCACCTCCCCACCCTGCTGGCCTGCAGCACTGACCGAGGCGTTGACATCGGCCACGGAGGCATTTTCTTCTTCACTGAGCCAGAGCTGGATGAGCCTCACCGGAAGCCCTGGAAACGGGAGACGCAGGCCACGGTCACCCCCGGCCCCGGGGAGGTGGCTGGGCCTATCGGGGCGCCTTCCTCTGGCGACCCTGTGGCCGCAGCCCAGTGCCCGTGGCCCGGCGACCCGCCTCCCGCCTGTGGCCCACGGGGTCACCCTGGAGCCCCTCCCTCTGGGGCACAGGCCAGGCGGCCGGTGGTACCTGCAGGGGCGGCCGGAGTGAAGGGGTTCCCCGCCACCAGGCAGCGGCTGTCCGAGAAGGCGGGGTGGCAGGTGCAGGCCGGCTGGCAGTCCCTCTCGGGGGACACGTGGCAGTGGCCCCGGTTGTAGCAGTAACTGGCGGGGCAGGACCGGTTCCCACAGTGCAGCCCGGGGGCCAGAGCTGCGGAGGGAGGAGGCGGGAGGCAGGGAGGCCCAGGATCCTCGGCCCAGGGGCCCCCCCAGGATGCTCGGGCCCCCCAAGCCCTCTCGGCCTGCCTAGCAGTCCCCGACCCCTGAAGTCTCCCCCTCCCTTCTCCTGGTCCCCTGCCCGAAGCCTTTCCTCTGCATTTAGCAGACCTGCTGCAGCGGGAAGGGACCCCAAGGCCGCGGAGTGGGGAGCCCCAGCCTGCTTGTCTCGCCCCCTCCTTCCTCCCGCCCCGTCCCCTCGGCATCTGCTCAGTCGGGCCTGTAAGGCCTCAGGTGGTCACCGTGGTCACTGTGGTCACCGTGGTCACCGTGGTCACCCTCTGCCCGCCCAGTCTCTCGGCCTTCAGCCTCCCAGCTCGCCTGGCATCCTCACCTCCGTCCCTCCCCCCCATGGAGAAGGGAGACAAAGGTTGGTCCCAGGCCCCAGGCCCTCCCGGTGTCAACTGTCCCCAGGCCGTGCTCCTGCCAGGGCAGGTCCCCGCTTACCTGCACAGTGACGCCCGTCGCCCGTCAGGTGCGGGGGGCAGGCCTCGCAGCCCCTCCCGGGGACGCAGGCCACACCCGCGAAGCACGGTGCCTCGCACTGGTCCCTGGAGCGCTCGCAGTAGTGGCCAAAGGTGCTGGAGCCACACCTGCAGCGGGCCACCTGGAATGGGCGGCTGGTTACTGCGCAGCCGGGAGACCGACCGTGTTTCTGCGCCCCCCACCCCCGGCCTGGGAACCCACAGACCCCGAGTCCCCGTCCCGATCCTGCCAGCACGTGCCGAGCGCCGGAGCCCGCTGTGGTCCTGCTCCGAGCCCCCTGGGCCTCGCTGGACGGTTCTCTCCCCGACCGCTCTGCCCGGTGCCAGCCCTGGGACCCCAGCCACACCACATCTCCTTGCCCGAACCCCTTCTTAGAGTCTACCTACTTCCAGGACTGGACATCTGGGGACACCTAAACTAATACATTGATGCCAATCTCTGTTTTTCCTCGTCTGTGTCTTGTCCCCTCTCTGCCCCCCGGGCTCCTCCACCTCTACCCCTTCCCGGTGGGAATGCTCGATCGTGCTTCCCGAGAAGGGCGCCTGTAGGTGTAAGGAGCGAGCGGGGCGGTGGGGTATCGCCAGCCAAACACTCCCCTTTATGGCTCCTGCTTTACAACCCAAACAAAACAAAACAAAGTTTTTAAAAAAGCAAATGGGGCAGGATGGATAGACTAAGGCCAAACTGTCGTGGTTAGAAGCGGCATGCACCAAGATAGTCTCTAAAATGAAAAGATCCTTCTTTTAGCTGGAAGGAGACAGTAGAAGAGAAAAACGAAGGGGTGTAGGGGCATCAACATCATAGGGGACCTACACCCCTCTTCCCAACGCCACAACGAGGAGAGCCCAGAGAGAAATAGGCGTGTGGTGCTTGTAGGCAGACGCAGCCTAGGGCGCCTTATAAAAGGTGCCCCGTGTCTGAGCAAAGCACAGAAGCCATGGAGCACCTCCCTGGGCCTGAAGAGGAGGGAGCACGGCGCCTGTGAGCTGTGTAGGCACGTGCCCAGGGACCACAGGAGGCCTCCCTCCCCCACCTCTCCATGGTCCGGGCTGGGGGGCTGCCCGGGTGGCTCAGTCGGTTAAGCACCAGACTCTTGATTTCAGCTCAGGCCATGATCCCAGGGTCGTGAGCTGGAGCCCCCATTGGGCTTGCTGCTCAGTGAGGAGTCTGTTGAGATTCTTTCCCCCTCCCCTGTTCCTCCCCCTGCTTGTGCACGCACCCCCTCGACACGCGTGCACCCTCTCTCCCTCTCTCTCTGTCTCTCAAATAAATAAATAAATAAATAAATCCTCAGAACTGTGGAGCTGGGGCCCTCTGGGGAGCCTTAAAGGAGGCTGAGGTGGATGTTTCCCGTCAGCCTGGCAGAGTGGGAGCTAGGGGATTAAAATTCGGTTGAGCGATAAGCCGTGAAGACAGTTCTGTTTCTTACACACGTAAGTTCATGGCCTGAGATTGAGGTTGACTGTCCTCCCCTACCTTGGTTCCCAACACATACAATTCCCACCGAGACATCGCTTCCGTTCCCACTGCCTTTCCCCTCAACAAGGAAGTCTCCCTCCCACCCTCCTCCTTTCACTCACCTCCAGGGAGGAATTGCCCATCCAGCCCGTCTGATTATATAGACACTGGCTCCTGTCCTTGCAAGCGCAGACCACTGTCCTTGGCTGGAGCACAGATGACAAGTTGACTTTGACGTTTCTTGCTAGAATCTCCAGGGTGAATGGTTCCAAGGACTTTGGTGTCCACAGCAGTGTCCCGTTCTCTGCCCCAGGGAAGACAAGACCGTTAGGGCTGGGGGCCTCAGCTGCTTGCTGTCTGACACGTCCTGAGAGCTGATGTGGGCCTTTCTCTGCCTCTCTCAGGCCACCCCTCAAAGTCATCAGGCATTTCCTTGAGCTCGGCTGGCTTCCTGGAGTGATCTTGGTCGCACCCCACGCTGGAGGTAGCATGAGCCCCACTGAGTGATTGCAGGTGGAACTCCAGAGAGGGAAGGCAGTTGCCCCCTGAAGAGATGCAACCCTGCCCAGGCCTGCACCGGGACGGGACATCCAGGAGGGACAGAGAATAAGGCCCCAAGGCTAGGGTCCCCTTGATGCTTCCCCAGGCTACCCTGTAGGCAAAACTGGCTTCCCCTTCACAGCAGCCCCATCCCTGGCCCTGATTTCTTGCCCACCCTCCTCCCGCTTCTTGCACCTTTGACCTTCAGACACCAGACTACAGTGAAACGCTGCTACGTATCAGCAAGGACTCTTCTGATCCAAAGGTGTCTTATGGTTTGTCTCTTACGGAAAGTCTCCTTAAAACAGCAGGTTGAGAATCGTTGATAGTAGGGGACAGACAAGAGCAGCTCCCAGACTATCACTCTTCAGGAGAGGAGCCCAGGGAGGGAGAAAATCTCCTGATTGGCTGGCACCTGGGAGGCTGCCACCTGGCGCCAAAGGGCGCAAAGAGAAAGAAAGAAAATGGGCCAGAGAGAGGTGCTCTGAGCTCAAAATAAGGTCCCTAATGGCTTTAGTTTAGCAAAGAATAGTCTTTAGCATAAGTGGTGCTGGCAACTGAAGGGAAGTTGGGGACGCCCGGGGGCTCAGCGGTTGAGCATCTGCCTTCTGCTCAGGGTGTGACCCCGGGGTTCCGGGATGAGTCCCACGTCGTCCGGCTCCCTGCAAGGAGCCTGCTGCTCCCTCTGCCTGTGTCTCTGCCTCTCCCTCTCTCTCTGTCTCTCATGAATAAATAAATAAAATAAAATTTAAGAAAAAAAAAAAGAAGGGAAGTTGCATCCTGTGGGCTTTGACTTTTCCACCCAGGTCACGGTTTTAGGACGAGGGGTCTCCACACCAGTACTGACAGGCAGAAATGAGGCTTTGCTTGGTCCCAGTACAGAAGAGCAACAGGGAGAGACAGAGTTGGGCAATCGTGGTTGACCGACATAAAAATAATGAGAACCACGCCGAATGAAGCTATTTATACCTTTAAATCCTGTTCCACGTGATAGCCTTCTTTTAATAGATTTGAAAATGCTTTAGATCAGTATTTGTTAAATTGTTATACTCTATTCTAGTAATTCGGTGACCGCATCAAGCTGGTTAAAGATGATCGTGTTACTGGGTTTGGTGGAATGACCTTTGAATCACTTGCGCGGGCCCGAGACAGCTTTGCTCGCTGGCCAGACTTCCAGAAGGACATCGCTGCTGTTCACTGGGGGCACCTATCTGAATCATAGGGATCATTCTCGGAAATGCTGGTCCTAGATATTCCGGTGGAAAAGTGACATGAAATTGCCCAGGGCGTGATAATGCAAAATTACCTAAAAAAGCTTGACTCTGAGCTCATCCCTTCCACCCGCACCCAAGGGCTCTTACTGAAGAGCTTGAAGTCACTATTGCTGTTCCTCAGAGTGAATGTGACGTGCTCAGGGTGGCTGGTGTACTGAACCAGCGTGGTCTGCCCCAGGTAGGCTTGCACCGCGTGCGGACCCTTGATCGACGGGGGGTACTCATCTGAAACACAAACAGGAGATTCGGGTTTGGGGGCAGGACACTCTCTTGCCTCATGGGCCTCGTCTCTCTCTGTCTAGTCCTCTGGTTTGTGGGAGGTGTTCTCAGGGCTAGGACCCACCTCTGGAAGCAGGAATTACTCCATGTACCTGCTTTCAGATTTCTGTAGAGCAGGTGGGGGTTGAATTGCCCACCTGGCCAAATCCTTACCTTCGCTTTATCTTCCCTCCCCAGACAGGGTTCAGGTCAAGCTCTCTCCTGATCAGAGCGCTCTGCTGGGCGTGGTACAAAGTGAATCAGGAACCAGGGTTATTCAGACCATCACAGAGTTTTGCCCTTGGAAGAGGGCTAGGAGCCACGAGGGTGATCTCCAGATGGGCATTGCATTTGCCAGGAAATAGAGGAACACGGTGGACATGCAATTTCCATTTCCCTGTTCAGTCATTCGGTCAGTCGCTGAACACATGCACTGAGCGCCTACCGTATGGCTGGTAGGGCTCTAGGTAGTGAGGACACAGCAGTAAACAAGTACTGAGAAGGATACCTATGGAAACTAGGAAATATGCTAGATAGTTATAAATGCTGAGGAGAAAAAAACAAAGCAGGGACGGCAAATAGGAAGTATGGGTAAATGTGAGATTTGGGCAGGCCAGCCAAGAAGGGCATTGCGGAGGAGGCGACTCTGCTTGCACGCAGCCTTGGAGGAAGAGAGGGTGAGCCTGGGGCTGCCTGGAGGAAGGGTGTCAGGGCAGAGAGGGCCATGGATGGAGCCTGGAGTGAGGAGCGGGCCGCTGTGGTTGGTGAACACGGAGAAGCCAGGAGGGCTGGAGTGGAGGGAGCAGGGCAGGGAGAAGGAGAGGGAGAGTTGGAGAGCTTCTGGGGTCAGGTTGGAAAGGGCTGTGAATGTCATCACAGAGTGAGCCTGGGAGTCATGGGAGGAACAACCTGAGCAAAAGAATCTGTTAAAATTTTAAAGGAATATCATGAAAAGGGTGGGGCGGGAGGGGGGCTCCTAATCTGCCACCTAACTCTGCAAACGTCTCCCGCGCGCCTCACGCCACTTACTGAGGGTGGCGTTCATCCGCTGCTGACTTGCGAAGAGCATCCTGGTGTTCAGGCCCGTGTCTGTGTCTCCTGTGGCCAGGCTGTCATAGATGCACCGCTCATCTTCATGACACTTGGAGAGCAGCGTTTCATTTAAGGTTTTATTTTTCTGCAGGCTGGTAAGGAAATCGGGGGTGAAGTTGGAAGGCGGATGGTCACCTCTCTCGCCAAGGAGTCCCGTATCATTGGTTTTCCCTGTAAGACACAGGATGCAATGGCGGTGGCACCAGGGATGGTCTCCAGCTCTACTCCCTCCCCTCACTTTATGTGCCTGGGGGTGAACGAGGCAGATGCGGAGGGCTGGAGTGACTTCTGGCTTCTGAGGCCGGAAATGCCTACTCTGGTCAGTGAGAGCCACCCCTGCCCTTGTCTCCTCTTCCAGGTAGAGAAGCGCAGATGGGATGGGAGTGGGGGGACAAGTCTGGGACCGCACCAGAATCCTCAGCACTTCCTCCTGGCCTTTCCACTCCTCCCTCACAAAGGATGGAGGTCCGGTCCCACAGGCCTGAGGGACACCACGCTTTCCATCCCGCCCAGCTGCACCTGCCCCGAGGACCCTCAAGCCCTCCTCACTCACAGGTCATTCCGTAGTGAAAAAGTGAGGCCTCGCTGCTATTGCCGGGAATGCTGGAGCCATTGGGCATCCTGAAGTCGTCACCTGGATTGCCATTCCAAACTCCTGAGGGACAGAACAGGAGGTTGGCCATCCTGGGACTGTGGCTCCCCCCGAGGGAAACCCCTTCCAGTTGCATCTGTCCTTGGCCCAGTCCTTCCGGGGGAGGAGAGAGGACCGTACCTCATAGCCCACCCTCTGTCCCGGGGATGAAGAGGGGAAATGGAGGCGGGGGTGGAGGAAGAAGGGGCGCGGGAGGGAGGGCTTCCCAGAGCCCATCCTCCAAGCCCCCCTGGCTGCCCTGAACCGGAGCTTTAGGAAGCCAAAGGCTCACAGGGAAGCTGAGAGGTCTCGTCCCCGCCGCCCCGGGCAGGGTGGTGCCAGCTTCTCACCCAGGAGGCCCTCGGTGCGCCCCCGGTACTCCGCGGGGAGGCCGCACGAGGCGTGGAGGATGTTGGACAGGGCCCTCACCGAGACGGCCACCGCCCCGTCGAAGGCGGCCGACACCACGGAGCCCGCGCGGGTCACCGTGACGCCGGTGCTGTTGAATGTCTCCCGGCCTGGACGTGGGGAGACAGATGGGGAGCCCGGGGCCGGGACCCCGCGGCCCAAGACTTGGGGGGGACGGGGCAGGGGCGGGGCGAGGCTCCGAGGGCCGCTTGGGGGCCTGGGGCCTGGGGATGCCTTTCCCAGGGGCCCCGAGCCAAGCCCACAGGACACCCCTTCTTCCCGGGGATGGGGAGCGGCGGGGAGGCCCGAAGCCTGGCCCGGGTGAAGAAGCTGCCGGCTGGCGGCCAGAGGAGGGGGCGTGAGGCGAGGCTCCCGGGGTGGGTGCCCCCCCAAGCCCCCCCAAGCCCGACCCGAGGAGGCAGGGGAGCTGACGGCTGTCCCCAGCCTACCTTCGTGCTGAGTCTCAAACGTCACAGTCTGGTTGTTGACCTGCACGCGGACTGTGTCATTGGGCTCGAGGAGCCATCGGACCTGGGAGAGAATTGGAGGAGGCCTAAGCCTGACCCTCGGGTGGGCCCAGGGCCTGAGCATGGAGGCCACAGAGGGCCTGGACCCGAGCCCCGAGGACGAGGCGGGTGGGCCTGACGGTGAGGTTGCGCCGCCGACAGCGCTAGGGCGCGGCATGGGCCGGCTGAGAGCGCACGTTTCTCAGATGATCTCATTTAAAGCTCACAACAGCCCCGTGAGGCAATATTGTCATCCTCAGTTTACTCCAAGAAAAGGGAGGCAGAGGCGCCCGGGTGGCTCCTTGGGTGAGCCTCTGCCTCGGGCCCAGGGCGTGATCCCTGGGTCGTGGGATCGAGTCCTGCATCGGGCTCCTGCAGGGAGCCTGCGTCTCCCTCTGCCTGTGTCTCTGCCTCTCTCTGTGTCTCTCATGAATAAATAAATAAAATCTTAAGAAAAGAAAAGTGAGGCACTGGAAGGTCAGTAGTTCCTCCAGGATCACACGGCTGATGGAGCCATGACCCAAATGGCACCGTTCATAGGGTCGACTCTCGACGTGTCCCCCGCCCCCGGCACCCCCTCCCTCTGCTCCCTCTGCCTCCTCCCCTCCTTGGAGCACCCCCTGGCGCACCGTGACGGGGCTCAGGCTGCGGGCCTCATAGCTCGCTGCAAAGGCAATGAAGTTGGTGGCCCGGGCGGAGCCGGTCTGGGCGGTGCGACCCAGCAGCAGGAAGGAGGAGTTTCCGTCCCAGGCCCGGACCAGCTGGAAGTCACCCAGCCCATTGAACGTGTAATTGGCACCATCCAAGGTGGTGATGTGGGGGTCCCCAAACATCCAGGCTGGAAGAAAGGAGAGGCCACGCTGGCGCGGCTGGCGGGGTGCGGATCCGCGCCCCCCACGGCCTCCAGGCCAACTCAGGCCCGCGAGATGCTCAAGGAGTAGAGAACATCCCCAAAGGCCCCCCCCCCCTGCGCCCAAGTCACATCTACGGTTGCTTCGGCCCCCTCCCGGTGCCACCCACAAGGCCCCTCGGTTGGGCCCCACCGCCCTGCCCAGGCTCACCGGGCCTCGGGGGCCGGTACCCGGCGCAGCCCACGCGGGGCCGCCTCTGCTGGTACAGGGCGCAGAGCACGGGCCGGTCGCTCCAGCGGCAGCACCAGTTCTGGGGCTCCAGTTCTCGGCCTGTGGGGGAGAGCACATGTTGCGGGGAGACGCAGGACCTGCAGCACCCAGCTGGGGGTTTGGGCAACGGCGCCGGACTCGGGTCCTGCCCTGCTTGGTGACCTCGGGCCGTGGACCGGTCACCATCTCCCTCGCACGCTTGCTGGGGCAGCAAAGCCCCAGGGGCCCGAGCTCGTGGCTGTGGCTAAGGGGCTTGCTTTCTTGAAGGGTGGCGGTGGGTCCCCCTGCCCCCAAAGTGCAGGAGCGGGAGGGTATGACCGCCGGTCTGGGGACCCTGGAGGCTGCTGTGATGGCCGGGGGCAGAGCAGTGGCAGGGGGTGGAAGGAGGACCCACGCTCTCCTAATTTAAGACAACTGTATAGGGGTCTCATATTTAGGATGCTGCTGCTATTGATAAAGGACATTCGGGCACCTGATAGCTCAATCAGTTAAGCATCTGACTCTGGATATCAGCTGAGATCATGATCTCAGTGTTGTGAGATTGAGCCCTGGCCCCCAGCCCCGTGCTCTCTGGCTCTTCTGGAAGGTCTCTGTGGGAGATGACTCCATGTCTCCCCCGAGACAGCCAGCTAATCTGGGTCCTGAGGCACAGGGTCAGACTGGGGCCCCCTCCTTCCCCAGAACATGGCCCCATTCTTGTCTGGGGCCCTGTGGCCAAGTGAAGATGGGGCAAGAGGCACTCAATCATAAGTCCCTAGGATGGCAGCTGGAAGGGCTGCTGGAAGCTTCCCAGTGTTACAACATGAGGAAATCAGTGGCCAGAGAGGGTAAGGGGCTGGGAGGGAAGGGGGGCGAAAGGCTTCTTTCTTCAGATCCCACTACTTGGCTCGGAGGCCCAGGCCTGGTCTCTGACAGAGAAGGGTAGAGACTCCAGAGAAGGTGGGGGGTGAGATGTCCGTGAACACGCACGTACCAAACTGCCAAGGATCGTGCACCCTCCAGCCTTGGAGAAGCTCGCCCCAGGGCCCGTAGCTGCAGCACACGCCCCCGCGCCAGGAGGAGAAGCTGCACAGCTGCCTGCTGCCGAGGCCCCACCAGCCTGCAACGGGTACAGACACGCTCAGGCCCAGAGGCCCGGGAGCGGGGGAGGGACGGGAGGCTGGGGGGGACCCTGGGGGAGGGGCCGAGGGTGCCCTGGAAGGGACAGGTCAGGCGTGACCGGAGGGTTGGTGGGTGGGCTTACGGGGGCGGTGGGCATGCCCCAAGAGGCAGGGAGGAGCTCTCTTACCTATGCTGCTAGGCTGGAACCGCAAGTCCCACAGTCCCTGCTGCCAGGAGCAAGGGCAGGAGACCTGGTTCCAGCCCCACGTGGGCCACTGAGGCTGTGTCTTCAACCACTGCAGGCACCTGAGACGGTAGTTGGGCCTTTCTTCCTGGTGCAGGCTGTAGAGCTGCAGGCCCCGGAGGCCTAGCGGAACAGAGGAGGGAGGGATGCTGCTCCAGGGCCACAGGGCCGCACGCTCTGCATTAGCGACCGAGACCGACTCACAGATGCACCTTCTGCTACCGCCTCTGCCTCTCGGGACAGCCAGTCCAGGGATGGGACCCGTTTCAGTCTGGCCCCTTTATGCAACTTCCAGAAGCCCCTGAAGCTTGGATCTTAGGGGGAAACTCTGGGACAGTTGCCGAGCAGGAGGCCTCAGCCCCGCGGAGCCAGCCCCCATCTTCAGTGCACCAGTCCTCCACCCTCCCATATGCCAGTCTGAGTTCCAGTACCTTCCAGTCTCCCCGAACCAATTCTTCCTCATGCATCCTCTACCTCACTAAGTGGCAGCCACCAGCTCAGACACTTGGCTTCCATCCCTGACCCCGTCAGCTCCCCCAACACAGACGTATCAGTGGCCAAAGTAGCCAGGACAGAGGCCGATGCCCGGAAGCCAGCTGGGGAGCCACAGAGAAGCCGACATGTGAAGCAGGGCCTTGCTCCAGTACCGTGAGGCCGAGGAAGCTTCCTCTGAGCCAGGATGCCATCCTCGGAAGGGAGAAGTAGGTGGGGGCAGAAACCCTGCCGGGGGTCGAATTTAAATTGACCTTTAACTGTAAGTTGCATAGTGCACACCCCAGCCGCCAGGAGCGAGTAGGGGGCTCTCAGGTCCAATAAGACACAACGGGACATAATGTATTGGGGTTTGACCCTGTTCCCGCACAAAAGAAGAAATTATCCAGATAACTACAATTTGTTAAGGTTTTGAAAACAATAATTATTGTTTACGGGTTATCTGTTCACGAGTCTTCTCCACAGTGGCCTGATATCCTGGGCAACGAATCAGATATTCTCTCCCAACACCCACGCACACACACTGTCATATTGTGCCCCCGAGGCCGCAAGCAGCTGCATCTCGATGGAAGGGCCCCGAATCTGACCGGGCAGCTGTCTCCACGAGGTGGCACCCATGATTTGACTTAGCTGCTGTTTCCCAGAAGTGTTTGTCGCAGAACAAATAGCACGTTTATGTTTCACCATCTGCGTGGCTGATGTCTAACGCTAAACCGTCCTTCGTTCTATGCACATTTGGGGAACTGTAATTTCTTTCCTCTTGGGGCTTCCGGACAATAGATTGAGTCACGTCCATGGGGCCTCCTGATACTGAAGCACCGGCCTTCCTAACAGCTATTTGAGAGCAAACGTAGGCAGTCTGCTCCTTTTGTTTTTCTTTTCTTTTTTTTTTTTTTTAAGATTTTAAACATTTACTTATTCATTCATGAGAGACACAAAGGGGGTGGGCAGAGAAGCAGAGACCCAGGCCGAGGGAGAAGCAGGCTCCCTGCTGGGAGCCCAATGTGGGACTCGATCCCGGGACTCCGGGGTCACGCCCTGGGTGGAAGGCAGGCGCTCAGCCACTGAGCCCCCCGGGCGCCCCCATTCCTCCCCTTCCTACTCCTGGCTCTCAGCACAGCGTGCAGCACGCAGCAGGTGGAGACGTGCTTCCGTGACGATGACTGCACGTCAGGCTCCTGGACCTCCTGTTGGTAGGGTCCCTTCTGGGATCTCACCCGGACTCCCTCCAGCTCCGCTCGGCCACCTGGAGTAGCGGCCTAACTGCCCACGCATAGCCCCACCTCCTGCGCGGCCCTGTTGTCACCTCCAGGACCCGGCCTCCCCGAGAGCTGGGTTCGGCTGGTCCCCGGCGGAGACCTCGCCCCGCCCAAGATGCCCCACCCGAGGGCCCAGAAGGTCCTGGTGTCCCGGGCGGGGGGCAGGTCCTGATCATAGTGGAGCCGCCCTGTCCGGGGACCCCCGTGGGATGGAGGAGACGCCGGGAGCCGCGGCTCGAGGACCCCCGCGCCGCATGGCGGAGGACAGAGGGCATTTAGGGTCCAGCCAGGTGTGCGGGGCGCTGTTACCTGTGTGGGTGTTCAGGAGCCGGTCGGGCTGGTACCTCTTCCACGTGGGCCCAGAGGACAGCGCGCTGTGGCCGCAGAGCCCGTCTCCGCTGCGGGCGGGGGAGAAGCCAGGCTGTCGCGGCGGTCCCGCCGTCGGGGCCCAGCGCCTGTGCCACCCCAGCGGCGGCAGGTGGCGGCCTGCACCCGTCGGCGGGCCGCCCTGGGAGCAGGGAGCCCTGAGCCACCTGCTTCACCTCTTCCCGCCTCAGTTTCCACATTGGGGGAAAGAGGGGACGGTTGGACCTGCCTCGCTGTAGTGTGGGGACCGAGTGCAGTGACATCCGTGGGTCCCTGTACACCTGCCGCGAGGAGCACCCCCCGGCGCTTCTCTGGGAGGGGAGCCTGCAGCCCCCCACCCCCTGTGTGACACGGGCCAGGCGGGCCACACGGCGGACACCCGCCCAAGGCGTACTCGGGACGTGCGACAGCCCTCGCGCCCCAGCGAGCCGGCCGATTCCAGCCCTTTGCCCCTCTAAGCGCATCAGAAAGAGAGCGAAGGCGGTGGAATGACGGGGTCAGCCCTGGTCACAAGCCGGGGGTACGGGACGCGCCCTTCACAACCGGTGGCTCACACGAGCGGTGTTGAGACCCGCGGTCAGAGACTGAGTCACCCCCACACACAGGAGTCTGCGGCGCCCCCGCAGCCCCTTGCCTGCTCTGTCTGCCTTTCCCCCCACCGGACCCCGCCCAAGCCCCCCGGGTGCCCCGGGTCACAGGCTGGTGCTCAGCCCACCAGGGGTCACGAAGGCAGAGCTTGGCCTCAACCGGCGGGGGGCCAGTTCCTGCTTAGCCACCTCCAGCTCTGGGACTTGGGGCAATTCCAGATCCATTTTACCTCCGCTTTCTTATCTGTAGAATGGGCAGTAAAGAGTAGCCCCTTCATGGGTGGTGGTGATGATTAAATGAAATAATGCATATTAAGTAGTTAGTGTAATAAATGGTGGCTATTATTATTATTACAGTACTTGAGAGGTCGAGAGAGGTTAGCTAAGGACAGTAGAACTCGGGGAAGTCAATGCTCCGGGAATTATTATAAGGCATGAGTACTGGGGTGGGAAAGAGAATGGCCCGGTGGATGGGTATCTTTTCATTTGAAACAGCAAGAAGGGGGGATTGGAGCAGGCGTGGGTCAGAAACGTCAATAAGAAGGATTCATACCCTGTCCCGGGGGATGGGAGGAGGTGTGTGTGCCTCAAAAACCTGACCCTGCCACCACCTCCCATTACGTGCTCAGCGCTGGCCGTCCATCCCTGTCCTACCTGGAGAAGCCCATGAGCACCGGGTTGCCTGGGCGCTGGGTCACATCCCACTGCATGCCGCCGCTCTGATAAAGAAACAGGGCGTAGGACCTGCTGCCGTCTGTGGAGAGGATGGCCTGGTAGGTGCTGGTCTGGAGGTTTGTTGAAGACAAACACAGGGATGCCTGTGAGCGATCTGGGGTCTCCTCCCCAATGTCCCATCACCCTCCCCACAACCCTGCCCCGATACACACATCCTCTTTCCCTAGCCTACTCAGAGCAAACTTGGGATTGTGCAGGGCAGCTTTCCCCCCCCGGGCTGTCAAAGCATCTACCGTGGTGGACCTGCCTTTTTTGTGACTTCTGTCCAGGAAGGGGTGATAAAGCGTTCTGGTTTAGGATCCAGTCAGAAGAGAGTTTGTGTGAGAAAGCCTCAGGACTCAGAAAGATTAGCCACGACCCCAGAGAGCCGAGAGAGGCCTACTTAGCTTCCTCTGGGATATTTGTAAGGACATTGTTCAAATGTCCCCTCAACCTAAATATCGTGGATGGACCACAGAGGTGGGCCTGGAGGCTCTCTGAAGGCAGATGCCAAGCACTGTGCTTGTACAAAGTAGGAAACCAATGAACTTGTTGAACCAATGAGGAAACGAGTGACTTTAGACCACACACAGGGGCTGTAAGAGCGGAGTCCCCGGGCGGAAGACTGAGGACACTGTGTGCTGTGACCATGGCCACTGGCTGGCTTTGCAGCTGAGAGCTGGAGTTGGAAGTCAGAAAGCCTCCATTCCAAGCCTGGCTTTGTCACTTTCTAGCTGGGTGACCTTGAGCAGATCGTCTAACCTCTCTCACCGTCATCCTCCTCATCTCTAAAACGTGGATAATAATATCAGGTTGAGCCATCTCAAAAATGGCCGGCTACTGGCAGCCACTTCTGACTTACAAAAATTCCATTTCCTATGTTTTAAACCAGTGAGTATCGGTGAGTGCTCAGCAAACAGGGTGGGGGTGAGGCAGGGAACCCTGCCTAGGGTTCCAGGACGTATGACTTCCAGATGGTTCGCAGGGAGTTGTCCTTTGGTCCACTCACCCCGAAGGTCCGCCCGGCAGGATAGGCAGGGGCATTGACCCAGGTGACCTTTAGGGTCCACTCGGCTTTGTAGTTCCTGGTGTCAGTGAATTTATTAATCCAAGACTCCACCTGCTGGACTAGCAGGTTGTGTTCACGATAGAGCGTGTCATATTCCTGGGAAAGGAAGGCAGAGAAGGCAAGCAAATGAGGGTCCCACCTGCAGGTCACCTCATGGCTGTGAGGGGGGATTCCCGAGTGTATGTAACAGCCCTGCTCTGTTTCCTCCCCACCCTCATATTTAAACATCACTCTCTGCCCACAGGGAGCCCAGGCTCTGACAGCAGTCACGCTTGCCCACGTTCACACCTTTGTCTCTCCTTGCTGGCTGCTGGGAGATCCTGAATGCTGGACTTTGAAAGGCTCACCTGGTAAAATATGGTCCCCTGGCCACTGGAAAAATCAGCATCGTCCCAGAATGGAGCCACCATGGCCACAGGGTCCCTGCCTGTGAAGCCTCTAAGGGGAGGATTGGGGTAGGAGAAAATCTGGTACTCTGACTCCGGGAAAATGATCTGGCCATTATCTGTGAACTGGGAACACAAAAGTTCTGGTTAGTGTCCAGGGAGGGAGGGAGCGGGGGAGGCAGGGAGAGAACGTCCCAGGCGTGGGCCGGTTCCTCAGAAGTGTGATCCCCAAGGACCTCTCTGGGTGGAACTTTAGGGATGTCAACAACCACTGCCAGGTCGTCCCATTCGTCCCCGCCTGCTGGGCCCCCTTGCTTAGTCCTCACACAGATGCTCTTCACCTGCAGGACACTCCTCTGTTTTAAGTCCTTCCTGACAAGGTAGGTTTTGCCCTGCCTCGGCGGCCAACCCCATCCATAGCCGGCCCCAGCGCGGGGCGGAGCCCTCTGGGTGGATCCCCACGGAGCCTTCCTGAAGTCCCAGCAGCATCAGATGGGGCTAAGAGGATTGCTCCCCTGGGCCCCATCACGGTGTTGCCCTACCTTAGGGTGTCCTGCCTCAGCCCGCCACCCCGCCCCTGAGGGCTGCAGGGGCCATGGCTGCCATTCCAACTCTCCTCCAGGAGACGCGGCTACTTGGCCTGAGGAACCAGGAAACATTCATAGAAAATGTACACAGCATTAAAAGGCAGTTTCCCAAATAGAGCTTTCTCCTCATAAAAAGGCCCTGAAAATAGTGGAGAGCTTACTGGACCCCGAGACCTCTATAGTAAGGTAAAGACACTTGTCCCTGAGGGTAGGAGGGCCTTGCCTAGCTCCCAGTTGCTTGTCGCATACTTCCTTCCTCTGGGCCATGGTCATGGTCACAGGGCCATCGTCAAGCCCTAGAGAGAGAAGTAGAGTCTGGGAAGCACAGGTCACAGGTCCTGCCCTTTGGTCTACACCTGGGGACTCACATAGAGGTAATCCCGGAGAGAGGAGCCAAGAAGGAAGCCAATCTGGGGCCTGAAGAGTGGTGAGGTGAAGTCCGTGGTCCTCTCGACAAACTCCCTGTCTCCAACACTTGGCCCGTAAGGGAAGAGGGAAACGCCTGGGCCAGCAGGACAAAGGAAAGTCGGTATTTGTCCAGATACACAGGTAGATACCCCTCCCCCGCCCGAATTTGTCCTTGGACCCCTCAGATGTCCTTGGGTTCTAGCTTGAGAAAGCTTGTCTTAAATATTTCTCAAACGAGTCTCCCCCTTTCGTTCTTGGCAGCCCTCCCTGTTGGCCTGGATACCACCGCATCTCATAGGGCCCACTCGGCCTCCTGGAAATTCACCCAACACCCCACCCACCACGGCACCATCCAAGTATAAACCTGGCCGGGTCCTACCTGATTGTATCACATGACGGCCTCATTCTCAACATTCTTCACCTGGTTTCCACACCCCCAAGTGTCTTGGGGGTCTCCTCCCCATGCAATACTGGGACTCCTTTTCATGTCTACACTTTTTTTTTTTTTCATGTCTACACTTTTATTCCAGTTCTTCAAGCCCTCTTGCCTCCTTGGGATGCTTCTCCTTCTCCAGCTCCTATTCATTCTTTCCAGGAAGCCGCCTCTTCGCCTTGAGCATACCCCGACCTCCCCTGGGACCTTCCATTGTGTCTAATACCCTGCATTTATTCCTCTAATCGCACCTATCAAGGCAGCAGGTCCGTCTCTTACTAAACAGTACCGTGGTCACTTCTCTCCACCTCCCAGCCTGGTGCCATGTACAGAGCCAGCCCTCCGCACTCAACTCTGATGCTGTCCCGTAGCCCACTGTGGGAGTTGACGACCCGAGAGAGTCTATGAGCAGGCGGGCTGAGACGAGTCTTCAGTTCCATCTCCCCTCTAAAGGGGGTAGGGGAGCAGCTGGACTACCGATGGCCCAGAGGAGGCAGCACACATACCCACAGAACCAGCTCCCCCTGCTCCCCCAAAAGAGCCCTCACTGGTAGATCTAATCGAGCTGCCAAAACTACAGCATCCACATCTAGCTCAGATCTCTATATCCCAGAGTGGAGGGACCCCACCTCTCCAGGGACATTTACCTTTCTCTGGCTTGATGGGGACTGGGGCAGCCGTTGAGTGTGCCGTGGATGCTGCTGGAGGGAGAGTAGTGAGCGTCCGCGAGGTTGTTGAAGATAGTGATGTTGTTGTGCTACTCTGGCTGCCTATCGCCAGGGAAGTTACCGTGGTTCCTGGGCATATAGGAGAGAAGATTGCAGTGGGTCTTATTATCTGAAAGTAGCAAACAGTGTCACAGATTTCAGGAGATGGAAGAAACTCTCTCGTCCATCTTCTGCTCAAACCCAAACTGCTCCCGACAATAAGAAACAGTCCTCTGGGGTAGAGTGGATGGTCCGCCTGTCACTCTCCACACTCGCACTCAATTCGTCTTCTAGTGGAACTGCCCTCAAACTAGGCGAACGCACCATCATCGCTCAAGCCCTCCTCTAGGTCGAACTGAACGAATGAGGCCACAGTGAGAGACAAATATCCCGGACTCCCGGCCTACCTGACGTCTGAGTGCTCAGAGTGCGGCTGGAGAATGCTGTTGAGTGTCGCTCTACTACAGTTGTCATTGAGCCTGTTGAGCTGACTGGGGTAACACTTCCCGTGACACCTGGTGGCATGAGCCCTGTGTTGCCAGCAGTGCTGTTTCCTACTATTGACTCTGTGGGGACGTGTGATGTTGTTGCTGATGTGTTGCTTTTGCTGGAAGATGATGAGGTGTCCCCAGGGAAGGCTGATGGTGTGGGTATTTCTGCCACTGCGGAAGGTGTGTGGCTGACACTGGAAGGGGACAAAGTGCTTGGTGTGCCAGACAAGGCCGTGTCCATGTCCTGGGTCGTGCCATCTGTAGGTGTGTCTTCACTTTGGGAGGATGAGAGAGTGGATGTGATCCCAGCTGAGACACTGCTGGTTGCAGACTCTGTGCTGGTCTCCATGGTCTGGGTCGAGTGACCCTGAGATGATGCTGTCGTCTCTGGAGTAGAAGTCAGGGAAGAGTGTGCTGTTGAGTGTCCCCCTGGTCCACTTGTCATTGAGTCTGTTGAGCTGACTGGTGTAACACTTCCCGTTTCAGGTGGTGACGTGTGTCCCGTGGTTCCTGCTGGGGTGTCTGATGCAATCAGTGTCGTCGGGACCTGTGATGTCATTGGTGATGTGTTGCTTCCACTGGAAGATCTTGAAGTGTCACCAGGGGAGGCTGATGGTGTGGGTATTTCTGTCACTGCGGAAGGTGTGTGGCTGACACTGGAAAGGGATGAAGTACTTGGTGTGTCAGACAAGGCCAAGTCCTGGGTTGAGTCATCTGTAGGTGTGTGTTCACTTCGGGAGGATGAGGGAGTAGATGTGATCATCGCTGAGACACTGCTGGCTCCAGACTCTGTGCTGGTCTCCATGGTCTCGGTCATGTGACCCTGAGATGACGCTGTTGTCTCTGGAGTAGAAGTCAGGGAAGAGTGTGCTGTTGAGTGTCCCCCTGGTCCACTTGTCATTGAGCCTATTGAGCTAACTGGTATAACACTTCCCGTTTCAGGTGGTGACGTGTGTCCTGTGGTGCTTGCTGGGGTGTCTATTGTAATCGGTGTCGTCGGGACCTGTGATGTCGTTGCTGATGTGTTGCTTCCACTGGAAGATGATGAGGTGTCACCAGGGGAGGCTGATGGTGTGGGTATTTCTGTCACTGCGGAAGGTGTGTGGCTGATAGTAGAAGACGATGAAGTGCTTGGTGTGCCAGACATGGCTGTGTCCTGGGTTGTACCATCTGTAGGAGTGTCTCCTCTTCGGGAGGATGAGGGAGAGGATGTGATCATCGCTGAGACACTGCTGGTTGCAGACTCTGTGCTGATCTCCATGGCCTGGGTGGAGTGACCCTGAGATGACTCTGTTGTCTCTGGAGTAGAAGTCAGGGAAGAGTGTGCTGGTGAGTGTCCCCCTGGTCCACTTGTCATTAGGCCTGTTGAGCTGATGTGGGTAACACTTCCCATTTCCGGTAGTGACATGTGCCTTGTGGTTCCTGCTGAGGTGTCTGTTGCAATTGGTGGTGTTGTCGGGACCTCTGATGTCATTGCTGATGTATTGCTTACACTGGGAACCAATGAGGTGTCACCAGGGGAGGCTGATGGCATGGCCATTTCTGACACTGTGGAAGGTGTGTGGCTGACACTGGAAGGGGACGAAGTGCTTGGTGTGCCAGACAAGGCCGTGTCCATGTCCTGGGTCGAGTCATCTGTAGGAGTGTCTCCTCTTCGAGAGGATGAGGGAGAGGATGTGATCATCGCTGAGACACTGCTGGTTGTAGACTCTGTGCTAGTCTCCATGGTCTGGGTGGAGTGACCCTGAGATGACGCTGTTGTCTCTGGAGTAGAAGTCAGGGAAGAGTGTGCTGGTGAGTGTCCCCCTGGTCCACTTGTCATTGAGTCTGTTGAGCTGACTAGTGTAACACTTCCCGTTTCAGGTGGTGACGTGTGTCCCGTGGTTCCTGCTGGGGTGTCTGATGCAATCAGTGTCGTCGGGACCTGTGATGTCATTGGTGATGTGTTGCTTCCACTGGAAGATCTTGAAGTGTCCCCAGGGGAGGCTGATGGTGTGGGTATTTCTGTCACTGCGGAAGGTGTGTGGCTGACACTGGAAAGGGATGAAGTACTTGGTGTGTCAGACAAGGCCATGTCCTGGGTTGAGTCATCTGTAGGTGTGTCACCTCTTTGGGAGGATGAGGGAGTGGATGTGATCATCACTGAGACACTGCTGGTTGCAGACTCTGTGCTGGTCTCCATGGTCTGGGTCGTGTAACCCTGAGATGACTCTGTTGTCTCTGGAGTAGAAGTCAGGGAAGAGTGTGCTGGTGAGTGTCCCCCTGGTCCACCTGTCATTGAGCCTGTTGAGCTGACTGGAGTAACACTTCCCGTTTCAGGTGGTGACGTGTGCCTTGTTGTGCCTGCTGGGGTGTCTGTTGCCATCAGTGTCGTCAGGACCTGTGATACTGTTGGTGATGTGCTGCTTTCACTGGAAGATGATGAGGTGTCCCCAGGGGAAGCTGATGGTGTGGGTATTTCTGTCACTGCGGAAGGTGTGTGGCTGACACTGGAAGGGGACGAACTGCTTGGTGTGTCAGACAAGGCTGTGTCCATGTCCTGGGTCGTGCCATCTGTAGGTGTGTCTTCACTTTGGGAGGATGAGGGAGAGGATGTGATCCCAGCTGAGACACTGCTGGCTCCAGACTCTGTGCTGGTCTCCATGGTCTGGGTCGAGTGACCCTGAGATGACGCTGTTGTCTCTGGAGTAGAAGTCAGTGAAGAGTGTGCTGGTGAGTGTCCCCCTGGTCCACTTGTCATTGAGTCTGTTGAGCTGACTGGTGTAACACTTCCTGTTTCAGGTGGTGGCGTGTGTCCCGTGGTTCCTGCTGGGGTGTCTGATGCAATCAGTGTCGTCGGGACCTGTGATGTCATTGGTGATGTGTTGCTTCCACTGGAAGATCTTGAAGTGTCACCAGGGGAGGCTGATGGTGTGGGTATTTCTGTCACTGCGGAAGGTGTGTGGCTGACACTGGAAAGGGATGAAGTACTTGGTGTGTCAGACAAGGCCATGTCCTGGGTTGAGTCATCTGTAGGTGTGTGTTCACTTCGGGAGGATGAGGGAGTAGATGTGATCATCGCTGAAACACTGCTGGTTGCAGACTCTGTGCTGGTCTCCATGGTCTGGGTCGAGTGACCCTGAGATGACGCTGTTGTCTCTGGAGTAGAAGTCAGGGAAGAGTGTGCTGGTGAGTGTCCCCCTGGTCCACCTGTCATTGAGTCTGTTGAGCTGACTGGTGTAACACTTCCCGTTTCAGGTGGTGACGTGTGTCCCGTGGTTCCTGCTGGGGTGTCTGTTGCAATCGATGTCGTCGGGACCTGTGATGTCGTTGCTGATGTGTTGCTTCCACTGGAAGATCTTGAAGTGTCACCAGGGGAGGCTGATGGTGTGGCCATTTCTGATAGTGTGGGAACTGTGTGGCTGACACTGGAAGGGGACAAAGTACTTGGTGTGTCAGACAAGGCCGTGTCCTGGGTCGAGTCATCTGTAGTTGTGTGTTGACTTTGGGAGGATGAAGGAGTGGATGTGATCGCAGCGGAGACACTTCTGGCTGCAGACTCTGTGCTGGTCTCCATGGTCTGGGTCATGTGACCCTGAGATGACGATGTTGTCTCCAGAGTAGAAGTCAGGGAAGAGTGTGCTGTTGAGTGTCCCCCTGGTCCACTTGTCATTAGGCCTGTTGAGCTGATGTGGGTAACACTTCCCATTACCGGTAGTGACGTGTACCTTGTGGTCCCTGCTGGGGTGTCTGTTGCAATTGATGTTGTGGGGACCTGTGATGTCGTTGGTGATGTGTTGCTTCCACTGGGAAACGAAGAGGTGTCACCAGGGGAGACTGATGGCGTGGCCATTTTTGACACTGTGGAAGGTGTGTGGCTGACACTGGAAGGGGACAAAGTGTTTGGTGTGTGAGACATGGTCGTGTCCTGGGTTGTGCCATCTATAGGAGTGTCTCCTCTTCGGGAGGATGAGGGAGAGGATGTGATCATCGCTGAGACACTGCTGGTTGCAGACTCTGTGCTGGTCTCCATGGTCTGGGTCGTGTGACCCTGAGATGACACTGTTGTCTCCGGAGTAGAAGCCAGGGTGGAATGTGCTGTTGAGTGTCCCTCTGGTCCACTTGTCATTGAGCCTGTTGAGCTGACTGGAGTAACACTTCCCGTGACACCTGGTGGCATGAGCCCTGTGTTGCCAGCAGTGCTGTTTCCTACTATTGACTCTGTGGGGACATGTGATGTTGTTGCTGATGTGTTGCTTTTGCTGGAAGATGATGAGGTGTCCCCAGGGGAGGCTGATGGTGTGGCCCTTTCTGTCACTGCGGAAGGTGTGTGGCTGACACTGGAAGGGGACGAAGTGCTTGGTGTGCCAGACATGGCCGTGTCCCCAGTCATTGCACCTGAAGGCGTGTGGTCACTTGGGATGGATGAGGGAGTGGATGTGATCACAGCTGACACACTGCTGGTTGCAGACTGTGTGCTGGTCTCCATGGTCTGGGTCATGTGACCCTGAGATGATGCTGTCGTCTCTGGAGTAGAAGTCAGGGAAGAGTGTGCTGTTGAGTGTCCCCCTGGTCCACTTGTCATTGAGTCTGTTGAGCTGACTGGTGTAACACTTCCCGTTTCAGGTGGTGACGTGTGTCCCGTGGTTCCTGCTGGGGTGTCTGATGCAATCAGTGTCATCGGGACCTGTGATGTCATTGGTGATGTGTTGCTTCCACTGGAAGATCTTGAAGTGTCACCAGGGGAGGCTGATGGTGTGGGTATTTCTGTCACTGCGGAAGGTGTGTGGCTGATAGTAGAAGACGATGAAGTGCTTGGTGTGCCAGACATGGCCGTGTCCTGGGTTGTACCATCTGTAGGAGTGTCTCCTCTTCGGGAGGATGAGGGAGAGGATGTGATCATCGCTGAGACACTGCTGGTTGCAGACTCTGTGCTGATCTCCATGGCCTGGGTGGAGTGACCCTGAGATGACTCTGTTGTCTCCAGAGTAGAAGTCAGGGAAGAGTGTGCTGGTGAGTGTCCCCCTGGTCCACTTGTCATTAGTCCTGTTGAGCTGATGTGGGTAACACTTCCCATTACCGGTAGTGACGTGTGCCTTGTGGTTCCTGCTGAGGTGTCTGTTGCAATTGGTGGTGTTGTCGGGACCTCTGATGTCCTTGCTGATGTGTTGCTTACACTGGGAACCAATGAGGTGTCACCAGGGGAGGCTGATGGCATGGCCATTTCTGACACTGTGGAAGGTGTGTGGCTGACACTGGAAGGGGACGAAGTGCTTGGTGTGTGAGACAAGGCCGTGTCCTGGGTCGAGTCATCTGTAGGAGTGTCTCCTCTTCGAGAGGATGAGGGAGAGGATGTGATCATCACTGAGACACTGCTGGTTGTAGACTCTGTGCTAGTCTCCATGGTCTGGGTGGAGTGACCCTGAGATGATGCTGTTGTCTCTGGAGTAGAAGTCAGGGAAGAGTGTGCTGTTGAGTGTCCCCCTGGTCCACTTGTCATTGAGTCTGTTGAGCTGACTGGTGTAACACTTCCCGTTTCAGGTGGTGACGTGTGTCCCGTGGTTCCTGCTGGGGTGTCTGATGCAATCAGTGTCGTCGGGACCTGTGATGTCATTGGTGATGTGTTGCTTCCACTGGAAGATCTTGAAGTGTCCCCAGGGGAGGCTGATGGTGTGGGTATTTCTGTCACTGCGGAAGGTGTGTGGCTGACACTGGAAAGGGATGAAGTACCTGGTGTGTCAGACAAGGCCATGTCCTGGGTCGAGTCATCTGTAGGTGTGTGTTCACTTCGGGAGGATGAGGGAGTGGATGTGATCATCGCTGAGACACTGCTGGTTGCAGACTCTGTGCTGGTCTCCATGGTCTGGGTCATGTGACCCTGAGATGACTCTGTTGTCTCTGGAGTGGAAGTCAGGGAAGAGTGTGCTGGTGAGTGTCCCCCTGGTCCACCTGTCATTGAGTCTGTTGAGCTGACTGGTATAACACTTCCCGTTTCAGGTGGTGACGTGTGTCCCGTGGTTCCTGCTGGGGTGTCTGTTGCAATCGATGTCGTCGGGACCTGTGATGTCGTTGCTGATGTGTTGCTTCCACTGGAAGATCTTGAAGTGTCACCAGGGGAGGCTGATGGTGTGGCCATTTCTGATAGTGTGGGAACTGTGTGGCTGACACTGGAAGGGGACAAAGTACTTGGTGTGTCAGACAAAGCCGTGTCCTGGGTCGAGTCATCTGTAGTTGTGTGTTGACTTTGGGAGGATGAAGGAGTGGATGTGATCGCAGCGGAGACACTTCTGGCTGCAGACTCTGTGCTGGTCTCCATGGTCTGGGTCATGTGACCCTGAGATGACGATGTTGTCTCCAGAGTAGAAGTCAGGGAAGAGTGTGCTGTTGAGTGTCCCCCTGGTCCACTTGTCATTAGGCCTGTTGAGCTGATGTGGGTAACACTTCCCATTACCGGTAGTGACGTGTACCTTGTGGTCCCTGCTGGGGTGTCTGTTGCAATTGATGTTGTGGGGACCTGTGATGTCGTTGGTGATGTGTTGCTTCCACTGGGAAACGAAGAGGTGTCACCAGGGGAGACTGATGGCGTGGCCATTTTTGACACTGTGGAAGGTGTGTGGCTGACACTGGAAGGGGACGAAGTGTTTGGTGTGTGAGACATGGTCGTGTCCTGGGTTGTGCCATCTGTAGGAGTGTCTCCTCTTCGGGAGGATGAGGGAGAGGATGTGATCATCGCTGAGACACTGCTGGTTGCAGACTCTGTGCTGGTCTCCATGGTCTGGGTCGTGTGACCCTGAGATGACACTGTTGTCTCCGGAGTAGAAGCCAGGGTGGAATGTGCTGTTGAGTGTCCCTCTGGTCCACTTGTCATTGAGCCTGTTGAGCTGACTGGAGTAACACTTCCCGTGACACCTGGTGGCATGAGCCCTGTGTTGCCAGCAGTGCTGTTTCCTACTATTGACTCTGTGGGGACGTGTGATGTTGTTGCTGATGTGTTGCTTTTGCTGGAAGATGAGGTGTCTCCAGGGGAGGCTGATGGTGTGGCCCTTTCTGTCACTGCGGAAGGTGTGTGGCTGACGGTGGAAGGGGACGAAGTGCTTGGTGTGCCAGACAAGGCCGTGTCCATGCCCTGGGTCGTGCCATCTGTAGGCGTGTGTTTACTTTGGGAGGATGAGGCAGTGGATGTGATCACAGCTGACACACTGCTGGTTGCAGACTCTGTGCTGGTCTCCATGGTCTGGGTCGAGTGACCCTGAGATGACGCTGTTGTCTCTGGAGTAGAAGTCAGGGTGGTATGTGCTGTTGACGGTCCCCCTGGTCCACTTGTCATTGAGCCTGTTGAGCTGACTGGAGTAACACTTCCCATTTCAGGTGGTGACGTGTGTCCTGTGGTTCGTGCTGGGGTGTCTGTTGCCATCGGTGTCATCGGGGCCTGTGATGTTGTTGATGATGTGCTGCTTCCACTGGAAGATGATGAGGTGTCCCCAGGGGAGGCTGATGGCTTGGCCGTTGCTGTCACTGCGGAAGGTGTGTGGCTGACACTGGAAGGGGACGAAGTGCTTGGTGTGCCAGACATGGCCGTGTCCCCGGTCATTGCACCTGAAGTCGTGTGGTCACTTGGGGTGGATGAGGGAGTGGACGTGTTTGCTGCTGAGTGACTGTTATTTCCAGAGTTCGTACTAACCGTGTTAGTAGTGTTTATTGTTGTAGAAGAACCTGCTTTCCCTGGAATAGAAATGAAGAGTGAGTCTCGAATATCTGAGTGACACACATTTCATTGAGTCTTTTGATGTAATTGGAGTAAAATATTCCATTTCATGGTGTGGTGTGTGTTTTGTGTTTTCTGCGTTGTCATTTTGCCTTCGCCATCCACTTTCTCATGTTGTCAGATTGGTGTGTTGGCATTTGAATAGGATTGTCCCTAAAAATATACTTGGTAGAGTCTGTTCACCTATGAGGGTTAGTGGATTGTCACCTTAAATGTAAGATAGAAGGGCTTATGGGACATGAGATTCTATGCCCGTGAAATTGTAGAGTGTATAACTGCTTTTGCATATGTCCGTCTGTATATCACGTTGCTCCAGAATAAATGGCAATAAGTTTTAATTATTTAACCACGGCTATGATTTCTACTCACATAGATAACAACGAATCTTAAATGATACGGTAGTGAATGTTCGTGGTAGAATTTTGTCTCCATTAGCAATTATTTAAGAAGGATATTAATGAATAGTGATGGAGTTCACCTCCTACTTTCCCAGTACAAATTTAGAAGCCATCACCCATGTGCTTCAGATTCAGATCATTTTTTTAAAGGTTTCATTTATTTATTCATGAGAGACAGAGAGAGAGAGAGAGGCCGAGACCCAGGCAGAGGGAGAAGCAGGCTCCATGCAGGGAGCCCGACGTGGGACTCGATCCCGGGTCTCCAGGATCAGGCCCTGGGCTGAAGGTGGCGCTAAACCGCTGAGCCACCCGGGCTGCCCAGATCATTGTTTTATTTAAAATACACACACAGTTCATGTACTCAACAAATTTCAAATTGTCACACATCCTATACACATATTTCTCAAACACTACGAAGGAGACGGGAAGCCTTCTCTTCTTTTTACAGCCTCCTTTTCTTTCTCTTAATCCAGCATTTATCCCTCTGGTGTCCTTCTCAATCTGTCTCTTAATCTCATCAAAACTTTTTCCAGTTTTCTCCCCTACTGATAATCTTGTGATCTTCTTTTTCTCCTTCATTCCTCCCCATCCCCCCCTCTGAAACATGCAAGATATTTACTGACTTATCAGAAGCTTCTCTGGAGAGCCAGGATGGGTAAATACGTTTGAATTTGTATGTTTGAATCCCTGACATCCCTAAATACATATACTGTCGACAGCAAACGTATCAACCACTTTAACTGTCTTGTTTATTAAGTATTAAGCATTTGGAAGTACACTCAGGAATACTAGAGAACTTAGGAGGACTCAAGTTTGAAGTGACTCCTTCTCTGGAATAATGTGGGTTTCTGTCATGGGGGTGGGTATCCTGTCTCCTATTTAATAGTGACGTTTATTTCATTTCACTCTCCCTGAGGACCTTCCTCATGAGTGGTCCCTCTACCTACAATCCAGAACTTTCCCTTCCTACTTTAATTTTTCTTTTTAAATAGGAGTGAATTCATTCTGTTTGCTTTCCAAATTATGTGGGTTCTTGAACACAGGTCATCCCCCTTTCTACAAACCTCAGCAAGCTGTTTCTAAAGGCACCGCCACCCCACAACTGCCATCTGGGCCATGACCTGGGGCCTAAGCTACTTTTAGATCAACAAAACTGTTTTTATGTTCTTTTTTTTTTTTTTTTTAAAGAATCTGAAAGGGAAAAAGTCAATGTAATTATAATGAATATGTAATAATTAATCCATCCTTGGCCACATTTGTCTTTAGTCCAATATGGTTATAAAATAGTTTTTACATTTTTTAGAAAGTGAGGGGTCCAGGATGGCACAAATGCCTAGGGCCCATGAAAATCTTTGTGTGGGATCCCTGGGTGGCGCAGCGGTTTGGTGCCTGCCTTTGGCCCAGGGCGCGATCCTGGAGACCCGGGATCGAATCCCACGTCGGGCTCCCGGTGCATGGAGCCTGCTTCTCCCTCTGCCTGTGTCTCTGCTTCTCTGTGTGTGTGTGTGTGTGTGTGTGACTATCATAAATAAATAAATAAATAATATTTTTTTAAAAATTAAAAAAAAAAAGAAAATCTTTGGCCATTTATTCAGATGTCTCAATAAAAGTGTGGACTCATTGGTAAAGAGATAAGCATCATTGGAGTTCATTGATGACAATCTAATTTCATTTAATATTTTGCATTAGTTCAGTAACTTGAATTGTTTTTTTCTTCAAAAATATCTTTAGCTAAAAAAAAAAAACTTTAGCTCCCCCCAAAAACATTTCCCCCATTCAGTTATTGAGATTCAACAATGAATCTAGTTTTAAAAATTTGAAGTATTTAGTTCTTTTGAAAACCCTTTCCCATTTACCAAGAGATGTTGTTCTCCTAAATATTATGAAAATCAAGACTAAGATACTGCTCCTTCTTTGAAAAGAGTTCTTTTCTCCAAGGTGACAATAGCCAATTTCAAAATACTTACCTGGAAGAAGGAGATTTTTCACGATTAGCCAAATTCAAAATCCTCAAAGCATTGATAAGATTAATATTTAGAAGAAAGGGCTTCTCTATGTGGTTGAGGGCTCTAACATATATAGTCAGGACCCCAACAGTACATTTGTCAACTACATATGCTAATTTTTAAAAATCCTGTAATGTGAATGTCCTTCTCAAATGAAAAAGACATTATCAATTTTTTCAAGAAGTTTAGAATAAAATTAAATTTTCGTATTTTTTATTTCTTTTGAAGTGGCCAGTCTTTCTTGCAAATATTTCTACCCTTAAGGCAGTCCTGAGAGGTTCAAAAAGGTGAAGACCAGTTCTATCCCGATGGAGAATAAATAGTGCCTATGTAGAAGGAAGACATTCAGTCCCTTAGCACAGTGTGCATCTCTGAATAGCGAGGCAGCACTGAGGCTAAATGAGGCCTAGGTTGAGTCTAGACAATAAAACATGCTTCATGTCGGGAGATTTAGACATGCCTGCAGGTAAACTTAGAGGAAAATTCTGCAACAAGACTAAAGGGTGGAGGTGCAGGATTCCTACAGAGTAAGGCACCTGATCAGGACTGCTGCAAATTGTTACAAAAGAAAAGATTTCAGAAATATAACAACACAGCAGGGGATCCCTGGGTGGCGCAGCGGTTTGGCGCCTGCCTTTGGCCCAGGGCGCGATCCTGGAGACCTGGGATCAAATCCCACGTCGGGCTCCCGGTGCATGGAGCCTGCTTCTCCCTCTGCCTGTGTCTCTGCCTCTCTCTCTCTCACTGTGTGCCTATCATAAATAAATTTAAAAAATTAAAAAAATAAAATAAAATAGTATGAAATGAAAAAGGGAAAGAAAAAAAATAACACCAATAAAATTATTAAAAAAACAAAACAAAACAAAAACAACACAGCAGTTTTCCTTATGAAGAGGAGGACAAGGTTAGACTAGAATGGTTACCAGACTGTTTTAAACCCCTCAGTGGGAGACAATGTTAGCTCTTGCAGAACTAGAACATTTAAAAAATAATAATAATTAAATGTCTACTTCCCCCCCTCATCTTAAACATTTGTTCTAGCAGAGACCTAAGGAGTAAGTGTACATATTCTATCTCTCATCATGTCATACAATGTTAATTTAATTGATCATGTCTATTTTTTCCCCAATTTATCTGGTAGGCAGGATATTTAAGTATCAAATTGTTCGGTTTAAAATATTTGTACTCCCACTAGTCACTAGTCACAGACAAAGCCTCAGTCAACCAGTAGACCCGATCATCCCCCTGAATTTTACCTTTAGGGACTTTGAGTCTTTTAAATCAAAGAAGAAACCCCAAAACATTGAGTCTTTTTGTGTGTGTGTTTTTTTGTTTTTGTTTTTTTTAGGAACTTACTCTTTTTGGTTTTCATTAGCTCCCTAGCTGTACTCAAACATTTTTTTTTTAACCTCAGTGTTCATGACTAGTTAGAGATGAGACGCTGGTGAATGTCATCAAAAAGACGTGACATGCTCCCTTCCCCTACTGACGGGTGAGCTGGACCTGGCGGCTCACAGGCTCCTCACCCCTTCCCTTGACCTTAGAATGTGGGTTTTGCTTGCCTTTCCCGCTCCTGGAGGCTGCTCCAAGGACAGCCTTCAGAGGGCGATGTAGTGTTGAAAACACCTGCAGGATATATGTGACTGAGCCCAATTAGGGCCTCTTTATAAGCTTTTAAGATCTGGCAGGCAGGTGGAGGGATCTATTCCTCTTGTTGCTGCCCAAGACAAGCCTGCATGTAAGTTCCCTTTACTATTATTAAAACTGCCACCTACCAACCCGGAGTGGCCTCCCTCTTTCTTGGGTCTCCTTCTGCCCTCTGAGTACAGGGGCCAGTTTCAGATTATACTTGGGAAGCTCCCAGGAGGGTCACAAACCAACAGATAAAGTTCACAGAAAGACAAACTCCCAGAGAAGAAAGTTTGAGTGCAGTTCCTGGAGTTGACTATAATTCCACCACTTTCTCTTCTTAAGAAAGCAATTTAGGGTCTCTTGGGTGCCTCAGTTGGTTGAGGGTCTGCCTTCGGCTGAGGTTGTGGTCCCGGGGTCCTGGGATAGAGCCTCGCATTGGGCTCCCTGCTCAGTGGGGAGTCTGCTTCTCCCTCTCCCTCTGCCTCTACCCTTCCCCCTACTCATGCTCTCACTCTCTGTCATATAAATAAATAAAATTTTTTCAAAAATTAGAAAAAGAAAGCAATTTAGACTTTCAGGTTAGTGAGAGTGATTATGAGTCAACTCTAATTTTTTAAAATATAAGTGACTCATTTGCAAGCTCCTGTACTTTGTTAATAGTAATTAATGACAGGTGACACACTTCTAAGCTGGTGTGAACAAATGCACAGGTTGAGCTCCAGAGCTGAGTTTGGGGGTCCTTGGGTCCCTACTTAACACCCAAATAAGTCTACTTTAACCTTAAAAGGAGACTTCCTTTATTCAAAATAAGTAGATTTGCTTATAGGACTTCCAATTCTATGCTTGAACCCTCTTCAATAAAGTTCCAAAATTTGGTTTCTCCAGATAACGTTTAGGTTAGAAACATTCCCTACACAATTATCATTAACCTTATTTCATTTTCCTGAGAACATAAATAAAAGCATTCTCTATTATCAGACTTTGAGATACCAGCCAGAAGCTATAGACATGCCAAACTTACTAAATTTATTATAGATTCTTGGCAATTAATATATTTTCAGAACTTGCATCACCTCTGTTAAAATCAGTATTAGCAGCAAAAGTTTCATGATAGCATAGTCCACTTTTTAAGTAAATATTTTTGTTTGTTTATAAGTGATACAACTCCATTTCTAGCAATATGGCAGAAGAGATAAGCCTTTAATCACAAAACCTGCAAATGCCAGATAATGTGTGCAGAGTTGAGACCAGAAGAAAGGAAGGGAAACAATCAGGGGCGAGGGAGCTGAAACCTGAGCTGGTAAGTCAGGACTCTTGCGGGATCTGCAGACCTTTGAGATCTAGAGTGTTGAGTGTTAAGGGCTCCATGGAAAAGGAGACACATTCTTAGATTAGGACACTGTAAATTGAATATCTTCTGCATCAATCTGTCACCCTTAGAGAAAAGGTGAACCAAAAAATCAGAAAGAAGAAAGGAAAAGAAAGCTTAATGAAGGATATAATTAAGAAAAGGACATAATTAAGCAGAAAGAATTTAAAATAGAATCAAAGCCAAAAGTTGATTTTTTGAAGATATGCTAGACAAACTTTTGGCAAGGTGAATTAAGGCAGAGAAAGAAAGAAGAAAAAGAAAGAAAGAAAGAAAGAAAGAAAGAAAGAAAGAAAGAAAGAAAGAAAGAAAACAGAAAGGAAGAATATTAAGAATGAACATAACTTTGCAACTAAAAAAAAAAAGAAAAAAAAAAAAGAACAAACTAAACTCAAAGCCAGCAAAAGGAAGGAAATGATGAGCAGAGATACATGAAATAGAGAAGAGACAATCAATACAGAAAATCAATAAAACCAAAATCTGGTTCTTTGAGAAGACCAGCAAAATTGATAAGACTGTAGCCAAGTGGACTAAGAAAAAAAGAGAGCAGACTCAAATTACTAACCTGAGAAATGGAAGTGGGGAATTCTACAGAAATAAAAGGATTATAAGCGAGCACTGTGAACAGCTATATGCCAACAAACTGGATAACCTCCATGAAATGGTCAATGTGTTTCCTAGAAACATACAACCTGTCAAGACTAAATCATAAAGAAATAGAAAATCTGAATAGATCTATGACTTGTAAGGAAGTTGAATCAGTGATCAAAAATCTCCCAACAGGGGCACCTAGGTGGCTCAGTGGTTGGGCGTCTGCCTTTGGCTCAGGTCGTGATCGCGGGGTACTGGGACCTGAGTCCCGCCTCGGGTTCTCTGAGGGGAGCCTGCTTCTCCCTCTGCCTATGTCTCTACCTCTCTCACTCTCTCTATTTATGAGAACATGAATAAATAAATAAAACCTTAAAAAAATTCTTCCGACAGAGAAAAGTCCTGGACTTGATTGGCTTCTGGGGATTTCTACCAAACATTTAAAGAAAAACTAACACCATCCTTTTCAAATTTTTCCAATAAATTAAAGAAGAAGGAACACTCCCTAACTCATTCTTTTAGGCCAGCATTACCTTGATACCAAACCCAGATAAAGATACTACAAGAAAAAAAAAACCCACTATATCCCTTATGACCAATATTTCTTATGAATATTGTTGCAAAAGTCCTCAACAAAATAGAAGCAACTGCATTCAGCAGCGTATTAAAGGATTATACACCCTGACTAAATGACATTTATTCCTGGAATGCAAGGAGGATTCAACATACACACCTTGATCAATGCAACATATCACATCATTAGAATGAAGGTGGAAAACAACAGTCATCTCAATTGATGTAGAAAATGCATTTGACAAAATACAACACTCTCTCATGATAAAAACACTTACTAAACTAGAAGTAGAAGGAAACCACCTCAATATAATACAAACCATATATTAAAATCCTACAGTGAACATCATATTCAATGGTGAAAGGCTGAAAGCTGTTTCTCTAAGATCAGGAATAAAGTAGGGATTCTTGCTTTCACCACTTCTATTCAACATAGTACTGGAAGTTCTAGCTAAATCAGTTATGAAAAAAATAAGAAAAAGAAAAGAAAAAAGAAAAAAAAAGAGATAAAAGGCATCCGAATTAGAAAGAAAGAAGTAAAATTATCTCTGTTTACAGATGATATGATCTTATATATACAAATCCTAAAAGTTCCACACAAAAAAATTGTAAAACTAGTTAAGTGAATTCAGCAAAGTAGTTGATACAAGGTCAACACACAAAAGTCAGTTGTGTTTCTATACACAAATAATGAACAATCCAAAAAGGAAAGTAAGAAAACAATTCTGTTTATAATAGCATCAAAAAAAAAAAAACTTAGAAATTAACTAAGGAGGTGAAAGACTTGTACAATAAAAATTACAAAATATTGCTGAAAGAAATTAAAGAAGACATAAATACATAAAAACAGCTCCCAAGTTTAATAGACTTAATATTGTTAACGTGTCAGTACTATCTAATGTGACTTACAGATTCAATGCGCCCATCCCTGTCAAAATCCCAATGATATTTTTTTGCAGAAATAGAAAAATTCATCCTAAAATTCGTATGGCATCTCAAAGAACCCTGAACAGCCAAAGCAATGATGAAAAAGAACAAAGCCAGAGGGCTCATATTTCTGATTTCAAAACTTACTACAAAGCTACGATAACCAAAACATTATGGTACTGGCATAAAGACAGACTTACAGCCCAGTGGAATAGAACAGAGGCCCAGAAATAAACTGTTGCACATATTGTCAAACGATTTTTAAAAAATATTTTATTTATTATTCATGAGAGACACACTGAGAGAGAGGCAGAGACACAGGCAGAGGGAGCAGCAGGCTCCCTGCAGGGAGCCCGATACGGGACTCGATCCCAGGACCCCAGGATCACACCCTGAGCCAAAAGCAGACGCTCAACCGCTGAGCCACCCAGGCACCCCTTGTCAAAGGATTTTTGACAAGAGAACCAAAACTATTCAATGAGAAAAGGACAGTTTGTTTTTAAATAAACAGTGCTGGGAAAACTAGATATCCACTTGCAAAAGAATGAAGTCAGGCCTTTGAAGAGGTATTTGCATACCTATGTTCACAGCAGCATTATTTATAACAGCTAGAACGTGAAAGAAACCCATGTGTTCAAAGAATGGATCAGCAAAGTGTAAGTACGTACAATGGAATATGATTCTGCTTGAAGAAGGAACAGAATCCCGACATATGCTGCAGCATGAATGAATATTGAAGACATTATGCTCAGTGAAATAAGCCAATCACAAAAAGACAAATATTGTACAAACTCCACTCATATGAATCATTTAGAATAGTCAAAATCATAGAGATAGAAAACACAGTGGTGGTTGCCAGAGGCTGGGAGGAAAATAAGGAGTTACTGTTTGATGGGTATGAAGTTTCAGTTTTACAGATGAAAAAAGTTCTGGAGATATGTGGTGGTAACAATAGCAAAACAGTATGAATATATTTCTTGTTTGTTTTTAAATGTGTGATTTTTTTTTTTTAAGATTTCATTTATTTGACAGAATAAGAGAGCACAAGCAGGGGCAGCAGCAGAGGGAGAGGAAGAAGCAGGCTCCCCGCTGAGCAGGGAGCCCAATGGGGGGCTGGACCCCAGGACCCCAGACCATGACCTGAGCCAAAGGCAAGACGCTTAACTGACTGAGCCGCCCAGACCCTCCATCAAGAATATATTTGCCATCACAGGATTATAAACTTAAAAATGGTTAAGGTGGTAAATATCATGTATGTGTATTTTACCATGATTAAAAAATAAGATGACTTGAGAAAAAATAGAAACCTGATATAAACTATTTTAAAATGAATAAGGAGTTAAAAAATAAACCCACAAACAGTAGGTCAAGATGATATTATAGGCAATTAGATAATTCCAAGTTTATACAAACTCTCCCAGAGCTTAGTAGAAGAGGGAATGCCCTACAACTAATTTTGTAAGGTTGTTATAACTTTAATGCCAAAACCAAAGACAGTATAAAAAAAAACTATAGATCAATAAATCTCAGCAATAATACAGATGGAAATGTCCAAAAAATACATTAGCAAGCCAAGTTCAACATTGGATTTATTTTTTTAAAAAATTCATCATGACCGAGCTGGGTTTAAGCCAGAAATGCAAAAATATAAGACTTCATTAATGTAAGTCATCATTTAAACAGAATCAAAGGGAATACATAATCATCACAACAGTTGCAGGAATAGCATATGACCAAATTCAATACTCATTCCTGGTAAAAATCCTAGCAAACTAAAAATAAATGTTGACTCTTAACCCGACAAAGGATGTCAATAAAAAACCATTAGTAAATGTCATACTTGAAAATAAAATATTGGAAACATTTTCTTTAAAATTTGGAAAGAGTCCATGATGTCCAGTGATAACTACTTCTACTTGACATTATGGTGGAGGTCTAGCCAGTGCAATAAGACAAAAAAATAAGAATAAACAGGGACATGAAGGTATACAGAAGTTCTTTTTGGCATGGAAAGGAAGGAACACCCTGTGATCATTTGCAGATGATATAGTTGTTTACATATAAAGCCCCCCTCAAATTTCAAATTATTAGGAAAGTTCTACATATATGATCAAAAATGTAAAAATAGCTGTATTCCCATACATCAGCAAAAGAAAATATTTTTAAATGACAGTGTTTATGATACTGTCAAATATAAAATACCTAAGATTAAATCTAATAAAATATGTGCTTAATCTTGGTGGACAAAGTTATACCACTTCATTGCAATATATTAAAGAAGATCTACTCATTATTTTAAAATTGCAAAATAGGGATCCCTGGGTGGCGCAGCGGTTTGGCGCCTGCCTTTGGCCCAGGGCGTGATCCTGGAGACCCAGGATCGAATCCCACATCAGGCTCCCAGTGCATGGAGCCTGCTTCTCCCTCTGCCTATGTCTCTGCCTCTCTCTCTCTCTCTGTGACTATCATAAAAAAAAATTAAAATAAAAATAAAATAAAATTGCAAAATAGAGATAATTGAAAGATCCACACCCCATAATATCCCTACCCAGACAACCACATTATTTTATTTTTATTTATTTAAATTCAATTAACTAACATATACTGTATTATTAGTTTCAGAGGTAGAGGTCAGTAATTCACCTGTTGCATACAACACCCAATGCTCACTACATCAAGTGTCCTTCAAGCCCACCACCCAATTACCCCATTCCTCCACCCACCACCCCTCCAGCTACCCTCACTTTGTTTCCTATAGTTAAGAGTCTCTTATGGTTTGCCTCCCTCTCTGATTTTGTCTCATTTTATTGTTCTCTCCCTTCCCCTATGATCCTCGCTTATACAATGGAATATTACTCAGCCATCAAAAAAATCAACACCTTACCATTTGCAACGAAGCGGTTGGAACTACAGGGTATTATGCTAAATGAAATAAGTCAATCAGAGAAAGACAATTATCACGATTTCACTCATATGTGGAATTTAAGAAACAGACAACCACATTATTATGTGTCCTTCCAGCAGTACAAATCTTTTATGCCTCGGGTGCTAGTTTTTTTCTCTCCTCCCTTTTGGAGGTGTGGCAGTGTTGGCTGGGGGCAGGGGCTGGTGGAGCAGGGAGGAACTGGTCAGCTAAGCCCACCAGCAAGATCTTAGGTATTGTATGAAAAGTTCCCTTGCTGAGCTCTGGAGGCCCCTTTTCCCAACAAAGTCATTCCCTCCGCCAAGAACTTTCATTGTCACCAATTCCTTGCAAATGGTGTGGCACTGGGGCAGGCCTCTCTCTGGAGCACTAACTTCAGTGTGCTTACTTAGCTCTAACCACCCCTCCGGAGATAATGAGAGCTCAAGGATCATGTTCACTCTGCTGGGTCTTTGCTTGTAAGTTTTTCCCTGACCTTCCTTAATGCTTGTTCCATGTGTTGCTAGTAGGCCGGTGTGATAGAGTGTGTGTGTGTGTGTGTGTGTGTGTGTGTGTCCATGCCCCTGTGGAACATTGGACATTGCCTTTATACATTAAATAATGTAAACGCTTAGACTGTTTCCAATGTGTCATTATTATAAATAAAGCTTTGATGACTGTCTCTCCGTATAATATTTTGTGGGGTTTTTTTTTTTTTTTCAATATTTCAGCTCATTTCCTTCACATAAATTTCTTAAGTGGACTTACTGGTTAATGCTGTTATAAAAACTTTCATGTCATTAATTCCTCCCGCCAAACTTCTTGGCGGAGAAGTCAGGCTAACCATTAGCAGTATATGAGAGAATACCTACTTCCCAATACTCTCTCCCTTCGGAAAACATTTGTACTTGGTAGTACCCATTTTAAATCTTGTCAAACAGGGCTGTATCCTCCTTTTGAATCTTTGTTTAAAAGACTTGCCAGTCCTGGGCTGAGTTGATGAGACCCTCCTGCTCCAGTGAATAGGCAAGCAAGTGAGCCCCTCCAGGCTGATAACTCAGTTTTATGCTGTAGGGAGGTAGGCACAGTCTTAAATCCCTAATCTGTTGGACTTGCTGTTAGGAGGAAGAGATTCGCATTAGTTATATCAAAACTGCAGTAAGGTGTTTGTCTTTCACCACCATTTAAACAGTAAGTCTTAAGCCACTCCTTCAATGGATTAGTCAGCAATTTAGAAAAACAGTTCGCTAAACTCGGGTGGGTTTTTCCTCTGCAAGAAATCCTGGTAGGGCAGAGAGCCATAGAGGAGCTCTTTTTGGTAAGAAAGTGGTTCTCAAAAGATAGGGTGTGCCCAAATCCCTGCGGGAAACTTGTAGAAGTGTATTTTGGGGCCCACCACCAGAGTCTGATTCCCTACATGGGGCGGGGTCCAGGAATCTGTGCTTAACACATGTGCTGGGTGGTTTTGATACCCATGATCTATGGACCACATTTTAAGGAACACTGCCCTTAAAATAAAATGATAGTATCTGCTCTTAAGATCTTTTTTGTAAGCTAAAACCACCTTATCGAGGTTGTAAGGCACTGAAATTTGGAGTCTTGATCAAGCTTGGTTCTCAGGATTTTCCCAGCCTTATTCTTGGTGCTCAAGGTTTGCTGGAATGAACAGATCTTGTCGTTTACGAGAGCACTCCCAGCTCCTCAGCTCCTAGCAGATTGTTAGACAACCAAGGCCTGTCGTTCTTGCCCTGGCCAAATCCATGACATATTTGCAGAGCTGAGAGCTATGGATTTGACTGCGAAGAGCTGATATTTGAGAGAAATGGGTTTTTCCTCTCCTCTCCTCTCCCTCCTTTCTCTACGACAATTCATCTTCTACATCACTGAAAAGACCATCTAACTTGATCTACATCCCAGAACCCTCTCCACCAGGAAACATCTCGGCCTTCACCAGGTCCCTCATCCTGCCCCAGACAATGGTCCGAATCTCTACCAAAAGGCTACACACACACACAGACACACACAGACACACTCAGGGCCTTGTCTGCTCCCTTTCTCCCTTCTCAGTTGGCTTAGCCCATCACTTCTCTCTGAGAGTCTCCTTCTCTTCTGCTGACAAACACATCTAGATTTCTCTTGACCTAAAGTAAGTCCTTCATCCATCTTATGTCCCCCTTATCCCCTATCATTTATTTCACGCATGAGCATCCTGAAAGACAGGTCTACACTCTCCATCTCTTTTTTATCATCTATCTACTCCTTACATTCTGCCCTCCACCCCAACCCCACTCACCTCACCAAAAACAGTTTTAGTTTTTTCCTAAAAAGTTACTAAAAACCAAAAACAAAAAACAAAAAACAACTCCTTCTTCATCACCAAAAGCAATTTTCTTCAGTCCCTGTTAGTCTCTGTGAAATCTGGCATGATCCAACCATCTGGTCAACAAGTATTTATTGAGCGTCCACATCAATGTTCACCTCAGCCATTGTCCCCTTAATATCTGCATTACATTGTCTTCCTTGAAGCTGAACAATTCTGCTCATCCAGCACTCTCCCCATTCCTTCTGCTCCCTGGGTGATTTCTCTTTTCTTCTCAGCTTCTAGATGAAGTCGGTCTTCTGGGTGTCCTCTCCAGCCTTTCCTTTCTTTCTACACTTTCTTTCTGGCTAGACTACATTTACTTTCACACCTTACAAATCTATAATTCTACCCTGGCTTCGCACCCGTTTTTCCAGACTCACCTTTCCAGTGATTTCCTGGCTGGCCTGTCAAATGCAACACGCCAAACTTTTCCTCAAACTGTTTCTTCTATCTTCCTTAAGTTAATTGTAACATCAGTCCCTCAGGTACTCAGGACAGAAACCCCCTGAGTCATCTCTGATTCCATCCTCTTCCTTGTCCCCAGCATCGGTTTGGCACCAACGATTATCTCTCTGAATTATTGCTCCCATTGTGGTCTCTTGTTCACTTTGCTGTGTTAACCTTATTACTCTGACCGATGCAGCAGCCTCTAACTGCTCCTCTTGATTGCTCCACTCCCTGCCTTCACCCGCTGCTGGCTTGATCTTCAGCTATGGGAACCACAAAGGAGAGTCTCTCATCACTTCCTTAGCAGGGATCTTTGAGAGAATGCCTGTATTACCCTCCCTGGAAGGCAGGCGCTTGGATCCTGAGGGCATGGGTCTAATTGTCTTATCAGGGTCATGAAGACGAGTGACTGGAATCGTTCCTATCATCCTCTCACAACTGTGATAAGAAAATCAGGATCCTGAAGCAAGTGTCCTTAGGGGGAGGCTTTTTGGTTCTGGCTGATTCTCATCTGTGGCTGAGAAGCATGTTCAATAGTCTTGTCCTTAGGTCTATCTGTACTGTAGAGTGCTTCCTGGAGGGAATGCCCATTACCAAGACGTTTCTGTTGGAGACATTGTCTCCTCTTTGAGTTCTTGAGTGTCAACTGACTTGTGGCTAACTTGTCCATACAGTTGGGAATAGGGATTTCTTTTGTACTTGTCTCACTAGGTACATTTTGACTCTATAAATAATAAAAATGTTGATGCCAAATATTTGTATTGTGCTTTATCGCTCCTTTTAGTTAATAGGACCCCATTTCACAAGAGAGGAAACTGAGACTTGGAGAGGCTGAGTGACTTGCATGCCTTGTAAGTGGCAAGGCAGAGGCTCAAAGGTAAGAGTCAAGGCTGGGAAACTGTGAGCTATTGTTGAGCAGCAGGACTGTCACCGAGGGCACGGCCTCTCCACAGTTTGGGCTCTTCTAACCCTTCTTCAGGAGAGCTGAAGTAAGGGATGGAGAAAAGATGACTGCCCTGCCCTGAGTCCTTAGTCTCCCACAAGCAGAGTGGTCTGAGCCCTGGGGGAATTCAGCACATTTTCAGGGGCAAGTGATGTGACACCAGGTTATTTCTGCCAATTTTCCTAGTATCTCCTTTTCTGTGATGATGTCAGTGAGTTACAATGGTTGTTGACCCCTTGGGGTGATAAAACTACTGTCAGAAGACCCAAGTGTGATATAGCCTAAGATGGATAGTTCAAAAGAAGCTCCCTCAGAGAGGAGGAGCCTGCATCAGGAGCCAGTGAGAGCACCAGGGCCGGTATGAGGTAGGGCATTCCTCACTTGGAGTCCTGGAACCCTCCACGGGTTTCTTGGCTACCACTGCAGGGAGAGAGCTCTCAGCAAAGCAGCTATTAAACTGCGTCTGGTGGGAGGTACCTAGCCCTCGTCTGAGTCCTCTCAGGACTGCAGGGAAGGCAGAGGTTGATGGTGTTGATAGAAACTGTTTCTGTGGCCCTCTGGTTACTCCACAGGTATGAGGAGGTGGTGGGCGTGTTGTTGACTCAGCTGAAGGAGTGGTGGCCGCAGTGGTGATGCTGATGGAAGATAACATTCCCACACCATGGTAAATCACTCCTTAAAGAGAAACAAAGCCTATGTCTTACATGTGTGCATTGTGGGCAGAAGTTTATTCTTAGTGCCTGCTCTGTTTGTCTTAAGTTATTCCTGGAACTGGAGGTGAGGAACCCATGAGCCATATCACCCACAAAGTTTCACTTTTCTGCTGTTATTTCCTGATTGGTGGGACTCTGCCAGGCTGTGCCTGGGGCCGTGTAGAGCTAAGGAAGCACTCAACTGTGAGGATAGCCTTGAAGAGAAAATTGACTCATGAATGGGCAGCAGGTGCCCTGAAAGCTAATAAAGAGATCGGCAGAGAGAGGCAGGACCCCCTGCCTGGCCTCCCTGTTTGGGAGCCAAGAGCCATCTGTACCTCTGTCAGCCGCAGCATAGGCACAGCTCTTATCCTCATGGTGGTAACTGGGCTTTGGGTACTCCCTCAGCCCCTCTCCCGGAAGAAGAATTAGGTCATGGAAACTGTTGTTCACACACAGCTGGGTCTGTGCTTCTCAGAATTGAAGACTGGCGTTCCCTCAGAAATTCTTGGTGACCAAAGAGTGAAATTTCTGAGCAGTTCCTGGGCTGTGGGGGATTTCAGTGGTTAGTGTTTAGGAGCTGGAGAGTTCCCAGAGCTGCCCCGCAGGGACCTTGTGTTGGTATGAGATGATAGACATACTATGGCTGTTGGAGCCATGGCTGAAGGGACTATGACAGGTGACAATGGAGGCGGTAGCTATGGTTTGTGTTTCTACTTTTATTTTAGAGGAAACAGGAACTGTGACCAGTATTGGGTCTGTTGAGTAATTTCCTCCATTGTTCCTAGAATTCGAGATGAGGAAAGATGCTAACTCAGGTTGTCCTTAGGATTACTGATCTTAACGATATCTTCAGCACCTAGAATGGTGGCTGGCTTACAGAGATCGCTTCATAGATATCTGTTGAATAAATGAACTCATGTGTCCCCATCCCCTGGTCTTTGGTTCTTTCAGCTGAGGTTTGGAGAGAGTGTGAGGCGGTACCTCACACTCACACTGTCGTAGTCACAGTGGTCCCAGGGCCAAGAGGAGGTTAACGCGATGGCTGCAGCCTGGGAGGTTGAACACAACTGTAGCAGAAGATGGCCAAATTCCTGAGGGCAACCCTAGACTAGGAGGGGTGCCTGCCTCGGAGGGGAGCCAGGGAGAGATGAGCTCTAAACCCAAGCCTAGAGAAGAGGAAGGGGTGGGGAAGAGAAAGCCAGAGCTGTGCTTGTGAACATCTGGTTGAAGCTGGATTTTGACACTGCTTGGCTAGGTTCTGGAGCTTCTGGGATTTTCACCAGGGTAATCTTGGTGCTGCTACACGGATGACCTGTGATGGCATCCAAGGTGAAGTGACACCTAGTTGATAGGTATTGTTTGTAATGTGACTTCGATGGGTATAGTCAGAAGGAAAAGATAAAGTTCTTGTCTTGGAGCCAGCTGTGAAGGGCAGATTCTAAATTTTTCCCCCACAGTGTCATTGACCTAAACGTTTGAGATCAGCTCAAAGGAGGTGGCTCCTACTAATGAGGGAAAGGAGGGAGATGCCCGAGGAAGCTATAATGATGTCAGTTATAGTCATTGTCAGCAATTTCAATACCTCAGTTCCCTCAGCTCACAGGTCGGCTGGTCTTTGACTCGGGGAGAACGCAATGAAGCAAGAAGCAAGATTGTAGTAATTACTATGATTTAGCGTTTGCTTGGTTGCGTTAGCTGGGGCTCCTCAAAGACATGAGGAGGGTGGTCCCCCCAACTGGGTCCTTTCTGGGTCCGACATGGACAATTAACAGCAGAATCTGATCAGGCCAGGGAGTGGCTAAAAGTGTGGGTTCTAGAGTCAAGCTGACCAACATTCACTGTGCGACTTGGGCAAGTTACTTGACCTCTCGGAGGCTTGAAATCCCTGTCTGTAAAAGTGGGATGATGGTAGATAACAGGCCAATGTGTGTGATGCATGTGAAATGCTCCGCTCAGTACGTAAGCTCAATAATGGCACCTTGTGCTGCCCCTTATCTTGGTCATTACGAAGTTCTGAGCTCGTGGTGAAGGCAGCAGTCTCTGTGGCTTACTGCTGTTTCCTCTTGTCTGTTCCCTTCCAGATCGGCTCTGCCATGGCGCCTTCTGCCTGGACTCTTGCAGCCTGCGGTTAACCAGTCACCCATTTCACCCTTGTCCACTTCCAACCCATTTTCCTCTACTCTATTCAGAGTAATCACTCCAAAATTCAAATCTGACTATGTCTCTCCTCTACCTGAAACCCCTCGCTGTCTGCCCCTTCTAGTTCCTTAAAACCCACAATCCGCTCCATGGCTCACAGGCCCTGCGTGCTCTAGCCCGTGCCTACCTCTCTCAGATCCTTCCAAGTCAAGCCTTCTCCCGCCCCTGTGCATCTTCCCCTGCCTGGCTGGTGCTTCTTCACTCCCCTGCCCCCATCTGGCTTACAACTCAGCCTTCTCCTCTCAGCTCAAAGAAAAGCACTTGGTCAGAGGCCCTCCTGGACTTCATGATCTAAATGAGGTCTCCCTATTTTACTCTTATCAGATTACTTGTTCAATGCGATACCACATTTGTAGTTGGGAATTTGTCTGTAATTATTTTATGTCTTTCTGCGTATTAGATCTTAGCTCCAGGAGGCTGGGCCCTGTCTGTTCCGTCCCTCACTGTGTACACACAGTGCTGCTCTAGAACAATGTTGGGCGCTCCTTAAATAGTTTAAGTAACAGATGTGTGAACAGACAAGTGAATGAAGGAACGGACGAATGGATGGATGAATGAATATCTCAACAGGGTTGTAAGCGCTTCTATTCCTCCTCATTGATGGGCTGTGCTGGTTTGTAAACGGTTTTGTTATGCGGTGCAAACCCAGTAAATGAGGAGTCAGGAAATTTGGATTCTAGTCCCAGTTGCCCTACTTACTGGCCGTGTGACCTTTAAAAAGCTTTGGAGGCAGGAACGACACATGACTTATTCATCTTTGTGTCTAGAACGTTTGGCATGAGTAGAAGTTCAACAAGTGGATGAACAACTGCAAAATCTTTCCTACCCTGAGGTCCCCAAAGCCCATTGCCAACAGGACTTTTGGGACTCAAACTGCTATTTTAGTCGGGAGCATATAGAGAGAGAGGATATCTATGCAGACCTTAAAAGCACACACTGGAACGTAAGCCAGGGCCCTCTGTTTGAGCAGGGCCACGATTGTAGAGGCCTCATGCACATGCACAGACCCCCAGTTCCCGGGGCCTCTTCAGAGTCTCAAGGAAGATGCCAAGCATCTGGACCCCTACAAAGTGCCAGCAAATGGAGTTTGTTTCAAGTCATCTCCTCAGCGCAGGGCTGGGGAATAGGCACAGTGTCTGCTTGCCCTGAATTCCACCTACTAGAAGGAAAGACAAACAGTCGAGGAGAAAGTTTGCAAGTAGGAGGAGAGACACCGGGATCCCTGGGTGGCGCAGCGGTTTGGCGCCTGCCTTTGGCCCAGGGCGCGATCCTGGAGACCCAGGATCGAATCCCACGTCGGGCTCCCGGTGCATGGAGCCTGCTTCTCCCTCTGCCTGTGTCTCTGCCTCTCTCTCTCTCTGTGACTATCATAAGTAAATAAATAAAAAAAAAAAAAAAAAAAAAAGGAGGAGAGACACCTCTAACGTCTTCAGTCTTGGCCTTCAAAGAAGTGGCCCCAAGAGCCACATTCTGGGCAGACCTGAAGCATTGAGGGGTGTCACAAAACCAGGGAAGAGACTGCACAACCACTTGCTGGAGCACATAAAAAGCCAACTGCCTCTTGGCCTCCTGGTAATGAAGACAATCACTGGCACGTCAGACGCTGCCGGGACAGCCTCGGCCCCCAGGGCCACGGCCAGGAATCGAGGCTGGGGAGGGGATTTCTGGGCAAGGCCCCCCGAGAAGCAGTGCCCTCAGCTCCAGCGGGCGCTCCAGGTGATGGCAGAGCCGGCCTTCGGGGACGCTCACGCAATGAGCCCCGTCCTACTAAGTCACGCCAGCCTTTGCAAACCCACAGGAAAGACCGGGGTGGCCTTTCAGAGGCTCAAGAATGCTTGGATGAATGGAAATGCCTGAGCCAACAGATGTGCCTTCCCCTCCTGGCTTCGCCCTCCTCACCCTCGAAGTCCCCAGCCCTAAGCGGGAGCAGTCCCTTCTCTCAAACAAGATTTTTACGGCTCTTCCACTTTACAGCAGACACTACCTCGTTGTATCCTCACCACAATGCTTCCCACTTAACTCATTTTGCCAATAAAGTCACCAACCTAAAGGGACTCTTCTCATGTCCCCTGGGCTGCCTAAGTGGCAACATTCACTCAAAGTTTTCTGATTTGAAGTTCCTGCTCTTTGCTGTACATTTTGCTGAACCACTGACCTAAATTTGATCTATCTTCTTACTAGGACCTCTTGTTCAGGGGTTCTCTCCTTTTGGGTGTCTCCAAGCACAGCGAGAGTTTCCTGGGGTGGGAGTGGGGGAGCAGATGGCCTGTGCCCTTGGTGGCATCTGGGTAGGCCTCTCCCAGACTGCCAGACAGCCTAGAGGTTCTCTGAAAGAGGGAGAGCAGGACACCCTGCCCTCTGGGGCCCTCTGGGGTCCTCCGTGACGGCGGTCATCTCTGGCCTGCACTTGAGGCAGCCCCGTAAGCTCCCAGTAATGGCCCAGGGCAGGGCAGTGGCCCCTCGATTACTGGGACACTGATAGTATTGGAGACTGGATTTGAGTTTGACCCAGTTTCCTCGCGCAGGGTGTGGAATCAGGCTTCTTTCCAACACATTCTCAGCGGGAGCCGCTAGTCTCCACTGGGCTTCCATCAGCTCCCTGCCCAGCCCACGTCTGTCCACCCTCCTTCTGCCTTTGACTTTTGACAGCCAGGGATTTTCCTCCAGGAAGTCCTTACTACTGCAGCTTCTTCATGGAAACCACAGGGCTCCCCCGCCGGCCAGACACACGGCTGGGCCTGGACCACGCACTGGCAGCAGGGCCGGAAACAGGCAGGTCGGGCCCTCGGCTGGGGGTGGGAATGGGCCTGACCTGTCTCCTCTTGCCCAGAAGCTCCCTGGGACCCGGGGGGCTAGGTAGTGTCCTGCGGAGACTGTTTCCTCCCTCCCATGTCCCCCAAATGCTCAGTCACGTGCTTGGGGCAGCACTTCCCCCCACGCCCCCGTCCTCCCAGGTCCGGCTCCGTCTTGTCCCCTCAACAGTGCACAGGCCCCAGCACCCAGGCCGTCCCTGTGCCTCTTCCAGGTCCTCAGCTTCATGGTCCTTTACTCCTTCTCTTGCGCGTGCCCTGTGGCCCCCGGGGCTGTTCCTGCCCACCCCAACCCCAGTTCCTGCTCTCTGAGCTTTTCTCCACAAACTCCCTGGCTCCTCTTGTTCAAGAGACTCCTGAGGCAAGGCTAAGTGCAGAGCTGGGGCTGAACACTTTTTCTGTTGACTTCACATCCCAAGATAGCAAAACTTTAAGAACTCGGGAATCCAGAGGTTATGCCACTCATCACCCTACTTTTTATATAGGGGAACCGGAGCCTGGAGAGAGAGGGGACCAGAGGGCCCGGACATAGCAACCAGATCAGTTAGTGGCACGGCCAAGTCTGGGCCCCAAGGCCCCTAAATCCAAGTTACCATCTCCCCATTGCCTAAGGCCAATGCCTAAGGTCACTTATCCTAAGTGGCTGGTCACCGCAGGCCCTGGAGCCTCCTTCTGGCCTTACTCTGAGCAGGCTGGCTAGGGACGAAGGGGGCCTGTGCGGTGGAGGGCTGGAGGGTCGGGGAGGCCGTAGCTGTTTCACTTGCTCTCAGCCAAGCCCTTATGCATTTCGAGGAAGGCAGGACACTCCTGCACCAGCACTGCGTCTCCTACCAGCTGGAAGAGCATATTCCTTCCGACCCTCTCCCGAGAAAGGAGCCCTTGGGTGAAGGCTTCCCCAGGCCCGTCGAGGAGGGGAACGAGCTGCCATTATTTCTTTGATTTGGGCTTCTGGCCCCTCATCCTCTCTGGGCCGCCAGAGCCTCACAGAAGACCCTGACACCCGGAAATACACCCCCCTCTGGCCTGGGGCGCGGGGGCGGAGAGGGGCTCGGCAGGTGGAGCTTCCCCAGCCGGCCTTGCTCCCAGCCCTCACCGGAGGGAAGCGGCCCGCGGGAGGCCAAGACCAACAGAGGCCTGTGCGCCCTGCCCCGAGGGCCGCAGCCGGGAGGAGGCTGCTCAGTCCCAGGTCAGGGGCCAGAAGCCAACCTCTGGGCGCCTCAGCGGGCCTCTGTCCCGGCCTGGTGGCGAGCCCGCTGCCTGCGCCCTTCTTGGCCTCTCCCTCCAGGCCTGCGGCCTCCTCCGCCTGTCCCCTTCCCCTCCTCTCTCTCTCTCTCTCTCTCTTTCCCCCCTCACGTTGATTCCTCTACTTCTCACCTGTCTTTTCCTCTGACTCTGCATCTTTTTTTTTTTTTAAGATTTTATTTATTTATTCATGAGAGACCCAGAGAGAGAGGCAGAGACCCAGGCCGAGGGAGGAGCAGGCTCCACGCAGGCAGCCCGACGCTGGACTCGATCCCGGGACCCCGGGGTCACGCCCTGAGCTGAAGGCAGACGCTCAACCGCTGAGCCCCCAGGCGCCCCTGACTCTACATCTTTTTGCCAGTTTTCCTTCATGTCCCCTCCTCAGCTTTTCTGTTTTGTCCGGCAGCCTCCCTCCTCCTCTCCCGCCCTCTCTCTGCAGTTGCCCCTGCGGCTCTTTCTCAGCATGAACCCTGTTTCCCCAAGACTGCCCGGCCCCTGAGCGCCGCCCTGCTCCTCGCTGTCCCTACACCCCCTTTGCTGGCTCTTCACCGGCCTCCCGCTCTCCCCCATCTCGTCCCTCGCCCCTCCTGCCCTCCCTCTCCCTCGCCCCCCTGCCCTCTCCCCCCGCCAGCCCAGCCCCCCGCAGGCAGCCACCCCCTGCCCCAGGCGCATCACTCACCCGGGACCACGGGCCAGAGGAGGCAGGAACACAAGCAGCTCAGGAACACCCAGGGGACCCTTCTGCCCCGGGCCCCCCTCATGGTCCAGCAAGGTTCCCTCGGGCCCCCCGGGCAAGCTCCGCAGCACACAGCAGGTGTGAGGAGCAGAGGAGAACTGGCGGCTCAGGCTGGGGACAGGTGTATTTCCCTGAGGGGCCAGAGTATCAGGGGAGGAGGACAAAAGAAGGCGGGGCCCCCTGCCAATCAGCCTTGCCCGTCTTTTCTTTCCTCAATCTCCAACCGCCGCCGTTTATTCCCCCACCAGGAAAAAGAGAAAACCCTGATCCACCTATTGATCTGCTCCCGGGCAACCTGAGCTGCTTAGGGGGACGGTCAGACACCAGGGCACACTGGCAGCCAGCGGGCCACCCTTCTGCCTGGAACCCGTGGGCCCTCCTGTCCCTCCCCAAGGGCTGCCCTGTCCTGCCAGGGCTTCGGGCTGCTACCAAGGGAGGCAGTGGGGTGGTTTCAGAAGAAAGGGAAGGGGAGAACGGAGAACACGGGGGCCGAGAGGGAGTGAGTTTGGGGCTGTATGATTTGGAGAAGGGTGAGCTTTGAGGAGACCCTAAGGAGTCTCACAGGGAGTGAGGGGACAATGCAGGCTGAGAGGTAGGCGTTGGAGATGCCCTGGATGCAGGGGCGCCCGGGTGGCTCAGTCCATCAAGCTCCTGTCTCTTGGCTTTGGTTCAGGTCATGATCTCAGGGTCATGATCTCGGTCTCCCCAGCTGAGTCCCACTTTGAGCCCTGTGCTCAGCACGGAGTCTGCCTGAGATTCTTTCCCCCTCTCTCTCCCTCCCTGTCTACCCCCACTACACTTGCTCACTCTCTCTTGCTCTCTTAAATAAATAAATGAATAATAAACAAATACATGAAAAATAAATAAATGAAAGAAAGAAAGAAAGACCCTGTATGTAACTTTTGGAAAGGCGTTGGGCTCAGAATATCTGCTTAGCACCAGACACACCATAGTGTCTCACCAAATGGTGGGTTTCTTCTTTCTAAAGGAGGGAACACAGAGCTGGGGTCCAGAGAGCCCAAGACAACCTGGGAAAGTGGCTTTAGGTATCTGGTATGGGTAGAGGGATTGAAGGTAGAGGCTGGGGAGATGTCCTAGTGACCCTACAAGAAACTATGGGATTCTCTTCTGGAAATCATAAGGCTCAGGTCACTCCATTTTTACGTTTTGGGACTTTCCCACAGCCAAGAGGGAACAGGAACCCCAGACAGGGTGTGCCAGGTATAGTTATGAGGGCGGGAAGTGGGTGTAGCTCCACAAAGGAAAACAGTGGAGATCTTCTCCCACCCCTTGCCACAGCATGAATCTCTCCCTCTGGTTCCTCAAGACTTGGTTCCCTGTGGGGGGTGGATCTATGGAGTGATTGATCCCAAAGCAGGGAGTTCAGGATCTCAAACACAGGCCCAGCCCAGGACAGGAATTAGCATTTCCACATTCCCAGGTGGAACGAGCCGTATCCAAAGAGGAGTAAACGGCCAATGCCATGATGCTCTCAGAGGACCACGAAGGCCCCACCACCCTGTTGGCTTCTTACTTGCTGAAGCTTAAAATCCAATTACATCCAAGGCATGAAGGCCAGACCTTCCAGTTATAATGCGGATACTGCAGGAAAGTAGCACGGTGTCTCTATCAATCCTTTTACCTCCGCATGGATGAGCCGATTCCATTCTCTCCCGGGAGCAGGAAATTCATAAAGGCAAAGGGGGATTTCAGGCAGAGAGTATCTAGACAGAACAGGAGGAGGATATCACTGAAGAGAATTTACAGATACCAAGGCCCAACTTGGTCTTCCTAATCATTTGTCTGTGTCAGGTCTTGCTCACGTGTTTTCCCTACTAACTCGCTGTGTGTTTTGTTTGGTGACACTCTCTGGACTGCAGTGTCCATCTACAGAGTAGAAAAAAAGCATTACAGGTCAGACCAAAGTAAGAGTTGGACATATTGTTGACCTGACCCCGCAGATAACCTCCCACTATCCAATGCAAGGAAGACCAGAGGCACAAAATGTTCTTCGGAGGCCACTGCAGAGGCTGAGATTCCGCTGGGCATTAGGACACCTGGGCTTGAATCCCAGTTCTGCTCCCCAAACTAAGTCACAGCCTTTTTGAACCTTATTTTCCTCATCTATGAAACAGGGATAATACATCAAAGAAAAACCAGCTGGACAGTAGTGAAAGCAGTAAAAACAGATTTTATTCAGGACTCTTGCAGTAGGGGAAAGGACTTCAGGATAGAACCAGGCTCGACTCCGAATATAGCATGGACAAGTGAGTGGGGCGCAGAAGAGGGTCAGTGGATGGAACACTATGAAGAGAAAATATCGGGGGAAAGTGGGTTTCTAGCTAAACCAACCTAACTGGGCTCTTGCTGAAGACAGGCCACCAGGGTCATCAGATACCACCTGGGGAGTGGGGGGTGAGGAACCAGATCAGAGATCGAGGCGCTCAGATATTAAGGATGGAACACTCTTGCTGAGCTGAATTAGCAGGGTTCTTGCTAAAACTGAACTTTACAAGGAAGTGCATAGATGGGCCTAGAAGAAGTTTCAGGAGCTTAAGATCTAATCAAACAAAATATCTGTCAATTCAACACCCGCCTCGAAGGTTGTGAGCTCATACATCATCCCTAAAGTTAGAAACACATGACAGCAGCCAAGGGACAAGGAGCAGTCTGGAAAAGAATTTCCAGGCCCTTCTGTGTGCTGGGGTCTTTGCTGCATCCCCATAGGGTTTACAACCCCCATTGGGTTTTTATTCATTCATTCATTCATTCATTTATTTATTTATTTATTTATTATTTATTTATTTATTTATTTATTTATTTATTTATTTATTTTAAAGATTTTATTTATTTATTCAGGAGAGACACACACACACAGAGGCAGAGACAAAGGCAGAGGAAGAAGCAGGCTCCACGCAGGGAGTCCGATGTTGGACTCGATCCCGGGACTCCAAGGATCACGCCCTGGGCTGAAGGCAGGCGCCCAACTGCCGCTGGGCCACCCGGGCTGCCTCCCATAGGGCTTTAGACATCGGTGTGTGCACACCTCATTCATCTTTTCTCTGCCTGCCTCCACTTCCCCTCTCGGTTGCCCTTTCTGCCCGGCTCCTTCTCAACTGGCTCCTTTTCCAGAGCTGGGATGGCTCCTGTGTCTCTGCAACAAATGCCTCTGTCTTTGTCTGTTTGTCCTTCCTTCTCCCCTCCCAAGGCATCCGATGGGGACACAGAGGGGAGAGTAAGAGAGGAGGCCATGAGTGGATTCTCTCCGTCCTGTTTGGTGGAGACCTCCTAGGCCTGCAGACCATGGTGCTTACTCACAGCAGGAACCTGAAACCAACTTTACACTGATGCTTCATGGGGACATCTAGAAAGCTCCGTCTGGATTTGCGGTATAAGTAAATTGGACCAAGGATAAGATTATGACCTTCTCAGAGTTGGCTGAACAGACTCAGCCTGGGTTCAGGGCACTGGAGTCAAGATCCCAAAAGGAGATTTCTCTTCTAAGCTAACCAGAGTGGGAGGGCCTAGGAGGGTTTTTGGGGGGAGGGGGTTGCCAAAATTGCTGACATCCTTATAATATATGCCCTGATAGACAGTCAGGCTGCTAATTACGTTCCTTCTCACCAGACCTACAGTACCTAGATGAGATGGGGCAGGAGGAGCCCCTGGTGGCTCAGGGGTTGAGCATCTGCCTTCAGCTCAGGGCGTGATCCTGGAGCCCCAGGACTGAGTCCTGCGTCGGGCCCCCCGGAGGGAGCCTGCTTCCCCCTCTGCCTGTGTCTCTGCCTCTCTCTGTGTGTCTCTCATGAATAAATAAATTTAAAATCTTAAAACAAAAGAGAGAGACGGGCAGTTAAGTCAGACATCGGGAGTGCCAGGTCCTGCGTGTGTCCCCATAACCCTGTGAGGTGCATGTGTCTCCCCCACCCCCGGCTCACGCGGGAGAGCATCCGGGTTCAGGGAGATGAACAGGCGCCCCTGGCCTCGCGGAGTCACTGTCCAGGCTGGGCGATGAGGCGAATCGGGAGACCGTGAGCTCCCCTGATCACTCGGGCACAGGCCACGCAGGAGTCCCGGAGCTGTAGGGCAGCCCAGGCGGCCTCCGGGCTCAGGAGGGGACGGAACCGAGCCCAGTGCTCCACGGAAGGGCGCCGGCAGGGAGGGCTGCTGCCCAGCTGCACAGGTGTGATGAGTTGACACCTTCCGCTTCTAGCTCCTTCGCGGTGCACCTCAGCTCTCAAAACCTCGCGCTCTTCTGAGTGAGGCAGCGGGGCCAGACCTTGGCTTCTCTACGCAGGTGTCGCGTCACTGCCGAGGGGGTCATTGAGGTGATGAAGGGGAAGCTCTGCTCCAGAGGCCTCGGCTCCCAGACCCCGGGGAAAGTGGGGGCCCTGGCGTTTGGGCCACATAAAGGCCCCCATCATTCTTCCAAGATGGGGTTTCTCAGCCCACATCTTTAAAAGTGCCGAGCAGTGGGCACCGGGTGCTGTACTACATGTTGGCAAATCCAGCTTCAATAAAAAATTAATAATAATAATAAAACATTGATGCAATAAGTAAATAAAGTGTAGAGCATCTTCATGCCAATTAGCTCAGTTCCTTCTCATTTGACTTCTGAGGCATTGGGGGGCATAATGCTTACCCCAGCAGCATCTTCCTGCCTGGGGTCTCTGTGAAGGGGAAGCCGCCCTGAGTGTGCAGGCAGAGATCGAGGGGAGATACTGACTCAGGGGCCCCCAAGTCTGCATTTACCCATCCACTCAAACTTATTTTTTTTTAAGATTTTATTTATTTATCCATGAGAAACACAGAGAGAGAGGCAGAGACACAGGCAGAGAGAGAAACAGGCTCCCTGCGGGGAGCCCGACGTGGGACTCGATCCCAGGACCCCGGGGTCACGCCCGGAGCCGAAGGCAGACGCTCAACCCTTGAGCCACCCGGGCCCCCCCCCCCAACAAATTTAAAGGGAAGAAAACCAAGGCCAGGAAGGTAACCACAGGGCTAAGTCAAAAACCCAGCTCCTTGGGCCCCAGATTTGCTCTCCGTGTCCTACACTTAGGTTTCTCTCTCTAAATTCTGAAAGACAAAGAGAACTCAGCGTCACTTTAGGACTGGAAGAGACCTGGGCGATCGTGTGGTCACACTCCCCATTGTACCCGGGAGGACGTGCAGGCCCAGAGGGAAGGGAGCATCCGAGTTCACAGAGTCCATGAGTGGCACGTGTGGGTCCACGTTTCCCGTGCTCATTTGGCTTTGCTCTCCGGCCTCCCACGTTTATCCGGTTGTTCTGGCACATTCCTGGCACCCCGACCAGAGACCTTGCCCCTAGTGCCAACCCCGTGCTCACAGGCCACACTCAGGCCATGAATAATGGCGACTGTCCCGCTCACGCTGGACGGCCAGCTGACGCCTCCGACCTCAGCCTTCTGACGGAGAGTCCTGGCCAGCCTAAAGACTCTTTTAAAATAAAGCTTACCAGTTGTTGGGGTTTTTTTCCCCATTATAAAAGTAATATAGGCCCATTATAGCAAATATGGAAACTATTTCAAAGTAAAGAGAAAAAAAAACCATCACCAATGATTCACCACCGAGAAAAACCTGCCTAAATACATTGAAAGGTTTCTAGCCTCTTCCCCATGAATGGCTCGTACACACAGTTTTAATCTATCATATATCATGGATACAACACCACGTAAGGTTAAACCCGAGCATTTCTTCCTGTCAGTATGAACACGTCAGTCACGTACAAATTTCTCATGACATTCCATCGAGTGGACTCTACCATATGTTGTTTAGTTATGTTCACAGTTGTCCTTATTACGAGTAATGTAGAATTGAGAGTCTTGTGCCTAAAGCTCCTTGCATATCTAAGCTCTTTGGATTAGGGTCAGGCTTTGTGTGTTTTTGTACACTGCTCTGACCTTCCTTCTAGAGCAGGAAGTCAATGAACACGAATTAGCTTGTCTACAGGATGTGGGGTGCATTCTTGAACACTTGGGGCCCATTGAGTCTCTAATGCTGACAGACTGATGGTAGAGGTGAAACCAACAGAAGGAGGGACACTTGGGTGGCTCAGTGGATGAGCGTCTGCCTTTGGCCCAGGGCGTGATCCTGGAGACCCAGGATCGAGTCCCACATCTGGCTCCCTGCATGGAGCCTGCTTCTACCTCTGCCTGTGTCTCTGCCTCTCACTCATGAATAAATAAATAAAATCTTTAAAAAAAAAAAAAAAAAGAAACCAACAGAAGGAGATAATGACTCAGGTGAGCTAAAAATGATGGGTGGATTAAGGACTGCAGGTGGGTTGAGGAACAGGTGGAGTCCCTTAAGGAGGCCTTCCTGGGTGGGCTCCCAGCCCTGATCCATGACCAACTGCCACACTTCTCATTTGAATATCTGAGGTTTGATACATAGCCCAGGAGGCGATTCTAGGGAAAGTGATTCAGAAGGAATTGGAATTAGCCAGGGGGTCAAAGCAAAAGAAAATGGAAATGGTCCAGAAACAAAATCTAGCTGAGCGAGGCCCGTGCTCCCCTAGGGAAAGGAACTAGGTAACAGGGAAGGCCACGCGGAGCAAAGAGGAGCAGAACCAGGGAGCCCCAGCAAGCCCTGCTCCCCAGCATACAATGGAGCAACAGAACCCGGACGGAGCACTAGCCTGGCCCTCCAACAGCCCATTTACCCTGTGAGCTTGTGTGCCGGGCACTGTGCCTGGCCCAGGGGATGCTGAGATGAGCAAGGCCTGCCCCTGTCCTCACACAGTCACATTCTAGACGGATCTAGACCTGGGTGGAGGGGCATTTGGGGGCAGGCCCTCTGGGTCTGTGGCCCTGAGCTCTGGGGGGGGGAGTTGGGCAATGGAGGAAGCTCACTGAGGGCCATCGAAGAGGATCTCAGTATCAGTGTCCTACGGCTGCTGTAACAAAGCACCGCAAACTAGGTGGCTTAAAGCAACACAGTTGTATTCTCTCACAATTCTGGAGGCCAGAAGTCCTAAATCAAAGCGCTGATGGGAACATCCTCCCTCCAAATCTCTAGGGGAGAATCCTTCTTTGCCTCTTCTAGCTGGTGGTTGCTGGCATCCTCGGTGTTCCTTAGCCTGCAGCTTTCGTCCTCCCATGGCCATCTTCTCCTCCAGGCATCTGTGTCTGTTCACTCTTCTTATAAGGACATGAGTCATTGGAGTAGAGCCTATGCCAAGCCAGCGTGATCTCCATTTAACACAACTGATCATATCTTCATTCAAAGAATCTGTCTCTAGGTAAGGTCACAACGAGGTTCTTGGTGACATGGATTTTGCGGGGACACTTATCCAACCCAGTATAACCGCTGAAGAAAGTTTGGGAAGGGTAAATGTACGAGTCGTTCCAATAGATGACCTCCACAGGGAGGCCCAGCAGGTGAGCCACTTCACCCTGGCTGGCCTGGAAGTCCCAAACCCCTGCCTCGGTCACTACTGAGCTATGAAGCCAGTCGGGGTGACCAAAGGAAACATCTGTACTCGATCCCTTGGTCAAACTTCCCAGGGGTGGGAGGCTGGGCAGGCAGCAGACCCAGGAGCTCCCCACCCTGTCTCCTTATGTCCCGCTGCCCAGGAGGGCTGGAGAGAAGTGGTGGAAACAGGGGGGCGACCCAGCTGGAGCTCACCACACCTGCCCCTGCCCTGAGATTTCAACCCCATTCTTTCAAAGGCGGACTTACACTACAGCTGAGTGAAGGCCTCGTACTTCCTGGTTTCCTCTTGAATCCCAAGAAGAGAACAGGGTAGGCAGGGGGAGAGGGACAGGACAGTAAAAACATAAAGGAACCCTACCCTGTGCCCCAGGCATTCCACAGCCAGGCTTGGAGCCAACTCTCCACCCCCCACACCAGACCCCTCCCTGCTCTCCGGGGTTGGGAAAGAACCTACACGTCTTCCCCTCTGCTCACACAGTCCCAGACTCTTCCTTTATAGGAAAAAGTGACTTCTCACTTTGCTCTGTCCCCCTTGAAATGCCTTCTTCCGAATGTGCCTGGAACGTTGTCTCCCCCTAGCCCTCAATTGCCACCCACACTTCCTGGAGCCCCGGAGAGCTGGGGGTCAGATGGGAGAAGGAGGCAAGAGGATTGTCATCGCTAAGCCTGCGTCCCATGTCCCATGTGGGGGTGCGGTACTGCAAGATGAGGTTGGCTCTGAGGTGAGCATGAAGCTTCGGGGCCAGGAGGCTGTGTTAGCCGTGAGGTGCCAGGTCAGGGGAGGGGGCCTGAGGGAGGGGCCACCAGCTGGTTCTCCTTCCAATGAAGGGGAATGTGAGGGGGAGCTGCGGCCAAGCCCCAGAAGGCAGAGTGGGTGCTCCAGGGGAAAGAACAGGGCTTTGGGGTCACCATGGGCAACCTGCTTTCCAGTTGAACCTCAGTCTCCCCATCTGCACAATGGGAATAGTAATGATTTCTATTAGGTTAACACATAGAAGTTTCTTGACTTTCTCTGTATCAGTGTTCCCTCCCCCTGCCCCACCCCCCACAGAAAAAGAGCCAAGGAGTTGTTTAGAGCAAGAGCCTAGGTCTTTGGGGGGCGGGGTCAGCTCTTTGAGGGGATTACAGTATAACTGGAGTGGAGTGACTAGCTGGGGAAGGGAAATAGGGCAGAGAGGCCTGGCTATAGGGCTCAGGAGCCTACTATACCCACCAGGCTCCTGGTAAACTGGGAGGTGATCTGCTCTGCTAGATCACGTGAACTGATGTTCACTGATGAGGCTTGGAGACTCAGAACCAGCGGTACCGAATCAATCTGCTAAAAAGCATAACATGCAAAGGCAAGGAAGAGGCATGTCCTGGGCAGATATTTTCGATTCAATCGAGTTTTTTTATCCTGACACTAGACCATCTCACAGGAAGCCCGCAGACCCTTGATGCCCTGACTGTGTTGGGAGTTCAGATGTAGACTCCAATATCTTATTAGAATAATTAATATGTAGTATAATAAATATTGCAACATGTGATAGAATTAGCATATTTTATATAGAATTATTGCATTAGCCTAATTTGAATGTGAGATTGGTTCTTAAAAATGCTTTCAAAGTTTTCACGACTGTTCTTGCCTGGAGAGCCCCTGAACGTACGATTCTCTTTAGCAGGTCTGCAAGCCAAAGCCCAAGCCCCTGGTCCCTCCGAGGCTATCAAGCCACCCACCCTTGTTAATTTGTCCCTCTGCCAAGACAGGTACCCGCTGCAAGGCCCTGGCTTTCTGAGGACACTGACTATGGGAAAACCTACCCCACTGCACCCCGGGGCCATCAGAGTAAAGATCCCTGCATTTACTTAAAGTATTAAGAACATGAACCCAACCCTGTTGTTTGGTTTGAACCTCTTCCTTCTCCGCCAGCCCCACGTAGGAGAAAGAGACAAGATTAACATTTGCTATGATTTCATTCATCTCTTGAGTCTGTGTTTCTGTATAAATGGCCGATGCATTAAAGAAAAGACTCCTTGTACCCTTCTCAGGGCCGAACATGGCCTTTCATCAGAGGAATACAGGGGGTGAGGAAGGCAAGAAGGAAATGGGGAGAGCAGGCGGGGAGCGCTGGACAAACTTACAGGCCCGCTCAGGCGTCTGCTCAAGGCCACAGGGAAGGCCGCTGTGGGCAGGGTCCCTGGGGCACAGGACAGGCCTCCTGATGGGGGCAGACAGGGAGTCGGGGCGCTGGGGAGGCAACTCTGGGGTGCGGGTGAAGGGAGTGCCTGTGGGGAAGCCAGAGCCCTTGTCAGCGCACTAGGAGTTTAATGTGGCCTGAGTGGCACCGTGAGAAATGTGAGGAGTACTGGGGGCTGACTCACCCAAATTCCTCCAAACGGGAGTAAAATCTGTCCGGGCCCTGCTTGGAATCCAGGACACCTGCCTGAGGGGGGGAGCCCCAGAAGGTGGAAATTGCAGAGAAGAATCTGAGGAGCCAACGGGGCTCCAGGGGCCTGCTTTGTAGACAGCAACAGCACCCACCTCACTGTGCTGGGAGCAGGTGGGGGGGTGCTTTGTGCAGAGGGCGCTGGGGTCTGCGGGGTTTGTAAGGCTGGGTGTCGCTGTTTCCCACCTGGGATGGAGGACTTGGAATTTGTGGAGGGGAGTGAGAGAGAGAAGGTGGGGGAGACCATGGGCAGCCCGGGTGGCTCAGCGGTTTAGCGCCTGCCTTCAGCCCAGGGCGTGATCCTGGGGTCCCGGGATCGAGTCTCACGTCGGGCTCCCTGCATGGAGCCTGCTTCTCCCTCTTCTCCCTCTGCCTCTGCCTATGTCTCTGTCTCTCTGTCTCTCAAGAATAAATAAATAAAATCTTAAAAAAAAAAGAGAGAGAGAGAGAGAGAAGGTGGGGGAGAGCCGGAGCGCGTGAAAGTCCTCATCTGGGGAGGAGGCTTTCTGCAGGAAGAGCTTAGGCCAGAGACTTCCAGCTTCGCCCTGGTGCCCGAAGATGCTTCTGGCTTTCAGGCCCTTCATCTGTGGCTCTGTGCCCACCTCCCACCCACCACCCAGCTCCCAAAGCTCTGATGAGGCCCCCAGAAAACCTCCAGGTACCTGCTGCTGGGGAGGAGGCCAGCCCTCCCGCCGTCCCAGGGGATCCTGCCTCAGCCTGCTTCCCCCCACAGCCAGGGCTCCATCTCCGCTCCCCCAGGTGCTCACAGGTGCCTCCGGTGCGCTGCACTGTGCAGAGGCTTGTTCATCAGGCTGCAGCTTTTTCTATCTTCCAGGCACCTTAGCTTCCTTACCTGCTCAGGTACTGGCTGCAGCCCCCCAGGTGCCCAGAGCTCCCCTTCGCCTTCCTCTTCCCCCTCCCAGACTGTCCTGAGCACCGCGCTTCCCGGGCCATTTACTGAGCTGAAAAGACATACCTGCCCGTGTCACAGACAGGGCCTGCCACAGTGTCACGGGTGCTGGCGGGAGACCTGAGGAGAGCTGAACCTCGGGTCGGGTAGTCGGGTGTCGGCCGCCTTGAGCCCCCAGAGGCCACACGGAGGCGCCGGCCTGGGCTCTGCACACACCGTGCTCGTCCCAACTGAGAAACCCTAAGCTTAGGACAGTCGGATCTTTTTAAGAGGCTGCCAGGAAACCTGCCCAGCGTTTCCTTGGAGGTAAACATCCTCTTTATGATACGGGACAGCCAGCAAATCTGCTTCTGTCTCTGTCCCTCAAAGCTGTCCCCCACCCAAACACCCTTGAAAAGATAGTCTAGAGCAAAAGGCCAACGGTATTTCTGCTCCTGAGACTTGTAAAAACATGAGACTGGTGGAGGACTGTCTCCCAACATCTGAGATCCGGCGGGGCCGAGGCCCGGGTCCGCGGGCGGGGGTCGTCACCTGCACCCCGTCAGCTCCGCCCCCCACGCCGTAGGTGGGCCCGGTGACTCCCTCAGCACCACACCCCCCTTCCCGGGTCTCCGCACCAGCGCAGTGCCCGCGCCCCAGTAGACTCTCAATAAATCTTTGTCGGATGGATGGATGAATAATTGAGACTTTACAGAATTTCTGCCTTACAGCCTGAAAATGACTGAAACATTTTTTTTTTTTAACCACAAAAGCAATGACAACTAACATACGCTGAATATTTACCATGTGCCGTATGGTCAGTTCTACTGTCATCAGAGCTGGGTCAACTCCCTCCCTCCGTGTCTCTCTCTCTCTCTCTCTTTCAAATAAGTAAATAAAATCTTTAAAAAAAAAATCACTTCTAGGAATTCATCCAAAGGAAATCACAGGCCGCGTAATACCCGAACGTGGGGACTGCCTAATGGCTCAGTACTGGCACGTGCTTAAGTTCTTATGATGCAGCCGTACAACAGACCATAGTGCATCCATTCAAGATGATCAGGCGGAAAAATACACAGCGGCCAGGGGAAGTCAATAAAACATCGTGAAGCAAAATGTTTATAAAATGGTTTACATGTTTACGATGGTCCCTATGTGATCCAAAAAGGTAAAACCTTTTTAAAAACCTAAAAAAAAAGCCAAATACGATGGAAAGAAAGAAAGAAAGAAGAAAAAAAAAAAAGAAGAGCCTGGAATGAAATACCTGCAAATGCTAAGCCTGCCATTGCCCGAGCGGTGGGTGCCTTTCATTCTTCTCACTCAGTGGTATTTTCTTTTCCTTTTTTTTTTTTTTTTTACTCGGTGGTATTTTCAACAAGTGTTGTTTTATAATAAAAGAGGCAACATTGGGATCCCTGGGTGGCGCAGCGGTTTAGCGCCTGCCTTTGGCCCAGGGCATGATCCTGGAGACCCAGGATCGAGTCCCACGTCGGGCTCCCGGTGCATGGAGCCTGCTTCTCCCTCTGCCTGTGTCTCTGCCTCTCTCTCTCTCTCTCTCTGTGTGACTATCATAAATTAAAAAATTAAAAAAAAAGAGGCAACATTCTGTGAGTTCTTTAAATGAAGATTTGTCTTCCTACCCGAGTTCTCCTCAGGTGAGTCCTGAAAGAGTCTGAATCCCTTGAGCAAACAGCCCCAGAGCTGCAGGCCTGCCATGTAGGCCCAGCGGGCGCGGCGCTTGCCCCAGGTCACGCCGAGCCGAGCGCCGGGCAGGGCGTCTAGGCAGCAGCAGAGCCGTTGTCGTTGTCGTTGTAGCTTAGAAACATGGTGTGTGCCCTGGGCAGACCCAGCCCAAGCAGTAGTTATGCGTAGGCCGCAGGCTGAAGAAACCTTTGCGGGGCGCCCAGAGGGCTCAGCTGGTTCAGTGTCCGACTCTTAATCGCCGCTCAGGTCATGACCTCTGGGCCGTGAAATCAAGCGCCTCCGGCTCTGTGCGCTGGGCATGGAACCTGCTTGAGATCCCCTCCTCCTCTCGTCCCTCCCCCACCCCCACTCGCTCTCAAAAAAAAAAAAAATCTGAGACAAAGTGCTCTACAGTAACGCCACCAAGTGCTGCTCAGCCCCAGGTGGGCCCAGTGACGGGGAACTCACTACCTTTGTGCTGGTTCTCAACGGCGCCAACCGTCAGATGGATTTCCTTACATTTCACAAGCTCTGGCTTCTCCTCGTGCCCAGTCACCCCAACTCCCGCGGCTCCAGGCAGCACGCCGGACACCGGAGGGCCGTCACCACACCACGCCTCAGTCCAGCCTGGCCACCCCCTACTCAATCCTTAGCCACACTCTACTTCCAGGTTCCGAGGGCCTTGTTTTCCGCTGCCTCTTCTGAAGTCATCCTCTCTCCAGCCCCCTGGCTCCGTGACACCCACCACCCTCTCCCAGGACCGAGGCCACCATGCTGGGCCATCTGGTGAATACGCTGAGGCCCAGCCCGGGAAGCCATTGACAGGACGGCCTATGTTACGTCGGTGAGAAAAACTGTGGCCCTGGGCCCGGGGAGGGTGCTGAGGAGGGTGCTGGGGAGGGCGCTGGGCAGGGTGCTGGGCTGGATTTGTCAACAGGCCAGGGTGGTCCTTGCACACGCCAGAGGTTCTGGGGTAGCAGTGACCCCTGTTGTCATCAACCCCTTGGAGTCAGGAGGCCAGACGAAACGACCTCTGGGTTTTGATCCCAGAGGTTCTCCGTGTGGGTGTTTTCTGGCTCAGGGAAGTCACAAAGTTTCCAAAACCTGGACAGTCACCGCTGTGTGACCTTGGGCAGCTACTCCCCACTCTGTGCCAGGGTTTCCTCGTGTGTGAAATGAGGTTGGACTAGTCAGCCGCTAAGGTGCCTTCCAGCTCTGCCGCCGTCGGACTCTGAGTTTCCTGGGTGCGTCCCTGATTTCAGAGGTGCTGGCCCAGTGGGCGTTTTGGGCCAGGGCGGCAGCGACCTGGGTGCCAAGAGGAACAAGGAAATAAGGGAATGTTTTCAATTCAGTTTCATTTTGGGCTGGCATGGGAACTGCACGCGGGAGTCACGGACTGTTCTAGCTCCTGCGCCCGGGGCAGCGAGGAGGTGGCCGTGAGCTCAGGGCCCTGGGCGGGCAGAGGAAACAGAACTGGCTGCCACGGCCCCCGGGCCCCGGGCCCAGGTGAAGAGGGCGGCCCCCAGCGCAGGAGGCTGTGCCGTCTCCACGGGCCTATGGCGACTCCCTCTCCTCTCATGACAGGATGGGCCGGGGCAGTGGTTGAGGACAGGGACATCGATGGGAAGAGGGGACGTGGGAGGCTTGGCCCTCAGTTCCCAGAGCTTTCTTGCCACCGCCCAGAACCCCAGCCAGGCCTTCACCCTCCGCTGGCCCCTTCTCCGCAGATACGAGCGCTTGGAGCAGGTGCCTCCCCCGGGATGGCCTCCTCGCTCTGTCCATCCTTGCGGAGCCACCCCGTGGCCCTACAGACCCACGGCCGGCCGTCGTGCATGAGCTCCTCCTGGCTGGCTCCCCAGGTCGCCCTGAAGTCGTGGCGAGGCCCAGCCCGGCTGCTGTGACCTCTCAGCCCCCATACCTCCTCCTTCCACTGTCCTCCAGAACTGGGCACCTACCAAACCCCTGTCAGCGCCTGACCTCACCCCTCCCTGACTCATCTCTCTGCTCCCTCGCCCTACTTCCCCCTTTTCCCATTACTCCCTCACTCACCTCTGGGTGTCCCATTGCTGAGGGCCCAGGCCCGTGATCACACCTGTGGCCCTCAGCAACTTTAACATTTATGGAAGACCCACGATTCCTAAAGCCGATAATTCTAGAGTTGGGAGGTGCTCAGAGGGAGGTAGCAGGGAGCCAATAGACCGCTTGGCCTTGTGCCCGGAGCAAGTGCTGGCCTCCGGGGCCATGATTCCTGCTAAGCGAACCCATGGGGGACAACCCATAAGCCAGCATGCCCACTTAGTGCCGAACACAGAAACCGGGGCTCCCGGACCAGCTCTTGATTTATTCCATCTGTTCCAGCCTGTTAGTCTCCGGCCCGGGCGCTCCCTCTCCGAGGATTACAACGCCCACCTCTGGGGCGCCTGGGTGGCTCTGCGGTCCAGTGTGTGCCTTCCGCTCAGGGCGTGACCCCGGGGTGCCGGGGTCGAGTCCCACGTCGGGCTCCCTGCGTGGAGCCTGCATCTCCCTCTGCCCGTGTCGCTCTCTCTCTCTCTCTGTGTCTCTCATGAATAAATAAATAAAATCTTTAAAAAAAAAAAAAAAACTCCCGTCTCTGATTACAGGGTGTCTGTTCCGTTGTTCACACCTGGGAGGTAGGTGAAGACTCCACCGAGGCAGCCTAGCATCGAGTCTGAAACCAGGATTAGGGGAGGAGGGAGTGGAAAGCGGGAAAGCGCGGTCCCCCAAAGCAGAGTCTGAGACAAGGACCCTGCAAGTGAATGGGGTTTGGAGAAGGCCGCTTCGTCCCCCGGCCCCCCGAAAGTCACTACGTGTCGGCCTAATCGAGGCTCCGACGGGAACATCGTGGTACAAGTAGTTTTCCACCTTTAGCTGACTGCACCACTGTCCTCCCCCGTGCTCCCCAGGACACTCCCCCGGCCGCTCATGCTGGGGTGTGGGCCACAGCAGCTTCTGGAAGGTGGAGAGCTGTGCCCCGGCTCCCACACCAGCACCCACAGCCAGGGCCCCTCCCCCGCCTTCAGCCTCCTGGGCCCCCTTCCTTGCGCTCCTCTGCTGGTGAATTCTTCCTTTTTCCGTGTCCTTGGTTGTCTCTGGACTGAGAGTGGCTGTGGGTGGCTGTGAGCCGCTGTGGGCGACTGTGAGCGACTGTGAGGGCCTGTGCGGGACTGTGAGCCACTATGGGCTGGAGCCGTGCTCTGGGGCGCTCAGGGCAGCGAGGGAGGAGAGCACCATGCAGAAGGGCTGAGGGGACTGAGACAAAGCCATCAACCTCGGTGCGGAGCTAAGGCGGGACCCACCGTCCTGGAGGGATTTAGAAATGCGCTGGGCAGAGCAGGCCTGAGCTGGGGGTGAGGCCTGGGAGACGGACTGCTCCGTCCTACGCAGCGAGCAGAAGCTGGGAGTCAGGGGAGAGCTGGACAGAGGGAGACGGAACAAATAAAAACGCGGGCTGTCCAGTTAGATTTGAATTTCACGTAAACAACAACCACCTTTCAGCATATCTCATGCAATATCTGGGACATACTTCTACTGAAGACTATTCTTTGTTTATATAGAATTTTTTTTAAGATTTTATTTATTTATTCATGAGAGACACGGAGGGAATGAGAGGGGCAGAGACACAGGCAGAGGGAGAAGCAGGCTCCACGCAGGGCCCGACGCGGGACTCGATCCCGGGACCCCGGGGTCAGGCCCTAGGCCAAAGGCAGACCCTCAGCCGTGCCCCCCCAGTCCCGTTTACATGGAATTCAGCTGTAACTGAACGTCCTAAACTTTATCCGGCCACTCTGCAGAGGCAAAGGGGGTGGCCTAGTTGCCTGCGGAGGCCATAGGAGGACGGCCTGCCCTGCAGGGACAGCAGCTATTTGCGCAGCGTGGTCAAGGAGGGGCCCTGGTCGGGGCCCTGCTGCAGGTGGGCACCGCATGGGGTGGGGAACGTGCTCACCGATCAAGGAGAGAAAGGCCTTTCTCACATTTGGGTTGACAGAGAGATGGAGACAAAAGCACATCTGCTTTGCGTACAAGAAGCCACGAGGCAGGAAACCAGAATGGGGTGCGGATGCGGGTGGGGGTGCGAGTGCGCAGACACAAGAGCACCACCTCCACCCACCACCAAAGGGCTCTCAGTGCCTGGGGGGAGCACTGGACTTGACCAGGGAGGCGGGATGGGGCCCCATCCAACTTTATCTCTAGTCTCCAAGGACCGAATGACTTTGGTTGACATTTGGGTCACACGTATTTATATGCGTTTGTGTCTATGTGTCTGATCTTACCTCGTATGTGTTAGTTTTGCTGCTCCGGCTCTCAGAACCCGGGTGCCACCTTACTGTTATCCTTAAGGGGGGCCTCAGAGACCAGTTATGTCAGGGCCCCACGGCAGACGTGGAGAGCTAAGGCCCATGGCCGTGAAATGGCTTGTCCAAAGCCACGCAGCTGAGCCCCAACTAGAATCCCCCGCGCGTGCTGCAGCCCTTTCGGCTATTCCAGGCTCTCTCTCCACGGTCACAAGAGAAAATTCTGTGCGTCTGGTTCCTCCCCTGTAGGATGTAGACGTCACGGGATCATTGTGAGGATTGACTAGAGTGATTAGATGTGTCGACCACTGCCACATGCCCAGGGAGGGTTGAAGGCTGTTCTCGTCATCTGCTGACACGTGTGTGGTTTCAGTCCTCGGAAAGGCTGACGCCCGTGGCACCATCAGACACACGGGAGGTCTATGTCTATGTCTACGTAATTTAGTCTTTATCAGAAAGAAATGCTTCTGACAGGACAAGGGGAGTTCTCTACCCCTGCGCAGCAAAGCTCTCCGTAACTCAGTGGCTGAAACGACGTTTTTATGATTTCCCACAGTTCCTGAGGGTCAGGAATCTGGAGAGACCCAGCTCGGTGGGCCGGGCTCAGAGGCTCTGGGGAGGCCGCAGCCGGCGTGAGCAGGGGACCAGCGGCGACTGCAGGCCCCAGCTCACTCGTGCGGCTGTTGGCTGAAGGCTTCGGCATCTCCATCTCGCCTTGCAGCCTGGAGCGGCTCAACAGTTTGGCAGCTGACTTCTGAGACAGAGAGAGAGAGAAAGAGAGAGAGAGAAGAGAGAGAGAGAGAAGAGACAACCAGGACAGAAGCTGCAGGATCTTCTCTAACGTTACCTCAGGAGCAATATACGGTCACTTGTGCCGTGTTCTGGTGGCCACACACACCAGCCCTGGCACAGGGTGGGAGGGGACTCTGCAGGAGCATGAATCCCAGGAGGTGGGGTCAGGAGGGCCCATCCTGGAGACTGGCCACCGCAGAGAAGGCACCGGAAGAGGTGAGAAGAGCCTTCAGATCACCACGCGGATCTGACCCCTGTGAGAGAAAGAGGGAAGGAGGGATGGCCCAGTAGGAGGAGTCCTGGACGGGAGCCCAGTCTACGAAGGTCTCCATCGGGCACGTAAGGTGTCCCTAAGCAAGAGTCATCCATTGGAGAAGTCCCACGTTCTGCTGGAAGGTGCCTGCAGCACGCCTCACTGGGCCCAGGCGTGGGCTGAGGGCAGCGTCGGGGAAGACTGTGTTTTGGGGGAAGGTGGTGGACGCAGGAGGCGGCTCTGGGGTGTCAGTGGGTCGTGCTCCATCTGAGCAGCAGGACATCTGAGCAGTGCATCTTCATGACTGTCACAGCACCAAAGTATCAGAGAGGCTGTTCTTCAAAAGATAGCGTGTGCCGTAGAGGGGACGGAGGGCCCGGGGAGCCGTGCGGCCAAGGGCCGAGTCGGTCACAAGCAAGTGATTTTCTTTTCAGCCAACAAATATTTGCTAAGTTGCAGCTCTGCCTAGACCTGAGGAGACGCAGGCCAGCCTGAGCCAGCTGCCAGGGAGACACGTCCAGGAGGGCTTCCTGCGGGAGGTAACGCCCGGGCTGACGGCAGAGGCGAGTACTTCTGACAGACGCCGTGTGGCGGAAAAGTTTGCCAAGCTCTGCTGTGTACGATGGAACTGGAACAAGCTCAAAGCGCAATGAAGGGTGTCTAAATTACGTAATTTAGTCTTTATCAGAAACCACACCCTAGGTAATCATCGCGTGTTGATGATCACAAAAGAGCTGTAAACACAGCCTGCGACCTGAAAACCGAGAGGGACGCCCGGGTGGCTCAGCGGTTGAGCGTCTCCCTTCCCCCGGGGCGTGATCCTGGGGCCCCGGGATCGAGCCCCGCGTCGGGCTCCCTGCATGGAGCCTGCTTCTCCCTCTGCCTATGTCTCTGCCTCTCTCTGTGTGTCTCTCATGGATAAATAAATAAAATCTTTTTAAAAAAATAATTTATTTAAAAAAAAAAGAAAAGAAACCAAGACCTTGACGCTAGGCCTACCCACTGCTGCTTCGCTGTCTCTCGGGCGACACAGAAAGGAGGTGTGTGTACACCAGCCCACATACACGTACGGATTCAGGAATGTCCTTGCCCGGGCCTTCTGTATGGATATAAAGCTCACACGATTCACACTGATGTGTCCGACTCCAATCCATTTGCACGCGGATGCTTCTAGGCCGCCGTCAGAATTCTCAGCCTGCACCTCCGTGACGAGGAACTATGCTGCTTCTCTGTCTTTGGTCTTACATGCTTCGCTCATTTGCAAAGTTGCTTATCTTGGCACCATTTCCCCCACTGCCTTTAGTAAGATCCTTTTGTACATTTGCGACACGGTTAGACAGTTTTATCACATTATGCGTTCCACCCTGGCCCTCCCGCCCCCCCAGATGGTCCTTGTTTCATTCCCATGAGTTCCCTTAGCCTCCATGAAACTGCGCGGGTCTTGGCACAGGCATGGTGTCACGCACGCACCATTACAGAATCATCCAGAAGAGTTGCACCGCCCTAAAACACCCACGTGCCTCACCTTCTCAGTTCTGCTCAATCTCCTCTCCCTCTCCCCCTTAGCAACCGCTGATCATGGTACCATTGCTCTACTTTTGCCTTTGGCAGAAACTATTGTGTGGTGTAAAAATACTGATCTATAATGAATTGATTTTTTTTTTAACTTTTTAAATGATTTTATTTATTTGGGAAAGAGAGAGTACAGGTCCAGAGAGGGAGAGAGAGCATGAGTGGGGGGAGGAGGAGGGACAGAGGGAGAGGGAGAAGCAGGATCCTCGCTGAGTAGGGAGCCCAAAGTGAGGGGCTCAATCCCAGGACCCTGGGATCATGACCTGAGCTGAAGGTAGACTTTTAACAGACGGAGCCATTCAGGTGCCCCTCTAATGAATTTTTTTTTTTTTTTTAAGTTTTAAACCTGGGATCCCTGGGTGGCACAGCGGTTTGGCGCCTGCCTTTGGCCCAGGGTGCGATCCTGGAGACCCGGGATCAAATCCCACGTCAGGCTCCCGGTGCATGGAGCCTGCTTCTCCCTCTGCCTGTGTCTCTGCCTCTCTCTCTCTCTCTCCGTGTGACTATCATGAATAAATAAATTTAAAAAAAAAAAGAAAAAAAAGAAAAAAAAAGTTTTAAACCTGATTCTTCACCACAGGTAGTTTGTTTGTTTATTTATTTATTTATTTATTTATTTATTTATTTATTTATTTATTCATGAAAGACAGAGAGAGAGGCAAAGACAGGCAGAGGGAGAAGCAGGCTCCGTGCAGGGAGCCCGACGTGGAACTCGAATCCAGGACCCCAGGATCACGCCCTGGGCCGAAGGCAGGCGCTCAACCACTGAGCCACCCGCGTGCCCCACATAATGACTATTTTTAAAGCCACAAATCTGAAGACCCTTTGCAGAAGTGGAAGGCCCCCATACCACTGCCGAGCCTACTTAGCCTGACTTCCTCCTCCTTTCGGAGACCCCTTCTACTCTGACCTCACCCTGGCTCCTCCCTCACTCTCTCACTGGTCCTTTGTCTACCTATTTTCTGCTTCCTCTTCCTCTTCCTTCCCCTCCCAACTGTGGGCTTTCCTCAGCACCTGGGGCTCAGGTCTCTCCTTTGGCGTGTAACGTGCTCCTCGCGATGGTATCTCGTCCCTCCGTGTGGACAGCTCGCAGGCCCATCCTCCCACCCCCTGCAACCTGCTGGGTCCTGCTTGGAATTCCCCATGTGCCTTCAAACTGTGCGATGGCCGACCAGTGGCTCCCAGCAGTTAACGGGGTGATCGCAAACTAGATTCGTAAGGACCACAAACTCACCGTGTTGAAACCTCGTTATGGTATTTTCACACAATTGTATACTCCATGTGGCCAGGAGAAGAATGAGGCAACTTCGTATGTATTGACTTGGAGCAATTTCCACAATATGTTACGTGGAAAAAAATAAGATGTAGAGTCTTGTGCAGAGCGGTGCTGCCCGGCAGAAACATAACGGAAGCCGCACGCGTCATTTTAATTTTCTAACAGCCACATTAAAAGTAAAAAGAAGCAGGTGAAATTAATTTTAACAATATAGTTCATTTAACCCAGCATATCCAAAATAGGATCATTTCAACATATTGATATGAAAAATTACTAATGAGGGGCGACTGGGTGGCTCAGTGGCTGAGCGTCTGCCTTTGGCTCAGGGCGTGATCCTGGAATCCTGGATTCGAGTCCCACGTCGGGCTCCCCGCGGGGAGCCTGCTTCTCCCTCTGCCTGTGTCTCTGCCTCTCTCTCTGTGTGTCTCTCATGAATAAATAAATAAAATCTTTTTTAAAAAAAGAAAAGAAAAATGACTAATGAGATATTTAACATTTTTCCTCATTGAAATCTTTGACACCCTAAGCCTCTGAGGTATCCTTTGTAGGTCTCCGTCTGGGCTGGCCGGGTGCCGGGTGCTCAGCAGCCACGCGCCCCAGGAGCTGCCCTCTGCGCTGGGCAGACCAGGCGAACGGCAAGCACATAGCAGGAGACAACCACGCGCCTCCACGTCCCCAGCCACATACCTCGCTTGAAGGCTCTATGGGGTGGGACCTGGTGACTGAGCATGGGCCAAGGGAGCAGCTGGAGGACCCCTTAGATGTGTTCTCTAGATCCCTCCCTGCCCACACGGTTCCAAAGGGCTGCCAGGAGGATTCTTCCCGTTTTTGCCCAGACGCTGTCTCCCCGAGGAAGCAAACCCGCCCTCATCCCAACCCCATTTTCATCATCCTCTCCGTGAAATTGGTCAAAATCAACCAATCAGCCAGTCAATCCACAAACAGTCCTGGGCGCTGACTTTGTGCGAATTTCTTGCCAGGCCCTGGGCGCGTGAGACCCCTGGTTCCCGCCGGCCCGGAGCTCCCAGTCTACTGGGCAGTCTCTCCCCAGGCCTCCCTCCCCACCCAGTCCCCCTACCTGCCCTCTTCTTCCCCTTAATCCTCTTCCTTCCTCCCTCAGAGCCCCGGTCTCTGTCCTGGGCCCCGTGGACAGTGACAGCTGGCTCCCCCCAACGGGCCAACCACACCCTTTGGGGCTTGGTCTCCATTTCAGAATTCAGGCTGGTCTGTGCTCTTCCTGGGGAGGTTTCTGTGTATTAGTCACCTGCCCAGGGAACATGGGAGGGCCGAGATGATGGGGTCACCAGGAGGCCAGGGAGGGAGTCTGGCCTGCAGAGTGAGGACCTCCCAGCCTCTGAGTTGCTCTGTGATGACCAAGGCCAAGCTCCCTTGGAGAGAAAGGAGAGCGCAGGGGGAGGTGGTGCTGGGCTTCAGGGCTGGGCAACTGAAGGGGCTCGGGGACTGAAGGCCTGCCTCTGTGGGGGTCCAGGCCTGCATTAACTCTTTCCTCCTTCAAGTCCAACAAACCAACATACTTCCTGCGGGCACCCGGTTCAGGCCCTCAGACCTGCTCCCTGTGGCCACACAGGTGGCCTCCCTAATCATCCTCCCGCCTCCTCCCTGGTTCATCTTGCACCAACCACTACATTCACCTTCACGACCCTCCTCTGTGACATCTGCCACCGATGACCCTGCTGGATACCTGGCCCAGCCTCCACCCATTAACGCAGCCCTGCCTTCCCTCCCAGCTGCTTGTCCTGCTAACCCTCAACTGATGGGATGACCCCCAAGTTCACCCCCCTCCCCAGACTCCTCCTGGGAGGGGTTCTCCAGGGAAACGGAGGTTAGAAAAAATAGAGATGCGGGCTCCTGGGTGGCTCAGTTGGTTGAGCATCTGCCTTGGGCTCAGGCCGTGATCCTGGGGTCCTGGGATGGAGCCCCACGTCAGGCTCCCTGCTCAGTGGAGTCTGCTTCTCCCCCGACCTCCCCCCTCTCATATTCTCTCTCTCTCTCCCTCTAAAATAAATAAAATCTTTTTTTTTTTTTATTTACGATAGTCACACTCAGAGAGAGAGAGAGAGAGAGAGAGAGGCAGAGACACAGGCAGAGAGAGAAGCAGGCTCCATGCACCGGGAGCCCGACGTGGGATTCGATCCCGGGTCTCCAGGATCGCGCCCTGGGCCAAAGGCAGGCGCCAAACCGCTGCGCCACCCAGGGATCCCAATAAATAAAATCTTAAAAAAAAAAAAATAGAGACGCTGCCAGTGCAACAGGGCACCGCAGTTGTGACTGTCGATGTGGGCGAGAGAAAGGACTGCGGGCCCCGGGAGGACACGGAGGCCAGTGTGCTGTGTCCTCTCCTCCCCGCAGCTTCTGGGGTGTCCTCACGGCCCCACGAGGAGGGAACCGAGAGCCAGGCGGGTAGCTGGAGGTGTTGTGCCCAAGATTGCGAATCCGAGAAACCACTGAGGAGCCGATGCAAACACTCGAGGGCTCATTAACAAGCTCGAACTTGGGTCCAAGTGACACAGGGGAGCAGGGACTCGACCCGAGGGGGGTTCCAGCTGAGTTTTAAGGGCTGGTCTAGGGGACCAACAGGAGCGGGGAAGGAATTTCTCAAGTTCTGTTCACATTCTGATATGGGGCCTTCAAGGGCATTGACCTCTGTTCTCATGCTGATATGGGGCTTTCTGCCCCTGGCTTGGGCTGCTCTCATTCTAATATGGGGCTTTCTAGGGCGTTAAGCTGGGCTGTTTTCTTCCTGTAACTGAAGTAAGGCAAAGTTCAGCCCTTAGCCACGGGGCCTGGGAGGGCTGCACCGGTGCTAACGCTGACCTTGAGGTGGTGCTAACGCTGACCTTGAGGTGGTGCTAACGCTGACCTTGAGGTGGTGCTAACGCTGACCTTGAGGTGGACTGGCCTTGATTTCTCTGGGCCTCCACAGGAGGTTGATGGAGTGTGTGCAGGCGCCTGGAGCGCGGGCTGGCCCCCCAGCTCCCAGGCAGCCACCGGCCGTGGCAGGTTGGGGACCCCATTCCCGAGGGACTCGGGGCCCCAGGACCCCCCACACCCTTGTCAAGGCCCCCGTGGAGCCTGGGCTCTCCCTGCCTCTCGGCTCCCTCCCTCCTCATTGCCCCCCACAGCCCCCCAAACCCTTGAACATTCACCCCAACCCTCCCCCACACCTTCCCCACCCACACCCGGCCAGCCTCCTCCCCGCTGACTCCAACAGAAGGAAACGAGGAGGGGGAGAGGGGGAGCTCCCCCGATGCCCCCCCCATCTCCTCTGGTCCCTCAGGGCAGCCAGGAGGAGGAGGACACCCAGCGCTGGGCAGGGCAGAGCCACCCTTACGGGGCCCACCAGCCGCGTGCGTGTGGACGTCACTCGTGCACCTGGCGAGGGGGGCCCGCCAGGCCCTGGGGCCCGGCCGCTCGCAGCCTGAGCGCCTGCCGTGGGCCTGCGTGCCTGGGGAGGTCTGTTCTCCGTGATCAACAAACCGGGCCACCGCCTGGAGGCCACGCAACGCCAAGAACTACCAGCGCAGCCTGTAGGGAGACACCCGGAGGCGTGGGTTCAAGTCTTGCTCGCTTCCCACCGACGAGCTGTGTGAACTGGGCCAAATCACTGAACCTTTGTGCACTTGGTTTTCTTGGCTAAAGAAGGTCACGCCAACACTTCCCCCCTAGCCCCTCGGGAGGACTAGATGAGGAACACATTAGGGCCCCGCCCAGGGCTCTCCCGGGGGACCAAGGCTGGCAAGGAGGACGGTCATGACCCGGGAGGGCGGCTGGGGACGCGCTGGAGGCCGTTTCCGTGTCCCCGGGCCTCCGGCCACCAGCGGAGAACGCCCGCAGGACACTGAGCCCGGAAAGCACGAGGAAATGTCCTCTATTCCACGCAGCCCAGCAGGTGTTTGCACAATTTTAAGACACGCAGAATTTTCCAGGAAAGCAACTACTGGGCAAACTGAGGGGATTTCAGAACGTGTCTTGTTTGGCTCTTACCGAGAGCAGGTCACTGGTTTAGAAAATCCTCCCACTTGCGGTGTCTGCGCGGCCAGGAGGTGCGCCTCGCGTGGCCTGCTGCGCACACGTCCCCCTCCCCCCCGGACCCCGCCGCGGTCCCCGTCCACCTGCAGGTCCGAGGCAGGAGATGAGGCCCCACCGCCCCCATGCCCCCGGGGGAGGCCGCAGAGTCCTGGCGCCTCTGCAGCTGAGTGGGACCCCAGAGAGCTGCTGGATTCCAGATTCTTCTTCTTGCGATCCTCTTCATATGACAGGGCACCGTCGCAGGAGGCGCTGCCCGGGAAACAGACATGTGTGTGTCACAGGGTGTGTTGTTGGAAGCACCCGTGGGGCGTGGGAGCGCAGGCTGGGGCAGGAGAAGGGGTGCCACCGTGCCGTCCCCGGGGAGGCCTCCGCTCCTCCCTGGGGAGCTCAGGCCCCGCGGCGGCCCCTCAGGGAGGTCTCACGCTGAAACAGGAGGGGCTGGCTTTCACCCCACATCAGGCAGTCACTGCAAGGGATCGGGGCGCACCCTTGGCTCTGGCGTCGGCGAGTCCTAGGGGGCCTCGGCGGGGGCCCTCCGCAGCCAGCACCCCTCTCCTGGACCAGGGATCCGGGCAGGACGCCTGGCAGCCTGCATGGGCCGTGCTTAGAGTGTTTAAATAGTATATGGGAACAGATTGTATTATCTGTGAAATGTCATTTTAAGACATAAAGAGGATGTTTCCAAAGACTTGTAGGAAGGGAACTTTGGGTTTAATTTAGAGCCTTTGAACAGAGTAGTTGGCCTAAGTGTCTACTCACAGAAACCAAACCTGACGCACATCTCCCGGGGGCTTACTCCGCGCCAAGCACTGTTTTAGGCACTTAGATCCGTCAGGGTTGTTGTAACCTCCGTGGAGGTGACGTTCTAGCAAGCGCCAAGAGGTTACAGACCGGGATCGTTGCAGGCCTATGCAGGCCCTCCTGCAACCCGTGCCGGCCAGGGGGCACCTGGCCCAGGGGGCAGCCTCTGCTCGCTCCCTGCCCCATCCCGGCTGCCCGCACGGAGCAGATTCTTGTCCATTTGGCTTCATCTCTCACCTCTGTCGAGATCTCCTTACCAGAGGCGCCCTCAGCCTCCGGGCGGGCGAGAGGGCCCCCTGCTAACCGGGTCCCTGCCTGCTGGCACCTTAAGCACCCTACAAGGGAAAGTAGGAACGCTTCTTCCAGGAAGATGCCGTCTGAGACCTCTGGTCCCTCCACGCCTCAGCAGCCACCGACCCTCGGGCGTAGAAAGAGCCGCCCCCCGCCCCCAGGTGACGGACGTGGTGGGACAGTAGATGATAGGAGAGACCCACAAATGATCCCAATATTGGGGGCGCTATTCAAGGACTTGAGGAGAACGCTGATTACCAGGTGGAGGGAAATGGGGGGGGAACGGATTGGGGGGTCAGCGCCCTGGTGGCTCCGCGGGCTACGCATCCGCCCTCGGCTCGGGTCCTGGGATCGAGCCCCGGGCTTAGGTCCTGATCTCAGGGTCCTGGGATCGAGCCCCACGTCAGGCCCCCAGCTCAGCTCCGGAGTCTGCTTCTCCCCCTCCCTCTGCCTGCCGCTCCCCCTGCTTGTGCTCTATCGAATAAATTAATGAAATCTTTTTAAAATTAATTAATTAATTAATTAAAATAAAATAAAACGACTGAGGAGACTCTCCAGAAAGCCAGGACTGTGGCCCCAGGCAGGACTGTATGGAAGGTGTAGGCTGTTGCCTTGGGGGAGGGGAGGGGGCAGGTGATAGGTTTTATTATTGTGATAATAAAATGATATTTTCTCATTCTATACTAAAATGTGATAGGCTTTATTATTGGCCAGGTCTTCTCTGCTCCTCCCCGCATCATCCTTACCTGGAGCCCCTGTTGCCCTGTGACTTGCTTTTCACCACCGACGTGGAAGTGAAGTGTATGTGTTTTGAGGCAGCAGTCTCGGGGTGCCGTCGCCCACCCCCGTGAATCCGGTACGTCCAGGAGAGGGGATCCTCCATCAGCCTGGGGCCCACAGGGGACAGAAAATAACTTTGTTTCTGCGACGCTAGGGGGAGGTGGCTCAGGAGCGGGTCAGTCTGGGCTCCCGGGGAAACCTGCCGGGGTCCTGCTCTGACGCTGGAGGGCTCTGAGGCTTTCTTGCCCAACCTTTCATTCACTCATTCATTTATTCATTAAATTCTTACTAAGTGCCTGAACCCAAAGGTGCCGGAAAACAAAGATGACTAATTGGGTCCCTGCCCCCTTGTACTAAATGGCAGGGCGAGAAGTAAACAGCTCTGAGAGCCCCCCCAAGCTGGGGGGCAGGAGGCCGCCTTGAGTCAACGCAAATAATGTGATAAGAAAACAATAGTAAATAAGATAATGACCCGTAAATCCTCCTAAATCTCTTGCACTTCTGCCAGTGGTTATGTAGCTGTCCCCAGCATTCTGGAACCATCTGAGGGACACCTCGGACTGTTTCCTGAAATGCCGAGGGCCTGGCCAGAAAAGGGAGGTGCCCAGAGCCACACGGCGTGGACCCAGTGTGAGTGGAGTGTCACACGCTCAGTGTGAGTGGGGAGTCACACGTTCGGGAGCTGCGGCAGACTACGGAGCAGGATGACTGTCGTGCCAATGGGTTTAGGGGAATAGAGGACACTTCCCTTTGATGAAACGGCAGTACCCATTGCTGGGTGAGCCCGAGGCCACCTTGTGGGTGTCTCAAAGCCCACTTTAGGCCTCTTTCCCTCTGTGGCTCTCTGTCCACCATATCATCCTGCACTCAGGGCCTCACGGATTTATTTTTAGAAGAGACGTGCCCAGCCTAGAGGAGCTAAAAAGAAGGTCTCAAGCAGGGGGCCCTTCCATGGCAGCTCTTGGAACCACTGGCCCTTCTGTGGGGCAATCCCTATTTCTGCCCTGAATCTGCGTCTTCAAGGCTCAGTCTCAGTCCCAGGACCTCAAGGACGGCCAGGTAAGGCCCAAGTCAGGGGACAGAGCAGCTATCTTTGTAAATGAACGTGCACGCACTTGTCTGAATTTTTCTGAGAGTCTAGGAGCTTGGGTTTCCAGCCAGGCTCCTCCATAGACCGCCCCCCCCCCGCCCCGCCCCAGGGAATCAGCAACTATCAACCTCAGATAATTTTCCAACTCACTAATAAACACAATTCTTACAATGGGTCTATTTCTATAATGCTTGACTTCCTTTGAGTACAAAATTATACACACGCATGCACACGTACATGATTTAGAAAGTTGAAAAACTGAATATATATATATATATATATATATATATATATGAAGAACTAAAGATTACCCACAATTTGTCCACCCACAGTCAGGCACCACCAAGTCAGGATGAATAACCTGCTAGGTGCTTTCTTTGCAGTTACAGTAGAACTCTCAATACCTATGACAGCCAGGGCTGCATTCTTTTTTATTTTTTAAGATTTTTTTTTAATTTATTCATGAGAGACAGAGAGAGAGAGACAGAGACAGAGACACAGGCAGAGGGAGAAGCAGGCTCCCTGCTTGGACTCGATCCTGGGACCCCAGGATCACGCCTTGGGCTGAAGGCGGTGCTAAACCACTGGGCCACCCGGGCTGCCCCAGGGCTGCATTCTTATTAAGACCTTAGCATTTGTTCAGGGAATATGTGTTTAAGCAACAATACTGTTCACCACTTACGGCCCCACTGGGGCAATGAGCCCCCTCCCAGGACCCTCTTCTGCATCCCGATTCTCCAGCTTCTCTAACCTGCAGTTTGTGCCAAATGCTTTACATTCTTATTTCATCGAATCCCTACAACCACCTTAAAATATAATTTATTATGCCCATTTCATGGATGAAGACATTAAGACTCAAAGGAACTAAATAGTCTGCCCGGGCGGCAAGTGGAGAGCCTAGGTGTGTGGGTTCCAAAGCTCATGCCCTCTCCACAGCAGCCTGCAGCCTGCTGGAAGCCCTCTGGGATTGCCCTCACCGGAGGAAAGGCTGAGGGAAGATTCAGGAAACATCTTCTGACCCATGCAGGGGTTTGACTGGAGGGGCAAGGGCCTATTCTGTCCTGAGGACAAGGCCAAGCATACGGCCAGAGGCATGGCTAAGCATCCCCCCATGGTAAGTGAACTCTATTACGAGCCAGGGTCTGTACTGGGAGGCTTTTGAGAGTGAGAAGTGATGCTACTAGCAAGATGGAGAAATAGGCATGCGCGGGAATGTGCCAGAGAAACTGGGATGCTGGTCACCCCGCCTACTGAGGGCACTCTCATAGGGGGTCGCCCAAAAAGCCAGAATGCGCCATCTCATTCCCTCAGGTGTGCCCTGGGCACAAGGAGAGCTTCTAAGAAGTCACGTGGTGTCTTTGGTTGTCCTCTGACTCATGATTGGGTTCCCAGGATCCAGCCTGTTGGCAAGCTGGGTGCCTGGCTGGTAGCGAGGTGGGTGATGGAGTCACCAAGATCTGAATCTAGTCCCATCTCTTTCCGTGGTTTTGAAAAAAAAAATCACCTAACCTTTCTGAGTCTCCGTTTCCTTGTCTGTAAAATGGAACAAATAAAATCTAATTTGTGGGCTTATTGTGTGAGATGAGATTAGGTCTGTGAAGTGCCTACGACTTAGCAAATGCTCCATGGAGGTAGTGGAGTCTGTGGGTGGGTGGGCCTGGGGTCATCAGGGGGATGCTAATTAAGTGATGGGGCCAACGTAAGGGATGAATCCTTGATTGGCCCGTGGCTTTCTCCTATTTGTAGACCCTCAGGAGTGCAAATCTGAGAGGCAGATCCTGTCCCAGTGTGAAGTCTGCTATTTGAGACTCTGGAGAGTAAACGGTGGCAGGTAAGTCGATAAGGAACTCACAACCTGAAGTAACAGCAAACCAGCAGCGACACTGGATGTCCTTTCTGGCATCCCCCAGCTTGGACTCAAACATAGAGGAAATCTGGAATTGTGGCCTGGGGGCAGCCAGAAAGAGTTCCAAAAGAAGCTATTTCTGGTCCGAGGAATAGAAAAGGGACTCCTGTGGGTTCAAGTGAGTGGAGGAAATCCACATTCATTCTTGTTCTGTCCCCCACTCCCTGGCAAACCCACACCAGCAGCGGCAGCAATGGCCACAGAGGCAACAGAAGCTCAGGGGAGGCTGTCTCTGACCTGACAGCCTGTGGTCCCAGAAGGATGAGAGAAATCCCCATTGCCTTCACCTCTCTCTCCGTTCTCTCAGAGGAATGGTCAGAGGCAGCTGCGGTCATGGGAAGTGTATGGTGAGGAAACGATTCAAGTCCTGCCTGTCACGACACCAGAAAACCAGAAAGGAGGGCCTGGGGTTTTAAAAAGTGCCAGGGAGATTGTGAAGAGGAAGAGGCTCAAGGAATCAACCCCATAAAGGGGTATATAATTTCCTGGGCCCATCCCCAAGCTGCCCATGCATGGGTCTGGCCCTAGAGGACACAGCAAAGGCTCTGGAAAGTGAACTATGGGACAGACTGCCAGCCGGGGCCCGAGCTGGCCACCACGCGATGTATGTGTTGGGCCGATGGGAAGAGCTCACAAAGCCCTGCAAAAAACGAGAGGCAAACCCATAGGGGAACCACGGCCCACAGAGGGTAAGTAGCGGCCTGTGGCCTGAACCTAACTGAATCAATTACGTGCAAAAACAAACAAAACTACATCACCCCTAAGCTTTATAAGACCAGAGCTTTATAACAGAATTTTCACAATGTCTGCATACTCAAAAATACTCAGTGTATGAAGAACCCCCAAAATCTAACATCTCAAGGGAAAAAAGAGAGTAGATGCCAATCCCAAGATGAGGCAGATGTTGGAATTATCTGGGAGGCTTTTTTTTTTTTTTTATTCTTTTTTTTTAAATCTGGGAGACTTTAAAGCAGCTGTTATAACCATGCTCCAAGAAGTAATAACAAACACTCTTGACCTGAATAAGAAGATCACCTCAGGAGAGAAATAAAAGATTAAAAGAACCAAATGGAAATTACAGAAGGGAAAAATACAATCACCTAAATAAAAAATTCCCTGGGTGGGCCCAATATCAAACTGGCCACGAGCCTTGGGCTCTACAGATGTGCAGACTAGGGTAGATGCCCCAAGTCCGGCAACAAACCAAGCAGCTTTGATCTGGGGACCCTTGGGGAGGCGGCCTCTGAAGCCTACACGTGTGTGAACCCGCCGGGTTCCCCCACTCCCCAGGCCAGGCGGTGCATACTAGCTCCCCACCCTTCCAGGCCCCATTCATATTTGCCAGAGCCACCTCCCCATCCACTAAGCTCCCTGTGGGAAGGGCCTTATAATGCTCTGCACGCAGCAGGAGGCACACGAGGGGAATCTGGCTCACCTCCAACTTGGGCCGAGGGGGAGAAGCAAACGTTAGTGGGTAATCAGAGCTCACTGCTGGAAGCTCTGACACCTTGACCCTCACAATTGCTCGCCCTCATCTCAAGATGAGGAAACTGATGCTCCTGAGAGATTAAAAGCCTGAAATGAGGTGGCACTGGAGCGGCAGCCTGGGGCACCGCCAGGGCTTCTGTCTGGGGGCCGGCCCCTCACACACGGTGAGCAGTGCAGGCGGCAGCAGAGTGAAAGCATCCGCTCCTCCTCCTTGGGCCTGGTTCTCACAGACCCTCTCTAGTGGGCCCTCTTCTAACCCCTTCTTCTTCTTCTTCTTCTTTTTTTTTTTTTTAAGATTTTATTCATTCATGAGAGACACAGAGAGAGACAGAGACACAGGCAGAGGGAGAAGCAGGCTCCCTGCAGGGAGCTCAACGTGGGACTTGATCCTGGAATCCCAGGATCACAATCTGAGCCAAAGGCAGATGCTCAACCCCTGAGCCACCCAGGTGCCCCTAACCCCCTCTTTTATAGCCCATGAAACTCAGGCCCAGGAAAGGACAGGGACCTGGCTAAGACCATACAACCAGCGGCAGAAATTCCTCCATTCCTGAACTCTCTGTATTTTTTTTTTTGAACTCTCTGTATTTAAGGGGAATTAAGTACAATAAGTAAACCTTTTCAAGGTTTCAGTAAGGATTCCCTTTTTGCCAAAATGCGTGCCATTTAAGGAAAAACGTTCTTAGGTGTAGATGTGCTTAATCAATACCTTGCAAAAATAGCATGGGTAATTATTTTGCAAGGGCTGTACCAGATTAAATGCTAGGCACTGAGAAAAGTTGGTTAAATAGAAAAGAAGTGGGAACTCCGTCTCTGCCTGACCAAAGGAGAATGAGTAAGAAGGACACTGTGGCTTGGATACTCAGCGGACTGAGTTGATGGTTGTAAGATGAAGTGAACACAGTGGGGGAGAAAATAGGACCAACGTCAAGATGGTAAAGGGATTTGTATTCAAGCGCCAGACTACATATGAGCAAAACACTTTATTTCTTTATGTTCCAGAAAATCTAAAATGAGACTGTTCTTTTGGCAAAAAAGGACATGTGTTTCTTGGGAAGAAAAAAAAAAATCCTCACTCTTTTTATTTTGGTAAGGGGCCTAGCGGGAGCAAGGCTCGTCTGACATTAAGTGAACGCCAGGTCTGGTGGCCCATTCCTGTCTGGCTCCTGCCTGTCCCTCCAGCTCCTACATCAGGGTCTGGTACACAGCCGGAAAGCAGGCAATGTTGGCTGAATAAATGGATGGATGACATATTTGGGAATATTTGATATCTGACATTTTAAAATACCTAGTAGAGGGATCCCGGTGGCGCAGCGGTTTGGCGCCTGCCTTTGGCCCAAGGCACAATCCTGAAGACCCGGGATCGAATCCCACGTCAGCCTCCCAGTGCATGGAGCCTGCTTCTCCCTCTGCCTGTGTCTCTGCCTCTCTCTCTCTCTCTCTCTCTCTCTGTGACTATCATAAATAAATAAAAATTAAAATTAAAATACCTAGTAGAGACATAAAGGAGTTGAAAATAATAATTATTCCAAATGGGGGGGGCGCCTGGGTGGCTCAGTCGGTTAAGTGTGTGCCTTTGGTTCAGGTCATGATCCTGGGGCCTGGGATTGAGCCCCTCACTGGGCTCCCTGCTCAGCAGGGGTCTGCTTCTCCCTCTGCTCCTCACCCGTGCTTGTGATCTCTCTCTCTCTCTCTCTCAAATAAATACATAAAATCTTAAAAAAAAAAAAAAATCATTCCAAATGGGAACCCAAAGGAAAACAAATGCACATGAGAGGAAGCTGTTAGCCTCCTCCCCTGGGTGTCAGGCTGTAGGGAGACCAGACAAGACACAGTGTCACAACCCTAGCCCTGCGGCCACCAAACCACTTCTCCCAAACAGGCCAGACATGGATTTCTGCAGCTCTTAGCCTCCCTCCCTGACCTGCTCTCCCTTTCCTCCGCAGCCTGAGGAGAAGCCCATGAGTGAGAGAGGGGGGCAGCTGACAGGCCATGGAGAATGGGGGGCAGGGGTGCCCCTGAAGCCTAGTCTCCAGAGGCCTGCCCCTGACACAGGGGTGCTCACCCCACCCAGCGGCCTCCCCGGTGCTGGCAGGGGCGGGAGGGACTGGGGAGTTAGTGATTTGCCTTCGCAGACAGGATGCCTTACAGGCCTGGGATCAGGGTATCTTTAAGTGCCCACCAGTAGCCCCTCACTGAGTTCCAACAGTGAGGGAGGAGGGAGGGAAGGGGAGGGAGAGAGGGAGGGAGGGGAGAGGGAGGGGGAAGGAGAGAGGGAGGGGAGAGGGAGGAGAGAAGGAGGGAGGAGAGGGAGGAGAGAAGGAGGGAGGAGAGGGAGGGAGGAGAGGGAGGAGAGGGAGGGAGGAGAGGGAGGGAGGGGAGAGGGAGGGGGAAGGAGAGAGGGAGGGGAGAGGGAGGAGAGAGGGAGGGGAGAGGGAGGGAGGAGAGGGAGGGATGGGAGGAGAGGGAGGAGAGGGAGGAGAGAGGGAGGGGGAAGGAGAGAGGGAGGGGAGAGGGAGGAGAGAGAGGGAGGGGAGAGGGAGGAGAGAAGGAGGGAGGAGAGGGAGGAGAGGGAGGAGAGGGAGGGAGGAGAGGGAGGAGAGGGAGGGAGGAGGAGAGGGAGGAGAGGGAGGGAGGGGAGAGGGAGGGGGAAGGAGAGAGGGAGGGGAGAGGGAGGAGAGAGGGAGGGGAGAGGGAGGGAGGAGAGGGAGGGATGGGAGGAGAGGGAGGAGAGGGAGGGAGGAGAGGGAGGAGAGAGAGGGAGGGGAGAGGGAGGAGAGAAGGAGGGAGGAGAGGGAGGAGAGGGAGGAGAGGAAGGGAGGGGAGAGGGAGGGAGGGAGGAGAGAGGGAGGGGAGAGGGAGGGAGGGGAGAGGGAGGAGAGATGGGGGAGGAGAGAGGGTGGAGACAGGGAGGAGAGAGGGAGGGGAGAAGGCAGAGACAGGGAAGGGAGAGGGAGGGAGGGGAGAAGGAGGGAGGAGAGGGAGGGAGGAGAGGGAGGAGAGGGAGGGAGGAGAGGGTGGAGAGGGAGGGAGGGGAGAGGGAGGGGAGAAGGAGGGAGGAGAGGAAGGGGAGAGGGGGGAGAGGGCAGAGACAGGGAGGAGAGAGGGAGGAGAAAGGGAGGGGAGAGGGAGGGGAGAGGGAGGGAGGACAGGAGAGGAAATGCAAATGCTAACCTGGAAAACAAAGCAAATAACTGCCGCCTCCCTGGAGCCAGAAGAGGGAGTAAAGCTACAAGGTGGCTGAGCCGGTGAGCGCCTCCCTTCAGCCCAGGGCATGATCCTGGGGTCCCCGGATCGAGTCTGCATCTCCCTCTGCCTCTGTCTCTGCCCCCCTCGCTCTCTCTGTCTCATGAATAAATAAATAAATCTTGAAAAACGGGGAGGGGGCAGGTAGGGCGGGGATGGGTCCTGGGCTGGTGGGTGGGACAGGGCAGGGAGCACAGCCCTGGCCTAAGAGACCGGCTCCGGCGGCCCAGCAGCTTCTCAGGATCAGAGCAGAGCTGCCCCTAGCTCAGGGCTTTCCGCACTAGATCACTTCCATGTCCCCTGGGAATCTTGGTAGAACAGATCCAGTCCAGCAGGTCCAGGATGGGGTTCAGGGTCTGCGTTTTTAACATGCGCCCAGGTGACGCTGGTGTGGCTGGCCCTCACAAGGCCTCGGGATAAAGGGTGAACACACGGGAGGGGGCCTGTGACAAGGCTAGTGACAGGCCTGGACATATTTCCCTCAGGATTTGCTTCTGTGGTTTCTAAAACTCTACCTTGACTGAAGGTCACAGCGGCCAGCAAGAGAAGAGGGTTCTAGACACTACGCCAGAGCCACAGAGGCAGAGGTCGCGCACGCCTGGGGGCCACCCTGGCCATGTCACTAGGAACAAAGAAACCTGCAAGGGCTACTTCCGAGAAGACAGGGGGACAGTGGGAACGTCCTCAGCTGGAGAATGCATGCATTCTTGCTTCGCTTTTTATTGTGAAAAGGAACAATAACCCCTCGCACGCCATCAACAGCTTCCACTATGATCAACGAGTGGCCCGTTTCTTCCAACCATCCAGACTCGACTCAACAGATCACTCAAATATTTTAAAGCATGTCTCTAGTCTATAGGTCCTCTTTTTACTGATATATATGCTTTGTTTCAATAAAGGAGATAAATCTTTCTAGAAAGCCATTTATTTATTTGTTTGTTTGTTTATTTATAAAGATTTTACTTATTTATCCATGAGAGACACACAGAGAGAGAGGCAGAGACCCAGGCAGAGGGAGACACAGGCACCCTGCAGGGAGCCTGATGTGGGACTCGACCCCAGGACCCCGGGATCACGCCCTGGGCCGAAGGCAGACGCTCACCCACGGAGTCCCCCAGGGGCCCCTCTGGATAACCACACAGCAGTATTTGTTAAGATAATTTCTCATAAAATAGGAGCACCAAGGTGGCTCAGACGATTGAGTGACTGACTTGATGTCAGCTCAGGTGGTGACCTGAGGGTCATGGAATAGGCTCCACGTGGGATCCACGCTCAGAAGGGAGCCTGCTTGAGATTCTCTCCTCTGCCCATCTCCCAGCTCTTTCTCTCTCAAATAAATAAATAAAACTTAAACAATAATTTGTTACAAAATAAATATATTAACATTGTATTAAATAAAATCTCTGCATTTCATTTTCAGTGAAAACCATGCAGTGTTTTAAATTTTGACACTTAATGACATTTGAGAAAATGAATTTGGGTCACCTGGGTGGCTCAGTCGGTTAAGCATCTGTCTGGCTCAGGTCATGACCTCAGGGTCCTGGGATGAAGCCCCATGTCAGGTTCCCTGCTCAGTGCAGAGCCCGCTTCTCCCTCTCCTTCTGCCACTCCCCCTGCTTGTGCTCTCTCTGTGTCAAATAAATAAAACCTTTAAAAAAAAAAAAAAAAGAAAATGAATTTTAAGATATAAAAAACTGCCTGTGGTATAAAATATTAAGTAAAAAAGAGTGACACAGGACACTTGGGTGGCTCAGCAGTTGGGCATCTGCCTTCGCCCAGGGCGTGATCCTGGAGACCTGGGATCGAGACTCAAGTCCTGCATCGGGCTTCTGCAGGGAGCCTGCCTCTCCCTCTCTGTGTCTCTCATGAATAAATAAATAAAATCTTAAAAAAGTAAAAAAATAAAAAATATAAAGGGTTACAGAATAGTAGAAGCAGGATGACCTTAATTTTATAAAACTACAATACACACAATATATATGTGCACGGGAAAGAAAGTGGAAGAAAATATATAAAAGTTCCAGGTAGCTTTCTGGGTAATTTTTTTTCCAAGATTTTATTTATTTATTCATGAGAGATGGGGGGGGGGGGAGACACAGGCAGAGGGAGAAGCAGGCCCCACGCAGGGAGCCCGACGGACTTAATCCCGGGTCCCCAGGATCACGCCCTGGGCTGAAGGCAGCACAAAACCGCTGAGCCCACCAGGCTGCCCTTTCTGGGTAATTTTAATTTTCTCATTGTGTTTTTCTGAATGTTCAATGAATAAGCATGTATGGCAATCCTAAATGTTAAAAAACATAAAAAAAAAAAAAAAATACAGTAGTGGCTGGGGCTTCCCAAAGGGCCTGGTGTCATCCTAGGGCTTGTCACTGGTGCGTGACTGCCTGCGCTCCCTGAGCCCGCAGCATCCCAGGCGCCCAGGTACTTTCCTGGATTTGGGGGTGGCCTTCACAGCCGCTGCCCAGTCCCCTTTCCCCGCATTGGATCCTAGCTGCCTGCCATTTGGCTCCAGATGGTGGGCAAACCGGTTCCCTCCCCTCCCAGATTCCCGGGGACGAGTCCCCTGAAGCACCCATGGGCTTGGGCCAGCAGCCTTTGGATTTAAGGGATTTATTGGGCAATGGCTTTACACAATCTTCTCTCTGCACCATCGGAAACGCAGCCCGCCTGCAAGGTCCTACTTGGCCGACAGGCGGTGCTGCGGACACAGGCGCCCTCGGCCCCAAGGACCCTAGATTTCAGGGACCCTAACAGTAACTGCCTTGCACGGCTGCATGAGGGCATGGGGACAAATCGACCACCCGCCACCACCACGGCCATCACCACTCAGGAATAGCCGTTTCAATACCAAAAAGGTAGGAAGACAAAATCTCCGAATAAAGGCAGTCCTCGGACCTGATTACATTTTAAGAAAAACTCCTCTGTATTATTCTTATTCTTGTCATTTCAACTCAGACCCATGAAAACTTGTCCCCAGACCAGCACTGGCCTTTGGGAATCCCAGCTCTAGCCAGGGGTTCTAGGGGTTGGTGATCCCTCCATCCTCCAAGGTCAAATTTCCATAAAGATTAATTTGCTTCTAATTAAGAACACCTTTCGGTTCCCAGCGTGCAGCGAGACACACTTACTCCATCGCTCCTCACTCGAGGCTAAAGTGGAGCCGCTTGCCACGGTCACGCAGGGCTCTCGCTCGCTCTAAAAACACACACGGGCCGTGTCAGTCCCCTGCCCACCCTCCGCGGCCTCCCTTTGTCCACACACTCAAAAGGACTCAGGATGTCACACCTGCCACTTCATGACACAGGCCTGCCCCACTCGCCGGGATCAGGATCGCACTCGGCCCCAAAACACAGCAAAAGGATGGCTTCCAGCCTTAGCGAACTTCAGGCCTTCCACCAAGTCTGTTCCCTCCACCTGCAGTGTTTGATGCCCCTCACCTTCCTGACACACGCCTCTTCGTCCCCAACCAGTCGGCACAATGTCACCTACTCCAGGAAGCCACCTCCTTTGCCCCCAAGGCTCCTGGCACATAAGGATCTTAGAGTACTTGGCCCCACGTTCTGCTGTCAGTCCTCTGGGCAGACTGTCCCTTCAGCTTGTGTTCCCTCTTCAGGACTTGACTGAGGTCCCCAGTGAATCCTTGATTGATTTTTAAAGATTTTATTTATTTATTCATGAGAGACGCAGAGACACAGGCAGAGGGAGAAGCAGGCTCCACGCAGGGAGCCTGACGTGGGACCCCGGACCCCAGGACCAGGCCCCGGGCCGAAGGCAGGTGCTCAACCGCTGAGCCACCCAGGGATCCCTGAATCCTTGATTTATTGATTGGCCTTGTTGGCAAACAAGCCCGGACCAGCTTTTTCAAAATCCTCCCTTAAGATCTTTTCAATAAACCCCGGAGATGCTGGCAGGCTGGTTAGAGTGAAACAAATAGCAGGAAGCCCTCGGACTTAGGGAACTGAGTATCTGGCAAAACTACACTGGGTTTCCTGATACTCTGAGGAGCCCCTGCTCCTTTGCGGTCACTCTTGCAAAAGCTCCTTCTGAGATGTACTAGCTCCGCCACCGTTTACCAACAAACATTTTTAAAAAATGGACTTGAACATGTCCATGACCTATAAAAAGGAATGACTCTGTTACCAAAGAAGACATTATTTCAAAAAAAAAAAAAAGTGAAATTAAGGGGAAATGGAAAGAGAAGGCAAGTGTGCACAGAGCTGTGGTCGGTGAGTAATGCAAGCTGATTGATACAAACAGCAGGGACGTGAAAAAATGTACAATGATTACGCTTTATTGGGCACTTGTCATGGGCTGTGTACCAAGCAGGATACTTGGCCTACACAAGCTCATTTAATCCACACAACCGCCCTAAAAAGCAGGGATGACTAGCCTCCCAGTTTATAGGCTCAGAAAGGCTAAGTAACTTTTCCAAGACCCATACAGCTGAGAACAGAATCCAGGTCTAACCGCAAAGCCCCAAATTAGCTTTATTTATTTATTCATGAGAGACACAGGGAGAGAGACAGAGACAGAGAGAGGCAGAGACCCAGGCAGAGGGAGGAGCAGGCTCCATGCAGGGAGCCCGATGCAGGACTCGATCCCAGGAGCCCAGGGTCACACCCTGGGCCAAAGGCAGACGTCCAACCCGAGCCACCCAGACGTCCCTGGTGATATGTTGTGATTATACTTTCTAGGGGCGCCTGGGTGGCTCAGTCAGCCAGGCCTCCGACTTGGGGTCAGTTCCCCACCTGGGGTTCCTGGGATGGAGCCCTGAATCAGGGCTGAGCAGGGAGTCTGCTTCTTCCTCTGCACCCCCTGCCCCCCCACCCACCCCACCCGTGTTCTCAAGCACACACACGCTCTTCTAATAAGTAAAAACTTTAAAAATATTTATTTTTAATAATAGTATTTTTTTTTTTTAGATTTTATTTATTCATGAGAGGCAGAGACCCAGGCAGAGGGAGAAGCAGGCTCCATGCAGGGAGCCCGACGTGGGACTCATCCCAGGACTCCAGGGTCACACCCTGGGCCGAAGGCGGCCCTAAACCGCTGGGCCCCCGGGGCTGCCCAGTAATATTTTAACTAGAATTGAGCTCTTGACTTGGCACACAGGGTGCACAGAACAGGCCTGGATCTGAAGGCTCCAGATCTCCCAGGCCGGAGGGCCCCGGCGGGCTGGCCTGGAGCAGAGACACACGGGCCGCGCCCAGCTCCGTCCTAAATGGCCTTGGTGTTGCTTTTAGCAAACCTAAACCGTCAGCTTCGTCTCTCAGGATCTGAGGAGGAGGGCAGCCCCCTCCAGGGCAGACCCTCTGGCTCTCCAGACACCGTCCTGCTCAGACGTGGTGAAGCTCCAAGGGCTAATTCCTTTGCTCTGGTCGTTTCCCAAGAACCAGTGACAGACTAATAATTTGCCTTTTTTTTTTTTTTATGATAGTCACAGAGAGAGAGAGAGAGAGAGAGGCAGAGACACAGGCAGAGGGAGAAGCAGGCTCCATGCACCAGGAGCCCGACGTGGGATTCGATCCCGGGTCTCCAGGATCGCGCCCTGGGCCAAAGGCAGGCGCCAAACCGCTGCGCCACCCAGGGATCCCAATAATTTGCCTTTTAAACGGGCCAAGGGTATTACCAGGCAGCTCGCAGAAAAGGAAATGTAAACGGCCCGTGTCATTTTTTAGGTTTATTCACTCATTAGAGAAATGCAACTTCAAGCCAGGGAGACCTGTCTCGCGGGCGAACCCCAGAGGCTCTGTGAGCCGTGGGAGGTCCCGGTCGCTGCGGCTGCCCGAGACCGTGCTCCACGGAGGGGCCCAGCGAGCCCCGTGGTTGCTGCACGCGCTGCGACTCGGGGCTCCGCTCCCGGGAACCCGTCACCCGTCCTCCAGGCTGGCTTCGGTGGGGAAGACAGCCACCTGCCATCTGCTGCAGCAAAGGACTGGGCAAGACTCAACGCCCTCGGTCCACGGGGTGACGAGGTACGTCCACGCGGCCCCAAACGAGAACGGGACGCTCGTTCAGTGCGACTATGAACTCTGCCGAACAGTCTAAGCGAAAAACCCAAGACACCGATGGTGCAGGCGGTCCCTGGGGAGGGGAGGTGGCTTCACTGCGGCCCCAACCCCCTCTGAATTCTGACCCATACGAAATACTCAGCAAAACAAAACTAAGACACGCACTGAAGCTCTCCTTGTTCGGACGTTGCCTTAGCTCCAGCTAAGTGAGCTGCTCCACCCGCTCCGGCAGCGCGTCCTGCCCTCTGGAGCTCGGAGCAAGAACTCGGGGGGCTGGGGGTGAACCCCGAAGGGGAGAGCACCCTGAGGGTCACCCAGGCCGCACTTCCCCCCTCTGTCCACAGGGGGCGCCCCGAGGCCTGCTGCCGACTGATACTGTCCCCCCACCCCCCCCACCCCCCGCCGGGGGACCTCGGGGACCTCAGGCTGTTGCCCGAGAGGCAAAGACACAGGCAGGGACAAGGAAGTAACATAAAATAGAAACTAGCTTTATTTCTCTGGAAGAAGCAGGGATCCATAGCCGGGGCAGCAACTTTGGTGGCAGACGCTGGCAGGAAAACACGGAACAGCACAGGGGAGGAGCTGGGTCAAAGAGGAAGCACTGGTGTCCCTCCAGGGCAGCTGCCCCCTTGGTCTCCTTCCAACCCTGGGGCCTTGGGCCCTGGTCCCTGCCAAAGAACAATCTGGCACCCTTGCTCTGCTTCCTCAGCCACCTAGGGCTATTTCCAGGCACAAGATCCTAAGACCTGCCAAGTCCCATAATGTATCCATGGTGTGGCCACAAGTCACATTCTCTCCGACATCCCAATGCCCACCAGGAGATCCCTGGAGAAGGGCGCTGCCCTGAGGGCCTGCTGGGTGCTGGCCCCCTTCTGTGGGGCCAGCACATCCTCCCGGCATGGGTCAAGCCTGGCTTCCCCGGCGGCGGCAGAGCCTGGGGACACTCTCCCGCCCCAGGCCCCCACCAGGGGCTGGCGCAGAGGCAGCTCGGCTGCAGGGCCCGCGGAGGCCGCCCCCAGGCCCGCCTTCACAGGGCTCCTTCCTACCCCTTGGCCAGGGGCACCAAGAGCTGATCCAAAGTTGCAGGGACAGCACTGGGTGAGGGGGGACGGCAAGGCGGGGCTCCCAGTCTCCTGCTGCCTTGGCCTTGCTCCGCCACTAGGAGCAGCAAGTGGCAGCAGGTCCTCCGGGCTGGGGGGGGACCTCCCCACCCTTGTCAGATGGACAGACTCAAGTGATTCCTTCAGGACAGACCCTCTGGCTCTCCAGACACCTCAGCGCCTACAGGAGGGGAAACAACCAGAAAGCCCCTCTGTCAAGGGTACAGAACGGCTAGTGCGGGTGGGCACGAGCGGGCCTCCTAGTACCAGGCGAATCTAGCTGAAGAGTCAGCAATAATTTTGGAATTTACCACCCTGGGATGTGTTCTAGCTTCAAAAAAAAAAAAAAAAAAAAAAGACAGCAGTGCTGCTGCTGAGACGGCCAGAGGGCGGCGGGCACCGTAAAGCCTGAGGAAGCCCCCACGGGGCAGGGGCTCCTCGGACCCCCAAGTTCATCCAGACCAGGTGCTGAAACATCTAAGCGGGCTTAGAAGAAACTTCTTTCACCCGGAACTGCCTGCCCCGCAGCATGGGCCGCCATCCCCCCCCAAGCTGGGGGACCCCGGGGCCGAGTGGGGGGGCGCTCACTCACTTGTGGTGGGCAGGGCCGCAGGAGCCCAGCAGGTGGCAGCCAGCCTGCTCCAAGTTCCAGTCGCACATCTCCAGCACTTTGTGGCACTCGCTTCGCGGCCGCAGACCCAACCCAAAGAGCTGCTCCACCTGAGGAGCAGAGGGTGGTGCCATGGGACACGCTGGGGCTGAAGGGCACCAGCCAGGGTGGGGGCAGAGGAGAGCCAGAGGCAGGATGGCAGGGAGGGGTCAGGGGAGGTGAGAGCGGCAGAGCCAGTCTTCAGGGTCCCTGAAAGCCAGAGTGGGCGGGAGGTGGGGGTACCTTCAGATACTGTGCAGCCCTCTGCACGCTCCAGCTGTGGCTCTGCAGGGCCGCCTGGCACTCCTCTGTGGTCACCCCATGCACCATGGCCTGCAGCTGGGCACACCCACCCACCTACCCGTCAGCACCGCCTGGGCCCATTCCTCTGGGGCCCTCAGGCCCCGCCCCTCCGCCCAGCAGCCGGGCCTGGTGCTCACCATCTGGACCTTGTCTGCCGGCCGTCCAGCCTCCGGCCCGTCCCCAGGGCAGCCCCTCTGTGGCAGCCGAGCAGCGGCCCGCAGGGCTGGTGGCCGGGGCCCTGGATTACTGTTGTTGGTGGAGAAGTTGGCCTTGGGATCGGGGGCGGCCTGGGGCATCGGTCGAACGGTGGCAGTGGGGGCAGCAGGAGCCGGGGTGCTGGGCGGGGGCAGCAGCAGGGGCACGGGCAGGGGGGCCGGCTCTTCAGGGCTCTGAGCCTCACGCAGGAAGCGCTGATAGCGTTCCAGGTAGGGTGGGCGCTCGGGCAGCAGGTAGTAGTGGGTGCTGCTGACCTTCTTGCCGTCGCGGACAATGGGCAGGATGCAGGGACCAGCCCGCGGGCCGGGTGCCTGGATCACTTGGGGTGTGGCGTACTTGGGGTCTGAGGCAAAGCTCTGGGTGGTGGGCATGGTCTTCCCAGGTGAGCTGGAGAGCCGAGGTGGCAGCGGGGAGCCGCCGGGTGGAACCAGGGGGCTAGGGGTCCGTGAGCCTTGAGGGGACAGGGGCTCCCGGGGAGGCACCCGGGGAGGGGAGGCGGGTCCAGGCCACCGCCCTATCTCCTCCTCGCCTGAGGGGGCTGGAGACAGCTCGCCCCGTGGGCGGGTGGGCCTCGGGGGGATGGGCACGCGGGGGGGCACCTGGGGCTTGTCCTCACCCGCTGGGGCCGGGCCAGGAGGAGGGCTCAGGGAGCCAGCCGGGACCTGCAGCTGCCGCATGCACTCCTGCTGCAGCGCCTGGAAGATCTCTGCGGTCTGGGCCGAGTTGGGCGGCTTGCTCCCACCCTGGGGTGGGAGGAACAGATTGTCCTCCAGGGGAGGGAGCAGCTGTGCCTGCTCAGGCACAAAGGCGTAATTGGTTTCGCCCTGGCTGGGCCCAGTGCGGACCCCTGCACCCACCAGGGTGCTGTTGATGGAGCAGACCTCGAAGTCATCCTCGTCCTGGGCCACATCGTCGTAGGCAGGAGGCGGGGGCAGCGGGCGGGCGTCCCAGTCCACCACGGGCGTGGGGTGCAGGGGCCGGGGCAGGGCCCGCGTGGGGCTCTGCGGCGGGGTCTTGTCCAGTAAGGAACAGGCATCCATGGCCAGCTGCGCCAGTGAGGGCGCGCAGGGCCGGGGGGTGGGGACGACGGGCTCCTCGCCAAAGTCAATGAGCGTGACCTCGCCCCCACCGCCACGACCCGCCTTGGTGCCGGGCACCCGAGCGGAGGGCTTCGCGAGCCACAGCCCACGGGTCAGGGCTGGTTTCCGGAGGCCCAGCCTCTTGAAGTCGCTGGACAGGGGGTCCTGGTCCTCACTCACAGGGTCATAGGTTGGCTCTAGGAGAGGGAGGGAGACCCCACCGGGAAGGCAGTGTCAGGCAGGGGGACGGGGAAGAGAGACAAGTACCCTCCCCCGCCCCCCACTCCCAACGCCCCCAGAGATTAGCCCCTCGGCTGCCAAATTCCTCCACGCACACCAACCCTGTTCCAACAGGAGGACAGAACCTGCTCCGGACACTCAGTTCTCCACATGGGCTCATGGACCCCTGCCTCCATCTCAGCTAGAGCAAGCGGTACCTCACAGCCATATGATACCCCGACACACAAGGCCCCGAACGCCCCAGACTCCTGGGCCCCGGCTGGTAACCCCATATCCCCACCCCATTACGCACACCATTAGTGCAGGCGGGGGCCACGGACAATCCCCCACCATCAAGGGCAACAGGAGCTGTCCTCGGAGAGCACAGAGCTCCTGACCAAGCACCGTGAAGCCCCGACACGGCATCTGCGGGTCCCAGAGGGAGCGGGACCAGGCCGCGTGACGGTGGAGAGGCGGGCGCCGGGACCACACACTTGCTCCAGAAGCCTGGGCTTTGGGGGGTCGGGGGAGAGGCAGGCATGCTGGGCCAGGTCAGCAGCCAAAGCTCACAGCACACACGGCATGCCCCCCGCCCCCCCGCCACCCCGCCAGCCCACCAGGGCGCTGTACCTTCCAGGAGAGGAGGAATGAGAGGAGAGAGGGGGCAGGGGCAGGGGCAGGGGCCAAGGCTTCGAGAGCGGCCCCACTTACTCTGAGCGAAGATGGCAGGCTGAGGTGGGCGAGGTGGAGGCTCCCCTGCAAGAAAGGCCATGCGGAGAGCAGAAGGGACAGAGCGGGCGAGACAGGGGAGAGAAGACAGACAGACAGACAGGAGGGCAGCGTGGAGAGAGACAGAGAGAGGGTGGTGAACAGGGGCCGAGCCAACAGTACAAACCCAACAGCAATGGGAAGCAGTGGGGCGGCAGGATGGGGGGAGCCCGCGTTCCAGAACGACAGGCACAGGATCCGGGAGGTGGATGAGGCTCCTGGTCAGCGTGAAGCCTGCGGGGTGGTTTTGGCTCGGGAGAGGACAGCAGGCTTAGGGGGAGTGAGGAAAGGCAGGATCTGAGTGCGTGGGGAGGAGAGAGGGGGACGCTGCGGCGGGCAGGCCAACACGGCCAGCCGGGGATGCCCACCTCAGCGGATGCAGCGGCCTCTCGTCTTGCACCCACGGCCAGCCGGAGCCAGGGCACAGCTGTCCCCCTGCAGCCCTGACCCCACTGTCCCGGAGCCAGGGCAGCCTGCTACTGGGCAGCGGACGCACAAGGGGGCGCCGGGAGGGAGGCCGGACTCTTACTTTTCAGCCTTCCTAGATGCTGGGTGGGCCGGGGGACGCACAAGGGGGCGCCGGGAGGGAGGCCGGGCTCTTACTTTTCAGCCTTCCTAGATGCTGGGTGGGCCGGGGGGTGCTCAGTTCCACGCTCAGCAGGTCAGGAGGATCCATGGGGTTTCCCAGATACAGTCTGTGGGAGGACGACCGGGTCAGATGGTGGGGCTGGGGGAGGCACGTGGAGCGGCCCCAGGGGGAGGAGATGCCCGGGGCCAGGCCGAGACCAGAACCCTGAGTGCACGCAGAGAACCACCTGAGCCAAGCCCCGCCAAGAACCTGGGTCGGGAGCCCAGGACCCCCAACTCACGGCAGCTCCCCGAAGACTACACGGGCCGGGAGCTGTGGGGAGGGCAGAGACGGAGCTCCTGACCCCGACCCCTGCAACTGCCGCGGCGCCCCAACCCACGCCTGGCCGTCACCTGCCCACACGTGCTCTTCTGACCCACCGGGCCCAGAGGCATCGGGCCGCACCACGCCGTCGGGGGCGCAGGAGGCCCCTCTCTCCCCCACCAGGCAGAAGGGGGGCTGGGCCACCTGGCTTGCTCCCCGGTCACCCTCCCAGCCCCCGTGCGGACTGTCAGGCCCTGGCACTTAGGCCCGGGGCTGAGGAAAGCCTGGAGGACCGGGCTGGGCTGGCCGCAGCACGCCAGGAGCGGGCCAGAGGGCCTCTACACAGCTCGCCCCTTCCCTCAGGCTCGTGCTGGCTCCTGGGACGTAGGAGGCAGCGGTTGCTCTCCCAGGCTCCGCGTTGGGGGGCGAGGGCGAGGGCGAGGGGGACGGCCTGCCTCCCTGTGCCCCAGAAGCCAGAGCAGGAAGGGCTGCCGGGAGCCCCCGCTGCCAGCAAGGAGGCATGAAGCGGGCGCTCGCTCAGGAGCTGCCGGGAGGCTCGCTGGGGCAGGGTACCCGGGAAGGGACTACTTCTCTTCCTGTGTCCTCCGGATGCCCCCCCAGGGACCTCCTCCTTTCACTTAAAGGACACTGAGCCCCCCCGGGGCCCCCCAAGTGCAGAGTGAGCAGGCAAGCAGGGCAGCTGCCAAACCTTCCCTCTGGAGTCTCCCCACAGGGAGCTCTTTGTCTACGCCCCCCTCCCCAGGACACAGCGGCGTGTCTCCTGGGCCTGTGTGCACCCCCAGGGCTTGACCCAGGAGGCTGGGTCTCCAGGACCGTGCGGGGTAAGCAGGGCCACTACCGCCCCAACACCAGGGAGCGTGACACAGGCGTTCCTGCTGAAGCCCTTCCAAAGGTGGTTCCGAGACAGGTGGGGTGGCACCAACCATCCTTGGGCTCCCGACACCGCCCCCCCCTTGAGCCTGCAGGGACGGCTTCTGGGGGCTGCAGACTCTGGCGCCACAGGCCACAGCCCACCCCGGCGCACTCACTCGTCAATCTTGTCGGGGAAGCCCCAGCAGTGGCGGGGGTCGCTGTCGCCATGTCCCGTGTGGATGAAGCTGTTCTGCAGCGGCTGACTGATGTCCTGGGCCGACAGGCCAGCCACGGAGGTCACCACGTTGCGAGGGAAGGGCCCCACACACAGCGTCCGCGTGTTCTGGCCGCGCCACCAGTAGTTCTCCGCCCTGCCCAACAGAGACCACGCGGTGAGCACCAGTGCACTGGGGCGGCCCCAGGGCGTGGGACCCTCTCCAAACCCAGCTGCCTCCAGCCTCGCTGCCGCCTGGCCACCTCGGCACAAGGGGACCGGAGGGCGTACGGCCCGACACCAGGGTGGTCTGAGTGCAGGGCCCGGCTGGCCGCACACACCTTACCCTCAGATACCGAGGGGGGTCCCACAGTTTTTTCTACAGTTTACAGATCAGGAAACGGGTTCCAACAAGCGACCAGGCTTGCCCGGAGTTCCCAGACACATCGCAGCAGACCCAGGATCAAATTCTGTCGTTAGTCTGCAAGCCGGCTCCCTTCCTACCGAGCCCCTCACCTCCCTCCTCCTGGCAAGGCCTGGACCCCCAGCCTCTGGCCACCGGGCCCTGCTCCTCAGCCCAGGATCCAGGCATCCCGAGCTGGAGACGCCAAAGCAGCACGACGGCCTTGCACTAGTGGCCTCGCAGCCAAGCCCTCCGGCCACACTCGCCGTGGGCACGCAGCCCCTGGTGCATTTGGGAGCGCTCGGAGCAAGCCACGCCTTCCCATCACTTCTGTGTGTCCAGGGCCCTTCACAACCTCCGGGCAGGGGTGTGGGACACCTGCCCTTATGCCTGTCCATCTCCCGGGGAACTCTTGTCTTAAATACGGGGTCTGGAAGCGGCCTAGCTTCCCAGTACAGCCGAACCACGGGAGCTCCTGCTCCTCACTCTGATCTCAGACACGAAAGCTCTGCTAATGTAGCCTAAGCCCGGGCCTGGGGTGGGGGCCGGGGCAGGAAGGGGCCCCCCGGACACTCCGAGTGGCAGGCTGCAGCTCCTGCATCTGCACTGGGGTCGCCCACAGCTGACCACACGGGCAGGGTCTGAGCCGAGGCAGAGGCGGTGCTGGCCTCACGCCGCCGTGGTGGGCGTGCACACACCCGGCCAACCCCCGGCCGCATGCCCCGAGCGCCGAGGGGCCCCTCCAAACTGCAGCCGGGCTGCAGGGGCCGAGGGGGGATGGAGGCTGAGCTCCTGGATCCTCGTCCGTGAGGGGACGAGGCCCCCGGGAGCGGCATGACCTCCCACTGCCTGCCGTGGAGACCGCAAGTGGAAGCCCACGAGCACAGCAGCGCTCGGGAAGCCAAGGGGGTGGGGGTGAGCCGGGAGCCCGGCCTCCCCATACAGAGCCGCTGACCAGCCCCCCGGGGTGGGAAGGGCGGGAGGCGAGGGAAGAAGGCAGGACGACACCCAGGGAGGGACGGCGCCCACCGCGAACATCAGGGCCACTCCGAGGCGAGACGTCGCGGGACACTGCGGCCCAGGGCTGGCTGCGGCTGCCGTGCTCCCCTGAAGCAGGACGAAGGCGGGCGCCCGCCGCCGGGGACCCCGCCCCTGCCGCCCCGCTGCCCCCCCCCCCGTCCCCACTGGCTCCCTGGGTTCTGCGTGGCCCTCCGGGGACCCTCTCGGACACCCCCGGGCCAGACGGCGGACTCTGCCCTCCACACCCCCTCCGACGTGCTCGCCAACCTGGCTGAGCGGCAGCGGAGGCGGCCGGCGGGTCCAGAGATCGGGCCCGCATCCAAGGCCGGGGCCGCCCCGTGACCACGTCCTCCCTGTGGACCCCGAGCAAGGCCACGCTGGCAGGTCACTGCCTCCACGCCTTCCCCGAGCACAGCCGCAGCGTCATGCTGGCTCCTCCGGACATGCTTCGGAGAGGACAGAGGCCAAGCCACCTCCCTTTACTACAGGTGCGGCCGAGGCAAGAGCCCCGGGACTGCCTGCGGGAGTCCCGACGTCATTTCCCACCAACACTTTGCTACTGGGGAGGGGGAGTTGGGGGTTCAGGGCACGTGTAAGGGGGAGACACTCATAGGGCGCCCAGGGGCTCCGCAGTGGAGCAGCTGCCTTCGGCCCAGGGTGTCACCCCAGGGTCCTGGGATCGAGTCCCGCGTCGGGGTCCCTGCAGGGAGCCTGCTTCTCCCTCGGCCTGGGTCTCTGCCTCTCTCTCTGCAGCTCTCATGAATAAATAAATAAAATCTTAAAAAAAAAAAAAAAAAAAAAGAGAGGGGGGACACTCTTGGGAATCACATCCCAAGCACACTCGGAAGCAGCATCCTCCCGACCAGGCTCAAACGTATCTCCTGAGACGGCCGATGCCGCCCTGCACCACCTGCCTAGCCCCCGAGGTGGGGGTGGGGGGACCAGGTGCCAGCGGCTCAGAAAGGCCTGAGGCTACCCTTGCCACCCGGCCTGCACTGGCCACACCCGCTCCCCCTCCACAAAAAGGCCAGAGTGTCCACAGCAAAGGGAGAGTCGGGCCCACCGAGGGCAGACACCACGACGCGGACAAGTCCCTGGGGGAAGAGAAAAGGACCCGCGTCTCCAGCACGGACTTTCTATTTCCTGCGGCCCCGTCAGTGGCCTGGGACAGGCAAGAGGTGGGCGGTACCTGGGAAACTGAGGTCTGGGCTGAGAATTGCCTAAGGCTGGCCCTGCTCTATCGGGGACCGGCTTCTGGAAATTTCAGCGCCCTGTCCCCGTCCCGGCCCACGGCGGTCCAGTCCAGAAGTGGCTGGTAAATGTTGCTTAGACATTCTGCTCAAGACACTGCCCCACTCACTTCTGAGTGACCCGGGCGGCCCCTGGTTTTAAGGGACAACACGGGCCCTTGCTTCCCCCCCACCTACCACTGGAAGCAGAGGCTCCGGGGATCAGGCCAGGCCAAGGCCCCGAGGAAGGATTTCAAATCCTCAGTCTCCTTTCTCTGGTTCTCTAAGAACAGAGCATGAAAATGCTGCCGGCTGCCCCAGCTTCCAAGTCAGACCCCCTGGAAAAGACCAGTTCGTCATCCATCCCTCCATCCAGACGCCGAGTCACAAGCCCCAGGCAACATCGAGCTGTCCTCTCTGCCCGGTGCCCGGTACCCTGAGAGGCACTGAGCCTCCAGAACCAGCCAGAGCCGGGGGCCAGGGGGTCCCAGACTCGACCTGGAAACAACGCCAGCACCTCTGAAGCAAGAGGAGCACAGGGCCAGTGGAGGAGCAGAAACAGAGCGGCGAGCCAGGCTGGGGAGACGGAGAAGCAGAGACGCACACGCAGGAGCCAGACCCAAGAGACCGTGAACAGAGCCCGTCCACCGGAGGCGGGGAGACCGTGAGCCAAACACACACAGAGACGTCTGGGTGCTGAGGAAACAGGGGCCCCGCACCCAGGCCCACCCCCAGGCCTCACCGGCCGCCGCGGCCTCTGGCCCCTCAGCTCCCCCCTCCGAGCAGCTCCAGGAACGCGAGCGGGCGCCGTGGCCCACGCCGGCCCTGGCCCCCGAGGAGGAGCCCAGCGAGCCCACACTGGCAAGGCGGCCGCGGAGCCAGCAGCTGGGGCCAACGGGAGCCCGGGACGCCGGGGCGGGGCATGGTGCCTCCAGAGGAGTGGCTCCCCCGGGGCCCCACCTGCACCCAGGCCACCAGCTCCAGACACACGCCCCCGAACCAGAAGCAACTGAGTCACTCCCTGGGGAACCCTGGGGCCCCACTGACAGCAAGGGACGGGCGGAGGTAAAAATCTGGGGCCATGGGGCATGAGCGGGGAGGCGCAGAGCTCGGGCTCCTGGCCGTGGGCACGGATACAGGCCCAGCCTCGGGCTTACGGGCCCACATGCGCCCCCCTCCAGGCGGGCCTCCGCTCTCATCTTCCTCTTTCCAGAAGGCTCCCGAGAGCCATGCCTACGGTCCCGTCTGGCGCCTCAGCCCCAGACCCACAGACTATCTTCCTCCCTGACCCCTGTGCCTCTCTCCTCCTGGAAGCTGTTGGCTTCTCTCCCCCACCACTAACTCCCCAAACCGCTACCCCCACACCCGACCGAGATGTCATTCGCGCTCCCAGATCCGGGGCCCAGAGTCTAGGGGGCCCCGTGTTGGGGCCACAGCGAGGGCAGGTCACGTGTCTGCAGGACCGCCGGGGCTCCGGGCCTCCCCCATCACCCTGACTCACCCAGAAGCTCCCCAACCGACGCCCGCGAGGCAGAGGATTTCACTAAAAGCCCCAGGCTCCTCGACCTGAGGTCTAAGCACAACGGGCTGTGTGGGAAGTGACCCCCAGCCCCAGCCCCCACCCCGCCCGGCTCTGAGTCACAGGAGCAGGGGCACCGGGGATTTCCTCCGCCTTGCGCCTCTTCCTGGTCCTCTGGGCTCACCCCTACCCCAAAGGCACCTCAAGCCTGCCCTGCCCCAACCAGTTCCTCAGCCGCCCTGGGGATCAGATAACAGAGGGTGGGGTGGGGGTGGTGGGCCTCCTCGGCAGAAGGCCCTGAGCAGGGGCCCCAGGTGGGAGCCATGAGTCAGGAGATGCCGCTGGAGGCAGAGACAGACACCCAGGTGTTGGCGGGGGGGAGGAGTCAGGAACAGAGGGCCCGGCATGGGGATGGGGCGGAGGAGCCCAGGGGGCACCCCAGCGGAGGAGGTCGGAGTGGGGAGGGGGCCCCGGGATGGGGACGGGGGCTCAAAGGGAGGGCAGAGGCTGCTTTGGGGGCTACTGCCAGGCACTGGGGGGCAGTCAGGGCCCCTGTCCTGGGAGGAGGCGGGAAGGGGAGGGGAGGGGACGGGACGGGGAGAGGAGGAGAGGAACGTTCAGGAGCTCCAGAGTCCCTGGTGGTGGCCCTGGGGCCAAGCTGAGCCACTTCCTACGCGTCACCCCAACGGCAGTTTGGCTCCGACCCACACAGCCAGAGCCGAGCCGAGTGGGAAAAGGGTGAAGGAGGTGGTGCTGTGCAGGGAAACTGAGCCCGACAGTGAGGCGAGGCCGGCCCGTCCTTCCCCGCCGCCCAGCGCTGTGAGCCGTGGCCCTCCACCTGCAGCCCGCACCCCTCAAGGCCCTGCAGGCCCGGCCCCGTGCTCCCTACCTTCCCTCGATGACGGTGATGACGTCGTTCATCTGGATGTGCAGCTTGTCTGGTTCCTCAAAGTCCTGAAGGGCACGCATGTCGGTGGGCTGGGCCTGGGGGCAGAGCGGGGTCAGTGCCCACCCTGGGACTGAGCCCCCGCATGGGCACCCCAGCCCCGGGCACAGACCTGCCCTCACCTCCAGCAGGAAGTCCCGCAGAGCCACGAACGTGGGTCTGTCCTCTGGCTTGTGGGCCCAGCACTGGACCATGACGTTGTAGACATCCTGGGGGCAGTCCTCCGGCCGCGGGAGACGCTCCCCCTCCTTGTCAATCTTATGCAGAATCTGGCGGTGGGGCGGTGCAGTTGGAGCACAAGCAGGGCACCCAGCCCGTCACTCCCCACCTTCCCTCAGGCCCATGGAACAATGGGAGCTGTGGGCCGCCGTGCCTGCACCCCGAAGAAAAGCTGTGTCGGGGAGCCCAGCCCCGGGCCTCCGGTGGGGGCCTCTGGAGAGGTGGCCGCGGCAAGGGAGCAGAGCGCGAGCGAGCCTCGGGCGGCCCCGGCCGGAGCACTGCGGGCCCCTCTCTTGGCTCAGCGGCTCGAGAGGTCATGAGACGCGGGGCATGGGGGACAGGGATTCCAGCCAACGGGAGCCAGTTCCAACGGGCCGGGTGGGAGCCAGGAAGCAAGTCAATCCCCGCCCGGCACGTCAGGAGCTCCGGCCCCTCACCTGACTGCCATTGAGGCCGATCCAGGGCTCCTGGCCGTAGGTGAACATCTCCCACAACGTCACTCCAAACATCCAGGTGTCACTGGCGTGGGAGAAGGTGCGCGTCTTCAGGCTCTCAGGGGCACACCTGGCAAAGGCAGGGGTCAAACAGAAGGCCTCTCAGAGCACAGCCACCCCCATCAGCCCGACGGACAGAGCAGCCGCTCAGCACGTCGCAGCCCTGTGCGCCAGGCTCAACGGTAGGTGTTGGTGACACACGTGAACAGGGACAGGACTTACTGACTATGGGATGCACAGACTCGGAGGACATCATCTACGCTCCTGTCTTTATTCCCATGGAGCCCAGGCGGGAGGAGGGTGACGTGTGCAGGTCAGGGAAGCAGTCGGGGGAGAGGTCAGAGGCTCCAGAAATTGGTGAGGGGGAGGAGAGGGGATAACATCTCAGGCTGTTTTCTAATTGTGGTGGGAGGATGACGATTTCCGGATTTGGGGCAGGATCCTGGGATTTGGGTCATTTCAGCAGGAAGGTGTGGGTGGGAGATTTGGACAGGGTTTGGGGAAGAACTGACATGGATGGAAACCGTTTACACTGGCTTCACCCAAATACCCCACACTCCCTGTGGGACCCCCTTTTGGGTGAGCCAGAGAAATGCCCCCAGTGCAGCGGAGCCGGCAAAGGGGTGTCCCTGGGTGGGCCAAGGTGCGGAGTGACGGGGAAGCTGACCTGACCGAGAACCAGACTCTCTCCTGGGACTGGAGAGCCGGCCTGGCCACTCAGGTGGGGGGCGAGGGGGAGACGCTGCCCAGGGACAGTCACTCAAGACCCGCAAGCCCGGTGTTCCTCATCTGGGAAACCTAACAACGATCTGCTGGCTTCATGCTGCCGTAAGGGGACTCTATGGTTTACCACTCAAACCAGGATGCTTGGGTATGAAGGGGGTGCTATCAATGACCCCAGAACAACACAATCCGGAACGTGTAGTCACCCTACGTAAACGATCGACTGTGAGCGGGGCTGTGTATCCTAGGTTAGGAGGATTTTCCGGCAAGAACACGACCTACTCGTCGTACCCCAGAGCGAGGAGACCACACACCCCCTCGGGTGCCTCCAGAACCAGTGGATCATGACGGTCTCACACCAGGGCCGGGGCCAGGGCAGGGCCAGGTACCACCCTGGTGAGGTGAATGTCCCTGGTCAGCCTACAGGCCCTGACGTGGTCTGGCCCTGCCCGCAGCTAGCTCTACCTGGAACATACTTACCCACCAGTGTGCCTGCCTAACTTCTGATAAAGTCTGGTATTTGGGGAGCTGACTATGACAGAGTCCTCCTGGGCAGTCTTTCTGGGCCCCCACGGCACTCATCCCTGTGCATCTCAGTACCTGGCACCCGGGCCCAGAGAATTCCCCCGGGCGGATGAGTGAATGGACTACACACAAGAAGGCTCCCCGGGCCCAGGAAAGACAGAGGCTACTATGGGAACCGAAGCCCCGGAAACTCTGAGGCTGGGTGTGCAGGGACCGGGGGGGGGGGGGGGGGGGGCAGGCCCCGTGAGCCAGCAGCACCTGTCCCTCACCAGGCAAAGGGCACCTTGCGATGCTCTTGCATGACATAGTGGTCGTCATTCTGGGGTAGCGCACGCATCAACCCGAAGTCCCCGATCTTGACCAGGTCACGGGTGGCCAACAGCAGATTTCGGGCAGCCAGGTCACGGTGAATAAAGCGCTTGGACTCCAGGTAGCCCATGCCCTCCGCCACCTGCACAGCGTAGCGGCTCAGAGTGCCCAGGAGGAAGTGGCCCTGGTGCTTGCGCAGCCGGTCCAACAACGATCCTAGCGGCGCCAGCTCCGTCACCTGGGGCCATGGAGGAGGCAGGAGGAGTAAGTGCCACCGAGCCCTGCCCCTCCCTCAGTGCCCCATGCTGGGCTCCCAGTCCCTCTCCTGAAGGCCTGAGCCTGCCCTCTGGGGACCTCTAGGACTTCTACAGCCTTCCCCAGCCTCTCCCCATCCAGGTCGCACGGGAACCCGAGGCTCAGAGAGAAGCAACCCACAGAGGCTCAGATTAGAAATTCTAAAAACGAAACTCTAGGGCCGGCCCCTCCTATGAGTGCAACCCTCTGCCAAGGAGCACAAACAAAACCCAAAGATGGACTTGGGCTCCGGAGGACAGAGCACCAGGTTAGGCCCCGAGGAGCCGCTTTGCCACAGCAGGTGGAGGACCAGGGCCCCCTTCACCTGGACGGAGCGCGAACACAGCACCGACAGGGGGACGGGCCCCTCTGGGGGCGCAGAGACCCCACCTGAGCACCCACCCGCTGCCCGCAGGGCTCACCATCTTCATGGGCGGCGTGAGCACCACCCCATAGAGGCGAATGAGGTTGCGATGGTCAAGCGAGTGCATGGCGTTGACCTCCCGGATGAAGTCGTCCATGGCCTCTGGCTGGCTCAGCACGTCAGGCTTCAGGCACTTCACAGCCACACTCATCTGCCCGCCGCAGGGATGGGGATGGGGATGGGGATGGGGGGGAGGAGTCAGGACAGACCTCAGGCCCCAACACTCTGAGCCCACCTGCTCCCCCTCCAACTCAGTCCTAATAGCCCTGCCCCGGGGCTGCTGGTCTGGGCGGGTGAACGTGCCCCGGGGGCCTGCGGCCTGGCCTGGGCCCCCCTTCCGGGCGGGTGGGGAACGCCCAGGTTAAACAGCAGCCATCACTGTGATGACAGACGTTCAAATGTCGTCGTAAAAGTGGAATACTGAAAATGTTGTAAATATAATGCCAAAAAACGAATGTACGGCGGCAGGCGGCAGAAATCCCCGTAGTGCTTCCCTCGGAGGAAGAGGAGACTAGGGGGAAGGGGCAAGAGCTCCCTCCTGGGGATGCGGGCGGGTCCTGCCTCCCATCCCTGCTTACACTGCTCCGCGCGGGTGTAAAAATGCACGAAGCCGAAATACTAACTGTGCTTCCTCTGAGTCGTGGGATTACAAACGCTTTTTCCTTATTTTTAAAAACAATTTCCAAACCTTTGTAATAATTATTTTTATAACTGAAGAGAGTCAGACCCGTCTAGTTAACCTGAGCGTGGCGTCCAGAGCAAGCCCCCCTCGAACTGCGTCCAGCCCCGTCCACATCCCGGCAGAGGGGGGCATCTGCCAGAGTACCTGAAGAGGCCTGTCCCTCTGCCACACCCCACAGGACCCAGAAAGCTCACCGTCTTCCCCGAGGGGGCATCCCACTCGCCCCGGCGCACCACGCCAAAGGAGCCATCTCCTAGCTTCTCGAATAGATGCAGGTCCTTTTCCCCAATGAGGCAGGTGAGGCTCTGTAGGGGCCCCTCCCCTGCTGGGCCCCCCGGGGTGGGTGAGGTCTTCCGGAAGGTGCTCTGAGAGTGATGAGGGGGGAACTCAGCCTCCAGTCGCTTTCCACTGAACACCTGTTTGAAGGCAGCCAGGGGCTAGATGGAAGCCGGAGGCCCCGGGGCCGGTCCTCAGTCCTGCCCCGCAGGGTCGTCCGCTAGGCCTCCAGAGAGCTCCTGGCGTGGCCAAACTGCCAGGGTGCAGACTGGCTGGAGGCCCACCCCTCCTCCAGACCACACCCTCAAATGGCAACCCCCAGTCTCAGTGTGGCCTCAGGGTGTGGGCCAGAAATGGCCTGACAGCCGTGCAGCTTGTGACGCCTGTGACCCCACGCCCAGCTGTGGGGCCAGGGGGAGCCCAAAGCCACTCTAGACCCATCCTCTGCACCACCTGTCCCCCCGTCCCCCTGCCCAGCACAGACTCTGGCCCCCAACCCAAGCAGATGGGCAGGAGCCCGAGGGGCCCTCCGCAAACACCTCCCTTTCCATATTTAGCCCTGGCCCCTTCTCTGGGTTGCCCATTTGGCGCTGTCCGTCTCCACCCTCCCTGGGGAGCTGACTGCCCTTCATCCTGCCAGGGGGAGAGGATAATTTGAGCCTGAGGTTGGACTGTGAATGTGTGTGCTGGCGGGGCTGGCGGGGGGGTTGGGGGGGTGGTGTGTGTGCAGATGAAGCAAGGCCTTGCTGGGCCAGGGCCTGGGAAGACAGCTGGGCGGCTGGAGGGGCGCCGAGAGCTGTGAAAGGAAGACTGGAGGGGACTCTGCAGCCCAGGCTGTGGAGGGAAGGGGCCCAAGGCCAGGGGACAGGAGGCCCTCAGGAGTGGAGGTGGCCCCATGGGTCGGACTCGGCCACCCCCACTGGGGCATCCGGGCCTTGGCCTCAGACTGCAGACTCCGTCCACTTGGGCCTCTGCCCCGCACAGGTTGGCAGAGCTGATCTGCCCAGGGCAGGGGGTGTCTCCAAGCCAAGGGCCCCTTCTAGCCACCGCTCTGCCCTCCTCTCCGTAACTGAGCTCCCTTATGTCTGCGAGCAGTGCTCGGCTGACAAGGCCCTCACAGCCTTTATCTTGAGGGACCCTCTCCACTGCCTGGTGAGGTGAGCTGGCCAAGTGCCCCCGGCCTTCTACCTGAAGACAGGCCTCAGGTCTGGAGAGGTTCACTGACTGACCCCAAGGCCTCCTGGGTGGTGGATCCGCGATCCCTGAATCCCAGTGCAACCCCTGAATCCCGGGGCGCTGCACGGCTCTTCCCTCCTGCCTTCACCCCCCCAACAAACCCATCCTTCCTAAAACCTGGGCAAGGGACCAGGACAGTGTCCCCAGAAAAGGCCACAGGCTCCCAAGAGACAGCCCCTTTGCCAGATCACAGCCAGGAAATCTCGGCTGCCCAATCCCAGTCCAGCTGTTCTGCCGTAACGCACCCCCCACCCCAGCCTTGAGGCCAGGAGTGGGGAGGGAAGGCCCTGGCTGGTTCACTTCCTCTTGCATTGTCTTCCAGACAATGGGCAAAGTTCCACTGAGTCAGACCAGGGACTCACCACTCCACGGACCCAAATTAGGGCAAAGGGGGGGTGGCGGGGCAGGCTTGGGGAAGGAAGCTGTCAGCAGGCCAGAGGTCCAGAGAAACCCCCTGAGGACCAGGGATTGGACGGGGCGGGGAGGGGGGGAGCGAGGCAAAGATGTCCTGGGTCCAGACAGTCCGCACCATGCTGCCCTGGACACTGGCCCCAACAGTCAGACAGGGCACGGGCTCAAGTTACGGTGCACTTGTCAAAGAGCGCCTGCACCGCAGGAGGGGACACGAAGCCATCGTGGCACACGGGCTACTCACGTGCCATCTCTGGTGGGTACAAGAACCAGGCGGTTCTACAAGCACCCTGCCCAGGGAGACCCCCGGAGGAGGGAGGTCTGTACCAGGTACAGATGACACCCGCCTGGGAATGGAGGAGTTTCCTAGGCCTGACCTCAGAGGGAGGCCTGTGAGGCTGCCCGCCCCACTTGCTCCTCGTCCACGCACCTTGCTCATCCAAGACTTGCGTTTGCACATGGCCTTTCTCCTCTTCACAGCCTCCCACAACCGCCGCTGACCTGCGGGGAAAGAAGGGGTTCCGATGTTGTTAAGGCAGCTCACGTCCCCCAGAGAAGCCACCTGCCTGCATGCTTCCTTGGTCCCCCGGGGTGGGTCCGGCACTAAATACTGCCCAGCACAATGACACCAAGGAAACACCATTCCAACCAACCAGGGGCCACAGCTAACGGTCACGGCATTCCACTTCCAGGCAGTGGTTCTTGAACTAGATGGAGGTGTTTAACCACCAAAACTGAACAGCAGTGATCTTTTTCCAACTCAAAAAAAAAAAAAAAAAAAAAAAAATCAAGGTAATGGATAGAATTTGCTCAGCTGTTTTTTTTTTTTTCTCCCATAAAATTCTATTACGTGCCTGGCATCAGATACCAACTATCCAAGCCCAACTAGCCTATGTCGATGTCTGATTTAGCAGGTTATTACTTATTTAGCTATTGTAAACTGACTGTGTGAACAAATTTCTAACGCTCTACATGGAATACCATGGCTTCTAGATGTTACGATCAGTACTTTTAGGATAAATACGTGGAAAAGAAAGGAGTTCAACTTCTACGGCAGACCTTGGTGCATGGGAAACAGAATGAGTTCAGTCTACGGCAGATCTTTGTGAGAAAGAGACAGATGAAGGGCAAATTGGCAAACCATCCGAGGGTGTTCATACAGATCTCTGGATGCTGACCCCCTGGTGTTGAGAATGGTGAACAGAGCAAACTCACTTCCAGTTTATGGCAGAGGAGAGATGGAGGAAACCCATCCTACAAATGTCTGAACAAACCAAAAAGGGGTGTATGTTTAATCCTGAGTATCCAGAGCTCGAAGACTTCACTCTCCTTAAACTCCAGTTCACCTTTACAACTGCCAGCTGTTCTCATGCACTCACTGTGTGCAGCATGTACTGATGCCCCTCCACCCCACCTTGGGGGTTCCTGGACAGGCAGCGAGAGTTCTCAGCTGTGCCACCCCATGGAATGAGGAGGAGGGCTCTTCTATGCGGTGGGCAATCCTGAGGATAGAGGAGGTAGATGGTCAGTGGGGAAGCAACAAGCACGGCCAACGTCCCCACCTACCAGGCCGGCCCATGCCAATCTTCTCCAGGTCCTCATTCTTGACATACTCAAAGTGGGACAGGCGGGTAACATTGAGGTCATCGCGGAGCCGCAGGAAGTACTGTTGCAGCTGCACCTCGGACAGCAGCTCCAGCAGCCAGCCTGTGCCCTCCTCCGGCTGCATGCTGCTGCTGCCCAGCCTCTGTGGGGAGGAAGAAAGGCTCAGGGACTAAGGGGTGCAGGCAGGTAGTGAGGGACTCTGCCCTGAGTGCCCTGGCCTCACCCACTTCCTACTAAGCTGCTTCAACGAACCCAAATCACTTTCTTGTTTCCCCCCAAACAGCCGTAGAGGATGGCCTGTACCCCTGTGCCCCTCTTCCCACCAGGAACGACGACAGAACTCGGGCAGTTGGAAATCAGCCCGGGCTCTGGAGTCGGGGTCTAAAGTCCACACTGTGGCCGACTGACCGGAGATCAACCTCTCTGTTCTCAGACAGTCAACAAGCCATTTGAGAAGCATCAAAACTATCGGTTGTGTCTCCAGGAAAATATACACATTCTTAAAGTTTTCATTTAAAAATTGGGGAGGGGCACCTGGCTGGTTCAGTAAGTAGAACTAGTGACTCTTGATCTCAGGGTTGTGAGTTCGAGCCCCACACTGGGCCTCATGTTGGCTGTGAAGCTTACTCAAAAAAAAAAAAAAAAAAATATATATATATATATATATATATACTACTTTACATATATGTATCGTTTTAAAGGTTTTATTTATTTATTCATAAGAGACACGGAGAGAGAGAGAGGCAGAGACACAGGCAGAGGGAGAAGCAGGCTCCATGCGGGGAGCCTGATGCGAGACTTGATCCCAGGACCCCAGGATCATGACCTGAGCCAAAGTCAGACACTCAACGACTGAGACCCAGGCGTCCCTATATATGTATATAATCTTAATTGGGGGGGAGGGTGCAGGGTCCCTTGAGACCCATCCATAGGTTCCGCAGACCTGATGGGCCCCAGAGAAAGCACTGTGGACCAGATGAGCTCTAAGTCCCACCCAACACCTGACATCACCAGAGCATCGCTCCCCAAATCCAAAGACCATCCCGCAGGAGACCACTCAAGTGCCGGGCTGTCAGGACCACAGTGAGTGGAAGACAAAAGAGGGGCAGAGGCTGGGGTGGGCTTTCCGATGCCGGCTCAAAGAGGCAGCACTACTTAGCTCCATCAACGGCTGTCACCAGACTGCTGCCCAGGGTTGTCAAAGCTTTTCATTTTTTCAAGAAATATTGGAAATCTGGGAATCCCTGGGTGGCTCAGCGGTTTAGCACCTGCCTTAGGCCCAGGGCGTGATCCTGGAGACCCGGGATCGAGTCCAGCATCAGGTTTCCTGCAGGGAGCCTGCTTCTCCCTCTGCCTGTGTCTCTGTGTCTCTCATGATTAAATAAATAAAATCTTTTAGAAAAATATTGGAAATCTGAATCTATATGTGAAATCTCACCATTTTTGAAAAGGTAATATATGCACATGGTAAAATATTCAAAAAGGCGTTCTTAAACAGAGATGGATGAATGAATGAAGTCTCATTCCCTGGGCTGCTGCACAGCAAGCCACCTACCCCCCGTCCCCAAAGCCACCTGCCATAAACGACTTCTACATATCCTTCCAGACTGTTTTGCCCCCACACAAATATTCACCCATCAACCACACCATTCTGTTCCTTGTTTTCATTTCACATTACATCTTTCTCCTGACCTTTTTTTAAAGATTTTATTTATTTATTCATGAAAGGCAGAGAAAAAGGCAGAGACACAGGCAGAAGGAGAAGCAGGCTCCATGCAGGGAGCCCGATGTGGGGCTCGATCCCGGGACCCCAGGATCATGCCCTGAGCCGAAGGCAGATGCTCAACCACTGAGCCACCCCGGGATCCTATCCCTGAGTTTTTAATTATGTCAACGAATTCAAGTTTGCGGTACACATGCACGTGTGCGCACACACATGTTCCGTGCTGGCCAAGCAAAACACATGTGCAGGCCAGAATCAGCCAACGGGGCCATGGGTGAGTGAACCCTGACCTACACACTCTGCAGCCCAGAGAAAGAGGACGGGGCACCCCTTGAAACGAAGCAGCCTGACCCACTGGACCCAAACCCATTCCTGTCCAAGTCATACACCTCAAAGCTGAGGGCTTGCCCAGGGCAGCCCCTGACCCACGTTCCGTCCCCAACCGAGGATGACCAGCTGCGCCTCAGCCTCCCACCGAGTCCGAGGTGGCCGTGGGCCCCAGCTCCCATCACAGGGCACGGTAAGGGAAGCAGACACTTGCAGCTCAGGCCTAGCGTGAGCCTCCTGCCTCCACAGTTCCCAGCGGTGCTGAGAGCCCAGTGCCAGGACTTCAGACCCTCCCAGGCAGCTCAGGGCAGTACAAAGAGCGACAAACGGGATGAGAAGCCTCAGTTCAAACCATGGCTTAAAAAAAAAAAAAAAAAAACCCTGGCTCCTCCACCAAGGCAGCTGGGCGATGGGGAGGGTTTTTTTTTTTCCAAACTTCAAGCAGTGACCCTTTACCCAGATGGTGCTCATGAGGGCTGTACGGCCCCCTAGGGGACATTCTTGGTTGTCATCATGTTGGGGGCCAGTAGTGGCATTTAGTGGGTGATCAAGGGACAAGAACACAAGTTATCCTACAACATGCAGGGCAATCTCACTGTCCCAAGTCCTGTACAATGTAATTCATGCAGGTGGGAAACTGGCTTATAAGCATGCGAACCTAGAACCAAATTCCATTTTACGTGCGAACAAAATCGGATTTTGCAGTTTCAATACGCACCGAGAATGAACACGTAAACGGTGGAGGGGGGGAGGGGGACTGGCCTTTGTTTTATCCAGAACTTACCAAAAGTTGTTTGCTACTTAGAAAAACATCACTGAAGGCAACCCAACTTTATTGTTTCAAAACTCCCCTGTGGGTCAGCACTTGTAGACGCTGCCTCCCCGGTGGTTCTACTGGAGGTCCTAGCGCTGACTACCTCATCAGGTCAGAGGGCCCTGACGTATCAGGAAATGCTATCATCACCGTCCTTTCACTTCTCCTTTCTTTTTTTTTTTTTTTAAAGATTTATTTATTTATTCAGAAAGAGAGAGAGAGAGGCAGAGGGAGAAGCAGGCTCCATGCAGGGAGCCCGACGTGGGACTCGATCCCGGGCCTCCAGGATCACACCCCGGGATGCAGGCAGCGCTAAACCGCTGCGCCACCGGGGCTGCCCTCACTTCTCCTTTCAACTACAGGTGACATCCCGGTGACTGACAATATACACACACGGCAAGAAGGTTATATTTCTATTAATTTTACTTGAGAAGAAAAACAATCGCCCTAAGGCTTCGACTGTATTTACCATATGCCAGGCAGTCTAAGCAGTTAGCTGTAGTCACTCACTTATCCTCAACGACAGTAGCTGTCACACACAAAGGAGTGTGGACAGGACGTCGCTGCTTTCCAGAAGGCGGCCCCAAAGGTGCACCGTGAAAATCACCGACCCAGGCTGCGCGTCTGCCGCCGCCACTCCCACCACCACGGCACCCCCTGCGTGCCCCAGGGCGCGGCCTGCCAGCAGGGCCAGCAGCCTAGAGACCCCCTCCTCTTCCTGCCCCGTGTCCAAGTCTCAGGGCGCCAGGCTCCTCACTCCCACCCCCGGGTGCTCCCAACAAGAGCCGAGGGCCATGCCCTGGGTGCGGGGACTGCGCGGACACCAGACCCGGAGCCCTTCCCCTGACGCCGCTCAGAAAGCACAGAGTGGCCTGGTTCTTTTCGCCAAGACACCGGGAACAGCCCTGCCTGCCCAGCTGGACACTCCCCCCAGCCCCAGGGACAGGGCTGCTCTGCGTGGGGGTGTGCGGGGAACTGGGAACACTGGGACCGCAGCGAAAAGCCACCAGGCCCTCAGTCCTGCCCCCCGCCAGTCCCAGGGTGACCCTGGACAAGCCCCCGCCCCCCCACTCCCCGTCCCCTCCTCACCAGGCCTCGCTGGCCCGGAAGCACAGGGCACGCACCGCATGCCCCTCCGCTCAGTCCCCGGCTGGGGGGCCCCGGCCGCGGTCCCCACCTGTGTCTGCCGCGGCGCCGGACGGCGTCCCGTCCCAACCAGGCTGCAGCAGTCCAGGGCAGAGGCCCGGAGCCCAGCGCCCCCCTCAAGCCCTCAGCCCCTCCCAGTCCCACACTCTGCCCCCCAGTGACCCGCTGGCTCCAGGGGCCGACCCCAGCCCCAGCCAGTCCTACCCGCACCCCGGCCTCACTCACTGTGTACAGGCGGCGCCGCAGTCTGGCCAGGAGAGGGAAGGAGAGCTCTAGGCCAGGGAACCGACGAGCTGCGGGCATCTCCACGGAGCTGGACCCCCGGCCCCGGCGCTGGGGCTCTGGCCCAAGGGGGGGGAGCAGGGGCTTTAGCTCCTGAGCTCAGGGTCCTGCCCAGAATGGAAGCTGACCAGAGGTCGGCCCCAGGAGTCCCCCAAATCCCACACAGGGGTGCGGAGTGGGGCAGGAAAACAGGGTGGGCCCCTTTTCCCGGCTGCACAGCTGTTTCCCCAGCTGGCTAGTCTGGCAGGGGCAGGTTAGCTCCCCTCGGGCTGGGGGCTGGGGGCTGGGGGCTGGCTGCGGCCGGTCCTCCGTCCTGCTGCTCCGACTGCTCTTCAGCGCAGTGGTCACAGCTCAGCCCTACTCCCTGGCTCCCCCGCCTGACCGCCCGCCCGCCCTCCTCCCTCCCTCCCCAGCTGAGCAGCTCTGACACTGGCTGAAAAAGGACCTTTCTGAATCACTGCCAAGAGGGTGGCGGGAATAGGGGGACTCTTCCTCCCAGCCACCCGCGCTGGCCCCCCTGTCTCCCCATACACAAGGCCCCCTGTCTCTGGCTTCCACCCCAGCCCCCATAGCTGCAGACAACTCCTGGGATTTTAGGGTGGGGGCTATGGGAATCGAGCAGCACCGTACAAAGAGGGGTACAGACTCCCATATGGGCTTGTCTGGGGCCGTGGGGGCCAGAACACAGCCTGAGTTGGGGGCCTCGGCCCCAGTCAGTCATTCCTGGGCCCCGGAGGCAGACCCTTCAGAGACCCTCCCCCATCTCCAAGTCCCAGCCTTGGCTGGGCGTCTCCTGGCTCAGGCCCTAATGTGGCCCTGTTACCCTGGTGCCCGACGGAAATAGGAGGCCGGCAGCCTGCCAGAGTGGGACAGTCCGGCCAAGAGCGAGGGGGGTTGGGGGGGTGAGGAATCTCCACCCCCTCCCCTGGGGTTGCCTCACACTGCCCGCAACATCCAGGGTGCCTCCTCCCCCAGACCAGCTGGCTAAGATCCAAAGCCCCCTCAAAACAAACAAATATGCCCCTACTCTCTGCTGGGATGCCCCCACCCCAAAACAATAGGGTTCCAGGCTATATAGGAGGTTTCTCATATAGCACCCCCACCCACAGACAACAGCCTCAGCTAAAGGAACTAGAGACACTCCATCAAGCCCCCATAAGCCCCCCATGTTCCTGCAGCTGACAAATGATCCCTCTGCCCCTCCTCAAGAGTGCCAGCTGCTCTTACACCCCCCTCACTGCGGCCCCCAGACACACCTGACAGCTGCAGGAAGTCCTCGCAGTCTCCCTCGGCAACCCCTCCCCCCTCCGCAGCCATGCCCGGGGAGCCCGCGTCTAGTACGTACACTGCTCTCTTGTCCCTATCCAGCTGGCTACTGGCTCCGGGAACCCCAGCTGGTGGGGGGGGGGAGGTGGGGGGCAGGCAGCTGGGTGAGAGTTTGGGGAGCCAGCATCTTAGGCTCTCTTTCCAGGACCTCTGTTAGTGCTCGAACATCCTAGCAGAGAGGTGGTCACCTGAAAGGTCAGCCATTTCCTGCTCTGACCCCACGGCCCCCTGGCAGGGGGATGACACTCCCAGCCCCATGTCATCCACCGCCCAAAGCCTGTGGCGCCCGCCAGGTACTGCCTCCTGTTGGTCCAGTGAATCACGGTCTGAGGCTGGGGTCAGAGCTAATGGACAAGATGAAGTCAGGCTGAGGTCACCCTGGAAGTGACTCTTCCCCCAAACGCTGCCAGACAATGCCCATGGCTCAGGGAAACCTACTGCCTATTTCCCACCAGACCCCACCCTCTAAGGAGCCCCAGGGACCCAACTCTAGGGAACAATTTAAGGAAAAATTACTTCCTCTGCTGTAAGACGGGGGCTGCTGGATCAGAACAGCCAGATTAAAATTTCTGGCTGCCCCCAAAAGACGAGCCCCAAGTCCATCAAAACCCTATGCCGGACTCTTCCCCTAAGACGTTGCATAGGAACAAGCCTCAGCTGCTTGCTCAGCAATCCAGGAAAAGCAAAGCCCGGTCAGAGGTGGGAGCTCAGGCCAGTTCTAGGACCCCTTCTGCTCGCCCTAGAAAACAGCCTCCACCTTTTCTGCCCCCCTTTGCCCTGTCAGCTGCCGCCCTCTGCTGACCAAGAGAGAAAGTGCTCGATCTCCAAGAAGGGAAGCGGCCCCATGAATGCAGGGATTTTTCTCTAAAGCAAACAAGGACATTTAGGTTAATGTGCACATTCTCAAGTGAGCAAGAGCGCCGGGAGGCCGAGGCCGCAGCGCCCCTAAAACACCGAAGCAAATCCTGGCGCCACTCCTGGGGGCTCCCGCGGAGGGCTGCAGTGTAAGTGGGTCCCAGGGAACCCAGGGACACCGAGGCAGGTGGCCCCGCTGACTGGCCGCGCACCCTGCACACGCACACACCCGCAGCCCTCCTCCCCCCAGATCCCCCCCCCGGGTCTGGCCGGGGCCCAGGGGCGGGCACCCCTCACCCCGGGAGGCCTGGGGCTCTGCGGGCTGGGCCCTGTGCTCCCGGGCAGGTGATGGGTGTGGGGCCCGGGCGCCTGCCTGCCCCCCCCCAGCTCCTCCCGTTACCTGCGGGCCCTCCTCACCCCCAGCAGGCGCTCCTGCGCGGATCTCGCCCCGGGGCACCCACCCGGGCCTCGGCCTGGCAGGGGCAGGGCCCTCCCGCGCCCCCTCCCGCGCCCCGCGGCGTCACCGCCCTGCGTCCTGGGAGGCCCGGCCTCCAGCATCCTGGGGGGGAGGGGGAGGCTGGGGCTGCTAGACGCCCCCCCAGGGTCAGCCCGGGGGTCCCCGGGGCCTGCACCGACGATGGGGTCCCCCGGGGCCGCCCCCCCGCCCGCTGAGCCCCGGGGAGGCCCGGGCCGCCGCACCTCCACGACCGCGGGGCCAGGGCTCCCCTCGGCCCCCGGGCCACCCCCCGGACCCCACTGCCCCCAGTCAGGCCCCCGGACTCAGCAGGCCCCCCCCCCACCCCCGTCCCGGCGGAGGTCCACGGAGACCGCCTAAGACGCACCGCATCCATCCCGCCTGGACCGAGACCCCTCCCCACCCCGCGGGGCCTGGCGCCTCGGCCCCCACCCGGCCCACCCGGCCCACCTGCCCGCACCTGGCCGCCTCCGCTCCGCTCCGCAGCGAGCCCGCGCCCCCCACCGGCCGCCCACCTGCCGGGCTCCCCGCGGCTCGCCCCGCCCTCCTCGGCCCGGGAACAGGCCCCGCCCCGCGCGGAAGCCCCGCCCCCACCGCCCCAGCCACGCCCCCGCCGCGGAAGCCACGCCCCCGCCGCCCCAGCCCGACCTCGACAGCGGCCTCCCCCGCATCCCCGGGCTGCCCGGGCTAGGTGCGGGGGGCTCAGGGCGGGGCTGCCCTCCGGCTCCCGGGGGAGGTGCCCCAACACGTGCCCACGCGGGGCCCTGCGCGCAGCTCCGGCCGAGGAAGCCCCACCGCAGGGGCTCCTCGTCTCCTCCAGCCCTGAGGGCCCCACGGGCCCCCCCACCCGCTCATTCTGCTGGCATCTGAAGCATCCTCGGACTCCTTAGTACCAGGTATTTAGGGCTGAGCTCAGGGAACCCTCCCCTTCCAGGGCTGAGGCAGAGGAGGACAGAGATGCTGCGGGGACACCTGCCCCCCCACCATCCCCCCCAAAAAACTCAACCTCAAGACGGAGGAAGGAGCCCCCAGGAGGCTATAGGTGAGTTTCTCTAAGGCTCACGCTCCTCACGGGCTCCTTCTCCATCCTGAAGCATGCTGTGGGGGGCTGACCCCCGGGGAGCAGGGGGGGCAGCTGACCCTGCCAGGCAGGGCAACTATTCCTGGCAGAAGTTCCTGGGCATCTTACCCCAGCTAGAGCAGAAACTAGTTTTGTGGGAGGCTGCAAGAACCCAAAGTCAGGAGGCTATACTAACCCAAAGTTAGAGGGGAAAAAAAGCTGAAAATATCAGGCCCATCCATTCTTCCCCTGGCTGGATGAAGGGTGTGATCCAAACCATTCCTCCCTCCGCTTTCTTCTTCCCTCCCCCACCTATAACCCCCCTGCTTCCTAATGCCATCCTGCTATAAGATAGCTGCAGGATCCAGACTGCCTCTGGGATTTGGAGGGAACCTGCCCTCCATGTGTACCCCTCTGGTCTAGAACCCCCATCTCTACAGGGAGCTGGGAGTGGCCAGGAACCAGCTCCTCTCGGCTGTCCACTCCCCTCCCCCAGCCTCTCCGGCAGCATCAGTGAAGTGACAAATCCACACTGAGAAGCAGACATGACATGTAATTTCCGGCCAAGAGATTTTTCCAAAACAATCTACCGTATTCTTGGGAGTATATGCCAACCTCACCTCCAAGCCTGCCCCCTCCATGCAGCCCCCTCCCATCCCTGCCGTCCCCTCTTCTGTAAGCCCTGGAGGGAAAACAACACACTGTGGAAGGGGGGGGGGCTTAAAGTTCCTCCCCCGGCCAGAGGATTATCTTGCCTCCACATGCCAGCCCTGCCAAGCCCACACAGCCTCAACTCACCCCTCTGTACGCAGGCCCCAAGCTTCTGGACAGAAGCCAGGCTGGTTCCCCTTGGGACCTCATCGCAGAGGGAACTGCACCAGGTAACCCCACGCCTTCAGGTCAGTCCAGATCTGACATCACACTGGTCTGGGGAGGAGGCTGGCCTGAGGCCAACAGAGACAGGAGTGATTCAGACGTGCAGCATGGCTGTCCACACCCTCTCCATCTCCAGGACACAGGGGCCCAACCCCTTCCAGGAGAGTTGGGCAAGCTGCAGTTCTGAGGAGAGGCAAAGCTGAGGCGGACTGGCTCAGTGGTGCCAGGCCCACAGGCCCCAAGTCCAGCCCTGCAGCCTCTTCTCCCTTCGCCGTAGCTGCGGATATTTTCCGAAGACTTCTAACTCTCCCTTCCTTCTCTTCCCAGTGGATGCTCTGCTGAGCGTCCCTTCCTCTCCTCGCAGGGCTCCAATTATCCCGTGCCGTCGGTCTCCATCTCTGACCTCCTGAAGCTCTAGGCCCATGTTTGCAGACATTTCCAGGACAGTTCCACCAGGAGGATGCATGGGTACCACAAATTCTGTTATATCCAAACTGAGCTTGTCATCATCCCCTTAAAGCTAGCTCACACAGGCTCCTAGATCCTGACCGAAAATATCACAAGCCAACATGGGCCACCCAGGCTAGAAACCTCACCCCAGGGCCTCCCCCCAACTGTAACTTCCTACCTTCCCCACTGGGCAGGCCACAAAATCTTGTTTCTGCCTCCTCATCATTCCTCCCATCAATACCAATGGGATCAAGAATCAGACGGATGTAAAGTCTTAAAAAAAAAAGAAGAAAAGAAAAGAGAAAGAAAAGAGAAAGAAAAGAGAAAAGAAAAAAAAGAAAAGAAAAGAAAAGAAAAGAAAAGAAAAGAAAAGAAAAGAAAAGAAAAGAAAAGAAAAGGGATGCCTGGGTGGCTCAGCAGTTGAGTCTCTGCCTTTAGCTCAGGGCATGACCCTGGGGTCCCGGGATCAAGTCCCACTTCGGGCTCCCCACAGGGAGGGAGACTGCTTCTCCCTCTCTGTGTCTCTGCCTCTCTCTGTGTCTCTCATGAGTAAATAAATATAATCTTAACAAAAAAAAAAGAATCAGACAGACCTGAGTTGAAATCTTGGCTTTGACACTTCCTAGTTGGGCAACTTTTGGGCAAATGACTTAACTTCTTTTTTTTTTGTTTTTTTGTTTGTTTTTTTTATGACTTAACTTCTATGACACAATTTCCTTATCTGTAAAATGGGAATAAACAGCACCTCCTTCACAGAGTGCAGATTCAATGAGATCATGAACGGCACACTTAGCACAGCACCCGGCCCACAGCCCCCTATTGCTATTATTGTATCCGAAGTCGCTCCCCTGCTTATATCCTTCTGTAACTCCTCAATAAGCCAAATACAAGGCCCTTCAGGACCCACTCCTTGCCTATTTGTCCACCTCCACACCTTATCATTTTCTTCAAATGACTCCATGTTCCAACCAAATCAGATACTTGCCCTTCCCTAAATATACTCCCTTCTTTAGTTTTAATGTCTCTGAGCGATCCCCTTTGTGATGGTCCTTCTTTTGTTCTACATGATGAAAACTCTACACATTCCTCAAGATCCATGTCATCTCCTCTGTAAACTGCCATTTCCTACCCCTAAATGGTTATTTTTGACATGCTTCCCATATTACTGTTAAAATAATATTTGAAAAGAGGAATGGTATAAAACATAATACAGCTAACTCTTGGGTTTGAATAGTACAGGTCCACTTATACATGGATTTTTTTCAGTAAACACTGTATGGTACTGGAAATGTATTTTCTTTTCTCCAGTTTAGAGTTGTAAGACTACAGTATATAATACATATAACATATAAAATATGTGCTAAGTGATTGCACATATTTATCTTAAGTTGTTTAAGTTTTCCGGTCAATAGAGGCCATCAGTAGTTAAGTTTTCGGGGAGTCAAAAGTTATATGCAGATTTTTCAACTGTGCGAGAAGGGTCAGCACCTATAACCCCAATGTTGTTCAAGAGTCAGCTACAGGGGTGCTGGGTGGCTCAGTCAGTTAAGCATCTGCCTTCGACTCAGGTCATGATCCCAGGGTCCTGCGATCGAGCATGTTGGGCTCTCTGCTCAGTGAGGAGCCTGCTTCTCCCTCTCCCTCTGCCCTTTCCCCCTGCTTGTTCTCTCTCAGATAAATAAATAAAATATTTTTTAAAAAGAGTCCACTATAGGGGCACCTGGTGGCTCAGTCAGTTAAGCATCAGCCTTCGGCTCAGGTCGATTGTATCCCAGGGTCTGGGGATCAAGCCCTGAATCAGGCTCCCTGCTCAGTGGCGAGCCTGCTACTCCCTCTCCCTCTGCCATTCCCCCTGCTTGTGCTCACTGGCTCTCACTATCTGTCAAATAAGTAAATAAAATCTTTAAAAAAAAAAAAAGTCAACTACAGTATAGTGTATGTGGAAAATAGCCAAATGAATTTAAAAATTAATAATCCATCACGATCTGATCCATAAAGGGTCACTATTCTTATAACAATCCGTATTAATATAGAATTCTACGGAGAGAGTTCTATAAGCAAACCTCTACTGTGGTTTGTATCTTGTAACTATCTGTTTTTATCTGCCAGTTTGAAGCCAGAAGCTGGCAAGGTAGTTGGTCAAGAGAGTTTGCTAACAGGACTTCAAACCCATCAGACGGACACTGGAGAAAGGAGGGTTGCCTACTCCCAGCGGACACCAGGAATAAGCTCACTGCCTCCCTGCCTCCACCCACCCGGGCTTTGCTCCCAGTATTTCTAATCCAGAAAGCAAGCACCTTTGTGGAAAGAGGGGCTGCCAATCTCATTACAGCCACTCCTGTCCCAGAGCCACTAAGCTACTTTGTCCCCACAAAGCCGTTTCAGCACCCGGGAGGACCCGGCCAGTCCCTGAGACCGACGGAGCCCTCGAGGGCGGCTTCTGCAGAGGCTGCGTCTCACCGGACCCCGCAGGGAGAGCTGGAGGACAGACACCACAGCTTTGAAGCGAAGGAAGTCCAGTTTTGTCAGGCATCCCAGCCTCACCAAGGGGCGTGAGGGAGGGACAGGGTGGGGAAGGCCGGGCACAGAAGCAGGGGACCAGGTCAGATATGGGACCTGCTACGCCTCATCTTCTTCGACTCCAGCGGGGGAGGTGTGACTTCAGAGAAGAGAGGCAAGAATCTTAACGAAACACCACTACACAGACCCACACTGAACTCCACACCGCCCCACATGCACCAAGCTGGTCCTGAATATACTCTGTTGCCGTTTCATGATCCCGCAGCTCAAGACTGGCATGCCAACCCTGACACCCAGAGACAGGACGCCGAGAGCCCCAACACATTCCCGGGCATTCCTCCCACCAACAAAACACCACTCGTGTGTGGCAGAGGATAAATTCCAGCAGCTGTCTGGGTTTTGTGCACACGCACACCAGGCATGCCTTGGTGCCAGGCCTGGGATGCAGGGCACTGCGGAGAGCTGCCTCTTGCCAATCCTCTGGCCCAGGCATCATCACAGCACTCAGTGATGCAGAGCCTCCCGGGAAGGGAGGAAGGAGGCAGCCCAGCTCCCCCACCAGCCACTCCCAGAGCTCTTCCAGGGCTGGGCAGGGGCTGCCCGGCTGGTCTCCTGCCTGCTGGCTCAGGCCTCACCCCACCCCCACCCCTTCAGCAAGAACCTAGAGCTGAAGGGGCCTATTGTTGAGGCTGGCGGTGGGGTGGGGAGAGAAGCCAGAGCTGTGACTGGTGGAGCACGGATTCTGCAAGAGGGACTGCTCATCCCCTCTAGACCATGTCTACACCAGACCCCAGGAGCTAGCAACTTCCGCGGCAGGACAGGCTGCAGGGCCCAGGAGAGGAAGGGTCTGAAACTGGAGTGAAAGAAATGTTGGACCACTCGCCACCCACTATATCCTGCCTATCCATTTTAGCAATAAAGAAACTGAAACCCTAAAAGGGGAAGGGACTTGCCTGGCGCAACACACTTACAGAGCGCCTGTCTGGAACTGGAGGAGATCGACGGCTCGGAGGGGCGGTGATCCTCTTCCAGCCAGAGCGGGGCAGCTGTGCCAAGGTCAGGGACGAGCAAAAGGTAAGGGGCCAGAGAGCAGGCACAGCACATGGGCGACAAGCAGAGACAGGAAGGACCCGGGGCTCTCACGCCCAGCCGCAGCCCTCGGCTCCGGGGCTCCCAGAAGGCCCCGCTGCTGAAGGAAGAGACCAGGCCAAAACTCTCGCGCCAACCCCGTCCCCAGTCGCTCACCACGTACCTACGATGTGCTCCCCCTGTGCTGCGGTTCTGGGGACATAGGAAGGAGAACTTATAGTCTGGGTCCTCAAGAAGACACTATGGGCAGGTTCTTTTTTTTTTTTTTTTTTTTTTTTTTTAGTAGAAAGCAACGGGTTTTTAAAAATTCATTCATTGATTCATTTTTAGTGAGCTCTACACCCAAAATGGGGCTCAGACTCAAGACCTCAAGATCAAGCATCACATGCTCTACTGACTGAGCCAGCCGGGTTCTTTAAAAGCTTTATTAGGGCTGGGAGGAGAGGGAGATGGGGGGGGGGAGGGGAGGGGGCTGGGCAGTTCAGTGGGTTAAGCATCAGACTCTTGATCTCAGCTCAGGTCTTGATCTCAGGGTCATGGGTTCAAGCCCTGAGATGGGCTCCACGCTAGGTGTGGAGCCTACTTCAAAAAAAAAAAAAGCTTGGGACGCCTGGGTGGCTCAGCGGTTGAGTGTCTGCCTTCGGCTCAGGTCCTGGAGTCCCCAGGAGTCCTCCGGTGATCCTGGAGTCCCGGGATCGAGTCCCACATTGGGCTCCCTGCATGGAGCCTGCTTCTCCCTTTGCCTACGTCTCTGTCTCTGTCTCTGTGTGTGTCTCTCATGAATAAATTTTTTAAAAATCTTTAAAAAAAATAAATAAATATAACAGCTTTATCTTCATTGACTGATTAAAAACCTCCCCTTACTATCCCGCATTATCCCCGTTTTACAGGTGAGAAAACTGAAGTTTGGAAAGGTGACCAGGGTCCTGCAGAGAGTAAGACAGAAAGCCAGGACTCAGCCCGTATACAACTGCACATTGAATTTCTTGGCTCATATATGCAGGTCCACGGAGGGCAGAGCTGGGGTCTTATCATTAAATACAAACTGAATGACTTCAGGGATTCTGTGAGGAAGTTTAAAGAAAGGATAAAGGTTCCCGGAAAAGACAGCAGATTGCACACACACATACACAGTTCCACTCCTTCCCGAAACTCCACCAAACTACAATATTAAAAAGAAAAAAAAAATTTTTTTTTTTAAGAAAAAAAAATTTTAAGAGAAATTTTTTGTTTTGTTTTTAAAAGATTTTTTCATTCATTCATTCATTCATTCATTCATTCATTCATTCATTCGAGACAGAACAAGTGAGCTGTAGAGGCCCAGGCAGAGGGAGAAGGAGGCTCCATGCAGGGAGCCCGATGTGGGACTCTGGGATCACACCCTGAGTCAAAGGCAAATGCTCACACGCTGAGCCACCCAGGCGTTCCTAAGAGAAATTTTTTGAATGGCAGAAGTCTCTAGGATGGGAAGAACTACAACAAAACTTTGGAAGTTGGAAAGCAGATGGGCCAGTGACAAGAGGGAGCAGACTTGAGAAAAATCATTAACTCCCAAGAGGAGAAGCAGCTGACTGACCCCAGAGAATCCTCAAATGGCCTGGGAAATGGAAGCCCCAAAAATCTATACAAGAAGTGGTGGCAGAGAAGTGCTAAAAATATAGAGTATTACTTAAAAGCTATTTAAGAAGCCATAAGACCCCCTTAGACTCCTTCCCTATTGGGTGGCTATCCCTCTACCACCCTGCAAAAGCCAGGGATTTCCCTAGAAGGGATAAATGGGACCTCTCAACTGGACTGTGGGTTTGGAGAATGGGGGGCAGGGAATGCTGGGGGAGGAGGGAGGTGTGTGCTCTATCCTAAACAAAGAAAGCACACCTAGATGTTGACATCCCAATTCCCTCCTCTACTTGCTCCTGGAACATGAAGCCAAGCTTCCACCTCTTGGTAGGAGATAAGACTATCTTGTCTGATGACTCTGACCAGGCCAAGAAAGATATAAAGATACCGACACCAGGAGTTCCCAACAAATGGCCCATCCCAGGTCACCACACAAAGAAGCTCCATCGACAAGTCTATCCAGTACTGTAGTTTCTTACCCTTTGGCTGCAAACAGATAACACAAAATTACCAGACACCCAAGGCAAGCCTCTAACATGGAAGAGAGAATGCAAAATACAAAGAAAAAAGCAACCAAGGGGAAACCAACTATGAGGGAAACTTAAGACAAAAAATACTCATTAATATATATTCAGAGAGATAAGATTTTGTATCCACAAAATAAGCACAAGACATTATTAGGGAGAAAGATCACAAACACAGTAGGTGACAGACAAAATTCAACAGATCCATCCCCACCCCACCCAGCAGAGTCTGGCCCACAGCAGGTCTCATTCATAAATATGTTAATGGATAGATGAGGTAGTGATTCTCAAGCTTTAATGCAAATACAGATCACCTGGGATCTTGTTAAAATGCAGATTCAGATTCCACGGACATGGGGTAGGGCCTAAGAGTCTCCATTTCTAACAAGCTCCCAAGTGACACGTGTTGGTCCAGTAGACCTTTATAAAGCAAGGACCTTCAGGAAGTGCTCTGTGCACTGGCGATGCATTAAAATCCTCGGAGCTAGGGGAGTGTCAACGTGTAGGCCCCACTCGCTGAGGTTCTAATCAACTTGGCCGAGGTGAGACTGACGCGTCGTATCTTTAAAGCCTCTTCAGATGAATCCAGACTGGAGTTGAGAACCACTGCTCTGGAGAAAGCCTGGAATCATGCCAATCACTTGACCTGGCCAAAACAGTCCTGTTCTCACATATTCTCTCCCATTGTTGACACTGACCACTTTGCAGAAGGCCCTTCTCATCATGAACATCAGTCTCTGGGACTACTTATACTCACGATGCCTCTCAATTCTAAGTCCCACTAATGTCAGTGGATGGAGAAATCATTCCAATGAATTCCCAAGCAATTCATTCTGAGAATATTCTCCTTATTAGATGCTCACACATATCTCAACCTTCCTAATTTCTTTTTTACTCCGGACCTTAAAACTATCAGGTTAAGCCCTTTTAGGGAGGAGTTTTTTTGGGGTTTTTTCGTTTGTTTTAGTGAAATGTGGGTATTTCCCTATCAAAAGTCCTAATTCATTTTCCCAATGTTTCTATTACTAAAGCTGAATTTAGGAGTTTTGTGTCTATTTCATCCTTGCCACACATGGGGTACAAAATCACATCAATAGAGAGGTGCCTGGGTGGCTCATTCGGCTAAGCATCTGCCTTTGGCTCAGGGTCATGATCTCAGAGTCCTGAGTTTGAGCCCCACATTTGGGTTCCCTGCTCAGCCAGAAGCCTGCTTCTCCCTCTCTTTCTCTCTCTCTCCTGCTCCACTCCCCCTGCTTGTGCTCTCTTTCTGTCAAATAAAGAAACAAAATCTTTAAAAATAAAATAATATCGGGCAGCCTGGGTGGCTCAGCGGTTTAGCGCCGCCTTCAGCCCAGGGCATGATCCTGGAGTCCCAAGATGGAGTCCCACATCAGGCTCCCTGCATGGAGCCTGCTTTTCCCTTTGTCTGTGTCTCTGCCTCTCTGCCCGTCCCCTTTGTGTCTCTCATGAATAAATTAAAATAATAATAATAATAATATTAGAAATTTACTGCTATCAAAATTGCTAAAATTACAATAGAAGGGATGGAGCATAAAGTCCAGGTCTTCCAAAATAAAGAGCAAAAGACAAAAGATGGCAAACAGGAGAAAAAAAAAAAAAAAGAAATCCAGATGATCAGTGTAAGAAGGTCCAATATCTAAACAAAAGGAGCTTGGGGGAGGGGGGAATGAGGGAGGAAAAAGACCAAAATAATACAAGAAAACTTCCCAGACCTGAACTACAAGTTTCCTAACTAAAAGGGTTCACTGAGCATACAGCACAATATAAAAACAGACCCACAGTGAGCCAAATAATTAGGAAATCACTAGGAAACAGAATACTGGCGAGAAAGAGAAGATCTTACACACTCCAGAGCAAGGTAGAGGGTACCGCACAGGTCCCACACAGGATATGGAGTGACTTCAGGCTTCAGTGTTAACTCTAGAACCTAAAAGCAATAGCTTCAAGATGCCAAAGGAAAGCAATTTCCAACCTAGATCTTTATATTCAGCTGACTGAGTATCAGGCTGGCAAGGTCTCCAAATAATCTCCCATCCATACGCCCTTCACTCTCAGGAAGCTACTAAAGGACAGACTCTACCAAAACCAAAGAGTAAACCAACAAAGGGGAAGACATGCACACAGGAGATCCAACACAGAAGAGCAGTGAAGGAGATGCTCAAAATGCTGAAAGGAGGTGCCGAGAGGACAGCTAAGCATCTGTGATAGAAAGCAACCAGACCATGTTGCTGCAGGGCACAAGGCTCTGAAGGAGACTTCTTCAGAAAAGTACGTTTGATAGAACACCTAATGGAATTGACATCTTGAGAAATGTAGACAGCTACTGGAATTTGGCTAATTAAAAGATGTGCAGAAAGCTAAGCAAACAAAAGCAACTCCAGGGAGAACAAAAAATTGTGCAGGACAAGAAAATTCATTACAGTTTACTACACCATAACAATATAAACATAGAGAGTAGACAGAAAGGAAAATGAGACACTTCTAGAGTGGACAGACTGAAAAATCAGAAGGGTGGCAATGAGGGAAATAAACTCAAATTCTCATCTTGGCCACGATGGAATAACGAGGATCAGATTTACTCTCCTGACTCCAAAAACAACAACAGAAGATGGACAAAATATACAAAATGGTTTTGAAGACACAAGATATCAGGGAACAAAAGACAGTGACACCTATCACAAGAAGTCAGCCCTATGGTTGAGTTTCCAAGCTACAGCACAGAAAAGGGAACCAGTCAGACCCAGAAGACTACACAAATTGAGGAAATAGAGCCGAGAGTCTGGGGAGTCTCAAGGGGGCAGAGTTCACAGAACAGAGCATCAGAGAAAAGAGTACCACAGTCTGTAAAGGGACTCCTCAAGTTTTGTTTTTTTTTTTTTTTTTCAAGTATTTAACTAAACAGTAATCATCAAGTGAATGTGCAGAAATTACCCAAGGCTGGGGAAAATAACTATCTGGATTAGCAATAATGCCTGATGCTCACAGGCCTGAGAAAAATGCCTGTTTCCACCAAATGGGAAAAGCTAGGCATTGGGTAGAATTCAGAGATGGGTCTTGCTTCGGCAGGAGAATTAGTAGCCCTACATTGAGCATAGTTCTGGTACTACCTAACAAGTCTTAAAAACAAAGCCTAAGATAATGAAACTGTTTCCAACTCACTGCATCCTAGAATAAAGCTCAGAAATAGTTACAGAAATACAAAAAGCACCTAGCAAAGAAATCAGGTAAAATTTACACTGTCTGGCATCCACTAAAAAATTATTAAGCATGCAAAAAAGCCAGAACTGTGACCCATAATGAGGAGATAAAGCAATTAATCAAAACCAACCTAGAGGGATCCCTGGGTGGCGCAGCAGTTTACTGCCTGCCTTTGGCCCAGGGCGGGATCCTGGAGACCCAGGATCGAATCCCACGTCGGGCTCCCGGTGCATGGAGCCTGCTTCTCCCTCTGCTTATGTCTCTGCCTCTCTCTCTCTCTCTCTGTGACTATCATAAATTAAAACAAACAAACAAACAAAAAAAAAAAAACAAAAACAAAACCAACCTAAACCTGACACAAATGTCAGAATCAGCAGACAAGGACATTAAAATAATTAAACATCTAAAAATCACTAAAATTATTACTATAAAACTGTATTACTATTAAAAAATAGGTGTGTTTGTATATGTTTTTTTTTTTTCTTTTTTAAAGTTGGCTCCATGCCCAGTGGGGAGCCCAGTGCAGGGCTTAAATTCATGACCCAGAGATCAAGACCTGAGCTGAGATCAAGAGTCCAATGCTTAACTGACTAAGCCACCCAGGCGCACCTAAAAATATACTTTTAAAAAGAGTGTAATTGGGACACCAGGGTGGCTCAGCAGTGGAGCATCTGCTTTTGGTTCAGGGTGTGATCCTAGTGATCCCAGAGTTCCAGCATCGAGTCCCACATGGGGCTCCCTGCGGGAAGCCTTCTTCTCCCTCTGCCTGTGTCTCTGCCTCTCTCTCTCTCTCTATCATGAATAAATAAAAAAAAAAAAAAGAAATGAAGCACTAGAAATAACTATATGGGTAAATAGTTAAGATTTTTTTTATTATTTAGATTTTTTTTTTTTAAGATTTTATTTATTTATGCATGAGAGGCACAGAGAGAGAGGCAGAGACACAGGCAGAGGGAGAAGCAGGCTCCATGTAGGGAGCCCAATGTGGGACACGATCCCGGGTCTCCAGGATCAGGCCCTGGGCTGAAGGCGGCGCTAAACCGCTGAGTCACCAGGCTGCCCTATTTAGATTATTTCAAAAGATAAATTGACTGTGTAAACAAAAAAAAGATCAGTATAGTGTAGGTTTACAACATGTATAAGAGTAATTTTTGACCAGAATAGCAAAAACAGTGAAGAGAAATAAAAATATAGGTTTTTATACCATTATCTATTTATACTACTATTATTATTAAAGGATAGGTATTTATATTTGAAGGCAGACTATAAGTTAAAGAAGTATATTATGAATCCTATAGACAGTATAAGAAAACTGTCCTCATAAACATAGATGCACTGTTAACTATGGAAACAAACTGGGAGTTGCTGGAGAGGCGGTGGGAGAGTGGACATTAAAGAGAGCGCAAGATATAAGGAGCACTGGGTGTTTTATGCAACTGATAAATTACTGAACTCTACACCTGAAACTAATGATTCATTATATGTTAACTAATTGAATTTAAATAAAATAAAATAAAATAAGTGCAAAATTCTTAAATTCTCTAGCAAAGAGAATCCAACAATGCATTTAAAGAATAATACATCATGACAAAGTGGAATTTGTAAAAGAAAATCCTAGAATCACAGAAAAAAAAAAAATTTTACAAAAGCAAAATAGGAATAGAGGGAGCTGCTTCAACCTGATAAAGATCACATATGAAAAATCTACAGGGACGCCTGGGTGGCTCAGTGGTTGAGCATCTGCCTTCGGCTCAGGCCGTGATCCCGGAGTTCCAGGATCGAGTCCCACATCAGGCTCCTCGCGGGGAGCCTGCTTCTCCCTCTGCCATGTCTCTGCCTGTCTCTCTGTGTCTCTCATGAATAAATAAAATCCTTAAAAAATTTTAATTAAAAACCTACAGCTAACATCACGCATAATGGTGAAAGACTAAATGTTTTCCCCTGAAGATCAGGAACAAGTAATCTTATCTTCTATTCAATCTTATACCAGAGGATATAGCCAGTGCAATTAGACAAGAAAAAGAAAGAATTATCAGGCATAAGGATCAGAAAGGAAGGGGGACCTGGGTGGCTCAGTGGTTGAGTGTCTGTCTTTGGCTCAGGTCATGATCCCAGAGTCCTGGGGTCTATTCCTGCATCCGGCTTCCTCTGGGGAGCCTGCTTCTCCCTCTGCCTATGACTCTGCCTCTGTGTCTCTCATGAATAAATAAATAAAATCTTTTTAAAAAAATCAGAAAGGAAGGAAGAAGTAAAACTGTCTTTATAGCAAATGACAAGGCAGTCTATGTATAAAATCCAATGGAAACTACAAAAAAGCTACTAGAATATATTTAGAAGGTGGTAGGATTCAAAGTCAATATACAAAAGTCGGTTGTGTTGGGCAGCCCCGGTGGCGCAGCGGTTTAGCGCCGCCTGCAGCCCAGGGCGTGATCCTGGAGACCCTGGATCGATTCCCACATCGGGCTCCCTGCATGGAGCCTACTTCTCCCTCTGCTTGTGTCTCTGCCTCTCTCTCTGTCTCTATGAATGAATAAATAAAATCTTTTTAAAAAAATCAGTTGTTTTTATATATATACTAACAGCAAACAACAGGAGATTGAAATTTTAAAAAAAGACCATTTTATAGCAGCATTACTGACAATAGCTAAAAGGTAAAAGCAACCACCACCAGATGAACAGAAAACAAAATGTGGTATATTAGTCTAAAATGGGTTTTACAACGGGTTATTAGCCTAAAAAAGAAGGAAATTCTAACACATGCTACAACATGGATGAAACTTGAATATATTATGTATGGTAAATGAAAAAAGCCAGTCACCAAAGGACAAATACTGTATGATTCTATTCCTATGAGGTATTTAGAATTCATAAAGTCAAATTCATAAAGACAAAATAGAGTGTGGTTCCAAGGGCTGGGGTGGAGGGGGAATGGAGAGCTACTGTTTAATAGGTACAGAGTTGGGACGCCTGGGTGGATCAGCGGTTGAGCATTTGCCTTTGGCTCAGGGCGTGATCCCGGCGTCCTGGGAAGGGGCTCCCTGCATGGAGCCTGCTTCTCCCCCTGCCTGTGTCTCTGCCTCTCTCTGTCTCTCATGAATAAATAAATAAAATCTTTAAAAATAAATAAAATTAAAGAGACTGATCATATCAAGTGTTTACAGAGTGGATGAACTAGAACTTTTTTAAAGAGTTTATTTATTTACTTATTTATTTATTTATTTATTTATTTATTTATTTATTTATTTATTTATTTAAGAGAGCGAGACAGCACAAGCAGGGGGAGCAGCAAAAGGAGAGGGAGAAGCAGGCCATTATGGAGCAGGGAGCCCGACTCAGGGTCCCAGCCCACGACTCTGGAATCATGACCTGACCTGAAGGCAGACGGAGCTTAACCAACTGAGCCACCCAGGCGCCCCTGAACTAGAGCTTACTTTCTTTTTTTAAAAAGATTTTATTTATTTGACAGAGAGAGAGAGTGAGGGAGCACAAAGAGGAGGAGTGGCAGAAGGAGAGAAAGAAGCAGGTTCTCCTCTGAGCAGGGAGCCCAATGGGCACCCAATCCCAGGACCCCGCGATCATGACCTGAGCCAAGGGCAGATGCTTAACCAACTGAGCCACCCAGGTGCCCCCCTGAACTAGAACTTTCATACACAACTGGCAGGTATGGTAAAACAGTACAACCACCTTGGAAAACAGCCTGGCAATTTCTTTAAAAGTTAAATGTATCCCTACTGCATGACTCACAATTCCAGTCCTAAGGATTTACCTAAGAGAAGTTAAACATGTCCATAGAAAAACTTACACATAGGTTCACAGTAATAATCCTTTGTTCGCAATAATTCTTTGTAATAACCAAACACTTAAAACAACCCATCAACAGGAAAATGGACCGACTGCGGTATATACATATAATGGAATGTTACTCAGCAATAAAGAAGAATGAGCTGTTGAAATACATAACACGAATGAATCTCAAAATGACTATGCTGAGTGAAAAAAAGCAAGGCAGAAAAAGAGCCACACGCTGTCTGATTCCATTTACATAAAATTCCAGGTAATCTGAACTAATGTAGAGTGACAGAAAGCAGACCAGTCTGTTGTCTGGGGAAAAGGGACAGCAAAGGAAAGACACAAAAAACTCGGGGTGGGGGTGGGGGGATAATAGGTATATTCATTATGTTGATTGTGGTGGTGGTTTCCCAGATATGTACATCGATTAAAACTTATTAAACATTTTCTAATCACTGCATGTCGCCTCAATAAAGCTGTTATTAAAAACAGAAAGAATAAACACTTCGTTTTCCAGAATAAAGCACAAGGCAGAGGATACTCATGGACTCGGGGAGCAGAGGGCAAGGTCTGGGAGCACGGACACCTCCTCCCTGACGTGTGCGGCCACCAGATGCCCCAAGGGATCTGAGCCCTCTGCACTCAGGGCACCGCAGGAAAGACCAGGAGTCACTGCACAGAAACTGAAGCCCAGAGTCATTCTCTTGCCCCAGGAGGTTACACGCTAGCAAGTGGTTTAAACCCGGATCTTTGCTTCTCTTCCTCCACCACAAATTCAAAAAAGCTGATCTGCAATAGGATCAAGATGTACGCCGCGGGTTTAGAACAGGCCACTCTCTCGGCTGGAGCCAGAGAGCCAGAACCTGTCTGGCCGTCCCAGAGGAGCCAGGCATCGCGGACACAGCAGCTGAACTTCCGGCAGGAGTGTTTGGGGTGGCAGTGTGACAGGCAGGCGTGGGACGACGCTGACAGTCGGTCTGGGGTTTGCATGAAGGAGCGGACTAACCGGCTCCTCCAGCACAGCCCAGCAGCTGAGGGCCTAGGGCTCCCGACAGGAGGGGGCTATTTCCACGACACAGGCTCAGACAGGGGTCCGGGGGCCAGGGACTCAGGGACCACTCCTGCAGCTGAGTCAAAGACAGGACCCAGCGGAGGCTGAGGCGGGCACCCGCCCGGTGCCAGGGAAGGGCTGAGCGCCCCTAGGAGGATGGGGTGACCGGGCCAAGCAAGCCCTCCGGGCCAAGCACGAGCAGGCCTGGCGCCCAGGCCTCGGGGGAGTCAGCAAGAAGCCAGGTCGTCCCCAGCCCTGCACCCCCCACCTCTAGGCTGGGCTGGGGCTGGCCCGCACTGGCACAGAAGCCACGGCACTGCCCAGCCGTGGGCCCACCTCCTCCGGGCCACGCAGGATGCCCAGAGCTCAGCAGCACAGACACCCCATGCTCAGCCGCCACTTTCGGGGTGGGGGCCCTGAGAGCCGCAGCAGCGGGAGGCGTCACCAGTACTTCTGCCCTCTGCCCCTCCTCACCCTTGGCCCTGGACCCTGGGCTATTAAGCAGCTGGGACCAGAGGTGTGACTGGAGGTCAGGCTCAAGTGCTCAGGTCACCAGCCGCCACCCTCCTGTCACCCCGGGTCACGTGGCTAATAGGGCTGCTAGCCCCTTCCCTTTTACGGAGTGTGTTTTGAAGACCTGAGGAGACCTGTGCTGGTTGCACCCGCCCAGCCCGGGCCTGGAGGCGCCCCACCGACAGGGGCGGGGGGGGGGGGGGGGGGGCACTGCCTCCTCTGCGGCCTCCCGCCCAGGCCCGGCAGCCACCCAGCAAGTCTCAACTCCAGTCTAGACTCCAGGAAATGCCCCATCACTCCGGTGGGCACTGCCCGCTGTCGGGGGAGGGGTCCTGTCTGGCCGTTGGAAACCGCTCGCTCCCTCCGTCCCTCCCTCCCTCCCTCGCCAGGTGCAAACCGGAGCGCGGGCCGCCCTCTCCCGCAACAGCTGCAGCCCCCGCTTCCGCACACCCCGCGTCTCGCGCCGAGGGCCACGGGCTCTCCTTACCTGCTGCCCTGGGCCGCCTCCCTGCAGACGCAGCTTCGCTGGGGTCCGGGCCGCGGCGGCCGCCGACGATCCCGGGCGGCGGCTCCCGCGCTCCGACCCCCGCGCCCCTACATCGCGCGCCCGCCGCGGCCCTGGGAGCGCCTCCGCGCGGGGCAGCCGGCCTGGGCGTCACCACCTCCGCCTCCGCCGGCGCCTCCGCGGCCTGAGCCCCTCAGGGGGGCCCCCTCCGCGCCGGGCCCCCTCCTCCGCCCCCAGGTGCGTCTCCTGCACGGCGCGCACCGCCTGCCCCTCCTGCACCCCGGGCAGCCAGTTTGCTTCCTGCACCCCCAGGCGCCCCTCCCCCTCGGGCCCCCGGGGCCCCACGGGCCGGGCCCTGCCCGCGACCTCGAGCCCCACGCGGCAGCGCTCCCAGGACGGCGCCCCGCGCTCCGCGGAACTTTCGGGCCCCTCCGCGCGCGCCCACGGGCGGTCTCCGAGCTCGGCGAGCGGCCCGGGCTGCTGCGAACGCCGGCGGCCGCCCTCCCCCTGCTCCTGCACCCCGGCGCGGGCCTCCCCGCGCTCCTGCACTGCGGGGCTGCCCCCGCCCTCCTCCTGGTGCTGCCCGCGGGGCCCCAGCCCCTCCTCCTGCGCCACCGGCCAGCCCGCCGAGCCGGCCCACCGCGCCGGGCGCCCGCAGCCCGCGCCGTCCGACGGGCCCCACCCGCCCCCCGGGCTGGGCTCGCGGCCGCGGCCGCCCCGCTCCTGCACCCCCGGGCCCACCCCGCCCTCCTCCTGCACGGCCGGCCCCGCGCCCCCCTGCTCCTCCACGCCGAGCCGCAGCCCGCGGAGCTGCTGCGGGCCCCAGCTCAGGCGCCCGACCCGCTGCGGCCGCTGCTCCGGCAGCGCGGGGCTCAGCCCGCCGCGCTCCTCCTGCGCCGCCCCGCGCGCTCGCCTGCCCCCGAGAGGCCGCGCGGTCCCGCCCCTCCAGATGGTGCCGCCCCCGCCGCCCCCCGCCCAGCCCCGCCCCGCCCCTCCCCGCCCAGCCCCGCCGAGGCCGCCGAGGCCGCCGCGGGCCGGCGCCCCCGCTCCTCCGCCCCCGCCGCGCCCCGCGCCCCGCGCCCCGCGCCCCGCAGGTGCAGCGGCCCCGCGCGCCCGCCCGAGTTCCCGGAGCCCGCCTGCGCCTGCGCCTGCGCCGTCCGGGGGGCGTGGCCCGCGGCTGGCCCCGCCCCTTGGGGGGCCGGGCCTCGCTGGCTCCTCCCCTCGCCTCTCGCGGGTGGAGGGGAGGGCGGGGGGCCGCCACCCACCCCCCTGCTTCACTGGGGGGCTCCCCACCCCAGGCCCACCTTGAGAGGAGAGATGGAGCCGACGGCAGGGGGGTCACCCTGAGGCCGTGCCCTCGCCCCGGCTCCGTGAAGGAGCACTGAAACAGGAGTCTCCAACTCTCAGCAGCAGCAGCAGCAGCAGCTCCACCGCGCTGACCTCCCATGGGACACTGTAAAGAGCCCCTTCCAGCTGGTCTCAGCTGCTGTGTTTCTGAAACGGAGAGGTTGATTGGAAAGTCTCCAGGGCCACAGTCAGGGGAGTGTTTGTTTGCAGACAGGGACTCAAGTCCTCAATCTCTCTGCGAGAACCACCCCCCCCCCCCAAGGCCTGGAAACCTGGGACACCTCCATCCTTTCCCTGGGATCAAAGGAGGACATTTCAGCCCGGGACAGGTGGTTTTAGGCCGCTGACACTTCCTTCTGGGAACGCAGGTGGAAAAACGTCCCTTCCTCCCTCTTGGGTGCTCTCCTCCCTGCACCCACAAGGAAGGAGAGAATTCAGAGCTCCCAGGGACTCCACAGCCCTCAGACCAGATCCTAGCTAGTTGAAGGCAGCCTTAGCCACGGCGCCTAGAACCCTGTTACCGACTACCTCATCCATATAATGGGCACAATAATAAAACAAGTCCAGAGAGAACTGTCCCAAGGATAGGACATCAAAGAACTGTGTAAGGATGGCGCTTAGAGCACCCCTGCTGTCCAGCATTGGGCCCAAGGGCCCTGGCCAGAAGGCAGTAGGGCAGTGAAAAGAGAATGGGTTCCAGGCACCTGTGGGGGTCGGGACTGGTGGATTTGGGTCATGGTGTCTTGCCCTGTGAGGTAGGCAGGGCCACTTTCCACTAAATCGCTTTTTTTTTTTTAAGATTTATTTATTTATTTTTGAGACAGAGTAGAGCATGCGCAGAGGGAGGGGCGAAGGGAGAGGGAGAGAATCTCAAGCCCACTCCCCGCTGAGCGCACAGCCCAAGGCAAGGCTCAATCGCATGATGCCGAGATCCTGACCTGAGCTGAAATCAAGGGTTGGACAGTTAACCGACTAAGCCCCCCAAGTGCCCCTCCACTGAATTATTTGATAATAGTATGTGGAGCAGCTTTCCTTAGTCAGGAAGCGGGAGCCACCAAGCAGGGGGTGAACATGCCCTGCCTGGCCCAACAGAGGGTCCAGGGCGGCCAGGACAGACTCCACCTCTGGGTACAGCCTCCTTCCCCCTGTTGCCTGCTTTCAGGGGAGAAAGCCGGCAGGAGGGCATCCCAGAGAGTCCCCTCCCAAGCTCCTTGACACTCCCTCAGTGAGGCCCATTGCTAAGGTTTCCTGTGGGTAAGAGCCTGCTTGGCATGTATTCTCATCTAACTGCCACCACAATCGAATGAGGTACACATCACCATCCTCATTTTATTTATTTATTTTTAAATTTTTATTTATTTATGATAGTCACACAGAGAGAGAGAGAGAGAGAGGCAGAGACACAGGCAGAGGAAGAAGCAGGCTCCACGCACCGGGAGCCCGACGTGGGATTCGATCCCGGGTCTCCAGGATCACGCCCTGGGCCAAAGGCAGGCGCCAAACCGCTGCACCACCCAGGGATCCCACCATCCTCATTTTAAAGATGGACTTGACATTGTTAAGTAACTTGCTCAGGGTCATACAGCTGGTGGTATTAAAGCCAGGATTCAGATCCAGTTTTTGACTCCAACGTCTCCTCTGAACCATGAACACACAGGAAAGCAATGCCAAACCCAGGAGCCTCACCTTGGGATGCATCGGGTCTGACTAGATTTGGGGGGTCAAGAGATGCAAACAACTGATTTGGAGCAAGCTTTCTGCCTGTAAATCCAGCTCCAAATCAAACAAAGCAAGAGGTCAAAGCACTTGCATCCTGGTTGGTCCCGCCAGGTGTTTTTCTTAGGGAGGCCAACTCTGATTCCTCTGCCTCCCGTCCAGGCGCCCACAAGAGCCAGAGCCATGCCTATTACATCCCTAGTGCAAGGTTATCTGGAGCTTTAGTTTCACAGAAAAGAGGTCTGCTCCTTTCCCCCAGCCTGCCCCACCTCCTAGACCTGTCTCCACCAGCGCTCTGAGCACCGGGGGCTGTGCTGAGAGGTCTCTAAGGCCGTCTGTCTCCTCCTCTGCATTGCCCTTCGAATCCAGTACGGGTAACCTGGAGCCCCCGAGTGAGGCTGCTCTGCCCCTAGGGAGCTGCCAGCACGGGGGAGGAAATGAGACACAGGCCTGAGCATAAAGCCCAGGAGCTCCAGCAGGTGCCGTGGGGATAGGCCCCAACCCGCTAACGTGCCTGTACCAGTCTCTTCCCAGATCTGGAACTTGAGGAGAGTTGCCCACAGCAGACTGACTGCAGGGAGCAGGCCTTGCCAGGTCTAGTTCTAAGTGGAGGCGGACCAAGCTGCTTGAGGGAGGCTGGTGGGTGCCCTTAAGAATCTCCACTGTGGGTAGCCCGGGTGGCGCAGCGGTTTAGCGCCTGCCTTAGGCCCAGGGCCTGATCCTGGAGACCTGGGATCGAGTTGCATGTTAGGCTCCCTGCATGGAGCCTGCTTCTCCCTCTGCCTGTGTCTTTTCCTCTCTCTCTCTCTCTCTCTGTCTCTCATGAATAAATAAATAAAATCTTAAAAAAAAAAAAAAAGCCCCAGTCTGGTGACCTGGCCCAATGGATGCCATTAAAAAAAAGAATCTCCACGTGAGATGGCTGCACTGCGGGGTATATGGGAGGGCAAGGAAGCAACTGTGGGGTGCTGAGGGCCACCTGGCCCATACCTGCAAACAGGTGCTCAGCCAAGAGTGGTGGATAACGCTGAGTGCGCTGAAGGGTTTTTGTTCTTTAAATAGAGCAATATTATTTTAAGATTTTTATTTTTTTTATTCATGAGAGACAGAGACACAGGCAGAGGGAGAAGCAGGCTCCATGCAGGGAGCCCGATCGATGACTCAATCCCGAGACCCCAGGATCATGCCCTGGGCCGAAGGCAGATCTCAACCGCTGAGCCACCCAGGCGTCCCAACTTCTACAGTTTCTATGCTCAGCTTCCCCCTACCTGGGTCTTCTACATTTTGAATAGCAAGGCTTTGGACTCAGATTGTTCATAATGCCGCACACAGAAATCACATGAAAAGCTTTTATTTATTTTTTTTTAAAGATTTTATTTATTTATTCATGAGAGAGAGAGAGAGAGGCAGAGACACGGGCAGAGGGAGAAGCAGGCTCCCTGCGGGGAGCGAGCATCATGGGACTCCCAGGGAATGGGATCCTGCCTTGGGCCCGAGGCAGGTGCTCCACCCCTGAACCACTGGGGCGCCTGAGAAGCTTTTCAAAACACTGATGCCCAGGGGCGCCTGGCTGGCTGCAGCACTGAGCATGTGACTCTTGATCACAGGGTCAAGAATTCTAGCCCCACACTGGGTGTGGAGCCTACTTAAAATAAAAAACAAAAATAAAACTCTGATACCCAGGCTCCCCCCCACCCACCCCCGCCACCGGGAATCACTGCATTAGGATCCTGGGTGAGGCTCACACAGCTCCCCAGGTGACCCCCGCAGGCAAGCGGGGATGGCAGGGGCCAGGTCCCCTGTGCAGCCCCAGGGCCTGGAACAGCCCCAGTGAAGGGGAGCGGGGAGGGAGCTGGGGGGTCCCCGTCTGGCATCCGAGCAAACGGTCCAGTTTAACATCTGTTAGTCCAAAGGGGCCGGCTGGTACAGGGGAGGCGGCGGGGGTCATTTCCAGGGGGCCCCCGGGGCTGAGAGCACCCCACGCATATGGCCCCCGGCAGCGTGGCTCCCAGGCCTCAGGGAAGCAGGGGCGCACGGGAATCTGCGGCCGGGCTTCCCAGGGATTGGCCGCACTAACCCCGGGCTCCCCTTAGCGGCAAGGTCTTACCCCCTCCAGGTGCTCTCCTTCCCTTGGGGGCCCCTGCGGGCTCGCCCGGCCCAGGGCATGACCCCGGGGTCACGGTCAGTCCCTCATTGCTCCTCCCGCAGGAGCCTGCTCCTCCCTCTGCCTGGCTCGTCCTCTCCATGTGTCTCAGGAGCAAATAAATAAAATCTTTTAAACATAAAAATAAAACCTCTCCCCACTGGTAGTATAGACCCAGCACAGTCCTTTGTCGCCTGTTCCTTTCTGCCCCTCCCTGCGCCGACGATGGCCATCCCGGAGAAGGCCCTAGAAGCCCCTGAGACAGCCCCAGCTTGGCAAGCTCGTGTGCACTCACGCACACGCGTCACACGCGTTGGAGTGGCGAGGCCTGCGGTAGAGCCTCCTGCCTCAGTGCCTGGAGCCTCGGGAGCACCCAGGGGTGCTCTCTGGCTCCCAGACACTGGGACTCAGCCGGCCCATCTGAGGAAGTGGCAAGGAGTCCAGCTCCGTCCCTTACTCCCCGGGCTCCTCCTGCATGCCCAGAGGGCAGCCCCGGGTCTTTGGTCCCCCAGCACCCTCTGCAGACCCCAACCCCTGCAGGGGCCCACCCTCCTGCCTCCTCTCCTAGCTTCCGCTCATCGCCCCATCAGTGCCCTTACGAGGACCTGAGCCCAAGGCCACCTTCCCCACACCATTTCTTCATTTATGACCAGCAACTTTGAAATGCTGCGTATGGAACTCTGCATTCACTTCCCTGTGGGGCGGAACAAACCCTTTCATGGGGCGGGCCTCTAGCCCCCTTCCTGGGAGACTGCGAGAACTGGACGCGATGATACTGTGATAGCTGGATCCCCTTGAATGGCGTTTTACCCTAAATGTCCTTTCACGACCTTACCCACTTCAGTCTCTTTGCCTCCCTGTTAATTCTTTGTTCATTTTTCTCAAACACCTGTTAATCACGTTACTCCCTTACTCAAGAACTTTTCATTGCTCCCCAGTTCCTCCTAAGTAGTCTGCAAATCACAGCAGGTGATTTTCATGTATATAGACAGGATCTTGCTGGGTACACTGACTTTTTTTTTAAGATTTTAATTATTCATGAGACAGAGAGAGACAGAGAGAGAGAGAGAGAGAGAGAGGCAGAGACACAGGCAGAGGGAGAAGCAGGCCCCACCCAGGGAGCCCGACCTGGGACTCTATCCGGGGTCTCCAGGATCAGGCCCTGGGCTGAAGGTGGTGCTAAACTGCTGAGCCACCCTGGCTGCCCTATACACTGATTTTATTAACCCTACATTCTTGGAATAAATCTTACTTGGGTTATTTTTTTATACATTGTTGTTTTTGATTTGCTAGCATTGTTGAGGATTTTTGCATCTATATTCATTATATTGTCTTGTAACTATTGGTCTATAGTTTTTGTAATGTCTATTAGGCTTTGGTACATTGTATTAGCCTCAACAGTTTCCTTCCTGTTTTCTTTTTTTTTTTTTTTTTAAATTTTTTTTTTAAACTTTTATTTATTTATGATAGGCACACAGTGAGAGAGAGAGAGAGGCAGAGACACAGGCAGAGGGAGAAGCAGGCTCCATGCACCGGGAGCCCGACGTGGGATTCGATCCCGGGTCTCCAGGACCGCGCCCTGGGCCAAAGGCAGGCGCCAAACCGCTGCGCCACCCAGGGATCCCCCTTCCTGTTTTCTGAAAAAGTTTTAAGATCCGTGGTATTCCTTCCTTGAATGTTTGGTAGAATTTACCAGTGAAACAGAGTAATTTTGTTTTTGGAAAGTTCTGATACGTTTCTTTGGTATAGTCATTCAAACTTCCTGATTTTTGTGTTAGTTTTGGAAAGCGGAATTGTAAATAAATTTGTCAACTTTGTGTAAGTGGTCTAATTTGTGGGCATAAAGTTGTTCATGGTATACCTTTATTCTCCTTTAATGTCCATAGGACTTGCGATAATTTCTTTTTCATTCCTGATGTTGGTGATTGTTTCATACATTTTTCTTGATCAGTCTAGGGGCTTTTTGGTTGTACTTCTCATTCCAAAAAATCAGATTTTTGGCTTTGTTACCTATTGTCTGATTTCTACTTTATTGATTTTTGCTATTATATTTCCTTTTTTTCCCTTTCATTTGGGCATCCTTTTTCTTTCTCTAACTTGTTAACGTGAAAACTGAGGTCATTGATTTTAGATGCTTCTTTTCTAATATTTAACTCTACATTTCTCTCTAAGCCATGACTAATAGGACTTTCTACAGTGATGTAAATATTCTATTTTTGCTGTCCACTACAGTGGCCGCTAGCCATATGTGCCTACTGGGCACTTGAAATGTGCCCAGTCTGAAGAATTGGAACTTTTAACTCTAAATTTAATCACATGCCTAGTGGCTACTGCATTAAGCAGTGCATCTTTAAGCACTGTTTTACCCGCATCCACAAATTTTATATGATCATTAAATTCAAATTTGCCTAATTCCTCTCGTGATTTTATCTTTGACCCATAAAGTACTTACAAATACGTAACTTGATTTCATGATGTTCTGGGGTTTCCTGGATATCTTGTGACTGATTTTTCACTCCACTGTGGTCAGAGAATACAAGTGTATAATTTTAAAACCTTCATTAACACTTGCTTTACAGCCCAGACTATGTTCTATCATGCATACATGAAAAAAAAATATCTTGCAGTTGTTGGAGGTAGTGTTCCATAAATGTAGATTGAGGTGGCTGATAAAGTGGTCTAAATCTTTTGTCTTGATTTGTCTAATAATTCTGTTGACTGCTAAGTGGGTGTTAAAAGTCTACTATAGGGAATCCCAGGGTGGCTAAGCGGCTTTGTGCCTGCCTTCAGCCCAGGGCATGATCCTGGGGACCCGGGATCGAGTCCCACATCCGGCTCCCTGCATGGAGCCTGCTTCTCCCTCTGCCTGTGTCTTTGCTTCTCTGTCTCTCATGAATAAATAAAATCTTAAAAAAAAAAAAAAAAAAAAACCTACTATAGCAGGGTGCTAACTGGCTCAGTCAGTACAGCATGTGACTCGATCTTAAGGACATGAATTCAACCCCCACATTGGGTGTGGAGGCTATTTAAAAAAATTTTTTTAATCTATAGCAAAATTGTCAGTTTCTTCCTTCAATTCTTACACTTTTTATTCATGTATTTTAAGGCTGTTAGGCACATATTCATACTATCTTCCTGATGAACTGTCCGTTTTATCAATATGAAATGTTCCTAAGTTTTACCTATGGCAATAATCTTTGTATTGAAGTCTGTTTTTTAAGATTTTATTTATTCATGAGAGACAGAGGCAGAGGGAGAGGCAGGCTCCACGCAGGGAGCCCGACGTGGGACTCGATCCCGGGTCCCTAGGATCAGGCCCTGGGCTGGAGGCAGCGCTAAAACACTGAGCCACCCGGGCTGCCCCTTGAAGTTTGTTTTTTCTGGGATGTAATATAGCCACTCCAGTCTAATGCTAATTTGCATGTTCTATTTTTTTCCATCTTTGACTTTAGACTCATCTGTGTCTGTAAAGTTTCTTATAGGGGTCACCTGGGTGGCTCAGCCGTTGAGCCTCTGCCTTCAGCTCAGGTCATGATCCCACGGACCTGGGATCAAGTCCCACATCAGGCTCCCCGCCGGAGCCTGCTTCTCCCTCTAGGTTTCTACCTCTGTGTCTCTCATGAATAAAATCTTTAAAAAAAGTTTCTTATAGGCAGCATATAAATGAGTTTCTCCCCTAACCCACTGTCAGTCTTTTAATTAAATGTTAATAGGTCAATGTGTTAATTATTGATATGGTTGGACTTTGGCATACCATTATTCAGTTGGTTGGTCTCCTTTTTGTTTCTGCCTAACACTTCAGGTTTTACTCCAGTGTTTGCCTTTGTTTTTAAAGCCCTTGGGTATTTTTCCCCCTATTTTAACCAGTTTATCATTATAAGCAATGGCAGAGTTGGGTTGTAGGGCTTACATCGTGATAGTGGAACCAAACCACCCATGTGTGCTTTTATGAAGGTTTCATGGGCATTCTCACGAATGCATAGACTACTTTAAAAGTATACACAAGAAATTGGGGGTTGTGAATTCGGGGAGAAATTGTGAAAAACAAGAGGGAAAACTTACCTTTCAATACAGACCATCCCTCTGTACTTTGACCAGTAGTATGTATGTATTTTCAAAAAAGGGTATTAACTAGTCAAAGTAGTTCCATGTGGGATGGACTAAACAGTAGGTAAAGGACAGATGTAGCAAACAGCAAAGGCTCTAACCTCATCACTTAGAAAAGTAAATCTACTGGTAGTCACAAGAAAGATAACAGTATCTGAAGTGTGATATTCCAAGTGAAAGTCTATCTTGCGGATAAGCACATCTTTAAATATTTGTTTAGGTCTGCCTCCTGGCCCACCATTTTTCACATAGGCACCTTCCCCTGTAGAATCCAGCAGTTTAGCTATCGTTATGCTTCTCCGCAAGGGTATGCATGCAGCTACTCATTCTCACGGGAAAATCTGGGCAATCAAAAAGCTTCCCTATTCTAGTGGGGGCAACTCCTGCAATCCTACTGAAGAGTCCTGGCTGGCACTTGTAGTGATGAGATTAAATCATATAATGGCTTTTTTGGTAACTGTATAGTAGAAAGCCTATATTAAAAAAAAAAAAAGCCAAAAACCTTAACAATCATGCCTTTTGCTATAGCAGCAGTGTCTGTTAAGTCGCTATGGAGATCTTGAAATGTGGGTATTCCAAATTGAGCTGTAAGTACAATGGATTTTGAAGCATTACCCTGAAAAGAGGAATATAAACTATTTTGACATTAATTTTTAATGGATACATGTTGAAATGATAGTATTTTGGATATATGGAGTTATATATAGAAAAATCTCACTGTTTCTTTTTAGTTTTTTAATGTGGCTATAAGGACATTTCACAGCTCATATTTCTGGGGGGAGAATCTTAACTAGAGTATTCCTAACAAAAACTCATGACCAGTTGGACATCCACGTGTAAAAAAATCTATACAGACTATAATACCCTTTACAAAAATGAGTTCAAATGTAAAATGCAAAACTTACAAAGGCATCGTCAAGAGAATAAGAAACCAAACCACAGACCAGGTGAAAATATTTGCAAAACACATTATCTGACAAATGAGTTATCCAAAATATACAAAAAGTTCTTAAAGCAATAAAATGAATCTAATTAGAAAGAGGCAAAAGACCTGAACAGACACCTCAAAGATATACACTTGATAAACATGAAAAGATGCTTAACATAATGCCAACAGCAAAATGGAAATTAAAACAATGTATCACTACACACCTATTAGAATAGTCAAAACCCCAAACGCTTGACACCACCAAATGCTAGCAAGTATGCGAAGCAACAGGAACTCACTCACTGCTATAGGAATTCAAATGGTAAAGCAACTATGGAAGACACTTTGGCAGTTTCTCACAAAACTAAACATGCTATTACTGGATGATTCAGCAACCGCACTCCTTGGTATTTACCCAAATGAACTGAAAACACATCCACATAAAAACCTGTCCAGATATGTTTGTAGCAGCTTTATTTGTTAATTGCCAAAACTTGGGAACAACGGAGAGGTCCTCAGTAGATGAATGGATAAATAAACTAAGTTACATCCAGGCAATGGAATAAAATTCAGCACTAAAAAGAAGTGAGCTATCAAGCCATAAAAATACATGTAGAAACCTTACACACATATTACTACGAAGTGAAAGAAGCCAACTTGAGAAGGCTACACACTGTGCAATTCTCTAACTACGTGACATTCCGGAAAATTCAAAAGTATGGGGACAGTAAATAGACCAGTGGTTGTCAGGGATTAGGGGAGGGAAGATGAAGAGGCAGAGAAGAGGGTTTTCAAGGCAGTAAAACTATGATTTGTCCATACTCATAGAATGAACAACACTGAAAGTAAACCTTAATGGAGACTATGGACTTTGGGCCATAATGATGTCAATGTGTGTTCATCAATTGTAACTTGTATCCTACTCTGGTGGAGGATGTTGATAGTGGGGGAAGCTGGGCCAGGGTGTGTAGGCAGAGAGTAAATGGGAACTCCATCCTTTTTCAATTTTTCTGTGAACCCAAAACTGCCCTAAAACAAAACAAAACAAAAAAAGGACACCTGGGCAATTCAGTGTTTAAGCGCCTTTGGCTTGGGTCGTGATCCCATGATCCTGGGATCAAGCCCTGCATTACACTCACTGCAGGGAACCTGCTTCTCCCTCTGCCTATGTCTCTGCCTGTGTGTCTCTCATGAATAAATAAATAAAATCTTAAAAATAAAATAAAACCAATTTTAAAAAATGACAACTCAGTGTTTCAAGCATTTTATTAAGTCAGATAAGGAACTTCCACACTGTTGCATATACCAGCTTGGACACAATTTTAAGGGCATATCACTTGTTTACAAAGATACAGACGAGCAAAAGGTTGGCCAGTCTAATAAGCCATGGTTAGCCAACTAAAATTTCAAGAATATTCAAAGAGGAAACATAGTAAAGGTCATGCAAGTTTAGAATAGCGAGTCATGATAGAGCTCACTTATTTTATCCTTTACCCTCAAAATGCACTTGATATCTATAATCAGAAAAAATCTGAAGTTCAGCAGGTTGTCACTACTCAGATACACATTTCATTCAGGAATATTAAGTCTCTTACCACTTACTGGCTTTTTAAATTAGAAATAACTGAATCCTCACCATAGACGAGGTTTTTGAAGAGATTTACTGCTGTACATGGATGCCCATTATTCATATGATGTCTTCAAGTTCTGGAGCTTTATCATTAAAGTATGAGAAAGCATGATACCCAAACCAGGAATCCCAGCTATGACCTTTCTGCTTGGCTACACTAAATACCAGTTCAAGATAAAATGCTGTGAAGACTAAAAAGACCAAAAGCAGTGAAGCTGTAATAATCTATGTCTTCTAGGTTAGCTTAAGCAGGTGATGCTAAGTCTAAGAAACGTAAGAGACTCTACGGACTTTTTCTTAGGTGTTGATTTCTTCAGGGTGAACTGTCCTATGACAAACAGCTGATTATCAAGTTTATAATGATGGTTGACTAGAAAATAAAGTCTTTAGTCATGTAGCTTCAAACTCATTTGTTCACATCTATATTTAACTTAAAACCACCACATACTAATGGGTAGGTAGAAATGATCAAAGATCCTTTTGCAAGCTTCGCTTCCCTACACCCTTCACCCCCCACCCCCGCCCCTCCACGAGCCTTGCAGGCAAATTTCCCGATTTAAGCTAAAAGGTCAATTCTGGATTCAAAGTAATATAAACTAAGTTTACAGGAAACAACATGCAAATAAGGGGATAAAGTTAAATTCATTTGTCAACAGCAAACATTATAAATGTATACTACTATCCCGCTAAACAGAAGACCTGGAGAAACCACAAGTGAAATACTACATTAGGTTTAAAAACAAAGAATCTTGAAGGAAGTAATTTTATTTTATAGTGGTTGAATTCACTCACCAAATGTTTAATGACCATAAAATGTTTCTGCAACTAAAACTAAAAGAGAATTACAGGGAGCTGGGAATACATGTTAGATACTAACGATCTTCAAGCTTTGAAGATGTCATTGCATGAAGAAAATTATGGGAAACACTGTTCCCGATAATTACGTACACCCTTAGTGTAACATATGGAGATCACTGTCTCCGATATAGACACTGTGGTAGGCAAAAACTACCTTGTTCTTTATACATTATGGAAGACACTGCTCCCGATAATGTGAGTTAGGTTTGTGACAAAGGTACTGGAAATTTTGCAAAATTCGAATTAAAGTTACACCATGGATAAACTGAGCGGTAAAATTTCACACATAGGAGTACTATCACAGCCTTTAAGTGACATTAATTTATAACTTGGTCACAATTCCTTTCCTTTAAGAGAACTTCCACTTTTATCTGGTTGGCTAAACAGAAGTGTAACTTGATTAGCAACTCCTAATTAAATGGAATTCTTCACCGATATTTAGCTTTATAATTTTATTTGGCTTGTGGCTGTTTTCTAGAACCCTCAAATGTTGACCATAAATGCAAAACTTCCAGTATCTGTTGGGTTTTATTAGCAGATGCTGCTTTTATAAAAAAAAACGACAGTATAACTGTCATAATTATGGAAGGCACTGCTTCCGATAATTATCTTCTATAAAAAAAACACCATTTATAGTGAACTCTGTCACTGATAAATAAACAATAAATATCTCAGTGCCAAAATGATAGAAAGCTTTTCCAAAAAATTAACACTTTGGCCAAAATTTGGCAGTGTGTTCTTTAACGTCTGACAAACTGAGTTTGAAATTAAACACCTGAAGCTGGTTCTCTTTTAAAAAATACTTTGGGAAACACAAAAACCACAAAAAACTAATAAAGGCTTATGGGGCAGGGGCAGAGGAAAATAAAATATAGGTCTTTGGCTTCTGGTCTCCCCTCTCATAAATAACCTTGAGGTTAACGCATTAAGGCCTTATTCCTGTGATAACGGTTGAACCTCATCTTATCCAGCTGAAGGACCTGTTTCAGATCTCCTGGGCAAGAAAACAAGTCCCATCTCTTCTGAAAGTTAACTGTTTCATTCAGGGATATGGAAACCAGCTAAATCCTTAAAGAAGGCATATATCTCGTTTGGAGAATGAGGTCTTAACACCTGGTATCTCCTATCCAGCTTCAGGTGAAGGTAGAGGATCACACTAAGCTACCATTTTCAACCTTTAGCAGATACCACCCTCCTACTCCCCCTTAGAAGATACCAGTTCACGTCCTTAGGATTTAGAGCAATAGTTCATGTAACTGGTTCTTACTTTTTCATAACTGTAACAATAAAGAGGCAGTTACCATACAAAGCATTTAAAATTTTAGAGATAATCAGAGAAGATTCTATCTTGAATATCTTTAAGTGGTTATGCACTTTAACTTGAAGTACAAGTACCTACCCCCGTATGAAAAGCTGCTGCCTAAAGACATCTAGGAGTATCAAGGTGGTTGGGTAGAAATTTAACGATATTAGGTTCTGTAGTCCTACTAAAAATTGAGCACAACCAGCACAAGTCTAAAAGTCACACTACCCTGATGTTCTTATAGAAGTGATGGGCATCACATTTAAAGCTCATTGTCAATGTCCCATATGTCACCAGAGAGGGCATTTGCAGCTCCTTGAATAGTCCAAGTTGCTAGAGCCAACTGATTTCTCAACAGTGTTTCATTAAAAGCACTCTTATTTTTCTGACGCAGCTTCAAATGCTCCACTAAAGCTGGCAGAGTGTGAGAGCCAGAACCCCAGAAGATATGACGGAAAGGAGAATCTCTTGGAGATACATAGGGTGACAGGAAGTTATGTTCCACCTACAAAAGCAAAAACACAAGAGAATTTACACAGATTTCTTGCTGTGAGGGAAGGACCTGATATCAGTAAGACAACTGTCCTTCTCTCACTTTAAATGTTAAAATCCCCCACATTTAAGGATGTGGAGAACCAGGCTACTAATCTTCTAACGTTAAAATTATAAACTGTCAATTCCTTTGTAAAAGTGAACTAATTGCATTGTTTTTTTTTTTTTTTTAGTTGCAGCATATATATGGAAGATTTACAATTTCCCATTGTAATCAAGTCTTCTACCTCCTTCCTAGCAGATTAAGATAAAAGCTGTTAAGGGCTGAAAACAGGAATACAGATAAAATGACAGCTAAAAACCATTAGTGATCCTTTCCTAAAAATGTTTTTAAAATCTAAAAAGGTTACGTCTAGGTCAAATGCCTCTTGTATTTCTACTTTAGATATGTCAGTTCAAGGTCTTGCTAATAAGAGTTAAAAAATCTGTGCTCAGGGCGCCTGGGTGGCTCAGTGGGTAAAGCATCTGCCTTTGGCTCAGGTCATCAACCCAGGGTCCTGGGATCGAGCCCTGCGTCAGGCCCCCTGCTCAGCGGGGAGCCTGCTTCTCCCTCTGCTGCTCCTCCTACTCTCTCTCTCTCTCTCAAAAATAAATAAATAAAATTTAAAGAACATTAAAAGAAATCTGTACTCAATTTTTCCCCCCCCAAACACACAAGGGTTTATTTACAAGCTCGAGCTTGGGTCCAAGTATACCCGACACAGCAGAGCAGGGACTTGGACCCCGAGGTGGGTTTCAGCTTAGTTTTAAGGAATGGTCTAGTCTGTACTCAATTTTAAAGCAGCACAGGATTCTAGGCTCCTGGAGTTACTACTCTAGTTTTTAGAAATGCAAGATTTACCAATTAAAAATCAGCATACTTTTCTTTTCAGTTCTCTTTGGGCATTTACTTACTTTCATGATACGGTCATTGATCTCCCTCATAACAAATCTGTTTGTTCTCTCTGCGTTCTTATAATCTGTTGTTAGTCTGGAGGTGGCTCGGAAAAAGTCTCCACGAGCAGAATACAGCCACTGTAGGTTCAGACCCATCTCCTGAAGGAGAAAGACATTAAACTCTCCATTAGATGTTCTATTTCTAAGGATGTTATTCCACGTTATCTTTCTAATTTAGTGGTTACAACTGCAATGATTCTGATAAGGGGATGACTCCTGGACAAAGCTCAAGACTCCAAGAATGCTAGACTTAAACACCTTACCTAGGAGGTCCCAGACTCTACGAACTTGAATATATTTGTATCTAGGGACGCCTGGGTGGCTCAGCAGTTGAGCATCTGCCTTTGGCTCAGGGCATTATCCTGGGGTCCCAGGATCGAGTCCCACATCAGCCTCCCTGCGTGGAGCCTGCTTCTCCTTCTGCCTGTGTCTCTGCCTCTTTCTCTCTCTCTCTGGGTCTCTCATGAATAAATAAATAAAATCTTAAATATATATATATACATATTTGTATCTGAGCCTGGCAGATGGCGTATTTATCCATTCTTAGCCTCACAAGGAAGCTGTCCTCAACAAGAAATATAACAGGCAGCCGGGGTGGCTCAGCAGTTTAGCGCCACCTTCGGCCCAAGGCGTGATCATGGAGACCCGGATCGAGTCCCACATCAGGCTCCCTGCATGGAGCCTGCTTCTCTCTCTGCCTGTGTCTCTGCCCACCCCCCTCGTGAATAAATAAATAAAATATTAAAAAAAAAAAAAAAAGAAATACAACATAATTTACTCAATACATAATTCCTGTACCATATATTGTTTCCAGTCCAATTTCCCTATAGGGGAAATTTTAAACATTTTGGCTCAATGAACTTCAGAATTCAGTGATTTGTCTCCAAAGTCCCATTTTCTAATCAATTACAATTAGTTTCAAGTTTCAAGAAAGCCATAATCATTAAGATTTATCAGTGATTTACTTCATTTAAGGGATCCGTTATGGATAACGGATCCATATTAATTCCATAACGAGCTGGAAACTATATACTAATATTAACTTCATTTTGTCAAGCATTTGAATATAACACAGCAGGATCAACACTATAACTATTGTTATTTGGGGGATCCCTGGTGGCTCAGTAGTTTAGCGCCGCCTTCGGCCCACGGCGTAATCCTAGAGACCTGGGATCGAGTCCCACATCGGGCTCCCTCCCGCATCGGGAGCCGGTTTCTCCCTCTGCCTGTGTCTCTGCCTCTCTGTGTGTGTCTCTCATGAATAAATGAATTAGAAAAACAAAAACTATTGTATTTGGGTATAACTATTGGCTATGTTCTATCTCCATTTGTGAGATCCCTGGAAGGCATATATGACATACGGCCTGAACTCATAGGTTCAGTCATGGTTCAAATTTTTATATTCTCTGGGACCTCTTTATAAGTTGCTTGAAATTACAAACTTAACATATCTTGGCTAATTAGACTCCAAAATACTTACTGTGGTGTATTCTAGATTTATAACCCACCACTTCTCAGCTTTCCTTTCAAATGAGTTATGAATTCTAAAAAAAATTATACATTAGTTCACTTTGAAACATACTTCAGCTACCAATCATGTCCTTCCTCAGGAACCACTAAACATCGCTCTTCAAACTGGTATTTCAGCAATGAGAACCTGATTTTAGGGCATCTGGGTGGCTCAGTGATTGACCATCTGCCTTTGGCTCGGGTGGTGATCCTGGGTTCCTGGGATGAGTCCCGCATCAGGCTCCCTGTGAAGAGCCTGCTTCTCCTTCTTCCTATGTCTTTGCTTCTCTCTGTATGTCTTCTCATGAATAAATATTTTTTAATCCTTTTTTTAAAAGATTTTATTTATTTATTCATGAGAGAGATAGAGGCAGAGACACAGGCAGAGGGAGAAGCAGGCTCCATGCAGGGAGCCCGATGTGGGCCTCGATCCCGGGTCTCCAGGATCAGGCCCCAGGGTGAAGGTGGCACTAAACCACTGAGCCACCACCCGGGCTGCTCTTTAAAAATCTTAAAAAAAAAAAAAAAAAAAAAGAAAGAAAGAAAGGAAAGAAAGGAAAGAAAGGAAAGAAAGGAAAGAAAGAAAGAAAGAAAGAACCTGATTTTAATTAATGCTCACCTTTATGTCTGTCCTGAATTGGTTCATATCCCTCACAAATGAAAGTATTCTGTCATTATACATCTCATAGTTCAGGTTCAATTCAAGATCATAGGTAAGTTTCATTATAAGCTGACCAGCTACTTCTGCTGCTCCACGTGCCATTTTGTTCAACTGAGGAATTTTCTGATTCAGGTTCTCATAGAGATCCATGGTAGTACCCAAGTAAGGATAATCTGTGTCCTGAAAAACAAAGCTAGGTGAATGGACTCACAGGTGGGTCATCAGAGTAGGAGCCTCACATTTGTCTTACCATCAAGGTGATAGTAGTTGCGATTCTTCCTTGCCCACTATTCTGGTACCACTTTTGCTACTTCCTCTGAACCTAACCTACTTCTAGAACGAGCGCTTTCTTCTAGGTCCTATAGAATTCTTATTCTATTGCATTATATACCCTGAACAGATAGATCTCTAGCCAAATTTCTTGAGGTTATATCTTTGTTTTCTTCTCTCTGAGAAGTTTGGCTCATTAAATGACGAAAGAGGACAGCATGCATGAAGTGTGCTTTTAGACTAAACTTGACCTTTTTTTTTTTTTTAAACTTGACCTTTCTAATGATTCAGCACTCAATCCATTCATACATGTTACCTTTCTAACAAGAATGTCTTAAAAAAAAAAAAAAAGAATGTCTAATGCTCACATGAAGTTCTCTACCTTCATTAGACAAAGTATTTCTTCAACTCTATTTCCTACCATTGTCCTCGGTGACAATCTCACTGATAATCTTTTGATCTGACCTCAATTCTTTGACTATATGGTTCTATATTACCTGCTAGATTTTTGACATCTTAGAAATCAGTAAGAAAAGAAGTTTTTAAAAAACCTTCCGGAGATCAACAGAATTCACCCATAAATCTCCTCAACCCTACCTAGGACCAGACATTCAGTTCTTCCTAGTAGACTAAACAGATAACTGTGATCAGCTATTTCAATGCCATCCACACTGCTGTTCTAGCGGAAGGTCAAGAGAGTTCCAGCTATGTTCAACTCCAGATCCAGAGCTTACATCCACTCAGACCTTTCCCTCCCTAGTCCCAGGCCAAAACACCCAGTGATAAGAAGTCACATGAGGCCCTGGCCTCTGTGGAATGAATAATTTGATGCCAAAGCCAACGGCTTCCACCCTGACCTCCTATACTAATTCTAAGATCTCTTCACCCCTTAGAGCCCACTCCAGGGCTGGCTTTCCAACTCTAGCACTTTGGCACAGAAGCCTTCATCATTTGTTTACTCAGTAGCTTTCAGTGCCTCCAAACTGGCACCTAAAACAAGGTAATCTTGCTCTCCTACAACTTGGTCAGTCTCATAAAGTTGTCTTATAACAACAACTTACATCTGTTTGGCTTTTCTGCTTTTTACTTATAATCCCTGTTTAAGAGATTAACATCTCTGGACAAATGTCTAGAACCATGTTTTAACACGTATCAAGAAAAGCAATGTCCAGGTGAACCTTCCGTTTGGTGGAAATATTCTGTACTTGCAGGGTCCAGTAGGTAACCTTGTTATTAAAACTCATCATACCTAATTGAAAAGACATTCCAGCAAACAAATTCAACTGCTAATTAAGCTAATTGAGAAAAAGTCTACATTAAGACTGGTAATAAGGGAGCATACAATAACTATACATGTCTAACTTCTTAAAACATCTTAAGCATTCTAGGATACTCAAAATCAATCAAAAAAGATCTAAGATATAACTTTAGAGTTCTTTAGACTTACCTCACAAAAACAGAAAGAAACTGCTGGGATTCCAGAATACGCAAGGAAAGGGAAAGCAGCATTATCCAAAGACAATTTCTCGCTGCAAGGAAAGCAAAAATGTGTCTAGAAAGTTTTCTAAAGAGCACTGTGCTATCATGCAACCCCACCCCATCCCCAAATAAATTCTTAAATTGACTCTAAGTATAGGTAAGCTCACTGCAAGGGGAGGGTTAGATTTCTACCTACCACAGCAGGTACTACTGGATGATTCTGCTTTTCTATAAGCTGTTCATTCACTTTTCTCAACTTACACTTTGTTGATCCAGTTGCTGTCCCGATAAAGAGACTGCCCAGTAATTGGATGTTTCACCTATAAAATAAAAAATTAAAAAAAATTAGTGTCACTAAAATGAATCTTTCTAAACATAGTTATTCACAAACATATTTAAGATCTATAAACATTATAAAAAAATTTATTGTATCTTCTTGAAAAAAATTTAAGACCGTTAAAACAATCTCAACTTTCTAAAGTTATTCCTACTAAGCTCATGGTATCAATTCCTTTAGTTACAGGGAGCAAAAAATGTTCTCCTTTAACCATTTTAAAAGTGGCTTAGCCACAATTTCAAAAACCCTTTCTAGCATTCATGATATGCCTATCTTCTTTCTGGTTTTTTCCTTGTAGCACATTTTATACTACCACAACCTAACCTGCAAATACATTACAGCCTTGTTGGAGACGCTACAGCAATTCCTAATTTCCCATAGGATCAACGCCAAGTACTCTGACCCTTCTTCCCTCCGTCTTTTTTTTTTTTAATTTTTTTTTAAATTTTTATTTATTTATGATAGTCACAGAGAGAGAGAGAGGCAGAGACATAGGCAGAGGGAGAAGCAGGCTCCATGCACCGGGAGCCTGATGTGGGATTCGATCCCGGGTCTCCAGGATCGCGCCCTGGGCCAAAGGCAGGCGCCAAACCGCTGCGCCACCCAGGGATCCCCTCTCCGTCTTTTTTTTTTTTTTTTTTAATTTTACTTATTAATGATAGGCACACAGTGAGAGAGAGAGAGAGAGGCAGAGACACAGGCAGAGGGAGAAGCAGGATCCATGCACCGGGAGCCCGACGTGGGATTCGATCCCGGGTCTCCAGGATCGCACCCTGGGCCAAAGGCAAGCGCTAAACTGCTGCGCCACCCAGGGATCCCCGCTCCGTCTTTAATCGTTCCGCAGACACCTGGGTGGCTCAGCAGTTAAGCATCTGCCTTCAGCTCAGGTCATAGTCATAATCTCTGGGTCCTGAGATCAAGCCCCAAGTCAGGCTTCCTGCTCAGCAGGGAGTCTACTTCTCCCTCTTCCTCTGTGCTCTCTCTCAAGTAAATAAAATCTTTACAAAAAAAAAAAAAAAATCCAAGATATGGCCTCTAAACCTATTAGCTAAACCATATCCCTCCTTATTGCCAAACTATGGTCATTCACATGCCTGTCTTTACCCAATGAATACTGCATCTGGCCTTCTTGTTTAAGTATTAGGTATAGTTCATTTATTAAAAAAAAAAAATTTAAAGACTATTTTTAAGCAATCTCTACGCCAAACATGGGGCTTGAACTCACAACCCCGAGATCAAGAGTTGCACTGCATACTCCACTGACTGAGCCAGACAGGTACCCCTCCAGTTTAAAGCTTCCGTAACATTCTAACTCCACAGACACCCCCCACTGAATACCCATAGTACTGCTTAAGCCTCAGGAAATTCTGCAATGTTCCAAAACAGACTACATATTTTTTGACATCAGAGCCCTTCATGTACCACCTCCCTCACCTTATATTTACTGAGAATAAATATGTTGTTTACCCTCACCTCACATGGTTCAATAGAGCAAATAAGCCAAGAAATGACTTAAATAATGCTGCTAAAGAATTTATTCTAAATTCCTATACTTGAAAAAAAAATAAATTCCTCTAATTGGTTACACTTCTGATGGCTTAAATATCATTTTCCATCTTTTTGTAAATTAGATGAAAACAGGGGAATCCCTGGTGGCTCAGCAGTTTAGCTCCTGCCTTCAGCTCAGGGCGTGATCCTGGAGCCGTAGGATCGGGTGGGCTCTCTGCATGGAGCCTGCTTCTTTCTCTCCCTCTGCCTGTGTCTCTGCCTCTCTCTATGTCTCTCATGAATAAATAAAATCTTAAAAAAAAATTAGATGAAAAATTAAAAGTTACAAATTTTGGAAAATTAGGTATATACTCACATCTTTCATCGTTTTCTCAAGAAGTGAATATAACAGTGGGCTTGCAGAAACCTTGAAGTTGCTGGTACCTGCAAAGAGATTGTTTTAACATTGTCCCTTCTTAAGTAATTTTTACATGGCTACTTCTACAACTAAAAGTACTCGACAAGAAGGAAGGCAATAATCTAGATGAGTGGCCAAATACAACTATCCTCTTCAAGTAGACAAAAGTGTGATTTAAGAGTCAAGGTTTTGGCAACTGCTAACCCTAATTTGACTCAACTGAAGCTCTTACTCCTAAATTTGCAGATGTTAATGTTAATGATTTGTTTTTTGGTACCTTTCTAGTCCACCTATATTAGAGCACTCATCTGCTAGCTACTGTCAACTTCCCATACTCCATACATTCTGCTGTACAGGTAAGAGGGCAATAAAGATTTAGTTCAATTTTAGCTCCTTCCCTCTTTCTTTCCAGTGAGATATTTCACTATTCTCAGTTCATCCACTGGCTTACGTTTAGAACATTCAAACATTCGTGATGTCACCATCTAGCTAAATGTGAATGAATTAGTCTCTAGAAAGACCATTCTATATGGTATGGTTTAGTTACTTCTGGTCTAAAAATTAGTCCTGACTAGTGGTTCTCAGACTTTAGTGCATCAGAATCACTCAGTGTTTGTTAAAATACAGTTAAAACATAGAAGGTCTGAAATTTTACATTTCTAACAGTTCCCAGGTGATTCTAATGCTGCTAAATGAGGACCACACAGGGAACCTGCATTAAACAAAGCAATCTGCACCCATTCCATAATTTAGTGGATGACTTAAAGCTAAGTCAGTCTTAATCAGGGAATGGACTATGTAAATTGTAAAAAATAATCAGTATCGTTTTAGAAAGTTTTCTAAATAGTTTATCTGAATTCATAAGTAGCTGACGAAAAGATACTTACCAAGAATAGCTTTATCCAGATTAATGTAAGTGAAAGCCTTTAAATGCAAGGAAGAAAGGTATCCCTAGAAGAGAAAGAAAAATACTAAATGTACCAATGTGTTAATCTAATTGTCACATAGAGTAGCTATTACTAGGGACATCTTTTAAATTTATAGTCAATTGAGACTAAATATACAAAGGCAAAAATGATATACAGTTGACTTCCCTAACACAGGGGTTATGGGTGCTGAGCCCCCAACGCAACTGAAAATGCACAATGCACATGTAACCTGACTCCCCCAAACTGAACTACTAATAGCTTACTGTTAACTGGAAGCTTTATAAAAAAAAAAGTTGATTAATGTATATTTTGTATATGAATTATGTACTATATTCTTACAATACAGTAAGCTAGATAAAAGAAAAATGCAAGAAAATCATAAGAAAGAAAATACAGGGACTCCTGGGTGGCTCAGCGGCTGAGCATCTATCTGCCTTTGGCTCAGAGCATGATCCCGGAGTACTGGGGATCGAGTCCCACAAGGTGTTCCCTGTAGGGAGCCTGCTTCTCCCTCTGCCTATGTCTCTGCCTCTCTCTGTGTCTCTCATGAATAAATAAGTAAAAATCGAAAGAAAGAAAGAGAGAAAGAAGAAAAGAAAAGAAAAGAAAAGAAAAGAAAAGAAAAGAAAAGAAAAGAAAAGAGAAAAGAGAGAAAGAAAGAGGGGGGAGGGGAGGGGAGGGAAAGGGAAAGGGAAAGGGAAAGGGAAAGGGAAAGGGAAAGGGAAAGGGAAGGAAGGAAGGAAGGAAGGAAGGAAGGAAGGAAGGAAGGAAGGAAGGAAGAGAAAGAAAGGAAAGAGAAAGAAAGAAAGAAAGAAAGAAAGAAAGAAAGAAAGAAAGAAAGAAAGAAGAAAAGAAAGGAGAAGAGAAGAAGAGAGAAGAGAAGAGAAGAGAAGAGAAGAGAAGAGAAGAGAAGAGAAGAGAAGAGAAGAGAAGAGAAGAGAAAGAAGAGAAAAGAAAAACTACAGCTAGAGGACTATACTGTATTTTTTTTTTAATTTTTATTTATTTATGATAGTCACAGAGAGAGAGAGAGAGAGAGGCAGAGACACAGGCAGAGGGAGAAGCAGGCTCCATGCACCGGGAGCCCGACGTGGGATTCGATCCCGGGTCTCCAGGATCGCGCCCTGGGCCAAAGGCAGGCGCTAAACCGCTGCGCCACCCAGGAATCCCGAGGACTATACTGTATTAAAAAAAAAATCCACATAAGTTGACCTGCACAGTTCAAACCTGTGTTGTTCAGGATCAACTCTAATCAAATCTAAAAAAACATGGTTTCTGGAGGACAAATTAAGTCAAAACAAGTTCAGCTGCCCACTCTAGGTAGTTCAAATACACTACCTCTAGCCATTCAGTGGCACCAATTGCTCCAAAGTCTCCAGCACTCCAGCTGGCAAAGACAATGCTTCTGCTGGGTTTAAAGCCACCTAAAGGATAACAAAAAATTAGTTTTATCTTGGGAAAGGTTATAGGTAGGCAACTGACTTAAGATGAAATCAGAAATTTCTAATTCAAGACAGCAGATTCAAAAATACTTCTTTCCCTTTTGAGACCCCAGGTGAAAGAACAAAAAAAATAAAAATAAAATTTTTTAAAAGTAATCTACCAAAAGAAAATTAAAAGTAATCTACGAAGAACAGGATAAATCATTTTCAAATAAGACTTCAAACACATAGTAGGCACCAAGTTTCTACAGGAAGTCACTTTTTTTCAACTCAATTCTTTGAGCCCCGTATCTTCTGAATCAAGAGATACTTGGAAATCATGGTGTAACTACGATGTGTGCCTTCACCGAAACAATCTGCATATATGTTAATCACTTAAAATACTCGGTTACTTTACAAACAACTGTTATGAAAGTAAAAATTCACAAATTTAAGTTATAAGAGTTTTCAGAGAAAACATTAAGACAGCTTCTTTGGGGCTGTATGTGCCACTGCTCTCCATTTCTCTCCTTTCCTTGGATATATATTTTTCTGTATTATGTGCTTTTGCATAGAAGTTAAGCACTACAACTTACCCTATGACCCAGACTCAAGAATGTGATGGGGGTTTGCATGCATGGGTGTGTGTGTAGAGGAGTGGCATGTACTAAGAGAGAAAGGCTTGAAAGTTAAGTGTGAATATATTATAAATATACATGAACATATCCAGTATTCTAAGTATAATGTATAGAATTACATATTATAACTTTATAACAAAATTATAGAAAATAAGTAGAGGTATACCACTGCTTCCTTCAAAATAGATTCCTTAGAGACCATGCTAGATTTGCCCTATTATTCTGAATCTGTCAAATTAAGAATTAGAGTCCAGTACAACACTTTTTCGGTATTTCAAAGGAGTTGATTCCCAGTGCAATGAAGACACTGCATGGAAAGCTGTTTCAAAGTCAAAGGCAGAGCCAACAAAAGACAACCTACTTCGTACCTAAGAACTCAAGAGTCCGGCACAAGTGAGCCATAATAATATTGGTAAAAGTAAGAAAGCATATATATAACACATAGATCTTCAAGTTCACAAAATTTGTACTCTACCTTTTAAGACCATATCAGAGAATATCCGGGCAAGTTCCAATAGGAGAGCTGTTCCTACGCTAGACTTTGCAGCTCCAGGACCCCAGGCATCCCTCTGAGCCCCTATTACAACATAGCGATCTTAAAAAAAAAAAAGATAAATTATACAGTTAGCTCTTTTTACCTGTTTTCTAATATTGAACTCAAGAATAATCATGTTAGTAAAAAGGATAAAAATACAGTATATGTGCTAAGGATAAGGTGCTTCATCAAATCTGACTTAGAACTCTGGGAACCAAAAATTCACACGACAAAGAAAAATATTCACGTGACAATACTAATTTATTTTTCCTTATTAGTATTGCTACTCTTTTTCCAAATTACCAGTTAAGTTTACTCATCGACTACTTATTTGTGCCCTCTAATTATTCAATAAGCAACCTAAGTCCAAGGGCTTTCCTCACTAAATGGCAGGACTATTAGCTTCTGCTTAAATAGGTAGATGGTCTATTCGAGGGGGTCAGTAAATCACAGCCTACCTGCGCATTCAGTACATATCATTTATGGCTGTTTTCATGCTACAACGTCAAAGTTAAGTAATTGCAACAGAGACTGTATAGCCTGCAACATCTTTATCATCTGCCCCCTCTAAGAAGAAATGTGCTTACTGCTGATCCATTCAGTAACTTAAAAAGAGATTACCTAGTCATAATGGTCAGTTTTTGACCAGTTTATTTCCTAGAACCTATTATCTTCCAATAAAACTGACACTTAAACAGTTCGCTTCAGGACAGACAAGAGTCAGCATCCACAAAACCAAGCCAAAGCCAGCTTGCCAGCACTCCCTCTTCTGGCCACATTCTTAAGACAAAAAAAAAAAAAAAAACAAAAAACCAAGGGTCCTTACCAGGTTCTTCAAAACCTTTAATAACTCCAAAAACGTTAAAAATTCTTATCTCTTTCAGCACATTGTTCACAGTGAGATTCACATTCTTGTTTGAGGACGTTTCCAGCCTACACGAGGGGTCTATTTCCCAGGCAGAAGGACAGTCTCCTTCCATATTTCTAGAAAAATACAGACATCAGAGTTTTTTGTTTTTTTTTTTTAATTTTTATTTATGGTAGTCACACACAGAGAGAGAGAGAGAGAGAGAGAGAGAGAGAGGCAGAGACACAGGCAGAGGCAGAAGCAGGCTCCATGCACTGGGAGCCCGACGTGGGACTCGATCCCGGGTCTCCAGGATCGCGCCCTGGGCCAAAGGCAGGCGCCAAACCGCAGCGCCACCCAGGTATCCCTCAGTATACATTCTTATCCTAGTTATAAAATAATATTTTCTTGCTGCTGATGGTTAGGTCTATCTTCCCCTAATTCCTCATGTTACCCGAATAATGAGTGCTCTACTTATATGTCAAAACATAATTACTCCCCACTTTACAAGGGTAAGATAGGGAGCTGGCTTCACGAGTTAGGGAAGACTTGTAAGTGGTGATAAGAATGATCTGATTTGAAATTTAAGTAAAAGTCAATAAAAATCACCTATTAAAAAGGCCTCACAAATAGCATTTTAATAGTCACACAGTATTAGATATGTGTTCTTACATGTAGATGCTCTTCGTTTGAAACCAATCACCCTGTTAAGTAGAATATAGTTTAACTATCTATGGATCCCTGGGTGGCACAGTGGTTTGGCGCCTGCCTTTGGCCCAGGGCACGATCCTGGAGACCCGGGATCGAATCCCACATCGGGCTCCCAGTGCATGGAGCCTGCTTCTCCCTCTGCCTATGTCTCTGCCTCTCTCTCTCTCTCTGTGACTATCATAAATTAAAAAAAAAAAAAAAAAAAAAACTAAGTTAAAGAAATGTCATCAGCGAGGTTAGAGTAACTTGTTCTAGGTCACACAGCAAATAAATGCTCACGTTAAGTGTCTGAGAGTAGGTCTATATCCTATGCCAATGCCAGGTGGGAAATACGTCCAGATCAAAATAAAAACTAATGATAAGTACTCTAATCAGACTGGGTTCTGATTAGAGGGAGGATAGGATACCCAGGACTAATGAGTGTAAAGCATCTGGAAACTGTCACGAGATCGGAGGATAGTCAATCTACGAACCAGAAAACCTGAATTATTCTGTTGCTAAGAGAAAAATCTAGAACTAATGGGTCTTATAGGGAATAAGATTTCATCTCAACAATGAATCCTGTCAGATCTACTCCAATAACTGAACAGGTTGCCATAGGCAACAGAGTGCTTTACCTCAGAAGTCCTCAAGCAGAAGCTCTGCCAGGAATAGTACCCAAGGAATTCACTGGGTAAACTGAACAAGGAACCACTGAGCTTATATATCAAATGTCTAATTATTAAGATTACTTTATGGAGGAAAAAATTCATGTTTATGTACAGCAAAGTAATAGCTATGCACCCAAGATATGCCAAATAAGGAAAATTAGAGCCAACTGTTTTAAAATCTTATCAAATTAACTGAAATGATTATTATTCCTTTCTAGTCATAAAATCAGTTTTCAAATAAAAGCTTTTCAATAAGAACTTACTCAAACAACTTTTCTGCAGCAGCTCTGGAAATTGTTTGGACAGGTATGCTGGGCAATCCTGACGACTGAGACGGTGGAAACTGAGTGTGATTGAATGACGGGAATCCAGGCGTGTACGGGTCACCTGTTCCCAGGTGAGCCTGTAAAACAAAAGAATAATGTGCTCTGTCAGGCATTTGTTCAAGAAATCCCCAGAAGATTGAGATTCAGTGTAAGGATAAAGCCTAAATTTAGTTTAGCACCTCAAAGCCTGAAGGCCTGAGTGTCTCTACATGTGACTCTTGTTTTTATATGCCATATACCCAATTCTCAATTCAAGACACTGTTGAAAATTTCTGTTAGCAATTAATAAGTAGGTCCCTGAATCACATAATCCATCTTTTTTGTTAATGCTAAGGCCCTCCCAGGGAAAAAATTTTAAAAGAGTGTATTTAAGGAAGGAATGTTATACTTCCACTAATGCAGATGGAACCCAGCAATTTATAGAACTCAAAAACTCAGGACCCCTGGGTCGCTCAGCTGTTTGGTGCCTGCCTTCGGCCCAAGGTGTGATCCTGGAGTCTCAGGATCGAATCCCACATCGGGCTCCCTGCATGGAGCCTGCTTCTCCCTCTGCCTATGTCCCTGCCTCTTTCTCTGTCTCATGAATTTAAAAAGAAAAGAAAAGAAAAAACACAAAAACTCATTTACTTAAGAAATAAGAACTCACATGTCCAAAGAATGGAATCCGTGCATTAACAATTGGAAATCTAGCCTGGTCCATGTATATCAAGACACCAAGTGCATTATAACTTTGAGCGTTTGCAACCTAAAAGGAAAACAGGTAAAGATCAGAAAATCCAGATGTAATCACACAAAATTAGAATACATATTGGGCTTTATGCTATAATAAAGGGTTACAGAGGACTATACTGAATCCCCCCCAGTGTTTCAAGTGTTTCAGATACTTTATATATGTTTGAGATAAAAATTCTTGCCTTAACTCATTAAGGGGTTTCAAAGACAAGAGAAATAATAAAAACTCATCCAATACAACCACTGTCTTTTGATATTTTCTATTCTAGGCCCTTACAGAGGTTTGACTTAAGTTTCCTTTTTATAAAACAGTTATAACTAAATTCTATAAAATTCAGCTCTATGTAACATAATGAAGCACCTTAATTTAACGGTCCTATATAATAGGATATTGTTGTTTTAAACTTAAACTGCTTTCACTTAAGCATTTCTGATTACTTCATTTTCACTAAAAGACAGTGACTGCAGAATATTCCAAGTGGTTATACCATAGTTTTAGAAGTGTTCTATAGTTTAATTAGAATTTATTTGACCTGTTGAACACTTCAATAAATTGTTATTAGGTATGAGATTTTAAGACTGACAGCTTCCAGAATGTAAAAAAAAAAAATTTTAAATGAAGAATGGAATGATACAAATGTATTTAAATAATACTCACCTTTTCAGCAAAAGTGATTTTCCCTGCTCTAGCGATCACTAAAGATCCATTCACAGGAGATTTTAAATTCTCGAAGTCTTTTTTGGTGCCAAAATTAACATGGACCAGTCTACCCTAGAATAAAGACAGGGTTAGTGAGCATTAGAGTCTGAGATAGGATGGTTTTACAGATCAAACCTAAGAGAGAAAACAGGGATTAAAAAAAGAGGCCAGAGCCTAGAATGAATATAAGAGAGTTCTGGTCAAACTGGTCAGAGTATTCAGGAGTGAATCAAGACTTCTGGCCTCCTATATTCACATCTTGTATCATCACACACTGTCTTTAATTTGCATTGACCTATTGACATTTAATCTCTTTTACATTGCTTCCAGTATTTTAGGGGGAGAGAGAGCTAACAGGATAGGATAAACAGAGACATATACCAATATAAATACTGTAGGGACACCTGGGTAGCTCAGTGGTTGAGCATCTATCTGCCTTCAGCCCAGGCCATGATCCTGGAGACCCGGGATCGAGTCCCACATCGGGCTCCCTGCATGGAGCCTGCTTCTCCCTCTGCCTGTGTCTCTGCCTCCCTATGTCTCTCATGAATAAATAAGTAAGTCTTTAAAAAAAAAATACTGTAGGCTAGTCCTAGCAGCACCAACTACATAAACTTCCTAACATCTGAATGCTAGATAATTGAGGACATATGAAGGAATAGGTCTTAACTGAAAATTCTGATAATCTATGTGAAAATTGTTAAACACTGTTATAATTGACTTGCACAGCAACTTTTAGATGTTTATAAAAGCGGTCTCACCAAAAATAAAAAAAAAATAAAAAATAAATAAAAGCTGTCTCATAATGTTCCTAAATTCTATTAATAGAGCTATAGGCTAAAACTGACAATCAAATATCTAATATAGAAAGTTTGTGGGCCAACTAAAAACCTCAATGTTCAGGGTGCCTGGATGGCTCAGTGGTTATCAGTGGTCTGCCTTTGGCTCAGGTCGTGATCCTAGGGTCGTGGGATTGAGTCCTGCATCAGGCTTCCCACGGGGAGCCTGCTTACCCCACTGCTTAGGTCTCTGCTCTCTGTGTCTCTCATGAATAAATAAAAATCTTAAAAAAAAAAAAAAAAAAACCCTCAGTGTTCATTTTCTTAAAATTTAAAAGAAAGAGCAGGGTGGGGCAGAGGTAGAAAGTACCAAGCAGACTCCACACTCAGTGTGGAGCCTAACACAGGGCCTGATCTCATGACCTGAGATCATGACCTGAGCTGCAACCAAGAGTCCGGTGCCCGATTGTGCCACGGCACCTCCAAACCCTCAATGTTCTTTGCCAGAACAATCTACCCACTTTCAAACCCCTAGTTTGTAGACAGCCAGGGAAAGTGATACAGCACAGGTAAGACTTCATCTAGCTTGGAAGGCATCCACTAGGTAGACCCCTGACATACAAACATATGTTTTTTAACCTGAAAAACCTAGATAGATCTTTTTAATTTCTTTATTAGTTTGGCCATATTTGCCTACATTTTAAAAAATCAAGCATTAAAGATTCAGGCTAAGACTAGACTTCAGCCAAGATAGTTACTTATATCTGTCCTCACATGGAACCTTGATATTCACATTCATCCAGCAAACCCCACCATGAGTCACCATGCGTCAAGCACTGTCCAAAGCTCTGTGACATAGCAGTAAATGAAGCCAACCTCTAGCCCTTCAAGTAGCTTATTATTTTAATGTGGAAAGAGATAATGTCAGGTGTGTCAGTGAAGAAAAATAACACAGGATAAGGGGAAGTGATTGGAGGAAGGCTATTTTTAACAAGATAATCAAGGAAGACTTCCCTAAAGAGGTAACAGTAGAGAAGAGACTTGCACAAAATGAGGAAAAGGTCACATTGATATTTAAGGGAAGAGTTTTATAAAGGCCTTGAGGAAGAAACGTGCCTGTGTTTGAGTGTTTGTTTGAGGAACACCAGGGAAGCTGGGGTAGCCAAAGCACCATGAAAGAGGAAGAAAGTAGGATTACTTAGGGCCCTGCTGTCCTTATAGGAGAACTTGGGGATTTTACTTTCACTGTGGCATAGGAGGGTTGAAAACAAGAGTATTTCATCATTAGTCACATTTTACAAATAAATTTATACCAAAATTCCTAAGAAAGGTAATGATAAGGAGTTTCCTGGGCTATTCAACAGGGAAAAAAGTCTCATGTACGGTTTTGCCTTACTTACGGTAACTGTCGTTGCCTTACTGTATGCCACGTAACCCTCAGGACTCTCCGCCAGGTATACCAAGTCACTCTCCATATCCACTATGGTCACCGTGTTTTGAGCATTGCTAAAAAAGATTAAGTTAAATTAAGCTGAAGCTAAGGACAACCTTGGGGAAATAAATTAAATGACTAACACATTTAGCATTTTACTTACATTATTTATCTTGAAAGTCTCTGCTATATTAGCACACCTGAAAGTAACTACCTGTATAAAAATCAGTTTACCATCTTTCAACATACCTGCTTTTGACCTGGATCTTAACAAAATGTTCATCACGCCAGGATTTGCTAAGTTGAAATTCACGGAATCGATTCTCAATTAATAAAGCAAGGCTTTCATCTTTTTGAGATCCAGCCTCACGAGGCACATACGAATTTTCATTCAGCCACCTAGAGGAAAAAAGGTCACTGTTAATAAACAATGAACTCAAATAGTAAGCAAATTTTCCTTTAAGATTCTATTTATCTGACAGAAAGAGCACAAGCAGGGGCAGAGGGAGAAGCAGGCTCCCCACTGAGGAAGGAGCCCAGGACCCTGGGATCATGACCTGAAACGAAAGCAGATGCTTAACTGACTGAGCCGCCCAGGCGCCCCAAGCAAATTGTTTTAAAAGCGTAACTCAATACTATTCATCACAGTTAAGCTAAATTAACTGTGACCCAAAATTTCTGGATTGACTAGAGACAAACTTAGAAGGAAAAAACCTGCCAAATATCTGAAGAAATTTATGACCTCAGCTTGTTAAAACCTCCTTATCCAAAGTAAACTAGTCCTTCAAGAGAATCATCATAAGGGAGTACCTGCCTAGGGTAGTTTTAGGGAAAGGAGTAGATTCTAAGAGGATCCACTGTAAGCAAAATGAAAGATAGCGTTACTGTTGGTGAGTTCAGGTATGGCTTTAATTTTCACCTACTTTGAAGCAAAACTACTTCTTGTCCTGATCTCCTATGTCTCATTGTAAATACATATATATGTAAGATATAGGTTATCTGATTTTTTTGGTAAACTCCAGTCTCATTTGATCCATAATGCCTGGTATAGAGTAAACACAAGTAATTGATGAAATAAAAATGCCCAAGATTCCTAAAACTAAGACTAAGAATTATTGTACAACTGAAACCGTAGGAAGCCAGCTTATAGGTAAAAGAATAAATTCTTAAGAGTTAGGTATGTCTAAGGAAGATCTTAAAAACCAAAGGACAGAAACCTTAAGGACACTTCTTAGGGTGTGGATTAATGAAAACCAGAAGAAATCAAGGAATACTATTATGTCTCTATATCAAGCTGAGCAGTCAAGTTAGTCCTGATCTAAAGAATACATAAGGCGGGATCCCTGGGTGGCGCAGCAGTTTGGCGCCTGCCTTTGGCCCAGGGCGCGTGATCCTGGAGACCCGGGATCGAATCCCACGTCGGGCTCCCGGTGCATGGAGCCTGCTTCTCCCTCTGCCTGTGTCTCTGCCTCTCTCTCTCTCTCTGTGTGACTATCATAAATAAATAAAAATTAAAAAAAAAAAAAAGAATACATAAGGCCTTATGGATAGTAGGAAAGGATGCCCTTGTGGATAGCAGGAAAGCTCAGCGTGACCTGCAAGGGGTAAGATAAAAATATCAAAGCAGAAACAAGTCTGATAGCAAGCAACAAGCTATAAAGAGCCAGATGACAAAAGGATCAAAGACCTGCGGAATTTTTTAAAGAAAAATGAGTGTCCTCTCAGAAATTTTTTTCACAAACATAGTTTGAATTCCTTATTGTTTACCCACCCCTTAACTCTAAGAAGTCTTCCCTCCAGATTGTAATGTTTGTTTTGTAATCACTGCTCTGAATAGCCACTATGTGTTTAGATACTGTGAAGCAGCTCAAGCTTACCTCATGGTGTTGGTGAAATCTGTGTTACTCAGTCTCTCTGACAACATTGTTTTGAGGTCCGTCCAAAATAAGCGAGAAGGTGTTTCAGGGAAGTACTCTTCTGTTTCTGAGGGTTCTGTTCCCTCTGTCCCCAGAGCCTCTGTTCCTGTTGGTCTTTCACATTCAGCTTTTGGTTCTACACGTTTACAGTAGCCCAAGTAGCCAATCATAAATCCTAAGGATAAGAAGTTTCAGGGCTGAACTCATAGAATTTCATTGATAATATATTCCTATAGGAACTGTTAATATTTTCAGCTAAGCCTTGAAAATACAGGTTTATTCAAATTATAAGCAGTTTCAAAGTAAATAATGAGTCTCAATGTTGTGTTATGTTAAACCATTCAATTGGGCAGCCCCGTGGCACAGCGGTTTAGCGCCGCCTGCAGCCCAGGGCGTGATCCCGGAGACACAGGATCGAGTCCCACGTCAGGCTCTCTGTGTGGTGCCTGCTTCTCCCTCTGTCTGTGTCTCTGCCTTTTTCTCTCTCTATTAATAAATAAAATCTTAAAAAAAAAAAGAGTCTTTAAACCATTCAATCTAACAAATCACACAGTTGACTCCCAAACAGTGTGTGTGTGGTGGGGGAGGGGGGTTTAAGGGTGTAGTACAAATTCTGCATGTAACTTTTGACTCTCCAAAAACAAATAGCTTACTGTTAACCAGAAGCCTTATGATGACATAAATAACTGATTAACACATATTTTGTATACGTATGATATACTGCGTTCTTAAAATATCCTTTTCTTAGTTTTTTCAATATTTCTAGGCTACGCAGTTGGTCTTTTCAAATTGCCACAAATCTCCAAAAATTTTTCCAATATATTTATTGAAAAAAAATCTGCATAAGTGGACCCACACAGTTCAAGTCCATGTTGTTCAAGAATCAACTGTATAATAACTTTATTTTAATTACGTTACCTTTTTATTTGAAGTTTATTTAAGTAATCTCTACACCCAACATAGGACTTCACCCATGACTCCAATATCAAGAGTCACATGCTTGGGCAGCCCTGGTGGCTCAGTGGTTTAGCGCAGCCTTGGGCCCAGGGCATGATCCTGGAGACCCGGGATCGAGTCCCACGTCGGGCTCCCTGCATGGAGCCTGCTTCTCCCTCTGTCTGTGTCTCTGCCTCTCTCTCTGTCTCTCATGAATGAATAAATAAAATATTAAAAAAAAAAAAAAAAGAGTCACATGCTCTACTGACTGAGCCAGCCGGGAGTACCTAAATAGTTACCTCTTTAAGAGATAGGTAACTTTTCTTCCCAGAAGCCTTCCTTGAACCCTTAGGGCAAGCTTCTATGCTACAAATATCCTGTGTGTACTTCTAGTATAACATTTGCACATTACAATGAAATGATTCATGTCTCCCTCTCCCCACCAGGCTAAACTCAAGGCAGGCCTAGAATCTTAGTCATCATTATATTCCTAGTGCCTAGCATAATGGCACATAAAAAGGTACAAAATAAACACTGCCTTGACTAAATTAACAGACTTTCTAGAGTCGGTGACAAGGAACATTAAGTTTTGAATGGCACTCTTACCAATCAAGAAAAAGAGGACTACAGCAATAGTCCCATAGCAGATAAATCCATTACACCTTTTTGGTTTTGGGACACTGGCATGATTACCCCTCATGTTATTGTCAACATTTTCTTCTTCATCTGCAGCTAGTTTCATCTCCACATGGCTGTTATCACCATCTACTTGCCGTGCCAGACTAAACCGGGTATAGGACAATGGTTCTCCACCAAACTGAGATTTGGAGAAAAAAAAAGAAAAGAAAGAAAGCATTATGAAAGAAAAGAAAGGGATGAGGAACATTTACAAAGAGTTTGATTAGGGGATGCCTGGGTAGCCTGGGTAGCTCGGTAGCTCAGTGGTTGAGCGTCTGCCTTTGACTCAGGTCATGATCCCGGGGCCCTGAGATCTAGTCCCACATTTTTTTAAAAAAGATTTTATTCATTTATTCATGAGAATACACAGAGGAGAAAGAGAAGCAGAGATACAGGCAGAGGGAGAAGCCGACTCCATGCAGGGAGCCTGATGTGGGACTCGATCCCAGGTCTCCAGGATCACTCCCTGGGCTGCAGACAGTGCTAAACCACTGAGCCACCAGGGCTGCCCTCTAGTCCCACATTGATCCTGCTTCTCCCTCTGCCTGTGTCTCTGCCTCTCTGTGTATCTCTCATGAACGAACAAATAAAATCTTAAAAAAAAAAAGTTTGATTAGGTACTATACTTATTATTAGGCCAATACTAGGACTTGCTATATATTCTTAAGGAAAAAAGTTGCTCTTTCAAAGCAACCTTCTTCCCTATACCCAGTTCTGTCCGTGGCAGATGAGGGCTAGAGCACACATTGGCCTTCTTCATCTCATTCAGCCTTTTCATTCAGGGTGTCTGTTATGTATGTCTATTTACATAGGTATACATTTTGATCAGTGTTTTCTTTAGTTCCTCTTATCTACTTGGCTGTACTCCCATCACACCCAAAATATCCTGAAAGTTCCTCAAGATTTTCCAAGTTAACTCACTCAAGACTGAATACATCCTTCCTTTGTGGGATCCATTACATCTCAAGACCACCACTTCAACACAAACAAATACTGATAGTTTTGAATAATATTTCATGTTTACTGGGTGAGTCATACTTGTATTCTTCGTATTCTCACAAACTGGCAACCAGAAATACAACTTAAATATCTTACCAAGGTAGAGAATGCTGATCTGGCTTGATCCATCATTCTGAGCTGCCACACAGAAGAGCCTAGTGTTAAAACAGAAAATTAATATGAGATGGATACCAGTGTAGCAGATAAGTGAGGGCTTTTCATTACCACACCAGGTTATACATAACAAGTTTACTTTTTTTTTTTTAAGATTTTATTTATTTATACATGAGAGACACAGAAAGAGAGGCAGAGACACAGGCAGAGGGAGAAGCAGGCTCCCTGCAGGGATCCCGATGTGGGACTCGATCCCAAATCCCAGGATCAAGCCCTGAGCATGAAGGCAGACGCTCAACCGCTGAAGCCACCCAAGCGTCCCAGTACTGTAACTTCTGTAACTTATTTTAAACAGCTCAGTTTTTAAAAGTGCATAAGAAATAAAGCAGGGGCGCCTGGGTGGCTCAGTAGTTAAACATCTGCCTTCTGCTCAGGTCCTTATCCCAAGTCCTGGGATGGAGTCCCACATTGGGCTCCCTGCAGGGAGCTTGCTTCTCCCTTTATGTCTCTCTGCCTCTCTCCGTTGTCTCTCACGAATAAATAAATCGAAAGAAAAGAAAAGAAAAGAAAAGAGAAAAAGAAAGAAAATGTGCCAACTGTTAATTGGTGAATCAGTAAAGGATACAGAGATATATATTGTACTACTATTATCTCAATTTTCCCTATAGGCCTGAATTTTTCAAAATGTGGGCTAAACCACCCAGCCGCCTGGGTGGCTCAGTCAGTTAAGCATCTAACTCTTGGTTTTGGATCAGGTCATGATCTCAGGGTTGTGGGATGGAGCTCTGTGGCAGGCTCCACATTCAGGGAGGAGTCTGCTTGAGATTCTCTTCCTATCCCTTTGTTCCTCTCCTCCCTCCCCCTCTAAAATAAATCTTTTTTTAAAATGTGGAAAACTAATCAGAGTATCATCCACATTAATAGATTTAAGTAACTTAATAGTCAAAGAGACAAATACAAAAAAACGACAAAAAAAAAAAAAAAAAAAAAACAATAGACAAGCATCGGAAAAAAGAAATAAAGTATAACTAAGCCAAGAATGGTCATGCAACAAAGACCAGTAACAAAGCACCTCCAATAAAAGTGAAAACCCGATCCTTCTGATTAAATGAAGTTCTTACAAATGATAGATCTTTGATGCAAAAACAATAGACAAAAAGAAAAACTCAGTATGTGGTTTTAGGAGAAGGTCAACTATCTGAGATGTTAAATGTCTTGTTCCAGGCTGAAAACTGATAATCCAAAACTGAAGTTCAGTAAGTTACTGGATTATAAAAATTGTGTTTTCAAAAAAAAAAAAAAAGTTCTCATCTCCAGAAATTTAAGAAATTAATCTTAACCTCTGAATCACCGTTGTATGCCCAAAGCTAGTATAATATTGTATGTCAACTATACATCAATACATCAATTAAATAAATCTTAAAATAAATGACAACTATTTTACAAGTGTTTCTTATTTTCAAGTAATCTCTACACCCAATGTGAGGCTTGAATTTACAACCCTGAAATCAAGAATCACACACTCTACAGAATGAGCCAGCCAGGCACCCTGACAACCATTTTAAAAGTAAAAAATACCTCTGTAACCAACAGAGTCCTATATTAAGTTAAAGCATAGGTATTAGCTGAAATCTGGATTTTTCTAATGAATTTGGTTTGAGTGCATCTAGATGTTTGAAACTGATATATTGAGATATAGAGGGATCCCTGGGTGGCGCAGCGGTTTGGCGCCTGCCTTTGGCCCAGGGCGCGATCCTGGAGACCCGGGAATGAATCCCATGTCGGGCTCCCGGTGCATGGAGCCTGCTTCTCTCTCTGCCTGTGTCTCTGCCTCATTCTCTCTCTCTCTCTGTGACTATCACAAATAAATAAAAATTAAAAAAAAAAAAAAAAAGAGATATAGAGTGGTCACTTCTTTTTTTTTTTGGTCACTTATTTCTTACTATTTTAAGGCTTTTTCTGTACTAACAATTGTGTACACTTACAGCGCATTTAACATCCACATGGCATAAAGCAAACTAAGTAAACACAGACTGTAAAAGACATCATATAAACTGGCGTTAGAAAAGCCTCCTAAGGAGGGTGCATGGGTGGCTCAGGTCATGATCTCAGGGTCCTGGGACAGAACCCTGCATTGGGCTCTCTGCTCAGCAGGGAGTCAGCTTCTACCTCTCGGTGCTCAGGCTTGCACTCTCTCAAATAAATAAAATCGTTAAAAAAAAAAAAAGTCTCCTATCAAAACCACTTAACGACAAAAATTTAATCCCCAAGCTTTAAAGACTAGAGCTAAGAAGCAAGACATCATCTTAGAAGCACAGTCTCCTGCCCTATCTGGTGTCCAAGTTTATCACTATCCCTGCACCAGAACCGTACAAACCCAATCACTAAAACCAGAACTAGAAGACTCCACCCTGAACCAATTTTAATCATCCTTTTCTAGGAAAAAGCAGCTTAGAAGTTTAATATTCATCTGAACCAGCCATTCCTCAAAGTTTCCAGTTTTAATTTTTAGACTAAAGTGATGCTTTTAAATAAATGATCTAAGGATTTAAATAAATGATGAGATTTAGTGGATTGCAAGTCTGCAAAAACAAAGATATAAATAGAATGTAATTATGATTTTGTATAATTAAACTCTAAATACTAGTTTACTGAAAGAACTAGTATGTTATTTCTATTTCAATAGCCAGACACAAAATTAAGATTATAACATAAAAGAAATCAAATCAGAGGAAAAAACTGACCAGGAAATTCCCATTTTAACCTCATAATTTAACCCCACATCTAAGAACATGATTAATTCTATACCTATAAAAGTTATCCCTCAAGTTTTATATAACAAATTTGAATCATTCTTCCAAAATGACCTCACACGCAGTAAAGCTCTGTATTCAAAAGAACCCCTTAATAAATTTTCTTCCGACTGAAATCACTCTAATTTACATGCTCTAAAAGTGTGGGAGAAACTTTCCATAGTTATAACTGTCTATAAAGAGGTAGTTCTGTTAAGACAGCATCTAAAAGCCAACTTTTCTGACTTATTTCACTATGTCACTACCACCACTGCTGATAATCTGTTAACAAGAGACAAACCGAATATCACCTTCCTTGATTTTTATGCACATTAGCACCTTGTATACATTTGCTCAATCATAACTGGAAAACCTATTCAGTTTCTCACATTAATAATGAAAATAAAGGTTCACATATGTTTAAGTTCTTCTTCCTGCTTTTGAGGTTCTGTTCTGGAGAACATCACTACCTAATAACTGCTGCCCTCTACTTTCTACAAAATGGGACAGAAACTAGCTCCCGCCTCTACTAACAGTCTTTCTTTGTGAACTTCTTTCTTCCTGACTCAGCTCAGGGAACGTCTTTATGAAACCTTCTCTGGCGATTTCCCTACCCTATATTTGACATGGAATTTACAAAAAATAATTAAGAATAAAGATATTTTATTTTTTTAAGATATTTTATTTCTTAACAGTATTGAGGCATGCTTAATGTATATGAAGTTCACTTTTCATATCATTTAGAAATTACATTAAAAAATATAATTAGAGGGGCAGCCCGGGTGGCTCAGTGGTTTAGTGCTGCCTTCAGCCCAGGGTGTGATCCTGGAGACCCGGGATCAAATCCCACGTCGGGCTCCCTGCGTGGGGCCTGCTTCTCCCTCTGCCTGTGTCTCTGCCTCTTTCTCTCTGTGTCTCATGAATAAAATCTTAAATAAATATATATATAAAGCATGAAAACCTTGGACCTGGAATCTTCCCCCATCCCTGTCAGTATTCTGGTTTATCCTGGAATCACCGGGCAAGGCATGGATAGTAGGGAAATTTTAAAACGTAGAAAAATTTTAGGGGGGATCCCTGGGTGGCGCAGCGGTTTAGTGCCTGCCTTTGGCCCAGGGTGCGATCCTGGAGACCCGGGATTGAATCCCACATCAGGCTCCCAGTGCATGGAGCCTGCTTCTCCCTCTCTCTCTCTCTGTGTGTGCGACTATCATAAATAAAAATTAAAAAAAAAATTTTAGGGGCGCCTGTGTGGCACAGTTGGTTGGGCCTCCAACACTTGGTTTAGGCTAAGGTCAGGATCTCAAGGTCACGGGATCCTGACAGGCATCCAGCAGCAGAGCTCTGAGCTCCACGCAGAGTTGGCTTCAGATTCCTCCCTTTGCTTCTGCCCTTTCCCCCACTCCTGTGGGCTCTCTCAAATAAGAATCTTTAAAAAAAAAAAAGAAAAAAAAGTAGAACTTTTAAAGGCTACCTGGTAGGGCTCCAAGATCTTAAGCAACTGATTACGGATATGCTTTTTGCAAACTGTTTCCCTATTCATTTGCAGGTGAAAATGAAAAGGTTACATGAATTTGCAAAACTCCTGCAGGGCCCTCCGGACACATAATCGTGCACACCCAGGACTTATAAAGAGATGGTCAAGATCCCTCTTAGCTTTAAGGGTCTAAAATGAAAAGGCGGTGGGGTGGCTCAGTCGCTTAAGCGTCTGGCTCTTGGTTTCGGCTCAGGTCGTGATCTCCTGAGTGGAGACAACTGAGCCAAGGACAGGCTCAGGGCTCAGCAGGGAGTCAGCTTGAAAAGTCTCTCCCTCTGCCCCTCCCCCCCATAAATAAATCTTTAAAAAAATTTTTAAAAATGAAGAGGCCACGGAGGAAAACAAGGAGAATCTTCGTTCCTATTTGGCTTTCTGTAAGAAGACTGCCCGACTCCAAGAAGTCCCTGCACGGTGCTCATGTGAGAAGAGTGCACAAAGGCACACACAGGGAAGAGTCCCAGAAGGTCTCAGAGGATCATTTTTGACCAGGTTTCATTGCTGTCTGATTCAAGTTTCACTGGGAAACCTTGCTCCATGACTACAGAGAGAGAGAAGTACACTATCGGAGGCAAATAACCGCCACAACTTAGGGCAGAGGGAGGCGTCCCTACCCAACAATCTTCAGCACAGCACTTCAACAAAAGACATTCCAGCAGAGCAAAGTGAAAAGGGTGGTTGTGCTGTATGTAAATTTTTGGAAGAAATTTCTTATTGATATCAAAACTTTTAAATTCTACATCTTCTTGTGAAGTATATTGAGTTCATTACAACCCAAAACTAAGAAGAAAAAAAAAAAAAACCAGCATGGCTAACAAGTACTGTAGAGAGCCTAAACCTGACTTTTTTTTTTTTGCAATACAAAACTAACTTCTGGAAATCACCTTAAATATCAGTCAATAAGGTCAACCCCCCCCCCCCAAACACACACACACACACAGCTCAGTGGCAACTGAATCAGCATCTACACTTCCAACTCCTTTCTAAAGCCCAGAATAAAGGTGTCAGGTATCCAAACACGGGCAGAGGACAATTATTAACCACTTCAATTCTCTTACCCCACCCCCTCTGCAGGGAGGGAAGCAGAAGCAATGAAGTTCCCCGGTCTACCCAAGGTCGCTGGGAGTAGAGGGAAAACTGTTAATTGGGGGAGGGGGGGGGGGGGAATAGGGCAGCCCTGGTGGCTCAGTGGTTTGCTGCTGCCTTCAGCCCAGGGCGTGATCCGGGGGACCTGGGATCGAGTCCTGCATCAGGCTGCTCCCTGCATGGAGCCTGCTTCTCCCTCTGCCTGTGTCTCTTCCTCTATTTCTGTGTGTCTCGTGAATAAATAAATAAATACTTTTTAAAAATAAAAAATAAAGTCACAAAATAGGTTCTTCCCTACTCCCCTACGCCCTGCCATCTGCAAGAGCCATCCTGTAGGAGCAGGCGCACAATGGGGCCTGTACGGCAGCTGTCAACGCAGCACGGCCCCTTGGCCATAGTGCACATTTCCCCCAAGCAAAAGCCAGTTCCCACCCGGCTGTTACTCGGCCTCTAGACTACAGCTCCCACCAACCGAGGTCTCCCGGCTGCATCTCCCGCCCTACAGCGAGCTGTCGGAACGCGCTGCAAGCCGGCACCTGCGGCGTCCAGGCGGCGTCTGCCTGGAGGAAAACGGGGGAGCCCCCACGCGACCCTGGGGGGCCGCGATGCGCGGGGTTCACGCGCGCGGCTCGCAGCACCCGCCCCGGGTTCCCGGGACAGCAGGTCAGGGCCCGGGCAGGCTCCGCCGGCGCAGGGCTCGCGGGGCTGGCAGCTCAAGGTCACCCCGTGCACCCCGACAGCTCCCTGGGTTCACTTCCCGCACCGGCCACGTGCTCGGCTCCACGCGGCCCGGGCCGTCCCACGGGGCCCCCCCGCGCCCTGTGAGGATGAGCGGGTGGCGACGGGGTTCCGGGAGGCCTCCGGGGGCGGAAGCAGGGTGCGGGGCGCAGAGCGGCGGTGGGGGCCGCCGCCCCCGAGGAAGCAGGGGGCGCGCCGGGGTCGGCCCTCCGCACGCAGCAGCGCCCAGCCCCAGCCCCAGCCCCAGCCCCAGCCCGCTGCACCTGCAGCCCGCGGCCCGCTCCAGCCCGCCGCCCCCGCTGCAGCCGCCGCCGGGCCGTAGCGCGGGAGGCCGCCCCGAGGCCCGGGCACGCGAGCGTGGCGCGTCACTCACTCGGGCCCCCGCTCCGGCCGCCGCCGCCGTCCCCGGACGAAGCTGACGCTCTCTGGGGGCCGGCCGCCCCCGACCGCCCTTTTATAGCGCGGCCCCGCCCCCTCCGACCCCCTGCCAGGCTTGCGTCACTTCCTGCCGCACGTAGCCCCAGAGGTGCCCAGGGAATGGGCTGCCGGGGGCGACGGCGCGCACGCAGCGGACCGGCCTGCGCGGGGGGCGGGGCCTGCGCGGGGGGCGGGGCCTGCGCGGGGGCGGGGCCGAGCGGAAAAGGCGCCAAGGCTGCAGGTGCCGGGAGCTGCCGCCCGAGCCCGCAGCCCAACCTTGACCGACCTCCGGGCCCTGCAGCGCCGAGGCCGATGCCGTGGGCGCTCGGTCCTGAGTGTGGGAGGCCAGACGCGGAAATAATGCCTTGAGTGTGCATCTTTGCTGGAGGAGTAGGGGAGCCCCTAACGCCGTGCTGTGAGCCATTGCTTTGCAGCCGCGGAAGTACCTTGGGATAAGCCCCAAGGAAGAAAGAGTGAGAAGCAAAATGCAAAATTGTGTTCAGGGTGTGCAGAAGCGGGCCTGGCGCGGGGCTCGGCGCGGTGCTGGACGCAAGAAGGAACGCAAGGGGAAGCAGAAGCTAGTGGGGGAATTAGGGGGACATTGCAGACGGGCCTTGATGCTCGTCCCCAGCATCCCCAGCATCGTTATCACGGAGGTGTGCAGTGCGGAACAGATGAAACAGGGTTCTTAAGCTCCTACCAACACTTACACCTTCTCCCTGCCTCTGGGCGGCAATTTACAGCCCTTGGAGGGAGACAGGCAAGTTTACAAAGCTGCAAAGGAGAAAAGCAGTAGGGCCGTAAAAGGGTTACAGAGAAAGAAAGGGCTTCCCAGGTCAGAGCCCCGAGGGACACAGAACCGTCCTTTAAAAATGCAAATCATGGGGATTCCTGGGTGGATCAGTGGTTTAGCCCCCAGGGCATGATCCTGGAGTCCTCGGATCGAGTCCGCATCAGGCTCCTGGAGCCTGCTTCTCCCTCTGCCTGTGTCTTTGCCTCTCTTTCTCTGTCTCCCATGAATAAATAGTCTTAAAAACAAATAAAATAAAAATGCAAATCAGGGGAGGGGGGGATAAAAGATTAAAAAAAATAAAATAAAATGCAAATCCCTTTTCAGGTTTGGGGCTCCCGCTCTTTACCTAATTCTGCGATGTAGGAGAGGAAATAACACGGGGTTTGCACATCGCTCTTCACCTTGCCCCCCGATTCTTTAAAATCTTTAAAATCTCTCCCCAGGGAGAAATAAATCTTATAAGCAGAAGCATCAGCGCATCTTAGGGGATGTGCACAGGAAAAAGTGAGATGGAGGAATGGGATGGAGGGGCCGCCTTGACATTGGGACAGTGGACGGGCTGAGTCTCTTTTCCCTTTCCTTGGTTTGCTGGGATCTTAAAAAAAACAAACAATGCTAGAATCCAGGTGAAAATCTTTTTTTAACCATTTGAAGAAATGGGCTTAGGAGACCAAGGTCAGGAGGAAACCCGTGAAAATCCAAATTAAAGAATCGACATCCATTGGTGCAGCCACTGGAAAACAGTATGGGAGTTCCTCAAAAAATTAACAATGGAACTACTAGAAGGCCCTGTAATGGTATTTACCAAAAAAAAAAAAAAAAATCTAAAAATACTAATTCAAGGGAATACATGCACCCCTATAGTTATTGCAGCATTATTTACAAGAGCCAAATTATGGAAGCAGAGCAAGTATCCATTGATAGAAGAATGATGTAGTTTTGGAATATAGGTGAGGTTTGGTGGGGTGAGGTCCAGAGTCAAGGACCAAGAAAGAATTATTGAGACGTCTTTGGTGCAAAATGGTAGTTTTATTAAAGCACACAGGACCCTTGGGCAGGAAGAGCTGCTGCCCAGGGGTTGTGAGGGGTGGCTGATTATACACTTGGGAGTTGGGGGACGTAAGGAAAAGGGAGGTTTTTAAAAGGATTTTTGTATGCTCAAGAGGACCTACAGGATTTTGGAGGCCTTGCCATTGTCAAGTTAAGGTTGTTTTTCCCTCTAGTAAAGCATTAACATTAAGATAGCTGGGAGTTTCCTTCCGCAAGTTAGGTTATTGATAAGAATGCTTTTTTTCTTTTTGATCACTAAGACATTTTGTGAACTAAAACAGATTCTTAAAAAAAAAAAAAAAAAAAAAAAAACAGATTCTTGTTCTTGTCTATAGGACTATAATCTCTATAAGTTAACTATTTGTTTTTCCTTTCCCTTAGCTTTAGGGCAGCCAGGAGTGCCCAGGAAGGTCACACTTATCCCACCAGCAGTCGGGGTGGGGCTTTGCACTGTGTGAGCTTGTGCTTTGTCCTCAGCTAGTCTTCCCTTCCCCATCACTCACCAAGATGAAAACTAAAAATTTTTTTAAAAGGTATCATGAAAAAAAATGTACATTGACAAAAATGAAACAATAAAGATGAGACTACTTTAAAGAGCAAGTCAAGGGGATCCCTGGGTGGCACAGCGGTTTGGTGCCTGCCTTTGGCCCAGGGTGCGATCCTGGAGACCCGGGATCGAATCCCACGTCGGGCTCCCGGTGCATGGAGCCTGCTTCTCCCTCTGCCTGTGTCTCTGCCTCTCTCTCTCTCTCTCTCTCTGTATGACTATCATAAATAAATAAAAATAAATAAATAAAGAGCAAGTCAATTATATTTTTAATTTCATACCTCCTATTAGTAATAATGGGCACTATGTAATTAAATTTACTTTCCTAGCCCTTTCTCCCTTGAAACGTTGCAGGATTTCAAGAAGAGGGAACTCTTCTGCAATTTCAAATAGATGACTATAAATTTGTCTTGCTTTGTTGCAGAATCTGTACTATACTGAGAGGCAATTCTGCTTTGTCTGGTAGTCCATACAAATGTTCAAACATTTTATTTTTTTAATCTGATCTTCATCGTCATCACTGTCGTTGCCATTACTACATAGCATGACCTCCCACTTCTGGAGACCCAACATTGGATGCTTGCCATTCAAGAAGCTTTTGGTAACTAACCGTTATTTAAATTATCTGGCATAACTGAAATGGCAACTATCAAGTTCCAGTCTTTCTCAGACTGTTATATAAGACTTAAACTAGAATTAAAATTCTTGCAGTTTTGGGGAAAATTATTTTCCCCCTCTATCCTTCTAGGTTCTTTGGCTGGTAAGTTGATATAAAACAGATTAACAGGAGAAAAACAAAAAACAAATGTAATTACAAATATAGGGAGCTCCATCGGAATACGAGACCCAAGGACAAGTTGGACAATTGAGGCTTATATGCCATCCTGAGCTAAGGAATGGGATAGCGGCCTGGGGCTTTCAAAGAGAGGTGGGGGGCACCTGGGTGGCTCAGTGGTTAAGCATATGCCTTTGTTGTTGTTGTTCTTTAAGATTTTATTTATTTATTCATGAGAGACACACAGAGAGAGGCAGAGACTCAGGCAGAGGCAGAAGCAGGCTCCATGCAGGGAGCTGGATGTGGGACTTGATTCCGGGTCTCCAGGATCAAGCACTGAGCCAAAGGCAGGCGCTCAACTGCTGAGCCACCCAGGCATCCCTGGCATCTGCTTTTGGCTCAGGGTCCCGGGGGGGAGTCCTGCATCAGGCTCCCCATAGGGAACCTGCTTCCACGTCTGCCTCTCTCTGTTTCTCATGAACAAATAAATAAAATCTTTAAAAAGGGGTGGGGGGTGGGGAGGAGGATAATTCACAGGACTATACGAACAGCAGATGTTTAGTAGTTAAATGTTTGCCCTGCCATATAGATGAATCGTTCAGACAACATTTATCTCTGGCAGTAACTTATTCAGGGAGAGACCCCCAGTTTAGATTCTTCATGGTAATTAGGGGAGGGGCACCTTTCTCTTGAGCCTGCAGGTCTCACTTGCCTTCCCCTCAAAACAATCCACATGCCCAAATGTTATATTTTGGGGTCACATATTCTGCTTCCCTTCACGTTCTTCCAAAAGGTACGCAAAAATTTTTTTTAAGTCATATATATTGAAATGTTGCATAAAGGAAGCTGGAGGTTGGAGAGGAATCTAGTGTACTTTAAAAAGAAAACAGAGAATCTCTTCAGGTCTAGGGAAAAGAGCACACAGTCAAGGAACTGGAGTTCTCAACTTTCATGAGCCTGGGCATCAGCACTAAAATGGGATTGGGGCGCCTGGGTGGCTGAGTCCTTAAAGCAACCGACTCTTTTCTGCTGAGGTTGTGATCTCAGGGCTGTGGGACCCAGCCCCATTCCAGTCTCTGCAATCAGCGGGGAGTCTGCTTCTCTACCTCTGCCCTTCCCACCGCATGCATGCGTGCTCTCTCTCTCTTTCTCTCTCATAAATAAATAAACAAACAAATAAATAAATAAATAAATAAATCTATCTTTAAAATGGGATTTAAAATACCTGCCTTGGGGATCATTGGGTGGCTCAGTGGTTCAGCGCCTGCCTTTGGCCCAGGGTGTGATCCTGGAGTCCAGGGATGGAGTCCCACTCGGGCTCCCGGCATGGAGCCTGCTTCTCCCTCCTCCTGTGTCTCTGCCTCTCTCTCTCTCTCTCATAAATAAATAAATAAATAAATAAATAAATAAATAAATCTTTTTTTTTTAAATAAAATAAAATAAAATACTTGCCTTGCAGATTTCCTGCGGAGTTGTAAGCTCCAAAAACCACACAGTAAACTGGTACAGAGTAGACTTTCCAGGCCTTGGTCAAGTCAGCCTGGGTGGGATGGAGCAGAGTCAGGCAGGAAAGCAACATGGAAGATGTCTGCAGACCAGTGTAGGATTTATTTATTTATTCATGAGAGACACAGAGAGAGAGGCAGAGACAGAAGCAGGCTCCATTTAGGTTAATCAAGAGGAAGAAATGAGGCCTTCACCCTAGGAGAATGGCTTGCCTGGAGACTTGGAGGTGAGAACCAGCCCGTGGCATGCCATGGTTAAAAGATCCTACTCTACAGAAATACCTGATAGCTACTTCAGAGGAATTACTGGTGGAAGCATAGGTACAGGAGTCATGAGCTGTAAGGTCCCCCCTCTTTCACTTTTTTCTTCACCTGGAGATGAGGACTCAGGACTAGATGAGGGAACAGAGGACTAGCTGAGGACCAAGCACATTGACAAGTCCTTGAACCAGGCAGAGGGACCTTCCTCTACAGACTCAACTGCCTCAGTGTTCATGCCTTGCTAAGGGGCAGCAGGCAATCTCAGCCCAACCCCCAGGAGCCTATAAGGCTACTTTAACATTTAAAAATCCCTTTGGAAATGTCCTTTATCTCTAAACCCTCAAGATCCATGTTGGCAATCATCCCCAAGCACATGGCCCACCGATACACACCTGAAGGGGCTCATGACTCAGGTTTGATTAGACGGTAAAAAGTGACCTTTTCCCAAAAATAACCAGCTCCCTCCGGGTCCTGGAGACCTTGCTTCCAAAATCCCTTAGAGAGGACTATCGGCAAACCCCTCCCAACTGCCAGGTATAGAATCAGGCACCCCTCACAGGCGGGGGGCTGCAGCCCTTCCTGCCCACGGGTCCTGTCCCTGGGCTTTAATAAAACCACCATTCTGCACCAAAGACGTCTCAAGGTTTCTTTCTTGGTTTGGCTCCGGACCTCAGCAATATTCTACAACTTCATCATTTGGGGCCCAATGCGGGGCTTTGAGCCTTTACACCTGGACTCTGAGCTTCGAGCTTCGGTGCAGAGTGGGCGAGCACTTTCTCTTCTTCCTTTTACTCTCATTCCAGGGGCCCTTCCAGGAGCCGGGCCTTGGGGGGCCCTTCCAGGAGCCCAGGGTTGGGGGGACCCTTCCAGGAGCCCGGACTTGGGGGGCCCTTCCAGGAGCCGGCTTTGGGAGGCCCTTCCAGGAGCCGGCCTTGGGGGGCCCTTCCAGGAGCCCGGCCTTGGGGGGCCCTTCCAGGAGCCGGCTTTGGGGGGCCCTCCCAGGAGCCGGCCTTGGGGGGCCCTTCCAGGAGCCGGCTTTGGGGGACCCTTCCAGGAGCCCGGACTTGGGGGGCCCTTCCAGGAGCCGGCTTTGGGGGGCCCTTCCAGGAGCCGGCCTTGGGGGACCCTTCCAGGAGCCCAGACTTGGGGGGCCCTTCCAGGAGCCGGCTTTGGGGGGGCCCTTCCAGGAGCCGGCCTTAGGGGGCCCTCCATGCCATGGCTCAGGCTGCAGTCGTCTGGGCACGGCCACTGCGGGGAGCAGAAGCCTGCCTGCCGTAGGGAGGTGCCCACCGGGCCGGGCTGGTAGCAATACCCCGAGCCTCGATGGCCTCTCTCTGTTCCCGTCCTTGGACAGTGCTGTCGCCCGCATAGCCGCCGGCGCCACCAGAACGGCCGCCAGCTGAGTCCCGCGTGAGGCTCCCTCCCGAGGGGTCAAGGGGACGCCCCATCCCTGGGCCTCCACTGGGGGCTGGGCCGGACCCCACCACTGAGCGCGTGGCCCGTGTCCTGGGGGAGCCCGGCACCCCGTCGGGCTCCGGCGTTTGCTGCCTCTGTCACTGTGCCCCACCGACCACTGCTACAGAGCTGGGTGACCTCCCTTTGGGGACTTCCTGGTGCTCCCAGAGGGTTCCACAGGGCTGCTCTGCCTCTAGGCCAGAGCTTCACCACCCGGCCTTCAAGGCCTGGGATTTGGGTGCATACACTGGCACCCACCGTATGCTGGCACCCACCATATGCTGGCACCCACTCATACATGGCACCCACCATATGCTGGCACCCACTGTACACTAGCACCCACCCGTATGTGGCACCCACCGTATGCTGGCACCCACTGTACACTGACACCCACCATACGTGACACTCACCCGTACGTGGCACCCACTGTATGCTGGCACCCACTGTACACTGGCACCAACCCATACATGGCACCCACCATATGCTGGCACCCACTGTACACTAGCACCCACCCGTATGTGGCACCCACCGTATGCTGGCACCCACTGTACACTGACACCCACCCATACGTGACACTCATCCGTACGTGGCACCCACTGTATGCTGGCACCCACCCGTACGTGACACTCACCCGTACGTGGCACCCACCGTATGCTGGCACCCACTGTACACTGGCACCAACCCATACATGGCACCCACCATATGCTGGCACCCACTGTACACTAGCAACCACCCATACATGGCACCCACCCGTATGTGGCACCCACCGTATGCTGGCACCCGCCCGTACGTGGCACCCACCCATACGTGGCACCCACCCATAGCCTAGGAAGCGATGTATCCGCGGGGGGGACGCAGGCCTCCCTCCCACAAAGGCCTTTACAGCCCTCTTTATGGCCGCGGTGACCTCTGCGGCTCTGAGCAGGGGACACCTCGGGTCGCCCTGACACTAGGAACCTCTGGCCGATCCTGCATGTGGGATGCCACCCGGCGGGGGGTCCTCAGAATGGACCTCTTACTCTTCTCTGGGAGCATGGGAGCTCCTCTCTTCGGTCCCCAAGGACTCTCCCCTGGGGCCCCTTTCACCCACTGGAGACCATCTGGATGGCAACATTCCGGAAAGGCCTGAGCGCTGATGCTGCCCTGGGGATCCCCCGTTAGCTCCACTCTGCAGAGGCCAGCTGGCCCCGACGTGGGCTCCTAACCTCCCTCCTGACGCTGGATAACAATGATCCAGACAGGCCTCCTCCAGGTAAACCAGGGTGTGGGAGGAAGCACAGGCCTTCCCAGACGAAGGGGACCCTGACTCGTACTCTCGCTGTGCCTCTTAACAGATGTGGGGGTTTCTCCCTTACTCATTCTGGGGGTTAATGCCAACAATCAGGGCCACCTGTGGTTAGTCTCCCTCAGGACGGGGACTTCAAGGAACATTCCCAAGCAGCTGCTGAAAGTCTCTGTTTCGGGGAGATTCCCGGTCTTCTCTGGCCTGACACGGACCGCCTCGTTCCACTTGGTGGTGGAAGGACATGGTGTTTACTCATCTGTGCAAGAGGCCGAGCTCTAGAACCAGGAACCCCTTCTCTGCCTCCTGGCTGCACTTTGCCCCTTCTGTCCGTCCCCCCCCCCCACCGGGCTTCTGCACCACCTCGGGTGCAGCACACGTAACTGGCTTCTATACCATCCTTGATGCCTCTGGCACCATTGGCTCCTACCCTCTCCAACAGGGAGCAAGAGGAGCGCCCCCGGACTTAACACTGCTCACTCCAGATTTCCCCACCACAGTCACAGGTAAAAATTGACAATGGGGAACAAAGTGACTTTAAAGAGTGGGCCCAGCTGAAACATATTCAATATCTAAACTAACTTAAGTTCATTGGTTTAAGGTAGACCTGTCTTTAAATATGAAATTTTTGGGATCCCTGGGTGGCGCAGCAGTTTGGCGCCTGCCTTTGGCCCAGGGCGCGATCCTGGAGACCCGGGATCGAATCCCACATCGGGCTCCCAGTGCATGGACCCTGCTTCTCCCTCTGCCTGTGTCTCTGCCTCTCTCTCTCTCTCTGACTATCATAAATAAATAAAAATTAAAAAAAAAATAAAAATGAAATTTTTATTTTATCAAGGTTATCTCTTGCAATTTGTTAGGAAAAAAAGATAACTTGAAATGATGGTTAGTTGTCCGTCTCAAAGTTTTTACAAGTAATTAAGACAGCTTTCAAAGTCTTTGGTGTGCTCGCTTCGGCAGCACATATACTAAAAAAGTCTTTGGTAACTTGAAACTTCTTAAAGTTTTGCTTGGATAATCACCCAGGTCTTTTCCAAATAGGATAGAGTGCTAAAGCATTGATTACTGGACCTTTGACTTCTTATTGAAGAAAAACTAAAGATATTTGTCTGTTGGTAAACATGCTCTGTGCTTAACAAATCCATAAATTTGCCATCTAAAGAGTTTGGTGTAACACTTCACAATTGGTTACTATTTAGTTTTCACTGGAGACTAAGACTTCAAAGATGGAAAAATCTGCTAAATGTAATTAAGACTGATGGAGAATAAGGGAAACAACTCTGTATGTAGAAAGGTTGGAGATATGTAAGAAAGATATAGGAATGGGAATATTATTTTTGTGAAAGGTAAAAGAAGGTAATTTTGTCCTAAATGAGACTGGTTGTTTGAGAAGAAATGGCTTGGGACAAAATCTGCATGCAAAAGGAAGAGGTCTGTGAAGGGAAATCTTTGGATAGGAATTTTAGATGTGGTCAGGATGGACTAAGGTTGAAATGAATGGATTTTAAAAGTACACAGGTATAAGATAAAAAGTCTACTTTCTCTCTGTTCAAAAAAAACAAGTTCTCTTGAATTGTTGATCTGTCCTTGATAAGAAAATGTAAACAGTTGTTTTCTCTTTGCCTGCCCAGACAAACCAGTTTCTATGTTTTGCCTTTATCAGGTCTTTAACATCCCTAATCCTATTTAGGCATTCGCTTTAAAAGTTTCTAAGGTTTTGGGACCCCTGGGTGACTCAGCGGTTCAGCGATTGCTTCTGGCTCAGGTTGTGATCCTGGAGACCTGGGATCGAGTCCTACATGGGGCACCCTGCATGGAGCCTGCTTCTCCCTCTGCCTAGGTCTCTGTCCCCCACCCCCACCCTCGTGTCTCTCATGAATAAATAAATAAAATCTTGAAATAAATAAATAACACTTTCTAAGGTTTTAACAAACTTCCCAAGATTTGAGTTGTAAATGGAGTCTTGACTCATTAGGCCTCTTATTTGGTATGTTAAGTTATTCTGAAAATACTGTTAAGCAAATGATAAGACTTAGGTTACATTTAGGTAAATTCTATAACTATTCTAGAGATGATATGCAATTCCTAAAGTTTTAACATGTTTTCATATAACGTCATCACTTGATATTTTGATCATTGAAATGTTATAAGTCACAAATAACTTGAATTTTTCAATTGCATCATGATTATTAACCATAGCCATTTCTAAGTTTTTGTCATTTGTAATTGTTCTTATTATCTTGCAAAATGAGTTTCATCTTCAAGGAGATTCATAAAAGATCTTTAGGTATTCCATGTCTTTAAAAATCCTAAAACTGGGCAGCCTGGGTGGTTCAGCAGTTTAGCACCACCTTTAGCCCAGGGCGTGATCCTGGAGACCCAGGATTGAGTCCCGCATCGGGCTCCCTGCGTGGAGCCTGCTTCTCCCTCTGCCTGTGTCTCTGCCTCTCTCTCTGTGTGTGTGTCTCTCATGAATAAATAAATAAAATCTTTAAAAAAATAATAAAAATAAATAAAATTCTAAAACTGAAATAGATAAGAATTTCCAGAACTAACTAAAGTTGCATTTAAATTAAACAATAGTAACTAAAAAAAAATAAAAAATAAAAATAAAATAAACAATAGTAACTGGATAGTTTTGTGTCTCTTTGTTTGAACCACTACTGGTTCTGTTTGCTCTCCCAAGTTAAAACTTTCTCTTAAGATATCTGACTTACAGAAATGTGATAGAGTATTCATTTGTAAACAAATTAAAGCATTAACTTTTCTCTCTACTTGAACCCTCTGAAATTTAAGTTATCTCAGTGAGTGCTCTTTCTTCCATGGCAATCATAGTCATTCGCATAAGTTCAAATAAGAGTCTGTTTTTGTAACAGGACACCATTGAAAATATTAGTTATTTTACCAAGGCTTTGACTGGAATGTCATGTTTGGGAGACATGCATAGACTCAGATATGACCAAGCAGCTTTAAGGAACTAAGGTTGACTTTATAAAACCTGGAGCAATAAAGCCACATGGAAATGTTGGCCTGATACCTTGCTTACAGACTGCTCAGCAGCCTCACCACGTGAGTAAAGAATGTCACTTCCTGGCAGGTGCAGGAGCCTCAGAATACTTTGGGGTCCTCATGAAGAGGAATCCGCCCAAATCTACAGGTATTGCAGGCACGTCTGAGGGCAAGTACTTGAATTGGCTTGGCTTCTGCCCTGGAGAAACTATAAAAGGTCAACCTAGAGATTCCTTATAAAAAGTTCCAGCAAAGCAGATTCTAAAAGATAAATATGATCAATCAGTATTCTTGCTGAATTTATGTAAATAATTAGGCCAAGTTGTTAAAACTGGACTTGTTTTGCAGACAGGTCAGTCCTGATGTGGCTACCTCTGATTAAAAATGAGGGTTATTGTAGAGAGAACCTATGTCACAATAACACATCTTTGCGGATGTTTAATTATAGCTCTGATCATTTTAAATGAATGATGTTTGCTTACACTAGACTACTTGAGGTAAACTTCAGAAAAATAGCTTTTCTATTTTTACACAATAGCTCAGGCATAGACAATATTCTTGTTATTTTGTGGGGATAACAGGACCCCATGGGCATATGAATATTTAAACAGTTAACAAGAAAAAAAGAGACTGATTCCCCAACAATTGTATAACCCAGCTAGCACTCTAGCCAATTCTCTGTGGCTGGGATGACAATCAGTTCCCTAAAAGCCAGAACATACCCCACTATAGGGTTAACTATGGACTTATGGAGGTAATGGATGACCCTGCTTTATGATTGGATTGGATGACACATTTAGGGATGTCGGAAATCATAGGACTGTCTTCTTTTTTTTTTTTTTTAATTTTTATTTATTTATGATAGTTACAGAGAGAGAGAGAGAGGGAGGCAGAGACACAGGCAGAGGGAGAAGCAGGCTCCATGCACCAGGAGCCTGATGTGGGATTCGATCCCGGGTCTCCAGGATCGCGCCCTAGGCCAAAGGCAGGCGCCAAACCGCTGCGCCACCCAGGGATCCCCATAGGACTGTCTTCTAATGTGACCCAATGACTATGCCACTCCAATTCGTGGCCTTGGCTTCAATAGGCCACACTGGATAGGCCACTGTACTCTGGGCTTTTTATTTTTGTTTATTTTTTTTTAATTTTATTTATTTATTCATGAGAGACAAAGAGAGAGAAGCAGAGACACAGGCAGAGGGAGAAGCAGGCTCCATGGAGGGAGCCTGACGTGGGACTCAATCCCGGGACCCCGGGGTTATGCCCTGGGCCGAAGGCAGGCGCTAAACCACTGAGCCACCCAGGGATCCCATTCTGGGCTTTTTAAAACAGTGGATGTGTTTTTATGTTTCATTGTTATGACCAACTAGCATCTATCTTTGTTCCCTCTTTGAGACCAGAGGATGTTGTTTGGAACATGGAACCTCTTAAGTACATGGTCAAAACCCTAAATGACACTCAATGTAAAACTTCTCTATTAAATACTAAAGTAGCACAAATGCATGAAGCAGTTTTACAAAATAGAATGACATTAGGTGTTTTAATGGTTGCATGAGGTAAAACTTGTGCTATCATAAAAACAATGCTATGTATACATTCCAGATGACAACAAAAATATTTCTGGGTTTCAGGGATCCCTGGGTGGCTCAGCGGTTTAGCTCCTGCCTTCGGCCCAGGGCGTGATCCCAGAGTCCTGGGATGGAGTCCCACATTGGGCTCCCTGCATGGAGCCTGCTTCTCCCTCTGCCTGTGTCTCTGACTCTCTCTCCCTCTCTCTCTCTCTCTCTCTCTCATGAATAAATAAAAATCTTTTAAAAAATATATTTCTGGGTTTTTATCTAACATAAATACTCAAATTGGTGCTTTCAATGATCTCTCTTTAGTGATTGTTTTAAACTCCTGGAGTAGAGGAAAATTATCAAAGATCAACTGTCAAAGGTCTTCACTTTCTCATTATAATATTAACCTTAATTTTGTTATTTCTGGTGTCTCCATGCCTACTGTGAAGACTCCTTCACTGCCATAACTTCAGCTGACGGATGATCCTTTCTACTCAAGGAGGTTCATGTGTTGTCCTCTTTGAATTCAGCTGCCTTCTCCTTTTTGTAACTCCCCGATATGTTCCTCAACTGACCAATATTGACTCATAGGTAGGAACATCTTTATGCCCCTACTCAGCAGGAAGAAGCTACAGAAGATAAGACCTTCCACCTTCAACAACCTTAAAGACTTAAGGGTCAAAATTGTTCAGAGGAGAAATGATGAGGGAACAGAGGACTAGCTGAGGATCAAGCACATTGACAAGTCCTTGAACCAGGCAGAGGGATCTTCCTCTACAGACTCAACTGCCTCAGTGTTCATGCCTTGCTAAGGGGCAGCAGGCAATCTCAGCCCAACCCCCAGGAGCCTATAAGGCTACTTTAACATTTAAAAATCCCTTTGGAAATGTCCTTTATCTCTAAACCCTCAAGATCCATGTTGGCAATCATCCCCAAGCACATGGCCCACCGATACACACCTGAAGGGGCTCATGACTCAGGTTTGATTAGACGGTAAAAAGTGACCTTTTCCCAACAATAACCAGCTCCCTCTGGGTCCTGGAGACCTTGCTTCCAAAATCCCTTAGAGAGGACTATCCGCAAACCCCTTCCAACTGCCAGGTATAGAATCAGGCACCCCTCACAGGCCGGGGGCTGCAGCCCTTCCTGCCCACGGGTCCTGTCCCTGGGCTTTAATAAAACCACCATTCTGCACCAAAGACGTCTCAAGATTTCTTTCTTGGTCGTTGGCTCCAGACCTTACCAATATTCCAAAACTTCATCAAAAGCAGAAGTTTTGCTATTCGGTGAAGGAGAAGTTGCAGGAAAAAACAAACCAGAAAAGCCACTGACTTAGTGAAAAAGCATCCCAGCCTAGAAGTCAGCAACTGGCCTCAGAGCAGTTACCAGTTGTGATGCAGAAACATGGGCTTAATGGCTCCATGCCTCTTTTTCCCCATTGGCCAAATGGAAATAACACTCCCTTTATTTCCTTCACCAGTGAATGAAAAAGTAGGAAAGTTCTTTAAACCACACAGTTATACAAATATAAGGTGCTGCTAGTTCAGAGCCCAAGCCAAGTGAGTAAATGTGGCCAGAGCAGGAGAAGAAGCCTGGAAACGGTAAAGTTCTAAATTAACTATTGCTTAAGAAAAGGAAACAGTCTTCAACGGCTTTCAATACCCTGATTCCAGGGGAGGGGGGGAATGACTCATTACTGATAATGGCTGAGAATAAAAGGTAATTAATTGCTGTCATTATTAACATTTACTGTAGTGTGGTGTTCAGGCAAGGACAGGTAGACAGATCTGAAACAAATCTGTATCCCTGAAAAGACAACATAGCTGGGGAAACAGAATTTATACTTAAATAAATTAATTTAACAGATAACAAGGATGCAAATGTTGAATACAAGCAAATATAAAAAGCAAACCGGGGTCTGTGATAGCTGAATGTCCAGAACTGAAAAGATCTGTAAGGCTTAGGCGTGTCCACCAGGGCACACCTGTGGTTCTCTAAATCCTGTTCCAAATTATAGGCCTATTTAGATTCTAGTTAATCTTTTGCTTAACTGTTTTCTAATAATCTGTTTTTAATGTAAGAGGACAATTGCTTGAAAACACATTCTCCTCTCTAACTCAGTCACAGATGCAAGAGAGAACTCAGGCTGCTCGGCCCATAAGATGAAAGTCAAAATTTATCACCCCTCTTACCTTAGTTACAGACCAGGATCCTAGGAAGGAAAATAAAAGGGGGCAAGTAGGGGAAGGGCAGGGAGACATTGTAAACCCAAACATGCAAGATGATGCAAACCGGAGGTGGGAGGTTTTTAGTTTTAGTATTTTGTTCCTCACATTCAGAAACATTGATCTGCTTATGTCATGTGTATTTTGTCACAATTAAAAAAAAAAAAAAACATCAATATGCCAACTCAGTAATAGAGGATCCAAAATCATATGCTCTTTCTGGGGTCCTATCTATGTTCCAAATGCTAAGTGGAGCCTCTTAGGGCCAAATATTTTTGATGGCACTTGATGGTAAAACATCCATTTTACGTCACGACTCAGTATATGTGTGTGTGTGTATGTGGATATGTGTGTGTTCACATGAAACAAGTTGCATAAAATAATATTTTTGCTATGTGCGAAACACTGGAATTTTCCATTTAATTTTTAAAATGCTGATTTCAGCCTATTAAATTGATTTCTCAATGGTCTGTGACCTCTGTTTGAAAACCGCAGTCGGAGGCCATCTCCCGTCTCAGAGCACAAGTCTTGTTAGTGAACAGGACAAATGACTTGCTCAAAGTTAAATTTCAACTCCCAAGGTTTCTCCCTGTTACTTTGCCCAATGTTTCAACTTTCTACCACTCTATACTTCAGCAAATATTGATTGAGGTTTTATGAGTTGGGAGGCAGAGTTAGAAAACACAGATAAAGTGTTTTCAAATGCTTTCAAATTCAGGCACACATTCTGGTCAATCACGGCGGAGCTCTGCTGCCGCATAGTAGGTCTTCATGGCAACCCCTGCAGAAGCCAGTCTAGCCGATGTTGAACACTGACCACCCTTCCTATTTGACAAACCGTATCCTTTTCCGTTACCTTGGACTCCTAAGCCTAGGGCGATCACTTTAGGACCAGAATCATAAAATTAAAATGTGGGCCTCTGCACATTGAAACAGGATGCATTCCAGAGAATGGAGGTGGACTGTCAGTTCACATATTTGAGGTTGGTACTATTTTCCATTTTCTTTTGCATTCCTTTTTTTTTTTTCCTTTAAAAATGTACTTGGGAACCTTCAGTTTCCTGTCCTAATACTGCTGACTAAATTATTCCTTGTTTTCCCCCTTTCTTGTACTAAAGGGAAGCTTACACAGGAGAACATAGAACAAGAGCAATATCCAGATTAATATGGAAGAGTTTGCTCCTATTTTCTAGCAAGTGACAAAAGTTACTTGGGGCAAGGAAAGAAGCATAATTAATTTTTAAATTGATTATAAGGATGCTTATGCCAATGAGTAGAGTTTATGCCAATGAGTTGGAGTTTTGAGCAGGATATGAGATTCTATTTAGTTTCATTTGGACGAAGTAGGACTGAGTTTGGAAGGAACTTGAAGTCCTATGCCATCCCTGGCCTATGATAGATGTTCAGTAAATTTGTGTTGAAATCACTGAGTAAAATCCCTATACTTCATCTTCTCAAGTGCTTATCTAGCTTCTCCTTAACCTTTCCAATGAAAGCAAATCTATTGCTTTCCAAAGCAAAGAGCTTTGAATAGTTCAGATGGTTAGAAAGCTTTTCCTTAAAAAATAAATAAACAAATAAATAAATAATAAAAAGAAAGCTTTTCCTTGTATTAAACTGAATTCTCTCTCTCTCTCTCCTTTAGAAATTCGTTATTGCTTGAAGACTGCACCCATGTCCACACCTATCTTCTCTTCTGTGGCTAAATATTCTATTGCCATCTAAGGACTCTCACAAGACACAATTCCACATCTCCCCACCCACTGGCCACTTTTGGAAGCATGGTTTGACCAATCTAGGTGGAACAGGGTCATATTTCTCTGTTCTAGAGGCTACAGCCTTTACTTTTTTTTTTTTTTTTGGCTACAGCCTTTACAAATGTCATCTGTTCCACCAACCCATTCACTACCCTAATGGTAACTGCACATTGGCAGCTCACATGGAGGTTTCGACAGGGTTCAACAGGAACGGATTGGCCCTTGGAGCACAGAGACCTGAGTTCAAGATCTAGTTTTGCCATGTACTAGCTAATTGTACTAGTAGGTCATATTTCCCTCATTTCCATGGATAATGTGATATCCAGATATTTTTGCAGTCTGATACATGGTACATAGACTGTATGTCCCAGTTTATCACCAGTCCAGCCAGCTCATGGTGGAAAAGAGTCTGGCCTACTTGGCTGGGAACACCCTTGCTATTAGCACTGGATGATAACAACGGTAAGGAGCAGGATTTCTTGAGCGTCTACTGGGTGCTGGGAACGATTCTAATCCTTTTACAGTGTTAGTTCCTGTGATCCTCATAACAATCCTTAAAGATAAGAATTCATGTTATCCCCATTTCTCAGGTATGAAAATTGGCATTGTACAGAAGTTAAAGGATCTGCCCCAGATCATATGGCTAATGAGTGGTGATAACCAGAATTCAAACCTAGGCAATCTAGCTTCCAAATTCAGCCCTAAACAACTCCACTCTGCTATCTCTTTACAAATCTACTCATGGCACAGACTGACTTACCCATGGCATTCTCTCTAAGATAGAATCTTTATTAAAGAGCTTCAGAGGGGCAGCTCGAGTGGCTCAGTGGTTGGGCACCTACCTTCGGCCCAGGGCATTATCCTGGATCCCGTCGGGCTCCCTGCATGGAGCCTGCTTCTCCCTCTGTCTGTGTCTCTGCCTGTCTCTCTCTCTCTTTCTCTCTCTCTCTCTCTGTCTCTCATGAATAAATAAATAAAATCTCAAAAAAAAAAAAAAAGAGCTTCAGAGACTATCCAAATAGGACAACTTGAGAAGATTCAGTTTGGGAGAGGATCAATTTATTTTTCATTTCAGCTTTGATTGCATTTCAGAATTTGGATTCCTATTCATGTTGAGGAAGAAATCTCAGATAATCCTAAATACAAGATTTCGTAGTATAACTGATGCTCCAGACATCTACGTACATGTTTAACAGAATTGCAGTGTGCTCAGATTGTCCTTCTAAGATCCTGGTTTCTTTAAATTCTCCCAATATACACTACCTTTGATAAGGAGAGTTATTGAATTAAAAGAGTTCTGTTAACTTTGTTTCCAAAATATCAGTGAGTCAGTTTAGTTTTTCTTATTTACATCTTCCTCCTTTCAACATCTGTAGTTTGCAATTCTTTCACTTGTGTCTGAGTTTCTCTTCCTCTATGGAGTACATCTGGCATCTTAAACAGTAATACTTGGGATAAACTGTATGCCATGTGGCCAAACATTGCCTAAATCGAGGACTTTTTTTTTTAAAGGCTAAAAAGAGATTTTTGAAATAACATCATGGCATGCTGAGTGGCTGCTGACATAAACAGGGAAAATGAACTTATATGTAAAGAAAGCACTGGTAAACAATTAAATCTAAATCCCAAGTCAGCAAATCCCATGTTCAGGAAAAATGCCATATCATCAGAAACTTCTTGATTTCTGCTTAATATACACAAGTAGACAAACATTCCCTCGGTTTGGAAAATGATTCTGCCAAAATTTTTATTTCTCACATATGTGGAAATGTGGTCAAGGAGGCAACCTTTTGGTGGTTACAATGAAGGATAGTCGGGTGGGGACAAGAGGCACACACCCGCCCCCTCCCTGTCCTAGGAGGAAATTACCCTCAGAAGGAAAAAGACCCCATCCTGTTATTCTAGGCTTTACTCAGTGCCCCAGCTTTTAGTCTTCCTACAGTGAGGACTTACAACTTGATCACAGAAAGGAAGGGAATGGCCTTGGGTGTCCTAACCCAGGCCCAGGGCCCAGCTCAACAGCCGGTGGAATATTTAAACAAAGAGTTTGGGATGCCTGGGTAGCTCAGTGGTTGAGCATCTGCCTTCAGCTCAGGTAGTGATCCCAGGAACCTGGGATGGAGTTCCGCATCAGGCTCCCCACAGGCAGCCTGCTTCTCCCTCTGCCTGTGTCTCTGCCTCTCTCTGTGTCTCTCATGAATAAATAAATAAAAACTTAAAAAATAAATAAACAAAGTGCTTGATCTGGTGACCTGCTGGCATGAGGCTACAAAACACACCACCCTGGAAGGAGCCCCCCTCCCTCCCACTCCGTGATTAGTAAATGACAAAAACCTGATTGAATGACAGGCACATGGAGGGTTAATCAGATTAAAACAGCCCACACCAAAGATCCCATAAAAACCCCTAGATTTAAACGCCAAACTGACTACACTCTCGGGTCCCCTCCCTCGTCGGGATATTTGTACTGTATCCCCCAATAAATTTTGCCTTGCTGCCCGCCACTCTTCATCAGGTCGTCTCTTCATTCTTCGAAGAGGAGTGACCAAGAACCGTGGGCACTAAAGGAAAAGACATCCTACAATGGTTACACCTATGAGGGCTGGTCTACCTTCCCCCAATTCATCTCACAGTCTCCTAAATGCTAGGGAAGCTGTGTCCCAGAGCCACGGTTCCAGAGCTAGAGTTCCTGTATGTCTCTCAGTCTACTGACGTTCACTGAGCCCAGACCCTGTCCAGGTGCTGGGCCGTGTCACCGAGTCTTAGCCTCCCAATGATCCTGTGAAATAGACACCATATCCGTTTTATAGGTGGGCTGGTGGAAGTGCAAAGAATACAAGGCAATTGGTTTCAAGGGCCACAAATTTTATTATTATTTTTTAAGATTTTATTTTTAAGTAATCTCTACATACAACGCGGGGCTCAAGCTCACAACCCCTAGATCAAGGGTCACATGCTCTATAAAAAAATAAAAAATAAATTTAAAAAACGGTCACATGCTCTACTGACTGAACCAGCCAGGTGCCCCAAAGCACCACAATGTTTAAATGGCATAGCCTAGCTAGAGATCTTTGAGGTCTTCTATCTTAAAACCACCGGGCAGCCCGGGTGGCTCAGCGGTTTAGCACCTGCCTTCGGCCCAGGGCCTGATCCTGGAGACCTGGGATCAAGTCCCATATCATTGGGCTCCCTGCAAGGAGCCTGCTTCTCTCCTGTGTCTCTGCCCCTCTCTCTCTCTGCCTCTCATGAATAAATAAATAAAATCTTAAAAAAAAGAAAACAACAAACCTATCATTACATCTCAGGTTGTCCAGCAGGCAGACAGTTGAAGTTTATGCCCAGAGCAGAATAATTTACTGCCGGGCTCCAGCCTGGGCCTTATACCCATACCCATTTTCGGAAAGTTTGAGTCCAGTTTATAATTGAATTTGATGTTACTGGCACAACATAAAAGACCCCAAACACAAAGACAAGCTCACTAGGTGCAGCGTGCCTGGGGTAACTATCTCTCAGGAGGCTTTCTAGAAGTAATCTATGCTAGAGTGAGATTTTGAATTTTCTTAAATCATGACATGAAGGTCCACAGCCCACAAAGCAGCCAAGCTAAAATGTAGTTATGATAAACCACCTCTAAACTTTATAAGACTGCTGCCTCTGAAACTGGATTCAAAGAAGCATTTGAAGGGACCCACCGGCTTGTGTAATAATAAGGTCTAACACGGGACTGGAAGGTAAGCAGGGCCGCTGGAGAGTTCCAGAGGGAAAGAGAAGCCACGGAATGAGAGGCATTCCTGCTGAGCCCAGGGCTGTCTGCATTTCTGGTGGGAATCCAAGGTCCTGCCTTGATTTTATTAAGGGAAAGGCGGGTTCCCTGCAGGTGCTGAAATGAATCAAACTGGAGTGAATTTTGAGATCCATGCGGAGCCTACACTCTAGCCTTGAGTGCTTTCGAGTCTCCTGAGCATCTATTAAAATGCAGACTCTGGCTCAGAAGGTCCCCATGGGGCCCTGCGACTTGACGGTGCATTTCTAACAAGCTCCCTGGGGATGCCCAGGCTGCTGGGCTTTAGAGCACGTTTGAGTAGGTTGGAGAGGAAAGAGAGGTTTTTGTTAACAGCTCCTCCAGCACACCCCGCAGGCAGGCAGGTTGCGCTGTGTGGCCAACTGGCTTGAAAGTGGTTTCTGCTTGGCAGCTATTTTTCTGTGACTGTAGTGGCCTATATTTTACAGAGCTTGTCAGTGGCCAAAGGCAATTCTGGGGCTCTCACAGCCTAAATAAAATAGCCCTTAAGACCATTCCGCTCCTTTGCTGGGACTCCACGGATTGCCAGACAACCCACTCATCCTAATTATTGAGCAGACACTAGGCTCCAGTATGAAGAGTCAACCCTGACAGCAGTTCGCTGGCTCTACACAAATTAATCGATAGGCCCCGTGAATCAGTGTTTTGTGCCCTTGGGTAGCAGATTTCCTCATGACCATAGGTGAACTGATAACATGGAGTTTCTGAAACTGAATTAGGGGAATGACCTCCTGTGAGCTTCACTGAGTACTCCAGGGAAGAGCAGCTGGAGAGCCAGTCCCCGCAGACTGCCCAGGGAGCCTCCCCGCCCGCAGACCCAGCCAGGGCTGGAGCAAGGGTAGGGTTTTTTTTTTTTTTAAATGATCCAACACCACCATCAATCCCTCTCCTTCAAACAAAACAAACAAAAACTCTTACTGAGAAACCAAAAGGAAGCAAATATTAAATCACTTCTCCCTGCCCCACTCCGACCCATTCACACACTCACAAGAAATGGAGCAGACCACAAAGTATGCATTTGGCAACCTAATTTTGGAGTCTAGTTAAAGGTTGGCCGAGTAGGGCACCAGCCTTGACCTGCCTCCTTTTCTTCACCTCTCTGAGTAGGAAAGAGGAAGGTGGCTTCTGACCAGGGCACTCATACTTGGAACTGCAGATGGCTGGGCCTGGCACGGCGCAGGGGCATTGTTGGTCCTTGCCTGGGAACTTGCTCTCAAGACTAGCCTTTCTGCCCGGGGTAGCCTAGACCTAAGGCGGCGCAGGCCCACCAGGCCCCTCAGATGCCGAGCCCGCAGACACCGCTTCAGCCTGTCTGGAATCTCAGTGCAGCCAGCTCCTGGGAGGCCGCCCTTGCCCTGACCCACTTCTCTCTGGCGTCACAGCCCCAACCCAGCATTCCTCCTGGGTGCCGGGAGGCACTGATCTGGGCTCCTCTGCATGGTATCAGCTCCGTCTGCAAGAGACTGTGTTGTCTCGTCCTGTGTCTAAGCCTGAGCCTGCTCTGGGGCCATCTGTCTGGTCCTTATTCCCTGTCTGGAGGATGCTTCTGGTTTCCACGTGGTCACAGAATAGAACCAGTCTGTGAAGGAGTGAGCCTTTATGGTTCCTGTTCCCGTTCATCTCCTCCTATTGATGACGTATTTAATGAATGTTTATGGAGGATGTGCTGTGGGCCAGGCCCTGTGCAGAGCCCCGGGGACAAACAGATGCCTCAGAATGCCTCCCTGGAGCTCCCGCTGGTCACTTACCCGTCTCCCAGAGCCTATTATTGCATTTCTACAGCATTAAAGCCTTTGAAACATTACAAGAAGCATCCTTGTTTCCTGTTTGGTTATCACTTAAAACAGACCAATGGCCATTACAATGGATCTATAGCAGTGCTTCATCGTTATCTAATTTCTTCTTCTGTTTTTTTAAAGATTTTATTTATTTATTCATGAGAGACACAGAGAGAGGCCGTGACACAGGCAGAGGGAGAAGTAGGCTCCCTGTGGCGAGCCCAATGCGGGGGGGGGGGGGGGGGGGGGGGGGGGGGGGGGGGGGGGGGACTGGATCCCAGGAGCCTAAGGCTTGTGCTCAACCACTGAGCCACCCAGGTGCCCCTCATTATCTAATTTCTAAGAGGTCTTATAAAAACAAGCTGGTCAATAGATATGCAAATGTTGTGAATTGCCTGAGAGAAGGTGTGTGATGAGTTGAAAGTCGGGTACCCACACTCTCCCACCTGGGTCTCTGCAATGAGGGTCCTTCTGCCCACTGTGCAAATACCAGTTTGTGTCCCCTCTAAGTTCCAGATCTTTATTCCCACGTGCCCAAGGACACCTCTGCCTGGATAACCCCCTCAAATTCAACCTGTCCCATAGAGAACCCGGCATCCTCCACCCCAAAGCTGGTGCCCCTGCCTCCTGTCTTCCCTGCTCTGGGACACTCACTGGGTTTTACAGATTTGGGAGACGTCCTGACAGTTGTGGGGATTCTCCCCCGAGCCACCTGATGGGTGCTCCATAAATGTTTATGGGTGGAGCTTTGGCATCTGTCTGTTCCTGAGCTCAAACAAAGCCAGCTTGTTCATCAGATAACTTTTCCAAACCAGTTGGCCTGAAGAAGAGATGATCACCAAGTGGGTGCTGCAGGTGACTCGCACAGAATGGATTCTCGAATCTCGTCTTTGTTTTTGTTCTTCCTCAGAGCTCACTCTTGAGAGAGTTTCAAGTTTCCCCAAGAAAGGAAAGGAGATACTGACACATCCCGCTTCGAGATCTCAGCCTGTCATCCCAAATCCCTGTCCCCGAGGGAGAGAGCAAGGGTCTCACCGTGGCCAGGGGCCACGATACGTGGCCTGTGTTCAGAGAGGGTTTCTCTCAGCCGAGCACCAGGGTAAGCTGTATGTGGAGGCCGAGACACACTAAACAGAACTGTGTCTCTGGAAGTATGTTGATGTGTACCTTAGTGTGTAGAAAACAGTCAAGAGGGAGACACACCACACTACCACCACACTACCAGACACACACTTCTACCAATAATAGGGGAAACTGAGAGTGGAAGCTATTCAGGAACACTGTACTGTACTGTCTTTACCATGTTTCTATGAATCTAAAACTGTCCTAAAAAATAAAGTCTAGGGGGATCCCTGCGTGGCACAGCGGTTTGGCGCCTGCCTTTGGCCCAGGGCGCGATCCTGGAGACCTGGGATCAAATCCCACGTCCGGCTCCCAGTGTGCATGGAGCCTGCTTCTCCCTCTGCCTGTGTCTCTGCCTCTCTCTTTCTCTCTCTCTCTCTCTCTCTCTCTGTGGTGGTGTGACTATCATAAATAAATAAAAATTAAAAAAAAAAAAGTCTAGGGTTGCCTGGGTGGCTCAGTTGGTGAAGCGTTGACTCTGGGCCTCAGCTTGGGTCTTTTTTTTTTTTTTTTTTAAAGATTTTATTTATTTATCTGAGAGAGCAAGAGAACAAGGTGGGGGGGGGAGGACAGAGGAAGAAGCAGACTCCCCACTGAGCAGGGAGCCTGATGTGGGGCTCCATCCCAAGACCCTTGAGATCATGGCCTGAGCTAAAGGCAGACACTTAACCCATTGAGCCACCCAGGTGCCCTGGGGTCTCAGTTTGGGTCCTGACAGGGTTATGAATTCAAGCTCTGCATTGTGCTCTATGCTGGGCATGAAGCATAGTATGAATGAATGAATGAATGAATAAATAAATAAATAAAGTCTATTTGAAAAGGAACAAGATTAGGGAAAAAAAAAAAATAAATGAAAAAGCAGACTGTGGGCAGCCCGGGTGGCTCAGCGGTTTAGCACCTGCCTTTGGCCCAGGTTGTGATCCTGGAGTCCCGGGATCGAGTCCCATATCAGGCTCCCTGCATGGAGCCTGCTTTTCCCTCTGCCTGTATCTCTCTGTCTCTCAAGAATAAATTAAGTCTTAAAAAAAAAAAAAGAAGAAAAGAAAAAGCAGACTGTTAGAAGTTCAGAAGTTGCATAATAAATGCAAAAGCTGCAACTCAAGGCAAAATGTGCTTGCCAGGGAGCTATTGACAAAGACTAGTGGGGGTCAGGGAGATTGGCTACACACATCCAGGAGAGCTCCTGGAAGAAATGAGGCCTGGGGAATCCAGAAGGTTCCATCTGGGCAGACTGAGCACTTTGATATCCCCCTGCCTAAGCATAGAACGTGTTCAAGAGCCCACAGAAAAAAAGAAGGTACCTTGGAACCAAACAAACCCGGAGTGGAATCTCAACTTAAGCTAAATGTCTTAGAGATATTTATCTCTAAAGTATCTTTAAATTCTCTAAACCTCTAAATCATCTTTTATCTGTAAAATGTGAGTAACGGTGCTCACCGTACAGGTTTGCATGAAATAATGAAGTGCAGTGTTTAGGACAGGTGTGGGCACCTATTAGTGTGTTAGCTGTTGCGGATGCTGCTGTCAAAACTTCAGGTCTCAATGATTCCTAGACTAACTGAAGCCCCGGGTTCTTCTCTCCAAGCTTCTCACTCTCAGCTTCCACTCAGGTCAGACCCCAGTTGTTCTCCCCTCCTGACTTTCTAGACTGACTTCCTGTCTCTTTCTTCTTCTCTACCCCCTCTGGTTCAAGCACAGGGGCCTCTCCACCAGGCGGATCACCCACCCCTGCCATGGGCTCCTTCCTTGTTCCCCAGATAAGTTCTTATTCTTTTCATCTCTCCCATCACTGGTCATCCTGACCCCCTTTCCTCAAACTTGTCCTAGTACCTGTCAGTCCCACTGAGTGCCACTAAAGCTAGGACTCCCCATGCCATATTTATTTGCCCCTGTATTTAAGATACATCTCTAATTGGAATTCAAATATAATAAAAAAGGGACCAATTTACCCTAAGACATTCAACCCAAATGTATACTTTTTCTCCTATAAGCAGCCAAATCAAAAGGGATAGCTAAGGCATTTTTTTAAATAGACATATATTATCTGTAGTTCCCTATAGCATTGAACTATCAGGATTATTGGGAAAGGGTGCAAAATATACATGGCCTGGGGGAAATCTCACACAAGAGATTGAGATTATCAGTTCAGTGAGGAAGGAACTTTTCTCCTCTCTGACTATAGCCCTTTACTGTTAACAGAATGAGATGTCCTTGGACATCTGGTGTTTATAAGGTTAGCCATTGGCTGAGAGATTGATAAAATGAATTAAAGGGTCCATACCTCCCAAGCACAGTTTTTGATCCATCAAAGCAGCAAAGAGCAAGATTAATAGAGGGCCATAAATTTAAATTTGGAGACTTTTTAGCTGAAAAGTCCTCTGTCATAATGTGTAAGAATTTTCATTTGTTGCTGGTGGGAATACAAAATGGTAGAGCCGCTCTGGAAGACAGATTGGCAGTTTCTTATAAAGTTAAAAATAGTCTTTCTTGCTATTCAATCCAGCAGTCACACTCATAGGCATTTATTAAACAGCTTTGAAAACTTATGTACACAAAAATCTACACATGAATGTTTAGAGCAGATTTATTCATGATCTGCAATAACTGGAACAACCAAGATAGTCCTCAAAAGGTGAAAGTATGGGAAAAAAAAAAAAACTATGGTACATCCATACAATAGAATACCACTCAGCAATAAAAAGGAATGAGCTATTGATTCCTGCAACAACATAGAAAATATTGCTAAATGAAATGCATATTCCTAAGTGAACAGAGCCAATCTTCAAAGGCGATTCCATTTCTAAAACTTTCTGAAAAATGTAAAAGTATAGAACTATAAAATATAACAGTAGTTGCTAAGGGTTTGGGGGGTGTAGAAGGTTGAAGAGGTGAACTGTGTTTTAGGACAACAAAACTATTCTGTATGTTACATAAGACTAGGCATTTTTCAAATAAATATATTTATTCATCAGAGACACAGAGAAAGAGGCAGAGACACAGGCAGAGGGAGAAGCAGGCTCCATGCAGGGAGCCCGATGTGGGACTCGATCCCAGGACTCCAGATCACACCCTGAGCCAAAGGCGGATGCTCAACTGCTGAGCCACCCAGACATCCCAAATAAAATAAAATAAAATAAAAAATTCCCATAAATAAAAGCTCAGGCCTAGATAGCTTCACAGGTAAATTATAACAAATATTTAAAGAATGAATAGCAATTCTTTACAAACTCTTCCAAAAAATAAAAGTGGAGGAACACCTTCCAACTCACTCTATGAGGTTAGTCTTACCCTGATACCAGAATCAAAGACTTTACAAGAAAAAAACAGAGCAATGTCTCTTATGAATATAGATGTACAAATTCTCAACAAAATACTTGAAAACTGAAACCAGCAACATGTGAAAAGGACTCTACACTATGACCAAGCAGGATTTTTCCCAGGAGTGCAAGCTTGGTTTAACATCTAAAAATCGGTGAATATTATATACCATAATGATAGCATAAAGGACCAAACTCACATGATCATCTCAATAGACATAGAAAAAGCATTTGGCAAAATCCAGCCCTTTCATTGTAAAAACACTCAAAAAAACAAAAAGAAACTACCTCAACCTGATAAAGAACATTTACAAAAAACCCACAGCTAACATCATACGTAGTGGAAAGATGCTGAATGCTTTCCCCTAAGATCAGAAACAAGACAAAGATGCCCATTCTCACTACTTCTATTCAACATAATGCAACGAGGCAAGAAAAAAGTAATAAATAAAAAATACCCAGATTGGAAAGGAAGAAGTGAAACTATGTCTATTTGCAGATAACATTTTGTCTGTAGAAAATCCTAATGAATTCACTAAAAAACTATTAGTATTTACACGTATATTTCTTAGTTCTGTCCACTGAGAGGGCCCAGAAGCAAGAACACGCAGGTACAATGAGCATCCCCAGTGCCCAGATCTTGGTTTCTAATACCATTCCTCAATAGAAAGAAAGTAGGCTTCTTGTGGAAATGTCTGGGGAGGGAATATACGACATAAATAGAGAGCGTTTTCTAGTGCGGAAAGTAAGGTAGTGCTCAAAGAAAACCTATAAGGATATGTCCATGGCACAGGAGCCAACTGAAGGAGCTTCCAAGAGCCAAAATTGGAACAATGTTAGCAACAAAACAAATAGCATAATACTGGATTATGACTCAAAGTATAAAATACATATCCATGAGATGCCTGGGTGCCTCAGCAGTGGAGAGTTTGCCTTTGGTTCAGGCGTGATCCTGGGGTCCCAGGATCGAGTCCCATATCGGGCTCCCCACATGGAGCCTGCTTCTCCCTCTGCCTGTGTCTCTGCCTCTCTCTGTGTCTCTCATGAATAAATGAATAAAATCTTTTAAAAAAATAAATATCCATGAGATCCTATTACTGAAATCAATAAATTATTGACTAAATAAATAAGTAGAAAAAAGTCAAATCTCCTATACAGAAGAATTCCAAACAATATGTAGATGGTATTTCATTAAGGAATTGGAGATTGACTTCCTACCCTTAAAGTATTGGCTGTGCATAGTGACCTTTTTCAAAAGAATATGGTATGGGGTTGGGGGAGGAAACTTTACAAATAGTACCTCAACTAGGTGATCAAGGTCAATACCCACAGTGATAAGTCATGTTGATACTACCATTGATATGTGTGATAAGATGGCTCTTTACTTCTGTGGTTATCCTTCCCCAAACCCATTACCCCAGTCTAATGATGAGGAAAATATCAGATGAATCCCAATTGAAAGAAAGACATTCTACAAGATACTTAACCAGGACTTCTCAATACTATTAAGTCCACCAAAACCAAGAAAAGTCTCAGAAACTCTTATATTCTAGAGGAGTCTAACAAGACATGATCTTCGCATGTAATGTGGTCTCCTGGATGACATCCTAAAACAGAAACGAAACATAAGTAAAAACAAAGAAATCCAAAATCAGTATGGACTTCAAGTAAGAGCAATGTGTTGGGGTGTCTGGCTGGTTCAGTTGGTAGAACAGCAGACTCTTGATCTTGGGGTTGTGAATTCAAGAGTCATGTAGGGCATAAAGCTTATTTATAAAAAATAATTTATCTATGTTCAATAGTTTGATAAATGGTTTCTTTATGTACCACAATGTACCACAGCAATGTAAGATAACAGTAGGAAAGACTGGGTGTGAGGCATATGGCAAGTCCCTGTATTATCCTTGTAACTTTCCTGTAAACCAAAAAACATTTTAAAGTAAAAAGTTTATTAAAAAAATATATATGGGGGCGCCTGGGTGGCTCAGTTGGTTAAGCAGCTGCCTTTGGCTCAGGTCATGATTCTGGGGTCCTGGGATCGAGCCCTTCATTGTGCTCCCTGCTCAGTGCAGAGCCTGCTTCTCCCTCTTCCTCTGCAGCTCCCTCTGCTTGTGGTCTCTCTCTGTCTCTCTGACAGATAAATAAATAAAGTCTCTCTCTCTCTCTCTCTCTATATATATATATGTATGTATGTATATATACATATATATATGGATGAAGGGGGCAAAAGGTATAAACTTCTAGTTATAAAATAAGTAAGTTCTGGGGACATAATGTGCAGCATGATGACTATAGTTAATAATAATAATTGAGGGATCCCTGGGTGGCGCAGCGGTTTGGCGCCTGCCTTTGGCCCAGGGCGCGGTCCTGGAGACCCGGGATCGAATCCCACGTCGGGCTCCCGGTGCATGGAGCCTGCTTCTCCCTCTGCCTGTGTCTCTGCCTCTCTCTCTCTCTCACTGTGTGCCTATCATAAATAAATAAAAATTAAAAAAAAAAAATAATAATAATTGAAAGTTGCTAAAAGATACACACATATACACATAGTTGTTGGTAAGGAATAGAAGAAAAAACTACCAAAAAGTTAATAGATAATTTTTGAAACTTTTCTTTTTCATTAAATGTTCCTTAATGAATATGTATTACTTTGACCATTAAAAAAAAAAACCTGTCATTTTCTCCCCAGCTTTGAGATATAGCTAGCTGACAATTCAAAATTGTATATATTTAAGGAGTACAGTTTGAAATACATGTGCAGTGAAATCATTACCATGATTAAGCTACTTAATGTATCTCTCTCCTCCCATAGTTAGCAATTTCTTCTTCTTCTTTTTTTTTTTTTTAGATTTTATTTATTTATTCATGAGAGACACAGAGAGAGAGGCAGAGACACAGGCAGAGGGAGACACAGGCTCCCTGCGGGGAGCCCGATGAGGGACTCCGGGTCACGACCTGAGCCGAAGGCAGGTGCCCACCCACTGAGCCCCCCAGGCGTCCCCCCCCCCCCCCTCCATTTTCTTCTTGTGGTGAGAATGGTCAAGATCTACCCTCTCAGCAAATCTCAAGCATATAAAACATTCTTATTACTCATAGTCATATTGTTGTACATAAGCTCTCCAGGGGTTATTCATCTTGCAGAACTGAAATTCTGTATCCCTTGACCAACGTCTTCCTGTTTCCCTCCTCCATCACATTTTTTTAACCATGAAAAAAGAAAATGATTATTTACTTAAAAATAAACCCTGGCTTTCTCACGTCTATATTATGTCCACTTTTATTACATAATAAGAAGAACACCTCTCTCTCATGCCGATCACAGTGCAGATAATAGATTCCTGCAAATAGCTGATTCATGCTGAGCACATACAATGTGTGCTGCGCTGCGCGTACATTGTGTCAGTCAATTCTCAAAACAAGCCGATGAGGTGGGCCCTTATGTAATCTTCATGCCCATTGTACAGCTGGGAAAACTTAGAGTGGTTAGGAATTTGCCCAATTAGTCAGATGTACAGCTAGAATTTGAATCCAGGTTGACTGACTCCAAAGCCCACACTGGCCTGGCCTAGGATGTAGCACATGTGCTGAGGGCTGCCTGGTTGGCTAATACTCAATATTTGGGGGGCTTTCTGGTCCCCCCACCCCCGCCCCACAGCCCAACCACTGCCGAGCCTTGGGGCTGGAGTGGAGCCTTGCCTTCCCTCCTCAGCAGAAGGCCCCCTTCTTCCAAAGAGAGAGTGGGGAAGACAGGGTCTCTGAACAATAGTCACGTCTGGGGGTGGCGCTCCCTGGACTTGTGCAACTTGTAGGTTTGGTGGTTGGTAGCACCGTCTGTGAGAAGGGACTGCGGCCTCCAGCGAGCTGGGATGGGGCAGGGCAGGTGGACACAGGCCCCCCAACCACGAAGTCACCCCATGCCCTCGGCATGTGTATGCAGTAGCAGCTTCCCTATGGCAAGGGGTCTAAGCCCAAGAGCAATCCCATTTGGGAACCCTCAGGAGCACTGCAAATGACAACTTTTTTTTTTTTTTTTTTTAGATTTTATTTATTTATTTGAGAGAGAGAGCGCGCATGCACCAGGATGAGAGTGGGGAGAGGCGGAGGAAAAGGGGGAAGCAGACCCCCAGGATCCAGACCTGAGCCCAAGGCAGGCGCTGAACCCACTGAGCCCCCAGGCGCCCCCATGAGTGTCAGTTTAACAATGAGAAAGGGAACCCAGAGCTCTGCCTTGGGACCACACTGGAGCCCTCTCAAGGCTTCACCAAATCCTTCTCTAGCCTCAGGCTGCGGCCCTCACTGAGGGACAATGAAAAGTCACGTGAAACTCCATACGGATCAAGCTCCTTGTAGTTGCTGTGAGGGAAGACCTTTCAACACGTCACACACAGGATCTGTCCTCTACGGCTCCGGGAATTTTTCTAGGGCTTCAGTACCAGAAAAGGCTTAACTTCTGATCAACTGGGTTGTTGTATTTTTGGCAAAAATTTTGATGATTTTTTTATTCTTAAGTATAACATGCATATACTAAAGTGCACAGCCCTTAAGTGTATGATTTTTAAAAAATGTTTGTACATACTAATATCTGTATAAGCAGCTCCTAATTCACAACGCAGGGCATAGCCGGCACCCAGGAGCCTTCCACCTGCCGCCTCTCAGGAGGTCACCCACAAAGGTAACCGCTGTTCTGACTTCTTCCATCACAGGTTTGCTTTTACTGCAGAGGTGCTGCTGGGAACCTTGTTCCTAATTGTGTTTCTGTCTCTACTGCTGCCCCAGGAACTTAGAATCAATCCTGGAGCACTAGCCCAGGGACTGTGCAGGACTTCAGGGCATGCTTTTTTTTTTTTTAATAGATCGGGACCCTACCCATCTGGTTGCATCTTATTTCCCCTTCATCCTCAATAGGACAAATGGTTAAAGCAACAGCCTTGGAGGCAGTCCAACCTTCTGCATTTTGGTTCACCAACCGTGGGGCCTTAGGCCCCCTAACCTCTTTCCGAGCCGCCTCTGAGCTAGCCTCTCTCCTACCGCCCTCCTCCTCTGCAGGTATTCATCCCGAGGGCATCTTCGATAAACTTCCTGTGTACAAATCTCCCTCTTGATCTGCCTCCCAGACGCCCTACCTGCGACAATGGTCCTCATCTATAAGATAATATTATACCTACTTCACAGGGTTGTTCTGAGGATTAATAAAATATTACATTCGAGCCCCGCATCCGACTCCCCGCATGGAGCCTGCTTCTCCCTCTACTTGTGTCTCTACCTCTCTCTGTGTGTCTCTCATGGATAAACAGCCCAGTACACAGCCTAGGGGAAGACTAAATAAATGGTAGCTAATAGAAGAATGTAAAAGTTGTATTGACCTCCATTGCTACCTCAAATCCTCTTTTGAAATGATAAAAGGGTAAAACAAGTATAAAGAAAAACTCTAAGGTAGTCCAGACTTGTCCCATGCAGCTCTGTGGGATATTCTTTTCCTATTGAAAAAAAAAAAAAAAAAAACAGAGGTCATGGAAATGTAATTGGAAAAGTGCGTGATAGAATGGATTTAAGCCAAGAGAAGTCTCTCTCTGGAGATACCCAAGACTGAAGAGACCTGCCTCATGTCCTCCCCATGGAAAGCGTCACCCAGCTCCAGAGCTTCTCGTTCTAGGATTGGCTGAGGCCTTAGCGTCACCTGCAGCCCAGGCCAACCGCTCCTGACCCCGCTACCCTCCCTCCTCTGCAGGTGTCCTTAATGCCTGCCTGTGTGCCAACCTTCCTCTTGGTCTTCTTCTCAGACACCTTATCTGTGACAATTGTACGGTTTGATTATGAAACAGCCCCGACTCTGACAGTCTACTCTATTTGTCTCTGCAATTGGCATGTACCTTTCTGCAGCCCCTGACAGGACACCATCTCCTCCAGACTTGGTAATCTGTAGAAAATGATCAAAGCTAGAGACTGGTAGAAAATATAAAAGTCCTAATGTTTCATCCACTCCTAAGCAAGTGAAAACAATGTTTTTTTTAAACAATCCCACAAACCACCGAAGAGGAACAATCCAAATCATACTTCTCAGAAGTATTTGTCATTAAACTTGCTTCACTCTGTAAGGCTCCTTAGTAAAAACCGCGCTTTTGTTTTTGCCCTGAAGTCTCAAGTTAAGCAAAAAGGAAAAACCCACTGTTTGTGCTGAGTAAGAAAAGGGGCAAAAAATCTTCAAGACTAATCAAAATTTTAAGATTTTTTAAAAGATTCTTAAAAATTATTTTTAAGCAATCTGTACACCCAACATGGGGCTTGAACTCACAACCCCGAGACCAAGAGTCATGCTCTCCTCCTACTGAGGCAGCCAGGTGGCCCAACAGTTTAAATTTTTTAATAATGAGTTCCTTAATGGAGTCCTAACAGGAGGGATTTACGGAAAGAGGGAAACAGAGGTGTCAAATTCCAGCTTGCAAAATGAAGCATGCCCCCTGAAAACACCAGGAGAAGTAATGCTGGTACTCCTGGGTACCTGGCAGCTCACTGATTCAGCTGCACAGATTAGAAAGAATGCATGAAAGTCTATGGGACTCAGGGATGACTCTCCTACGTTTCTCTTTTTTCTTTTTTCTTTAGATTCAATTTGCCGGGATGCCCTGGTGGCTCAGCGGTGGAGCGGCCGTCTTCAGCCCAGGGCGTGACCCCAGGGTCCCGGGATCGAGTCCGAGTCGGGCTCCCTGCAAGGAGCCTGCTCCTCCCTCTGCCTGTGTCTCTGCCTCTCTCTGTGTGTCTCTCATGAATAAATAAATAAAATCTTTTTAAAAAATAGATTCAATTTGCCAATATATAGTATAACACCCCAGTGCTCATCCCGTCAAGTGCCCTCCTCAGTGCCCATCACCCAGTCACCCCATCCCCCCAGCCACCTCTTCTTCCACAACCCTTGGTTTGTTTCCAGAGTTAGGAGTCTCTCGTGGTTTGTCTCCCTCTCTTAATTTTTCCCATTCAGTTCCCTTCCTTTCCTTTATGGTCCCTTTCACTATTTCTTATATACCCTGTATGAGTGAAACCATATGACTGTCCTTCTCCGATTGACTTATTTCACTCAGCATCATACCCTCCAGGTCCATCCACCTCGAAGTAAAAGGCAGGTATTTGTCCTTTCTGATCCTGAGGAATATTCCATTGTATCCATAGACCACATCTTCTTTATCCATCATCTGTCGATGGACACCGAGGCTCCTTCCAGTTTGGCTATTGTGGACATTGCTGGTGTGAACATTGGGGTGCAGGTGTCCCAGAGTTTCACTATATCAATATCTTTGGGGTAAATACCCAGTAGTGCAATTGCTGGGTCATAGGATAGCTCTATTTTTAACTTCTTGAGGAACCTCCACACTGTTTTCCAGGGTGGCTGCACCAGCTTGCATGCCCATCAACAGTGCAAGATGGTTCCCCTTTCTCCACATCCTCTCCAACATTTGTTTTTACCTTCCTGCATTTCTAAGGAGAGTCATCAGAAGTCCATGACACCGTTTATAAATGTGTACACATAAAGAGCCGACATGTCTTTAAATATGTATTTTACCACTTTTGGGGGGCCATAGTCATAATAATAGTAATTTAATCGGGAAAAATTTCCCAGTATGTATTATTGGGGTGCAGAGCAGTTGCTAAAGTGTGGAGCAGGTGAGAGAAGCTCTCTTCTCACTGGAAATGGCTATGTTTCCTCTGGCCCTGTCATCTGGATGGCCAGTTTTAGCTTTCTTTATTTTTAGAGACATATGGTGTTGGATCTGTTGACCAAGCTCGTCATGATAATCTATTGTCAGATAAGAAACGTTCTGGATTTCCAACTGACGTTATATGTGATAGACACCAATTTCGTGCATAAAACTACTCTAGTTATCAAGATCACATTGGTTTTATTTTGATATAACTTAATTTTATTATTTGCTTTGACTTCTACCAGAAGCAAATATTCGTTTACTCTTCCTGTATATGCTCCCCAGGGTGCTTACTCTTTAAGTTGGATGGCATATCAGCCATTCCTGTAAACTACATACTTTATTAAATATCAAAATAGGCTTACCTTTTCAAGAATTTATTGCTAACAGTGCCTCTACTTCAGTCTGTTTTTGTTGGTTATTTTTTTTAAAAACCTTCAGATTTATGCCCATAATTATATTTATTTGCCCACATAGGAAGATCCTTAGCACTCATCTTATCCCTCCCCTTATCCAGATGCGTGGAACTGAGGTCCAGTGAGTTCCTTTGAAGACGGGGTAGTTGCTGGTGCAAGATTTTAGAAATATTGTAGTTGTTGGTAGGATTAATAGTGCCTACATTTTTCTCCTGATGATGATTTTTAAATAATAGAATCACCTTACATAGATAAAGCAGGACTTGGAATTTCACCAGGTGAAGCAAAGTTTGCAAACTCGATACAAAGAAAGGGCCCCTGTTGAGACAGAGGACCCTGGGGCTTCATGCTGAGAGACTGCCTTGCTGTCACTTGGAATTTAGTGCACTGCATTGATAATTGTTTGTACTTTTTAAATTAGCATTCCTAATATTTGTCTATAGGGCAGTCTGATGCATCCGTACATGCATACTCTACAACTATTTAAGAACAAGGTGGGCTTTCACAGTAGGGCCAACGACATTAGCTAGCACTTGCTCTACTCTCTCTAGAGGGGAAATAGAAGACTTACAAGATGGACTGTATCTGCTTCTATTTCTAACAGACTCACGTTCAACTCTCACTCACAAAAAAAAAAAAAAAAAAAAAGTCCAGGAAAATCTTATTAATCCTTTAAAAAACAGTTAATGTAAAATTATAGCAAAAAAAAAAAAAATAGGAACCTGAACTTTAGTAACACAGTTGGAACAATCTGCAGCGGTGGGAGAAGAAATTTAATTTAGTTGATTTTCTGTGGTTGGCGGTTGTTCGCTAGTCTCACGGTGATGGAAGCTGCACATTTTTTTGAAGGGACCGAGAAGCTGCTAGAGATTTGGTTTTCCAGGCAGCAGCCCGCCGCCGACCAAGGAGCAGGAGATCTTCGCACCGTCCCGGGATCCGAGGGGGACATACTTCTGTAAGGTGTGCATTGTCCAATCCTGAGTGTGACAAAAACTGACAAGCAGGAAGCTTATGCACTCAGCGAAAGTAGCATGTTTGTCTCCAAGAGACATTTCATTTTGAAGACATGTGGTACCAGCCTCTTGCTGAAAGCACTGGTTCCCCTGTTGAAACTTGCCAGGGATTACAGTGGGTTTGACTCAATTCAAAGCTTCTCGTATTCTCGCAAGAATTTTCTGGAAGTTTCTCACCAAGGGTATTCACACCTGAATTTCCAGGAAGAAATAGAATTTCTTAATGCAATTTCCCCCAAATGGAGCAGCATATTGGGACGTATGAATTCTGAGTGTTGGTACTTGTCTGGTTTGGATTTCCCAGAGACTCGGGTAACCAGTCAGCCAGATCTAACCCCGGAAATTCCGCCCCAGCAGTGTGGGCCCAGTTCTACATAAAATATGGTGTTACCATGAAGGCTGTCACTTGTAAGAGTGGAATTCATGACCTGAGCCCAGGTTCTGTCATTGTTGCCACATTGTTCAATCCCCGGGGGTATTGGATGAATGGAATGAAATCGGATGGAACTTATTGGACTATTCACATCACTCCACAACCAGAATTTTCTTTTTTTTTAAGATTTTATTTTATTTATTTATTCATGAGAGACACACAGAGAGAGGCAGAGACCTAGGCAGAGGGAGAAGCAGGCTCCATGCAGGGAGCCCGATGCGGGACTCGATCCTGGGACTCCAGGACCATGCCCTGAGCCAAAGGCAGACGCTCAACCACTGAGCCACCCAGGTGCTCCTTAAAAATAATTTCTGAAATGACACTTGTTTCTGATAATGATTAGCTCTAGGTAGGAAAGAGGGAAAGAGAAATTTGTTTTCTTTCTTTCTTTTTTTCTTGAGAGAGAGAGAACAGAGCAGAATGAGCAAGAGAACATGAGTGAGGGGAGGGACAAAGGGAGAGGGAGAGGCAGCTCCCCGCTGAGCGGGGCTCAGTCCCAGGACCTCAGGATCATGACCTGAGTGGGAGGACTCAGGTCCCTTTAATGGACTGAGCCACCCAGTGCCCCAAGAAATTTATTTTTCATTTTAAAGCTTTCTGTAGTATTGAGATACTTTCTTCCCTTTGTAAGTGCCATTTTTTTGTGTGTGAGGAGTTTGGCTGCAAAGGCCTTCCAGGCGGCTTTGCTTAAACCCTCACTACAGTGACTTTATAATAAAAGGAATTTTTCATATTGGATGACAAAGAACTCCTCTAACTACCTCCGTTCTACAAATTCAAGCATAGTGGACTACCAGCTTTGAGTGGTTTCTCTAGAAACCAATGGTGGGTTTAATAGTAAGCCAATTGTTTGGGCTGGATGACTGAAACGTGGCCCAATTGATCTTAACCATACTAGCTTTTGAAGCACACAGCCACATGAAGCATTTAGTTGTTCATAAACACCTCTCTCTCTCTCCTTATGGAAAAGTAGAGGATCACTGTAGGATCTCAAGAAGAATTTCTGGACCATAGCATATCCCTGTGGAGAAATATAAGTAACAGAATGTGAACAAAAACCCAAGGATTACCACACCACACCAGTGCTTACCAGACTCACTTCACACTTGATCTTAGCCAAATGGCCAAGAAGCCATCACCAGACTCATTTCAAAGGAAGTGGGTTTGGGAATCCCCAGTGACCCACAGACCCATAAACTATATATACCCATGTGAAAGCAATCAATCAGGAAGCTAAAAAATATGTGGTGTTCTCAATAAATTCCTAATTAATGATTCAAAACATTAGTAATCTGGGCAGCCCGGGTGGCTCAGTGGTTTAGCGCCGCCTTTGGCCCAGGGCATGATCCTGGAGACCTGGGATGGAGTCCCGCATCGGGCTCCCTGCATGGAGCCTGCTTCTCCCTCTGCCTGTGTCTCTGCCTCTCTCTCTCTCTGTCTCTCATGAATAAATAAATAAATAAAATCTTTAAAAAACAACACAAAACTTTAGTAATCTGTAATTTCCTTTTATCCCTATTCAGGACCTGCTTCTAGATAGGCCCACAGTAGGTACTAAATAAAATCTTGTAAAATTTAACCAAAAGAAGGAAGCCTGGTTTGTGTAGTTCCTGTGTGAGTTTTTTTTTTTTTCCTGTGTGAGTTTAGAGACCACACACACATACACACACAATGTCTGTAACTTAGCACATCTTACCTAATGCTTCAAAAAACCCTCCCAAAGACCCCCCAAAAATAAATAAATAAAACCACCCCATACAAAAGATCTCTAGCTTGTTTAAAGATACAAAGATGAAAGGCCAAACTAGAAAACAATATAGAAAACAATCTTTACAAATTTGGAAAAGAAAATGAGTTTTTAAGTATGCTATGGAAGGCGCAAATCATAAAAAAAAATATTGATAAATTCTATACCATTTGGGGGCACCTGGGTGGCTCAGTGGTTGAGCGTCTGCCTTTGGCTCAGGTTGTGATCCTGAGATCCTGGGATCCAGTCCCTCATTGCGCTTCCCGCAGGGATCCTGCTACTCCCTCTGCCCATGTCTCTGCCTCTCTCTCTATGTCTCTAATGAAAAATAAATAAAATATTTTTAAAAAATTCTATTTCATTTAAGCTATGAATTTGCTTTTATTAAAAGAATTCATAAAGCCAAAAAAAGCTACAAACATATCACTAAACTGTGTAACCAATGTATTATTTGTATATAAAACATATGTTGAAAAAAAAACTTATGTTGTAATGCATTACATCATTTATATGTGTATATATACTATTTTTAAAAAAGATTTTATTTATTTGTTCGTGAGAAACACAGAGAGAGGCAGAGACACAGGCAGAGGGAGAAGTAGGCTCCCTGGGGGAGCCCGATGTGGGACTCCATCCTGGGACCCCAGGGTCACACCCTGGGCCTAAGGCAGACGCTCAACCACTGAGCTACCCAGGCGCCCCAGTATATATACTATTTTGAGAACATATTTTACAGTTAAAAAAAAAAAATCAAGAACAACAAAATGCAGACTTGGAGCTGGAGGGAACTAAGTCCCTGAATATCCTCAACTTCAGTTATGTCATGTTCTCTGTGACCTTAAGAGCTCTGCCCTTGCAGGGCTCCCAGACCATTATTTATTTATTCTCCTAGAGCTTTAAGTGACAGTAAGTGTAGAACACCTGACACATGGCAAGAGTGCAACAAATGGTTAATGATTACAACTATAAATAAATAATAGTGTCAGAGCAAGACTGGAATCAAATTCAGCTTCTGATCTAAAACCGGACTGTTCCCAGAATGCTGGCTGGAGTCAGGTGGCCCTAGCTGTGGAGGGCAGGGGGAAGCAGGGCCTGCCCCAAGGAGCTGGGCCGCTAGGGACCTTCCCACTGCTGGCTCTGAAGCCTGAGCTGTGCGCCCTAGACACGGCTGCCTCTTGCAGTGAGTCTCTGCCTAAAGCTGCCAGCTGGGCTGGGCCCAGTTGGGGGAGGAGAGGTGGGGTGGGGTGGGGTGGGGTGGGGTGGGGTGGGGTGGGTGGGACACCGGCAAACATACTCGGGGTGGGTAGTCACCTTACATTTTTAAATTGAAGAAACCAAATGTAAAGCTCATGAGGCCCTGGCTCAGCCACACTGAAACCAGGAGCCCTTAACTCTAAACAGGCCTCTGAGACAAATTCTCCCAGACTCTTGGCCCATTAAATTATCTATTTTGTTTACACACTTCGAACTGTCAAGTAAGATCATGCAAGAGTGAAAAACAAGGGACTGGCCAAAAAAAGAAAGAAAGAGAAGAAAGAAAGAAAGGAAAGAAGAAAGAAAGAAGAAAGAAAGAAAGAAAGAAAGAAAGAAAGAAAGAAAGAAAGAAAGAAAGAAAGAAAGAAAGAAAGAAAGAAAGAAAGAAAGAAAGAAAGAAAGAAAGAAAGAAAGAAAGAAAGAAAGAAAGAAAGAAAGGCCTGAGTGATGCTTGTTTTGATGCTGATGCCTGAGACGATTGGGGCCAGGCCAGCAGAGACAGCCCAGAGCTCCAGGGCCACTTGGTTCTGGAAGATCCAGAATCAGGACTGCTCCCTCCCTGCGGGGTCCTTGGAGTCAGGAGTCCCCTCCTCCAGACCTTTGCAATAGGAAGCTGGGTGTTCGGTGGCTGGGGTGGATGGAGCAAGTGACTTCCATGGAACGAGCAGACCGCTCCGTTCACACCACAAATAAGCCACAAATAAGTTCTTATCTGATCCTCTATCTGTACGTTTTATTCCAAAAGTATATTCACCATGAACCTTTCATTCTAGGGCTTTTTGAGGAATCATTTGTTTGTACAATGAGAGCTTAGGTCAAGGGAGTTTGGTTCTTCTCCAAAACACTGAGAGAAAAATGGGCTTATTGTGAATGGCCCAAGAACTGTCCCAAAGGGCACAGACCATGCAGTCCCAGTGCCCCACTGGCCATGGTTGGGGGGCAAAGGGTACAGTGGTCCCATTCACATTGTCCCATGCTTAATAGCCAAGGGTTCAGAGAACTGGGGTAGAGTCAGCAGAACCCAGGAGTGGGAGCCACTCTGGATCTGCCGGGCTATAGCTTGGCAGGAGGCTTCAGCTGGGACCAAGTGAGGCCCAGAGCTGACACTCAAGCAAGTCCTCGTCCTCCCCTGTGCCCTGACCCTCCTTCTAACTGCCACTTTGGCCCCCAGCCTAGGCAACCCCTGCACAGAGCAAGGGCAGACGCGCTAGAAAGAAGAGGCATCCGGACCAGGCCTCCCAGAATGGCAGCTGGTCCAGGAGGTCAGGAGGCCCCAAGGTGAGGAGAGGAAAGATTCACCTGGCAGAAGACTGATAGGGCTGCTTTGGGGAATTTCATGAGAGGAAGTTGATCCACATAGGCATGGTCTGGTAACTTCCTTCCTGTAAGCTGCTGCTAACGTTTTGCTGCTCTTTCAGTCTTTTTTTCTTCAGAGACCTGTCCCTGGTTCACAACCAGATGAGTTCTAGGTCAAGCTCCAAACATAGAACAAGTGATACACGCAAATGGACATTTTAGGGAGGTACAAGTAAAATCTAGAACTAGACTAGAATATCTGTAGAACTATCCCTCATATTCCTCCCAATGGATAATTTCTATGATGGTTAAATTGGAGTGATTCCAAGAGTGCACTATTCAAGGATAAAGCCATCTTTGGTTTCAACCCTCTTTGCTTGGAGAAGTTAAGTAGCTCTGGGGCAGTGCTGTTCAATAGATATATAATGTATTTTAATATGTAATTTTAAACCTTCTAGAGGCCACATTAAAATAAAATAAAATAAAATAAAATAAAATAAAATAAAATAAAATAAATAAAAGAAACAAAAAGAAACAGGTAAAATTAATGGTAATAACATATGCTGTTTGGCCCAACATATCCAAAATATTGCAATTTGAACATGTATCTACATAATCCTTTTTTTTTTTTTTAATTTTTTATTTATTTATGATAGTCACACACACAGAGAGAGAGAGAGGCAGAGACACAGGCAGAGGGAGAAGCAGGCTCTATGCACCGGAAGCCCGACGTGGGATTCGATCCCGGGTCTCCAGGATCGCGCCCTGGGCCAAAGGCAGGCGCTAAACCGCTGCGCCACCCAGGGATCCCTGTATCTACATAATCCTAATGAGATATCCTACATTCTTTTTGTCATACAAAGTCTCAAGATACAAATACAAATACAAAAAGATGTATTTTGCAGTCGCAGCATATCTCAGTTCGGAGTAGCCAGGTCTCAAGCGTTCATAGCCACAGGTGGCTGGTGGAAACCATATTAGACATGCAGGTTTAGAGCGTCAAGTCTGAATTTTACGGCGTGGCCTTCCAGGTCCTTTGTAACCGGACCCCCATTCAGTGAATCAGGTGCATTTATTTTACTTCGGAACAGAGGGAGGGCATCTTAGAGAACTTCCCTCATCTTACAACTAGTCCCTTGTGAGCCCAGACATGGAAAATGAGCTGCTTGAGGTCACACAAATATTTAGTGGCAACACCAAGGACTTCCTGACTCCTAGAGCAAGTGGAACTATTGGAGCCAGTTAGCAGAGCACAGTCATCCATTTAAAAAAAAAAAAAAATGTTCCTGGAGAGAATGAATGAGTGAACCACACCTGCTCTGCGTTGGTGAGGGCTTTAGTTGACTTCAGTTTCTCAGAATTACTCACCCGCCCCAGCCAGTCCCATGACTGTCTCAGTGGCACAGTGGACTGCCCTTCGGATGGCCTGGGGTGGGGGGGCTTGAGCTCTACGTGAAAAAGGAATTTGTGGAAGGTCCCCCGGGGGTTAAGCGAGAGGTTCTACGGAAGGTGTGCACCAATTCCCTCTTCCAGGCAAATGCAACGCATGGCCAAGGTCTCCCATGTGCCCCCACCCCCAACCCTGTCCCGTTGGACTCAAGCCAGAGGACGGGAAAAGGGAGTCAGGTCCACACAGACTTGCAGAAAGCCGGGGGCAGGCTGGACAGGCCTCCCTAGCAGGCAGGAGGGAGACAGCCCAGCAGTTCCAGAAGCCCCGGCCTGGAGACCCGAGGGCCAGAAGATCCCTGCCGCAGACGGGCCGAAGCCCTCCACTTAGAGATGCCTTCGGTAGTCCTTTCAGGGGCCTGTCTCAGTGCTCCTCAAACTTGAATGCTCACCTGAGTCCTCTTGAGGATCTTGTTAAAATGAAGATTCTGGCTCAGTAGGCTAAGGGTCGGGCCTCGGATTCAGCCTCCGTAAGCAGCTCCCAGGTGACAGTCACTGTTGGTCCAAGGACCACACGGAATAGCAGGTGAGGGGCCGGTGAGTGGGGAGGCCCAGTCAAGCTAGATACAGCTGGGTTCTTTCTCCCCTCCGAGATTTCTGGAACGGGCGCTAATGAACACCAACAAAGCGCAACCGTTGCTCTGGGACTTACCCCCAGCTCCCTCCCTCCGTCTTCACAGCAGCTTTAGGAGCTGGGGACCACTACCGTCCTCATTTATGGAGGAGGAAGCCAAAGCACCGAGAGAGTAGGTGACTTGCCTCCAGCTGGTAGGTGACGACATTGGGACCAAAGCCAGCTGGCCTGCGCCGCCCCGCACACGAGGGCCTTGCACCATGAGCCAGTCTTGACAGACCGAGGCCCCTGCATGTTCTCTGGGCTGGGTGCTGCCCAACGTGCCTGTGGTCTCACGCAGAAGCCTTTCAAAGTGTGATGAGCTCTCCGAAGTTTGTTTCAAAATACGTGGAAGCCATCCCCTCACCAGCCTTGGCCCACAAAATACTTTTAATCTTCAGATGACTTCAAAGCTTGTTTGTTGTTGTTGTTGTTTTTACAATAAAAGTTTCTTAGGAATTCTGAGAGGCTCTTAAAGGCAATCGGTGTGGCTGAAGGAATTTTATCTTTAACTTCCTCACTCTGGGGGACAGGCCCTATTAATATGCTTCAAACGTTGGTCCATCTTCTTTTTGTTTGAGGGAAGGCAGGGCTGTGTCATCCTGTTGGACCCGGTTTTCTCGTCTGTTCTCTGTTGGATCCGTGGCCACTTATAGTTACGACTGGAGTTGAGGATGGTGGGGCTGAGCACTAGTCCTAGGGCCAGGCTAACCAGGTTCCAATCCTGCTGTGCGTCCAGGTGGCCGTGTGGCCTGTCGGCTCCGTTTCTCCATGTGTTCCACAAAGGGTCTAGCCAGATGCGCCAAGTGCTAGTGCCTGGTATGTTCTTTCCCAATTAGCAATAATCATGCCTCAGATAAACCTCATCAGCTGTTACCACCAGTGTGCAAAGCTGGGACGTTTGAGAGTTCCTGACCTTTATAAGGTTTTTCCCAGGAGTTGCTGGTGTGACTGACTGTTCTCACCAATGGGGTGACGGTTCCTACCAAACAAGCAGTCCCCAGAGAAGGCCCAAAACAAAGGTGAATAATTCTTTGGTAAAAAATTCTTGGTACTGCATCTGGCTCCCTCTCTCCCTCTCCATAGTCTGGGTCCCTTTGACTCCTCAGCGCTCACCCTTCCTTGTGGATATTTGGCTAGGCCTGGTTCAGGTGCCCACACTGGCTCCCTATTGCCTGCTCCACAAGTCCGCACTTACCCTGGCTCACAGTCCTCCAGATGCCTTCTCACATCCCAGCCCTCTCAGTGACCCCTCTGGCCTGCACCTTCCTTCCTGCCTCCATGCCTTTTACACGTGCTACCCTCTGCCTGCCATGCCCTGCCTTCCCCTGCCTGCCTAGTAAGCTCCTACTCATCCTTTAAGACCCTCCTCAATGGTGTTTTCTAAGAAGCTGGTTGTGATCCATTTGGGTAAAACAAGCCATCTGCCCTTTGTGCTTCACTGTATCTTCCGCAGCCCACCACGAGGTGCTTTCATTTAATCCGTGTGTAGGCACCCGGCTGCAAGTAGCAGACACAATGGCTTAGGGCAGCCGGGGCGGCTCAGTGGGTCTGCGCTGCTTTCAAGGCTAGGGGGTGATCCTGGGGTCCTGGGATCGAGTCCCACGTCGGGCTCCCTGCATGGAGCCTGCTTCTCCCTCTGCCTGTGTCTCTGCCTCTCTCTCTCTCTCTATGTCTCTCATGAATAAATAAAATATTTTTTCTAAAAAAAGAACATGATGGCTTAAACAAGAGAAACATTTCATCGGCTCTCCAGCAACTGATGGCGGAGATGGTGACTCTCCAGGGTTGGTTCAGGGACTCCGCTCTGTCCTCAAGGACCTAGGCTCCTTCCCTCCTGCCGTCCTCAGCATGTTGGGCGTGACTTGCCTCATGGTCAAAAGATAGTGGCTGTAGCTCCAAGCATCGCGTCAGCACGCCTCGCATCCGAGAGCATAAAATGTCCCCTTGACTCCTCCACTGATGATGGCTGTTGTCTCCTACCCCCTGCTCCCTGCACTCCATCAGATGCTCCAGGTTTAACTACTCAACCCGACCAGGCGCACCTAAATATCTACCCTCAAGGCCTGACCTTTCAAGTACCTCAGCTCACAGACCTCTTTTGTCCTTAAAAAAAAAAAAAAAACAAAAACACTCCCACAGTCTGAAAATCTTGAAAGGTTTTGACAGGCCATTTATTCCCTCGTGAATAGCTCTGTTGTACGTGTGGCCTTTGCTGTGAGCCACCTCACCTAGGTTTTGGAAGTAGGTGTGGTATAAATAATAAATAAATCAATGAATATCTGGAAGTGTGGTTGTTTTTATTTTGTCTTGGGAGAGCGTGGTTAGCTCTGTGATAAGTCCCTCTGGCCCAGAGTAAACAGGATGGCATGGCCCCTGTCTAGAACCTAAAAGCTGCCCGCTGGTGTAGGGGGTAGGGCCAGTGGTGGGTGGAGGTGCGGGCGGCTGTTTGGCACTTGAGCTTACTTTTTTGTGTAGCTAGTTGGACGCTAGTTTAACTAATTTATTTATTCATGGGAGACACAGAGAGAAAGAGAAGCAGAGAGACAGGCAGAGGGAGAGGCAGGCTCCAGGTGGGGAGCCGACGCGGGACTCGATCCGGGACCCCGGGGTCACGACCTGGCCTGAAGGCAGCCGCTCAGCGGCTCAGCCCCGGGGCGTCCCTCTGTTCCTACACCTAGCCAGGTCTGGTCCCCGCCGAGAAGCTGGCGCGCTCCCCGCTCCCCGCGTCTCTCCAGGCTGAGGGCGGCCGGGATTCCTATGGGGTAGAGTAGTGCTGCGGGAGCCGGCAGCCCTGTCCGGGGTACCCTCCAGGCCACCCGGCACCTCCCGAGCGGGTCGGCCACATGCACAGTATAATCCCGGTCCCCGGTCCATGGCTGAGAAAATCAAGGCTCGCCGCGACCACTCGCTTCCTGTTGTTTCCGTCCCGGGGCAGCACAAGGTTAACAGCTCAGGCGTTATCTCCCGCCCGGTCAGACGGCAGGACAGGCCGCAGCCTGCACCAGCTGATCCCCTGCTCGGCTTCGCAACACCAAAGTCAGCTGTGGCAGGGCTGGGCTCCTTTCTGGAGATTTCGAAGCTGAATCTGCGTCCAAGGTCAGCTAGGCGGCAGGAGGCCTGGCCCCGAGGGCTGCCCCCCACCCCCACCCCCGCCTTTGCAGCTCCCCTCCTCCAGCCGCCTGCAGCCTTGGTGGCCGAGCTCCCTCTAGGTTTCAAAGCTCCCCGCCCTCCCCTCGGGCCTCATCTCCTTCTTCATTTGGCCACAGGACGTCCTCTGCCCCTGGGGCCGTGTGATTAGATCAGGGCCACCCTGATGACCCAGGACAATTTCCCCATCTCGCCTGTAAACCCGAATCCCCCCAGGGAAGTCACCTTGCCAGACAGTGTAGCGCACCCACGGTTCTGGGGGGGAACCGGGGGGATCCTTCCGGTGCAGTAAAGTTTCCAAAGCTAGGGCTCAGCGAGGAATCGGCAGAGGCGGGACCCGAACCCACATCCTCGGTCCACAAAACATTTGCTCTCCCCGCCACGTGCCAGCTGTCTCGGGAACTTTCACGGCATCATTGAATTCCCCCCATTTCTTGCAGGTTAAGACGCGGCCGCCCAGCCGGGCTCAGGAAGAGAAGGATGAGCAAGAGAGAACGGCGCGGCAGGCCCCGCGCGGGGGGCTGGGTGGCGGCCCGGGAAGTCCCCCGAGATCCGGCCTAACAGGCTGCAGACGGGGCTAGGGCGGGGCGGGCACACCACCTGGTCCCCTCCGACACCTCCAGACACTCGTCCCTGCACAGCAGGCAGGGGACGAGCTCCAGATCCCGAAACTGGAAGCTCAGGCCGTGTGCAGCTCTGGCCCCACGTAAAGGTGCACCTGCTCTTCCCCGCAGGAACTTCCTCTCAGGAATCTAAGCACCCCCTGTTCAGGCCGGTCCGTACCTTATCCTGCTCCGAGCCGTAGACACTCAGACCTATCAGTGAACAAAAGGGACGAGGTCCCTGCCCGTCCGGGGCCTACGTGCCGGGCCGGGGCAGGGGTGGGGGGGATCTGGACAGTAAAAACCAAATGTAATAAACGAGCTCGTTATTAGATTGTTGGAAGGCGAGAGAGCTATTGAAGGAGGCGCACAGGGCAGCGTGGGGTGCTGGAGGGAAGCAGCTGCACTGCCACACGTGGGCACAAAGTGGGCCTCGCTGAGAAGCGGACGTTTGAGCAAAGGCTTGACGTATCGGGCAGCTGAGGGGAGAGCCTCCCAGCTGGAGGAGGCCGCCGGGCCAAGGCCCCGAGGCAGAAGCCTGCCGGATGCTTTTATTGGAGGAACCTGCGGAGCCAGAGCCGGGGGAGCAGAAGATGCCCTTGTAAGGAAAAGACTTAACTTTGAGTGAAGTAGGAAACCACCCTGAGGTTTTTGATCAGAAGAACAACTTGTGAAAGAATTTGCACCTCCATGGAGTGTGTTGCCGGCAGCCAGTTAGAAAGGAGTTTGCGGATTGTGATGATAAACCAGAGGCAAGGGACGTCTGGGGGCTCAGCTGATGAGTGTGTGCCTTTGGCTCAGGGCGTGATCCTGGGGTCCGGGTCTGGGATGGAGTCCCACTGTCCGGCTCCCTGCAGCGAGCCTGCTCCTCCCTCTGCCTGTGTCTCTGCCTCTCCCTCTCTCTGTGTCTCTCATGAATAAATAAATAACTTCTTTTAAAACAAAACAAAACCAGAGGCAAATGGCTGAATTGGAGTAAACATTTTATGTTTTGCATAGTGTAGCCTTGGGGGAAGTAAGGGAAGCTGAGGAAGGTGGGCCCTGGCCTCAGGCTAGCTTAGTGGGCTTAGGGGGTAGGTCGCCAGGCCTGTGTAGACCTCCCTGGTGGGGCCCATCTAGGGCTCTGTGTCAGCCTGCATGCTCTGGCATCCTGGACGGGGAGGACAGACACGGAGACTCTCCAGGGTCTCAAATGTGAGCAAGGCCCACAAATGGCCCAGTGCTCAAGCCGGTGGCCCTGTTCCCAAGTCAGAGAATGAGCGGCAGGCTGAGCTGTGTGAGAGGGACGCCTCTGACCTTCCTTCGGGTCACCAGCAGCAAAGCCACGCAGAATCACGATGGTCTCTCGGCAGCTGCGAGGAGGAGCCCGCAGGACCTGCTGTGTGAGTGAAGGATGCAGCCCCACGAAGGTGGTCACGGCGTCCCTTCGTGGAGGGTGCTGCCTCGATTATTAATAATATCAATTATTATATATAATGATAATTAATTAATCATTAACAAACAAGAAAACATGATTATAGGGAATTTTATGGTCTTAATCTCAACTCTGTGCCTTTCCTCTCCACACGTTGTTCCCTGAGCATTCAGTCCACGGTTGAGAGTCTTGTTCCTTGAGGGTTTTCAGGATCTACACTGCAGGCCGCAGTCCTCAGGGCGGGTCCAAGCCCTGTCTGGGGAGCCGGGCCCAAGGAGTGGGGCCAGGAGGCCTTTCCCTGGAAACTGAGGAGTCTGTGCTCTTGATGGTAAATGAAGAGATCAGGATCCCATGGGCAGGCCACGGGGGATGCCAATATGCCCATGTATATGAACTGCGGTATAGAAGGAAAATTAACTAAAAAAAAATATCTTAGGGGTTCAGGTTTATCAATCACGTTTTTCTTCCGCGGTATACATTTTTAGTTATATATATATTTTTAAGACAGAAAAATTTTACTTTTTTACATTTCTTTCTTTAAATTTATTTAAAGATTTATTTATTAATAAAGATTTATTTGAGAAAGAGGGGGGGAGAGCACAGAGGGAGAATGAGAGGGAGAAGCAGCCTCCCTGCTGAGCAGGGAACCCAAAGTGGAATTCCATCCCAGGACCCCGAAATCATGACCTGAGCTGAAGGCAGACATCCAACCACCTGAGCCACCCAGGCACCCATACACTTATTTATTTCTTAGTAATCTCTACACCCAACGTGGTGCTTGCACTCACGACCCTGAGATCGAGTCGCAGGAACCAGCCAGGCCCTCAGTACAAGGGTCAGATACCCCAGCACCTGGAAGGGCTGGCACTTGCCTGGAGGCCTGGCGTGGAGCTGGTGCCTGCGGACACCCCCTGTGGCCCTAGAACCAATCTTGCTTTTCTAATCCCATTATCCCCACACCTGGCACGCTATGCCTTGAGCTGAGGGTAATGGAGCTGATTAGCGCTAGTTGACTGGGTTTCAACACCTGCTCTGTTTGAGGAGGGTTCCCTGTTCCCCCTGAGGATCCCTGGGGCCCGAGGTTTCTCCCCTGGGAATATTGCTCCCTGGGAATCCCAAGTGCTTTTCCCTTTAGTCAGTTTACACCTGTCAGATCACACTACTAACCTCCATCCCTAGAGGATAGTGTAGATCTTATTTATTCTGATTTTCTTTTCATGTTTATTATCCGCACCAGCTATATTTATAGCAGGAAATTTTTCAAAAATAAGCAAAAAAAAAAAAAAAAAGGAGAGAGTGACAAATCATCTGTAGGCCCACCAACCAGAGCTAACCAATGTATTTTTTGTCTCATACTTAGATATAAAATAGTCAAAATGAAATGTCATCAAACACACTGCTTGGAAATGTGGCTTTTCGTGCAATATATATCTCGAGCACCTTTTCAAATCTGTAAGTACGCAGGTCTCCACATGCCGTTTAAGGACTACATACCATTTCATCATGTGACTCAGGCCTTAGGAACCATCCCCCTGCGGTTGGGCAGGCTTTTTGCGGCTTCTGGCCTTATCAACAATGCTGTAATGAAAATCCTTGGACTCACCTTTGCTCTCACTTGTCATTATTTGCTTAGGCCAAATTATAGGAGATAAACTGCTGGTCTGAAGCATACACAATCTCTTTGGCATGCCTCTTTAAAACAGGGTGTTTGCCTCTATGGGCTCAGAGGCTCCCTGTCAGGCCCTCTGGGCCTGGTTTCTCTTCAGAGTCAGGGCTAAGGCCAGGATCTCTGCCTCTAAACCCTCTGGTTATTGGTCCGTTGTCCTAGTCCCATCTCTTCTGGGTTTGAAGGATGTTGACAGTGTGATCTTTGGCCAAAGAAGCACATCCCCCTCCCTTTCTCAAACTGTCCCACATGCGACTTCTTGACTTCTCTGCTCTCTTCTCCTCCTCCTGAAATGATCCCCTTGGTTCCCTGCTCTGCTCAGCTCTGCAAGTGTCTATCATGAGGCCTACAACGCTTTCATTCATTCAGATGATTCAGTGAACAGTAAACATTCATGGAGCATTTACTCTGTGCTAAATCCTGGGAAATACAGAGGAAAGTGAGGAAAATAGAGTATTAAAGTGAATGTCTTCACTTAGAATTAACCTTTGTTATCCTGTTTCAAAACCAAATGTAGAATATATTTCTGAGTCAGTTGGGGAATAAGAGTATGGGCTGGTTGTTAGATGATGTGAAGGCACTGTTGTTAACTGGGGGGGAGGGGGGCACGTAACAGCAAGTAAATGTGTAATTTTAAAAATAAGCTTAACAATTAAGACGCTTACTGGAGCATTTACAGGAAAATGCATGTGAAATCTCAGATTTGCTTTTAAAAACCCCAGGACCAAACAAACAAAAGATGGAGAAAATTGGATAAACTAAATTGGCGCAATGTCAATATTGTTGAAACCAGGTGATGTATAGGAACTCATTTCATTGTTCTCTCTGCCTTTGCATATCTTTGAAATCTTGTGGGATGAAAAGTCTAAAAACATCGTCTGGGGGGTTCTTGCAGGCTCCCCTACCTAAAATTCCCACTCCATTTAAGTGACTCTCATTTCGTCCTTTTCATCCCCAATTTTTGTTTTCCCTCCATGGCATTTTACTACTATCTCCCATACTCACCATGGTCTTATGCCATCTGGTGAATTGGGCTTGTGACCCGTCTCCAGCTGGAGTGTAGACTCCATCAGAACTTCTGTTTCATTCACTGCTCTTCCAGTCAATAGTGACTGACTACTCAAATAACTGGAACACAAAAAAATCACTGGTAACATTTCAAAATTACAGATATTCATTTCAACTTAAATTTAACAGAAAGAAAAAAGATACTGTGGTAGAATGAGGGCATTGCTGAACATCAGGTCATCATTCCTAAAGGACTCTTCTAAAGAAAATTTGGACAAAAACTATCGAGGTTGGAGATGTTAGGTTTTTGTCTTTTTTTTTTCCTGTTCATTTTATTTTTTAAGTGCCTAGCATGGGGCTCGAACTCATGACTCAGAGATCAAGAGTCAGATGCTCTACCGACCCAGCCAGCCAAGGATCTCTCTGCTCATTTCTTTTCTTTTTTTTTTTTTTTTTAAAGATTATTTATTTATTTGAGTGAGACAGAGAGAGAGGGAGAGAGAGAGAGAGAGAGAGAGCAGAGGGAGGAGGAGAAGAAGCAGACTCTCGGCTGAGCAGGAAGCCTCATGCAGGGCTTGATCCCAGGACCCTGAGATCACGCCCTGAGCCAAAGGCAGGCCCTGAACCGAATGAGCCACCCAGGTGCTCCTCTGCTCATTTCTTAATGGGCATAAATTTCCAGGCAGTAAGACTTAATAACTGCTTCATCAACATCAGCATAAATATTACTGATATTTAAAGAAACAAACACACCTTACTGTTTTTACTTACACATACACCAAGAGCAAAGTGGAAAACATATGCCTCCTTTTAGAAGGACTCTCGGGGTGCCTGGCTGGCTCAGCTGGAGGAGCACATGACTTGATCTTGGGGCTGTAAGTTTGGGCCCCATATTGGGTATAGAGATCACTTAAAAATAAGATCTTGGGGCGCCTGGGTGGCTCAGTTGGTTAAGCCTCTGACTCTTGGTTTTGGCTCAGTTCATGATCTCATGGGTTGTGGGTGCTCAGCAGGGAGTCTGTTTGAGATTCTCTCTCTCCCTCTTCCCCCCACGCCCATCTCTCTCAAAATAAATACATAAATCTTGAAAAAAAATAAGATCTTAAAAAAAAAAAAAAGAAGAATGGACTCGCTAGACAAAACAAATAGGGAAAGGCTGATCCGTGAGCGAAAGCCCCTATGAAATATCCCAGCTGAGGGGAGAAAGCCACCTGTTATGAAGAAATGATTAGAGCTACCGTGTTTCCTTTGTGGTTCTTTTCCTTATTTTTTGAAAGACTCTGTCCCAGGTTATCAGTCGCTAGGCAGCCTGGAGACAGGTACGTGGGCAGACCTAGTCAAGAGGCAGGTGAAAGGGCCCTCTTGTTTCCCCCTTGAGCCAACTTCCTTTGGCTTCTTCCCCACCTTGGGGAGCGGAGTCTTCCTTCCCAAAGTGCTCTCCGTCCTCGGCTCTCTCTGCTTCTTCCCTCGCTGACACACTGGTTTCCAGGCCCAGGGGGGCGGGGTGGGGGTCAGGCCCACCAGAGAAGCTGTGAAAACGCATCCCCTATTCCGCCCTCCCTCCCTGGCCCCCTCTTGTAGAGCCTGCCCCTGCAGGTCTGCGTGGAGGTTGGGAGGCTCTTTTTTGAAGCCCTCCACGTAATTCTGATGCTGTCACCCATTGGTGTCTTTCATTCCTTATTACATGCCCCAGAGGGTACCACCGTGCCTGGCAAATTGTAAGTGCTTAATAAATATGTAACAAATGAACCAAAAAATGCAAGTTTTAAAGTCCACGTACTAGAGCACCTGGGTGGCTCAGTGGTTGAGCATCTGCCTTTGTCTCAGGCATGATCCTGGGGTCCCGGGATCGAGTCCCATGTCGGACTCCCTGCATGGAGCCTGCTTCTCCCTCTGCCTGTGTCTCTGCCTCTCTCTGTGTCTCTCATGAATAAATAAAATCTTTTTTAAAAAAGTCCATGTGCATGTGTACAGGAGTCAGTGTCACCTCTTTGGATTTTCACAACCATCTCATGAGGCAGAGAAGACAATGGATGGTTCCTGTTGCACAGCAGCTGAGAGATGAAGGAACTTCCCCCAAGGTCACAGATGGAGGACCCGAGGCTCAGGGAGAGGGCCAGAGCCTAAGGAGGGGACAGAGGAATTCCCCTCCCCAATACTTGGTGCATAGAGGGGAGCAGAGGCAAGGCGGAAAAAGAAGAAAACAAATAAGGGACCAGAGAAGAAGTAGAGGAAGGTTAGAGGAGCCTCAAAGTATGGACACTTTAAAAAAAAAAAAAAAATCCCCAGAAAAGCAAGACCCCAATTCAGGCAGAGGTGGGGAGCTTGTAGGATTACGAAGGGGCGGGGAGTCAGGAGGGGGTGAGGCCACACGACCTATTTCTAGGGGGCAGGCATGTGCCACTGGCCCCCAAGTCTGAGGGTTCCCTTGGGGTCAAAGCGCTTGGGGCGAACATCCCCACGGAAAACACATCCTTCATCCTTCTGCTGACCGCAGCCTCCGCCCCCAGCCTCCTCCTCCTCCAGGACTGTGTGTGTTTAGGCAGCCGCACTGCATTTTTAGAACAATTTTTAACTTGCAGGCTGTACCTGTGGAACCAGAATGTCTGGTCAAGACTGGTTACATAATGCCCTCAGCCCTTCTGGGGGCCCAGGGCAGCTGCACTCTGGCCCCACGCAGGGGTGGGCTGGGCCTCGTCAGAGGGGCAGGAGGTGGAAGGAAGGGGTCCCCTTCCCACCTGGAGACCTGAGCCCCCACTGCCGGAGCAGGAAAGTTAAGTGGGACAAACCCAGGTGAGTCTTGTACCCAGGAGCCCGGAGAATGTAGCTTGTTCTGGTCTACGGCTTCCTGAAGGATGCGGGGGAGACCGAAGAAGGAGCGTCACCACTGAGCTGGGCAAACTGTTGCACGGAGGCTTCTGTGCCGATTAAGGATCCCTGTGATGCACGCCCAGAGCAGGGGTGGGTGCCCTCCGGAGGACCGGTCCCCTGCGGCTCCTGGGGTTCGGGTGGGTCCAGGCGGGACACCCAGATCCTAGGATCCAAGTGCTGGCCTGGGAGAGATCAAATTCCAAAAAAAGGTCTGCAGGCTTCAGACGGGGAGCCAAGCTCCCTGCAGTCCCTGCAGCTCTGCAGGGCAGGCCTGAGCAGGGCCAGGGGGTCAGGGGCTCACAGCCCTCAGGGTGGCAGGCGCAGGACCTGGGGAGCCGCTGCCGCAGGCCCAACCCATCCCCTCGGAGAAGTGACTGAGGAGTGATGCACTTGCCCGCGGTCACGTAGAGGAGAAGGCAACGAGGCTGCTGGCAGATGAGTGAGGTTAGGTCAAGGCCTCAAGGTCTTTCACGGGCCTCAGGAGGGCGGGGTGAGTCTGACCGTGGAGTGGGATTGAGGGAGGATTTGAGAAAGCCCTGGAGGGTTCTACAGGCTCTGGAGCTGAGCCTGGGGGCTCCCACACCAGGAGGCATCCAGAGGCCTGGAGGAAGCACCACAGGGCCACCTGCGGCCAAACCGGGGACCCAAAGGGGTGGTGGCCATCCCCACCCTGACCTTTCCCCCAGGCTCCCATCGCTACTGGCTCCCCCCGCAAAGGGAGGCCAGCCTCCAACAGGCCTGGAGGCCCCTCACTCACATCAGGCCCCCCACGGGCCTGGCCTCCCTCAGACGAGGGGCTGCTAAAGCACCAGTCTGCTCGCCCGGCTCTCCCGGAAGCCAGGCCCGGCCCCCGAGAGCCCCAGGATAGCACTCCGCAGAGCCCCAGGATACGCACCCCCCGGAGCCCCAGGATAGCACCCCCCAGAGCCCCAGGATAGCACCCCCCGGAGCCCCAGGATAGCACCCCCAGAGCCCCAGGATAGCACCCAGAGCCCCAGGATAGCACCCCCCGGAGCCCCAGGATAGCACCCCCACAGAGCCCCAGGATAGTACTCCCCAGAGCCCCAGGATAGCACCCCCAGAGCCCCAGGATAGCACCCAGAGCCCCAGGATAGCACCCCCAGAGCCCCAGGATAGCACCCAGAGCCCCAGGATAGCACCCCCAGAGCCCCAGGATAGCACCCCCTGGAGCCCCAGGATAGCACCCCCAGAGCCCCAGGATAGCACCCCCCGGAGCCCCAGGATAGCACCCCCAGAGCCCCAGGATAGCACCCAGAGCCCCAGGATAGCACCCCCAGAGCCCCAGGATAGCACCCAGAGCCCCAGGATAGTACCCCCAGAACCCCAGGATAGCACCCTCCGGAGCCCCAGGATAGCACCCAGAGCCCCAGGATAGTACCCCCAGAACCCCAGGATAGCACCCCCCGGAGCCCCAGGATAGCACCCCCCAGAGCCCCAGGATAGCATGCCCCGGAGCCCCAGGATAGCACCCCCAGAGCCCCAGGATACGCACCAGCTCCCCGGGGCGCGGGCAGGCCCTTCAGGAGCGGTCCCCCCCACCGGGTCCTGCACTCACCCTGCCCGGGGCTCTGCTGGGCAGCTTCCAGAACCCACTGCGACGCTTCCCACACCTGGCGTTCGGCATCTTCCCACGGCCCGGGATGCTCTCCCCTCCGGGTGCACCTGGGCTGCGGCCCACTCCTCTTTGGGGTGTCCACAGCTGCTGCTCCCGGAAGCCCTTCCTGCCTGGCGTCGCGGGGCGGGGGCGGCCTGTCCCCTGGGAGCTCCTGCGGCCGCCGCCCTCGCCTCGCCCAGGGCCCAGCTCGGCTGGTCACCACCTGCCCGGCCCGGAGGCGGCTCTGGGCGCGGGCCCCGCCCCTTGGGGTCTGTCCGGGCAATGCCCTCGCCCTGAGGCAGCCGGGCCTCGGAACCTTGTCACCACAGGGCCCGGCAAGGTGAAGGGCTGCCACCTCCGAGGCTGTGTGGCTTCGGGTGGGTCGCCCTCGTTCGGGGAGGCCGGGAGGGCCCTCGTGCTGCGGGCAGAGGCCTCCAGGCCGCAGTCGGGGCGCTCGAGGGGGGCTGCTGCTGAGTCACCTGGAGGCACAGGCTTCGTGGGTCACGGCCCCTCGTGCTGCGGGCGGCCCCCGGCCCAGCCGTGCCAGGTCCCGGACCCCTGGGAACTGCCCCTGCAAATGACTGTTGCTCAGGCCTTTAACCTCCGGGGAAGTTTACTACACAGCGGCGGGCAACCCCGACACATCCTCCCCGCGGGCCTCGACCCCCCCCAGGGACCCACCTGCTCATCCTTGGATCTGCTAGGCCCGCTCACTGGGGACAACGAGAAGACGAGTTTCGAGGATGAAAACAACTTTTTCTTAAATCAGTGACATCAAGGTAGCATGAGAAGGGCTCCTGAATCAGAATGGCACCAGCTTTCTCAGCAGTGACCCTGGAAGTGAGAGCACGATGGAACCGGACCTTCCAAATTCTGAGGAGAGCGATGTCTGACCCGCAGCAATTAAGTGGGAACATGAAACATTTTCAGGAAAGATCTCAAAAATTTGCCCTCTGCGCACCTAGCCACTGTCTCAGGAAGCCACTCAGGGTGTGCTCTGCCGAAACAAGATTGTAAACTGAGAAAGAAGAAGGACTGGGACTCAGCCGGAAGCCAATAAAATGAGGAGCAAAGGGACTGTCTAGCAGTTGACGAGGGAAGGCCCAAGCCGGCCGCTGTGGCCAAGGCCTGGAAGGGAACTAGTCCAGATCGGAGTGGGTCGGAAGGCCGACCAAGGGACCAAGGGACGGGCCCGTCCAGCACGACGCAACCTTGAGAGCAGCTGCTGTAATGAGCACATTGACTAGAGACCTACACGCAAACGGGGGTGGTCAGGGTTGAATTATTAACAGATACATAGAATACTCAGCAAATGGGGATCCCTGGGTGGCTCAGCGGTTTGGCGCCTGCCTTTGGCCCAGGGCGCGATCCTGGAGTCCCAGGATCGAGTCCCACATTGGGCTCCCAGCATGAAGCCTGCTTCTCCCTCCTCCTGTGTCTCTGCCTCTCTCTCTCTCTATGTCTATCATAAATAAATAAATAAATAAATAGTTTTTTTTTTGTTTTTAATAAATAGTTTTTAAAAAATTAAAAAAAAATAGAAGTCTACCACAAATTCTACATACAGAAGATGCTCAATCAGTGTCAACCATTACTATTCCCTCGGCATGACATCTTCATCAGACGCCTTGCCATACTCACAGGTGGATGTGATGTGTTAGGACACTTGACTGCAGATGAGGGAGCCTCAGCTCAAGCTGGTGAGTGCATAAAAGAGGATTGCATTGCATCGCATCACAACAAGCTGCAGTCATGGCTGGATCCAGGTGTTCACATGGCGCCAGCAGAGATCTTTCTGTCTCCATTTCTTGGCTCTATTTCCTGTGTTGACTTCATTCTCAAGTGGGCTCTTCTCACACCTTGGCAAGTTGGTCTCACACCCCAGCTATCTGGGCTTCTATCCTGCCAGCTTTGTGATCCTAGGGGAAGGAGAGCGTCTCTGCCTGGTATAGACACTAACTGATCTGGCTTGGGTCCCATGCCCATCCCTGAACAGATTACTATGGCTGAAGAGATAGAGCACAATGATTGGCTAAGCCTGACTCATGTGCCCACCCCTGGAACCATGGACAAAGTGAGGCGGAAATGGTCTTGTAAAGGAATTCCGGGTGCTGTTACTAGAAAAAGAGAGGATAAACGCTGCAAGACCAGTAGCTGTGTCCTAGCCTGAAGCCCGAGACTGCTGCTTGCCATCATCAGCGAGGAGCAGCTAGTTAGGAACCCCCTCTCTGAATACTATATAACTGGCCTGGGTCCCTTTACATCACAAGAGCCATTCAGTATTTCAAGACATGTCCCATGTCCCCACATCTTGTCTCCAGGGAAACAAGCCTAGATCCCCTGATCTTCCTTGCACGACTGTTTCTAGGCTCTTCACCTTCCTGGCTCCCTTACCCTGGACGCTGAGTAGCGCCAAACACTAAAGTGTGGTACCCAGAGTTGAATGAAGCTCCAGATGTGGCCTGACCAGTGGGTTGCTCTCTCATTTCTCCTGGTCAATGGAGCATCTTAAAGGGGCATTAGCTTTTATAGCAACTGCAATGACTTGTTGGCTCGTACTCATCTTTGGCCAACATATGTGAGCTGCCATTAAGCCAGAGCTTCCTTGTTCTGCAGTCATGCAGTTGGTTCTTTGAACCAACTAAATAAAGGAATTTGTCTTTGGTAAACTTCAACTTATAAAATTTGGCCCATTATTGCAGTTTCTTCAGGTGTTTTTGAATATAGATCCTATCTTCAGTGCTAAGCATCTCTCCAGGTTTTGTATGACCTACCTATTTGATTGGCAGACATACTCCTGATTTTCATCCAAGAGAACAATAGGATAAATTAGGGTCAAGGATGAAGCCCTCTGTCCTACTACCCAAGTCCACATGATATCTTGTGATTGTGCAATCAGCTATGGAGCAACCCAGTTGTTTTAGTTTCCCAGGGCTACCAAAACACATTACCACAAACTGAGTGGTTTGAAACAACAGAAATTCACTCTCTCACAGTTCTGGAGGCCAGAGATCCTAAGTTAAGGTGTCACTAGGGCCACATCCCCTCCAAAGACTCTAGAGAAGAATCCTTCCTTGCCTCTTCCTAGTTTTTCTTGATTGCCAGCAATTTTTTTTCTTTATTCATTTGTTTTTATTGAAGTTCAATTTGCCAACATATAGTATGACACCCAGGGCTCATCCCATCAAGTGCCCTCTTCCTTGTCCATCACCCAGTTACCCTAAATCCCCGCCCTCCTCCCCTTCTGCAACCCTGTGTTCGTTTCCCAGAGTCAGGAGTCTCTCATGGTTTGTCTCCTTCTCTAATTTTTCCCACTCAGTTCCCCTCCTTTCCCTTATAATCCCCTTTATTATTTCCTATAGTCCATGTAGATTGTCAGCAATTCTTGACATTCCTTGGCTTTAGCTTCCATCCCTCCATTTCTGCCTCCATCTTTACAGTGTTCTTCCCTCGGTGTGAGTCTTCCATGTGTTTCTGTGTCCAGATTTCCCTCTTATATGGCTACTGGTCATCGGGCTTAGCGCCCAATGCCCTGTTCCACTATGAGTTTGTTCTAATTAGATTACATCTACAGAGACCCTATTTCCAAATAAGGTCACATTTACAGGTACCAGGGGTGAGGACTTCCAATGTATCTTTTTGGGGGACACAATTCAATCTACTACACAAGTGGTATCAGACTTCATCTTTTATATCTCCTTCTTGACCTCCCAGCTCTATCCAGATGGCCATGGGAGTCCATGCACCCCAACCCCTGTAAGCCGCCACCGTGATATACTCACCCAGGTTGGAGTGGTATATATGGTTGCTCTGTCCCTTTCCGCCTTTCCAAGATTCTGACAGACTATTCCCCTGGGGGAGGCCAGGATCTCCTGGACTGGGGGTAGTTGGAGGAGGGAGGCCATAGACTAGCATGGTTCAGAGCTTGGGCTTTGGAATGAGACAGACCTGTGACTTGGGGCTAGCTCACTCAACCTCCCTTGCATCCCCTTTTCTTCACCTGTAAAAAGTGAGTGATAAAACGTCCCATCCCTAGGAGGATTAAATGACATCCCAGGATAGAAGTGGCTATTACCATGGTTCCTGCTGCTCCTGCTGCTGCTCCGGGTACCTGCTTGGGATCCAGGTGAACCTAGATCTGAATCCATATCTTCCGTGTCCCCTGAGGCACGTTCCTTGACTCTGCTAAACCCTTTTCAGGCTTCCGCATCTGTAAAATGAGAAACCTGCCTCTCTGGGTGTTGTGAACTCTGAGTACACCGGCACACAGCCTGGGGCACAAAGCAGCATAAATCTTTGCTTCTTTCTCTCCCCTTCTGTGAACAAAGGAGGTAATGTTAGTCCGACATGACCTATTCTTAAGAAACTCACGGTGGCTCCTTTATAATAGCTCTATTTTCTCCGTCCTTGGGGAGAGACCTTGGATTTTATTTGAGACCGTCTTTGTAAAGACTCAAAATTGTTTTTAAAAACAAAACGCTAATTATAACTAGATATATATACTTTTCTCCAGCGGGCCACTGAGTTCTTTAGGAAGCCCCCTTGATTGGGGATCCCTGGGTGGCCCAGCGGTTTAGCGCCTGCCTTTGGCCCAGGGTGCGATCCTGGAGACCCGGGATCGAATCCCACGTCGGGCTCCCGGTGCATGGAGCCTGCTTCTCCCTCTGCCTGTGTCTCTGCCTCTCTCTCTCTCTCTCTCTCTGTGACTATTTACTAATTTATTCATAAATAAATAAATTTAAAAAAAATTTTTAAAAAAAGGAAGCCCCCTTGATCACTGTTTTTATCTTTATGCCCGTTTACCCAAGCGGTAAGTAAAGGCAGGGGATTAATAATGGCCCTAGTGGCCAGATGGAATCAAGGGGTGATGGGGTGGAGCAGGGCTTCGATCCCCAACCTCCGACTCCAAGCCCTATGCTTTGCCTTTACACACAAAAGATTAGATTTCTAAAAATAAGCTGAATTACATATGTAAGTTAATTTTCTTTTAAAAAATTAGAACATTACTGCTAAACCTAAAGTTTCTTTGTCCATCATTTTCTATTAGAACTTGTCCTTGTCTGGGACGCCCGGGTGGCTCAGCGATGGAGCGCCTGCCTTCCTCAGGGCGTGACCCTGGGGTCCTAGGATGAGTCCCACGTCGGGCTCCCTGCGTGGATCCTGCTTCTCCCTCTGCCTGCGTCTCTGCCTCTCTCTGTGTGTCTCTCATAAATAAATGAAATATTTAAAAACCAAAAAAGAACTTATCTTTGTCTCCTCATCCCCAGGGGTTATTATTTATGGGTTTGATATGTACGCCCTAAAATTTAAAAAAATATAGACATTTCCGTTCCTTTATTTATGTATAAACCTACACAAAGTCTATTGTAACGTGTTTTGGGAAGAGTGTTTTCACGGAGATGGCATCATGTATCCCACAAGGTTTGGCAACTTGCATTTTTTACTCCACAGCGCATTTTGCGAGTTCTCCTGTTGAAACACATAAATCTGGTTTGTTCCCTTGGTCCCCGGGATTCCATTGAAATGTGCTATGCTTGGCCTTCCCCTGATGGGTGCCCCGAGCCCCCCGCCCCATTTCCCACCGCTTCTGAGGGCTGGAGGCTCTGTGGAGTAGGTCCTGAGCGGCTTTCTGGAAGCCTCCTAGCTCACACACTTGCTCAGCTGGCAAGGCCAAAATCCTGCGGAGGTCGCTTTGAAAGCAGGACCACCCGCAGACCTTAAGTGTCTGGAAGTCAAGATCAAGGGCTTCCCCCAGGCCACCTGCTGCAGAAGTAGGAAGGCCCAGCAGAGCCCCAGGAGCTCGAGCCCAGCCTCCGCAGCTCTGCTTGCCAAAAGGACCTGCTAACAGTGTAACATAAAAAGAGAAGTACAATAAACACGATAACCAGGCTGCTACTGAAGAACATGGCAGCAGTAAAACAATAAAAATAAACCAGCTAACTACGGAGCAAATACAAAAACAAAGACAGATTAGACCGTCTTTGACTAGGCCTTGATCTAAATTAGGACTCCCCATGAGCAAGGCCTGAGGTTGGTGGCGGTGAGCACCTCCCTGCCAGAGGATTTCCTCTTTCCTGCAAGAATCCATCCTTCCTCCTTCCTCCCAGAATTGAGTCTGGGGTCCTGCTGAGCCGTACGTGTGTACCTATGGGCATGTAGTCCTCATTAGGGGACTCCCAGCCCGGACTTCCAATTCGAATCACCTGGGAAGATCGAAAACAAACAGATAAACCACCACTTTGTCAGTGGTTTGGGGGCAAATCAGTGCGGGAGTGGTGGTGGTGGTGATGGGGTGGTGGAGAGCTATGAGTTCACACTCCATTAATTTACGGTTCTTGCTGATTTCCAGGGTGTAAATACTACCGCCCCCCCCCCCCATTTAAGTTGCTAAGCTGGTTTACCAACTGGCTTGCAAAACCATTCAGTCAGCATTCAAGACAGTGGCATCAATTTAGAACTCTTTGCAGCTTTTCTTGCTTTCCAAGAATTTCCAATATACACCGTGGTCCCTGGAAAATCAACCAATCAAATTTCAATGCTACTTACAGCCAAATCACTTACAAAGCAACTTCCTTAAATCTCTTTTGGAAAGTTTACAGCAGAAAATATTCAAGGGGGGCTGCAGGCGTGTTTTATCGTGTTTGGTGTGATCCGCAGGGACTGCCATGAGGAAGTGCTTCCGGGGCCTACGGAGAGAGCAGGAGAGAAGGGAGTCCCCACTGTGCGATGGACGAAAGCGGCAGCCCCCTGGCTACAGGAATCCTCCTCTGCACACACCTGCCACCTGCCACCTGTTCCCAGGGCACCTTCACAGGGTGGGCGGCTTCTGAGATTCTGAGAGGTAAAGCAACTTGCTCCAGGCCAAATGGCCAGGTCTCAACCCAGGACTTGATCCCAGAATGAGGCCTCCCCACAAAACACACGTGGAGTCCGAGACCTCGACTCAGGTCCAGAAGCTTTAAAGTCGGGGTACTCCCTCCCTTTGCTCCTGTCTGGCCCCTCAGCCATGCCCTGCAGGGGTTGATCCACTGGGAGCCCACACCTGCTGACACCCAGGAGGAAGCCTTCACCACCCAGCAGGCTCCCAGCTGCCTCCCTGCAAGGCTTCCCAGGCTGGGAGGGGTGCCTGCGGGGCAGGAGTCAGGGGTGCCAGGAAAGCTTCCAGACCTTCTGCGGAGTGAGGAAGCCGCCGGGTGGTTTGAGTCAGAGCTGCTGATCCCCAGGCCAGGCCCCCACACAGGGAGCTGTTCCCAGCAGCCCAGGTCGCCAGGCAGGTAGCCGGTGCTGCATAGGTGGGGGGCTCCCCTACCCCTTCGGTGAGCTTCGCCCCCTGGAGCTCCTTACAGACCACCCTTTCAGCGGCAAAGCCACCTTCCCCTTCTTGCACTGGGTTGGGGACCCTCTGCCTGGTCAGGGTCTCCTTAGCCAGAAGGAGGCATCCCCAAATAGCAGCTCGGGGTAGCCTGGGGTCCTGGCCTCCAAGGTCAGCACTGCCGCTGAGGACCCTGGAGAGGCTCTGCTCTCTGCCCTGGTCGCATGCGTCCCCGGGGGCAGGCCAGCTGGGCTTCGCTTGGAGGAAGACAGGGCGGCCCCCCGGCACTGGTGAGGGTGTCTGCTCCCCGGGGCCCCCGCACCTGCCCCCCACTCTCAGATGACACGCCATGAACAACACTCTGGCAAGAGCAGATGGAGTCGGGCAGACGCATGGTCAGGACGCTGGATTTCAGCCCAGTGGCTCTCCTACACCGAGAAGACGCAGCAGGCAGAAGGGGGGGAGACGTGTGGGATGAGGGGGTGTCTGTGTTGGTGCAGGTGCCACAGGATGCGGAGGGGACGCTGACTCCATGCGTGTGATCGGAAGGTGGGCGTGCAAGGACTCATCCAAGGAAATGAGAACCTGAAGTCAGGACAGATGAGGGAACTGAAAAGCGGGGCCAGGTCTGAAGGCTGTGGCGCCCCCAGGCTCCCCGGCCCGGGGTGGGGGGTGGGGGGCTCTTGGCCCCGCAACTGCAGCCCCAGGGGACCCTCCTGGCCAACGTCTTCCGTGAAGATGCAACTAATGTTGCCAAGTCTGAGTCGAGAGTCCCCGGGAAAGAGCGCGGCCCCGCCTGGAGGATGGCAGGCCACGCGTGCTGCCACCGCGACGGTCATCCCTCGGTCGCCCGGTCTACACAGCAGCCGCCCCGCGGCGATGCTCGACCTGCCCACCTGCAGGCCCGGAGGCGCAACGCTTCGCAGGAATAGAGTCAAGACTGCACGGGGGCTCTGATGCACACATTCCTCAGCCTTTGGGTCTGCAACTATTTGCTGCTTACGTGCCTGGGGGCTCAGGTGGTTAAGCGCCGCCTTGGGCTCGGGTCATGACCCCAGGGTCCTGGGATGGAGCCCGACTAGGGCTCCCTGCTCGGCGGGCGCCTGCTTCTCCCTCCCCTTCTGCCCCCCCCTGCCCCCCATCTTACCTCCCCACCCTAGCCCCTACCCGACCAGCAAAGAGGCCTTTGAAGCCAGACAGACCTGAGTGCAAATCTCCGTTCTTGTACTTGTCAGCATGCGGCTTTGGGCAAGCTCCTGAGCTCTCTGGGCCTCCTAACCGTGAGAGGTCTTAGGGTGGCATGGACTGTGCCCTAGGGCACCCAGCCCAGTGCCTGCAAACGGCAGGTGTTTGATAACATCCGTGCCTTGCTAGAGACACAGCAACGTGGAAATTCAGCCGTGGAGCCCCTCCGGTCTTGCATACTTCCCACTTCCCACGCATTCTCCTGACAAAATCTGACTCTATCATCAGGGGTCCCCTGTTTTATTTTCCTTTGCCGCTAAAGCACTGACTCGGCGTGAAGTCCCCGGCGGTTACTTCAGCTAACACGGAGCACCTGCCATGTGCTAGGCACCGCGATGCTCGGAGTGGGTCCTTACCCACTGCGGGTGATGGTCTAGCCACAGAATGGCAAGCAAATAGTTCTAAAACAAGGCAGGGTATAGTGAGATTCAAGATGCTAGGACTTAGGAGGCGGCGGGCGCCATCTGGGCATGGTGTGCTCCTACCATTCCTTCCCCGAGGAAGAGTTCTGCAGGGCTCCCGTGGAAAAGGCAGCTACGTAACTTGCTATATAACTTGCAGGGCCCCGCATTAAGAAGATGAAGAGTTTCAGTGATAGCAGAGCCTTAAACCAAGCGTGGGGCCAGTGTGAGCACAGGGCCCCTCACGGTGGTACAGGTCACAGGCCCACCAGCCAGCCCTGAGCGCCACCTCTCCATGACCCCCGTGCAGGCCCCTAGGATCCTGCAGAGACAGCAGCAGCTGCCTCCAGGAGAGCTGGGCACCGGGCAGACCCTGTGGGCGATGGGCCCGCAGGAGGCCAAGCTAGTGATCATGCGTCACGGCTCCTCACTTCTCCCTGAGGAGACTCATTTCCGTCTGATGAGAGTCACCGGGGGTGACGCTGGGTTTCCACAAGCTGAAATGGACAGCAATTTCCTCGCCGTGAGAAAGAGCCACCCTGCAGCTGTCTCGGGGTGCTTGACGATGGCCTGCCCCTCACTGTGTCTTCTCCCCATCACCACAAATTACCAGCCCAAGGTCAGGAGCCAGGAAAAGCGATGGGAGCCACTGATGCTAACAATCCCTAACGTGAAAGTTCCAAGGACACTCTGTCCTCAGACACAGATGCCATGCACGGAAACTGAAATAGGACCGTCATAAATAATACACATAAAATACATAAATATTTATTTGATACCAGCATAAAAGTGAGATATCAGGTGACATCCTTGTGCTGCTGGTTGGGCCCTCCGAAGGTCAACTAGGCCATCCCTCTGCCTCTAGCTATTTCAAGGCAAAAACAGAAAATTCTGTGATGCTCCACCTCACTGGGGCAGTAGTCGTCTGGGAGGCCATCTCACAGGTGCGGGGATGCACGGGGCTGCCGTTGCTGCTTCCTGCCCGCTGCTCTGCTGCCCGTTTCTGACTTATTTGACCCTCTTCAGAACCCAAAACAGGTCCCTGCTGATGCCTCAGTTTGGTTGAGGACCTTTTTTTTTCCGTGCACTGCCTTTGGGAGCAGCTGCAGGCAACCCAGCTCCACTTCTTTTGCTCCATGCCAGACGTCAGGCCAGAAGGACATACGGCTAGGCATGGGATCCTCCTGGAGTGATGCCACACGTAAGGAAATAAGAGGCGTACCATGTTTAATCATGCTGCACCTGCCAGGTCAGGCCTGACCTCTGCCCTCTACAGCCCTCACGTACAGAAAGGGTTATAACCCTGCTCTGCAGCCTCAGCTCTGGCATGAGGACATCCTGAATGCCCCTACTTTGAAATGAGTTTAGGGCACACAGCCAGGTCCCTCCAGTGGCATCCCGAGTGATGGCTCACAGCCAAGACGGGTCTCCTGGCTCGTCTATAAGCTGCAGGGGAGCTGGACGCTGGGGCTTGTAGTGAGCCTCTGTGTATCCCCTTTGTGTGCAGCCCGGGAATCAGCATCGGGAACTCAGAAGGTAAAGGTAAGATTTCAGCGTGGCCTGCCCTCTTTAGAAATGACATTTTTTGGCTACTATCAAAAACCAGGAAAATAACATGTGCCAGAGCGTGGAGAGAAACTGAGCCCCTCGTGTACCGCTGGCGGAATGTAAAATGGTGCAGCTGCTACGGCAAACAGTACGGTGGTTCCTCGGAACATTAAACTTACCATATGACCCAGCAATTCCATTTCTGGGTATGTTTCCAAAAGAACTGGCATCTCGAAGAGATATGCGGAGACCCATGTTCACAGCAGTAAGATTCACAAGAACCAAAAGGGGGAAGCAACTCAAGTGTCCACTTCGACACAAATGGATAAACCAAATGTGGCATACGCATACAGCGGAATATCATTCAGCCTGAAAAGGGAAGTAAATTATGATACACGCTACGACAAAGATGAACCTGGAAGACATTACGCAAAGTGAAATACTCCAGTCGGGAAAAGGCCAATACTGTACGCGTCCACTTACATCAGGTACCTGGAAGAGCCAAAGTCCTAGACGGAGGGTACAACGGTGGTTGTCAGGGGTGGGAATGGAGTGTTCTTATTCAATGGGTACAGGGCTTCAAGATGAAAGGGTTCTAGAGATTGGTTACACGACCATGTGAATATGCATCATGTCACCGAACTGAACAAACAATCCTAAAACTTCTCTGGAACCACAAAGACGTTGAATTGCCAAAGCAATCTTGAAAAAGAAAAACAAAACTGGAGGCATCACAATTCCAGATTTCTAGCTATATTACAAGACGGTAGTAATTAAAACAGTACGGCACTGGCATAACAATAGATGCACAGATCAATAAAATCAATGCACAGATCAGAAAATTAGAATTAAACCCACAATTATATGGTCAGTTAATCTTCCACAAAGGAGGAATGACTATCCAATGGGAAAATACAGTCTCTTCAACAAGTGGTGCTGGGAAAACCGGACAGCACATGCAAGGAAAGGAACCGGACCATGTTTCTTACACCACACACAAAAATGAACTCAAAATGGATTAAAGACCTAAATGTGAGCTCTGAAACCATAATAATCCTTGAAGAGAGCACAAGCAGTAATTTCTCTGATATCAGTTGTAGCAACATTTTTCTAGACATCTATCCTGAGGCAAGGGAAATAAAAGCAAAAATAAACTATAGGGACTACATCAAAATAAAAAGTTTCTGCACAATGAAGGAAACAATTAACAAAACTAAAAGGCAGCCTATGGAATGGGAGAAGATATTTGTGAATATCTTTTATCTTTCTTTTTTTTTAAGATTTTTTTTCTTTTAAAGATTTTATTTATTTGTTCGTGAGAGACACAGAGAGAGAGAGAGAGCACGAGAGGCAGAGACACAGGCAGAGGGAGAAGCAGGCTCCGTGCAGGGAGCCCAACGTGGGACTCGATCCTAGGTCTCTAGGATCGTGCCCTGAGCTGAAGGTGGTGCTAAACCGCTGAGCCACCCGGGCTGCCCCTATCTTTCTTTTTTTTAAGATTTAAAAAATTATTTTACAGAGAGAGAGAGCACAAATTGGGGGAGGGCACAAGGAAAGGAAGAGAAAGAATCCTCAAGCAGACTCCTGCCTGAGCAAGGAGCCTGATCCAGGGCTTGATACGAGGCTTGATCCCAAGACCCTAAGATCATGACCTTTGCCAAAACCAAGAGTCGGCTGCCTAACTGACTGTGCCACCCAGGTGCCCCTGCAAGTATTATTTCTGATAAAGACTTAGTATCTGAAATACATAAAGAATCGATATATATAAAACCAAATAATCCAATTTAAAAATGGGCAGAAGGCATGAACAGATATTTCTCCAAAAAAGACATACAGAGGGCCAATAGACACATGAAAAGATGCTCATCATCACTCATCAGGGACATGCAAATCAAAATTATGCATGAGATATCATCCCACAATTGGCGGAATGGCTAAAATAAAAAAAAACACAAGAAACAACAAGCGTCGGTGAGGATGCAGAGAAAATGGAACCCCCATGCACCGTTGCAGAGAATGCGAATTGGTGCAGCCATTGCGGAAAACAGTATGGAGGTTCCTTAAAAAACTAAAAATAGAGCTACCTTCCAATCCAGGAATAGCACTGGTGGATATTTACCCCCAAAATAGGAAAACACTAATTCAAAGGGATACACGCACCCTTAGGTTTATTGCAGCAATATTCACAATAGCCAAGATTTGGAAGCAGCCGATGTCCACTGATCGAAGATGTGGTATATATCACAATGGAATATTTTTCAGTCATAAAAAAGAAAAAAATCTTGCCATTTGCAACGACATGGATGGGGCTAGAAAGCATAATGCTAAGGGAAATAAATCAGTTAGAGAAAGCCAAATAAGCATATGACCTCACTCCTGTGTGAGATTAAGAAGGAAAACAAACAAGCAAAAGAAAAAAGAGAGGGATCCCTGGGTGGCGCAGCGGTTTGGCGCCTGCCTTTGGCCCAGGGCGCGATCCTGGAGACCCGGGATCGAATCCCACGTCGGGCTCCTGGTGCATGGAGCCTGCTTCTCCCACTGCCTGTCTCTCTCTCCCTCTCTCTCTCTCTGTGTGACTATCATAAATAAAATTTAAAAAAAGAAAAAAGAGAGACAAACCAAGAAACAGGCTGTTAACTATGGAAAACAAACTGATGGTTACCAGAGAGAACCTGGTGGAGGGGACAGGGGACGGAGGAAATAGATGATGGGTATTAAAGAGCACACTTAACTGTGATGAAAAAAATAAAATAAACAAATAAACATAACAACAGCAAAAGACACTACTGAACTCTACATTTTAGAAGTGGTTAAGATGGGAGGCAGCTGGGTGGCTCAGTGGTTGAGTGTCTGCCTTTGGCTCAGGGTGAGATCGAGTCCCGCATCAGGCTCCCCGCCTGGAGCCTGCTTCTCCCTCTGCCTGTGTCTCTGCCTCTCTGTGCCTCTCATGAATAAATAAATTTAAGAATCTTTAAAAAAAAGAGGGAGTGGTTAAGACGGTAAATTTTATGTTGCATTTTACCACTATTAAAAGTATTTGCCACTATTAAAAATAAAAATATCAACAACATTCTGTTGTTTCTGCATATAAAGCAAATATTTATTAAAATTCTTCACCTGGGATCCCCAGGTGACTCAGCGGTTTGGCGCCTGCCTTTGGCCCAGGACACGATCCTGGAGACCTGGGATCGAGTCCCACGTCGGGCTCCTGGTGCATGGAGCCTGCTTCTCCCTCTGCCTGTGTCTCTGCCTCTCTCTCTCTCTCTATGTCTATCATAAATAAATAAATCTTTAAAAATAAATAAATAAAATTCTTGACCTTATACAAAGGTTCAAAGAGACAAAGATGCAATATATCCCATATATTACATGAAAAAACTCAGAATGAAATAAAAAACTACTACAACCCCACTACCCAGAGACAACTGCTTTTGATAACACGATAGACCTCCTTCTGCATTTGAACATATACATGCGTATACATCTCTGTCCGTCTATAATTTACAGCATTCAATAGGTATGATTATATATGCCACCTTTTCACTTAATGCATCCTAAGTATTTCTGAAATCTCCTATAACATGACGTCTTATGGCTTCCTGATATTTTAATCATATGGACATAACCACAATTTATTCAACTGTTGTTCTATTTCTGAGCATTTAGGTTGTTCCAAGTTCTTCAATATTTTAAACAATATTGTGATAAACATCCTTATGTATATACTGTTGTCCAAATTTGCAGTCATTTCCTTAGAATCATTTCCCAGAGGTGAAGTTACTGAGTTTAAGGCTGAGTGTGGGGGATCCCCAGGTGGCTCAGTGGTTTAGCGTCTGCCTTTGGCCCAAGGCATGATCCTGGAGCCCCGGGATCGAGTTCCATGTCGGGCTCCCTGCATGGGGCCTGCTTCTCCTTCTGCCTCTCTCTCTCTCTCTCTGTCTTTCATGAATGAATAAATAAATAAAATCTTAAAAAAAGAAGAAAAAGGCTGCGTGGTTGAGCCTGGTGGTGGCACCCCCCCCCCCCGGGCCCTCCCTCACAGCCCTGTCTCGGCTCCCAGGGCCGGGGCTCACCCTATGCTCCCCACTGTCCCTGCCAGGGCCGCCGAGACTGGAGACTCTCTCTCCTTTCACTTCTACTGGATTTGACTCCTGCAGGTGCTGGGGAACTAGATGCTCTGGGATTTCGGCGAAGTAAAACAGGACCCCTGTGTCACTCTGGGCTTAACTTTGTAGGTTCAAACATCTTACAAAAAGTCCAGAATCCGTCGTGGGAAGGGACTTAGAGAGATGGCCTCATCCAACCCTGTCATTTTACTGAGCAGGAAAATTAGGCACACAAGGAGGATGATATTCCCTTAGCTCGATGGACAGTTAAAATGGAACTTGGCCTATCGCCCCAGCGAGGTTTGGGGTCACAGCAGGGAGCAAAATCTGCAGCTCACTGCATTGCCAGGCTCCATAACAGCTGTGGGGGCAGCTGAGGCCACCTTCTGACAGCCTGAGTGACAGCTGCCTGGTGACCACTCAGGAGCCATAAAACTCTCTCCAGGACAGCAGCTCGGCCCCCCTGCAGTCAACTCAGGGAGCCAGGTCCCAGACGGATGACACTGGCAGCCCTACATGGGCCGGCCTGTGGCTGTGGGGTCTGCACTTGGCCAGTGAGGAGCAGAGAGGACCCAGGCCTGCCTGTTCAGGACACAGAGCAGGGAAGGACAGGGACAGGAGGCCCCATCGCCGAGCAGCTGCCGTGGGCCAGGTCCTGGTTTGCCCCCGACCCGAGCGCGGCCCTTCCAGGCAGGCATTTGCCCCGTTGGCAGATGAGGCTCGGAAAAGGTCAAGAACTCGAGCAAATGTCGACCTGAGAGCAAGTGAGGACCGCGGCGCCGCTGGCCCTCCGACAGCGCAGTGTTCTTTCTTCCCCCATAGGCTCGTTTATTTATTTATTTATTATTTTTTAAATCAAAATAACTTTCTGTTGAAGTCGAGTTGCCATGTGTTGCATTAGTTTGAGGCATACACCGTGGTCACTTGACAGCCCTGTACGTTGTGCCCTGCCCACCGCAGGTGGCCGCTGCCTGTCACCACAGCGCGGGGACAGAACCTGGAGGGCATCCGTGCGCTGCTCCGTCCCCCCCGTGGTGGCCCCCGTGTCTGTGCCAGCCCGCTCATCGCTCATGAGGACCCCAACACACGTCATAGAGTAAAAGAGACACATGTGATCACACACACGTCCGCAGGCGGGTTTCAGGTCACGGTGCGGGGCGAGCGGGCGCAGGTCAGTGGAGGACGTCAGGAGGTGGCAGCGCGGTCCCCGAGTCCTGCTGGGACAGGGACAGGCCGGCCGAGGGCCAATCCGTGGTGGGGAAGCACGACACACGGAGCTGGCGGCCGCGGGCTGAGAACAAGCCCGGAACCACTGCACCCCCCGAACCCAGCCCTGCACGACAATGGGACCTGCCCTCATTTTCCTCCAGACACCACCCGGTTCCTCCAGGGCAAAATTCCTGCAGAGTTGTCTAAGCTCTCCTTCAAGTCCTTTTTTTCTGATTCTATTTTTAAAATGTGCCCTTATTAATGAATTACTGCCTTTTTTTTTAAGATTTTTTTTGAAATTGTATTTATTTATTCATGAGACACAGAGAGAGGCAGAGACCCAGGCAGAGGGAGACGCAGGCTCACTGCGGGGACTTGATCCACGGGATCATGACCAGATCAACCCCTGAGCCACCCAGGTGCCTCCTCTCCATTGACCTTTTAGGTATTTAAAGATCCCTAAACTTCTTATAAAGGGCATCTCGTTGTAATGTGTTCTGGCACTTTTTTATTTGGTGTGGATTGAATTGTGCCCCTCCCCCCAAAAAAGAGTGCTGTGAGTCCTGTGCTCACTACTCCGGAGAATGTGATCTGTAGAAGATCTTTTACAGAGATAGGGCCTTTGCAGAGGTCACCGGAGTGGGCCCTACACCAACATGACTGGTGTCCTTATAAAAGGGGGACATTTGGACACAGAGACACATATAAGGGGAGAACGTCCCATGCAGACTGGAGTTCTGGCCCAGGTGCGACCAGAAACCAGGAGATCACGGTGGGACACATCCGTCCTTGGGCCCTCAGAGCGAGCGCGGCCCCACCAGCACCTTGACCTTGGACCTCTGGCCTCCAGAACCGTGAGAGGGCACCTGGTCCGTGGTACTTTGTGATGGTGGCCCCAGGAAATGAATACGTCATCCGCTACCATATTCTTGACATGCACTTGTTAACGAATGAGGCTGAACGGGGCCCAGGGTTCCTCGTTTCCCCTCCCCGTCCCATTATACGGTATTACCCGGTTTATCCATTTACCCTGAAAAGCTAAATGGCTCACTTACCGGCTCTTTGACGGCGCAAAGGGCGGCGGCCCCATCCCCGATCCCGCCATGCGGGGCCCTACAGGGGACGGGCCCTTGGGTCCTGGCGCAGCAGTCAGAGCAGCAGCACGCGTGGCGAGGCCATCCTAACGGCTAAACCCTTGGCCTGCCTGGTGGTTGGAAAGTGGTATTTCCCGGTGTCTTCAAGTTGCATATTCCTGATTCCTAAGGAAGCTAAACATCTTTCTCCGTGTTGGCTGACGATGTTTTCTCTTGCAAAACACATGGTCGCGTGTTCCTTGTCTTTTCTTCTTACTTACTTCCAGTTCTTCATGTATTCTGGACCCTAATCCTGCGCTGATTTATGTGTTGCTAGGATGTTCTCTTATTTCACATTTTTTGCTTTATTTATGAGTGTCTTTAAAAAAAAAAAAGATTTTATTTATTGGTTTGAGAGAGAGAGAGCACAAGAGCAGGGGAGAAGGAGAAAGGCTCCCTGCTGGGCAGGGACCCCAGTGATGCGGAGCTCCGGAGCTTGACCCCAGGGCGCTGGGGCCATGACCTGAGCCCAAGGCCGATGCACCCCGAAGAGGCTTTATTTTCCAGGGCAGTTTCGGCTTTACAGAGCAGAGGGTACAGGCCGTCCCACACTGCACCCAGACCACCGGCGCCCCCCCCCCACCCGTGGTGCATTTGTTACAATCCCTTTACCCACGCGGGCACATCATTACCAGCTTCTCAGTTTAACGTGGAGACGTGTTCCCTGTAGCAGTCAGCGCTCTCCCTCCGGAGATCCTCGTCGGAGCCGGCCCGGCTCCCGCTCGCTCTAGGCTTTGTCTTCGCCCCTCGCAGGCCCGCCCGCCGAGCTGGGGCTCCCTTCTGGGGCTGCTGCACCCGGGTCATTACAAGGTCAGAACAGGGGGCACGAGCAGAGACGGCGGCCCCAGGACTGGAAACAACGCACAGATGCGGCTCATCTCACCGGAGGGAGACCGAGCAAGCCCCGGGCTGCTGCCCACCCTTAACCGGTGGCGTGTTGGGTGGGCCACCGCCAATAGGCCGCGCGGAAACACGACGGCTGTCCCCCTTCTGAGCAGAGGACACGTGTGGCCTTTGCAAGAAAGCAGGTTCCAGGAAAAGAGCTCGGTTGGTCTCCCCCTCCACCCACGCCGCCCGCTGCACCTGCCACTTTACATGAGCGGACGATGCTGCAAGTCTGGCCTGAGTCATAGGGAGAAGATTGAGTGACGCTCAGGAAATGCTGCTCACGGAAGCGCTAGAGTGGTGAGAGCCACGGAGATGTCTGTCAAAGGCGGCCCACCAGCGAGGCTGCGTCACAGGGGCCTGCCGCACCTCCTCGCCATCGGGCAGCTCCCTCCCTGGGCCCGCTCCACCTGCACCTGCACCTGCACGGGCAGCTCCATCCCTGGGCCCCGCTCCACCTGGGGCAGCTCCATCCCTGGGCCCGCTCCACCAGCACAGGCAGCCAGAGGCCTGCTGGCACCTGCCACCAGGGACGCCTGCGGGCTTCCCAGAAGAGGCCACAGAACCCGAGGAGGGGGGAGGCAAGTCCAGGGAGCAGGGAGGGTGGAGGGGGAGGGGGAGGCAGATCTGAGTAACGGAGGGGGAGGGCCAAGAGCTGGAGGGACAGGAGCAGGCCCACTGGCCCAAGAGCAGAGGCCGGAGCTGACAAGATCGAGCACCCTTTGACCCGCAGGTTTATCTTTCGTGCTCCTTGAAGCACCGTGAAACAGAGCCAGGGATGACATGGGGCCCTGGCCGGGTTCCTGCCAACACGGGCGGGACTCCCCGGTTCAGGATGTGAGCCCTGGGGTAGGAGTGGAGGGAGGCAAGGCTACCAAAGGGGCTTGGGGACCGCTGGCGGGCGCTGCACATGCGCTGTGTCTTCATTGTGGCGGCAGCTTCCCGGACCTCCGCGTGTGGCAAAACTTACCAGATTGTTCATTGTATTATTATTAATTTATTACTTTAAAGAGAAAGAGTGAGTGAGAGAAAGAAAGCACAAGCAGGAGGGGCAGAGGGAGGAGGAGAGAGAATCTCAAGCAGACTCTGTGAGGCGTGTAGAGCCCGATATGGGGCTTGATCTCACGACTCTGAGATCATGACCTGAGCAGAAACCAGGAGCCGGACGCTTAACCGGCAGCACCACTCAGGCGCCCCAGATCGTGCACTTTAAATATGTCCAGTTTAGTCAATTATATTTTTTTCTTAAACATCAGTGATTTCTTTCTTTTTAATTTTATTTATTCATGAGACACACAGAGAGAGGCAGAGACACAGGCAGAGGGGGACGCAGGCTCCATGCAGGGAGCCCGACGCAGAACTCGATCCCGGGACTCCAGGATCATGCCCTGGATCAGGCGCTAAACCGCTGAGCCACCTGGGCTGCCCAGTCAATTATATTTCTAAATAGCTGTTAAAAATGATGAAACAAGGGGTGCCTGGGTGGCTCAGTCAGTCTTGATTTTGGCTCAGGCCATGGTCTCAGGGTTGTGAGAGTGGGGAGTCTGCTGGAGAGTCTCTCCCCCAACCCTGCTCTGTCACCTGTGCACACACCCTCTCTGAATAAATAAATAAATAAATAAATAAATAAATATATAAACAAACAAACAAATAAATAGGTTTCTTTTTTAAAAACTACAAAACCTGTGTGGTGGTGATATTTATTACATATGCCTCTTGATAGACGGAGGAAAGACGGGAAGGCTATTCCCCAAAGTGTTACCAATGATTAGTTCTGGGTTGTGGGATTACCGAGAACTTCCATTTTCTTCTTTTCTATACTTTACAAATTTTCCAAAATAGGTATGTTCCACTTCTGTAGTCAGGAGAAAAAAGCGTTTCCGTCGCCATAAGAGCCGTCTCCAAGTTGCGGGGACCTTGGGAAGAGGGGCAGCGGGGGAGCCCGAGGCTGTGCGTGGGGGGGATGCTGGGTGCTCGGGGCTGGAAGAGCCCGGCCCGGAGGGAGCACCTGTCGCACCCCAGCTCTGCCCTTTGCTGGCTGAGGGGCCCGGAGCCGGGGACTTGAGCATTCGGTGCCTCGGTTTCCCCAGTTATGACACGGGGAGGACTCCCGCAGCCTCCGCCGGCGGCCAAGGGATTCCGGCCCAGGCAGGCGGCTCCCAGCGGCCTAGGCCCCGCACGGTGGAGACCCGGGAGCGGCACCTGCTGCTCCCCCCATCCTAGCTCCCAGGTATTACAAAGAAGAGAACTGACTTAAGAAAAGCTTTTTTACTTTTTTTTGAAGATAAAAATAAGGAGGGTTGAGTAATCTCTGAAACCAAAAGCTAACTCTGGAACTGAAGGTTTCGGGAGGCTTCTCTTAGCCGGTACCAGAGGTCCCTCTCTCCCAACCAAGCGCAACCCCCTGGCCTCCCACCCGCGCCCAGTGCCCCGCCACTGCACCTGCGCCCCGGCCTCACCGGGTCGGGGTACCGGCCGCTGCTCCTCCTCCAGCTGCTCCCCCGGCCCGGGGTAACCTGTGCCTCCCCGGCCCCGGGGCCGTCTTCCCTTGGCATCCCCTTGGGGGTCCGGGCGCTGGCCGAGGGCCTGAGCCGGTGCCCAGGGGGTTACCACGCTTCCCGGCCTCGCGCCCCTCATCTGTCTGGGGGCCCCTTACCCCGCCCCCCGCACGCGGTGTGCAGTAAGCCTTGCACACAGGCGTGCCCTCGGCCTCCCGGGAGAGGGGCCGTGGCTCACACCCTGCCCTCGCCTGCAGGTGCCTCCGGGCCGGGGCGTCGTGCCCTCGGTTATGACCCCTCCGTGGCCTGTTGCCTTCAAACCTCCCTGCAGGCGGCTGGCCGCGGGCGGTCACCTCGGGCTCCTCGCGCAGGCTCCCCGTCCCGGGAGACCGAGGCCGCCCGCGCTCGGGGCTCGGCCCCGGCTCTGGGAGCCTGTCTGCGTCCCGGGCAGGTGCGGGGCGAGGCGCGGCCATCGGGCAGGTGAGCACCGTGCGTGCCCCAGGTGAGAGCCCTTGCTGGCAGTGTTTTCAGAGGCACCAGGCCCAAGGACTGTGATGGCTGTTCCAGCAGGAAGGTCCCCGCCCGAGCCCCCCGGGGGTGTGCGGGTGCCGTCCCCAGGACGGCGTGGGGGAGCCCGGCAGGTGGGGCGCACCTGCGCCGGTGCAGCCGCCCGGGCCTCCAGTCCTCCCACCCGCCGTCGGGTCAGCTTCGGGGAGCCCCGCGGCCCCCTCGTGCCCACCACCCTCGCGGGCCGCTCTGCCCCAGGCCCTGCTCGCGGACCAGCCCGCCGGCACCTGCCCTGGCTCCGCTGGGTCGGCCCCTCACTCCCTCGCCCCGCCACGGGGCAGCCGCCACTCTGCGCCCATCCTCGCCCCGGGTAGGGGTCGACGACACATCCTCCCGATGCTTGAGAGCATCGCATGGAAAACAGCATTTCCCCGACTTGAGACAGGGTTTCCATACCTGCACATCACCTGCTCTACCTTGCACTTGGGATGCGCCATCAAATCAATGTTAAACCACCTCATTTTGTGGGAAAATATACTTTGCTAAAGAACACAGAGCCTGGGAGGGGGATGGGGGGAAGGGGCACGGGGTGATGGGCATGAAGGAGGGCACGTGATGGGATGAGCACTGGTGCTATGTAAGCCGGATGAGTCACTGACCTCTACCTCTGAAGCCAATAATACATGATCTGCTAATTAATGGAGTTTAAATTTAAATATATATATTGGAAAAAAAACCCACAGAGCCCACAATGATAGGTTAATATATGCAGCCTCTCTTGTTCCTTTTAAATAACCCATTTATACAAACTCCCACTTTGGGACATCCAGTGAGCTCAGCAGTTGAGCATCTGCCTTTGCCCCAGGGTGTGACCCCCGGGGTCCTAGGATCGAGTCCCACATCGGGCTCCCCCGCAGGGGGCCTGCTTCTCCCTCTGCCTGTGTCTCTGCCTCTCTCTCTCTCTCTGGGTCTCTCATGAATAAATAAAATATTTTAAAAAAATAAAAAAATAAAAATAAAAAACCCCATCTCAAAAAAACAAACAAAACTCAGTCTCCAAATCCTTCTATTCTTGGTCAAGGCAGGCTTCTCTTGAGCTAGATATGTATTTTTCTCCCATGGCCATTACAATAAATATTTACCTATTGAAATCCAAAGTCCTCTGGGGGAGAGACGAGCGGGCCGCGGCAGCACGCTTTGGGAGACCCTGAGGTAAGAGGTGGGCAGCTTAAGGCCACACCCACTGCAGCAGGTGTGCAGGGGCTGTGGGCAGGAGGACCTCTGCCTGGAGGACTCACTGGCTCCCCGCTGGAGGCCAAGGACCAGGTCCCCCACTGCTCCACTGGGAGAGGGGTGCAGAGGACAAGGCTAGGGCCTCACCGTGCCATGAGAAGTCAGCTCATCCTGGGAGTCCTGCCTTCAGGCCACCGTCAGAGCACGTACCTCCTGCCAGTCGGTGAGCTCAGAACTTAGGACATCTGAGCTCCGTGGGGCCTGGCCAAACCGGAACTCAGGAGCTGGGCGCTGGAGGGCACCTGGGGGGCTCAGTCGGCTCAGACATGTCTTTGGCTCAGCTCATGAATTCAGGGTCCTGGGGTCAACCCCACGTCGGGCTCCCTGCTCCGTGGGGAGTCTCCTTGTCCCTCTCCCCCTGCTTGTGCTCTTTCTCTCTCTCTCTCAAATAAACAAACAACATCTTTTTAAAAAAAGTTTGGGGACTGGAGCTTTAACTCTTTAAAAACAGGTCAGTTGGGGATCCCTGGGTGGTTCAGTGGTTTGGCACCTGCCTTTGGCCTAGGGCGCGATCCTGGAGTCCCTGGATCAAGTCCCGCGTCGGGCTCCCTGCATGGAGCCTGCTTCTCCCTCCTCCTGTGTCTCTGCCTCTCTCTCTCTCTGTGTCTATCATAAATAAATAAATAATCTTTTTTAAAAAAAGGTCAATTAAGTGGTGCAATGGGGGCACGCATATCGCAATTTCTTAATGGTGCCCTGCACCTTCAGCATAGAAAGTACGTCCACACCTTGTGCTTGGCACCTCACTGCCACCTCTGAAGTGGTCAGAGCCACTCCAGGACTGTTGACCCGGTTCACATAGGAAAAAGCTGGGGTTCAGAGAGGCTCAGGCCTGAGCCCCCAGGACAGCATGCAGTGGTGAACAGCGTGGGTACTTTACTCCCTAGAACAGTATCCTGAAGTCTGGATGAGCAGCCAAATAAGCAAGGTTAGGGATCCCTCCCAAGACGTAGCAGATTTGAACTTGTTAAGAATTAACAGGCACCCCTCGAATTCCAAGTCGATTGTATTTCAAGGTGGGGTCTAAAGACGCTTCACCCTGAAACAGGATTTGTAGGGTACGTAGGTCCTCGGGTTAGCCTGACGAGGGCCGGTTAACCCGCAGACCCCTGAACGCCCGCAGCGGGCTTTCAGAAAAATATTACTGGTGCCGGAGTCAAAACAGGAAGGTGATCGAGTACTTTTTATTTCTCTCCAATGCCTGCCTAAGATCTGAGGCCAGATAGGGGAATGCACATAATTTCCCCCTGCCGTCCTATTTTAGAATCAGAAGACAGAGGGTTGTGTGGGGGGCAGGGAGCAGGCTGGGGAAGCAGACAGTTGGGAAGCAAATAGGGAAGCTGCGAAAGGAAGCAGCAGGTCCCTGGAGCCAGCTCAGCGGGAGGGGGGTGGCGGGAGGGCTGGGGACCCTAGATCCTCTCCCATCCAGGAGGCTGCTTTCATCACAGAGATGACACGAGAGAGGACCTGCTAACTGCGGGGGAGTCTGGGAGACTCAGAGGCTGCAGAACAAAGAGGGGAGAAGCAATTCTGACAGTGGGATTTTCTAGGGGAAGACAAACGGGTTTGCAACTGGCGTAATCAGAAATGGGTTTAACCCCCTGCTACTGTCTGCAGGCAGCCGGAGGGGACCCCCTCCCTCGGCCCAGGGACCCCCTGCCTCGGCCCAGCTCTGCCACCAGCCTCACCTGCTGCTGCACGAGGGGATGGTGGTAACTCAAACCTCCCCGCGGGGCTGCGGTGGGGAACGAATGACCCGGACAGTGGGTGTCGGGCACGCAGGGGACACATACACACACCTTCCCCTGGCCTGGCTGGTGCCTCACCTCCTGACAGAGGCCTCAAGGCCACCAAGGCTGTGAAGGCAGCCGCTCTGTCACCCCCCCCTTGCACCCAGCCTTGAGGCCACAATTGAAGGATCCGGGAGGCCTTTCATGATTCAAAATGGGGCTAAAGAGATAAGGGGTGTGATTCCTTTTTTTAAAATTTATTCATGAGGGACAGAGAGAGACAGAGGCAGAGACCCAGGCAGAGGGAGAAGCAGGCTCCATGCAGGAGCCCGACGGGGGACTCGATCCAGGGACCCCAGAGTCACGTCCTGGGCAGAAGGCAGATGCTCAACCCCTGAGCCCCCCCAGGTGCCCTGAACACATTTTTTAAAAAAATCATTAAATGACCTCCTGAATACACTGTAGTTATTCAGTATTTGCTGAATGAATGAAGTTTTAGTCCCACTATCCCAGGTCTGGCCTCGGTTTTTTGGTTAGTTTTGTTTAGCAGCTCTTCCCTGGATGACAGCGCCAAGCCCTCAGCTGGTTTCCCCTCTAGAAGCTCCTTCACCCGGACCCTCCCTCCGCCCCCCGACAGGGACCCTGGAGGCAAAGAGGGCCAATGAGGCTGCCCAGAGGTTTCCTCCCACTCTGCTCCCTCTTGCTCGAGGCCAGCTATGGGACACCCTCTGGATTCGGCTCGGGAACAGGCGGGGACACCCAGACGCCGTCTCCGGGGATCCAGGCCCTGGAACCCTGCTCAGTTAGCTGTTCCCTCCGGCTAACAAAGAGCTCCTCTCCCTCGATGGCTGACTTCGTCTTGCCGTTCTCTCCTGTGCCCACTGTGCCGGGATATGGAGAGGCCCTGAGCCTCTGGTGGGACCCCAAGGGAACCATTCGACCGGAATAGTTTATTCATGAGAGACACAGAGAGAGAGGCAGAGACACAGGCAGAGGGAGCCCCATGTGGGACTCGATCCCAGGCCCCGGGATCACTCAGTCGGAAAAGTAAGGCCAGTTCAATGGGGAGAATCCTTTTACAGTGCAGGCAGATCAGAAACTACCACGTTGTACACTCTGAATACCTTATAATCATATCTGTCACCTATATATACCCCCAGGAAAGCTGGAAAAAGGAAAAGAAAGGAAGGCCGGAGCCGGGGCACGGGCAGGGTCAGGGCTATGGAGGGCAAGGGCGTGAGCTCTGCAAGAGGGGGCGCCGGACAGAGCCTGGTAGAGGTGAGCGGGAGGCAGAGCCGGAGTCGGGAGGAGGCAGGTGTGTCCACTCCCCGAGGTCAAGGATAAAGGGAGCGTTTTCAGGGAAGAGGGCATGGCCAAGGGTGCCGACGCGGCGGAGGATGGAGGCAATTGCCTCCGCTTCCTGAGCTGGGTGGCCACGGTCCGCCCCTGGGACCACGCGCGGGGCCAGGCCCTCTGGCTGGATCCTGTACTGAGGAAACCTCCCGGTGGGGCTGGACGGGTGGACCCAGGAGGGTGCGGACCCACCACCCAACCCCAGGGACGAGTCCCTGAGACCCTACTGAGCAGAAACAGGGTGGGACGGAAACTAAACAAATTGTTCCTTTAAAGTCACCTGATATTTACGTCTCAGTCATGTTTGATTTTTGGCTTCTCTTTCCTGTGGCAGGATATTCAAAGAAAACAAATCTTTAGAAGCTTCAACTCCAAAGCAAAGAGGCCTCTGTGTGCCTACTTCTGGTCTCCGCTTTAGGAACAAACCTCCTTTGCTCTTTGGTCTGAATTGTGTCCAAGGCAGACAGAGCCTCCTGGCCAAGACGGGGTGCAGCCCGAGTGTCTGCTACAGCATCAGAGAGCCCGGCCGGACCAGACCTTGACACCTTGCCCGGGCTTCCACTCCAGGGGCCCAGACGGACCGACGGATGGTGGTGCCAGCTGGGAGCAGAGAGCACGGGGCCACATCCCTGCCCCAAACCGAAGTCCTGCCAGCTCGCCCCCTAGGGACCAGATACTTGGTGGGGAAGACAGGGAGCTGAGAAGTCACCCAAGGAAGGCAACCCAGGCTTTGCCTGGGATTTGGAAACAGGTGGTCCATTCTTGGCTCTGGTCATTTCCAAATGACCCAAAAAGCTAGAGAAAGAGGCCCGAGGAGGGGAAATGGAGACAAATACTGGAGCCTAAGCAGGCCCTCCTCCTGCTCTCTTGACAGCAACCCCACAGCCGCTGGGTTGTGGCCTATGCTAGGTGGGGACCATCACCACAACGCCGCGAGGTGCCTTCAGATACAGGACCAGGGGCTCCGAGAGGCTAGAGGCTTTCCAGGGCCACAGGACCCTAAGCAGCAGGGCCTGCTTTCCAACTCAGCCCCCGGATGCCCAGCCTGTGCTCTGTCCATTGCATCGTCCCACTGCCCGGACAGCAAGAGGGCAGGCAGGACAGCCTTTCGGGTCTTGTCAGTGGCTAAGGAACAGTCATCTAGTGAACACCGGGCAGGGGATTTTTGCAGAGCAGATGGCCAACGGTCCTGCCCAGGGATCAGGACCCTTGTTTGGTGACCTAATGCAGCCCCTGCAACGGGGGGACAGATGAGTTTCAGGTAAAGGACCCTAATGTGTCGTTCAAAAAGCCCTGCCAGGGGCCCTGTCCACCTCAGGGTTTGTCCCCACGCCAGGGACCCTCCTTCCTGGTCACTGCGTCATAAACTGGAGGTCAGGGCAAGAGTAGCCCAAGGAGCCTCCAGAAAATTCTGTCCTTGTAGACAGGAAGACAGAGGCCTGAGGCCCAGGGTCACGTCCACAGACGTAATAGCAGCACCTTCCTCGCAAGTCGTCTAAGGATTGAGACCCTGCAAGCCGAGCAACCCGCAGTCAGCCCGCCGCTGTCCCTGGTGTCCTCACGATCTTGCCCACCGGAGCCACGGCCCTAGGGCTCTGGAAGGAAGGGTGCCTCCCGCTCTACAACGCAGGCCTCTGACCCACCTGGCTGTGCAGGTGGGGTGACAGGAGGAGTCAGAGGGAGGAGGGCTGGAACCCGGCCTCACCTGCCTCTAGGTAGGAGGCAACCTGGGGGTGCCCTGCAGAGCCCCCCCCCCCACCTGGTGCTTTGGGTTTCTTCTGGGAAATAAGCTGGCCGTTGAGGAGGGAGCCTTCGGGGCCGGGAGCCTCCAGCTGCACAGCGGGACTGCTGAGAGTACGGGCCTGGGGAGAGGAGGGGGCCCCCCCGCCACACTGCCGAGCCCCCCCACCCCAGGCTGCTCCGCCCCTGGCAGGGCCCAGAGCCTGCGGGTTCCCCACCCGCCTGGCTTCCAAGAACCACAGGCAAAGGTGTCACTTGACAGTTGGCAGACAGTTAGCTCTGTGTTCCTGGAAGCTGCAGTCCAGGAAGGGGGGGCGGGGGGCGGGGGGGTGAAGGGGGGGCAGGGCAGAGAGGGGCACGAGGGGAAAGGCAAGAAGCAGGAGCGAGGAGGGCTGAAGCCAGACTGAGCCGCCTGCCCCGTGTGCAGAGGCTGCCGGGAGAGGAGGCCAGGCCGGGCCGTGGCCCTGAGCAGCCCCACAGGGCGCGGGGGACTGAGTCCTCGGCCTCCTTCTCCTGGGCCACTGGTCACAGAATAGGAGCAACGTGGTGTCAACGGGAGACCCCGCAGCACGGGAGGCAGGGCCCGTGGGGGCCATCCTGCCGGTCCCTGGAGACGCGCAGGCCTCCCCTCCTTTGGCCCAGACACACCAAGGCCGGCTGCTCCCCAGGGGGCACCGCGGACGCCCCTGCAGCCGCCAGCGGGGAGCCCACAGCCGCCCGGCCGGCACATCCTATAGCCTCCCACAGCCTCCTGCAGCCTCCACTGGGGAGGCCGTGGTCACCCTTGGATCAAGCACCTGTGGGGTGCTGAGCCGGCCCCACCCCTGCCCCCCGGGGCCGGTCCCCAGGATGCCCCCCGCTCCCCAGCAGGGGACCAGCCCAGTGGGAGCCACAGCAGCAGCATCCTCGTCCGAGGTCGCGGGGCTCAGCTGCCCGGGCCAGGGGCCGGCAGGAGGCCGCATAGCCCGACAGCAGCGCTGACGCCACCGCTCAGGCGGCCTCGGGGGCTGACCCCAGCCAGTGGGACGGTCTGCGAGACCCGGACGCAGCCCGGGGGGCCCTGGGTGGTGGACACCCTATGGCTTGTAGGGCAGCCCCCCCGCGGAGTCCAGGGCCGGGACCACCCGGTGGGTGCCCCCCCAGCCCCGGGCCCGCGTGTCACGGGGCAGCCACCACCCCAGGAGGCGGCCTGCTCCCCCATCTCCAGGCAGCGGGGCACCTGCGGGGAGCTCGGGGTTGGGGCACAGGCCCGGACGGGGCACTCCTGCCGGGGCCCTGCACACCGTCACCCCGCGCTCCGGGCTGGGGCTCCAGGGGAGCACCCCTGGGTGCCAGGCTGCGCACCTGGGGCCCGGCAGGCGCAGCCCGCCCCCACGCGGAGGAGCCTCCGGCGCCCAGCACCCCCCTCAGCGGCAGGCCCCGGGCGGGGCGGCGGGCACCGTTATCACCCCCGGCGCAGGGCTGTGGGCAGGGCTGCGCCGGGCCCTCTTATCGCTCCCCAGGCCCTGCGCCGCAGTGCACTGCTGGCCCCGAGGATGGGGGGCTGCAAGGCGGGGCCCGGGTGGCTGCCCAGCTCCTTGCTCTTCTGGAACGGTCCCCGGAGCAGGAACGCGCCAGGCAGTCTGGCAAACAGAGGGAGCGCGGCCCGGCTTGGACACCATGTCATTATGGGCAAGCCCTTCCTTCCCGGGTCCCTGCCTGTGAAACTGGGGGGGTTGAGGAGGGTCACCCCGGAGCCCCGTGCGTCTCTAAAGAGTTAGGGTCCTACAACCAACCACCAGGGAGGAGGCCACGCAGAGGGAAGACACTCCGTCCCGTAGCAGACCAGCTGGTAGCAGAGTGGCCCCCAGCCCAGTGTGCTTCCCGGCCCGACACCCTGACCTTCTAGAAGGCCTGTGGAGGAAAGGTTTGCAGATGAAGGGATGGCTGCTTCCGGGCTCCCCATCCCAGATCCGATCCACACCATCAGGCTCCAGGTGTGGACTGGGAACATCTCAGAGGGGCTCCAGACCCATGGGGACTTGGCACCCTACTGGGTGGGCGCTCACTCCTTGGCTCCTGTCCAGGGACGGCAGGGCTTCCTGGGTGTGTGGAGAGCTGGCCCCAGAATTGGGCCCAGATAATAGCCCTGCTCTTATCAGTGGGCCAAGGGCTCCAAGGGGGGTGTGTCTGAGAATCAAGGGCAGGTTCAGCAGAAGAAGGAAGGGGGTGCAGGCCAGCTGAGACCTCCAGCCTGGAAGGAAGGACTCCCTGAGGGCACATCCAAGGCTTCAGGGACTGGTGTAGTGGGAGTCAAAGGAAGGGGCAACCTAGGTCCCTTGAGGAGCAGGGAAGCCTGATCCAAGGGGCCTTCCTAAAGAAATCCTAGGCACCTCAGGTTGGGGGGTTGACACAGACCCAGAAGCTACGTCCCAGAGCAGAAGGGGTTATGGCCACCTTTGAGAACCTGAGAAAAGTTATGATTCTGTCCTTGCCCAGTGGGGAAACCAGGGCCCAGGCTTTCTGGGAGATGATTCACACTTGGCTTAAGCCTTGGAAGACCCTGGGGCACCTGGGTTGGCTCAGTCAGTTAAGCGGCCGACTCTCGGTTTCGGCCGAGGTTATGATCTCAGGGTTTTGGGATCAAGCCTCACGTCAGGCCCTATGCTCAGTACGGAGTCGGCTAAAGCGTCTTTCTTCCTCTCCCTCTGCCCCTCCTCCCCGCCTCCCATCTGGTCCAGCTCACGCCTGCCCTCTCTCTGAAATAAATAATCTTAAGGAAAAAAAAAAAGACTTGGAAGGCCCTAAGTCTTGGAAGGCCGAGTCCCCTGTGCGGCTGGAGGTGCAGACCCCGTTGGCAGAGTCTGATGACCGGTCACAGGGCTCTGAAACCCGGTAGAGCAGCAGGGAGAAGGCAGGAGGGCCAAGCAGGACCAGGCCGAGGGTCTGGGGCTCCAGGCCGGCACCCCCTGGGTACCCAGCCAGCTGCCTGCACATCTCCCCATCCAGGCCTCGGCCTGGGTTCCTGGTTTCTCTTCCCCTCTGGCCCAGGCTCAGACCAGCCCAAGGACGCCCATCTGGGAGGGAGCCTGGGCCTGTCCTCACTGCTGGGCCACCTGAGCTGAGCTGCGTCCTCTGAAACCCCCCAGCCAGGTGACAAACACAGACATGTGTGCCATCCTGGGGTCGGGGGCTCGGGAGGCCTCGCGCCCTCTTCTCCACCTGCAACCGGGGACGGCAGGCTCTCCAGACACACAGGACGGCTTCCGCTTATAGCGTGGGCCCAAGCGTTTTAAGCAGGCGGCGGGAGCTGCTTGGGGCAAGGCCGAAAGCCAGGCTGCCTTTCCGTAGGCCGGGGAGTACCCTGCACCCCTTCCGGAGCCCAAGAACCCGAGTTCAGCGGGGAGGAGAGCTGAGGAAAGGCTTGAACGTGGAGGGGCCTGGGCACGGAGAGGCCCTGAGACCAGGGCAAAGAGGACAGGAAAGAGCTGGAGGCCCTGGGCTTGGGTGGGGAGCCCAGACAGCCAGAGCCAAGGAAAAGTGGGGGCTGGAGAGGAAGGGCCGAGGCCGCCAGGAACATTCCAGGTGGGAGCAAGAAGGAAGGGCGGCCTGGAGGGGCCCCCGCACACGGAACACCGATGTCTCCGTCACGGGTCACCCACCTCTCCAGGCTGGGCTGACGCCCCCGGAGGGTGGGCTCCTGCCCCTCACCCCCATCCCAAGCACGAGCACGCGCACGTAGGCACACGCGCCACAGGACATGATCCCTCGGCGACATCCCTTCCTCTCACCGTCACCACACCCTGATTCCACCCGGACGCCAGGGTGGCAGGAAGCAGTGTGGCTGCTCTGGAACTTCAGGGTGGCAGCATCACAGGGGCCCTTGACAAGACTTCAGATTCGGATTGTGCCCCCCCTCCCCGAGATTCGGGTCAGTGTTCCAGGGACCCCGTGATTCGAGGGCGGAGGCCCTCGGAGAGCACGAGCACCCTGTTAGCTGCTTGGCGGAGCAAAGGCCACAGCCACAGCGCTGCGTTCCCTGTGTGCCCACCGCACCCCTGCCGCTTGGCGCGCCCCCTGCTTTGTCCACTGATGGCCTTCCAGGAAGTGCCACCATTTCTATCCCCAAAGTCACACACTGGCCGCCAGAGAGAAGCCTCAGTTTGAGGTGGTTCCCGCCCCTGAGCCCGCTTCCGACCCGGGGGCTTGGGACCAGCAGGTGACCCCCCGGCAGGAGGCAGCCGTCAGGATGGCACCACTGGCAAGAAGGGCTGCAGAACTGTCCTGCCATGGAGAGCCCCCCCCCAGGGATGAGGAGCCAGAGGGTCCCCCAGGGGTGAGGAGCCAGAGGGTCCCCCAGGGATGAGGAGCCAGGGTCCCCCCCAGGGATGAGGAGCCAGAGGGCCCCCCCCAGGGATGAGGAGCCAGAGGGTCCCCCCAGGGATGAGGAGCCAGGGCCCCCCCAGGCATGAGGAGCCAGGGCCCCCCCAGGGGTGAGGAGCCAGAGGGTCCCCCCAGGGATGAGGAGCCAGAGGGTCCCCCCAGGGATGAGGAGCCAGGGGGCCCCCCCAGGGATGAGGAGCCAGAGGGTCCCCCCAGGGATGAGGAGCCAGGGCCCCCCCAGGCATGAGGAGCCAGGGCCCCCCCAGGGGTGAGGAGCCAGAGGGTCCCCCCAGGGATGAGGAGCCAGAGGGTCCCCCCAGGGATGAGGAGCCAGGGGGCCCCCCAGGGATGAGGAGCCAGGGCCCCCCCAGGCATGAGGAGCCAGGGCCCCCCCAGGGGTGAGGAGCCAGAGGGTCCCCCCAGGGATGAGGAGCCAGAGGGTCCCCCCAGGGATGAGGAGCCAGGGTCCCCCCCAGGGATGAGGAGCCAGAGGGTCCCCCCAGGGATGAGGAGCCAGAGGGTCCCCCCAGGGATGAGGAGCCAGGGTCCCCCCCAGGGATGAGGAGCCAGAGGGCCCCCCCAGGGATGAGGAGCCAGAGGGTCCCCCCAGGGATGAGGAGCCAGGGCCCCCCCAGGCATGAGGAGCCAGGGCCCCCCCAGGGGTGAGGAGCCAGAGGGTCCCCCCAGGGATGAGGAGCCAGAGGGTCCCCCCAGGGATGAGGAGCCAGGGGGCCCCCCAGGGATGAGGAGCCAGGGCCCCCCCAGGCATGAGGAGCCAGGGCCCCCCCAGGGGTGAGGAGCCAGAGGGTCCCCCCAGGGATGAGGAGCCAGAGGGTCCCCCCAGGGATGAGGAGCCAGGGTCCCCCCCAGGGATGAGGAGCCAGAGGGTCCCCCCAGGGATGAGGAGCCAGAGGGTCCCCCCAGGGATGAGGAGCCAGGGTCCCCCCCAGGGATGAGGAGCCAGAGGGCCCCCCCAGGGATGAGGAGCCAGAGGGTCCCCCCAGGGATGAGGAGCCAGGGCCTCCCCAGGCATGAGGAGCCAGGGCCCCCCCAGGGGTGAGGAGCCAGAGGGTCCCCCCAGGGATGAGGAGCCAGAGGGTCCCCCCAGGGATGAGGAGCCAGGGCCCCCCCAGGCATGAGGAGCCAGGGCCCCCCCAGGGGTGAGGAGCCAGAGGGTCCCCCCAGGGATGAGGAGCCAGGGTCCCCCCCAGGGATGAGGAGCCAGAGGGCCCCCCAGGGATGAGGAGCCAGGGGGCCCCCCTAGGGGTGAGGAGCCAGAGGGTCCCCCCAGGGGTGAGGAGCCAGAGGGTCCCCCCAGGGGTGAGGAGCCAGAGGGCCCCCCAGGGATGAGGAGCCACGGAGTTCCCCCAAGGGTGAGGAGCCAGGGGGTCCCCCTAGGGATGAGGAGCCAGGGGCCCCCCAGGGATGAGGAGCCAGGGGCCCCCCAGGGACAGGCACCCAGAGGGCCCGCTCCCAGCCTGAGCCCCCCCACCCCAGGGCCCCTTGCGGCGAGGCGGCCCGGGGCGGCGAGTTCCCGGCGGCGGGCGCCCCCTGCAGGTGGACGGGGGTGCGGCGGGGCACAGCGGGGGCTCCGCCCCGCGCCCCGCCCTCGCCGCGACCCCGACCCCCCCCCCCCCCCCCCCCCCCGCCCGCAGCCCGGGCCCCGCAAGCTGCCCCCCACGGCGAGGGCCTGGCGCCCGCCGCCCGCAGAGGCCCGGGGGTGCGGCGAGGGGCGGCACTGCCTGCAGGCGCCCCCCCCCCCCCCCCCCCCCCCACACACACACACGCTCCTCACCTCCTGGAGGGCCGCAGCCTCACCACTCCCTGGGGGACCCGTCCCTGGCTTGCAGAGACCGGGAGGTTGGGCCTGGGGGCCAGGCCCGGGCCCTGGGAGGGCTGGGAGACGGAGCGCCGAGGGGCACAGTGGCACGTGCAGGTTCTGCTTGGGCACCCAGTCGGACCCCACCATCCTCTGCAGCCAGACAGCTTCGGCCATGTACCTGGGGAGCAACAAGCCAGATGAGAGGGGTCATGGCCCCCCGGCCTGGTCCCCCTCAGCTTGGGGAGCACACAGCCCAAGGCGTGGCCCTGCAGAGAGCTGGGACCATCTTATCCAGGCTACAGTGCCCCTGTACCCCACAACCTGGGGCAGGAACCCACAAGGGCAAGGAAGCCGGGATCCCAGAGGCTCTCACATTGCCCTGCAGAAAACCCTGAAAGAAGAAGGGCATATAAGGGCCTGGGAGCTGGGCTGAGGGCCAGGGGAGATGCCTCGGCTTCATCCTGCCCCCCAGCCCCAGGGGCCACCCCTCGGGCCTCTGGTCAGCCAACTCACTTGGGTCCCAGCGGTGCACAAATCGTTAAATACCAGTTGTTGGCACAGCCGCGGTCGAAGGGGTTGTATCCCTGCAGGTATTGGCCCTAGATGGGGGCAAGGGCCGGAAGGAACTCAGATCCAGCAGGACTGGGCAGCCCCCCCCGCCCCCCTCCCCCCAGGGCTGTAGCTCCAAGGGCAGACAAGCAGGGACAGTGAGCCAAGGGCTCTGTCAACCCACCTCTGAGTAGCTCTCTGCAGGCACCCACTTCTCCTGCCTTCGCAGGGCCCCTGCCCCGTCACCTGTACCCCCTTTTGCAGTATCCCCCCTTTTTTGTTTCCTTTGGCCACACCATGTCCTCCTGCTTCCAGATGTACTTTCAGATCTTTCTTTTGTTGCTAAACTGCTCCAAAGACAGTTGCACCCCTACCGCAACTTCCCTACTTGCCCACCTCTCTCTCTCTTTTTTTTTAAAGATGTCATTTACTGGGGTGCCTGGGTGGCTCAGTCGGTTAAGTGCCTGCCTTCAGCTCGGGTCATGATCCCAGGGTCCTAGGATGGAGCCCCACATGGGGCTCCCTGCTCAGTGGGGAGTCTGCTTCTCCCTCTCCCTCTGCCCCTCCCCACTGCTCAGGAGTGAGAGCGGGGTGCCCGAGAGCACATTCAGGGGAGGCTGCAGGCAGAGGCAGGGGGAGCAGGGCGCCCCATGCAGGGCTCCATCCCAGGACCCTGACATCATGACCTGAGCCAACTGAGGGACCCAGGTGCCGCCCCCCCCCCCACCTCTCATTTTTTCCAAACGTGTGTCTTCACTGAATTTCACTAGCTAGAAGGGCGGTTGCGTGGGGCCCCCAGTCATACTTCCCTAACAAAATAACTTGGCCCTGGAAATCTGGACTGAAGTTCCTGAGCACCAATGCAGTGAAGGGCAAGGCCAAGGTCAAGTCCTCTCCTGGACATTCTTTTTTTTTTTAAAGATTTTGTTTATTTATTCATGAGAGAGACACACACACAGAGAGAGAGAGAGAGAGAGAGAGAGAGATAGGCAGAGGGAGAAGCAGGCTCCACGCAGGGAGCTCAATCCTGGGACCCTGGGATCACGACCTGAGCTCAACCACTGGGCCACCCAGGTGCCCCTATCTCCTGGACACACTTAACCAAGTTCTCCCCCAACCCACCCAACAGCCTCGCCCTCTTCCTCTTCCCCAGCACCAGCTGATTCTCTCCCTGACTTCAAGAGCCTCAGCTACAAAATGTCTGTCACAGGCCACCCCCAGCTCCCCCGTGTCCCATGCCCCTGTCACCAAGATTTTGACCTTCACCACTATTCTCCACGAAAACCAGTCAGGACCTCATGGAGAGAACATGACACCTACGGGAGGAAAAGTCAAGATGCCTCCACAATGTTCCACTGCTGCCAAAAGGCACCACTAACCATTGAGATACTTTGAGTCCTGCCCACTTTACCATGTTTAAAGCATTTAAGGGAACCTGATATTCTATTTGCAATTTTAACTAAATGGTTAGAAGAGTTTGATTACATTTACCATTAGAATTGTAAATTTAGAGAAAACTTTGACTTATTAGATGTACATGAAGTTTACAAAGGCATTGACTGTTCAACGTTTAAAGGAGTGACAGACAGTTGCCTAAAGAACTCCTTAGAACTCACTGAGAAGGGCAGCACTTTCCCCTCCCTACAGGAGAGCCTCTCAGATGTGAACAGAATCCAGCAGCTCAGAAGTCCCCTGACTGTCCTCTCTCACTGGCTCCAGACCCAGTTGTCCTGCTCCCGGTCCCCACCTCAAACGCGCTCGCGTCCCACAGGACAGTGACCAAGGTGGGCGCCTTCTCGCCCCATCCCCTGCGCCTCCGGGCTGCCTCTGCTCTCCGCCTGTCTTCCCCAGGATCAGGGCCTCAGGCTTTCCTCTCTCTCTCTCCCTCACTCTTGCTCTCCCAAAGCAGTTACCAATTTCTTTGTGTATAGATTCACCCATTTGCTCATAAATATTCTGGGGCCTCAACAGTGTCCGAGGCATTGCACTGGGGATGAGGACACACCATCAGCAGGGGAGTGATCAGGGCAGCGCGGAGAGGGGATGAGGGAGAGGAGCAGGGAGCCGGTGCCAAGACTCTAAGGTGCAGGCAGAGGAGCAGCAGCCCTGGAGAGTAGAGAGCTGGGCCCTAGGGGGCTGGGGAAGGGCCCCTGCAGGTGCATGCAGCACCACACTGCTGTGTGCAGCCTGGAGAGATTAGTGTTAGAGGCTGGGGAGCACTTGGAGAGCACGGCCTCAGTGTGCCCCTGAGCAGAGGAGCCGCCGCATGGGCTGGAGAAGGTGACGAATGATGCCGGTGAGCACAGCCGACTCGTTCAAGAAATATGGCTCTGGGGGCACCTGTGGTGGCTCAGCGGTTGAGCATCCGCCTTCAGCTCAGGGCGTGATCCCAGGGTCCTGGGATCGAATCCCCCATCAGGCTCCCTGCGTGGAGCCTGCTTCCCCCTCTACCTGTGTCTCTGCCTCTCTCTGTTTCTCTCATGAATTAATGAATAAATAGAATCTAGAAAGAAAGAAAGAAAGAAAGAAAGAAAGAAAGAAAGAAAGAAAGAAAGAAAGAAAGAAAGAAAGAAAAAGAAAGATGGCTCTGCTGGAGGGGAGAGCGCAACAGCTGGAAGGGAGGCTTGTGATGGAAAGGAGTGTTTGCTTTGCATTTAAGATGGAGAGACATGAATGCCTGTCGGTGATGACGATGACGGGAAGGAAGGTAATGACAGCAGCGATACAGAGGGCATTCGCTGTACTGGCGTCTCTTGTGTGTGTCTTACGCTTATCGACCCACGCTGCTGCCTTTTACAAATGGGACGACTGAAGCACCAGGCGGCTGAGTAACAGACCCAAGATCTCCCTGCTGCTGGGAAGCTCTGGTTTGAATTTCTGTAGCCTGGCTCCAGAGCCCTTGCTATCAACCACCAAGCAAGCGGCCCCAGGAGATGTGGCTCGAGGATGGAGGTAGGAAGGGAATGAATGCCTGAAACGGGTTCTGCGGGTAACAGGAAGGAGCCCTGAATGAATGAATCCCATTCATTACAGAATACAGTGACTCACAGAGTGCAGACCACATTTAGATTTCTTAAGACTGGAGATCATAGGGCAGCCCCGGTGGCTCAGTGGTTTAGCGCCACCTTCAGCCCAGAGCCTGATGCTGGAGACCCGGGATGGAGTCCCGCATTGGGCTCCCTGCGTGGAGCCTGCTTCTCCCTCTGCCTGTGTCTCTCTCTGCCTCTCTCTCTGTGTCTCTCATGAACAAATAAAATCTTAAAAAAAAAAAAAAAAAAAAGACTGGAGACCACAGACTGGGAAAGCCCCATGATGAGCAGTGGAGAGAGGGCAGGCCAATGGTGTGACCAGGGACTAGAAGGCCCCTGGGATTTGAGAAGGGAGAGTGCTGCCCCAGAGAGGCTGAAAAGATGCGCTGGGGCTGGAGAGGGAAGGCTGCACAGAAGGTAACGAGTAGGGCTAATGTGTTAGAGCAGAGTCACAGGTGGGCTGGGAGCCAACAGGGGTAGGTTGGAGTGATTGGGTGCTGGCTGTAGGGATGGGAGGTGGTGGGGCAACGCCAGTGCCTCTGTCCTTTCAGCTCTCACCGTCTTCAGCCCCCCTCCCCCATCAAGGCAGCTAACTACACTCTTCCTAAAACAACCTTTAGTTGGGGCACCTGGCTGGCTCAGTCAGATCATGAATCACACGACTCATGATCTCAGGGCTCAAGCCCCACGTTGGTTGTGGAGCCTACTTAAAACAACAACCACCGTTAGTCAAGTCATTGTCCTGCTAAAGGAATCCTATGGCAAGGATGTTCACTTTTATTACTCCCACTCAACACCGTACTGGAGATCCAAGACAGTGCAGTAAGAAGAGAAAAAGAAAGAAATCCATACATGTTGGAAAGGAAAAAATAAAACTGTCCTTATTCATAGGTGACATGATTTTCTATGTGAATCAACAAAAAAGCTATTAGAGTGAGTCCAGCAAAACTGCAAGATTCAAGACCAATAAACAAAAATCTATTGTATCTTTTACAATAATTAACATATACACATGAAATTTAAAGACATTTATAATAGCACAAAAACAAAATACTTAGAAAAGATCTAACACAATGTACGCAAGATCTATATACTGAAAACTACAAAACGCTGATGAAAGAAATCAAAGAAGCAAATAAGTGGAAAGGGGTTCATGGGTTCAAACACTCAATATTGTTAAGATGTCAATTTTCCTAATTGACCTATAGGTTCAACATAATCCAAATAAAAAGCAAATTGTGGAAATTAAGCTGTTTCTAAAAGGTAAAAAGAAAATCAAAGGACCTGGGATAACCAAAAGAACTCTGAAAAAGAAGAACAAATTTGGAGAACTCACACTGTGTGATTTCAAGACTTGATACAAACCTACTGATCAGGGGTTCCCTGGGTGGTGCAGTGGTTTGGCGCCTGCCTTTGGCCCAGGGTGCTATCCTGGAGACCCGGGATCGAATCCCACATTGGGCTCCCGGTGCATGGAGCCTGCTTCTCCCTCTGCCTGTGTCTCTGCCTCTCTCTCTCTCTCTCTCTCTTTCTCTCTCTCTCTCTGTGACTATCATAAATAAAAATTAAAAAAAAAAACCCTACTGATCAGGACAGTGAGGTATTGGCAAAAGAGTAGGGAGTCCAGAAATACACCCACAACTATTTAGTCGACTGATTTTTGACAAATGTGCAAAGGTAAATGGAAGAAGGATAATCTTTACGGCAAATGATGCTGGAGTTATGCAAAAGTAATAAATCTTGACCAATACCTTGCATCCCATACAAAATTTAGCCCAAAATGAATCATAGGCCTCAATATAAAATCTAAAACTATAAAATTTCCAGAAGAAAATATGAGAAAATCTTTGTGACCTCGGGTTAGGCAAAGCTTTCTTAATTACAACACCAAAAACGCAGTCCATAAGAGAAAAAAAGCAACAGTGCCCTTCATCAAAATTTAAAACTTCTGATCTTTGGAAGACACCGTTAAAAAAAATTGTGATGACAAGCCATAGACTGGGAGAAAATATTTGCAAAATACGTTTCTGAATCCAGAGTAGACCTCGTAGAACTCAATAGTTTTAAAAATCCCAACTTTTTTTTAATGGGTAAAAGATTGGAACATTTAGTCAAAGATATGTAGATGGCAAATAAGAAAGTGAAAGGATGCTCACAACATCACTCTTCGTTAGGAAAAGGCCAATTAAAAAAATCACCGTGAAGTATCACTTCACATTTACCAGGCTGGCTAAAATTAAAAAACAAAAACAAAAAAAAAACAGAAAATCTTGACAATACCAAATGTGAGCGACACTGCCTCTAGGGACGGGAACCCAGCACCATGGGAACGCACCCACTTTGGAAGACACTATGGTGGTCTCATGAGGTTTAACATACAGTCACCATAGGACTCGGCAATGCCACTCCTAAGTATTTGCCTAAAGAGAAATGACAACCCGCGTTCCCGTGCCTATCCACCGACGGTTACAGCGGCTTTATTTATAATCCCCCAAACTGGAAACCACCCACATAGCCCTCAGCCCGGGAAGTGGATCAACAAGACACTAGCCACAGGGATGGGGACCGGCAGCGACTCGGATGGCCGGCAGATGCTGAGCCGGAGAAGCCAGACTCAACAGGCTACCGCTGCGTTCACAGGAGTCTCTGGAGAAGGAAAAACTAAAGGGAGAGAAAACAGATCAAGTGGTTGCCAGGGGCTGCGAGCAGGGAGAGAAACTGAGGACAAAAGGCCCTGAGGGAGGGACTCCTGGGTGGCTCAGCGGTTGCGCATCTGCCTTCGGCTCAGGTCATGACCCTGGGGTCCCGGGATCGAGTCCCGCTTCGGGCTCCCTGCATGGAGCCTGCTTCTCCCTCTGCCTGTGTCTCTGCCTCTGTCTCTCTCTCTGTCTCTCATGAGTAAATAAAATCGTTAGAAAAAAAAAAAAGGGTCCTGCGGGAATATTTTTTTGGGTGGGTGGAATTGTTGTAAACCTTGACCCTAGTGGTAACTACAGAGCAGGGCTGTGCGTTGGTCAAAGCTCATAGAGCTGCACTGAAACAGGGTGAATTTTACTGCATGTAGAAAAAGGAAAGGAAAGGGAAAAAAAAAAAAAAAAAAAGTCCGGTCGTGGCTCCCAGGCTTCCCCTGAACCAAGACTCTGTTCTCCACCTGACTTTCCAGGCGTTTCAGCTCTGGCCAGTCCCGGGCCGCCGCTCGACCTCCCAGGCCCGTCTGAGCTCCCGTGAGCACCGTGTCCCGCCCCGCAGCCCGCAGCCCGCAGCCCGCAGCCCTGGGGACCTGGGGGACCAGCCCGCCCGCGCTGCTCCCTGAACTCCGCCCAGCACACGCCCTTCCCCGAGCCCCACCGCGTCGGCAGGGGCTCTTCTTCTTCTTTTTAAATTTTTTTTTTTTATTTATTTATGATAGTCACACACAGAGAGAGAGAGAGAGGCAGAGACACAGGCAGAGGGAGAAGCAGGCTCCATGCACCGGGAGCCCGACGTGGGATTCGATCCCGGGTCTCCAGGATCGCGCCCTGGGCCAAAGGCAGGCACCAAACCGCTGCGCCACCCAGGGATCCCAGCTCTTCTTCTTTTTTAAAAGATTCTATTTATTTACTCATGAGACACAGAGAGGCAGAGACCCAGGCCGAGGGAGCAGCAGGCTCCACGCAGGGAGCCCGACGCGGGACTCGATCCCGGGCCCCGGGGTCACGCCCTGGGCCGCTGGCAGGTGCTCAGCCGCTGAGCCCCGGGCGCCCCGGGTAGGTGCTCCTCAGATCGCACGGTCGGCGCGGACAGACACCTGCGCGCCCAGAACCAGGCCCCGCGGGCGGCGCACCTGCTCGAGCTCCCGGCAGGTGGGGCCCGAGACGCGTCTGGGTGCAGCAGCGCCCCCGAGGGGGTCAGGCCGCCGGGGCCCAGGGCGGGGAGGGCCGGCGGGGGCGGGGGCCGCGTACCTTGCCCTCGTAGGAGCGCTCGGCCGCGCTCACCGACGCCGCCTGGATCAGCAGCAGCAGGGACAGCGGCACCAGGAAGCCGGCGGCCGGCACCGCCACCACGAGGCTGCGCCAGCTAAGGAGCAGCGCCGCCCCCGTCCTGGCCCCGCCCCGCGGCCCCGCCCTCTGCAGTCCCCACCTGCAGCCCGGCCACCTGCAGTACCCCCCAGCTGCAGTCCGCCCCCCTGCAGTCCGCCCCCCTGCAGCCCGCCCACCTGCAGTCTGCCCCCCTGCAGTACCCCCAGCTGCAGTCCGCCCCCCTGCAGTCCCCCCCAGCTGCAGTCTGCCCCCTTGCAGCCCGCCCACCTGCAGTCCGCCCCCCTGCAGTCCCCCCCAGCTTAAGTCCGCCCACCTGCAGTCCCACCCCCCCTGCAGTCCCGCCCCCTTGCAGTCCCCCCCAGCTGCAGTCCCGCCCCCCTGCAGTCCCCCCCAGCTGCAGTCCCGCCCCCCTACAGTCCCCCCCAGCTGCAGTCTCCCTCACCTGCAGCCCGGCCCCCTGCAGTCCCGACCCCCTGCAGCCTGCCCCCCTGCAGTCCGCCCACCTACAGTCCCCCTCATCTGCAGTCCCTCCCCCCTGCAGTCCGCCCACCTGCAGTCCCCCTCACCTGCAGTCCCTCCCCCCACCTGCAGTCCCCCCACCTGCAGTCCCCCCCACCTGCAGTCCCCCCCATAGTTCCTCCCCCCCTCCCCCACGGCCACCAGGGCCTCTGCCCCTGACTGCCCCCCAGCCGCTCCCTGGGAGGCTCCCCGGAGGATACGCCATGGCTTTGTCCAGGGAGAAAGGCAGGTGGGTCGTGCGCCCCAGGAAGATGAGGCAGGTCACCAGCATGGCGCCCGAGTAGAGGCATAAGGACAGGACCAGCAGCAGGAAGAAGCGGAAGTTGCGGTGACCAATGCAGTTATTAACCCACTTGCAGTGGTGGTCAAAGTCCTGGGTAAGAGGGAGGGAGCAGGAGTGGAGGGCACCCCCACATCTGAGACCCTACCCCCTCCCTGACCCCTGTTCCCAAAGGCCACCTGGCCTTGGCCCCCAAACTGGCTCCCATCCCTAGGGAGAAACCCAGCCACAGGGTCCCTAAGGCCAGCACTTCTATTACAGCGCTGCTGTCTCTGGGGCCCACGAGGGCACGTGGCAAGCGGCCTTTGGACGCAGAGCCTGCCTGGTCTTCTGGGGGACACATCCCCGTGTGACTGGGCTGGACATAGAACATCTCTGGGTTCTGTTTCCTCATCCATTGAATGAGGGTAACAGTACCCTTCCCAGCCGGCCTCTGGTTGTAGGGACCGGAGAAGACAGCACATCTGCAAACCTCTGCGGGCTGTGACATGAGACAGACAAGCCCTCAGAGCCCAGGAGAGCCTCTGGCCTGGACGCGACAAGAAGCCAGGCGAAGCTTTCCTGGCCAGGCCTCCAGCCAGCCCGAGGCCCTCGGGCAGCCAGTGCCAGCAAGCCTGGGGTACGACGGGAGTGGCCTTCTGACCCCCCTGGACTGAGCAGGCCCCGCAGAGTGTCATGCGTCCGTGAGTGTCAGCATGTGCACAGGCAGGGGCTCACCTCCCTGGACAGGTGCAGGTGCACAGGTAGTGGCCTGCACGAGTGACCAAGAGCGGTTGGGAGTTACGGGCCCCCTTGGCCTCTAGCCGTCCTGGGAGTGGTTCCACACTTGCCGCGGGCCCCGGGGTGAGCATGAAGAGGGCACTCACTTCCACACAGATGTTGCACCAGGGACAGTGGTAGGTCCGGGGCGGGCAGTGGAAGCAGCACTTCTGGCACCATTGCAGGCGGAAGGCTCTGTGGTTCACCCATACCACGTGCACCATCGTGGGGCCCTGTTCGTTGGAGCCTGGGAGGGAGGAGGACAGCGGCAGCAGGAGGCCCTCGGGTCAGTGTGCTGCTGGGGTAGGGAGGCCAGCTGGGGGGGGTGAGGGAGGTGGAGGGGGGAGCTGGGCGGGGTGTCCCGGTCCCCACTGAGCAAGCTGCCCAAGCGCAGAGGGCATCAAAGGGACGGTAGGCCTCCAGCCGGGAGAGTTCTGTGAGGACTCAGCCCCTCGAAACTGAGTCGGTGCGGTGGGGAGAAGGAAGGGGGAAGTGAGGGTGTCGGGGCGCCGGCTTCCCGCCCCAGCGGCCGCGAAGCCCCGGGAGAACCTCCCGAAATCTGTTTTGCCGCGTGGCGTGTCCGTGGCTCACAGCAGGAAGTGCCAGAGGCGGGGCCCCGGCATATGAGGGTGTGCGGGGAAGGGTGCTGAGGCCGAGGCGGGCGGCGGCAGGAGCCCCAGGACGGGCCACCCCCTCCGCAGGCCCAGCGCCTCACCTTGGTGCAGGATGCCGGGGTCTGAGAAATTGAGTGAAACCAGACTGAAGACCGTGAGGACGCAGAGGAGGCCCGTGACCAGGGGAAAGGCCCACTCCCCGTTCTGGGCCAGCCACCTGCAACTGAGACCAGCGCGGCGCTCAGCCCTGACCCAGAGGGCCTGAAGCCCCCAGCCCCGGACCCCGTCACTGGGTCAGAACCCACACACGCCGGAGCCCGCTCCAAGTACCCAGGCTGGTGACAGATCCCTGGACACCCCACCGATCGTCACCGGCGGAACCGGCACCCGCAGCTCCCGGGGGTGCAAGCAGGGCCCCCAGGCCTCTGCACATGCGTAACCCCGGCCTGGAGCACCCCCTCCCCTCACCCCCTCCCGCACTTCCCCTGCCTCCCTGCTCCCATTTTCTGCCTCGGTAGGGACCCCGCAGCCTGTCGGGGAGGGAGGCTCACGGGAAGGCGAAGAAGAGGCCACTGAAAATGAGCAGCAGCGCGACGTTGAAGGCGGCAAACAGGCTTGGGAGGATCCAGGGAAGCGGGGCCCGAGGCGGCAGATGGGGCGCCTTCAGGAGCGGCATGGCCCGACCGCCCTCGCCTCCAGGGGAGACCAGGGCCACCAGGCTCCCTCGCCCCCGCCGGCTCTAGGAGCCCCATGGCCACAGCAGCCTCAGAAGCCACAGCCTAGGGTGGAAGGGAAGAAGTTCCAGTGTGACATCACAGAGGCCAAGGAGAAGGGAGGCCAGGGCCCTCGGCAGAACCGCCTGCAGGCGCCGAGGGCTGCTTCCAAGAGCAACCCCCGCCACCGTCACCACTGCACCCCCCTCACTTGTGCCAGGGAGTGAGAGCTCCCCCTGTGAGGTTGGCTTTGAGACGCCTGAGATCAGGGGGACACACGGGGAGCAGGTGGGTGATTGTACTCATCCTCCCAGGCGTGGTGCCAGCCAGAGCGACGGTGGTTGCTGTTCACCCTATCTCCGTTGTCTTCCTTTTTGTCATTACACCATGGAGGGGCAGCTGAATAATTCTCCAGGTTCCTTCGTTTCCAGGGTTGGCATCATGACACAATTCTGGGCAAGAGACATGATTAGAGGTCTGCTGAGGATTTCTAAAAAAGCTTTGCCTTGTCCCTTTCTTCTGGTCTTGAACCCACATGTGCTGGCTGGCGGTACCATCTTGAACCCATTAGGCAACGGCAACGGCAACACGGTACACAGAATGGCGTGGATGACATCGTTGAGTCCCTGGCCCAGACTTAAACTGGCTCTCTCTGGGCTACTTATTATATGAGAGGATAACTGGGTTTTCTGTTACATGCAGCCGACATTTGTCATTTGTTTTAGCTACTGAGCATCTGAACCCCTCTGTGCTTGGAGGATTCCCACACTGTACGTCTTCATGAAGGGCAAAGACCATTCCCCGTATCAATTGGAGCCCAAACTGCCAGATACTCACATTCAAAGCCTCTCCTGCAGCTGGGGAATAGCCCTGTGACCCAGCGCCACCAATTAGCCTCAGAACTGCCACCACCAACCAAGTTGGAAATCTTCTGAGATCCAGCAAGTGCACATATTTTCAGAGCTCTGTGTGTTGAAGTGTAATGGCCTTTTTGAAGGTCACTTCAATTTCAACAGTGATTGTGCTATTCTTCAACATGGGTAAGAGATGCAATGCCGGGGGTGCCTGGGTGGCATGGTCCATTGAGTATCTGGCTCTCGGTTCCTGCATCAGGCTCCCTGGGGAGTATGAAGTCTGCTTGGGATTCTCTCTCTCTCCCTCTGCCTCTCCTGTTCATGCTCTCTCTCTCTCTCTCTCTCTCTCTCTGTCTACAAAATAAGTAAATATATCTTTAAAAAAATATGCAATTCTAAGAGATCTACTTTGGACTAAGTAGGAATTGGACTAAATGAGCTGGAACATTTTGGGGAAATTAATTTGACTAAAAACAGAGCAAAAGTCCCTCGTCAATGCACAATTATTGTTACTTATATTTTCTTGTCTATAGAAACATAGTTTTTCTTCATGACATTCAAATTACCGGGTTAAAATCAATGTAGTAAGAATGCTATTTTTTAAGGGGCACTTGGGCTGGCTCGGTCAGAAGACCGCTGACTTTTGGTTTTGGGGTTGTGAGTTTGAGCCCCACCTGTGGCATAGAGATTACTTAAATAAATAAAACATTTAAAAAAGGGAATGTGGGCAGCCCCGGTGGCTCAGGGGTTTAGCGCCGCCTTTAGCCCAGGGCGTGATCCTGGAGACCCGGGATTGAATCTGCACCCGCCTCCCCGCATGGAGCCTGCTTCTCCCTCTGCCTGTGTCTCTGCCTCTCTTTCTCTCTCTCTTTCTGTGTCTCTCATTAGTGAATAAATAAAATCTTAAAAAAAGGGAATACTATAATATACTTGATTGTATTTCAAATACTATGGTTTAAAATTTTAGCTATTTTCATTTGTCTTAATTAAATATAACTGTATGTATGCACATTTAAAATACCTACATATTGATATATATTACAATTAATTAATTTTTTACCAGTATATCTATAATAGGAGAGAATTGAGCTTGGAAATGATCTTTGCATAACAGTCTGTTTTCTTTTTTTTTTAAGATTTTATTTATTTATTCATGAGAGACACAGAGAGGTAGAGGGAGAAGCAGGCTCCCCACAGGGACTCGATCCCAGGACCCCAAGATCATGACCTGAGCCAAAGACAGACACTCAACTACTGAGCCACCCAGGTGCCCCAACATGATGTTTTCAACATGATGCAATAAAAAGTTATTATGTGCTTTCTGCCAAACTTACTCAGTGGTAGAGAATCATGATCTCACCTAACCTAAAGGAATGATTTAATGGGGTCTATTCACTTATATGCTTTTTTGTTTGGGGGAATTTTATGACCATTGACAATTATAAGCAAATAAATAGAATGATAGGAGATTGCTCACCTCTTAAAAAGACTGAAAATGCTGTCATGTTACCTTCTGCTATGCCATGTAAGACTGTTAGTCTGATTAATAATATAGCAAATACTATTTATTTCCTATCTCAGGCACCTGTACTCTCATATAGCAACAGTTTTTTTAAGATTTTATTTATTTGAGGGCAGCCCGGGTGGCTCAGCGGTTTAGCGCCGCCTTCAGCTCAGGGCGTGATCCTGGAGCCCTGGGATCGAGTCCCACGTCAGGCTCCCTGGACAGAGCCTGCTTTTCCCTCTGCCTGTGTCTCTGCCTCTCCCTCTCTCTCCTCTCTGTGTAGTCTCATGAATAAATAAATAAAATCTTTAAAATAAAAAAAATAAATATTTTATTTATTTGAGAGAGAGAGAGAGAGTGTAAGCGGGGAGAAGGGGCAGAGGGAGAAGGAGAAGCAGGCTTCTCTCTGAGCAGGGAGCCCAAGGTGAGTGGCTCAGTCCCAGGACCCCGGGATCATGACCTGAGCCGAAGGCAGACGCTTAGCCAACTGAGCCCCCCAGGTGCCCCAATTATCAGTGAAGTCTTCATGGAACAGTTGTGGGGACCCATCACTTCTGTAGCTCACCCCAGTAGAGATTCCACTCCCCTCCATTCTGATAACATTAGCTGCTAGAACACGTTATCGTGCCTTGTCATCCACATACGGTTTCTCTGCTCCTCTTATTTTTGTCTGAAAGTCCCCGCTAGAAGCTGCAGAGCAGAAATCAGGTCTTCTGGAAGGAACAACAAAGAAGGACAGAAAGGGATACAGGGAATAGACACAGGATTACAGACTTCCTTAGAAAAAGCTGACGTGACCGGCAGGGCAGACACCTCGCTGTCAGAGTCAGTCTGTGGATTCCTTCCTCCAAAAACCCGCTTCTCCCCCAGCTAATTACTGTTCCTCCCAGTAATTAGGATTATATTCACCCTATTGTTCAGATCAAACCCACCAAGTCGCCTGACTCCTGGCTTTGTCTCACATCCCACATCCAGTTCACCAGCTCTGCCATCAAAATAGAATCTCACAAGTCTAAGCCACCACCCTTCCTTGCCTGGGTATCGCAATAACCTCCTAACTGGCCTGGGCCTCTTCTGTTCTTGGTCTTTATTATTATTATTTTTTAAAATATTTTATTTATTTGTTTGAGAGGGAGCACATTCAGGGAGTAGGGGCGATGGAAGAAGGAGAAGCAGACTCCTCACTGAGCAGGGAGCCCGATGCGGGACTTGATCCCAGGACCCTGAGACCATGACCCCAGCTGGAGGCAGACGCCTAACCTACTGAGCCACCCAGACACCCCTGTCCTTGGCTTTCAGTAGACTCTGGAGTGGTCAGCACTCCTTCTAGAACTTAGATCATGGCCTCTGGTCAGAACCCCCCAACTCCTGCCCACCTCACTCAGAATAAAGTCCAAAGTCCTTACAGCCGCCTTCCCTGACCTGGCTCCTCTAGCTTTCTGATCTCATTTCCTAACACCCAGCCCCTTGCTCGGGCACACGGGCCTCCCTGCTGTTCCTGACACACCTGCAGCTCCCATCCTGGGTCCTTCACACTTCCTCTCCTGTTTCCCTGGAGTTCTGCAGCAGAGCCTGCTAACTCACTTCACCCAGTGCTTTGTTCTCCCAGCGCCCCTATGCTGCACCGCCCCCTGCCCACCCCCCCCACCCCCCCCCCCCCCGGCCCTAGAATACACTCCTCACGGCTGGATCTCGGGTCAATAAATGTGAACAGTTAAAACATCTTTTGCATAATTTGCAAGATGCTTTCCAGAAAGTTTATACACGTTTACTGTTATGAGCATAACCGTATCATAACACAAACACAGTAAATAGTAACATAAAGTAAGTTCTCAAATTTTACATGTGACAAATGACACCTTGATCTTTTCATTTATATCTCCTTGAATTACTTATGAAATTAAGTATTCTCCTACAACTGGAGGTCATTTCCTTATAGTTGTTTTGTGAATTGCCCTTCTACCTCTTTTGCTTGCTCACATCTCCATGTGGAAGGATTGGCGTACTTTTCTTTTTCTTGTGTGATAAATATAGATAACATAAATTTTACCATTTTAATCACTTTTTAGTGTCCAGTTCTGTGGCATTAAGTACATTCACCATGTTTTTTTAAGGATATTTATTTATTTATTTTTATTTTTATTTTTATTTTTTTTCATGAGAGACACAGAAAGAGAGAGAGGCAGAGACACGGGCAGAGGGAGAAGCAGGCTCCATGCAGGGAGCCTAATGTGAGCCTCGATCCCAAGACCCTGGGATCACGCCCTGAGCCAAAGGCAAACACTGAACCACTGAGCCACCCGGGGGGCCCTAATAGATGGTCCTCTTAATGCAGAAAAGGCATTTGGCAAAATCTAATACCATTGCATCATTAAAATACTGCATAGGCTAGGAACAGAAGGGACCTTTCTGAAAGAGCATTTATGGAAAACGCAGAGCCTAACATCATACTTAATGGTGAAAGACTGCAAGCTTTCCCTGTAAGATCAGGAACAAGACAAATACACTTGCTTTTATCACTTTCATTTATTTACATTATACTGGAAGTTCTAGCCTGAGCAATTAGATTAAAAAGAAGAAGAAGAAAGAAGAAGAAGAAGAAGAAGAAGAAGAAGAAGAAGAAGAAGAAGAAGAAGAAGAAGAAGAAGAAGAAGAAGAAGAAGAAGAAACTACCCACACTGCAAACCTCCACCTGCAGATGACACAAATCTGTGTATAGTTAGCCTTAAGGAATACACACACACACAATCAGAGCTAATAAATGAGTTCAGGAAAGTAGCAGCATCATTCGTAACAGCCCCAACGTGGAAAGAACCCAAATGCCCATTAACTGATGAACAAAGAAACACAATATGGCCTAGCCACACCGCGGAATGAGGGGAGCACAAAGAGGGGAGCACGGCTGTGGCTGTGCGCTCCAACATGGACAAATCTTGAAAACCTGCCGAATAAAAGAAGGCAGGCACCGAACATCATGTGTTGTGTGATAAGTGTCTATTTAGATAAGTGTCTGGAATCAGCAAATCAATGGAGAGGAAGTAGATTAGTGGTTGCCAGGCAACGGAAGGGGAAAAATTGGAATGGAGGAGGTTTCTTTTTGGGCTCCTGGAAATATCCTGCAATTAGATGAATGGTGATAGTTGTACAATGTTATGAATACAGTACAAACCCCTGAATTATAGACTTTACAACGACTCAACAGGTGAGTTTTATGTTACCTGAATTTTGTCTCAACAAGACATTTTTTAAAAAAGAGAATGGCCTTTAAATATCAAATGATTGGCACGCCTGAGTGGCTCAGTGGGTAAAGAGTCTGCTTTTGGCTCAGGTCATGATTCCGGGGTCTTGGGATCAAGCCCCACATCGGGCTCCCTGCTCAGTGGGGAGTCTGCTTCTTTCTCTCCTTGCTTGTGCTCTCTCTCAAATAAATAAAATCTTTTTTTTTTAATTTTTATTTATTCATGATAGGCACACAGTGAGAGAGAGAGGCAGAGACACAGGCAGAGGGAGAAGCAGGCTCCATGCACCGGGAGCGCAACGTGGGATTCGATCCCGGGTCTCCAGGATCGCGCCCTGGGCCAAAGGCAGGCGCCAAACCGCTGCGCCACCCAGGGATCCCTCAAATAAATAAAATCTTTAAAAATATGTCAAATGGTGAGGACCCCTAAGGAAAACGGATGAAATTTATGGGCTTTTAATTTTTGATTTTTCACAAAATGATCCTTGCACTGAGAGGGCCAAAATTGAAGTGACAGGTGTCCTATCTATGTAATCATACAATTTTGTGATTTAAAGTAAAAAAAAAAAAAAATGAAGAATGATTCATTCTTCTTGGGTCTAAAACTCAGTGTTTGACTGCAGCTGTCCAAAATTTAGAAGAATCTGAAAATTAGAAGATGTCCCAGCTCATCTTCTCCAGCCATACCTTAGCTAGGGATGGGCCGGCCTTGCATCCTGGCCATGATGGCTCTGGACTAATCTGTGGGTCACACCTTCTGGAAGATAGAGACTCTGCATGCGGCAGAAGTACCCCCTCAGAGGAAAGGTCCTCCCTCTCACCAGCACCCAACGCTCCTCTCTCCACCATCATCCAACCTAAGAAGTAGCCTGGGCCCCCCTCCGCATGCCGCGGCCTCCCAGCTTCTGCTGCCCAGTTGCAGACACAGAGCGTCTGTCCTGCCACCTTTCCTTCCTGCCTCCCTCTCTTCCCAATTCTGTCCTGAAGAAGTTTCAGAGAACATCCTTGGCGCCCTGTTATCTGCTCTGGGAAGTCTAAAGTTCAGGGCTTGGGACAATTAAGCTCAAGGCCTCTCACCAAGCCAGAGATGAATGACCCAGGGAGCAAGTTGAGGCAGCTGAGTCAGCCTGAGTCTGTCGGGGTGGGGCCAAGGCGAGCCATCCTTGCTGGGTCAATGCCCTTGATTTCCTTAGGGTGCCCTCCCCGCCCCCGACCTCGGGAGGTATCCAGGACTCCTGGATCACTAGACTGTCCTGTCCTGAGACTTCTGCTTTGGGAGGAGGGTAGAAGAGGGGCGGAACCCTGCCCGACCCTTGGGAGACATATTAGGTGTCTGGGGACAGGAATGAGTGTCCCCTTGGTACCACACCAGTAACTGCTTCCTCTGGTTTTAGCTCCTCGCTAGCCCACAATCCACTCTCTTGACCCTCTCAAGGGCCCTTTTCTTACTCTCAAAACTCTTACCTGAGTCTCAGCAGAGCTCCTAACCTGGGTCCCTTCTGCCTCTCTCTACACTCTTCGTGGCTTTCTACCCAAGCTGGCGTTAGAACCTCTCCAAGCCTCAGTTTCTTTACCTGTAAAATGGGAATAAAGACAGTACTGATGTCCCAAGAGCAGTTGTAGGGTTTCCACGAGATAAGGAATACGCTGCATTTTCTACAGCACTGGGGGCACCCAAAATGCTCAACAAACATTTGCTACTGCTGTTAAGCTTTCACTAGTTCATCAGTCACGTGGCCTCTTCTAAAGAGCACTCCGTGGGTATCGGGCCCTGTGCCAGGAACCCAGGGGTACTGTGCTTGGGCTCAATGCTTTGAATCTACTTGGAGAGAGAAGAGAAATCACAAACAGGTAATTTGGCACAGCTTTTCAGAATCTGTGCAAAAGCTCTGAAATCTCACTCAGCAACTCTGCCCCTTACGTACACCTGCAGGTTTGCTACATCCTTGGCTGCTGTTGGGCAGGATAAGCCCATCATCGAGATGAGGAGGGCTGAGATTTAGGAAACCCGCATGGGCCTCGTCTGGCTTTTCCAGCTAGTTCTCCCCTCTGCATGCCAGAACCACGGTGCCAATGCCACCGGGGATTTGGCATTGACTCAGCCAGGTTCTGGGAGACCGGATTTGAGGGCTGGTGGGACTGTAGGGAGGATAGACAACTTCATTCTACCACCACCCTAGATGATTCCTTAGAGGGGATGTAGGATGAGGGCTGGCAGGTGGCAAAGGGTGGCCAAAGGCACTCGTGGAGGGAGGAGGAAGGACCACACCTCGGGAGAGGGAGGAGTCAGGAACCAGGGAACTCAGCCAGCCAAGGGGATCAAATTCCTCTGGGGTGAACTCTGAGACAGTCTCTAGAGACCTGTGGGCAGGCGAAGTTTGAGAAAAGAGAGCCAGAGGGGAAGATCCTGTCTTTGCACTTACACGTGGCCCAGGTGTCGCTCTGACCAAGGCCAGCAGGCAGCAGGACCAGCGGGAGCCTCCCTCGGGGCCCTCACCTGCCTGCCCCTCCTTGCCCCTCAGAGCTTGCTGGGAAACCAGAGAGGGAGAGAAGACCATGGAGCCAGACAGGACTCAGATAAAGCTTGACCCCAGGTGAGTGAGGCCGGCAGGCCCAGAGCCAGGAGCCGGTTGCTAAGCAGTGGCCCCTAACACGCTGGCCGGTCCCTATCTCCTCGTCAGGGCCTCTGGTTCTCAGGACACAGAATGAGGCCGACTCAGAGTGGTCTGGCTGTCCTTGAGGTCCTGCGGGCCGGAGTGTGATTCTTCAGAGCCTTGGCTTTGCATCTCAAGTGGGAAGAGGAAAGCTCCAGAGGCAGGGGTGGTGTGGGGCAGGCACAGAGCCCCAGGCAGCAGGAGACTCAACCTTGGTGCTAAGGGACCACTCTTCCTCTGGGGCCCTGCTCTTTCTGGTCAGTCCCTGCACTGCTGCCCCAGTGGAAGTGGAGAGAACGGACTGTGGACTCTTTGGGCACCAAAGCCAGGCCTGTCATAGCCTGGGTGGCACCTGCCTTACACACTAGCCTGAGCTAATTTGCTATTTCCTCAAGAATTGGGGTGTCGAGGGGAAATGTACAGACACCCTGAACTCAGGAGGCTTTGAGGGAGTGTCAAATAATTGGTGTTCCTTCCGGTACTCCCCCACTCCCCTGTCCATGTCCCCAAGTCCCCATATTCTAGTGTAGGCTGGTGTCTCTACAGGTACACAGCAGATCTTCTGGAGTTGCTGACAACCAATTACAGCATCCCCTCCGCCTGCTTCTCTCACGCTCCCACTGCAGCCCAGCTTCTGAGGGGTGAGTCGGGGGCCCTCCCCAGAGGGAAATGAGAGATGAGCATCCCAGCAGGAAGCCAGGACAGTGGGGTGAAGCTGAGGAGAGGTGGTCCTGAGCTGGCCAGCCTGGACAGGGTCTATCTCTCATGGTTGAGGCCTCAGAAAGAGGACCATGGCAACCTAGCCAGGGAGACAAAGCTGCATGCTGGACCTCCCATGAATCCCAGCCTCAAGGCTCATTCACATTGCAGACACTGGCCTGGAGCATTTTTCAAACTCCAGAGCCATCCAGAGGATTCAAGATGGTGTCCATATGATCCAAGCCCCAAAGAATCTCCTTGGGGCCTGCATATAGCCTCTTCGGGAAAGTGTCTACATCATTCTAGAGAGGTGGTTTTTTTTTTTAAGATTTTATTTATTTATTCATGAGAGACACACACATACACAGAGGCAGAGACACAGGCAGAGGGAGAAGCAGGCTCCATGCAGGGAGCCCGACGTGGGACTCGATCCTGGGTCTCCAGGATCACACCCTGAGCTAAAGGTGGCGCTAAACCGCTGAGCCACCCAGCCTGCCCTAGAGAGGTGGTCATTATGAATAATGTTCTTAAAACAGGTGAACCTGGGGGCACCTGGGTGGCTCAGTCGGTTAAACATCTGCCTTCAACTCATGCCATGACCTCGGGGTCCTGAATGGAGTCTGGGCATCAGGCTCCCTGCTCAGCGAGGAGCCAGCTTCTCCCTCTCCCTCTGCTTCTGCCCCCTGCTCATGCTCTCTGCTTTCAAATCAGTCAATCAATCAATCAATGACATCTTTTTTAAAAATTAGGTGAACCTGTAAAAGTATTCTGACAGTGTTGGCCAACTAGATCTTATTCTTATACTGAATTGCTTCTGAAAGTGAAAAGCAGAAGATGGGACCCAGTTTATTCCCTGGCCACCTATATGACAACCAAATGACCCGAGCATCTTCACAACTGTGGCTCCCATCTAGATTTCATTTTGTTTTCCTACTGCGTGATTAAGCACCTCTTAGACGTTGATGAATAAGAGTCTATGTCTCTATGGTATCTTTTTTTTTTTTTTTTAAGAATTCATTTATTTATTTGAGAGAGAGAGGGGAGCCTGATGCGGGGCTGGATCCCAGGACCCTGAGATCATGACCTGAGCCAGAGGCAGATGCTTAACTGACTGAGCCACCCAGGCACCCCCTCTACGGTATCTTTAACGTTTTTTCCCAACCTCCTTCCTGATGTTGTCACCTCAGTGAGCAAGCAGACTTTCTGAAACAGGATGTGGTTGGTCGAATCAGGAGGCAGGCACGGGCATGTGCTTGGACAACATTCAGTCTGGTTTCAGAGTGAATGACAACTGCCAGTGTCCAGAGAGGCTTTGCAGCTGTTCAAGGATTTGTGCCAGTAGGTAGCTGCTATATCCAGCTCTAGGAACCTCTTGCTTAGAGCGCAGCTTGTGGTGCAAGTGCTCCCTTACATTAGCAGTTGTCAACCAGAAGTAAATTTGTCCCCCAAGGAATTTCTGGCAACGGCTAGAGACCGTTTCAGTTGCCACAACTAGAGGGTGCCATTGGCATATAGTGGGGAGAGGCCCTGGATGCCGCCATGAATACAATGGAAAGCACCCCCCCACCCCAACCATAAGGAGTTACCTTGGCCAACGTGTCCATAGCGCTTTTTAGCCCGAGAAACCTTGCCTTACGCAGTAAACATGGATGTCACATTGCTTTGCTACAGATCGTGCAAATAGAAGCACCAGGGATGTTCAGGGCAGGGAGACCACTGTGGGTCTGATAGTGTAGCGAGCTGGGGAAGCAGGGGACAACCTGGAGGCCTGGCCAGGTGAGGTGCGGCCTGATGCGCGTCTGGCAGAGGGGCTGTACTTTATCCTGTAGACGGAGGGAGCCGCTGAGGGCCCTGAGATTGGGAGCGGCCGGACGGTGCTTCAAAATAATTAATCAGTAAACAGGGTGGACGTCGGGGAAGAGGGGCCGTGAGAGGCAGGGGTATACACTGGAGGTTGTCGCCCCAGCCCAGAAGGAGGAACAAGAGTCTGAGCCGGAACAGTGTCAGGGAAAGGGAGGGAAGGTCGGAGGACACAGGCAAGCCAAAGAAAGGGCAGGCCATCTGGGAAATAGCCAGATGGGGTGAGAGCAGGAAGGGGAGACTGTAAGCAGCACCCTGGGGATGTGGGCAGGGCGAGGGCAGTGGTGATGACCCTGAGAAACAGGAAAGCCAGGAAGATCTGAGGATTTTGCCTGAGATCTGGCAAGACTAACCGCTGCACCTTAAATCAGATGCCATTTAAGGAGGAGCTATGGCGGGGGGAGGACTCCTGAACCTGTTCCTGAAATCCCTGTGATATGATTGCAATTACAATCCCTACAGGATTTTTTAAAAAATGGACTCATCCAAACATTTCTGTGAAAGAGTGAAGTGCCAAGGAAAAGCCAAGACAGCTTTGGAAAAATGTTAAGGAGGGTACCTGCCCCACCAGGGATTAAGATTTATAATAAGACTAAGCAACAAGCAGTAAGTGCAAGAGGCCTAATAAGTAGATCAATGGAACAGAACAGAGTGCCTGGAAATAGAGCCCACTCGGGACGCACCCTGTGAAGGGATGCCACACACACTAGAGGGCAGAACAGACACTTTTGAAGCGATCTGGACAATTTGTGCCTATGGCGAATAAACCAATGTAAAGATAGCTCCAATGGCAGCTTTAATACGGGCAGCGAAAATACCTAAATGTAAAATGCAAATGTTTTTACAAAAGAAAATACAGAAAGATATCTTTATGATTGGGAGTAGAGAAAATGTCTTAAATAAAACGCAAGGAAGCACAAATGATCGTGGAGATTGACTCCGTAAGCAAACAAACTTCTCTACAGTTAAAAACACTAGAAGCAATGTTAAAAGCCAAACCACAGACTGGGAGAAGGTATTTTCAAGCCTAACTAACAAGGGATAAGTAGACAGTGTAAGAGAAATCACCCAATGCAAAGTGTGTAAAATATGGGAACAGACTGTTCAAGCAGAAGAAACCCAAATGACCAATATATGTACAAAAAGATATTCTAGGGGCACCTGGGTGGCTCAGCGGTTGAGCATCTGCCTTTGGCCCAGGGCGTGACCCTGGTCCCGGGATCGAGTCCCAGGTCCGGCTCCCCGCAGGGAGCCTGCTTCTCCCTCTGCCTGTGTCTCGGCCTCTCTCTGTGTCTCTCATGAACAGATAAATAGAATATTAAAAATAATACTCTATTTGGTTAGGAATTAGGGAGCCGTGCATGAAACAATATTTCACTACGGTGAATCTGAGGTGACAGCGAGGGCTCACGGACCACTGGTGGGAGTATAAGTGGGAGAGCCACGCGGAGAGTGATCAGCTCTCTGCAGCACTAGAGTCTCATCTCCTCCAGCTCAGAAAATCTGATTTTAAGTGTCCACATAAAATAACTCTCCTATATGTGCTAAGGAGACACGTCCAAGAATACTTATTGAAGCATTTGTTTGTCATAATGAAAATATATCATTATGAAAATAGATCATTATAATGATCATAATGAATATCAGAATATAATGAAAATAGTATCATGAAAACAATGTTGGGTGGAAAAAGCATTTTGCAGAATGAAGCCATCTAAGCATCTTTATTTTTTTATTTTTTATTTATTTATTTATTTTTAAGCAGAATTTTTAAAGAAGGTTTTATTTATTTACTTGAGAGACAGAGAGCGGAGTGAGAGAGAGAGGGACAGAGAGCACGAGTGAAGAGAGGAGCAGAGGGGGAAGGAGAAGCAGGATCCCCAAGGAGCAGGGAGCCAGACCCGGGGCTCCATCCCAGGGCTCCACCCCAAAACCCCGGGATCCTGACCTGAGCCTCCAGCAGACTCTTAACCGATGGGGCCACCTAGGTGCCCCCATTTATGTAGATTTTGTAAAATGCAAAGCAATATAGCATGTTGAGTATGTACCTATGTTGTGAAAATTAAAACATAAGCAAAGAAGATATACACCGCCTTCAGAACAGTAGTTCGCTCTGGGAGGTGAAGTAGGGAAGGGAAAATGATCCAGGAGGTATGTACGAGGGCCCTCAAATATATCTGTAGTGTTTTATTTTTCTAAAAATAATTGTTGAAGCAAAATTGGCAACATTGTAACACTCTTTAAAATGGGTCACGGCGGGACGCTTGGGGGGCTCAGCGGTTGAGCGTCTGCCTCGGCTCAGGACCTGATCCCGGAGTTCCAGGATCGAGTCCTGCTGCTTTGGGCTCCCGAAGTATTGGGCTCCTGCATGGAGCCTGCTTCTCCTCCTTCTGCCTAGGTCTCTGTCTCTCAAGAATAAATAAAACCTTTAAAAATAAAATAAAATGGGTCATGGGCATATTCCCCCATGCTCTATTATTCTTTTTGAAATTTTTGTAACTTAAAAATTAATTAGAAATAATCATTTTTGACAGGCTGTGATGAAATGCTAGTTAAAAATGTACACAATTTTATAGTATAATTGCAGTAATACAATAGGTATGCCCTTTAACCAGGGTGGTTTTTTTTTAAAGTTACTTTTTATTGAACAAATAATACATGCCAAGTGCTGTGCTAAGAGGTTAATGAGAGGATGAATAACCTGTCCAAGGTCAACAGCAAACAGCAAGTGGGACTTTAATTTGAACTCAGGCGTCTCTGACTCCAGAGCCTATGCCCTTCACTCCCATGAGGACAAATGTGCAAAAATGAAAATAACTTTTGGTTAGGAACTGACTGGCTGGAATTATGGGTGATACTCTTTCAAAATTGTAATGCTCTAATATTGTTTTCATTGTTTTAAAAAAAGTAATCTTTGCTATTTGTGACACAGTGGGAAATTTGCTAGTTGCTGAAGGTGTAATTGAATTCAAAATGGTCAGTTAGACAAGCATTTCCCAAAGTGTATCCCTCGGGATACTAACCTCAAGTAGTGCTTCATGAACACAGCATCTATCGAGATAAAAGTTTTGTAAAAGCTGTATTCTATAACTTCCACTAGGAAATTACAGTGTAAATCCGATTAAAAACTTGAGCATGGGAAGAAGCAGGTTTAATTTTGTGTAAGGAACTTCCAAAAATCCTCTGGCCATAGGATACTTTTGTCCCATAAAATCTGTTAAGATGCAGAAAACATAAGGTAGGGGACAATCTTCAAAGAAGATAAATGAGCTTCATGGAGAAGAATAGCATCAGGCTATGGATGCTAAGAAACTTCTCCCTTTCTTAGCCTTCCTGCTGTGGCAGTGGATATTATGTCCTGTAGATACTACAAAGAAGAGAACTTAGAGTGGCACAGCCAGCAGTTATAAGAGGCTGCAAAACCATGTCTGTACTGGACAGTCACATATGCCCCCACCCCAGCTTCATAAACTTGAACAACTTCTTAGGGTTGCATTTGATTGTTCCACATTTCCTTCCATAGCTATGTGAACACACACCAAGGGCTAGTGTGTCAAACACTTAAGAAGATGGGCTTCGCCAGAAACTCCTGCATTCAAGCCCAGTCCCATGACTTCCAGACTGAATGACATGGGCAAGGTGCTCAACTCTCTAAGCCTAGTTTCCTGGAAAAGCCTATGAAATGGAGATGACAATAGGAATTCTCCTTTTTTTTTTTTTTTTTTTTTGACAGATCAACAGTTTTTTTAGTCGTCGTCGTCGTCGTCGTCCTCCTCCTCTTCCTCTTTGTCTTCTTCATCCTCTTCCACCTTTTTCCAGGCAACTTTTGCGGGACCTTTTGCACCATCAAACTTCCCGTTAGACTTATAGTCAGCGACATCCTTCTCATACTTCTCCTTCAGCTTGGCTGCCTTGTTGTAAGGCTGCTTCTCGCTGTCACTTAAGTTATTTCCACATCTCCCGAGCTTCTTCGCCACAACTCCAATGGAGATTCCAGGGTTTGTCGATTTGCTCTTGGGGCGGGATTCTGAGCAGAAGAGGAAAAATCCAGATGGTGGTCTTTTGGGGGCATTAGGGTCCTTCTTCTTCTTGCCTCCCTTAGCGGGTCCATAATCCTTCATTTCCCGATCATAGCGCACTTTATCTGCCTTGGCCATTTCATCAAATTTCGACTTCTCCTTTCCAGACATTGTCTTCCACCTCTTAGAGCACTTCTTGGAAAATTCAGCAAAATTGACAGGAACCTCTGGGTTTTTTCTTCTTATGTTTCTTCTTAAGTGTGAGGTTTATGTTTTTGGTTTATTTGGTTTTGGGGGCATCGGATTATATGTCCAATTGTTCCAGGACCATTTGTTGAAAAGACTTTGTTTTCCACTGAATTTCTTTTTGTATCTTTGTCAAGAATCAATGAGCCAGATTTGTACGGGTCAATGTCTGGACTTTCTCTTCTCTTCCATTGATCTGAGTCTCTCCCTTTACCAATACCACATCATCAAAGTTACTGTAGCTTGTATCCATCTTAAAAATCTATTAGTGTGATTCCTGTAACTTTATTCTTCCTTTTCAAAATTATTTTAACTTTTCTACCAATTTTGTCTCTCCATGTAAGATTTAGAACGAGCTAATATATACACAAGTGTTGTTGGGATTTTCATTGGAATTCCATTAAATCTATAAAGTTTAAGGAGAATCACGTATGATAGTGAGTCTTCTAAACCCTAAATGTGACTTGTCTCTCCATTTAGTTACATCTGTGGCTTCTGTCATCAGCATTTCATAGTCTAAGTATACAGATCCTGGACAAATTTTGTTGGATTTATAGCTAAGTATTTATTTTCTTGGAACTATTGTAAGTGGTATTGTTTTTCTAATTTTGGTTCCCAGTTGTTCCTTGCTGGTCTTGCTGGTCTACAGAAATACAATTGATTTTTGTGTGTTTAAAAAAAAAAGTTCTTTCATTCAACAAATGGCCACCATTGCTGTTCCAGGCACTTGGAGGTGGAACAGAGACCAAACAAGATTGACAAAGTCCCTGCCTTCCTGGAGTTTACTGGAAGGGGAGGACTAGGGCTGGGCAGCAGAAAATAGGCACCTAAATAAATATGTAACCAAACTCAGTGTTGGGGGCGGATGGGGGGCAGTGTCCTACTGGGCACTCAGGGAAGGCTGGCTGAGCAGGGGCATGTGAGCAGAGAGCTTGATGAGCAGAAGCCAGCCACTGGGAGCCCAGGGAGAAAAGCTGAATGGGCAGAAACCAAGTATCATCAAGTTCTGGGGGTGGCACAGCTTACGTGATTATTGGGAGGCTGAAGGAGTGGTAGGGAAATCCTCAACCTCAATAAACAGGGAAGAGCTGAGCTGCCGTCTTTGAGATTGAGGAGCACAGGGCGTGGGAGAGGATGAGGGATCAGCCCAGGAGACCAAGGGTCAGAGCCCAGGAGGGGGACTGTGGTTCTGGCAGTGGAGGGGGGTCTATGGCCATACCACCCTGAACGTGCCCGATCTCATCTGGCAGTGGAGGGGGGCAGCTTTTCAAAGAGGAGGGAGCAGTCAAGACAGTGAAGACTGAGAAAGTCTCTGGCCTTGAATGGCTTTGGAACCGCTCTCCTTTTACTCCTGGCTCTCCCTGAGCTGGTGAGGACAAGGGTCAAGCAGGGGTGGGCAAGTCCCTTCAGAAGAGGATGATTCAGCCTTCCCACAACAGACAGTGGTTTTTAGAAATCTGCTGAATTGGGGCACCTGGGTGGCTCAGCTGGTTGACCGTAGGACTCTTTTTTTTTTTTTTTTTTAATTTTATTTATTTATGATAGGCACACAGTGAGAGAGAGAGAGAGAGGCAGAGACATAGGCAGAGGGAGAAGCAGGCTCCATGCACCGGGAGCCTGACGTGGGATTCGATCCCGGATCTCCAGGATCGAGCCCTGGGCCAAAGGCAGGCGCTAAATCGCTGCGCCACCCAGGGATCCCTGACCGTAGGACTCTTGATTTTGCCTCAGGGCTGTGATTTTAGTCGTGAGATTGAGCCGTGTTGGGGGGGGACGACTCCACACTCAGTGGAGGGCGGAGCACCCTCCGCCCCTCCCCACCTCGTGTGCTCTCTCTCTCTCTCTCTCTCTCTCACTCTCTCTCAAATAAATAAATATATTGTTTAAAAAAATCTACTGAATTAATTTGGGTTTCTGCCTATCTGGACTTACCTTTTGTGTGTATTTTCTTAACTAAATATTTTTATTGTAAAAATAATTCAGGTACAGTAAATCTGAAAATCCAGAAAAGTAGACAAAGGAAAAAACTATATTCCCATCACTCAGAGAGAGGCACTGCAAATATCTTGATGGTATTTCTTTCTTTCTTTCTTTTTTTTTGCTTTTACTTAACATTAGTCGAAATCATACCATACCTCCAATTTTATGTCTTGTTTTTGCTTTTTTTTATGTTAAAGATTTTATTTATTTATTCATGAGAGACACACACACACAGAGAGAGAGAGAGAGAGAGAGAGAGAGGCAGAGACCCAGGCAGAGGGAGAAGCAGACTCCATGCAGGGAGCCCAACGTGGGACTCCAGGATCCCAGGTCTCCAGGATCACGTCTGGGCGCTAAGCCGCTAAGCCACCCCGGCTGCTCCCAATATTCTTTTTTATCTGCCAAAGAATATTCAATTAGCTCAGAACCCTTTCTTGAAAAAAAAATCTTTTTTTCCCATAAATTGTAGGAGAATTTTGTCATAAGTCAGATGACTATATATGTGTGGGTCTATTAATAATTTTTTTGTTTTTTGAGTGCTAATGAGTTTTTTAAAAATAGTACACATTCTTCACAAAGATTTTGAGGTAGCATCTCTGAGGGTAGGACTTGGACACCTAGCTTTTAACAACTGCTCCCTGCTCAGTGAGGAATCTGCTTCTCCCTCTGCCTCTCACCCTGCTCATCCTCTCTCACTCTCTCTCAAATAAATAAAATCTTAAAAAAAAAAAAGAAAACTATTCAAATGATTGCAATAAACACTAAAAAAAGTTACTGGACCACATTTAATGTAAGACTAATTATAAGGCCAACACGAGTCAAAAGTCCTTGGAATCTTTACTTGTATCCATTTCTCTTTTGTTAAAATCCCTTCCTAATGTCCCAGTTTCATGACATAATTTTTGTAATCAAATTTAAACAGCTCTAAAGTATACCATTAATTACATTCTGCTTTAATTATAATGTTAATTGGTCCACGTCTGCTAGCATGACACCTTTCACTGGGAAGTAGTAAAGTTAAATAGGCACTGCCAACCTCTTAATTCAAAAAAAAATTTTTTTAAAGATTTTATTTATTTATTTCTGAGAATACACAGAGAGGAGAGAGAGAAGCAGAGACACAGGCAGAGGGAGAAGCAGGAGCCATGCAAGGAGCCTGACATGGGACTTGATCCCGGGTCTCCAGGATCAGGCCCTGGGCTGAAGGTGGCGCTAAACCACTTGAGCCACCAGGGCTGCCCCTTAATTCAAAATGTTTGCTAATGAAGTGAAAGCTTGTTGGGTGTCTATCTCCTGGTTGAGCTAAGCCTTACCATGCCTAGAATTAGTCTCTCATCCATGTAGAAGAATGACTACTTTTCAGCTCCGTGTTGGATACCCTAAGTCTAAGAGAATGCCATTCTTCTGCATGGGTGGGAGCCTAGACCAGATAATTCTAGATACAGCAAAGCAATTTAGATCCAAATGAAGAAGCCCATATCTGCTTCCCCTCAGTCCTGGACTTTAGCTCAGGAAAGTCTGCCCTTTCTTCCCGCTTTAGCACTGGGCCCTGAGGAAATTGCCCTGACCATCATTATGACTTTGTTCACCCTGGGCTCGGTCGTCATCTTCCTGGAGGATGCTGTCTACCTATACAAGAATACCCGTTGCCCCATCAAGAGGAGGACTCTGCTCTGGGGCAGCTCTGCACCCACGGTAAGGGCCTTGTAGCTGCCCTTTGGGAGGAACTCAACAAGACAGAGCAACCATTTTGAGAATTCCTCTAAACTCAGCAATTCAAGTTGGCAAAGGGTTGCCTGCTTCTACACTCTTAGAATGGGGAGTTGTAATGTGATTTCCATTTGCAGTCAGGACCCTATGCTTGGAAGGCCAACGGGCAGTGGGACAGGGAGCTTGAATTCTTAGAGCCAAGAGACAGCTGGAGAAGCTGCTCAGCCACCAGCAGCCGCACTCACTACTTTCCACCACACTATTACTGTTAAAAGCAGGCTTCTTTCCTGGACAGGAAAGCAGTGTTCCTCAGAGGGGAAAGAGGGAAAGATTTTTTTTCCTCCATGGGGACATATTCAGCTCTCCCCTTACATAGTAGATCTTTTTAACTCACTCTCACAGACATTATATACGTCTCTGGCTTGCTCCCAGGCCATAAGACTGGATTTCGTTTCCTCCGTGGTAAGGTCTGCGTGTGTGTGTGTCTGGGTTAGAAAATGGAGCCCATGAGGTCCTTTTTTTTTTTTTTTTTTTTAGCAGAGGACACTCAAGTCCTCAGAGATGCTCTAGTAACATGCGATGTTGAAACGGAAGGGTTGGATCTTGACTCACTCCCTCCTAAAAATGAACTTACCTACACTACTCCAGGGATAAAGGATGAGATAGTCTTCAGAAGAGTGCGTGACTTGGAACGCCTGGGTGGCTCAGCAGTTGAGCGTCTGCCTTCAGCTCAGAGCGTGATCCTGGAGTCCCAGGATCGCGTCCTGCATCGGGCTCCCTGCGAGGAGACTGCTTCTCCCTCTGCCTGTATCTGTCATGAATAAATAAATAAAATAAAAATCTTAAAAAACAAAAAAGAGCACCTGACTTGAGGTGACCTGCTGTCTCTAATCCTAGATATAGAAGACACTGACCACTGAATTTTTTTTTTTTTTTTTTTAGGATTTTATTTGGGGCACCTGGGTGGCTCAGTGGTTGAGTGTCTGCCTTTGCTCCGGGAATGATCCTGGGGTCCTGGGATCAAGTCCTGCATCAGGGTCCCTATAGGGAGCCTGCTTCTTTCTCTGCCTGCATCTCTGCCTCTCTCTCTCTCTCTCTCTCTGTATGTCTCTCATGAATAAATAAACAAAATATTTCTTATTTATTCATGAGGGACACACAAGAGACAGAGACATAGGCAGAGGGAGAAGCAGGACCCCGGGGATCACCTTCTGAGCCGAAGGCAGATGCTCAATCACTGAGCCACCCAGGTGCTCCCTGAACACTGAATTAAAAATAAATAAATAAAAACAAACCCAAAACTTAAAAAAATTAGTTGATTTATTTTTCCAGCTGACCACTTTTAAGTAATGATGCCTCACATGTTCAGGTTTTGCCTCCTTGAGCCCTTGCCACAAAAGGTTTGAGAGGGTGAGCACAGAGGCTCCCTTCTTGCCACAACCAGCTTCTTGCTTCTCTCCAAATAGGTGGTGTCTGTGTTCTGCTGTTTTGGTCTCTGGATCCCTCGTTCCCTCATGCTCGTGGAAATGGCCATAACCTCGTGAGTGTCCTGCCCCGCCCCCAGCTCTGAGCTGGGTACCCTTTTGCTCCACACTCACCCAGGACTCCAGAGTCCATCTCTTCTTTTATCCCAGATCCCTTCCACAAATCCCTGCAACCACTGGGATGGAAACTTGCTAATCAGGTTGAACTTCTTAAACTTCTGGTGCTGTCCATCCCGTCAACCATTTTGCTCCTATGGGCCCCAATTCCCCTCTCTCTCAGCCCCTAGACCCTGTCCTCTCTCTCCCTCTTGCTGGGTCACATGGTCTGAATGCGTGAGCCCTACTGTGACCCCCTCAGTGAGCACCCCCTCTGTTGCACCCTTTCCAGTCTCTTGGTGTGTGGTGTCCTCTCAGCTGGCTGCCACCTCCCACTCTGTGAGGCCACCTCTGCTCCCACTCCAGGTTTTACTCGGTATGCTTTTACTTGATGATGATGGCCATGGTGGAAGGCTTTGGTGGGAAGGAGGCAGTACTGAGGACACTGAAGGACACTCCAATGATGATCCACACAGGTCCCTGCTGCTGCTGTTGCCCCTGCTGCCCTCCACTCATGCTCACCAGGTAAGGTGGGAGGGAGAGGCTCCTTCAAAGAACAGGTTGGCCTCTACCTGCACTCTCCCAAGAGCCTCTCCGGCCCCCTCAGCCCTGCTTCAAGCCTCTTGGGATCAGGCTTGTATGGAACAAAGCCGGTGATGAAAGGGTGGGCATCCCACAGCCAACATCCACACATTGGGCACCCGTTCAGGGGTGAGGATGGCAGAGGGAGGAAAGGGAACTCCAATTTCCATCATTTAAGCTCACTGCTGCCTACAAACTTTAGCTACATGGAGTAAAGTGGACTTTGGTCTACATACTTGTCCCTGCTGTCCATTTTGGTTGATGAGGCTGGGGTCAACATTCTGATAGTTCCTGCTCAAAAGGCAGAATTCTGGTCTGGGGCTGAGGGGGAGGCAAGACGAGGGTTCCCAGTGTTCTCAACATTCCGGCTTCTTCCTATATCCCCATCCATTTAGCCATTTCGTTATCTATTATGGCAGCCAAGCCTCAGCTCAAGGAGCCCAGGTGAGGGAGGTGGAAGGTGTTCTTGAGGTGGGCAGTTTGTGGGTTCATGTTTCCAACTCTCCTTTTCCTTCAGGAAAAAGCTTCAGCTGCTGATGTTAGGCCCATTCCAGTATGCCTTCTTCAAGATAACACTGAGCCTGGTGGGCCTGTTTCTCATCCCCGATGGCATCTATGACCCAGCAGATGTAAGCCAGGAGCAAGGGGCAGCAAAGTTCCAGACTCACTTAGTACCTCTGAGCTCTGGAAGGAAGAGCCAGAGCCAACATCCCCTGCAATGGGGCCCCATAGACAGGGGAGGCCCCGCAATGTGTGGTTGTGGAAAAGTAGAGGCTTGGAGACTCTGGTGGGGGAGAAGAGTGTGGAATAGGCCAAGGCTTTGGGGCTTTTTTCATTACCTTTCCCACTGTGGAAGAGGAGAAATAGGAGGAGGAGAAAAGGCTTGCCTCCCTCACGGACTACTTTCTGATCTGCCACCAGATTTCGGAGGGGAGCACAGCTCTGTGGATCAATACTGTGCTTGGTGTGTCCACCCTGTTGGCTCTCTGGGCCCTGGCCATCATTTTCCGTCAAGCCAAGATGCACCTGGGCGAGCAGAATATGGGAGCCAAATTTGCCCTCTTTCAGGTAATTATACCCTGAGAGAGAAAAGATGGGTAATTTTAGAGCTACAAACAATTAGGGTTAGGAAGTGAGACTAATAAAGACCAAAAGTGGGTCTGGGTATCTTCTTAAGCCCAGGTTTTCTTTTTTTATTTTTATTTTTTTTCCCCTCCCCCCACCTTTTTTTTTTTTTAAGCCCAGGTTTTCTATGAGATTTAGAAAATGTCACCTGTTCCTTCCCAGTTTTTGCTTTCCTGTGCTGTAGTAGTTTCTTGGTGCTGTCCTCACAAAGTATCACAAACTGGGTGATTTAAAACAACAGAAATGTATTGTCTCAGTTTTGGAGGCTAGGCGTCCAAAATCAAGGTGTCCACCAGGCCATGCTCCCTCTGAAACGATAGGGGAGATTTCTTCCTTGCCTCTTCCTGACTTCCAGCGGTTTGCCAGGAATCCCTGGCTGGCAGCTGCATCACTGATTTTGCCTCCATCACGACATGGCATGTGTCTTGTGTCTCTTTCTATCTTCTTATAAGGACAACAGTATATCAGAATAAAGATCCACTCTCCTCCAGCATGACGTCACCTTAACTAATGACACCTAATTATGCGGTTTCCAAATATGATCACATTCTATACTTAGGTACCGGGGGTTAGGACTTCAACATACCATTTCAGGGGACCCACTTCAACTCATAAAATGTGTCTTATCGACCTTAAATTCTTCTACCTTTCCTTTTTTTCTTTTTTCTACCCAGTACTTCCTAAAGCTCTATAACTCATCATAGTTATGAACTACCCACACCACACGTTAGGGACTTTTCATACCTTACATCTAAATTTTCACAATAATCTTAGGAGTCATTATTATTTCTATTGTACCAATGAGCCTTGCTCCAGGTACGTAGGTATGGGGCTAGAATTTAAACCTCCAACTGTCTGACTCCCAAATCTGCATTCCTTATCAGGTTGCCTCTTCACCTGCACACCTTCTGAAAGTTCTCTGCAAGGCATGTTTGTTCACTTTTGACACTTTCCATTCTCTAAGCCCAGAGAATTTTCACCAAGTGCGATGCCTTCTGGCCCAATCTTGTTTTCCTTCTCTATTCCTTCTGTTCCTTTGCTAGGCCCTTCTATTCCCATGGCCTAGTGACTGCACTATAGTTAATAGTGTGATTTCGCATAAATTCTCATTTGATCTATGCAGATGCCTCTGAAATGTGGATTTCTGGGCAAATAGTAGGTAGAATTGAAGAAGAGAGAGGCCAGAAGAGCCAAAATGAGACAGGGACTGAAAGGGCAGAAAGGATCTGGGCCCCAGAAGCTCTTAGGGTCACGCCACAAGGTCAAAGCTCTGTGACTGCCGAGCCTGCCAGTGACTATCATGGGGAAGCCTGCACATGCTGAGTCTGCCTTGAAGAGGCTGATGCTTCAGAAAAGTGCACTCAGTGAGGGCAAGTACTAAGACAAATGGTGTTGCTGAAGCCTCTGGACAGATTCTTTTTCTTATTGTATTAAAATACACATAACATTACAATATATATAAAATTTACCATTTTAACTAGTTTTAAGTGTACATTTCAGTGGCATTAACTGCATTCACATTGTTGTTCAATCATCACCACCACCAACTTCCAGAATTTTTTCGCCTTCTACACAGAAACTCTGTACCCATTGAACATTAATTCCCCTTCCCCCTTCGGCCTAGCCCGTGGCACGGTAGAGATTTTTCAAAGAGCACCTTCATGGCCAATTGCCCATCATTCTAGGAGCAGGGATCTCAGGTCCTTGAGCCAGATGGAAATAGTCTTCTCTAACCATCTACCTTTTTCATCCATGAGTGACTATTAGTAGCCATGGCTGAGATAGGGAAATAAACATGGATCCCCGATTAGTCATTGTTTCTTGTCACCAATTCTCATAAAATATTGGGTAGAGGACAAGACTGTAATTTGCCTACAGATTAAAACTCCACAAAATTTTACTCAAGTGAGTTTCAGCCCTCTGTAAGTACACAGACTGCAAGTCCAGCAGAATGGATTGTGGAGAGACAAGCACAGCAGAGGGGCAGCTGGCCCCAGTGCCACTGGTACTGGGCCAAGTCTGCCCTTGTTTCTCTTCTGTTCTGCAGACGCTCCTCATCCTGACTGCTCTGCAGCCATCCATCTTCTCAGTCTTGGCCAGCAGCGGGCAGATTGCTTGTTCACCTCCCTTTTCTTCTAAAATCAGGTCTCAAGGTGAGCACATGAATTCTTCTCATTCCAGAATGAGAGAAGGGAGGGTCAGGGAAGAGATGACCTTAGAATAGAAGCTGGGCAAGCCTGGTTTCTGCTCAGAATACTCAGAAAGGGAAATCCTAGTGAGGTTATAAGAAACAGTGACTTCTCTGACCACACAGAGGAGACCAGCAATCCCATAGCTTGAGGCCAGTCCTCATGTGCAACCCAGGAAGCCATCCTCAGCTTCTGGGAGAGTAATGGGTAGGGTCTGAAAGCAGGAAGTTATACTGATTGGGGTGCCTGGGTGGCTCAGTTGGTTAAGTGCATCTGACTCATGACTTCAGGGTTGTGGGATCAAGCTCCATGTTGGGCTCCACACAAGCATGGAACCCACTTGGGGTTCTCTCTCTCCCTCTGTCCCCCCACTCACTTTCTCTCTCTCTAAAAAAAGGTCACGCTGATAAAACACACCAAAAAATGGGGCTTAATGCTAGCCTCAGACTGCAGAAGTTAAAGCCAAGTTCTGGTTCTGGCTCTACCATTAATCTGCTATGTTACTTATGAAAGCTTAATATCTCTAGGTTTGGTTTGAGGACAAATTGGAGAAAGTGTTGCTCAACTCATATGCCAGGGCTACTAGTGGGATACCATCTATACAATTTAGCATAATTCATATTATATCAATTCATTGCATGCTACAGTGATGAACTGCCACCTGCTCGTACTGGAGACTTTTCTAATGACTGTGCTGACACGTGTGTACTACCGAAGGAAAGACAGTAAGGTTGGATATGAGCCTTTCTCTTCCTCAGACCTGGATTTGACTTCAAAGTCCAAGATAGATGGTTTGGACATTGAAAGAGACTCTACACATTAAATGGGCACAGGATTTCCTCACTGTCCCTCAACCTTGACCAAATGGAGATGAATTCATTTTCAGCACCAGCTGGCGGATTACATTTGACTATAGGGGCAAAGGAGAATTATGGAATAGGAATTCCATAATAATAGGCAATTATTTTGGATCTTGCCTGGAGAAGTTATTTTAAGTTTTATAATAAACAGGATAGAGTTTAAAATTCTATAATTGCATACATTGCCTCTGTGGGTGATACTATTAGCCTTTGATGCTTATATATTGAAAGGTCACTCTGAATTTTCCCAAAGCCAACAAAGGGGAGAAAGTATACAGTAGTTTACCTGTTATAAGAACAGGAATAGAAGTCAACCAGGCAAACCTCTGTTTATTGTAGCATTATTTACAATAACCAAGACATAGAAGCAACCTAAGTGTCTATCAATAGATGAACAGATAAGGAAATGTGGTATGTGTGTATATATATATAATGGAATATTACATAGTCACGAAAAAGGATGAGATTGTGCCATTTGAGACAACGTGAATAGACCTGGGTGGATATTATGCTAAGTGAAATGAGTCAGCCTGAGATAGACAAATACTATGATGCCACTCATAAATGGAATCTAATAGAAAATGAGTAAACAAACAAAGAACAGAATCAGAACTATAAATACAGAGAGTTGATGGTTGCCAGAAGGGAGGGGGTAGGGAGCTGGGCAAAATGGGTGAAGAGGAGTAGGAGATTCAGGCCTCCAGCTGTGGAATGAATTAGTCGTAAGAATAGAGTATAAGGAATACAGTCAATGAGGGGCACCTGGGTGGCTCAGTCAGTTTAACATCTGACTCTTGAGTTTGGCTCAGGTCACAATCTCAGGGTCATGAGACAGAGCCCTACATCGGGCTCCATGCTAAGTGCAAAGTCTGCTTAACACTACTCCCTCTCCCTATGCATATATGCATATTCTCTCTCTCTCTCAAATAAATAAATAAAATCCTAAAAAAAAAAAAGGACTATAGTGTATTATATTGTAATAGCAGTACAATGGGACAGTTGGTAGCTATACTTGTGGTGAACATAGCACAATGTATAAACTTGTCAAATCACTAAGTTGTACTCCAGAAACTAATGTGACAGTTTGTCAACTAAAAAAATCCAAAAAAACAACAAAAAGCCAACTTAACCAGGTAAAAGTAGTACAAACCTAAAGTCTCAAAAGAAAGCAGACTTTTGAAGAACAGATGGAAGGTATTCTTTCCCTTACAGATGTGTCATTAGGGCACTGATGACATTACACCTCATAGATCTGGATCAGCTTCCCTTTGAGGGATGATGGCTTTTTGAGCCTTCTGTGCAAAGCTGCAAAAAGATTTCCCTGATAGGGCAGCCCCAGCGGCGCAGCGGTTTAGCGCTGCCTGCAGCCCAGGGCGTGATCCTAGAGACCCTGGATTGAGTTCCACGTCAGGCTCCCTGCATGGAGCCTGCTTCTCCCTCTGCCTGTGTCTCTGCCTCTCATTCTCTCTCTGTGTCTCTATGAATAAATAAAATCACTAAAAAAAAAAAAAAAAAAAAAAAAGGATTTCCCTGATAATATGGTCATGGAATAGTTTTGAGGAAGATAAATTAGGATGCAAAAGCAAAGGAACTGAGAGTATAGGTAAAGGCCCCAAATACATAAAACATATACACATGTATACCAGGTCAGAAACACAGGAAATGGAACATTAGGTAAAACCACTTTGCCTTTATTTGGCTAAATGACAAAGGCCAAAATAACTGAACCAATTAATAACATTCACATGGAAAACAATATACTGAACACCGATTGAGGAAAACGCCCTGTGGATGCTGGCACTGGGGGTGGGGCTAACATTCACACCAAGGCCAGCGTTTCTTCCCAACAGCTTTTTTTTTCAGGATAATCAATACAAAACCACCCAACCAATCAAGTCTCTGTGTTTAAAACAGTCAGTGCCCCCCTAAGAAGGGTGGGAAAACCCTTTTTAAACCTAGAGGAACACAACCTGAGTCATCCTAGTGTTAAACCTAGCACTTTTTTGTTTTCTACCCCAATCTGAGTATTAACGTAAAACTTTGGCAGACAGAAATCTTTCTTCTTTCTTTTAAAGAAAATTAACATTTAATAGTATAATCCCAAGAACATGTTCTACTTAATTGGAAAAATAGAAGCTAGGGACCACTCTTTATCCCACAACAATCTATTCTATGAGCGAAAACAAGAACAATCATCGTATGACTTTGAAAAATACAACCTTTAAAAATACTTATATTGGTAAGCTTAAAAAAAATTACCATTAGTTAAAAACATTGTTAAGGGAGCTTTTTTTTCCTACCTGTATTAGTTCCACTTCTGGTGAAAGTGTGAGCTGACAGAAAATGTAGACACTATGTATGGCTTTTAGGGAATTAAAGAAAAGCAGCAAAATAGAATTGATTTGGAAGGATTTTAGACAGGAGATCTGAAACGGTAAAAAAGGCAATGAGCTCAGAATAACAAAAGCTACCCACAAATCAAGATAACCCAGAGACACAAAAACACTGTGAAGAACCATCGCAGAGGGAACATCCCGAGGCCGCCTGACCAGTTGTGTGATCCCAAGTAAAATAAGAAAAATCTAAACAGGTGCTGGGTTATCAGCAATCAGAAAATGTCAATAAGTTCTCTTGACCTCCTTCATATTTTTTCTTATTTAGGATCTTCAGCCTCCTCATATCCCCAACCTTCTTCCTCAAGCCTCAGCGAAATAACAGTCTTTGGCTCTGGCTACCAGAGACAGCTGCAGCAGACAATCTGTTTCTACTCCTCTAAAGTTTCAATCTCTATTCATTAGTGTTACTAGTTAGTATAAGAGAAGAGCAAACTTTCTGCCCAGCCATCTCAAGGTAACTGAAGTGGCACTTCTTCAGTGCCAGCTGCAGCGTCTGTCTCCATTCTTCTGTCTTGCAAACTGAGCTCTGAAGCCAACCAGTGTTTAAGGCTCCCCCATCTCTGCTACATTTGGCCTATTGCTTTGTGTGGGGGATTCAGGGAAATAGCTAATTAATAGTAATATTAGAAATCAGTATTAACAGTTAATATTAAAATTAATATTAGAAGATTTACAGATCACAGGCATGGTCATGGTAGGCAAACCACTAACTTCATTTAATTAGGCACAAATGATCAAATAATACATCATCCCAACAGCTTCCTCCCTCCACCTATCCTTGGCTGGCACCTAAGATCACATTTATCCCAAAGTAGCTCATGTGCCACACCATTAAAGTTTGACAGCTTGAAGTCAAAATTATTTGAAGATGCACTAGTGTTAGAGGAGCGTGAGGCCAGAGAGGTTCACCACAAGGGGTGAGAGGGCTTTCCAAGAACATGTGCACATGCGGGCCGGGCAGTCTCACAGAGCTGATCAACACAGCAGTTATACTCCAAGGGCAGCGAATGCCAAAAGTAGCCCACGGACAGAGCGGAGGCAGCAGTCCCAGACAGTAGACTTGAGAGGAGTGATGTGCAGGGAGGAAAACCACATTCTGAGCATCTCCCCTGCCAAATACACTTGGCTAATATGTTCTTTGAGGGAACAGGTAGGTGAGCTTCAGTGATGACTTCCTCACCTTTCTGTACGAGGGAGAATAAAGCAGAAATACGCAGAATTCCCAAAGAGGGAAGACTGAAGCAGAGAAGTTAAAGTATGTGATCCTATGAAACTGGTTAAAGTAGGAAAACAGGGCAGCCCCGGTGGCGCAGCGGTTTAGCGCCGCCTGCAGCCCAGGGCATGATCCTGGAGACCCAGGATCGAGTCCCACGTCAGGCTCTCTGTGTGGTGCCTGCTTCTCCCTCTGCCTGTGTCTCTGCCTCTCTCTCTCTCTCTCTCTCTGTCTCTATGAATAAATAAAATAAAATCTTAAAAAAAAAATGTAGGAAAACAGTGATTTGAACTGTTCCCAAAAAAGGATTCCAAGCCAAAGCTCGTGTAAACTGAATCAGATTTGATAGCAAAGATAGCACTTCATACGAAGAATCAGAAATGTAGTTTTCCTAAGCCACCATGACAACTAGAGATTTCCCTCTCCTATGTCTCTACTCTCTGGGTGATCAGAGTTTCAGGAAAGTAGGTAGTCCTGCTGTGCAGGCAGGCAGTGATTCTAGCCTCTGATCCTCAGGCAGAAGAGCAGGTTTTACCAGAGTATTTAGGGAGGAGGCTATGAGATGCTCACAGCTCTAGCAGAGGGGCAAAAAAAGATAAAATGTGGTTTTCTTAGCTGAAAACACCAAAACTCCACCCCCACAAGGGGTATTTATGAGTGACAGGGTGGGGCCTGGACATAAGCAATTTTCCCCTAAACGTAGCTACAGGATTATTATTATTATTTTTTTTTAGCTACAGGATTATTGAAGATAGTCTGCTCGGTCACGTAGCTGCAGGATGCCAGAGGCTTAAAATGAGCTCACAATCAACTGCCATGTGAGCAGCTTAGTATTTCTGATGTGAAGAATCCCCCTGGGCAACCTAACAGGGGAAGTGGGACCATAACCACTAGGCACAAGCGGGAAAGCAAGAGAACCTGCCGTACTCTTGTATGTGAACCCATGCTTTGTGGCCTGCTTAGCGGCAGCAGAGGGAGGTCCCTGCCAGCTGCAACTCTCAGAGGAAAAGAAACGTGACCTGGAGCACTAGTTCTAGTCAAAAACATTCTTGAGAGGGACAGAGTTCAAGATAAGGCTTTAGAAAGGGGGGTGTTTCCTTATACTTTTGTGTTTAAATTTTGTGCAAATCTAAATATTCAACATGGCTTTGAGCAACATGGATTAACAGATCATATCCAAACTGCAGACATTTACAAAGCATACTCTGTAGAAAGCTAGGTAATAAGCATTGAAATTGCAGGGCCAGGGACTTACTCCCAAATGGGAAAATTAACCTAACCTGACCCTGTATAGGATTGAGTATCGTCCCACTCTCCTCCCCAATCACAATAAACCTGAAAGTGTTCCTTCCTTCAAAGGTAGACTATAGGAAAGAGATTGACAAGAGCTCCCAAATAACTGGGCAACAGAGTTTTCTGAGAAGATGAACACAGCAGAAAACCGCAGCTGATGCCATGTGGTCTGGTTCCATCCCCATCAGTGTCTTCCATGGACCCCATTGGGTCCAACAAGAAACTCCTCAGGGAGTAAGAAAAGTTAGGCTCAGATCTCCTTCTCATAGCCACATTGACACATGGACTAGCAGTACATCTAGGGGATTCGTGACTGAGTTTACTCAGCTTTTCGTTTTTTTTTTAAGGACACCAAAATTATGCTATTTCCCTTCCCCCTGAAATCACTCATCAGCATGGCTCATTGCTTGAAGGGCTTGGCAAGCCACTTTGCCTCAGAACAGAAGGCAAACACTATAGTATATCAGGAAGAAAAGGCCTCTGGGTAATACACCACGTCCTTCTGCCCACTCCTCAGGGGCAAAAAATTAGTTCTACTTACAACATTTGAAAGATTAATTTTTAAAAAATTAATAAAATGACAATTTCCCTGTCAAGATCACATGAACATAAACAGTAAAGCAAAGTCTGTAGGGAGGGCATATGGATGCAAAACAGGTTTCTGAGGTGTAGTCAGCTTCCTTCTTGGTGTGGATGGGTGATGGCTCTTGGAGGATGGGTTGTCTGAGCCCATCCTAGGTCCTCTTGCCCCAACTTTCTTTCCTTTGTAGCTGTCCTTAGGTTTAGTGTTGGGATCACAATTTGAAATTCAACAGAGATCTTCCGAAGGTGATGGGACAGAGGGAGGGGAGGGGAAAAGAGGGATGAAAACTTAGTCTTCTTCATCCTCACTGATATCATAGGCTGCAGCCTTGTGCCTGGAGAGGTTTGCTGGGGAGGAAGGTGGGGAAGTCTTGCCAGAGAAGGGCCATCGGAAAGATGGGGAGGGGGAGCGTTCCCGCGTGGGGCTGCTGCTGGGACTCTGCTTTGGACTGATGGCCTGCAGCATCCGGCCTTTCCCCTCTTTCAGCATATGTTTCTGGGGAAACCAAAAAGAAGAATTAGAAGAAACCTATGGATCTTACTAAATCATCACTGGAGGTCTGATACTTCAAATTTTCACAAGTGCCCTGTGCAATGTCAAAAGTGATCAAATAGATACGGGAGGGACATATCTATAATTTTAAGCAATTTCATCCCTAAAGCAGCACTATACTACTTATCTAAGGGTTCCCACATACTATCCACGGTCACCCAATTCTCAACTTCTATGTCAAAGGAATTCTTAAATGGCTACTTGGTCTGCAGCCCAGGCTCCAGGCAAAAATAAAAAAACTAACTCAGACAAAAGGGTACCTATCCTAGTTCTAGAGCTTTCTGAAAAGGAAATTCAATATTCTCCCTGAATAATCTATTCTGGTATCAGACTCTTTCACAGTTAGATTCTCCCTGATATCTTAGGACTAACTTGCTAACTACACTTCACCTTCTATTTGGTTTGAAAAGACCTTGTCACTTCTCAAGGACAGAACTCTCACCTTACCCAGCAGCTCTGCAGCAGCTGTTTGTAGTGGAAGCAGCTTTCTCTTTACTGTTCTTTGTTCTTTCTTTTCCTTTAATTAGAGCTATAATATAGAAGCAAGCTGGGCAAGGTTACTTGCTTACCACCAGATTTGGAAGTTGACAAAAGCTGGCAAAATTATTTAGGAGAATGTGTAACCTCTTTCTGTAAAGACTTCAAACAACTTTTTGGGGGTAGTTGAAATATAGTTCTGCCCAGTATAAGGAACAGATTAGGTAACTTCTTAGTGTTGATGTCCTTTTCTACAATGCTATAATTCTTCCCACAGCATGAGAATTTCCCTAAATTCTCCTGAAATTCCTTCCCAAAATTGTCCAATAGGAAAGAACATACCAGTGCTCCTTCTGGACCAAACATTTCCAGGAAACTTCCAATGAATTCTCGGGATTTCTCCTCCCATTTCTGAATGAGATCAATGCTTTTTTCCTCGACCTTCTGAACAAATTCTTTTGACTTTTCCTCCACGTCTTTCACTTTCTTCTTTACTTTGTCAACCCGCTCCTGCAGGTGATATTTCTTCTCCTAAGTAAAGAATTAATTGTTTTGAGAAATAATACTCTGACCTCCATTCCAAAGAGAGGAGAAAAAAAAAAGTTTTGGCACTCTATTGACACTAGACTTCCTATCATTAGACTTTCACTTCACCCTAATCTATCCCTTGTTTCTCTAGCATAATAACAGATTAAATATACTGGATGGTCATCTTACACAAAAGTGTGATAATTTGAACATTCTGGAAGCCCAAACTGAACTAAATACATAAAGCAGGCTCAGTAACCGATGGGCATATAGCCAAATGAAGTCAGATTTTTTAAAGACAAAACATACACTTGAAACATAAACATGCCCAAAATAACCCAAACCCCATTCTAGATGAAGATATATAAAGAGCCACAGGATTATTGCACAGTATTTGCCAAGAATAAGAGAGCTATAATAGGTTGAAGTAGCAGATCTTTTACTTAATTTGTCTATTGTACTGGATTGTTTTCCCTCTATCATTGGCTTACTCTATGACTTTAGAAGAGCTGTTTGTTTTATTTTTTAATATTTGGAGGTCTGTTTGCTCATTTGCAAAATGAGGATGATGCTTTTTGGTCTTACAAACTTTTCTAAACAGAAGAGAAAACGGTATGAACCCTCTGGGGATGGGGAAGATGTTTAGCCAAAGGAAAAGTCTTTTCATACACAATTTCCAGATCATAAAGGGGGAAGTAAATAGGTTTGGTATTTCTAAACACCTGAAAAAGATTTCGTAGTAGGTCGTTAACAAGAGCTAGGGTTTATCTACAAAGATAAATCATATTTAGATGAAATCACTTCACCTATTCATAATTCACAGAAATGGCAGCAGGTAAGGGAATATGGTAAACCACTTATGTAGGAGATATAATGAACAGCTTTCTTCTTTTAAAATCAACTTTATTAAGATACAATTTATATACAAAATGTATAGCAGTTTGTTTCTAAAATGCAATCTTGGGATCCCTGGGTGGTGCAGCGGTTTAGCGCCTGCCTTTGGCCCAGGGCGCAATCCTGGAGACCCGGGATCGAATCCCACGTCGGGCCCCAGTGCATGGAGCCTGCTTCTCCCTCTGCCTATGTCTCTGCCTCTCTCTCTCTGTGTGTGACTATCATAAATAAATAAAAATTAAAAAATTAAAAAAAATTAATTAAAAAAAATAAAATGCAATCTTAAGCTAAGATAGACTTTGCTTTTATAAATCAAATTTTAGGGGATCCCTGGGTGTCGCAGCGGTTTAGCACCTGCCTTTGGCCCAGGGAGCGTTCCTGGAGACCAGGGATCGAATCCCACATCGGGCTCCCGGTGCATGGAGCCTGCTTCTCCCTCTGCCTGTGTCTCTGCCTCTCTCTCTCTCTCTCTCTCTCTGTGACTATCATAAATTAATTAATTAATTAAAAATTTAAAAATAAATAAATAAATAAATAAATAAAATTTTAAAACGTAGGTCCACATGCCATGAGAAATTGCATGTAAAATGTGTCACTATCTACCCAGGGGCAGGATCTATAGCTTTCATTAGATTTTCCAAAGACCATCCAATTAAAAAAAAAACAAAAAACAAAATGGTCAAGAACTGCTGTTTTAAATATATTTGACATAAACACTGTACTATGTAACTTACATATTTTTTTTTTTACATAACTTACATATTCTTACATAATTGGGTGTGTGTCTTTATATCAATGTGTTGATACTAGACCATAAAGGCAGAGAATGCATGCCTCTGTTTTATTCTTTGTAAAGAGCTTAGCACAGTGTAATCAGCAAAGAGGCATTCACTGAATTTTGGAAGTGATAATTACAGCAGACTGAAAAGCAACTTTAGCTCGGATGAATTGGGAAGCAAACATGTGTCCTATAGGACCAGGGAAGTCTGGGATGAAGTTGGAACTCACATTTATAAAGCTGACATTGAGCTCCTTTGCCGTGTAGCCCCTCTGTAGGTTCCGTCTGGCATACACATCATAGTCCCGGACGATTCGGGTGATAATGTCTGATGTAGAGATACCTTCTGTCCTCTGTGTTGGAGCAAACATGCCTAATCCAAGAACATATACAAACACTGTGACATTCTGGTTAACTCAGGCAGTAGGACTAGATGGAAACTGGGAGCAACATTCTTTTCCTCAAAAAATAATCTTCTATTACTAAGTGAAGTTTGGAGATACTGACATACAGGAGGAGGACTGAATCTAACACTAGGAGTAAGGAAGGGAGGAGCTATATGGCCCCATTATTAAGAAAAATACGGGCCTAGGGAGAGTTTCCTAAAATTAAGAGATAGGGCGGCCCTGGTGGCACAGCAGTTTAGTGCTGCCTGCAGCTCAGGGTGTGATCCTGGAGACCCAGCATCGAGTCCCACATCCATCCTTGCATGGAGCCTGCTTCTCCCTCTGCCTGTGTCTCTGCCTCTGTGTGTATGTATGTGTGCCTCTCATGAATAAATAAATAAAATATTTTTAAAAAATTTAAAAGAGATATCAAAATTAGGTGTTTAGACTGAGAATTGATGGATGTCAGTACTATGCTCACCTAAACCTCTTATCTGATATGCAACTGAAAGTAGATGTTGAATTTCTAAGGTATACATTTTCTTTTTTTTTTTTTTTTTTTTTTTTTTTTTTAGGTATACATTTTCCTCTATAACATAGCGATGTTGAATCTCTGTCGCTGCCCCTGAGACTCCGTAAAGTGAGGATGTACATCAGCTTACTCACCTGCTTCCTTGATATGCTTATAAACATCATCACTCCCAGCAGAAGAATAAGGGATGTCATCATGGGCTACAAAATCAATCTGAAATAAGGAAACATCATTTAAAACCCAAGATCACTGCCATCAGAAAGAATAAGTAAATATTCCCCCCAGAAAAAACTCTCCCAGACCCAGACAAAGGACAAGGAGATGCCAGGCCTCAAATGGACCTTTTTTTTTTTTTAAAAAAATCTCTCTTTGCTTTGCTTCATAAATTCTGTGATTCATTCACAAGCCACCTAATCTAATTATTTATCACTCATAAATATGAAGTTGACTAGTTTCTTTTTTTAGCTAATTTTCCTGGTCTACTAGACGTGCTACCCTCACACTGCACACCAGTCACCATGCCGTAGTAAATGACTGAAAGATTTGCTGGTGTGTTAGTTAGTTAGTTAGTTCCTGAGCCAGAGCTGAGGAAAGAAGAAAGGAAATCACCCCATCCTCCTGGGTCTATAAGGATTGGTCAAATAAGGGTTTCTAAAAATAGGCAAAAGAGGTGGTCACTTCTTCCTTAGCTGGTTTCTCTCTCAGTCCATGAGATGAGTGGAAATATAAAAATAGCAACCAGGAGCCCTTTAAATAGAATAGAAACATCTATACTCCTGACGAATGTAAAACTCCAAGCCATAAAAGACCTTCAGATCTTGGGCTCTATCATTTGACTACTGTCAATACCTTTTGCAACAGTAAGAAGAGATCAATAGCACTGGGATCAAGAATCTTTCAGAGAGATATGCTAACCTTACTTAGTCATTCCTGAGTAGGCTATATTCCTTTCATTAATGTAATTGCTAACACGACTATATCCAATTCCCAGAAGCCACTGTACTCTGAAGGATGCCAATCAGGACTGTGTCAGAGACTCTTGGCTAATATCCTGATTACCTATGAACAATCTGTCAGGGATTGATAGGCAACAAAGTGAAAATAACAATGGTGGGCAAATAAGAATACTGGTTGAGGATACACTGCTAACAAGGAGAAAAGGGAAGTTAAAACTTCCTTTAACCTCTTGTGCCTGGGCCGGCCTGGCTGCGTTGCTGAGAATAATCTTATTCATCACTTTTGGTACCACTGGCTGCCAAGTATTGATATGGTCTTAACAAATATCCTCTAGCTTCAGGTCTACCCCCAAATATTGCTTTTGAAGCACTTTGACTACTTTTGTTCTTTCTGCCTCATTGAACAACTCACCTTTAACATTCCACACACTCCTCCTGAGAACTGACAATATGCTTGCTTGCTGGTTCTTCAACCTTAGGAGCGGGGCCTTGGACCTGACCTAATAAATCCTCACCTTTTATACCTGCCTTTTATAGGAAACCTGTTTCTTTAACACATGAAAATTAAAAGGAGGTGAGGGGTTTTATTTTACAATTGTAGCTCAGTGAGTAAAAATGAGAAACCTCCCAGTTTCTTTTTCTTTTCTTTTTTTAAAGATTTATTTATTTATTTATTTATTCCTGAGAGACAGAGAGAGAGGGAGAGAGGCAGAGACACAAGCAGAGGGAGACGCAGGCTCCATGCAAGGAGCCCGATGTGGGACTCGATCCCTGGCCTCCAGGATCACGCCCTGGGCTGAAGGTGGAGCTAAACCGCTGAGTCACCCAGGCTGCCCGAAACCTCTTGGTTTCTGATCCCACACAGCTTCTAGCCCAAAATCAAAGCCCTAAAACTAGATTTCAGTCAATACAAGAAAAGTCTGTGTTTATGTCTTATTTCCTTGGGAGCATAACTGAGGCTCTGCATATCCTAAAGGACTGGTATGTTAGGAGGATGGACACATCCACAGTGTGGGGGTATAAAAATCACTTACCTGAAGAGTTCAATTTCTAGCCTTGCTAGAATGTATCCTGGATCAGGTTATTTGGTTTCTCTGGCTCTGTTCTCATATGTAAAGTAGAAATAATAGCTACCCAATAAGACTGTTTTGGGGAGCAAATGAAATATAGTGTATGGAAATGTGCTTATAAACCACCAAATCCCATATAAATGTTAGGGATATAAATGTCATTAGTAGTATGAATATCAGTAGTCGTCATATCACTGTCATCTCTTCTATATGAAAAGTACATAGAAGGCAGAAATAAAATAAGGGTAGCAGAAAAGTACTCCAAGTCCCAGAAGTCATGAGAGCTGGGGGGTTCCAGAACAGGGATGGGAACGCATGCTCAGCATCTTACCCGGTGTTCAGCCAGGAACTCCGGCGTCAGGGTCCAGGGGGCGTTCCTCACCACCTCATCCACGTAGCGGCAGTGCTGCACTGCATCATAGCGCTCATTTTCATTCATCACCGTGAAGCCTTTGAAGTTGTGTGTAAGCTCATCACTGCAAACTGAGTTCACCACATCATAAAGTTGTAAGTCCAAGTCCCCTTTGCTTAACCATTCCTTAGTCACCAATCTCTCCCATTTCCTAGAACTGTAACCAATCGCCCCACCTAGAGAAGGATTTTCTGGATATAGCTCAGTCTGGGGTAACAATGCTTTTCCTAATCCAAGATACACTTTCAGGAACAATACTCACTAAATAGTATGTTCACACTTTGGAGAGGAGAGGATACAACAAGGGACTAAGGTCCCTTTGAAATTAACCTGTTGTGAATTTCTGCATCACTTAAGTTTTTAAAAATGTTTTATTATATTTTCCTAAGACTGTACTGGACCACATCACATTTGCTTAACAGACTTCTGTACTTCAGCTAATTCAAAATGATAAACTGAAGGATGCCTAAGTGGCTCAGTCAGTTGAGCATCTAACTCTTGGTTTCAGCTTGGGTCATGATCTCAGGGTCCTGGAATTGAGCCCCGAGTCAGACTCCAGGCTCAGCACAGAGTCTGCTTGTCCCTCTCTCTCCCTTTCTGCTTCTTTCACCCCTACCCCCCTCTCTTTCAGATAAATAAATAAAATCTTAAAAAAAAAAAAAAAAAAAGATAGGGGCGCCTGGGTGGCTCAGTGGTTGAGTATCTGCCTTTTGCTCAGGTCATAATCCCAGGGTCCTGGGATTGAGTCCCACATCAGGCTCCCAATAGGGAGCCTGCTTCTCCCTCTGCCTATGTCTCTGCCTCTCTCTCTCAGGAATAAATAAACAAAAATTTTTAAAAAAGAAAAAAAATGATAAACTGAAATCTAGAATAAATGCTGTTCTTAAGTAGGCAATAGAAACAGCTAAAAACACAGATAAAAACTGGACATCTCATGTCAAAGAGCTTGGAGCTTCATATACTTCATGTTTTAGAGAGGCTATTCTATATCTCTTATTTAAAAACCAAAATAAGGGGACGCTTGGGTGACTCAGCGGTTGAGCATCTGCTTTTGACTCAGGGTGTGATCCCGGGATTCCGCGATCGAGTCCCACATTGGGCTTCCTGCATGGAGCCTGCTTCTCTCTCTGCCTATGTCTCTGCCTCTCTCTATGTGTCTCTCATGAATAAATAAATAAAATATTAAAAACAAAACTAAACAAAAACAACCAAAATAAAAACCAGTATTTATGTTACAATAGGAGAAAAATGCTACTATAATTTTTTTTCTGGAAAGCACCTAAAGTCATAAGATGTTTTCTTACCTCCTACAATGAGGTATGTATTAGGGAAAAGGTTCTTGGCTTGCATTAGAGCCCGGGCATGACCACAGTGAAATAAGTCAAATATTCCATCGGCATAAACTCTCACAGGCCGATCACCTAAATCCAAAGGAAAGAATGTATCACAAAACCACACTGAGATTCAAAACCTCTTATTTGACAAATGGAAATGGCACTGTGTTCCATCCTTGCATACCCCTCTCTCAAGGTGTTCTCTAGATATTCACCCTAATGGAAGGATTGGTTGGAGTTGTGAGGAGTAACATCACAGATTTTTTTGGCTACAAAGACCTTTTGACATCACATCCATTGACTCTGTTAGCCTGATTTCACCAAACTGCTCTGTAACTGGATTTCACGATTGCTTTTTCTTGAAGTTAGAAGTCAGTGAATGGGAACAGTTACATATGTGTCCTAAACTTCAAAATCCTCACCTTCAGCTTATTTTTAAATTTCAGTCATGTTTGAAAAGAGTATAGTTAAGCTATTCTCTGGCTGCTTGCTCTCTCATTTTCAGGCTACCTTAATTACTAATAACTAAACTTTGCTTTGAAAATAAACCTCCCCTCAATTGCCCAGTGAGTAAGAAGTGATCCAGAGCGGTGAGATAGAGAAAAAGGGTAGGTTACCAATTTACTGCTTCTCAGTCCCAGATTCACCCTCAATACCTGTGGTTACAGATGGGATTCCTTCAAGTATTTCTCCTGGACAGCGAGCATGATGTTATACTTTCTCAGTAGAGGGTGATATACTAAGTATTTGAAAGTCAAATATAAATATTATAGGACTTTATATTAGAGTTTTTCCTCTTCTCCTCTCCCTTAGTAGGAATAATAGAAAACAGATGGCCAATTTATTTTTAGTAGTAGTGGACTATGAAAGAAAGACCAGGAAATGATCTCTAGGGGTACAAGACTAATACCAAACCCAAACAAATACGTTGAGAATGGAATTGACATAATGGTTCATCGTGTTTCAAATAATAAATCTAACAAGTCCTAGTAACATATTTCCGTATGTGAATAAGAGTATTCCACTATAGCAGCAGAAAATAACAGAGCAGCTACATCATTCTGGGAAAGAAGGGGAGCCTCATCAAATATACCATACTGAAGGTAGGGATAAGATACATCTTCTCCCTCCTATCTTGAAGACAATGAATCAAGGGGGAGAAAACTGGTTCTCAGAAGGTATGTGGACTTCTCTTTCCAGATATCTTTAAACTGTAGCTTTTAAACTGAGGAATCATACACTGGTGATAGAAATAAAATTAGTACAATTTTTAAGAAGGGCAATTAGAGAGGTACATGGGTGGCTCATTGGTTAAGACTCTGCCTTTGGCTCAGGTCATGATCCTGAGGTCCTGGGATCAAGCCCCTCCTTGGGCTCCCTGCTCAGTGAGGAATCTGCTTCTCCCTCTCCCTCTGCCCCTCCCCCTCTAGCTCTCTCTCAATCTTAAAAAAAAAAAAAAAAAAAAGGTGCAATTAGACAATATCTCAAAAGACAAATAAATGCTTTTACCCTTTTTTTTCTGCAAAGTACCTAAAGTCATCAGATCTTTTCTTATCTTCTACAATGGTCCAACTATTCCAGTTCTAGGAATTTAACTCACAGATGTATTTGTAAATATGTATGTTATTCATTGCAACACAGTTTATAATAATAAAATTTGGAAACAACCTAAATATCATTGGAAGGACTGAATGTACCATGATACACCTACTATAAGGGTGGGAGGGAGGGATACTGGGTGGCTGTGAGATAGTGATAATTTCACTCTGTACTCTGTTTGTACTTTATGAATGTTAGGCCATGGGAATGTGTTGGTTTTATAATACAGGAAATAAAATTTTTAAATAAAACAGATCTGCCAATATAATGAAAAACAAATAATATAAAATATTTAAGAGTCAGAAAGGTTACAGTTCCAACTTAATAACCAGCCTCCTTCCTCTGTAATCTTAACCACTGTAAGACTCAGTTTCCTTATTTATAAAACAAAACAAAATCTGAGGAAAATAATCTGTCTTGTACATCCTAGAAATCATGACCACAAAGTAACTAACATACTTCTATCTTTCTGAAACAAATCAGCATGACTATGATCGTACTTTTTTTTATCCTAAAAGATAAAGCATAGAATACAAAAATTAAGAATATTTTGTTATTGTTTCTTTGACAATAGTGTCAAAGGGGCAGAGCAAGATGGGGAGGTGGGTTTAGCTCCATAAACACATTTACAGGATGGCGGAAATAGTACAGAATGCTGTTGATCAACTGGCTGTTTGCCAGCGTGAATTCTCCGTATCAGGCCAAGTCACCACCAAACCCTTTATCAGACCATCTCCAGACATACTTCTTGCCTTCTTCAGTGTTTCCCCAGCCACCCAAATTCTCAATTCCCCATGACTTGCCTCCCGCCAAGTCTTTAGCAAATCCAGGCTAATATAGTAAACAAATGGCCAGGAGGGGCCACTGTTAAATGAGAAAATGTAGGGACAAAGCACAAGTTATCTATTCTCTTACCAAGTGGCTAACTGGCCAGGATGGCCACCCAAACCCTGATTTATATGTTGTTTCACATAGTGTTAAGTGCAACCCTCTTTCATTTTCAAAATGGTCCTGATTTGTATAAATTATGGGCCTTGCACTACTGCTGGCTAAATAAATATATGCTCTTTTTTAGGCAGAACAGACCTGTGTTTCAGTTTACTGTATCTTTTGATATATTCTCTCAAATATCTATCACCAAAACATTTTGTCCGTAACAGATTCCATTGCCATTCAGATTTTGCCTTTTTTCCTTTCTCCTAGAAAACATATAGCTGACTTTTTTCTTTCATCTTCCAAAAGAAATAAGCTTTTCATCTCTCAAGCTGTATTTGTTTTTTCTCTGGGTAGTGAGTTTTTTCCCAGATTATACCAACTCCTTTCTTGTATTCCCTTAACCTCCCTAGTGAAAACATGGGGGGGAGGGATGCCCCTTGTACTAGTTATTGGTTTAAAATTCATGAACTATGGCATGTGTAGATTCTTTATTGGTTTACTCCTTGTCCAACACTGGCATGAACAGACACTTGGTTATTTAACATAAGACTGGACAGACGGAACGAGATATAGGAGAAAAACTGGAGATAAATTAGACCAGCAAACTTTACAAGTTAATCTGTGACTTTTTGTTCCACTTAAAATGCAATCAATTTGCCGATGGTTCTTTATTATTTACAGTTAATGTCTAAAAAGAGCAGCATCACTCCAGGGTAAAAAGAACACAAAGATGCAAAAACTTAAGATTTTAGTTTCAATTCTATCACTATCATTTGTTTTACTATAGGGGAGCTTTCACTTCTTAGTTTTTATGAACTTCAATATCTTCATGTATATAACGAAGAGATGATACACAGTGGATATCTCAAAAATGACTTATTTATAAAATTCTATTAATTCTAAAATTTTAAACATTAGATTAGTTAGTGCTTGTTAATTATAAGCTTTAAATCTTGGGAATAGTACATATGTACACACATACATTTTATGTACCACAGTGATCTTTGTGGATAGATTAGCAAAAAGCTGGGTAATATGGCTAATGCAATCAGATCTGGGTGAGGTACTGCATTCTGAATGTGTGTTATTAGAGAGCATATGCAAAGATCTTGCCTTCAACAGGCTCTATTATCACATCTGAACGTGATCCTTGAACTGTTTGATGGCATTGTGAAATTTGACCTGCCACCACTACACTGTTTTGTTGTCATTTTACCGTGCCCCGTTGGCCTGCTTATTACTCAAGGGGAGCCAAGCCCAAGCCCAAAATAACCTTATTGTGAGTCAGAAGGTTTGTGATCAATATAAGCTACAGCTAAACACTTCTGTAAAAAGAAAGCATTCTCTGGAATTCTGAGGACTCAGAAACTATGCTCCATATAGCCAAGATATAGCTAAGGAGTATTGGGATCCCTGCCTGAAATTGTCCAGTATTCATGTCTACTCATATTTCCCTACTCTTCAATTACAACCGAGAGCAAACATACTAACACATTAAGTATGTGATTAAGAAGTAATCACAAATACCTTCTACACACTGGAAATGCATAGATTTGTGGAATAAGTACGGACAGCTACCTATAGGACTTTGTATTCCTAACACTCAAGGAAGTTTCTCTTTAGGATGATCCCTAAAGCTACTTGTCCAAAACAGGAAGAGTATCTAGAACACATCTTAATAATTCATGTAGTCAAAAATTGCTAATTAATGATGTAAACTAGGCATGCAAATAGAGAAACAGGGTTTAAAAATAATAAAGTGAGTCTTTGGAAAAAAAATCCTAAAAAATTGTATCAGTAAAGTTAAGTGATAAGCATCTCCCCACTTAGGATATTTTTGTCCTCTATAAATCAACAGCATCATAGCTAGGGTAGTAACCTATAGAAAGGGAGATCTGGAGGACAATTCTGAAGGTTATTAAAAATATGACATCCTGACATATTATTTGGACCTTTGTAAAAAACAGACAAGATTTTAATTCAGCTTGGCCTCATATCCTATTATATCTCTGTTCCACTATACCTCATAGCTATTTACAGTAGCCCAGGAAGCAAGTGTGTACAACTATAGCTCTTAGCTGTAACAACATCCTAGGAAACAAGTTTATAATAATAAGAAAAAATGAAACTTTATGGAATACAGTTATCTTCCCAAATAGAATAGCTGGGAGATGGGTGGAAACTGCCCCCCAACTAGCCTTTACAGGTAAACTGAGAAAAGAATATAAAAAGTACATTTATATTTGATAAAGTACAACTGAATGCTACAAACAAGAGTAAAACAACAAAATAATTAGGCATTTACTTACAAGGAGTTCCTCTGCTGGCTTCTTCCATAGTTACCCTGACATAGGGCTTACTAAAGTCTACTTCAATTTCATCAGAAAAAGGAGCTGGCTGCTGTAAGCCCTTAAGAAGAGGAAAGTGAAGGAAAAGAAAGTTAAATTCAATGGTACAGACTGAAATACTAAAAACATGGCAGCTTTAAAGTACAATCAGTTATTCAATATGTTGGTGATTAGATTCCTCCTAAAACTGTAACATACAAAAGAAAAAAAAAAGAATTTCAAAATGACAAGTGAGAGTTGCAACCTTTTACCAAATTATTAAATTGGTAAATCATGATATGGAAGATAAATAAGTGCCTTGCTGATGATTTGGGGTAACACTGAGCAAGGTGGCTGGGAAACTAAGCATAATCCCAACTAACTGGGTCCAGAATAATGGCTCCTTTGCCCTACAGCAGAACATCCGACCCTGTTCTACGTAATGAAATTGCCAAGGTTTTTAAGTACATTTTCACACCACGTCAACTAAGGAAGGCAAACGGCACTTGTATGCTTTATTAAAGTATGATTATCATTGTATAATCCTTTACACTGTAGATATGTTCTAATGCTCATAACAGCCCTGTGAGGCAAGAAGTACAATAATTCTCAATTTAAAGGTGAGGAAAACAAGGTTCAAAGAAACTTGAATTATATGAATTACTGCATATGAATTATATGCAATTACTCAGAGGCAAAGATGAAATAAGAATGCATGGTTCAGTGGGTTAAGCATCTGCCTTCGGCTCAGGTCCTGATCCCAGGTCCTGGGATCAAGCCCTGTTGGGCTTTCTGCTCAGTGGGGAGCCTCCTTGTCCCTCTCCCTCTGTCCTTCCTCCCCCTGTTTGTGCTCTTTTCTCTCACTGGCACTTTCTCTCTCAAATAAATAAATAAAACCTTTGTGAAAAAAAAAAAGAAGGCAAGAATGCTCTTTCCTCTGTAGAGGAAAGACTTAAGAGTTTTTGTTAAATTTAATATTTTATTTGATGCTATTTTGAAGGGAATTGCTTTTATTTTTGGATTGTTCCTTGCTAGTATTTTTTTTATTATTCATTTATTCACAAGAGACAGAGAGAGAGGCAGAGATAGAGGCAGAGAGAGAAGCAGGCTCCACGCAGGGAGCCCTGTGTGTGACTCAATCCTGGGACTCTGGGATCAGGCCCTAGGCCAAAGGCAGGTCCTAAACCACTGAGCCACCCAGGCGTCCCAGTTCCTTGCTAGTATATAGAAATGCAAACTGATTTATATGTGCAAATGTTGCATCTGTGTGTGTAATTTCAGATGATTTTTGTATATTGACCTTATGTCCTTGACTTTACTAAACTCAATTATTAGTTCTAGCACTTTGATAGATTCCCTAGGATTTTCTACATATGAGATCATGTTATCTGTGACTAAAGACGTTTTATTTACTCCTTACCAATCTGGATGTCTTTAATTTCCTTTTTATCCTTTATTGCCTTACTTGGAATCTCTACCACAATGTTGAAAAGAAGTAACAAGGACAAGTATCTTTGCCTTTTTCCCAATCTTAGGGGTGATCTATGAAATTTTCTACCACTAAATATTCTGTTAACTGTTGGGCTTTTGTGGATGTCGTTTATCATAAAACTGAGGAATTGGCCCTTCTTTTTGCAATTTGTTGCAATTTGTCTTATAAGTAGGTTTTGGATTTTGTCACATGCCTTTTCTTTGTTACTTATGGTATATTAGATTAAATTGATTTTAGGATGTTAAACCAGCTTTGTATTCCAGAGTGAAATCCCCCTTGGTCATGCTATATAAATCTTTTTATATATTCCTGAATTTAATTTGTTAATATATTGTTAAGGACTTTTGCATCTAAGTTTGTGAGAAATTTTGAACAATAGTTTCCTTTTCTTGTGCTTTATTTTTGCCTGGCTTTGATGTTTGGTTTCATAAAGTGGGATAGAAAGTATTCTCTCTTTTCTGAAACTCTTCAAAATAGGAAACTATTTCTTCCTCAAATGTTTGAAAGAATTCACCAATAAAGCATCTGGGACTGGTATTGTCTTTGTGAGAAGATTTTTAGAGACTAATTTGATTTTTTTTTTTTTAACCTGGGATAGGTCCATTCAGATTTTCTATTTCATTTTGGGTTATTTTTGGTAATTTGCCTCTTTCTAGGAATGTCTATATCATTTAAATTGTCAAAACTCACCAATAAAAAATAAATTTATAAAAAAAAACAAAAAAATTGTCAAAACTTTTGGTGTTTAGTTGTTCATATTCTCTTATAATTCTTTTAATTTTTGTTGGGTTATAGTGATGTCTGCTTAAAATTTTTAATTCTAAACAGATTACATCATGATTGGGCTGAATCCAGGCACTAGGAAAACACTGTTTTATTTTTAGATAAGGATGAATTTTTAAAGATTGGGTTTTAGATTTATTTATTTGAGAGAGAACAAGTGTGAGTCGGGGGAGGGGGCTGAGGGAGAGAATCCTCAAGCAGGCTCCCTACTGGGTGCAGAACCTGACTGCAGGTTCGCCATGAGATCATGATCCAAGCAGAAACCAAGACTGAGCCTCTCAATTGACTGAGCCACCCAGATACCCCTTTAAGATTAGGTTTTAGGGCAGCCTGGGTGGCTCAGCAGTTTAGCACTGCCTTCAGCCCAGGGTGTGATCCTGGAGACCCGAGATCAAGTCCCGCGTCGGGCTCCCTGCGTGGAGCCTGCTTCTCCCTCTGCCTGTGTCTCTGCCTCTCTCTCTCTCTCTCTCTGTGTGTCTCTCATGAATAAATAAATAAAATCTTAAAAAAATATTAAGATTAGGTTTTACAATTTAAACAGATTTCTTTTGGGGGGACCTGGCTCAGTCAGTTGGGCATCCAACTCTTGATTTCAGCTCAGGTCATGATTTCAGGATTATGAGATCAAGCTCCATGTCAGACTCCCCACTCACAGGGTGTCTGCCTAAGATTCTCTTTCTCCCTCTTCCTCGGTCCCTCCCCACCATACACACACTCTCTCTCTAAAAAGAAATAAATCTTAAAAAAAAATTTCTTTTTAAAAAACACTTATAAGTTTAGTTTAAGATACGCTAAAGTTATAAGAGAAAACATTCATTTTTAGGAGACATGGGTACATTGTGTGTGTTATCATTTTTAAGAACATTTTTAAAGGAGATAAGAATAGACCGAGGACCCAAAAATATAGTTTTCTGTAGTTAATAGAGATTTCTCTACAGATTAGAGAAGACAATTTATCCTCTAGAAGTTAGTACTCAAATAGTTGCTTAACAGTAGTTTGTGTTTCTAAAAGCATATGGTATTCACAAAATAATAAATTTATGATTCTATCTATATAAAGCTAAAAAACAGGCAAAGCTAATTGATGATGACTAGAAGCCACAGGAAAAGGAGGGAGTTTAGGGAAAGTAGATAATGACAAGCAGGGATGTGAGAGTCTTCTGGGAATACTGGTGATTACATGGATATATACATACATAAAAATTTATTGAGCTTAAGGTTTATACACTATACTTAAGGTTTATATACACTTAAGGTTTATGCACTATACTTTATATAAGTTATACTTCAGGAAAACAAATGACACCTGGGTATAAAAAAGAATGTGATACTGATACATGCTACAACATGGATCCTGATATCTTGAAAACATGCTAAGTGAAAGAAGCTAGCCACAAAAGACCACTTATTGTATGATTCCATTTATTTTTTTAAAAGATTTATTTATTTATTCATGAGAGACAGGAGAGACAGAGAGAGAGAGACAGAGGCAGAGACACAGGCAGAGGGAGAAGGAGGCTCCAAGCAGGAAGCCCGACGTGGGACTCAATCCCGGGTCTCCAGGATCATGCCCCAGGCTGAAGGTGGCGCTAAACCGCTGAGCCACCCGGGCTGCTTGGATTGCACACTTTAAATGGGCATGTAAATTATACTGGTAGTGAATTATCTCTCAATAAAGCATATATATTTATATATAAATCAGGTAAAAATCTGTAAGACAAATAGAAAAAAAAGTGTTTATTAACAATAGTACATGTAGCTCAAAGATGAGCTTTATTGTGTCTCTGAAAGTTATCAGTAATGGTGTACTGGAGTTGCCTGTTAAGTATTCAGGAATTTTATGGAGCAGTTATTAAATCATTGGTAGTCTGAACTCAGCCACAGAAATTGGCAAATGCTACATTTCAGTGTTTTCCCCCCACAGGGAGCCACTTTATTATTATTTACTATTATTATTATTTTGCATACTTAGACCAGTTCAAGAATTATTATTGGGAGAAGAAAATGAACTTTGTGAAGGAAGAATGGCTAGGACATGGTAAAAAGAAAAAAAGTTGTCATTTGAATTTGAGAAGAAGCATTTACAATGAATTTTTGAACTGAAGAAAAATAAGATTGTAGTATCAGTAGCAGGAATGGGGAAGTTTTTTTTTTTTTTTTTTTTTTTTTGGTAAAGATTATTTATTTATTTATTAGAGACAGGGAGAGAGAGAGAGAGAGAGAGAAGCAGGCTCCATGCTGGGACTCGATCCCGGATATCCAGGATCACACCCTGGGCTGAAGGTGGTGCTAAACTGCTAAGCCACCGGGGCTGCCCAGAAGTTTTTTTAAAAAGGACTTGAGATCAAAGAAAATGAGAACTGAGAAGTCTTTGAATTTGGAGATTCAAATGACTATTAAGAGATCTTCTAGAATATATTAATAAAAGAACACCAGTGCCTTTAAGAAAATTAGACGAAAAGGAAATAGATTAGTAATAATCTCTCAGTAGAGATGTGCATCCATAAAAGGAATGAGAAAAACTGAAATGTACTTAGGAAGATCTAGTGGCATTTTTTTTTTTTTTAAGTTAAGGAGATCTGTACATGTCAAAGACAGAGGAAAAGGAGCCAAAGGGATTGAAAATATCGAGAAGGAAAAAATAGATATCTAAGGAAGAAAGAAGAGTCTAAAGAAATGGCAGGAAACGGCTTCAAAAGAAAGCAGTGGGGAAAGTATTAGCCTCAGAAATAAGAAAGACCACCGTTTTCTAAAAGCAGAATGAAAGGTGATAAAAGGACAATGTTAGATGTAAAGGAGGAAAGATACACAAATGTGTATCTGATGTCCTTGATTTTAACAGTATAGTAAGAAGGACATAAATGTCCTATGGGAAAAAAATGTCCTATGAAAAACAGGTAGTTTGAAATGAGATTGGATGCTTGAGGAAAGTAGGAAATATGTGGAATAGCTGCTGTGAGAAATGTACCAGAGCAATACCAAATGACTAATGGAACTACTGAGTTTTGTTTTGTTTTGTTTTTCAAGATTTTATTTATTTATTCATGAGAGACACAGAGAGAGAGAGAGAGAGAGAGGGACAGAGACACAGGCAGAGGGAGAAGCAGGCTCCATGCAGGGAGCCCAATACGGGACTCGATCCCGGGTCTCCAGGATCACACCCTGGGCCAAAGGTGGTGCTAAACCACTCAGTCACCCAGAGATCCCCCGGACTACTGAGTTCTGTATTAAGCCTAGATCAAGCTAGAAACATTAACCTAGAGAAGGCTGAGTTAACAGGTCTAGGAAGAGCAACTATGAAAGATCCTAGGTGAGGCCATGGAAAACAAAATGGGAGGGAGCAAAAGGATCTTGACATTTCTCCAAAGAAGATATACTAATGGCCAAAAAGCATGTGGAAGGATGATCAACAACATTAGTCATCATGGAAAAGTAAATCAAAACCACAATGATACCACTTCACACCCACTAGGATGGCTATGAGCAAAAAGACAGGCAATAACATTGACAGCAAGAATGTGGAGAAACTGGAACCCTCATGCACTGCTGCTGTGAATGTAAACTGGTGCATAACTTTGGAAAACTTCAAAATGTTAAACACAGAATACCATAATGATCCTGAAATTACACTCCTGGGTATATAACCAAGTGGATGAAAACACAGATTTTTTTTTTATTATTTTTTAAAGTAGGCTCTAGTGAACTCATGACCTTAAGATCAAAAGCTACATGGTCTACTGACTGAGCCAGCCAGGCGCCCCTGAAAACACATATATATTTTTAAAAACCTGTACATGAATAATGTTCATAACAGCATTATTCATGATAGCCAGAAAGTGGAAACAATCAAAATGTGCATCAATTAATGAATGGATAAACAAAATGGCACCTCTATATGTAATATAATTCACTTGTGAAAAGGAATGCAGTATTAATACATGCTACCACCTGGATGGACCTTGAAAACGGTATGTTAAATATAAAAAGCCAGATACAAAAGGCCACATACTGTATGAATGATTCCATTTATATGAAATGTCCAAAATAGACAAATAAATACTTAGAGACAAAAAGTGGATTAGTGGTTGCCAGGGAGTAGGTTGAGGGGACAGGGGGTGACTGCTAATAGATATGGGGTTTCTTTTTGTGGTGATGAAAACTTTCTGGAATTAGTGGTGATGGATGCATAATATAGTAAATACACTAAAAAACCACTGAATTGTACACTTTAAAATGGTTTAAATGGTGAATTTTATGTTATATGAATCTTATCTCAATATTAAAAGATTCATTTAAGTATCCTATCTTTTGGGGTACTGGGTAGCTCAGTCAGGTAAGCATCCAACTCTGGATTTCGGCTCAGGTCATGATCTCAGGGTTCTAGGATCGAGCCTCATATTAGGCTCCACAGTCGGCACAGAGTCTGCTTGGGATTCCCTCTCTCTCTCTCTCCCTCTATCCTCCCTACCTCCTGTCTAAAATAAAAAGAAAGTTATTAAAGATAGAACATTTAAAAAAAATTTTTTTAAAGCTTTTATTTATTTATTCATGAGAGACACAGAGACACAGGCAGAGAAAGAAGCAGGCTCCATGCAGGGAGTCCAATGTGGAACTCGATCCAAGGACCCCAGGATCATGCCCTGGGCCGAAGTGAGACGCTCAACCACTGAGCGTCTCCTCAGCCACCCAGGAGTTCCTAAAAAAAATTTTTTTTTAATGTCCTATCTTTAATAACTGTTTCTTCAATCTTCTCTGTATACTATGTATGTTCCAAGGCAGAAGGCAAATGCAGATGTCCCTCCTGGCTAAGGTTTCAATTCCTCCTAAGTATAGAAAATGAAACCTAAGGTTCAACTACAACAGATCAGCAAAATCTTTCTCTGTCTAGAGTTGCCTCCAGTTAGAATGAATAGTATTTCTAAAAATATCTTTCTAAAAAGTGTTTCTAGAAGCTAAGCCTTATAAAAGTAGGACTAAGTATTTCTACTTAATTCTCCTAAAACATACCTCCTTCATTTTAACCTCAAGGGAATCTTACAGAATATTATTTTCAAGTCATTTGACTATCTGGTTGTGAAGCATAAATGAAAGGGCATAGATTGCAACTTGAAAAAACTTAGATCTAAATCCCAATTCTATCACTTACTTAATAGCTATGGAATCACAGCTTTCATCTTCTATAAAATGGAAAATACCTGCCCTATAAGGTGAACTACAAGGATTAAATAAAAGACCATATGCAAGTAAGTAACTACCATAATGTTTCACATATAGTGGCACTCAACAAGTTTGGGTCATCATCAACATGAGCTCGTTTTCTCTCCTGTTCTGTGGAACACAGGTTTCATTATGCCAACAAAATTAACTAAATTGTATTAATCTAAGAGGTTAGATTCTAGATGCTATATAAAGTTTCTAATTCTATATAAATTATAACTGATATTATGATTAATGATCATCATCCCCAAATTATGAATGATTTTCTGAATGCAATACTGCTATCATAAAAACTTTTCCTGATTATGTTCACATATATTAACTACATATTCCTCCAAATTCCAGTGAAAGAGAAGAGATTCTGGCATCCTTAGGAATAGGAAATGGAAATAACTCAGAGTAACACCATTATTTGATACTGGCTTCCTAGTACTCTATTTCCAAGGATTCTTAAACATTTTTCAGCAAAAGCTTTCAGAACGACACAGAGGAACATTTCCCTTTTACCAAACATGCTGCATAAATGGTAATAGGTCTTACTGAGATCCAATTTTTTTCCATAATGTTAAAGGAAAGGCTGGCTGTAAAGTAAAAAGGAATACCACATGGTATGAGAAAGAAAGGATAAGGAAAAGAGCAAAAAGATTCCACTCCCTGGGGGAGGGAAGAAAAGAGGGGAGAGAGGGAGAAAAGAAAACAATTCTCCCTGACTCCTACTGCCATTTCAATGAATGTAAACAATGAGCTCATCTATCTAACCAGTATTTGGATATCTCCTAAGATTTTTTTTTTAAGATTTTATTTATTTATTCTTGAGACACACACACACAGAGTGGCAGAGACACAGGCAGCAAGAGAAGCAGGCTTCTTGAATGGAACCCAATGTGGGACTCAATCTTAGGACCCGGGGATCACACCCTGAGCTGAAGGCAGACACTCAACCACTGAGCCACCAGGTGTCCCTCTCCTAGACTTGTAAGTTGAACTTGTACTAAATTAAACCCATCACCTTTCTCCTAACCCAGCTCTTCTTTCTGTATTTCTACATTAAGTAAGAAGCACCCCATCTACACAATCTACCTAAGACTGAAATCTAGGAGTCATCTTCAACACCTCTCATCCTTTACAAGTTTCCAAGAATTGTCTATTTTATTCCTTAAAATTTCAGTTTAAATTCTCATTATATCCAATCTGGATCATTACAACAATCTCACAACTAGACCTTTGGTTTCTGTCAATCCTTGTTTCAAATTATCCTTCCCCAAACAATCAAGACGACTTTCTAAATTGCAAATCTGATCACATTATCCAAAGGATAAAATTTAAACTCCTTAGCAAAGAATACAAGATCCTTTATAATCAGGCCCTTGCTTACCTATGTATTGCAGGTTATTTTTCTGAACTTTAAACGCTAGTAATATTACTCATGGTTTACTAAACATACTATTATTTCACACTTGAACTTGTATTCTATCTCTTGTCCATTTCTTGGATAAATTATTATTATTATTATTATTTTTTTTTTTTTTTTAAAGTAGGCTTCACAACTAGCATGGAGCCAAACTCACATCCCTGGGATCAAGTCCTGAGCTGATATCAAGGGTCAGATGCTTAACCAACTGAGCCACCCAGGCGCCCCTTGTTCATTTCTTGAATTCCTATTTATCCTTCAAAGTTCAGTTCAGAAATAATCTCCTCAATGAAGCTTTTCCAAAACCACTATCTCTACCCCTAGATCAAAGTTAATCTGTTGCTCCTCTAGGCAGCCATTGTACCTCTAACTTTCTTCTACTTGCCCCTTTTCATTTTCTATCTTTTTTTCTTTTTTTAAGAGACAGAATATGCGAACAGGGGAGGGGCAGAGGGAGAGGTAGAAAGAGAATTCTCAGCAGGTTCCATGCTCAGCACAGAGCCTGACATGGGGCTCAAACTCACAAGCCTGATATCATGAGCTGAGCTAAAACCAAGAGTTGGATGCTTAACTTACTGAATCATCCAGGCACCCCTCATTCTGTATCTTAATTATTTATTGATTTCCCCTGTCTGTGAGCTTCTTAAGGGCAAGGTCATCTTTTCATCTTTGCACCTACAATGCATAGCAACTGGCACACAGATTTTCCCAATATATGAGACTGTGCGCTCTATCTCCATTAGCGGAACTGTTTCCAATTTGTGACTTATTCATACATATGATAAATATTAAGATAGGCTAAAAGTCTTATTCTCCATATTTTTGTGATTTTTTTATTGTACCTTTAGAAACATCTGTATCAGCAAATTCTTTATACTTATAAAAAAAACTAGCCATAAAGTTATCCTTTCATTTTTCCTCTTTAATTCTTTTCTCTCTTCTTTCCAATTCATTCTGACCCACCAACCCAGCTACCTAATATTTGCTGATCCTTCCAATTTCTCTCTCCTTTGCCTGGAAAAAAAAAAAAGCCTCTTCTGAGCTTTGAGCTCCATCTTAGGGTCACATCTCTCAAAGGGAAGGTCTTATTTATATTTATACTGCTAGCATCTTCTGGCCATGTTGACACATTTTATGTAATAAAATCTTGGTTGGTCAACTCAAATGTCAACTAAGGAGTGGGTAAGTAAAATGTGGTATGTGGAATATTATATGGATAGTGATGGATTATTAGATGTCAACAAAAAGAAATGAAGTACTAATACATGCCTACAACACTAATGAATCTTGAAATCATGCTTAGCAAAAAAAGCCAGCCACAAGACTATGCATTGTATGTATCCTATTTGCATGTAATGTCCAGAACAGGCAAATCTTTTTTTTTTTTTTTAAGATTTTATTTACTTATTCATGAGAGACACAGAGAGAGAGAGAGAGAGAGAGAGAGAGAAAGAGAGGCAGAGACACAGGCAGAGGGAGAAGCACGCTCCAAGCAGGAAGCCCATTGAGGGACTTGATCCCGGAACCCTGGGATCACGCCCTGAGCCAAAGGCAGACGCTCAACCACTGAGCCACCCAGGCATCCCCAGAATAGGTAAATACAGATACTGAAAGAGTGGTTTCAAGAGGCTGGGGAAGTTAGGAGGTAATGTGAAGTGACTGCTAATGGGGATGGGACCTTTTTTGGGGGGGTGATGAAAATACTCTAAAACTGGTTGTGATGACTGTTGCACAACTCTAAATATGCCCCAAACCACTGACTTGTACAGTTTAAATGGGTGGACTATATGATCTCAGTAGAGTTGTTATAAAAAAAATCTTTACTTTTGCTACAGAGCTAAACAGGAATTAGAGATAGAAAACACAAGTATACAATGGAGATGACAGACGAGTTTATTTAGCAGACACTCCTTACTAGGGTTGGTACAGCTTGTTGGGTGAGTGAATCTTTGACCATTAGCCCATGCTAAATAGCCAGTGTGTACTAGAGAGGAATGTGCAATAAGTAGCAAGTCACTCAACTGATTTGTGACATGAACATATAAAGCAAAGTAATTTAAAGCATTGAAATTCCGAGCAGCCCTGGTGGCGCAGTGGTTTAGCGCCGCCTGCAGCCCAGGGTGTGATCCTAGAGACCCGGGATCGAGTCCCACGTCAGGCTCCCTGCATGGAGCCTGCTTCTCCCTCTGCCTGTGTCTCTGCCCCTCTCTCTCTCTGTGTGTGTCTCTCATGAATAAATAAATAAAATCTTAAAAAAAAAAAAAAAGCATTGAAATTCCTAAATTCTAAGGACCAATAAATTTAAGTCTTTTCAGAGACCATTCCACTAAGACTGACTTAGATTTTGCTCTATCCCTGGCTATTGTGACTGTCAACAAGTATCACCTACTTGGTTATAACTTGTCCCTACTCCAAGACTGATTGCTGAATTGGTGCTTACCACTGATCTCCTTAACCTGAATTCTCTAAGAAACATTCAAAAATTAACAATGTTCTGTTTTGTTTACAGCTGAATGATTTTCTGAGTATACTTGCTACAATGTATAGAATAATATAGAATAATGATCCCCTAAAGATGTCTACATGTTAGTCTCTAGAACCTGTGACCAAATTACCTTACATAGCAAAAGTGGCTTTGCAGATATGATTAAATTAAAGGACTCTGAAATAGGGTGATTATCCCAGATTATTCAGGTGTGTTCGATGTAATCACAAGGGTCTTTGTAAGTGAATGAGGGAGGCAGAAAAGTTAGAATCAGTGAGATGTGATGACAGAAGCAGCAGTCAGAGTGATATGCTTGTTGGCTGGCACCACGAGGAAAGCAATGAGGGCAGCCTCTAAAAGCTGGAAAAGACAGATTGAAAAAAACAGATTCTCCCTTAGAGCCTCCAGTCCTATTGACACTGATTATAGTCCTCTGAAACCCATTTCAGACTTCTGACCTCCACAACTATCAGATAATATCTGTATAGTTTTAGGCCACTAAATTTAGTGCTGTTAAGCAGCAATAGGAAACGAATACACTTGCCCCTACCGTCAATATCATCATCAATATCAGGCCTAAAGCATATGCCTCCTATTGATGGAGTCCAAGTGCTTTTATTGCTCAAGATAGAGTACTGATTTGGAACAAATATTAATTGTGTCAGAGTAAAAATGTTTTTCCCTTTGCACTACACAAAGCTCCAGAACTAACCAGTGGAAACTGCAGTTTGATCAATGGCGAATGGTCAACATGGGTAAAGAAAACACAGAAACATATAATCCTTTCACTGGAATTTTAAAAGATGGATTTCATTTTATTAACAATGACATATATTATCATTACGTATTATCATATATATTCTATAAATTATATATTAGTAATATATATTATATATTAATAATAACTTCAACTATATATGTGTTCTTTGACATGTTTTTTATGGGAAGCTTTAAGGATACCAAACTGGGGAATCCCTGGGGGGCTCAGTGGTCTAGCACCTGACTTCAGCCCAAGGCGTAATCCTGGAGTCCCAGGATCAAGTCCCACATCGGGCTCCCTGTATGAAGCCTGCTTCTCCCTCAGCCTGTGTCTCCGCCTCTCTCTCTCTCTCTCTGTGTCTCTCATGAATAAAATCTATAAAAATTTTTAAAAATTAAAAAAATAAAATAATAAAATTAAAAAAAAAAGAAAGATACCAAACTGAGACAGGATGAGCAGTTTGGAGTGGGGTCTTTCATCGAAAGCTTGGCAGTAGTTAGCAAATACAAGATACTATCCCAGGAACAAAGAATTACAGGTAGGCAGTAATAGAAAAAGGCTTTCATCTAAGACATTAGCAGTAATAGAGTGAAGGAATGATACTGGAGAAAACTAAACACCATGAGATGATACTGAGATCAGATGACTGCTCCAATTTCTCTATTCCATTAGTTTTAATTTGATCTTTAGCCTAATATATACACAAATTCCAAATTTTCCCAACATTCTTTTTTTCCCCTAACATTCTTTTTCCCGTCCCAATGTAAAGCTCTCTCATAACTGAGCTGGGAGCTACAATTTGGTAAGAAAGCATAACATCTCCAACAACTGTGAAAATACTATTTACACTATTCATTCTTTCCATTATCTTAGAAGACTTGTCATACTGACATCATCAATTCTATATCAGTTTCTACCTTCCCTTGCAAGGTTAAGTGTTCAACAAAGAAATCTCTTCCTTACAATTGCACAGCGTGGCATTTTTGAAGAAATTCCATCTTCTTCTGTTGCCCCATTGGGTCCAGGTACCTCTTTTCTCCTCTTTCTTGTGTTCATTTTGGCTGAACTCTGTGCATCCATCTTCTTTTAACTGGTCATAGAAAATGAAAAAATTTTTTTCTCACTGAAGTGGAAAAAAAGTCTGTTACCAGTATTTCAGAGATGTTAACACAGATACACTCAGCAAATGATAGCACATATTTCACAAGATAAGCCAACTGCATCTGGCAAAAACAACAAAGCTTCACAAAACGCATGCTCTAATAGAAACACTGAAATGCCTCTCTGGAACAAGAGCCAAAATTAATCACTTGACCTTGGAAATTATTACCTTGACCAACATAACCTGTATACTAACTGCTAATTTCATAACCTGACTAAATGTAAAAGACTGGAATAACGTGACTGAGAAAATTAGTTATACAGATTTTTACCACTACCCCTTATAACATCCCTGGTGTATCTGGAGATATGACAAGTACAAGGAAATGTGAAAGGTATGTTTTTGGTGCAGATGGAAAAAGAGCTTTTTTTCAAAGAGACAGGCCATCACCAATTCCTGGCTTAACAAAGCTGGATTTTTTTTTTTTTTTTTTAAATTTATGATAGTCACAGAGAGAGAGAGGCAGAGACATAGGCAGAGGGAGAAGCAGGCCCCATGCACCGGGAGCCCGATGTGGGATTCGATCCTGGGTCTCCAGGATCGTGCCCTGGGCCAAAGGCAGGCGCCAAACCGCTGCGCCACCCAGGGATCCCAAAGCTGGATTTTTCAACTCTAAATGCTGTGTAGATTTCAGAGACCACACCATTAGGATTAGATCTATGAAAACTGTGAAGTACACTGAATATTTTAAATATCCGTCTTCTTCCTTTTCTACTACCCATTTCCCCTTCCTCTTTCAGAGTCAGCACCTTAATCTTGTTCAGAGCCTCCAACTATCAAAACCTCACCCAAGCTGCTTCCCTCAGTGAAAAGTGACTTATTACTGTCTTACTTCGCAGAGCTTCTAGCCTTACTTTCTTTCCTCTAGTTAAAATGGCGGGAATCCCTGGGTGGCTCAGCGGTTTAGCGCCTGCCTTTGGCCCAGGGCGCGATCCTAGAGTCCCGGGATCGAGTCCCACGTCGGGCTCCCGGCATGGAGCCTGCTTCTCCCACCTCCTGTGTCTCTGCCTCTCTCTCTCTGTCTATGGTAAATAAATAAATCTTAAAAAAAAAAAAAAAAAATGGCAATGTGACAAGATCTACAAGAAACCTGACCTAATTCTTAGAGACTGAAGGTGACATCCATGAGTCATAGCTAAGTATTAGGCTGATATGAAACATATCAAAGTCTAAAGAGATAGATGAACACCACCCAGAAACTTCCTTTTGTCACAAATGCAAATTAAAATGGAATAAAGGTACTAAACATCACCAAGTTTTCCAGAGACGATGAGAGCTTTTCTTCATTACTGTTATTCAATTTTCTTTCAAAATATCCAAAAGTTGTATTACTACTCCTATCTCACTGGTCAGGGAAGCCTAACTAAAAACACCTAATCAGTCCAACTAGTTATCGTTTCTGACTTGCATACAATAGGACTTTGCTTAAGTATCTATTAACTTTTCAGGGTAAGCAGACAAAATCCATTATGAGAAATGCAATCAGCAATCCTTTATCAGGCAGTTGAAGGTTAGGTAGTCAGTCACCAGTGAGAACTTAACGATGTATAAGGTACTACATTTGAAGTAAAAAATTTTGAAAGAAGACTTCAATTCAGCTGAGGAAACCACATGCTTATGATACGAAAATGCTCCTTAGGATTCTAAAACCACTGGGGGAAAGTTTGTTAAAAACAGGATTACATAGTTTCAAAGTATCTCCAAGTATTCTGAAGTAATCAGGATAGATTACTTATTAATTACCTTTGAAGTGAAAAGAGTTACCTTTGAAATGAAAAAAATCTCTTAGCTAAGTGTTCAAGGTTTTTTTTTTTTTTAAAGATTTATTTATTTATTTATGATAGACAGAGAGAGAGAGAGAGAGAGAGAGAGGCAGAGACACAGGAGGAGGGAGAATCAGGCTCCATGCCGGGAGCCTGACATGGGACTCGATCCCGGGACTCCAGGATTGCGCCCTGGGCCAAAGGCAGGCGCCAAACCGCTGAGCCACCCAGGGATCCCCAAGTGTTCAAAGTTAATTAACATCACCAATAATGTCTCCTGATATGAGGCACTGAAGACACATTACCAACTAAAAAGACACAACCTGTATGGATTTATGAGGAACAAACAAACAAACCTCAATTAAAGGACATTCTATAAAATAGTAACCTGTTCTTCTTCAAAAAATGTCAATCATGAAAAACAATGAAAGGCTGGGGGACTGTTCCAAAGAAAAGACAACTTCATTTCTAGATTGGGGAAAAAATTGTTATAAAGGATAGTTATTAAGATAATCAGTAAAGGGATCCCTGGGCGGCGCAGCGGTTTGGCGCCTGCCTTTGGCCCAGGGCGCGATCCTGGAGACCTGGGATCGAATCCCACGTGGGGCTCCCGGTGCATGGAGCCTGCTTCTCACTCTGCCTGTGTCTCTGCCTCTCTCTCTCTCTCTCTGTGACTATCATAAATAAATAAAGAAAAAAATATTAAAAAAAAAGATAATCAGTAAAATTTGAATATGGACGGTGTATCAAATCATAACACATATCAATGTTGAAACACATTCGATAATTATACTGTGTTATATAAAAGACTGTACTTATTTTTAGGAGATAAAAGCTGAAGCACCTGGGGCTATAATATAGGGTCATGATTTCTGCAGTTTATCCTCAGCAGAAGCAGAAGAAACAGAAGCAGGAGAAGAAGAGGAAACGGAAATAGAGGAAGCAGCAGTAGGAGCAGAAGCAGCAAAAGCAAAAGAAGAAACAGAAGAAACAGAAGAAGCAGAAGCAGCAGAAACAGCAGAAGCAGGAGAAGCAGCAGATGCAGAAGTAGAAGCAGCAGAAGCAAAGGCAGAAGAAGCAGAAACAGAAGCAGCAGAAGCAGCAAAAGCAGAAGAGGCAGAAGCAGCAGAAGGAGAAGAGGAAGCAGAAGAAGAAAAGAGGAAGCAAAAATAGAAGAAGCAGAAGCAGAAGCAGCAGCAGAAGAAACAGAAGCAGCGGAAGAAGCAGAAGAAGAAAGGAGGAGGGGAGTGGGGAAAGAGGGAGAGAAGAAGAAAATTGTCTAAATTATGTAACATTAAAAAAAGGCAAAGTAGGGGCGCCTGAGTGGCTCTCACTTAAGCATCTGACTCTCAGTTTGGGCTCAGGTCATGATCTCACAGGTCTTGGGATGAAGCCCCATGGACGGGGCTCCACACTCAGCACGGGGTCTGCTTGAAGATCTCTCCCTCTGGCTCTACCCCAACTGACACGCTCTCTCTCAAATAAATAAATAAATCTTTTTTTTTTTTAATTTAAGAAATGAAAACCAAAAAAAAAAAGGGCAGCCCCAGTGGCACAGCAGTTTGGCACCGCCTGCAGCCCGGGGTGTGATCCTGGAGATCTGGGATCAAATCCCACATCGGGCTCCCTGCATGGAGCCTGCTTCTCCCTCTGCCTGTGTCTCTGCCTCTCTCTCTCTCTCTGTGTGTGTGTCTCTATGAATAAATAAATAAAATATTTTTAAAAAATAAAAAAGTAAAGCAAATATGGCAAAATGTTACCAATGTATAAACTAGATGGACATAAAGGAGTTAATTTTAATATTATTATAACTTTTCTATAGACTTTATATTTTTCAAATGAAAAGTTTTAATTTTAAAATATCCTATAACAATTTTCCACACAGATAGGCTCTCATATGAGACTGTCTTTCAGGTTCTCTAGAAACTGATTCCTTCTTTTTCTAAACTCTTTGAATTAGTATGAATGATACAAATATTCCAAGAAGTGTATGTTCTAGTAAACATCTTGCAAGGAAGTAAGCTCATAACAACAACAGTCATAATAATGGCTATCTTTTTTGAATTTTTTCTACGTGCCAAGCACTATGCTAGGCACTTTATATACATTATTCTTATTTAACCCATATAAACTGAGATGCAGGTATTATTAGTCCTAATTTATAAATGAGAAAACTAAGGAACAGTGAAGTTAAGTAACCTATTCAAAAGATCACATCTTGGGACAGCCAGGATTTAAATCCAAATTTGTCTAATTCCAAATTCCTTACCACTATATTCTTCTGTCTCCCAGAAATTCGAGATTTTTATTTTTTTATTTTTATTTTTTAAAGATTTTATTCATTTATTCATGAGAGACACACAGAGAGAGAGGCAGAAACACAGGCAGAGGGAGAAGCAGGCTCCACGCAGGGAGCCTGACATAGGACTTGATCCAGGGACTTCAGGATCCCACCCTGGGCTGAAGGCGGCACCAAACCGCCGAGCCATCCAGGCTGCCTGAAATTCAAGATTTTTAAAAAGAAGCTGTTTCATCATCAATTCTGCTGCTTCCTTCTGTCAAGAACATTCTATGGCATAAGTCCCTTAAAGTTCTTTCAGACTTAAGTCAGTCCTAACTGTACAGTAAAATAAAAGGTCACAGTTAAAGGTAAGCAAGGTCTCAGGACCAATCGAACAGAACTGAGGTGGCCATTGCCCTGATTCAAAGGCAGCCCAATTTGTCAGCTATTCAGATATGCAAATCTTTCCTACTGGATAGTTTTGCTAGGATTTTCTTATAAACTTTCAACTTAGTCAATAAAGATTTAATATCTGTTTCTCCCTCTTCTGACATTACAAATATGCCACAAATAGGTGGCATTTTATTTTTTTACTTTTTCTAAAAAAGATTTTATTTATTCTTGAGAGACACAGAGAGGTAGAGACACAGGCAGGTTCCCTGCGAGGAGGACCCTGATGCAGAACTCGATCCCAGGACCCCAATATCATGACCTGAACCAAAGGTAGATGCTCAACCATTGAGCCACCCAGGCTCAATAAAATGCTCCAATAGGTGGCATTTTAAAGGCACTATACTTTCCATTCATGATACAAAACAGTTTTAAGGATGCCATAATAAGTCCAGGGGATAAATGTCATTGTATTTTCAACAATTATTTTCCATAACTTCAAATTAAAATTCCTTAATGTTTAATAGAAAACTATTCAACACATCCAAAGACACATTTATAGGAACTTGTTCAGAATTCTTCACTCTGGGATGCCTGGGTGGCTCAGTGGTTGGGCAGCTGCCTTCCACTTAGATCGTGATCCTGGACTGGGATCACTCAATCCTGTGGGATCCAGGATTGAGTCCCACATCGGGTTCCTGCGAAGAGCCTGCTTCTCCCTCTGCCTATGTCTCTGCCTCTCTCTCTCTCTCTGTCTCTCATGAATAAAAAATTTAAAAAAAAAAAGAAGTCTTTGTGTATGTATGTGGGGGGTGTGTGTGGGAAGGTACATGTGCTACATTTTTACAGCTATATTGAAGTATAATTGATATACAATAAACTATTTAAAGTGTATAATTTAATGAGTTTTATCATATCTATATATCTGTAAATCATCAGAATTAAGATAATCAACATAACTATCACTCTCAGGTTTCCTCATGCCACATCAGAGTCCATCCCTCCCTAAACTTCAACTTTGATTTACTTTTTTGTTTTTTGTACTGTGGCAAAATATACATAAAATTTGCTTTGCTTTCTAACTGCTTACCACTTCTTTTTTTTTTTTTTTTTTAAATTTTTATTTATTTATGATAGAGAGAGAGAGAGAGAGAGAGAGAGGCAGAGACACAGGCAGAGGGAGAAGCAGGCTCCATGCACCGGGAGCCCAACATGGGATTCGATCCCGGGTCTCCAGGATCGCGCCCTGGGCCAAAGGCAGGCGCCAAACCGCTGCGCCACCCAGGGATCCCTGCTTACCACTTCTTGAAGTACTGAACCATCTTGTCGTATGATTCAACTTAACTAGACAAACATGTGGATATTATAGTACTAGAAAGAAGCAAAGGCTTTCCTTCTAAGAGTTAAAATATTGCCAGTGTGGTTTTAAGATATTTGAAAGCCAAATTGTTATCTGGGGTAACTGGACCTTGTGACACTGGATCTATTCCACTAGATTAAAAAGCATACAAAAAACATAAAATATCACAATGAGAATTCAAGGCAAGAGAGAGGATTTCTATGATTAGTTAATTAAAGCTAAAGTAAAATCTACTGGGGATCCCTGGGTGGCTCAGCGGTTTGGTGCCTGCCTTTGGCCCATGGCGTGATCCTAGGGTCCTGGGATCGAGTCCCACATTGGGCTTCCTGGATGGAGCCTGCTTCTCCCTCTGCCTGTGTCTCTGCCTCTGTGTGTGTGTGTCTCATGAATAAATAAATAAAATCTTTTAAAAAAATAAAGTAAAATCCACAAACCATGAATCAAGTGGTTACTGTTATGTTACAAAGCCCTTTGGTAAATAATAGTAATACTAATATATTTTACCTGTATTTCAATTGAGTATATATAACAAAATCTCTCCATCTGCCTTATATAAGCACCTTAAATCAGATGTCCAAGGCAGTGTTTCTCAATATTTTTTACACATGCTCCATTTTAAGAAATACAGGAATTGTAACCTCACTCCATCAGCATAGTTTAATGATTGAGTTCAGGGCCTAAAATCAGAATATATAAATATGAATCCCATCTCTACTACTTACTAGCCATGAGAACTTGGACAAGTTCCTTTATCTCCAGAGTTGCATCACCTAACAAATAAGGTTCAAATGGAGTAATGTAAGCCTTAGTTCAGTGCCTAGCACACAATAAGTACTCGTAAGTATTAGCTACTATATTATTTAGTAATAGTAGTTGTAATCAACTGCCTTAAAATTTGCCTTTTGTGTATCCCGTATATCCAAAAAGATTGTCGTTTTTCCTAATATTACTATTATGAAAAGTACACTTTTAATGTAAAAATATGGTAAAATATAAAGTATGCTATATCTCCCCAACCCTTACCCCATTTAAGAATCACTGTTGTCACAAGAACTCTTTGAGTCTGATCGTAAGCAATGATGAGGAAAGAAACATTATCACTACTACTACTAACAGTGAGCATTTACATAATACCTGTATGCCTAAATACCTTAAAAATATTAAAACTTTCTTAATGTTCGCAACCTTTTGACATAGGTCTATCGTTTTTATCACTATTTTACAGATGAGAAAACAGGCACAGATGATAAGGTCACACAGCTAGTAAGGAGAGAATCTGGGAATCAAATTCAGTCAGCCTGGCTGTACACTACACACCCCTAACCACTATAGTATATAATATGATATATACCATACTATTATATACCATACTATTACAAGAAGGCACATGGTAACTATCTCTAAATATCTGAATGCTTGTCATGCTGGATAAAGCAACATCCAGACAACAAAAAATGGATCACTGGTTGGAAGAGGCAGAGTTATAAATCTTAACTAAATATAATAAAAACCTTTTTAGGAAAAAGAGTTATCTGAAACAAGAGTGGGTTACATCAGGAGGCATTTCATTTTGGCACACCAGGACATTGAAGCAGAGGTCGTGTAGAAACACATTTATTCATTTTGTCATTATCCTATTAAAATCCATCTTGGTTGATCTTTTTGCTTATTCCAATCTGTTAACATAATTTCAAATCTTGACTGCCACCTATAGTATCAGCTTTTTATCACAATTTTATGCAGTCTATAAACTTGGAAAGGTTTTTATGTCTCCATCCAAGTCACTACTGAAAATATTGATCAGGATAGATATATGTCACCATACACCAATGTGATCTACCACCAGATCCCTCCCCCTCCATTAAATCCACTCTTTTTTTTTTTTAATATTTATTTATTTTATAGAGAGAGCAGGAGAGACAGAGGCAGATGCAGAGATGCAGAGAAAAACTCAAGCAGATTCCACGCTGAGCGCGGAGCCCAACATAGGACTCAATCTCACAACCCTGAAAACACAACCTAAGCCAAAACCCAAGAGTTGGATGCCCAACTGACTGCACCACCCGGCTGCCCCCAAGATCCACTCTTATAGTATGATGTAAAACACAGTAGAGTTTATCTTTAGAAAACAGAATAGAGGGACGCCTGGGTGGCTCAGCGGTTGAGCGTCTGCCTTTGGCCCAGGGCATGATCCTGGAGTCCCAGGATTGAGTCCCATGTCAGGCTCCCTGGATGAAGCCTGCTTCTCTCTCTGCCTATGTCTCTGCCTCTCTCTCTATGTCTCTCACGAATAAATAAATAAGATCTAAAAAAAAAGAAAAAAAAAACAGAATGGAGAATATATTTAGATTTCTTAATGATTAGGATATTCAATCAGATATAAATCTATTTTATTGCATTATCACCCTATCCACAGTTCTCTATCAAAATACCAAAGATTATAATGATCATGATTATAGCTAACACTTAGCTATAATTTCTGACCTATATACGTCAGGAAATATTAACCTTTGCATATATTAAATAATTTAATCCTTACAAAAATATTATAAGGTAATACTATTATCCTCATTTGGAAGATGAGGAAATTGAGGCACAGCTAAATTAAATGACTGAGGTCACACACCAAGGACAGGGAAAAAAGGATTTGAACCTAGGCATTCTGACTCTAGGGTCTTTGCACTTAATACCACCACAATGTTGTCTAGTATATAAAATGATCATACATGAATTTAATGAAAAACATATATTACAGGCAGCCCGGGTGGCTCAGCAGTTTAGTGCCACCTTCAGCCCAGGGCCTGATCCTGGAGACCCGGGGTTGAGTCCCACGTCGGGCTCCCTGCACGGAGCCTGCTTCTCCCTCTGCCTGTGTCTCTGCTTCTCTCTCTCTGTGTGTCTCTCATGAATAAATAAATTAAAAAAAAATCTTTAAAAAAAAAAACCATATATTACACTGTCAGGAATTTAATTTCATCTTTCATAAACAATGGGCTCCTTTCTCACAGGGCCTATCAATGGCAAACTACTCAAGAACTCTAGGGACTTGGTTTGGTTTGGGCCAGAGTAGAAGAGTAGAGAAGACACTGAACTAGGAATCATATCAAATGAATTTAATTCTAGCTCCTTCCAGTATCTTAACTTTAGGTTAAGGTAAGTCCCTTGATTCTTAGAGTTTCTCCATGTAATTAAGGAGGGCTCTAATATAATATACTTAATTTCTAAGTCATGCTAAGGATCAAATGAGAAATTAGACTATAAATCCCTTGATGTAGTGGATATGTTGTTGGTCTTCCCACTGTTCATTCCTCCTGCTTTGAAAAGAGCCCATTTTCATTTGGAGACTCACTTTCACTTGGTCTACATTAAGCTTCAACCTCAAACCCTAGCATCAGATCACATGTACCAAACTTAAACCAATCTGCATATTACCTTCCCCCAACCACAGATATGAGGAGGGAAGGAGAAGGGACGGTAATAGGTGACCTAAGCCAGTCCAATCAGAGTACATTTCAGAACTCACCAGATGGAAACGCTTGGATAAAGACTATCACTTCTTTGTGGATCTGAACCTAGAGCCATGGCTTTGGGAAGCATCCTGTGACAATCTAGTGGCAATCCTATCACCAGGAGAGCCTTTTTGAAAGCGTCAACATAGAGAAAGCAAGCTGATGAGGAGGAGAATTCAGATCCTGAACTAATTGTGCCAACCAATACATCCTCCTTTTTGCTTAAGTTAGTTAAACTGGGGATGTCTGGGTGGCTCAGCAGTTGAGCATCTGCCCCCGGCTCAGGTCGTGATCCCGGGGTCCTGGGATCAAGTCCCTGCATGGGTTCCTGCTTCTCTGTGTGTGTCTCTCATGAATAAATAAATAAAATCTTTTTAAAAAAGTTAAACTGGGTTTCTTATCACTTGAAACCATAAAAATCATAACTGGTGCATTTAATACCTAGCAATGAGCACATAGTAGGCACACTCAATTACTATTTGAATAATACTAAGTATAGAAAACCTCCTTGAAATTTTGAAAAGCACTTTATCCATTACTATTTTGTTTTGATGGAAAGGAGTCAAGTTCTTGTCTGTTTATAAGTGTATCAAAGATGGCACAACAAAGCTCCCATCCTGTTGAAAGTGTTCTTCCTTATCTGCTTACATACAGTACTTCTATTTTCTAAAGATGACTTTTTTGTCTAACACTGTATTTTTCATTATATTTTAAACCGAACATTACACATTAAACTCAGGTCTTAAGATTCCATGGATTTTTTTAAAAAAGATTTATTTATTCATGAGAGATACACACACACACACAGAGAGAGAGAAAGAGAGAGAGAGAGAGAGGCAGAGACACAGGCAGAGGGAGAAGCAGGCTCCACGCAGGGAGCCCGATGTGGGACTCGATCCCGGGACCCCGGGGTCACGCCCTGGGCCGAAGGCAGACGCTTAACCGCTGAGCCACCCAGGTGCCCCAAGATTCTATGGATTTGGAACAAATACACCTAACACTTCTGGGGTTTTATGTAAAACACTTCTGTATCTCATCTATTTACTTAGGAAACAGTACAACACCAAGATCACACACATTCCTTAACAGTAACCAAAAGAATTTTAAAATTATAAAGAGAGTAACTCTCATCTTCCTTCTAGAACTACTAATATTTTTAAAAATTTTGACTCTATAGGTCTCTCAAAAATACTATTTTTCACTGGCTCTCTCAGACCATCCTCATGCTCCCTCACATCTACTAACTTAGACACCATGAAAGCATATAGAATAATTTAATTATTTGTGCCTTTCTGGAAAAAAATTACCAGTTCCCCAAAAGTTACAAAAGATGCCTGCCAGGACACATCAGGTTTGCTAGTGAGAAAAGTAGTGGGAGGATGAAGGCATAGTGAGGATAGTAAATACATGTTGGCTTCTAGTTCATTATACTGCAACTTAGTATACCTAAAACCACATCACTTTTACAACATTTACAATTGCCCAGTTCCTCCAACAATAAGAAACAAACTGTGTTTATGATAACTGCACCTTTGTAATCAACCAATACATTATGTAAAAATGCAGTGATTTCCTTGGAAAAAGAAGGTGGCTTTAAACATCTACATTCAAGAGAGAAAAAATAAAAATGGCACCTCCTCAGAGCCAATATAGTATAAGATCAAAATGGGGATGGGAAGCCGGGAATTACCTATGGCTTCCAACCATCGCATGCACGTTAAGCTAGGATGAGTCAGAATGAAAGTAGTTGGAGATAGGATACAGAGCCTCCCTCCCTCTTAAGCTCATTACCGTGTGCCAAAGCTCCCTGCTTCCTTAGTGGTTTATCCTACAAAAAAGTTTCTTTGTCAAAGAAACTATAACAAAAAAGAGACAAAGGGAGCTGACAGCATTTGTAAGGCCTGATCTTCCTAACATTGCTACCTCTTCAGTCCCTAGTCACCTTATCTTTAGTCAAAATCCCCATTGATGCACAGATTCTAAATAAAGACATAATTGCCACCACCACCAGACCACCACCATGCCTATTAAGTGAATTTGTGTTTCCAAATTGCTTTCAAGATACAGAATGTAGTATCTGTGCCTGCAGTTTTTACTCGGATTCACAAAATCTGGCTCCATTTCTGCTGACTCACCTCCCAATACACACTGCTTGCCTTGTTCTTCAATGTTCCAATAAATGCTTGGTTGCATGCCTCAATTTTGCTAAGAAATACAGAGAAGTGGAAATGTGTGTGAGGTGGGAAGGGTGGCAGTGAGGAGATACTGAGGATAAACCTAGTGAATAAGCACTTTTCCAATATAAGTGTCCTAAAGGAAATAAAATTTGGGTACTGGTATGCCTATCCCTGTATTTTATTTTATATTTTTAAAGATTTTCTTTACTTGAGAGAGTAAGCCAGAGAAAAGAACATGAGTGGAAGGGAGGGGCAGAGACAGAAGCAGACTCCCTACCAGGCAGGGAGCCTGATGATGGGGCTCATTCCAGACCCTGGGATCATGACCTGAGCGAAGGCAGACACTTCACTGGCTGAGCCACCCAGGTGCCCCATATGCTTGTGTTTTAAAGATGAAAGGCTCCTACAAGTGTAGTTTTAAGGACTCCCATCCAACCTCTTTTATTCTACTTCCTTATTGCTAGTAGATCTAGTAAGCACCTAGTATGAAAGAGAAGGTAGATTCTGCTTCCTAACCTATGCAACAACCTAAGTAATAGCAAGTTGCAAGCACATATAATCTTCGAGTTTCAAAAACTGAACTCAAATTTGACAGAGTACTACAGGGAACTATCCACAAAAGGAGGAGACATGAATTTTTCCTTTGCATTCTATTCCTTCTTCTTCCATCTCTGGGACATTATCTTCCTCAGTGAAACCATATGCCCAGTAATTTTCTATTGGCAAACCAATGTCCAGTTTCAAAGCTGAGTGAGCAAGCATACTTTATATTTTGGATCCTTACCTGTTTCCATCATTATGAAGCTTAAAAAAGTGGTGCTCTTAAGAGGCAAGCTCTGTGGACTCCTAGGTCAAAGTGCATCTAACACTCATGGCATTAATAATGTCATCTGCTGTGCGCTTAGGCCATTTGGAAGATGAGTGCAATCATGTTACCCCTGTGTAAAGGCCTCTGAAGTTGGAGGGAGGATATGTCTAACCCACAGCAGGGAGAGGGGCTGGACTGACAAGCCATGAAGACCTCACAGGCCAAAACTGGCCCACTGCCTGCTTTTGTAACTAAAGTTTTATTGGAACATGACCATGTTCATTCACTGATGTATTACTGTCTATGGCTGCTTTTGTGCTATAACTGCAGAGGTGAGTACTTAGCAATAGACACTGTATGACTGATAAAGCCTAATACTTACTATCTGGCCCTTTACTGAAAAAAGTTTGCCAACTCTTATACTAAATGAAGAAGGAACCAGTTTTATTAATAATTTGGTAGCAAATCCTACTTAGATTATGCAAACAATTATAAAGTAGAAATCAGTGTTAGGAATATGATTATTTCAAGAAACTGAAATTGGACTGTAACTTTCTGATATAGGACTACTACAGTTTTATGTCACTGAACTGTATATTATCACACTGTATAGAATAAGTCATAGTAAGTATGCCTGATTTGGGAAATTCTAAATGGAAAGGTAAAAGTCACAATATAACCCACACTGACAGATTAGTTTTAAACCAGAGCTCAATATTACGGCTCAATATTGGAGGCTACTAAATTGCCACATCTAAGATCTTAGCTTTGAACTTGATCTCTTCCCTCTAATTTCTTCAGAGAAACCTTTATTCAACAAACACTGAGTGGGCACTTACACTGTGCCAGACCCTGAGCTCACCCTGGAACAAAATAAAGTTTGTTTGTTTGTTTGTTTGTTTATTTATTTATTTATTTATTTTTTATTTATGATAGTCACAGAGAGAGAGAGAGAGAGAGAGAGAGGCAGAGACAGAGGCAGAGGGAGAAGCAGGCTCCATGCACCGGGAGCCCAACGTGGGATTCGATCCCGGATCTCCAGGATCACGCCCTGGGCCAAAGGCAGGCGCCAAACCGCTGCGCCACCCAGGGATCCCCAAAATAAAGTTTATATTTGGGCCTGGCCACACAACAGAACATTTCAGGAAAGAGATTATCCTAAAAACCACAAGGGACACTTGGTTGAATAATTTTGCTCTCCCACTACAAAATTCAGTAAGTAAACCCTGTGTTTAGATTCTGTTCTTCCGGGGATCCCTGGGTGGCTCAGCAGTTTAGAGCCTGCCTTCGGCCCAGGGCGTGGTCCTGGAGTCCCGGGATCAAGTCCCACATCAGGCTCCCTGTGTGGAGCCTGCTTCTCCCTCTACCTGTGTCTCTGCCCCCCCCCCCTCTCTCTCTCTCTCTCTCTCTCTGCGTCTCTCATGAATAAATAAAGAAAAATTTAAAAAAAATTTTTTAAAAGATTCTGCTCTTCCTAGAGCGGGTTATGGAATTTATACAGCTCTAAGGCAGATTCAGAGAGTCTGGGATTTTAACAAAAATATTTATATCTTCATTTTTACTAACCTCTGGCAAATTCACTATTTCCTTCAATTATGAAGATAAGCCACAACAGTAATAGATTTTGTCACTAATAGAAATCTTAGGTATTTTCAGATGATGTTACACTTACTAGAAATATCTTGAAATAGTGTTTAAATATATGATCATTTTTAAATTATATGATCATAAGATCCATTGACAGTAAATATTATTTACTCTGCTAATAAAAATCATATTTGGTATTATATTATATTGATTGATTGAAGGTTCCATGCTGAGCATAGAGCACAACATGGGGCTTGAATTCACAACTCTCAAATGACTGAGCCACCTAGGTGTCCCTTATATCACACATTTTAAAAACATTTTGATAACTATATTTCAAAATAGTTTCCTTTAGCTTGGTGTAATAATATTATTCCAAAAGGGAATCCACAAGGTTTTACCATACTGCCAAAGGGGCCCGTGGCACAAAAAAAAATTAAGATTTCTAGTCTAGGGCCAAAAAATAAACAAAGATAATCACATCTAAGATAATTCTCTTTAGATTAAAAAAAAACTATCTAAAAAACAAAAAACTACCTGTTTTCTGTTAAGTGCACACACCCATTTTGTTCTCTAGCATAGAGCAAAGACCATATGTCACTTTTTTTTTTTTTTTTTTTTTTTTTTTTACCAGCCTTCACTTCAAACTGGTTTCCAAATAGTTGTGAATGTGATATAACAGCCTGGCCGATCCAGGGGTTCCCCTGGCTCATTAGCAGTCATTCTAGTACAAATACAGAAAGTATCAAATTAATATAACTTTTAACAAGAGAGTTATCAAAAGAAAAAAACAGAAACCAAAAAAAGCCAACTATATATCTATCTACTAATCTGTTTTGCAAACAGTAAAATACAAACAATTCAATTATTTATATTAATGAGGTAATGTAGGTAAACAACATAGTACCAAATATTTGTTAGAGACTCACAAACAGTCATTTCTTTTTTTCCCTTCTGGAATGGAGTTCATGGCACATGCTGTAATATAGAGTATATTAAAAAAATGTATATTCCCTGAATTTACTGAAAGAATTGTAGAAGAGGGAATTCTCTATTAGTAGAAAAGCCAGGGGATCCCTGGGTGGCGCAGTGGTTTGGCGCCTGCCTTTGGCCCAGGACACAATCCTGGAGACCCGGGATCGAGTCCCATGTTGGGCTCCCAGTGCATGGAGCCTGCTTCTCCCTCTGCCTGTGTCTCTGCCTCTCTCTCTCTCTGTGCGTGACTATCATAAATTAAAAAAATATTTAAAAAAAAAAAAAGAAAAGCCGGGCAGCCCTGGTGGTGCAGCGGTTTAGCGCCGCCTGCAGCCCAGGGCTTGATCCTGGAGACCCTGGATCGAGTCCCACGTCAGGCTCTCTGTATGATGCCTGCTTCTCCCTCTGCCTGTGTCTCTGCCTCTCTCTCTCTCTCTCTCTGTCTCTATGAATAAATAAATAAAATCTTAAAAAAATAAAATAAAATAAAAAAAAGAAAAGCCAAAAGATCTGACTTCAGATCAGTTATGCAAATATATGAAAAGCATAAGAAAATTACATTATCAGATATTTTGTCATTATCCAACATTAATAACAATAGCAAATTACTATGTTTGCTTTTTCTATAAATATTTTAGAAATTAATTCTTATCAGCATTTATAACATGGAAAAGTTATTCAGCTCCCTAGGAAAATCAGGTCTAACCTAGATTTAGACAGCTCCACAGGGGAATCATGAATGGGGTCTGGTGGTTTACAAACTCCACGAGACTGAGTACAAAATTTGGTGAGCACACCTATGTTTCAGATTATAAAAGACTTTAAGCGGAAGAACAGTTACCTCTGCCATAGTTAGAAAAGCTAAAACAAGAGAAAGCAAACAATTCTTCCCATAGTCACAGAGTGAGTCAGTGTTAACATCAGATAAAGTAACCTGGGATTTCTAAATCTAAGGCTCTGATTAGATTATTCTCCCTAAGGGATCACATATCCAAAGAGAAAGTCCCCAAGAAAAATAAAACCTCACCTACTTACAGGAAGAGAAATCATAGGTTCAGTAAAGAATTAAAGATCATTCTTTATCAATCAGGCCCTTATAACTGGTTTTTGAAGGGAATTTGCAAAGCAGGGAAGGTCAAAAAGAATCCTTTAACAAACAAAAGGACCCCAAAGGCAGTGCTGCAATCCCCAAGCCTAAATGTCTTCTCTTACAAGTCAGTTACTTTGAAGCATTTACAACTGACCCTTGAACAACACAAAGATTAGGGGTTCTGTCCCTCAACACACACACTGGTTGAAAATCTGCATATAACATTTTTTAAAATTTTTTTTTTTTTTTTTTTTTTTTTTTTTTTTATCTGACAGACTGAGAGAGAGCACAAGCATGGGGAGTGACAGGCAGAGGGAGAGACAGAAGTGAGTTCCCCACAGAGCAGAGAGCCCAATGTGGGGCTTGATCTCAGGATCCTGAGACCATGACCTGAGCCAAAAGCAGAAGCTTAACCAGCTCAGCCACTCAGGCACCCCTGCATATGACTTTTGACTCCTTCAAAACAAGTCTACTATTGACCAATAACATACATAGTTGATTAACTTATTTGGATGTTATACATATTATTGTATTCTTACAAAAAGTTAACTAGAGAAAAGGTCATGGTCCTGGGATCCTAGGATGGAGCCCCAGGTCAGGGAGTCTGCTTCTCCCTCTCTCTCTCTCCTTGCTTAAGTAAATAAACAAAATCTTTAAAAGAAAATAAAATCATAAGGGGGTACTTGAGTGGCTCCATTGATTAAGCATCTGACTCTGGATTTTAGATCAAATCATTACCTCAGGGTTGTAAGATGAAGCCCCAAGTCAGCTCCAAGCTAGGCATGGAGTCTGCTAAAGATTCTCTCTTCTCCATCTCCCTCTGCTCCTTCACTCCACCTTTCTATCTATCTATCTATCTATCTATCTAGGAAGGAAGGAAGGAAGGAGAAAGAAAGAAAAAGAAAGAAAAAGAAAGAAAGAAAGAAGAAAGAAAGAAAAGAAAAGAAAAGAAAAGAAAAGAAAAGAAAAGAAAAAGAAAGAAGAAAGAAAGAAAGAAAGAAAGAAAGAAAGAAAGAAAGAAAGAAAGAAAGAAAGAGAGGGAGGGAGGGAGGGAGGGAGGAGGGAGGGAGGAAGGAGGGAGGGGGAGAGGAAGGAAGGAAGGAAGGAAGGAAGGAAGGAAGGAAGGAAGGCAGGCAGGCAGGCGCCTGGGTGGCTCAGTGGTTGAGCGTCTGCCTTTGGCTCAGGGTGTGATCCCAGAGTCTCTGGATCCAGTCCCATGTTGGGCTCCCTGCAAGGAGCCTGCTTCTCCCTCTGCCACTGTGTCTCTGCCTCTCTTTCTGTGTCTCTCATGAATAAATAAAATCAAGAAAGGAAAGGAAAGGAAAGGAAAGGAAAGGAAAGGAAAAAGGAAAGGGGAAAGGAGAGGAGAGGAGAGGAGAGAAGAGGAGAGGAGAGGAAAGGAAAAGTAGGCAGGGAAGAAAAAACACATTTACAGTATTGTATTTATAAAAAAAAAAAAAATCCACATATATGTGGACTCACTCCTGCAACTCAAACCTGTGTTGCTCAAGGGTCAACTGTATTCCATTACAGAAATTCTTGAGTAATCCCTTTCAGTTACTAATGTTTTAGAAAAAGGTATAACTAGCCATTTTTTAGCTAAACAGAGTCTCCCCTGTCAATCACAACTCATTAGCTTACCATTCAAGAATCTTTCTGAATTCCCTTCCTCTATCACAAAGTGTATGTGTGTGTAGGAGCTGGGGGGGGGGGGGGGACGATTGGGTCAACAAATTCGTACAGTGCCAGATCAATCAAAATTCCCTCAAGCTTCTTCTATTTTTTTTAATTCTTATTTATTTATGATAGTCACACACAGAGAGAGAGAGAGAGGCAGAGACACAGGCAGAGGGAGAAGCAGGCTCCATGCACCGGGAGCCCGACGTGGGATTTGATCCCGGGTTTCCAGGATCGTGCCCTGGGCCAAAGGCAGGCGCTAAACCGCTGCGCCACCCAGGGATCCCTCAAGCTTTTTCTATTAAATATCGCTTTAAAAAAACACCGGGTGGTACAATCGGTAGCACCTTCTACAAAGGTTTGTAGAGAGGAGGGAATGACACTCACTTTAGTTCATTTCATCTGCTCTGCTGACCATGCTCCTCAATGGGGATCAGGAGGGGATAAAGCCACCTGGTGAAACATCGCCCGCGCTACCCGCGGTGTTGGTGTTATTCCCTGTTGGTCAGCCTTGGCCTCTGGTCGGTGAGTCTTCGAGCTGGGGAGTTAGAGACCTCAAAGCCTCTCCCACGTGGCATTCCTGTCAGCACTGCTGGCCTTCCCAGCATCTCCCTTTTCTCCCCGGGATGGTTGCCATCGGCCTTACCACGGATTATTGCGCCAATCTCATTTTCAATTGGGATTTTTTTTTTTTTAAGATTTTATTTATTCATGAGAGACACACACACACACACAGAGAGGCAGAGACACAGGCAGAGGGAGAAGCAGGCTCCATGCTGGGAGCCCGACGTGGGACTCGATCCCTCCCAGGTCTCCAGGGTCACGCCCTGGGCCGAAGGCGGCGCTACAGCGCTGAGCCACCGGGCTGGGCTGCCCAACCGGGATCTCAGTTAGCAGCAATCCTGCGCCCCTGCGGGACCACCGACTACCAAGGTGAAGGATCCTGGCGGCCCCATCTCCCCAAGCCCGCTTTGCTCCGGGCAGAAAGCGCCCTGTCGCTCTCTTGGGCTCCCTTCCCAGGCCCTGCCCTCGCTCCGCAAAGCTGCCCCTTTCTCCGTGTCTGTTCCTGGCAGTCTTTCCGCCCGCAGCCCCGCATCCTCACCGCCTCTACAGATAGCGCTGTCCCCACCTCAGCGCGGGAGGTCTGGTCCCGCCGGCTGGCACCTGGGGTTCGGGTCCTCGGTCACCTCTGGGACGCCTTCTCCGGGTAAGCCCCCCTGGTGGAACCTGCCCCCAGCCACGCAGCCAGTCTCCCAACTTTTTTTTTTTTTTCTTTTTAAAAAATATTTCACTCATTTGAGAGAGAGAGAGAGAGAGAGAAGCAGGCTCCATGCAGGGAGCCCGACGCGGGCCTCGATCCCGGGACCCCGGGGTCACGCCCCGGGCCCAAGGCAGGCGCCCCCCCGCCGAGCCCCCCGGGGATCCCGCAGTCTCCGCGCTTCTCAACAGTCCCCCCAGCAGAGTTCGCGGCTGTCGCGCCGAGAGAAACCCCGCGTGCCCTGGGCTGCACCTGGGACCCACCTCACAGCGCCTCACGCCCGCAGACCTGAAGCGAGCTGCATCAAACACGGTTCCTACGTGGACACACAGAGGTTCCCTGCTGTGCTCCATTTACAAAAAAAATAAATAAATAAAAATAAAAAATAAAATAGAAAAGCAGCCCACCGCCTGAGGTGCTACCCCGAGCAGGCCGGAGCCCGCAGGGCAGGAGCCGTGAATCCGGCCGCAGGTTCCCAGGGGCGGCGCGGAAGCCGGGGCTCGGGCGCGAGTGCGCCTCCCCGCCCCGGGACTGCGGCCGCGAAGCCCGGCCCGGCCCCGGCGCCAGCTCCCCGCCCGCCCGCGGACCCCGCAGTACCACGTCCGCCCCTCAGGCCCGCTCGAGGCTCCAACGCCCCCTCGCCGCCGCCCGCCGGGCCCTCGCGGCGCGTCCGCTCCCGCTCCCGCTCCCGCTCCCGCTCCCGTCACCGCCCGCCGAGCCGCGGCTGCGCCCGTGGCCGCCTCACTTCCCCGCGCCGAGTCCCCCGCGGCCCCTGGCCCGCGCCCCGGGGTCAGAGTCCGCCGCTCAGTCCTCGCGGGCGGCTCCTCCTCGGTCACAGCCGCTCGCTGTCACGGCCCCGGGGTCACAGCAGCCCCGCGCGCCCCCTCACAGCCCCCTCGCGGGCGGCGCCCCCCGCCCCGCGCCCCGCGTCCTCCCGGGGAGAGGCGCAGGGACACGCACGCCACGGCCCCTCACCTGCGGCGCACGCTCCCCCGGCGCCAGTCCCGGCCGCTCTCCCCGCGGCGCCGCGGCGCGGACCAGGGGCGTTGAGGAGGTTGCGGGGAGACGCCCGGGAAAGGCAGCTGGCGGAAGAGCACGCCGGAAGTCCCGCCCCCCGCCCGCCCCCTTGTCAATCCGCCCACGACGCTTCCCCGAAAACCGCGACCCCTGACACAGCAGTTCCGCCGCCACGGAGGCCCGGGGACGGCGTGGCCGAGCGGAAACCACCGGGCGCGGGACGGGGCGGGGCGGGGCTGCGGCAGCCTCCGCGTGAGGAGATCCGGCCGCGAACCGCCGCGCCCGCTCGCCGACGGCCGGGCAGACGCCTCAGGCCCGCGGCCCCCGCGACCCCCGCGACCCCCGCGACCGGGGCCCACCCAGCGGCTCCCCGAGGAGGGCGGGCGGTACAGGACGCCGGTAGGGAGCGCGCGGGAGCCGACGGGGGCGGGAGCCGACGGGGGGGCGGGGCGGGGCGGCGCAGCGCCGGAGGCGCCCCCTGGACTCCGCGCGACTCGCGCCGGGCCCGGGCCAGGGCGTCTTAGGGCGTCCGCTCCCTCTGCCTCGGCTCCGGAGCCCCGGGAGGCATCGGGCCGGAGCCGGGACCCTTCCCCTCGACCCGTGAGCGCTGTGAGGCGCCGCGGCAGGAGCCGGGCAGACACGGGCAGGGGGCGGGGGCGGGGCGGCGGCGGCCGTGAGGGCCGTGAGGGCCGTGCGAAAGAGCCTTGATGCGCAGAGTCATCTCGGTGTTGAGTTAGAAGAGTGAGAACTTATAATCAGTCCCTCAGTACGGAAATGGCAAAGAAAACTAACGGCATGACCCAGTGGAATGAGTGCAGCGACTCAACAATGCTTATGAAAACCGTGACGGAAATAAAATGACATGAATACTGGCACACGGTGTCATGAGGAGTGAAAAATCAGGGTACAGAATTGTGTGGATGCTTTTTTTGAACTCTGAAAATAAAAAAATAAACCGCTGGTAGACAACACACCCAAATATTTACAATTGGTTATGCCTGAACAATTGAAATACAGATTTTTTTTCCCCACTTTCCAAATACCATAAGAACATATTATAACAAAACACTAAAATAGAAGACCTAAAACTGAATAGACTCAGTTGCCAAAATGCCAAATTACCTTTATTTTGTTGAGATCTTAACAACATAAAAAAGTTCATATTTCTTCATGGTCATATCTTTATCCAACTTTTCAAAGATTCAATAGTAGAAACAGCCGAATGCCGCTACAACACAGAATAAACTGTCCTAAAATGCAAACAAAACAGAAAACACACACAAATCCTGAATGTTAGTACTAATGAAGTGCTACGGACAGCAAAGGCAATCGAAATGAACATCATCTCAGATCCCGCCAATTTTCAATCATGAAGGTTTTTAACTTCTTCAATACGCAGAGGGTTCCCAGAGTCTAGCTATAATGTTGCTTGCTTGCTCAAGGGGTAGGATGGGTGAAAAATTAGATTTTCTGAAGATAGAAGTAAAATGCAAAGTAATGAATTTTTTGTAATTCATACTCATAGGTATTCCCATTTTTCCTGATTTATCACAGAAATAACAATTACAAAATGCTTTGAGTTTCCTGGAGTAAATGTGTAACTATAACATCACAGCTAAAAATAACAGCATGTTGGGGTGCCTGGGTGGCTCAGTGGGTTAAGCATGGACTCTTGATTTCAGCTCAGGTCATGATCTCAGGGTCATGACATCGAGCCCAAACCCACAATGGGCTCTACGCACCACATGGTGTCTGCTCAGGATTCTCTCCCCCTGCCCTTCCCCCTGTGTGTTCTCATTCTTTCTCCCTCTCTCAAATAAATCTTAAAAAAACATAACAGCACTTTGTCATAAATTCTTGGTAAGGGCAAATGGTTTCTGGGTGTTTATTCTTAATTGATAAAATTCATTTAGCCATCTTTTAACTCAGATTCACAAAATGTTTTCCAGATCCCAGTTAAACTTTTTACAACAGTTTTTAGGTAATTATTATAGGAGTTCCACCTGCCTCAGAGACCAGCAAATCTCACCTCCAGCCTGGTGTATTGGGAAAAAAAATCTGAACTCAAGTATCTGATTACCAGCCAAAATAAAATTCTTTGGCTAGCCCAGGTCCCTGCCTCCTTGGGTGGGATAACTGTGAGCTGTGTTCTACAACAGTGCTGTCTGTGGAGAGAAACTTGTTTTTATTTTTAATTTCCTGGCCCTTATGGACTGATATTTTTGTAAGATACAATAAAAATTGCTAAGTAGGAAAATGAAATGAAAAAAGTAACATGCAAAGTATAGCCTCAACATTTTACTATTAGATTTAATCAATATAAAATTGTCAAATTCCTGTAAGAGTTTCTAACCTCTTACATTCTATTTATGTACTTTTCTCAAGAAGGATCTGTAAACAAACAGCCTAAGGACTGGCACTGGTCTGTGGATCCCACTTTGGCCACCGTTCTACAGCACTGCCCAGAATTCTCCTTATTTTTTTTTTTTTTAAGATTTTATTTATTCATGAGAGACAGAGAGAGAGAGAGGCAGAGATACAGGTAGAGGGAGAAGCAGGCTCCATGTAGGGAGCCTGACATGGGACTCGATCCCAGGTCTGCAGGATCATGCCCTGGGCTGAAGGCAGGCGCTAAACCGCTGAGCCATCCGGGCTACCCTCCTTATCTGTCTTATTCATCACTTTATCCCTAGCACCTCCAGGGGAGGATGGCACCTAATAGGAGCTCAAAATATTCGCTGAATGGGGGCACCTGGGTGGCTCAGTGGTTGAGCATCTGCCTTTGGCTCAGGTCAAGATCCTGGCGTTCTGGGATAGAGTCCCACATCAGGCTCCCAGCAAGGAGCCTGCCTCTGCCTCTTCCTCTTCCTCTGCCCCCACCCCTCTCAAATAAATAAAATATTTTTTTAAAAAAAGAATATTTGCTGAATGAATTGTATAAGGACTCAATAACTCCAAAAAGCAGGAAAAACCACCTTAGCTTGACCCTTCCCTTAGAGATCTGATAAATGGAGATCTCTGAGTGCAGCGATTCAACAATGCTTATGTTGATAGTACTTTTTAGTATTCATACTTTTTAGTATGTGGATAGTACTTTCTACTATTCAGTCCTTGATCCCTAGGGGAGCTGAGTATAAAATGAAACTTTGGTAGGACCATAGAGTTTTAGAGCTAAAAGGTATCTTGAGATCATTGGCATAAGCAGCTTCCAAACCTGGCAGTAAGCACAATCATGTGGAGAACTTTTTTAAAAATTCAGATTCATTGATTCAACACTTATTTGATCAGAATCTACTTGAGTAGAGTCTTGGCATCTGTATTTTAAGCAAGTTTCCCCAATTATTTTTAGATAGCCACAGCCATTCTTTGGGAAAATCCAGTACAGCTTCCTAATGTTACTGATAGAATCAGAAAAGTCCAATGATTTACCTAAAGTCATTCAATTAGAAAGTTACAGAGCTGGAAATGGAACCCCTTTCCTAATCACTCAACCAAGTTTCTGTTCTATTCTACTATACTTCAATTCTGACTCTATTAATTCACAACCTAAGAGCATTTGGATAGAGAAAGGGATCATTTCTGGAGGCAAGTATAACAGCATATGATTAAAATAAATAAAACATTCAGTCAATAACATACCTATGTTTAAGTGAAACCTCTTTTTAAAAATTTCTCTTTATTTTTGCTTAGTTTTGAGAAACAGCTTTAAGATAAAATAATTTTATTACTTAATGAAAATCACCTTTGCTCGTGAATCCCTGCCACCCCATTATCTTTATAGTTAGCCAAGTGCCACATGTCTGTTAGCACTAAATAAACTATATGATATTCTCAAAATCAAACCTGTGAAGAGTTATATCATCTGTACACCTACAAGTCTCCTTGCCTATCAGCAGCGCATACTTCTGCTTTATTTTTTTCTTCTGCTTTAGTAACACAGTAAAGAAACAGCAAAATCATTTCATCTAGAAGGAGTCTAAGACAAACATCTAAAACTAAAGTGTCCTCATATCTTATTAATTTGACTTGAAATGTCCACATGTCCTTGGAAAGGAAAAAAAAAAGGCTTTCAAATAGACTTACATTCATGAAAATATCATGAGTGTAGTTGTCAGTGTCAGCATCCCAGAAACAGCGAGCAGCCATGCTGAAAAGTACAAGAATGAAAAACTGTAAGTAATATAACAGGGATCTGAACTGTACCACCTATTTGCCATGAGCAAAAGTTTTCCTTGATACATTCTTATATATCAATGCTGCCAACTTTTCACAGGGTGGCACACAGAAAATCCTGTTCCTACAGCAGAATATACTGAGTAAACTAGAAGGGATTGGAATCATAGATGTCACTGGCAGTGACAGCCCAGGGGCTGTGGCAATCTCAGACTCTGACCAGCTGCCTGACAGCTTCAGGGGTCAATACTCTGAAATCCTGGATGGGAAGCTGTTACAGATTACTTCAGCCAAAATATTTTTGTATAACTTTTAGAGGAAGTAATACCTAAGACTTACAACTCAAATGGGCTCCATCCTGCATAATATGAAAAAACAGGTCTGGAAAGTACCCAATAGATTATTTATATCAACCTGATAATTTTGTAGAGTTCCAGAAAAGAAAGGGACAAACCCTGAACTAGAACTCAATCTTCTAACTAGTTCTAAACCCAGTATTAGGGATCCCTGGGTGGCGCAGCAGTTTAGCGCCTGCCTTTGGCCCGGGGCGTGATCCTGGAGACCCGGGATTGAATCCCACGTCGGGCTCCCAGTGCATGGAGCCTGCTTCTCCCTCTGCCTGTGTCTCTGCCTCTCTCTCTCTCTCTCTCTGTGTGTAACTATCATAAATAAATAAAAATTTAAAAAAATAAAAATAAAATAAAATAAACCCAGTATTATCTCTACAGATTTCCTATGTACTTCTGAATTCTCAAATTAGCCATTCTCTCCCCAAATCTTGAATAAGAATGTTATGCAAAAACAAAAGCTAATTAAAAAATGGAGGGATCCCTGGGTGGCGCAGCGGTTTGGCGCCTGCCTTTGGCCCAGGGCACGATCCTGGAGACCCGGGATCGAATCCCACATCGGGCTCCCGGTGCATGGAGCCTGCTTCTCCCTCTGCCTGTGTCTCTGCCTCTCTCTCTCTCTCACTGTGTGCCTATCATAAATAAATAAAAAAAAATAAAAAAAATAAAAATGGAAACAATTGATGGGGCACCTGGCTGGCTCAGTCAGTGGAATATGCAACTCTTGATCTCCCAGGTTGTGGGTTCCAGCTCCATGTTAGGTACAGAGATAACTTAAAAACAATTTTTTTAATAAATAAATAATGGAAACAACTTAAATGCACAGTAGTAACTGGTAGAGGAAATTATGATATTTGAGTCACACTCAAAGCCTGGACTCTACAGAAAAAAAAATGCTATAATTCAAGTATATATATATATATTTGTGTCAAAAGGACTCAGAAGAAACATGATGGAACGGTTTGTAGCAGGCCAATGTTCCCACCAAGATTAATTAGCAAGGCTGGATAAAATGAATCAGAATGCAGCTAAAGCAAGTAAGACTAGGGGAGCCAAAATTCCAGAGAGAGGTGAACTGCAAGGAGGTTAAGCTCCTTTCCTGCATCAGAATTCTCCCTGGGGCATTTGCCAAGTCCAGGCACAGGATTAGAAGCTAAGAACCCAGGCTTGGCTCAGCTAGACAATCAACTACTCGGGAAAAAGAAACCAGCGGGACTGTTGGCAGACTTGCAGGGTTAGGGAGATAAATTGGAGACTTGAGGGACCAAGATCACTGGAAAGCCATTCACATGGTTGGTTTTCCTCTCAAGACATGTGCTGAATTCTGAAACTGATAGCCAAGTGTGGCAGGCAAAATAATGGCCCTCACACTAAATATATCTATGTCCTGCCCCCCAAAACCCGTGAATGTTACCTTATATAGCAAAAAAGAGAGACAGTTTTACAGATATATGATTAACGATCCTGAGATGGGAAGAGTATCCTGGATTATTCAGGTGGGTTCATTGTAATCACAAGGGTCCATATTATAAAAGAAAGAAGGAGGTGAGAGAGTCAGAGAAACATTTAAAGATGCTATGCTGCTGGCTTTGAAGATGGAGGAAGGGTTTATAAGCTAAAGAATGCTATTTCTAGAAGCTGGAAGAGTCAAAGGAATGGATTTTCCCACAGAACCTCCAGAAGGAATGCAGTCAATCCAATACCTTGATTTTTGCTGAACGAAACCCATTTTGGATTTATGATCTCCAGAAATGTAAAATAATATGTTTATGCTAGAGGGTTTGTGATAATTTTATTTACTTATTTGTTTATTGTCATCTCTACACTCAACATGGGCTCAAACTCATAATCTTGAGATAAAGAGTCGTATTCTCTTCCGACTGAACCAGCTAGGTGTCAGTGATAATTTTTTACAGCAGCAATAGGAAACCAAAACACTGAATGAAAAAAAAACTTTGAAGTAAAGAGTAGTTTTATAATGAGGAGACAAGTATAAAAGTTGGTACCTTAAAAAAAAAAAAAGAAAAAAGTTGGTACCTGATGGGAGTGGGGGTCTCAATGGGCGTGACAGGTTCTTAGTTGAAAGATCTGGAGGGCTACATTCAAGAAAGAAAGGTGAACTGAAGGTAGAGGGAACCTCGAATCAAAATTGCCACCTAACCTCAACTCTGCTTAGTACCTGACTGGATTAAGGTAAGCAGTCCATAGTCTACCTGAATAGAAAAGGAAAGACGAAACTTTTTCTGGAAGAAAATCACATTATCTGAAGGTTCTACCATTTTTTGACATAAGGTCCAAGATTTAAACCAGGCATGCTGACAGAGCCACATAAAGAATTACCAAGGAAAAAAAAATCAATGGAAAGAATCACACATGATCAAGATACTAAAGTGAAAAAAAAAAAAAAAAAGATACTAGAGTAAGCAGACAATGACTTTAAAATAACTGCTCTGACCAAAATGTATAAACGGAGGAGAGACGGAGGATGAAAAACATAAATAATTTCACTGGCCTCACTGATTGCTACCGGTGGGTCCAGGAGGTGATGCAGCATGTGCAGTGCTACAGGCCAGTGGTCAGAACCATGACCATAGTATTCGTGAAATGCACAAAAGTGCAGACCAAAGAAGAGGAACGTGAGGACACTGGATTCATTGAACTCTGTCTCCCAGGAACATGGTTTGAAGTACCCAACATTCACTGTCAATTAAATGCCAGGTGGAGCTAAGAGTGGACCCAGCCATCTATGAACCAAAGACTTTTAAATCTTTGGCTGCTTTGGCCAAAAGGAGGTGACAGGATTTGCTGCTGCCTTGGGCGATGAGAAGGAGCCTGAAAATGTATTTTCCAGAGTGGTCTGGTATCACTGAGGGGAATTCATTCCAACACTGCCTGCCCTTTGCAGTTTAGTGTCTTAGGAAAAGTTCTTTTCCTCTGATAATCACAATAACTAAAATAGGGGCTAAAAACTATTTGTCAACAGTGTGTAAGTTTGATCAGCAATCGTCTTTGTTTTTTTAAAGATTTTTATTTATTTACTCGACGGGGGGGGGGGGGGCCACAGGGGGAGTGGTAGGCAGAGGGAAAAGCAAGCCCCCCACATCCCCAATGTGAGGCCTGATCCCAGGACCCTAGGATCATGACCTGAGCCAAAGGCAGACACAAAACTGACTGAGCCACCCAGGCACCCCTGATCAGCAATTGTCTTTATTTATACTTTAGTAACAGGCATGAGAGAAAGGCCCCTTCTTCCCTCATTGGGGCAAATTCAGAAATCTCTTACATAAATTCTTCAAATAAACCTCATATAGGAGTGCCTGGGTGGCTCAGTTGATTAAGCACCTGATTCTTGAGTTCAGCTCAGGTCATGATCTCAGGGTCCTCAGACAGAGCCCCACGTCAGGCTCTGCACTCAGTGGGGAGTCTGCTTGAGATTCTCTCTTCCCATTCCCTCTCCCTCTGCTCCCTCCCCTTGCTCATGCTCTCTCTCTCTCTCTCTCTCAAAGAAATCTCTTTAAAACATAAAAATAAATAAAGCTGTGTGGTATTCAATAACAATAATAATAATAAAATTATTATTAAATAATTAAATTATTATTATTATTATTTTACTAGAGAATGGAATCTATAAAAAAGAATTAATGGAGATTCTCAACCTGAAAAATATAATAACTGATATTAAGAATTCAGTCAGTGGGCTGGATAACAGAAGACACAACAGAAAAGAGAATTAGTCAACTGAAAAATCAATAGAAACATATCCAAAAGGAAGCACAGAGAAAAAAAACATAAAAACTTAGAGTATAAGAGACATGTGGAATACAGTAAAAAGGGCATCTCAATCCAAATATAGGTGATTGGAGTCCAAAAAGGACAAAAAGAGCAAATAGAGCAGAAGCAATATTTAAAAAATTAACGGCCACATCTAGTGTCCAGATGTTAGTTTCTAATGTCATTTTCCAATAAAATGAACCAGAGCTCCTTGGAGAAATGGCTGATTATAAGGTTGGGGCAGGGAATGAATAAGATTGAGAAGCATCTTATAGTGCCAAAAAGTAAGGAAGTACTCAAAAACCCCACAATAGGAGCACCTGAGTGGCTCAGTTGGTTAAGTGTCTGACTCTTGATTTTGGCTTGGGTCATAATGTTGGGGTCATGATATCAAGCCCCACAACACACTCTGCACTCAGTGTAGAGTCTACCTAACGATTCTTCCTCTCTCTCCCTCCCTTTATTTACCTGACCTCCCCCCTCCTTGCTCTCTCTCTCTAAATTAAACTAAATCTTAGAAAAAAAAAAAAAAAAAAAACCACCCACAATACTAGGGTATACCAAAGGGACACAAGAGGCCACCAAAAGAGCTGCCCATGGCCAAAGTTAGAACATGAAGCAATAAAATAAATACAGTAGTACTAGATTACAATCTAAAACATAAAAATCCTGAAAATAAATAAATGAGATGAAATCAGCAAACGTCAGAATGTAGGAAACTCTACATGACAAATAACCCAACTTCTTCAACAATTAAATGGCAAGGTTAAAAAGAGAGAAAGAGAAAGAAAATAATTGATTAAAATAAATGTAAGAGATGTATCAACTAAATGCAGTGTGTGGCCTTTACATGGATTCTGATCTGAACAAACTGTAAAAAAAAAAAAAAAACATACATATACATAGTTGATCCTTGAACAACTTGGGTTTGAACTGCACAGGTCCACTTATATTGCAGATGTTTTTTCAATAAATACAGCACAGTACTGTAAATGTATTTTCTCTTCCTTATGATTTTCTTTTCCTTATGATTTTTTAAATAACAATACCATTTTCTTTTCATAAGCTTACTTTATTATAAGAATACAGTATATAATACCTATATAAGATAGGTATTAATCCACTATTTATGTTATCAGTAAGGCTTCCGGTCAACAGTAGGCTATTAATGTTAAGTTTTGGGGGGGTCAAAGCTATATGCATATATAAAGTTATTTTTGACTGTGCAGCACCTCTAAATCCCATATTGTGCACAAGAGTCAACTGTATATGAGACAACTGGGAATATCTGAACACTAACTGAATATTGTATAATATTAGGGATCAACAATATTTTAGATGTGATGGTATTTTGTTGTGTTAAAAAGGGTTCCTATAACTTAGAGATATCGTATACTGTTGTATTTACAAATGAAATGGTATGGTGACTGGAATTTGCTTCAAAATAATCTGGTGGGACAAGGAGAGTAGGTATAAATAAAACAGCATCCATATTTGCTGATAAACTTTGAAACTAAGTAATAGTAAAAGGGAGTTCCTTAGCCCTTGTACTTTTGCATGTTTGAAATTTTAGATAAAAGTTTTAAAAAAGGAGCAGGGTGGCCTTGAATACTATACTTTAGAGTTTGGCTGTATCATGTTTAGCAAAGTGAAACATAACCAGTTTAAGGAGTTTATATTTGACAGGGCTTAAAATAAACTCTAAAGAGTTTACAGAAAGAAAATGAGAGATTGGTCTTGTATATAAAATGAATTGTAGAGGAGACAGACCAGAGTCTGGCAATGCTGATAAGGGGCTGCTACATAACCTTGGCATCCAGATCATAGTGCATGCAGTGGGAGAGTGTAACGGCTAACTATGACAAAAGAGGAAGTCAAGGTTGTAAGCCAAAGTTAACAATATTTCTAAGACCATGAAAGACAGAGAAATGGCAGGCTAACTGATGGTGCAACTGATTTGAACGTGTCGAATCTGAAGTGATGTCTCTGAGGTGAAAATCTCCTGAAGACTTTTGACCAAATGGTAGGGGGAACAATGGTGAAGAGTCTGTGCCAGAAGCCAGAAGGCTAGGCTCTATTAGTTTACCTAACACCAGTCAGATAAATAATTTGGGGAAAATCATACTGACCCTCCTAAGCATCATCTATAGATTAAGAGGAGTATAAAAAAATAAAAATAAATAAAAAAAATAAAGAGGAGTAGACACTAGAACATATTCACAGTCCCTTCCAAATTAATATTCTATAGTAAAAATTCTCAGTAATAATATCCACAAGGTATTTTTAAAACTCATTCAACAAATATTTTAATACTTTCTTATAAAATACTATACAAAGTACTGTTTGCAAAGGGAAACAGGAGATTTTTTTAAAGATTATTTTTTTGTTTAAGATTTTATTTATTTATTTGAGGGAGAGAGCAAAGTGAGAGACAGCACACAAGTGGGGAGGCGGGGCAGAAGGAGAAGGAGAAGCAGGCTCCCTGCTCAGACATGGGGCTCAATCCCAGGGCCCTGGGATCATGACCTGAGCCAAAGTTAGATGCTTAACCAGCTGAGCCACCCAAGGGCCCTGGGAAACAGGAGATTAACACTTGGGCATAGAAAAAGGCAGGAAATACAGATTTTGAACTCACCAATACACAAACGACAGTTTGAGGTCATGAGAATGAATGAGCTCATTGAAAAAGCACTGAGCAGAGCAAAAGAACAAGAACTGAGCCTTGAAGAAAGCTCACAGCTGGCAATGTAGCGGAGAAAGAGGAACCAGGGAAGGAAGGAGAATAATCAGTTAGAAAAACAGAAGAGAAACAAGTTAGATAAGTGAAATCAGAGCCAAAAAACCCTAGAATGAATAGAAAGAAATAGAAGCCCAGGTCAAGAACAGAGCTAAGGACTACTATAGATGCTAATAAGGAGGTCTTAAACAGGGCAGCCCGGGTGGCTCAGCGGTTTAGCACCGCCTACAGCTCAGGGCATGATCCTGGAGACCTGGGACCGAGTCCCACATCGGGCTCTCTGCATGGAGCCTGCTTCTCCCTGTGCCTCTCTCTCTCTCTCCTCTCTGTGTATTCTCATGAATAAATAAATAAAAATCTTAAAAAAAAAAAAAAGGATATACTTTAAAAAAAAAAAGGAGGTCTTAAACAATTTTAAAAAAATTCATTTGGAATGACAGGCACAAAAGCCAGGCAAGAAGGAATTTAAGAAGAAGTATATATATACACTGCCATACTCTACTTAGGAGCATAATATACATAAACCCTAAAAGACGTACTGGCCCACAGATAGCACAAAAAGTGAATCACCTCACGGAGCTCACCCACACTGTCAACCACACTGTTCAGTACCAGGATCTTTTTGGTTCACAGCCGCATTTTGTTATGCTGTCCTTCCCTCTCACTCTTACAAATACACAATCTTACTAACTTGTCAGGAGAAAGAATATCTAATAAGAAACATTTAAGGGGTAGCCCCGGTGGCACAGCGGTTTAGCGCTGCCTGCAGCCCAGGGCATGATCCTGGAGACCCTGGATCGAGTCCCACGTCAGGCTCTCTGTATGATGCCTGCTTCTCCCTCTGCCTGTGTCTCTGCCTCTCTCTCTCTCTGTCTCTATGAATAAATAAATAAAATCTTTAAAAAAAAAAAAAAGAAACATTTAAGAATAAAAACAAGAAGGAAAAACCAAGTACTCACAATACTCCTTCACCTCTTTGTTCTCCAATCACTACTTGTACCACCATTTTATATCGGTCAAATCCCATTTCTAGAAAGAAAAATAAGAAAGGTATCTATAAGTAAAAGTGGTAAAAGTTATTTAATGAAGGTAAATTTGCCTAGAAACGGACATAGGCATTCAGTCCACAAGCACTGACTGAGTAGGATGATAAGCTTGGGAGTCAGAAGGACTTGAGGACAAATTTTATTTGGTAAGTAAGTCAGTTATCTTACCAAGTACGTAACCTTAGACAAGTTGTTTACCTTCTTTGGCTTAACTCTTCCTCATCTGTTAAATAGGAAAATTATTACCTACCTCCTGGGGGATGTTGTGAGGTGAGATGAGATAAGATCTAGTACACTGACCTTAAAAATAAAACTTCAGTTATTTTACCAGCAAAAATAATGGATTTAGTCAGGAAGGGCAAAGAATTGTTATTCAGGAAATGAAAGTTACAGCAAAACCATAGGCAAGTCTACAAAACAAAGAAGCAGCTAATTCTTTCATAGTGGAAAGGAGGAGGTTGGGAGGTTTTGTTTGTTATAGACAAAAAGTCACCCAGGAGTTGAAAGTGTCGTGGCTTTTCATTGCTGGAACTGTGACAGTCTCTCATTGGCAGGGCTATTGCTGGGGCAAGTAGAAAATCTCTCTTCCTCCTGCTGGGACCGTAAAAAGTACAAACTTCTTCCTGTTGGGCTGATAAGGAGTGGTACAGTAGTAGAGCTCCCCCTTTTGGCTTCCCAGCTCCATTTTAGTGAGGTTGCCCTTCATTGATTTTCATAAGTAATATGTAAAACATCTAGAACAGTACTGATACGTACTAGTTTCTCAATAGATCTCAGCTTCCTTCCTTTCTCTCCTACTCTAAGTCAGGTGCTGGTAGGTTCTCAAAACACAAAGATAAACAAGACACTCTTCTTGCTTTGAAGAACATATGGTATTTGGGAAGGCAAACATGAGGAATAAAATGAAAAAGCATCATATTAATAATTCTAAGAGTAGGGACGCCTGGGTGGCTCAGCAGTTGAGCGTCTGCCTTTGGCTCAGGGCATGATCCTGGAGTCCCGGGATCGAGTCCCACATCGGGCCTGCAAGAAGCCTGCTTGTCCCTCTGCCTATGTCTCTGTCTCTCTCTCTGTGTCTCTCATGAATAAATAGGTAAAATCTTTAAAAAATAGGGATTCCTGGGTGGCTCAGCAGTTTAGCACCTGCCTTTGGCCCAGGGTGTGATCCTGGAGTCCCGGGATCGAGTCCCACATCAGGCTCCCTGCATGGAGCCTGTTTCTCCCTCTGCCTGTGCCTCTGCCTCTCTGTGTGTGTCTTTCATGAATAAATAAATAAAATCTTAAAAAAAAATAATGATAATAATAATAATAATAATTCCAAGAGTAGCATGTATAAGATACATAGGAACACAGAGCTGGCATCTCCTTCCCTTGTCTGGACAGTGGAGAAGGGACGACCAGAAGAGACTTCTTGGAAAATGTGATAAATGAGCTGAGCCTTGAAAGACAAATGGGAATTTATCAGGCAGACAAAGTCTTCATTCTACAGAGAGGAAATAGCATGTACAAAGGCATAGAGTATGGAGTATTTAGAAAACTGTAGGGATCCTTGGGTGGCGCAGGGGTTTGGCGCCTGCCTTTGGCCCAGGGCGCGATCCTGGAGACCCGGGATCAAATCCCACATCGGGCTCCCTGCATGGAGCCCGCTTCTCCCTCTGCCTGTGTCTCTGCCTCCCTCTCTCTCTCTCTCTCTCTCTCTCTGTGACTATCATGAATAAATAAATAAATAAATCTTTAAAAAAAAAAAAGAAAGAAAAGAAAACTGTAAGCTGTTCAGTAAAGGAGAAAAGAAAACAACATGAGATTCTGGAGTATACTGGTATAGCCCAATACAACTCCGCTGCTTCCCCAGAAACCATACTGCTAAAGAGGCAAAATCCCAAAAATTTTCACTAACCTCAAATTTGGAGAAAAGAAAACTGAGTATCTTTATCTTCCTCCTTTTCTAACCAAGGAATAATAGAAACATTTGGAGAAAAGAAAAAGTAAAGGAAATGGACAAAGTTGAAACACAGCCAACTCTTTTTGATCAAAGTAAAGGCTCCAGGATTATATAGTAAATTAGGCAAACGATCTCAAGACTACAGGCCCCCTCCCAGGTGAGACACGAACCCTAATTCAGGACCCTTAACAAAATCTCAGGAGACAGAGCCCAAAACACTGTACACAGCTCCATGGAGCTTCCTCCTTTCTCTACTCATTTCTCTTCTTCTTTTTCTGATATCCATGTAGCTAGAATATTAAATACCCAACCCTTAAGTCATAGTAGAGGGAAAAAATAAAACAATCTCAGATATGGTGGGAGAATACAAAAGAAATCCACCCATACCATGTCAGAGCAATTATGAAAACAGCAAATTAAAAGATCTGAAAACCACACCACATCAGAGTAAAATGGAAAGAAGCTGACTGGCAATATGCAATAATGCAGCAAGAAAAACAAAAGGATAACAAGAAACAAACATACTGTTTAAAAGACAAAGACAAAAAACAAAAACAAACCAAAAAACCTCTCAACTTAGGATATAATATAAACCAAGAAACAAAGAGAAACTCCTCACAATTGATTCACTGTATAGAACAAAACAGCTCATAAATTCAACAAAATAAGAATTCAATCAGATTATAAACAACAACAAAAAAAAGATTATAAACAACAGAAAGATGAAAAGAAAGATCACAGCCCTAAGAAACAAACTACTCACACAATATCAGAGCAGACCTAATAAATTGAAAATGGCAAGAGACAGAACAGTCACAAATGAAAATTGAGTTACTGGCTTAAGACAATTATAAGTAAATATCAAAAGAAAGGGAAGAAACTATGGTACAGAAAAGCTCATAGATATGGAAGATAAAGATGATTCAACATATCAGTATTTGTCGTTCTGAAGAAGAGAATCTAATGAATGGAACAGGAAATGTTTTCAGAGATACAAGAAAACTTCCCTGATATGGAAAAAAAAACAACCACCACAGATTGAAAGATATGAAATGCTCACTATCAAGTGACATTCTAAAAAAGCTATTGAGCATCAAGGTTAAGGATGGGATTCTTTAGGCAGAGGACATCAGGTGGCCTTAGATTTCTCTACAGTAACTTTCAATGCCAGACAATATAACAAAGTCTAGGGATCCCTGGGTGGCGCAGCGGTTTGGCGCCTGCCTTTGGCCCAGGGCGCGATCCTGGAGACCCGGGATCGAATCCCGCATCGGGCTCCCGGTGCATGGAGCCTGCTTCTCCCTCTGCCTGTGTCTCTGCCTCTCTCTCTCTCTCTCTGTGACTATCATAAATAAATAAAAAAAAAAAAAATTAAAAAAAAAAAAAACAAAGTCTACAAGACTCTGAAGAAAATAAGTTGTTACCTCAAAATATTATATTCATCCAAAATATATTTTGGCTTAAAAGCAAAAGGCAAACATTCTAAAACATGAAAAATCCCAGAAAATGTAGCATTTCTGAGCCCTTCCTCAAAAAACTTACAACAAAATCTCATCAGGTAATATCTGAACTAAAATAAATAACTCAGCAGGGGCACCTGGGTGGTTCAGTGGATTAAGAGTCTACCTTTGGCTCAGTCATGATCCCAGGGTCCTCAGATTGAGTCCCAAGTCAGGCTCCTTGCTTAGTGGGGAGTCTACTTCTCCCTCTCCTTTTGCCCTCACTCATGCTCTCTCTCTCTTTCTCTCTCTCTCTCAAATTAAAAACAGGAAAAATAAAGGGGTGCCTGGGTGGCTCAGTCAGTTAAGCAGCTGACTTCTGCTCAGGTCATGATCTCAGGGTCCTAGGATCAAGCCTCATGTCGGGCTCTTTGCTCAGCAGGAAGTCTGCTTCTCCTTCTTCATCTGCTCCTCCTCCCACTCATTCTCTCTCTCTCAAATAAATAAAAACTCCTTTTTAAAAAAAGTGAAAATAAAAATGCTAATATAGAAACCGGTTAATTCCAGGTGATAGAAATACATAGAATTGCTGTTTTCTTTGTACTCTTGTATATTTTTAATTTGTAAAACTTAAATTAAGAAAAATGTATGCCAAAATATTAATAATAACTACCTTTGGGTAATGGAATTTTATATAATTAAAAAAAACTTAAATCTGTACTTTTTCTAGATTGTCTAGGTTAGTACAATGAAAATGTATTACTGCTACAAAGACATTTTCTTCCCTCCAAAAAAAAGTTCTATTTTAAAAAGGTAGATAGAAAGGACTTTTCAGATGGTATAATATTACTAACAAAAGAGGGGCACTTGGGAGATAGTCAGTTAAGCATCTGACTCTTGGTTTCAGTTCAGGTCATGATTTCAAGGTCATGAGATCAAGCCCCACCTCCAACTCCACACTCAGCACTGAGTCCCCTTGAAGATTCTCTCCCTCTTCCTCTACCCCTCCCCCCATATGTGTGAGCTCTCTTTCTTAAATAAATAATCTTTAAAAAGAGAGAGACAGAGATAAAGAGAACAGAGAAAAAGCATGAGGTATTTTGTAGATGTAGAGGGCTTGCTTATCAAGCCATGACAAGTTAAGTATGGCGACTATTAAGGACTCAGCTGAAGAGAAGGGCTGAGGTCACACAGTGAGGGTATGAATGACAGGCTAAGGAATTGATATTTTGCTGAGAAAAACAACCAAGAATGAGGGGAGAAAGGAGCCCTTATAATTTCTGGGTTTCCCATACTGGAATTTCTCAGATGGTGCTTGCATACAATGTTTTATTTCACACCATCTCTGCAAAAACCTACATGAGTAAAAGTTACCAAATAATTGAGAAGACCAGACATGGAAGAAATTACCTTTTAATTTGTCTTTAATGATTTCTGATAACCGTTTTGTGAGCTGAGGCATTTCTTCTGGAGAGTATTCAGCATTTGCCAGCTCCTCCTTAAGCACGGCATGGATACAGTCTTTAACCACAGAGGGTCTGAACCTAAATGAAACAGTTTGAAACATCTAGTTGGTAACTTCAAAACTCCAGTTTACCTTCACAGCTGAACTGCCCCCAGCTTTTTGTCACTAGAACAATCTAATCTTTCTTTTTCGTACTTATTAAAGTGACATACACAAATTAAGAACACTGTCATAGTCATGATTTATACCTCTGGCCTGGACCTTTCCCCTGAACTTCAGACCACAAATCCCAACACCTATTCCATCTGGGTGTCTAACAGACAACTCAAAGTCCATACATCCAACACTGAGCTTCTAACCCTCCCCTCTCTCCAAAACTCTATCAGTCAATGGTAACTCCATTCTTTCAGTTGTCCAGGCCAAAAAACTTGAAGTCAGTCTTGCCTTTCTCTCTCACAAACTACATCCTGGTTCATGAACAAGTTTTATCAGTTCTACCTTCAGAATACTCTAAAATTCAATCATTCTCACCACCCCACTGCCACCAGCTTCATCCAAGCTACCATCACCTCCTGTCTGGATTACAATGGCTCCTAACAAGTCCCTCTGTCTCTGCCTTTGCCCCCATATCCTGTTGTCACCACAGCAACTAGACTGGTCCTGTTAAAGTACATGTTGGATCGTGGCCCTCCTCTATTCAAAATACCCCAAATGCTTCCCACCTCACTCAGAGTAAAAGCAACATCCTAACTGTGACTTGCACAGTCCCATATGACCTACCGCACCAAACTCTCTGACCTTGTTTTCTACTACTTTCCTGCCAGTTCTCCCCACTCCAGCCACTGGCCTTCCCTATGTTCTCTGACCACGGCAGGCATGCCAAGCTCAGTGCTTCTGCACTTGCTTTTAACCTCCGCCTGAAGCACCAGCCTGTTCTACATGCACACCTACCTCCCTCACCTCTTTCAAGTCTTTATGCAAGTCCCTTTCCCTAGCCTCTTTCTCTAAAACTTCAAATTGCCCTCCTACCACATCACTTTATATCTCACTTCCTGGTACTTATTACTATCTCATACACTATATAGTTCACTTCTGTAATTATTGTTTGTTGTCCTTCTACCTAGCTAGAACATAAGCTCCCGAGGGCAGGGATTTCTATCTGTTCTGTTCACTTGTTATCACCTCGTTTCTTACAACAGCACCGAGCACGCAGTAGGCGATAAATACGTTTGGAAGGAATGGATTATTGAATAAATGAAGACAGAGAAAAAAAAATCTCCCTTAATTTCCCCACCTTCACAACACCATCCACAATTTAGTTTTATTTATCATATATTACAACACTAGGTTCATTTTCTGGGCCATATACTGTATCAGTTGTTGTGTCTATTATGTGCCCAGCGACTAGAATGTTTTAGATTTTGAGGTATATGTAATTTGGTAATCCTAGTGGTCCCTTATTACTTTTTAACAGTATTTTCTTTGCTTTCTTTCCTAGTTATTGTCACAGATGAACTTTTGACTCATAGACAAATTTCCAGGATTTGATCTGTTCAGAAAGGGGTCTTCCTATTACAAATATATTGTATCTGGCTCTTCCCCTTAATCCTTTCTCATCTTCAGCGAAATGTCAAAAGTTTTCTTCAAACAATTCACAAATAATTTCATAGGATTATTCCTACGAATCTTGTTCTGCTTTACGGCAGAATTGCAGGCATTCTATGCATTTAGAAACCTTTACCAAGATAACTGAATATATCTTTTTTTATGTCCATTCCACCCAAAAGAAAACTACTGCATGAAACTTTTTATTGCACTATAACCAAAGTTCCTGGCTTCCAGTATTTTCCAAGCACTTGATTCAGCAATCTGGTTTCAAAGCAAGAGAGGGGCTTTATTTTTCTATTTAATTTTTTTTATCTTGTGAAAATGAAGTTAGTGATAGACCCTACAGCCCTAGCAGACGGCCCTGCGCAATAGACCGCGTACTTGAATCCTGGGAAGCTACTGCCGTGGTGCGCCAAGAGCATCCAGACGACCCCTGGCTAAGACTTCGCACACACACAAGTCCCATACCCCGTAGGTGTAGGCGTATTCTCGCACACGTATGCACACACTAACCCTGGGAAATGGCTGAATGGCAGTCGACGCCAGGCACTTCTTTACGGTTCTATTCCTTGCATCTCCTTTCCTCTGCCCGTGTCCCTGGGTGTCCCAGACCACGCATTCCCCACTGCGCCAGCCTGAGCGCTCCTGGCGCCCTAGCACTGCAACTGCAGCAGGTCGGTCCTCAGCTGCACGGAGCGGCTGGAGGCTCAAGGACCGGGCCCCACTCCCCGCCCCCCCACTCCCCGCCCTCCCACTCCCAGGCCCCCCACCCCCACCCACCCCCACCGCCAAGCCGCATCCTCTCCAGCCGCATCCTCTCCAGCCCCGGCCCGATCCCCTTCCCCGCTCCCTCCCACCCTGCCTCCCCGCTCCACTTCGACCCAGTACCTTTCTCCCAACCCTAACCCCGCCCCCTAGCCCCGCCTCTCCCCCCCTGCCCCGCCTCTCCCTCCAGCCCCACCTCTCCCCCCTCCCATCCTGTCCTCCAGCCCCCTCCTCTCCCTCCCCCAGCCCCTCCTCTCTCTGCCCCCAGCTCCTCCCCTCCCTCCCACCCCCAGCCCCGCCTCTCCCTCCTCCCAGCTCCTCCCCTCCCCTCCCTCCCCCAGCCCCTCTTCTCTCCCCCAGCTCCTCCCCTCCCTCCCCCCAGCTCCTCCCCTCCCTCCTCCCAGCCCCGCCTCTCCCTCCCTCTCAGCTCCTCCTCTCCCTCACCCCCAGCCCCTCCTCTCTCCCCCAGCCCCTCCTCTCCCCCCCCAGCGCCTCCCCTCCTCTCCCCCAGCTCCTCCCCTCCTCTCCCTCCTCCCCAGCCCCACCTCTCTCCCCCCAGCCCCGCCTCTCCCTCCCCCCAGCTCCTCCTCTCTCTCCCCAGCCCCTCTTCTCTCCCCCCAGCTCCTCCCCTCCCTCCCCCCAGCCCTGCCTCTCCCTCCCCCCAGCCCCTCCCCTCCCTCCCCCCAGCCCTGCCTCTCCCTCCCCCCAGCCCCTCCCCTCCCTCCCGCAGCCCCTCCCCTCCCCCCCAGCCCTGCCTCTCCCTCCCCCGGCAGCTCCTCCCCTCCCTCCCTCTCCCAGCTCCTCCCCTCCCTCCCCCCCAGCTCCTTCCCTCCGGGCCCTCGCGCCTGTTCCCGACGCCCCGGCTTCAGGCGAGCTCTGCCCGCACGACCCGGGACCTGCTGGGAGCAGGACGCCTTCCTCGCGGCCCGTCCGTCCGTTACCCGCCTTTGCTGGAAAACAGGCCGCAGACTGTAGGTGTTCTCGGGCTCTCCCGAGTTCTTCTCAGCCCCCGGCAGCGCGGCGGCGGCGCCCACCGAGAAGGACGCCCCGGCCGAGGCAGCCATGGCCGCGCTCCGGCTCCGCGGCGGGAGCGGGGGCCGTCGCCAGGGCAACCGGGGCGGCCGCGCGCCTGCGCACTCCCGCCGCCGCCCTCCCCGCGCCTGCGCACCAGCTGCCGGGCGGGCCCGGGGCGGCCCGGGGCGGCCCGGGGCGGCCCGGGGGGGGGGCGGGGACCGGACCCATCTCCGAGCTGCGACCCGCGCGCGAGGGCAGCCTTGCTTTCGTTCTGCACGACTTAGGAACGGGTTTTATATTTTTAAGTGATCGGAGAAAAAAATCAAAGGAATATTTCGTGACACGCGAAAACTGCACATGAAGTCGCCCCTCGTGCATCCAGTGCAAGATTCAGAAAGAAGCAGACTCGAGGTGTATCCCCCAGTTGCTGGTCCTGTTTTAAAAGATTGCAGCACCCTAGCCTCTACACGCCTCAAAAACTAGGAAAAGAAACTCCCCACACTATGCATTGGGCTTCCTCTGGGTTGGTTAACAAATTGCAAAACTTCCTCCTATCGGGATGCTAAGGGAGTAGTTTCTGTAAAAGCCCAGGAGAGACCAACTAATTTTACTATTCAGGGTTTTGGCTTACAATCCGTTTTCTTAAAAAAATAAAAAATCCGTTTTCTTGATAGTAGAGCCTAGATTGGTCTCCCTGACTCCAGGAAAGTCCCCTGAATTTCACCTTCCCAGTCCACACGGCACCCTGTCCCCAGAATGGCTTTCCTTTGTCGCTACTCTGCTTGAAAATCCTTCAGTGGTTCCTTATGACCGTCTCCCCAGCATCCACTCCAAATAAGACCTCTCATGATCTGGCCAGGTTGCTGAGCCCTCCCCTGGCACTGAGCAGCAGAGCAGCAGCCTGGGGTGGGTGCCAGGGCCTTGGGCTAGGTGTGCAGCCAGCATCAGCTCAACGCTGCCTGAACTCTGCCCGCTTTCACTGCCCCTTGGCTCAGCAGCACCAGCCGCATCTTTTGCTGCAGTTGTGCAGCCACTGACTAGCCTGGCACAGAAACCCAGTGTCCCCTGGGGGCAGATAGTGTCTGCTCCTTGCTGTTGCACCTGCCTTAACAAATCAGACTCCTATTTTTTTTTTTAAGATTTTATTTATTAATGACAGGGAGAGAGAAAGGCAGGGACACAGGCAGAGGGAGAAGCAGGCTCCATGCAGGGAGCCTGACGTGGGACCCAATCCTAGGTCTCCAGGATCACACCCTGGGCTGAAGGCAGCGCTAAACCACTGAGCCACCCAGGCCGCCCCGCAAATCATACTCCTAATATGCAGACTCTCTCCTCGTTTCTGATTTCTTCAGTTATATTTTTCTCATCCTATCTACTATCTACTATGGTCCAACTACAAACACAGATTAGATGCATAATTTAATTCAATAAATATTTTATTATTCCATCTGTGCTAGGGCCTATAGATCCAAAAGTGAGTAAAACCCAGATCTTGCCCTAAAGAGTGAACAGATTTTGCTGGGGAGGAATGGGCTGAGTGAAGCACCAATTGCTATAACAGAAAGCTGAAGGACAACCTGTTCCCAAGATGGGCTTACTTTTCTTGAGAGTGATCATAAACAAGGCAACGTCCTCCTTTCTTTTTTTTTTTTTAATATTTTATTTATTTATTCTTAAGAAACACAGAGAGGCAGAGACACAGGCAGACGGAGACAGAGGCTCCCTGCCGAGAACCCGGTGTAGGACTCCATCCAGGGACCCCAGGATTACACCCTGAGCCAAAGGCAGACACTCAACCACTGAGCCATCCAAGTGTCCCAGCCACGTCCTCTTTATCCCCTGATGATGCTCAAGAGGCACATACAAGGTAAGGGACAGACAACTGTTTTCTTTTTTTTTTTTTTTTTTTTTTAATTTTTTTTTTTTTTATTTATTTATGATAGGCACACAGTGAGAGAGAGAGAGAGGCAGAGACACAGGCAGAGGGAGAAGCAGGCTCCATGCACCGGGAGCCCGACGTGGGATTCGATCCCGGGTTTCCAGGATCGCGCCCCGGGCCAAAGGCAGGCGCTAAACCGCTGCGCCACCCAGGGATCCCGACAACTGTTTTCTTAACAAAATGTTAACCCTGTCCTGACAAACAGATTAACATAAACCCCTTGGCCCAAAACCTGATTGGAGGCCAAGCCAAGAGCTAGTCGTGGCTTTCAACTGAGGAGAAACAGCCAGGGTGAAAGCCCATTCTGAATGTGAGGTGGTCCTGGGACGTGGGAGAAGGAAGGGGACGCAGGTATCCTCTGGAGTCCCACAGGGGCAGCCAACAGCCAGGTGGGGGGACTGGAGCCCTCCGTGGGGGGGCCCCAGCTCCTTCCTTGCCCCTTCCCCTTGCATCCCTGCTTTCCCCTCCTCTTCCCCGCCCTCCCTCCCCTGGTAATGGAGGGATTCCTGTGTTCTGGAGGCATCTGGAGCTTCTCCGCGACCTGGGGCAGGGCGGGGACAGCGCTGGGGCCCAGGGGGCTGTGGAGGGGAGACCGCGGCACCTGGGCACCGCCCCCTCACTTCCTGCCTTTGCCCGCTCTGTGGCTCCAGAGCCCTGGGCGCGCCAGCCCCTTCCCTTGCCAAGACCCATCTCCCCGTGTCTCCCCGTGTCTTCCCCGGCCGCTGCCCCAGCCGCTCCCCTCCAGCCCTCTGCTGACCCCAGGCACCACCCGGCACCATGGCCTGACCACCGCCCTGAGGTAGGAGATGCACCACGTGAGAAACCGCTGGCACCACAGCTCTCCACGCCCACCCCCCACCCCCCACCCCGTGTCTCCCCTCTACTGAGGAATCTCTTCCACCCCTCTTTGCTGGGCTATTTCAAGAATCAGTTCAGACACAAGGGACCCTTCCTTCATCTCTCAAAGACCCCCTCCTTGGAGGTTCGCTGTTCCTCGGAACTCTGCATCCTGCTGACCTCTAACATGGCCCTTACCATATGACATTTAAATTCTCTGTGGGTGTGTTTGTTCCCCTAGATCTGACCATGAGCTTTTCAAGGACAAGGCAGGGCCCAAGGCCAAGGACCATGTCTCGATCATCTTTGGATCCACAGTGGATACTCAGTGTTCAGCACTTACTGAATTGCACAGAAGAGTAAAGAAAAGAGCACTGGTGGATTACTCAGCTCCGGCTGCCCTAACAAAATACTACAGGCCGAGTGACTCAAACAACAGATCTTTATTTTCTGGATGCTGGAAGTCCCAACATGAAGGTACCAACAAAGCTAGTTTCTACTGCGGCTCCCACCCTTGGCTTGCAGGTGGCCACCTTCTGGCTGCTTCCTCATGTGGCCTTGTCTTCTGTGCTTGTGTGGAGAGAGAGTATCTCATCCTCTTCCCACAAGGATGCCTGTCCTGCTGGATTAGGGCCCTACCTTTATGACCTCGTTTAACCTTAATTAGGTTCTTAAAGGTTCTCTCTACAAATAGAGTCACATTGAGGGGTAGGGCCTCAACCTATGAGTTTTAAGGACACAAAACTCCATCCATAACAACTGGTTGAACTTGAATTTAGAAGATAAGAGCTCAGGTACTGACTTTCTCTGAACCCAGTTGAGTGCTTTTAGGCAGCAAATCCATTATGCTCTCCAAACCTCAACTTCTGTGACATGTGGCCAGTTTTATGGAGTCGTTGAGAGGCTGAAATGAGACCGTGGCTGGAGGACATTTTGTGAACTATAAATTCCTGCACCTGGTAATGATTTAATTATTCCTTCTACAACTATATCATCTTGCAGTTTACAATGTGACTTAAAACGTATGTATCCTTCAACAGATGTACAAGGAATTACTGTTACTGTTATTATTACTACAGGAATACCTAAAAGGAAAGTTTGTTTATAATCCATACTGCAGAAAGGATTCAAGGCAGCTTCTGAGTAAAACTCTCACACAGGAGAGGGCATTACCTATCACTTCTCACAGAGGCTGTAGAAAAGGCCCAGGAAGCTGTTGATCAAATGAATGACCACCAGGAGAATCTGGAGGAGGCTGATGCATAGAAGGGTGGAGAAGAAGGACACGTGCCAAATGACTGCTTTAGAAGGCTCCAGGCAGACAGAGTTCCAGAGTGAATGATCATACAAATAATTCCTATCCCAAAAAATAAGGAGACCGGGGTTTGAGGAATAAGTAAGAAAAGCCAAGTAAACAACCTCAATAAAAACCTGGGGCCTAAAAAAAAAAAACCTGGGGCCTTCCCCAGCCAGGGTCATAGGCCTAGACTCTTCAGGGTAGCTATTGTGGCTGCATCTGCAAAATTCTGAGCATCAGAGAAGGGGGTGCTAGAACGCGTGACCAAGAGGAGTTTGTAGTCCATCTGTGTGTCTTTCTGTCTGTCTTTCTGTATCTCTCTGAAAAGACTGAAAATCCAGGTCTCCATCCACTTACCTGTTATGCAAGTCTTGGAATGGGTAACCGTATTTCCAAGCTTGCGTTTGATTGAAGGGTGAGCCATCAAACATGCAAAATGGACCATCTTTCAGGGCTACACCGGAAGTGATAAAGCAAATCAAGGCTCCAAGAGAAGCCAGGCCACTGGACAGCAGAGCAGTGAGTATCTGTAGAGGGAGAGAAGCCATAAGGTGAGACAGGGTCATGACCAGGTGATGGAGTGATCTGGACAAGTCGAACTTCCCTGGCACTCAGGCTCTTCCCCATCATATCACATGGGGATAATGCTGCCCCTGGCACATCCTTTAAAGAATAACCAAGGCAGGGTGGCTGATGAGCGGTCAGTGGATAGAGCCGGGAGGGGTGGGAGAGAAAGCCCTGAGAAGGGGAAGCAGTGGAACCTGGACCTCAGTCTCCCTGGCCCAGTAGGCTCTCCAGGTTGGCATAAAAAACTTTTATATTCAGGGGCCGCCTGGGAGGCTCAGTCAGTTACCGACTCTTGATTTCAGCTCAGGTCACAATCTCGGGGTCTTGAGATAGAGCCCTGCATCAGGCTCTGGGCTAAGCATGGCATCTGCTTAATATTCTCCCTCTTGTTCTCCCTCTACCTACCCCCTCCCCACTCATGCATGTGCACTCTCTCTCTCTCTCTCTCAAATAAATAAATCTTAGGAAAAAACCTTTTACATAGCCTCTGGGTAGAAGGGTTGGATGGTCATCGCCTTCCCATTTCTGACTCTTAGAAGGGAAAGCTGTATTCTCAAAAGTTCCAAGCTCCTACCCCTAGTTCCTCTCTTTCTCAAATCAAGCATGAAAGGAAACAAGGGAGGTAGGAGGGAAGGGGTTAGAAAAGAAGGGAAGGAGGGAGACAGACAGAAATTACAGTCAGCTCTGAAGTGACTCCAGTTGTGTCATTGTACTTCTAGTCTGTGCACCACTCACTTCCCTCCCAAAACAAAACGAGTGCATTTCCTTGGCAGGATTCTAGCTTGCTTTTAAATTGGCTTCTTTCTGAGAATACTAGGTCATTTTATCCCTTCCAAAGACTACATATTTTAAGAATTTAAATAAAACATATATATATATACACACATATATATGTTTATTTAAAGCTATATGTGTGTGTGTATATATATATGTGTGTGTGTGTGTGTATATATAGCTTTTATACAGAATCGTGGAGTCTTCTTCCCACGATGTCAGGCTGGTTTGGAGGTTGGGAGGAGCCAGGGAAATGCTCAAAATGTGATCCTGGCCCTGACAGCATCACATCACCTGAAAACCTGTTAGAAATGCACACTTTCTGGTTCACACCAACCTCTGAATCAGAAAAATCTAGGGGTGGAGCACCAGGGGGGTTCAGTAGGTTAAGCGTCCGATTCTCGATTTCAGCTCAGGTCATGATCTCAGGGTTGTGAGTTCAAGCCCTACATGAGGCTCAGTGCTGGGCCTGGAGCCTGCTTCAGATTCTTTCTCTTCCTCTAGCTCTCTGCTCCAGCCCCCTCCCTCTAAAAAAAATAGTCAACTCTCATCTCTCCTACCTTCTCCTTTCCTCAGAGAATATATCCTAAGAGAGAGAGAGAGAGAGACTGTCTGGGGTGGGGCCCAGCAATCCGTTTTAACAAACCCTGCAGGGATTCTGATACACAAGTGTGAGAACCACTCACTCGCCCAGGGAAAACCTGACCAGACTGAGAACAGATAGTGAATGAAATGTGTGGGTGTTTATATTTAATTCTTCAACATGTAATTCTGAATCAGTGGGGTTTCCAATATGTGGGCTGCAGATATCAAAGTAGGCTACAGCCTACTGTAGCCTGTAAGGAGTTACTGTAAGGAGTCCACAAATTCGTGTGTCTGAGACTGAATAAGCAATATATATGTACTGAGATTTTTCAGATATGTATAAATGCCACTGTAATTTACTCTGGGCCTCAGTTTCATTTTCGGTAAAATGGAGGAGTTAGACTAGAATAAAGTCATTAGATGATTTCTGGAAAACCTTTCAACTCTAAGAAAAAATAGCCAGGAAGTTTTCTTTTTTTTCTTTTTATTAAGTAGGCTCCAGGGCAGCCCGGGTGGCTCAGTGGTTTAGCACCGCCTTCAGCCCAGGGCCTGATCCTGGAGACCTGGGATCAAGTCCCACGTCGGGCTCCCTGCATGGAGCCTGCTTCTCCCTCTGCCTGTGTCTCTGCCCCCCCCCCCCTCTCTCTCTCTCTCTCTTTCTCTGTGTGTGTGTGTGTGTGTATCTCTCATAAATAAATAAATAAAACCTTTAAAAAAAAAAAAGTAGGCTTCACACCCAGTGTGGGACTTGAACTCACAACCCAGAGATTGAGTGCATTTCCAGCCAGGCACCCCAGGAAATTTTCTATCAATGGCACATGACTGCAGTGCACTTAACTCATGTCCATATTATTCAATAGGCTAAAAATAATGGTAACAATTCCTCACATGTTTATAGACATTTCTGGCTCATTAAGCACTTATTCCCTTAATTTGATCCTGTTCACTCCCATTTTATAGATGAGGACTTGACGCTCAGAAGGATTAAGGAACTTGCCCAGCAGCTTAGAGTTATTAAGGGGGTACAGTCAGGACCTGACTTCAAGCCCCAAGATTGAAATTGCCTCTTTACCACTCTACTTGTAGAGTAATAGAATGGGGGTATATTCTGGGTATTAGGAGAGTAGAATCTGCTGCTTACACTTCGGCAGGGCCAACTCTTACTGAAGCAGCCATATCTCCAGCCCATCAAGGAGATGAGGGTAGCTGCAGTGAGTACCTGGGAGAGGAGAGAAGAATGATAAGAAGACATTGGGTAACTGACATTTCTAGCTGCACCTGTGGCTGTTGAAATAGATTGGTTGGGCACCTCACATGGATTTGATTATCCTGTATCTTCCCCAGAGGGTTTGGCTTTGACTATCAGGACCAAATTGGATGACTAGCCTGATCTGACTCTGGATGGCAACATTTACACCCAGCCTTTTAGTCCCAAGCCAAAGTTCACCAACAAGACTTGACAAGTCTTCCTAGGGTCTCCCATTCCTTGGAATTGCCATAGACCCAAGACTAGTTTGCTAGATCATGCATCCTTTTCTTTCTTTTCTTTTCTTTTTTTTTTGTTAAGATTTTATTTTTAAGTAATCTCTTACCCAATGGGGGGCTCAAACTTATAACCCTGAGATCAAGAGTCACATGCTCTACCAATTGAGCCAGGCAGGCACCCCAAGATCAAGCATTCTTGCAAGGAACCCAAACACTACCTCCCTGACATCTCCCTGCTCCACCTGAGGGGTGTTTGGGGAGTTCACACCCAGGGAACTCCAAACACTTACCATGAGGCCTCCTCCCCAGAGCCCAGAGCCCAGCATGGCATGCTTGCCAATGAGGCCCCTCAACAGGTAGGTCACATCCCAGTTAGGAAAGAGAAGCACCATGTTGGTTCCAGCAGCACACAGGGCAGTAGTCCCAAGGCTCAGCCCCAGGATGCAAGAGCAGGTCCGTGAGCATGCCATCACATCAGGAGACGACAGCATCCTGGAACCAATGGATGGAGGGTCATGGTAGCTCTGCTGCTGGGAGCATCAGGAAAGGGAACACCCATAGCAAGTGTGGGATGGGGGAAACAGACTACAGATACTGTCACCTCCTGGGGTTAGATCCAGAAGAGCCAAAGAACTTTCTTAAAATCTCTGCTTTTAAGAAAAAAAAAATCTCTGCTTTTTATAAATAGTCCCCAAAGGATAGGATTTAAATTCTCCATTTTCTGCCAACCCCCACTCATCCCATCATATTTTGCTTATACCTTTATACAGCCAGTGATTATCTGTATTTGGGGCAGGAAAAAATGTTTAAAGGTGTTTAACTGTCTTTAAAAGATGTCATTTTAAAGATGTCCACTGCCAGCACTTCCATTCAATAGTACAAGAAGTGCTATCTAGTACAATAAAATAAAAAGAAGCAAAAGAAATATAGATAAGAAAGAAAGAAAGAAGGTAACATGATTATCTATGTAGAGAATCCAAAGGAATCTATCAAAAAGTTACTAGAACTAGTGAGTATAGCAAGTAACACAATAAAAATAAATATACAAAGATTCTCTTATATTTCTATATACAAGTAATAATAAATTATAAAAACTTTTAAAAACAATATTTAAATAGCATAAGAATAGGGATGTCTGGGTGGCTCAGTAGTTGAGCATCTGTCTTTGGCTCAGGTTGTCATCCCGAGTTCCTGGGATCAAGTCCTGCATCAGATTCTCTGCATGGAGCCTGCTTCTCTCTCTGCCTATGTCCCTGCCTCTCTCTCTGTGTCTCTCATGCATAAATAAATAAAATCTTTAAAAAAATAAGTAACATAAGAATAGAAAATATTTATGGATAAATTTAACAAAATATGTGCAAGACTTGTACATTAAAAATAACAAAATATCGCTGAGAAAAATTAAAGACCTAAATAAATGGAGACATATATACCACATTCACAGATCAAAAGACTATCATTAACATGTCAATTCTCTCTAAATTGATGTGTGGATTCAATACAGTCTCAGTCAAAATCCTAGCAGCATTTTGTTGTAGATAACAAATTGAATCTAAATTGATGTGGAAATGCAAAGGTCCTAGATTAGCCAAAATACTTTTGAAAAAGAGCAGAGTTGGAAGACTTACACCATGTGATTTTAAGACATTTATAAAGTTACAAAAAGTAAAGTACTGGTATATAAAGACATACAGACCACTAGAACAGACTAGAGAATTCAGAAATAGACATACACACATGAGCAAATGATTTTTGAAAAAGATACTGTTTCAGTGGGAAAAGGACAGTCTCCAACAGCACTAGAACAAACTATATGCAAAACAAAAAATATATACCATGATTATTACCCACAGACCCTGAGTAATGATTATTACTCAGACCCACAACCCTGAGATCAAGAGTCACATGCTCCACATACTGAGCCATCCAGGTGCCCTGGGATCTTAAGTTAGGAAAAGATTTATTAGATAAAAGACAAAAAGTACAATCCTTAAAAGTGATAAATTTACTTCAAAATTGGGATCCCTGGGTGGCGCAGCGGTTTGGCGCCTGCCTTTGGCCCAGGGCGTGATCCTGGAGACCCGGGATCGAATCCCATGTCGGGCTCCCGGTGCATGGAGCCTGCTTCTCCCTCTGCCTATGTCTCTGCCTCTCTCTCTCTCTCTCTCTGTGACTATCATAAATAAAAAAAATAAAAAAAAAAAGATTTAAAAATTTACTTCAAAATTAATTTGCTCTTCACAAAACACTTTGGGGGCACCTGTGTGGCTCAGTTGGTTAAGCATCCAACTCTTGATTTTAGCTCAGGTCATGATCTCAGAGTCGTGGAGTCAAGTCCCACATACAGCTCCAAGCTGGGCATGGAGCCTGCTTAAGATTCTCTCTCTTAAAAAAAAAAAAAGAAAGAAAGAAAGAAAGAAAAAGAAAAGAAAATGAAGGAAACCCACAGACCAAGACAATACAATGTGTATTTTGCAAATATGTAGGTGAATGTGAATACATGCACATCTGATAACAGACTTGTAACTATACTATATGAAGAACTCTTAAAACTATACAATAAGACAAGCAACTTGATTTTAAAAATGGGAAAAAGAGGGCAGCCCAGGTGGCTCAGCGGTTTAGCGCGCCTTCACCCCGGGGCGTAATCCTAGAGACCCAGGATCGAGTCCCACGTCGGGCTCCCTGCATGGAGCCTGCTTCTCCCTCTGCCTGTGTCTCTGTCTCTCTCTCTCTCTGTGTGTCTCAAATGAATAAATAAAGTCTCTTAAAAAATAAAAGGGAAAACTTGATTAACTTAGCATTATCTGTTTATCTTAGGGTGAAGAGCCTGGTGCCAGGCACAGCCGAGAGCAAGGTGGCTGGGGGTCTGTTCCGCACCCCCCATCCCCATCTTTCCCTCCCCTAGTCCCAGAGTCCGCGCTTGCCTCCTGGGACTCCTCCCAGCAGAGAGCTTCGGCTGCAGTTGCTAACGTTTCCGTGTGAAGAGTCGCCTTCACTCTGTGCCCTCCCCGCAGTGTTTGCTCCCTAAGCCCCGTCTCTCATGAGAACTCGCCCCCCAAAGGCAAGGCCTCCAGGACAGGGGCCTGCGTTGGGGGGTGCGGGAAGGATATGAAGCAACAGTGACCCTTAGCCCAGGGACGGAGGAGGCTGGAGGGAAGGGTAGGGACCAGGGACGAGGAGGGAAGCTGGTCTCCCCCTAGCCGCCCCCTCCCAGATGGCGCACTCCTGGAGGCCCCTTTTCCTGAAATCCTGGCTGCTGGGTCCTCGTCCTCCAGCCCCCAGGGTGATGAACGGGCCCTGCTGTCAGGAGCCCGGCGCCTGGAGGAAGCCAGCCCTCGCCACAGTGTGCCCGGCAACCTCTGGGGTGTAAGCACACGGCTGGGCCCCCTCCCACTGTCCCACGAGGGCAAAGCTCCCGTATGTCCCTGTGCTGGAGCAATGGACGGTGTTGGCAAGTCAGTGAGTCTAAGCCACACGCCCTCCCGGATGACTGATACTGTGTCAGGGGCCCGGGTAAGGACCGGAGCGCGGCTGGACGGCAGCGGGGCCTGGAGACGGCGGCGCCAGGAGCGCCTCACCCCACCTGCGGGGAAGGCCCGTGGGCAGGGACATCAGAGCAGCCCCCCCCCCGCCCACGGTCTCTCCTATGGAAAATTCTATGAGGGGAGAATTTTGTAGGGGAGGCTTGAGAGCATAAACGTGTGAGGGCCAAGCAGGGAGCTGGGCGGGCCTGGGGGAGGGAATCCCAGACTCCCGCCGAGCGTTGCCCTGGGAAGGCTTGGCCGCTGCGCCAACTGAGCCAACTGAGTCACGTCAGTCTGAACTTCACTTCCCCTCCCTGACCTTGTCCCACAGGAAATCACTCAGGACGCAGGACGCAGGACCATCCTCAGAAACACTCCCACGAACGTGAGCCTGGAGACGAGCAAACAGTGCGGCTAATTTGATCTCCAAGAGAAAGTGGGATCATGAGGCGAAGCCTTAAAACCGGGCCCTGTTCCCCCCCGAGGTCCGGGCCGGCGGGGCCCCGCAGAAGTGACCGGCGAGGCCGCGGGGACACGCTGCAGATTGTCTGCGGGCCCACTCCTTGCGGCCGCGTAGCCGGCTTGGCTCGCATCCCTCCGTCTGCCACCCGGGAACCGGGGAAGTGTGGGCACGGCCTCCCGCAGGCCCGGGGCCAGGCGGGCTCAGGTAACACGCCCCGGCCCTTTCCTGAGGGGCTACGCCTAAGGGCCCACAAGCCCTGGGCCAGTGCGGAGCAGAGGTGTCCAGGGAAGGTGACGGAGGCCACAGCGTCACCTCATGTCGCCCCGCAGAGGCGAGGCCCGCCTCCTGGAAGGCTGAGGGCCAAGCCGAGACTTCCCCCACAGCGAGGCATCCCACAGACGCAGCCGAGGAGGGACAGGCGTCTGGCGGGGGCAGAAGGCCCAGGTTGACAGGCTGGGCCAAGTGAGGTGGCGCGAGCCGCCTGGTTGGCGCCGCGTCGGGCCTCACCTCCGCTTACCTGCGACCCAGGGCAGGAGCGCGACGGGACAGAGAGCGGCTGAGGAGCGCTGGCCTTCCGGGGAGGCCCGGACCCGGCGGCCCTGGTGGGAGCCCGAGGGCAGGGCAGCCCTTATGTGAGCGGCTGTGCGGCCCCCGGCAGGAGCTGGCCTCCCTCGGAGAGCCCTCCCCGGATGACCCACGTCTTCATGTGACCCTGGAAGGAACCAGGAGGCAAGGCCTCGTGAGCCGACGTCTCGGTGAGTCAGACGAGCACCCACGAGAAGTACCTCACCCTCCCTTCTTCCCCAGAGCAGCGACCCTTTCCCCAGCTGGCGGCCCTCAGCTGCCCCACCGCTGCCCAGCTGGGGCTCTGCGGAAAACCAGCTTCGCCAAGCACAGCAGCCATCTTGTCCCTGTCGCCTCCCTGCATGTGCGCCACTTCCCCGCTGGCGTCACCTTGTGCCAGTCACGCCGCAGCGCTGAGCACGGAGTGCTGCTGGGTTTGGGAGGCCTCTGAGCCCCTTGACAAGCCTTCATTCAAGATCCAGCTCAACGTCCACAGGAGGTCTTCCCTGGTTTCTTCACTCCGAGTTAGGCACTTCATTGTTGCTAATATTAATATCAATATTATATTTAATATCCCTAATATTTTATTGATATGTATTCATGAGAGACAGAATGAGAGAGAGACACAGAGAGAGAGAGAGGCAGAGACACAGGCAGAGGGAGAAGCAGGCTCCATGCAGGGAGCCCGACGCGGGACTCGATCCCGGGACCCCGGGGTCACGCCCTGGGTGGAAGGCAGCCGCTCAACCACGGAGCCCCGCAGGTGCCCTGAGAAGGGATGGTTACAACTGGCTATTACATCCTTGTGGACTACAGACGGCTGCTGTCTCTGTGTGCAGATGTGTATGTGCGTGAAGCAAAAGCTGGTAAACAACTATTGAAAAGCTCATTAAGTAGAATCCAGTTTTCATTTTCACTGCAAAAGAGAATCATCTAGAGCCTATGTGAATTCCTGGGTCTTTGCAGAGAACCGAATTTGGATAAGAGATACTAGGTTGAGCACTCACAAAGCTTTGTAATAAGAAGAGACACTCATTCACCTTATAAAATACATTTACAAACTCTTTCATTAGATCCTTACAGCAGACTTTCCAGCAAGTGACATAAACGTTCGGTCAGCCTTGAGACGCAGACAGGGATGGTGGTGCAGAGGACCTAGCCCTGCTCGGAGTACCAGGGAAGGAGGCCGCGGAAACTCATCCTCCAGGACGCGCCGCACGGCCCCACCCAGTGATGCCGGGGGTGTTTTCTTCTCCCCAACCCACATCCCAACTATCTTAAAGTCTTCTTTTGGAGGCAGTACCGGGGTGCTTTGGCACCGGAGGGGCCTGGGTCCCCGTGCCTGCTACGGGTACCTATCAGCTATGTGCACTTGGGTAGTTCGCGGAGCCCCAGAAATAACCTGGGCCTGTTTTTCATATAAAATGATGCCTACCTTGTAAGTTTATTTTGAAAATTAGGATGTGAGAGGCCTAGAATAGGTTAGTCCTCTCCTGCTCTTCTTGGATCTCAGCTTAGCAGAAGGATTTTACACGGGACCCCCGTGAGAGCATCTCGTACTTAGACGATTAGAATGCTCTGATGGCTGAGATCTCGGAGGGTACCTCCGTTCCCAACGCAGTGGCGTGTCTGACGGCAGACCCTCGCTCACGGGTACCAGGAAAGTGGTGTTCGTGGAACAAGGGGAATTAAGCAGTAGAATTAGGCTTTAACCCCTTGAAGAACCAAACTTCTTTGGGGCTGTGCTAGCAGCTGTAGGCCTTTCTTCCTTAGGGTAAACGTGAGACAGTTAATTCAACGGTTCGCCTTACAAACAAGACACTTCTTTAAGAAACTATATACTTGCGATAAAGAGTTTTACTAGGCCAGGCCAGTTGTAGGTCAAGTTCTTCACTCTCCTTGCAGTAAACCTCTACGGTAACAGAGGCCTGATGAGTGCCACGAAAGAACTAAAGCATTACCTTTTTATAGATGTGCTAATAATCATAGAATTTGGCTCCCCTGGGGGCGCCGGGGTGGCTCAGTTGGTTAGGTGTGGGACTCTTATGAATCTCAGCTCAGGTCTTGATCTCAGGGTCCTGAGTTCAAGTCCCGTGTTGGGCTCCACGCTGGGGGTGGAGCCTATTAAAAAAAAAAAAAAAACAGACCAAAAAAAAAAAACGTGGCTCCACTGGAGACACAGCTACTAGTTATCACTTTGGTGGTGATATCTCTAGGGAGAGGCAAATAGGCGTCTAGGAAGGGCACAAATTAAGAACGGAGCCTGGGTGGGAAAGCAATTTGCCTGGTGCCATAAACCGAGACTGAAAGGTTTAGGAGAAGAGGATAGACAGATGTTCCATTCTGAGGGATACTGTTGGGTCTGGCGGTGGGATTCAATCCAGGAATAGAGGAAGTTGAAGGGAAGGGGAAAAGATGAGCATCAGGCCAGTGTTCCCCAAATAAGAGTGACGGGCAATCAGCTTCCTGTGGGTGGGCCCCCACCTCAGCTGACAGCTGACAAAACAAGAGAGCACATTCCCTTAATTGGAGGGAGGAAAAAAGGGAAGGTCAGAGGCGTTCCAAGCATTGCCATTTATACTCGTCCGCTGAAGGGGAAGTATTGGTTTTCTTTTTTATTAGTATAAAAATATCACAGGCTTCAAGCCACTCCCACCAGGCTTCTGTCTCCAACAGCACACGGAGATTGTCCTTGGTCTTCAATGACTTTTTGCATCTAACAGACACTTCACTATCCTTTTTACTAGGCTCCAAGACAGAATTAGCCATAGCGGGCCACTAGGTCCTTTTTGAAATTTTTGCTCTTGGCTCCCTTGACACCCTGCTCTGGTGTTTCTCCTCCCTCACGGACTGTCCCTCCTCAACTGGACCTCTTTCTGTTGGTGATCTCCAGACCTAGGTCCTGGATCCCCTTCTTTGACTTTCTCCTTGGATGAGCACATCCAGGATGATTTCTTCCCCACCAAACCTGCCTGTTCACAGCTTCCTGCCTCAGTAACCACACCGCTCCCTGGCCCCTGCTGGAAAAGAGTCGTTCTTGATTTTTGCGTCCCTTCATCCCTCGCGTTTCACGCAGCAGTACGTCTTTCATAACGCAGCTCTGATCTATACACGGCTTCCCGGGTGCGCGGCCTCCTCCGGTGCAGGTGACCTCTGTTTTACGGTTTGATCGTTGCAACATCTCTACTCTGGCTCTCCAGTCCACTGTCCACATGACGGCTTCTCATTGCAGCTGGACCGCGACCGGAGCTCCTTAGCAGGGTCTCATCAGGCCTCGTGTGATCTGGCTCTTACTCTGTGCCACTCCCTTTGCTCACTACACACCAGACCTACTTGCCTTCCCTAAACATCTCCAAGACATCAAACACTTTCCTCCTCCCCAGCTCTTTGCAGTTGTTCGGCTTGGCAGCGTTCCTCCTCATCTTAGCACGGCCACTTTTTTTTGCATCCTTCAGGTCTCAGCCTAAATGTTAACTTCCCAACATCTTATTTAAAGCAGAATTCTCAGGGCGCCTGGATGGCGCCGTCGCTTAAGTGTCCAATGCTTGGTTTCAGCTCAGGTCGTGATCTCAGGATCATGGGATCAAGCTCCATGTCAGACTCTTTCTCTGTCCCTCTGCTCCTCCACCTGCCACCCTCTCTCTCTCTCTCTCTCAACCAAATAAATCTTTAAAAAATAATAAAGAATTCTCTATCTGCTCAATTTTTTTCACTGTATTTGAATCATCTATTTTCTCAACGGTTGTCTGTATGAACTGAAAATAAGTTCCTTGAGGACAGGGCTATGTAGGCTTTGCTCATCACCATGTTTGTATTAGTTGGCACATTAGTGAGGCTACTTATTCTGTGGCTTGAGGAATGGGAAAGATACTTCAGCCCAATGTAGTATTTATGCCCAAACCTTGGTCCATCGATGCGGCCAGGGAGACACAGTCTTGGAAGAAGATGGCAAGTCCCATCAGGATATGTTGCTGAAGCATAGGGATGAGGACACTTCCACAAGAGGAAAAGAACAGCCCAAACTGGTTCCTGGGGTTACTGTGGGCTAGGCAGTGGTCTCAATTTCTATAACACAATAAAATCCTATCTCCTGGTTTTTCTCCCATTAATTTAGTAATTCCTTTTTTCCTTCACTTGTTTTGAATCCTTAGTCATTATTCCTGGTCTGAAAGATTACATGCTGGAATTGTCCGAATGTGAGTTACAGAATCCTACTTTCCTAAAAAGCTTACCCAACGATTTCCTGACAATATGCCCAACATTCATGGAGCATTACCATCAATGTTCAACATACTACTAGTAGCAGAGAAGCGAGCAAACGTCATCCTTGATGATGCGACTATGAATTAACTTATGTCAATAAATACTTGTGTCCTAAACATTAGGAGGGTAAGCTTTTGAAGCCTGAATTATATTAATTTTTTTTTATTTTATTTTATTTATTTATGATAGTCACAGAGAGAGAGAGAGAGGCAGAGACAAAGGCAGAGGGAGAAGCAGGCTCCATGCACCGGGAGCCCGACGTGGGATTCGATCCCGGGTCTCCAGGATCGCGCCCTGGGCCAAAGGCAGGCGCCAAACCGCTGCGCCACCCAGGGATCCCTGAATTATATTAATTAAAATAATATTAAGGGAGTCTTATCTCACAAAAACAATTCCAAAAAAACTAATACTGAAAAGTTTTTGATTTTATTTCCAAGATCAAATATTACAACAGGACATTTACATGTATTTATAAAAAAATGCAGCAGTTGAATTTATAGATCAGAGGTTTCCTTGAGTTTGGTCCCTCTCTCAGCACAGTGAGCTGATGTCTTCAAAAGATTTATCCCACTCCCCTCCCTCCCCCACCCCGAGTGCCCCTCCCCACCCCCCCTTCAAGTTGCAGTACCAATATAAAGCAACTGGGTACAACACAGCAAATATATTCACAATTTGGTACAGCCAAAACCAGAGGATCACCAACTGAAAAACCCTCCTTTTAGAAATTATTTACCTGTAGAGTATGTGTATCTATAGATATACCACACCCAGTTATCTAAGATCTCCCTGGTTTTAGAGCAAGTGGAAGTTCCATTGAGTCTTAGCCAGCAGTACAGCTCTGCTTTATCTAATGGCATGTTTTTCTCTTCCTCCAAGTATACATTTTCCACTGCCTCCGGTCCTCACATTTAAGGCTTTCCCTAGCACCTTAATTTTCACCAACTAGATGTACAGGAGGGTCTCTAGTGTGTTGTGAACAAAAAAAATTTAGTGGATGATCCTTGCTCACTGGTCCCAAACCCTTCTTCCCACTTTGCAGAAGAGCTGCAGAAACAAATATCTCCTAGCACCATGGGATTAAAAGCCCAGAAAACTGAGAACTGTATGTGCATTTTAGGGAGCACTTGCCAGAAACACTACAGTAGGAGCGCTGTCTCTGTCCATTATCTTCTTGGATTCAGTAACAAAGTTACACTACAAATTAAATTTAGAGCCTGTCCTGCATTAAAAATGCAAATCTCACTAAGACTGCCACTTAGTCCAGAATAAGGATTCCCAGGGAATCTCTAAATACTGTTAGGAACTGCTTGAGAAACACTTTAAAGCAAATACCCCAAGCTGACGTCACTCGAGTCCCCACCCCACCCCCTTCCCTATTCCCCAAACAAATTTCATTCCTTGATTAACCTCTCTGAGTAAGATGGAAAGTGAAGTTTGGAAAATGACATGAAAAACGTTTAAAAAACACAACTAGTGAGGACATGCCGGAATTGGGACATCCCAGATGATTCAAAACGCATTATTTAAACTGAACTCATACAAAGCATGCACAGAGCCTACAAACACTCCTGAGAGTATCCATGGAACAATCAGAATCTACTCAAACAAGGACTTTAATTAAAGGGTTAAAAAAAGAGAGAAACACCAGATGCTTAGAAGTTGTTAACAATCAAAAGGAAAACTGTTCTAAAAAAGATTTTTAAAGGAGTGAAAAAACTGTATCTAACAGATTCATGCCAAAGCATGGATGAAAGCCCCTCAGAAGTCTAAGTATCAAAAAAAAAAAAAAAAAAAAAAAAAAGAAGTCTAAGTATCATGTTAGCATCAACTGGATCAACTGGTACTCATTTCTCTATATCTAAGACTAGAGGATTATATCATAGCTTTACTGTCTGTTTCCCACCAAGAGTTTTAAATAGCCTTTCCAAAACTGAAGGGACAAACATAAGAAAGTAACAAGGCCCAAGTCCCCAAATGGGTAAGATAAACAGCCCCTGGTACAAGCCTGCTACACTCAGTAACTAAAAAGTGGGGGTTACATACTACTTTCATTCTAATTAATTAGCAAGTAAAAGGGGACTTTCTGGTGGCAAAGGTAACTTCACTGAGGTTTAGCTGAGAGGGAAATAAATCATCAAAAAGTTAAGAACATATGATTAGGGAAAAAAACTTATTTATATTTCGAATCACACCATTTAATTAATTGATATTTTTCCATTATTAAGAACACAGAAATCTGAGAAAAACATACTATCAAACCATTTTGTTGAAAACATTAAGATACTCAACTGAGCATCAGCATTCCAATGTCATTAATTTGAAATAACATGTACTCTTCTAGAGCCAGCAAGCTTGACAAAAGAAGAAAAGAAAAAAAAAAAAAACAGAAGGGCAGGGAATAGCTCCAGATCAAGACTCTCTCCCTTCTTAATTAAGATGCTCATACTGAGTCTATGAAAGAAGCAAATAAAAAAGATTTTAAGAAAAGGAGAATAATTCCAGGTCAGAATGTATCCAATGATTTGAAATGCTCCCATTTTATTTACATCTTATAAATCAATGATTCATGGTAGCCCAGTTAGATAAATAACTCGTTTTGATACATATAAAATTTCCTTATGTTCAGTCCAGTGTAGCTGGACTATTCTTCCTATTTGAAAACTTAAGTGACCCTGTAAGGGATATAAAATCTCAGGGCATTTTGATTTCTGTACAGGAAATAAGCAACAACAAAAGTTTGTTGCCACAGAATTAAGTACAACAAAGCAACTTCCCATATTTAGAGATTAATGTGGGATTGTTCTTGGGCAAAATACTATTACTGATATTTGTATCTCTAATCCTACAAGTAAATCTGGCCATCTCTTGAAAATACTTTTCAGAAATGCTAACTCATTTTATTGAAGTAGTTCATATTGGATTGCTCAACTCTAGTAGGAGATCGTATGGCAAAGAATGGCATGAACCAAAAATTATCGTGTTTGTGACAATGACTGAGATTCTAAGCAGTACAACAGCATTCCGTAGGCCAAAGAAGGGGAAGGTGTCTCCTGGTGTTAGCCATTCTGTATTTGGAACAAGAGAATTTTTAGGTAGACAGAGAAAATGAGCTATAAAAACATTTGCTTCAAATTGTTCCCTTATGCATTAAATTATGAAAATAATTTAAAATGTTACATACTCAAACATAGAAATGGAATTTTAAAAACACAGCTAATTTCATTAAAAATCATACCTAGTTTTCAGTGAAAGAATGTCTAAAAAGACGAGAATAGAAAATGGCAAAGTAAAAGAGAAAGTAAGATGAAAAGATTTTCTCATTAACAGTCTCATCATCACATCCAATAATTTAATTACAAGTTCACTTCATGGGAAAACAATCAAGGTCATCATAATCTCTATAAAAAAAATATTCCTGATTCTAAGCCATCCAGCAGTGTTGACACATAGGTGAGTCAAAGACCAAAATCACTGTCACCGAAATACTAAATTTCTATAGAACAGGAGAAATCAAGATAGTGCCTTGGTATTCGGTTGGTTATTCTCTGCACAGAAGAACATTTTTGCCACTAAACCGTGTACAATGCAATACTAAGTTTCAAGGCAAGTTGATATGCTACGCAAGGCAAATCAATGAAGTTGAATATTCATAGGACACAGCTGTCTTTAAGTAGGCTTTTCATCAAGGCTTGTAATATTGGAAAACTGCCACATTCATCAGCAGGGTTGGTTCTCCCGACTCTCATTTAGTTTTACACAAGTCATCACTTATTCATCAACCTGCATCCTATGATTTACTATTGAGTAGCTAAGTGAAAGAGAGCCAAAGAAAGACAATATGAATGGCATAATGGAGATACATTCTGTGAGATAGGAAGTATTTTTAAAAGTCAACCTCACCAAATCTTGAAAAAGTTGTTTCTGCCAAAACCAAGTATAAATTCTGCAACTTATACAAATCAACAATTGCTCAGCAAGTACAGTGCTTTGTTAAGCACACAGGTAAAATAAAATTTAACTCTGTTGTCAGTGAAATATTTAGCTCATTAATTACATTTTAGTCATACTTAATACCGATTAGAAACACAGCATGAAGTTTTTTAAATTAATGAATTGTGTTTAAAAGATCATTACTAGGGCAGTCCGGGTGGCTCAGCGATTTAGCGCCGCCTTCAGCCCAGGGTGTGATCCTGGAGTCCTGGGATCGAATCCCACATCAGGCTCTCTGCATGGAGCCTGCTTCTCCCTCTGGCTGTGTCTCTGCCTCTCTCTCTCTCTCTCTCTCTCTGTCCCTGATGAATAAATAAATAAAACCTTAAAACAAAAAAAAACAAAAAAAAAAAAAAAGAAAGATAGATAGATAGATTACTAGATTTAGAACTATGATACTCTTCTTTTTTGGAGATTTCAGTCATCACAGTGAGGTTACATAAAGTTATTGGGCAAATGAAACCTGGACACAGAAAAAAAGCAGAGGAATTGATTAACAAGTAAACTTTTAATTAGCCCAGGGATAATAAAGAGAAGAGAAACTAGAAGCATAAAATTTTAGAGTGGAAAGGACTTCAAAGATACTCTAATCGGTGGTTTACAATCTGTGGGTTCCTAGAGTTTTTGCAAAGGGTCTGCAATTCCATATGCACATTTACATTTTCTTTATCTATGGACTTAGTTATTAATACTTAACCCCACAATTCCCCACTCCTGCCAGATTTTAATAGTCCTTTTACTTGAGAAGACAGAGAACTATTGATCTAGTCCAATTCTCTATTAGTAGCAGGACTGTCACCCAAGTGCACTTATGCCCACATATAGTGCTTCTTTATACATACATTCAATTTGTAGGGGGGTAGAGAAATTAAATCATTCCTTCACTTTCAGTTGCCAGTGGCTCCCTCAGGTATTTCCATAAGTGTCCAACTGAGATCCTCGCTAGCTAAAATCTTTAATTGTAGGATCAATAATCCTTTTCTGTTTGGGTGTTGGGTGTACCTTACTGATAAAAGTCATGTCCTAAGTCTAGTAGTTACAAAAGGTGGAACTAGGACTCAATAAATACTTATTGACTTCTAAAGTCAAGGAAGTAGAATGTTACAGATTTAAAAACATACACATAGAGAGTTCAATAATCTGGTATGGATGGGACAAAGAAAATTATATCTTTTCTCCAAAAAGGTTAAAAAAAAGATAAAATTATTTTTTTTATCCTCTCCATTTATTCTTGGCAAATAATGCCACATATTTTCCTTTCACGTTTTCATCAGTGCATCATTTTTTTTAAAAAAAGCAATAATCAGTCCCTCAAAACAGTGGTGTAAATAAGAATTTATAGGCATAGTGCAAATCCCACAAGCTTTAAGGAAACAAAACCAAATGTTAATTTACAGATTCAAACAACAGGAAGATAGCCTTTTACGTAAACTGATTCCTCTGTTGTAGGGGACAACAGCAAGAGAGTGAAGAAAGAATGGACTCTGGATGTCAATTTTCATTTTGCCAATTACTAGCTGTGACATCCTGAGAAAGTTCTCCAAACTTCAATTTCATCCTATCTATAAAATGGTGAGAATATGTACTTTGCAGAGTTCTTAGGAAGATTAAGGGAAAAAACACACAGAAAATACCTAACACATGCTAGTTACTCAAAATTAGTTCCCCATTCTTCCCACGTTTGGCTGTCCTCTTCTCTGATTGCTTTCTAAATCAAATTCAAAAGATGTTTCCTGTCTTTTTCCCCACTAGTTTTCATTCCATCTCCCTGTATTTGTCACTCTTAAAGTCTATCTCATTCTTTTCCTCTCCACGTTTTCTTTCAAGCTGTTTCCAATACCTACAAAGAATGACTATTTTTAACTAATCTTACTAGTCTCATTTTATCTATTCAATAAAATCTCTCCTCCACAGAGCAAAGGAATTTACAGAGGAAATAAGACAAACTGGAGGAAGCTTACTACTTAGTGAATTTGTTAATGAGCGAAGCAATAGTCCTTACTCTTCCCATAGAATCTATAACCCTTCCCCCATAGGCCTCTGCATCAAGCCCAGGATAATTACATTTCTGCCTCAAAATAAAATAAAATCCCCTACATCTTGTACTCTAAACACCAGTTGTATCTAAGTTGGATCAATATCTCATGATCTGTGTCTCTGATATGCTTACTTAAATCATTTTATATATACTCGGGCATCTCACTGTAATCCAAGTTGAAAAAGTCACTTTGGTTTCTCATAAATGGATATGCCACGGCTGACCTCATCAAAAAAGTAGAACTACATCCTATCATTAATGAACATGCCTCAGGTTCTTGGGATATGTTTTATAAAGAGAACTTAGTAGGTAAAAGAATGAAAGAGTCCCACAGGGAAAATTCTTGACTTCACATTTCTGACAGATTTGGGCTTTAGCTGTGACTCTGCTGAGAGTGGAGATGGGTGCCATCATAGCACCAAAGCTGGGCATACCCTCAGTTCTTACCCTGTGCCTTCCTGAATTTTAAGATTTCTGACCTTGTCTACTACCAACAGTTTTTAAACCTCTACTGCATCTTTGCTAGTATATAGCTTTATTCCTCAGATAGCAAATGTATTATCCAAGTTCAGAGATACAACTGAGGAATTAACATGAAAACCATGTTTCCTCAATAAATCAGAAGCTGCTAGTTAGCCTCGAGAGCCTATGAAAAAACACCAAAATGGTATCACTCAGTCACCAATCTAAAGAGAGAACTTTGACTCAAGGTATAAATGAAATTGTAATTATATAAATATATTTATAAATATTTATACAATTATATACTTATACATAAGCACTTACACAGACTTAGAAAAAAATGTAAGAACATTAATTCAAAAGGACTCACTGAAGAATAAACAGAATTTTCCATGATTTCCTTGAGGAGATACACAACTCATTCTTTAGGAAGGGTCCCTCTAAATCCAACCATTAGAAACCATATTCTCTAATTGTGTACTAGCAACACGTAAGCATCTTTTTTTTTAATCCCCCCGTTGCCAAGAAAGCAATCTTAAAGTACATGGGAACCTAAGGTCTCTGAGCAATCGCAATTTATGTTCCTCAAGCAGAAGAATCAATTGATCCAAATTCCCAATTGACAAAATAGGCCCATTCTATATAACAAGGTTAAAGTCCTGATTTTGCCACCAGAATAGTTACTACCCCTTCAGAGGACTCTATTTAAAGCTCAAAATAAGAATTGAGCATACAGTGAAGGTGATAAGTCAAACAGTATTACATAGATTCACGATGGTCTCTTCTAAATAATACTGAAAAAAAGCTTTCACCAACTATATTTTGAATGTGGCTTTTGTTGACAGAAAAACCCCACAACATCTGAAGATTGCCAATAATCTTCTCCACCTCCCTTACTAAATGTCTTATAAATTGAATTTAAAGGTCTTCCCCTTATAAACTGAATTTAAAGGTCTTCCCCTTACAGAGGCTTTCAGTTTTGACACCTTTTGCAAGAAAACAGTAGAGGAATTAATAAACTCATTCAGTCACCAGAGCCTTTTAGAAACTATTCCAACCAGGGGTAAAAAAATGAATCATTCTAACCGTAGGAACATGGTTAGCAACTCTCAGCCGCGTATTCTTTTTCCCCCCAGGACATACATAAGTATGCCTTAAAGCACATAGGACAATCAATAACCACAGTGGTTACAACTACAAGCCGTTGTACTGCATGATTATTGAACAGCTGCCTTCCCATAGATCACGTGCAGACCCATACAATGGAAGGGCCAAAGGAACTAATATGCTGTACTGGCAAAAACAGCAAGCACCTTCCTATCTTACTCACCATAATAGCCTCACCAAATGTCCATTTCAGGACTAGCAGGATCAATACAGTTTATAAAGTAATAATGAAGAAAGCTGTTTCAGGCTAGGATATTGAAAGCCACCCATGCTACTCACCCTACTACATTTAACACTCGTTCTGCCAATAACACACACCATGGAAATAATTCTAGCTGGGAACATGGGAATCCATTGAAAAAATTTTAAATATGATGAGCAATAATTATAAGGGATGCTTTTTCCATGAAAACAAAAGCCTGGATATTTTGTCACATGATATTTCTTACATGAACAACAAACAAAACGTGTTATATAGAGTTTCATTTCCCTACCAAAAATGGGGCTTACAAAAATGGAAGGTTGTTCTTATTCTGAATGTAGCCATTCCTTTACCCAAGGAGTCTGAGGAGTAACATTATCATTTGATCCCAAAAAAGTGCCGTGCAAGAGACCACTTATTGGAACACACATTTCCTGCTGCCAGTACTAGGAGGTCTAATCCTTATACTTCCATTTGGTCACCAGATTAGGTAAGAAAGAAAGAATAGTAGGAAAAAGAAGAAAATAGAAGAGGAGTGAAAAGGTGGAGGGAGGGGGTAAACAGACTGAATATAGAAGAAAGCAAGAAATAAAAGAGAAGGCAGGTGACTTGCTTGCCCAACTTTGGCTCTATGGTCCTATGAGCCAAAATGCATACTTAGTGACATGGTATCTCACAGGAAAAGGGGAAAAAGGGGTAAGCTGAGAGAGGTCAGGCCATGATGTTAATTTCTTTCCTGTACAAAGACAGTCTCTTGAGGACAAAGGCCTGCCTCCTGTAATGTAATGTCATAGTCCAGATGAGAGAGTTTCCTTCGAGGGAAGTTGGTGAGAAGTTCAAAACGTTCATTTGGATATCCTTTAGACTGGACGTGCTTCACCAAAGCCTATGAAAAATAAGAGAAAGACAAAGCTGTTAGATGGAAATAAAAAGAAGGAATATTTAAAGAATTAAATATCTTATATTCATTTTTATATCAGATAAGATATGAACTTCAAATTACTCTTCACATAACCAAAGCTTACCCTCGTGAAAGGGCCAATATAACTCTTTGGATATATGTTCTTCAGTCCACCTACAGACATCTCTGCCACCTGTACACTGAATTCCTTCTTGCCTTTTCAGAAACCATCCCACTACAATACCCCTTTGACACACATCTTCAACATCTCACTCTCTATAGATGCTTCCCATCAAACTTAAACATGCTCAGCTGCTCCTTCAATCATTTTTTTCCCCTCTGATTATTGCCCATTCTCTCTCTCTAGCTTCAAAACCAAACTTCTCAAAAAAGTGATCTAAACTTGCTGTATTGGGATCCCCGGGTGGCTCAGCGGTTTAGCGTCTGCCTTCAGCCCAGGGCCTGATCCTGGAGACCTGGGATCGAGTCCCACGTCAGGCTCCCTGCATGGAGCCTGCTTCTCCCTCTGCCTGTGTCTCTGCCTCTCTGTGTGTCTCTCATGAATAAATAAATAAGATCTTTTAAAAAATAAACAAACAAACAAACCTGCTGTATCTACTATCTCTCTCCCATTCCCTTCCAAATACTAGACCAGGGAGACAGTTCTGGGTATCAGCACCAGCGACCAGAACCTTCTTGTACTTCAGTCATACAGTCTTGAAGAATCATATTAATTATCTCCAGCCACAGCAAGTGGCCTGACCCAAGGGGGATTCACTCATAGGCTAAGCTAAGCTAATTAGACCCATTCTCTTTTCTAGGAATTAGAAACAGAGGGAAGGCCCATCAGCTGTGGACTTTAGACGTAAAGGCTGATGCCCTCAGCATCACTTCGATAAACCATGTGTAAGTTTAGAGGTAAACAAAAACCACCAATATGTAGAGAGAAGAATGATGTGAAGCAGAAAATTGGAAAAGGGAAACAAAACAGATCCCATGAGAAAAATACACAGGAAAACAATCTTGGTTCTTAACCAGTTTGCAGTTTCAGCTACTAGGATACCCAGGAGCCCCACTATAATCTTCAAACAATCCTGCTCCTCTTTCCCAAGTAATAATTTCAGTTGGGTTTCCATCCCATGCAGCCATAGGATAGAAAATCCTTGACTGGACAAACCCTGTGTGACTTGCATAAGATAATCTGAGAAGGAAATAAAGTTACCCAAATGAAGATTCACCACAATCTTCTAGTTAGAGGCCAAACTGAATACCTACCATCTACATCAAAGAATCATAAAGCCAATTATGCCAATTAAGTAAGTTTCTATGCTTCGAGTAAACACTGTCAATTAAATATACTTACCAGCAGTTTAGCTTGCTCTGGAAGAGTGATCTGTTCCCTTTTCCCATCTGGATACCGCAACATCAGTTGTGCTTTTGGTCCTAAAGGAAAGGTTTAAAAAAAAAAAAAAGATAGTAAGAGCTTAAGACAGAAGACTAAACAAATCAACCCCTTCAGCAACATTCAAGTTTTAAATAAAGCAGGTCTAGAATGTAACTCACCATTTACATCTATGCCCTCCACTATTCCATCTGATTTTTCAGGTGACATCTCTAATATTTCTGAATCCACAGGTGGCAATCCTTGGTGGTTTGTGGCTGTTCCAGGCTCAGTTCTGGCTGGGGGCTCAGTCAGTGGCCTTCTATTCTCCTCTTTTCTATGCCCCAGATCTTTGTGGGGAGATTTTCTGGACTTGGCAAGATTTTCTATCTCCTCTTCTTCATCAGAGCCACAAACGGATATGAACTCCTCACTGCCAGAAAAAAGTTCAGATTCAGATTCTTCATCTGAGCGGCTATCCTGTTTTGTCTGTGTTGAATCAAAGTGTGTCTCTTGCAAGGAGGCTCTGATGGCAGCTTCTAGCTGGCTGTCTTCACTTGCATCTATAAGGCTCTCCTGCGAGATGCAGTCATAAAACATGGGTAAAAAGAAAAAGAAAACAGTTAAACCAAAAAAACAGATAAAGTCAAATAGGAAATAAGAAACAGAACCAGGTTGCCAATATTCTTTTCTGCTGAGTATATCTCTTTCCTAAATTTTAAGCTATTTGAGTGCTACAACTTTGTCTTACACAGCCAAGATGGAATGTATATTTTAAAAACAAAAATAAAAACCACCTGGTTTTTAATTATATATTAATAATTATACCACCTGGCATAATGGTGTTGCAAACACAGGTTTTCTTTGTCAAAATGAATAGAATCAAGAAAATAGTTTATTCTCAGCCCAGAAAAATATAAGCAGGCTTTAAATATACAGCGAAAACATTAGTTTTTAAAATGACTCCACATGGGAAAGGATGTCTACCTTGCTTATCACTATGTTCTTCACATAGCAACGCTCCGACAGAGAAGGATATCAATAAATTCAGTAATCATCATTTTGCAAAAAAATCTAACATTCAAATCAAAACAAAACAGCATATAGAATATGAAAAAATGACAGCTATGTTTTCCCAAGCTTAATTACAATGAAGGGTTTCATTGTGATCATGAGAAATGCAAATTTCAACAGTTGTCCCCTATGTAAAGTTCTGTCACAAATATCACTAAACTGACTGAATCACAAAATATCGGTTATTTCAGTGGAACTTATTTAGACCCTAACTCAAATTATTTAAAAAAATTTTTTTGTAAGGAAACCAAAAGTTGAACACTAGACATCTCATGATATTAAAGAATTGCTGTTAATTTCTTAAAGGGTGTGTTACTGGTATTATGATTGTGTTTTAAAAAAGTAAGAGTCTTTATCTTTTAAAGATACATGCCAAAGTATTAATGAATGAAAAGATGAATTCTGAGATTCATTTCAAAATAATGTGACTACAATGGGGTATAAATGAAACAAGACTGGTCATGTACAATGATTACTGCAATTGGCTAACGGATACATAGATGCTCAATTAATTCCTTCCACTTTTGTTTTCTGGGTTTTTTAAAAAAGATTTTATTTATTTGAGAGAGAGAATTAGTAAGAAAGAAAGCGAGCAGGGGATATGGAGGGACAAAGGGAGAGAGAGAAGTCAACTCCCAGCTGAGCAAGGAGCCTGATGGGGGCTTGATCCGAGGACTCTGAGATCACGACCTGAGCCAAAGGCAGACACTTAACCGACTAAGCTACCCAGGTGTCCCAGGTTCCTTCTACTTTTGAACATGCTGAAAATTTTCCACAATAAAAAGGTAAAAAATGTATGTGTTGCTAACAAAAAACTAAAAGAACCTCATTTTGGCTTTTACTATCTGCTAATCATATAGTAAAAAAATTAAAGGAAAAATGTTAAATAAATTTAAGACTAATCTACTAACAAAAAAGGGCAAGTAAAATGCCCACATGACCTTCAATGGCTTTTAGGTGGATTGTAGGTTTACAATGACAATGCACAGCATGTAGCTTGATTTTATTATTATTTTTTATTTTTTTTAAAGATTTATTTATTTATTTATTCATGAGAAACACAGGGAGAGAGGGGCAGAGACACAGGCAGAGGGAGAAGCAGGCTCCATGCTGGGAGCCTGACATGGGACTCGATCCCGGGTCTCCAGGATCACACCCTGGGCTTCAGGTGGCGCTAAATCACTAAGCCACCGGGGCTGCCCATGTAGCTTGATTTTAAAGACTGTCTCCATGGTGACACTACTAACTTCCTATCCAATATCCATTCTCTTCTGATTTTTTATAGAATCCTAATGATGTCTATAAAAGAAAATATGTCCAGCCAAAAAATTCCATTTATTAGTTTCTCTTGTAGCTAGAAAAAAAAATTGTGTTATGGAGTTAAAGAAGCACTTACAGAGAAATTATAGAACTCACAGATATAACAGAAAAGTCTGAAATTAATGACTAAGATTCCATCTTAAAAAAGCACCCACACAGAAAAAGAAAATTAAGTCAAACCCAAACTACACAGAAGGAAAAAGAGAAAAGACAGAAATCAATGACCTAGAAAACAGAAGAGAAATCATTAAAACGTAAAGCTAGTTGTTTAAAATCAATAAAACTGATAAGCCTCTAGCCAGACTGTCAGGAAAAAAAGAATCTACAAATTATCAATAACAGGATTAATAGTATTATTAAGGATTAATAATGACTGCTACAAATACTATAGTCATTAAAGAAATAACAAGGAAATAATAATGAACAACTTGTCAATATAGTCAACCCCTAAGGTAAAATGGATAAATCCCTACAAAGACAAAACCTACTAAAGCTCATTAAAGCATAAGTGGGAGTGCCTGGGTGGTAGAGTCAGTTGAGTATCCAACTCTTGGTTTCAGCTCGGGTGGTGATCTCAGGGTCATGGGATATATCCCTCGTGGCTCTGCACTCAGCACAGTCTGCTTGAGACTCTCTCTTCCTCTCCCTCTGCCCCTCCCACTCGCACACTCTAGTGCTTTATCTCAAATAAATAAATCTTTAAAAAAAAACAGAGAAGAAATGGATAATTTAATCTTAAATGGCTCAGAACTGCTTTGTGCCATAATTGCATTTTTCTCTAATTTTGAGATTGCTTTAAAATTTTAAATAATACTTTAATCTGCTAAAGACCTTCAATGTCACAAGAATGTCAAACCTAGTGACCATTTCTGAAGAAAATAAAATATTGAAATATGTATTATCACTGTCATAAAAATTTATTTCCATGAAATAAAGATGTAAATTTTTATAGCAAATTATTATATCCTATTAACTTTATGTAGTAATCAAACTTTCTATTACTAAAAAAAGAAATACATAATTCCAAATCTATTAATTAAATTGAATCTATAGTTTAAAAACTTCCCGCAAAAAAAGCTCTAGGTCCAGATGGCTTCACTGGTAAATGTCATGTAACATTAAGGAAGAAAAAGTATCAATTTTACACAAACTCTTCCTGAAAACAGAAGCAAAGGAAATACTTCCCAATTCATTATGAAGCCAGCATTACCCTAATACCAAAACCAGACAAACACATTACAAGGAAGACAAAAGACAAAGAAACTACAAACCAATATCCCTCATGAATATAGGCCCAAGAATCCTTGACAGAATTTTGGCAAATGAAATCCAACAAAATATAAAAGAGCAATCCATCAGTAACCAAGTAGCCTGGGTTTTTAAGCCTAACTTTTTTAGCCTAGGAATGCAAGGTTGGTTTAAGATTAAAACGCCAATCAATAGGGGCACCTGGGTGACTCAGTTGGTTAAAGCATTCACCTTCCGCTCAGGTCATGATCCTGGGGTCCTGGAATCAAGCCCCATGTCAGGCTCCCTGCTTGGCAGGGAGTCTGCTTCTCCCTTTCCCAATGCCCCTGCTCATGCTCTTTCTCTCTCAGATAGATAGTTAGATAGATAGATGCCAACCAATAGAATTCGATAAAAAAAAAAAAAACCCAATGTTCATCTAAACAGACGTAAAAAACTTTTGACAAAATTCCCTCATGATAAAAACTCAGCAAACTAGGAATAGAAGGAAACTTCCCTCGACCTGATAAACTGTATCTATAAGAAAAATAAAGCTAACATCAAAGTTAATGGTGAATGAGTGAAGACTTTCACCCCAACACCAGAAGCAAATTAAGGAGGTCTAATCTGGGATCCCTGGGTGGCGCAGCGGTTTGGCGCCTGCCTTTGGCCCAGGGTGCGATCCTGAAGACCCAGGATCGAATCCCACATCAGGCTCCCAGTGCATGGAGCCTACTTCTCCCTCTGCCTATGTCTCTGCCTCTCTCTCACTGTGTGTTTATCATAAATAAATAAAATTTAAAAAATTAAAAAAAAAAAAAGGAGGTCTAATCTCACTACTTCTATGTAACTTTGTACTGGAGGTCTTACCTGAGAAAAAGGCATAGAGATTGGAAACCTCAGGGTTGTGAGTTTAAGCCCCACATTAGATGTATAGTTTACTAAAAGAACTAACTAAATAAGCAAGCAAGCTCATGTGGATCTCTCTGTCATAGATCCCTCCCATGTTAAAAAAAATTTAAGATTTTATTTATTTATTCATGAGATACACAGAGAGAGGAAGAGACATAGGCAGAGGGAGACGCACGCTCCTCACAGAGAGCCCAATGTGGGACTCTGTCCCAGATCATGTCCCGAGCTGAAGGCAGGATGCTCAACTGTTGAGCCACCACCTTCCGCTCAGGTCCTGGATCCTGGGATCCAGGATCGAGTCCCCCATCGGGTTCCCCGCTTGGAGCCTGCTTCTCCCTCTGCCTGTGTCTCTGCTGCTCTCTGTGTCTCCCCTGAATAAATAAATAAATCTTTTCTTTTAGAAAAAGATTGTATTTACTTATGAGAGAGAGAGAGAGAGAGAGAGAGAGAGAGAGGCAGAGACACAGGCAGAGGGAGAGGCAGGCTCTATGCCGGGAGACCGACGTGGGACTCGATCCCCGGACTCCAGGATCGCGCCCTGGGCCAAAGGCAGGCGCTAAACCGCTGAGCCACCCAGGGATCCCCTATATAAATCTTTTTTAAAAATTTTTTAATTAAAAAAACAAAGCAAAACTCATATGTGGAAACATAAAAGGCCTGAAATAACCAAATAACTATAAAGTTGAATTTACACCATGCAATTTCAAGACTTATAAAGCTACAGCAATCAAGACAAAAATATTTGTGTAAAGAAAGATGTATCAATTGAAAAGAGCCCAGGGATGCATGGGTGGCTCAGCAGTTGGGCATCTGCCTTCAGCCCAGGACGTTATCCTGGAGTCCCGGGATCAAATCCCACATCGAGTTCCCTGCATGGAGCCTGCTTCTCCCCTCTGCCTCTCTCTGTGTCTCTCATGAATAAATAATTTATGGGCAGCCCGGGTGGCTCAGTGGTTTAGCGCCGCCTTCAGCCCACAGCCTGATCCTGGGGTCCCAGGATCGAGTCCCACATCAGGCTCCCTGCGTGGAGCCTGCTTCTCCCTTAGCCTGTGTCTCTGCCGCTCTCTCTCTCTCTCTCTCTCTGTGTCTCTCATGAATAATAAATAAAATCTTAAAAAAAAAAAAAAAGAAGAAGAAGAAGAGTCCATAAATGCACATATACATCTCCATTTGTTAACAAAGGTATAAAGGGCAATTCAATGGGAAAAGGATGTGTTTTTAACAGAAAGTGCTGGGGAGGGCACCTGGCTCAGTAGGTTAAGGCGACAGCCTTCAGCTCAGGTCATGAACCCAGGATCAAGCCCCATTGCATCATGCTCCCTGCTCAGCAGGGGGACCCATTTTTCTCTTTGTCTGCTGCTCCTCCTGCTTGTGCTCTCTGTCAAGTAAGTAAAATCTTTCAAAAAAATAAAAAGAAACCTATAAAAAAACAACAAATGGTGCTAGGATAAATGTACAGCCATATGTAGATAAACAAAAAACTCAAACTCAATCCTATTCTGACACCATATACAAAAATTAATTTAAAATGGATGGTTGACTTAAGAACTAAAATGCAAAAAATATGGGATAAAATCTTGGGTTAGGCTAAGATTTCTTAGATAAGAGAGAAAAAGCACAAAGTATAAAAGTTTATGATTTGGGGGAATCCCTGGGTGGCTCAGCGGTTTAGTGCTGCCTTCAGCCCAGGGCGTGATCTGGACACCTGGGATCGAGTCTCATGTTGGGCTCCCTGCATGGAGCCTGCTTTGCCCTTTGCCTGTGTCTCTGCTTTTGTCTCTCTCTCTCTCATGAATAAATAAAGTCTTAAAAAAAAAACAGTTTGATTTGGATTTTATGAAAATTTTAAAATTTGCTCTTCAGAAGACAATTAAGAAATGAGCAAGTAAGCAACAGACTGAGAGAAAGTATCTTCAAACCACATACCCAACAAAGGCTTACCATCTAAGAAATTCTTACAACCTAATAAGAGAAAATAAAAAAATGAGCCAGAGATCGGAGTAAACACTACCAAAAGAGGGATAGCATAAGAGCATGTGAAAAGATGCTCATATCAACTTGTAAATTTTAAAATAAAGCTATAATTATTTTAAAAGATCTTATTTTATTTTGGACAAAGAGAGAACATGTGCTTGAGCATGGCGGGGGGGTGGGGGGTAGGCGGAGAAAAGAGGGAAGGAAAAGAAGAGGGAAAGAATCCCAGGCTGACTCTGTGCTGAGCAAGGAACCCAGTGCGGGGCTCAATCTTAATCCTGAGAGCATGACCTGAGCTGAAACCAAGGGTCGAACGCTTAACTAACTGAGCCACCCAGGCACCCCCTATAACATTTTTTATTTATTTATTTATTTTTTAAATAAAATGAACCCTATAACTTTTTTTTATAACTTTTTTTAAATAAAATAAACTTGGGCAGCCCAAGTGGCTCAGCGATTTAGCGCCGCCTTCATCCCAGGGCATGATCCTGCAGACCCAGGATCAAGTCCCACGTCAGGTTCCCTGCATGGAGTCTGCTTCTCCCTCTGCCTGTGTCTCTACCTCTCTCTCTCTCTCGAATGGATGGATGGATGGATGGATGGATGGATGGATGGATGGATGAACAAATAAATAAAATTGAGGCTGACTTATTACATACACAAAAGCAAAGAGGTGCCTATATGACATGCAATGGCTTGGACTGACCATTGATAACACTGTGTACCATATAAGGTTGATTTTAAAGAATGACACTATGATGGACACTACTAGCTTCCTATCACACAATCTTCTTTGCCTTAACGTCAATTGCATTTGGGCAAGAAATGTGTCCAGCTAAAATAAGCAGAACTCTTATCTGTGGCTGTTTACTTTTATATAGAGGCACTATCTCCTTCCTCCTTGTCCATGCTTGGATATAATGCCTGGGAGCACAGCATCTATATTGTAAACATGAGAACAAAAGCCAATATTAAGGATAGAGGAGGGGGTGGGGGTAAGAGGAGGAACCCGGTTCCTTGATGACGTCCACAGGAGTCACGTCTTAGATTGCCTGCCTCAACTTCTTGTTGAGAGAAGTAGGTATCTTCCTTGTTTAAGTCATTATTGTTGGGGTTTCTCTTGCAAACAGTTCACGAACATTTGTAACACAGAATTTAGTATCAGAAATGGAGTCTGAGTTAGGTACTAGTTACCCAAATCACCCCTATGTATTTGTCCAATGTTATGGTCCCACTCTTTCCCCACTAAAAGCCTTACTTTTCTGAGAGACCCAATCAAGTTGTAAACTCAATTTATGTTATTGTAATTCAGAAACTCACAAGCTCAGGCTCTGGTTTTTGACAATATCAGCCTCATGACTACCAAGGGTAAGAAATGCTTAGGGCAATTATAAAAATTCTCTGAAGGAACACCTGGGTGGCTCAGTGGTTGAGCAACTGCCTTCGGCTCAGGGTGTGATCCCGGAGTCCTGGAATCGAGTCCCACATCAGGCTCCCTGCGCGGAGCCTGCTTCTCCCTCTGCCTATGTTTCTGCCTCTCTCTGTGTGTCTTTCATGAATGAATAAATAAAATCTTTTTAAAAAAAAATTCTCTGAGTTTTTTTATGCCTTAAAAAGGTTTCTGGGTGGCCCAGGTGGCTCAATGGTTTAGCGCTGCCTTCAACCCAGGGCCTGATCCTGGAGACCCAGGATAGAGTCCCACGTCGGGCTCTGTGCACGGAGCCTGCTTCTCTCTCTGCCTGTGTCTCTGCCCCGACCCGTCTCTCATTAATAAATTTAAAAAAAAATTTTTTTAAGGGTTCTACATAAGTAAAACTTCTCAAAAATAAATAAATAAATAAATAAATAAATAAATAAATAAATAAGCAAGCAAACACTTCTCTGAGTAACGAAAAAAGCAAACAAAAACCAAAAACCTCCCAAAATACTGTGTTTATTCATAAAGATGAAACAATGTTTTAATTCCGCACTACTTTGTCTACCTAAATAAAACTTCTCTAAAGGGGAATAAGAATTCTATACCACTCCTTGGCAAGCACCCAAAGCATATTGTGCCTGAGGGGTACTTTATTCTAAGTGATAACTTAAGGAACTGTTTCACAACTGCATGATATGACTGCTTAAGTCATATCCTCTAAAACTAATTTTATTGTCACTGCCATCAAATCCAAATAGCACCTACAACCAATGTGTGATTCCTGTATCTTTGAAGCTCTCTTACTTACCACTGATCTTGATTCTAAGTATCAAACAGGTCTGCCTCATAATAGCATATTATAGAAATATCTCTAGATGGGCCAGAGAGCCAAGCCCCAGAGCTATATAGCCAGTAATAATGCCCAGCTATACCATCATCAGAGTGGTCTATGGAAAAGAGCGTTTCCACTGCTGCTTGGACTCGGATACCAAAAGTCCTAGCAGTGCTGCCCCTGAAGACGTAGCTTACTCTGTCACCTGGCTTGCCATAGCAGTCCCTCCTGTCTACTGCTACATACATTGTTTACTTCTAAATCCAAGTCTCAGGTCACTTGGCTGTACCCTAACTGCAAGGAAGACTGGGAATATGAATCTTGTAATTTCACTGAGAAGACTGAACCCTTATGTAGCAAATTATCAAAATACAAGGAGGGTGTCTAAGATGTTGTGCAGCTGCAAACTCTGTCCAAAACTTATATTAGTATCTTTGCTCAAAACATTTTACACAAGACATTTATTATACAGTTAGACTTAACTGCCCATCACCATTCTCAGGCATACTTACTGAACGGGCACATTTTTTGGGGGGACTGCTAGAAAGTCCATCCAGTTGCCCATGTTCACCCAGAAATCCTGTCACTTGATCCAAGAAAGAAGATACATCTAACTGGTGCCACTCTACTAGCTTCTGACCTAAAAATTAAAAACCAGGATATATAATAAAATCAATACTCTTTCTGAACATTCTCATTAAGTATTTCTTTTTGGCATATGCATAATTAAAATTTACTAGGAACATACATTCCATCCTTCACCAGCATAAGTTATATAAAGCTTCCATAAACTAGGGGATACATTAATAATAACCAACATAAGAGACTCCTAGGTATCATGACAGGGCTACTTTATCTGCTACTTTATCTGCTGATATCACTTTTTGCCATTTAAGAAGAGATTCAGATAAAGCAGTATCTAAATAAAATAATAATAATAAAACTAGCTCTACCCTCTGCTTCCCTGGTGGGATTATATCGTATAATTGAACAATATTAACATTTTAATAATAGGAAACCCAAGGGAATCCTTTATAAAAGGACAAGAAAGGTAAACAGCTATTCTTTGAAAGGACAGAACTGTACAAAAATATAAAATACTACCATCTCCTAATGTTACTAGAAACAGACCGAAATACATACTTCACAGATTTTTAAACATTTCTCAAGGGCACAAACAAAACGCTTTAACTAAATTATTACAAATTTTTCTGAAACTGGATCCAAGAGAAATATTACAGATTATTGAGATAACTGAAAGATAAATAAGAGGTTAAAGACTATAAAGGGACATAAACCTTACCTGTCCGTGGATCCAAGATGGAGACATAGGGGAAATCCCCCAACTTATAAAACTGTATGTATCTCTGACCTTCCTCACTGTCGTGATAAACCTGTTAAATCATTGATATTACAAAAAAGGTTAGCTTCTTAAAAAAGTGTCAACTATCTCCTTGTTATATACGAATAGCAACTAATTATCCAAATATACCTTTGGTATATGTTAGAATCTCACTCCTGCATTAAACAGAATATGAAAATTATCTGGTGTGAATTCTCTCAACTTCTTGCCCTGAATCCCTTGGGAAACTTACAGAAACATAGAAATCTGTTCTTCCTCCCTTCCCAGTACAAAAGAGGTATTACCCTTCCTGTTTAAGTTGTCTGTCCATCTATGTCATTCCTGACTCTCAACCATATACATCTTAATAAATCACAATATATTAAGATCATATGCTTGAGTACCTAGCACAGTGCTAGACAAAGAGATAGCCAACCAACAGGTGCTGAATAAAAGGTTACCATTCAGAAAAATCATATTGAATTTAGTGGCCTACAACACATGAGAAGGCAAATGAATAATACTAATAGCATATCTTGCATTGGGAAAAGAATTAAGGTCATTCATAAGTTTCTGTTTTCAGTTAATTTTTCATAAATAAAAAATTAGAGTAAGGTTATCTAACTTTAGCTTGATAACTTATACAAAAGAAAGTACAGGGATCCCTGGGTGGCGCAGCGGTTTAGCACCTGCCTTTGGCCCAGGACGCGATCCTGGAAACCCGGGATCAAATCCCACGTCAGGCTCCCGGTGCATGAAGCCTGCTTCTCCCTCTGCCTATGTCTCTGCCTCTCTCTCTCTCTCTCTCTCTATGTGACTATCATAAATAAATAAAAAAAAATTTTTTAAAAGTACAATCAGCAAGACCCTAAGGACATATGGATGGGGGAGTATCAAACTCAAGCTAAAATCCAAGCCTTAGTCAAAGTCAAATGCTTTTCCATTACTTCAAGAACTTCTATATCTGAACTGTCAATTACAGTAATCACTAGAACATGTGGTATTGAAGTACCTGAAATGTTGCCAGTCTGATACTGCTAAGTATAAAATACACACCAGATCTTTAAGGTTTAACACCAACAAACAAACACTCAATATTTTTTTTTTAAGATTTTATTTATTTATTCATAGAGACACAGAGAGAGAGAGAGAGAGAGAGAGGCAGAGACACAGGCAGAGGGAGAAGCAGGCTCCATGCAGGGAGCCCAATGTGGGACTTGATCCTGGGTCTCTAGGATCACATCTCAGGCTGCAGGCGGCGCTAAACCACTGTGCCACGGGGGCTGCCCAAACCCCTCAATATTTTAGTATTAGTTTTTTTTTTTTTTAATTTTTTTTATTTATTTATTTATGATAGGCACACAGTGAGAGAGAGAGGCAGAGACACAGGCAGAGGGAGAAGCAGGCTCCATGCACCGGGAGCCCGATGTGGGATTCGATCCCTGGTCTCCAGGATCGCGCCCTGGGCCAAAGGCAGGCGCCAAACCGCTGCGCCACCCAGGGATCCCTAGTATTAGTTTTATATGAGAGAGCAATTTTAGAAATATATTAAAATTAATTCCACTTATTCCTTTTGACCTTTTTAAATGTGGCTACTAAAAAACTTTACTTATATGGCTCATGTTATATCTCTTCTAAACAGTACAGTTGTACATTCCATCAAAATATATAAACTTTTCTGAGATAGGAGTATTACATGGTTTATATGGCTTGGTTCTTTTTCGCCTCCTTCCCTTAGGAGTTCACTGCTGCCCTTATTTTCATTTGTCCTTATTATTTCAGCCATTATGGGCAGTTTTACTTTTTCATATGTCACAATTTAACTGTTATTAGTTTTCCCCCATTTTATAACCTAATGCTTCCTCCCCAACATCCCATATTATAAAAGTAAAATACCGTAAAAATCTTGATTAATGCTCCTCCTCACCTGCCAGAAAATGAAATGTTCCCGGATAATATTCTTCACAGCTTCATTGCTCCACACATCACGGTTGAGGCACTGGCATGCAAAGTCTTGTACATTTTGAATGTTTATCATTAGCCACTTATTTTGCATCTGGCCACACTCTTTGGCCTGTAAGAGTAAATTTATATATAATTTGTCAGAAATACTTTCTACTAGTAATTGATATGTTTCACAATTCAGAAGCTATCTTCATATTAATAGTAAGTTTTTTTCTGAAGTACATCTAGAATTTTCAGTATCTATACATTATTTACATTAATTTGCATATTTCTATATCATTGTACCACCTATTTTCAGCATTTTTCAAATTTAAATTAACTGTTTTTTTCATTTATACACCATTACTTGCTTAATGGCTAGATTTGTGCTGTACATTTAAATATCTTTCCCTAAAAATGATTCCAGGGCAGCCCGGGTGGCCAAGTGGTTTAGCGCCGCCTTCAGCTCGGGGTATGGTCCTGGAGACCCGGGATCCAGTCCCATGTCGGGCTCCCTGCATGGAACCTGCTTCTCCCTCTGCCTGTGTCTCTGCCTCTCTCTCTCTCTCTGTCTCTTATGAATAAATAAAATCTTAAAAAAATTTTTAAAAAAATGATTCCACAAACAAGGTCAACAAATCATATAATTATATTGTAATCTCTTCCAATCCCTACTCATAAATATCCCTCCTTTTAAACAGATGAAAGCAGTAGGTGTGTTACTTTGTTTTCTTTTTCAAAAATCCCATACACGTCTATAAATACTTCAAAATGTGTTTTGTATACATAGTTCCAAATACTATTTTCTTCTCAATTATAAGGCATCTATTTTACAGAATCACCCAAATACTTCAGTAAGAGCCACCAAGGATGCCTTCTTTTTTTTTTTTTTTTTTAAGATTTTATTTATTTATTCATGAGAGACAGAGAGAGAGAGAGAGAGAGAGAGAGAGAGAAGCAGAGACACAGGCAGAGGGAGAAGCAGGCTCCATGCATGGAGTCTGACATGGGACTCGATCCCAGGTCTTCAGGATCAGGCCCTGGGCTGAAGGCGGCACTAAACCGCTGAGCCACCTGGGCTGCCCAGGATGCTTCTCCTTAAGGTTGTTATTCCTAAGGGTGAATTTCAAAACATGAGATCACAGGATCACAGAATATTTCAGAATGATCTCCAAGACTCCCCTGTGTATGGTACAAATAAATCATGTGTGTGTACTTTTTGCTTCACAGTTCCTCATTACCATAAAGACCTAGAAATGTTGTCAAATAGGAAAAGAATGGCAGGAAAGCAAATGAGCAAATGCTACCTCAAACCTCTGCATAGGAACTAAAATGAAGCTTTCATTAATTCAGATTCATTCATTCAACAAGTACTTACTGAGAACCTACCATGTTTCAGGCAGTTAGATGGTGTGCTATAGCAATTATCAGAACACAAAACCCCTGCCACCTTCATGAAGCTTACACTGCAGGGCAAAACCTTATACCAGCAAAAATACCCGAAGATCTATTAAGAAATTACTGCTAGAAGGAAGGAGCCAAAGCAGATATAAAATTCATGCAAAGCAACAGTGTCTGGACGAACTGTAAGAGCCTTAACAAAATCTCACTAAATAATACAAATTATATGAAGTCAAGGACTAGAGGTGAATATGACCATGGGACAATGATGAATCTTCCCTCTTGGAATCTATTAGGCTGTTCTGAGTCAATATTCAAAAGCCATGGGGCACCTGGGTGGCTCAGCAGTTGAGTGTCTGCCTTTGGCTCAGGTCGTGATCCCGGGGTCCTGGAATCGAGTCCCACTCCCTGCAAGGAACCTACTTCTCCCTCTGCCTATGTCTCTGCCTCTCTCTCTCTCTCTGTGTCTCTCATGAATAAATAAATACAATCTTTAAAAAAAAGAAAAAAGCCATTATAGGGAGACCCAAGGGCAAGTGTGGCTATACCAAATAGAGAGGTTGTGATGGGATTTATCATGACAAGGGGGAAACAGTAAAGACTAACCTCTCAGTCCCAGACAGATTAGGAAAGTAACAATACTTCAATAATAAATATATATGCATAAAGCTAAGAAAAAAATATCAAAATACTTTCTTATGGAAATGTTAATTATTTTTACCCACATTTATAATAAGTACTTTTGAAATTAATAAAGAACTCTTATTAATTAGGAATAGGTACATGTGTAACTGACAACTTTAGTAAATATGGATTTATTAAAGTAAGGAACATCAAGGAAATTGTTCTGATTCTTTCTGTATAATATACTCCAGATTATACCATTCATTCAATCATTTAACAAAGATTTAACAAGGGCCAACTATGTGCCAGAAACCCTTCCAGGCACTGTGGAACAGTAAATAAAACAAAGTCCCTGTGTTCACAGAACTTAAGGGCTAGGGAGAAAAATAAGAAAACCTAAAGGATGCCTGTGGATGGCTCAGTTGGTTGAGTATCCTACTCTGAATCTCAGTTCAGGTCTTGATCTCAGGGTTTTGAGTTCAAGACCGTGTTGGGCTCCATGCTGGGTATGGAGCCTACTAGGAAAAAAAAGAAAAAAAAGAAAACCTAAGAAATGTTCCATTGCCCAGGTCAGATCATTCATTCTAAGTACTTTGCTCACTCAGCTCCAGCTACATTGGTTTTCTTGGCTGTATCTGAACTAGGCCTAGGTCTTTCCAGCATCAGTACCTTTACACTTAACCGTTTTGTCTACTCTTTCCCTGGACCTTTCCATGAGTCACACTCCCTCACTCAAGTTTCTATCAAATCCCATCCTTTCATAATCTTCCCTATCTAAAATAGTTCTGTCCCCTCACAACTACAAACATATGTGAAACTTATAAAATCAATTTTGCTTTCAATTTACGAGTAAGCACACTTGTACTTAATGGCCTGCTTCTTCCTTTGCCTGTGTCTCTGCCTCTCTCTCTCTCGGTGTCTCTCATGAATAAATAAACAAAAATCTTAAAAAAAAAGCAAAAAGTGATATAACTTAACAAAATGAATAAAAGTTCAGATGACAGTATCAAAAAAGACTCACATTTTCCCTCAATGAACAAGCAGCAGAGTAACTGCTTTTATGAACCCAAAGTGATAGAAGTTAAATCAGGCTCACAGCTATTTCATTAAGCCCTACAGCAACTCAGTAGCTACTAAAAAATGGAAAACATGGCACAACCAACTCAGATCCTTTTTGTCTTTCATGTTGCTGCTATTCTCTCTGAATGGCTGAATTATCACCAGAAGAGTAGAAAGGATAGGCAGCTGCCATATTTAGATCACCAGGCAAAGAAAAAGAAAACACCTTTGACCTGACTAATGAACATCAAAGACTCTCTCAACTCTAGTCTTATTTATATGACAAAAATGAAATACTGGCTTGGTCAAATCAACATCATGTGGATTTTGATTTTGATTTACATTCAGTCAAACACTTTCAGGTTTTACAATTCAGAAAATTAAAACTGAAGAAGAGGTTTACAGTTACATTTTTAATCCTCAGTAGTTCATTTAGGCTACTCTAAGAGTCTGTCAAAGTACAAAATCTTTTTTTTTTTAATTTTTATTTATTTATAATAATCACAGAGAGAGAGAGAGAGAGAGAGGCAGAGACACAGGCAGAGGGAGAAGCAGGCTCCATGCACCGGGAGCCCGACGTGGGACTCGATCCCGGGTCTCCAGGATCGCGCCCTGGGCCAAAGACAGGCGCTAAACTGCTGCGCCACCCAGGGATCCCAAAGTACAAAATCTTTTAAAAAACAATAATCACTCATTTCCAAATATGCAGCTACAAACATCATTTTTATGATTAGTGTTTAGCCTACTTTATCCTAACACATAAGATTTACTTGAAATTTAAGTGATTTCCATCCGTAAAAATACTATTCTGACTCAAAAGAGCGTTAACATGTTATTCAACACAAAAAAGCAACTGTGGTTTGAACACTTCAACAGAAGAATATTTAAGATTGTAACCAAACCTATTCATTTAACAAATACCTTGTTTCTATAAAATACTAGAAACCAGGTACCAAGGATTACCAAAATAAAAAGAAACATGTTATCCCTGCCTTCATTAAGCTTATAATTTAGCAGACAATCAAATAAATGTGCCCTGGCAAGTTTTCCTTTGGCTTTAGCCAAATTAAAACCAAGAACTGAGCGATGCCTGGTGGCTCAGTGGGTTGAGCATCTGCCTTTGGCTCAGGGTGTGATCCTGGGGATCGAGTCCCACATCGGGCTCCCTTCTCCCTCTGCCAGTATCTCCACCTTTCTGTCTCTCATGAATAAATAAAATCTTTTGAAAATAAATAAATAAATAAAAATAAAAACAAGAACTGAGGGATAATACCTTCTACAACTATTTAGATATTCTTTTAAAATACAATAAGATCCCCATAGAAATATGGGCAAAAGATACCTACAATTCACAAATGGCCAATAAACACAGGCCTACTATTCTCAATAGTCATCAAAGAAACATAAACTACTAAAAAAAATTAAGTTTTTTTTTTTTTTCAGAAACTACCAAAATGACAAAGATTCTAAGCAATACCACACAAGGGTAATAAAAGGATTTTATGAAACAATCTCTTATACTGCTGGTAGAAATATAAATCAATGCAACCTTTTAAGTACTTCATACTGGTGTCATACTTAAGATGCCAATTCTCTGTAAGTTGGAAATTTTTTTTTCTTAGATAAAAATGGTATTGAAAATGAAAAAATTTATAGCTAAGGCTTACAATTTCCAACAACTTACTGTTTCAAAGCTGCCTTTATGCATCAAATCAATGGGTGGCCGGAATAGATCTGCAAGGGTAGTTAGTTTCTTATCTATTGCTCCTCCATTCCTTAATTCCTGTTCTTGCCGAACTGCAACACAGGAGGATAGGAAAGTTTCAGTTAGCCAGAAAATAAAAGCCACGAATCTCAAAATAAAAAGAACATGCATCAACTCTAAGAATTACTTAACAATGTGCCTACTAACCTCATGCAAATGCAAATATCTAATGCTGACTCTGAAAAAGATACAAAGCAAGATGGGGAGGGTCTCTTGAGACCTAGTGGTGCTCTCAAGCCAAAGATAAAGGCAAAACCTGAAAGTTACAGTAGCATCATCTAATCACAGTATCTCCCTTTCATATTCCAAGCCAATTTAAACACAGGTGAAAATTTTCATCTCCATTTATCCAGTTTGAAAGTGATTCTAAATCTATCTGTTTTGTGTAGGTACATTCCCAATCTTTAAAAATTCTGGCAGTGAGGGAGAATGACCGACCACATGTTGTCACCTTTTCCTGGAAGGGCACAGGTCCCTGGATGACCTGTATCAGCTTGGTTTCCCCTTTAACTCATTCCAAAGTTACAAAACCTATCTGTGCTGCAATGAGCTCACTATAAATCAACTACAAAATCAAGCAGAGTCCAACAATTTTTCAGATATTCTCTAGGCAACTTTCCTTCTAAGATTCCATTGCTAAATCACTACTAAATCCTCTAAAGGTACAAGGCCAAGAATCTCACTCATCCTAACTTATTTCACAGAAAGATATAAACCTATTGCAAACAACTGTAGCCATAATGTTAAGAGTGGCTGCTTTGGGTAGTGTGGCTTTTTCCTCTTCTGTTTATCAATCCCCTACAATAACCATTTTCATTGTGGTCATTCCTTTAACTGACATATATCAAGATTTCTTTTTGCTGCCGATTATACATTTATTGTTTTAAATTCAAGTGCAGTTGACATACAATACTCTTTTGGTTTCAGGTGTACAATATAGTGATTCAACAATTATACACATTATAAAATGCTCACCACTGTTAAATGTAGCTACCCTCTGTTCCCTCTGTCATTGTATGAGTTATTACAGTATTAACTGACTATATTCCCAATGTTGTAGTTTTCATCACCATAACTTATTTTATAACTGGAAGTTTGTACCTCTTAATCCCCTTCATCTATTTCACTTATCCTCCCACTCCCCTTTGGCAATCACCAACTTATTCTCTATACTTAGGGGTCTCCTTTTCACTTGTTTTGTTTTTTAGATTCCACATACATGTGCAATCATGTAGTATTTGTCATTCTTTGTCTCACTTATTTCACTTAGCATAATATCCTCAACGTCCATAACGTTGCTGCTAATGGCAAGGTTTCATTCTTTCTTATGACTAATATTCCATTATGTACATAATACGACATCTTCTCTACCCATTCATCTATTGATGGACACAGGTTGCCTCCATAACTTGGCTACTAAAAATAATGCTGCAATAAACAAAGAGGTGTGTATTTCTCATTTTCTTAGGATAAATACCCAGAACTATAATTACTGGGTCATATGGTATTGTTAGTTTTAATTTGGGGGGAGGACATGCATATTGTTTTCCATAATGGCTGCATCAATTTGCAATCCCATCAACAGTGCACAAGGATTCTCTATTCTCCACATCTTTGCCAACACTTCTTATTTCTTGTCTATTTCATACTGGCTATTCTGACTTATGTGAGGTGAGATATCAGGATCTTGAGGGAAACCATCTTTTTCTTTTATTAAAGTCAGCTTTTAAGTGCTCATTCAAAAGCTAATTAACTTTGTAAATTACCAGATTTCTTGTATTTCTCTACCACTCTTCTTATCCTATCATCAGTTAGGTTAGCACTTTGGAACAATTCGGCTCAAAGGGAAGTTAGTAGCAATCAATCACAGACTGAATTCATAATTTCCTTTTAAAATAAGGTAACTCATCTAAGTAATTAGGTCTGATATTAAACATCTTTTTAAGAAAAATTATGTAGCTGAGTGAAATAAGTCAATCGGAGAAGGACAAACATTATATGGTCTCATTCATTTGGGGAATATAAATAATAGTGAAAGGGAATAGAGGGGAAGGGAGAAGAAATGGGTAGGAAATATCAGAAAGGGAGACAGAACATGGAAGACTCCTAACTCTGGGAAATGAACTAGGGGTGGTGGAAGGGGAGGAGGGCGGGGGGTGGGGATGACTGGGTGGCGGGGGCACTAAGGGCGGCACTTGACGGGATGAGCACTGGGTGTTATTCTATATGTTGGCAAATTGAACACCAATAAAAAATAAATTTATTATTAAAAAAAGAAACAAAAATTATGTAAAACAAACCAGGATCTTGACCTATAGGGAAGTATATGGGTGCTTTTCCATCTTGCGGTTTTCTATATGGGAGAAAGAGAGGGAAGGAAAGAAGGGAGGAGAAGGAGGGGGGGAGAGAGAGAGAATAAAATGGTCCAAGATACCTACTAGTTTCAGTTTGAAAATCACGGAAACCATCAAATATCGAACGCGCAGGCCGTCGTCTTTTAGGAGCTTTAAGGGAAAAAAAGAGAAATCATATAAAAATTTAAACCTTAATTTTGCAGTAATTCTAAAAACTTCTTTATCTGTAAGCATTTCTTGTTTTAAAACACTCATAGATTTATAAAGGTGTCCTCCTTCAAAAAATAAAATATTTAAAAATCTTCAAGTCATTCATATATAATTAACTCAACATTCTTCAGCCCAACCATACTGTTTTCCAAATAAGAAAATCAAGGACCAGTTAAGAGACTTACCCAAACTTGTGTAAAAGACAGGAAGAAAGAAGGTTTGAGGATGATTCCCCATGGTGAGGAAGCTACATATATGCTACAAATTTCTAATTCAGGTTAGCCTAAGGGATCTCACTATCCTTTGGTTTAACACTTGAGAGTGAAAAACAACCTACCTTCTAAACCATAATATTTAAGAACAGCTTCTTAGTGAATGGATACACATGTAGAATTATAAACACCAAATATATTTTTAATTTTGGAAGAAAATCTTTTTCCACAGCTATACAATGGTTTAGTGAGAGAAAAATGAACAGAACCACAGTCTTTTGATACCCAATATAGTGTATCTATTACTCAATCCTTAAGTATTTTATAAAGTCTAGAAAGCATTAATAAAAATGTTATCTTCCTATATGTATATACATGTTCATATGATTTGTCAGACCATTTATTTACACTACAATAAACTAGATCATTTACATACACTATAATAAAAAAGGACATTTAACCATTCTTTCAAATAGATAACAGTTATAAAAATTGGCTTATGGCAGGACACCTGGGTGGCTCAGTGGTTTAGCATCTGCCTTTGGCTCAGGGCGTGATCCTGGAATCCCAGGATTGAGTCCCATGTTGGGTTCCCTGCATGGAGCCTGCTTCTCCCTCTGCCTGTGTCTCTGCCACTCCCCCCCCCATGAATAAATAAATACAATCTTTAAAATAAATACATAAATAATAAAAAAGGGAAAAAGAAACTTTCATGTTTTAGTTCTGTATTGAATTTTATTTATATTGAATTTATTTAAACTGAAATTTTTAAAATTTAAATATTGCATTATTTTCTCCTCACTTCCTCTCTCCCTTCTTTCCTTTATAAAGCACCAGCAAGGAATGCATTATTTTCAATCTCGTAACTATTTTTAATTAAGAGTTCCTATTTCAAATGTGTATGTTTCTAGCAGGAATAATATGGGCTCTCAAATAATACCTTCTTAAAACTCACTAGCAGATACTTTTTAACCATGACAATTAAGAAAGTAAGGATATCTGAGGATAAGGCATAGAATGGCTGCCTCAACAGAGCATGTGATTATTGGGGAAGTAGTACATCAAAGTTTTATTCTACTTTGAAAATGACAAGGCAGGCCACTCAATACTCTATTATTTCACACATACCCACCCACTTTTCTTCCCACTTTAGCCCTTCTATACCAGGGAATCTCCAATTTCCTCTTTTGCTACCCTTAGACTCAACCCCTTTTATTTCCTGGGCTCATAACCTGCTCCCATTTGTTTCCTCTTCATTTATGCTCAGTCTAACCAAGAACCTCTCCTCAGGCCACTCACAACACCTCTAGCCCTAGGACCATTATTATAGGCATACCTCAGAGATAATGTAGGTTTGGTTCCAGACAACCACAATAAAACAAGTATCACGTTAAGAGGTGTCAAATGAATTTTTTATTTTCCCAGTGCATATAAAAGTTATATTTACACTAAAGCTGACCATTGAGTAATACAGATTCGAACTTCATGGGTCTATTTATATGTGGATTTTTTTAATACAGTACAGTACTTTAAATGTGTTTTCTCTCCCTTATGATTTTAAACATTTTTCTCCAACTTACTTTATTGTTTGGAATACAGTATATAATACACATAACATACAAAATATCTGTTAATTGACTATTTATGTTATTGGTAAGGCTTCTGGTCAAATGCAGACTATTAGTTAAATTTGGGGTGGGGGTAAAAAGTTATATGCAGATTTCAACTGTTTGGAGGTCAGCTCTCCAAACCTGAAAGTTGTTCAAGGGACAATTGTATACTGTAGTCCATTATGTGTACAATAGCATTATGTCTAAAAAAAAGATACACATTAATTTAAAATATTTTATTGCTAAAAAATGCTAACCATCATTGGAGCTTTCAACAAGTTGTAATCTTTTGCTGGTGGAGGGCCTTGCTTGAAGGCTGCTGACTGATCATGGTAGAGATTGCTTCTAGTTGGGAATAGCTGTGGCAACTTCTTAAGATAATGAAGTTTGCTGTATTAATTGACTCTTCTTTCCACAAAAGATTTCCCTGTAGCATATGATGTTGTTTGATAGTATTTTACCCACAGAATTTCTTTCAAAACTGGAGTCAGTGGACGCCTGGGTGGCTCAGTGGTTGAGTATCTGCCTTGGGCTTAGGTCATGGTCCTGGGGTCCTGAGATCGAGTCCCATATCAGGTTCCTCACAGGGAGCCTGCTTCTCCCTCTACCTATGTCTCTGCCTCTCTCTCTCATGAATAAATAAATACACAAATTCTTAAAAAAAAAAAAAAGAAAGAAAGAAAGAAAGAAAAACTGGAGTCAAGGGGCACCTAGGTGGCTCAATAGTTGAGTGTCTGCCTTTGGCTCAGGTCATGGTCCTGGGGTCCTGGGATCAAGTCCTGCATCGGGCTCCCCTGGGAGCCTGCTTCTCCCTCTGCTTATGTGTCTGCCTCTTTCTCTGTGTCTCAAATGAATAAATAAATTTTAAAAATCTAAACAAACAAACAAACAAACAAAAACTGGAATCAACTAAGCAGCACCAGGGCTAGCTCAGTTGGTGGGCCATGAGACTCAATCTTGGGGTTGTGAGTTTGAACCCCACACTGGGTGTAGAAATTAAATAAATACATAAATAATTTTTTTTAAAGAATTGGAGTCAATCCTCTCAAGTCTTACTGTTGCTTTATCACTAATTTATGTAATATTCCTTTTTAAAAAATATTTTATTTATTTATTTATTCATGAGAGAGAGAGACAGAGGCAGAGACACAGGCAGAGGGAGAAGCAGGCCCCATGCAGGGAGCCCAATGTGGGACTCGATCCTGGGTCTCCAGGATCACGCCCTGGGCGGAAGGCAGGCGCTAAACCGCTGAGCCACCCAGGGATCCCCTAATTTATGTAATATTCTAAATCTGTTGTTGTCATTTCAACAATCTTCACAGCATCTTCACCAGGAGTAGATTAGTTCTCAAGAGACCATTTTCTTTGCTCATCTGTAAGAAGCAACTCTTCATCCATTTAAATTTTATCAAGAGACTGCAGCAATCCGATTGTATCTTTAGGCTCCACTTCTAATTTTAGTTCTGTTATTTCTACCCAGATCTACACTTATTAGTTCCTCCACTGAAGTCTTAAACCCTCAAAGTCATCCATGAGGGTTGGAATCAACCTCTTTCAAACTCCTGTTAATGTTGTTATTTCGAACCCCTCATGAATTGTGAAGGTTCTTAATGGCATCCAGAATGGTGAATCCTTTCTATGAGATTTGCAATTTATGCTGCTCAGGTCCATCAAAGGAATCACTATCTATGGCAGCTATCACCTTACAATATGTATTTCTTTAATAGTAAGACTTGAAAATAAAAATTTCCCTTTAATCCATGCACTGCAGAATGGATGTTGTGTTAGCATGCATGAAAACATTATTCCTATTTGACAATACCATCAGAATTCTTTTTATTATTATTATTATTATTATTATTATTATTATTATTATTCATAGAGATGCAGAGAGAGAGAGAGAGGCAGAGACACGGGCAGAGGGAGAATCAGGCTCCATACAGGGAGCTCGATGTGGGACTTGATCCAGGGTCTCCAGGGTCACGCCCTGGGCTGTAGGCGGTGCTAAACCGCTGTGCCACCGGGGCTGCCCTACCATCAGAATTCTTAGATGACCAGGTGTGTTGTCACTAAGCAGTCATATTTTGAAAAGAATCCTTTTTTCCAAACAGGAGGTCTCAACAGTGGGCTTAAAATATTCAGTAAACCATGTTGTAAACAGATGTTTTGTCATCCAGACTTTGTTTTTTCATTTATAGGGTTCAAGCATAGCAGATTTAGCATAATGCTTAAAGGTTCTAGGATTTTCAGAATGATAAATGACCATCAGCTTCAACTTTAAGTCACCAGCTGCATTAGTCCCTAACAAGAGAGCCAGCCTGTCCTTTGAAGATCTGAAGCACTGACTCCTCCTCTCTAGCTATGGAAGTCCTAGACAGCATCTTCTTCCAATAGAATGTTTTGTCTACATAGAAAAATCTGTTGGTTAGTATTGCTACCTTCATGAATTATCTTAGCTAGATCTTCTGGATAACTTGCTACAGTTTCAACATCAGGAATTGCTACTTCACTCTGCACTTTTATGTTATGGAAATAGCTTCTTTCTTTAAATCTCATGAATAAACTCTGCTAGCTCAAATTTTTCTTCTACAGCTTCCCCACCTCTCTGAGCCTTCAAAGAATTGAAGAGAGTCAGTCTTGCTCTGATTAGACTTTGGCTTAAGGATATGTTGTGGCTGGTTTGATCTTTGATCCTGACACTAAAACTTTCTCCTGATCAGCAAGCAATAGGTTGTTTCACTTTCTCATCATTCATGTGTTCAACGGAGCAGCACTTCTCATTTCTTTCAAAAATTTTTCCTTTGCATTCACAACCTGGCTAACTGACACAAGAGGCCTAGCCTTTGGCCTATCTCAGCTTTCAATATGCCTTCCTCACTAAGTTTAATCACTTCTAGCTTTTTTATTTTTTAAGAATTTTATTTATTTATTCATGAGAGACACGGGGGGGAGGGGCAGAGACACAGGCAGAGGGAGAAGCAGGCTCCACACAGGGAGCCCGACATGGGACTCGATCTTGGGTCTCCAGGATCACGCCCTGGGCTGAAGGCAGGCGCTAACCCACTGAGCCACCCAGGCTGCCCCTCATTTCTAGCTTCTGATTTGAAGTGAGAGATATGTAACTCTTCCTTTCACTTGGACACTTAAGAGGATACTGCAGGATTATTAACTGGTCTAATTTCAATATTGCTGTGTTTCAGGGAATACAGAGGTCCAAGAAGGAGAGACAGGGAGTGGCTGGCTGGTCAATCAGTCCTATCAATTACGTCCACCATCTTATAAGTGTGGTTTGTGGCACCCCAAAACAATTACAATACTACAATCAAAGACCACTGATTATAGATCACTATAACAAATATAATAATAATGAAAACATCTGAAATATTGCAAGAATTACCAATATGTAATATAGGGACATAAAGTGAACAAATGTTGGTAAAATGGCACTAACAGGCTTGTTCAACATAGGGTAGCCATAAACCATTCATTTGTAAAAAGCGCAGTATTTGTGAAGCACAATAAAACAAGGCATGCCTGCACTTCCACCTGCCACTTCAATAGGTGTTTCCTGACTCTTGCAAGCCATCTGCTATATAGCAAACATCAGTCCTTTGTATTCTCATTCTATTGACATAACAGGAATGCTGGTAACGGAGGGCAAAGAGGCTAAGCTACAAAGAGCTAATAAAAGATTCAAAAGGAGATTCATAGGGGAGCCCCGGTGCCCTGGCGGTTTAGCGCCACCTTCAGCCTGGGGTGTGATCCTGGAGACCCAGGATCGAGTCCCACCTCAGACTCCCTGCATGGAGCCTGCTTCTCCCTCTGCCTGTGTCTCTGCTTCTCCCTTTCTCTCTGTGTCTGTCATTAATAAATACATAAAATCTTCAAAAGAAAAAAAAAAGGAGATTCATAGAATAGGGGAGGTGGGGCAGGTGGAAATAAAATTTAGTCAGAAAAATGGCACTTCATCACATTTTCACAACTCCCTGTAAATAACTGGCTTAAGGGATGCCTGAGTGGCTCAGTGGTTGAACATCTGCCTTTGGTTCAAGCTGTGATCCCAGGGTCCTGGGATCAAGTCCCACACTGGGCTTTCTGCACGGAGCCTGCTTCTCTCTCTGCCTCTCTCTGTGTCTCTCATGAATAAATAAATAAAATCTTTAAAAAAAAAAAAGCCTTTTCTATTAAAAAAAATAACTGGCTTAAGAGAAGACATCTAGATTTTCAGATCTGCTTCTGCATTCAATCTATTGTTTTTCCTATAACTCAAGTAAATAAAATTAAAAGTCAACCTAACACAGATCCATAGTAGTAAAGGGGAGGAGTATTTTTTTAAGATTTTATTTATTCATGAGAGACACAGTAAGAGAGGCAGAGATATAGACAGAGGGAGAAAGCAGGCTCCCTACAAGGAGCCTGATGCAGCACTAAATCCCAGGAACCCAGGATCACAACCTGAGCCAAAGGCAGACACTCAAAGACTGAGCCACCCAGGCATCCTAAGGGGAGGAGTATTTTAATAGTGTTTTTAAGGGGGCAGTCCCAGTGGCTCAGCAGTTTAGCGCCACCTTCAGCCCAGGATGTGACCCTGGAGACCAGGGATCGAGTCCCACATCAGGCTCCCTGCATGGAGCCTGCTTCTCCCTCTGCCTGTGTCTCTGCCTCTCTCTCTCTCTGTGTGTGTGTGTGCGTCTCATGAATAAATAAATAAAATCTTAAAAAAGAAAAAATATAGTGTTTTTTTTTGTTTTGTTTTGTTTTTGTTTTTTTTAAAGATTTATTTATTTATTCATGATAGATATAGAGAGAGACAGAGACACAGGAGGAGGGAGAAGCAGGCTCCATGCTGGGACCCCGACGTGGGACTCGATCCCGGGACTCCAGGATCGTGCCCTGGGCCAAAGGCAGGCGCCAAACCGCTTAGCCACCCAGGGATCCCATGTTTTGTTTTAAATATAGTGTTTTTAAGGGACTAGTTGGGTGCCTCCCTTTGGCCCAGGACATGATCCTAGAATCCCGAAATCGATTCTCACATCACGCTCCCTGCACAGAGGCTGCTTCTGTGCTCCCTCTGCCTGTGTCTCTGCCTCTCTCTGTGTCTCCCATGAATGAATAAATAAAATCTTAAAAAAAAAAAAATAGTGTTAAGAACACAGTGAATAGGGCAGCCCGGGGGGCTCAGCGGATTGGCAATGCCTTTGGCCCAGGGTGTGATCCTGGAGACCCGGGATCGGGTCCCACATTGGGCTTCCTGCATGGAGCCTGCTTCTCCCTCTGCCTGTGTGTCTGCCTCTTTCTCTCTGTGTGTCTCTCATGAATGAATAAATGAAATCTTAAAAAAAAAAAAAGAAAAGAAAAAGAAAAAAAATAGAATATATAACAACATGGAGAAATTAAAAAAAAAAAAAAACATAGTGAATAACAGTGAATAGGGGGATCCCTGGGTGGCTCAGCGGTTTAGCGCCTGCCTTTGGCCCAGGGTGCAATCCTGGAGTCCCTGCAGGGAGCCTGCTTCTCCCTCCTCCTGTGTCTCTGCCTCTCTCTCTCTCTCTCTCTATGTCTATCATGAATAAATAAATAAATCTTTAGGAAAAAAAAAAAAAGATCTTCTAAAAAAAAAAAAAAAAGAACACAGTGAATATTCTTCTTTGATACTGCACCAAAACTCAACCAGTAGTAGTTTCTTAAAGGTTAATTGTAGCATGAAATCTAAAATCTTATCAATGCACTTTTCATTATCTGCTCCATTAAAATCCACTGGTCTATGTGGTAGGCAGTCTCTAGGATGGCCTCCAATTATCCTAATCTCCCAATATTCATTACCTGTATGTGAGTATCTTGAATTCGGGCAAGTTCAAATAGAATGTGGCAGAGGTGATATAATGGGTTGTCACTTCTAAGAAAGATGGTGGCTTCTAAAATGAGCTTCCTTCTCTTGTTCTCATTTGCTCTGTGGTAAGGAACCAATAGCCACGTGAGTGAGCTTAGGAGATGCTCCTCTATTCAAGCTCTAAGATGATTATAGAGCTGGCTGACACCTTGACTATACCTTGTGAGAGACCCTAACTAAAGATACCCAGCTAAGCCACACCTGGATTCCTGAACTATAGAAACCATGAAATAATAAATATTTGTTCTTTCAGGAAGCTAAATTTTGGAGTAATTTGTTACACAGCAATAGATAACTAATATACATCTGTGATTCATCTTACTGTCTGATCTTTTACCTATGTGCAATTTTGTAATATGGTGTACTGGTCACCTGAAAATATTTGTTCAGGGGTGCCTGAGGGTATCAGTCAGTTATGGATCCGATTCTTGATTTTAGCTCAGTTCACAATCTCAGGGTTGTAAGATCAACCCTGCACTGGGCTCACTGCTGGATGTGAAGCCTGCTGAAGATTCTCTTTCTCCCTCTTTTTCTGTCCCTTCCCTAACCCCCCTCCCTCTCTCTAAAAAAAAGAGAAAAAATGTTTGTTCACTGAGATATACAAACATTTCAAACACCGACCATTTCATTACATAATAATAATAATAATAATAATAATAAATCAACACCTGTTAATGCCACCACTAATCTCATCAGAAAGCCTTTAAGGATTAGGAAGTTACCAAGTTCCTAATTGTGGGAAATAAACTTTCTAAAATTCTAATTTTTGCCAGAATAACTGGTAACAATGCCAGTTGTCTGTCTCAAAGTGGTAATAGGATTTTGTTCATCTCCAAGAAAATGTCTGCCAAATGCCTAAATAACCATAGTTTTTCCAGAATCTTCCAAGTAAAAATAAAGTTCCACAAGAAAAGCAGCTGGTTTAATTAGCTCACAACTCAAACAACTATACAAGTGCTTTTCCTTAAAGTAACCACACTATACTTCAGTATGCAGAAGTGCTTTATGTATACATTCTATTTCATAGAAAAGAATAGTTTAGAAATATGAACCCAGGAATCCAGATTTAATGAAATCAATTTTTTATTGCTTCATCAAGAACATTATTAAGTAAAATAGGCTTTTTCTTTTTTTTTTTTTAATTCTGTGAAGAATTTACAGTTTGGTGCCACTGCCCTGACTTAATTAAGATGCAGCAGTCTGATCTATCATTGTTTTTGAACCATCAGTTCAAATCTCAACAATGTAAAAAAGGCAAATAACTTCTTCTGAAAATTTTTATGAAAATAGTTTTCATATTACAGACCCAAGATCACACTTTGAGAATCACACTTTAAAATCAATACTGTCCTAAGAAGAAAATAGTTCTCCAAAGACCTTTATCAGGATATAGTAAGATCTAACAATGAGGGTGCCTGGGTGGTCCAACTGGTTAAGCCTTTGGCTCAGGTTATGATTCCAGGGTCCTGTGATCAAGTCCCGCATTAGGGTCACTGCTCAGTGGGGAGTCTGATTCTCCCTCTACCCCTTCCCCTGCTCATAATCTCTCAAATAAATAAATGTTTTTTAAAAAAAGAAAAAAAGATGTAATAATGAAAGTTAGGACTGACTTCCTAACTGTATATAGTCATTCTCATTCCCTTCTTCAATGTCTATTAAACCAGAGGTAAAAGGAAAGGGATTTCAAATTAGAACAGTTTTGCCTCTTTACAACAGTAAGAGAGCATAGAATTTATTTCCTGTCATTTACCCCACTCTGAAATCCTGCCTTATTCCTTCAATAAAGAAAAGATAAAGCTTCCAAAGGCATCACCCCTCAATTCCAAAATCCATCCATAACATTTGTATGAAAAAACAAATGATGAACAATGCTTTACTAGTTCTGATAATAAGCACAATGACTGCCTGAATCAAAGTCCAGAAAGCCTATATTATACTTCAATATTCAGTTCTTAGAGTTTTCTTCACCCCACTTTTATTTCTGAATCTAGACAGTATATTCTGTTATTTCTTACTACAGTAAACTCCAAAGTTGCCCAGTCAAATATTGATCTTAAAAAAAAAAAAAAAAAAAAAAAAACAACCTCTCAGGACACCTGGGTGGCTCAGCGGTTGAGCATCTGCCTTTGGCCCAGGACATGATCCTGGAGTCCCAGGATCAAGTTGCACATCCCTGCATGGAGCCTCCTGCTTCTCCCTCTGCCTGTGTCTCTCTTTCTCTCTCTGTGTCTTTCATGAATAAATAAATAAAATCTCTGGGGGGAAAAAAAGCTCTCAATTATAGTGCTTTTTCAAATTAAAACACATCATTTACATTGTTTTCTTCATCCATTTCTTATAATTTATTTCTTCTCCTTTATTCAAATTTACCTACAAAACTTATTACTCTGCATTACTGGCCTCCATATGTACAATATAATACATTTCTATGACTGCCCACCCAGATTATAACTTTATTTTCTATTTTTTAATATATCTATTAATGCCTAAAATATTTAGCCTGCAAAAGGTAAATTAAAGTGCTTATTAAACTAAAACTAAATTTTCTTTAAATCTAATTATATGTTCCATTTTCTACCATCTTTCTATGCATCTAGATTGATATCACAATTTTTTGCATGGAGTAGGTATTATTTTCTCCCTTGCTCAAAATAGGGATAGAACGTTTAGAAATTTAGAAAGAGTAAAGACATATCAAGACAGTAAGAATATGGCAGTCAAGTAAGTGCTCCCCAAAATAAAAAGTAATCTGTCTTTTATTTAATGATAGCTTTGTTTCCATTGCAAGGCAGCAGTTCTTTTTGCTAACTTTCTTCTTTTGGCCTTTTACAACAAATACCAATATTTTAATCTGGTTCTCTCCTTGGAAAGAAGCAACTCTGCAATTTTCCCAATGAGAGTACAGAATTACAGGATAAGACCTGACTGTACAACATTTGAAGTAAGAATCTCTGAGGAAGCCTTCATATCTTTTGATAGCTTCATTAAAACCCTAAAGAAAAAAAAAAAAAAAAAAACCCTAAAGATAACAACAGAGTCCAATAAAACCAAGGAAAAAGATGAACTTACCACCAAACAAAGGTTCTGGTTCCACCAGTATTTCCTGTTTTTGAGGAATTGGGGCACGAACTTCTTCTCTATCAAAAGAAGTAGGAAAATATCAAAAGGAAAACTTTTTTGCTTCATGTTCTCTCTACAACTATTGTGAAAACATCCAAATTAACAAGTAATATTAATACTAAACTTAGTGACTTTTAGGAATCACGGTATTAAATGACTGTTAGATGGTTTCTATAAAGAAGTCAACTAAAATAAAAGTACCTGGCATAGATAGCTCATATAATTTATAAAGAAATAGAACAAACAGAAAAAGAAAAAATATTTCCCATTTCCTCTCAAGTTCCCTACCCTAGGTTCTTTTCAGGAAAGAAAAAAAAAAAAAGGGATGTGACAAAAAAAAAAAAAAAAAAAAAACCTCAGACAAAAAAAATTAATGGAAGAATACAGGCATAATAAAAGCAGTATTACATTACATAATAGATCATTAAATCACCCAGATATTAAAATACCTTAAATAAACAAGCAGCAAATTTTATGCTAGTTATGAAGATAGTTAATATAGGTATTACCTTGGATTATTTATTAAATAGACTCCAATATACACACAAAACAGAAAAGGTAATAACTCATCTCCTAAAAGCCTATAAACTCTTCATAGTTTACCTCCAGAGGATTTATTAAAAACCCACCTCCAAAAAAAAAAAAAAAACCACCTCCTCCTGTAGAAAATACTCATTTAGAAATACTGTAAAAATGGTGTATGTTCCTTTATTTTTTTTGTATGTTCCTTTAAATACCAATTTAATTATTTTATAGTTTTAACTCAAATATTAATCTCTGCTGATTAATGTTTATAGCAAGGAAGAGTTATGTTCCAAACTTATTACTGTCCTGCTTACAATGTTAATTTAAGTTAGGCCTACTGTTTTGCATTCAGGTGTTTTCTAATAATATTAACTGAGTTTAAGGCCCTATTTTTTATATCTAATAGCTGGAACTCCAAAATATACTTAATGAAATAAGGTATGAATATTCATTTGTCAACAAAACATACTATAATCAAAGAACAATTAGATGGACAAAGAAATCCACAATAAAGCCAAAAGATGGAGGATAAAGGGTAATTCAAAATTATGCTAAGTACATCAGTCACAGCTCCCAGACAAAATTTCTGTAATCTGAAGGATAGACAATGCATCTATAAGAGGAAGCTCTATTAATATTCTTTCATCAAAGAGATAGTCTATTTTCTTACGAAAACTAAGAATTGGGCAGCCCTGGTGGTGCAGCGGTTTAGCGCCGCCTGCAGCCCAGGGTGTGATCCTGGAGACCCAGGATAGAGTCCCACGTTGAGCTCCCAGCATGGGGCCTGCTTCTCTATCTGCCTGTGTCTCCGCCCCCAACCCCCTCTCTCTCTGTCGCTCATGAATAAATAAATAAAATCTTTAAGAAAAAAAAAAACTAAGAATTTAGGGGCCCCTGGATGGCTCAGTCAGCTAAGCCTTGGCCTTTGGCTCAGGTCATGATCTCAGGGTCCAGGGATTGAGCCTCACATCTGGCTCCCTAGTCAGTGGGGGGAGTCTGCTTCTCTCTCTGCCCCACTCTCCCCTTTGTGTACCTCTTTCTCTCTTGTACTCAAATAACTAAATCTTAAAAAAAAGAAAGAAAACTAAGAACTTAGAAGATAGCTTTAACCTAAATAAATCCATTAAAAAAATCAATCAATCGGCTCCCTGCATGGAGCCTGCTTCTCCCTCTGCCTGTGTCTCTGCATCTCTCTCTGTGTCTCTCATGAATAAAAAAATAAAATTAAAAAAAATCAATCAATCAATCCATTATTGCTATATCTGATTTTATACTTAGAGTCTGTGTGTGTGTGTGTGTGTGTGTGTATAACTCAGAAAACAAATCAATCAGGGGGTTGGATTAAGTAGTAGTCCCTATACAGAAAAACTTGATTGAGTGTATCTGTTCCAAGATTGTTAGCTACCTAACAAAATGAAAGAATGGATCAGAAAAAAGTGAATGGCAAAGAATGAAAAATTATAGTTTAGGAATTAGGAGTCATTATCAAAAGTCAAATTATAATGTAATTCAGTAGGAAAAGACATTCATTTAGAAAACTTTTTAATTAATTTTTTTTAAGTAGGCTCCACACTTAATATAGGGCTTGAACTCACAACCCTAAGATCAAGCATTGACTGCATCCTCTACTGACTGAGCCAGCTAGGCGCCCTATATCAAAACTATTTTTTTTAAGTTGGATTTTTTTAAGATTTTATTTATTTATTAATAAGCGACACAGAGAGAGAGAAGCAGAGACATAGGCAGAGAGAGATGCAGTTCCCAACGTGGGACTCAATCCTGGGTCTCCAGGATCACACCCTAGGCTGAAGGCAGGCACTCAACCACTGAGCCACCCAGAAGTCCCTCAAAATTATTTTTAAACACAATTAAGAAAACATGTTTTAAACAGTGAGAACAGTTATGCTCCCCCAAATCAGCTGTGAATATCTGTTATTCAAGTTTCTATAAACTAAATCATGTTTTCATATTGATTTCCATGAAAAATTTGAGCTATGTTGGGGGGGAATGGGATACCAACATCTGAAATATACAGGCAACACTGACAAGAAAAAACTTTATGAAGTATTAATAATAATCTCTAAAGTTCATTCTTCATTTGGAAACAATTAGTACTCTAAAATCTGGAACTAGATCAACAAAAGAGGCAACTATGTCTTGAAGGTTCTTTGGCTTTTTAAATCTATCTCTAATTTTAATACCTATGTCTTTTAGTCTATTCCCTAAAATTCCTCTTGTTTAGTATCTCATGTTATAAACCCTGAGAGTTATAAAGGGCTGTAAGCATTAAAGTCTTATTTAAAGATCTCTTTAATTTTGTTTCAAAAATCAATGGTTTTCCTTCCAGTAGCATTTATCTCTAATATTTTCCAAAGACTTGGAATTTTGTCCCTAAGGTATTGATTTCAAATTCTCATTGGTATCCAATGTAAAGAGCAAAAACACCCAAATCTGTTCACCATTTATTATCATTCTCTACAGAGTACAGTTCCATATACTAAAGATGTTTCTAATGATTAACTACATGTATGTAACTATCATTAAGGTATAAAGGACTAGAATTATTTTTCAAAAATTTTTGTGGCAACTGAAAACTCTCCTGGGACAACGTAAGAAAATCCAGAATTAAGAAAGGGAAAGGAAAGGGAAAGGAAAGGAAATCCAGAATTGAGAAATCTGAACTTTATTGGGCTTTGTTGCTACTTCTGCTATGTAACTGCTATCTAGTTTGGGAAAATGGCTATGCCTCTGCTTCCTTATTTATAAAATGTAGATATAAGGCCATCCCATAGGGTTCTTCTGAACATTAAATAATAGACATGACAGTGCTCTACAGAACTTACAGTATATAAGCATTAAAATGTCCATGTGACACTTTCTCAGATGGTTTCAACTCCTAATTTTTTCAAAATCAGAGAATTAACCTAACTGATAAAAATGCAACTGCTCAATATAAGCAAGGGGTACCTCCTAACAATAAATAATAAACTCATACTCTGTGTGTGGTCTGACTGTGGAAACACTTGCTGAACTGGTACTGGGCTCTTCAGCAATTCCTCCACCATCCAAAAACATAGTAACTGCCATCTCCAGATTATTGTTGCAGGCTTCAAGCATATGTTTCCCTACGCTTTCGCTTGCACCTGAAATAGCAAAAAAGACAGGGAAAAAGTTAAAAAAAAAAAAAAAAAAAAGACATCTTATATTCAGTTCATATTAAAAAATAGAATTCCCAAGCAAATGAATAATATCTTTTTTCCTTTTAGGATGAATGGCTTCTTTTTAAAAACCTGTTTGCATACTTTTACAATGTTAGCTGATTAATAAATATACAAAGCTAGAAAAGAAACTGACAACATTAAAATAGTGCTCGTCCTTCATAATAAAACCAAACTAAATAAAGCATGTCTTTAAATGGACCAACCATATATCTGTTAATAAACTGAAAAAAAAAAGATTAAAGATTACATTCTAGAAAGTTAGAAATATTTTGTTAGAAAGAATGCATTTCAGTTAGCATTTGTTTCCATTAAAAAGAAAGCATTTTTTAATAATAAAGGGAGAAAAGTGAGATAGGACATTTTTGTCAAAAACATAACCAAGTCAAAATCTGGTAGGAAATGTCAGTCTTCAGGGGTGCCTTCAGGGGTGGCTCAGCTGGTTAAGCATCTGCCTTCAGCTCAGGTCATGATACCAAGTCCTGGGATGGAGCCCCACATCATGCTCACTGCTCAGCAGGGAGTCAGTCCCTCTCCCTCTGCCACTCCCCCCACTTGTGCATGTTCTAATAAATAAATAAAACCTTAAGAAAACATATCAGTCTTCAGGACACTTGGGTGGCTCAGTCAGTTAAGTGTCCAAACTCTTGATTTCAGCTCAGGTCATGATCTCAGGGTCATGGGATTGAGCCCTACACTGGGCTCAGTGCTGGGTGTGGAGCCTGTTTAAGATTATCTCTCTCCCTCTCCCCCCACCTAACCCCACTCTCTTGAGTTCTCCTTCTCTCTCTCAAAAAAAAAAGGGGGGTGGGGAGATGTCAATCTTCATCATTTAAAACTGACGCTACATATATTTATTCATTTGTAAAGCCAGTATTGTCTGTTAGATGCAATGTAGATTGGTAAAGCCCTTTACAAAACCAATTTTACGACATGTATCAAAAAGTACTCCTTTCGGGCGGCCCCAGTGGTGTAGCGGTTTAGCACCGCCTGCAGCCCAGGGTGTGATCCTGGAGACCCGAGATCAAGTCCCACATTAGGCTCCTTGCATGGAGCCTGCTTCTCCCTCTGCCTGTGTCTCTGCCTCTCCCTCTCCCTCTCTCTCTCTCTCGAATAAATAAGTAAAATCTTAAAAAAAAAAAAAAAAGTACTCCTTTTTTTTGACCCAGTAATTTGCGCTTATGGTCAAATGGTCAAAAAACTTTTTTTTTTTTTTTTTTTTGAGAGTGAGTGAGTGTAGTCTGTCTGTGTGTGTGTGCAGCAGCAGGGTAAGGGGCAGAGGGCGAGAATATTCAAGCAGACTTCATGCTGAACACAGAGCCCAATATGAGGCTCAATCTCATGGGATCATGACCTGAGCCAAAACCAAGAGTTGGACACTTAATCAACTGAGCCAAAAATCAATTTATTCTTTCATTTATTACATATCAAACACTATGTGCATAAATATGTCCATATACATGTCCAGTATAGTTTCAATTAATATTGAGAAACTGGAAACATAGGGGATCCCTGGGTGGCGCAGTGATTTAGCGCCTGCCTTTGGCTCAGGCCACGATCCTGGAGACCCGGGATCAAATCCCACTTCAGGCTCCCGGTACATGGAGCCTGCTTCTCCCTCTGCCTGTGTCTCTGCCTCTCTCTCTCTCTGTGACTATCATAAATGAATTAATTAAAAAAAAAAAGAAAAAGAAACTGGAAACATAAATTCCAATAGTACTAGAATCTAAATTATAGAATCTATATGATGGAACATTTTGTGACCATTAAAACGTATCTCAGGTTTTTCCATCTGGGATGACTTTCCTTCTACAAGAATCACGTAGTCTTATAACTTCCTTCTAAAGAGTCTGTGTCTGTGTGTTTATGTTTATGTGTTTGGTCTGAAAATGTCTTTATTTTGCTGTCATTCCTGAAAGACAGCTTTGCTATTTTCAGGCTGACAGCTATTTTCCCTCAGTAAAGACAGCATTCCAATGTCCACTGGCTTCTGGTGTTGCTACTGGGAAATCAGTTGCCAGACCAGAAAAAAATCCTTTTTATAGCAATCTGTTGTTTCTTTCTAGTTGCTTTTAAGATTTTCTCTCTTTGGTCTTCTGCAGTTTCACTCTGATTTGTTTTGGCTGATTTTACTTATTCTTGAGATTCACCGCACTTTCACTATGTAAGGATTGTTATCTTTTATCAAGTTCTAAGGCTTTAAATGAAGCCTACAATACTTCTTACCTGCATTACTACAACAAGCTCCTAAATGATCACCATTCTATCTTCCACCTTACTGCTGCGGTTATGCTCCAAAATACAAGTCTGATTCTCATTCTCCCTCCTTCCCTCTGTCTCTCACACAGTCTTTACTGGCTCTCTCACACCACAGTGTACAGTATAAATTCCCAAATCCTTATGATCAGGAAAGTCCTTTGTGATCAAGCCTCAGCCCATCTCTCTGGTTTTCCCTCTCCTCTTCCTCATCCTAACACAACTCAGTACAGTAATACTGAATTACATGCTTGGGATGCCCTTATCCTCATCTCCCCTCCATCTAGTTTGTGCATGCTCAAGAACCACCCTAAGTGTTACTTTGTCAATTTATGTGCTAAGCACTCTCTATACTATCTCCCCATTCCCAACCTTATGATACTCTTATTATATACATGAATATGCTACCAAGCAGTAAATGCTAGTTTACTTTCTGGCTTCTAGGAAAGAGCAGAAGCTTCTTGAACACAGGGATTGCCTTTTGTCTTGGTATCCCCAACACTTAGCATTGTGTTTGCCTGCACACAATCAATGTCTAATAAACTTAGAATGGTTTCAGTTAGATGGAAACTGTAGGAATTGTTGGTTGATCTTATGTTTCCAATTGAAGGAGACAGAGAAGGGTTTAAAGTTTCTTAAATTTGAGTAATATATGAAGCCTTTTTAAAGGAAAAAGACTCCCTGGGTCTATGTAACTAAAATGACCATATATATACCCATTCTGACCCATCTTTTTCGCTCTATATCCATTGCTATAGTCTTTGCTCAAGCCTTTACCTCTTATGTGAACTAACTGCATCTCTCTGCTCTTGCTCATGCTCCTTTTGATAGACCTTATACACTGCTAAATAATGTAAATTTGATGGTCTCCTCTGTATCCATAGTTCTGCATTGCTGACTAGAAGGGTTTGTTGTTGTTGTTTTATTTTAAGATTTATTTATTCATGAGAAACACATAGAGAGAGGCAGAGACACAGGCAGAGGGAGAAGCAGGCTCCATGCAGGGAGCCCGACATGGGACTCAATCCCTGTCACCCGGGATCCTGCCCTGAGCCGAAGGCAGACGCTCAACTGCTGAGCCACCCAGGTGTCCCTGCTGACTAAAAGTTTTCATCTCTCTTAAGCTGCCAATAAGATTTGGCTCCTATATACTGCTCCCAAATGATACCCCTCTGCTCTCATCTCACCACTATACCATTCTCTCTACCCACACAGGCCTAGGTAATCTAGGCAGATCCCTTGGTGTTATTTTAAAATGCCATGCCTTTGCAAAATATGGATAGTTATATAAAATCAGTCCCCTCATTTTTCTTAACATACCAAATACCCACTTTTCTGTTAAGTTTTGGACCTTCCTCCTTTCTTCCTCACTCTGAAGGAGATATAGGAATAAATGTATACTTTTCTATTTAGTCTCATTCTCTATCCTTGTCCTGCTAGCTTTTCCACCCTGAAAACTTTAAAAACTCCTTGAACTTGCCCAGTTTTCACTTTTCTCATATCAGTTTTCTCTCCCTAAGTTCTCAATCAAGCTGAACTCAAGTACGAGTAGGTACAAATTTACATTCTCACCATTAGGAAACACACTTCTAAAAAATGAAATTTTGGGCCACCTGAGTGGCTCAGTTGGTTGGGCATCCGACTCTGATTTTAGCTCAGGTCATGCTCTCAGGGTCGTGAGATTGAGCCCCAGACTGCATTGGGCTCCACACTCAGCTGGAAGCCTGCTTGAGATTCTCTCTGCCTCTGCCTCCCTCACTTGGCTCTCTCTCTAAAATAAATAAATCTTAAAAAAAAAAAGAGAGAGAAAGAGAGAGAGAGAAAGAAATTTCACAACACAAACAAATGCAAATTTTTGAGGGGAAGGAGAAGTTCAACTATCCCAATAGCCAACCTTAGGTAATCCTGAGGCAAAACCAGCATAAATTTGATGAACAATTTTGAGACTCATGTGTTTCCATACTATTTGGCATAAAACCTGAAGCTTTGGTTTAGTACCTTCCTAGTATTTTTGCATTATACATCTTAAATGCTAGTCTAAAAGTTCAGTGTCTATTGTGCTCCATTTAACTTACATACACAGCAATTTCTAAAAGTTAAAAGGTTCCCACAGGTAGACCACTCTGGTTACCTGTTTTAGCCAAGATGCATGAACTGTTATATTTACCTCATAATGAACCCTAAAACCAGCTTCACAAAGTCTACTAATCTTTTCCTTTCAGAGAATTAAATCGCTGAGTTTGTATCATTTTTGGCTCTCATCTTTCTAGGTGCTCACACTGCACTAAATCACCATAAAAAGCACAAAAAACATCCTGGTGGGGGAGTGAAACTTCCTCTGCCATAACAGCGACCAATGCTGGCTGCTTTCACTCCTTCTGAAATGTATTCATAAGGAAATTCAACTTAAAATGACCGCTGCATACAAATAGTTGTTGTCATCCTCTCTACTACCCTCCAACTATCAGAACTCTAAAACCACTGACATGGGAACCCTATAAATAATTTGTGGGCTCTGAACTAAAATAAAAGATGTTATGGAGCAGCCTGGGTGGCTGAGCGGTTTAGCACCACACCTTCAGCCCAGGGTGTGATCCTGGAGACCCAGGATCGAGTCCATGTCGGGCTCCCTGCGTGGAGCCTCCTTCTCCCTATGCCTGTGTCTCTGCCTCTCTCTCTCTCTCTCTCTGTCTCCCATGAATAAATAAATAAAATCTTAAAAAAAAAAAGATTTTATGAAAATTGGGAACTTATAAAACCAATCCTCAGGCAAGCTTGCCTGTCAACAATATGGTTGCCTATCCTTTTTTTTTTTTTTTTATGGTTGCCTATCCTAAAAGTCTTTCCTAACTGACTAAATTTTTTTTTCACTTTATTATACTGTCTAAAATACAACCACTGAAGAGATTAATCTGGGTAAACAAACATACTTATTTTTATTTTATTTTTAGAAGTGGAGAACAAAGGGAAAGGGGAAGAGAGTCTTAAACAGATTTCACATTGAGTACAGAGCCTGATGCAGGGATCTACCTCACAATCCTGAGATCATGACCTAAGCCAAAATCAAAAGTCGGATGTCTAAGTGACTGAGCTACCCAGGTGCCCCATTCTTTATTAGCTTCTTCATTAGATGTTGAGCTACTCCCTAAAACCCTATTAAATTGAGGATAAGAGATTAAGGGAGCTGGGTCTGGAAAAAAGAGATAGAGGCAGCTTTAGCACCCAAGTGTCTTTTGGAGGACAGCTAAGAAAGGCCTACAAGAAGTGCTGCATTGGGGTGGGAGGTACCTCAGAGCATGAAAAAGATATGGGGTACCTGAGGATAGCGACAACAAGTAACTGGAATGAAGGTATCAAAATTTTTCCTTTGGCCAGTCCTATACACCATAAGGAAGAGAAAACATTCTTCATGTTCCCACCAGTTCTCAGGCTAGGGAATATAGTATGGATATTACGAGCCTGGATACCACTCAGACTAGTCAAACTTCTAGTTCTTTCACTCACTAGTTATGTGACTTTGATCTAGTTACTAATTTCTCTAGCTCTCAGTTTCCTCAGTTATAAAATGGGGATATTACCAACTTCATGAAGTGCTTGTACAGACTAAGAAAATTCACATTAAAGAAATTGGCACAGCTCTTTATTGGCAAATAGGCAGGCAGAGTAAGACATCTCACAGTTTTCTTTTCCTCACTCATGTGATGCTATGAACATTTGCTTCATTCATGTTAAACACTTTTTTTTTTAAGCAGGAGTATAACAAGAAATATCACTCTAGAAAAAAGTGAATGCTATAAAGTATAAAACAATACTAAAAGATGGGCTTCAAAGAAATCTGTAACTAAGCAGCATTCCAGTATGACTGAGAAGTACCAGGAGGTGATGTAGAGGCAGTAGAAAACTTAATAAAAGTATAAGTAAGGACTCCAAAATTTCCTAGGTCAACAAGTTTATTGAACTATACATTAAAAGAGAATTTATTAAAAGAGATTCTACAGGGAATGACTTTAAGATACAAAAATAAAACTATAATAAAGGAAGTAATAACTGTGATACTTTGAAGGCAGATGGTATCAACACTCAAGGCCCAGAACTGCCATCCTATTTATAATCCTCACTTAACCATTTAACATTAGAATCTAAGCTGTAGGCAGCATATCCCAGAGACAGCCCTATCATATCTCAGTTGACAATGTGACAGGATAACTTGCATTACTGGTGCTTGTCAGGACAGTGACCTCTAAGAGTATTAAAAAAAAAAAAAAAAAAAAAAGGAGGGGCCTACGTATGAACCTACGAATATTTCTTTTAAAGGAAGCACATGCTAAATCCTGGCAAGACTGAAGAAGGTAGTATTAGAGAGGGGCCCAAGAAACAAAGTACTCCATTCACTTTCTTAAATAAAGCCAACTTATCTGAGTCATCCTGCTTGTATAATCATTCTTAATGTATTGCATGTATCACTTAGTGCATCATTTTAGAAACAGAAGACAATGGAGAGATAATTAAAGGTTCCAGTGGTTCTTAATGTCGGGAAGTAGTAGAGGCATTTAGCAATGTGAGAGACCATTTTTGGTGTTCCATATCCGGGGGCTGCGGGAGCACCGTTGGCGTTTAGTGGAGAGAAGCCAGGGATGCTGTAGTATGTTGAAAAAGACCTCCCTTCCCTCAAAGATTGCTCACACCTTCATTTCAGACTTATGACCTCCAGAACTATGAGAGAATAAATGTGTGTTAAGCCATGCAGTTTGTGGTAATCTGCTGCAGCAGCCATAGGAAATAAACACAAGTGCTAAATCTTCTGAAATGGACAGAACAGTCCTACACAACAAAAACTGTCCCAGCCAAAATGCTAGTAACACTCTCACTGAACAAACAGAAATATGAAGAAGTGAAGGTTAACTGAGAAGAAAGAGGAAAGCATGGAGATCTAAATGATATAGGAGAAAGGAAAAGTGATCAACAAATTTAATCAAGTTGCAAGTTTTACCTATATATTCAGAGTAATAACTATTTTTGAAGGGTCAGCTATGACCTCAACTTCTACCTTACTATATTCAGCATAAAAAACATCTTTTTTAAAAATCTATCTTTTTTTAAAGGGTGGACTAATAACACAGGTTTGCATATTTAAACTATCTGTACACTTGTTTATTTTTTTATTTTATTTTTTATTTTTTTTATTTATGATAGTCACAGAGAGAGAGAGAGAGGCAGAGACATAGGCAGAGGGAGAAGCAGGCTCCATGCACCGGGAGCCCGACGTGGGATTCGATCCCGGGTCTCCAGGATCGCGCCCTGGGCCAAAGGCAGGCGCCAAACCGCTGCGCCACCCAGGGATCCCTGTACACTTGTTTAAATAGGCTTATTTTGGGACGCCTGGGTGGCTCAGCAGTTGAGCCTTTGGCTCAGGGCATGATCCTGGAGTCCCAGGATCGAGTCCCACATTGGGCTCCCTGCCTGGAGCCTGCTTCTCCTTCTGCCTGTGTCTCTGCCTCTCTCTCTCTCTCTGTCTCTCATGAATAAATAAAATCTTTAAAATAATAAATAAATAAATAGGCTTATTTTGGGACACCTGGGTAGCTCAGTGGTTGAGCATCTGCCTTTGGCTCAGGGTGTGATCTCGGGTCCTGGGATCAAGTCCTGCATCAGGTTCCTTGTGGGGAGCCTGCTTCTCCCTCTCCTTGTGTCTCTGCCTCTCTTTCTGTGTCTCTCATGAATAAATCAATAAAATCTTAAAAAAAAATAAAAGTAGGGGATCCCTGGGTGGCGCAGCGGTTTAGTGCCTGCCTTTGGCCCAGGGCGCGATCCTGGAGACCCCAGATCGAATCCCACGTCGGGCTCCCGGTGCATGGAGCCTGCTTCTCCCTCTGCCTATGTCTCTGCCTCTCTCTCTCTCTCTGTGACTATCATAAATAAAATTAAAAAAATAAAAAATAAAAGTAAATAGGCTTATTTTGAGGTCTCAATATTACAGCCAGCAATAGGATAGCTTAATTTAATGCAGTGTCTTAGTGTTTTCAGGACACTCTTACAAAAATACCTTTGACTGGGTGGCTTAAACAACAAATCTCTCACAGCTCTGGAGGTTGGGAAATCCAAGATCAAGGCTCCAGCAGATTTAGTGTGTGGTACAGGACCGCTATCTGGTTCAAAGACAGCTATACTGGGATACCTAGCTGGCTCAGTCAGTAGAACACGTGAGCCTTGATCTTGGGGTTGTGAGTTTGAGCCCTACACTGAGTGTAAAGATTACTTAAAAAAAAATACAACTTTTTAAAAGTATATTTAAAAAAAAAAAGAAGAACAAAGACAGTTGTCTTACTGTATCCTCACAGAAGGGACAAGGGAGTTTCCTGGGGTCTCTTTTTTAAGGACACTAGTCCCACTCATGAGAGCTCCATCCTCAAGAACTGATGATCTCCCAAAGGCCCCCACTTCCTGCTATCACCATATCAGGGGCTTAAGATCTCAACATATAGGGAGTGGAGGGGGGGGCACAAAAATTCAATCTATAATCTGTGGCCGGAGCTCCACTTTACTATTTCTCACTATATGCATCCTTTTTATTTACCTGTTATCTTTTTCCCTTCCGTTTTAAGCTTGCTAATGGCACCAAAGTATGATTACCCAGCCTGTGATATACAATTTACCAGTGGCCATTTCTTTGCTGCTGCCTCTTAGTTCACACTCTCTCCCTAATGACTTAATATAGGAAATAGCCCAAAACCTATAATGCAGTCCACATCTCCACCACAGTTGGAAGAAAGAATCAAGAGATTTTCCAAACTATAGTAGCCCCTTATGCCTATTTTCTGCATCACTTTCAGTGCCAAAAAAATTAGTCTCTCCACTAATATCAAAGAACTAGAGAAGTCAGAGAAATAGAAAAGATAAATAGAAAAGAAAGAATCCCACTATAGAGCCCTTATTATCTCAGAAGGATAGAGACAGAAATGATAAAGACCCAAAGAGATTGCTTTTTACTTCTACCTTTCCCAAATGCTAACAAAATAAGCTAGGCGTCCACCTAGGAAACAGGAAGGAGTGATAGTTGTAACAAGTAAGGTAAAAGATAAGATAAAAAAAAAAAAAAAAAAAAAAAAAAAAAAAAAAAAAAAAAAAAAAAAGTAAGGTAAAAGTTAACCTCATCAGTCTCCCATCCTGAAGTTAGTTTTAAGCATTCAGGAATAGAAAATATTAAATAAAAAATAAATAAATAAAACGAAACAAAGAAACCTTTATATCCAGAAAACTACATTTAGTAAATATAAGAGGAATGAAATGAGTTAGGGGACAGATTAACAAAGCTAATTTTTGTTGGATCAACAAAAGGTAAACTATAGTGAGAGTAATATGGTAAAAAAATGCATAGGCCTAGGAGTAAAGACAACAGAATTCTAGGCCCTGTTGTGCCATTACCTAAAACCAGTATTATCCAAAGTATGGTCCTCAGACCAGCCATCTCATCTCTAGTTCATGACAAGATTAAAACAGAAATTCCAGTGTAAGCATTTAGAAACTTCTGTAACAATTTGATAGAGTTATTTTATTTTTGTGGAATCTAATAATTAAAAAAGTTCAGGCTTGAAAGATTTACAGATGGCAAACTACCATATGAAAACGCTCAATATCATTAGTCACTAGGTAAATGCAAATTAAAACTACTATACCATTACACATCTGTTAAAATGACTACCAAAACTTAAAAATACCAAATGGACAAATAACAGTAATAATTAATAAAAAAATAAAAATACCAAAAGGACAACTGACCTTTCATACATTGCTGATGGGAATGCAAAATGGTAATCATGACCTTGGAAAACAGCTTGGCAATTTCTTAAAGTAATACACCTATCATATTATCCATTATCCCACTATCCCAGTCTAGGAATTTATCCAAGGGAAATGAAAACTTATATTCATACACTTGTACACTAATGTTTTGCACAACTTTACTTATAATCTCCCAAACCGGAAACAGCACAATTATACATTCAGTGAATGGATAAATAAATTGTAGTATACCCATTCAAAGATATACTATTCACCAATACTACTCATACTCATACCACAATGACATGAATGAATCTCAAATACAGTATGCTAAGTGAAAGAAGCCAGACTCAAAAGGCTACATACTGTGATTCCATTTATATGACATTCTGGAAAAGAAAAACAATAGACAAAAAGATTAGGCTATAGGTGGAGGGAGGGATTGATTACAAAGGGGCAGGAAGAATTTTCTGAGGATGATAGAACTGTTTTTGCAACTTCACTGAGGTTACAAAATTGTACACATTCATCAAAACTCAAAAATACATACTAAAAAGGGCAAATTTTACTGCATCCAAATTATACTTTAAAAAGAATTTGGAAAAAAAAAATAAAAAAAATAAAAAAAATAAAATAAAAAGAATTTGGGCTTATATTTTATTTTTACTTCATTTTTCCAGCAACTAATTTTTATTGTATTTTATAAAAGTACTAGTCCACAAAGACTAGATTTAAAAAGAAAGAAAGAAAGAAAGAAAGAAAGAAAGAAAGAAAGAAAGAAAGAAAGAAAGAAAGAGAGAGAGAGAGGAAGGAAGGAAGGAAGGAAGGAAGGAAGGAAGGAAGGAAGGAAGGAAGGAAGGAAGGAAGGAAGGAAGGAAGGAGTCCTTTTCCTCCAAGAAAGTTTGAGGAGCACTGACCTAGACATATAACAGTTTACTTCTCATTTGAATAACTCAGAAATGGGTCAAGTTTTTTTTTTTTTTTTCAAGATGGTTTTTAAGATATCTTCCAGCCCAGGGGGCTCCTGGGTGGCTTGGGCCAACTTCTTGATTTTGGCTCTGGTCATGATCTCAGGGTTGTGAGAACCAACCAGCATCTAGCGCTGTTGGCATGGAGCCTGCTTAAGATTCTTTCTCACCCTCTCTCACGGTCTCTCCCTCCCTCTTAAAAAAAAAAAAACTATGAATATTCAATGATTTCTGGTTTCTTCAAGTGCCTACAGAGTATCTGACTTATCACCATACTCCTGATATTGGAAGTACCATTACATTCCCCTGGTTTTCCTCCTAAATCTGGTTTCTCTGGAATCTTCTCTGTACTTCCTTTGCAGTGTGTCAGATGTTAAGAGTTCCTTCAGCTTTGTGTCCTGGAGCCTATTGCTTCCTCACAGTACACTCTCCCCTGCAAGGTGCCATTCACATTTACAGCTTCAACCACCATCGCCACAACTCAGGTGTTACTCCTATTTCTAGACCCAAATATTCATTTGCTTATTGAACAGTTCTGAAGTCTCACAGGCAGTAATTGATCTGAAACTGAACTGAATCATCTTCTCCTCAAACCTCTTCTACTATACCGTAATCTTCACAAATAGCACCATTACATATACACCTAAATGCCCAAAACAGAAACCTAAGGTTCATTCTGACTCCTCTGACTTCTTCCCATATCTTTCTTCCCTTAACTTCCACTTCTCTGCCACAAACTTACTTCAGTAAGGACACCAGTGTCTTTCTTGGATTAAAACAAGTTTTCTACTGGTCTCGATGCCTCTCTTCTCCACTATAACCAAATAGTTCTTCCTAAAAAAATCTAAATCAGGTTTTGTCACTCCCAATTAAATTTTTCATGGACTCCCCACTACAGAGTACAGCCAACATTTCTTAACATGGGTTTTATAAAGCCCTTCGTAATCTGGCACCCACCCACTTATCTCTTCAGCTCAATTTACTGCATCTCCAACTAGCTATGCCCTATTTATTTGGAATTATCATCAACTCCCTAAACCTACTGTCTCTCCTTTCTTGTCTCGGTATGTGTATATATCTGTCCCTCTCTCCTCCAGGCCTTTACACATGTTCCTCCTGTCAGAAATATCTCTCCTCTAAGTTTTAGCTAAGGGGATCCCTGGGTGGTGCAGCGGTTTGGCGCCTGCCTTTGGCCCAGAGCGCGATCCTGGAGACCCGGGATCGAATCCCATGTCGGGCTCCCGGTGCATGGAGCCTGCTTCTCCCTCTGCCTATGTCTCTGCCTCTCTCTCTCTCTCTCTCTCTCTCTGTGACTATCATAAGTAAATAAAAATTAAAAAAAAAAAAAGAAATTATTTCTTCTAGGAAACTTTTCTTTACCTCCATCTTTTATGCTCCCATAACAGCTACCTACCATTCTCCCACTGTATTATAATAACCTATTTATGTGTCTGTATTCCCATTAAACTTTATGCTTTTTGAGCACAGAAACCTTGTCTTGCTCACAGTAATATCCTCAGGATCTGAACCATGCCTGGCACATAGTAGTCTATCAATACTGAATTTATTAGTAAGATTCCATTCACAACTCTAAACTTATTACCTCTCTGTAATAAAAATTCTGCTCAAACATCATCACCTTCTGAAATAGTTCTTAAAATTCCAAGAGTTTTCTCTTGATATCTAGAACACTTACCACCATCTTTCCTGACAGAGAACTTTAACACATTTTAATACTAACCCAAGAGAAATGTATTGTAGAAAAGAATATGAATGGAAATTGGCCACAAAGCCAATTACTACCCACACCACAGTTTCTAACATCAACTAACGCACATTCATTTGATAATTTTAGAGAGAGATTAAACTAAGGTCTCTTCTGTAACTGAGACTGTATAACTTCATTAAGTACATGAATGTCTACTATGCACAAAGCTTTATGGAAATCTATACCAACAAACTCTAGTATTTCTGGGCCTCCACTTTCTATTCCCTCACATTTTGTCCTTATCTTCTATTGCCTGTTTATTTTTACCAATTCTATAGCATCTATAGATCCCTCATCTCATGAAATTATTCTAATACATCTGTGCATTCTGTCTATGTGTAGATGGATGTCAGCCTAGGTTGGTGTTAATGGGATACCGCCATGGGTCAAAACATTTTTAAAAACTGTTCTTTTGGGGGCTGTCAGGCTGGTTCTGTTGGAGAAGCATGCAACTCTTGATCTTGGGGTCATGAGTTCAAGCCCTGTATTGGGTGTAGAGATTACTTGGAATTACATTCAGATCCAGCAGCACATTCTTTCCTCATGTTTTCAGAACTGATACGACTTTTGAAAACAGTCAACAATCATTCAAACCCAAGTATGATGAATATCAGGGAGATCAAACTGAGTAATACTGTAAAATGTAGTGAACTATGAAGTAACAGGACTGGTTTTCTATGCAACTTCAAATGACTCTTAACAACATCAATGGTAAAGGTATATAGTCTATCAATGTGAGTATTTCAAAGACTGTCATTTCCCTTGGCGAATTGCTTATCAGAGTTTGATCACAGAAAAAATATTTATGATGTAATATTAATTGAATAATCTTAGAATTCTAAATTATGTATACTATGGCCCATAATGTAAGAATTTTTAAAAGTATGCAAACAAAAATTGAAATACATAAAATAAGTAATATTCCTGTTGTGAGGGATTAGTTTTTGCTTTTTTCAAAATCATTTCATGTTGCTATGATTTGTGTGTGTGTGTGTGTGTGTGATTTTTTTTTAAGGGTTTTCCTTTTTAACTCAAGAGTCAGTGTGCTTGGCTAGCCCAGTCAGTACGGCATATGACCCTTTTTTTAAAGATTTTATTTATTCATGAGAGACACAGAGAGGCAAAGGCATAGGCAGAGGGAGAAGCAGACTCCCCAAGGGAAGCCCGAGGCAGAACTCAATTCCAGGTCCCCAGGATCACGACCTGAGCCAAAGGCAGACGCTCAACTAATGGGCCACCCAGGTGCCTCAAGCATGTGACTGTTAATCTCAGGGTTGCAGGGCACCTGGATGGCTCAGTGTCTGAGCCTCTGCCTTTGGTTCAGGTCATGATCCCAGAGTCCTGGGATCAAGTCCCTCATTGGGCTCCCCTGCAGAGAATCTGCTTCTCCCTGTCTCTCTGTGTGTGTCTCATGAATAAATAAAATCTTAAAAAAAAAAAACAAAAAAAAAAACCCTCAAGGTTCCAAGTTCAAGCCTCACATTGGGAGTGGAGACTACTTAAAAAATAAATAAATAAAAATAAGGACGCCTGGGTGGCTCAGTCGGTTAAGTGTCTGCCTTCCGCTCTGGTCATGATCTTGGGGTCCTGGGATGGAGCCCAACATATGAGAGTCTGCTTATCCCTCTCCCTTTGCCCTTCCTCCTCATGCAGGCACCTGCACATATGTACACTCACACTCGGGCACATGCCGTCTCCCTCTCAAATAAATAAAAAATCTTTAAATAAATATAAAATAAAAATCAGAGTCATTATAGCTGAAGGTAATATAATAGTTAGTTGTACTCAACTAAAAAGAAATCAGTCATTACTTCATACTCATATATAGAGAGATTTGTTCTACTTAGTGAAATAAGACTTAAAATTCAGTTTTCTATTTCTAAGCGTTACAGGGAAAGTCTGGCTCACATAAAAACTACAATTAAAATATATGTATACAGGGATCCCTGGGTGGCGCAGCGGTTTGGCGCCTGCCTTTGGCCCAGGGCGTGATCCCGGAGACCTGGGATCGAATCCCACATCGGGCTCCCAGTGCATGGAGCCCGCTTCTCCCTCTGCCTGTGTCTCTGCCTTCCTATTTCTCTCTGTAACTATCATAAATAAATAAAAATTTAAAAAAATAAAAAATAAAATAAAATATATGTATACAGACCCCAAATTATTTTTTTAAATATGTGAAAAAGATGATAGGGGTTAATCATGTGTTTATAACAGTTAATTATTATCTCACAAAAAAAAAATCCCCAAAGTTATTATTTTTTTTAGTTTTTTTTATTTAAGTAATCTCTACACCCAATTGGGCTCGAACTCATGACTCCAAGATCAAGAGTTGCATACTCTTCTGACTGAGCCTGCCAGAAACTCATAATACATCAAGAAAAATTTAAGGTATTTTCCGTTTTGCAGATTCCAGATACCATTGTCTACTAAGAGTCTCCAACCTGATTCAGGAATAGCAAGGCCTGTGGCCAAGAAATAAGCCATGTAAGCTAATATACAGAAACAGAATTAAAGCAAATGAGTGAGCCATTTTATCTCACCACACTTTGGGTTTGTCCATATCTAACAAAAATGCTTACTTAGAAGAAATAATGTGAGGTTCTGAGTTCCTGAAGGGGTAGAAGTTAACATAAAAACGGCCTGAGTTGCTGAAGTGGTGGTAATTAATATAAAAAAAGCTGAAATTAAATAGGTGTCATCTTAAGCCAACTCTAGAGAAACTTAAAGAATAATAACTATCTCTGGGCAGCCCGGGTGGCTCAGTGGTTTAGCGCCGCCTGGAGCCCAGGGCGTGATCCTGAAGACCCGGGATCGAGTCCCACATCAGGCTCCCTGCATGGAGCCTGCTTCTCTCTCTGCCTCTCTCTCTCTCTCTGTGTCTCTCATGAATAAATAAATAAATAAAATCTTTCAAAATAATAATAACCACTTCTACATCTAACTCACTACAAATATTTTTCTGTAAAAAAGGTAATGCTGCAATATTAACTTGCATACACAAGAATTTTGTAATTTTCCCAGTAACACTGATCTGCTTAGACACTGGGAAATGCATTACATCTTTAACATACCAATCACAAAAGTTTTAAAATATCAAGAAAAGCTGATGATTCCATTCTTCATTCCAATTTTCTTTATTTATTTTTAAAGATTTTATTTATTTATTCCTGAGAGACACACACACAGAGAGAGAGAGAGGCAGAGAAGCAGGCTCCAAGCAGGGAGCTCGACACGGGACTCGATCCCAGGACCCCAGGGTCATGGCCTGGGCGGAAGGTGGAGCTAAACCGCTGAGCCACCCAGGGATCCCCCCGATTCCAATTCTGCCGCTACTCTAGAAACAATACTAAGTCAAGTACTTTATTTTATAAAGGTTTTACGGGCAGCCCCAGTGGCGCAGCGGTTTAGCGCCGCCTGCAGCCTGGGGTATGATCCTGGAGATCCAGGATCGAGTCCCACATCGGGCTCCTTGCATGGAGCCTGCTTCTCCCTCTGCCTGTGTCTCTGTCTCTCTCTCTGTGTGTGTTTCTCATGAATAAATACATAAAATCTTAAAAAAAAAAAAAAACACTTTCCTTTAAAAAAAAAAAGATTTTATGTATTTATTCATGAGAGAGGCAGAGACACAGGCAGAGGGAGAAGCAGGTTCCATGCAGGGAGCCCGACGCGGGACTCGATCCCGGGACCCCGGGGTCACGACCTGGGTCGAAGGCGGGCGACCAACCGCTGAGCCACCTAGCGATCCCCCTTCATCCCAATTTTGTTGCGAATTTTACTTCACCAATTTTGACGCGAGGTTTCATGCCCACCAGCGAGATAATGCATCAAGCCTTTAGTCATTGCAAAGCAAAAGGCCAAACGAAGCTTTAAAGGATAAAACAGCAACCTGCATACGGCCTGTCTGGTTAGAACAATGTGAAATCTTACTCGACCAGACAGCTCTTACACATCGGGCTCTTAGCTCCATTACCAGCAGAATCCTTCCCTAGCACCTAACAAACCGCCGGGTGAGGCACGGGTCTGCTCGGGGAGGCCACGAACATTTCCAAGCCTCCTTCCAAAATGACAAAACTAGGACGGCGAGATCACACTCAGGCACATGGAGTACTCTTCCCCTTCAAATCACTCCACAGAGAACTTCATCATTTGCTCCGCCCTCTAATAACTCATGCAAAAAAAAGTTCAGCACCATCAGAGAGAAACAAGGCGTAGAGGAGAATTCGCAGAATGGCTCAGGGCCTTTTCCTCCAGGCGGCAAGAGGATCTGCGTGTGCCCTTCGCAGGGGTGGAGGGGGGCGGGGGGAGAGGGAGGGGGGTCCAGAGGGAGAAGAATCGCCGAACATCTGGGGGATGCTGACACCCCCGAAGCTGACTTTCTCTCCAAGAAGTTTCTGCCGCCATCCCTATTTTATCAGCAGGAGGCTCCGGCGCCATCGTCCCAGGCTTTATGATTTTTATTATGGGGAGGTGGGAAACGCCACCCACGGTTCGTGCAGGCCTTCTGTGTGAGGGTGGAGGGAGGGGGGCTCCCCCTCGTTCTTCTCGGAGAACCTCGGTGTGGAAGGCAGTCCTCGGCGGGCGCCCTCGGCGCAGCGGCCCATCCCCCCGGGCCGGCGAGGCACTGCCGAGCCCACCGGCCTCGCCGTTCGGGCGGGAGGGCCCGCGCACGCCAGGGCCGCGGCGACGGCTCCGAGGGGCCCAGGGAGGGGAAGGGCCGGCGGGGGCTGGGGGAGGGCGACCCGGCCGGGGCGCGGGGGAGCGCGGCGCGAGGATGCGCGGCACCCCAGGCCCGCGCGGGGCCGGGGAGGTGATGCGGGAGGCGGAGGGCGGTGCCCCGGGGCGCCCCCCCCGCGCGCCCGCCCGCCCCCGGGTCCCCGCGCCGGCTCGGCCCAGCCCCCGGGTCCCGGCGCACCGGCGGGCGGCGGGGGCGCGCGGGGGCGTCTCGGTCACGCCGCGCGGACCCCGACACCGAGGTAGGCGGTGCGCGCGGCGGCGGGGGGGCCGCCTCCCGCCCGAACCCCGACACCCGCCGCCGCCGCCGCCGCCGCCTCAGGAGGGAGGACGCGAGCGGACGGCAGAGCCCGAGGGAGACACGCAGGGAGGCGCGGGGCAGCCCGGGGCACAACGGCCGCCCGCGGCGGGCCCCGCTCCCCGCCTTCCGGTAACCGCGTCTCTCACCGGTGATGGCGGTGAACTGCTGGATTAACCCCTTCAGCGCCGAGGACGCCGCGGAGCCCCCGTGGGCAGCCATCTTACCGCCGCCGCCGCCGCCGCCGAACAACAACACAGACACACACGGGCCGCCCTCCCCCACCTCGCCGCGCCGTCCGCGCAGGCGCACTGGCCGCCCCCAGGCTCCGCCCCCCCGCCCCGCCCCCTCGGCGGCGCAGGCGCACGCGCGCTCCGGGCCGCTCCGGGAGCGCCTTGCGCGCTGGCTGGCGGCCCGCGGCCCCTTGGGGCGCAGCGCTCGCGGGCCGGCCTCGGAGGTGCGGCGTCTCGGCTCCGCGTGCCGGCCTCGCCGGTTGCACCAGCAGACCCGGCCGCCGGTGACCGTTTTCCCGTCTTTTTCTGCAGCTCCAAAGCGCTCTGCGACGTGTCCTGCAGCTCCTGTCAAAATGCAAATCGCGCATCGCCGCACGGGAGGGAGCTCCGCGGAGCCACCCTGAGCGCGACGACCCGTCCAAGGGAAGTCCAGGACCCGGCGCCGCGGGCCGACCCAGCACCGGCGCGGAGCCTGACGCGCAGCGGATTCGAATAAATGACGGTCCAGTCCGCCTCCCTTCCGTCAACGTGCCAACCCATGTCTCCACTCTAGGTCTCGGTTTCCTCGCCTATAAAATGAAGAGGTGTCATCTATGCAAAAAAAAAAAAAAAAAAAAAAAAAAAATATATATATATATATATATATATATATATATATATATAACATGGGTATATGTGCATAGAAAGAGCACCGAGAAGTTGTTCTTAAAAAGATGCTAGTGACCCCTAGAGAGGGGAGCAATAAAGGGGATGGCAAAAGGGGACTTTGAGGATTCTTTTATCCCTTTCTTTTAAAAGATTTTTTTTCTTTTTTTTAAGATTTTATTTATTTGGGCAGCCCGGGTGGCTCAGTGGTTTAGCGCCACCTTCGCCCCGGGGCGTGATCCTGGAGTCCTGGGATCGAGTCCCACATCGGGCTCCCTGCATGGAGCCTGCTTCTCCCTCTGCCTGTGTGTGTGTGTCTCTCTCTCATGAATAAATTAAAAAAAAAAAAAAGATTTATTTACTCATGAGAGAGAGAGAGAGAGGCAGAGACACAGGCCGGGTCTCCAGGATCGAGCCCTGGGCCAAAGGCAGGTGCCAAACCGCTGCGCCACCCAGGGATCCCCCTCTCTTTTATTTTTAAATAAAGATAAATAAATAAATAAATAAATAAATAAATAAATAAATAAATATAATATTATTAGTATATTACTTATATTTTATATTTTTAAAACAATGATGGAGGGGTGCCTGGGTGGCTCAAGTGGTTAAGCCTCTGCTTTCCTGGACTCAGGTCATGATCTCTGGGTCCTGAGATGGAGCCCCACCTGGCTCCGGACTCAGTGGGAAGTCTACCTCTTCCCCGCTCATGCTTTCTCTCTCTTTCTGTCTCAAATGAATAAATAAAAAATCTTAAATAAAATAAAACAATGATGGGGTGCACTCAAATCTGATGATCCCTCCCTCTATAAGAATAAAATTAAGGAGACTCAATTTAGGTTCTAACCTCCTACCCACGTATTTTTCATCTACATAGGAAAATGGTCCAGTAAAAGATGAGACAAGAAAACTGACCCATTCTAAGAGTGTGTAAATGTGTTATTGGGGTGAATTAAGAAATAACCAGGTCAAATCAGGTATAGAGTTAAAGCTTCAGGAAAATATGGTTGATATGATGAAGATATGATTGATAATATATCAGAAAACTGACTCCTGATGAAGAATATTGTCAGTTAAATGACAAAGATTGGTCCTAGGACCACCTCCAGGTTGCTGCAATTCTCTGGATGTTTGAGAAATCCTAAGGACCAGTAACGGATTTGGGAAGCTGTTTGACTCACATTGACACAGAAGTGCAAAAAAGGAGAGGAAAACAAGGGCAAGAAACAGTTTGACCTCTTTTTACTATTTTTTAAAGCTTTTTTTTTTTTTTTGAGTAATCTCTGTACCCAATGTGGGACTAGAACTCACAACTCCGAGATCAAGAATGGCATACTCCATGGGGCACCTGGGTAGCTGAGTCTGTTAAGCATCTGACTCTTGACTATGGCTCATATCGTGATCTCAGGGTCATGAGACAGAACCACACATCACCGGGCTCCAAGACTCTGACTTCTCCCCTGCCTCTCCTCCCTGTGCTCTCTCTCCATTCCCCCCACCAACAAAATAAATAAATAGATAAATCTTTAAAAAAAAGCCTCACACTCCAATGACAGACCCAGCCAGGCATGTTATCCTCTCCCTTCCTAAAGGCCTTCCTTAATCCTAAAGGCTGTATCACTATGGGCAACCATGTAAAATCGAACTCCAGGTAAAATGGTATAATACCACTGACTACAAAAACTAGGTGCGGTTATTACTGCTGTTACTACGGAACCTGGAAATTTATTTCCAAGATCTTAGAATTCAGATATGATGATGTGATTTTTCAATTAATCTTGTCAAAAAGTGGTCAAGCTTGTGCTGTCCACAACTTTAGAAAAGATTTTGTGGAGATTAAAAAATAAAATGAGGCAGGAAATTAATAACACAACTTTGAAAAGCCTTTTTGAATTGTTAACGCATATGAAAGATCCTTAGATTCATAAGAAAATATGTTTAAATACATTCTTCAGGGCAGCCCCTGAAGGTGGTTTAGCGCCGCCTACAGCCTGGGGCGTGGTCCTGGAGACCCTGGATCAAGTCCCACATCAGACTCCCTGCATGGAGCCTGCTTCTCCCTCTGCCTGTGTCTCTGTCTCTCTCTCTCCCCCCTCTCCGTGTGTGTCTCTCATTAATAAATAAAATCTTTAAAAAAAGGGTGAATTTAAAAAAATACATTCTTCAAATCATGGGAAATATGTTTTAAAAAATGGACTATCCTCAGAAAAGAAACTGCAAAAATATTATATATTGAATAATGAAAAATTAAAATTTTAGAACACAAAGAGCAAATATCCTAAAGCTAAACATCAGTTACTATTTGAATTATTTCACCAAATTATACTAGGATTTTGTTTTTAATTTTAGGTCTGATTTTAAGACTCCTTGTATCAAGACAATTTGTAACATGTTACTGTAATTTAATGGAATGACAGAGTATATGAGCTAGAAGGTATAGTCAAGATAATCTGATTCAACACTTGCATTTTATCATGACTCTCCTGAGATACAGAGTTTAAAAGAGTTCCTCAAGGTTACAATATGGTAGGATAGAGCCTAGAATCCAAATCCCTTGCATCCTAGACAGATGTACTACACTTTGATTGTAAATGAGAATATTTCTTTTGTTTAAAAAACATGACTATATTAGATAGCTCTTAAAAGTCCATCTGTTGGGGATGCCTGGGCGGCTCAGCAGTTGAGCGTCTGCCTTGGGCTCAGGGTGTGATCCCGGGTCCAGGGGTTGAGTCCTGTCAGGCTCCCTGCGAGGAGTCTGCTTCTCCCTATGTCTGTGTCTCTGCCTCTCTCTCTGTATCTCTCATGAATAAGATTTTTTAAAAAATCCATCTGTTGACACAAGACATACCTAAAACATAAGGATAAAGGTTGAAGGGAAAAGTAAAAAAGATATATAGAGGTAATATTAAGGAAATGAAACTGGAGTAGCTGTATTAATTTCAAATAAAATAGATTTTTTTTTACACTGGGCCAAGCCCATTTTTTAAAATAGATTGTAAAGCAAAATGTATCATTAGAGATAAAGAGGGTCACTATATAATTACAACAAGAACAACCAGAAAGATAAAATAATTCTAAACCTGTATGCATCCAATAACGTGGTCTCAAGGGTATTTAAAGAAAAATTAATGTTTACAGAAGAAATTTGATAAATATGCAATTACTTAACCCCTTTCTCTTTGGCAAAAGTAGTAAAGATACAGAAAATGCTTACCCTATTCAAGCATATGTGAAACAAAATAAAAATTGATTGCAAGCATGTCTCAACAAATGTCAGAGAATCATAATATAGAACATGTTCTCTAAATACATAGCAGAGAAATTATTTAAAAATAACAAAAAGGGGATCCCTGGGTGGCTCAGCGGTTTAGTGTCTGCCTTCAGCCCAGGGGTGATCCTGGAGTCCCGGGATCGAGTCCCGCATCAGGCTCCCCAGAGGGAGCCTGCTTCTCCCTCTGCCTGTGTCTCTGCCTCTCTCTGTGTGTGTCTCTCATGAATAAATAAATAAAATATTTTAAAAAAATAAATAACTTAAAAAGAAACTCATATACCTGGAAAGGTAAAAATAAAAATAAAAAAATAAACTTCTAGGGGATCCCTGGGTGGCGCAGCGGTTTGGCGCCTGCCTTTGGCCCAGGGCGCGATCCTGGAGACCCGGGATCGAATCCCACATCGGGCTCCCGGTGCATGGAGCCTGCTTCTCCCTCTGCCTGTGTCTCTGCGCCTCTCTCTCTCTCTGTGACTATCATAAATAAATAAAAATTTAAAAAAATAATAAATAAATAAATAAAAAATAAATAAACTTCTAAATAACTTCTGGATCAAAGACAAAATAAAAATGCTGGATAAAAAAATAATAATAAAAAATAAAAATAAAAATGCTGGATTATCCAGAGTACCAACAGATAACAGATGTCATTTAAATGATTTATAAAGGAGCAAATCTTAAAGGTGTAGGTGGGATAACGTGAGACTCAAGGAATAGTGGAGGATCTGGGACTTGCAACAGCCGAAACGTCACAACCTGTAGGTCCAAAGAGATGAGAGAGCTGTTACCAGAATCCCAAAGGACAGAGAATTGTATTTGTAGGACAGGCCACCTTTTACAAAGCGTGACCTGTCGAGGGATATAATCAGCCTAAGGCAATCTCAGAGAAGAGACCAAGGAAACAACTACTCTGTCTTTGCTCTCCTCCTCTTCCATCTCCTGCCAGGAATCCCCACGGGCAGAAACAACCGGAAGACAGAGGGCACAGCAGCCCCCCGGTGTCTATACGGGCAGCTTGTGGGCCCGAGAGCAGGGTAGAGGAGGGTGGAAGCGAGTGGGTCTGAAGGGGCAAGGGGGATAGGCACTCATGGAAAATAGAAAATATTTAAAACTGAAGGATCACGGAAATATATACATCAAAATTTGTGGGGTATAGTTTTCACAGTACCTAAAGTAAAAATATGTAAACTTAAATATTTATATTAGAGAAGATTAGAAAATGAGTAGCTCAACATTCAGTGAAGAAGAAAAGACGGGACACCTGGGTACCCCAGTCGGTTGGGCACCTGACTCTTCATTCTGGTTCGGGTCATGACCTCAGGGCTGTGGGACTGAGCCTTGTCTCTGGCTCCACAGTCAACACAGAGTCTGCTTGTCCTTCTCACTCTGCTCCTCTGCACCCCCATCCCGCCCACATTTTCTCTCAAGTAAAAATAAATAAATAAAATGTTTCAAAAAAATAAGTTAGGGATCCCTGGGTGGCGCAGCGGTTTGGCGCCTGCCTTTGGCCCAGGGCGTGATCCTAGAGACCCGGGATCGAATCCCACGTCGGGCTCCCTGCATGGAGCCTGCTTCTCCCTCTGCCTGTGTCTCTGCCTCTCTCTCTCTCTCTGTGACTATCATGAATAAATAAATAAAATCTTTAAAAAAAAATAAGTTAATAAAGGAACAACAGAGTAAGCCTAGGGAAATTTGAAGGGAAAAATGCAGGAGTCAATAAAGGAAAGAAAAAAAAAAAAAAAAACAGAGGATCTGCACACCAAAATTTAAATCCTTTGGCAAATTATATTAAGAAGAAAAGAAGGGATCCCTGGGTGGTGCAGCGGTTTGGCACCTGCCTTTGGCCCAGGGCGCGATCCTGGAGACCCGGGATCGAATCCCACATCAGGCTACCGGTGCATGGAGCCTGCTTCTCCTTCTGCCTGCGTCTCTGCCTCTCTCTCTCTCTCTCCATGTGTCTCTATGAATAAATAAATAAAATCTTTTTTAAAAAAATGATGTTGAATCCAGCATACAAATAAACAGCCAAATCCAGATGATTTTACAGGTGGTTTCTATAAAAAAATTAAGACACAGATAATCCTAACATGCAATTATTATGCATAAATGATATGCAAATTATTCCAGAGAGAGAAACAAAGAGGACAAATTGCTCCTTCTATAAGGCTAGTAACCTTAATATCAAAACCAAACAAAACAGTAAATTAAAGCTCAGCCTAGGGGATCCCGGGGTGGCTCTCAGTGATTTAGCACCTGTCTTCAGCCCAGGGCGTGATCCCGGGGTCCTGGGATTGAGTCCCACATCGGGCTCCCTGCATGGAGCCTGCTTCTCCCTCTGCCTGTGTCTCTGCCTTTATCTGTGTGTCTCTCATGAATAAATAAATAAAATCTTTAAAAATAAATAAAAGTTCAGCCTCATTTAAGGTTTCAAAATAATACAAAAATATTAAATAAAAATTTAGAAAGCCAGTTGCATACCCTCGTACATGCATGCACATATATATTTATTTTTTAATTGGATTTATCTCAGGAATGTAAGCATAATTTTACAATAAAAACATCTTTCGGGGATCCCTGGGTGGCGCAGCGGTTTGGCGCCTGCCTTTGGCTCAGGGCGCGATCCTGGAGACCAGGGATCGAATCTCACGTCAGGCTCCCGGTGCATGGAGCCTGCTTCTCCCTCTGCCTATGTCTCTGCCTCTCTCTCTCTGTGTGTGACTATCATAAATAAATAAAAATTTAAAAAAAAAAACATCTTTCAATGTAATTCATGGGTAGAGCAACTAAGAGAAGCCATTTGATCCGTTTGATCAGATATGGAAAAATCAATGGTATAAATCAATATCCCTTCATAAAACAATGACAAAAATACTTCTTAATAATCTAGGTAGAGAAAGAAACTTCTTCAACCTAATAAAATATATTTACCAAAAGCACAGATAAACAGCACTATACTTAATAAAACATTTAAAGTATGCACTCTGTCACTATTTCAGTGAACCAATATACTGGAAAGTCTAGCCTTGGGAGTAAGCAAGAAAAAATATGTAAAAGAATTTTATCTCTTTTAGTTCAGGTATATTTCTGGATATAAAACCATATACTTTATTTTTTAATAGGCTCTATACCCAATGTGGGGTTTGAATTCATGAGTCACATGCTCCACTGACTGAGCCAGCCAGGCGCTCCCCCCAGTATACATATTTTAAAACTCTATTCCTAAACATAAGCAGCAAATACCTTAAAGCTGTCATTTTAACTTTTTTTAGATTTTATTTATTTATTTGACCAAGGGAGCACACAAGGGCAAAGGGTGAGGGAGAAGCAGTCACCCTGCTGAGCAAGGAGCCCTATGGGGGACTCAACTCCAGGGCCCTGGGATCATGACCTGAGCCACCCAGGCGACCCTGAAGCTGTAATTAAACACACACACACACACACACACACACACAATTCACAATAGCAACTAAGAATGTTCACATGAAGTATGTACCTAAGCATAGTTTTAACAAAAATGCACAAAGTAAAAATAAATAAATAAATAAATAAATGCACAAAGTTTTATGAAGAAAATGCTAAAACTTTATTGATGAGCATTAAATGAAGAAATCTATATTCATGTATGGGAAGACACAATATTATAAAGATGTCAATATTGTATATATTAATAAATTCAATATAATTCCAATCAAAATACCACAGTTTCTCAAGTATTTTAATAAGGCGATTTTAAAATTCAAGAACAAAGGACCAACAATATAGTCCAGACAGTTTTGGAGTAGAACAAGGGATAAGTTTTACCCTACTGCATACCAGGAATTATTATAAAGGAATAGTAACTGAATGTGTGAGGGATTGATGGGAGATAGATAAATAGACTGCAGACAGAGAGGGGGACTAGACATAGGCATCTGTGGACACTGAGGGAGCTGAACGCGGATCAGTGAAGGAAAGGATGAATTAACCCATCAACGACCACAAGACCAAATAAAATTGGTTCCACCTCCATATAAGACACAAAAATTAATTATATATTTATCAAAGATTTAAGTAGAAGAACAAAACTTTACGACCTTCAGAAGAGAATATAGGAGTATGGGAAAGACTTCAAGTGGAACAGCTTGGCACAACTTCAGATGATGCCATGGACTCTGCACTCCAGGGGGCGCCATTCACGTGGAACACAAGGTGGTTGGGAGGAAAGCCTTCAAGGGGGTCACAAAAGCCTGATCAAAGAAGGGAAATATTTCTTAAGGAAGATATAAAATCACATAAAGGGAAAAAATGATCAATTTGACAACGTTAAAATGACAAATGTCTGTAACGTAAGGGGTAAGATTGGATTTAAACCCAAACAAAAATGAGCTGACAAATTCTGGGAAGTGGTGTGTACAGGAACTATAAAAAGAAAATCCAACAAGTAAAAATATTTCGGTGATTTTTTTCAGCATCTTTCAGGTGGACCCAGTGTGACTGCCTTCAGAAAGGTATGTTATTGTGAGACAGGCATGAAGTCCTTTAGGGTTCTATGTACTGTATCAGGACACCCCCGCTCAGCTGGCCTAAATAAGAAAAGTTAGGGCAGGTGTGTACCCCAGAGCACAGGGCTCCAGCTCTGATTCTGTCTTGACTTCCCCTCACCTGTCTCAGCTCTGTCCTGTGCTGCCAGCAAGATAGCAGCAGTAGTTCCAAGGGTCACATTCAGATACAATAACATCCAGAGGAAGAACTCCTTACCTTATCTCTTATAACAGGTCTTTTTTTTTTTTTTTTTTTTAATTGAGAAACAGTTTCTAAAAGTCCCCTGGGGAGATTTCGCTTCAGAATTTATCAGTTTGAGTTGAGTCACAATTTTGTTCCTGGAGTCATCCCTGCCAAGGGATGCGAGATAAACATAACTGGTTTAGTAAAGCATATGGTGTTGTGGAGGAAGGTGGATTCCTCCTTAAAGTCTGGTGCTTCTAGGAAGAAAGAAGGAGGGGAATGGATGTTAATTAGGGAATCATCAGAGTCTGCTCCATTCATAAAGCTTCACTCAGAGCATGAGGAAATATTCCTCTACTTCCCCTTTGTTCTGATTCTACCTTTACCTAGAACCGAATGAGTGACAATTAACCTGTCTCCAGGCTTCTTGATACCAGGACAGTGGTATAACGGTATATTAATCACTGGAAACTTCTATCTCCTAATATGAGACTTAAAATTGGTATTTTGGTGTAAGGTTGGAGTTTTCTATTCCTATGGTTTTTATTATTTCCAGAATGTTCTACAAATGAAATCATACAGGATATACCCTCTCGAGTCTGGCTTCTTGCACTTAGCATCATGTGTTTTAAGAGCCATGCATGTTGCTGCTGTGTCAGTATTTCATTCCTTTTTTATTGCTGAGTAAAATTTCATAGTCAGGATGTACCACAATCTGTTTATCCTTTCATCAGTTGGAGGTCTTTGGGTTGTTTCCAGTTAGGGGCAATTTATGAATAAAGCTGTCACAAACTCGCGTATGTAAGTTGTTGTGTGAACATAAGTTTTCACTTCTCTTGGGAAAATACCTAAGTGTAGAATCGCTGGGTGGTATGGTGAATGTATGTTTGACTTTATAAGAATCTGATAAACTGTCCAGGAATTTTTAAATTTCAGTTTGAAGAAGAGGTCTTGAAACCATCACTTTAACCAAGTGATCATACTTCATATTACCTAAGTATGAAACAACTTGATATTTTGTATTCCTATTGTGATGTGTTAGGAGATACACAGAATCACCTATGACATATTCTTGGCAAAATTGTTAGCCTGAATCTAATCAAGCTTCTAGATCTAATTTTCAGACTACAAGAAATACACGAAAATCAAGAAAAAAGTTACAGGGGCTTCTGGCTGGCTCAGTTGGTAGAGCATCTGACTCTTGATCTCCGGGTTGTGAGTTCAAGCCCCATGTTGCGCACGGAGCCTACTTAAAAAAGAAGGTGGAGGAGGAGGAGGAGGAGGAGGAGGAAGTTAGACGCCTGGGCGGCTCAGCGGTTGAGCATCAGCCTTTGGCTCAGGGTGTGATCCTGGGGTCCTGGGATCGAGTCCCACGTTGGGCTCCCTGCATGGAGCCTGCTTCTCCCTCTGCCTGTGTCTCTGCCTCTTTCTCTGTGTCTCTCATGAATAAATAAATAAAAGCTTAAAAAAAATTACAACTAAACACAATGCCTTGATTGGATCCTCAATCTAAACAAACAAACCAAAAAAACAAAAACCCAAAAGACAGCTATAAAGTACTTTTTTGGGCAAACTGAAAATTTTAATATGAAATCAGTATGAGATGATATTAGGAAATTTTTAATTTTCTTAGATGTGACAACACTGTAATTATAAAAGAAGTATTATTTCTCAGAAATGCATTCTAACATGTTTAGAGGTGAAATATGATGTCTGTAACTTATTTTTAAATTATTCAGCATTCTAAAAAATAGCTGTGATAAAATGTCAATTGTTGGATCTAAGTAATATATAGGTGTTCGTTTTACTGTTCTTTCAAATTTTCTGTATTTTTTAAAAGATTTTATTTATTTGAGAGAGAGAGAGAACACTAGAAGGGAGGGAAGGGCAGGGGTGAGGGAGAAGCAGGCTCCCCGCTGAGCAGAGAGCCCAACACAGGATTCGACCCTAGGACCCCGGGATCATGACCTGAGCCAAAGGCAGACACTTAACCAAGTGAGCCACTCAGCCATCCCTCAACTTTTCTGTATTTTGAAACCTGTATGAAATAGCTGAGAAAAAAAAATTTTGTTTTTTTTTTAATTTACTTTTTTTTAAGTAATCTCCACACCCAGAGTGGGGCTCAAACTCACTACCCCGAGATCAAGAGTCGCCTGTTCTGCCAACTGAGTCAGCCAGGCACCTCAAATAGCTGAGAAAATTTAATTACCGTATTTTTTCATTTCTGTAAGTTCTATTTATTTTTTTTTCTTTTTTTTTTGTAAGTTCTATTTATATTGAAAATCTGATTAGTCATTTCTTAAAAAACAATTTGTTTCTCGAAGCTGCTTTCAGGCTAGTATCTTACTTCTTTAAACATGATAATCCTAGCTATATCCTAGCTATTTTTTGATCCATGTCTGATAATTCCAGTATCTATTCATTCTATCTGTTGTTTACACTGCTTTGCACACACAGTACCTGGGTTTCCGTGTGTGTGTGCCTTGTTTTTTGTTTTGTTTTGTTTTACTGTGAGGTACTCAGTTCTTGCAAAAATATTTGCGGGAATTCTTTGAGGTCTAAGCTGAAGGCACGTTTCTCTAAAGGAGATTTCCTTTGGTTCCTCCCACCCATTTAGGGGCACCACCATACTGGGAGCAATTTTAGTTAAATGTAATACCACCACACAAGTGATATGAATTAGGGCTGCAAGTGAGCATGTGAGAGCTGGTCTGGGGCTACATGTTCTCACAGACGGCCCCACCCCTCTCCACTACCCATCTCCAAGGCAAGTTCCATGCAGCCCTGTGGTGACAGGAGGTAGAAAGCATATTTATTTCTGGTTCTTTCTCTCTTATCAGAGGGGTCCTAATGTTATGGGGAGTGTTTAATATTATACCCCTTTAACGGGCTGAACTGTGTCCACCTCCCTGCCCATTTCATATGTTCATGTTCTGACTCTTAGTACCTGAGAATGTGACTGCCTTTGGGGATAGGGCCTTCTTTTTTTAGGGTGGGGGGATACGGCCTTTAAAGAGGTGATTAAATGAGACCCCCGTTAGAGTGGGTCATAATCCAATCTGACTGGTTTCCTATTGAAGAGGAAATGTAGACACCAAAGGAGACACTAGGAATCCCATGCACAGAGCAAAGACCATGTGAGGGCACAGGGACACGGCAGTGCCACCTGCAAGCCAAGGAGAGAGGCCTCAGAATTCAACCAAACCTGCCAACAACTTGACCTTTGATTTCCAGCCTCCAGGACTGTGAGACAATGAATTTCTATTGTTAAAGTCCTTCAGTTGGGGCGCCTACGTGGCTCAGTTGGTTAAGTTGCTGCCTTTGGCTCAGGTCATGACCCCAAGTCCTTGGACCAAGCCCCACCTCGTTGTAGGGCTTCCTGCTCAGTGGGGAGTATGCTTCTCCCTCTGCCTCTGTGCTCTCTCTAGCTATCTCTCTTTCTCTCTCAAATAAATAAATAAAATCTTAAAAAAAAAAGAAGTCTAGAAGAAAAGTGAATTTTCAGAGAAAATGACCAGAGTGATCGCAAGACATCCAAGGGTGAGATAGGATAACATTTTTAGTTAAATGACAGCTACCGTATAGTAAGTATAAATCTTAGCGCACAAACTTCTAGAACAAAAAAACATAATTTTATTTTTCCATAATTCCATTTAATTTTTACGATTTCCAGACCAGGGATCTTCCTGTAGTCCAGAAGGAGAGTAGCCTGGTAAATAATCATCAATCATCAATCTCCCAGATCTATAGACCACACTCCGAGGATTTTCTTAATTTTCTTTTCCTTTACCATCCTGAGGCCTAGGTTTTAAAATTCAGAACCCAAGTGACTCCTTTCTTTTTCCTGCTTCCTCTGTGTCTAGGCATTAATTAGGAACAGTTTCTGTCAATAGCAGAAGAGTTGGATACCAGGGGCTTGAGGAACAGGAATTGTTTTTCTTACGCAACCGGATGTCCAGAGCAGGCAGGCTGGTCCTGGCTTGGTAGGCAGGGCTGATAACCCTTGGCCTTTTTCTCATATTTGCAAGATAGCTTTTGCAGCTCCAGACATCACATCTATGCTTGAGACAGGAGGAAAGAGGACAAAGCAAAAACTTGCCTGGAAACCTCGAGCAGACGCTGGTGTTTTTCTCATTGGCTGTGATGGTGTCGTAGGGCATAATCACAGAAAATGACGCCTCACCCCAAAGTCCCTGACCTTCACGATGATGGGACCTGGGTGTTTGTCCCAGATTTGATTCAACGACATACGAACTCCCTCTTACCCAGCAGCTCGGTGCGTGTTCATGACGCTACTTGTGGTGGTTTTAAAAAGTATCTAAAAACTCTTGGACATGCCTCCCTTCAAAAAATGGCAACTAATTACTCTCCTCTTTAGGTTGGGCCAGATTTAATGACTTGCTTCTAATGGAAAGAACGTGATAGAAGTGGCAGCCTGAGACGTCCCAGCCGAAGTCGTGGAAGGTGCGGGCGCCTTTGGATCGCTCGCCTGGCGGAAACGAGCGGCCATGTCAGGAGAACACTCAAGCAGCTCTGTGGAGAGACCTTCTCGGCAGAGGACTGCAGTCTTTTGCCAACAGCCAGCGCCGACTGACCTGCCAGCCTCAGTCAAGCCTCTCTTTTTTTTAATTTTTAAAAAAGCTTTTATTTATTTAAGAGAGAGAACCACAGGCAGCAACAGAGATAGAGAGAGCCCGAGCGGAGAGGGAGAAGAGACCCCCCGCTGAGCAGGAAGCCGGCCACGGATCTTGATCCCAGGACCCCAGGATCTCGGGGTCAGACCTGAGCCGAAGACAGAAGCCACCCAGGTGCCCCTCAGTCAAGCCTTCAGATGACTGCAGCCTCAACTGACGTCGTTGTGACTTACCTGAGAGCCCTGGGCAGAACCACCCAGAATTTCTGACCCACAGAAACTATGTGAGATAATCACTGTTTATTGTCATTTAAGTCACTAAGTCTTGAGCAATTTGCTACATAGGGATCCATTACATTGCCTCTGGGCTCCTCGGATTCTTAGCGAAGCCCGCATCCAGGCCATGTGCTTTGTGTCCCTCTGAATGATACCTCCTTGCTAGCCCCGGAGTGGACTTCCTCCTGGGGCTTCGGTTGCGTTCCTTCCACTCCCCAAGATATGGGCTTCCTCTGAGCTGGGTGAACCCTCTAATGGGCCTTGTAGGCCTAGAAGGAAGGGTGGAGCCATTGGTTCCTTTAAAGGCAACAGGAGCTGATGTTTTGGCCATGCCATCTGCCATCTTCCTTCTCACACGAAGCAGGAATGGGTACCAACCAAAGTGGCCATTGTGGAGACTCTCTGGTTGTTTTCTGGCTTCTGAGGCAATGTCTTCCCGAAGCCCTGACTTAGCTTCTACATGAGTAGCTATTTGGGAATTTAGAAATCTCCCATTTTAGCCACTAAGTAGTAGAGAGGCGGGGGGGGGGGGGGGGAGAGAGAGAGAGAGGTGTGCTTGCACCTCCCTAAACTCATAGTAGCAATCTTAAGATCCTAAATAATTCCTTATAACTCCACCCCTGGGTCTGGAGAGCTAGACAGTGCTGTGGAGACTAGGTTCATCCTCCAAAACTCACTTTGTGTGCCAGTTTAGAAAGGATTTTTTGGGCTTCTCTAGTCTGGCAACCAGGGTAGATGCCATTGAAATTCCTTTCTTTCCTAAAAAGAGGCTCAATATTTCAGAAATTCATCCTGAGATAAGGGTATTAGAGTGGCTGTATTAAATTCCTAGAGCTGCTGTAAAAAAAAAAAATGCCACAAGCTGGATTGCTTTCAACAACAGAAATTTATTCTTTCACAGTTCTGGAGGCTTAGAAGTCCAAAATCAGGGTATCAGCAAGACCACACTTTCCTGAAGGTTCTGGGGAAGAATGTATTCCATGCCTTACTCTTAGCTTCTAGTGTTACCTCCACTCATTGACATTTCTTGGCCGATAGCTCTACAGCTCCGGTCCCCATTTCTGTCCTAACTCGGCATTCTTCCTTCACACGGAGTTGCCAAGCAGATCCAACAGCCTTTGTCTCAGGATGACCCGGTTCTAGCCCTGGTCTAGGGTTAGTATTCAGTCTTCAAGCAGATATAGGCTACTCTGAACTCTAAGACATCCTGGGTGAGCCCCACAAATAGCCAATACTGATCATGAACCACAGTAGTTGTACACCAGCATTGTTCCTCTATAATTCAATTTAATTTCTACTGAGAGCCCCTATCATTTGGAGGGGCAAAATTTCATTTCACTTAAGTTGTTAAGTTGGTTTCCTCATGCTTTACCTAAATTGTATCTAAGTTCTAAGGGGTCTTGCATTAGGTCCCCAGGGGGGATGCATGTCCCCTTGCTTGTCATCTCTGCACATCAGCATCTCTGAGACATTGGCACAGCCTGGCACAGTGGGGTTGGCCCTTGTTCCCATCTGTAGAATGTCTTTGGGTCCAAAGGTGTGTCACCTTGGAGCATGCAGGAAATGTTTTACTGCTCCCATCCACAAATGGAGCAATGGAAGCTCTAAGGTTGTCTCTTCTATTCCATGTTGTTTTGAAACATGTTTCTGAGACATATCAGGGTCTGGGGCACGGGGTCTCTCTCTAAGGACACATATTACCTATACTTGTAATACTCCTTCTCCCCCTCTACAAGCCTAGAGATTCTTTATTTAGTCTGGGAACAGGGAATCCTGACTTACTCATGCAGGGGAGGAAAAAATTTTCCCCTCTACCCTCTTAGTTCTTGTACAGGGACCATGTAAATTATTATTTTTTAAAATATTTTATTTACTTATTTATGATAGACATAGAGAGAGAGAGAGAGGCAGAGACACAGGAGGAGGGAGAAGCAGGCTCCATGCAGGGAGCCCGATGTGGGACTCGATCCCCGGTCTACAGCATCAGGCCCTGGGCTGAAGGTGGCGCTAAACCACTGAGCTATCCGGGCTGCGCTGGGACTATGTAAATTAAATTGACAAAAAACAGATTAATAAGAGAATAGAGTTTATTTACACATGCAACACACATACATGCCAGAGAATTTAGTGATAAGTAACTCATAGGAGGTGTTAGAATTTAGGGCTTATATACAGCCTTAACAGGTAAAGAGGAGTGGGGAGAGAGGCACTCACAGGAAGTTAAATGATTTTTTAGAAAGATAAAAAATGTTTGGGTTCTGGGGATCCCTGGGTGGCTCACCGGTTTGGCACTTCCCTTTGGCCCAGGGCGCGATCCTGGAGTCCCGGGATCGAGTCCCACGTCGGGCTCCCTGCATGGGACCTGCTTCTCCCTCCTCCTGTGTCTCTGCCTCTCTCTCTCTCTCTCTATGTCTGTCATAAATAAGTAAATCTTAAAAAAAAAAAAAAAAGTTTGGGTTCTCAGGCGAACAAACAAGGTAAAAAAGCTGTAATAATGCTTGTCTATACAGTTATGAGTGGTCTTTCTGCCTCTTTCAGGGCCATAAAATTTCCCTGGAGAAGGAATTTGGGGTGGGTTTTGTTCTTGTTTTCCCTTCCGGGAGTAAATCTTCCCTGAAGAGTGATTTATGGCAGCCTTATTTCTTAGATGTTGTTGCTTTTAGTCACATAAGAAAGTTCTGAGAAGGCTGTTTTTCTGCAACTGTTGAATCTCAAAAGTCTTCAGCCTAAGATACTCTTTATACTAAGTGGCATATTTTGCGGTGGCAAATTCTGATCCCCCTCACTCGGCATTAGGTATTCTTACAAATCTATTGTTCTCGTGTTGAGTTCTCTCTGAGGGCTAGATGTGAGACTTAAAAGCCTACAAGTAACTCTTTTTTCCTCTGTCTTTTCCTAAGTGAGCTTTTCCTGAAGGAATGAACGTCAAATAGCTTTGATGACTAAATGTAACCAAACAAAAAAATGCAAGGGCAGAGTCAAGTATTGGTTAATATTTCAAAAAACTGATCCTACCATGCATAGGCCATATCAGCACACCTTCTCAGCAATTCTGTGAGAAGGGGTTTATTATCCATTTTGCAGTTGAGGAAACCCACAGTTAGGACTTGACAATTAGAAGGTAAATTTGAATCCACATCTGTCTGATTCTAGAACTCTAGTCTTGCCGTGTCACCCTGTACTATGTACAGGCATTGGGAAGTGTAACCAGAAGGCTCCAAGCCTGGGGTTGGAAATGAGGTCACGTTAGCACTTACCCAGGTCACCCTTCACTTGTTCACAAGATCTCAGGCCCTTCAAAATGTCTCCCAAGAAGATTCGCGTAGATGCTCAAGAACAAGTTTACTGGGTATCGCTGCCAGCTGGTGTATCCTCCTCGGCAAGGAGGACTGCCACAAAACTGATGCTTGCGCTGCCTGCTGTGCCACGAATAATGAGGTCCTTTCTCTCTGACCCAGCAGTCTCGGGGCTTTCAGCATCTGGGAAACACTAATGGGCTCACTTCTCAGCTTGTAAGGAGGGGAAAATCAAATCGCAGAGCTGACACCGTGCGCAGGCTGGAGGCCAGGTACCAGGTGGCGGCCACATGGGGCCACTCGGAGCCCAGGCTAAACTGGTTGCTGCAACAGCGGCTGGAATAAGAGGCAGGTGAAGCCAGAGGAATCCAAAGACATACCGACATGTCCCTACCATGTTTCTCTCTCCCCAGATCTTGTGCAGCCACCCTCCTGGCTCAACTCTCCACTGAGAGTGGAGTGAAGACTGCAGCCCTCCAGCAAGACCTCCATTGACCTGTGGCCACTACACCCACCCATACGGACATGTCACTCCAGCGACAGAACAGCCAACTCTCCTCCTGCTCAAGATCTATCCCTCCTTTCATCTATGTGTGTATTCCTAATGTTCCTTCGCCACTGGACCCTCTCCACTGGCATGTGAACATGCCCCAGCCCATCATAGCTACACACTCATCACTCCCCACTTCCTTTCAAAACTAAACTTCCCCACATTGCTGTCCATACAACCACTTCCTTTCTCTCTCCTCCTAACTCATTCCAGAACCACTCCATTCAGAATTCTGCTCACATTGCATCCAATCCACTTTTACTGGGGTCACCTAAGACCTCAAAGTTGCTAATTCCTGAAGATGGTTATCAGTTTTGTTTTTGTTTTTTTAATGATAGTCACAGAGAGAGAGAGAGAGAGAGAGGCAGAGACACAGGCAGAGGGAGAAGCAGGCTCCATGCACCGGGAGCCAGATGTGGGACTCGATCTCGGGCCTCCAGGATCGCGCCCTGGGCCAAAGGCAGGCGCCAAACTGCTGCGCCACCCAGGGATCCCTGGTTATCAGTTTTTATCTCAACTAAATTTTCAGTAAAATTTAGTATTTGCTTGCTCCTTCTTAGAACAGTCTCACTCTCGGCTTCCAAGGCACCATACCTGCTGATTTCCCTCCTCTCTGTCCTGCCCTCCCCTTCTCTCCTCTGCGGTGTGTTCTTCTCCCGTAGCCATTCACTATGTCCTCAGGCCTGCCCTAGGACCTTTGTAGGACAGGAAATCTTAACCATAGCCTCAGCTTTAAGCACCAGAAATAAATGTGAATTACACATTTCAGGTGTTATATAAATACATTAAATCCTTATATTTATTTCCTGTCCAGTTGTGTATAACAAGGCAGCACATTTTGGGGCTCCTCGATGGCTCAGTCTGTTGAGCATCTGACTCTTCATCTCCGTTCAGGTCTTGATTTCAGGGTTGTGAGTTCAAGCCCCACACTGGGCTCCACGCTGGGTGTGGAGCCTACTCAAAACAAACACACAAACCAAAACCAACACCAAAACAAACAAACAGAAGAAAAACAAAAAGCAAGCAGCATATTTTACTCAAAAGAAATGGGCTTTAGACTCTGATCTGGATATAAATCCTGACTTTTTCCCACTTACTGTCAGAATCCCCTTGGGAAGCATCAACTGCCCCGTCTCAGGTGCTTCCTCTATAGAAGGGGGCATACCATCCCCTTATTAGGCAATCTAGAACTCTACACAATCCCTTCCTTTTTTCCTTCTAAATTAGATTATCACTTATTCCCTTCCTGAAGAATAGAGTCAGAGTCCAGTCTCTAGAGTCAAGTGTCCTGGGTTCAAATCCTTCCTCTGCCTCATTCTTTCTCTCTGACCTTGAGCAAATTACTCAATTTCTTTAAGTTTCAGGTTCCTTCATCTGTAAAATAGGCATAATAATAGCATCTACCTCAGAGAATTGTTGAAAGGATTAGATGAGATGTTAAGTGCCTAGCACAGAACCTAGCCCATAGGTTAACTTAGAAATATTATCTCATACGTTTAGGCAGTCATATTTCAGTTTTGATTACTTGCAACTCTAGAATTGTCCCCAAACAAGACGTAATTTAGAGGTGATGAATGAAATTGAATAGTTCAAGTAAGTTGGCACACGTTTTACCAAGGTTAATAATAGAATAAGTTAGACTCCTGAGTGTGACTCACAAGAGTATCTTAATCCAAAACTCAGACATTTGATGCCTGTAATTGGAACTTTTTTTTTAACATATAATGATAAGTTAACCTATTAATTTTATTTATTTAAGTAAGCTCTACGCCTAATGTGAGGCTCGAGCCCATGACCCCTAGATCCAGTCAAACGCTCTACTCACTGAGCCAGCAAGCCACCCCAATAAGCCAATATTTTAGAGTGAGGGTGGAGGAAGCTAATAGCTTCTGAATTTAACATGTTTACCTTTATACCCCAAAGTAGTGCTATTAGTAGTGCTGTCCTTAACTAATGTCCAAGCTATAATAAAGACCCAATACATCCAAAGATCACATGATTCCTTGATACTGCTCCTACATTCCTCCTCACCTAGAGCCCCCGTACCATAGGAGGCATAAATGGGAAAGGTGTTTTGAAAGGCAAAGACAGGGACACCTGGGTGGCTCAGCGGTTGACGGTCTCCTTTGGTTCAGGGCGCAATCCCAGGGTCTGGGATCGAGTCCCACATCGGGCTCCTGCTTCTCCCTCTGCCTGTGTCTCTGCCTCTCTCTCTGTGTGTGTCTCTCATGAATAAATAAATAAAATCTTAAAAAAAAAAAAGACAATTCTGGAGAAAGTGACTTGAGGGGAGAATGGATGCTGGGATCATCCCAGATAAGGTCTCTCTTTAACAGCCTTTCTAGAAAAGCTCTGATTTTTTTTTTTTTTTCTTTAAATAGGCTCCATGCCCAGCATGGAGGCCAGCTCAGGGCTTGAACTCACATCCTGAGATCAATATCTGAGTTGAGAGCAAGAGTGGGACATTTAACTGACTGAGTCACCCAGGTGCCCCCCCCCTTTTTAAACTTGTCTTTTTTTTTTAATTTTTATTTATTTATGATAGTCACAGAGAGAGAGAGAGGTAGAGACATAGGCAGAGGGAGAAGCAGGCTCCATGCACCGGGAGCCTGACGTGGGACTCGATCCCGGGTCTCCAGGATCGCGCCCTGGGCCAAAGGCAGGCACCAAACCGCTGCACCACCCAGGGATCCCTAAACTTGTCTTTAAATAACTGAAATTTTGTCATCGAAATGAATAAAAAAAAATATTTTGGACACACTAAGTAGTCACATAATAGTACATGTGAACAGAGGTGCCTGAGTGGCTCAGTCAGTTAAGCATCAACTCTTGGTATTGGCTCAGGTTGTGATGTCAGGGTCGTGAGATGGGCTCCTAACAGGGCGCACGTCAGCCTCAGTGGGGAGTCTGCTTGAGATTCTCTCCCTTTGGGCCTCTCACACTCACACTTATGCTTTCCCTCTCTAAAATAAATGAATAATTCTTTAACAAAAAAATAGTAGGGAGGCTTGGGTGGCTCAGTGGTTGCGTGTCTGCCTTCGGCCCAGGGCGTGATTCCGAGGTCCCGGGATCGAGTCCCACATCGGGCTCCCTGCCTGGAGCCTGCTTCTCCCTCTGCCTGTGTCTCTGCCTCTCTCTCTCTCTCTGTGTGTGTGTGTGTGTCTTTCATGAATAAGTAAAATCTTTAAAAAATAAAAAATAAAATAAAATAGTACCTGTGAATAGGTGTCCTCTCCTCCTCACTAATGGTTAAAAATAGCTAAAATGAGGGATGGTGGAGATAGTAAATAGATGATAGTCTCCAAATGTAAGTGAAACTGTCATTTACTATGATCTGCACACAGGATGGAGAAAAAGATGAGGTTCAACTCTCTTATTACATTAAAATTAGAAGCTTAAATAATTTTGTGGTAATAAAAAACTTTATTCAGAACAAATATGTGGAACTAGTATAATAAATTGAGGAAGCCATAAAGACTTTTTTTTTCTTCCCTGTTAACTATTTTCCTCTGTGGCTCAAAGATCTCTTGAGACACAGGGGAGCATGTAGGCAGGGGTGTCCTGTAATATGGGCGCCATGAGAAGGGTTATCAAGTGACCCATGGGAACCAACAGGCATGGGCTACAGATTTCATGGAATAATTTTTTTAAATTGAGATATTAAATAATTAATGACAAATTGAGATATAATTTACATGCAATAAAATGTATACATTTTGGGGCTCCTTGGTGGCTCAGGCCTGCTTCTCCCTCTCCCTTTACCTGTCACTCCCCCTGCTTGTGCTTTCTCTTATCTTTCTGTCAAATAAGTGAATAATGTTAGAATCTTAAAAAAAATAAAATGCATACATTTTAAGTGTACTGTTCAATGAATTTCCAAGATATGGAACATTTCCATCAATTCCAGTAGCTGGTGTGCTTCCTCGTCTAGCTAACAGTACCACCCCGGGGACTGGCAAGAGATAGATGGCTCAGTTAAAACTAGATAATTTGAGAAGAGGGATTATTTATAAAGGCGTGGGCATAGTGTGGGGAAAGCACAAGATGGTTCCCTGTAGCAATGCCAGCGAGCTGTTACCACTCCTAGACTGGAAGGGCGGAGAGGGAGAGGCCGTTCCCAGACCCAGGAAGGAGAGGCTGTGTGGGGAGCTATGACTCAGTGGAGAGGTGCGGCCGGTGGCCAGCTGGGGGCGGGGGATCCTGCAGAGGGGTGGGGGAGAGAGGTCCTCCAATCATACTCCCCTGTCCCTCTTAGTCCTGCTAAATATAATCCAACTAGAAGTCAGAGGGTAGGCAAGGCCCCTTACAGGTTATCTTCTCAGGGCATTCCTAGGACAAGAGTGAAGAGTAAAATTTGGAGGGGAAATCAGAAAATGTGTTATACTAATAAGTGAGTTTAAGGAAAAAGTAAGAAGACCTCTTGTGGGAGGAAGGTTTTTTTGGGGGGATGGCGAGTGGGGAGGAAAGGCCATTGCAAACTCAGCAGTTTCTCAGGCCCCATGATTTATGTGTGTTAACTACAGGTGCAAGCAACATAACCGCAGTGTCTTCAAACAACGACACACACATTATTACATAGTCAAAGGCTGGGCGCCGCTTCGCTACATTTTCTGCTTGGGGGGCTCACCAGCTGCAATCGGGGTGTTGGCCGGGGCTGGGTTCTCGTTCGGAGGTTCCACTGAGGGCAGGATCTACTTCCCTGCTTCCATGGTTGTCGGCAGCACACGGTCCCTGCAGCTGCCCTGTAATGCCCAGAGCCTCGGTTTTGCCGCCTCTTGGTTCAGCGCTGTCCCCAGCTCCCAGAGGCCGCTCACACTGCCGGCTACGTGAGTTTCCCCAGTATGGTTTCACACACTTCGCCAGAACAACCAACCTGAGAAGCCAACAAGGTGCAGCGGGTCTGGAGGGTGCTGTTGGGCAAGAAGCGGCGATGCCAGGGGGCCCTGCAGGTGGCAGATCTCAGGAAACCATCAGCAAGCTTCACCTTTACAAGGTGAGGGGCTCCTATGGGCAGAGACCTCCTGGGCGCAGATCTGGGAACCAACAGGGCCAGGCATTAGCATCACAGGGGGAGGCAGGGAGATGCAGGGGAGGCAGGTGGGGAGGAAAGGTGAGAAAAATCACAGTCTAGTGGTGGTGACTTTGGGAGGGAATCCCCTTAGAAAGCAGAGGCTTTCCCCTTAGCAGCAGCCACTGTGATTGAGGGAAAGGAAGCAGTTGGAGACAAGAGACTGCCAGAAACAGAATGGGATTGTAGTTTAAATGGGAAAATAAGACTAACCAGGATATTTGGGGGGGGGGGGGGGCAGCAACGAGGGGTGACTTGCTGCATCATAAAACTTCAGTAATCAAAACAGTGTGCTATCCACACATGGATGGATAGCACAACAATGACTCAGAACAGGAAATCCGGATACGGGCCCTAATATGTTTAGCAAGTGGTAAGTAGGCATCTCAGATTAGTCACAATAATGGGCTTTTTAAAATGTGATGGGAGGGTGTCTGGTGGCTCAGTCAGGAGAGCATGAAACTCTTTATCTCAGGGTCATGTGTTTAGGCCCCACATAGGGTGTAGCGATTACTAAATAAATAAACAAACATACAAAAAACTTAAAGAAATGGTGATGGGAGGAGTGCCTGCGTGGCTCAGGCCTTCAGCTCAGATCATGATCTCTGGATCCTGGGATCAAGGCCCACGTCCAGCTCCCTACTCAATGGAGAGCCTGCTTCTCTCTCTCCCTCTGCACAACTACCCCCAACACTTCTGTGCTCTCTCCCTCTCTCTCTCTCTAAATAAAATCTTAAAAAAAAAAAACAGTGATAGGAAAACTGAATAGACAATGGGGAAAAGAAGTTGGACCATACTTTCTGCCTACACTGGGTTAAGCATCAAATGAGTTAGACATTGCAATATAAGACATGCACACACGTTTGGGGGGAGGAAGGGGAACACCTTTATAGCTGTGGAGAAAATCTTTTTAACAAAAAAGAAAATCAATATTCGTTTTTTAAAATGGTTGAAAAATTAAATTATATAAAGATAAAATATTTTGGCATGGCAGGAAAAAAGCCTACTAAAGTCAAATGACAAATTGGTGTAAAAATGTAAGGTTAACACTCAATAGCTAAGACCTCAATGGACAGTTCTGTTGGTGGTCATGTGATCACCGATTCGCAAAGCAAACTGCCAATCTCATGCAGGCCCGGGTGAGAGTATTGATTGTGTTGGCAAGGGTTTACTGGCAGCAGACCCCCGCTGATTAGCTGACTTCCAAAGCATAGGGCTGCCACGGATTGGTTGGCTTTCAGAGGTGTGGTCAATGAGCCAAGGGTGTCGTTGATTGATTAGACAGGCTTATAACCTGCTCTGGTAAGGTTACTTGTTACCATGGCTATGGAACAATCAATCTTTCTCTCAGAGTGTGTGTGGGGGGGACTGTCGTATTCCCGTTGGGAAATTTTCTTTGTAACTTATTACAGAGAAAGAGTCAATCTTCCCAATACATAAAGAGCCCCTAGAAATTGAGAAGAAAAATCCAACAGTTCAATAGAAAAATAAGAATGCAAACAAAAAATACTGTTCTTAGAACATTAAAATGAAAAAAAGAAAACCCGTCTCGACCTCATTCAAAATAAGTGTTTTCTATAGTAACTTCTCTTCAGACTCTGGAGAAAAATGCAAACCACATTCCATAAAATGAAGGTAAAATGTCAAAATAACTTTTTTCTCTCCCTCAATCAAAATAACTTTTTGACATTTAAAAACAATTTAATGCAAAAGCCACCAAACTTAGAATAAATGGGACGCCTGGGTGGCTCAGCATCTGCCTTTGACTCAGGGCATGATCTCAGGATCCTGGAATCGAGTCCCTCATACGACTCCCCGCAGTGACCCTGCTTCTCCCTCTGCCTGCGTCTCTGCCTCTCTGTGTCTCATGAATAAATAAATAAAATCTTTCTTTTTTTTTTTTTTTTTATGATAGTCACAGAGAGAGACAGAGAGAGAGAGAGAGAGAGAGAGAGAGACACAGGCAGAGGGAGAAGCAGGCTCCATGCACCGGGAGCCCGACGTGGGATTTGATCCCAGGTCTCCAGGATCGCGCCCTGGGCCAAAGGCAGGCGCCAAACCGCTGCGCCACCCAGGGATCCCGATAAATAAAATCTTAAAAAAAAAAAAAAAACTTAGAATAAATGTTTCGGGAAAATATATGATACTCAAAGATGTTTAAGGATTTTTTTTTTTAAGATTTTGATAGAGAGAGGGATAGTGACAGAGATAGTGAGAGCAGGCTCCTGATGTGGGGCCGGATCCCAGGACCCTGGGATCATGACCTGAACCAAAGGCAAAAACTTAACTGAGCTACCCAGGCGCCCCAAGAATTTTTTAAGCCAAGGAAAAGTGGTATGGTTGGGTTCAGCTCTCATTCTTTTTGTTTCTTGTGCTATTATGTAGCATTAAAATTGCTGCTTCTCTTCCCTCCCTGCCCCTCGCCCCCGCCCAAGACTTAGGTAATTAGGCCTCATCTATTTTTTGGTTTGTGACCTGCTCTTATCAGCAGCCCCCCCTCCCCCCCCCCGCAAATCTCTCTCTCTTTTTTTTTTTAAGATTTTATTTATTTATTCATGAGAAAGACACACACAGAGAGAGAGGCAGAGACACAGGCAGAGGGAGAAGCAGGCTCCTCCTCGCAGAGAGCCTGATGTGGGACTCGATCCTGGGTCTCCAGGATCATGCCCTGGGCTACAGGCGGTGCTAAACCGGGGCGCCACCGGGGCTGCCCAAATCTCCTATTTTTGTAAGCCAGTTACATTAATGTAATTTTTAGCTTTATACAAATAAAAGCTTTAAATAAGCAGTTTGCTAAGCATTTGCCAATAGAAGGAATCAAGTAATCTTTTTGTCTACAAGATGCTTTTGCTAACAGTCATTCTTGAAATCCTGAGATTTTTTAAGTTTCCAATTCAGTAAATTCAGAATACGGTTGTATAAACCACAGCAGTCCTAGCTCTTTGGAAGTGGAACAATTCTCTCACACATTAAAACCAAATTGATCTAGTATTCTCTTAGTGCCTCTTGCTAAAATTATACAATTCCTCTGTCATCGGACTTTTTTGTAATCTAGGTTTACTCTGGAGAGTTACTTCATTATGATCTACTTCAATTACTGAAATGCCCTCCTTTCAATTTTGTCCACATGTTCTAACGCTATTATTTCTGAGATGTACCCAGAAATACATTCCAAGGAGTTCTGGGGATTTAGTGATGATGCCCGAGGTCTTAATTTTCCAGACAAGAAACCTTAGAGCTGGGTTCTCAGCATCCTGTAGGCGAGGACCGGGGAGGCCTGCAGGGAGTCAGGACACTGGGGCCTTTAGGTGCGTAATTTTCTGAACCATCAACTCTGATCGAGATGGGGACGACGTTAGGGGGGCAACAGAGACTGAACAGGTGGTTCAGTAGGTGGAACAGGTTACTTCTGTAGATCCTTTTTTTTTATTTATTTTTATTTTTTAAATTTTTATTTATTTATGATAGTCACACAGAGAGAGAGAGAGAGAGAGAGGCAGAGACACAGGCAGAGGGAGAAGCAGGCTCCATGCACCGGAAGCCCGATGTGGGATTCGATCCCGGGTCTCCAGGATCGCGCCCTGGGCCAAAGGCAGGCGCTAAACCGCTGCGCCACCCAGGGATCCCTACTTCTGTAGATCCTTAACACAGTTCTGCTTCTGCTTATTTCTGCTTATCTCAGCATCATTTCCCACACTTACTCTATCTTGTCAGGGTAAGAGCTTCCCATGGTTTGGCCTTAGAAACTTCAAGGCATCTTAGTCCCAAAACCCACTGAGGGACACCGGGTCTGGTGTGGTTCTCCCCGCTTCTCTCAGCCCCAAGCCCACTGTCCCAAACTCTGCAGGTCCCTACAAGATGCCTCCCAGGGCTCTACTCGGCTCCTCTGTCAGCGAGCTTGCCCCTGGGCTCTATCCTAAGTACTGGGAAGAAAGGAGATCCCTGTGGTATTACAGCAATGGCACTTGGCTCCAGCTTCCAAATTCCTTCAACTCTTCTAGGATTAGACTCACTGGACCCCTCAGAGCACCAGCAGCATCTAAGAGGTTTCTTTCTCAAAGGTCCGAACACCAACTCTGCATGGCTCACCCTCCTCCACCTCCTAAGTGCCCCATTTTGTGACCCAAACTCTTTCCTCCTGTTTGCCTCTTTGAGGGCAGTAGCCACTTCCTGCAGTTGCCCTCTTTGGGTTATCTCAGGGGCTCCTTCTCCTTGGCTCCAACACCTGCCTAACCCATTCCCTACCCTGTATGCCCTCTGTTGAAATACTGATTGCGGGTTTTTTTATAACTGGACCTTGATCACTACACATCGGTCCAGTAGAAACTGAGCAGTGGGTGCGGTTCTCCTCCTCGGCCTGGGACTCAGGAAAGTGTGCGGCCAGTCAGTCTAACCTGCAGTAGAAAGCAGACACACAAACTTAGAGGGACTGAAGAGATGGGAGAGGAGTGACACAAAAAGTGAAGACCCAGTGTATGATCCCCAGCTGACAGTCTCCTGAATTGAACTGGTTCCAGGGACAGAGCCTAACTGTGGCAATCTGGGACGACAAAAGCAAAGTTGAAGAGAAAGGTTAAAATAAGTAAAATGTAGAGTCCCCTCAGCTGGAACTCAAGGTTCATGTTGCTCCAAGTCCTGCCAAGACAAGGCGAGATATTCTGGGGGAAAAGAAGTCAGACTCAAAATTTAGTCCTAATTTTTTATTAAGACTTTTATGCAGGAATAATGGGTACAGTAGTTGCTCAACTCTCAGCTTTTCTGTCTCAAAGTTTTTAGTGTTTCTCACACCCTTATCCACTCCAACTGTGAGCAGGGATTTGCAGAAGCCACTAGGGATTTCTGAGGATTAGTTTCCTCTGGGGCGAAGGGTTCTTGTGACCTCAGGGCCTTACAGGCAGAGGTCTCTTGCGATAGAGCTACAGACACACTGGGCAGAGGCGAGTGGAGTCTTCAGCAGTAGACAGATAATTGCAGCTTATTGGACGGCACATCTGGAGACTTGTGGGAGCGCAAAAATCACTGGATGAAGTGAGACTCTTCCAGAAGTGAGACTGTAGAGTAGTGGGGGCAGACAACAGCCAGGGGGAGGAACCATCACTTACTCTGGTTCTTTTTAATGAAGGCCTGTGCCAGGTGCTTACCTCTTGAGAGCAACAGGGTTGGTAATGTTGATTCCCATTTACAAAGTAAGAAAGGGAGGTATTGATGGGGCACCCGGGTGGCTCGGCGGTTGAGCGTCTGCCTTCAGCCCAGGGCGTGATCCTGGAGACCCGGGATCGAGTCCCATGTCGGGCTCCCTGCATGGAGCCTGCTTCTCCCTCTGCCTGTGTCTCTGCCTCTCATGAATAAATAAACAATAAAATCTTAAAAAGGGGGGGAGGGGAGTAATGAAAGGTTAAGTAGTTCACCTAAGATCATGCAAGTAGAGACCAAATTAAGTAGGCAATCTAGAAGTGCATGCGTGGTTCAGTCTGGTAAGTGTCCAGCTCTTGATCTCAGGTCTTGATCTCGGGGTCCTGAGTTCAAGCCCTGTGCTGGGCTCCACACTGGTGTGGAGACTACTTAAAAGACAAAAAACAAAAAACAAAAACAAAACAAAAACAACCCTAACATTCTTAGCCCACAAGCCTTATGAAAACAGGCAGTATGCAGATTTGGCACCTGGGATGTACTTTACGGAACCCTGTGCTGGAGCTCAGCAGGCTCCCTTCCCCTGGTAGGTCATGAATGCTTTGGTCTCCTCAGCAGCGTGAGCCTGATGACAACTCCCTGCTCTGCAGTTTTTCAGCCTTTTAGCCTCTGCCCTGAGCAGTTTCAATACTCTGCCATTATCTTGATGGGAAAATTGGCCTTGTGTCCAATATCGTCATTCCAATTCATCAGAAGGCCAAAGCACACCACTTGCTGCTCACTGGCAGCAACCCTGACTCTTGGCCTGCATTCAGAACAGGCAAAACTACCAGCAAAACCACGTTTTGGCTGCAAATATCAGTTCACTTTTCATAGACTCCCTTCTCTAGAATCTTAGCCCCAATTTTAGTCTTCACTGTTTCAGGAGCTCTCTGGTGCTGTTCAGTCGGCAATCTTTATTTTTATCAGGCTTTTCTCGTTGCTTTTAGCCAGAAATGTAGCTGCAATGCTACCTAGAAAGCATAAATCTTGCTTTTTAAATAATTTAAAAATAGTACCTTAAAGCTAAATACATTAAAATCAACTCACAATGCTGTGTTTTTTCCACACTGAAAAAAACCTCCCTTCCTGAATTATGATTTAAAAAAATTTTTTTTAAAGATTTTATTTATTTACTCAGGAGAGACACACAGAGAGAGGGAGGCAGAGACACAGGCAGAGGGAGAAGCAGGCTCCATGCAGGGAACCCGATGTGGGACTCGATCCTGGGTCTCCAGGATCAGGCCCTGGGCCCAAGGCGGCGCTAAACCGCTGAGCTACCCGGGTTGCCCATGATTAAAATTTAAAGGCAAAAGATGCCCTTCAGAGTGGTGCAGATTGAGAATAATAAGCTCCTTTTATCTTGCAATATACTTTTTAGGTTTTTTTTTTTCTTTTCTTTCTTTCTTTTTTTTAAGTAATCTCTAATATCTAGTGTGGAGCTCAAACTCAACCCCAAGATCAAGTCTCACATTCTTCCACTGAACCAGCTAGGTGTCCCTATCCTGCAACATTAAAGAAAAAAAAAAAGGATTTGTTGATTTGAGAGTGTGAGGGTGGAGATAGAGGCAGAGGGAGGGAAAATCCCAAGCCCACTCCCTGTTGAGCACAGGGCCCATTGCAGGGCTTGATCCCAAGAACCCAAGATCATAACGAGAGATAAAATCAAAAGTTGGTTGTTCAACCAACTGAGCCATCCAGGCGCTCTTATCTTGCAACATTTTAAAAACATTTAAATTTTGGGATGCCCAGGTGGCTCAGTGGTTGGGCGCCTTCCTTTTGTTCCAGGGTGGGATCCTGAAGTCCCAGGATCGAGTCCCACATTGGGCTCCCTGCATGGAGCCTGCTTCTCCCTCTGCCTAGGTCTCTAATGAATAAAAAAATTTAAAAAGGATAAGTTTTAGAAACAATGTGTTCTGATAAATTATGTGCTGATTTCAAGACTTAAAAAAAAAATATAGGGATGCCTGGGTGGCTCAATGGTTGGGTGCCTGCTCTCAGCTCAGGTAGTGATCCTGGGATCCAGGATCGAGTCCTGCATCGGGCTCCCTACATGGAACCTGCTTCTCCCTCTGCCTGTGTCTCTTGTGAATAAACAAATAAAATCTTAAAAAAATTAAATTTTGACTAGATAATATATTCAATATGATTGAAAATTCAAAAAGGATAAAAGAAAATTGAGTGAAAAGTCATTACTCCACCCCTATCTTCTAGCTGTGCAGTGTCTCTCCGTGCTGGCAACATTTACTCCTTCTCTTTCTAGACATTTTATTGCAAATACATGTGTTTATCTTTTCATATCAGTAAAGTGGTTTTGTTGTAACTGTTAAGTGCTATATAGTACCATTCACTGCACCATCATTTATTATCTATTGATGTGACAATAACGTTGTTTCTAAGCTTATGATTATAAACAATGCCATACAAAAAATGTCTTGTACCTGTCATTCTACACACATGTAAAGACAGTTTTAGGAAATTCCTAGAGATAGAACTGCCAAATTGGGAATTGGGATTTTAAATTTTCTATTCATACCAAGCAACAGTCCATATTTCCCCACACTCTTGCCAAGATTAAAACATACCTACAAAAAAAAAAAAAAAAAAACCTACATACACAAAAACGAAACAAAAAAGCGGCTTACTTTAACTAATTTGAAGGAGAGAAAAATTTATAAACATTAGTATGTCACATTATGCATCTTTTCACATATTTTTCCTTTCCTGGGAACTATGTTTCTTGAAAACATTTCTAATTTTCCTTTTGAATTATTAGTCATTTTCATAATGTATCAGCATATACTTTAAAGGAAACGAGCTCTTTGTGATTAATTGCTTCTACATCTCCACGGCCCGCCCTTCATTTGCCATGTGCCATGTCTCCCAATTTTCCATTATGGTAGTAGTTCTTGTTATACAGAACTTTTTATTTTCATGTAGTTAATTTTTATTTTTTAATTGTGGTAAAATACATGTAGTAGGCCATTTTAATTTTTATTAATTTTCAGATTCTCAACCTCTGCTCAGTTTCAGTGCTCCCTGAGAAGTTAAACATTCTCATCTCCCTCCACAAAAATGAGAGGAAAAAGTAGCAATACACTCTTAACGACTGACACAAAGCATTTATTAGTTTCTAACAATAAGGCATATAAGCTAAGACTATCAGAAAAACTAATAGGGAAATTAAAATTTATCTTGAGGTCAGGAAAATTTCTTCACAGACAATTAAGTGGTTAAATGTGTAAATTCTATACGTCACACTATTTTTTTCCTCCTTTTTGGTCAAGGACTATTCCAGGAAATTTTAATTATACAACTGTTGAGGAGTTCCAACAGTGTCTACTCTAAAATATAAAGTGAAATCGCTCTGAGAATAATACTGGTTTGATGAGAAGACAGATTTTATTGTATTTTGAACAAATTTGGTTAGTTTCTGACTAGATTTCAATCATTATTCAAAGGGCAATCACCTTTTTTTTTTGAGAAAGGGCAAATTAAACTTTAAATTAGCATCAGAATTCTACCCATAATTACCAAATCAATATTGAAATAGATGCCATTAAGTACGCAAACACTAACAGAATTTCAGTTACAAAATTTGGAGGAAAAAAATCTTAATAATGTACAAAAATATTGACAAATTTAAGCTAGAATTAGCTCTAGGACATTTTATTTTTATCTTAAAAGGATGGATAACTAGAGATCAGCAGAAATGTTGTTAAAACCGCTATTTGCCTAAAGTTGTTCATATTAATGAAAAAAAGATTAATAGTCTCTAAGTTACATTTCACTAAATGAAATCACTGCCTTCTGATTTAACTTTCAGGGGTAACACGGCAAAACCCAAGCATCAGACTTTGTTTTTCTGTACATAAACACGTATAAAAGTATCTATACAAATGATAATATAAGGAAATAAATACATGGTTATATTTCAGGTCCTACAACAAAAGATATATTTAACTCTCCTACAGTAAAGTCCCATTTTTTTTTCCTGGAATAGCAGATTAACAGAAATGTCAAATTCCCAAATTTCATGCAATTTAGTAATTGATTTTGATTTTGACACCAGTTACTATGGTGTGAAAAGCTATAAAACCCAAACGTTTTCCATGTCATTTAGCAAAGAAAGGATGGAGAACCCTCTACCAAACTTTACCTGCTCCTCTGTCCTGGACCCAGTTTCTGATCATGCAGTCAGTTCCAATGCTTCCAAATCGTCAATTTGGTGCAACTTAACTCCTAACTCCTTTCGCGTCAAGAGCCTAGTTTCCTGTCAACTAATTCCTAATTTTCCAGGAAACTGATTTTTCTGATTTCACACTGATCATAAACCATTTTATATAAAAGAAAATGCTATAACAGCTATAATAATTAAAGTGGAGATGAAAACTAGATTATTTTAGTGTCATGCAGGATGCATTTCAAGTGCTCTGCAAATATATGAGAAAGTAGCATGAAAAATTACCCTGCCTGGATTCTTAACTACTCGGTACACTATGATCTTGCTTTGATTACTACTAGTTAGGACAAAAGGGAAGCAAAGGTCATAAAACATGCATTTTTTGGAAACAGAATGGCACTTGAAGATTTCTTGGGAGTTCAACCAAGGCATTTTTATATCCATAAGGATTGTCAAACTTAGTACATCACAGTTATTAAAAAAGGAAAGGATTGGGACTCCTGCTTACTGAGTTTGGCAGAAATATATTTATATTCCTCCCTTGTGATCACACAGTCCTTTATAGATGATGAGTTTAACAATTATAAAGATTCTATGATAAAGAAGAGAGCTTCATAATCCGGCTTTACTAGATTATAAAATACTCCCTCTTCCCCATGAATTACTTTGTATACCTCTGGAACATCTGAAAAATACTTTTCTGTGACTTACTAGGCTGTAGGGAATGAGTACTTTTAGATACATTACAATTATCTCTAGAAGAATTTGGCATCTTTCTTCCATTAACTGAATGTTTCAACTGGATCTTGAAAGATGCCTGCCAATTTTCATTTTTGGAGCCTCTCCGAGATTTTGAATGCTCTAGATCAGTCTGTTTTTTGAAGTTCCTAGTTTTGGAATTCTTCCTCTGTCCATTTAGCAATTTGTCTGGAGGTGAAGATGTAGGACGTAACTGATACTCATCTGGGGATCCTTTTTGCCGGTTTGGCTTCATTTGTTCTTTATCTACTTCTTTCTGAAGCTGTAACGCTAATAACCTGTCCTGTTCTTCTTGTTTATGTCTCTCAAAAAGTAAGCGTTCCAAATCTATCAGTTTTTGGGTAAAGTTGATTTCTGTTTCCTCTTGGTCTGAGGAAGCTTTGGGGAACTTTTTTCTTCTTTTTGCAGAAACGCATGGATCCCTGGCTGCTTCAGATAAAGATTCCTGTTTTTTTCTTTTGGAAATATCTTTACTGATCGGTAGGCAAGACTCTTCATTTTCTGTCTCAACTGTATTACTTCCAATTATTTGTGTCATACCTGATATAGTGCACCCACTCTCTGTTTTGCCATAAGGCTTAACTGCAGTTTCTCCAGAGCAAGGAACTCTGGCTTCAGGTCCCTCATGATTTAGGACATGTAACTCTTTATCATGATTGGTTGTACTCATTTGGACTTTTCCTTCAAGGCACCATTCTCTACCATTGGCACGTAACTGAGGCATAGGTGACTCTAAAGACTTTTCACCCTGTTCTTGCATTTCAATGCGTATTTGTGGAGAAAGTGTTGGCATATCTTCCTCAATTTCTGTATCTTGCTGTGTAGGGCTTTTTACAACACTACTATCAGTTTCCTATAGAAAACAGAAAGAGACTGCATGAACCATGGGAAAAACAGCAAGTCATAATACAGAAGTCAAATTACAGTGATACTCTGACTTTTCACTATAGCCAGCATCACTACTAATAACTAATATTAATTCCTAATAGTATTTTTATTCTGTGTGCCAACTTAGATTAAGGAATTCCTTCCTTTTAACTCCCACGGAAACCTATAGGTTAAAGCCCACAAACTGGATTCTATGTATGGCAACAAAGCGGGCACCAGGACCTGACCTCTCTTTCACCTTATAAACTTCCCCTAGCCGAGTTTATTTTTTTTTTTTTTAAGATTTTATTATTTATTCATGAGAGACACACACACACACACACAGAGAGGCAGAGACACGGGCAGAGGGAGACCTCTTCTGAATATTTTAAGATATAAAAATAAATATGTAGGATCACAAAGGGAATAATTTATTTTTATTTTTTTAAAGATTTTATTTATTCATAAGAGACAGACACACACACACACAGAGAGAGAGAGAGAGAGAGAGAGAGAAGGAGAGAGAGAGAGAGAGAGAGAAGCAGGCTCCACGCAGGGAGCCTGATGTGGGATTCCATCCTGGGACTCCAGGTCATGCCCTGGCCCTGAAGGCAGGTGCTAAACCACTGAGCCACTCAGGGATCCCTGGGAATAATTTATTAATAGCAACCCCATTATTAAATGTTATTAAAATTATTAAAATGTTATCCCCCAGGCAGGGGATGCCTGGGTGGCTCAGTGGTTTAGCGCCTGCCTTCAGCCCAGGGTGTGATCCTGGAGTCCCAGGATCGGGTCCCACATTGGGCTTCCTGCGTGGAGCCTGCTTCTCCCTCTACCTGAGTCTCTCATGAATAAATAAATAAAATCTTTAAAAAATAAAATTTTATGTTGTAATATACATCTATTAATACATTAAATAATAAGATATAGTGGGACAAGTCTAATAACTTGTAATACTGAAGTAGGGATGAGTACCAATGATATTTGAAGAGACCTGCCACAAACTAATTGTGATAAAAATCTGTGATTCCCAATGCCTGGGTGGCTCAGCGGTTGAGTGTCTGCCTTTGGCTCAGGTTGTGATCCCGGAGTCCTAGGATCAAGTCCTGTACCAGGCTTCCTGCAGGGAGCCTGCTTCTCCCTCTCCCTGTGTCTCAGCCTCTCTCTGTGTGTCTCTCATTAATAAATAAAAATCTTTAAAAACAAAACAAAACAAAACAAAAAACTGCTTTCCACTGATTATCAAAGGCACAGCTTTTGCTAACAGTATTATGATTTGATACCTACATTCGTGCCTGCTTTGGCAGCACATATACTAAAATTAGAGCGATACAGAGAAGATTAGCATAGCCCCTGTGCAAGAATGATACATACATTCATAATTAAAGGAGAGGTTAGGTGAAAGTAAAGATAAACCTCTTCCTCCATTTAAGTTCATATGTACTCTCTGGATTCTAACCACAGATCTAGACCTTAGGTTAAGAATCCTTGCTTTAAAAAAAAATTAAAAAAAAAAAAAAAAAAAAAAAAAGCAAGCTAAGAAAAAAAAAAGAATCCCGGCTTTGGCCCGTGTATTTTTCTTGTCACTTAATAGGTCTTAGGTTAAGTAAAGACCTACTATTAGTTTTCATCATACAAAAGCCTTAAGAAAGGCTTTGGTGAAAATTTGCCTCAGAACAAAAATTACTCCTTGTTGTTAGAGACCTTAAATATGTTATTTTACCTATATCCTTGCATTTATCATTTTTTATAGCATTTCTTGGGAGTCAGTCCAGTTTGGACTGGATAAATTCCAGTTTGCCCACCTAGCTTTGCTGTGAATATGAACACCACAGTAGGACAAATACCCCACCCTACAATGCCTTGTTCATCCTCAGTTCTAGTATGAGCCAGACCATCTGGATTTGAATCTTCCCTCTATCATCTCTTTTTTTAAGGGACTGTGTGCAAGTCTCTTATCTGCATGTGCCTTAGTTAATTCTTAACTGTAAAATGGGCACAAGAATGAATACCTACCTTATAGAATTGGTGCTTGTGAGATTGAAGGAAATAATACATAATCTGGCATATGGTAAATGTCAATTAAATGATAGGTTTTAAACTACCTAGCAGAGTTTTTAAAAATCTAGGAACCTCTTAGTAAAGGGTTAATAAAACTTCTCTGTAAGAAATCAACCTTGGTGTCAGCTCACATTTCCTAGTTCTATTTTCCTGGAAACTTGATAAAGGTGAAATGTCACCTGTGTTACTAGGCCACATAGCTTATGGTAAAAATGACCTTATTGGTGAATTACATCTATACAAGCAGAACCATGAATGAGTGATCTATAAGCACCCAATGGGAAACCAAATCTAGGGACTTCTGTGGCTTATAACTCTTTTGACTTGATGTGTTCCTTACCAGGATCCCTGGAAGGTACACCCATGGCTTGTTACAATAACTCTTATGCGGCATAGGGTCTCTAAGCCAGGATGGTTACCACACTCCACATTGTTTCATTTCCAGGCGGTGACTTGGCTCTCCTGTGAAGACTCTCGCTGCACTGATATGCCTGATGCTACCCTATTAGCATGCTTTGTTTCTCATCCTGTAATTTTCACATAAAGTGAAGCCGGTACCAGGGGTAGCCTATTTGATTTTGCGAGTTTGAACGCCTACGGCAGGGATCCACAAAACCATGACCCATGAACCAAATTCAGCCTGCTTCCTTTCATAGTTTGACTTGATCAAAGAGAAGCCCATTTGTTTACATATGGTCTACGAATCCTTTCACAGGAAAACAGTGTAACAGTTGTGACAGAGACCATATGGCCACAAAGAGAAGTTTGTTGACTCCTAGTCTAGGTGAGCCGAATATGACTAAGAAAGGGTATTCCATATATTACTAAAAAAAAAAAAACAAAAAACAAAAAATAAAACAAAACAAAAAACCCAGAAGTTAGGAAATGACAAGTATTCAATCTCTAGCCTTAGGAAATCTAGTAAAAATTAGTAAAAACTAAGAACATCTTTAGCACCCACATACCTTAGACATGGAGTTTTCCCTGCTTTCTTGTACAACTTCAGACTGTGATGCTGACCCAAACTGAGGTTTAGGTGACAAATACCTTAAAAAAAAAAAAAAAAAGCTTACCAAAGTTTGAATGCTTTAACAGACAAGTAGCATGTAACCAATATTATTAAACCAGATTAGCTATTTATATGAAGGTTGCCTGGTCTGCTGCTTGGATGATTGATCAGAGTGTATTTCATCTCTCGGTCTCAGGAATTTTGGCCAAATTCCAGAGCAAAACTTAAAAGGTTGAATTCTGAAATTTTATGGAAAACAATAGGAAAGGAAGTAAAAGTCAAATCTAAACATTTAATTCTAAAAAAAAAAAAAAAATTCAAAAGGTAGATAAGCGTCAAGACAAGATTATAAAGTCTTTCCAAAAGTCATGGAAATGACATTTTAAATCAAGACAAGATGTTAGTTTCTTTTTAATTTTTGTTGTTGCTGTTGTTAGTTTCTTTTTAATGTCAGATCTGGCTGTTTACTATATTTTTAATATCTACCATTGGGAAAGAGTTCACGATTAGATTCTCTACCACTATGTATAGAGATTTTGTTAGATACACATTTTGTACCAACTGTCTGCCTGTAGAAATAGAGATATATCAAGACATCAGCATAAGAGCCTATCTCTAAACTTCTAAGCACCATTAATAGGCTGTATGCCACTGAAAACACGAAACTTGTAATATGATGAAAAATGCTATAAGAAAATGGGAGGAATGCCTGGGTAGCTCAGTAGTTGAGCAGCTGCTTTAGGTTCAGGTCTTGACCCCGGGGTCCTGGGATCGAGTCCCACATCAGTCTCCCTGTGGGGGAGCCTGCTTCCCCCTCTGCCTGTGTCTCTGCTTCTCTGTGTGTGTAAGAAAGAAAGAAAAGAAAGAGAAAGAAAGAAAGAAAGAAAGGGAGGGAATAAAAGGACTAGTAATGAGAGAATATATTTAACAAACTGTAAAAAATCCAAATACACATAGAGAGAGAGAACATATGCACACATCCGTGCAGGTGAGAAGGGCAGAGGGAGAGACAGAACGCAAGCAAGTTCCATGCCCAGCACAGAGCCCAAAGTGTAGGACATGTGGCTCGATCCCACAACCCTGAGATCATGACCTGAGTCAAATTAAGACTTGGATGCTCAGGGATGCCTGGGTGGCTCAGCGGCTGGGCACCTGCCTTCGGCCCAGGGCGTGATCCTGGAGACCTAGGATCGAGTCCCACATCGGGCTCCTTGCATGGAGCCTGCTTCTCCCTCTGCCTCTCTCTCTGTGTCTCTTAAGTATAAATAAAAATAAAATCTTTAAAAATATAAAAATAAAAAACCACCCGCGTATACTTACCACCTGGTTTATTTATTTATTTTTTTAAGATTTTATCTATTTATTCATAGTCAGAGAGAGAGAGAGGCAGAGACACAGGCAGAGGGAGAAGCAGGCATCATACAGAGAGCCCGATGTGGGACTCGATCCAGGGTCTCCAGGATCATGCCCTGGGCTGCAGGCGGCGCTAAACTGCTGCGCCACCAGGGCTGCCCTTACCACCTGGTTTAAAGGTGGGGGAAAGATCATTGATTTTAAAATCCCTTATGGGCCCTCCTCTTTGTCACCCAGCTCAGACAATCACTATCCTGAGTTTTCTATTTCTTACTTTTAAAAAGTTTTACCATACATTTGTATCCCTAAGTATGTTGCTTCAACTGCATGATTTTGACTTTTACATATACAGAATCATACTACATGTATTCTACAACTTTTTTTCTTCACCCATTTTCATGATTCATGCATGCTGTCCTCAGCTAGATTCACTTGGACTGCTGGGATAGTATTTAGTTCTACTTTTGGACAGCTGGTCGCTTTCACTCTTTACTATTATGAATAGCACTGTTGGGAACATGCCTGTACATATCATCTGGGGTTGCTCTGCCATCTACAGCTAAAGTAGATGTAGAGTCCAAGAATATCAACCTTTTATATTCCCGCTGAACATGTAAATGCTCCTTATCATATACAACACTGAATACTTCTAGATAGCTTAATTTTTCCAATAGGATGAGTATGAAATGCTATCTCACTGTTATTTGGTGTTTCCTTAACCACTAATAAGGTTCAATATCCTTTCAAAAATATATTAACTTTCAGGTTTCATTTTATATAGTCAAAATTTACCTATTTTTCTACTAGTCATTTTCTTACTCAGCAGTGGATATTTCTTTAATAGTACATTACCTTTTTTTCAGTTAAACAAGTTATACTATCTTCTTCTTTTTTTAAGTAGGGTCCACACCCAGCATAGAACCCAACTCGGGCCTGAACTCAGTCATGAGATCAAAACCTGAGCTGAGGTGAGGGGCAGCAGGAGGGGCTCAGTGGTTTAATGCTGCCGTCAGCCCAGGGCCTGATCCTGGAGACCCGGGATCGAGTCCCGCAATCGGGCTCCCTGCATGGAGCCTGCTTCTCCCTCTGCCTGTGTCTCTGCCTTTCTCTCTATGTCTATCATGAATGAATAAGTAAGTACAATCTTAAAAAAAAAATTTTTTTTTTAAGTTAATAAGTTTAACATTAAATCATCTTCTAATAGTAAGCTAGCAATCTATTCCTGGAATTATCATTTTATTTTATTTTATTTTTTTTTTTTTTTGGAATTGTCGTTTTAGATAATATTCGTGGGGCACCTACGTGGCTCAATCGGTTAAGTGCCAGATTCTTGCTTTTGGCTCAAGTCATGATCTCAGTGCCCTGAGATAGGGCCAGGCATGGGGCTTTGTGCTGAGTGAGGAATCTGCTTGGGATTCTTTACTGTCCCGCTCCCTCTCTCTAAAATAAATAATAAAACCTTTTTAAAAAAGACATGTAAACCATTAATTAATTCATTAATTTTCAGACTTTCTCCCTTTTTTCTGATTTGGCATTTTCTTTCCTTTTTTTAAAAGATTTTATTTATTCATGAGAGGCACGGGGTCGGGGAGGCAGAGACATGGCAGGGGGAGAAGCAGGCTCCATGCAGGAAGCCCGATGTGGGACTCAATCTCGGGTCTCCAGGATCACTCCCTGGGCTGAAGGCGGCGCTAAACCACTGAACCACCAGGGTTGCCCAGATTTGGCATTTTCTGATATGGCACTTTAGCCACCTCCCAAAGTTTTAATGTATAATACTTTTAGTTCTATTATTTCCATCAAGATTTATTCCTTAACCATTAAGTTACTTAAGAGTTTTTCTTAATTTTCAAGCACTTGAGTAGTCTTTTCGTTAATCATTTTAAATTTGAGATGAAAACCATATAACATAAAATTAACCATTCTAAAATGGACAATTCAGTGGCACTTTAGTATGTTCTTAAAGTTGTACAACCATCACCTCTATTTAGTTCCAAAACATTTTCATCATCCCTGAAGGAAACCAGGCATATGTTAAGGAGTAACTCCCCCATTCCCACCTTTCCCCAGCCAGGAGCAACTACTAATTGCTTCCTGTCTTTATAGATTTAACTACTTCAGCTATTTCATAATAAATTTAATTCACAAATAAATCATATACTTGACAACTCTTTTTGTCTGGCTTCTTTCAGTTGGCATGTTTCTGAGGTATGTATGTATGTATGTATTTATGATAGGCACACAGTGAGAGAGACAGGCAGAGACACAGGCAGAGGAAGAAGCAGGCTCCATGCACCGGGAGCCTGACGTGGGATTCGATCCCGGGTCTCCAGGATCGCGCCCTGGGCCAAAGGCAGGCGCTAAACCGCTGCGCCACCCAGGGATCCCGGTTTCTGAGGTTCATTTACGTTACAGCATGTATCAGTATGTCACTCCTTTTTAGGGCTAATATTCTGTTGTATGGATCATACCACATTTTGTTTATCTATTCTTCCTTCAACAAACATTTGTGCTTATCCATCCTTTGGCTGTCTGAAGTGCTGACACAAACATCTGTGTACAAGTATTTGTTTGAATTCCTGTTTTCAAATTTTCTGAGTAGATGGGCAGGAGTGGAATTGCTGGGTCATATGGAATTCTGTTTAACATTCTGAGGAACTACCAAATTGCACTATTTTATATTCCCACTAGTAATCAATGCAAGATTCCAATTTCTTGGAATCCCTGGGTGGCGCAGCGGTTTGGCGCCTGCCTTTGGCCCGGGGCGCAAACCTGGAGACCCGGGATCGAATCCCACGTTGGGCTCCCAGCATGGAGCCTGCTTCTCCCTCTGCCTGTGTCTCTGCCTCTCTGTCTCTCTCTGTGTGACTATCATGAATAAATAAATAAAATCTTTAAAAAAAAAAAAAAAAAAAAAGATTCCAATTTCTCCAATCTTTGCCAACACTTGTTATTTTCCTTTTTTTGGATTAAAGACATCCTAGATGTAAAATGGTATCTCATTGTGGTTTTGATTTGCATTTCCTTAATGACTAATGAAACTGGGCATCTTTTCATATGTACATCAGTGGAGAAATGTCTGTTTATGTCCTTTGCTCATTTTGAAATTGGATAGGAATTTTTCATATATTCCAGAGATTAGACGTTAACTCTTTTTAACTTTGCTTTCACTTTAATCTACTAGTTTCTCAATTTCTATTTTTAAATTCATCTGTCCATTTTTATATTTCTAATAAATTTTTATCTTCAGACATTTCAAAATATATATTTAGATACATGAAGATTCAAGATAGTTACATCCTTTATATGGAAGAGTAATAGATCAATGTGAAATATCTCTGCTTGTCTTTTAATGGTTTTTCTCTTGATTTCTACTTGGCATAATATCAACATTAACAATATTGATACTAAGTCATCTATTTTTTTCTTTTAATAACAATCTCATTTAACTGCCCCCCAAATTGCCCTCCCCCTGCCCGCAAACAAAAATTTCTATGAGTTTTGAAAGGTGGTAAATTACCTGCATGTATTTACTCAATTGAAACCAAAAGCCCTTACATATTTTCATTAATTTATTTTTGAAATAGGCTACATGCCCAACATGGGACTTGAACTCATGATCCTGAGATTAAGAGTTGCATGCTCTACCAACTAAGCCAGCCAGGTGCCCCTATTTTTAAACTCTAGGTGGTTCTTAAACTTTCCCAACTGTTAATGCTATGAGAAAGCTTATATCCTCATAAAATCATCAACTCTACCTGCTGTTGGAGGGACATTGCGAGGAGTCTAAATCACTCCAGTACTGACTACCTAACATGTGCTTTTTGTATAGCAGAGAAGAAATATAAACTGAGGAAAAAAAAGATGAGGGAATGACCTAGATGCCAAGTTATAAGCTCCTTTATAGGATGACTCTCAATGGGACTAGCTTTTCTAATTTGAATCTAAACCAAGAGAAAAAGAAATCCAATTGGCTAATTCTGAGAAAATGGGAACATGAAAATCCTGAGGCATCAAGATAGAAAAACTTCAGGGACACCTAGGTGACTCAATTGGTTAAGCATCTGACTCTTGATTTTGGCTTAGGTTACAACCTCAAGGTTATGAGATTGAGCCCTGTACCCTACTTAGCATGGAGCCTGCTCGGGATTCTCTTCTCCCCTCTTTCCCTCTGCCTACCCCTTCCCCATTTTCTCTCTCCATCTCTCTTAAAACTAAACAAGACTTTAGATCTCTCTTCATGATAACCAGACATCTAAGCCATGTGAGTAGCATCCTTATTTTCACTTTTCACCCAGCTCAGACCATCTCAGACCATCTGGAGACTTTTCATGCAAAGTCCTTGGACCAAATTTTGACAATCAGTGGACCATATGAGCAAAAACACCAGCATCCAGTAAGTAATCAATAAATAATTGAGGGATCCCTGGGTGGCGCAGCGGTTTGGCGCCTGCCTTTGGCCCAGGGCGCGATCCTGGAGACCCGGGATCGAATCCCACATCAGGCTCCCGGTGCATGGAGCCTGTTTCTCCCTCTGCCTGTGTCTCTGCCTCTCTCTCTCTCTCTCTGTGACTATCATAAATAAATAAAAATTAAAAAAAAAAATAATAAATAAATAAATAAATAATTGATAGAGGCGCCTGGGTGGTTCAGTTGGTTAAGCATCTGACTCTTGATTTTGGATCAGGTCATGATCTCAGGGTTGTGAGACTGAGCCTTACATCAGGCTCTGTTCTGGGCATGGAGCCTGCTTAAGATTCTCTCTCTTTCTCTTCCTCTCTGGCCCTCCCCAAAGCCACTGCTATCCCAACCTGGTCTGTGCACACACATTCTGTCTCTTCCTCTCAATCAATCAATCAATCAATCAATCAACATGTCCACTTACTTATGAATATCTCCAGTGTTTGTTTGTTTGTTCTTACTTTTCTTTTGGGACTTGGTTGTGACTGTATCAGATTTTCTGGAATTCAAGGGAGAAGCCAAGACATTTCCATCACAGGAATTGTTCTTCAATAACAGAAAAAAGCATAACAGACATTAATAAAAACAATTATAATAAAATAAGCTATTATTTTGACTAATTCAGAATCCACAACAGAATTTTTCAGGTCTTATACTCACATATAAATTCTATACATCCTTTGAATAATACTGACTCTGCAAAAATTATTATAAGTAGGATTAAGTCCATCCAAGTTGGTCTACATTAATGACATTTTTAGTCTATGTTATAAATCAAAGGGCATGATGATACTAACAATCATTTTGTTAATGAATGGCTTCATGTAATTTTAACTACCTTAATCTACAGGGAAAAATTCAAAAGAGTTGTGGATATATCTGGAATAAAAAGTAATTTTGGGTAGAAATAATTTAACCTACGGATTAAAGAGAATACCAGTATCATAAATATTTACTTGCTGTACCAGTCTCATAAGTTTCTCACTATACTACCAGAAGAATTAATATACTTGGTGGTGGCAGACATTTGGCTTTGGACTGCCTAACTTTCTCAAGTAAACCAAGTATTCTAAAATATCAACAGATCTACTCTTTTAATCCCTATTAAAAACAAGAAGGATTAGAACAAGACTCTTTACAGGCAGAGATGACCCCAGATTCTCCTCTCTGGTGTATTTTTTTTACTTATGTCATTTGTTATTCTATTGATCAATGTCTTAAATTTCCTGATTGTGTACCTTTTTAAAACTATTCCACTAAAATTTTAAAAAGAAGAAATATATTAAAAAGGGCAAGGGTGGGGCGCCTGGGTGGCTCAACTGGTTAAACATCTGCCCTCGGCTCAGGGGTCCTAGGATTGAGCCCCGTGTTGGGCTCCCTGCTCAGAGGGGAGTCTGCTTCTCCTTCTGCCTCTCCCCCTGACTTGTGCTCTCTCAAATAAATAAATAATAAATTTTTTTTTTTAAAAAGGGCAGGGGTGCCAGGATGGCTCAGTTGGTTAAGTTTCTGACTCTTTACTTCACAAAGGTCATGATCTCTGGGTTGTGTGCTGGGTGTGAAGCTTAAGATTCTCTCTCCCCTCTCTGACCCACTTTCCCCTCTTGAAAAAAAAAAAAAAGGGGGAGGATATATAATCTAAAACTTGGGTACACTATGAATAGTAGGCCTCTCCAAAAAAAAAAAAAAAACTCAATTCTAGATATATTTTGTTTTGTTAAGTATATTTTAAGATATTTATTGTTTATAAACAGGAATTGTTTTTAGATACTCTCAAACTTGAGTGCACACCAGGCTTCCCTAGATGCCTCTGGGAAAGGTATTCCGAGAATCCCACCCCCAGAGAATCTGATACAGTAGACTTAGAACAGGTATGGGGGGCACCTAGGTGGTCAGGTGCTCAGGGTGTGACCCCGGGATCGAGTCCCGCATCAGCTCCCTGCAGGGAGCCTGCTTCTTCCTCTGCCTGCGTCTCAGCCTCTTGTCTGTCTCTCGGGATTACATAAATAAAATTAAATTAAAAAAAAAAAAGAGGGATCCCTGGGTGGCGCAGCGGTTTGGCGCCTGCCTTTGGCCCAGGGCGCGATCCTGGAGACCCGGGATCGAATCCCACATCAGGCTCCCGGTGCATGGAGCCTGCTTCTCCCTCTGCCTGTGTCTCTGCCTCTCTCTCTCTCTCTCTGTGACTATCATAAATAAATAAATAAATAAATAAATAAATAAATAAATAAAGAAAGAAAGAAAGAAAGAAAGAAAGAAAGAAAGAAAGAAAGAAAGAAAGAAAAGAAAAGAAAAGAAAAGAAAAGAAAAGAAAAGAAAAAGTATGGGAATTTGTATTTTAAAAGAACCTTTGGTGATTCTGTCAGGATCGCACTGTACCCTCAGGACTCAAAGTATGGTTTTATCATCCTTCTATTCATCTTTCCCAAGGCAGTAATTTAACTACACAGCAAAATAATAAAATCCAGGTCTAGCGTATTACTTAAAAATTTAATGTGCTTCACTTCCATTTCTTTTTAAGATTTTATTTAATGTGCTTCACTTTCAAAAAGTGATTTGCATCCATATAATTTAATGTTTTTGCCACTCTTAAAAAGATTTAGATAAGACTGTGTAGCTACAGGAACAATCTCTAAGATATACCAAATGAAAACAGGCAAGAAAAAAACGGAGTGTGACTGATACATTATTTTTAGGTGAATAAGAAAAATTAAGGAACTGTTTAGTGCTAACCTTTGGGGAGACTGAGGTAATGGAAAAGGAAGGAGAATATGGAGGTGGGAGGGGACAGAGGAAGCTTTCACTGTGAATAACTTTCCTACAGACTCTGAATTTACTAAAATACTTAGGATTTTTTTCACATGTACTTCAGAGCAAATACATAACATGCAAAAAATGTAATAATACGCAAAAAATTTTGTTTTAATTAGAACATATATGTCAAAAATCGCTTCTAGTAGGGGATTCCTGGGTGGCTCAGTGGTTTGGCACCTGCCTTTGGCCCAGGGTGCAATCCTGGGGTCCCGGGATCGAGTCCACGTTGGGCTCCCGGCGTGGATCCTGCTTCTCCCTCCTCCTGTGTCTCTGCCTCTCTCTCTCTCTCTATGTCTATCATAAATAAATAAATAAATCTTTAAAAATCACTTCTACTCATGGTGAACTTCCTCAGATCTTTGAAACCCACGTAGTTTCAGGGTTGTGAGATGGAGCCCCAGGTTGGGCTCCACCCTCAGTGTGGAGTCTGCTGGAGTCTCTCTCCCCCTCTGCCCCTCCTGCTTGTGTTCTCTTTCTCTCTAAAATAAATAAGTAAATCCTAAAGAAAGAAAGAGAAGAAAGAAAAGAAAGAAAAGAAGGAAGGAAGGAAGGAAGGAAGGAAGCCAAAAACCATGTAGTCAAAGCAATAGGAACATCAATACTTCACGGTTCTCTCCTAAAACTTACGATATTAACGCTTAGCTTTCTTGCTAGTTCCTCATCACTTTTCAGTTGCTCTTCCATCTCTCTTCGCCTTTTTTCTGCCTGTCGTTTTTCCTCCTCTTCTTCCTCTGCTAATAATCTCTGTATGTATTCTTCACTGGCTTTGTTTTCTTCTTCTTCACTAGCTCGTCGCTCTGCCTCCACCTTAAAAATGATTAATAAAGAACAATTCTCTGAACTTTTAAATATTTAATATATTTAACTTTTTTTTTAAGTAGGCTCCACATCCAGTATGGAGCCCAACACAGGGCTTGAACTCATGACCCTGAGATCAAGACCTGAGCAGAGATCAAGAGTCGGATGCTTAACCAAACAAGCCACTAAGGTGCTCCTATACTTGCAACGTTTCTTGAGAAGAACAGCAAAAGTAATAAAAAAAGAAAAAATTGGCAGGAATTACAATGTTTCAAATGATGTACAAATATGAAAGCAAATTCCTACAAAACAGGAAGCCTTCCCCAGTCAGCCCTATGAAATCTTCATCAAACCTCCACTCCTCTTCACCTACCACACCTTCAACTACACTGTTATCCTGAAGTTAGGAGGAAGCCCCCAGGCACAGTGGGTGGGACTGGAGTGGTTGCTGAAGAAGCAACCACAATGGTGATTATGTGATTTACAGATGAGCAGACAGAAAAGCAAGTAACTTTTTTTTTTAAAGGTTCTTTTAAAAAAGATTTTTATTTATTCATGACAGACAGAGAGAGGCAGAGACACAGGCAGAAGAAGCAGGCTCCATGCAGGGAGCCCAATATGAGACTCGATCCCTGATCTCCAGGATTACACCCTGGGCTGAAGGCTAAACCGCTGGGCCACCACGGCTGCCTGCAAATAACTTTCTGAGCTCATGGCAGAGTAGAGACTCCAGCTCAAATTCTAAGACTCGAGGCCATGTTTGTGGTAATTTAAACTGTACTTCCTGGGGCACCTGGGTGGCTCCGTGGTTGAACATCTGCCTTCGGCTCAGGGTGTTCAGGATGTGATCCCGGAGTCCTGGGATCGAGTCCTGCCTCCGGGTCCCCACAGGGAGCTTACTTCTCCCTCTGCCTGTGTCTCTGCCTCTGTTTCTCATGAATAAATAAAATCTTTTTTTAAAAAAAGAAGAAATATGAGGGAAATAATCTCTTCCTCTGCCATGTGAGGACACAAGGAATAGGCAGTGGTCAAGCCAGGATAGCAAGTCCTCATCCAACAGATCTGCCTGTGTCTCAATCTTTGACTTCCCAGACCCAGAATTCTGAGAAATAAATGCTTTTTGTTTACCCACCCAGTTTACAGTATTTTTGTTATGGCAGCCCCAATGGAAGAAGATACCCATAATCTACCACCTTTTTTCCATGCTTTAAACTCAAAGCTTCAGGGAAATAAAAAAAAAAAACCTTTCACAATTAAATGCTTAATAATTGCTATCACAAAAACTAATTCAATGAACAATTCACAAGCTCGCAAGATATAAAATTAATATGCAAAACTCAATTGCATCCACATACAGAAATAATAACCAGTTAGAAGTTTTAACAGATGAGAAGACAAAAATGATAAAAAAATTGGCAGAAGACACAGAAAGTTCATCACCCCCAAATTATAAAAATGTCCCTTAGTTATATGAAATACAATCTTTCTCATAATAAGAGAAATACCAAGTAAAACTACGCAGAGATAGGACTTCCAGCCACTAATAATGATAGAGTAAAACACTGGTGGAAGACCTCTTCCAACAGAAAACAAGTTTAAAACCTGGACATTATACAATAAGCAACTACCAAAGGAGATAGAGTGAACATAATCAGACCAACTGCTCCTCCTGGCTTTAAGCCTGGAGCTAACATAACCTAACACCTGTGGAAGCTAAAACACACTTCCGGTCCCTTGATATTCTAAGGTTCACAGGCAGGGATGCCTGGGTGGCTCAGCGGTTGATCCTCTGCCTTCAGCTCAGGAAGTGATCCTGGGGCCCTGGGATCCAGTACCACATCGGGCTCCCTGTGGAGAGCCTGAGTCTCCCTCTGCCTGTGTCTCTGCCTCTCTCTCTCTGTGTGTCTCTCATGAATAAATAAAATCCTAAATAAATAAATAAATAGTTTACAGACAATTTACTGGGGAAAAGACGCTCATTATAATACATGGGGATAAAATAAGGGAATATTTGTATGAAATTAAAAAAAAAAATCGGGATCCCTGGGTGGCGCAGCGGTTTGGCGCCTGCCTTTGGCCCAGGGCGCGATCCTGGAGACCCGGGATCGAATCCCATGTCGGGCTTCCGGTGCATGGAGCCTGCTTCTCCCTCTGCCTATGTCTCTGCCTCTGTGTGTGTGTGTGTGTGTGTGTGTGTGTGTGTGACTATCATAAATAAATTTAAAAAATTAAAAAAAAAAAAAAATCAACCTCAACCCCTACCTCATGTCATAGTCAAAAACTAACTGAATGGATTATCAATCTAAACATAACTAAAACAAATTCTAGAAGAAACTTTTTGTGACTTTTGGGTTAAGCAAAGTTATCAAAATTTATAGCTAAGATCAGTGAATTTTCCTATATTGAACCTTACCATAGATAAATTCTACCTCAACAAAGCTTTCTTTTTTTTTTTAAAGAAAAACTATGCCAATACCATTTTTCAACCATCAGATTAGCAATAATGCAAAAGTCTGCGAGTACTCTGTTGGCAAGGGTATTTTGAAATAGGCATTCTCAACAGAAATGCAAAACGGTATCCCTACGAAGGAGAATTTGGCAGTTCTAAGAAATCTACAGTATCATTTATGCTTCAACCTGGCAATATCATGTCTAGCAATTACTCAGAAGGTATACTTATAATATTAAAATATGTATGCACAGTATTATTTGTAGTTAGAAAATACTGGAAACTATTTTTCTTTCTCTTGAGTGATATGGAGTGATTTCCAGGAAATATTACCAAGGAAAAAAAAGGAAGGTTCAAAAGAGCATATAATATTACATATTATATGTAATATGTAATTACATATAAGTCCAGGGGTGCTTGCCTTGTTTATCTCTACAAAAAACACAAAAGGAAGGATAAACTACACAGAGATAAAACTGGTTATCTACAATGTGGTGGGCACAGGGTAGGTAAGATACCGGAGGGAGTATCCTCTCTGACAATAACTTTTTATATAATTTTTACTTTTGGATGCATATTAAAATCCTACACATTCAAAAATATACAAAGAAATCCATAAAGATGGGATGGGAAAATAGAAAAAAAAAATCACTATTACATAAGGGCACCAATTATATATAAATAAATTAAAGCTAGTTTGTAACTATTGTGAACACATGTAAAAAATAGAGTCTTTGTAAAGTACATTTTTAATTTATATTTCAATATATATTATTTATACAGGCATATATATGGCACCTTGGTGGCTCCGGCAGATAAACCTCCGACTTCTTAATTTTGGCTCAGATCCCACAACCCCTTAATTTTGGGGTTGTGGGATCAAGCCCCTCGAGAAGCACCATGCTGAGTGCTGAGTATGGAGACTGCTTAAGACTCTCTCCCTCCCTCTGCATCTCACCCCAACCCCTGGCACATGCATACTATCTCTAAAAATAAATAAATAAAAATAAATAAATAAAAATAAATATTTTTAAAAACCCCACAAAACTGTAAGCAAAATCTGAAATTGAAAACTGAAGAATGTTCCCCAAAAAGAATAACTATTTAGTACCTACCTTGCTTATCTCCTCTTCATATTCTCTTCTCAATTCTCCAGGTTTACTTAATAAGCGAACTGGCTGATAGTCATCAACTGTTTCAGATCAAGAAAGAAAATATTATTACAGATAATACAGAATTTTAAGGCTGGCTTTGGTCTTTCATTAAATCTATGTTGGGGCAGACCCAGTGGTGCAGCGGTTTAGTGCAGCCTGCAGCCCAGGGCTTGATCCTGGAGACCCTGGATCAAGTCCCAGGTCAGGCTCTCTGCATGGTGCCTGCTTCTCCCTCTGCCTGTGTCTCTGCCTCCCTCTCTCTGTGTCTCTATGAATAAATAAATAAAGCCTTTAAAAAAAAATAAAGTTTAAAAAAATAAATAAATAAACCTATATTGGCCTGATCCCAGATTGCCAGGATCAAGTCCCACATTGGGCTCCCTGCATGGAGCCTGCTTCTCCCTCTGCCTATGTCTCTGCCTCTCTCTCTTTCTGTGTCTCTCATGAATAAATAAAATCTTAAAAAAAAAAAAAAAAAGGTAATCTCTACATTCAACATAGGGCTTGAACTTTCAACCCAAAAATCAACAGTCACACTTTCTACTATGGCCAGCCATGCGCCTGCCTATGGAATTCCATTTTATTTTTTAAAGATTTATTTTTAACTTGAGAGAGAAAGAGAGCATGAGCAGGGGAAGGAAGGGGCAGAGGCAGAGGGAGAAGACTAGACTCCACTCAACTCAGGGCTCAATCCCAGAACCCCAGGCCAAGATCATGACCCAAACCCAAGCAATGACTGAGCCACCCAGGAGCCCCTGGAATTCCATTCATTTATTTATTTAGATTTTATTTGAGAAAGAGAGAGAGAGAGCACAAACTAGGGGGAAAGGGAGAAGCAGGCCTCCCACTGAGCAGGGAGCCCAATGTGGGGCTTGATCCCAGGCCACGGATCATGACCTGGGCCAAAGGCAGCTGCTTAATCAAATGAGCCCCCAGGTATCCTGGAATTCCATTTTATTTTTTTTTAATTTTTTTTAAATTTTTATTTATTTATGATAGTCACACAGAGAGAGAGAGAATGAGAGAGGCAGAGACACAGGGAGAGGGAGAAGCAGGCTTCATGCACTGGGAGCCCGACGTGGGATTCGATCCCAGGTCTCCAGGATCGCGCCCTGGGCCAAAGGCGGGCGCCAAACTGCTGTGTCACCCAGGGATCCCTGGAATTCCATTTTAAAAGAAAGTCCAGGGGTGCTTGCCTTGTTCGGTCAATAAAGCATGGGACTCTTGGATGTTGGGGTCATGAGTTTGAGCCCCATGTTGGGTTAAGTTTAATAAAAAAACTTAAAAAGAATGAAAGAAAAATAGAAAGTCCAGAGGTTTTCTGGTTCAAAACGGCACATGAATACATATACTTAACTCATGTTCTACAATCTATTAAAATAACAGTAAAGGAAATTTTAAACAGTCATCTTACAACAGCAAAGAGATTAGGGGAAGGGTCAATCGGTAAACAAGAAACAAATTTGGGGACACCTGAGTGGCTCAGCGGTTAAGTATCTGCCTTTGGCCCAGGGTGTGACCCTGGGGTCTTGGGATCAAGTCCCACATCAGGCTCCCTGCATGGAGCCTGCTTTCTCCCTCTGCCTGTGTCTCTGCCTTTCTCTTTCTCTCATGATTAAATAAATAAAATCTTAAAAAAAAAATTTATCGATTATCGATGTATTTATTAGAGAAGGAGAGAGAGTACGTGTACATACCACTGCGCACAGGAGCAGAGGGAGGGCAGACGCAGACTCCCCACTGAATGTGGAGCTGACCAGGGGCTCAATCTTATAACCCTCAGATCATGACCTGAGTCAAAATCAGGAGTCGGACGCCTGACCCACTAAGCCACCTAGGTGCCCCTCAAAAGTCATTTTTTGAAAGAAACTGAATTGTCTGGACAGAGCCAGCACAGCTAATATGAGAGGTGATGGCCTGTAAGCCTTCTAAAATCTGGCACTTAAGGGTGGGAAAGCATAAATGCCAAACATAACCTCAAACTGTCCACCAGTCACCAATGCCAAAGTATGCACAAGGACTGTTATTCTAGGGCCTCAGTTTGATTTGACTGATTGATTGAAGGGCCTCATTTTTAAATATAAAAGCAAAACCAAGGATCATCAGACATTTAAAACAAATCTATAGCATTAAAGAAACACTAAGCCACAAAGAGGGGAATAAAACCATCTTGAGTTAAATTCAGAAAAAACACAACTGCTTGTTTATAGGGACAGCTATTACTAAACTCCAGCTGACTACTGCCACCAGGAAACTTAGGTCTGTCCTTGCCATATTTTCTGATTTTTTCAAGACAATTCAGAAATCCATTTTAATGTGAAATCTCCCAATTTTAAATGTTGGCACTGAATGGGTCACAGAAAACAAAACATGTCTGTGGGCTTTGTATGGTTTGCAGCCAGTAGTTTGCAAATTCACAGAGTAACTAAAAACAGTAATATAACTCTATAGTAGGTAGTAGGTAGCAGTGAAATACACTAAATTCTCATTTTAGCTCTTGAGGATTCATTTGAGGCAATACAGTGAGAAATACAGTGTAAAGCTCCTGAGAAAAAAGCACAGGCTCGAAACAAAGCGAAGACAGGAGAAACAGCACTTCAACTATAGCACTACTAATAAAGGAGGATAGGGTATGTATAGAGAGGTAGTGTAATATCAGATGTGACAGCTTATGGGGTGGCAAATTTTTCCTATAAAGGGCAAAATAATAAATATTTTTTGTGGGTGAGGTGGTCTTTACTGCAATGACTCAACTCTTGCCATTGTAAGCACAAAAGCAGCCATTGATATAGATGAGTGCCTCCATTCCAATAACACGTCATTTACAAAAAAAGATGAAGGTCAAATTTGGCCTCTGGACCCCAAAGTTCTCAGAAATTATGTGTTATGTGTGTATACATGTGTAGTGGTATGGTGAACATTAAAAAATTACAGGCATTGAAAAGGGAAATTTTTGCTTATTTTACCCTTAAAGAGTTTGCTTATTAGTAAAAAATAAAAATAGCTAAGGGTACCTGGGTGGCTCAGTGGTAAAGCCTCTGCCTTTGGCTCAGGTCATGATCCTGGGGTCCTGGGATCAAGTGCCACATCAGGCTCCCCACAAGGAGCCTGCTTCTCCCTTGGCCTGTGTCTCTGCCTCTCTTTCTGCGTCTCTCATGAATAAACAAATTAAAATCTTAAATAAATAAAAAACAGCTAAAATATTACGAAAATTAAAAGACAACCCACAGGAGGAAAATACTTGCAAATAATTTATCTGATAAGGCATTAATATCAAGAACATATAAAGAACTCCAACAACTCAACAACAAAAAACAAACCCAATTAAAAAAATGGGTAAAGGGGCAGCCCGGGTGGCTCAGCAGTTTAGTGCCCACTTTCAGCCCAGGGCACGATCCTGGAGACCCGGGATTGAATCCCACATCGGGCTCCCGGTGCATGGAGCCTGCTTCTCCCTCTGCCTATGTCTCTGCCTCTCTCTCTATCATAAATAAATAAAAATTTAAAAAAATAAAATAAAATAAAAATCTTAAAAAAGAAAAGGTAAAAAAATAATAAAAAAATGGGTAAAGGATTCAAACATTTTTCAAAAAATGCGACATAAGTGGCCAACAAGCACATAAGAAGATGTTAATATCACTAGTCATTAGGGAAATGCAAATCAAAACAACAAAGAGATACCACTTCATAACCATTAAGATGGTTATTATAAAACAAAACTTTTTAAGATTTTTTTTTTAAAGATTTTATTTATTCAGTCACACGGGGGGGGGGGGGGGGGGGGGGGGGGGGACAGAGACACAGGCAGAGAGAGAAGCAGGCTCCATGCAGGAAGCCCGATGTGGGAATCGATCCCAGGTCTCCAAGATCGTACCCTGGGCCAAAGGCAGGCGCCAAACCACTGTGCCACCCAGGGATCCCTATAAAACAAAACTTAAGTGTTGACAAGGAGATGGAGAAACTGAAATCCTTATGCACTGTTCATAAAAGTGTAAAATGGTGCAGCAGCTATGGAAAACAATATAGTGGTTGCACAAATAATTAAAGAGAATTACCATATGACCCAGCAATTCCCTTCTGGGTACATACAGCCAAAAGGTGGAAGTAATCCAAGTGTTTATCAGCAGATAAATGAATAAAATGTGGTAAATACAGAGGAATATTATTCAGTTATAAAATGGGATGAAAATAAATAAATAAAATGGAATGAAATTCTTGGTTTTTTTCTAAAAGATTTTTAAAAATTAATTTATTTGAGAGAGAGAAAACATGTGGGGAAGGGTAGAGGGCAAAGCAGCCCAAAGAAGGGCTGAATCTCAGGACCCCAGGATCACGACCTGAGTCAAAGGCAGACGCTTAACCAACTGAGCCAACCACGTACCCCATGAAATTCTGACATACTATATAACAATAATTAACCTTGAAGATATTATGCTAAGTGAAAAAAGTCAGACACAAAAGAACTAATACCTATTATGATTCTACTTATATGAAGGTACCTATAGTAGTCAAATTTGACAGCAAGTAGAATGGTGGTTGCCAGGGGTTACGGGAAGGAGGAATTGGGGAGTTATTGTGTAATGGCTATAGTTTTAATTGTGGAGAATGAAAAGTTCTGGAGATGGATGGTGGTGATGGCTGCACATCAATGTGACTGCACTCCATGCCACTGAACTGTATACTTAGAAACAATTAAAATGGGGACACCTGGGTTGGCTAAGCGTCCAACTCCGATTTCAGCTCAGGTCATCATCTCAGTGTTGCAAGATGGAACCCTGCTTGAAGCTCCACACTCAGAGGACAGTCGGCTTGAGATCTCTCTCTCTCTCTCTCTGGCTCCTATCCCAAGTCACTCTCTCTAAAATAAACAAAATCTTAAAAAAAATCAAAATGGCAAATTTTCTGTTAAATGTATTTTGCCACCATAAAAAAACAAAAATCAAAACTTGTTATAAAGAAAACTACATAAAATAAAATAAAAAATAAATAAATAAGAAATAATAAAAATAAATAATAATAATAAATAAATAAATAAATAAATATTTAAAAAGGGATCCCTGGGTGGCGCAGCGGTTTGGCGCCTGCCTTTGGCCCAGGGCGCGATCCTGGAGACCCGGGATCGAATCCCACGTCGGGCTCCCGGTGCATAGAGCCTGCTTCTCCCTCTGCCTGTGTCTGACTCTCTCTCTCTCTGTGTGTGTGTGTGACTATCAAAAAATAAATAAATAAATAAAAAGAAAACTACAGGAGGATGGCTTGTTTCCTTCCCCTTAGAGAGTAGCATACTCTTTGTGGTCATTTTTTTTTTTTTAAAGGTTTTATCTATTTATTCATAGTCACAGAGAGAAAGAGGCAGAGACAGAGGCAGAGAGAGAAGAAGCAGGCTCCATGCTGGAGCCCGATGTGGGACTCGATCCTGGATCCCCAGGATCACACCCCAGGTTGCAGGAGGCGCCAAACCGCTGCGCCACCAGGGCTGCCCTCTTTGTGGTCATTTTGTAGAAAAAAAGCCACCGTGGATCATCACCCATGGTTAATGCCTTGGGTGGCAACACTGGATTTTCATTTGACGATTTAAAATGGCTTTGGAATAAACATTAAAAAAGAAAAGAAAAAAGAAAACCACAGGGCTAAAATGGAGACACTTAAGGCTCCACATAAGTAAATGAAGATTTAATATCTAAACTAACTTTAGGGGCATCTGGGTGGCTCAGCTGGTTAATTGCCATCTGCCTTTGGCTCAGGTCATGATCTCAGGGTCCCATGATCGAGCTCTACATGGGGATCCCTGCTCATCAAGGAGTCAGCTTCTCCTTTTCCTTCCAAGTTAATCAAAGAATTGAATGTCCAAATACTGGACCAAAATAAAAGATCACAATAAACCTAACTTGAGCAATTAAGTCATTCATAAAATTACATTACTTTCATCACTCAATTTGATTCTGCTTGTATCATGCCAGAAATAGTTTTCTTCTTCCAATTAAATTTGCTCACCCAATAATGAAAAAAAAAAAATTTGCTCATCCAATCTTCCTCTGAAGCCTGAAGTAGGGTTCCTTGATTCTTCTAGTTTCTGGTGGTTTACCAGCAATCTTTGGTGTTCACTGGTTTGTAGGTGCATTACTCTAACCCTCTGTCTTCACATAGTGTTCCCACTACGGGTTTTCTTATCATTCTCCTTCTGTGTGTCTGTCTCTGTTCAAATTTTCCATTTATGAGGACACCAGTCATAATGGATTAAGAACCACAACACTAACGACCTAAAATTGACTACCCCTGTAAAGATCTTATTTCCAAAAAAATATCTTATTTCCAAATAAGGTATGAAGTATAGAAGTTAGGAGTTAAACATTTCTTTTCCAAGGAGACACAATTCAACATATAACAACGTGTAATTGGTCTTCACTGAAAAACTATAAAACATTACTGAGGGAAATTGAAGATTTAAATCAATGGAGAGAAAGACTGTTTTCACAGGTACAAGGGCTCTATGGTGTTAACATATCAATTCTCCCCAAATTGATCCAAAGATCCAACACAACCCAAATCAACTCCTACTACACTTTTGGTAGAAAGTGGCAGGTTGATTTAAAAATCTACACGAGGGGGACGCTTGGGTGGCTCAGCGGTTGAGCATCTGCCTTTGGCTCAGGGCATGATCCCGGGTTCTCGGGAAACCCACAGGTTTCCTGCATGGAGCCTGCTTCTCCCTCTGCCTGTGTCTCTCATGAATAAATAAAATTAAATTAAATTTAAAAATCTACATGAGGGAAGCCTTGGTGGTTCAGCTGTGTAGCACCGCCTCTGGCCCAGGGCATGATCCTGGAGACCAGGATCGAGTCCCACATCGGGCTTCCTGCATGGAGCCTGCTTCTCCCTCTGCCTGTGTCTCTGCCTCTGTGTGTATGTGTCTCTCATGAATAAATAAATAAAATCTTAAAAAAAAAAAAATCTACATGAAAATACAAAGGACCTAGAATACCCAGAACAAACATGAATAATAATAATAAAACTGGAGATCTATTACTATGTGACTTCAAGATTTTCTGTAAAGCCACAGGAATCAACAGTATGATTTTAACATTAAAATCAACAAATCGGGAAGCCTGGGTGGGTCAGCCGTTTGGCGCCGCCTTCAGCCCAGGGTGTGATCCTGGAGACCCGGGATCGAGTCCCGCATCGGGCTTCCTGCATAGAGCTTGCTTCTCCCTCTGCCTGTGTCTCTGCCTCTCTCTCATGAATAAATAAATAAAATCTTAAAAAAAATAATAAACAAATATCCCTGTAAATTGTCCTAGGAACATATAGCAAATGAAGAAATATTTCCCAAAAAATTTACTAAATCTCAGTAAGAAAAATGAGAATCTGTAGCACTTGAACCACAACCTTCTCCCCACCTTCCCCAAGCCAAATAAGAAGTTGGTTCCATTTCAAGTGGGGTGGCCAACTAATGATGTTGGCTACGATAGTTTGTACTTGTTTTTTGATGTTTCTATGGAGGGTTGACAGCTTGGAGCTGCCTGCCATTTTTCTGACAGCACTCTATCAGCCTTCTTTTAAGTACTTACCACTAAAATTGGCATCATTTTCAAGAATGCCCTTATGCTTGGACTTCTCTACAGTCTATTGTAAATAAAGCCATTTTCTTTGCAGGAGATCTTTGGAGCTCTCAGTTCTTATGGTCTGCCTCTTTCCCTGGGCAAAATCTGAGTTACTGCTCTAGAGCTGGAAGGCAAAGACTATAGCTTACTTCTTTCCTTATGAACAGGTCATTAGGCAGGCATAGTAGCCTCCACAGTCTTCTTGGCTTTCCTGCTCTAGAACCTTTGCCCTATGAGTGAGCTGTGATGAAGGCAAGGGGACCCTAATATTCTCTACCTGCTTTGCCGAGGTAACAAACGCTTCCTTTCTCTGAGTATGAAATGGATGGAGGGGGATCCCTGGGTGGCACAGGGGTTTGGCGCCTGCCTTTGGCCCAGGGCCCGATCCGGGAGACCCTGGATCGATTCCCACGTCGGGCTCCCAGTGCATGGAGCCTGCTTCTCCTTCTGCCTGTGTCTCTGCCTCTCTCTCTCTCTGTGACTATCATAAATAAATAAAAATTAATAAAAAAAAAATTTGAAATGGATGGAGAAAGGGAACCCATAGTTTCTCAGGTCCACTCATCTGGAATTGAGCCTCTGCAACAGTGAGCTGGAAGGGATAAGACATGCTGGCAGTTTGTTCTTCCCAGAGGGATGCTACAGTCCTTTACCAGGAGCTGGAGAGACAGGGAGTCCTGGCTTGGCTACCTCAATTGAAATGGAGGCTCCTTATTATTTAGCTGGGTAGTGGGACGTTAGAACTCTAGAAAACGATCAAAGGTTTACAACAACCAAGAAAATGGCAAATCAGGGAAAAAAAGCAACTTCAAAATAGTAGGAAAGTTTTGTGGCACTTTTGCTCTTGCCTCACGTCCTCAGTGTAGTGGTAGTCTTGAACAAGGATATCCACATTCTCAGAATGGGACACTGGTTCCTGGTTCTGGAGGGGGTGGAACATACCCAGGGCAAGACACATGCTCCAAAAACACACAACAAGACCCCAAACTTTCACTGATCCCTAGGCTCAGTGCAAGCCTGGCTAACTGCTGAAGAACTGCCTCCACACTGAGCCAATGTTTCAAGACAAAAAGGTGCTTTCTTGTTTTGTTTCTTTAGCTCCTGACATTAAAGGACATCTGTCAAAATGCTAACTGAACAGAAGCTAAGGCACAGAGACTCAGGTGACCACACACAACAAGGCATACAGTCTTTGCAAAAATAGTTTGGTAAAGTTAGTAAACAAACGGACCATTATTCAACAATCGAAGAAAATGGTAAACTCTGGGGAAAGGAAGAAATCTGATTTCCAGTGTCACCACATTGTAACATTCAAATGTCCAATTTTCTCAAAAAAAAAAAAAAAGTCACAGGGCATACAAAGAAACAAGGAAGCATGGACAATTCAAAGGAATAAAATAAATTAACAAACTATTTTTGAGGAAGTCCAGACATCAGACTTCCTACTAAAAACTTTAAAACAGTCATCATCAACAAAGGGCACTAACAAAACTGGATATTCACATATAAAAAAAGAAATAAATTGGACCCTTACCCCACACCATACTAAACAAATTAGATCAAAATGGATAAAAGACTCAAGAATAAGACCTGAAACTATAGAATTCCTGTAAGAAAACAGGAAAAAGCTTCATGACATTGAAGTTTAGCAATAATTTCTTGGTATGACACCAAAACCACAAGTACAAAAAGCAAAAATAGATAAACAGGACTATAGCAAACTTAATAACTTCTGTGCATCAAAGTACATAATCAGTAGAGTGAAATAGCAACCCATGGAATGGGAGAAAATATTTGCAAATCTTATCTGATAAGGAGTTAACATCTAGAATATAGGGATCCCTGGGTGGCTCAGCAGTTTGGCGCCTGCCTTTGGCCCAGGGCGCGATCCTGGAGACCCGGGATCAAATCCCACGTCGGGCTCCCAGTGCATGGAGCCTGCTTCTCCCTCTGCCTGTGTGCCTCTCTCTCTCTCTGTGTGTGACTATCATAAAAAAAAAAAAAAAAAAAAAAAAAAAAAAAAATCTAGAATATATAAACACCAACAACTAAACAACAAAAAATCTGATTTTAAAACTAGCAAAAGACTTGAATAAACAATTCTCCAAAGATATACAACCAAAAAAATACATGAAAAGATGTTCAAAATTATTAGTCATTAGGGAAATGCAAACCAAAACCAAAATGAGACAGCATCTCATACTCATTAAGATGGTTTTATTTATTTATTTTTAAATACCTTATTTATTCATGAGAAACAGAGAGAGCAGACACAGGCAGGGAGAGAAGCAGGCTCCATGCAGGGAGCCCGACGTGGGACTCAATCCCAGGTCTCCAGCATCATGCCCTGGAATGAAGGCGGCGCTAAACCGGAGCCACCTGGACTGCCCAGGATGGCTTTATTAAAAAAAAACCCAAAAGTAAGAAAGTAACAAGTGCTGACAACGATATGGAAAAATGGGAGTCCTTGCACATTGCTAGTGGAAATGTAAAAGAGTGCAACTGCTATGGAAGAGTACTGCAATTCCACAAAAACAAAAAACCAAACCAAACCAACAAAAAACACCCACAGAAATAACATGATCCAGCAATTTCTTTCTGGGTACATACTCAAAGGAGTTGAAAGCTGGAACTCAAAAACATACTTGCCCGCCACCATTCATAGCAGCATTATACACAACAGCCAAAAGGCAGAAGTGACCCAAGTGTCCACTGACAAACAAAATGTGGTAAATACCTCCAATGGAGTATTATTCAGCCATAGAAAGGAATAAAATTCTTTTTTTTTCTTTAAGTAGGCTCCATGCTGGCCATGGAGCCCAGTGAGGGGCTTGAACTCCTGACCCTGAGATTAAGACCTGAGCTGAGATCGAGAGCCAAACATTTAACTTCAGAAAGGAATGAAATTCTAACTACAATACGGAAGATCCTTGAAGACACTAAGTGAAATAAATAAGCCAGATACAAAAGGACAAATATTTTGATTCTACTTATATGAGATACCTAAAGTGATCAAATTCATAGAAGCCCGAAGTAGCATGATGGTTAAAAGGGCTGGAGGGAGAGGGAACTGGGGAGTTATTGTTTAATGGGTATGGCGTTTCAGTTTGGGAAGATGAAAGAGTTCAGGAGGATGGTGGTGATGGTTGCACACCAGAGTGACTATCCTTAAGGCCACCGAACTGTATAGTCAAAAATGGTGGAAATTATAAATTTTTATGCATGCTTGACTACAATTAAAAGACACAGATACTAAGATACCACTTCACATCTACTAGAATGACTATTTAATACGCGCACACACACCGGGCAGCGTCGGTAGCTAAGCGGTTTAGCGCCACCTTCAACCCAGGGCGTGATCCCGGGGTCCTGGGATCGACCTCGGAGCCTCCCACATCAGGCTCCCTGTATGGAGCCTGCTTCTCCTTCTGGCTCTCTGTGTCTCCCATGAATAAATAAATAAAATCTATTTTTTTCTATTTATTTATTCATGAGAGACAGAGAGAGAGAGAGAGAGAGAGAGGCAGAGGGAGAAGCAGGCTCCACGCAGGGAGCCTGATGTGGGACTTGATCCCGGGACTCCAGGATCATGCCCTGGGCCAAAGGCAGGCGCTCAACCACTGAGCCACCCAGGCTTCCCAAAAAAATAAAATCTTTAAAAAAAAAAAAAAATGCACACACACCAAAAAAAAAAAAAAAAACAACAGAAAATAACAAGTGTTGGTGAGGATGCAGAGAAACTGGAACCATTATACGTTGTAGGTGGGAATGCAGAATGGCAAAGCCCTGTGGAAAAATTTGGCAGTTCCTTAAAAAGCTAAACAGAGAACTACCGTATAAATTGAGTACTTCCAATCCTAGGTACATATACAAAAGTACTGGAAACATTCTAATACTTTATATATGAATATTCATATCAGCACTACTCAAATAGGCAAAAGATGGAAACAACTCAAATGTTCATCCATAAATGAAAGGATAAACAAAATATAATAATACAATCCATAAAATACTATTTAGTTCTACAAAGGAAGGAAGTACTGATACTTAACTGTGTATAATCTTGAAACATAAGTGAAAGCCAGACACAACAGATCACATATTGTAGGAATACACTTGTATGAAATACCTAGAACAAGCAAATACATAGAGACAAAGTAGACAGAAACATGGGGAGGACCCCTTCTGCTCAGGGTGTGATCCTGAGGTCCTGGGATGGAGTCCCACATCGGGCTCCCTGTGAGGAGCCTGCTTCTCTACCTTTCTCTTGAATAAATATATAAAAATCAGAAAAAGAAAGAAAGAAAGAAAGAAAGAAAGAAAGAAAGAAAGAAAGAAAGAAAGAAAGAAAGAAAGAAAGAGAAAGAAAGAAAGAAAGAAAGAAAGAAAGAAAGAAAGAAAGAAAAGAAAAGAAAAGAAAAGAAAGAAAAAGGAAGGAAGGAAGGAAGGAAGGAAGGAAGGAAGGAAGGAAGGAAGGAAGGAAGGAAGGAAAAGAAAGAAAAGAAAGAGAAACACAGGAGTAAAGAGTGGGAAAACAGAAGAATGGAGAACCATTGCCTAATAGCTAAAGAATTTGGGGTGAGGAAAAAGTTTTGGAAACAGTGCTGAAAGTTGTACACCGTGAATATAATTAATGCCATTAGGCAGCCCGGGTGGCTCAGTTTAGCGCCGCCTTCAGCCCAGGGTGTTCCTGAAGACCCGGGATCCAGTCCCACGTCTGGCTCCCTGCATGGAGCCTGCTTCTCTCTCTGCCTCTCTCTTTCTCACGAATAGATTTTTTTTTTAATGCCATTAAGGGGAACCCTGGGTGGCGCAGCGGTTTAGCGCCTGCCTTTGGCCCAGGGCGCGATCCTGGAGACTAGGGATCGAATCCCACGTCAGGCTTCTGGTGCATGGAGCCTGCTTTTCTCCCTCTGCTTGTGTCTCTGCCTCTCTCGCTCTCTCTCTCTGTGCGACTATCATAAAAAAAAATTAAATTAAATTAAAAAATACCATTAATACGCTTTAACAAACTTAAAATGGTTAAAATGGCCAATGTTATGCTTTATAGATTTCACCACGATTTTGAAAAAGAAAAAAAAAAAAAAAAAAAAAAAAAACCTCATGATGTAAAATACCAAAGCCACTGAACTGTGAACTTCACATGTATCCATTTGTGGGATGCCTGGGTGGCTCAGTGGTTGAACAGCTGCCTTTGGCTCAGGGTCCTGGGATCCGGTCCTGCATTGGGATCCTCAGAGGGAGCCTTGCTTCTCCCTCTATCTCTCATGAATAAATAAATAAAATCTTTAAAATAAAGAATGACTGAACTAGGGGCCCTTGGGTGGCTCAATGGTGGAGCATCTGCGTTCAGTTCAGGTCAGGATCTTGGGGTGCTGGGATGAGTCCAGCATCCGGCTCCCTGCATGGAACCTGCTTCTTCTCCCTCTGCCTGTGTTTCTCCACACACACACACACACACACACACACACACACCGGTGTCTCTGATGAATAACTAAATAAAATCTGCAAAAAAAAAAAAAAAATCACTGAACTAAATGGAAACGGTCACTGAAAGCTATTTTTAGGTTCACTGCATGCTTAAGAATTAAATGACTGGAGATGCACAGCCAGGTAAGTTTCTGTATTTCCGGTGCTGCTGCTGCTCCGCGGACTACTGCTCATCTGTCAATATTTATGTCACCTTCACAAAACGGAAAGCTCTATGTGGGCCATTCTTGGGGTGTTGGTTGTTTCTTAACTTTTCATTTTTAACCCAACTGAACAGTAGCCTGGGCATTATAACAATGGACAAAATCTTAACCGTCGACCTCGACATTTTGGGATCCATAAAACCCAAACCCTCGAGGAAAAAAAAATCTAGACATGCTATCAACTGGTTTCTAGTGTGTGGAACACAAATGGATGTTCGCTTTTTTTTGTTTTGTTTTGAAGATTTTTGTAAGTTATTCATTCATGACAGACACAGAGAGAGAGAGGCCCAGACACAGGCAGAAGGGGAAGCAGGCTCCACGCAGGGAGCCCGACGCGGGACTCGATCCGGGGACCCCCGGGGTCACGCCTGGGGCCGCAGGCGGCGCTAACCGCTGAGCCACCGGGGGGGGGGGGCCCAGGGATTCACTTTTTAAAGGGTTTTTATTTTTTTCTCTCTTCCCCGCAGACTCCACACACGCCGGGTGTGACTCACCGACGTCCTCCGGCTCCTGCCCCGAGGCTCTGCGCTTGCACTCCCTGGCGTAGTGTTTCTGGATGACGGCCCACAGCTCGGCGTTGACCAGGGAATTCCTTCGGGTGTGGTACCGGGTCCACGAAGAGACCCGGCGGCGGCAGAACGGGCAGCACAGACTCGCCTTCTCCACAGTCGCCTGGAAGCACGGACTGCACAGCGTGTGGCCGCACGGCAGCGTGATGGGCTCGACGAGGATGTCCACGCAGATGCGGCACTGGCACTCCGACAGGGAGGGGACGGCGCGTCGGGCGGCCGCCATTTCCGGAAGCTAGCCGGGCCCCCCCGCCATCGACCCCTGCAAGACAAAGGCGCTCGTGGCGGGCCCCACCGCGGCGGACGCCGCCCTGCAGCCGTTGAGGCGTCCCGCCCGGCAGCCGGCGCCGCGGGATTCACACCCGCGCCCTGAGGCCGACCGCGGGCGCGCAGCCGCACGGAGCCGCCGGGGGAGCCAGGCTGCGGGGTCACCACAGCCGCGGCGGCAGGGCGGGCGGGACGCGCCGACGGCCCCGCCCCCCCCTCACCCGCCGGGCGCCCCGCTGGCTCGCGGCGGCCGCGCCCCAGGCCGCGCAGGCGGGAAGCGCGGCGGCAGCACTTCCGTCTTACCGCTGTCGCAGGCGCACCCCGCGAGCCCCCGTTCGGGCTTCCGCGCGCCTCCAGCGGCTCCCGGCGCAGGACACCGCGCTCCCCTTCCTCTCGTCAGCCGCAAACGCTCGTCGGCGCGGTGCTGCCGCAGCGACGCGGCAGGGGCTGTGACGTCACAGCCGCAGGCCCGCCCCCGGGCCGCGCGGCGGCGGGGCGGGACTTCCGGGTCCTGGGGGCTTCCGGAGCCTCGCCCGCCGGGGCTCGGTCCTGCGGCGCCGCAGCTGTCGCTCGGCTCGGGCTGCGGCCGGCCTCCCCCGCGTGGCTGCTGCTCGCGGGTCCTGCGGAAGCCCGGGAGGGTCGCGAGCGTGGGCTGCGGCACAGAAAGGGAAACCTCGACACAAGTTAGAGACCCAACAGGGGGCAGCCCGGGTGGCTCAGCCGCTTAGCGCCGCCTGCAGCCCAGGGCGTGACCCCGGGTCGCGGGATCGAGCCCCACCTTGGGCTCCCTGCAAGGCGCCTGCTTCTCCCTCGGCCTCTCTCTGTGTCTCTCATGAATAAATAAATAAAATATTTTTAAAAATAAAATAAAAATAAAGACCCAACAGGAGGCAGCCCAGGTGGCTCAGCGGTTTAGCGCCGCCTGCAGCCCAGGGCGTGACCCCGGGTCGCAGGATCCGCTCCTTGAGCTCCCTGCAGGAGCCTGCTTCTCCCTCTGCCTGTGTCTCTGTTGTCTCTGCCTCTCTCTCTCTCTCTCTCTGTCTCTCATGAATAAATAAATAAAATCTTAAAAGAAAAAAGAAAGACTCAACAGTCATTTTAAAAATGCTTCCCGTGGGGATCCCTGGGTGGTGCAGCGGTTTGGCGCCTGCCTTTGGCCCAGGGCGCGATCCTGGAGACCCGGGATCGAATCCCACATCGGGCTCCCGGTGCATGGAGCCTGCTTCTCCCTCTGCCTGTGTCTCTGCCTCTCTCTCTCTCTCTCTCTCTGTGACTATCATGAATAAATAAATAAAATCTAAAAAAATAAAAAAAATAAAAAAAAAATAAAAAAAATAAAAAAAAATAAAAATGCTTCCCGAGGCCCCTGGGTGGCTCAGCAGTTGAGCATCTGCCTTGGCTCAGGTCGTGATCCCGGGTCCTGGGATCGAGTTCTGCATCCAGCTCCCTGCAGGGGGGTGGGGGTCTTCATAGGGAATTACCGGATCAGGGCGGTTTCCCCGAGAATCCGGTGTGAGCTGCCCTGCAAGGCCCTGGATCTCTAGCCTCCAGCCTCAGGACCAGCGCTGCCACCGGCCACCCAAGACTTTTTGTTGTTGTTGTTGTTGCATCCAAGTCTTGTTACTATCAACGTCCGTACCCAATTTTTGGAAAAGAGATTCTTGGAAAAGGGAAAGGGAGGGAGAGGCCTCAAGAATGAGGAAGAGAAAAATTTGTTCAGTTCAAAGTCAAGATTTGATGAACCATTACTGTGTCCGTCTTCAGTTCCATCCATTTCTATGGAGGTTTCATAGGACTTGGGAAGACAAACTACAGGATTGCCTCGATTCTGGGGCTTAGCTGTCACATGCATCATTTGTAATGTACTCCTGTACTATTAAATTCCAATCTAGAGCAACCAAAACTACGAAAGAAGTAAAAAAATATTTTAGTATTTTGTGCACTCTGAAATGAGTTTTCCACTTTGATACTAAATTCTTGTGCTGATAGGGATCCCTGGGTGGTGCAGTGGTTTGGCGCCTGCCTTTGGCCCAGGGCGCGGTCCTGGAGACCCAGGATCGAGTCCCACGTCGGGCTCCTGGTGCATGGAGCCTGCTTCTCCCTCTGCCTATGTCTCTGCCTCTCTCTCTCTGTGTGACTATCATAAAAAAAATAAATAAATAAATAAAGAAAGAAGAAAGAAAGAAAGAAAGAAAGAAAGAAAGAAATTCTTGTGCTGACAACTGATCCTACTGTTTTGAATTCTATGAAAAAAGTAGGTTTTGGGGATGCCTGGCTGGCTGCCTGGTTGGTAAAGCATGCAACTCTTAATCCCATTTGAGCTTGAGCCCCACATTGGATGTAGAAATTACTTAAAAAAATTTTTGTTTTATTTTAAAAAAAGTAGGTTTGGGCTAGAGAAAATACAGGGATTAAATAGACTCACCCCTAGCACTTACTAAAGCCCAGAGACAGAGTTACTGTTTAATGGTTACAGAGTTTATTTTCAGACAGACTGTAGTGATGGTTGCACAGTGTTATGAATGTATCTAATACGCTGAACTGTCCACTTAAAATGATTAAGATGGTAAATTTTATGCATATTTTACCGCAATAAGAAAAATTTTTGAAAAACAACCAAAACTAAATAAAAAGAAAAGCAATAAAAGTCAGGCTTGAGGGATCCTTGGGTGGCCCAGCGGTTTAGCGCCTGCCTTTGGCCCAGGGCGTGATCCTGGAGAACCGGGATTAAATCCCACGTCGGGCTCCTGGTGCATGGAGCCTGCTTCTCCCTCTGCCTGTGTCTCTGCCTCTCTCTATCTCTGTGACTATCATAAAAAAAAAAAAAAAGTCAGGCTTGAGTTCTTGAGGAAATGTTGCATAGATGTGGAGGTAGAGAAAAATATCACTGTGCATGAATACAATCTTTGAGGTGTTTTGGGTTTGCTAAGCCATTCAGGTTGGCTGCATGGTTTCCAGAGGGAGCCAAAGCAAGGAGTCATGGGCCCTTGATAGAGAGCTTTGGGAACTTTTGTTTTAATGTGAATTCAGAAATCTTTGGTTGTCATCCACTTGTCCATGATATCAACACCTCAGCCTAAAATTGCAGGCTCCTTAATATGGTCCCAACCTGCTTTTCCCTGTGGAATCTCCCATTATCCATTTTTTTTTAAGATTTATTTATTTATTAGAGAGAGGTGGGAGAGAGAGAGGTGCATGCGCCTGTGTGCATGGTGGGGGAGGGGCACAGAGAGTGAGATAAACTCCAGCCAACTGTGCTCAGTGTGGAACCCGTTTCAGAGCTGTATCCCATGACCCTGAGATCATGTCCTGAGCCAAAACCAAGAGATGGACACCCAACCAACTGAGCCACCCAGGTGCCCCTCTCCCATTATTCTTTTAAAGATTGAACTATGATCTAGTTGCTGGCGTCCAAATCTTGTGCTTTCAGACCATTGTCTGAAATCTTAATTCATTTTAATGAATTACTTTGTTGCTTTGCCTACTTGAAGGATCAACTCATTGTACTTCCTCCAGGAAATATTCCTTAACCACACAGTGACCTCCTCTGAACTCACCCAATCATATATTGCCTAGTGATAGTGGTTTTTATTATAGTCTTATCTTCTAAGATTTGCATTTTGATTTCTGTGTTCAGGTATTTATGTGTATTTATGTCTGTGTAGTAGATCCATATTATGTGTTTCCTCAGGTTTCCTTGGCGTTGTTTACTTTCTGAACCCACAGTCCCTGTTCTGCCTGGGGCTGACCTGTTGCATTTCTAGAATCTCTGGCTCTTCCTATCACTTCTGGACTCCAATGAAACACTGCGCTGAGCAATGCAGGCACTGGATTTCCACTGACTGGGAGGGCTTAGATGATGCATCTTGGAAGTATGGTGGGAGGGTCACTCCCCGTAGAACAAACTTTGGCCCACTGGAAACCGTAGACTAAGCGAGCATGACAGAGAAATTCCCTTTCCATCTACCTTCCAAGGCATGTTTTCTCTAAACAGTGTGCCTGGAGAGGACAAGACAGTGAGTAGATTTTTTTTTTTTAAGATTTTATTCTAAAAATCTTAAGTAATCTCTGCACCCAACATGGGGGTCAAACCTACAACCTTGAGGTTAAGGGTCAAATACTCTACCAAGTGAGCCAGCCAGGTGCTCCAAGACTGGGTACACTTATCTGCCAAACATGCTCCTGTGTCTCCTGTTACCTCATTTTGGTTGATCTGAATTTGTACCTCCCAAATAAAACACGCACGCACTTAACCTTTACCTAGAAGACAGGGTCCACATTTTTAAATGTTTCTGTTATTCTCAGCACCTAGCACCTGGAATTGGTGTTCAATAAATATACCTTCTTGGGATCCCTGGGTGGCGCAGAGGTTTGGCGCCTGCCTTTGGCCCAGGGCGCGATCCTGGAGACCCGGGATCGAATCCCACATCGGGCTCCCGGTGCATGGAGCCTGCTTCTCCCTCTGCCTGTGTCTCTGCCTCTCTCTCTCTCTCTCTCTGTGACTATCATAAATAAATAAAAATTTAAAAAAAAAAATAAATATATCTTCTTAATTTTTTAAGATTTTATTTTTAAGTAATCTCTGTACCCAACATGGGGCTCAAACCTACAGCCCTGAGATCAAGAATCACATGCTCTATCAAATGAGCCAGCCAGGGGCCCCAATAAATATTTTCATATATAGTCAGTGTCTAAGAGTTCCCTTTCCAGTGTAAAATAACTGTGGTAGTGTACCAGAGTGAAAATGCACAATATACAATATATATTAGGTGTCTTTATTGTTTTTTTTTGCCTTTTAATATATAGTACATTCACATGGTTCAAAATTCAAAATGTACAAAAGGGATTGAGAGTGAGAATTTCTCCTACCTTTGACCTCTAGCCTCTTCATTTTTCTCCCTGTGACAACCAATGTTCTTACTTTGTAACATATCTCTCCAGAAGCAGCTTATGAAATTTATGGATATATTAGCTGTGTGTGTGTGTGTGTGTGTGTGTGTATTTTTGCCCTCTTTTTCCACTTAACAATATATCGGAAATATTTTAAAATAACGCATCTTGGTGATAGCTCCACATCATTCTCTTCATTCTCTTATATTGCTACACAGAAAGTATCCACTACTTAAAAGTATCCAATTTATCATATTTTGTTTGGGCTCCCCTCACTTTTGCTATAAAAATGAACCTGTAGGGATCCCTGGGTGGCGCAGCGGTTTAGCGCCTGCCTTTGGCCCAGGGCGCGATCCTGGAGACCCGGGATCGAATCCCACGTCGGGCTCCCGGTGCATGGAGCCTGCTTCTCCCTCTGCCTATGTCTCTGCCTCTCTCTCTCTCTCTGTGTGACTATCATAAATAAATAAAAAATTAAAAAAAAAAAAAATGAACCTGTAATACATTGTACATACATCGTCTTCCCCTGTTTACAAGATAAACTACTAGAAAAAGAATCTCTTGGTCATCAAAGTTAGTTTTTGACAGATGGTATCAACTCTTTCAGGGAGGACTTCGGCTCTTCGGGAGCACTCACTGCTTTCCCCTTCTCAATGACCTGAACAGCCCTCAGCAAACCGCCCTGCAGAGACTGGTTCTTTACCATGTTAGTGATCAGGACGCTGACATCTCTGATATACATGTGCCTCACCTTAGCAACATAGTATTCCGTCTTGTTACCATGTGCAATAAAGAAGGTGCAAAGCGCCCTGATATCTCCTTCCTGCAGCCCGCACTCCTCCAGGACAGACTCCCACACAGCTCTAATGCGCCCGTTCTTGACTTTTCGTCTTAGGACAGAGGCCAAGGTGGGAAGACCTCTCACCAGGTCTGGCAGCTTCTCAACCACATGGGTGTGCAAGCAGACGAGTACATCAATAACGTAGCTGTGTAAAATATTCAGTTCCATTGAAGTGAATCTACAAAAAATGTGGAGAGCTGCTCAATCAGTAGGACTCTTTATGTACAAACATACAGTGAATTCCATCAGGATACAAACCCACTACAAGAACCAGTTGTTGTATTTTAGAAAATACTTACTTTAGAAAGGGCCTACACTATGCTGGATAGCTTAGGTCTCAGGCCACTCACACTACACATTTCTCAGCGGCAGAGGAGTTACGTCAACCATCTCTGTGTTAGTAAGCTATTGGCAAACAAGAGACACTGATGAAATGCATATGGCAGTGCTGGCGTAGCTACAGGTGCTCAAATTAATCTTTTTTGAATCGATTAACATAAGGAAATAGGATTTCTTCACAATCCATTGAAATTCAAGTTTAGCATGACCACTGCAAGCTCTCATGAAGCCACAAAATTTCACTGATTTATCATTGGATACTCACTTGGGTGCCAGAACTGCTGTCCACAGCTCATCTTGGGCTGCCTGGCTTGCCAAAGCCTTGCTATGATGTTCAAATTTCTGTGTCAAACTATCCTTGATGAAGTCCAGTTCTTTAAACTGTGCTTCTAAAGCTTGGAGTTTGTGGTCTACTCTATAGATAAAAGAATCAAGGGGTACTTTAGGACAAGGGACAAAGCTAAGGTTTTGCCTAAGATAAGACTCTAATACATTGTTTATAACCACTATTAATTTGGGTAGTGAGGGCCCCTGGGTGGCTCAGCGGTTGAGCGACTGCCTTGAGCTCAACTCATGATCCCAGAATCCGGGAATCGAGTCCTATGTCGGGCTCCCTGCATGGAGCCTGCTTCTCCCTCTGCCTGTGTCTCTGCCTCTCTCTCTGTGTCTCTCATGGATAAATAAATAAAATCCTTAAAAAAAATTGGGGTAGCTATTTAAATTTAAGATTATGAGCAGATGTTCCTATTTGCCATTCTCTCTAGCCATCATCCTAGTTCTTATATTCCTTATATTGCCAATTGTCTTATATTGAATTGTCTAATTACTTGAATTATCTGCCACGACTTGATTTTGTGTTGTACTTTATACTTTACATAGTATGTTAGGGGCACCTGGCTGGCTGAGTCAGTGGAACATGCAACTCTCAATCTCAGGGTCTTGAGTTCAAGCCCCACATTGGGCTTGGAGCCTACATTAAAAAAAAAAAAAAAAAAAAAAAAGGACTTTAAATACAAGCATTACTTTGATTCTCACAACAACCAGAAGAAGTGAAGCAGTCATTTTTATCATGTTGCAGGTAAAGGAATTGAGGGGCACCTGGTTGGCTCAGTCGGAAGAGCATGGGATTTTTGCTCTCAAGGTAATAGTTAAAGCCCTACATTGGGTGTAGAGATTATTTTTTTAAATTTTTATTAAATTTTTTATTCATGAGAGACACGGAGAGGGGGGAGAGAGAGAGAGAGAGAGAGGCAGAGACACAGGCAGAGGGAGAAGCAGGCTTCATGCAGGGAGCCCAATGTGGGGCTCGATCCTGGGACTCAGGATCATGCCCTGGGCTGAAGACGGTGCTAAACCACTGAGCCACTTGGGCTGCCCCCAAGATTATTTTTAAAAATAGACTTCATAGATAAAGAAATTGAGTCTCCAAAAGATTGAGACCTAATGTCATGCTAGCTAGGTGCTGGGACCAGTATTTAATAAGGTGCACTTCTCTGGTCTGACTTCTGGAATCCTCTCCCACCTTCAAGGATAAGCTCATTTTCCACTATTCTCTTGAATCTACTAGACTTTAAGCCTGGAGATCACCCTGCCTACTTAATTTTCAGAGGGACCTCCTCCACTACCTGTCACTCCCTACCTCCTGCTTTATTTTTATTTAATTATTTTGGAGATTTTATTTATTTGCTTGACAGAGAGAAAGCAAAAGCAGAGGGAGCAGCAAGCAATGGGGAGAGGGAGAAGCAGGCTTTCCTGCTGAGGAGAGAGCCCTACATGGAGCTCGATCCCAGGACCCTGGGATTATAACCTGAGCCAAAGGCAGATGCTTAACCAGTGAGCCACTCAGGCCCCCTCTGCTTTATTTTTAGGGTTACCGTTTCATGAATGAATTGTGAGCTGTTGGAGGGAATCAGAGACTATTTCTTGGCCATCCTTATACCTGTCTCCCAATACCTAGCAAAGGTCTTAGACAGAAGTAATAAAATATGTCTCATATGATCAACATCTATAATGTGAATGAGATGCCAAGCTGTGTAACCCAACATGGGCATTTGGATAGCTCTGAACAGGCTTAATCATCAGACGGTGCTGTGACACCAGAATTATGTCAAACTGAATCACAAAGAACTGAAACAACACAACTCACTTGCCTGAATTGTTTTTCATGAAAGTGGTATACAAATACACATACCACTTTCTTGAGCTTCTATGTCCTCAGGGACCTGAATGCTGTTGTGGCTGCCCAGGTTCTGTCTTTGGCCGTCTTCTCTTCTTGCTCCTCACTTTATCTCAAGGCTAATTTAGTTTCAGGTACCAGCTCTCTCCTAAGCACTAGACCTGTATCTTTATGTTTTGTGCATCTCCACCTGGATGGAGGTGTCAAACTCTCCTGTCTTAAACTGAACCTACTATCTCTCCCCCTCTCTCATCTTCAGAAATTACTATGGTGGTATTTACTCACTGTTTTGGGTATTTTGTTTACATATAGATAAGGCCCACTACGAAATGTGTTGTGTTTCATAGGAGTGTAAGCCTGCATGACCTAACATGCCAACAATCTCTGTTTACATGTCAAAACAATGTCATCTGGCATACTGCTTGTGTTAACTTTGACATCTTTAAGACTATATTGCTTATAGGTCATCTCTAGCTTGAACTCTAGAGAGGAGCTCTAGTTTCTCAGTCAGTATATGAGTTCACAATTGTTAACAGTTCTTTGGAAGGCTCTGACCAAAAGACATTCCCACACCATTCCAAATCCTAAACAACATGTCTGCAAATCTAAGTCTGTTTTCTACTATAATTTCCCAGGTTTGTTAGTGGACATCACCATCAATTGCTTTAAACTAGAGATCTCAGAATAATTTTGACCTTTGTTTTCTTCCTCTCCATTAATGCTTCTAAACTATCCCTTCCTCTCCATCACCACTAAACCAGGTAATAACTATCTTTCATTTTGACCTAGGATTACAAATCCTTGCTTTCAATTTCTGCTACCTCTAATCCATCCTCTAGAAATATGCTTCTAAAACACAATTCTGGGACGCCTGGGTGGCTCAGCGGTTGAGCGTCTGCCTTCAGCTCAAGGCATGATCCCAGGATCTGGGATCGAGTCCCACATCAGGCTCCTTGCAGGGAGCCTGCTTCTCCCTCTGCCTGTGTCTCTGCCTCTCTCTCTGTGTCTCTCATGGATAAATAAAATCTTTTTATTTTTTATTTTTTTAAATAAAATCTTTTTAAAAAATAAAATAAAACACAATTCTGATCATGTAACTCAACTGATTATCTATGTTATCCACTGATAGTTAGAGCCAAACTAGATATCCTCAGGAAGATAAACATAAAGCCATTAGTTAGCCCTTTGCTCCCATCTTTTGCCACTCATCTCGTATCCTTTTTTTAAAATTTTATTTATTTATTCATGAAAGAGAGAGAGAGAGAGGCTGAGACACAGGCAGAGGGAGAAGCAGGCTCCATGCAGGGAGCCCAATGTGGGTCTTGATCCTAGGACTCCAGGATCATGTCCTGGGCCAAAGGCAGACGCCAAACCGCTGAGCCACCCAGGGATCCCTCATCTCGTATCTTTTTTTTTTTTTTCATCTCGTATCCTAATCACGAATCACGAGAGACATCTAGCAGCGCACTGAACACAGCATACGATTCCAGGCTTCTGTGGCTTCCATATAGTATGTACAGTTCCTCAGCCTAGAATTCCTTCCCATATTTCTCTTTCTCATAACCTGTTATTCACACTTTAAGATTCAGCTTCTCTCTCTGGGAAGGGTTCCTTTTCCTAGTGTACAAGGCAAATTTAATTGATCCTCTCTTCATGCTCTCATGGCCCTTTAGGAATATCACCATCATGTCAATCACATTAAATTCTAACTATTTTTGAATACTTCTGTTATCCCTATAGGCTTTGAGCTCCTCAAGGACAGAAACCTATTTTACTTATTTTGTATACCTAGAATATAGCACATGCATTAATTGAATGGAATTCACCTGGGAGTAATTTTTTTAGATTATTACTTTATATATATTTTTAACCTGGAAGACTTAAACCACTTTAAACAGAGACAGAATTCTGATCAGCATGCCTGTAATTCTTTGCCTAGTTTTATTTTTTATTTTTCTCTTACCCATTTTCCCAAAAAAGCAGACCTATGCTTGTTCCCACCCTGTAGCCCTTAGAAACCTTTTCATTGCCTTCTTCAAGGATATCAGGGTTGTGGTTTCATTGTTCATCTTCTTAAAGCAAAATGAAAGAAAACAAAACAAGGAAAACAAAAACCTAAGGGAGGTTTGAATCCAGGGTTTTCTGCTGTCTTCCACTCAGCAACAGGCAGCAGTAGTATGAGTATTTGATCTAAATTCTGCCTGAAAGGTCACTCAGTGCAAGAAGCTTTTAATAGCTTGTACATCCAAATATAGTTTCAAAGAACTGATCATGTGAACACAGGTGTCCTAAAACGCACTATAATATTTTTTTCTTTTTTTTTCGCACTATAATATTTGCTTTTGTAAAGTGAACTGTAAGTACATCAACATAGCAAAACAATCAGATATAATCATGGCTCTATATGTATTCTGATAAATGTATATATGGATATATAAATATATACATATACTAGGATTAAATTTGATGAAAAATTACTCAACCTAGTCATCCTTAGAAACTAGCAAATATTTATTGAGAGCTTCTGCTATTAGATTAAGTATTGAAAGTAATAGACGGAGGGCACCTGGGTGGCTCAGGCTATTAGGTATCCTACTCTTGATTTTGGCTCAGGTCATGATCAGTTGTGAGATCAAGCCTAGAGCTGGGTGTGGGGCCTCCTTAAGATTCTGTCTCTCCGGGGATCCCTGGGTGGCGCAGCGGTTTGGTGCCTGCCTTTGGCCCAGGGTGCGATCCTGGAGACCCGGGATCGAATCCCACGTTGGGCTCCCGGTGCATGGAGCCTGCTTCTCCTTCTGCCTATGTCTTTGCCTCTCTCTCTCTGTGACTATCATGAATAAATAAAAATTAAAAAAAAAAGATTCTCTCTCTCTCTCTAAAAATACATACATACATACATACATACATAAGAAAATAAAAACAGACATAAAACAAGTCTCCTGGGCCAGCCCAGGTGGCTCAGTGGTTTAGCACTGCCTTCAGCCCAGGGTGTGATCCTGGAGACCCCGGATCAAGTCCCATATGGGGCTCCCTGCAGGGAGCCTGCTTCTCCCTCTGCCTGTGTCTCTGTCTCTCTGTATGTCTCTCATGAATAAATAAATAAAACCTTTAAAAATAAATAAAAATATGGAAAGAGGATGTGCAAGTGGTATCTGCACTCCTTACAGCATTACTCACCATAGGCAAGATATGGAAATGGCCTAACTGTCCAGAAAGAAGGAAATTCTGCTGTTGTATCAATATGGATGGACTTTGAGGGCGTTATGCTAAATGAAATGAGCCCAACAGAGAAAAACAAATACTGCAGCCTATCACTTATTATATGTGGAATCTAAATAAAGAAGTCAAACCCAGAAACAGAAAAGTAGAAAAGTGGTTGCCAGGGGTTGTGAGTGGGGGAAATAGGGAGAGTCTGGCAAAAGGGTAAGGAAAAAAAATTCAGGGATCCCTGGGTGGCGCAGCGGTTTGGCGCCTGCCTTTGGCCTAGGGCGCGATCCTGGAGACCCAGGATCGATTCCCACGTCGGGCTCCCGGTGCATGGAGCCTGCTTCTCTCTGCCTGTGTCTCTGCCTCTCTTTCTCCCTCTGTGACTATCATAAATAAATAAAAATTAAAAAAAAAAAAAAAACATTTAAAAAAAAAAAAAAAAAAGGAAAAAAAATTCAAAACAAAACAAAAACTTGTCACCAAAGTAACCTCCCCTAGAATCATTCCATTGCTGGTGTACTTATTGTAAGGAGTAACTTTGCCTTATTGATTAAGCCTTTTGCAGTTGGGCTTCTCTCTCTTTTTTTTTTTTTTTTTTTAAGATTTTATTTATTTATTCATGACCGACAGAGAGAGAGAGAGAGGCAAAGACACAGGCAGAGGGAGAAGCAGGCTCCACGCAGGGAGCCCGATCGATGCAGGACTTGATCCCAGGTCTCCAGGATCACACCTCGGGCCCAAGGCAGTGCTAAACTGCTGGGCCACCAGGTCTGCCCAAGTTGGGCTTCTCTTAAGGAGTTAACAGTTCAGTGAAGGATACATTATATATCAGGTTCCTCGTTGCTGAGATTTCTCCTGAAACCCTTCATTAGTTTTCTTATGGGTAGATCAGTGGCCAGAACCTTGACAAGAAAATAAAACAGAGAAGGAAGGAGAGAATGCTGAACACTCATTTAACCTGGTATCTCAGAATAAGGCACCGGGGACCCTGCCCCCAGAAAAATGTTGCGAGCAGGGCAAAGCGTAAAAAGTTCTGCTTGGGGTAAGAACCTACCAACTGGGACCCCCGGGTGGCTCAGCAGTTGAACGTTCACCTTTGGCTCAGGCGTGATCCCGGGTTCCCGGATTCGAGTCCCACATGGGGCTCCTAGCACGGACAAGGAGCCCGCTTCTCCTTCTTCCTATGTCTCTGCCTCTCTGTGTATGTGTGTCTCATGAATAAATAAATAAAAATAAAATCTTAAAAAAAAAAAAAAAAAGAGCCTACCAATTCCACCCGCCAGTGTTGTTTCCTCTAGGGGCTGCCTGCCTATGGAGATCCAGTGTTTGTTCCCTTCTCCCCGCTTGCACTTGTCTATGCAGACCTGAACAGTACCTGCTGATCACTCCATCTTTGATTGCCTGATTTCCTTTTCTCTGTCCAAACTCGTAATTTCTTGATCTCATCTGCCAGGCTCATCTTTCAGACCCTCCCCTGTCATACTGCCTTCCAAACTTTTTTTTTTTAATAGTGAACTTTATTTTTTAGAGCAGTTTTAGGTAAAAGTACAGAAGGTATATCCCTGCCCTCATAGAGGCCCCACCTCCCCAGCTACAGACATCCTGCACCACAGTGGTTACATTAGTTATTTCTGATAAACTACACTGTCTTGTCATTATCACCCAAAGTGCACAGTTTACGTTAGGGTTCACTCTTGGCTTTGTCCATGCTACGGGCTTTGACAAATGTATAATAACGTGTATCCACCATTGTAGTATCACACAGAAGAGTTTCACTGTCCTAAAAATCCTCTATGCTCTGTGGATTCATTTCCCCTGTCTGCCTCCCCCCACCCCCAACCTCTGGTAACCACTGATCATTTCACGGCCTCCATAGTCTTGCCTTCTCCAGAATGTCATATAGCTGGAACCATACAGTATGTAGGTTTCTCCGATTGCCTTCTTTCACTCATACTATGCATTTCAGTTTCCTCCATGTCTTTTCATGGTTTGATAGCTCAGTTCTTTTTAAGGCTGAATAATATTTCATTGTTCAGATGTACCAGTTTCTTTACTCACTCACCTACTGAAGGAATCTTGAATATTTCCAAGTTTTGGCAGTTATTAATGAACCTGCTATAAACATTGGAGTGCACATTTTTGTGGGGGCATAAATTTTTGGTCTATTTGAGCGAATAACAAGAAGCATGATTGTTGGATTGCATGGTAAGAGTATGTTTGTAAGAAACTGTCCAACTGTCTTCCAAAGTGGCTGGACCACTTCGCATTTCCACCAGCAGGTAATGATAGTTTTTGTTGCTCTGCATCCTTGCCAGCATATTGGTGTTGTCACTGTTTTGGATTTTGGCCATTCAAATAGGTGTATATTGTATCTTATTGTTTTATTTTTTAAAAAATATTTTATTTATTTATTCATGAGAGAGAGAGAGACGCAGAGACACAGGCAGAGGCAGAAGAAGGCTCCACGCAGGGAGCCTGATGTGGGACTTGATCTCAGGTCTCCAGGATCACGCTCTGGGCTGAAGGCGGCGCTAAACCACTGAGCCACCCGGGCTGCCCTATCTTATTGTTGTTTTTTTTTTTTTTTTAAATTTTTATTTATTTATGATAGTCACAGAGAGAGAGGCAGAGACATAGGCAGAGGGAGAAGCAGGCTCCATGCACCGGGAGCCCGACGTGGGATTCGATCCCGGGTCTCCAGGATCGTGCCCTGGGCTAAGGGCAGGCGCCAAACCGCTGCGCCACCCAGGGATCCCCTATCTTATTGTTTTAATTTGCATTTCCCCAATGACAAATTCATGGCTTACTTGCCATTGTATATCTTCTTTGGTGAAGTATCCGTCCAGCTGTTTTGCCCTTTTTATTTTATTTATTTATTTTTGTTGTTTTGCCCTTTTTAAAATCAGCTTGTTTTTTATTATTGAGTTTCAAGGGTTCTCTACATATTTATCTATTGTCGCTTTTTCAGGGTTTTTTTTTTTAAGATTTTATTTATTTATTAATGAGAGACAGAGAGAGAGAGAGAGAGAGGCAGAGACACAGGCAGAGGGAGAAGCAGGCTCCATGCAGGGAGCCTGATGCGGGACTCCACCAGAACTGCAGGATCAGGCCCTGGGCTGAAAGCAGGTGCTAAACTGCTGAGTCACCTGGGCTGCCTGTTTTTTCAGGTTTTTAAAAAAGATTTTATTTATTTAGGGATCCCTGGGTGGCTCAGCGGTTTAGTGCCTGCCTTTGGCCCTGGGCGTGATCCTGGAGACCCAGGATCGGGTCCCGCATCGGGCTCCCTGCATGGAGCCTGCTTCTCCCTCTGCCTGTGTCTCTGCCTCTCTCTCTGTGTCTATCATGAATGAATAGATAAAATCTTAAAAAAAAAAAAAAAGATTTTATTTATTTATTTGACAGAGAATAAGAGAGAGAGAGAGAACACAAGCAGGCCAAAGTGGCAGGCAGAGGGAGAAGAAGATACAGACTCCCCACTGAGGAGAAAGCCCAACATGGGGCTCTATTCCAAGACCCTGGGATGATGACTTGAGCTGAAGGCAGACACTTAACTGACTGAGCCATCCAGGCACCCCTGTTACCGATTTTTCAAATATTTTCTCCCATAAACCTTTCATAACAAAGCTGCAGCCTGGATTCCTGCCTGCTTTTTGTTGCAGGGTATTGATCTTTAAAAGAATGCTGTGCTCAAAAGCAGAACAGCGGTGCCAAGAAATAAATGGTACTCTGCTCTGCTGGAACAAACATCTAAAGCAGCAGATATTTGCATTTATTACAGAGCTGAATCAAGTACTAACAATGGAACACTTTGAGCACCATACTTTGAGTGCTGAATTCAAAATACAGGTACTAAGAGAGTAATATTATTTCCAGAGGCTTCTAACTCAGAGAAAAGATCCAGGAGTTTGTGCCAGAGATTACGTTATACACAGAGGGAATTTACTGCTTAATGGTACTCTGGCAGGTTCCTTCCTTTCTCTATCTCATTTTTCTACTTCTGTACTATATGTACTTCCTGGAATGACTTCAATTCTCATTTGCACAATTTTGGAAATTTGTGCAATTCTCATCTTAGGTCCTGCTCTAGGGTAAGCTAAATTAAGACTACACCCTTACTGTCTGTGTCACATTTCTTGTTCAAGTATTAATCTCAGAGAACCTTAGCAGATCCTACCGGATAGATCAGCTATTAATCCCAAAATTTGTGTTAGTTTCGATTTTATTTTACACATATAGGTATAGTCATAGGTAGTGGAGTTCTTATGGAAACTTCCATTAAGGAAATGCTAAACAAAAACAAAAACAAAAACATGCAAATGGCTTACCTACTTCAAATCCACTGAATTTTTAAAAATTAATAGGACATTTTGTTTTTATTTTTTAAAGATTTATTTATTTATTCTAGAAAGAGAGAAGGGAGGTGCAGACAGAGAGAAAATCCTGAAGCCGACTCCCCACTGAGTGTGGAGTCTGTGGACTCTATACCATGACCCTGAGATCATGACCAGAGCTGAAATCAAGAGACGGTTGCTTAACCTACTGAGCCACCCAAGCACTCAATTAATAAGACACTTTAAAAATTGAAGTATAACATATACACAGAAAGCTGTATATCATAAGCTTAATGACTATGATGTGATATAATAAGAGATTTATATTTGATCTTTGTCCCAGTTCTGCACACAGAGCTAATAAAACTCATGTCACTTCCTTTTTTTTTTTTAATCTTTTTTTTTTTTAATTTTTTTTTTAATTTTTATTTATGATAGGCACACAGTGAGAGAGAGAGAGGCAGAGACACAGGCAGAGGGAGAAGCAGGCTCCATGCACCGGGAGCCCGACGTGGGATTCGATCCCGGGTCTCCAGGATCGCGCCCTGGGCCAAAGGCAGGCGCTAAACCTTTGCGCCACCCAGGGATCCCTCATGTCACTTCCTAAGTGATAAGAACCATAAGAGCATCTATTACGATTTTATTTTTTGTCCCCAGCTCCTAAAACAGGCGAAAGAAGTAGATTTCATTAAAATATTTGGTTTTTATCTCTAGTTACTGAAATAGCTCCAGAGTGATAAAAGTGAAAGGAGTGCCTTATTGATAACAAGCCCCTTTCAACCACGTCTGAGTTTAGTAATGAGGTAATTTTTAGAAAGCCCCTAAAGATAAGGGCTGGTTGCAACAGGAACCACTAAGTGATTAAGAGAGTTGGAACCTTAACTCCTGGAGAGGGAAGAGGGCTGGAGTTTAAGTTAATCACTAATGGCCAACAATTTAATCAGTTAGCCTACTATAATGAAGCCTCCAAAGAAATCCTGACCAAAAGGATTTGGAGAACTTCTGGGTTGGTTAATAAGAAGACATTCATAAGTCAAGAAAGTGGTGTACCCCAAACTCCACAGGGACAGAAGCTCCTATGCTCAGGACCCTTCTGGACCTCACCTATGTATCTCTCATCTGGCTATTCATTTATATTCCTTAATATGTCTTTTGTAATAAATTAATGATAATAACTAAACTGTTTCTTGGGTTCTATGAACCATTCTAACAAATTATCAAGTTTGAGGAAGAGGTAATGGTAACCTCAGATTTATAGTCAGAAGTACATGCGACAACTTGGGAATTTTTATTGGTTTCTGAAATGGGGACAGTCTTGTGGGACTAAGTCCTTAGTTTGTAGGGTCTGTGCTAACTCTGGGGAATTAGTTTTAGAATTGTATTAAATTGTAGGACACTTAGCCAGAGTCTTCCAAGAATTGGTGAATTGCTTGGTGTGGAAAATCCCACACACATGGTGTCACAAGTATTGAGTATAGAGAGGAAATGGTGTTTTTCCTTTCAATGATTTATCACAAAGTGAATACCCTCATGTAACTTTAACCTAAATCAAGGTCCCAGAACTGGCTGGACCTCATGGCCCTCCCAATAATTGCTTTCCCTCTCTTCCCAAAAGATAATTATTATGTCTCATTATATATTAGTTTTGTCTATCTTTGACCTTTTTATAAATGGAATCATCAGTATGTTCTTAATAGCTTTATTGAGATATAATTCATATATCATACAATAGGCTCATTTTAAATGTGCAATTCAAGAGTTTTAGCATACTCATGGAGTTGTGCAACCCTCATATAACTCATGGTTGAACATTTACATCACCACAAAAAGAAACCCTATACCCTCCAGTAGTCACTCTTAATTCCTTCCTAATCCCTCCACCCCCTGTGCCAATACTAGCAACCATTTATTTACTTTTTGTCGCTATAGATTTGCTTGTTCTGGACATTTCATATAAATGGAATCATACAACATATAGTTTTTTGTGACTACTTCTCTTACTTAGCATAACGTGTCCAAGATTCATCCATATTATAGCATGTACCTGTATTTCATTTCTTTTTATTGCTGAATAATATCCCATTATGTGGTGCCATGAACTGAATTGTATCCCCCCAAATTCATATGCTGAAACTTTTACCCCCAGTGTGACTGTACTTGGAAATAAGGTAATGAGGTAATTACGGTTATATGAGGTCATAGAGTAGGGGCCTAGTCCAATATGACTAGTATCCTTACAAGAAAAGGAGGCACCAGGGATGTACATGCATAAGAGAAAAGGCCATATGAGGACACAATGAGAAGGCAGCCATTAGCAAGCCAAGGATTGAGATCTTGGGAGAAACCAAATCTACATAAACTTTGATATTGGACTTCCAGCCTCCAGAAACGTGACAAATGTATTTTTGTTTTTTAATCCATCCACTCTCTGGTATTCTGTTATGCCAGGCCTAACAAACTAATAAGAACAAATGGAAATTATAGAGCTGAAATTTAAGGAACATCTGAAATTAAAAATGCACTGGATAAATCAGGAGCTAGAGATGAAAAAATAATGAAGGATCTCTGGGGGATCCCTGAGTGGCGCAGCGGTTTGGCGCCTGTCTTTGGCCCAGGGCGCGATCCTGGAGACCCAGGATCGAATCCCACGTCGGGCTCCCGGTGCATGGAGCCTGCTTCTCCCTCTGCCTATGTCTCTGCCTCTCTCTCTCCCTCTCCGTGTGACTATCATAAATAAATAAAAATTAAAAAAAAAAAAAAAAAAAAAAAAAAAAAAAAAACTTTAAAAAAAAAAAAAAAAAAAAAAAAAAAAAAAAAGGATCTCTGGAAGAATGGCAGGCAGGGATAAGGAGCCCCCTGCCCTAAGAGGAAACCACCCTTAAAAGGATTTTATACTGCTCTGGAAGGAGCCCTCCACACTTTCCCATGTGAAAAGTAGAGGAGAAAAACCTGATTGGATGACAGGCTTATGGAGGGCTAAGCAGATTGAAACAGCCTGCCAATGAGCCCATAAAAGCCCCTATATTTAGAAACGCTGATGGCAACGCTCTTGGGTCTCTTCCCTCTTCCAGATCTTTGTACTATCACTAAACCTTGCTTGGCTGCCCGCCACTCTATCTGGTCTATATCTTCATTCTTCAAAGCAGTGTGGTCAAGAACCAGATGACCACAACCTATAGGCACTAAAGGAAAAGAAATTCTATAACAAAAAGATCAATGAATCTGAACACAGGGCAACAAAAACTCTTTAAACTGAAGCACAGCAAAGTAAGGCTGAAAAATAATTAACAGAACCTCAGCAAACTGTGAGACAATATCAAGAGTTCTTACATACATACATATATATTAGAGTTCTAGAAAGAGAGAGAAGGAAGTAGAAAAAAATATTTGATGAAGAAATGTTTCCAAATTTGATGACACATATAATTCCAAGAAGTTCAAAGAAGCCCAAGCAGCATACACCTAAGAAAAAGCAATGGCAAAGATGGCGGTAGTTGGTAACGCTGTATTGTGTAGTTGAAATTTGCTAAGAGAGTAGAAATTAAATGTTTTCACTGGAAAAAAAAAAAAGGATAAATATGATAAATATGTAAGGTGATGGATGTGATAATTAACTTGATGGGTGGAATCCTTTTACAATGCATGTATATATCAAATCATCACATTGTGCACTTTAAATATCTTAGAATTTTATTCGTCAATAAAGCTAAAAGAAAAAGAGAGAAGCATACCAAAACATTAAAATCAAATGGTTGAAAGATGATGATGAAGAGAACATCATAAAAGCATCAAAGAAAAAAAAGATGCATTAAATACGGGGAAACAAAAATAAACATTCCTTATCAGAAACAATACAAGCCAGAGGAAATTGTATTGTCATTTGAAAACAAGTAAATAAAACAAAAGCAAAAGGAAAAAATTACCAACCTGCCAATGTCTATTGAGCAAAAATATCCTTCAAAACTGAAGGTGAAATAAAAAGAGATTTGCAAATAAGAAAGATAAGATTGCAGTAGGGTGGATCATTAATCCAATATGACTAGTATTATCTTAGTCCTTTGAGGCAGCTATAAAAAAATACCACAGACCTGACAGCTTATAACCACAGGAATTTATTTCTCACAGTTTTTTTTTCTTTTTAAAGATTTTTATTTATTTATTCATGAAAGACACAGAGAGAAAGGCAGAGACACAGGCAGAGGGAGAAGCAGGCTCCATGCAGGGAGCTGGAGCCGGATGCGGGACTTGATCCCAGGGCCCCAGGATCACAACCTGAGCCAAAGGAAGGTGCTCAACCACTTAGCCACCCAGGTGTTCCTATCTCTTACAGTTCTTCACAGGGTGGAAGAGGCTGGGGATCTCTCTAGAGTATCTTTAGTAAGGCACTAATCCCGTTCACAAGGCCTCCACCCTCCTGACCTCAGCACATTACAAAGGATCCACCTCTTAATACCTTTTTTTTTTTTTTCTAAGATTTATTTACTCATGAGAGACACAGAGAGAGAGAGAGGCAGAGAAGAGGCAGAGGGAGAAGCAGGCTCCATGTGGGGAGCCTGATGCGGGACTCCATCGGGATTGGGGATCATGCCCTGAGCCAAAGGCAGATGCTCAACCGCTGAGCCACCCAGGCGTCCCCTTTGGGGTTATATTTAGGAGGATACATTCAGACTAAAAGTGCCTTTATGAGAAGAGATGAGACTCAGACATATACAAGGGCAGACTGTCATATGATGTAATGCAAATTGTAATCCTAAAAGCTGTAAACTATGGAATGCCAAGGATTGCAAACTAGGAAGATATAAGGAAGGATCTTCCCCTACAGGCTTCAGACCTTGATGATACCTTGTTTGCAGACTTCTAGTCTCCAGAAAATCCTTAAGACATATTCTTTTATGCCTTAAGCCACTCAGTTTATGGGACTTTGTTATGGCAGTCCTAAGAAAGTAATAGGCCATGGTCCCTCAAGAAATGAAAATGTATATCCACAAGTATATTTGTATATGAATATTTGTAGCAGCTTTATTTATAATCGCTTGATCTGGAAGCAAGCTAGGTTTTCATCAATAAGTGGATCGATTGACAAAATGTGGTATATTCATACAATAGAATATTACTTCAGCATTAAAATTGAATATACCATGGATAAATACAACAAAATTTACAAATTTCAAAAATACTTTGCTAGGGATTCTATTTTCTTGAAGCTTGAAAATAGGTTTAACTAATCCATCATGAGAGAATAGTTCTATGATAGTTACGCAGGTAAATAGTTGCAAACATTTGTTAAACTCATTGAGCTATGTACTTAAATTTTTAATTATGTAAATTATACTCAAGATGGTTGATCAAAAATACATACTATAAAAGTTTGTAATAAATGTTCATAGCAGCATTATACATAATAACCAAAACGTTTTAACAACCCAAATGTTGCCAATCAATTGATGAATAGGTAAATAAAATGTGGTTTAGCCAGATATGTTCGTCTTCTGTGGCTACTGATGTGAATTTTTAGAGTATCGTTGGGGTCTGGAGGCAAAGCCAAGAAATAATTATTGAGACATCTTGGGTGCAAAAAGGTGGTTTTATTAAATCATGGGGGCTGGGGATCCCTGGGTGGCGCAGCGGTTTGGCGCTTGCCTTTGGCCCAGGGCGTGATCCTGGAGACCCGGGATCGAATCCCATATCAGGCTCCCGATGCATGGAGCCTGCTTCTCCCTCTGCCTGTGTCTCTGCCTCTCTCTCTCTCTCTGTGACTATCATAAGTAAATAAATAAAAATTAAAAAAAAAAATAAATCATGGGGGCTGGACCTGTGGGCAGAAAGAGCTACGGCCACCTCAGGGATTGTGAGGGGTAACTGAATTATATACTTTGGGGTTGGGAAAAGCAAAGATAAGGAAGTTCCAAAAGGACTTTCATATGCTAACGAAGACTACCAGGATCCTGGAGGCCTTGCTTTGTCAAGCTAAGATTGTTTTTCCCTACAGCAAAGAGGGAGTTTCCTGGAGGAATGTTGCATTTTGCCTATCTCAAGTATTTGTCAATAGGATGGAGAAAATACACATAGGCTGGGTGGTATTTCATTTTCTCATAGTTTTGGAGACTGGAAGGCCAAGATCAAGGTGTCCCAGATTGGATTTCTCCTGAAATCTTTCTCTCTATGGCTTGCGGATGTCTATCTGCCTTCTCACTCTGTCCTCCCATAGCTTTTTCTCTTGTATAGCACCTCCCTGGTGTCTCTTCTTATAAGAACTGAAGTCATGGGACACCTGGGTGGCAGTTGAGCATCCGCCTTTGGCCCAGGGCGTGATCCTGGAGTCCCAGGTTTGAGTCCCACATTGGGCTCCTGCAGGGAGCCTGCTTCTCCCTCTGCCTGTGTCTCTGCCTCTCTGTGTGTCTCTCATGAATAAATAAATCTTAAAAAAAAAAAAAAAAACAGTAGTCCTATTGGATTAGGGCCCCGCCCTTGTGATTTCACTCAACTTTTATTACGTCTTTAAAGTCTCCACTTCCACATACAGTCACATTGCAAGTTAAGGCTTCCCCATATGAATTTGTGAATGTTGGGGGAACAATTCAATTCATTACAAGTTTTTTTAAAATAGTTTTCATTTGTGTACTTACTTGTTCATGTTTTCCTTAAATCCTTGACAACATTTATTTCTATTTTTTAAAAAGGTTTTATTTATTTATTTATGAGAGAGACAGATAGAAGCAGAGACATAAGCAGAGGGAGAAGCAGGCTCCCCACGGGGAGCTGGATGTGAGACTTGACCCAGGACCCCAGGATCATGACCTGAGCTAAAGGCAGAAGCTCAACCCCTGAGCCACAGAGGCACCCCCTTGGCGACATTTATAACAGCTCTTTTAAAAACAGTAGGATAGCTGAGTGGTCTAAGGCGCTGATTCAGGGGAAAAAATGTTGAGTTTTATTTTGGTATGTTGTTTAGTCTGATTAGAGTGGTCCTTTTCAGGCTCGTTAAGTTTTGTGATGATGGCCCTAGAGTACACTTTACAGCAGATCTAACTTAGTCTTACTGAATGAATCAGGTCAACAAAGTCTCTCAACATGTTTCTCCACAAGAACTCTTTTTTTTTTTTTAATTTTTATTTATTTATGATAGTCATCATAAAGAGAGAGAGAGAGAGGCGCAGAGACCAGGCAGAGGGAGAAGCAGGCTCCATGCACCGGGAGCCCAATGTGGGATTCGATCCCGGATCTCCAGGATCGCGCACTGGGCCAAAGGCAGGCGCCAAACCGCTGGGCCACCCAGGGATCCCTCCACAAGAACTCTTAACACCAAGGTTTCTCTGATGGTTATTCAGCTTACAGTTTTCCAGATTTTCTTTGCTTAGCCTCATGGGGTCTCATCCTGCATTCCCTGCTTTGTATTTGGCCAAAGACACAAGGAAATTCCTATGCAGATTTCTGGATCTCATTCTCTGCATAGTTCCCATCTCTCTGGTGTTCTGCTCTATGGCTTTTAGCTGCTTCAGTTTCTACAGGCTCTGACTTTTCTTTTTCCTCAGCTCTAGTCTGCTATGCCTTACTTGGGATCCTACTTTTTTTTTTTTTTTTTTTAAGATTTATCTATTGATTTGAGGGGGGAGTGCACACAAGCAAGGAAAGGGAGAGGCAGAGGGAAAGGGAGAGAATCTCAAGCAGCCTCCATGCTGAGTGTGGCATCAACCCTGATGCGAGGCTTCAGTCCAGTACCCTGAGATCAGGACTTGAGTGGAAACCAAGACCCCAACACTTGACTGACTGAGCCACACAGATATCCTGGGATCCTCCTTCTTATGCTGATATTTGGTAAATGTTACCAGCAAGAACACTAGGGAAATTGTAGAGCTCACTATATTTTTCTTCCTTTTCTCATAATTATTGTCCTGTGCTGCCTGTGGTCCAATGACTGAATAACTATTCACATTTGTTGTACAGTTATCTAGTTGTGTATGACAGGAGGTTTAGTCTGATACTAGTTACTCTGTCATGGCTGGATGTATGTATTATTGTCATTATTTTTTGGATGTATGTATTATTTTTTGACTGATTCCTTTTTATCCCATATTATGTTTGTGAGATGCATGCTTTTTTTAATTTAAAAACATATTTTTAAAATTAATTTATTTTTAAGAATTCTCTACCCCCAACATGGTCTTGAACTCACAACCCCAAGACTAAGAATCACATGCTTTACTAAGCCAGCCAGGCACCCCTCATGCTTATTGAATGAAATATTTAGCTCACTTTTTATTTTTTTTTAAGTTTTTATTTTTTTAAATTTTATTTATTAATGAGAGAGAGACACACACACAGAAGCAGAGACACAGGCAGAGGGAGAAGCAGACTCCATGCAGGGAGCCCGACGTGGGACTCGATCCCAGGTCTCCAGGATCACACCCTGGGCTGAAGGCAGGCGCTAAACCGCTGAGCCACCAGGGCTGCCCTCACTTTTTATTTCTGTATTGTATTCTATAACTGAATATATCACAATTTATTTATACAATCAATCTATTGTTGACATTTGAGTAGTTTCCATTTTAGAGCTATTATAAATAATACTGCTATAAACATTCTTGTACATGTCTTTTGGTATATGAATTACTGTTGGGTATATATCTAGAAATGGAACTGCTGGATAGGTTATGCAGATAGTCGGGTTTACACATACTGCCAATTAGTTAAGCAAAATAGTTATAGCAGTTTTCATGCAGTGAGTCCCAGTGACTCCATGCTTCCTCAACAGTTGGTATTGCCAACTTTTATATGTTAGCCATTCTGGGGAGTGTGTTTTAGCTTGTACTTTCTGGTTTCTAATGCAGTCGATCATTTTTTCATATGCTTATTGCCCTTTTGTATGTCTATTGGCCTATTCATATTTTTGTCCATTTTTCTATTGCATTGTCTGACTTTTTCCTTTTATTAATTGATCAGTTAAACAATTGAGTTATTTTTTCATTCTGGATTTCAGTCCTTTGTCAGTTATACATACTGCACCTATCTTATTCCACTCTGTGGCTTGCCTTTTTACCTTCTTAACAGTGTGTTTTGATGAACAGAGGTTCTTTTTTTTAAATTTTTATTTATTTATGATAGTCACAGAGAGAGAGAGAGAGAGAGAGAGAGAGGCAGAGGGAGAAGCAGGCTCCATGCACCGGGAGCCTGATGTGGGATTCGATCCCGGGTCTCCAGGATCGCGCCCTGGGCCAAAGGCAGGCGCCAAACCGCTGCGCCACCCAGGGATCCCGAACAGAGGTTCTTAATTTTAATGTAGTCCAATTTATCAGTTTCATTTCATTCATATAGTTTCTTTTTTTTTAAGATTTTATTTATTTATTCATGAGAGACACATAGAGAGAGGCAGAGACACAGGCAGAGGGAGAAGCAAGCTCCATGCAGGAAGCCTGACGTGAGACTTGATCCAGGGTCTCCAGGATCACACCCTGGGCTGAAGGTGGCGCTAAACCGCTGAGCCACCGGGGCTGCCCTATAATTTTATTTTGATGTCTATTTGAAATCTTTCCTACCTCAAGGTTATGAAATATTCTTTTTAAAAATTTATTTAGAAGGTTTATTACTTTATATATATTACATATAGATCCAAAGCACACCTAGAAATAATTTTTGGATTAGTGTAAAGAAAGAATCAATACTCATTTCTTTTCCATATGGATATACAACTGACCAAATCCCATTTATTGCAAAGACAGTCCTTTTCTTTTTCTTTTTTTTTAAGACTTTATTTATTCATGAGAGACACAGAGAGAGAGGCAGAAACATAGGCAGAGGGAGAAGCAGGCTCCATGCATGGGGCCCCATGTGGGACTTGATCCCAGGACTCCAGGATCACGTCCTGGGCCAAAGGCAGATGCTCAACAGCTCAGCCACCCAGGTGTCCCAGTTATTGTAGCTTTATAATAACTATTATATAGTATGAGTCCTCCACTTCTGTTCTTCAAGTTTATCTGGGATATTATAGACCATTTATATTTCCTTTTTTGTTTTAATATCCATTTATTTATTTGAGAGAAAGAGAGAGAGCAGTAGGAGGGGCAGAGAGAGGGAGAGAGAGAACCCTCAAGCAGGCTCCCTTGGGATGGAGATGTCAGCAGGGAGCTTGTTAGAGGACTTGATCCCAGGACCTTGAGATCATGACCTGAATAGAACAAGAGCTGGCTACTAGACCTTCTGAACCACCAAGGCATCCCTAGACCATTTGCATTTTCTTATATAATATAATAAGCTGCCTTATTTTTACTTAAAAAAAAAAAAAAAAAAGGCAAAAAAACCCCCTCCTGACAAGACTAATAAAAGAGAGTATTATAAAAAAAACTCGGGCAGCCCCGGTGGCTCAGCGGTTTAGCGCTGCCTTCAGCCCAGGGCCTGATCCTGGAGACTAGGGATCAAGTCCCACGTTCGGGTCCCTGCATGGAGCCTGCTTCTCCCTCTGCCTGTGTCTCTGCCTCTCTCTCTCTCTCTGTGTCTCTCATGCATAAAAAAATAAAATTAAAAAAGAAAAACTCATGACAATAATTTGAAAATGTAGTTTGCTGTCTGTGTATCAATAACTTGTTCCTTTTTATTCTGAATGGTATTCCACAGTATGGATATGTCACAGATTGTTTAGCCATTCACCTCTTTAAGGAAACTGAGCTAGTTCCAGTTTGGGGCCATCCATGAATAAAGTTGCTATAAACATTCATGTGCAAGTTTTTATGTGAACATATGTTTATTTTTTTAAATAAATTCCTTTTTTAAAAAATATTTTATTTATTTATTCATGAGAGACACAAAGAGAGAGAGAGGCGGAGACAGATAGAGGGAGAAGCAGGCTCCACACAGGGAGTCCAATGTGGGACTCAATCCCAGGTCTCCAGGATCACATCCTGGGCTAAAGGCAGCGCTAAACCACTGAGCCACCCGGGCTGCCCACGAACATGTTTAAATGCCCAGGAGAGCAATTGCTAGGTCATATGGTTCTGGCATATTTTTTGGTAGGAAAATGCCAAACCGTTTTCTACAATAGCTATACCATTTTACATTCCCACCAGTAACAGATGAGATATCTAGTTTCTTCCACATTCTTTACCAGCATTTGGTGTTGTCATTATTTTTTATTTTAGCCATTGTGATAGGTGTGCAAATCAATTTAAAAATATTTCATTCATATTATTTAGTATTTAAATTTTTTAAAAAGATTTTATTTATTTATTCATAGAGAGACAGAGAGAGAGAGGGGCAGAGGCACAGGCAGAGGGAGAAGCAGGCTCCATGCAGGGAGCCCGACGTGGGACTTGATCCAGAGTCCCTAGGATCAAACCCTGGGCTGCAGGCAGTGCTAAACTGCTGCGCCACCGGGGCTGCCCTAAATTTTTTTTTTAAGATTTTTATTTATTTGAGAGAGAGAGAAAAACATGAGCAGGGGTGAGGGGATGGGAGAGAAGGAGTTTCCCTGCTGAGCAGAGGCTCCATCCCAGGACCCCGGGATCAGAACCTGAGCTAAAGGCAAATACTTAACTAACTGAGTTACTCAGGCACCCTGATTATTTAGTATTTTTAAATGATTTTTAGTAATCTCTACACCTGATGTGGGGCTTGAATTCACAACCCTGAGATCAAGAGTCACATGTTCTACTGACTGAAGGAGCCAGCCAGGCAACCCCACATTATTTAGTATTTTTGAAGGGTTAAGCTGATCTGCAACATATTGAACTTCTAATCGGTACTGAGTTGGGTTTTTGAGGGATAGGACTCAGGCATCTAGATATTTTTAAAATCTTCATTGGTGAATCTGATTTGCAGCTACGATTATGGAGACATCTTGGTCTCATAGAAAACAACTTTGAAGGAAAAGTCATCCTTTGAAGATACAGCCATGTCAAATAATGGGAATGTCACAGTGAAAATATGTGATAGGATAGTAGAGCTGAATGACATTTCATAAATACAAACAAGGACTCTGTAACCCTGGAAAATAATATTTTGTGCGAATAATTTTTTGAATTTTTGGGATCCGTGGGTGGCTCAGCGGTTTGGCGCCTGCCTTTGGCCCAAGGTGCGATCCTGCAGTCACGGGATTGAGTCCCGCGTCGGGCTCCTGGCATGGAGCCTGCCTCTCTATGTCTATCATAAATAAATAAATCTTAAAAAAAAAAAAAACAACTTTTGAAAACTTAAAAGACTAATTTTATTTTAATTTCTCTCCATCTCCAAAATGGATTAAAGAGGTCTACTTAGCCCAAAAAATAATTTTAAATATTGGAATCTAAATAATACTTAGAGCCACGAAGAATTCCTTAATAATAAAGAAAAAAAGAAAATTAGCTGATAAGATGTGTAAGTGTCCAACTCACGTAGAAAAGAAAAAAAATAGAAAAAAAGTCAGGTAGGGACTATCGTTATTTGACTAATTTGAGGCCATCAAAATCTGTGAAAGGGATGCCTGGGTGGCTGAGTGGTTGAGTGTCTGCCTTGGGCCCAGGGCGTGATCCTGGAGCCCCAGGATCCAGTCCCACGTCGGGCTCCCTGCATGGAGCCCGCTTCTCTCTCTGCCTGTGTCTCTGCCTCTGTGTGTGTGTGTGTCTCATGAAAAAAAAGTATAAAAAAAAATATATTTTTTAATTTATTTATTCATGAGCATACACAGAGAAGAGAGAGAGAGGCAGAGACACAGGCAGAGGGAGAAGCAGGCTCCATGCAGGGAGACTGATGTGGGACTCGATTCCAGGTTTCCAGGATCATGCCCTGGGCTGAAGGCGGCGCTAAACCGCTGAGCCACCTGGGCTGCCCAAAAGCATAAAAATCTTAAAAAAAAAAAAAAAAAAAAATCTGTGAAAACCAGGTAAGTTGTGAATTATGTCTCTAGGGGGCGCTGAACCTCTACAGAGCAATGCAGGAAAAGAAAGCACTGAAAATTCTAAGAACAACAAAAAAAAAGTAATGCCTCATGAATAGCATCAGTTAGCAAATTAGAGTATATTATTAAGAAAGGAGCAAGTCTAAGAGTAAGAGGTTTAAGGGAAATAAAGAGAAAGAGAAATGACTGCCTCGTCCCCAGTCTGGCTTAGTACAGTAAGACTCCAAGTCTCCCCTGCCTCTCCAGTGCAGCCAGACTCCTGACTAATAACAGCTCTGTCCCATTTGGAGAGCTGATGGTAATGACACCAGAACGGTGAGGACCAGTCAGGGCACATACGGTAGGTCTAAGTAGTCAAACCTGCCTGGCCTCTTATGCTTCCTGTCTGGATTTATGGCCCTAGGATCCACCCCATCACTTGAAACCAAAAACCTGGGCTTCATTTTTTAAAAAATTTTATTTATTTATTTATTTATGAGGGGGGGGCGGGGCAGAGACACAGAGAGGAGAAGCAGGCTCCATGCAGGGACTCCAGGATTATGCCCTGAGCCAAAGGCAGGTGCCAAACCGCTGAGCCACCCAGGCTGCCCCTCGGGGCTTCATTCTTGACTCTAATACCTCCTACTGATAAATGTGACTAGTTTTTCTATCTGGCTATTTTATTTTATTTTTTTTTTTATCTGGCTATTTTAGAATTTATTCTGAACAATCTGTTTCTCCAAAATAGCCTCTTCCACAGCAAACTATTGGTTCCAGCCTTGCTATTTCCCCGCATTTCCCAGGAGCATCACTTTGTCCTAGTCTCACAGGGAGATGCTAATAATAAAATATTTAATAAATAAATAAACCGGACATGTGTTCAACAGAAACATTTTGATTCGCTATTGAGAAACCGGAGCCAATAGAGTCACTATATAAGTGTCAATAAACCTCTTCTCCAATGTTGCATTATCAGCTTTCCACTAACAGCAGTAGCAGAAGTTAACAGGAAGGATTTATCATGTCATAGAGAATCTTTGGCTTGAAAAACTAATAAAATGTAAAAATGTTTTAGGGGTACCTGGCTGGCTCAGTCAGAAGAGTATGCAATTCTTGACCTTAGGGTTGTGAGTTCGAGCCCCATGTGGGGTATAGAGATTGCTTATATATTTTTTTTTTTGAGATTGCTTATAAATAAACAAACAAACAAATAAATAAAATGTTTTAAATTAAAAGCTGGTATCAATGTTTAAGTTTTTTGGTTTTTTTTTTTTTTTTACAAAATTCTCTAAATCTAAAATTTATAGAGAATGCATGAACCAAGTGGTGCAAGTAATTCAATTGGAGAAATGTCTTTTTTTTTTTTTTTTGAAGATTTTATTTATTTACTCATGAGAGACACACAGAGAGAGAAAGGCAGAGACACAGGCAGAAGGAGAAGCAGGCTCCATGCTCCCTACGTGGGATTTGATTCCGGGACTCTAGGATCACACCCTGGGCCGAAGGCAGGTGCTAAACCACTGAGCCACCCAGGAATTCCCACACATGCCCAGTTTAAACTCTTGTTTGTATTAATTTCTAACATCGTAACTTTCAATTAGAAAAACGATGGAAAAAACATTAAATTATGAAACCTAAGGAAAAAAATTCTAATTTTTTTAATACTAATTTTAAGTGAAAAATTAGAGGCGATAAAGACACACATTAACAGTGTGAGAGCTCTAAACTTTCTATATACAAGGGCATTGGGTGGTAATAGATTTGGAAAGAGCCCTAGACACTTGTCTTGAAAATGCACTTTTATAACATGTAGCCTTTTAAAAAAAAAATCCATTTTGAGATTTGATTTACATACAACAAAATTCAGTAATTATAGAAGTATAGCTTGTTGAGTTTTCACAAATATTTAGTCATGTGACCACCCCACAATCATGATAAAGATCTCAGAACATCACCCCTATCACTGCCAAAAGTTCTCTTTTTTGGAATCAATCCTATACCCTACCTCTGACCTCTGGGTAACCTCTGATCTTTCTCCTTTGCCTTTTCTATAATATCTCATAAATAGTAGCATACAATATTTTATGTCCAGCTTCCCTCATGTATCATGTTTTTGAAATTCATCTATGTTGTTGTATATATCAGTTTGTTCCTCTTACTGCTCTGTAGTATTCTATTGTATGCATATACCACAATGTGTTCAGAGTCACCAGTTGATGGACTGGTGACAGTCAATTTAATTTGTCTTCAACTTGCTATTTGTAGCTATAAACCTCTGAGTAAAGATCTTTGTGTGGACATAAGTTTTTGTTTCTTTTGGGTAAATATCCAGGAGTGGAATTGCTGGGTCATATAGTAAGTATATGTTTGACTTTGTAAAAACTGCCAAACTTTTTTCCTAAATGGCTGTTCCATTTTTCACTCTTAACAATATACGAGAGTTCCAATTGCTCTGCATCTTCACCAACATTGTCAGTCTTTTAAATTTTTGCCATTCTAATAGATGTGTCTAGATATAACATTGTGATATAGTTTTTAAAGATTTTATTTATTTGAGAGAGAGAGCATGAACAGGGAGGGAGGGCAAGAAGGAGAGGGAGAAGTAGTCTTCCTGTTGAGCAGGGAGCCTGATGCAGGGCTGGATCCCAGGACCTGAAGATCATGACCCAAGCCAAAGGCAGATACTTAACTGACTAAGCCACTCAGGTAGCCCTCTTTCTTTCTTTTAAAGAACAGAACTTTACCACTTTGATGAGATCCAACTTGTCAATGTTTTCCTTTTATGATTCATGCTTTTTATGTCCTTTTTTTTTTTTTTTTTTTGCTTTTTATCCTAAGCAATCTTTGTCACCCAAGGTCACAAATATTTTTTTCTATGTTTCCTACATTTTATATTACTTTTTATTTTTAGTTCTATGATGTTATTTATGGTGTGAGATAAACGTTGAGGTTCATTTTTTGGCATATGATAGATATCCAATTGTTCCTGCAACATTTGTTGGAAAAGCCATAATTTCTCCCTTTGAATTACCTTGGCACTTTTGCTGAAAATTTGCCATAAATGTTCAAGCCAATAAGCACACGAAAGGATGCTCAAGATCATTAGTCATTAGGGAAATGCAAATCAAAATTATAATGAGATACTCTACACCCACTCAGATGGCTATAATAAAAAGGAAAGAAAATAACAAATGTTGGTGAGAATATGGAAAAATAGTCATCCTCATATTTTGCTGCTGGGAATATAAAACGGTGTAGTCACTCTGAAAAACAAACTAGCAGTTCCTCAAAATATTAAATACATATAGTTACCATGTGACCCAGCAATTCCACTCCTAGGTATACACTTGTTCATAGCAGCATTATACATAATAGTTCCAAAATGTAAACTACCTAAACATCCACTAGCTGATAAGTAAACAAAAGGTGATTTATATGTACAATGGAGTATTAAAGGAATATGCCATGAAAGGAATGAAGTACTTATACATAGTATAACATGGATAAATCTTTTTAAAAAACATTTATTTATTTATTTTTCTGAGAGAGAGAGCACAAACATGGTGGGGTAGGGGCAGAGGGAGAAGCAGACCCCCTGCTGGGCAGGGAGCCCGATGCAGGGCTTGATCCTACAATCCTAGGATCATGACCTGAGCCAATGGCAGATGCTCAACCAACTGACCCACCCAGGCATCCCTAACATGGTTAAATCTTGAAAACATGCTAAGTGAAAGAAGCCAGTCACAAAGACCACTTATTATGTGATTCCATTTAAATGAAATGTTCAGAATTGGCAAATCTACAGAGCTGCAAAGCAGATTAAGGGTTGCCTAAAATGGGTGAGGTGTGGTGGTATAAAGGGAAATGTGGAGTAACTGCCAATGGGTATGGGGTTTCCTTTTGTGGAGAGAGAAATTCTCTAAAATTAGGTTGTGGTGATGGTGATACAACACTGTCGATTTCTTAAAACCATTATATACTTTAAGTGAGTGAATTGTATAATACATGAATTATACTTTAATAGTTTTTTTTAAATATAAAAAAAGGTAATTATTGATTTAACATTTTTTTCCCTAAAGCTATACTCTTGTTTCTACCAGCACCATAAAACAACTGTTATTTCCAGTTTAAAACACCAGCTCTCTCTTCTCTGACATTATCAAAGTAAAACCTTTTCTAAAGCCACAAAACACACACAAACAAAGATTTTTAAAAAGTTTAGTAAAGGTTTCTTTTTTGTTTGTTTGGTTTGTTTAGTACATTTTACTGATACTTCAATTGCATAAGAAATAGTAAGCTAAAGTAAAAAAGTATAATGGAGAATTTGCAGACTTACCAGTGAGAATGTGGAGGACTGCTGTTTTGCAAAATCCTTCATGATAAGAACTTCAATCGCATGACCTTCCAAATTTTTCTTGCATATCACTCGGTATTTTTATATTAGAAATAAAATTTTTTTTCCAGGGTGCCTAGGTGGCTCAGTTAGTTAAGCGTCTGCCTTCTGCTCAAGTCATGATCTCTGGGGTCCTGGGATCAAGCCCTGCATTGGGCTTCCTGCTCAGCGGGGAGTCTGCTTCTCTCTCTCTCTCTTTCTCTCTGCCCACTGCTCGTTCTTTCTCTCAAATAAATGAGTAAAATCTTAAAAAAATAAATTTTTTTCATAGGTTTAATTCCTTCTTCCAAATATGAGCTATATAAAAGAATAAAGATATAATCAAGAAGGGAGGAAATTGCCATCTGTGTCTTTATAATTCACAATATCAGCATATGCTCATACTTTTTGCAGCAGTGTCTTTAGCTCCTGAATCTGAGATGTATATTTGAGATGCTTGTGAACACCCAGGGCAGCCCCAGTGCTTGGGCTGATAAAGGATTATGAGCTAAAAAGATCCTGGGCTGTGGGGGGGCACCTATTACTTTGTTTTCAGATGGAGAAACAGAAGTGCAGAGAGGCCCCACAAAATGGCAAAATGAAGGTCCTAGGATCTTGTGCAATGGCTCTGCTTACATACTACTTCAAATATGATCTCAGTTCAAATATCCACTTATTCAACTTTGCTTCCTTCATGAATACACACTAACCAACAGAAAAATGCTCTACTCATCAGTCCACAGTTATATAAGCCCCTGTGTCTGTCATAATATATTCTACTACATCTTAATTTTTTTTTTTACATCTTAATTTTTTAATTGAAATATATTTGATACACAACACTGTAGAAGTTTAAGGTATAAAAAATATGGATACACTTATATGGCAATATGATTGCCATTGCAGCATTAGTGAACATTTCTATCATATCACATAATTACCATTTCTTCTAGTGGTGAGAACAGTTAAGATCCAGTCTCTCAACAACTTCGTTTATAATACAGTTTTGCGATATATAATCACTGTACTGTGTATTAGGTCTCCAGGTCTTATCTACTCATTGCAGGTATGTACCATTCCCCTACTCAACCAACCCCTCATAAACATTTCACTTTCTAAAAAAAATTTTTTTTGGATTCCACATACAAGAGATATTACACAGTATTTTGTCTTCCTCTGACCAATCTCATCTACTGTGTTTTCAAGGTCCACCCATGTTAGTACAAATGTCAGAATTTCTTACCTCATGGCTGAATAGTATTCCATCATTCATTTACATATATATATAAATTCATATATATGTCACATCTCCTTTACCCATTCATCCTTTGACAGACACCTAGGTTGTTTCCACACCTGGACTATTGTGAATAGTGCTGCAATAAACATAGGAGTGCACATGACTCTTCAATAATATATTTTCTTTTCTTTTTTTTTTTTAATTTTTTTATTTATTTATTATAGTCACAGAGAGAGAAAGAGAGAGAGGCAGAGACATAGGCAGAGGGAGAAGCAGGCTCCATGCACCGGAAGCCCGATGTGGGATTCGATCCCGGGTCTCCCGGATCGCGCCCTGGGCCAAAGGCAGGCGCCAAACCGCTGTGCCACCCAGGGATCCCCAATAATATATTTTCATTTCCCTTGGATATATACCCAGAAGTGAGATAACAAGATTGTATGGTAGTTCTACTTTAATTATTTTTTAAGATTTTATTTATTTATCCACAAGAGACAGAGAGAGGGGGGGGGGGAGAGAGGCAGAGACACAGGCAGAGGGAGAAGCCGGCTCCACGCAGGGAGCCCGATGCGGGACTCGATCCTGAAACCCCGGGATCATGCCTTGAGCTGAAGGTAGACATTAAACCCGCTGAGCCACCCAGGCGCCCGGGTAGTTCTACTTTTAATTTGGGAGGAATCTCCATGCTGTTCTTCATAGTGGCTGAACCAGTTTACTTATTATAATATCCTAAAAAAAATTTTTTTAAAATTTATTCATGAAAGACACACACAGAGAAAGGCAGAGACACAGGCAGAGGGAGAAGTAGGATCCATGCAGGGACTCGATTCCGCGTCCCCAGGATCACGCCTTGGACTGAAGGCGGCGCTAAACCACTGAGCTACCGGGGCTGCCCATAGCCTAAAAATTTTTAACAAAAGTATTAACATTTGCAGTTATCTGGCTGCACCTTGGCTTATAACACAATTAACAATGTTGTTCATCCCAAACACTTAATAAATCTAATAACTGACAGTACAACATACATTTATGAGTAAGTTCAGGTTTCAGAAGTAGATGTAGATTTTGTTAGTCTATGAACTCAGAAGGCATACAATCTAACAAACTCACTGTATTTTAAAAATGAATCACATATTTGGTGGGGTATTTGTAGAGATTCTAAGATTAAACAAATCAGCTAAATAAATTTTCAAAGATGCACTCAATTTTCAGGCGCACCTGTGACCTACTGCGGCAACATTTATAAGTCATTAAGACTTGTTTTCACTTGACCACTCCACACTCTGGATGCTTCTTCATTCATTGCCTAGGATTACAGAATAATCATGCCGAGAATGGGGGTGGTCACTCCCCCAAATGTATTTTATGGCCATAGAGGAAGACCTGACAGGGGCTCTATTAAACATCAGCACAGCCCCTTCCCCCACTGAGAGTACCAGGCTATGACAGGGGCTCTCCTGGGCATAGGTTAAATCCCGCTCCTCTGGCTGGAGTATGGTCCAAATGATGGAGGTCATAGCACTTTGTTCACCCTGAGACTCCTATCCTCACTCTCTCAGTGTCCCTCTGGCCTGATAGCTTAGTCTCTAAAATGAACTTTAGCCCAGTGGAAGGGGCAATCTTCCTCACTGGGGACACATCACAGGAAGAGGGTAGTATACAAAGGAGACCCACTTCTGCTCAGACCCCAGACTGTACCACAAGGCTCCTCTTGTTTTCAGCCTTTCACCTCTGTAAGTATTACCCAGGGATGAGGGGCCCATCTTCTGCAGCCCTGCCTGCCACCTGCCACTACAAGACTTTAGTGCAGTAAGGATGGTATGAGTCACAACTGACTGGCCAAGAGCAAGAATGTAATTATTGCTAAATTTCCTAGATGTGATATTAGGATTATGGTTCTTTTGGAAAGTGTCTTTTCTAGGAAATGAGTGCTGCTGTATTTTTAGATGAAGCGTTGTGGTATCTCACTTTCAAATAGTTGGGAAAACCAAATGCATACACACACAGCACACGTACAGTGTATTACTCTGTCTTCCACTAATTTTCTAGTTGTAAAACAGAAAAACTGGGGCCCAGGGGGATTTGTTCACAGGTTAAGGCACCGGGATTATACGTAACTCTGCCAGAGGGTAATTGATTCATCCTAAAGGTTTTTTTTTCCCCTAAAGGTATTTTTGCTTCTGGCAGGGAGAATGGCATACCACTGCATCAGCCTCTGCATTGTCCATCCTGGACCACAAACTGATTATAATATGGAGAGGGAACATTAAATATGAAATGAGCATGTCTGGGTGTCTGTAAATAGGGCACTGATTGGAGAGCTATGTGTAGCCCTGATACTGGTCATAAAAAATAACCAGGGGAGCCTGGGTGGCTCAGTTGGTTGGGCATCCAACTCTTGACTTCAACTCAGGTCATGATCTTGGGGTCATAGGATCAAGCCCTGTGTTTGGCTCTGCACCCAGTAAGGAGTCTACTTGAGATTCTCTTCCTCTGCCCCTCCCCCCACTTGCAGGTGCTTTCTTTCTCCCTAAAATAGATTTTTTTTTTTTTAAACTTTTTTTTTTAAAGATTTTATTTATTTATTCATGATAGTCACAGAGAGAGAGAGAGAGGCAGAGACACAGGCAGAGGGAGAAGCAGGCTCCATGCACCGAGAGCCCGACGTGGGATTCGATCCCGGGTCTCCAGGATCGTGCCCTGGGCCAAAGGCAGGCGCCAAACCGCTGCGCCACCCAGGGATCCCCCTAAAATAGATTTTAAAAATATTTTTATGCCCCTTTGGGGCTGCGTGAAAAAAATAATAATAAAAAGTAAATTTAAAAAATATTTTAAAAAATTATAACCTGACACACAAAAAAGTTTCAGTCTGGTTACCAGGGAACCCCGCCACACACAGCTCCCTTCAGGTTGATCTTTATCTATCTACATCTTTTAATAGTTCTACCCCCTTTGATTCATTTAATATTTAATATTAATACTATTTGTATGAGTTGGGGGGATCCAGGATAGACTAGACCATAAACTCTGAAATTAAAAGGTCAGAATCCTTGCCCTCAAACATCTTACCCTCTAATAGAAAAGCAGGTACACAATTACCATGACTGTTTAACATAATCCTTTACTACCTGCAACATAATTACATCTGCAAAGATCCTTTTACCAAGGTAACATTTACAGGTTCCAGGGATTAGAACCTGATATCTTTGGGGGACATTTTCAGTCTACTACAGATGAGGGACTTCAGAAAGCCCACTTTTACGGGGTGATCACCAAAGTTATTTGCTGTCTAAGCACCTGGCTAGCTCCTAGAGCTAAGCTATATTCAGAATGGTATGATTCTCTGTAAGCCCATGGTGAGGTGCCTTCTTTTGCTTATTTTACCATTATGTTTCCTCAAACTCTCATTAACTAACCTGGGAATGTCTCTGTTGCTTGCCAATTGAAAGGGTCAAACTGTAACACAATAGCTGACCTAAGAAGAGTTCATTTTACCCAAATATCAGTAGTTGTAGCTCTTTTGGGATCATGGGTGTAGGTCCTTTTTGAAATGTTGATAGTAAATGACAATAGCCTCCTAAACCAGAGATGACTGGATCAAAGATAGGCACTATCTATCTATCTAAGTTGGACCACTCATATTCTCTTCAGAGGCTTGGGACACTGGTCACTTGGTTTCTGGAGTTGAAATCGGTTACTGATATAGCCCGAGAAGCCCATCTTTTGCCGAGTAAAAGCCATGATGTAGAGGGAAGCTGAGACAACGTGACCACAGGAACTCAAGAGACAAAGTGCAGCTGCCTTGATTTTTTAAAAAGATTTTATTTATTTGAGAGAGAAAGAGCCAGCATGTACTAGCGCAAGCAAGGAGAGGGGTAGGAGGGGGAGAAGCAGATTCCCCACTGAGCAGGGAGTCCAACAAACCATGGTGGGATCATGACCTGAGCCAAAGGCAGATGCTTACCCAACTGAGCCACCCAGTTATCCCAGCTGCCTCGATTCTTTTTTTTTTTTTTTTTTAAGATTTTATTTAGTTATTCATGAGAGTCACACAGAGAGAGGCAGAGACACGGGCAGAGGGAGAAGCAGGCTCCCCACGGGGAGCCTGATGTGGGACTTGATCCTAGGACTTCAGGATCACACCCTGAGCCAAAGGCAGACACTCAACCGCTGAGCCACCCAGGAGTCCCTGCCTCGATTCTTTTTTTTTTTTTTTTTAATTTTTATTTATTTATGATAGTCACAGAGAGAGAGAGAGAGGCAGAGACACACCTGCCTCGATTCTTAATGACTTCCCTCATTAGAAACTCAAGTGAAGCCAAGTTACATTTCTGCTCTAGTAATCTAGAGAATTCTGCTTCCCATGCCCTGAGAGTACATTTCCTTTTTGCTTAGCCAGTCTGAGTGGGCTCATCAGCCACAAAAGCAGCTTAGGACTGATGTTTTAACCCTGGTTTAAGTAGTTCTTACCTTATTCCCATAAATTTATTCAGGCTCAATAGTTAAAATGATGCTATATCTGGTTAATTTTTCAAAAGAGCCCTCTGAAACATACCGAGACTAGCCATGAGCATTAGTCCTTCCTGACATTTTAATATTAGAATCATTGGATAAGAATAATTTTATGATGATGGCATTTTCATTTCATTAAGCAATGGCAGGGCAGGAATTTTCAAGGAAACTAAAGCCCAAATTGGACAAGAGCCTTGCCCAGTGGTGGAATTAGAACCTTGTTTCTGTCAATACTCAAGCCAAGGCTCTTTGTCAATGAAATTTTTTTTTTTTTAAGTAATCTCTATGCCCATGATGGGGATCAAACTTATGACCCCGAGATCAAGAGTTGCATGCTCCATGGATTGAGCCAGCTATGTGCCTCTGTCAATGAATTTTTTAGGGCCAAGATGGTAATTTCCTTTCCTTAAATTTCAAGTGAGATCATTCAACAATAACTATTGACTGCCCATCTAATTGGTCAGGACTCTTAGTTGCAAATTAAAAAAAACAATAAAAGGCTCTAGGAATATATTTGTTTCAGGTATGGTTGTTTCCAGGCTCAAAATCACTGAGTATTCTCTCTCTATCCCTAGGAAAGACTTTCCACAAGGGGGGCACCTGTAGACTCACATCCTATCTGCTAAGCTACCTCAGCAGTACATTTTGGATTATCCTTGGACTTTCGTTATGTGAACCAAAAAATCCTCCTTTCTATTCCCTTAAGCCAATTTGAATGTAGTTTCTTCACTTGCAACAAGTGTTTGGACTAAAATTGTACTTATCAAATGATTCTCCACAAACAAGGATAATGGTAACAATTAGAGTCTCTTCAAAACTTGGAATTTAAGAGCAGTTAGTATAGGGGCACCTGGGTGGCTCAGTTGGCTAAGTGTCTGACTCTTGATTTCAGCTCAGATCATGATCTCAGGGTTGTGAGACTGAGTGTCCCTGATGAAAAGGAACTTACTCTTGATATATATATGCTATGTTGGTTTCTATTATCTACTTTTTTTTAAGATTTTATTTATTTGAGGGATGCCCAGGTGGCTCAGTGGTTGAGCATCTACCTTCAGCTCAGGTCGTGATCCCGACGGTCCTAGGGTCGAGTCCCGCATCAGGCTCACTGCAGGAAGCCTGCTTCTCCCTCTGCCTACATCTCAGCACTTCTCTTTGTGATTCTTATGAATAAATAAAATCTTAAAAAAAAAAAAAAGATTTGAGAGAAAGGGAGAAAGATCGCACACAAGCAGGGGGAGGGACAGAGGAAGAGGGAGAACCTCCCAAGCAGACTGCACTAAGCCCAGAGCCCAACACCATGCTTAATCCCATAACCTAAGCCAACACCAAAAATCAGATGCTCAACTTACTGAGCCACCTGAGTGCCCCGTATTTTTTACCCTTTCTCTTTTCTACTTCATACTTCTTAGTCAGAATTTCTTATTTGTAACCTCAAGCTTATTCTAGGTTCTATTAGCACCACAGATTGGATTATCCTAAATTGATTTGACCCTGAAGCCCTTTTCTTAGAAACAACAAAAAGTAATTGCTTCTGGGTTTTACACTGAAAACCTTCTGGGTTTTACACAGAACAAGCAAGAACAGGTTTCCTCTTTCAACTTGGAAAGGCTCCTTATGACGTCCCAGGATCTGAAATAACTAGTTATAACTAATGTGACTACATTTGGACTAGATCACACGTGGGCTTCCCTGAGGCAGGAGGCTTGACAAGACAACCAAGATCCTTAAGTAATCATGCCCACAATTTTCCTGGTTCCTTGTTACTTAATTGCTTGGAGTTTCAATTACTATCGCAATAAAATGAAGGAAATCACCCGTATCATGGATTGGAAGAAATGAAACATGTAAAATGGCTGGCATATGGTCATTACTCAGTGAATCTTAGTAGCAAATTTTAAGAAGTCATTTACTATATAAAGTATTACCCAATTATCTTTCACTCAAATGCCTTATGATTTATACAGTGGAACAGTACTGTTCTATATATGACAAACATTAAGAATGACAAAAATGAAGAAGCAGGATTTTTTTTCAACCTAAAAAAGTTGCTGCAGTTTCAAATGTTTTTATTGGATTTAAAATTCTTTTAAGGGATACACAGATATACAACTAGTTTGATCAGCTACTAATATATTTTGGTACCCCTTTATTTTTGTACTCAAGAGCCAGTTCACCTTTTCTCCATGTTCAATACTTAGCTTTGGTATAATCTTGCCATGTTCTTCTTCACCTGCTACTGGAACATGAGTGTTTCCACTCTGCTTGGTATAAGCTGCTCTTTTAGTTTTCTTCCTGTGGGTAGGTTTTGTAGGACTCTTCTGTTTTTTTTCAACTTCACTGCTTACATCCCATAACATTATCTTCCCATCATTCCCTCCAGTAAGCAGCAAATAGGATTCTGGCAGAAAGCAGACCTGGGATACTCCCAAAGTGTGTCCCTTAAACCCCAGTTCTTGTTCACACTTAACTCCCGTTACCCTAAAGATTCGAACCTTACCGTCTTCTGCACCACAGCTAAAAATATTGCCACATGATGCCACAGACACGGAGTGGGCTAAAGCAGGGTTTAAAAGCTGACCAGGTGATTGAGGGCTTTCCATTTCCTCTGCTTCATCTTCCTGCAAATTTGTAATCCAGACTGGCCGCGCTTTCTGAAGGTTCCACAGCATCACCTTTAAATAAGAGTGAGTTACGTAGTCAAAGAGAGGTCTAGCTATTTTGCTCAACTATTATGGTTATTCCACGTCTAACACAGTCATCAAAGTAGTCTGACAGGGTCTGACAGGGGCGCCTGGGGTGGCTCAGCACTGAGAGTCTGCCTTCAGCTCAGCTGTGATCCCAGGGTCCAGGATCAAGTCCTGTATCAGGCTCCCCCTGCAGGGTGCCTGCTTCTCCCTCTGCCTGTGTCTCTGCCTCTCTCTCTCTCTCCCTGTCTCTGTGTGTCTCTCATGAATAAATAAATAAAGTCTTAAAAAAAAAATAAAGTGTAACCAATATTCTTAAGCAGTTGCCAGTTTCTTTAAGTCATTGTACACTCATCTCTGCAAGTAAAATAGATTATGAAATTTATTAATTTTAGTCTATGCTGGTTACAAGTCAAAAAGCCTGTCAAGTAAATAAATGAAATCTAGATTATTACTGAAATAATTTGTATCTAGAATGCTTTCTCTTTCGCTTCACACTACCTGTATTACCCATTTTAGGGGCTTACCTCAAGTTCCTATCCCTCTAAGGAAGGCTTTCCTAACTATTCTAGCCCACTTCTCTCTTTCCCATATTTAATTTGTATGCTATTAATTAACATATACTACTAGCTTGTCATTTTCTTGAGATTTAACTTTTTTTTTTAAAGATTTTATTTATTTATTCGTGAAATAGATAGATAGACAGAGAGAGAGAGAGAGAGAGAGGCAGAGACACAGGCAGAGGGAGAAGCAGGCTCCATGCAGGGAGCCTGACGTGGGACTCGATCCCAGGTCCTCAGGATCAGGCCCTGGGCTGAAGGCGGCGCTAAACCGCTGAGCCAGCCAGGCTGCCCTAACTCTTCTTTTTTGAAAATTTTAAGGATACTCCATGCCCAATGTGGGCCCACGACTGCAAGATCAAGAGTAGTGTGCTCCACTGGCTAAGTCAGCCAGGTGCCCCGATATTTAGTTTATCTTTGCTAATGCCTAGAAAAGATAAAAAAAATTCCATACCTATCTGTTGGTTAATTCGACATCCTGGTATATGTAGTTTTTTATTGTTCCATACCACGATTTTGGACCTACTAAGTTAATTTAAATGAAATGCTAGGAGCGCCTGTACGGCTCAGTTGGTTAAGCCTTTGCCTTCAGCTCAGGTCATAATCTCTGGGGCCTGGGATGGAGCCCTGCATCAGGCTTCCTGCTCAGCAGGGAGTCTGCTTCTCTCTCTCTCTCTCCACCTTTGCCCCTTCCCACTGCTCATTCTCTCTCTCTCTCAAGTAAATAAATAAAATCTTTTAAAAGATGAAATAAATGAAATGCTAATTAAAACCTGTTTAAAACAAAACAAAAAGCTTTGTGAATTTACTCTATTAATCTAGTATTTCATTTTCTTCCCACAGCAACTAATCTGAAAAGGAAAATATTCTTCATACTTAAGAGAATAAACAGCTTTATTTTACCATATAGGATTTTTAAAAAAGATTTTATTTATTTATTTGAGAAAGTACACACACAAGTGCGGGGAATGGCAAAGAGAGAAGGAGAGAATCTCAAGCAGACTCTGTATGGAGTCTAGAGCCCAATGTAGGGCTCCATTCCATAACCCTGAGATCATGACCTGAGCCGAAACCAAGAGTCAGATGCTTAACTGACTGAGCCACCCAGGTACTCCATATTTTACTATCTAGTATTAGCCCTTAATTATGACTCACAATTTATTTATTTATTTAATTTTTTTTTTAATTTATTTATGATAGTCACAGACAGGGGGAGAGAGAGAGAGAGAGAGAGAGAGAGAGAGGCAGAGACACAGGCAGAGGGAGAAGCAGGCTCCATGCACCGGGAGCCCGATGTGGGATTCGATCCCGGGTCTCCAGGATCGCGCCCTGGGCCAAAGGCAGGCGCCAAACCGCTGCGCCACCCAGGGATCCCTATGACTCACAATTTAAAATGGACACTAAGATAAGCATGACTGTGTTCAGTCAAAAGCATAGATCTGAACTGACAAGATTACTACTGCTGATGACATTAAGCATCTGTTTTTTAATTGAAGGTAACTTCCTTCAACTAAGGCTTCCAAAAGAAGTGACATCTAATAACACTTATATTCTATTTCTATCAAGGAAAGCACTGAAACCCCTTTTGGATTAGATTTATTAATACTATACTAAGTGGCTAGCAGTAGCTATTTGGCTAAAGACAAAATAGTATCAAAGACAAAGGAAGGACAAAAAAAAATAAAAATAAAAATCAATGTGTATGCCACAGAAATATATGATGGTCTTAAAATTCCAAAGGTCTTTACATGAGAAAACTATATTTGAGTGGTGGTTATCCATGTATTTATTTAATGTTATACTTTACACATATATTTAGTAGCTACTTAACAAAAATTAAGCAGTCCCAAATGTCTTAATAACACACCACTTTAGGGATGCCTGGGTGGCTCAGTGGTTGAGCATCTACCTTTGACCCTGGGGTCCTGGGATCAAGTTCTGCGTCAGGTCTTCCATGGAGCCTGCTTTTCCCTCTGCCTCTCTGTGTACTTCATGAATAAATAAATAAAATCTTTTAAAATAAATAAATAAATCACTTTAAGGTCCCTGCTCCACTAAGTGTGCTTTGTCTAATTATTAAACCTATCTAGGTACTGTAATCTTAATAATGACAAAGGTAGGTACACTGAACATATTTATTGTGTATGGCAATAATTCAATTCCTACCTTGAGATAAAATATTTGTTCAGAGAGAAAGTGCTCTCCAAATTAACCTTATAAGAATTCCCTTTCATAATTATGCCTACGTTCTTAGACTCCTCCATAGACTGGCTAGTCTTAAAGTTTAGAAAAATACTGGGTAACCAGGTTTTAAGAAGCAAACTGTGGAAGATATTACTTTCAACCTCAATTAAGGAAAGTAATTTCTTTTTTTTTTTTCTTAGGATTTTATTTATTCATTCATGAGAGACACACAGAGAGGTAGAGACATTGGCAGAGGCAGAAGCAGGCTCCATGCAGGAGCCCGATGTGGGACTTGATCCTGGAACTCTGGGATCACGTCCTGAGCCGAACGTAGACACTCAACTGCTGAGCCACCCAAGTGTCCCAAGGAAAATAATTTTCTAAAAGCAAAGTTGTACTCTCTTATCGCTGTTGTCATAGCACAACCCAATGCAGAAATTAATCTACGGTGAATTTTTAGCACGTCTAATCAAACAAGCAATTACCTAAACCTCCCTTTCACAAAATATTTATATCCTTTTTTTAAAAAATATTTATATCCTATACTATTCTCTAGCAGTTGCCTGCCACTGTGACTTCTCTCCTAGAACTGGAGGCAAAATGATAAATTCTGGATGTCCATTTCTTAGCTAATCTGAAAAGTATATAGGTCTTTTTTTGCACCTAATTGCTTACTGCCATGCCTAGTAAATTAATGAACCAGTGATTGACAATAGGTATAGCTTAAGGATGAAAGAATGATGAGTCAAAGAGATACTGTACAATCTATCTACTTAAAATATTGAGCCACCTGGAGGTGTAGGTCTTTCTGCACAAGCCAGCAGGCAGATTATCACCCATGAGGGTAGAAAATGCGGGTTTGTAAGGCCTTAGTCAAGACATAGGGAGTGGAAAAGGAGTTTATAAGTCGTAGGGTCACCGTGCACCTCCAGTGTAGAATGATTCTCAATAGAGGGACTACAGACATTTTTGGTTAGACAATTCTCTACTGTTTAGGGACTGTCCCAGCACTGTAAGACATCCCCTGATTCTGCCTACTAAATACTAGTAGCTTGGGGGAGGGTAATGGCAGTCATTATGAAAACAACAACCAGCCGTGTTTATTTCTAACTTATGAGGGGGTGCAGAGGGTAGAGAACGGAGTGGTAAAGACTCCTGGCCAAAAAGGTAGAAAGACAAAATCTTTGATGCTATTAATGGAATCAGAGTCTTGAAAGATACTGTACATGGTTAAGAATGTAAATTAAATGCCTAGAACAGTACAGGGCACATAAGTCATTAATAAACAATGGCTCTTTTTCTAGAAGTCGCCTGTTCCCAGACCAAGAACCTTTTCTACCATATTACTATTGATATATACTGCTCAATATCTCTGGTGTCACAGAAAAAACAGGCTTTGGAACCAGAGACTGAAGTTTGGAATCTTAATTCAGACAGCTATGTGGACACTTAATTTAAACCTCAGTTTCATTTCTAAAAAGAAAATAGTAACTATCAGGGTGTGATTAGAGTGGAAACTACTATATAGTGAAGCACTGGCAAGTACTAAGTGCTCACCAAAGAGAAGCCATGATCAGTCTCACTCTAGTGATACAAGATTTACTTTTAAGAAGTACATCTGCTATGGGAAAGTTCAAGCTATCTGAAAGCTTGCTTTCTATTAAACCAAAATCTGCTTCCCTAGGACTTCTATTTAGACTAGCACATTTCACTTTTTCCTCTTACAGAATCCAAGAATTAAACACTTTCATTTCCCCCCAAAAATGGAGTTTCTAGGTATATCTACTCTCCTGATGGTTTTCCTCTGAATTTGGCCTAATTTGTGATGTTACTTTCAAAATTCATTAATGCAATGCTCTGATCTTGGTCACCAATACACAGTACTTCAATTAATTTAACAGAATTTTAAAGTAAAAACAAAAAATTCAGTCCCTCTTTTTAAAACAACAAAACACAATACACAGTTTGTAGAGCGCAGGTGATAAAAGTCTGCCTTCAGCATGCTCCTTTGTGTAAAAGATGTTTCTTTTATTTTTTAAAGATTTTACTTATTCATGAGAGACAGAGAGAGGCAGAGGAAGAAGCAGGCTTCCTGGGGCGAGTCTGATGTGGGACTTGATCCCAGGACCCTGGGATAATGATCTAAGCCAAAGGCAGACACTTAACCAATGAGCCACCCAGACACCCTTAAAAAGATGTTTAGAATCAAATATTTGAATTCCCAGATTTTATGACTCTTAAGCATAAAGAAAGGAGAGCTAACGGAGAAATAGTCACTTTGTGAATGAAACCTACAAGGCTTTGTCAATTTAGTATTAAACATGCAGAAGTAAGGCTTATGATGCAAACGTAGAAAAGACATGTTAGTAGGGAACAGAAATTACCCAAGTACTTTCTGCAAAGCATTACCTGCATATCCAGTCCACATGATACCAGGCTCTGAGGCCTTTGAGGCCGAAAAGCTACAGAGGAACAGATATTGGAATGTCTCTTCAGTGATCTGCTAACTTTCTTATTTTCCAAGTCTAGGATTTTGATGGCCCCAGAGTCATCAGCAGAAGCCAATAGGTTTTCAGTTTCATTCAATGAAAGACAATTGATTTCTTCTTCATTCACATGAAAATGGTCCAAGGAACCTTTGAGGGACCTGACATCCAGTAAGCTAATGGTTTCTCCATGTGAGGCATAGAGCTTGGTGGGACAGGAGGGAGAGAATAAGATACTGGTAACATCATCAGCCCCTTGGAAGCGTGTATGTCCTAAAGGAGTCCCATCTTCACCCCAAGCCATGAGATCACCACCCTCTGCTCCAGAAGCCACTAGCCCTTCTTGACTTGCATTCAGGCAGAGAATAGGAGAAGAATGTCCACCAGTCCACTTGACAGCCATTATGGCCCAGGAGACTCTGTGAAGAGGGGGAAAAAACTATCATCTCTTATTTAAGAACTAGATGGTAGCAAACAAGTGCAATATGCAGTATTTCACTTCAATATTTTTAAAAGACATCTAAAAAAAAGACATGTGAAAATCAAGTCTGCAAAAGCCTAATTGGACACAGGATTGTGGGGCACCTGGCTGGCGTATGTATAAATAGGCTTTCTTTATAATCAGAGCCCCAGGCAAACCTGGTCTACCAGCATTTGATGTGAGACCCACATAAGAATAAACATTATTGGGGCACCTGAGTGGCCCAGTTGGTTAAGTGTCTGCCTTTGGCTCAGGTCATGATCCTGGGGTACTGGGATTGAGCCCCATGTTTGGCTCTCTGCTCAGTGGAGAGCCTGCTTTTCTCCCTCTCCTTCTGCCCCTCTCTACCTCCCTTGCTCATTCTCTACCCCCAAAATAAATAAATAAAATATTTTAAAAAATCATCAGGATATATCTCTTATTTGAATAATGTTTTAGAAAATGAGCTCTGGAGCTAGATTCTCTGGGTCTGAATAACTCTACTACCTGTTATTAGCTGGGTGACTTGTATAAAATGAGGGTGGTAATAATAGTACCATTTTATAGGATAGAAAATTAAATAATATATGTAAAGCACATATAATTGTGCCTGGTACATGAGTGCTCAGCAAGTATTACCAGTGTTACTTTTCCTATTATTTTAAAAGATTTTATTTTTAAATAATCTCTACATCCAACATGGGGCTCAAACCCATAACCCTGAGATAAAGAGTTGCATGTTCCACCAATTGAGCCAGTCAGGGGCCCCTCACTTTTCCTATTTTTATTAGGCTGGTCAAAGTAGCATCACAGATCTACACCAATGGTGCTCAAAGTATGGCTTTCAGACCAGCAGCACCACCTAGGAACTAATAAGAACTATAAATTGCCTAATACCCTCTTAGACCAACTGAATCAGAAATGCTGGGGTTGGGGCCCAGCCACATGTTTTAACAAGCCTTCCAGGTGATGCTGATGTATGCTAAAATGTGAGAATGCTTTACCAATAATCATCCAGGGAAATGGTTAAAAATGTAGACCTTTGGTTTACCCCCCAGAGACTAATTCAGTACACTCTGTTTAGTATTATTCCATTTTAAAGATAATGAAACTTGAGTTTCATCGATGTTAAATAATTTGACCAAAGTCATCTGGCCTTTGTACATGGGATCCAATATAAAGGGATCCCAAACTTTTAAATAATAAAGACTGTTTTCTAACAATTCCACTTAACAATACTTTCTAACTAGTTAGTATTCCCTGAAAGTACAGCAAAAAAAACCAAAACCACGAATAATTCATTATTGCTTTTAAATGTACTCACGTATTTTTATTATTATTATTTTTAAAATAAATTTTATTTATTTATGAGACACACACAGAGAGAGAGGCAGAGACACAGGCAGAGGGAGAAACAGGCTCCATGTAGGGAGTCTGACATGGGACTCGATCCCAGGTCTCCAGGATCATTCCCTGGGCTGAAGGTGGCGCTAAACCGCTGAGCCACCGGGGCTGCCCTATTATTATTATTTTTTTTTATAGTTATAGTTATTTATCTCTACACCCAACATGGGGCTCGAACTCACAACCCTGAGATCGAGAGTGTTCTAATGCTCTAATGACTAAACTAGCCAGGGACTCCATACTCACATCTTTCTAATTACCTTATCACCAATTAACACTTAACAGTAGTACTTAGGTGCACAATTTTGATTCCTGATACACTAGGCATCTCAGATTTATACAATGAAATTGCCACCTAATACTACCCTGCCTCAACCGCCTGTTGGGTAAAGCATGAAAAAGGAAATAAGGGCAATTTACATAACTCCAAATGTTCAGACAAAAGGAAGCAAACAAATCTATATCTGAATAAACATAATGTTTCATTTCATAAGCCAAGGGAGAATTTCCCTAGTGAGAAACTGCCATAGTTGCCTTCATAGTTTCAGATATGATACCTGTATTTAGTCCAATATTTCCTAATACTGTTTTGAAAGATAATTTAAAATACTGGCAATCTGCCTAAAGTTTCTATTCCCAACACAAAAGCTATTTCCTCCCATTTTTAGGCATTCACACATATACAAAATCACTAAGTAGACTGCTAAAAAGACCTGTAATCTTTCAGTAATCAAAATAACAGAAGGGTTGAGGGGAGGAGGGGAGTAACAGAAACATGGTCACAAAATCATATATAGCAATCTTCAGAAAGATGACAAAATGGGAAAGACAAAAGATAACTTTATTTCAGTAGAAGCACTGAATTAGTTTATAGAGGAAACTAATTAGAGACCAAAGCAAGTAAGTTTTAAAGGAGAGGTTTGGAGAGGAAATGACTCAGAGAGAGGTAAAGACAGGGAACTCTGGAGGTTTGATTTTTGCTGACAAGTAATGAAATAGTAGTTAAATAATTTTCTACCACAAAAGAAGACTTTTGCCAAATGTTCAAAATAGGCCAAGAAAAAAGGACAGTTAGCACAATTTAAAATGAAAAGTACTAATATTTTGGCTTAGAGACTTCCACCTGTGGTGACTACCGACGTCACATAATATAGATAATACACTACTTTAAAATAAGTTTGAGGTAACCATTCAAAAGGCCACTTAAGTTACAAATAATTTTAACTCTTGAGACTGATCACTTTTTTCCTACATTAGTTTTAGTTTTTCTACAGTGAATCAACTTTAAAGTCCAGAAGCCCTCTACAGCTTTAGGATTTTGTGTGCAGAGAGGTTTTGGATCCCTACTGGGATTTTAGGTTTTATCTGGGACAAGAATGAGACAGAGTTTCTAGTACTTCCATTTCTCCATCACATATCAACCCACAAGGGGACCTACGTAAATGCTGACTGGCAGACCAAGTTTTAGCAGGTTTTCTTCCTAATATAGTATTTTTTAACGGGAAAGATGAACTCAACTTTAAAGACACATTTGGTAAAGCTTACCCCAAAGTGCGAGAAATTAGGCAATATATGGATCTTGTACTTAAAGGAACTATTATAGGCAAAAGCACTGTTCCTATAAATTTTTCCACAATGGAACCAGTAGTATCTATTAATATCACAAGGCCAAGGTCAGCTCTACCTTAACCTCTATGGACCAGTGTAAAATATAAATTAAACTTCTAATCTCTACATCACATGGATATTTACTGATCACCAACCTAGTCAGAAAAATAAAAAGAGATCTCTAATCTTATCATGTAGACTACTGATCACCAAGCAACCAGAGCCCCTCAAATCACTTGTTTAGTCTACAGAATTATTTATTATTTAAAACATACCCAAAGACCATCATCAAAACATATTAAAAGACTACTGTAGTAGAAGACAGTGGGGAAAAAAAATGTAGTTAAATCTGGGTTAAATCAAAACAATCTTTCAGAAATGAGCTGTCCAGCCACTATTTCTTGTTTTTCTCTTACTGGGAGTGGAAAGCCAGAAAATACATATAAGTGACATTATCTACATATTCAGGTATCAGGTCAACAAGCTGCTCATAGGTAATGTCTAAAAGGTCAAGCACAGCAATTAATCATATCCTATTGTGAATTACTGTAATTAGATAATAGATTCCTTCAACACCTAGTGAGATCATGGAGTGGGCAGGGAAAGGTGGGGTATCTTGAGAGCATTTTTAGAAAGGGTGGAGGGAAACATGGAAACTCTGGTCAGAGGGCAAAAGGGTATTAAATATGGGGGAAGGGCAAGGTCAGGAGGGTGATTTGTAGAAACAAAAGGATCCAGTCCTAAAGAAAATCTTTAGGTGGCTCAGTCAGTGAAGCATCTGACTCTTAATCTCAGGTCAGGAGTTTGAGTCCCGAGTTGGGCTCCACCCTGGGCATGGATCCTACTTAAAAAAAATCTTTTCCTATTTTGAAATTTTGCCTGGGCCACTTGGGGAGGGGGGGGTACTTTGCCACAGAGGCACCTCAATGACTGGACTAGATTAATATCTCATCAGATCCTTCCTCACCTATACCGTGACTGGCAGGATAAATGCCAAAGTTGTTAATAACTGATGATCTCCAAATACTGCTTTAGTTATACTTCCATGTGCCCACATATCCTTTTCAAGTGTTATACCTCTAAGTCTGTTGATTTTGCCTGGTTCTTTGTCCCCTTCGCAGATGGACCAATTCTACTTATCCTTTTAGATTTTATTTATTTTTATTTTTTTATTTTTTAAGATTTTATTTATTTATTCATGAGAGACAAAGAGAGAGAGGCAGAGACACAGGCAGAGGGACAAGCAGGCTCCATGGGGGGAGCCTGATGTGGGACTCCATCCCAGGACCCCAGGATCTTGCCCTGGACCAAAGGCAGGCGCTAAACTGCTGAGCCACCCAGGGATCCCCTTCTTCTAGATTTTAAAGAAGGGCACCTGGGTGGCTCAGTCAGTTAAGTAAGACTCTTGATCTCAGCTCAGGTTTTCATCTCAAGGTCATCAGTTTGAGTCTTGCACTCAGTGTGGAGCCTACTTAAAAAAAAAAAAAAAAAAAAAGACAAAAAAATTTAAGTGCCTTCCCAGACAAAATTAGGACATCCTTCTTTGGATGTCCTATAGTTAAAAGTTGAAAAATAAATAATGAGGGGCGCCTGGTTGGCTTAGTTGGTTAATAAGCAGCTGCCTTCAGCTGGGGTCATGATCTCAGGGTCCCAGGATGGAGCCCCCACCTTGAGCTCCGTGCTCAGAGGATAGTGTGCTTCTCCCTCTCCCCCTCTGCTCATGCATGCTCATTGTCTCTCAAATAGCTAAAAATCTTAAAAAAACAACAACAACAAAGAGAAAATAATGAATAAAACTCCCAAACTTGAGATTATACTAACATTCAAATAATATAAGGTAGTTACTATCACTATAGCAAGTCTAAGTTAACTTTTCTTCACATGGTTGGATTTTCCAAAGTTGGTTCAGATGTGGAAAAGCTGGATAGCAACCAAAATGATTGAAGGGGGGTCAGCCCGGGTGGCTCAGGGGTTGAGCATCTGCCTTAGGCCCAGGGAGTGATCCTGGAGACCTGGAATCGAGTCCCACATCGGGCTCCCTGCATGGAACCTGCTTCTCCCTCTGCCTGTGTCTCTGTCTCTCATGAATAAAAAAATAAAATCTTAAAAAAAAAAAAAAAAAAGATTGAAGGGCTGTGGTTATTAGCACTGGTCAAGTAAAGAATCTGGGTTACTAAACTGGGAGAAAAAAAAAAAAAAACAACAAAACACCTGAGGGTGAAAAAACATCTGGGAGGAAGGGACTGGCAAATAATCATCAAACACCATTTACCAGAGAGTAGAAAAGGTAGTAGCTGTTCTTTTAAGCGAAGGACTATAAATGTATTATACATGGCAGGGGAACTATTGGAAATATTTCTTATTACATACAGGCAACACAGTGGAGTTCACTACCAAGGGAGTCTGTGGACCCGATACTAATCACTGCAGAGTTGTCTGAGAATTATACAGAAGGGCAGCCCCGGGGGCTCAGCGGTTTAGCACCAGCCTTCGGCCCAGGGCGTGACCCCGGGGTCGCGGGATCGAGTCCCACGTCGGGCTCCCTGCGTGGAGCCTGCTTCTCCCTCTGCCTGTGTCTCTCATGAATAAAGAAATAAAGTCTTAAAAAAACATCATATATAAGACCCAGGTGAAGGAGCCTAACGCAGTGCCCGTCCACAGGATGCTCACTGCTTCCCTAAGCATCCCTTACAGGGCGTCAGACAGCTCTCGGCCGCCTGGAGAACGCAGTGCGACCAAATGATGCTTCAACTCCTCCGCTTCCAGGAGCCATCTAGCACCACAGCCCCCACACCATCCTCCCTCTTGGGATGTCTCATTATATCAAAACACGATTACTTCATCGGCCCACGAATCGGGTTAGCAGGAGAGGCCGGGGAAGGCCCCACTTCGTGCAGAAGAATGAAGCACCTACGGGCTCGCGAGCACTGGGGGCGGGGGCGGGGGGGGGGGGCAGGGCTCCTAACGACGACCCGACTTGCCGAACACGCGCTGGGACACGTGTCCTGAGAAGTACCGGTGCGAGCCGAGCGCGAAGGGGCCGGACCAGGAGGCGGCTTCAGCGGCTGCGGGTCACGGAGGCGCTCGGACTGCGGCCGACGGCGGCGGGGCCGGGGGCCGGAGGGCGAGGAGAGGGCAGTTCCGCGCGGGAGGGTGGATCTGAGGCAGCGGCCCTCACGGGGACACCTCACGGGGAAAGGGGCCCAGCAAGGCGACTCCAGACCAAAGCGGAGGACAGTCCCGCAGCCACAGCGCGAGCCTCCTACCTGCGCCTCCCGCCTCCGTCCTCGGCGCCCGGAGATGACCTCACTCGCCGGCGCGACAGTCACATCCGGGGCCGACGGGCGCCGCGGAAGAGCTGCGCATGCGCGCTCGCTGCGTGCCCTCAACCAGTATGGCGGAGCCCCGGGCGCGCCGCGGGCAGGCCGTGCGAGTCGGGCGGTGGCGCCGCCCGCGCTGAGCCGGGGAGGAGGGGCGGGGGACGCCGGTGCGGCCGGTGCGTCCGCCCTCAGGGAGGCGGGGCGCGCGGCGGACGCCCCCGGGCAGGGGCGGGAGCGGCGGAGGGCCGGCGGCCGGTTGAGAAAGGGGCGGCGAGCGAGGCGCGGCGTCCGCAGCCGCGACGACGGGGGGGAGCGGCGGCGGCGGCGGCGGCGGCCCCCGGGCCGGCTGGTGAGGCGATGGCGGCGCCGGCCCCGGGCCCTGGGGCAGCCTCCGGCGGCGCGGTGGGCGGCGCGGGCGCGGGCGCGGGCGGCGGCGGCGGGGGCCCGGGGGGCCGGCTGCCCAGCCGGGTGCTGGAGCTGGTGTTCTCCTACCTGGAGCTGTCGGAGCTGCGGAGCTGCGCGCTGGTGTGCAAGCACTGGTACCGCTGCCTGCACGGCGACGAGAACAGCGAGGTGTGGCGGAGCCTCTGCGCGCGCAGCCTGGCCGAGGAGGCTCTGCGCACGGACATCCTCTGCAACCTGCCCAGCTACAAGGCCAAGGTGAGGGCCCGGCCGCCGGCTGCCCGGGGCGGCGCCTCTCCCGCGAGCCCGGGAGCGCTGCGCTCCCCGTCCGCAGAGAGCCTCTTCTCTGCGAACTCGTGCTCCGTAACCCGCCCCACTTCCGCGCTGCACACTTTTTAAAGGGTCGGACAGTTGGCAGTCCCCGGTCCCCATCCATCACTGCTTCCAGCGTCCAGTCCTCTCCCGCGGAGACGGGCAGGCCCTCCCCGCCACCACCGTCCCCCTCAGTGCTCTTACCCCGTTTCTTGTTAGATCATCTCAGCTCCCTGGACACCGGCTTAGTTGCTAAGATCTTTGCTAACACCTCACCTTTTCCAGCCTCTGATTTGTGACTGTTTCCCCTCTCCTCCCTCCCTCCCTCCCTCCCTCCTGTTTTCGCCCAAGTTTTCTTTAATTCCCTCCATTACGTTTCAGGCTTATAGGTGAGTGTGGTCCTAGACATTCTGCTAACTTTGAAGATACAGGCTTTTTTTTTTTTTTTTTTTTTAAGATTTTATTTAGTTATTCATGAGATGCAGAGGGAGAAGCAGGCCCCATGCGGGGAAGCCCCGACGTGGGACTCGATCCTGGGACCCCGGGGTCACGCTCTGGGCTGAAGCGAAGGCGGCGCTAAACCACTGAGCCACCCAGGGATCCCAAGACACAGGCTTTATTTTTATTTTACTTTTAATTTTTTTTTTTTTTTTTTTTTATGATAGTCACACAGAGAGAGAGAGAGGCAGAGACACAGGCGGAGGGAGAAGCAGGCTCCATGCACCGGGAGCCCGATGTGGGATTCGATCCCGGGTCTCCAGGATCACGCCCTGGGCCAAAGGCAGGCGCTAAACCGCTGCGCCACCCAGGGATCCCTTTTATTTTACTTTTAAAGATTTTATTTATTTATTTATTCATGAGAGACACGGGGCGGGGGGGGGGGGGTTCGGGCAGAGACACAGGCAGAGGGAGAAGCAGGCTCCATGCAGGGAGCCCGACGTGGGACTCTATCCCCGGACCCTGGGGTCAAGCCCTGGGCAGAAGGCGGCTCTATACCACTGAGCCACCCAGGGATCCCAAGACACAGGCTTTATTTTTATTTATTTTTAAAAAGATTTTATTTATTTATTAATGAGAGACACACACACAGAGAGAGAGGCAGAGACACAGGCAGAGGGAGAAGCAGGCCCCATGCCGGGAGCGCTATGCGAGTCTCTATCCAGCGACCCCGGGGTCACGCCCAGGGCTGAAGGCGGCCTAAACCGCTGAGCCACCCAGGGGGCTGCCCCACACAGCCTTTAATAAAACGTCCCCTACCGCCCCACGCGCACCACTGAACCGTCCTAATGCTGCCTTGTCCCCATGTTACTGGCTACTTCCCTGCCAACTTTCTCATAGTTTCACCTCTTGCTGCTGTGCCTCTTCTGTTCCATCTGTCTTCTAATGTGCTCATTCTGGTTTTGCTGCCTTTTTTCCTCCTAGATTCTTGGGCATATTCCTGCCTCCTTCATATACAAATAAAAATCTCAAGTAACAGGTTATGGTAGGGCTGAGAAGATTCTTCAGGCAATGTCCTATAAACAAAGGCCTTGAGGTTGAATTCAGTCGGATGGATAACAGCTCTTCAGTGTAGCAGTCACCCAGAGCATATAGGAGAGAGGATGAAGTCTGCCCTAGGATGTGTAAACATAAGAAATAACATTAATAACTAAAAAGGGTAGATACCCCTTTTGAAACTAGACTGCCAAGCAGGGGGGAGTTTTGTTCAGAACATTGCAGTTTTGTCCTATTTTGCCTAAAAACAGGTAGGCTTCATACGATTTATTTATTTATTTATTTATTTATTTATTTATTTATTTATTTATTTTTAAAAGATTTTATTTATTCATGAGAGACCAGAGAGATAGAGAGGCAGGACACAGACCGAGGGAGAAGCAGGCTCTGTGCAGGGAGCCCGATGCGGGACTCGATCCTGGGTCTCCAGGGTCACGCCCTGGGCGCTAAACCGCTGAGCCACCTGGGCTGCCCCATTTTATTTAGTTTTTATTTTTTCATAAAGCTTACTGTTTTTACTTATTTTGAATTAAGACCTATCTGTAACTGGTCTGTAATAGATATATTTACATGAGTCAAGATTCATTAAACAGTGTGTTAGGTAATGTGTTCATGTGAGTCAACAAGTAAAAGAAGCAAAATAATATCAGCAAAATGTCTTCCTTTTGCCCTTTTTGCCAGCTACCCAGTTTAGTTTCCTTTCTTGGAGGCAACCTGTGTTACCTGTTTATTTTGTATCCTTCCAGAGAGATATTTTGAGTTTCTTAGGTTTTTAACACTGTATATGTCCTTCTACCACACCTGTGATATGTACTAATCATGTGTTCGTTCAGATGTTGGGGAACTTTTCTTGAATGTCTTGAGGATAAAAAGGTTAATTCAAAAGAAGTTAGCCTATTAAGGAAGTCCTCAGTCAAGTAAAGGAGAAGAAAAATGTATAGTAATAACTAACACATGATACAAATTGCTTCTGTTAGAGATGTATATAAATACAGTATCTACTAGAAGTATATATATACACACACTAGAATTTCAGTGAAAGGAGAGATGTACAAGTTGAATGAATCTTGGAGAAGGTTTGAGGTTAGGATTATATTTGAGCTGAATTTTAGGATAGGGAAGGTTTGAACATTTTACTAAGAACTACTACCCAGAACAAGAGCAAGACAAGAAGAAAGCAAAGGCTCTATACAGCATCTATTTTTATTTAAAAAAAAATAGTGAGTCCGAGGCACTGTGCTCATTTCTGCAGATGCAATGGTGAATAAAAACAGACATAAAACTCATGGATGCCTTGTTTGTGGAGCTTATAGTTTAATGGAGGGGGAGTGGATAGATATTAATCAAATAATCAGTTATAAAATTGCATCTGTGACAGGTACTATGAAGGAGAGGTGCGCAATACTCTGAATGTTAGTAATGGAGGATTTGACCTAGGTATGCAGGTCAAGAAAGGCTTTCTCTGAGGAAATACGCGTGATCAGAGACTTGAACAATAAGGCCAGGGGTGAGAAGAGAACCTTCCAGGAGGGAGATTGATGAGAATGAGGGACAGAAAATACATCAGTGTGGCTAGATCATAGAGAGCCAAGGTGAGACAAGTTTGAGAGAAGATGAGAGAGGTGGACTGAGGCCAAACTATAGGGAAGCCATTTTAAATTGTAAGCAAGAGGGGGTTTGGTGATGTGATTTTTTTTTTTTTTTTTGCATTTTTAAGAGGTTATTTCTGACTTCGATATAGAGAACAGATTGGAGGAGGACCTTAGAAATACAGGTAGATCATTTAGGAAGTGGGTAGTAGAGGAGATGGGGAGAAATTTAGGAAAGATTTAGGAAGTAAAATCTACAGGACTTGGCAATAGATTGGAAATAGGGGTGAGGGATGGGGAGGTGCTAAGAATGACTTCTAGATATCTAGATTATATAATTATGGGAATCACCTGGGCTAGATTTAGGAGGCATAGCAAAGAGTTCAATTTTGGTAGAGTAGAATTTAGTGTTTTTGAGACATCTGGGGGATTTCAGATAGGCAGTTGTTCGGTTTGGAGCTTAGAGGAAGGGCTAAAGATATAAAAGGATCTAGTGAGATTGAATTGAAGAAGTGGGAAATATGATTATAAAGGTAAGTTGAAACTAGATATATCTTGGTTGTTCTTGGCATATAGCCTTCAGTGTATAGTTTGGGCTTTGTTCTACTGTTGTAAACCATAGAAGTTTGAACAGAGGAGTGATAAATAAGAGCTGTGCTTTAGAAAAACTAGGCCATAAGATGAATTGGACAGAGCAGGGGTTAGTACCTATACCAGAGATACTTAAGACCTGAACAAGGGAACCCTGGGTGGCGCAGCGGTTTAGCGCCTGCCTTTGGCCCAGGGCGCGATCCTGGAGACCCGGGATCAAATCCCACGTCGGGCTCCCGGTGCATGGAGCCTGCTTCTCCCTCTGCCTGTGTCTCTGCCTCTCTCTCTCTCTCTCTGTGTGTGTGACTATCATAAATAAATAAAAATAAAAAAAAAAAAAGAAAAAAGACCTGAACAAGCATGTAGAGGAGAGAAGAGGAAGGCTAGGAAAGCTATCACAAGGTACAAATCTACATAGGTGGACAGCTGACTGGGGGTGAATGAGATGAGGAAGGAGGAAGAGTCAGATAGGATTTCCAGGGAGCTTATGTAACTAAGAGGAAGATGGAAACATGCGTGGGATAGCATAAAACTGGAAAGTATTTGGAGTTGCCAGTCTATTTAGGATTTGTCTTCTTTTTAAAAGTTCATATTTTACATGTCACCAAGGAACATCAATTATTCCAGTCATATTTAGTATCTAAGTATATATAATATGGTCTCTAATTTTCAGACCTAGATTCTGAAGTAGGTCTTTTTTTTTTTTTTTTTTTAAGATTTTGTTTATTTGTTCGTGAGATACCCAAAGAGAGAGATAGAGAGGCAGAGACACAGGCAGAGGGAGAAGCAGGCTCCATGCAGGGAGCCCGATGTGGGACTTGATCCCAGGACTCTAGGATCACGCCCTGGGCTGAAGGCAGGTGCTAAACCACTGAGCCACCCAGGGATCCCCCTGAAGTAGGTCTTAAAGTTGTTTGTTATAAAGTTTAGGTTGTATATGAGACTATGAGACAGGAGCTATGGATTGTTTTTATTTGCTAATTTGTGATTTATTTATTTTTCCATTTCATCTGAAATTTTCAGATGAATATCTGAAAGATAAAGGATATAAGTAAAAAGAAAAATTATCAGAAAGTTAAGGACACTTAACATAATCACAATGTCAGTATCAATAAAATATAAATAAATTAACAATTCCTTAATATAGACAATACAGTGTTCAAATTTCCAATTGTTTCATAAATGTCAAATGTTATATTTTTAATTTTCAGTTTATTTAACCAAGATGTGTATAAGGTTCTCATGGCAAGCAATTGATACATCTCTTAAGGCTATTTTAGCCAACAAATTCAACCTCCATCTCCCCTAACTCCCATTCCTGCAACATCTCTCTTGAAGAAACCAGGTTATTTACCCTCTAGAGTTTTCAAACTTTGTAGATTTTATTCCCATAGTGTTTCTTAACATGCCCTTCTGTCCTAGACTGAGAGAGGTTTGATCAGTTTAGGTAAGATTAGTGTTGGTGTTCTTGTTTTTCAGTATATTTTATACTAGAATCAAGTGGTAGGGTTAGATACAGACTTCAATGTTTTGTGGTGCCAATGATAGTGGATAAGAATTTAGGAAAGAGAAATTGTGGTTTAGGTGGTCCTGTTTAGAATACCTTCATAGAGTTGGCAAGACTAGATCTGGTCTTAGAGGATATTGGATATGTTAGAGGAGGAAAGTAGGTAAGAAGTTAGAAAGGGAAGTACAAGGAATGAGACTTGGAGGAGGGTTTTGAAAGCCAGGAAGAATAATTTACAGTTGATATGGTAGTTGTTAGGGAACCATCAAAGGTTGTTGAACTGGGATGAACTATTATAAAGGTGCTGTTTTAGAAAGATTGGTCTGGAAATAATTTAGGTAGAGAGTTAAGGACTGAGTTCTGGAGTGTTTCAGGGGGCAGAAGTAGGATGGTCACCAAAAAAGAGGACAGTGAAGAAAGATGAGTCCAGAGTAATAGGAAGAAGTCCTAGCAGTTTGAAGAAGAGGCTGGCAACAGTGTCTTTGTGACAAAGAGAAGAAGGATAGAGAAAAACAATGGGTAATTATAAGAATTGGGGACTAGGCATAGGTAAGTATTACTTAAATATTTTTTTTTTTAATTTTTATTTATTTATTATAGTCACAGAGAGAGAGAGAGAGGCAGAGACACAGGCAGAGGGAGAAGCAGGCTCCATGCACCGGGAGCCCGACGTGGGATTCGATCCCGGGTCTCCAGGATCGCGCCCTGGGCCAAAGGCAGGCGCCAAACCGCTGCGCCACCCAGGGATCCCACTTAAATATTTTATAATGAAGATTTTATAAAGTATATTTTAGTTAAACCCCTGAGTTTTTTAATACTTAATATTTTGGGGACATTTTACTCTCCCATTTGATCTTATGTTCTGATTTGTATGTGCTTAAAAGTGAGTGATATAATTTCCTATCTGTTGAGATAGGAAAAAATGTAGAAAAACTTCAGTATTATAGTCTTCTAAATCAAGCATGGGTTTTGTGTGTTTTTTAATGTCTCTGCTGTGCAGGGCAACAGTGAAGCAGTGAGGTAATGGCTAGTAGTAACTGAACACTGATGAAGGAATACCTGACTTCTTGCTCTGACTAGCTGTTGACTTTTAGGTCTGTGTCCTCCTTCCTGTGTTGCACTGTTTCTTTGAGGCCCTTCCTAATGATGAAATTCTATGATTCTGACGTTGGTGGCTCAGGTTAACTAAAGCAGTAGTCCGCAGCCTTTGATTGCTTTGAGGTAGTTTGAATAAAGTAAATAAGAGATTTTCAGAAAACATACAAATCAGAAACTTAATTTTTTCCCTCCCCCAAATAAAAAACTTTAAATTATTAAAGCATGAGAAGTGTTTAGTATTTGTACAGATAGAAATTTTTATACTGTATTTTGGAAGCTTAAAAAACTGACTAGTGAAGGTCAACTAACCTGTCCTATCAATGGTGGCTACACTTAATGACTATCTCCTTATAAATTCTGGTATTTGAAACTACATGATATTTATGGGGTTATTTGATTTGGTAAAATGAGAGTGGTGCTGCAGCAACGTATGAGTAATAACTAGGAAGGAGGCTGAGGATCTAACATAGTTTGTGGTTCTTAAAATTTTTCATAAACTTTAGAGTTGCTGTGACTAAGTTCTCTATTAAAGTATTTTTTTGATGACAGCATTGCCAATATAAACTGTACTTCCCTTAACTTTTTGATATAAAAATACTAAATATAAACAAGACTAGAGAAAATAGTTTAATGAACCTCCCAAACTGTCACCAAACTTTACCAGTGATTAAATTTCATGGACCGTGTAATTACGTGTTTACCCCACCCACTTTCAAAGCAATTCTGAGATATTGTCATCCATAAACATTTCAGTATTATCTCTAAAACATAAGGATTCTTGTGTATATCTTTTGATATTTTAAGAAGTTGATTTGCAGAAGTTATACTATAGTTCAGAATTTTGATCAATAATGAAACAATGTAGGGCAGCCCAGGTGGCTCAGTGGTTTAGCACCGCCCTCAGCCCAGGGCCTGATCCTGGAGACCTGGGATCAAGTCCCACATGGGGCTTCCTGCATGGAGCCTGCTTCTCCCTCTGCCTGTGTCTCTGCCTCTCTCTTTCTCTCTCTCTCATAAGATATGAATAAATAAATAAATAAAATCTTTAAAATAAAAAAAATGAAACAATGTAAATTTTAAAAATATATATATCCTTTTATTGTTCAAACACATGAAGCCTAAGGTCTGGGTACTTTTTTTGTTAAGAGAGAGAAAGAGCATGCATGAGTGGGAGTGGGGATGGGGAAGGAACAGAGAGGTGGGGAGAGAGAAAATCTTAAGCATGCTCTACCCTGGGCTGGTGGAGCCCAACCCAGGGCTCCATCTCACAACCCTGAGATCATGACCTGAGCTGAAGTCAAGAGTTGGATGCTTAACTGATTGAGCCACTTGAGGTGCCCCTAAAGTTTGGGTACTTTTTAACGTTTAAGAAAAATCAAATTTCTGTTTCTTTGGTGTGTTTTTCGTCTTTTCAGGTACGTGCTTTCCAGCATGCCTTCAGCACTAATGACTGCTCCAGGAATGTCTACATTAAGAAAAATGGCTTTACTTTACATCGAAACCCCATTGCTCAAAGTACTGATGGTGCAAGGACCAAGATTGGTTTCAGTGAGGGCCGCCATGCATGGGAAGTGTGGTGGGAAGGCCCTCTGGGCACTGTGGCAGTGATTGGAATTGCCACAAAACGGGCCCCCATGCAGTGCCAAGGTTATGTGGCATTATTGGGCAGTGATGACCAGAGCTGGGGCTGGAATCTGGTGGACAATAATCTACTACATAATGGAGAAGTGAATGGCAGTTTTCCACAATGCAACAATGCACCAAAATATCAGGTGAGAAACTGGGTAGTTTCTCAATTGTGGGCCTTTGTCAAATCATACCTTGATTTGTTCTAAATTTACACAATTTTATATAGCAGCTTTGTATGTATTTCTTTTAATTTAAAAATAAATAGTGTAACTCGCCTTTCTTTTCTACTCTAATAATCTTTTGGTATTTCCCTGTTTCCTGATACATATTTGACCTTGAGCAATCTGTTGGTCTAAGTTGGGAGTTGGCAAACCTTTCTGTACAGGGCAGGTAGTAAACATTTCAGGACTTGTGGTCACCACTATTCAAGTCTGTTGTTAATAGTACAAAAGCAGCCATAAATGATATGTAAATGAGTGAGCATAGCTGTGTTATAGTAAAACCTTATTTATGGGCCACAGGCAAGACTTGGCCCAATGACCATAGTTTCCCATCTCATGCTCTAGATTGTCATCTTTTCTATATCGTGGCACATCCAAATCTACTTTCTCTAGACTTCTTACTCCCATAAATGCACCTATGCACATGCATACAAATACCCTCTGCTATTCATTAATCTGTTTATGGATTCAAGGCCTCAGGAGGTATCAGTGATTTCTATAAGACAGGCAAATTCATGCAAACCACTGCATTTTTTTATTCTTTTCATCTTAATGTTATACCATATTCATTTGATTCTGGGGTCAAAATTATAGTTCCTATTTGTAAAAGCCATATGATTACCATAGGGTCAACGGAGTTTAAAACACAGAAATCTGATAAGAAATTGAAATTTTTAAGGAATTATAGACTTAAAGGAGTCATTTCATAATGATAAGAGAATCAAATAGGGAGATATAACAACTGTAAATATATCTGCACACAATAATAGAGCCCCAAAACACATGAAGCAAAAACTTACAGAACCGAAAGAAGGAATAGATAAATTACCAAGTATAGTTGGAAATTTCAGTACTCATTGTTTTTAAGTCTGTTTTGTCTGATGTTTTTTTTTTTTTTTTGTCTGATGTTAATATAACTTTAGTTTTCTTAAGCTTACTATTGCAAGGTATCTCTTTTTCTCCATTCTTTTACTTTAATCATCTATCTTTGTCTTTAAAATGGGCCTCCTAGAGGGCATATAACTGGGTCTTCTCTAACCCAATCTTATTATCTCTGCCTATTGATTTGAGTGTTTAACCCATTTATATTCAGTGTAGTTGTTGGACTGCTTGATGTGGTCTGTGTCTTTCTATCACTGAAGCTATGTTCTTGTTTAAGAAATATTTTTTCTCCTTGTTTTTTGGACCAGATTATTTCTCTTGCTCCATCTTCAAATTTATTGATTATTTCTTCTTACCATTTCAGTTCTGCTGTTAAGCCAGGCTAGTGAATTTTGGTTATTGTACTCTTCAGCTCTAAAATTTTCATTTGGTTCTTTATTGTAGTTTTCATTTCTCTATTGAGAATCTGTATCTGTCCATCAATATTAGATTTTTCTTTAATTCTTTGCACATATTTATAATAAGTGCTTTGAATTCTTTGTCTGCCAAATCCAACATGTAGGCCTACTTGGAGTCTGTTTCTGTTGACTCTTTTTCTCCCCCAGAGTATGAATTGCACTTTTCTGTTTCTTTTCATATCCAATCATTTTTAAATTGGAAATTCTAGATAATATGTATTAAATACTGGAATCTTTTATTTCTAGAGATCATTTTATTTTTCTGAAAATTAGATGTTCTAGTTAACTTGCCTACTAGATTTGATTCTTCATCAAACTGTAAACCCTTGTCTGCCCCATGGTGTACAGCAGCTTATGTCTTTGTTCAGATTTGGGGGTTTTAGGGAAAGAGGGGTTGGCTTCTAGCTGCTGTTTTTCCAGCTTGATTCTTTGGAGATTTTCCCTGTGTCAGTGTAAGACTGTGATCACACAATGATTTGGTCAATTTATTCTCAGATTTTGGGGCTCATCCTCTTTGTGGTTCTCTTGCTTCTAGAGTTCTTCCTCTGTTTCCAGTTGCTCTGCCATCTCCCAGGTTTTGACCTCTGACACCTAAAGCTAGTATAATTTCTGCTTTTGCTCTCTGGCATGTGCATGCTGTACGCTCAATCAAAGGTGAAGCAAACTTGCAAATTTCACCAGGAGTGGTTCTGTCATTTTAGTTTCCATCTTCTGTTAAGTAGGGATAAATCTTAGGATAGATGGGAGGATTAAATGAGATAATACACATAAACCGCAAAATGAATACCCAGCAAAATATTAACTTTTCGTTTCTATTTTTTGTTGTTTGTTTTGTTGGTGGCAATAGTGATGATGGTGACGAGGATGTTCTTAGGTCCATAAAATGGGGCGTAAATTAATAAATTAGGCAAAGGGAAGAAAGAAGCAGCTGTTTGTAGTTGTCTGTGACAGAAAATACAGTGAAGGAAAGTAACAACAACAGGAATTAACATAATTGGGAAGTACTAAATTTGATTTTTTTATTGCAAATGTTAGGACTTTCTCCTCCAAGTATATAGATGTACAGCCTTTTGTAGATTCAATTATAAAAATAAAACATCCTTATTTGTCTGCTTAGTTTTCCATGTGGGAAAATATTTGGATATATTGTGCTTCTGCTTTAGTTTAACAATCAGTGCTGCTGTTTTTATAACAAACGGTGTTTCAAAGCAGTGACCCATAAAATGACTAATACGCTTATTCTACATCTGTAGAATCTATAGTCAGGTTTGACTCTTCATGATTATGTAAGTTCCAAAGTGTATGTAGAACTGCTTTATAAACTTTATGTGTTTTTATTATAGTAATTTTTTATTGTGATAAAATATATACGTTATTTATTGTTTTAATTGTAAGTGTACGATGCAGTGACATTAGTATACTCACAATGTGTTTATCCGTCACCACTATCTATACCTAAGACTTTTTCATCTTCCCCAACACAAACTCTGTGCCCATTAAACAGTAACTTCCCATTTCTCTATTCTTAATGTTTTCAGCTTGTTGATTTGTATCTTATTTCTTCTAGCTATGCACTTGGTGAGTTTCCTTCTGACCTTTTGGTGTCTCTTTGCAGATAGGAGAAAGAATTCGAGTCATCTTGGACATGGAAGATAAGACTTTAGCTTTTGAACGTGGATATGAGTTCCTGGGGGTTGCCTTTAGAGGACTTCCAAAGGTCTGCTTATATCCAGCAGTTTCTGCTGTATATGGCAACACAGAAGTGACTTTGGTTTACCTTGGAAAACCTTTGGATGGATGACAGTGGCTTTTCTGGAATGAAAGACAGAATGGAAGAGATATCTGCTTATGGAAAGTAGAATCATGAAGTGACAGTGTCATACATGCATGCCCAAGAAACATCCTGAAAAACACATGAAATTGTTAACTGGAGAAGCAACTCTACAGCAGAGATTATCTTAGTGTATCCTCTTTCTACTGGGCCAGAAAAATCCTCAGGGTTGCAGTTGGTTGAGTGGGCAGTTGACATATGCATGTTGCAACAGATTTGGTCTCTAAGTTAGCAATGTGTTAATTTCCAACTTTTAAGGTGAGATTTTAGAGATGCTATAAAAGGGATAAGATAAGGAAATAGCAAGATTTTTAAGTAGTGTGTTTGTGAAGAAAGACTGATCCTGTTTTACAACTGCCTGTTTTTTCTCCAGACCCTTTTTCCCAGCCAGCTTGACTAATAGAAAAGTATGAAACTGGTTGGGTTTTATTTAATATTTTTAATATATTGAGAAGCATGGTCTGCCTGGACTGCACTTCTCTAACAGTGAGATGTAAAATTGTGCAGCTATTTTAAAAGTTGTATATATAATAAGTGTGTAAAAAAAAACTGTAAAAAAAATAGGACAAAGGGGTTGCTTTGTTCTAGTTCAATTTCTTAAAAACCACTACATGGTACAAAATTAGAATAACATTTAGGGAAAATTAGGTAACTACAAAGAAGAGGATTTTAAGAGGAGATGTGTTATATTGGCTCATTTTTAAATTAGTTTTGTTTACAGTTTCCATAGCTATTACAGTCTGGTTATTTTTCTTTTAATGATCAAAATTATTGTAAAGATCCCTCAGTCTCCTAGTTTAAGATTGAGGCAAGGCAAATCTATTTCTAATTATACATATGTCAGTAGTAGTAATGATAATGTACGTCCTCTAGTATCTGGTTTTATTTTTTGGCCTTTTGAGAAAGTGTCTCATAACAACACAGAACATTGCCATTTGCTCTTACAGGCCTCAAATATGAAAGCTGTTAGTCACAGACCTAAGGAAAAGGATTAATGGTTCTTTTATTTTGTAACTTTATAATGCTGTAGATATTATAATTTTTTTTTAAATTTTATATTGTTTACATCATGGCAACAAAATCTAAGCCTCAAACTCTTCATTGGGGTTATCAAGAAAATGTTTACTCACCCACCTGAAACAGTGCCAGCCTGAACCCAGGTTAAGAATGTTCTTAATCTCATTATAGATAATTGCCCCCATGGGACTTGAAATAAAATACCTTGTGCTGTAAACTTCAGGTTGGCAATGTTTTGAAGGTTTCCTTATAGAAGAGCTTGACATTAATTCCTATTCTGAGTTTTTGACTAATAAATCTGATTTCACTAATACTCTTGAATTAATAACATATATGAGCTGAGATTTTCTTTTATAAGAGAAACAACCATCATCTTTCTGTATGAAAGTATATAAATACATGGTTTCAGATACATCTTTGTGATAAGAATTGACTAAGGCAGGTGCAGGTATAATCTTTGCCTTTGAGCTTATTGCTGTGTGTAATTTTGTTTTAAATCTAATCAAATTAGGGACAGCAAGCAGCTGGCTGGGGCTTTTGGGTTGCTCCTTGAGAGTTAAGATTATCAATATTCTTATGAAGCAGGGAATTTCAGTCATGAACAAAGATCTATTTTTGCCACCTGACAGGTTTACAAATATTTATTGTGTATTTGGTATGTTGCTTAAAAGCAAAATCTGTTAAAGATCCTTTTTAATATCCATGTCAAAAAGAACCCTCCTGGAAACCATATTTAGTAGTACAGAGTGAAATTATATGTTAAATGTATTAGAGAATATAGCTGCTACAGAAATTGATTTTTCTTGGTGTAGAACAACTCAATTTGGCAAAGTTTAAAATTTGAAGAAAAGAACTGATTCAGGATGCAGATTGATAAATGATGAAACAATGAAGTCCCTTATGTGCTTGGTGTTTTTTCAGGGTGTTGTGATATAGCCAATTCCAAGAGCTTTTGCTGAGTTTTGTTTATAACTTCTGTTTTGTCCTATTAGTATAACATTCATTTGTTACAAAGTTTGGAAGGTGCTGAATGGAAAACAGAAACACATGGTTATTGCACATTGAACCTAGAATCAAATAATTGCCTAAGTATTTAACAACAAGCCATTCTTATCTCAAAGACTTAAATTCTCTAATATGCTATTTGCAGATTTTATAAAATGGAGGTTCATATTTAGAATAAACATCAGGGGAATCAAGAGCCTTCATTTATAACCTGATTATTTTATTACTGGAGACCAATAGTAGTTGTATAGAGAATATTAAACTGTTACAATGTTTAAGGAAAAGGAATCTCTTGTTGATACTGAGAGAGCTTTCAAGTAGAATACAGTTGTACCTGAAGGTTAAGTATAAATCTTCTAAACCAGTGATTCTCACACTTAGCTTTGGAGTCATGTGCATTTTGAAAAATATTGATGTATCCTAAAATTCTGATGTTAGTCTGGGGTATGATATGATCATAAGGATTTTTTTAAACTTCCTGGGTGATTTCAGTATGCTGCTAAGGTTGAGTTTTAAATTCACCTTAAGTTTTCTCATCTGCAAAATTAAAAAAAAAAAAATCCTTGCTCCCTCCCTTCACTACCTCACAAGCATATTGAGGGCAAAGGAGAAAATAATGGGAAAAATACTTGTATGCTGGATAAAATGTGCAATTGAAAGGCAAAACAGTATTAGTTGTATTTCAACTAAAACTATGATCAGGAAAGAAAAATGTGTAATTGAATTTACTTTGTTGACTTGGGAAACTGGGAGCATTCTCTTCGGTTCTTTAGCGAAGCATGCAGATGTGTAAACAGACTATTACTATTCATACTATGGTTTTCTGTTAAACTTGAGATAGGCTGTTTTAATTATTTGGTTCTACATAGGGAAGAAATATTGAGGCTTAAAGTCTGTAATGGCCAATGGCTCACAATTCATTAAAACTTTTCGTACAAGGAGTTCTGTGGTTAATATCATTTCATAGTTGCCATTATTTTTTTCATTATCTGACTTGAATGTTAAGCCATTTATTTCATCTTCATTCCTATGTAGGTTTAGGTATAGATTTTATAAAGCACCTAAAGCAAGTCGGTATTGCCTGGTTGAATACTTAAATTCGCGGCTCAGTGATTAGGCATCTTCTGTCTTTTAGATATGATTTGACCTGGGAAAGAGAGTTGAGAAAATAACAGCCCTAAATCATATAAAAGGTATTACAATTACTTTTTAATTTAAGTTCCCAAACTGCTGTTTATATAGACTATAATGCTAATATTTTTTGATCTTTTTAAAAAGATAAAAAGTTTTGAAGAACTAGAAATGTAAAGAGTTTTAAGAATTACTTTCTGGAAACCAAGACTGTCACCATCAGGACCACTCTGAAGCCCTCCTGGAAGGAACAGTCCATAACCAATCCAAATACTACCCTCATAAAGCATTCCTGATTTATCTAGCTGAATGTAATCTTTGCTTCCTTGAAATTTCCCTATTTTTATATTTAACTTAACTCATGCTATATTACTTTATACCTTGTATATATTTATTTATATTTATTATTTGTTGGTGTCTTATCTCCTCTCAACATCTTAGGACAGGATCTCTGATGGACTCATCTTTATGCCCATATCATCTAAGCCCAGTAGGCAGGTGCTCACAAAGATGCTGAAGGAAATTATGTAGGGAGACTAAAGCTGCTCTGAAATTACCATAACAAAAGATAGGTGGGAAAGAAATTCTGTATCGTGTTGAAATGAAGCACGAAGGAACGGAATAGAAATCTAAGGCTAATAAGGAAGAAATAATGACTGTGAATGCATTTTAGCCATTCCCCTTTATTCTTAAATATTGATATACTTATTTAGTTTTTGGTGTAGATTTCATATTTGTTTAGAATTAAAATTAGAATTCTGTATTTTAATTTTTTTGAAATTCTGTCGTTTTGCTTTAGTTTCTTAATAAAAAGTTAAAACATAAACCACCTGTGATTGCTTACATTTAAAACAACTTTAACATTGATTGGTCGGAAAGGAAAACTGGGGTAGCTAAATGTGGTGATGGAATTTACGTATAAATTGCATGTCTTTAATGGAATCCACATTTCCCATGTTTAGAATGGAAGGTGAACAAGGAATAGTAATTCACTGGGATCCTGTTCCCCTGCCATCTCCACCCCAAGTAGTTTGATAATGTTGTTTGCCAAGAGTTACTGGAGGCAGGCATGGCTGAACAAATTGCTCCCATGATCCAAAAGCTTAAGAGAGAATTAGTTGATCATGTTGCTAAAAGTTGCTTAAATTATCAACCTTTTTTAATAGGTTCAAATTTTACAAAGGGTTTTAATTTCCTGAAAAAGAAAAGGAGCTGTAAAATTTCTCTTTTTGTTTAGGGAGAGTTACCAGTCTATTGTCCTCTAAATTTCCTTTTTGGATTCTCCCCCTGAATGATTTGCCTTAAAAAAATTATATATATTCATGAGAGAGAGAAGCAGAGACACAGGCAGAAAGAGAAGCAAGCTCCATGCAGGGAGCCCAATGCAGGACTGGATTCCCGGACCCAGGATCACGCCCTGAGCCAAAGGCAGACACTCAGCCACTTAGCCACCCTGGCATCCCAAAGATTTGCTTTTTATTTAATGTAGTTATTAAAATATTTTTGAGAGCATGTTCTATCCTCTTCAGGTTATGATTCGTTAAAAGAAATAGCTCCTCAGAATTGAAGATTGTCGTTAATTAGCTTGTGTATATAGGATTTCATGAGTGACTTAGGAAGTAAGACTCATTTAGGGAGTTCTTTTTAGGTTGCCCCGTTGACAGTCCTTTAATTTGTTTCTCTTTAGATGAGAAAACATACAAGAAAGTTTAGGGAAATCAAGTCTTGTCTGCATTATGATATTTAGCAAATTGTATTGCGTTTCTGTTGGCTTTTTTCCTCTATAAACAAATAAGGGATAAAATTGAGTAATGGGGATTTTTTTTTTTTTTTATGGGGATGGGTTTTGAGGTCCTATCTCCCTTGAGAAAGGCTCCTTGAAGTAATATATTAAAATACTAATATCCAAAGTCAGACTAATTAGAGGCATATTATAATGGAAATAGGCCAGAAATCTTTGTTTATTTTAGTGTAGCTAACCTGTTCACATTTTCCAACCAGTGTTTAAAAGGTCTTTCATCTGTGCCCCTTTGTTGGTCCCTTTTACCTTTGAGGGAAAGGCTGCTTTAAAAGTTGGAATTAGAGTGGTCAGTGATTTCTCTCCTCCAACAGCAGGCCAGTGATACAGTTAATGACCAACCTGCCTAGAGCAGTAAAGGGTGTGGACAGATGGCTGCTTGCTGAAAGTCATGTTAGTAGCAGAGACTGATTACGCGGATATTTGGGGAGCAGCCAGAGGCATCCACCCTTTTGATTTAAATCAAAAAATTGAAAAAACAATTAAAAAAAATAAAAAAATTGGGATGCCTGGGTGGCTCAGTGGTTGAAAGCATCTGCCTTCGACTCAGGGCGTGATCCAAGAGTCCTGGGATCGAGTCCCACGTCGGGCTCCCCGCATGGAGCCTGCTTCTCCCTCTGCCTGTGTCTCTGCCTCTCTCTCTGTCTCTCATGAATGAATAAAATCTTTAAAAAAAAGTTATTTAAAAAAATCTAAAATAAAAGTTGTTCACAATCTAGTGGGAAAGCGTCTAGAGATAGACTACCATGAAGGAGTGGAATAATTGTTTTCATGGAGTTAGTATGAGGACAGTGTGGCATGGGGGAGAAGGAATATTTGACTTAACCTGGTGTGATACTTAGACTAAGCCTTAGAAGACGAATGCAATTTAGTGGGGCTAGATCCAGTGTTGCAGGCCCGTGGAATAGCATGTACGTGATACAGAGGCGTCCGTGGATCCAGAAGGTATGAAAACATTGCATACTAGAGGAGTGGTGGGGGAGGATATGGAACAGGGCCCTTGGGGCCGGATCATAACTGCCATCCTAAGGAGCTCGGGTTTCATCCTGTTTATCATGGGGAAGCTGTTTAAAGGTTTTTAAGGGGGCGCACGGCATGACCTGTGTTCTTGGATGATTACTCCAGCTGCAAACGGCAGTGATAGGAAAGTGGGAGATAAGTCAGGAGGCCTAGGCAGGAAATGAGGAGGACCTAAGACCAAAGATAAAGATGTAAATGAAGGGTATGTTTCAGAGACCTTCAGGAAGATAGACACCCGCTTGGGTGTAGAGGATGAGACTCTTTTAGGTGTGGATATTTGGGAGACTCGTGGTACTCTACTAGGAAATTGAAAAGGAGGAATGGATTGGAGCAGGAGGTGATGAGTTCAGTTTTGAACACACTGACTCTGAGGTAGAAATACTCAACAAGCTGTTGGAACTGCCAAGTCTGGACTTAAGGAAAGAGGCGGCCAACCAGCCACTGTACGGCCCGTGGGAGCTGCTGACACGTTGCTTTCCTTGCAGGTTCTACTGGCCCCGCAGGGCCCCACCACCCCGTGGGCAAAGCGAGGCGTGGGACCCCCAGAGTACACGGAGAAGACGGCCGCTGCCCCTCCGGGTGGAGACTCTTACCAGGTAAAGGCTGTGGTGGGTTGAGCTCTGTGTGCCCTGCGCCTCCAGGAACAATCCTAGCACTTCAAATTCTTTAGTGCCTCATTTTAAATTTGTAAAATTCCTATCATTTTGGTTTTCAGGCAAGAACACTGGTGCAATAGACACCAGTGCAATGACATAGGTGCGATGACACCTATGACAGGAGTCCTAGGTTCTAAGTCCCGGCAGTGCTGTTCCCCACGACATGAGGCCTAAGCAGATTTCTTCCGCCTATAGCCATTTCTTTATCTGCTTAACTTAGGAGGTTGTCCCAGTTCAATGGTTTTCATTTTGAGATGCCCACTAGAATCACCTGGAAGGCTTTTAATTTTTTGCACAGCTTTATTGAAATATAATTGACATATAATAGGCTATACATATTAGAGTGTACAATCTTTTTTTATGATCTCTTTTTAAAAAAATATTTATTTATTCATGAGAGACACAGAGAGGGGCAGAGACACAGGCAGAGGGAGAAGCAGGCTCCTCGCAGGGAGCCCAATGTGGGACTCGATCCCAGGACTCGGGGATCACACTCTGAGCCAAAGTTAGATGCTCAACCGCTGAGCCACCCCCCTAAAGCATACAATCTGATTAAGTTTTGACATCTGTATACATTCATCACAATCAAGAGACTGTATACCTGGGAAGCTTTTATTTTTATTTATTTGTAAAAAGATTTGTTTATTTGATACAGAGAGAGAGCACCAGCAGGGGGAGCAGCAGGCAGAGGGAGGAGAAGCCGACCTCTGGCTGAGGATGGAGCCCGATATGGGGCTTGAACCCAGGACCCCAGGATCATAACCTGACCCAAAGCAGACGTTTAACCAACTGAGCCACCCAGGTGCCCCCTGGGAAGCTTTTAAAAAGTAGGGATCCCTGGGTGGCGCAGCGGTTTAGCGCCTGCCTTTGGCCCAGGGCGCGATCCTGGAGACCCAGGATCGAATCCCACATCAGGCTACCGGCGCATGGAGCCTGCTTCTCCCTCTGCCTTTGTCTCTGGTGCTCTCTCTCTCTCTGTCTCTCAGTCTTTCATGAATAAATAAATAAATAAAAAATCTAAAAAAATAAAATAAAATAAAATAAAATAAAAAAATAAATAAAAAGTAGGATACCCAGGCAAATGAAATTAGATGGCATGGGGGATGCACTTGGGCATTAGTATTCGTTTCATTTTAAGTTCCCAGGAAATCTTCCCTTGAACTAGGAGATCGCCATTCAGGACTGACTTTTGAGGATCCTGAGAGTAGAGGCAAAATCTGTTTTATGACCAGGAAAATATGTACAGAAAAGCAAAAATAAAAACAAAAAAAACAACTAACCACGTGCTGAGAGCAAGTCCCTGGCAGGACCAGAGCTAGTACTGACGGCATTTAATCTCTTCTGTTGGTCTTTCTATGGCCCTTAATGAGCTACATTTATGAGTCATTTAAAAGAGGTCAGTGTCCTTGGGGTGCCTGGGTGGCACAGTCAGTTGGGCATCCAACTCTCGGTTTTGGCTTGGGTCATAGTCTTGGGGTTATGGGATCGAGCCTGGTGTTGGGCTCTGCGCTCTGTGTGGAATCTGCTTGAGAGTCTCTCTCTCTCTCCCTCTGCCCCTCCTGCTTATGCTTTCTCTCTGTCAAATAAATAAATAAATAAATAGATAGACAGATAGATAGATAGATATTTGAAACTAGACGAACACATGGGGAGAGCACCACGTGAAGAGGAAGGCAGAGGGTGGTGTGCTGCAGTAGGCGCCAAGGAATGCCAGAGATCGCCAGCCAGGCCCCAGCTGCTAGGAAAGAGGCACAGGACAGATTCCTCCCTCGCGGCTCCCGGAAGGAACCATCCTCCCCACGCCTGGGTTCAGACTTTTAGCCTCCAGAGAGTGAGCTGATATATTTGTGTTGTCACAGGCCCCCGGTGTGGGGCATTTTGCTCTAGCAGCCCGAGGAGACTAATAATACACCTGCTGAGTTTTCCCTCTACCGATTCTGCTGTTTCTCTCTGGAGACAACTTGGATGCTGAGCTTGGTGGTTTGTTGTAACAGGCCGGGAGCCGTGGCGGGGGTGTGGCAAGGGCGTGGTGTAGTGAGCAGGGGCGGCCTGGATACCGCTGCTTGGATGTACCGGGTTTCTTAAGGATCCAAGAACAAGGGAAGGCGAAGGAGGCTGAAAGGCGGGGAGACGGCCCGCTTCTTGCTGCCAGACTCCTCTGGGCCTGGACGGCGGGGCTGCATCTCAGCAGGAGCTGGTCCACTGCGTCAAGGGCAAAAGCAAAAAGCTCAGGTCTTCTGGATCTTGAAAAAAAGACAGCGTGCGTCTTGCTGAAGCTTCTGTTCCCTTGAGAAAGAGAGAGAGAGAGAAAAGGAGGATGAGTTGGAAATTCAGAGGAAAGGCAGTTCAGTGATTTGCTCTTTGAGTGGCCGATCTTGGTCATCCAGCCCCTCACCAGCTGCTCATTAGGAGCATTAAAAATGAGGGTAATTGCATTGTTAATACGTTGCTCCCCCTCTGGTGGACATTATGCTTACCTACTTCACTGGATTCCTTTCTGAAGACCCCATAGTTTAATTTTCACCCGTACTGCAGTGAATTGAAGGTCACAGTCTGGAGGGGAGTTTGGTGATGGGGTACACTGAGGAAAGATTTTACGGAAAGGACAGCATCTTAGTCAGATGGGGCAATGATGACAAAATACCAGAACAGGGCAACTTAGGAATGACAGTGATGTATTTCTCACAGTTCTGGAGGCTGGAAGTCTGAGATCAGGGCGCCAGCACAGCTGTTTTCTGGGGAGGCCCGTCTTGGGGTTGCAGATTTCAGACTTCCTGTTGTAGGGCAGCCAGGCCAGAGCAGAGAGAGGGAGCGAGTGCTCCCCTGACTCTGAAGGGCACCAATCCCATCCCCAGGGCCCCACCCTCGAGACTCCTCTAATCCTAATCACCTCCCAAAGGCCCCCACCTCCTGGTACTGACACTTGAGGAGGGGGTTAAGGTTACAACACAGGAGTTTTGGTAGAACACGTTCAGTCCATGGGTGCCTGGTGGCTCCGGTTGAGTATCTGCCTTCCGCCCAGGGTGTGACCCCGGGGTCCTGGGATGGAGCCCCATGTCAGGCTCCCCGCACGGAGCCTGCTTCTCCCTGGGCCTGTGTCTATATGCCTGTCTGTGTCTCTCATGAATACATTTTTAAAATCTTTTTAAAAAATTCAAAATAAATTTTAAAGAAAAGAAAGCATTTAGTCCATAACAGACAGCAAGGAAACCTCGTTGGGATCTTCTGCTGCTTCAACCAGACAGAAGCTCCTGCGGCAGGAGGAGCAGGAGGACGGGGGAGGAGGAGGAGGACAGAGGAGGACGGAGGAGGGCCGAGGGCTGGCAGCTGCCCTGGGTGGCTCAGGAGGACCTGCTGTGCTCTCAGGACCCGCCCTGCCCAGACCAGCTGTGGGCCCTGGTTCGCATGACCTGGGGTGGCTGCTGTCCCCAGGGGCCCCAGGGGGATCCAGGCCCTTCCCAGGGCCCTGCTGGCAGCCAGGACGTACTGGGCCCCTCCGTGCCTGGGCTGCACAGGCCCTGCCTCCCCCACCCTTAGCAGCCACCGCTGTGGACAGTGGTGCCGGGGCCGCCGCAGCTCCTTGTCCACCGGGTCATGACCCGCGGTTGAGCCCGAGGGCCGGGCCTGCGCTGCAGTGCGCGGTCCTGGCCGCCCCCCCCCCCCCACCTCGGTCCCTCCTCCAGGTCCGCGCCTCTGTCCCTGTGTCGGGCGCCCCGCTGGGGACAAAGGGCAGGGTTGGAAGGAGGCCCCGCGCTCAGGGCCTCGGGCATTGGGCCTCAGGCCTCTGGGCACCTGCCATGTACTTTACCTACAAGATCTTCTTGCCTTACGCGCTTTGATGCTCTTCATTTTACTTTTTATAAGATTTCATTTATCCATTCATGAGAGAGAGAGAGAGAGAGAGAGAGAGACCCAGGCCGAGGGAGAGGCAGGCTCCACGCAGGGAGCCCGATGGGGATTCGATCCCGTGACCCCGGGGGGGTCACGACCTGAGCCAAAGGCGGATAGATGCTCACCCACTGAGCCACCCAGGTGCGCCCACTTTTCATTTTTTAATAGGAGACAAAACCCGATGTTTTCAGTGCATAAGTGACCTGCTCAAGTCCCACAGCCTTATGTTTCAGGATCCGGATCGGAACCCAGATCTCTGTCTCGAAAGTTGGGTCACTGCCCATTCAAGGGGGACGCAGACGTGTCCCCAGAGGACCTGAAGGATGCCCATGCGACTTGGGGAGCCCGGGGCCCCCGCAGGTGTTTTATTCTCTGGGCTTGGGAGACACGTGGGACACAGGACACACGGTCCTGCCCTGAGGGCACATTCTGGTCAACTAGCGGCTCCCTGGGGGCCGGCCTGCTCACCATCATCAGCGGTTACCGCATGATCCCCGGCCTCTGCTGCCTTCCAACTGCCACCGGGTGCCCCGCGAGATTGGAATTTAGATGCAGGAATATTCTTTTAGGTTAAGTCTGCCCCCCAAGGTCGCATGAGATACAAGGACACAAAAGGATTATTCGGTGCTTTTCTGAAATTCAAATCTCGCTGGGTGTCCTGTAGTTTGATTCCCTAAATCCGGTGACTCTGGGTGCCCTGCCTGCCTGCCCCTTGGCTGCAGCCGCTGGGCTCCGGGGCCCCACACAGGCGCTCCTGCCCTGGCAGGTGGGGGCCCCCCCGCTGTGGCAGGGGAGGGACTCACAGGAGGCGGCCCAGGGGTATAGGTGTTGAGACAGCAGAGGCCGGGGCCTAAACCCGAGGCACAGCCTGTTACAAGCACCCCTCAGTTTGCGTCTGTACTTAGTGACTCTTTCCTTGGGCAGAGCTCTCAGTCTCTGTCCAGGCAGTTTCTAGGGAGCTGCCCGGGCACCACATTCCCAGGCGGGCAGAGACCAGGGATCCCAGGGCCCTGCGAGGAAGTGACACCTGCCCAAACACCTGTAACAGGCAGTAGAAAATGCTACGGCGGGGAGTGTGGGGAGCAGGCTGTGGGACCTCAGAGGAGGAAGAGGGCTTCTTGGAGGGAAGGGAGGGGCTCAATCCCGGCTACCTCATGGAGGAGGTGTCATCTGAACAAAGGAGAGTTATCAAAGGATAAATAGTGTTTAAATATCTTTCAATTTTTTTAAAGATTTTATTTACTTATTCATGAGAGACAGAGAGAGAGAGAGAGAGAGAGAGAGAGAGACTCAGGCAGAGGGAGAAGCAGGCTCCATGCAGGGAGCCTGACGTGGGACTTGATCCCGGGACCCCAGGATCACGCCTTGGGCTGAAGGTGGCGCTAAACTGCTGAGCCACCCGGGCTGCCCAAATGTCTTTCAATTTGTTAAAAATCAGATTGTTGAACACTAACTCATAAATAGCAGTTTAGCCATTCGTAAAATGATCAACTCACTAAAACCTTGTTTCTTTTAACTATTTGTAGAATCTATAACAATTTGGATTTTTTTATTCACCAAAGCTTCCAAATAATGAGTTTCTTCTTCTTTCTTCCTTTTTGAAATCTCTGGTGATGGGCAGCACGGGTGGCGCAGCGGTTTAGCGCCGCCTTTGGCCCAGGGCCTGATCCTGGAGACTCGGGATCGAGTCCCACGTTGGGCTCCCTGCATGGAGCCTGCATCTCCCTCTGCTTGTGTCTCTGCCCCTCTCTCCCCCTCTGTCTTTCATGAATAAATAAGTAAGATCTTTAAAAAAAAAGATAGCTTTGGGAAGAACTGTTATCTTTATAGTAAAGTGTATTCTTATCCATGATCATGGTACATCTCACCATCTTTTATATCTTTCAATATTATCTTTGAGGATACAATAATTGAATAGGGTTCCCTGCTTAGATTTGGAGCAAATTGAGAAAAAAAAAAAAAAAAGGAGTAGTACCTGGGAGGCCAGAATATTATCTTCACTGCTGATAGAGACCAGGTTGGAGGATATGGCTTTAGGTTAGATAGCAAGTGCTTGGTAGATCAAGCCAACAAATATTAGTAGGCATTCTAAAGATGTATGCAAACAGTCTAAATTGGGTTAACTATATATAGGGCAGTTTGCTCCCCAAGAAGAAGAAAAGCAGAACTGAACCTGACATACCCAGATTATTCTTCCTAAATGTGTGTCACCCTGTCCTCCAAGGAGCAGAATGAGTAAAGGAACAGAGAGAGAGTGTCCCACCAGTAGAGTTCCTTTCAAATGGATGAAAATCTTACAAGTAGGAAAGAAGTGTTCTTTCTTGCAGGTTATCTAAGGGGTCTGCTTTCTTTAAATTAAGAATAGAATTCTTTTGCCATTACATTTTCTCATTGGTTATTAACAGTATATAGGAATTCTATTGGTTTATCTATGATGGCCTCATTTTCAGCAATGTTAGAACAATCTTATGGGCTATGCACTGTTATTATTTCCCTTCTAAATGGGGAAGCTGAGGCAATGAAGAGTTTAAGTAGCTTGCTCAAGGTCACAAACCTAGAAAGTAATAGAAATTTGCTCTGGTCTAGGCAGTTTGATTCCAGAGTCAACACACTAAATCCCCACACAAAGTTCTTTCACACTAATGTATGGTATCCATCGTATGGATGACCCATCACTTATTTACCCAGTTCCTATTGATGGGCATTTAGCTTATTCCTTGTCTTTCCTTATTATAGGTATGCTGTAATAAATAACCTTGTACATGTGTGGTTTTAAATACACATGGGATATATTTTGGCAGAACAAGATGTCCTAGGTTCATCTTACACATTTCCTGCCCCAAACTGGAGTCAATTGTTTTAACAAGGAGCCCCGGTTTATTTTAGTAGGGAATGGTATTTAGAAAACAAAATCTGGGGATGCCTGAGTGGCTCAATGGTTGAGCATCTACCTTTGGCTCAGGGTATGATCCCAAGGTCCTGGGATCGAGTCCCACTTCAAGCTCCCCACAGGGAGCCTGCTTCTCCCTCTGCCTGTGTCTCTGCCTCTCTCTGTGTCTCTCATGAATAAACAAATAAAATCTTTAAAATAAAACAAAATAAGGTAAATAAAATAAATTACTGTGTTTTATTTCCTACTCCTTGAAGTATTTTAAATGCCCCTGATGTGGAAAGGGGCCACCCTCCCAAGGCACCTCCCTTCCCCGAGTCCAGCAGGGTTCTCCCAGCAGGGGGCAGCAGTGGCACACTTCAGGTGCTCTGGGGAGGGTGAGGTGTTGTAAGGGGCCCTGTGGGGAAGAGCTTGTAGGAGGAAACCCATAGAGTGGAAAAAGTTAACTAGTTCCTCACTCCCACCTCAGAGCCAAACACACACCCTTGTGGTGGGTAAAGCCACAAACACCATGTTTTCTGTAAAGCTGACAGTTTCTTCTAGAGGGAGGAGGATGCTCAATAGTTGTGAAAACCTTTTTGTTCTTTGCTTTTCCCAATTCTTTACCTTCTGCTTTTGCCCATGAAAGTTCTAGTTCCTCAAGCTTTCTTTCCCTGGTTCTTTCATTTCCCCTGCCATGATTATTAACCAAGCTACATAATCACCTATTGACACCCAGTCCCTTGGGTAGTAGAGATGCAGTGAGAGGAAGGGCAAAGCCAGCTGTTCCTCTAGCTTTTCCCCTCCCCCCAGAAGTACCACATTTCTCTTCAAGACTTTAATCACCTCTAATCAAAGACCTTCGACAATCTCTTACACATCTTCACTCACTTGCTGGATCCTCTGCTGAAACAGGATGAGAATGTGGGTAACCCGACTGTCCTTTGGCCTGTAGTTTGGTCTATTCCAATATCCCCGGGGATCCTGGGGAACGGAACATGTGGATTTGGTGAGGGATAGTTTTGCAGAGATTCCAAAAGAATATGACCCTAGTGCCTTTTCACTGCTTTCCCCCCAAAGCACTGTTGCAATGCCCTTCTACAGTATCTCTACCCTGGCATATCACAGTAGAGGTATGTGGGGGGAAAGCACATGGGAGTTTATCACCTTGGGCCTGGTGGGACTTGGCCACAAATCATATGTTGATTTTCCCACTGTGGTTTTGGGCAAATCACTTACCTTCAAACCTTGGTTTTCTCATCTGCACATGGCAGCTAATAATGCCCTCCGCAACTACCTCAGAATTGAGATAGTGACGTAAGATAATGATATGCTATGGTTTTATAAACAGTAGGAATCTTTCAAAACATCATTTATCATGACTCTTTCTCAAGAGTTCTTTGGCTCCTGTTTCACAGGCACAGAATTAGATATTGGGACAAATTGGATTCTTGAAGGTTCCAGGGCTATGGAGAGGCAAGGCGGGTCACAGAGCAGAGTGGGACTATTTCTAGGGACTTGGCTTCCAGTCTTTTCTGAGAGAAGGGGTTTCTTTTTTTTGCCCCCTGTGGCCAAGAAAGACTAATAGGGAGACCTACCTCTAGAATTCTGGTCTGGACAAGACCACCACAGAGTCATTAGTCTTAGGCCATTTCCCTGCTCCTTACCTTAGCCTGCACCTCAACTACCCAGATGGCTAAGAAAGAATATGGCAGATAGATAGTCGGTTTGTTAGGTGTTTCTGGGGAAATTCCATATCCTCTCCTGGTAGCTCAGAACTAAGTATGTTTTATAGTGAGTCTGTATATTTTATTTTTGCCCTTTGGCTGCAGTGGAAGGTTTTGAATGCTCTGAGGGAAGGAAAGCTTCTATTCATCTTCATATCCCATTTAAGCCCAGCACAAAATGGCCCTGGGGCCCAGTTTGTTGACCTGGTATGTATTGTTCTGTCCTCACCAGAGCTGGAAAATAGGATGGTCCCTATTCTTTTTTCTTTTTTTAAGATTTTATTTTATTTTATTTTTTAAAAGATTTATTCATGAGAGACAGAGAGAGGCAAAGACAAGGCAGAAGGAGAAGCAGGCTCCCTGCGGGGAGCCCCATGCAGGACTCAATGCTGAACCCCAGGATCACGCCCTGAGCTGAAGGCAGACGCTCAACTGCTGAGCCACCCAGACGTCCCTAAGATTTTGTCTTTTTAGAGAGAGAGCACACGCGTGTGAGAGAGCATGCAGGTGCACACAGGTGGGGGGGGGTGCAGAGAAAGAGGGAGAAGCAGCCTCCCTGCTAAGCAGGGAGCCCGAGGTGGGGCTCGATTCCAGGGTCTTGGAGTCATGATCTGAGCGAAAGGCAGACACTTAACTGACCGAGCCACCCAAGTCCCATGCTGGTCCCCATTCTTGAAATACAGTTTTTGCAAAGCTCAAAGCAAACCTTGCAGTAATTTGGCTTGCAACTTCTTTCCTAACTCTCCCTCCTTTGAGGACCTAGTGGGATGGAAGTAGAAACTGGAAAGGCTGATCTTCCGAGTCTGCCAAAGGACAGCCCCCATGATGCCTTAGCGTGGACTCCCCTCCCTTTCCTTATTAAATGAAATCCGCCGCTGAAGGAAATTGGCCTCTTCAGATTGTGAGAGACAGGAAGCAGCTCTAGGAGAGGCAGGGTCCAGGAGGGAAACCAGAGAATGAGCTCGAGGCCCAGCTGGGCGGGCCTGGCCCCGCCGCTCCTTCCCTATGGGCTCGGCCTTGTTCCCACCACCTCAGCCCTCACACCCCGTCCCTGGGCCCTGGTGAGGGACAGTAGAAGTCAAGGCCCACACTCTCAGGCCTTCCAGCCTGTGCTTGATACGTCCAGAGATGGGAGTTTTGCTGCTTCCCCAAGAAATCCGCTTCATTTTGCCTTTTATCCAGCTGAAATCTGCTTCTTGCTCTCCTTCCTGCCCTCTCTCCATGGGACAGCCCTTGAGGATGCCTCAGTCTCCAGGCCCACCACCCCCAGCCCCGGGAAGATCCTTTTAAGAATATGAGTTTCTCAGAAACTCGCACACCCAAAGGAGACAGGAACCTAAATGGGAAGGAAATGCTGAGAACAATGCCCCTAGTGAGCTCTTTCCTTGCCAGGAGATCTGGGGTTTACCCTGATGTTTGCTACGACCTTGACACGCTGCCTTTTCCTTCTCCTGTGTGCCCAGCACTTCTGGGAAGAATATTTTCCATATTCAGCTCACTTTATTCATTTTTTCTAACACTTAAAAATATATTTAAAGGCATCATGGCAGGCTCCCTGGGTGGCTCAGCGGTTTGGTGCCCGCCTTTGGCCCGGGGCGTGGTCCTGGAGTCCTGGGATCAAGTCCCATATCGGTCTCCCTGCATGGAGCCTGCTTCTCCCTCTGCCTGTGTTTCTGCCCACCCCCCTCTCTCTCTGTGTCTCTCATGAATAAATAAATAAAATTAAAAAAAAAATAAAGGCATCATGACATTTTACTCCTACATACTTCACTATATGCCTTTAAGACATAAGAATAGGATGCCCGGGTGGCTGAAGGGCAAAGTGTCTGCCTTAGTGTCAGGGCATGATCCCAAGGTCCTGGGATCCAGTCCTGCATCGGGCTCCCTGCTCAGCAGGGAGTCTGCTTCTCCCTCTCCCTCACCCTCTCCCCATGTCTTTCATGAATAAATAAATAATATCCTCAAAGAATAAAACATAAGAATATTTTCTGGCAGAGCTGAAATCAAAATATAATACCTAGCAAAACTAATTCCAATGATCTAATACTTAATCTATACTTAAAATCAGACCAATGCTTGGGCCTCTTCATCCTTGCCCTGTTCTTGGGAGGCTACACAGCCCTGAGCCGGGCTACTTGGCCAGTCATTGCTTCTTTCTTCATCATATTATCCCTTCAACCCCCAGACTGATGTCCCTGAGGCTTTGGGTCCCTCAGCTGGGTGCTCCCAGTCACTTGGCCCAGGGGCCAAAGCCTCTGCCAAGCCAAGAGTCATACCATATAGTTGTGCTGGGTTCTTGCAAAGAGCACTGAGAAGAGCAGGGGGGTGAAGGCTAAAATCTACCCTCTGTTTTCCTGGGGAGGGGGCGCTGTGTCTGGCTGGAGGGGCATTCCTTCCAGCTCAGACAAAGACATTATTTAGCTGAAGCCCTGGACTGGTGCTGCAGGTGGTATACCAACCCCGTAGTTAATCCCTCCCCGAATATGTCATTGTGCAATTTGACCTTCATAGAATCATGTTCTTAGGGCTGGGATTCTGAAGTTCTGAATACTTAGTCTATCCCCAACACCAGTAACATGTTCAAATCCCTTATGAATAAAGAGTTCTCCAACCTCACTCTCCCTACATGCGTTGAGACTTAAAAAAATTTTTTTTTAATTCAATTTAATTAACATATAGTGTATTATTAGTTTCAGGGGTAGAATTTAGTGATTCATCAGTTGCATATAACACCCAGTGCTCATTACATCATGTGCCCTCCTCAATGCCCGTCACCCAGTTACCCCATCCTCCCACCATCTCCCCTCCAGTGACCCTCAGTTTGTTTCTTAGAGTTAAGAGTCTCTTATGGTTTGTCTCCCTCTCTGATTTCATCTTGTTTTACTTTTCCCTTCCTTCCCCATGCTCCTCTGTTTTGTTTCTTAAATTCCACGTATAGGTGAGATCATATGATAATTGTCTTACTCTGATTGACTTACTTTGCTTAGCATAATACCCTCTAGTTCCACCCACATCATTGCAAAAGGCAAGATTTCTTTTTTTTTCTTTTTTTTTTTTATGACTGAGCAGTAGTATCCTAGTGTGTATCCTATCCTAGTGTGTATCCTAGTAGTATCCTAGTGTGGTAAATATATATATATCCATTCATCTGTCGATGGACATCTGGGCTCTTTCCACAGTTTGGCTATTGTGAACATTGCTGCTATAAACATTGGGGTGCAGGGACCCCTTCAGATCACTACATTTCTATCCTTTGGATAAATACTTAGTTCAATTGCTGGGTCATAAGGTAGCTCTATTTTTAACTGTTTGAGGAAACTCTATACTGTTTTCCAGAGTGGTTGCACCAGTTTGCATCCTGACTACTGGTGTAAGAGGGTTCCCCTTTCTCTGCATCCTTGCCAATATCTGTTGTTTGTCTCCCATGCTATTAATTTTAGCCATTCTGGTTGGTGTGCGGTGGTATCTCATTGTGGTTGGTTTTTTTTTTTTTATGAAGATTTTATTTATTTATTTATTCATGACAGACACAGAAAGAGAGGCAGAGACACAGGCAGAGGGATAAGCAAGTTCCCTGTGGAATCTGATGTGGGACTTGATCCCAGAGTCCCAGGATCACCACCTGAGCCAAAGGCAGATGCTCAGACACTGAGCCCCCCCGCTGCCTCCCCTCCATTGTGGTTTTGATTTGTATTTCCATGATGCCAAGTGATATTGAGCATTTTTTCACATCTGTTGGCCATTTGTATGTCTTCTTTGGTGAAATGTCTGTTCATGTCGCCTGCCCATTTCTTGATAAGATTATTTGTTTCTTGGGTGTTGAGTTTGATAAGTTCTTTCTAGATCTTGGATACTAGCCCTTTATCTGATGTGTCATTTGCAAGTATCTTCTCCCATTCTGTACGTGGCCTTTTAGTTTTGTTGACTGTTTCCTTTGCTGCATGCATTTAGATTCTTTTTTTTTTCTTTTAAGATTTATTTATTCATTAGAGAGAGAGAGTGCAGGTCAGGAGAGGGCAGGGAGAGAGAAAGAGAGAGTCTCAACCACAGTCCACTCTGAGTGCAAAGCCCGATGTAGAGCTCTGTCTCATGACACTGAGACCAAGACCTGAGCTGAAACCAAGAGTTGGACACTTAACTGCCTGCGTCAGCCAGACACCCTGCATTTAGATTCTTACCGTATGCCCGCAGCACTTACCTCTACCTGTTTCTCTCCCTCTTTCTTTCTGACTCATTGCTTGCAATATCCTCATGAATTCACCAAAAAAATATAAATTGCCTTTAATCTCTTATCCAATTCATATAGACTATCACTGATAAAACTGATAATTCCTTATAATGAAACATTTTAAAAAATTCAACTATACATTGAAAACAAAAATTTTAACAAAATATAGGCCTGCAAAATTTGAGTCAGAACATTTGGACTTGGGATGCCTGGGTAGCTTAGGAGTTTAGCGCCGCCTTCAGCCCAGGGCGTGATCCTGGAGACTCGGATCGAATCCCGCGTTGGGCTTCCTGCATGGAGCCTGCTTCTCCCTCTGCCTGTGTCTCTGCCTCTCTCTCTGTGTCTCTCATGAATAAATAAAATCTTAAAAAAAAAAAAAAAAAAAGAACATTTGGACTTCATAGGAGCACCTGGCTGGCTTAGTCAGAAGAGTATGCAACTCTTGGTCTTGGGGGTGTGTTCAAGCCCCTCATTGGGTGTGGAGATTACTAAGAAAAATAAACCTTAAGAAAATGTGGACTTCACATACACAATGGCTGTTTAAACAATTCACAATAGTTGTTAAGGCAGTTTCAGTTGCAAGGAATAGAAAGCTCAACTAAACTGGCTAAAGAAGGGGGAACAGAGAGAGAATGTGATGCCTCTTACAACAGTAAAGCCCATAAATAACTCCTTCAGATTTAGTTTGGTCAGAGTTTCCATGCAGGCCTCCATGTCCTAGTCTCCTCTGTGTGTGATGGCTTAGTCCTTAGCCGGGATTCCTCAGGGCAACAAAATGGCCTCAGTGTTTCTAGGCTTTGCATCTCCCTACCACATTAGGCAGGGAAAAGTAGGGAACTGTTTTCCTAGAAGCCTCCACAAAAAGCTTTTTCAAATCTCATTGGCCTGAACTAAGTCATGTCCTACCTCCTGCCATAATAATATCCCACTGCTTTGGCCAGGAGTGAAGTTAGCTTCCCTCGAAGTTCCCAGATTGCCTGGAGGAGATACGGTTCCTGGACAGAAGTTGGGGTAGTCACTAGGAATAAGGAAATAGGTGTGGCGGGGGGGGTGGGTGGTGGTGGTGGTGGTGGTAAGGGAAGACACAATTGCAATGTCATCTAAAATGACATAAACTTTTGTAAAATCTGATACAGATCTGACACCAAGAAGCCAAGCAATGAAACAAAACTGAATTTAAAAATTTAAATGAAGGGGATCCCCGGGTGGCTCGGGGGTTTGGCTCCTGCCTTCGGCCCAGGGCAGGATCCTGGAGACCCCGGGACCGAGTCCTGCATCGGGCTCCCTGCGTGGAGCCTGCTTCTCCCTCTGCTTGTGTCTCTGCTTCTCTCTCTCTCTCTGTGTCTCTCATGAATAAATAAATAAAATCTTTAAAAAAAATTAGATGAGGAAGAATTGATCCTGGTGAAAAATGTTTCAGTTGACTAAAAATAAAAAAATAAAAACAGATAAAAGGGAAATGTTTCAGTGTCATAGAGAGAAGACCGAAGCATTAAAGTGACTTAGTGTTTGTTCCAGAAAACACTTTCCTGATGAAAATTAATCAATGTTGATATAATTCATTTGAAGTGTGCATGGCACAACATCCTTGGGGACAAGATGGCAAGGATCAAAATGTTCTCTAGTCCCCTGCACTGACTCCTAGCGACCACTGCCCCCTTTCAGGTGCCCACGAACATCTAACTAATAATCCATTTGGGTTCTAGGAATCAAAATGAACACAATGGCTTGGGGTGTGTGGAATTGGATTTTCTCAGTATTTTGTCTGTCCCTTAGATGACGCTTCAAGGGTAGCTCACTCGCAAACCTTCCACGTGCTGGAAGATAATTTGTCCGATCGGGTTCCTGGAATTCATAGGGAGACACTGGTTGACTCTTGCAACTTTTTCTCCCTCCTTGGGTTAACTTTTCCTCTGGGTGTTTCTATTCTAAGAACATTCCCTTTGACAGAGAAAACAGAAGCAAAACATAAATTGAGGAGTTCTGCTTTCTCTTTGTCACCCACCAACATGACAACATTGACCACAAACAGCGTATCCCTTTTTTGCTTTGAATATGACTTTACGGAGCCCGTAAGGGGCCTCCTTCGTGTGAGGCTTTCACTTTCTCAGAAGGATGCTCGGCATCTCTTCCAGGGTCTCGTGTTCACCAACGGTCATGCGCCTCCCTGTTCACCTTGGGCTGCTGTCTCACACGCTCCGACGTGTCGTACCAACGTGCTTTCTTTAGGCTCCTTTCCCTTTGTCATTGACTTGGGGTCTTATGGGTAAAGTGACTGTTCTTAAGAAGTTACTAAATTCTTTTTTTTAAAGGTTTTATTTATTTATTCATGACAGACACAGAGAAAGTGAGAGGCAGAGACACAGGCTGAGGGAGAAGCAGGCCCCATGCTGGGAGTCCGATGTGGGACTCGATCCCGGGTCTCCAGGATCACACCCTGGGCTGAACGCGGCGCTAAGCCGCTGGGCCGCCGGGGCTGCCCAAAGTTACTAAATTCTTGAGCATCTTTCTAAAATCTCAAGCCATGGATTTTCTTTCAATCATCAAAATCAAAGGAGTGCATCTCCCTTGCTCTGTCACTTTTCTCACCATCACAAACTTCAAGAAGCCATCGTTGCTTCCTGGCAAGGTTCCTGTCACTTCCACTCTGCCAACCAATTCCTCCTTTTGGCCAAATTTAGGCTCAGAGTGGCAGTTCCCCTTCCTACTTCCCCTGCTCTCTGGAAGATGAAAATTGCCAGCAAGCACCAACAACGGCTAAGGGCAGGGGCGAGCGCCCGCTGTGCAAGGGGCGCCCTGGCTGCGGGAGGCCGGAGGCCCGCGACGTGCAGCTGCTCCCCCACAGGTGCCGGGGCACAGACCCAGACCCAGGCCCAGGCCCAGGCCCAGAGCCTGACTCCGGTGCCCAAGTTCCGTCTCTGGTTCAAAGAGCTCGTGGCCCAGCCCGGGTCAGCTGGATGCAGGGCAGCGGCCCGAATGCTGAAGCTCGCCCCAAGGCCTCGGCCGCGTCTGCAGGTTTCTGAGATGGGGCCAGGCTGGCGGCCTGCTTCTGGATCTCTCCTCGCCTTCCACACTCAGCCTCCGATCCTCGACACCTCCAATCTGCCGCCCTTTGCACTTCTGGCCTCCCAGGACGCCTTCCTCCCTTCCTGGGACAAGTCATGCTGAGAGGCTTTTCTTATTTTTATTTTTATTTTTATTATTTATTTATTCATTTATTTTTTATTGAGAGGCTTTTCTCAAACGCTTTTGCCTCCCCTGCTGATGGAGCATCCTGCCATCAGGGGGCTGCTGGGGGACACAGGGCCGCCCCCGGCCTCTCAGGTCGAGAATGACCGCCCAGGAGAATGCTTATTCATGCGGCTCCTCCTCTACACAGCTCTGCTTTTTTTTTTTTTCTTCTAAAGTTAGGTCAGGGGGTGCCTGGGGGGCTCAGCAGTTGACTGTCAGCCTTTGGCTCAGGACGTGACCCCGGGGCCCTGGGATCCAATCCTGCGTCGGGCTCCCTGCATGGAGCCTGCTTCTCCCTTTGCCTGTCTCTCTGCCTCTCTCCCTGTGACTCTCATGAATGAATAAATAAATAAATAAATAAAATCTTTAAAAAAATAAATATGTCAGTTTTTCTGTACTATTATCAAGTTTTGGCTAATATTTAACTCTTATTCTTTGATGTGTTTCCAGGCCTAACTTACCTGAAAGTTTACCCACCAAAAACACCATTTCAGAACCCCAGACACAACTCTATGAAAAGAGTCCTATCCCTCACACAACTCATTTCCTTCTAGGGTGCTGGACTCAGATTTTTCACTTGTGCCAATTGAATTGCAGCCCTGGTTTCCTTGGGAGTCCAGCAGCTCTGTTTAGCTGTATGTAATGTGCTCTTAGTCCTTTTTTTTTTTTTTTTTCTTGAGAGAGCGATAAAGAAGGGCGGGAGGGGCAGAGGGAGAGGAAAAGAGAGACGTTCTTTTTTTTTTTTCTCCAGATTTATGTATTTCTTTTAGAGAGAGAGCAGGGGTGGGTGGGGAGAGGAAGAGGGGTTGCGGGGAGGTCTGCTTTTCCCTCTCTCTCCAGCCCTGCTCTCACTCTCTCACTTACTTGCACTCATCACATGCACTCTCTCTCTCAAATAAATAAAATGTTTTAAAACAAAACAAGACCTTAACCTACTGCGCCACCCAGGTGCCCCAGGAGAGAGAGAATCTGAAGCAGATTCCATACCCAGCATAGAGCCCGACACGGGGCTCGATCTCAACAACCCTGAGATCATGACCTGAGCCATTATGACCTGAGTTGAAATCAAGAGAAAGATACCCAACTGATTAAGCGCCCCAGAAGCCCCTCAATGTGCTCTTATTCTAACAAGGGTTGTTGCTGTCATTGTTTTCTGCTAATTCCAGGAAAAACCTTATTTTTACCTTTCTAAGTAGCAATACCTCCTTCCTTCCCCTGCCCATCCTCTCTCCCCCATCAACTTTTCCAACTTTAAGGGTTTTATTATATATTTTTTTCTTCCCATTTGGAGGGGTTCTTGACTACAAAGATTCTTGATTGCACCCAAAGAAACGGAATCTGGCTCCTTTGAGCAGGAAAGGGCTTCTTGAAAGGATAGTAGGTAGGCGTCAATGTGAAGGCCGGAGATCCTGATGAGCAAGTAAGCAGCACCAAGGGGAAGTGGGCAGCCGTAACCACAGCCATGGTCATGCCATGGGGACAGCCTGGTTGGAAAGTTGTGTCACTGTGGCTGCTGAACACTGTTCCTGGCATTACTGCCATCGTTGCCTCAGACATCGGAGGCTGCTCCTATCATCTTGAGCAGTCAGCTTCTTCATGTCACTTACTACAGACCCATGGTTCTTAGCACAGGTTCAGATGGTTGAGCGCGGATCATGCAATCATACCTTAATTTCCAAGGGATGGGGCTCTGTTCCCTACCAACACCAGGCAAAGAAAGACTCTCTTACATAGTAAGGGGGTTTGGATGCTAACCACTCCTCAAACAACCCAGCAAATACTATTATGGATCTAAGCCTGAGATACATAGTCTTTTTTTCCCCAAACAGAAGAAGGGAATAATGGGCACTTGGGTGGCTCAGTGGGTGAGCATCTGCCTTCGGCTCAGGTCGTGATCCCAGGGTCCTGGGATTGAGTCCTGCATCGGGCTACCAGCGGGGAGCCTGCTTCTCCCTCTGCCTGTATCTCTGTCTCTCTCTGTAGATCTCTCATCAATGGATAAATAGAGTCTTGAAAAAAAAAAAAGGAAGAAAGGAGTCATTTCTGCTCTCAGAGGGATGAGTGCCCCTTTCCCTTTAACAAGGAATACCAGCTGCCTGGAGTTTTTTTTTTAATTTTTATTTTATTTTATTATTTTTTAAAGACTTTGTTTATTCATGAGAGACACACACACAGAGGCAGAGAGACATAGGCAGAGGGAGAAGCAGGTTCCCCATGAAGAGCCCGATGTGGGACTCAATGCTGGGAGTCCGGGATCACATCCTGAGCTGGAGGCGGATGCTCAACCACTAAGCCACCCAGGCGTCCCTGGAGTTTTCTTTTTCTTTCTTTCTTTTTTTTTTAAGATTTTATTTATTTATGCATGAGAGACACAGAGAGAGAGAGAGGCAGAGACACAGGCCTCAGAGGGAGAAGCCGGCTCCATGCAGGGAGCCTGATGTGGGACTGGATCCCAGGTCTCCAGGATTATACCCCAGGCTGAAGGCGGCTCTAAACTGCTGAGCCACCCGGGCTCCCCTCCCTGGAGTTTTCTGATATATAATGATATATAATTAATTTTTACATTAAGTTGTATAATTTAATAAATATTTATGTTTTTAATCTTTATGTTATACTTAAAATAATTGGATAATAAGCCAATATGGTATAATTAATATGCATTAATGATCTCCTTAGCAACCATCTCCAACATAAGATTATGAATAATTGTATTTTAAAGATTTTACTTATTTATTTTAGTGAGAGATAGAGAACACAAGCAGAGGCAGGAGCAGAGGGCGAGGCAGAGAATCTCAAACAGACTACCTGCTGAGCATGGAGCCCCACTCAGGGCTCATTTTCACAACCCTGAGACCATGACCTGAGCCAAAGTCAAGAGTATGACTCTCAACCGACTGAACCACGCAAGTGCCGCAAGGATAATTGTATTTTATTTTAATTTTTTTTTATAATTGTATTTTTTAACATTTTCTTTATTTGTTTATTCATAAGAGACACAGAGAGAGGCAGAGACACAGGTGGAGGGAGAAGCAGGCTCCTCACCAGGAGCCCAATGTGGGATTCAATCCTGGACCCCAGGATCACACCCTGAGCTGAAGGCGGCGCTAAACCGCTGAGCCACCTGGGCATCCCTGGATAATTGTATTTTAAATAAGAAATCTATAGCACTCCCTGAGGCAGCACATATACTAACACTGGAATGATAAATAAGAAATCTATAACTTCATAATCTTCAAAATATAACATCTAAAAATATTTAAATAGATTTTAAAGGGAGGGGTCTATAGTAGGGAAATATTTTTACTTTGGAAAGCTGAATATATATACTCAAAATACTCCAGAGTTACGAAGAGAAATTCTGTACGCTTTCAAGATAGTATGGTCAAATACTATGTCACTCTGTCACTTAGTATAATGTATAATGTTCTGAGGATTAAGATGTTGACAGTGGCTGGGGCGCCTGGGTGGCTCACCCGGTTAGGCGTCTGCCTTCAGCTCAGGTCATGGACTCAGGGTCCTGGGGTGGAGCCCCACATTGGGCTCCCTGCTCAGTGGGGAGCTTGCTTCTCCGTCTCACTTTCCCTCTGTACTTTCTCTCTCTCAAATAAATAAATAAAGATCTTAAAAAAAAAAAAAGATGTTGATAGTTGGACTCAGCTATCAAAACTGAAATCTTGCCATTTGCAACGATGTGGATGGAACTAGAGGGTATCAGCTAAGTGAGATAAGTCAATCAGAGAAAGACAATTATATGATCTCACCCTGTCCTTCAGGGTGGAGACAGGCCTGGGGTCGGCCTTGGCGCTCAGTGTTAGGCTAATAATAATTGGTTCTGATATATCAATCATCCCCTGGTGTGCTGGTGTGAAAAAAAAAAGATCCTCTCTGTTTCCGGCTCACCGGCTTCCCCTCCTTTGCAGACCCCACCCTGCCCCCAGCCTGTGGCTAAACTGCCCAACTGCCAATTAAAACCCACACTTCCCAGCATGCCTTGCACAACCCAAAGCCCCAGTCCCCACCATTCATTCTGTTCCCCAGCTGAGAGCAGCTGTAGCAAATCACCTTCCAGCTGCAGGGCGCCCACCCCTGGGCCTCTCGCTCTCTGGGGCCTCTCCCCACTCCCTCCCTCGACTGTGGCTGAACCTGCTACCACTTGACAGAAAACCACACTTGACACAGGAACAGGGAGGAGATGGGGCCTACTGCTCTGCCCCTCTCTGAAGTCAACAGGTTGCCTTCTCCTCCCACACCAGCAGCTTCTTTGAGGCTCCTGCCTTTCTTTCCTTTTTCCCAGGGCCTCAGGAGGCCTGGCAGGGGCCCCCCCGTGGCAGTTTGCTTTTTGACGTGTGGAACTTCTGGGGGTGTGTGCGTGTGCGTGTGTGTGTGTGAAGTGAATTTGGGGGCTCCTGCACTTTGCCCCACTGCCAAGGCCCCTTTGGCTTCCCTAACCAGCACTTCCTTCCCCCCATGCACTCCCTCACTTCCAGGGCCCTGCTGTGTTCTGCAGCTGACCTCCAGGCCTGCAGCCCTCCCAGTGAGGAGGGCATCCCACCGCCACTTGGGGTTGGGGATTCTCAGCTCCCCGGAGCCTGGCTTCGTGCTCCTGCTCGAGGCCTTCCCTCTGCTGCCGTTCTTTCCTTCTAGCCAGAGCTGCTGGGAAACACCGCCAGGCCATGGAACAAGCCAGACTTCAAATCCTGATGGGTGTCCACCATTCTGAAATCTAAAAAGCTCTGAAAAACCAAAGGTGGTGGGTTTTTTTTTTGTTTGTTTTTTTGTTTTTTTGTTTTTTTTTTTGGCGAGTTTGGCACCAACTTACTTGGTTGCAAAACCTGACCTGAACTGACAAAAGCCTATTTTGTTCACTTTATCATTTATCCACTTAGTATGAATATTTATTTATGTTTGTTGCCAAAAAAATGTGTTGAGGGGATCCCTGGGTGGCGCAGCGGTTTGGCGCCTGCCTTTGGCCCAGGGCGCAATCCTGGAGACCCGGGATCAAATCCCACGTCAGGCTCCCGGTGCATGGAGCCTGCTTCTCCCTCTGCCTGTGTCTCTGCCTCTCTCTCTCTCTCTCTGTGTGTGACTATCATAAATAAATTAAAAAAAAATTTAAAAAAAATGTGTTGATTTGGGAGTGTGGTCCTAGACCCCATTGAAAGAAGGAGTCAGCACGTGCACCGTGTTACCTTTGTAAATCATGAAAAACTATGATTTTGGAAATACTTTCAGGATACAGTCATTTTGGCCCTGTCCTATAATGCCACACAAAAGAGGACTGGATAATTAATTCTAGACATCCTTGTGACACAGTACTACGGAGCTAATCAAAAGCAAATCCGTGAAAACTTAAGGACATAGGAAAACATCTCCAGCAGATTGTTATAAATTATTTATGTAAATTTGAAAAAGAGCACATGGAATCTGATCTTAAGTTTATATTAAAAGATATTCCTTATGCATAGAAAAAGCTTGGAATGCAGCTTCCCGTAATGTTAATAGGGAGTTGTCTCTGTGGTGCCTCTGGTTTTAGCCTTTCCAGGATCTATGTAATTCTTTTATAACAGAATTTTTTTTTAAACCACTGTTACTAAAAACAACTTGGTACCCACACTTTTGACTGTGTGGTCTCAGACAAAACACGTGATCAACCCGAGCCCGATTTTCTGTTTTGTAAGTTGAGACCATCAGTGCCGACTTGACAGAGTTGCTGAGAGACAAACTCCCCGGGCAGAGGCAGGCTTGGTGGGGGCGGTTTTAATAATAGCACCGGGACCCCACGTACAAGGCTCGTCTTGGGCGGCAGCAGGATGAGTAGATCCCTGGGCCTGCTCCAATCTTAAAAGCCCATGAAGGGGACCTCCCCAGCCTCACATGCCCTGCAGGGGTTTTCAACATCGTGGAGCCACTCAAGGCCGAGTCCCCAGGGCAGCCTCTGGGGGCGGAAAGGCAAGAGGAACCCACGTGCCCAGGACAGCGGCGGCGGCAAGGAGCCCGGGGTCCCTAGGTCCAGCTCGCAGACCAGTCTGTGGTCATGTCTTTTTTCCATCGCCTTCCCCAGTGGGACCAGATCATGCGAGGCCTTGAGCCCCTGGTAAGGACTCAGATTTGTATTCATCAATTATGAAAAAAGGATTCCTCAATGACCCACGAGTGGTCGTTCTCAAAACTTCAACCTCTCCAACTACTCCAGAGCAAAGGACACTTTAACCTTCATTCATTTAAGAAATTGTTGTTGCTAAAAAAACAAAACAGACAGAAAACAGCCTAGCGGTTGCCAGAGGAAGGGGTTGGGGGAGATGGGTAACATTAAAGGGCACAAACTTCCAGGTTTAAGATAAACTAACCAAGGAGATGTCGTATACAGCGTAGGGAATGTCGGTAACAATATCCACAACCTGTGCGAAGACAGACGCTAGCTGGGCCTGGGCCTATCACCGTGACCACTTTTTTTCCTCTTGGGGGTGAGAGGAAGGAGAGAAGGAGGGAGCAGGAGCAGGGCAGTGGGAGCAGCGGGAGAGGCAGGGGGAGAGGGAGAGGCAGACTCCCCACTGAGCCTGGAGCCAGGAGCCGGACTTGGGGTCCCACCTGGGTTTCCTTCAGCTCAGGACCCTGAGATCATGACCCGAGCTGAAGGCAGGCGCTTAACCAATTGAGCCAGGGTCTAGGCGGCCCTCACAGTGGTCACTTCTTAACGTATACACACGTTGAACCGGACGTTGTACCCCTGAAACGAATACAATATTGCATGCGGGTCCCCCGGGGTGCTGGGACGGGCCTCACTGGGCGCACAGCAGTGCGGCTGGGCCGAGGCCCTGCGGCCAGGCCCCCGCCGGGAGTGCAGAGCCTGAACAGGAACAGGAGCGAGATCGGGGTCCTGTGGGGACACAGAGGTGACGCCACCGCCCCTCTGGCCTCTCCTGGCCGCGGCTTCATCCGAGCATCATCTTCCTCGTCTCTTCTTCAGTCTGTGGCCCCAGCGCAGTCCCGTCTTGGAAGGACGGAGCTCGGACCCTGCCTCTTCCACAGCTTCCCTCAGGGTCACCCCCTGGTCGTGGGTGCCTCTCGTGTGACTCTCCCAGCACCTCACTCCTGTCTTTCCAGGATCCCCCCAGTTCTTTTTTAATTCATGAGAGACCCAGGGAGAGAGGCAGAGGCGCAGGCCGAGGGAGAGGCAGGCCCCCTGCAGGGACTGACCGGGCTCACGGCCTGGCCCGAGGCAGACGCCCCACCGCTGAGCCCCCGGGCGCCCCAATTCTCCCGGTTCTGGCCTGAACCGCGCGTGCCCTTGTGTGCATGGTCCGTCCCGTCATCGCCCCAGTGCTCCCCGCCGGCACTGGCAGGACACTTCGGCAGAATCTTTTTATTTTTTTAAAGATTTCACCTGTCCGTTCATGAAAGACACGGGGAGAGGCCGAAGGAGAGGCCGAGGGAGAGGCCGAAGGAGAGGCCGAGGGAGAGGCAGGCTCCACGCAGGGACCCGAGGTCATGCCCCGGGCCCAAGGCAGGTGCCAAACCGTTGAGCCCCCCGGGGATCTTGTCCAGAATCTTGTCGTCTTTGCCCCACACGGAATCTTTGATCAGATGTCGCTCGTGTCAGTGTTTCCAGAAAGGAAGGGGCGGCGTCCACACTGAGCCGGACACCGGAGTAGCAGCTGAGGGAGGCCGCGGCTTCCTGGTCCCGGGAGGGGGGTGAGCCGGCCCCCCGAGGAGCGCACGGGCCGGCCCCTCCCTGCCCTGTGTCCTTGCATTGACCCCTGAGCTTGTCCAGGGGCGGCCGAGGCCTGAGCGGGCCCAGCGGGCCGTGGCCTCTCGTCTTTCGGTCTTTGACTTTGGGTTCCTAAAACCTAGGGAGGGAAATGAGCTCGTTCCCCAGGAGGGAAATGAAACTCCTGAAGACTCCCCCAGCCGCCAGCTGACGTGGGGCAAGAGGACGATTCCCAGTTCGGGCCCCAAAGGAAATCCCCTCCGGGTCATGTGCTGAGGCCGAAGGGGGGGCGGCGGGGTGAAGGGGGAGCCACCCCAGGCGGAGGTCGCTCGGGAGCCTTCCCCGAAGGGGGGCCCAAGACACCCTGGGGATGGGGATGGGGTGGGAGGGCTGCGGCGCCGAGGAGAGACCTTGCAAGTAAGGGAGGTCGGAGGGGCCAACACTTGCTCCGTGTTTAGGGAAACTGAGCGGATCGGCCTGGATGGAGCCGCCGTCTCCCCAGCCCCAGCCGTGCAGACGCCGAGAGGAGGGAAGGCCGAGGGACAGGAGGCGGCCCGGCCCTGACGCCATGAACAAGCAGGAGGCCGAGAAGGCGGCCAGTCCCCTGTTGGAGAAAAGGCCCGAGAGTCTTGGCCTGGGACAGGACTGCGGCCCAAGAGGGCCTTGCCTGCCTCGCCAACTGGCCTCACGACGGGAGCTGCGGCGCCAGAGGGCTGGTCTCCAGACGCGTCCACAAGCGTCTCCCGTGAGTCCACCCGGGCCGTGCACCGCCAACGGCCACTCAGCTGCCTCAGCCGGGCCCGACTGCAGACGAGGCGAGGAAGAAGCAGAGGTCGTTGGCCTGGGCTGAGAAGAAAGTTGTGGGCAAAGACATTGCTCCACTCAGAGGCTGCCGTCCTCCAGGCTGGGATCCAACTGTCGCTAGAAGGTTCAGCTGGTAGTGATTGCACGTGACGTGGATCCCATCGAGCTGGTGTCCTCCTGTCTGTCCTGCGTGGTGGGATGGGGTCCCCATCGCGTTAGCAAGGGGAGCGCCGGGAAGGGGCGCCTGGTCCCCGTGAAGACCTGCCCCTCTGTCGCCCTCACACAGGTTAACTCGGAAGACGGAGGAGCTCTGGCTAAGCTGATGAAGCCGTCGGCACCAAGCACGACAGATACGATGTCCACCCTCACTGGGGTGGCTCACACGGCCAAGCTGGAAAAGACAAAGGCTAAAGAACTGGCCTCCAAACTGGGCTGAGCGGACGCTGGTTGAATCTTCTGTGCAGAAAAGTAATGAGAAGTTCTCTTTCAAATAAGAAAAAAAAGACTGGATGAAACCCGCGTGTAGATGCACGTCGAAGAATGGAAGGTAACACTGAGGAGAGGCCACGGGCGAGACCAGGCTCCATGAGGCATCTGGACTTTCTCCTCCAGTTGAGAAGTACCCAGGTCCTTGCTTTTACCTCAGGCTCCTCGGAAATCCTGGTGTCCTGCTTGACACAAAACTTGGCTTTGTCACGGTTGAGGAGATGAGCACAGGCCCCGCACACGGAGAGGGCTCAAGGCAAAAGGCACGTGGTCCCCCGACTCCCAGCACCCCAAGGAGGGATGAGCCTGGCTGGGCAGGGGGTTCGCAGCCGGGGTGGATTCCGGGGGAGGCACCCTCACCTGCTCTGCCCTGAGCGGCCTGCTCGGGAGGGGGTCCGGCCCTGGGCTGTGCAGCCGGGCTCACGGCCTTCTGGAAGGAAAACAGTGTCGTTTTCATTGATGTCAGCTCTCGTCGTCGTAGGTCCGTTCAGCTTGCTCCCGACTGGACGGAGACGTTGGTGCTGTTTGCCCACAGCCTGGCTTGTCCCCGCTCATCCATCAAGACCGTTTTTTTTTTTTTTTTTTTTTATGATAGTCACACAGAGAGAGAGAGAGAGAGAGAGGCAGAGACACAGGCAGAGGGAGAAGCAGGCTCCATGCACCGGGAGCCCGACGTGGGATTCGATCCCGGGTCTCCAGGATCGCGCCCTGGGCCAAAGGCAGTCGCCAAACCACTGCGCCACCCAGGGATCCCCAGGACCGTTTATTTTCTAAGGACTTTTTTGAGGGGCAGCAGCTCCCGTCCTCAGAAGAGATTCTGTGAAGATCCTAAACGTATAAAACATTTACAAGTGGAATTGCTTGGGGTAAGGAGGGGACGGATTGCCTGGAGTCCCACGGGTAAGTCTTTAGGTACCTAAGGACCCCCCAAACCTGTTGAACCTGGTTTTCAGGTAAGAAAGGCAACGGCAAGCCATGAAAGGGCGATCCTATATACACTTGAGAAAGATGCCCGTGGCTGCCGGGTGGGACCTACATTGGAGATAGCCCCGTTGAAGGTGGCTACCGGAACAGTCCAGATGTGGGCCGAGGGTTCTAGACCCAGGGCAGCGGCAGAAAGCATGAAGACCTGGTTTGGATTCAAGAAACGTTCCCGAGCTCAGGTGCCTGGGTGGCTCGGGCAGCTAAGCGAACGACTCTCCATTTCAGTTCGGGGTGTGATCTCTGGGTTGTGGGATCGAGCCCTGTGTCGGGCTCCACACTCAGTGGGAAGTCTGCTAGGGTTCCTCTCCCGCTCCCTCAGCCCCGTGCCCCCGGCTCACAAGAGTGTGTGTATGTGTACAAAAACACCTACACACTCTCTCCCTAAAATAAATAAATAAAAATCTTTTTTTTTTTTTTTTTTAAGAAAAGATTTCTGAATTAGAATCAGCAGGAATGGGTGACCAATTGGATGTGAGTGGTGGAGTCTTCAGGGGCTGGACGTCCTGGACGCAGGCAGGATGTTAATAACATTAACAGTGATAACCATACAGGGAGAGACACTGGCTAGGAATTAAATTTAGGATACAGGGACGCCTGGGTAGCTCAGTGGTTGAGCATCTGCCTTTGGCTCAGGGCGTGATCCTAGGATCTGGGATCAAGTCCCACATCAGGCTCCCTGCATGGAGCCTGCTTCTCCCTCTGCCTGTATCTCTACTTCTCTCTGTGTGTGTCTCTCATGAATAAATAAATAAAATCTTTAAAAATAAAAAATAAAAAATAAATAAATTTAGGATACATTGTGTTGCAGCCACTCTGGGAGGAGTTGATTCAACAGCAGACAGTTAAGAATATAAGTCTGGATCTTCCTGGGAAGGTCTTGGGAGAGAATGTCGGAGCTAGAGATTATAATCCAGGAGTTATCAAGATGTAGGTAGACACAAAAGACATAGGAGTAGAAAATGCATACCACACAAAGAAAAAGGCCTGGAAGAGAGTCTTTGTTCTCTTTCATTTGACTTTTATTTAGTTTTTTCATCAACATCATCATTATTACCATTATGAATAAATATTTGGGGGGAGCAAAGACAATCTGCTGGGTGTTTGGAGCAGGAAGGACTTGCTCTTGTTTTCTTAGGATGGACATTCCAAGGATAATAATGCCATACGGAATCACAAATCAACAGGCTCCAAGCGATGCAAGCCAGCCCTCCAGGATACTTCAGCCCTCTCGCTCTGATGGGAAAGAACAGAACTGGAGATGCCTTCTCTGCCCCTCCGAGGGTGGCTGCCTGCATTTCTCACTTGGGAGGCAGCAGACGCTGTAAATATTTTGCCTTCTCCACTGGACTCAAGCTCCTTGAGAACAGGAGCTGTGAGATAATGCACATAAAGCTCTTAACCATAGTGCCTGGCACCCCTGTGATGGCGGCTATTATTAATTCTATTACTCTATTGACCCCTTGTCAAGAGCTGGCAGGGAATGTTGTACATCTCAGGTGCAAAAAAACTCATCCATGAACCTAAGATCAAGAGTTCATGGCACTCTGAAAGTCCACCACAGAGCAATATCTCTTCTTTCTTCTTTCTTCTTCTTTTCTTTCTTTTCTTTTCTTTTCTTTTCTTTTCTTTTCTTTTCTTTTCTTTTCTTTCTTTTCTTTTCTTCTTTCTTTCTTTCTTTCTTTCTTTCTTTCTTTCTTTCTTTCTTTCTTTCTTCTTCAACATGCAGGACACATAAAAGGAGATTATTAGTAAAGATTATCTGAGTGATGACTCATCCAAAGGTGGACTCTCTCCTGTTTGGAAAAATGCATGTCTTACCCACTCCCTAAGTCTGCTCCCCCTTAATCTTTAGAGTAGAGTTTCTGGATCAGCAGAGCTCAGAGGAAACGGTTCGTCACCCCTCAAAATGTCCAAGACCAGAAATTCAAAATGGATTAAAGACCTAAATATGAGACCTGAAACAATAAAAATCGTAGAAGGGAGCATAGGCAGTAACTTCTCTGATATTGGCCCTAGCAACATTTTTCTAGTTAGGTCCCCTGATGCAAAGGAAACAGAAGTACAATAAACTGTTGGGACAACGTCAAAATAAAAAGCTTCTGCATAGCAAAGGAAACAATCGACAAAACTAAAACCCAGCCTCCTGGATGGGAGAAGATATTTGCAAATGACATCTGAAAAAGGTTAGCACCCAAAATATATAAAGAGCTTACCCAACTCAACAACAAAAAAGCAAAGAATCCAATTAAAATTGCGCAAAACACACAAACAGACACTTCTCCAAGGAATACACGCGATGGAGGTGGCTGGTGGCTCAGTAGGTTAAGCGTCTGACTCTTGGTTTCAGCTCAGGTCATAATCTCAGGGTTGTGACATTGAGCCCTTTGTCAGGCTTGTGCTCAGCACAGAGTCTGCTAGAGGGGCTCCGTGTCCATCTGCCCCTCCCTCTGCCAGCGCTCTCTACAGTAAGTAAGTAAGTAAGTAAGTAAGTAAGTAAATAAATAAATAAATAAATAAATAAATAAATAAATAAAATCTTCAAAAAAAGAAGCCGGCATACCAAGGGCCAACAGACACATGAAAAGATGCTCATCATCACTTCTCATCAGAGAACCGGCATCAATACCGCAGTGAGACGCTGCCCACACCCGCCAGAACAGCTAAAATAAAAAACATAGGCAACAGCAAGTGTCGGTGAGGATGGGGAGACAAAGGAAGCCCCGGGCGCTGCTGCAGCCACCGTGGCAAACGGTATGGAGGCTCCTCAAAAAGTTAGAGAAGAAAAAGTAGGGCTCCCCTATGATCCTGCAATCCCAGTACAAGAGTCCAAAACACTATTTCAAAGGGATGCCGCGTCCCTACTGCACAGCGGGGTTACTGGGCCAGAGGTGGAAGGAGCCCAGGTGCCCCCACGAGTGGAGGCGGCAGGTGGGAACCCGCTCTCTGCTCCCTGCCCCAAGAGAGCGGGGATCTGGGGTTTGCAGCCACACGGAGGGAGCTGGAGAGTGTGGGGCTGAGCCCGTCAGTCAGAAGACAAATACCATGTGATCTCGTCCATATGTGGGATTTCAGGGAAAAACAGATGAGCAGGGCAGCCCCGGTGGCGCAGCGGTTTGGCGCTGCCCGCAGCCTGGGGCGTGATCCTGGAGACCGGGGATCGAGTCCCACATTGGGCTCCCTGTGTGGAGCCTGCTTCTCCCTCTGCCTGGGTCTCTGCCCCTCTCAGTCTCTCTCTCTCTCTCACTGTCTATGAATAAATAAATAAAATCTTTAAAAATAAATAAATAAATAATATTTTAAAAAAACAGATGAGCAAAGGGACAAAGAGAGAGAGAAGCGAACCAGGGAACATGCTCTTAACAAACTGACTCTTAACAAACTGAGGGTTACCAGAGGGAGGGGTGTGTGGAGGGGATCAAACAGGTCATGGGGATTGGGGGGATTGGGGGATTCAGGACTGGCGGATTCGGGATTGGGGATTCAGGATTGGGGACTGGGGGTTGGGGGAATTGGGGGATGGGGGATTTGGAGGCATTGGGGGCATTGGGGGATTGGGGGACTGGGGGATGGGGGGTGGGAGGGTTGGGGGAATTGGATTGGGGGATTGAGGGACTGGGGGATTGGGGGATTCAGGATTGGGGGATTGGGGGCATTGGGGGACTGGGGGATTAGGGGATAAGGGATTGGGGAATTGGGGGACTGGTGGATTCGGGATTGGGGGATTCAGGATTGGGGGATTGGTGGGATTGGGGGCATTGGGGGACTGGGGAATTAGGGGATGAGGGATTGGGGAATTGGAGGGCTGGGGGACTGGGGGATTGGTGGATTCGGGATTGGGGGATTCAGGATTGGGGGATTGGTGGGATTGGGAGCATTGGGGGACTGGGGAATTAGGGGATGAGGGATTGGGGAATTGGAGGGCTGGGGGACTGGGGGATTGGTGGATTCGGGATTGGGGGATTCAGGATTGGGAGATTGGGGGGATTGAGGGATTGGGGATTCGGGGATTCAGGATGGGGGTATTGGGGGACTGGGGGGCTGGGGGGCTGGGGAGCGCGCTCGGCGGGAGGCCGGGGCGCCGGGGGTGTGTGTGTGTGTGTGGGGGGAGCCCCCCGCCCCCGCCCCCCAGTGCTGCCCCCGCCCCCCAGTGCTGCCCCCGCCCCCGCCCGCGCTCCATGTGACCTCAGCTTCCGTCCGTCCCTTCCGCACGCGCTAAAATAAGCCGATGCCCGGCGAGGAGGGGCGCAGCCCCGCGGCCCGCGCTGTCGAGGAGGGAGGCGGCGGCCCGAGAGGATGCGCCCCGCGGAGCCGCCTGCGCCCGCGGGAGCCGTGAGTGGGGCCCGCGGGGGGGGCTGGGGGCGCCCGGAGCTGCGGAGGGCGCTGGGGGCGGGGGGGTCCGGAGCCTCGGCGTCTTCATCTGTGAAATGGGCCGCGGGGCGCTGCGGGCAGCGCGAGCCTGCACCTGCCGGCCTGCACCTGCCGGGCCTGCCGCCGCCTTCCCCGAGCTTCCCCGGGTCCCGCCAGGCACCGATGGCGCGTGTGTTCGCGGTGCTGGGGGCCAAGTGGGGCGAGACCCGCGAAGCCCCCTCCCCGGAGCGCCCCGGGACCTCGTGGGGCCCGATCCTGCTCGGACCCGCCGGACGGACCGACGGACGTGGGGGCCGCCGCCGGGCGGACAGGTGGCCACGTGGCCGGACATGCAGGGGCGGGGGTGGGGGGGGGTGGGGGGGAGGGGCCGAAGCCGCCTCCCCCGACGGCCCTGCAGCCCCCCCACACCGACTGTCCCCTCCGCACACACCATGGCTTCGGGGCGTAGGTCTAAGAGTTCCTAGAGGTCATTAGGCCATCCCGGGCCAAGGGGGGAAAAAAACCCCAATAGAACAACAAAACAAAACCCTGATTCCTGCCTTTAGGTCAAAAACAAACCAAAACAAAAGCCTGTTTCACAGGAGGTTGCTTTCATCTAGTAGGTGCCCTCCTAGAATGTCAGGAAAACCCATGCAAACCTGATCCCACAGACTGCGTGCCCGCCTCCTCCAAAAGCAGGAATATCCCAAACAGAGAGCAGGGCCTGCGGGCTTTGGCCTTGGCCCCCGGTGGGTCAGGAATGCAGGACCTCGTCTGTCCGGCCTCCTTCTTCATCCCAGAAGAGTGATGCCCGGATGGATGATAACCTTCATTCTGGCTGCAGTGTGCATTCAGGCCACACGGTGTAAGCTAGACTCTGGATGGACACCTAGATGTGCCTCACACTGTCCCCTGACCCACATTATAACCACGTAAGTCAGAGGACACTGGGCTTTCAACCACGACCAACAAATGTCATCTTTCTCGGGACATGCTGTGTGCTCAGTGATGCTTACAGACACGTGTGCAGATTAGTGACAAATATGTTTGCCTTTGATAGAACTTCTTTATTATGCTCATTTCCCACCCGACAAACTATTCTCAACATCGTTGAACAAATGTTATGTGTCCATTGTTTTTGTGGGGGAGGCTTCTGGGCTAGGTTACACTGTGATCTCTGAAAGCTCAGAGAGGTGAGGAGAGCAGAAAAGGACACTGGTACTTGGATCTTATCAAGCTTCACAAGCAACTGTAAACCTGAGGTCAGGGGTCTTTTAGTTGCAAATGACAAAAACCCAACTCATCCTGGCTTCAGGAAAAAAAAAGATTTATTGTTTTAGATAACCGGAAAGTCTATGTGGAATAACTTCAGGCATGGCTGGATCTAGGTTCTCAAACATTGCCAGCTTTGCCTCTTTTTCTGTTATGAGGCAGGTCCTAAAGCTGGTGAAAAAGATACTCCCATTTCTCTATGAATTCAAAGAACTGCAGCTCCAATCTTAGTTCCCACTAGTTTGGCATCCGGAACAGGAACAGAAAGCTTCTTTCCCAATAGTTCTAATAACAGTCCTTCTGTTGATTCTCAGGGCTTGTGGTCTGTGATGTACCCATTATAAGCCAGTCACGTGATCGGGGAAATAAAAGGCTCTGATGGGCCCACCCAGGTGCTTAGGCCCCTCCTTGGAGCCAGGGATTGAGGTCAAACCCAAACAAACATGGACTTCTTAAGAAAGGAAGGGGGTTGGTTGTGTGACAGTGTAAATGTACTTCACAATACTGTGCTTTATGCTTAAAAATGGAGAAGATAGTAAATTTTATGTTATGTGTATTTTACAATTAAAAATTAATAAAAAATAAGGGCACCCAGGTAGTGTAGTTAGTCAAGCATCCAACTCTTGGTTTCGGCTTGGATCATGGTCTCAGGGGGGTGAGATGGAGCCTCGCGCCGGGCCTGGCACTCTGCACAGAGTCTGCTTGGGAGTCTCTTTCCTCTCCCTCTGTCCCCCCTTCCCCCGTGCTGGTTTGCACACTGTCTCTAAATAAATAAATAATTTTTTTTTAAATCAAAAAAAGAGATAAAGAAAAAGGAAGGGTTGTTTCCTTAAAGGGGAATTGAGGAGTTGTTACCAGAAGGAGAAATGCATGTGGGTAGGAAAAACCAACTTGATTTCCAGAGCAAACCGCATGTGCCTTCTCACCGTAATGCATGAGTGATTTCAGACCGAACAAAGGGAATGAAGGAGGAAGTAGAACCCTGTCATGTTCTCAGTAGCAAGGTGGACGCGAGGAGCAGGCTGGTACCTGCGATGGCCTGAATGTGGCCGCAAAGCCCTGAGAGGACCCAGGGACACCTCCATCCAGCCCCAGCCCAGAACGTCGCTGTGCTCAGGTGCTAGCTGCGTGCCCCAAGAAACTCGGCTGTGCCCCCAAGAAAGAAGAGAATTGGGAGGAGGCTTCTCCACAGAAGTTAGCCCTTGGGCTCTTTTTTACCTTGACTCTGATCAAGCAGGACCTAAGTATCTGAGGCAGCCCCGCACCCACAGTGCCAGCAGGGGCTCGTCTTGGGGTACATACACATCATGTTCTCCAGTAACCTCATGTGACCCCTTTTTAGATGTCAGGCTGGACACTGGCCCCTCCTGGTCCACCTATCATAGTCCTTGGGTCTCTCTTGCCTTCCTGATGTTTCCCTGCGGGTCCCACCCGATGCCAAGGCTGGGCTCTCCTCCTCAGGTCATTCCATGCTTGGCCCTGGGTCACCTTCTTCAGCTTCAGATACGTTAATGGTCTCCCTATCACTGCCCAGACTGACACCTGAGACCTCCTCCTGGGACTTGCCTGGTGGCCTTTCTCTTGTTCTAGTTTCTCAAGCCCCTCCTCCAATCCCTAATTACTCTCTTTAATAATACTGGCTTCTTACTTCTTCTAAATACCCAGATTTTTTTAGGCTTTCTAGCTCCTTTTGCAGAACCTCATCTTTGTCATAGGTACACTCCATGGCATTGACACAGGTTACCTCATCCCCACCGAAGACCATGGCCCCATGAACACTCAGGGGTGCCATTCAGAACATCAAACACCGCGTGTACAGACACTGTCCAATCGGAATGGACATTGTCATTAGAAGCAGGGTCCGGAATCCCTGGGTGGCTCAGCGGTTTAGCGCCGCCTTCAGCCCAGGCCGTGATCCCGGGGTCCCGAGATCGAGTTCCGCGTCGGGCTCCCTGCATAGAGCCTGCTTCTCCCTCTGTCTACGTCTCTGCCTCTCTCTCTATGTGTGTCTCTCATGAATAAATAAGCAAAATCTTTAAAAAAAATTTTTTTAAAAAGAAGCAGGGTCCTGGGGCCCCTGCTGGGTCAGGTGGGTACCTCCTTGGTTGCTGGATCATGGTGGGGGTCTGGCAGTTCCAAGAGAGGGGCCAGGCTCATGGGATACCTATTTACCAACAAATACAAACCTGTGCAACCCAGCTGAGCTTTCACTCAACATATATTCCTCCCAGGCAGGTGCATATCCAGCACTCCCTATCTGGGCCAAAACTCATCTCTGGTTTTGGTGTTGCTGAGCAATTAGTGAAGCCTTGAATTGCCTATCTGTAAAATGGAGAAAATGGATTTGAACATAGATGTTTTATACCCATGTTCACAGCAGCATTCTTCACAATGGGCAAAAGGTGGAAATAGCCCAAGATCACACTGATAGGTGAATGGGACAAACAGAACATGATCTATACATAAAATGGGACCATTATTCAGCCATAAACAGGAATGAAGTTCTGATACATGCTGCAACATGGAGAGACTTTTTTTTTTTTTTAAGATTTTATTTATTTATTCATGAGAGATAGAGAGAGGCAGAGACACAGGCAGATAGAGAAGCAGGCTCCCTGCAGGGAGCCCATGTGGGACTCGATTCTGGGACTCTAGGACTACGCCCTGGGCCAAAGGCAGATGCTCAACCGCTGAGCCATCCAGGGATCCCCATGGAGGGATTTTGGAAACATGAAATAAGCTGCATGAAATAAGCCAGGCACAAAAGGACCAATATGACACGATTCCACTTACAGGAGGTGCCTAAATAGGAGAATGTATAGAGAAAGAAAGACGGTGGCTACTAGGAATTGAGGGGAGTGGATGCAGAGAGTTACTGTTGTTTAGTGGCAGAGTTTCAGTTTGGGATACTGGAAAGTTTCTTTAAAAAAATTTTTTTATGTATTATTCATGAGAGATAGACGCAGAGAGAGAAGCAGGCTCCATGCAGGGAGCCCGATGTGGGACTCGATCCCAGGTCTATAGCATCAGGCCCTGGGTTGAAGGTGGCGCTAAACCACTGAGCCACTCAGGCACCCTGGGATGCTGGAAAGTTCTAGAGAAGAATGATGGTGAGATTGCATGGCAGTGTGACTGTATTTAATGCTACTGAGTGGTACACTCAAAAAGGGTTGAAATGGCAGATTATATGTGTATTTTAACCCAGTAAAAACTGGAGGTAATAATGCCTATTCTGTAAAAATGTTGCAGAGTCCTGAGATCAAAGGTCTGTGAGAAACCTTTGCAACCTCAAGTGCTATTATTACCCAATAGCAATAAGCTATGATCCACTTGTTTTGGCTTTATCCAAGAATTCCCTAAAAATCATTGTTCTTTTGGGAGGGAAGTTTTTGTTGTTGTTGTTGTTGTTTAAATCATATTGCTCCCTTTCCTCCGTGAATTCAAATAGGTTTTAAAGGAAAAAAAAAAGCAGCTTTAGAACATGCTGCCATCCTTAAACTGTACCATGAAAACTTTATTACTTTTCACCATTACCTATCCAAATACCTATTACAGAGCAGTGCGTTAAAGAGGGTATCAGCCACTCACACTGCAGTGTAAGCTACTTTCTTCCTAATTCTGGCTGAGAACAGTAAGGCAGTGATGATCAAATCTTTTTTTTTTTTTTTAAACAAGACAAACTTTTCCCCAAATAGCTGACTTTGCAATCTCAATAAATTGACATTAAATTAACTAAACCGATCCAGAAGATTGAACAAGGAGTAACTTTATTTTTAGTTAAATCACTTGATGTGCATTCTAAAATATTTAGGGGGAAGAATGGCGATGACTGCAATCTATTTCTAAATGCATCAAAAACTAAGATGGTTTGAAGAATGGATAGAAGGATAGGTAGATGGACAGCTGTGTGGAAAAAGCAAGAGTAGTAAATTTTTTTTTTTTTTTGTAAAATGTTAATAGTAGAATCTCGGTGGTAGATATACCAGCAATCACTGCCACATTCTTTCAACTATGTTGTGTGTTTAAAATGTTCCTAATAAAATATTGGGGGAAAATTAAATCGCTAACAATACCTAGTAACTGCTCATATTCCTTTTCATAAACATAAAAAGCAAATAATAAAAAGATAAAAAGAACTTCCATAAGAGCTGCAACTTTCTATGCTATTATATGGATCATTGCTCATCTGAACTATTAGGATGTGATGAGGAGGTGGCACATGCACTGGGCCTTGAAGGATGAATAGGAGGTTGGCAGCTGGAGAAGACCAGAGAAAGGGCCTTTCCCACAGAGGAACCAGTATGTGAGAATACACGATTTAGTCATGGGTAGCAAGTGTCCGCGGGCGGCTGGGGCTTGTGGTTGAGGTTGAGTTTTGCTGGATTCACAGACTGGGTTTCAACTGCAGCAGCTCTGACATTCTCTGGCTCCATCACCTGAGCCTTTGTGAGCCTCGATTCACCATGTGTGAAATGGAGATAACATTTACCTGCTGGGATTCGGGGAGGACTGTTACATGTCGAGCACCTGGCACAGCACTTATCCCTAGGTGAGCGCTCAATGAACGTTAGCTGTTGCCACTGAGAGCCTGGGAAGCAATTTGGGAGCTTGACTACTACCCTGTCGCGCAGGTCAGCTATCTGGATGCTGTGTCATCTCATTCCCCCGTTGAGCCCCTTCTCAAGGGAACCCAGGTTGGAGGGGCGGCAGTAAGGCCTTGGTTCTCACTCTAACCCCTTCCCTGCCCAGAGTCTCCCACAGACTGAGTGGTGTGTCCTCCTCCCAACGTCCCCAGGTCACACCCCACAGCGCAGACGGATGGGGGAATGTACTGCTGCTCTTCTGTCTTCTTCTTTTTTTTTTTTTTTAATATTTTTTATTTATTTATTCATGAGAGACAGAGAGAAAGAGAGGCAGAGACACAGGCAGAGGGAGAAGCAGGCTCCATGCAGGGAGCCCGATGTGGGACTCGATCCCGGGACTCCAGGATCACACACTGGGCCAAAGGCAGGTGCCAAACCGCTGAGCCACCCAGGGATCCCCTCTTCTGTCTTCTTTATTCCGATACCAGCTCCCTATTTGCACAGAGGAACTGTGCCTCCCCTTTAGTCCCAACACTACTTTTGTCTTACCAGTGAAGTCCCCACATTCCCTTATATCGAGCTTTCTTGCACCCATTCTCTCATTCATTCGTGACACAACCCACAACCCTGTGAGGTCAGCGAGGCACCTCCGGCCCCACTGCGGTGTGAGAGAGAACAAACCTGTGATACTGAAAGGAAATGACAGGTTTGAAAGTAATGCATCATTGGTTGGGCGCCTGTCCACAGAGATTGTGTGGGTCTCTCGTAAACAAAGGTGACAACACACTCATTCCCACCACCAGCCCCGTAAGAGCAAGGTGTTGCCGCCCCAGAGGGAGCATATTTGCATTTTTAAAAACCTGTGACCTTGGAACAGTACAGAGTGAACTGACTGACCTCCATTGTTTGTTTGTTTGTTTTTTTTTAGATTTTATTTATTTATTCTTGAGAGACACAGAGAGAGGCAGAGACACAGGCAGAGGGAGAAGCAGGCTCCCTGCGGGGAGCCCGATGTGGGACTCGATCCAGGGACCCCAGGATCACAACCTGAGCCCAAGGCAGCCGCTCAACCGCTGAGCCCCCCAGGCGTCCCCTCCCGCTGGTTCTAGGGGGCTGACCCTGAGCACCTAGGGAAGCCGGCGGGCTCATTCGCAGCCCTGAGACGAAGTCTGGCAGGATAGAGTTCAGCATCACTCCACACTCTGGCTGCCCCGAGTTGTCATAGGAAGAGCCCAAGAGAAGAAAATCTGCTGTGGCCTGCAGCCTCCGCGCAGGTGCAGCCGGACCTCAGCCCCTCCCAGGTGAAGGCTCTTCTCCCAAGGTCAGGTGGAGTCTAGCTGGTCAGGTGTGCTGGGCTGCGGTGGGAACAAGGCCTCTGCATTTGAAACCAGTGCCTGGAAGCCGTTGCACCGCGTTCCCGGCGGCGCCTTGTACGTACCATCTCCTCTCCATGGCCTGCGTGTTCGCACCTCCAAATACTGGTGGGTAGTCCCTTCAGAAATGCTGCAGTTCTTGGGGCGCCTGGGTGGCCCCAAATCTAAATCCCTTGGACCCTGAAAAAGAAAAATAATGTCATTAAACAACTTACTTTAGTTACTAGTCAATATTTTTTTCTTCCATTAACTCCAAATATGGTCATTTTAAGCACACTCAAAATAATTTCAATTCTAAGTACCTATAAGAAATTTTCTCTTTTAGGGGCACCTGCGTGGCTCAGTCGGTTAAGCGTCTGCTTTCAGTTCAGGTCATGATCCCGGGGTCCTGGGATTGAGCTCAGCATCAGGCTCCCTGCTCAGCGGGAGGTCTGCTACTCCCTCTGCCCCTCCCCCACTCATGCTCGGACTCGTGCTCTCTCTCTCTCTCTCTCTCCCTCTCAAATAAAATCTTTAAAAAATTCTCTATTTTAGTGATATTTATTAGGCTCTGATTATAACATATTTTAATTAATAATAGATTAATTTCATTCTTTAAAAACTTGTCTTAATATAGTAATTAAAGTTGATTGTTGGAAAATTAGAAAACACAAGGAAAAAAGAAAAAAAAAAGAAAACACAAGGAAGCAAAAATACAGATTTGATAAAAGTAAATATCAGGTGGACTTCTCCCCCACTGTTGAGATTCAGGTGTGGATTCAACTGTTTTCTGTGCACATGCAGATGAACACATATTCTTTGCAAACTTGGGATTATACTGTGCATTCTCTTTTTGCATCTTTCTCTTTTTCTTAGTATTTTATTATGAACATCTTTCTTTTTAAAAAAAGATTTTATTCATTTGAGAAGAGAGAGAGCATGAGCTGGGGTTGGGAAGATGGAGAAGCAGACTCCCCACTAAGCAGGGAGCCTGGCACAGGACTTGATCCCAGGACCCTGAGATCATGATCTGAGCCAAAGGTATGCTTAACTGACTGGGCCTCCCAGGTGCTCCTGAACATCTTTCCATGTGGCTAAATACATTGCCACTGAAGCATTTTTATTTTTTTTTATTTTTTTTTTTTAAATTTTTATTTATTTATGATAGTTACAGAGAGAGAGAGAGGCAGAGACACAGGCAGAGGGAGAAGCAGGCTCCATGCCCCGGGAGCCCGATGTGGGATTCGATCCCGGGTCTCCAGGATCGCGCCCTGGGCCAAAGGCAGGCGCCAAACTGCTGCGCCACCCAGGGATCCCTGAAGCATTTTTAATTGCAGCACATTATCCCCATCATATGGTTGTATCATAACATATTTAGCCAATCCTTTCATTGTTGGACTTGTAGATGGTTTCTGCTTTTTAAAATTATTACTAATATTGTACTGAATATCTCTGTAAAAATATTTTTGCATACATTATAATTCCTTAGGATAAACCCCTAGGAATGGAATTATTCAATCAAAAGTAATTTACGGTTTCAGTCTTTGATAAATTTTGTAAAATTGTCTTTAATAAAAAGTGTGCCAATTTTCTCTCCCATCTTCGGGGTATAAGACAGTTCTGGGGGTGAAGGGTCCTTAAAAGCCATTGTTGCCTATGTTTTAACAAGTTAAAAGAGAGAAAGCCAGAGAAGCAAATTATGAGGTCTGAATTCATACATCAAAATTCTAAATGCCATGTTACCCCAATCCTCAGTATGCAAGTTCTTTTAATTTTTAAAAAATTTATTTGAGAGAGAGAGAGAGCATGAGTAGGGAGGAGCAGCAGAGGGAGAGGGAGAAGCAGACTCCCCACTGAGCAGGGAGCCCGATGCAGGGGCTCGATCCTAGGACCCCGGGATAATGACCTGAGCCAAAGGCAGACACTCAATTGACTGAGCCACCCAGGCGACCCTGCAAGTTCTTTTTGGATGTATTCACCATGTGAACATTGATTCTTTGCAAAATATAGGAATATACTAATTCAACCAAATATTACAACTGGTTCTTTACTTTTATAACTATTCTTCATTTTCTTTCACATATGAAACCAAAATCAAATTTTAAAAATCTTTGGATTTAAAAGTATACATTTTGAACATTTATCCAAAGAAGATGTGGAAATAGGCCAATAAAAACATGTAAATACTCAACATTACTAGTCATTGGGGAAATGCAAATCAGAATCCCAGAGATAGCACTTCATACCTGGTAGGATGGTTGGACTAAAAATGACAGGAAATAACCAGTGTTGATGAGGATGAGGAGAAACTGGAACCCTCATACACTGCCAGTGAGAATGTAAAATGATGTAGAAACTGGAAAGCAGTCTGGCAGTCTTTCAATATCAAATAGAATTATGCTACAACCCAGCAATTTCATTCCCAGGATGTATACTCAAGAGAATTGAAAACATGGCTACACAACAACTCGTATGAGAATGTTCATAGACGCATTATTCATAATAACCAAAAGGTGGTAACAATCCAAATGTTCATCAATTAGTGAATTCATAAAGAAATGTGGTAAATTTTTCCATACAACACAATATTATGAAGCCATAAAAGGAAATACTGATACATGCTACAACATGGATGAACTTTGAAAGCATGAGGCTAAGTGAAAGAAGCCAGACATAAAAAAGCCATATGTTGTACAATTCAATATATATAAAATGTCCAGAATAGGCAAATCCATAGGAATGGGAAGTAGATTGGTGGTTGCCAAGGGATGGGATAAGTGACTACCAATGGGTATAGGGTCTCATTGTGGGGTGACGCAGATGTTCTGGAATTAATGGTGATGGTTGTACAACTTTGTGAATATACTAAAAACACTGAATTGTACATTTTAAAAGGGTGAATTAGATGCTTTGTGAATTATATACCAATTTGAAAAGTACATCTTGTGTCTTATTTATACGAAAACATAAAGTGTCTTTAAATTTTTTAGGCATTTTTCTTTGATTTCATAGCTAGTTATCAAAGTAATCCTAAACTCACTATTCAAGAGTTGAATAGTTTTATTTATTTATTTATTTATTCATTCATTCATTCATTTTTCTTTAGGGCCTCAGTCAGAGGATTTGAGCCCCTCTCGTCTTGAATTTAAAGTTTGACCCAAAATGTCATTCTGACTTTTCTTTTTTTTCCTTCCCTCTCTCCCTCCCTTTCTTCTTTCCTTTTCCAGACTACATTTTAAGCAATAAATATACCTTGATAAACCATTTGCTTGGTGTCAGTACAATTTCTCCAAGCAAAAACTTGCAAATCAAGTTAGTTTTATGTGCAGATAAAACAGAAATGATGTCTACAGTTATCTAACACGATGATTTGTCAGTATGCAAATAGGTCAATTTTCCTGTTATAAGAATCTCGTTAGAGTGCACTTTTTATTTTTTATTTTTCTTTTAAATTTTTTTTTTTTTTTTTTATGATAGTCGCACAGAGAGAGAGAGAGAGAGGCAGAGACACAGGCAGAGGGAGAAGCAGGCTCCATGCACCGGGAGCCGGATGTGGGATTCGATCCTGGGTCTCCAGGATCGCACCCTGGGCCAAAGGCAGGCGCTAAACCGCTGCGCCACCCAGGGATCCCCTTTATTTTTCTTTTTTTTTTTTTTGTTTTTTTTTTTTTTGTTTTTTTTTATTTTTTTTTATTTTTATTTTTTTTATTTATGACAGTCACAGAGAGAGAGAGAGAGAGGCAGAGACACAGGCAGAGGGAGAAGCAGGCTCCATGCACCGGGAGCCCGATGTGGGATTCGATCCCGGGCCTCCAGGATCGCGCCCTGGGCCAAAGGCAGGTGCCAAACCGCTGCGCCACTCAGGGATCCCTTTATTTTTCTTTTATTTGTTTACAGAGGGTGCAGGTGGGGAGTGTAGAGAGAGAATCTTTTTTTTTTTTTAGAGAGATTTTATTTATTTATTCATGAGAGACACAGAGAGAGGGGCAGAGACACAGGCAGAGGGAGAAGCAGGCCCCTTGCAAGGAGCCTGATGCGGGACTTGATCCCGGGACCCCAGGATCACACCCTGGGTGGAAGGTAGGGTCTCAACCATTGAGCCACCCAGGCATCCCTGTTTGTGCGTTTATGTGTTAATTTTTCATAATTTTAATTTTTTTTAAATTGTAGAACAACTTTAGTTCTTTTTTTTTTTTTTTAATTTTTATTTATTTATGATAGTCACAGAGAGAGAGAGAGAGAGGCGCAGAGACACAGGCAGAGGGAGAAGCAGGCTCCATGCACCGGGAGCCTGACGTGGGATTCGATCCCGGGTCTCCAGGATCGCGCCCTGGGCCAAAGGCAGGCGCCAAACCGCTGCGCCACCCAGGGATCCCAATTTTAAATTTTGAAACCATTTTGAACTTGCAGAAATGTTGCAAAAATAACTAAAAGAATTCCCATAAATTCTTCACCTCTGTTCACCAGCTGTTAACATTTGTCATATTTGTTTCCTCTCTTTCTCTCAGGCCATGTGAAAGGAGATTACATAACTTATAGACATCATGAAACTTCACCCCTAAATACTTCAATATGCATTTCTCCAGAATAAGGGCACTCTCCTACATAACCAAAAAGTCATTTTCATACCTAAGAAAATTAGCAATAATCTGATAATATCATTTCTACGTAATACCATCTGAAAACACATCATTCAGTACCCATGTAAATTTACCTCAGTTGTCTCAAATTTTTCTCTTAGAGATTTTTAAAAATCCAAAATCCACTCAAGGTACATTCATTACACTTGGTTATTATGCTTCTTAGTCACTTGTAACCAGATCTCCTTTTTTTCTTCCTAACTGCCTTTCTTTGTGTTTCAAGACTTTGACTTCTTTGAAGAGCCCAAGCTAGGGCTTATAGGACAATGTACAGCCTGGGTCTGTCTGATTGTTTCCCTATGACTGGATCCGGGGCAAACATTTCCAGCAAAGGTATCTGCCGACATGGGGCTCTATGTTTCCCAAGGTGCCACACCTGGAAGCTCAGAGTGTCAGGTGGTCTCACCGTGGGAGATGCTAAGTTTGAACATTTGGTGAAGGCTAAAGTCACTCTAATTTTTTTGCTGTGGATCAAAGAGACCAAAGCTATTTGTCTGGGGCTTTCAAATACTTCTTGGTAGTAGGAATTATTTGAAGTGGTCACAGACTGGGGTTTCTGTTCTTTATTATCTAGTCTCTGTGGTGTGTGACCAGCTGCCCTTCCCTTTCTCCCAGGATCCCAGGTGGGATTTGCTCTTTTATTTTTAAACAAAGGCAGATTCCCTTTGTATGGAGACCTCTCACTAGCACCCGTACCTTTGACAGTTCACTGGGGTGTGTCAACCTCACACATTCACACCCCGCACTTCTCTGCTTCTAGAGATTAATTCCCCTCAGACCGGTCTACAAAGATTTGTTTCTGACATAGCACCTCTGAGAGTTACTAGCTTTCTCCAAGACCCCTTTGTTTACAGCTTGTTCAGCTTATCTGATTATTTAGAGGAGAAAATTCTCAATTACATGCTAATGTATGTATGACGCTCTTAACACTCACATGCTAATGTATTTTAACACTCTTAATACTTAGCAATAGCGCCTTTAGCAAAGAGGGTGCAGTCCCAGCTCTGTAGTAGCAGGGGTGAGAGGGGGTGGGCAGGTGACGATGTGGGAGTGAGCTGATATTCAGGGTGCCCCTGAATACTATAAATCCAGCATCCTTTCCTGAAAAGGAATTAAAACCTTCCCACACAACAAAATCAAAACTCAAGTCAGACTTACTACTTAGTATTCCCAAACTTTTAGTTTGAGGAGATATATATATATATATTTATTTATTTTAGATTTATTTGTTTATTTATTTATGATAGTCACACAGAGAGAGAGAGAGAGGCAGAGACACAGGCAGAGAGAGAAGCAGGCTCCATGCACCAGGAGCCCGATGTGGGATTCGATCCCGGGTCTCCAGGATCGTGCCCTGGGCCAAAGGCAGGCGCCAAACCGCTGCGCCACCCAGGGATCCCTGAGGAGATCTTTTTATGGACAAAAATACCTGTAGATTGGCCTTTCCATATGGTTGTGTTTTACTACCCACTGATTAAGAATATTTGGAATGAGTTACCCTTTAAAAAAAAAGTTTTATTTTATTAATACAGGAAAATCTACATGCGTTTGGGGGAAAAAAGTAGTATACGTATATGTTTAAGTGTTAGATGATCTAACAAAACTAGGGATGCTGCTGCACCCCCTGAACAATTTTGAATTTTGTGATGGTGGGAACATGGAAATTTCAGGACTTCAAGAAGCAGAGACCTGTTTAAAGATTGCACTCACAACTTTCTTCCCTATCCATTGCAAAAGCAAGCAAAACCCGCATGTCCCCTCACTGAAGCCATTCCTTGGCCTGCATGTTGCCATCTTCTTCCATTCAAGTGGTCCTGAGCCCAGAACTGATGTGGTCATGGGGATGCATATGGAAAGTGCTCACCCAGCATACAGCTAAGCTGCTGCTGGCCAGATCTGGGCACCCTGTCCAAAAGGAGTAAATGTCCCCATCCCTGTCAGTCTGCAAGGACCATCCACTCGGTCTTCCTTCCCCTTCTGTGGCTCGGTGAAGCAGAAGCTTCTCCTACTATTTTGTGGAAAGAGAAAAGGCAAACAAGCATACATTCTATAACAAAGAGGAATTTTTATGGCTGATATGCATTCTTCCTCACTATTAGTGTTCTCTTATTCTATAAAGCCTTGATTCATATTGTTTTTATGAAATAAATCTGTTTTCACCACTTATTTATTATAACTAGGTGTGAACAGAGAAGAACCAGATAAAAAGCTATATTGTATTTCTGACTAAAAAGGAACACTGGTGGGGGGGGTGGGGGGCGGAATCCCTGGGTGGCTCAGCGGTTTAGTGCCGCCTTTAGCCCAGGGCCTGATCCTGGAGACCCCGGATCGAGTTCCACATCGGGCTCCCTGCATGGAGCCTGCTTCTCCCTCTGCCTGTGTCTCTGCCTCTGTGTGTGTGTGTGTCTCTCATGAATAAATAGATAAAATCTTTAAAAATATATAATAAAATAAAATAAAAAATAAAAAGGAACACTGTATAGGGGGACCTGGCTGGCTCCGTTGGTAGAGTGTGCGGCTCTTGATCTTAGGGTCCAAAGTTTGAGCCTTACGTTGGGCATGGAGCTCCCTTAAAATAAATACATTAACTTTTTGGGATCCCTGGGTGGCGCAGCGGAAATACATTAACTTTTTAAAAAGAAACACTGTATAGACATGGGATTGATGTGGGTCAAATCACAGGTTTCCATGATAGCCAGTTAGAATGCTTAGTCTCAAGACTAATGACTGCATAGGGGATGCCATGAAGCATTGGAGGTCCTGATATTGCAAGGAATTCGTAGAGAAGAACCGACAAGAACATTTTGTGATGACTGAACACAGAGTAGTTAGAAGATGAAGAAGAAATATAAATGTAATACTAAGAGAACGTGACTCTCCCAGAAGGTAGGATTTATAATCTTAATATCTCCAAGTGAGATGTGTTTACAGACATGCTACAGTGCTTGTCCTGCTAGCACCTGGCTCCATAGTGCCTTGTCTTTCAAAGCTTCTCATTAATCAGAAGCTCGCAGTCTCTGGCATTAGCCATGATCATGAAAACCATGACTGGATAAAATATAGAGACCATATAGAAATTGTCAACTGAATAAAAGAATATAGAATTGTCGATTGTGTATAAAAGAGAGCAGGACTTACCATTTTTTTGCCTTCACACTTGGAAGGAACTCTTCGATCTTGTTACCTGGTTTAAGAAGATACAAGCAGAGTCTGTTAATGCCATCTGCTTCTCGTGTCAGGACCTCAGCTTTTATACGGGGGACTTTCCCAGTGGTCACCCAGACCAGGAGGAGACGTGATACTTATTCAAGCCCTACTTGGGTTGATTCGCAGTTCCTTGTAGCTACAGTTCCTCTGTGGCTCCTGCAATGATTCACAGTCCATGAAATGGGATCCATGGATCCAGGCCCTTTTAATTATAGTGAGGGGAGGTTTCAGGTTATCTCATTTAAATTATTAATGTAATACTGCCATGTATGCCCTCCATTATAATTATTTTCCTTTCACTTCTCTTTCTCTACCAAATATGTAGTTAAGATGATTTGACTTTATAAAAGATGTATTTTCTAGAAGATGTCAGAGAGATTGAAGTGGGGCAGTTATTATTGCCACAAGCTTAGATTCTCTGTTAATAGCTAGAGACTCTGTTGAGTGATCCTCACCCAAAGGAAGTTAATTTTGGGTGTGTGTGTGGGGAAGCAGTTGTATGCACACAGTAGAAGGTTCATGTGATTTTCAGTGACATTTGGCATCCAAGCTCATCTTGTACTCTTTGCAGTGCAATGGCTTCGAGGAATCCTATATACTCCTGAAATAGTGTTTCTCAACCTGAATGGTTATTAATTTTGAAAGCTTTTTATTCTTTTCAGAGTCATTGTATGCCTTTTTGTTTAGGACTGATCCAAAGCCATTCTCACTTACATCATTGTATCTGTTAGGGTCCAACCAGGAAACAGAAACACCTAGATTATTTTTTAAAGAGGAAATTTATTATTTTTTTTATTTTTTAAAGATTTTATTTATTTTTTCATGAGAGACACAGAGAGAGAGGCAGAGACAGGAAGAGGGAGAAGCAGGCTCCCTGCAGGGAGCTCGATGTGGGACTCGATTCCAGGACCCCCGGGATCACGACCGCAGCCGAAGCAGATGCTCAACCACTGAGCCACCCAGGCGTCTCTAAAGAGAAAATTTAATACAGGAACTTGGCTTCACCTGATAGAAAAGGCCGAGAAGGTAACTGGCAAGTAGTCAACTCAGAGGTTAGCAATTTCAGGAAGTTGTGATCTGCCCTAGGTAGGGGAAGGGTAAAGGCAGGAAGATGTTACTGGAGTCTAGGAGTCACCAGTAAAAGCTCAAGGACGGGGACGCCTGGGTGGCTTAGTGGTTGAGCGGCTGCATTTGGCTCAGGGCGTGACCCCGAGGTCCTGGGATCAAGTCCCACGTCAGGCTCCCTGCGTGGAGCCTGCTTCTCCCTCTGCCTGTGTCTCTGCCTCTCTCTGTGTCTCATGAATAAATAAATAAATTCTTAAAAAAAAAAAAAGTCAGCTCCCTGTGATACAGAGCAGGGTAAGACATCTATCTGAGGACAAACAGCTCTCAACAGCATACTCATCTGTTACTGGGATTAACCTTGTTATAGAATTTATTAACATAGAAAATAATTTATTAACAGAATTGAAATGCAATCTTTCTGCTTACTTTTCACACATTCAGTTGGTATAATGATATATTTATTCTTCCATCCAAATTTTTCATTCTTTTCCCTTCTTTGTGCAACTGTTAAATAACCCTGGAGATTACACATAACAACCAGTCAACGGGCTCAATGGTGTTTAAAACTCATAAATGGTAATTATGTTATTAACTACCTTCATAGTTAATGAAGCACTTTCACATATACTGCTTGATCTTATAAAAACTCTGAATAGTTATTATTATCCCCACTTTATAGAAGGATTATCTGAGTCTTGGAGACTTTAAATGAATTGCTCAAGGACAAAAAAACAAATACTGGAGCCAGAATTCAAACCCTGGTCTGTCTGATTCTAAATCCCATAATTTTCCCATGCTGCCTCATGAGAGAAAGAGTTGCCCAGAGGGAAGGGCAATAATTTTTCTTTGCTGGTTGGCTAAGTTTAGGAGGAAGGAGAAAATAGATTTTAAATTTGCAGAAATTTTCTCATTGACCCAGAAATTAAAATCATACTCTGGGCATGACATCAGGCCTATCTAGCATTCCAGTCTTCAGTATAAATTGAAATTGTCTGTTCTGGAAGGGTCATTGTCACAGTAGCATGTACCATCCCAAGCCTGACAGAGAGTGTGAGGGAGGAAGGAAGGGGACAAGTCTATGATTCCCTGTATTTTTTTTTAAGATTTTATTTATTTATTCATGACACACACAGAGAGAGAGAGAGAGAGAGAGACACCAGGATCATGCCCTGAGCCGAAGGCAGGTGTTCAACCACTGAGCCACCCAGGCGTCCCTGTCTGTCTTCAATAAAATACAGGACACCCAGTGAGGTTTGAATGTCATATAAACATTGAATTTCTTTAGTATAAGTATGACCGAAATATTGCATGGGACATATTTACACTAAGAAGTTATTTGGGGCAGCCCAGGTGGCTCAGCGGTTTAGCGCCACCTTCAGCCCGGGGATGTGATCTTGGAGAACTGGGATCGAGTCCGGCGTCGGGCTCCCTGCATGGAGCCTGCTTGTGTCTCTGCCTCTCTCTCTCTCTGTGTGTATCTCATGAATAAATAAAATCTTAAAAAAAAAAAAAAGTTGTTATCTTACATCCAAATGGCATCCTGTAATTTGCTAAATCTGGCAACCTTATCTCAAGGTGGGCAGTGATCCCAAGGTTGTTTCCTGTGCCTGTGTGTGTTTCCTGGGATGATCCTAAGGACAGAGCCCATATGGCTCTCCTTTTGCCATCTGTGCCCTGTACATGCCCTGAGGTAGTAGTTCCTGCACAGGTGCAGAAGCGGAAGGAGGGCTAGGAAGGGGATTCCCAGTGTCCGGCACAGACTGATGCATTCTGAATTAGAGGTTCCCTCTGTGGTAAGGAGAGCTGACCTGACCTGAAGTGAAGGCTAAAGTTGATTTACCTGGTTTCACTTTGTTTTTCTGCTAGTCTGTTTTCACTGCTGAGTATTCAGATCTGACTAGGAAGTTAAAGTTAGCCTCAGAGATGTGTAAACTCATTCAAAGAAAGAGAAAGAGGAAGGGGCCCAAGGTGGCCTGGATGTGGGTCCCCTGGAATAGGTGAGGAGGTTCAGATTAGTGCTCGTGCTGCTGGCTTCAGAGACTAGGAAACAGGCCCTGTGGTCCCTCCAGAGGCGGATGGCAAGGAGAGGACGGGGCAGATGAAATCCTGGGCCAGGCACTTGCCTCTGATTGTGAGGAACGCAGAGCTGAGACGGAAATGCCACTGGGCTATAAGCCCTCCCAACAGGAGGGCAGTCAGTTCAACAGCACTTTCAGGGAGAGAAACTATGCTGGTTCCTCATCCTGGAGCTCAGAGGGGGGACCCTGGGGTCTGCTCTCAGCCCTGCTCCTAAGTTGATCTGGAGCCTTGAATAAGACCCTATTGTCTCTGGGCCTTTGAATGTTCTCCTCTAGAGCTGCGATGGCAGAGGGTATAGATTTCCATCATGGTTTCTCTCAGTTCTAAAATTGTTGCTATATGTGTAATTTTAAGCCTTCTCATGGTTCCTGTTTTGTATTTACTGGCCAGGTAAGAGGGCTGGTGACCAAAGTTCATCAATAATACTTACTATATCTGAAGATTACCTTTCATTTGCCCCTCAGTGTTTTCTTTTATTCAGGCAAAATACCAAAGTCCTTTTTTTTTTTTTTTTTCCAGAGGGCTGTATCCAAATGAGATCTACCCTCCTAAAAACCTCATGTCAACATAGTAATTACTAACTCTACGGGACCAGAAGCTACAATTAATGTTTCAATCCCATTTCAGCATTCTTTCACTCATTTATTCATTTGGCAAATATTTATGGAGCTCAGAAAACGCTTCAGGCAGATTTGAGGTCTGGGAGGAAAACTTCAGCAGAACTACAAAACATGACAAGCTCCAGGTGACCTCAGACCTGGTTCCTCAAGTCCTTTGCCTCTCTCTTCTGTTGGTGGGATCTTAAAGTTTCAGTGTTCAGCCACCTGTACATCAAATGTAGAGGCAAAACAAAAATAAGTTGCCATGAAAGCTTGAAAGTGTTGGCTAACGAGGTATTTGAATAATCTGTGGGTTTCCACCTCCTTATAGCTGTGGGCCTCCAAGACCAGACATAGCTGGGAACTGGCTCTTTCTACCAAGAGCGCAAAGCAGCCTTTGAGCATGTCCTTCTCTTACCCATTTTTTCCTTGCCCTCTGTCCACAGTGCTGCACTTGAGATGGAGTTACTGCCCCTCTGGCTCTGCCTGGGTTTTCACTTCTTGACCTTGGAATGGAGAAATCAAAGTGGAATGGCCACAGCAGCTTCCCAAGGCGGCTGCGAGTTGGTGAGTTTTCCAGGGAACTCTGAGCTGTCTGTTGCTTCTGTCCTGACAAGGATTGGTCCGTTTGGAAAACCGGTGGATTGTCCATCAAAGAGGGCAGGGAATAAAGAAACCTGAAATCACTCTGTAGCTGGCTGGCACGATGCTGTGTGCAAGCTGCTCCTTAACCAAAGGTTAAGATGATACCTGGGAAGGGCCAGGCCTAGGTCAGATATTCAGAACAAGAACACCTTGTTAAAAATCTGGATGATTGAGCTCCACTAATGGTATCAGAATCCCTGTCTAGGGCGTAGTAGTAAAGTTGGGTAAACCCTGACTCAGAGCTTGTCTATGAGCCAACAGCAGACGCGCAAACAGCTGCCCTCACTGTGCTGCAGACCAACATCCTTGATCACATTCAGGCTTAAAATGATTCAGGGAGTGGAGAGCTGAGCTTTTCCAGTTTACCCTCTCCGGGGCTTTCAGCCTATATGTGGAAACAGACTTGGCTCATAACAACTGAGCACATTTCTGGAAAATTTCTCCCTTGCCTATAAGTCCATGATATCAAAAGTCTGCTTGGGAGACATACATTTAATAAACATTTCTCAGGTAGGTCCTGTTATATATTAGGCACTAGAAAGACAAATTGAATGTTGGGGTTAATACCTACGTTCGAAAATATGTTCTTAAAGCTGATAAATCTGAAAAACCCAGCTGGTCATGATTCTTAGCTAGTTTTAGTAACCTCTAACCACTATGCTGTGTGGTATTTTCCAGTATGGAGTGGGGGTTATGAGCCAGACCAGGTTTGAACCCCAGCTTATTGGCTGGTGACAGTGGCAGGAGGGGTACTCTGTGTCTCAGTTTCCTCCTCTGTGAGATATGGAGTAGTGGTACCAACCAATGATACCCTAACACTGCATTGTCATGATGATGAAATGGGTTAGTGTATATAAAGCTCCCAGAACAGGGCCTTGTATGTAGTAGCAGCTGCGTGTCTTATCTGTTATTCTTGTTGTTAGGCTGCGCTACTACAGTCTTCCATTATTCCCTTACAGAAGCAATGGAAGATTAACTCTCCTGAAGGGAGGCTAATTCGGGAAAGAGAAAAAAAAAAAAAAAGAGAAAAAAAAAATTCGGGAAAGAGGAGGCAATAAAGTGTGAGTTCTTGGAAAGCCTTTTAGGGTTCAGGCTAGACCCCCTGCCTGACCCTCTCCAGCCTGGCACGCAGGAGCAGGGGTCAGGGGTCCGCTGGCAGGGAGCTCCAGGAGTGGATTAGGTGAGGCTCTTTGAAGGCTGAGAGTTTGAGAGCTCAGGTGCCTCCCTTGCCTAAGCCCCATGTTATCAGAGAATGAACACGGTGAGGTCTCAGGCTCTGACAGCCATTCCGTGGGGGTGCAGGGAATCGCAAAGGTGTGACGCCATAGCTGCAGCAGCTGTGGTGAGGATCTCACAGGGTCTCACAGCTTGAAGAAAGCCCCTGACCGCAACATTCTCCAGAGAGTCCCTGTTAGGAGGAGGCCAGCACTTCCTCAAAGAAAGAAATACACCTTATTTCTGCGTGGGGAGATGGAGCTTTGTAAAGATGGCAGTTATCCCCCCAATTCACCCATAATTATAATGCGATTCCAATCAAGATGCCCAAGACATTGGAGGGGAGGGGAAGTGTGAAAGGAAGTTGACACATTCTTTCCGATGTTCCTCTGGAAATCAGAAACCGCTCAAACGCTCAACAATAGATTAATCGAGTCATGCTAACCATCGGAGCTAACGTTTATCAAGCACTTAGGGGCCGGGTTCTGTATTGTTTGACATAAACAATCACACTGAGTCCTCAAGGAAAAAAAAAAAAAAAAGCCTCTATGAGAAAACCATAATTTCCATTTTAGTGGAGTAACAAAGGTCCCAACGGTTAGGGAACCAGCCCGAAGTCACCCGTTTGATGAAAAGCAGAGCCGAAAGGGGCTGCCGCTAGGATGCTTGCTCTCGAGCGCGGCGCTAGCCCTCCTACTGGCGCAGGGGGCGCTGAGAGCCGGGCGCCTAGTAGGATGGGATGGGGTTTATTTCCGTTGCCCTGGCGGTGTGTCTGTGGGCACTTCGGGGGGCGTGGAGGTAGGTTACTGGACGGCTTGCCGAGCTGACCGTCTGCACAAAGCAAAGCTCCCCTTTCGTTCTGCATTTCCCCGTCCTTTTTCCCGAGAAGCAAAGAGGGTGTCTAGGGCCGCTGGCAGCGGTGCCGCGCGGGTCCCTGCGGGAGGCGCGCGCCCCGGGGCCTCCTCCGCGCTGACCGCTGTGTCCGGGGACCTAGGTTGACGGAGGGGCCGACTGCCGCGGGCGGAACCTCGAGGCCGTGCCCGCCGACCTGCCGGCCTCCTCCCGGCGCCTCCTCCTGGACGCCAACCCGCTCGGGACCCTGTGGAACCACTCGCTGGGCCGCTACCCGGCGCTCGAGAGCCTCAGCCTGCGCGGCTGCCGCCTGGAGCGCATCGGCCGCGCCGCCTTCCGAGGCCAGGCCCGCGTGCGCAGCCTGGCGCTGCCCGACAACCGCCTGGGCGAGAGCTACCGGGACGCGGCGGCCGCCTTCCGGGGCCTGCGCGCTCTGCGGACGCTCGACCTGTCGGGGAACGCCCTGACGGAGGACATGGTGGCCGCCCTGCTGCGCCCCGTGGCGTCGCTGGAGTCGCTGGCGCTGGCGCGGAACGCCATCATGCGGCTCGACGAGTCGGTGTTCGAGGGCCTGCGGCGCCTCCGGGAGCTCGACCTGCAGCGCAACTACATCTTCGAGATCGAGGCGGGCGCCTTCGACGGCCTGGCGGGGCTGCGGCGCCTCAACCTGGCCTACAACAACCTGCCGTGCATCGTGGACTTCCGCCTCACGCAGCTGCGGGTGCTCAACGTCAGCTACAACGCGCTGGAGTGGTTCCTGGCGGCGGGCGGCGCGGCCTTCCAGCTCGAGACGCTCGACCTGTCGCACAACCAGCTGCTCTTCTTCCCGCTGCTGCCCGGCTGCGGCCGCCTGCGCACGCTGCTGCTGCGCGACAACCTGCTGGGCTTCTACGCGCGCCTGGACAACGCGTCGGCGCCGCGCGAGGCGGTGGCGCAGTTCGTCCTGCTGGACGGCAACGAGACGCGCGTGCGCACCGTGCGCCTGTGGGACGAGGCGGCGGCCGGCGACCTGGGCGGGCTGCGCGTCCTCGACCTGAGCCACAACCGCTTCCGGTACCTGCCCGACGGCTTCCTGCGCGCCATGCCGGCCCTGGCCCGCCTCAGCCTCCGCCGGAACTGCCTGGCGTCGCTGCACTTCCGGCCGCGCGAGCCGCCCGCGGCGCTCGCGGAGCTGGACCTGAGCCACAACCTGCTGGCCGAGCTGCGCGTGGCGCCGGGCCTCCGCGGCCGCCTGCCGGGCCTCCGCGCCTTCAACCTCAGCTCCAACCGGCTCGCGGGCGTCCCCGCCGGCCTCTTCGCCGCCGCCGCCAACCTCAGCGCCGTGGACCTGAGCCACAACCGCATCGCGCTGTGCCCCGCGCCCCGCGGCCGCGCGGCCTGCGTGGACCTGCGCAACGCGGCGGCGCTGCGGAGCCTGGCGCTGGAGGGCTGCGGGCTGCCGCCGCTGCAGGAGCAAGCGCTGCGGGGCACGGCGCTCACGCACCTGGACCTGTCGGGCAACCGCGGCGTGCTCAACGGCTCCGTGGGCGCGCTGCGGGCCGTGGCCGCCACCCTCCAGGTGCTGGCGCTCAGGAACGTGGGCCTGGGCCGCGGCCTCCCGGAGCTGGACCTGACGGGCTTCGGGAGCCTCCGGGACCTGGACCTGTCGGGGAACGCGCTGCGCGCCTTCCCGCGGCTCGGCGGCCCGGCCCTGCGGCGCCTCGACCTGCGCGGGAACCGCCTCACGGCGCTGCCGCGGAGCGCGGTGGCCGAGCGGCTGGCGCGGGGCCTGCGCACCGTCTACCTCAGCCAGAACCCCTACGACTGCTGCGGCCTGGACGGCTGGGCCGCCCTGCAGCGCCTGCACGCCGTCGCCGACCTGGCCGCCGTCACCTGCAGCCTGTCCTCCAAGGTGCTGCGCCTCGCCGAGCTGCCCGGGGGCCCGCCCCGCGACTGCCGGTGGGAGCGCGTGGACACGGGCCTGCTGTACCTCGTGCTCGTCCTCCCCAGCGGCCTCACCCTGCTCGTGGCCGGCACCGTGCTCTCCCTCACCTTCAGGAAGCCTCTGCTGCGCCTCATCAAGAGCCGCTGCCGCTGGCCGTCCGTCTACTGAGCCGGCCCGGTGCAGGCCACAGGCCCCGCGAACCGAGGTTTCAGTCAAAGCCCCTGGTGGCCCCCGGGCGGTCCCCGGGCGCGCCTTCCCACACTGTGCGCCACCCTCGTCGCCCTGGGAAGATATTTATTAAGCGGTGCCCCGCGACAATAAAACAGCGTCTCGCGTAAATGTTTTTCAAGTGAGACTCGGCTTGTGTTTTCTTTCTTCTTTTAAAGATTTTGTTCGTTCATGAGAGACACACACAGAGAGGGGCGGAGACCCAGGCAGAGGGAGAAGCAGGCTCCATGCAGGGAGCCCGACGTGGGACTCCATCCTGGGACTCCAGGATCACGCCCTGGGCCACCCAGGCACCCCTAGACCCTATTTTACAGATGAGGAAACTGAGGTTTAGGGATGTTAAGTTGCCCACAGTCACAGACCGCTAACATGGTAAACCTAGAAATAGAAACCGCTCGTCCCATATGGTAACAGAGAGCTAGGATTCTGCGTGTCTTCAAAGTCCCTTATATGGTAAATTGCTTAACTTCCCTGATCTCCATCATCTTCCAGCTGTTTTTCTTTCTTATAAAGATTTTATTTATTTACTCACGAGAGACACAGAGAGGCAGAGGGACAAGCAGGCTCCGTGCAGGGGGGGCCCGATGTGGGACTCGATCTCAGGACCCCGGGTCACACCCAGAGCCAAAGGCAGATGCTCAACCACTGAGCCACTCGGGCTGCCTCCCTCCCTCCCTTCCTTCCTTCCCTTCCTTCTTTCCTCCCTTCCCTTCCCTTCCTTCCCTCCCTTCCTCCATTCCTTCCTTCCTTCCTTCCTTCCTTCCTTCCTTCCTTCCTTCCTTCCTTCCTTCCTTCCTTCCTTCCAGGGGGGCAGTTTGGAGCCATCCTAGGGCAAGAACCACTCCAAGACATGTCCTGTGGAGGCGAGAGACAGTGCCCTGAGGGGTCACCAAGGATGGCAAATGCAGAGCAGGGCAGGAGCACCGAGATGAGAGTCCTCCTGGCCTCCGGTGGCCTCCTGTCACTGCCCGTGTTGCCAAGTGCAGCCTGAGTGGCCTCGGGCACCGCCCTCTCGGAGTGCCCTGCACTCACACCTGCAGTCTCACCCCCTCACCCCCCTGCATGGAAAAGTTAAGATAACCCGACCGAGATTATTCATGCAAGGAACCGAGCACCAGGCACAGTCGTTGTTCTGAGGGAAAGGAAAGAGCGATGGAGGAAGGAGTGGCTTCTGCTAACCTGTGTACCCCCACTCTTCCCCAAAACCACAACTCCCCCGAGGCTGAGCAGCCACCCCCAGGACATCCCTGCCTTCCTTCTCCTTCCACGGTGAGTAGAGAGCAATTGCTGGGCTCCTCGGGGAAAGGCGACGAAGACACAGGCCTTGCCCTTTCCTTAGCTCAATCTCTGCTGGCCTTGCACTTTCTATCCTTGTTTCTCAACCCAGAGAGGGGCCGATTGCAGGGGGAGCGTGGGGGGAGGGGAGGGTGGGGACGGGAAGCCCACATTACCATGGAGACTAGATGTCAGCAGAAATGTTTAGGCAAATCAGAGAGATATGAACAGTGGTCTTAATTTGACAAAGCAGAAACTTCCCTGGGCTGCCCTGCAAGGGCAGAAGGGCCACTCGGCGAGGCCCACCCTCCACCCCTCCTGCCGGCGCGGCTCTCCCTGGCCAGCGCTGCCCTGGCCCCAGGCCTTGCACGTCCCTCGGGTTCCCTTGGAGCCTCTGTCCAGTGTCGCTCTGGGAGACCCCGTCAGCCCGTGCCCATAAGACCAGACTCCCCTGAACCTCTGTCCCCATCAATACAAACACACTTTTCTGGGGTCCTGCTGTTTCCCGAGGTAACAACCAGCTAATTCGACGAACAAATCTATGTGTGGTTTGTACATTTATGGCTTTCCTTGAGTTCATTTGTGCCTCTCCCCCCCCCCCCCTCGTAGAGGTAACAGTCTTAGGTTCTTGCAACTGAGGATGACTCTTAGGCAGCGTGAGGCTTTAGTAAGAGGCTAGTGAGAAGCTCCAGACTCTCCAGGAAGGCTGAGGAAGAGAGCTGGGAAACGGGCAGGAGCCAGGATGCTACCCAGCAGTTGGGACCGCAGCCCAAATCATCCCATAGACGATAATCATGAGGACGTGACTGCAGCCACCCCCTTCCTGCTGGACACCACGGTTTGCCCTGTGCCGTGGACAGCTCTGGACAGGGCCACTGCCGCTGCTGCCACCCACTGCCAAAATAAATGGCCTCCCAAATTCCGCCGTCTTGTATCACTAGCTCCTGACACAGTCTGGGGCAAGTGGACCCGGTCGGTTGACCCTAGGTCATGTGCCCCTGCCCTGGCAGTAGAAAATGGGTTCTGCTTCCTATAAATACTTACAAGGGGTGGAGTTCTTAAAACAGGAAGGGAAGTTCAATGTTGAGAAGGCAAAAAGAAAGACAAATGTGCAGCACACCCTTTCAGGCAGCATGTGCATGAGCAGAGGACTCCTTGAAGCACATTCTTAGCCTAGAGGAGTGACTCTAGTGATGGGAACTTGAGACACACCCTCACACCTAGTCTGGGGTCGGCAGGCCTTTCAGAACCACTCAGGTCACAGCGTGTAGCTCACCACCCACTCCACCTGTGCTTAGGGCCTACCCTTGCAGAGTGGCAAATTGCAAAGATGTTGGGACAGAGCCCGACTCTTGCCCGTGGTAGTGACTGTGGAAGGCTGTGGCCTTTCCTAAATTGATCGTCTGTCACGAGAGTCCAAAGGTGATTGCCTAGGTTTCTTTCAGTATGGTGAGAAGAATGAGAGCAGCAGGTGGATTTCTGCATCCAGTCCTGAGCTACGGTTCACCAGCAAATTCTGTACCTTTGTCCTCCTTTGCCCACCCCTCCCTCTGCCTACAGGAGAAGAGTGTACTCTACCATCCACTCTGAGCAGGCCACAGGCACAAGGACCCACACAGCCTGTTTCAGGTTCCCTGGCAGGACCAGATGGTGTTTGCCTAAGGCCTCCCAGACAGCCAGATTGGGCAGCAAGTAGTTCTTCCTCAGTGGGTGGGAAGTGGAGTTCACCTCCAGTTGCCACATGCCAGGATATTCAGAATCAAAAATAATGTCAGCGATTGAACTGTTAACCTGAGTGATAATAATCCAGATTTTGAAAATCCAGTCCTAAAACAAGAGTTAAGATTTTCCTGGAGGTCCAAAATAGGTTACTAGGGTCAACTGATTTTTTTTTAAGGCCCCTGTTGAAAAAAAAACAAAAAACAAAAAACGATAGGGCAGCCCAGGTGGCTCAGCGGTTTAATGCCGCCTTCAGCCCAGGGCCTGATCCTGGAGACCCAGGATCAAGTCCCACGTCAGGCTCCTTACATGGAGCCTGCTTCTCCCTCTGCCTGTGTCTCTGCCTCTGTCTCTCTCTGTGCCTCTCATGAATAAATAAATAAAATCTTAAAAAAAAAAGGATAAACTATAATCCTTGTTTCATATTACCGGTCATCTTTTGTCTTCACAGATCCATACAGGGCCCACTTTTGTTCCAAGTACCAAGTATCTTCCATTTACCCCCGCAGATCCACTCTCCACGCTTCTCTGTCCTGCTCCAGGAGGCTGACCTCAATGGGCCCCCCTTACTCTCTGGTTTCCAATTGTAACTGGCTAAGAAGGGCCCTTGGCAGACCAGAGGGAAGAAGGGTGGTGAGGTCAGGGTGTATTTTTCTCCCACTGCTCCCTCTAGATTTGTCTCAAACTGGCAGCACTTACAACCAAAGTTCACACTCCCCTTAAGGTGCCCCTTTCTACACAAACCTCTGCCTCGAGGTTCCAGGAGCCTAAAGATGGGTAACAGCTCCGTCATTACCAGCCCCAGGTCATTGCATCAGGCCTGTGGTTTGCCTTTCCCTGCCCATCCCTTTATACACAGTCTCCTTCTAAATCCTCCTCGAGCCATCCTTGGGTTAATATGATTCCCACATTCACCATCTGTTTCCTGTTGGGACCCTGAGCAAGGCAGTTGGCTACTTGTTTAGTAATTCTGAACCAGAGAAGTCTCGGTACTTGTGTCGGAAAACCACAGAAGGCTAAGGATCCAGCCAGAGGTACAGAGGCAAGTGCCCGGGACATGGTTGTCTCTGCGGTCCATTGTGAATGGGCATGAGGAAGATGGCACCCCTCATCATATTACAGATATATTCAGATGTGACCCAAATTGGAGAGGGAGATGTTCTCAGGCGTGGTGACCCTCTTTTAAAAAGTGTGGGTATCGTGGGGCACCTGGGTGGCTCAGTCTGTTAAGGTCTGACTCTTGATTTCGGCTCAGGTCATGATCTTGAGCTCTCTGGTCTGTGCTGAGTGTGGAGTCTGCTTGAGGTTCTCTCTCTCCTTCTCCCTCTGCCCCTTCCCCAAATTCTCCTGCTTGCACTAAATAAATACATAAATAGGATATGTTAAAAGTATGGGTATTGTGATGGCATGGCACCAACGAAAACAGGCAATAGGGCTAGGGAAAACGGTGGCTGTTTTGTTTTTGTTTTTAAAGGTTTATTTATTTATTCATGAGAGACACAGAGAGAGGCAGAGACACAGGCAGAGGGAGGAGCAGGCTCCATGCAGGGAGCCCGACGTGGGACTCGATCCTGGGACTCCAGGATCACACCCTGGGCTGAAGGCAGACGCTCAACCGCTGAGCCACCCAGGCGTCCTCAAAAAGTGTTGTAAAGAAAAGAAAAAGGAAAATACTACTCACTAACTAGGTTATTTTTCACTCCATCCTTATCATCAATTACTAAGCACTTAGTTTTGGACTAAGCTTTTATATGGAGAATTTCACTTAATTTGGGAAAAGCTCAGGCTGAGAGCCTTCAGATTGGCCCAAGTCATCAGGGGGAGAGAAGAGCTCTGGCAGGTTGATTGTCAAGTCCACACACCGTCCGTGGACAGCACCCCCACAGGCGGCCCCGCAGGACCAGGCCAGCGGCTAGGGGCTTGCAGGGGGCCCAGGGGAGCGCGTCCTCCCTCCTGGAGGTCTCTGGGAGCTCACGCAGCTCTTGATCCCAGCGCTATCAAGCGTGGTGACAAGGGCCACCAAACCCCAGAAAAGACCAACGGGGGGCAGGGGTCCTGGGTGGCCCAGTGGGTCTCGCATCTGCCTCTGGCCCAGATCATGATCCCGGGGCCCTGGGATGGAGCCCCGAATAGGGCTCCCTGCTCAGGGGGCGCCTTGCTTCTCCCTCTCTCTCTGCCCCTCCTCCCCCCCCAAATAAGTAAAATCTTTAAAAAAATAAAGAACATGCAGAGGGGAACTGCCACACGCAGTCCTTCACCTCCTGCTGGAGGCTCGCCCTGTACTTCTCAGGGCTCCTCAAACTCTCCTTAGCGCCTGGTCCCAAGAGCTGCGTGGGGCTTTCCCACTTTGCCAATCGTCCCATCTCCCTGTCAGTGCGATGATGTCCTCAGCAGCCTCCCACCGCCCTCGGTCGGTGGACATTTCTCAGGACTCGGCCTCACCCCGGCCGCCCTCAGATCTCTTAATGTGGGAAATATGGAAAACTAGATCCCAAACCCCTGTCATATTTAAAACTCTTATGAGGGCCCCTGGGTGGCTCAGTCGGTTAAGCAGCTGCCTTGGGCTCAGGTCGTGATCCCAGGGTCCGGGGGTCGAGCCCTGCTTCGGGCTCCCTGCTCCATGGGGAGCCGGCTTCTCCCTGCCTCTGCCTCCTTTTCTCTGTCTCTCATGAATAAATAAAATCTTTAAAAAATAAAATAAAAAATAAAACTCTTATCCCGGGACATGACAGTCTCTCTCTTTGCTTATTTCAAGAGTGTGTAGCTGATAAAGGGCAACGCCAACCATTGTACGTACAAGACCCCGCACTGCAGCATTGATGCCAGCTGAGTCTGTGTCACAATGATTAACCACTACTTACTTGAGGCCCCCCCCCCCCCGCCCCATGTCGCTGAGACTGAAAGAAGCTTCTCATATCATCTCAAAGCCTTAGGGGAAGGGGCATTAGCAGATCCAAACTGATCACAGGTCCAAATCCAGATCACAGTTCGGATCTGCTAATGCCTTTCCCAGAGATCTCCAAAAAACATGATCTAAGAGGAGGGCTTGGGGAAGGTACTTGGCCAAGCCAAATTTAAGTGGAGGTAAAATTGGCTTGAACACTGGACTGGCCTGAAAAGTGCAACCCCAAAGGGGCCTCTGGGCCTCCAAGGGAGAAGTAGGGCCAAACTTGGGGAGGGCACAGAGAGTGAGCAGGAGGGTCATGCTTTCTGGAGGGTGGGTGTGTTTCTTTCTTTTCCGGCTACTGGGCTACTGTTATCGATGCGGTAAGCACATCCCTTCAGCTGAATGCCCTGGAGAGGAAGCCCCAAGCTTCCTGTTGTCTTACCAATGCTGCAAAATGCAAGTTAGAAATTTTTAAAAATGGGGAAAAGAGGAAGAAATAGGAAGCTCCTCTGGCTAGGTCGGGGCTACCAGTCCCCAGGAGGAAACACCGCTCACCTTTTCCTGGAGACGTAAAGGAAAAGGCACATCCCAGATGTCAGCTGCATCTCACATCAACCAGGACCCAGAAAATAATCTCTCTCTATGAAAAGGACCTTTCTGAAAACCAACAGAGTAGCCAACAAAGAAGATCTTAAAAAGAAGAATAAAGAAATGTGTGTGGGGAGATGCTGCCAAAGACCTACACCTACCCCGTGCCTTAGTGCCCTCATGTTTGTCAGACTTCATCCCCAGTGTTTTGCAATGTTGGAAAGGATCGGATTCTGTTTTGTTTTGCTGCCGTGAGCATCTTAGCCAACTATGAGATACTTGATGAGATTTAGCTGAAATAACAGCCTGGCCCTGGAGGTAAAAAGAGGTGGTGCCAGCAGGTGGCCATACACATACATTTATTTTTTTATTTGTATCATCAGATAACTTATCACTTAGCAAAATAGCCTATCCTCACCTGGCTTTTTCACTGGTCAGCTTTTTGGTTCAATTCTTCACAAAGCCAGTCCAGTTTTATTCCCATTAAAATCTGCTTTGGCCACGTACCTTCCAAGCCCTCCTCTTAGATCATGTTTTTTGGAGATCTGAGGGAAAGGCTTTTCTCAAACTGGGGTCTGCTAATACCACCTCCCCTAAGACTTTGAGAGATGATGTGAGAAGCTTCTCTTAAATGTTCAAGCCAACCCTGACTTTCCTGAACTAGATTTTTTAAACATTATCTTCCTCTACCGCCTGTGCTTCACATCACAGAACATCCTTCCTCCGAAAGAGATAAAAACAACAAAAATTCCACCATGATCATAACAGTCGATTAGAAAAGGAAACTCCCTCTGACTTTCTAACTTTTCAAAATTGTCATACTTTCCCCTTGAAATATGACTAAGTTTGTAATCCCCCAACTGCATGTCCTGCAGTTTTCCTAACAGGCCAAGTATTGGCTGCCTGGGATGTGATGATGGAGGCAGAGACACAGACATCCTGACTGCCAGCATTATTTTGCTTTCTTTTTTTGTTACATGCAACTTGGTTTCTAAAGAGAATGTTTTTCTACCTTACTCTACTCTTCTTTACCAGAAACTCCAACAGTATTTAAATTATCTTCTGGGCTGACGGTTCCGAAAGATTATCGGCTGTTGTGCAATATGTATCATATTCCAGAGAAAAGGCCTGATGTTCCTATCAAGGGACAACCTGAAGTGCAGAAGGTCTGCAGAGGGAGGCGCCCGGCTCTCTCAGCCCGCTCTCCTTGGGAGTGAGCAGCACTGTGACAAAGACCAAGTTAAGTTTTCTTTCCCTTTTTTGCTATTGAAACAAAAAACTGTCATTAATTGCAAAAATGGCTACAAATTCTACTAATGCATTAATTGAAACAAATACAATGCAAGTAGTTCATTAAGAAAGGAAAACCTAGGGCAGTCCCGGTGGTGCAGCGGTTTAGCACCGCCTGCAGCCCAGGGCGTGATCCTGGAGACCCGGGATCGAGTCCCACATCAGGCTCCCTGCCCTTGCATGGTGCCTGCTGCTCCCTCTGCCTGGGTCTCTGCCTCTCTCTCTAGCTGTGTCTCTATGAATAAATAAATAAAAAATCTTTTAAAAAGAAAGGAAAACCTAGGGGTACTTGAGTGGCCCAGTAGGTTAAGCATCTGACTCTGCTCTCAGCTCAGGCCTTTTTTTTTTTTTTTCCCCAAGATTTTATTTATTTATTCATGAGAGATAGAGAGAGGCAGAGACACAGGCAGAGGGAGAAGCAGGCTCCGTGCAGGGAGCCTGATGTGGGACTCGATTCCGGGTCTCCAGGATCACGCACTAGACCAAAGGCAGGTGCTAACCTGCTGAGCCACCAGATCTGCCCTCAACTCAGGTCTCGATCTCAGGGTTCAAGTCCCACACTGGGCTCCGCGCTGAGCGTGGAGACTACTGAAGAAAGAAAGAAATAAAGAGAGAGAGAGAGAGAGAAAAAAGAGAAATACTATATAGGGAAAAAAAGAGAGAGAGAGAGAGAGAGATGCTATATAGGGCAGCCCAGGTGGCTCAACGGTTTAAGGCTGCCTTCGGCCCAGGGTGTAACCCTGGAGACCCGGGATCGAGTCCCACATCAGGCTCCCTTCACGGAACCTGCTTCTCCCTCTGCCTGTGTCTCTGCCTCTCTCTCTCTCTCTGTGTCTCTCATGAATAAATAAATAAAATCTTAAAAAAAAGAAAGAAATACTATATAGATATAGTCCAGGGATTGAAAGCTTAAATGATTATGATGTTAAAAAAAAAAAAAAGGTTTAAGGTTGTGTGGATTGGGTAGAAATGAAAACACACTGCAGCTCATGTGACAAATTGTTGAGCAAGATCAATGTGTCTAACGGATCTAGGCAAAGCAGTTGCCCGAGATAAGGTGGACACAGAGACCTTTACCTAAGTTCCAATTTCATATGGATTATAATGCCAATTGGATATTGTATGAGGTTAGACTGATGAAGAAATTATATGTGAAGGGGAGACAAAAGAGGGTCCAAAAATGGAAAAAAGAATACACTTGGGACGCGTGGGTGACTCAGCGGGTGAGCATCTGCCTTTGGCCCAGGTCGTGATCCTGGAGTCCCAGGATATCCCGGGATCGAGTCCCATGGAGCCTGCTTCTCCCTCTGCCTGGGTCTCTGCCTCTCTCTCTCTCTTTGTGTCTCTCATGAATAAATAAATAAATAAAATCTTAAAAAAAAAAAAAGAAAGAAAAGAAGGTATATCACCATTTTATAAATATTAAAGGATAAAAGTTTAACAGAACAGTAGAAATACAAAAGGCACAGTAATAGGAAATAGTGCAGTGGAGATATTAATAGGACAAACTGATAACTAAAAAAAAACTTAGAAGGGGAAGAAAATAAAGATCTTGGATTTCATAAAGATAGTTGCTTTAAAAAACAAAAGGACTGGGATCCCTGGGTGGCGCAGTGGTTTATCGCCTGCCTTTGGCCCAGGGCGTGATCCTGGAGACCCGGGATCGAATCCCATGTCGGGCTCCCGGTGCATGGAGCCTGCTTCTCCCTCTGCCTGTGTCTCTCCCTCTCTCTCTCTCTCTCTCTGTGACTATCATAAAAAAATAATAATAATAAAAATAATAAAAAGGACTGTTTGCATAGTGTGTTCACAACGGAGAGACTGGTTATTTGTGAAGTCACTCCTGGAATAGAATCATGTACATGAAAGGAATGAAGGCACAGATTCTTTAAAATATACTTTGTCTGGGGGCACCTGGGTGGTGGCTTAGCCAGATAAGCACCTGCCTTCACTCAGGTCATGATCCCAGGGTCCTGGGAAGGAGCCCCGCACTGGGCTCCCTGCTTCTCCCTCTCCTTCCACCTGCCGCTCCCCCCGCTTGTGCTCTCTCTCTCTGTGTCAAATAAATAAATAAAATCTTTTTTTAAAAAATGCTCACATTATAAAAAATAAAATAAAATATACTTTGTCTACTTTTGGCTGCTGGTACTTTTATTCAGGTTCTCAAGGGGAGAGGATTTCCTGCAACTGTTCAGCTTTCTCTGAATTGTGGGGGTTCCTACACCCCACCGCCCTCCCCTAAGAGGTACCACTTAGTACTTTCTAAGTTAATTCAGACAAATGGTGAAATCTCTTAACGACTCAATTTTATTTTCTTCGGATGACTATTAACTTGAGTACTCTCCCCTTTTTTGGCATTTAAGACCCTGTAGACAGGTACAGTTTCTCAGTCCCCAAAGGAAGAATATTGCTGATACTTTATTTGAGCTCAGCCTCTGCTGGCTGGCATTGAATTCTGTTGGGTTTTTTCAGAATTTATCATCTTTTCCCTTCCTGATTTATTTAATCTTTCCCCACCAGTCTGAACCCACTCACCTCCCTTTTCTTACATTTTTAGGTGCTCTCCTTGGGTGTATTTTTGTGAGCTCAAGATCAAATTTTGCTTCTTTTGGGGGGCTTAGCTCTCCATTGATTTATTTGTCCCATAAATGTAAGTCTCTGTACCCTTGCAAAATGTTGGACTTCTTACTGTTTATTTTTGTATTTTGTTCGTAGTTTTAATCACTGAGTCATTTAGGGAGATGTATTTCTGTTGCTTGGTAACCAAGATGGTGACTGTCATGGCTCGTTTGTTAAGACTTAACTGATGCCTGAACTTTCATCTCCGTAAGGTTTGCTCATTTTTAGAGGACAACTTAAGTTTGAGTTGCTAGCTGAAACTACTAGGTACTCATATTACTGGGTTTCAATATTAAATTCTAGATCCTGCTTAGTTTCTGGTGGTGAGTGATGATGCTTGCTCATCACCTCCTGTGAGATGACTGAGTATGGTCTCTTCTGGGGGCTTGTATCAAATGAGGGAGGGTTGCTGTTTGGATGATCCTGCTCCCTTGAGTCCTCAATGACTAACAATTTCTACCTTTCATGGGACATAGTCTTCTTCCCAAGCCCAAGCTATTCTTTTCTACACAAATGACTTTTTTTTTTTAACTTAACCTTTTTTTTTTTTTTTTTTTAACTTAACCTTTTAATGATAAAGTTTTCCACCTCAGTTCCTGAGCACTGATAGTAGGAAAGCAGGACAGTCTCGGGTCTGGCTGTTGAATCAGCAGAGGAGCAGCAGCAGGGCAAGAGTTTTAGACAGGGAGATATAGCTGAGGCTGTAGTCCCAGTGTGGCTTCTAACTCATGTGTCCCCTTGAATCCATACATTGCTCTCCTGGACTTCGCCTTCCTCACCTACAAAAGCAGGAGGTGGGATCCCTGGGTGGCGCAGCGGTTTAGCGCCTGCCTTTGGCCCAGGGCACGATCCTGGAGACCCAGGATCGAATCCCACGTCAGGCTCCCGGTGCATGGAGCCTGCTTCTCCCTCTGCCTGTGTCTCTGCCTCTCTCTCTCTCTCTCTCTCTCTCTCACTGTGTGCCTATCACAAATAACAACAACAACAACAACAAAAAAAAGCAAAAGCAGGAGGTACTCTGCTCTGCAGGGTAGTGCTCTGCAAGTCCAACCTTCCATGGTTCTGACCTTGTGAATGAAGCAAGCAACTATTATAACTATTTATAAATAAAATACTAATTTAATTTTATTTTTAAGAAAGAGTTTATTTATTCATGAGAGACACAGAGAGAGGCAGAGACACACGCAGAGGGAGAAGCAGCGGGACTCGATCCCAGGACCTGGATCACGTCCTGGGCCGAAAGGCAGACACTCCACCGCTGAGCCACCCAGGCGCCCCTAAAATATTAATTTAAAAAACAAAATAAGGAAGATTTGAAGGGTCAGCTTAGGTAAGAAGTGAAGTGGTATAAAGGTGCTGGTTTGCTGATAACCCAAAGATGATCATGAAGCAGCTTTAGCTTCTGCTACACGCTTTATCTTGTGTATAACTGTGAGTTTCTGGGTTTTTGAGAACACTTATATGGATTTTTTGTTTGTTGTCTGTGAAGCTTTTAGCCAATTTTGGCCCAGTAACCCTTAGACTGGTGTGTCTGAGCTCTACCATTCTTTTCATAATCCCAGGATTTACCTAATGGATAGTGACCAGAAACCTCTCTCTTAATGCCCCTAAAATGGGTTGGAATTCCCCTCTGCCACAAACCAACTGACAGCAACTGAAGAGAACAGGGCAAGAGGAAGGTTAGAAGTTACCAAGCATGACAAGGGGTGCTCTGCTGGAGGACTGCCCACAAGTTTCTTGGTATCAGTCAACTGGAGCTTAAAAAAAAAAAAAAAGAAAGAAAGAAAGAGGGAAAGCAAGCAAGCAAGCAAGCAAGCGAGCTTCATCACCCACTGTCACATCCTCAAATCTGATGTCCTAATCAGGGAATTAGCTCAGTGTCTTCCCTATGATTTCAACAACATAGACATTTTAGTTTCGTTTAAATTTTCATAATAGTCATTCATTTGCTTGGGGCTCGTACCAAGTTCAAATGCCCAGAAACACCTAACTCTTTGTTCCATGCCCCTCACTGCTGTACAATGAGGAAATGCGCACGGATCCTGAGACATTCATTTATTCAGTAGGTATTTAGTGAGCTCTGCTATGTGCCAGGCAGTACGTGGCTCTGGGGATACATACAGTTATTTTTCTTCTTATTGGTTGCCGTTTATAATTACTTGTCTTCACTTCCCTCTCCTCAGCCTTCCACTGCTCTTTTTTTTTTTTTTCTCAAAGATTTTATTTACTTATTTACTTATGAGAGACACAAAGACAGAGGCAGAGACACAGGCAGAGGGAGAAGCAGGCTCCCTGCAGGGAGCCGGATGTGGGACTCGATCCCAGGACCCAGGGATCACGCCCTGAGCTGAAGGGAGATGCTGAAGCACTGAGCCACCAGGTGCCCCCTTCCACTGTTCTTGATTCTCCTCAATATCCCGGAGACCTGAGTCCTGAACAACTCTGGTGAGTACAGGGCTGAGGTGCTCCTTCCCATATTTGGGGGTTACAAAAAGAGTGTGTTACAAGTATAACATATGCTCTTTTCTGTGTCTTCATTTTTCTCACTGTACTCCTGAAAGATGAAAGAGTTTCTGTTCCTGTGTTAACCATGCATTTGCCACATAATACAAATCTTCACAGGGGCCTGTTTCCATTCTTGATCCTGAAGCTGGGTGACACCGACATCAGCTTATCTCAGTCCCTCACAGGTCCAGTCATCCAAAAGATACTTTAGTCCTGGCTCTGAGCCTCAGAATCTCAAATAAACTAGGAAACAAGTAATACTGGCTTGAGCCTTGGTGCCAGTCAGCTGCCTGTCTATACTACTTGGAAATCCCTTGACTTTTACCTGCTTTGCTCTGGATCCATCTACGCTAACATAAGGAAATGATTGAGTAAATAAATAAATGAAGAAGAAGAGACAAATATTCCCTACAGAAGGATTCTAAATAATGTATGTAGATATCTCCCACTCTAACAGGCAAAACTCAGCCTCCTCCCATCCCCACTTGGTTATTTTTTTTTGTTTGTTTCTTTTTTTTTAATATGGAGAGGGAAAAGTAGCAGCTTTACAGTGGAGAGATATAGCGGGTATTGCTTTAACCAAGTGATCAAGACTAACATCACCAGGCGTGTCATGTGGATATTATGCACCCGCTGATATGATGTGATGAGATGGGCACTTCATCTCCATGGTGTTCTTTCCAAAAGCCCATAACTTTAGTCTAATCATGAGAAAAACAGAAGACAAACCCAACTTGAGGGACATTCTATAAATACTCCTCAAGACCTCCTGGTCATGAAAAACAAAGAAAGACTAAGAAACTAATAATTAAACACAACATATTACCCTGGTTTGATTTCCAAAAAAGACAAAGGTCATTAATGACAGAATCTGGTGAAATATGAGTGTCTAGAGTTTAGCTAATAGTAATGTGCCACTGTCAGTTTCTTAGTTTTGACAAATTGGGAAGGGTATAAGAACTTTCTGTGCTGTCTCCACAACTTTTCTATAAATCTAAAATTATTCTAAAACAAAAATTTCATGTAAGAAGTTTTTTAGCAAGACTCATAAGGAGAAAACCCACAAATTATCAATATCAGGAATATAAATAAGAATATTGCTACAGGGGCAGCACGGGTGGCTCAGCGGTTGAGCATCTGCCTTCCGCCCAGGGTGTGACTCCGGGGTCCCGGGATGGAGTCCCACGTCGGGCTCCCTGCATGGAGCCTGCGTCTCCCTCTGCCTGTGTCTCTGCTTCTCTCTCTGTGTCTCTCACAAATAAATAAATAAAATCTAAAACAACAAAAAAAGAATATTGCTACAGATCCTACAACATTCAAAAGATAGTAAGATGATAACTATCTTTGTACAATAGATTTAATAATTTAGCTGAAATTAGCAAAGTCCTTAAAAAATACAAATAAATGAAACTGGTACAGCAGAAAGAAAAAAATCTGAATAGTCATATAAATTAATTCTGTAATTAAAATATTCCCACAGGGGGTGCTTGGGTGGCTCAGTCAGTTAAGCGTCTGCCTTTGGCTCAGGTCATGATCCCTGGGTCCTGGGATCTATCCCAGCATCGGGCTTCCTGCTCAGTGTGGAATCTTCTCTCTCTCTCTCTCTTTCCCTCTGCCCCTCCCCACTACTCGTTCTCTATCTCATATAAATAAATAAAATCTTTAAGGATAAAATTAAAAATAAAATCTTCTCACAAAGAAAATTCCCAGTCTAGATGGCTTCATTGGTGAGTTACTCAAAATATTTAAGAAAGATACAATATAAATATTGCTCAAATACTTTCAAAGAGTAAAAGAGAATTCTTTCCAATCTGTTTTACGATGCCCTGATATCAAAAAAGAAAAATTAGGGATGCCTGCGTGGCTCAGCTGCTGAGCATCTGCCTTCAGCTCAGGACCAGAGCCTGAAGTTCCCGGATCAAGTCCCAAGTCGGGCTCCCTGCATGGAGCCTACTTCACCCTCTGCCTGTGTCTCTGCTTCTCTCATGAATAAATAAATAAAATCTTTAAAAAAAAGATTTAAAAAAAGAAACATGACTAATTGGTGGTGTTGTCACCACCAATATTTAATATTGTACCAGAGGTTCTAGCAATTACTATACAGCATAAGAACAGAGGAATAAAATGAGAAATAAAGAACTAAAAGTGTCATTATTCACAGATGATATGATAATATATGTAGAAAATAAAAAAGAATCTGCAAATGAACTATTAGAATTCATAAATAGATTAAAATTGCTAGATAGAAGCTCAATATGCAAAAATTAACTGTATTCTTATATGCTTTACAATTAGAAAGTGAAAATCTTAAAGATGGAACTTATAATAATATAAAAACACCAAATATAGAAATGAATATAATGAAGGATGCACAAGAGCCCTATACTAAAACCTACAAAACTGCTAAGAGAAATTAAAGACCCATATCAATGGAGAAATATACCATGTTCATGGATTGGAAAGCTCATACTGCTATGATATTGCATCTTACCAAATTGATCTATAGATTCAATGCAATCCCAATCAAAATCCTAGCAAGAATTTTTTGGTAGAAATTGATGGAAAGATTCCAAAATTCATACAGAAATCCAAAGGAACTAGAAGACTCTAGATATATTCAAAAAGAGGGACGCCTGAGTGGCTCATTTGCCTTCAGCTCAGGGCATGGTCCCGGGATCTGGGATCGAGTCCTGCATGGGGCTCCCTTTGGAGAGCCTGCTTCTCCCTCTGCCTGTGTCTCTGCCTCTCTCTGTGTGTCTGTCATGAATAAATAAATAAAATCTTTATTATATATATTGAATATATATATGAATATATATATATGAATATATATATATGAATATATATATATATATATTCAAGAAGAACAAAGCTGGAGGAACTACACTACCAGATTTTAAGACTTAGTATAAAGCTACAGTTAATTAAGACTGCATTTTATGGGGGTAAACACAAGCAAATACATCCATAGAAGAGGACAGAGAATTCAGAAATAAACTTAACACATACTGTCACTTGATGTATAACAAGGACACTACTGAAATTCAATGGGGAAAGGATGGTCTTTTCAATAAATGGGGCTAGAGCAATTGGATATTCTCACAGAAAAAAAAAATCGATCCTCTAACTCATATCATCTGCATTTCACTTGAAATAGATCATAGACCTGAACATTAAAACTAAAACTAAAACAATAAAATTTCTAAAAGAAAGGAGAGCATGTCATTATGATTTGGGGGTAGGCAGAGATTTTTTATGCAGACATACATGGTAATACACAAAAGAAGAAAATTGATACTTTATTTTTTTTAAGACTTTATTTATTCATGAGAGACACAGAGAGAGAGGCAGAGACACAGGCAGAGGGAGAAGCCGGCTCCATGCCGGGAGCCTGATGCGGGACTCCATCTCAGGACTCCGGGATCACAACCTGAGCCAAAAAAGTCAGACGCTCAACTGCTGAGCCAGCCAGGTGTCCAGAAAATTGATACTTTAGATTGATTAAAATTAAGACTGGTCATCAAAGAAACACTATTGAGGGGATCCCTGCGTGGCTCAGTGGTTTGGCACCTGCCTTCAGCCCAGGGTGTGATCCTGGAGACCCGGGATCAAGTCCCACGTCAGGCTCCCTGCATGGAGCCTGCTTCTCCCTCTGCCTGTGTCTCTGCCTCTCTCTGTGTCTCTCATGAATAAAATAAAATAAAATAAATAAAATAGATGCACTTGAGGAGCGCCTGGGTGGCTCAGTTGGTGGGATCAAGCCTTGCATTGGGCTGCTGCTCAGTGGGGAGTCTGCTTCTCTCCCTCACTCGGCCTGCTGCTCCTTCTGCTTGTGTTCTCTCTCTCTCTCTCTGTGCCAAATAAATAAATAAAATCTAAAAAAATAAAATAAAATTGATGTACTTGGGGTATATGCTGGGCTGGATGCAACTCTTGATCTCAGGGTTGTGAGTTCTAGCACCACATTGGGTGTAGAGATTACTTAAAATTAAAGATTTTTCTTTAAAAAAAACATTGACTCGGTATGCCTGGGTGGCTGATCAGTTGAGCATCTGCCTTGGGCCCAGGGCGTGACCCCGGGGTCCTGGGATCGAGTCCCACGTCGGGCTCCCTGCAGGGAGCCTGCTTCTCCCTCTGCCTGGGTCTCTGCCTCTCTCTGTGTGTCTCTCATGAATAAATAAATAAAATATTTAAAAAAAATTTTTTTAAAGTCTGCTTTGTAAAGGGGGAAATGCAGAAATCATAGCTACAAGGTCAGGTGAGTTCTAAAAGAGCCTCTTGGGTGGATCACTGAGACCAGTGTTCAAATCCCGCCGCTGCCACCCCGAGGCTAGGTTGCCTACTGTAGGCCTCACTCGGCCTTGGTCCCTTAATCTGCAAAATCTGAACAGAAACTCCTCTGTGAGGAACCTCTCTGAAATCTAATCCCCCAGACTGAAGCAGCCGGCGTAGGCACACTCCTGCCCCCTGGTGGTCGTTCTGGAACCATGCCGGTTGTGGCAAAGGCCCAAATAAAACGTGGAAACCGTGAAAACCCGAGCAGCCTCCCTTGTAATGCACATTAGCTTTTTGATTGTTAATTTTCTTGCTCCTCGGTGCTTTTTCCCTCCTACTGCTCGAAGTCCACACACTGCAGGGAAGCTGGGGAGCCGGGCCCTACCCCACTGGAGCTGAGTACATTCCTTGGGTTTGGGTGTTTCCTTCTCCTCCAGCTCGCAGGCCTTGGTGGAACAGAGCCCTGTCTTTGGGTCATTAGCATGGCCTTTGTAGGAGGTGTGGCCAAGAGTCCAACAGAACCCTGGGAGATAGAATCCATCTGGAGCTCATTTAAATATATAAAGCTCTGGTAGCACTAGCAGGTAGAGAGACTATGAGAAAAATTCAAGATTGAACAAAGCAGTAAATCGGTTAATTGAATTTAATCAAAAAGTGAAGCAATTGAGTTATGGAACTTTACCCATCCTAATTAGGTGACTAAGTGGAAAGAAGTTCAAAGAATTATTAGGGCTTTTAACTGGGATCAAGGAAATAGGATTACAAATCCAACCCCATTGGTAGAACAAATTCCTTTCTTAAAAATATGTATTTTCCTGCTTTTCACGACTGTGTATGTGAATTTGGGGTTGAGGAAGGACAGGAAGCAAAGGCAGAAGGGAAAGGAGTAGGAGGAAAATCTCAGAAATGGGGGTGCTGTGCTGGAAGGGGTGAGAGCAAAGACCTTGGCACCCTCACCTCTTGGTTGACCAGGGCTCCTGTTCCGTCACCGCACCTGGAAACCCCCCGGCAGGTCCTGGTTGGGACCCTATCACGACCTAAACATCTAGAGCTTTTATGGACTAGACTGTCTTTCACTAATGCTGACTCGGGCCTAGCCCTGGATACGATGTGGCTGAGGCATCTGGGTGTGATTCAAGAGTCCTTGAAGGACAATTAGGAGTTTGGGACTCCAGCACCAATTTGATAATTTGCCAAGCCACAACCTCCTGGAGCCTTGATTTCTTTATCTGTAAAATGGGTAGATCTTTTGTCTCTAGTGCATAGGAAGCTGTAAAGATCAAATGTGTAAAGTACATGGGCAAGTACTTATAAAAAGCAAGGCTCTTATCACTGTAAAGTAGTGGCATTAAAAATAGTATATGGGTGCCTGGGTGGCTCAGTTGGTTAAGCGTCTGCCTTTGGCTCAGGTCATGACCCCAGGGTTCTGGGATGGAGGCCTGCATCAGGCTCCCTGCTCGTCGGGGAGTCTGCTTCTCCCTCTACCCCTGCCCTGACTTGTGCTCTCCCTCTCTCATACTCTCTCTCTCTCAAATAAAGAAAATCTTAAAAAAAAACAACAAAAAAATAGTACAGATAATCTGCTGCCTCTAGCCTCCCTATATCAACCTACAGTGCTCTCAGATTCGTCTTCCTGTCTTTCAAACCCTTACCTTATCACTACCTGCTCTTTATATATAATTGCTATACACACCTAAGTAGTATTAAATCTGAGATTTATACAATTAAATTTGAAATGGTTACATCTTGCTGAGAAATATTTGCATATTAAACCTTATCTCTATTTGAGTAGTAAAAGTATTTGGCCCTTATTCAATAAATGTTAACCAATAGTTTGTGGTAGGGAAGAGAAGCAAGGCTTTCCCATGCTCTGAAATCTCTTATTTTATGCCTGGATTATCCTATCTAAGCCGGAATTCAGAATGAATCTTTGGATCAGTATTTTAAAAGGACAGCTTTGGAGAACCTAAATTCCATTTTTTTTCTATATGTATAGTTTGTTTTTTAGTTAGTATCCTATTACACATAGGGTTTTTGTTTTTGTTTTAAGGATTTTATTTATTTATTTGAGAGAAAAACCGTGCATGTGCATGAGCAGGGGAGAGGGGCAGAGGGAGAAGCTGACTCCCCGCGGAGCAGGGAGCCCTGGGATCCTGACCTGAACTGAAGGTGCCGCTTAGCTGACTGAGCCACCAGGCCCCCTGCAGGTATAGCTAGTGGTCCGATGAGAAATGTACTGGTGAGCAGGTTTAGCGCACAAATCCTGCAGCCAGCTGACCTCGGTTCTCATCCCACTTCTTCCATTTATTACCGGTGTGGCCTTGGTAGCCATTGAAACGCTTCATCTGTAACAAGGGGGAAATTAATAATACCTCCCTCCATAGATTTATGGGAAAGATTAAATAAATTCATAGGTCTAAAACAGTGCCTGTCCCTTAGTAAGCATTAGCTAGTATCTATTCAACTTACATGTAAAAAAATTCAAACCATTCAGAAACTCAATTTTAAAAATTAAAAATCCCACCTCAACTCCCAAGCTCCTCACCTCCCATGTGAACCTCCCTCCCCTCTTCACAGGCAACCGTTAACGTTCCCCTGTGATCATCCTTCACAGGGCACCATGGGATTATAGTATATATTTTTCAAATCATGGGATCATAGTAAACTCCCTTTGCCGGCTTGTTGTTCTCACTCAACTGTGTAAGTAGGAGATTTTTCCAGGTCACTGCATCCAGCTCTACGTCCTTTATCCTATGCACGTCACAATATGCCACAGCATGGACAACTCTACAATTTACTTAACCAACATTGTTGTTGTTTGGCACCCTGAACAGAGACATAAATAGACAATGTCTTCCTTTTTTTTGGTAAAGATTTATTCATGAGAGACACAGAGAGAGGGAGAGGCAGGCTCCATGCCGGGAGCCAACGTGGGACTCGATCCCTGGACTCCAGGGTCACACCCTGGGCCTAAGCGCAACCGCTGAGCCACCCAGGGATCCCCAACCAATGTCTTCCTGATGGATGCTTGGGTCACTTGCATTTTTCCACTCTCAGGTTCACTTTTTACACATTCTTTTCTTTTTGTAATTCAACACCGTCCAGCTGAAGCCCAGCAGGGCTTCCGCATTTCAACACAGGAGCTCATTTCCTATTGAGCAAACCTTCTTCCTCAGGTCTGCTCTTGCCACACCCTGCAGGGGTGGGGGCTTTTCCACGGAAAGGAGAAGTGCAGTTCTCTCTCCTGGGCCTCAGGAGTAAACAGGCTCACTGACGCCTGGCCTCACAGCACCCCTGCCCCTGAGGCTCCTCAACGGCTCAGCAACGTGATTCAACAAAATCAACCTCACCTGGCCTCGGTGCAGGTGACTGCACTTCCTAAGCTCTAACAGCTCAAGCCGCGGGCCTGTACCCTCCCATAGGGATACCTCACCGCTCTGTCCAGGGTCGGCCTGTCTGTCAGGGTCATCCCAACAAAGGTGTCTGTTTTCAGGGGTCATTAGCTATTGCTTCACTTGTCGGGAATCATCTTTCCAATCCACTCTAGTTTGGTTTTATGGGGGTTTTCTTGAGAGAGGAGAGAGCATGGGCACTCGAGTGGGTGGGGGTAGGGGCAGGGGGCAGAGGGAGAGGGAGAAGCAGACTCCCCCTGAGCAGGGAGCCCGACTGGGGGTCCACCCCAGGGCCCCGGGATCATGGCCTGTAGCCGAAAGCAGACGCTTAACCAACTGAGCCACCCAGCCTCCCCTTCAGCCTCCCATCCAATCCACTCTATTTTTATTTTTATTTTTTAATATTTGATTTGTTTATTCATGAGAGACACAGGTGGAGGGAGAAGCAGGCTCCCTGCAGGGAGCCTGATGTGGGACTCGATCCTGGGGCTCCGGGGTCATGACCTGGGCCCAAGGCAGACGCCCAACCGCTGAGCCCCAGGCGTCCCTCCTCCAACCCACTCTAAACGGACGAATCTCCCTTTGAGGATGACCTGAACTCTGAGCTTTCCCAGGTGCTCCGGCTAATCCTCCCCTTCTCTGAATCTCTTCATCAAGAAGACCTAAGCGCACAGCCCCTTGTGAAGGGGAGCCCCTGGCTGCTGAACCAGGGATTGTGGGAGGGCTCCGGAGAGAAGGCCACAGGGCACGTGAACCCCAGAGAGGTTGTGTTCCTGCACGAGGAGAGGCCAACAGGCAGAGAGACACTTTGGAATATACTGGAGTTAATCTGAGCCACAGGGAATCAGAGATTAGACACAGGAACATCCACGACGAAAAAGAAGGAAAGCAAGTCTCAAGAAGTCTCTCCAGGAGCCGTCCGGGGGATTGGTTAGAAACGCGAATTCTCAGGCCTACCCCGACCCAGTGAATCAGAAACAATAGAACGGGCCCAGCAATCGGTGTTTTAGCAAACTCTCCAGGTAAGTCTGATGCACCTGGCAGTTTGAGGAGCCTTGTGGCCAAAAAGAGACTTCGATCCAGGGTCCTGTGAGTCTAAAGCCAGCGAACAGATGTTACCTGCGCTCCCCGCGGCCTCCAGCGGCTGCATTCGGGACCTGGTGGGGGACGTGGGGGAATAAATCCAAGTGACACAGGGTCCTTCATGTTAAGGGAAGACACGATGCAGAACAGGGTAGCAATCGTCACGCAGGGTCAGATGCGCTCCGTGCTAAGGAGGGTGATAGATTCCACTGGTTCCCAAATGGGATCCCTTGGGAGCAGCTTATTGCAAACACAGGTTCCGGGGTACTTGTGTGGCTCAGTGGTGGAGCATCTGCCTTTGATCGTGACCCCGGGGTCCTGGGATCAGGTCCCACATTGAGGTCCCCGCAGGGAGCCTGCTTCTCCCTCTGCCTGTGTCTCTGCCTCTCCCTCTCTCTGTGTCTCTCATGAATAAATAAATAACATCTAAAAGACTAAACAAAACAAAAAACATAGGTTCCTAGATTCCAGCTAATGTAGGAAAAGACATTAAGGTTCGAAGCCGATGGTCAAGAAAGAATTCTTGAGACATCTTTAGTGCAAAAAGGTGATTTTATTAAAGCGTGGGGACAGGAGCTGTGGGCAGGAAGAGCTTACCAGGGTCATGAGGGGAGGCCCATTATATACTCTCAAGTTCGGAGGGGTTAGGGGATAGCATAAGTCTCTAAGGAATTTGGAAGCAAGATTTCTGGGACCTTGAGGGGGTAGCTATTGTGTGGAAAAGGTCATTTATTGCCATCTAATCAAACCTGAGTCATGAGACCCTTCAGATGTATATCGGGTTATGTGCTTGGGGGACATGCCAAGATGTATGTTGGAGGGTTTAGAGATAAAGGAAATTTCTAAAGGAAATTTTGGGTTTATGGTAGACTTACAGGCTCCTGGGGATCAGGCTAAAATTGCCTTTTGTCCTTAGCAAAGTATTAACATCGAGACAGAAGAGTCCCTAGGGGAAGGCCACTCTGCCTGTTTCAAGGACTTGTCAATGGGCTGTGGGCAGTAAGGAAATTCAATAATTTCCTTTCTGCCTTTGTTTCCCACATCACCACCCTGCAAGATTCTGATTCAGCACATTTGTGGAGTTATTGGGTCTATACTTCTAAAAAGCTGCTCAACTTTTTTTTTTTTTTTAAGATTTTATTTATTTATTCACAAGAGACACACAGAGAGAGAGGCAGAGACACAGGCAGAGGGAGAAGCAGGCTCCATGCAGGGAGCCCAATGTGGGACTTGATCCCAGGACTCCAGGATTATGCCCTGAGCCAAAGACAGATGCTCAACCACTGAGCCACCCAGGTGTCCCAAAGCTGCTCAACTTTGTCAAAGCCTGCTTTGGGAAGTCCTGGTATAAATAATAGTAAGGAGGAGGTTCTGAGCAGGGAGGAGAGAGCTCCAGCCTGCAGCCGCTGGGAAACCCCAGGGAGCAGAAAGGAACCCTCCTGCCTGGCGAGCCCCTATCCAGGGGCTGTGCTGGTCGGGCCATGGCCCCTGGAGGCCTCCGGGACAGGACAAGCACAGATGTCCAGAACTAGAGCTCTGATTGCGGTTCGGCCCCAGGAGTGCTCTCCCCTTTGGATGGGGGGGAGAGGGGGGCAAGCCTTGTCTGCCTGAGGTATAGGTTGATGGGGGAGGCTGGACAGGAGGAAGCAAGCAGAAGGGGGCATGTGGGCAAAAGCTTAAAGGTTAGTGTTTTCACATCCAGCACAGTCAGGCCCTTAAGGACTCAAGGGCCGCTAACCAATAAACTAAGACTGCATTGTTTTTTGTTTTGTTTTGTTTTGTTTTAAAGGAAGGGAGGGACCATTTAGAAAGCTCCAGAAGTGACTGAATTTCAGACAAAACTAAGACTTATGAAGACTCTGTTCCTGAGGCTCTCTGACCAGTCGTGGGCCTAAGAGCCCTGAATTGGTGAGAAAACTATCATCTCCAGTGATTTTCAATATTTGATTTAATAGCAGAGCCCTTGACAAATATCTCAAGGAGAACTCAGAAATGGGGAAAACTTAATACATTAGAACTGAGCTGCTGTGGTTAAAGTCGGGGCCTCATTTCCACCTCCTTAGTGTCCTTCTTTCCCATCACTCTGGACAGTTACCATTCCCCTCGCCCACCCTGGCTCCCTAGGATGCCACTCCATAGAAAGCAGTTTGAAAAACACTGATCTGGGCACCTGGGTGGCTCAGCAGTTGAGTGTCTGCCTTCGGCCCAGGTCGTGACCCTGGGGTCCAGGGATTGAGTTCCACATCGGGCTCCCTGCATGGAGCCTGCCTCTCCTTTTGCCTACGTCTATGCCTCTCTGTGTCTCTCATGAGTAAATAAATAAAATCTTAAAAAAAAAAAAAAGAAGAAGAAGGAAAGAAAAACACTCATCTAGTTAACCTCCCAACCAAACGCCTTCCTAGATTGCTTTTGGGGACAGTCAGATACTTACTTAACCAAAGTCATCCTTCCTTTTGCTGGAAACTTTGATCCTCAGAAAGTTCTTTTTATTGAGGTGAGATCTGCTCCTAAAATGTCCATCCACTGTGCCTAGAGTTGCTTTCTGGAAGTACTGTGACATTCTTCTATACAAAATTAGTCTTTAAATACTATGCATTAAGAGCAATCTTCTCTTTTCCAGGCAAAAACTCATCCTGTCTCCCCATAGACTCTCCTGTTACATGGTCTAGTTTGTCAATGTCCCTCTTAAAATGAGGTTCCTGAAAGAGAAGCGGCTCCAGCCAGGGTCTGGCCAGGGCAGCACACAATGGGCCATTCCTTCTCCCTTGGTCTGGACATTAAACCTCAATTAGTGTGGCATGGGCTTCCATTAGCTTCCCTGGCAGCCGCTCTGCAGCCTCTTCATACTGAATCTACTGTCAATTAAACCCCCTCTGTCTCACGCTGATTGCCGTTAAGTGAATTTTTCCCAGCCTGTGCTCCTGCAGTTCATATTTCTTAATATAAGCTCTGGTTACTTGGACACCCATAATATTTCATCCTGTTGGTTTTAGTGCAGTCATTCAAAATATTATAAAATCTTGATTCTGTTCTTCAGTGAGCTATTACTGCCCAACCTCAGTTGCCTTGAATTTTAGTGTTCCTTCTATGCATCTGGAAGTAGATGTACCCCACTGACTTATGTCTGGAGCTCAGGAGAGCACTAGAGGCAAGAGCCTTTTTTTTTTCCGAGTTAAAAAAAATTTTTTTTAATTGAAGTATAGTTGACACACGATGTTGAATTAGTTTCAGGTGTACAACATGGTGATGTGACACGTCCATGTGTTCTGCTCCACTCACAAGTGTAGCTGCCGCCTGTCACCGTACAGCTCTAATACTCTAATACAGAATCATTGACTATATTCCCTACGCTGTGCCTTTTCCTGTAACTTACTCATTCCATTAACCAGAAGCCTGTATCTCCCACTCATCACTCATTTTAATAAATCCCCCCATACCCCTCACCTCTAGTAACCATCAGCCTCTCTTCTATATTATTTATGGGTCTATGTCTTTTTTTTTTTTTTTAAGATTTTATTTACTCATGAGACACACACACACACAGAGGCAGAGACATAGGCAGAGGGAGAAGCAGGCTCCATGCAGGGAGCCTGATGGGGGACTCGATCCTGGATCCCCAGAATCACACCCTGGGCCGAGGGCAGATACTCAACCACTGAGCCTCCCAGGCATCCCTTATGGGTCTATTTCTGCTTTTAGTTTATTTTTTTTATTATTTTTTTTTTTTATTAATTTTTTTTTTTAAACTTTTATTTATTTATGATAGTCACACAGGGAGAGAGAGAGAGAGGCAGAGACATAGGCAGAGGGAGAAGCAGGCTCCGTGCACCGGGAGCCTGACGTGGGATTCGATCCTGGGTCTCCAGGATCACGCCCTGGGCCAAAGGCAGGCGCCAAACCGCTGCGCCACCCAGGGATCCCTGCTTTTAGTTTATATTTTGGTTTATTCCTTTTGTTTTTTAGGTTCCATGTGTAAGTGAAATCATATATTTGTTTTTGTCTCCCTTACTTATTTCACTTAGCATAATACACTCTAGGTCTATCCATGTTGTTGCAAATGGCAAGATCCTTCTTTTTTATGGCTAGTATTCCATTGTACATTAAAGCTAATATTCCACACCTTCTTTGTCCTTCCACCTATCACTGGACACTGGGCTGCTTCCAAATCTTGTCTATCGTGAACCATGCTGCAGTGAACAGAGGGGTGCATGTATCCCTTCAAAGTATGTCTTCATTTTCTTTGGGTAAATACGCAGTAGTGGAATTACTGGACCATATGGTATTTCTATTTGTAAGTTGTTGAGGATCCTCTACACTGTTTTCCACCATGGCTGCACCAGTGTACATTCCCACCAACGGTGCAGGAGGGCAAGAGACAATTTTTTAAACTTCCATTTATTGAATACTCGTTGCCAGATACGGCACTGCGCACACACTGCCTTATTTCACCTTCGCTGTCCCAGTGCAAACAGCTCTAACACCCCATTTTACATATGAGGAAATGGAGAGGAAGGGCCAAGATGAAGGCCTTCTGCTCTCCTAGGGGTCTTTCTGGTCTGTCAGTGGTCTGCGAGACAACTGAGCATGCAGGCTCTCCAGGGCACGCAGGCCTCAGCAGCCTCCCCCAAAGGGAGCCTTTGGCTCAGCTGTGGCTGAAGAGCTCAGGTGACTGGGAGGCAGAGCAGAAAAACAACCCCGGCACCTGGCACCTCGTTAGCCCTTCGAAGGACAAGAAGTTGGGGGTAGGAAGGACAAAGATTAGAAACAGCTAGGAAAAGATGAAGTTGGATTTTATTTGTTTGTTTATTTATTTATTTATTTATTTATTTAAATATTTTAATTATTTATTCATGAGAGAGAGGCAGAGACCCAGGCAGAGGGAGAAGCAGGCTCCCTGTGAGAAGCCAGTTGTAGGACCTGATCTCAGAACCCTGGGATCATGGCCTGAGCCAAAGGCAGATGCTCAACCACTGAGCCACCGAGGCGCCCCTGAAGTTGGACTTTAAAAGCAAAGTTTATTGGGCATAAAATGTTATAAAATGTCACTTCGTCCTACAGGTGTTTTAGTTACATGATCTTGGAATTTGCATTCGTGGCTTTATCAGGCTCACAGAGTCTTCTTTCCTTGCTTTCCTTTCTATGTTCTGTAGGAGGGAAGGATGATTAAGGGAAGGATAACCCCATACAGCCCTACTTTAATGTGTCTGCACAGCATTTATGGTCATATGATGTTTTTCTTATTTACTTATTTCTCCCCACTGAAATGTGAGCTCCTGGAATGTGGATTCCTATCAGCCATGTTCTCCTCTGCATTAAGGACATATTAGGTGCTTAAAATGAATGAATCTAAGTATACAACAGAAAACCTAGCATTTAAAAACAATTATTTAAAAACAATGTAAAGACTGAGCAAGGTTCACCCCGGGATTCACTTTGGATGTGAGTGTAGGGACATTGCTTAAATTTTAAGAAAATATTACTAACATCCTTCCAGGGCCAAGACAAAGCTGCCTTTTGATAAATTAAACACACACACACACACACACACACACACACACACACACTCTCACTCTCACACTGCCCTCTAATGGTCGTGGGGGCTTTTTGTTTTTTACTTTAGCAGTAATAGTTGAGTATCTTAGTTCCCTTAAGATGGAACTAGGGCTGAGGGTCATAATGGCAGAGCCAAGGAGTTGCCAGGGAAGGACTTTAAGATGTACAATACACTTGCTACATATGTTCAAGACAATTCTCCTGGCTACTATCCTTTTCCCAACCTTTCCCACCAGATTGCTGCCCCCAGCACTCTTATTCTGGAGTCCCACAGGTTAAGTTGGCTGTACTAAGGTAAGCCTGCCCAGAGACCAAGTCAGGAAGAGAGTGACAGCACTTGCTTGCTAGGGCCAGCTGGAACCCAAAGGGGGTGACCCCTCATATGGCAGTTGTCCTTTATTTGTCTGACTTCTCAACTTGGCCTCTTCATCTTTTGCCTGTTTCCTGTTCCCAGCTCCTCTCCTAGGTGGAAATGTCAAGAGTTTAAAGTTTAAAATATGTCAGCTCATTACATCAAAATATGTCCCCAAAGACCAAAAAGATGTTAATTCTTTTATCATATGGGCTATCAGGTGTCAAAGTATAGTTTAGAAAAAAAAATTCTTTAAACAATTTTTTTTCTCTTTGAAAATTTATTTATTCATGAGAGACACACACAGAGAGGCAGAGACACAGGCAGAGGGAGAAGCAGGCTCCCTACTGGGACCCTGATGCAGAACTCCATCCCGTGATCTCGGGATCATGCCCTGAGCTGAAGAAGATGCTCAACCACTGAGCCACCTAGGTGTCCCCAGAGAGAAATTTTTAAAAAATATTTATTTATTTATTTATTTATTTATTTATTTATTTATTTATTTTTGAGAGAGAGGAGAGAGGGAGAGCAGGAGTAGGGCCAGAAAGGTGGAGGGAGAAACAGACTTCCCACTGAGCAGAGAGCCCAACACGGGGCTCCATCCCAGGACTCTGGGATCATGACCTGACCTGAAGGCAGACGCTTAACCAACTGAGCCACCCACACATCCACTATTAATTCTGTCCTTTTGCATTTTCTTCTTTAAATTATTGATGCTGGGGCAGCCCCGGTGGCTCAGCGGTTTAGCGCCGCCTTCAGCCCAGGGCATGATCCTGGAGACCTGGGATCCAGTCCCATGTTGGCTCCCTGCGTGGAGCCTGTTTCTCCCTCTGCCTGTGTGTCTGCCCCTCTCTCTGTGTGTCTCTCTCGAATAAATAAATAAAATTTATAAAAAAAATTATTGATGCTGTTGTCCCAAAGCATAGTAAACATTTTGTACCTACTCAATGATTTTAGGATCTAGCTGATTTTCTTTTGCCTTCTGCCCCTCATCGGTGTTCCCAGGACTTTTTAACATCTGAGCTGTTCCTTGCTCCTCCAGACTCCACAATTCCACAAGAGTCCATTACTCTAGGTGTCATATGCCAGGGCTCTGGCTCCATCTTTCCGTGATTCTCTTTGTTCTGCTCTCATTAAATGATTAGTGTTATCCTCAGGCTGGCTATAGTATTTCCAGGTGTCACATCCAGATATAATCGTGTCCAGAGGACTAGAGGGGACTTTTCTCCAACAAATACAGAACGTCTTTTCCATGAGTCCTTGTGGATCCTCTGTACATGTTATTGGCTATTACTGAGTAACATGCCCATCTCTAAACCAATCATAGACAAAGAAATGGGACCCCTGGGATTTATTGAGACCAATCAAAATTTACCTCTGGATCTGTGACTTATGTGGGAGGAATTATATCTGAACAAATAATATTGGGCCTCTGCAGGCCATGAAGGGGAGAAGGATATTGGGTAAGGTAATCCACAGTATCTGCTATAGTGTGATATGGTGAACCATTGAGAGAAGCTAAAATTTTTGAGCTTGAGGTTTGATGTTAATTCCGTCATCAACACTCTTATAAACTCAACCACCAGAAGTAATTTTGTTTTTAGGGGAGAAGAGGTTAATGATGTGGAACATCCTTTTTAGTTTGTAACTCCTAGATTGTAGATTTTCATTCAACCCCCACATTCTACTTTCTCTATGTTGAACATCCAATACTACCCTTCCAAATCTGAACAAAAGTTCTTCTGCTCACCTCTCATTTTTACCCCACTCCCTCACTCTCTCCTCTAGCTCCTCCTCACTATAATCAGACGGCTCTGCCAGGTTCATTAAGGAGAAGACTGAAATCATAAACTGCAGCCTGCTCTTGCCATCCTAACCAGTCCCTATCAGTCTTCTGACTCTTCCATTTCTTTTAAACCCAGGTGTCCTTTTCAGACCCCCTGGAAAACTTCCACAGAGTAAGTATACTCAAGAAGTGTCTATTAAATGAATGCATTTATTCCATTCCTCTCTAATCTTTTTCAATTCCCATCTCTTATGTGTGTTTATAGAGGTTTTACACACATCTTTAACCCTCTTGTTCATTTTTAGAACAAATGCTCCGTTGACATTAATTCTGTTGCTTTCTTTTTAAAAAAAAAGATTTTAGGGAACCCTGGGTGGCGCAGCGGTTTAGCCTTTGGCCCAGGGCGCGATCCTGGAGACCCGGGATCGAATCCCACCTGGGCTCCCGGTGCATGGAGCCTGCTTTTCCCTCTGCCTGTGTCTCTGCCTCTCTCTCTCTCTCTGTGTGACTATCATAAATAAAAATAAAAATAAAAATAAAAAATAAATAAAAATAAAAAAAGATTTTATTTCTGTATTTATTTTAGAGAGAATGCACAAGGTTGGGGAGGAGTAGAAGGGGAAGGAGAGGGAAAGAATCTTCTGTAGACTCCATGCTGACCATGGAGCCCAAGGTGGGGGCTCCATCTTACGACCCTGAGATCAGGACTTGAGCTGAAACCAAGAGTCGGGTGCTTAACCGAGCCACCCAGGTGCCTCCCTATTTTGTAATAGCTTTATTGAGGCAAAATGTACATACTTAAATATATAAACACCATAAAATTCACCTGTTTTTAAGTGCACAAATCAAGAATTTTTAGTGGATTTACACAATTGTGCAAACATCACAAAATCCAGTTTTAGAGTGTTTCCAACACCCCCATCCTCCACTGACCCATGTGCAGTCAATTCCATTCCTCAGCCCCAGTTCTAGGTAACCACTAGTCTGCTTTCCGTCTCTATGCATATAGTTGCCTTTTTGGCTTTTTCATATAAATGACTCATATGATATGTAGTCTTTTGTGTCTGGCTTCTTTCATTTAGCGTAATGTTTTATTACTGGACAGCATTCTATCATGTACACATTACACTTTTGTTTCTCCACTTGCCAACTGATGGGCAATTAGAATCTTTACCTTTTTAGGCTGCTATGGACCGATGTCTTTATTTCTGTTGCATAGATTCCAAGGGTGGAACTGCTGGGTAGTATAGGAAGTTTATATGTAACTTTTTTTTTTTTTTCGCTCATCCATTTGAGAGAGAGAGCACAGACAGGCAGGGGACTGGGCAGAGGGAGAGGGAAAAGCAGACTCCCTGCCAAGCAGGGATTCCAGACACAGACCTGATCCCAGGACGCCAGCGTCATGACCTGAGCTGAAGGCAGACGCTTGACTGACTGAGCCACCCTGGCGTCCCAGTTTATGCGGAACATTTATGAAACTGCCAAACTGTTTTCTGAAATGGCTGTACCACTTTATATTCCCACCAACAGTGTTCCAATTTCTCTATATCCTCACTAACACTTGTAATCATCTATCTTTATTATAGACATTCTAGTGGGTGTGAAGTAGCATCTCATTATAGTTTTGCCTTTTTTTTTTTTGAGTAGGCTCCATGAACTTGAACTCATAGCCCTGATATCAAGAGTCCTATGCTTTACTGACTGAGCTAGCCAGTTGCCCGTTAATTGCATTTCTTTAATGGTCGATGATATTGAACATCTTTTGAAGTGCTTATTAATCATTTTTCATACCTTCTTTGGTGAAATGTCTATGTAAGTCTTTTGTTCCTTTTTTATTTTTTAAAGGGATTTTTAAAAAGATTTTATAAATGTTTATTTATTTATGAGAGACACAGAGGCAGAGACACAGGCAGAGGGGGAAGCAGGCTCCCTGCCGGGAGCTCGATGCGGAACTGGATCCCGGGACCCTGGGATCACGCCCTGAGCCAAAGGCAGATGCTTAACCGCTGAGCCACCCAGGTGCCCCTGTTCATTTTTAAAAACATTTTATTTCTTTAGAAAGAGTACATGCATGAGGGTGGAGGGCAGAGGGAGAGAGAGAATCCCAAGCAGACTCTGAGCCAGGCGCAGAACCTGACTTGGGGCTCAATCTCATGACCCCAGAATCATGACCTAAGTAGAAATCAGAAGTCAGACACTTAAGCAACTGGGCCACCTGGGCATCCCAGTCTTTTGGCCCATTTTTAAATTGGGTTCTCTCTTTTATTATTGAGTTGTTAGAGTCCTCCTCCTCCTCCTCCTCCCTCCTCCTTCCTCCTCCTCCTTCCTCCTCTTCCTTCCTCCTCCTCCTCCTTCCTCCTCCTCCTCCTTCCTCCTCCTCCTCCTTCCTCCTCCTCCTTCCTCCTCCTTCTCCCTCCTCCTCCTCCTCCTTCTTCTTCTTCTTTTGGTAAGATTTTATTTTTAAGTAATCTCTATACCCAATGTGGGGCTTGAAATCACAACCCCGAGATCAAGAGTTGAATGTTCTACTCACTGAGCCAGCCAGGTACCCTGAATTGTAAGAGTTCTCTTCATATGCTGGACACAGGTGCTTTTTCAGACATATGATCCATGAATATTTTATGTTCTCAACTTTGTCTTTAGAGTACAAAATTTTAAAATTTGATGAATATATATATATATATATTTTTTATTTTATAAATCAAGCTTTTGGTGTCAATTCTAAGACCTCTTTGCCTAGACCTAGTGTTAAGCACTGAATGTTTATGTCCTCCCAAAATTCATGTTGAAGCCCTAAGTGATGATATTAATAAGGTAGGTCCTTTGGGAGGTAATTAGAATTAGATGGCGTCAGAAGGGTGGAGCTCTCATGAATGGGATTAGTGCCCTTAAAATGAGTCACAAAAGAGCTGGCTTACTATGCTCTGCAAGCGGGTAGCTTGCAACATGGAAGAGGTTCTTACTAGAAATTGGCCAGGCTGGCATCCCCATCTCAGACTTCCAGTCATGAGAACTATGAGAACTAAATTTCTGTTGTTACCCAGTTAATGGTATTTTGTTATATCAGTCACAAACAAACCCATTGCTCTCAACGAACTGGAGATTCTTAGGGGGTCCAACACACTGATAATAACCCAGGACCAAACTGAACTTTCAGGGCAGCTCTCAAAGTAGGAGTTTCACAGGCAGAGCATGTCTAGTCTACTCCTTTTTTTTTTTTTTTTTAAGATTTTATTTATTCATGAGAGAGAGAGAGAGAGAGAGAGGCAGAGACACAGGCAGAGGGAGAAGCAGGCTCCGTGCAGGGAACCCGACGTGGGACTCGATCCCGGGTTTCTAGGATCAGGTCCTGGGCTGAAGGTGGCGCTAAACCGATGAGGACCCCACCCCCCGCTCCCCCCGCCCCTCAGTCTACTCTTGAATCAGACTGCAGCCAGATCTGCTAAAGGGGCCAGCAGTTGGAGAAGGGTTAGATTTAATCTAACAACTAGATGAGCTACAATTTGTTTAGATATGGTATTAGGTAAAGAAAACAAGGCCATGTTTTCTTGCTTTAATATGGCAGGTCATTTTTTTTTTTTAAGATTTTAAAATTTATTTATTTGATGGGGGTGGGAGAGAGAACACAAGCAGGGGGAGCTTCAGGCAGAGGGCGATGGAGCAGACTCCCTGCTGAGTGGGGAGCCTGACATGGGGCTCCATCCCAGGACCCTAAGAGCATGACCTGAGCTGAAGGCAGATTTGTAACTAAGCCACCAAGTAGTCCCAATACGGCAAGGTCTTCTGCATGTTTAGACTGTAGAGAATGAGCCAGAAGGGAATGAAGCTGAAAATGAGAAAGACAGAGGCAGAGAGAGAGAAAGAGAGAATATTGGTGAAGCAAGGTCACAGGAGAAGATAGGATCCAGAGCCCTGGAGGGAAGCCAAATTCTCTGCAGAGTTGGAATTCAGTGAAGTTGAGGAGAGAATTTTCCCATTTTGCTTTTACACTCTGGTATCTGTCTAAATTTTTAAAATAATGGGTATTGACTATGTATTCATTTTATACTGGAAACATTTTAAAAAAGCTCAGCAACATTAGCTTTGGATAAGATATATAATAAAAAAAAATATCCACACCTGCTCAGCTCACATGATCTTTCCCTCCTGCTTTAGTTAGTTGGTACCTCTAGCTCATATAGGCTCATTTTCTTGTTTTGGCTAAACTATGTTAATATCCCAAACGCACAAGTTATGGCTCATTTTGTATCTTACTTATTGTAGATACAAATTTAATTTAGTGAACACAAGATGTGCTCAATAAACATTAAAAAACATAAATTGGGGAACCCTGGGTGGCACAGCGGTTTAGCGCCTGCCTTTGGCCCAGGGCGCGATCCTGGAGACCCAGGATCGAATCCCACGTCGGGCTCCCGGTGCATGGAGCCTGCTTCTCCCTCTGCCTGTGTCTCTGCCTCTCTCTCTCTCTCTCTCTGTGTGACTATCATAAATAAATAAAAAAATTAAAAAAAAAAAACATAAATTGGGAAAGTGTGGTACAGATGACATTAACATAAAAGAACTATTTTGATACATATGGGAACTTGTATATGATAAAGCCTGCACTTCAAATCACTGGAGAGAAGACAGGTAATTCAGTATATACAAGTGTTAGGACAGGTAGATGGGCATCTGGGAAAAAGTAAAGTTGGGATTCATATCCTGTATCTTATACCAAAATAAATTCCTGTGTGGAAAAAATCACGGGATTAAAAAAATAAAATCTTGGAGGAATGCCTCTCTAAACATGACAAAAATGCAGAAGCACAGAGGAAAATATTGATCAATTTGACTTAAAAAAAATCTGCCTGGAAAAGTCAAAACACAAATGACAAAGGTGGAAATATCTACAACTCTATCACAGATCAAGAACTATTTTCCTTAATAAAGAACTTTTTACAAATCAGTGAGAAGACCAGTAACAAACAGAAAAATGAGCAAATGATGTAGATATATTTAAAAAATTGTCTTTAGTGTATGAAAATGCTGAATCTCACTCATAATAAAAGAAATGCAAAATAAAACTATGCGATACCTTTTTTAAATTATAAAATTGGCAAAGATCAACAAGTTTGATAGTACTATCTGTTGATGAGCATGTGGGGAAAACAAGTACCTTCCTGTATTGCTGATAGTTTAAGTGGTACAACCTTCATAGAAGGTTGGTAAAATTGATTGGTAAAATACACTCCAGTGTCATCTCCTTACCATTTTTCTCTTGCTCAGTCTATATTAGCCACATTTGTGTCCTTGTTCTTCCTCAAGTAAGCCAACACACTTCAGCCCTGGGGGCCTATGCACCTACCTTTCTCTACTATTCATGAAATGCACATCAACTTTTCCTCACCTCCTTCAGGTTTTTACTCAAGTGTCACCTCTAACAGTGAGGCATTCTCTGATTACTATCAAAAAAAGTGGCTCCCAACCCCTCCATCATTCTCTTTTTACCATGCTTTGAATTCCAAGCACTTATCATGTGACATTATTCTATGCATTTATGTTTATTGTCTCTCCTCTCCCACTAGACTGTAACATTGTAAAGACAAGTACTTTGTTGTGTGTACTGCTGCATACCCAGACTCCAGAACAGCACAGGCTCAGCATGTAATAGGTATTCATTAAGTACATACACTGAATGAATGAATGAATGAATGAATGAACCTTTTTGAAGAACAACTTATCAATATCAAAATTTAGACTAGACATACCCAGCAATTCCCCTCTAGGCATTACTTACCGTTTTACAAATGCACAAAATAGAGAATGGTTATTTATGCAGCATTTTTTGTAATAGTGAAAGGAAATACAACCTAAGGTCAACTTTTAAAATATATCATCTACATCTATACAATGGAATACTATGTACATACAGAAGAATCTCTGATTCTAAAAATGTTTTTGCTACCTTTGGCAAATATACATATGGCACATGACCAACTTAAGCCCCTGTTGATACCACTGTTAAGAATGATCCCTTTAGGGCAGCCCGGGGGGCTCAGTGGTTTAGCGCCTGTCTTCGGCCCAGGGCCTGATCCGGAGACCCGGGATTGAGTCCTACTTCGGGCTCCCTGCAGGGAGCCTGCTTCTCCCTCTGCCTGTGTCTCTGCCTCTCCCTCTCTCTCTGACTTTCATGAATCAATAAATAAAATAAAATAAAATAAAATGAATGATCCCTTTAACGGGGCTTTTAATGGTAAAGAGAGAAGGGATGGATAGGTAAAATTGTGACCAGTTTTTACAGGTTTCTGTAATGAGTATTAATCTCCTCCCAGAAAACAAAGAATATCTGCCAATTACATAATACTGTAATAAGAAGAAAGATGTATCTGTATGCATATAACCTGGCTCAACAAAGATCTTCTCTTTCTGGATCGAAACTCACGAATAGGCCTAAGCTGGCAAATGCCTATTATTCATTCATCATGGCTAGATTTCCCTTTTTACAAACAAACCTCTTTATTTATGGGAAGAGCTTTCAGGGTTTTAGCATGCCTTTTAGTACAGGCTTCCTGATCCTGGAGCAGCAGAATTCCCCTGCTGTCTATCAAATGACATCCCCTTGCAGCTGCAGGGCATTCTGTAGGGCTACTCTTCTCCTCCAAAGTTAAGAACACGGAAAACAGTCTTAAATACACATACAGACATAAAGCCTAGAGGATAACCGCCTGGTAACCATATATGCCCTCCGATCTCACCAAAGTATAATTTGCTTACTGTTCCTCAAATAAAATGTTCTAATCCCTATCTGTTTACCACTATCCTCCCTCTCCACCCCATTTCCCCGCCCCTTTTTTTCCTCCCAGTTTCTCTCATCTGGAATTCTATAGAAACTTCTAACCAAACACTACCATTACAAGGGCCAGCCAAAGTCCCCTCTCTCTCTACTTTAGGACAAAGTCTTCCTTGACTGTTCTACCCTATGGTAATCTAGGTTCTGACCCTCTTTAACTTTTATCAAGCATTTGGCTCTTTTTGCTGCCTAATTCTGTTAAATTAGTTTTTCACAAGTTTTTGAGTTATCTTCCAATTAGATTGTAAGCTCCTTAAAGGTTCCTATAGTCTAGGTTTCATATATTCCTCATGCATCTACATAGTAGATACTCTACATGTCCTGGTTTTGTAAAGTAACATGGTCAATCCAAACTTGACCCAACATATACATTTAGTGTTCTTTACATATTTTTCTAGAACCATGTTGATACATTTTTTTTGTATAAACATGGATTTTCTGCTAGCTCAATAAATTCTTTGAGTTCTTGATATCAGAACTCGTCAGCTGACTCTGTGTCCCAGCCACATGACTGCAGTTGTTCATCCTGTGGGAACTCAACTTCGATGTCATAAACGAAATTCGGATCATCCTTCTTCTTCTGATTTTTCTCAAAAAGTTCATCCATGATGCTCTTTCTTTTAGCAAGTTCCTTATCATCTAGTTTGTTCAGGTCTTCCTCAGGATCAATTGTTGTTTCCCGTTTAAATTGTTCCATTGTTTCTGCCAAACTTTGCCCCCATAAGTAACCTCGTAAAAAACTGAATAACTTCTCTAGCTGCCTCAGGGGCACTTGTTCCAGGTAATTCTTGTGTCGTGGATTATTCTTCAATTGTTCAGCAGCTCTGCTGCAATCTAGGAGGGAAAACAAAACCATATACTACACGCAACACATACACCACAAACTACTGAAAGCATTATCTGCTGTTAGAGCCAAGCAGCTAAGTGACTTTTTCAGAATGAATTATTTTGCAGAACTGTAATTATTCCTTTATATCGAGCTTTGAGTGTGTGGGGGTAGGAGGGATGCATTTTTTATTTCCTTGACTTAGTATCACTTTGAGGAGATGTTAAACACTTGTAACTCAAGAAAATATCTGAGATGAAAAGATAGTACTACAGTTTTATTTTTTTATTTTTTTAATTTTTTAAATATTTTTTTTTTATTTATTTATGATAGTCATACAGAGAGAGAGAGAGAGGCAGAGACATAGGCAGAGGGAGAAGGAGAAGCAGGCTCCATGCACCGGGAGCCCGACGTGGGATTCGATCCCGGGTCTCCAGGATCGCGCCCTGGGCCAAAGGCAGGCGCTAAACCGCTGCGCCACCCAGGGTTCCCAGTACTACAGTTTTAGATATTTGTACTGGTACTAAGAAAATATCAAGACTACAAATAAAAAACACATTTGGAGAGAGAAAAGGGAGTCAATATTATTAAATAATGCTATCTCATTTAACTCATCACAATTCCGAAAGGGTGGTATTATCAATTCCCATTTACAGTGAAGCTCACTGACAATAAGTAATTTAGCTGGAACTCACATATTTACCCTGATGGTCATGATTTGAACCAAGGCCTGTACAACTCTGAAGGCCAAGTTACTCCATTATGAGACAAATCATTCGTACTAAGTGATTTAGAGAATATTTAAGATAGGAGGCAAGATAAAACATGAGGTACCTGAAAACTTTGAAAAGTTTCGGACTGGCATGATGCGTTGGCGACTTTTCTCCTTCATTTCATTCTCATAGATTAAGATAATAGCTGGAGGCTGGAACCTAATTCCACATTTCTTGGCAGTGCACATCATTCTCACATACACTTCAGGGTAAATCAGAGGAAATCTGATGAAAATGTGTTAGTCACATAATGACTTCCTGCTAAAGGGGAAAAAAATTTAAGTGTTGGATAAATCACGATCCCCAGTACCCGTCCTCCCCAGCAGATTTGGCTCTAGTCCATCCAGTTCTAGAGATGCATGCTCAGCGTATCAAATTTCAATATTTGAGAGCTACCTGAAAGTTCAGTTTAGCCCTGGGTTATCCTTAGTCTGTTGGATCCCTCGTTCAGTGAGGCATGCAGCTTTGTCCACACATGAGCCTGGAAATGTAGTTCAGTCTGGACCTCTCCATGTACTGCCCTCTTAACCAAAGATTGTACATGTGCCCCTGAGTCAGCCTAAGAATCAACTTTTAGGATCTTTTTTATTTACCAATTAAATGAGTATGTACAAGCATCCTCTATGGCAAGATACTAAGATTATTTAACCTTAAACATTATGTCTTTAGAAGTTTATCAGACCAGGTCTTCTCTGTACTTTCCTAATCATTTTATTCATCAATTTTTAAAAAGATTTTATTTATTTATTCATGCGAGAGAGAGAGAGAGAGAGAGGCAGAGACACAGGCAGAGGGAGAAGCAGGCTCCATGCAGGGAGCCCGATGTGGGACTCGATCCCAAGACCCCGGGATCAACGTCCTGAGTCGAAGGAAGACATTCAACCGCCAAGCCATGCAGGTGTCCCTACTCATCAAGTTTTTTATGATTACTTATTAAATGATTTATCTTTCCTTCTATTCTATATGCCACATGTGGGCAGGGAACATATCCACTGTTCACCAGAATATCCCAGCAAAATACCATACATACTTGTTTAATTTAATGTCCTGGGGCGCCTGGGTGGCTCAGACAGTTGAGCAGCCAGCTCTTGGTTTCAGCTCAGGTCATGGAGCTTAGGTTCAAGCCTGTACTCAGCCGGAGTCTGCTTCTAACCCTCTCCATCCGGCCCTCCCCTCACTCACACAAGACTGCTCTGGCTCTCTCAAGTAAGTAAGTAAATAAATAAATACAATCTTTTAAAATAATTTAATGTACTAATATAAGACACAGCCCATGTATAACCTTTAGGTGTTTATAGGTCTGATAAAAAAAATGCAAACCCATTACAGATTGAACCTCTACATATACAAGGCAATAAGGTTGACATGGTTTTTATTTCAACTTAATTTGTCTCATAATGTTTCTTCAGTTACAAGAAACACAGTTATTTATTTTGTAGTTAATACTTTCTATTCCCTCTTCCTGGTCCCCAATGCCAAAATACACTTAATTATAGGGACTGCTTTAGATGGGACTATGATATCCTCAGGAAAACCTGCAAATGTCAAGGAACCTAGAGGTAAAGCAGCACAGGGTGATGATATCTTCACAAACTTGATTCTGCTAGAGAATTATCAAAGGAACATGGTACATTGGAGAAAACTGGGGACAGGGTCAGGGAGGAGGAGGAGGAGGAAACAAATATAAAATGATCCTTGATTGTTTTTTTCTACACATATAGTTTTTTTTTAGTATACTACTTTTTATATTATACATCTATCTATTGCCTTGTAAATTTAATGACTTACATGATTTTGTCCTCAGATGCTTTACTAATGTGGACATTTCTATGACTGTCAAGTGTTTTGTCCTATGGATATACCATTCGCTCCTTATTGTTAGATGTCAGAATTTTTACTATTAAGAAATTAATTATAGGGGCATCTGGGTGGCTCAGTGGTTGAGCATCTGCCTTTGGCTCAGGTCATGATCTTCGGGTCCTGGAATCGAATCCCCCAGCCAGCTCCCCCGCAGGGAGCCTGCTTTTCCCTCTGCCTGTGTCTCTGTCTCTCTCTCTCTGTGTCTCTCAATAAATAAATAAAATCTTTAAAAAATAAATTAATTATAAAGAACTACTTTTTCAAATTACTGTGCTCTGATCTGATGCAAATGATCCTCCTCCTCTTCTTCCTTCTCTTCCTTCTTCTTCACAACTACTACTCCCACATCATTAAAATCTGGTCTGTTAGTAAGCTTTCTAGGAGATCCCACTGAGCACAATATAAATTCCACAGACTCGAGCAAATGGCTCGATGTATGCAACTGATAACAATGTAGTCTTTTTGGCTACAGAGTCTTTCTTTTTAAAATTTAACTTTTATTTGTATTAATGTTTATATCATATAAAATGTAAACTAATTCTGAGAATTGTAACAAAAAAAAAAACTTGTCCCCTGCCCTCCCTCTCTTTTTTTTTTTTTTTTTAATTTCATAGTCACCTCCTGTTGCTATTGTGGTGACCTCAAATGTTTTTTTTGAATCTTTATTTATTTACGATAGTCACACGGAGGGAGAGAGAGAGAGAGGCAGAGACAGAAGCAGGCTCCATGCACCAGGAGCCCGACGTGGGATTCGATCCTAGGTCTCTAGGATCACGCCCTGGGCCAAAGGCAGGCGCTAAACCGCTGCGCCACCCAGGGATCCCGCCCTCCCTCTTTTAAGAGGCAACCAGTTTCAGTTCTTTTAAGTATTTCTCCCAAAATTTATCTCCGTATTTCTTAACGCCACGTTTATACTGCTATTTTCAGTTTTCCATTGCACCTTCCAACATCTTTCCTCTTTATTATTTATTTATTAATATCTAATTTTTTATCCGACATCTTTCCTCTTTTTTTAAATCAAATCAAATCAATTAATTTATTATTTATTAAAATTTTTTTATCCGCCATCTTTCCTCTTTTTAAAAATTTAATTAATTTATTATTATAAAATTTTTTTTTTTAATCCGACATCTTTCCTCTTGCAGACACCTGTCCTAGCTCCAATCTGCACCTAGGTCTACTTACACATTCAGTTTAACTCATTAAGACGGAGGACCCCTTTCCCCCAACTCCCCGGGCGTCGGTGACCCCATGATTCTGCTAAACACCCACAGCACCGAAAAGTGTACGGATTTCTGCCAACAGAAGGACGATCCTTCTGCCAACTCACGACCCCGCTGGTGCAAGACTGACCTTGCCCTTCAGAGAAGATACGGAACGTGCATCTTCTGCACGGGAGGCTCTTAGGCCGCCGCGAAGGGGCTGCTCCCACCCGAGCGCAGCGCACGGAGCAGCACGGACTTCGACTTTGGGGCCGGCGGAGGCTGGCGCTGCAGGGAGAGGCCGCAGCCGTAGTCCCGGCGACGTGACTGTAAAGCGAATTCCCGCGCCGAAGGGCCGAACCCCAAGTACCTGGAGGCGGCGGCGGGAAACTGCCGGGCCGGCTCGCGGGACGGCGTCGGAGGTCGCGGCCCGCACCGCGGCCCAGGGTCACCGTCAGGGTCCCCGCCCCGCCGGTCGTTCCCACAGCAACAGCGCAGGCGTCCGCCACAGCGCGTGCGCCGGCCCTCGCCCCGCCCCCTGCCGGAAGCCGAGGGGCGGGGCGGCGAGCCAACGCGGCGGGGCTTCCGGCTCCCCGCAGCCCGGGTCCCCCGCAAGTTCCGGGGCTGCGGGAAGCCGCGGACGCCAGGGCCGTAGGCGCGCGGCGCCGTCTTCCGTCCCGGTCGCTCGCTACGCGGCGGCGCGCTCTAGGAGCGGCGGGCGGCGCGCGCAGGCTCCTCCGGCCGCATTTCGTCCCCGCGTGCTCCGTGGGGGAGCGCGTTCTGCGGCGTCCTGGCTGCCAGGGCCGTGGGCGTCCAGGCGGTGGCCTGGCTGCTCCTCTGCGAGGCGGCGGGGCTCTCCGGCACACCGGCCGCCCCCGCCGGAGCCGGTAAGGAAGGGGACGGGGGGGGGTTGCTGGAGGGTCCGCGGGGGGGGACGCGCGCGGGGCTGGAGGGTCCGCGTGGGGGGGGCGGGGCTGGAGGGTCCGCGTGGGGGGGGGGGGCTGGAGGGTCCGCATGGGCGTGACTGGAGGGTCGAGGGGGCGTGGCCGGAGGGTCCGGGGGCGGGGCTGGACGGTCCGCGGGGGTGTGGCCGGAGGGTCCGCGGGGGGCGTGGCTGGAGAGTCCGGGGGCGGGGCTGGAGGGTCCGCGGGGTTGGGGGGACGCGTGCGGGGCTGGAGGGTCCGCGGGGGCGTGGCCGGAGGGTCCGCGGGGGCGTGGCCGGAGGGTCGAGGGGGCGTGGCCGGAGCGTCCGGGGGCGGGGCTGGACGGTCCGCGGGGGGGGGGACGCGTGCGGGGCTGGAGGGTCCGCGTGGGCGTGGCTGGAGGGTCCGCGGGGGCGTGGCCGGAGGGTCCGGGGGCGGGGCTGGAGGGTCCGCGGGGTGGGGGGGACGCGTGCGGGGCTGGAGGGTCCGCGGGGGTGTGGCCGGAGGGTCCGCGGGGGGCGTGGCTGGAGGGTCCGGGGGCGGGGCTGGAGGGTCCGCGGGGTTGGGGGGACTTGTGCGGGGCTGGAGGGTTCGCGGGGGCGTGGCCGGAGGGTCGAGGGGGCGTGGCCGGAGGGTCCGGGGGCGGGGCTGGAGGGCCCGCTGGGGGCAGTACGCGGGGAGCACGCGGGGGCGCTGGAGGCCCCGGGGGGTGCGGGGAGGGGGGCGCCGGAGGCGCCTCGTCCCGCTGTACTTCTCCCGGCCTCCGCGCGGCCCGGGCGCCTGCGGGGTGAGCCCGCGGTGGTCACAAGCCGGCCCGGTGCTTGCCGCCCCCGGAGAGCCGGGCTTCGGGGTTCAGAGGTGGTACTGGCCGCCCTCCACCTGAGCGGTCCTGAAGACCTGCGGCCGTCACGTGTCCGGATGCGTGGAGCCTGGTCCCCAGGGGCCCCCGCAAGGCCACGGAGAAGGCATGGGCAGGGAGGACAACTAGTTTTGTTTTACAAACTTCTTTGGTGCTTCGTTGGACTGGGCTGGAGCTGTTCTATGGCCACAGGCCGGGCAAGCGAGTTGGTGGGTCGCAGTGTGTGCTGGCTGCTGTGGACCAGCCCTCGTGGAGCTTGCAGAGTAGTGGGGACGTGCAGTAGTCGTTACAATCAGGAAAGTCCATACAAATTAGGTAACTTTCTCCATCTGTAGAATGAGGATATTAGACTAGCCAGTCCCTGCTTTTGTCTTCACATTTTAGGTTTCCAAATTTATTTGAAGTATTATGAAGCCAAAGTGAATTTTTAGACAACTGGACTTGGTGCTACGGAAAGACTTCCAGCACTAGCATTTTCTTTTTTTAAGGTTTTATTTATTTATTCATGAGAGACACAGAGAGAGAGGCAGAGACAGAAACAGGCTCCATGCAGGGAGCCCCATGTGGGATTTGATCCCTGGACTCCAGGACCACACCCTGGGTCAAAGGCAGGTGCTAAACCACTGAGCCACCCAGGGATCCCGGCATTTTTTTTTTTTTTTTAAGATTTTATTCATTCATGCATGAGAGACAGAGAGAAAGAGAGAGAGAGAGAGGGGCAGAGACGACACAGGCGGAGGGAGAAGCAGGCCCCATGCAGGGAGCCCGACGTGGGACTGGATCCCAGGACCCCAGGATCACACCCTGGGTTGAAGGTGGCTCTAAACCGCTGAGCCACCCGGGTCTGCCCCAGGACTGACATTTTATGAATAGAAAGAGGTCCATTTCCAGAGCCAGTTCAAGCCACCATAAAGTACTATTTAAGGGGAAAAATCTTTTTAAAAAATTTTTATTTATTCTTGAGAGAGAGAGAGGCAGAGACATAGGCATAGGGGGAACAGGCTCCTGCGGGGGAGCTGGATGTGGGACCCCGTCCCAGGATCCCGACCTGAGCCAAAGGCAGATGCTCAACCACTGAGCCACCCGGGCGTCCTTAAGTGGAAAAATCTCGAAGGTCAATTCAGATGCAACAAATTAATTTTGATAATGGTATTTTGGCTTTAAAAATCATAAGTAATCTATTTGCTCTACTATTTCTAACTTAGTCTTTCTACCACCCCAAGATGAATGTGATTTACTATTCTCTAGTATATGTCCCAATAGAATTTAAGCCTATTAATCTGACCATTTTTTCCTAATTTAATCTATAGCTAGATATAAATCCTTACTCTCCACCCCTATTAAAATTTAACATAATGAAACATCTGGATTTGTACAAGGGCTACCCAAAGTTATTTTTTGGAAATGATTATATATGTTTCTCTGAAGCAAATAAGGGTTTTTTTAAATAGCTAGGAAAGTGAAAATATCTTAGGCTTTAAAACTCTGGTAAATCTTGCTTCTGATGAGTAAGTGTTATGGCCCACAGCCAGTTAGAACTATTTATTAGAGTTTCCTCCTGTGTGCAAATGGCAGTAATATTGCCTACCTATTTTGCTAGTTTATGAAAGTTAAAACACATAAAAGCCCCAAGTAGAGGATTTGTCACATGGTTATCATTTAATAAACATTATTTTTCCATACTTTTTACCTTCCCTTGGATATTGCAGTGTTTTCATTTTCATATCATTTTATTTCAAGGGACTTTTCAGGAATAAATCTAATAGACTTAGCATCACACAGTAGTGTATGATTTTCTTTGTTTGTTTTAATGTTTTTTCCATGTACTTCCTTCTGGCTTTTGAAAATGGAGTAAAGTTCCATAGCAAGACACCTAGCAGAATTGATGGTCATTAGTAGCTGAATCGTGTATTTACTTATTTTGAGAAAGAGAACGTTAAACAGGCTCTACACCCAGTGCAGAGCCTGTTTGGGGTTCATCTCACAACCCTGAGATCGTGACCTGAACCCTATGAAGAGTCAGATGTTTAATTGACTGAGTACCCCTCCCCCCCGCCCCACCCAGCGCCTCTGAATTTTTAATTTTATGATGCTGACATTGGGTGATAGTTTTAATATCTGAATTCTGCATGATGTTAGTACAGTGAGATTTTAGGTTATTCTAAGTTTAAAAGGAATCCTTTGAATCTTTGAAAAGCCTCAAGTTTTTGTTTCTCTGTTTTAAACATTCCCAACATCTTCACAAGGTATAAATGTTCCATCTTCTCAGTTTTACAGGTGTGGATGGTAGGATACAGAAGTTGGCAATATGTATGTGAAACACAGTTTCAGTGAGCTAGGATTAAATCTGAAAATTCCTGTCTTTAGCATTCTGTTCCTTTTGGTGTCCTGGGATCATCTGAATAAAATAGTATGAATGACAAACACTTATATAGAGCTCTTAACTGTGTGATAAACCCTGTTCCCAATGCTTCTACATGTATTAAATTCTCATGACAAGTAGCAGAGAGATAAACTATATGGTCCAAAGTCACATAGCTTTAAGTGACAGAATGGGATTTGAAAGTAGGCAGTTTAACTCCAAAGTCAATGTTCTTAATGCCTATGCTGTATTAGAAATAGCTTTTTAGGTAGCTCAGATTGCTTAAGTTTTAAAAGCCTTTGTTTTGTTTATAGGTTGGTTAGATTTTCCAGGCAAGTAAGGCCTATTCAAACAATTATTTTCTAATTATGTAAATATTCTTTCATTTAAGTGCTTATTTGAATGTAAAAAGTCTTCTGGTTCTTATAGGCAAAAAGGCCACTTGTTCTGAAATTATTTTGAGGCAAGAAGTTTTGAAAGATGGCTTCCACAGGTAAGTTGCCCACTGACTTTTACTTATGTCAGAATACTGTTTCATATAATTTAGGGCAAAAATCAATAACTGGGAAATGGATAAACTGAAAATCTCTTTCTTACAAGTGTTATAAGTGACAGATTTATCATTTGTGGCTCACAGTTTGAAATAATGATTAAAATGACCGTAGAGAAGAGAAAGCAAATGTTTGTTATTTACCGTGTGTAATATCTATCTATCTATCTATCTATCTATCTATCTATTTATCTATCTATCTATTTCCTATATATGGCCAGATTCACTTGAAGTCTATATAGTGAATCATCACTATATAGAAGATTCACTTAATCTTCACAGTGGCTATAATGATATAACTTTCTTGATTTTCACTTGATCTTAGCCAGAAAGCCAAGAAGTGATTGCCTTTTTCGCTTTTCAGATGAGAGAAGTAGGGTTCAGCGAATTTAAATTAGTAGAAATCAGGGTAGAGCTCTGACTCAAATTTATGACTATCATACTCCAAAGCCGTGACCTCACATATTAAGATATTATATCACCCTAAATCACTGTTTCTGATTTATAAGACTTAGTTCCAAATGACCAAGCTGTTTCCAAAATAGATATTATTCTCAGGCAACCCTCTCTAGTCCCCTCCCTCTCTGGGAGCATTGTACTCTATCTTTCATTAAACTTTATTAGCACTCAATAAACCTTGCTTTGCTGCCCACTAAAAAAATAAATAAATATATTCTCAATAATGAATATTTGCCAGTATTGAAGATATTTAAAGGACTGATAAAAAGTCATAGCAACTGTTCTGTAAGAAAACTTCCCAAACTTTGAGTTTTTAAGGTAATTAATTTGAAATGATTCTGATATTTGATTTACAAATTCTGATATATCGATTTTTAAAATTTTGCGTTTTATTTATTTATTTATTTTTATTTATTTATTTATTTATTTTTTTAAATTTTTATTTATTTGTGATAGAGAGAGAGAGAGAGAGAGAGAGGCAGAGACACAGGCAGAGGGAGAAGCAGGCTCCATGCAGGGAGCCCGACGTGGGACTCGATCCCCAGTCTCCAGGATCAGGCTCTGGGCTGCAGGCAGTGCTAAACCGCTGCGCCACTGGGGCTGCCCTAGAACTTCCTTTTTAAAACATATTTTCGCAAAGTCCAAATCAGTAAGTTTAAAGTGTTTTTCACAGACTTTTTCATAGAACTGTCTGGTTAACTGAGGGTCCAGATAGTCATTTGTTACATCTCTGGTGATAAGAAATGATTTTCCTGAGCCCTTGAATAAAGTAAGTGGACACACAACTCTCATTTTCTCCTCCTATTGCTGTAATAGGCAGAGGGACACATCCATGTTATTAAAAATTAATTTCAAAACACTTAAAATAATTCTGGGGACACCTGGGTGGCTTGGCAGTTAAGTGTCTGCCTTTGGCTCAGGGCGTGATCCTGGAGTCCCAAGATCAAGTCCCACATCGGGTTCCCTGCATGGAGCCTGCTTCTCCCTCTGCCTATGTCTTTGCCTCTCTCTATCTCTGTATCTCATGAATAAATAAAATCTTTTAAAAAATAAAAATAAAAATAATTCTGTATTAGAAACTTGACTGCCTCTTTTTAGAAGTCATACTGGACTGGTTTAAGTGCACCAATTTCACTGTTACTAACATTTAGGAAGCAGGAGAGTATTCCAGCTAGCTCAAACTGGTGGTTTAATTGCACTGACCCCTGGTTGGCTGTCTGGGTTCAGTAAGTTCTGCTACTCTTCTCTGGCAGAATTTGCTCCTGGATTCTGTGGTTCATTATTTGGCAGCTTTTTAGCTATGACTGTAAATATTTCATTTACATTCATTGATGTTTTAGCTGAGGTCTTTATGAATAATAAACTCGTCATCTAGGGGATCCCTGGGTGGCGCAGCAGTTTAGCGCCTGCCTTTGGCCCAGGGCGCGATCCTGGAGACCCGGGATCGAGTCCCACGTCAGGCTCCCGGTGCATGGAGCCTGCTTCTCCCTCTCTGCCTGTGTCTCTGCCTGCCTCTCTCTCTCTCTCTCTCTCTCTCTGTGACTATCATAAATAAATAAAAATTAAAAAATAAATAAATAAACTCGTCATCTGCATAGGACTATGTTTCCTGGAAATCTACAGCTCCTTTATTCTAGGTCAGCTTTGTTTTCTGGTAAAGCTGTGACAGTGTTAGGACTCGCTTGCCTCTGAAGTTCTTTGTTTTGTTTTGTTTTTAAAGATTTTTTATTTATTTATTCATGAGAGACACAGAGAGAGACAGAGAGGCAGAGACACAGGCAGAGGGAGAAGCAGGCTCCATGCAGGGAGCTCTACGTGGGACTTGATCCCAGGACCCTGGGATCATGACCGGAGCCAAAGGCAAACACTCAACCACTGAGTCACCCAGGTGCCCCTTCTGAAATTCTCTCTGTTTTTTGCTCTTGTAAAGGACTTCTCACTTGAGCTCTCATATTCAACTATGGCTGCCTGTGCTTCCCTGTAGTACATTGGTGCTAGGCTATAGTATCATTCTCAATCAGCTGCATTGCATACTTCACACTTCACTGTTGTATTACCATGATAGACATTTTGGGTTATAGAAGTAGCCACAATGGTACTGTCTTGAAATTCAGGAAACAACTAGGACTGATTTGCCAGCAGCAGACTCTCCCCGAAGTACTAGTTTGAACTGGCATGTCTTATTTACAGCATTTGGCCTGTTGGATCTTGTTGCTCCTCAGTTAGCCATGTCCAAATTTAAAAGAAGTCCCTAATTTCAGTCTTCTAAATGAATTTTCAGGGTGTGAGGTACCAATTTTTTTTCTTTCTGGGGTTAAGAAACCTGAGATTACACAAGCACCTATGAAGCCAGAGCTTCCAGGCAGCATATGCCAGGCATAGTAGTCAAAGACGACTGAACCTGAGGCTGTGGCTTTGGTGAAGGCAGTGTCGTCTTCTTTTGATTTCTAACTTAATTCCATGTGGTTAGAGATTATACTCAACATGATTTCAGTCCTTTGAAACTTCTAGAGACTTCTTTTATTGCCCAGAATATAGTTTTTCTTATATAGTGTGCTTTTGTTTGGTAGACCATTCTATGAATGTCAGATAAATATGATTGAAGATTGTTCATGCCTTCTATTATCTTTACTGCTTTTATACTTATTGTATCCATTATTGAGAGAGGGGTATTAAAATCTCTGGCTGTGATTGCAGATTTGTCTATTTATCCTTGAAGTTCTCCCAGGTTTTTGCTGTGAAGGAAAATACACGAATATTTTGAAGCATACAGCATACAGGTGCATACAGCACATTTAGGATTATTGTAGCTTCTTGATGAATTGATCCTTTTATCTTGGTATAATGTCCTTTATCCCTGATAATTTTCCTTGTTCTGAAGTCTGCATATTTTATGTTAATGTAGCCATTCCATATTTTTATTATTAATGTGTGTCTTATAGACAGCATATAATTGTTGCTATTTTATCCAGTCTGTTAATCTCTACATTCTAATTAGAGTGATTAGAGTATTTACTTTTACTATAAATATTGATTTGGTTGGTTTGGTTTAAATACACCCATCTTGCTACTTTTTTTCCATATGATTTTCTTTTTTTTTTTATTCTTTTTTAGAGAGGCAGAGTGGCAGGAGGGGTACAAGGAGAAGGAGAGTCTCAGGCAGATTCCTTACTCAGCATGGATCCCGACTCAGGGCATGATCCCATAACCCTGAGATCATGACCTGAGATGAAATCAGGAGTCGGCTCAACCACATGAGCCACCCAGGCACCCCGCTATTTGCTTTTCCACTTGTCCTGGCTAAACTTTTCTCGACTTATTTAGGTAAATTGAATAATTTAAAGCATTCTACTTTATCTCCGTTTTTGGCTTATTAACCCTACCTCTCTTTTTAATTGGTCACTTCAAGGATTTACAGTGGGCAGTTTTAACTTATAGTCTACCTTCCAATATTATTCCATACTGTGAATGATGTGTGAATCTTCTATCAGAATATCGGAATTTCTTTCCCCTCTTGCTCTTTTCTTTCTTTTTTATTTTTTAAAGATTTTATCTATTCATGAGAGACTCTAAGAGAGAGGCAGAGACACAGGCAGAGGGAGAAGCAGGCTCCATGCAGGAAGCCCAACATGGGACTTGATCCCAGCACCCCGGGATCACTCCCTGAGCTGAAGGCAGACACTCAACCGCTGAGCCACCCAGGCATACCTCCCTTCTCTTTTGTGCTTTTGTTGCCATACATATATCAACTTTATATTTTACTTATAAACCCTACTACTGTTATCTTTGCTTCAAATAGTCATATCTTTTTGTTATTATTTAATTATGGTAATACATAATGTAAAATTTACCATTTTTTATTTTATTTATTTATTTAAAAGATGTTTATTTGAGAGAGCAAGAGCACAAACAAGTGGGGGTAAGGGCAGAGGGAGAGAGAGAAGCAGATTCCTAGCTGAGTGTGTAGCTCAACCAGGGACTCAATCCCAGGACCTGGACTCCATGACCTAAGCCAAAGGCAGACTCTTAGCCAACTAGCCACCTAGGTACCCCAAAATTTGCCACTTAAAAAAAATTATTTTAAATAGGCTCTTCTCCCAAAATGGGGCTTGAACTCATGATTCTGAGATCAAGAGGTACATGCTCTACCAACTGAGCCAGTCAGGCATCCCCCATCTTAACCATTTTTAATTGTATACTTGACTGGCATTGAGGACATTTGCATTATTGTGTTACCATCACCACCATCTATCCACAGAACTCTTTTCATTTTGCAAAATTGAAGCTCTACCTATTAAAGCCCCCCATTCTCCTCTTTCCCCAGCCCCTGGCAACTACCATTTCACTTTCTATGAATTTGACTACTCTCGATACTTTATATAAGCAGAGTCATACATTATTTGTCACTGGCTCATTTCATGTAAGGTGGTTAAGATTCATCCATGTTAATTTCCTGTGGAATCATCATCCTGTTTTCCTTACTGGCTGTACCAGTTTACATTTCCACCAACAATGCACAGGGTTCCAATTTCTCTATTAATCAAATTTTAAAGCAATTTAAAAATAAATAAAAAGTTCTTATATTTACTCATATACTTATCTTGTGCTCTTCTGTCTTTCTTGTAGATTCTTGTTTCTATCTGATATCATTTTCTTTTTGCCCAAAGAATTTCCTTTACCATTTCTTGAAGTGACAAATTCTCTTTGTTCATATTTGTTTAAGTCTATATTTTGCCATTATTTTTGAAGGATTTTCACTTTGGATATAATTCTATATTGATGGCCTTTTCTTGTTTAATACTTTAAATACGTTGTCCCATTGTCCTCTGGCTTGTTCTTTGTTATTCTCCATAATGTTTCTTTGTCCTTTGATGGCTTTTAAGATATTTTTCCCAGTGGCTGGATGATATATCTTGCTGTGGTTTTCTTTGTGTTTATCTTGTTTGGGATTTGTTGAGTTTCTTGGATTTATGGGCTTACTGTGTTCATGAAATTCAGAAAATTTTCAGCCATTAGGTCTTAAATATTTTTTTCTACTACATTCTCTTCTCTTTTTCTAGGACTCTAATTTGATACATATATTAGACCACCTGATATTGTTTAAAGGTCACTGAAACTGTTTCTTTATTTTCTTCCCCCAATTTTTTCTCTGTTCTTCAATTTGGATAGTTTCTGTTGCTTTTGTCACAGTTACTGATCTTTTTTTTCTTTTTTGCAGTATGTAAATGCTTTTAATCATATCTGGATAGTTTTTTTTTTTATTTTGAAATTGTGTTTTTCATTTCAAAGTTGCATTCAGTTCTTTGTGCATATAAAATGTCTTCTCTTTCCCTCACAGTGTTCATGTAGATCTTTAAACCTTTGAACATGTTGGGCATAATTCAATTTAATGTCCTTTGCTAATTTTGTCAATTCTGTCATTTCTAGGTCTGTTTCTATTGAATGATTTCTTCCTTGGTTACTTGTGGCATTTCACTGATTTTTTGCATCTTTAGTGACCTTTAAAATTAAAAAAAATTTTTTTAAAGATGTATTTATTTATTTGAGGGAGAGGCAGAGAGACCACAAGTGGGGAGGAGGGACATAAGGAGAGAAAAGAGCAGACTCCATGCTGAGTAGGGAACCCAGGACCCTGGGATCATGAGCTGAGCCAAAGGCAGATGCTTAATGGATTGATCCACACAGGTGCCCCTAGTGACTTTTTAAAAAATGATTTTATTATTTATTTATTTTAGAGAGAGAGGGAGAGAGCAAGCTTGAGTGGGGAACAGAGAGGGAAGGAGAGAAGATCCCAAGCATACTCCATGCTGAATGTGGAGCTCAACGCGGAGCTCAGACTCATGACCCCAAGATCATGACTCAAGCCAAAACCAAGATGGATGCCCAACCGACTGAGCCACCCAGACACTTCACATGTTTAGTGACTTTTGATGGGGTACTGAACATTGTGAATGTGTAGATTAGATATGAGGATTTTTTAATCTTTTGGCTTATTTTTTCTGTTAGCAGTTACTTGTTTATCGGTTTGATCCTTTTAACTTTTTTTTTTTTTTTTGTATAGACCTAAAGTTAAAGTGGCCTTTACTGCAAGGCTAATTTAACTGCTAAGGCCTTGTCCTATTGGTATGTCTACCAAAAGCTATGGTCTGTATACTTTGGTTGGTTGGAATGCAAATTTCTCTTGACAGTGTGTGAAACTTTAGAATTTCTCATTTTTTTGTGCCCTGGTCATTCTTTGCCCAATCTTTTGGAGTTATACTTTACTTATGCTTTTCTTAGTATTCAACAAAAACTCAAGGGGAATGCAAAACAGATTTATAGAACTCTTTCTAAATAGTTCCCTCTTCTCTGGAATTTAGCACCTTGACTTCCAGCTACTTCAAGACTCCCTTAACTTCTGTCTCTGTGTTATAATTAAGCAAAACCACCATGTGGTGCTCTGGATTTCCTTCCCTGCATATGGTGTGCCTTCAGACAGAAAGCTGGGACAATTATACATTTAAGTTTATAATCTATTTCAAATTAATACTTGTCTATGGTATGAAGTTGAGGTCAAGGTTCATTTTCTTCCGGGCAGCCTGGGTGGCTCAGCAGTTTAGTGCTGCCTTCAGCCCAGGGCTTGATCCTGGAGACCCAGGATCTAGCCCCATGTCGGGCTACGTGCATGAAGCCTGCTTCTCCCTCTGCCTGTGTCTCTGCCCCCCCGGCCATGTCTCATGAATAAATAAATAAAATCTTTTAAAAAAAGAGGTTCATTTTTCTTCCAAATAGATATCTAGTTATTTCAGTACCATTTGGTTGAAAAGATGCTCCTTTCTCCATCAAATCATGTGGGTATCTTTATTGCCATATGTATGTGTATGTGTTTGTCTTTGGACTCTCTTTCTGTTGATGGTTATCTGTTTTCACACTAATACTATACTGTGACTCTTGACAAGAATTTACAAAAGATCTAATGAGTGGTTCTGATATAAATATTTCATTTGGCTTTATAACATTTTGCAAAATAGATTTTGTTTTGTTTTGTTTTTTTTATTTTTATTTTTTAATTTATTTTTATTTTTTTTAAGTGAACATTAAGCAAAATAGATTTTGAATTTGAAATATCATGTTTGCACTAATTTGGATGTAATATTATGCTGTGTCTTTTAATAATTGAATGAAAAAAATAATTGAAAATATATATTTTAAACATACTTGTCTTACAGAGACCTTTTAATAAAAGTGAAATTTGGAGAGAGCATTGAGGACTTACAGACCTGCCGACTCTTAATTAAACAGTACATCCCGACAGGACTTCTTGTGGATCCGTATGAATTGGCTTCATTACAAGAGAGCAACATAACAGAGGTACAACTATTAGAGGATTTTTTTTTTTTGAGAGAGAAATTATTTTAAGAATGCTATAATTTGAGGATCCCTGGGTGGCACAGCGGTTTGGCGCCTGCCTTTGGCCCAGGGCGTGATCCTGGAGACCGGGGATCGAATCCCATGTCGGGCTCCCGGTGCATGGAGCCTGCTTCTCCCTCTGCCTGTGTCTCTGCCTCTCTCTCTCTCTCTCTCTGTGTGACTATCATAAATAAATAAAAATTAAAAAAAAAAGAATGCTATAATTTGGATTAAGGAAAAATAATAGGACAGCATTTTATTGTTTATTAATTTTGTTAAAGTGTATAAAGTAACTTTTTTTTAGGTAGGATGGCTGTATTCTTTAAAAAGTGATTGATATGTGTCAGACTTGTTAGTAATAAGCCGACTAAACTGAGCTAGTTAAATGCTTTTTGTTAGAATGGTTCCTAGTTTTGTGACTAAGAAAATTATATGTCTTTGAGAAGATTTATGATTAATAAATACTGTTTCAGCAGCATTTAACAGTATTGTTAGAGTGACATATACACTAATATCTATATAATTTGGCTGTGGGAAGAAAGGAGGCTGATATTTATCGGATATCTGTATGCCAAATATCTTTTTTTTTTTTAATGAAGCAAGATAAGATTAAGCCTTAGAGAAAGATTAGGTCCCATACCCTTTGCATAGATCAATCTTCATAACAACCCTAGAAGTATTACTTCTCCATTTTATAGATAAGGAAACTGAGGCACAGAGAGGCCAGATAACTTATCCAGGATCACATAGGTAAATGGAAGAGCCAAGAGATAAATCTAGTTTTGTCTAATTGCAAAGTTGTTGCTCTTCCCAGAAATCAATTTTATCCCTTAGTTATAGGGTTCTTTGCCTTTTGGCAAGAATCACTTTGGGCCACTTTGTGTGCAGATTATGTCTTCCTGGGAGAGCTTACTTCAGCAGGTCTAGATTGGACCTAAAAGTCTGTTTTTAACAACTCAGATGATTCCTATTAAATTTTGGGAAACATCATCTTTGTTCGTAAGATTATAACCTATATATAAATATAAAAGAGGCAAAATATATTTGGAGTCATTTATGATATCAGTTTATTTCTAATTGTGGTTTAGGTCAATTTCTTCACCTGTTTTAATTAATTAATTACTTATTAGTTTCTTCCTGTGTTCAATTTTTTTGCACATATATAGCAGTTTACATAAATATGTTCACATATGGCAGTCCCAGTACATGTACACATGTCGAAAGACCTCTTTGGTTTTTTCCTCATATGTTTCTTTCCTTCACTGAGTCATAAATTCTGAATGAGGCTTTTAAAATTTCAAATAATAGGTTTTAAATTTAAATGTGGTTCTTGCCTTGTATGACATGGATTGGAATCATATTTAAACTTTAATAAAATTGCCTACCATGTTTTAAGAAAATGGAATTTTGGGACGCCTAGATGCCTCAGGAGTTGAACGTCTGCCTTCAGCTCAGGGTGTGATCCTGGAGTTCCAGGATGGAGTCCTGCATCGGGCTCCCTACAGGGAGCCTGCTTTTCCCTTTGCCTATGTCTCTGCCTCTCTCTCTGTGTCTCTCAGGAATAAATAAAATATTTTTTGTTTTGTAAATTCAAATATATATTTAATAAAAGGAATTTTTTGGCATAGGAGTACCCAAAAAGAGATCACATGCCTACTCTTTTGGTAGGATGAGATTGAGGTATGTACAGATTAATTGTAACAAGAAAACTGGGTAGGCAAAGAATGCCACTCTGGATTGATTGACAAGCTTTTATCTATTTCCTAATTTTCTAATTGTAATTATAAGCCTCTTAAGTGAATTAACTTTTTTCATTTCAAATTGATGTCTCATTTGTGATACACAGATAATCGGAATTTGATTTCTTGATATTTGCGGTGCTATTTCTGTCTAGCTGAGTTGAGACCGTGGTCCAATTCTTTGTGCAGAGAAACTTTGTCTCAACAAGTGGTATTAAATGATGGGTATGACTGGATAGAAGGAAATTTATATGTAAGGAATGATTGGTACTTATAATTTAGATTGAGATCTTGAATATTCCATGAGATAAAATTTTTGACTACAGCAAATAGAACACTGGATTCAAATTAAAGGAGTGATGGTAGCAATAAAATGTTTTGTAAGGAGTTTGTGATGGTTTGTGAGCAATTTGTAAATAAAGACAAGCCTTAAACAGAGGTACCATGAGTAAGGTACTTCAAATGAATCTCCTTGCATTTTTAGGTAGGGCTATTTGATATTTGTATTCAAAATCTCTCACGTTCTTTGAAAACAGCATAATATTAGATTGAAGCATATGAAATTGGTGTTCTATAAGTCAAAATGGAAATGCTATGTTTTTGAAATCCTGTTTTACTCAATTAAAATAGGTAGTATTAGGACTTATACCCTGACCACGTTGGAAGACAGGGACCAGATTTACTATCCCATTTGTAACAACCAAGAAATAGACAAAATATATGAAATAATGGAAAAAAATAATTGAATATCAGGCAGTGAGGGCAGTGATATCTGGAATAAATGGGAAATAAATAAGGTGAGCTCTATGACTGTCTCAGCTTATTGCTTTGGAGAGTGTCAGGCTGTAGTACAGGGAACAGGAACCCAAGCAGAGCCTGGTGACCTTCCTGAGTTGAGAAGATGAAGGTGAAATTCTGGGGGACCAAGGCCACTAGAATTCACAAGGCAGTGTAGTAAAGAGAAGAAAATTGTACAGAGACAACTCCAGAGATCCATAAAAGGTTCCCCTCAAGTACATAGTCGAGTATTGATTAGTGCATGTATGTGAGGAAAGTACTTGTTGCTGGGGAAAAAAACATATGAAAAAATTAGAGGTTGGGCAGCCCAGGTGACTCAGTGGTTTAGCCCAGGGTGCGATCCTGGAGACCCGGGATTGAGTCCCATGTCAGGCTCCCTGCATGGAGCCTGCTTCTCCCTCTGCCTCTGTCTCTGTCTCTGTCTCTCTCTCTCTCTCTCTTTCTGTGTCAAATAATAAAATAAAATCTTTAAAAAAAAAATAGAAAGAATTAGAGGTTACAGTGTCTGACAGTCACATGGGGCCGGTGGTAGTGTCTGTTCCCAGCAGTCATGCTAAGAAAAGCCTCATAATTCTTTGGGCATTAGGTAAACAGAAGAACTTTTACTCAGTAGTGAATGGTACTGGCCCTAGACTGAAGATCATGGCAGTCCTGTTTGATAAATCGTAAAAGCACGATCTTCAAAAAATCAGGCTGTTTGCAAGTATAAATTTACTGCATACAAGCAAAGATCAAGAATACTTATAGGAATGTAGAAATATCCAGCCCCCAACAAGATCAAGATCACAATTTCTTGATTGTAACAAAAAATTAGATGCAAAGATGGGGGGAAAATCTGGCCTGTAAAGAGGAGATAAATGAACCAATCAAAACCAATCCAGAACTGACCCAGATGTTCAGACAAGCCATGAAAACAGTTATTATAACTGTATTCCATATGTTCAAAAAATTAAGTATAGATGTGGAAGATAAAGGATACCATTAAACTTGTGAAGTTTAAGACTATAGTATATGAGAGAGAAAATATTCTGGATAAAATTAATGGCATCTCAAACATTGTAGAAGAAAAGATTAATAGGCTTGAAGACACAGCAATAGAAACTACCTAAAACAAAAAAATAGTAACATAAAAAGTGAATGAAGTAATAGTTGTGGGACAACTTCAAATGGCCTACTACACCTGTGATTGAATGATCTTGAAGAGAAATCTCTACCCCTATGTTCCTCGCAGCATTATTCACAATAGACAAACTATGGAAGCAACCTAAGTGTCCATCAACAGATAAGTGGATAAGAAAATATGTACGTGAATATATACAATGGGACGTTATTCACCTATAAAGAAGAAGAAAATCCTGCCATTTGCTACAATACACATGAACCTTGCACTGGTGGTTTTGGCATATATTTAGGAAATCTACTGGCATCCAGACATTGTCCAGTTTACCTTCAATTGTCAGAGTATGATGTCCAAAAATATTTTTCTGTTACTTTATTTATTTATTTATTTATTTTAGTTTAGTTAGAACACGTGTGCAGATGACTGGGTGTGGAAGGCAGAGGGAGAGAGGAGAATCTTAAGCGGCTCCACACCTAGTGCAGAGCCCACCACAAGGCTTTATATCAACACCCTGAGATCAAGACCTGAGCTAAATCAAGAGTAAGATATTTGAGACATCCTGGTGTCCCTTTTTCTGTTGTTTTAAATCTAAATGACATACACACCAGCTCTCTGAGTTTTTGATCACATATCAATGATGTACGTACTTGTACAATTTTTCCCTTTTCCTGTTGTAGCTAGGTTTTAAGAAACTCATAGTCAAAACTCAAATTGTTTGTGGATTAGCTTGTGCGGGTTCTTAATTGATCTTTGTTTAAAATGGATTTGAGTCTTTGTTGAAGTTCACGTAAAAAAAATGATTCTCATTCTAAAAAATGAGATACGAGTCACATACATGAAATTCACCCTTATGAAATGTACAATTTAGTAGGTGTTTTTTTTTAGAGATGGGGGAGGGGAGGGACAGAGGGAGAGAGAATCTTTTTTTTTTTTAATTTTTTTTTTTTAAGAATTTATTCATGAGAGACACAGAACGAGAGAGAGAAAGAGAGAGAGAAAGAGAGAGAGAGGTAGAGACACAGGCAGAGGGAGAAGCAGGCTCTATGCAGGGAGCCCGACCTGGGACTCAATCCAGGGTCTTCAGGATCACACCCTGGGCCGAAGGTGGTGCTAAACCACTGAGACACCGGGGCTGCCCGAGAGAGAGAATCTTAAGCACCCTGCTCCATACCCAGTACAGAGCCCAACTCGGGCTCACGACTCTGAGATCATGATCTGAGCCAAAATCAAGAGTCAGGCACTTAACCAACTGAGCCACCCAGGTGCCCCTAATGTAGTTGTTTTCAGTATATTCATAAAATTGTACAACAATCACAACTATTTAATTCTAGAATATTTTTAGTACTTGCAAAGAAACCCATATAGGGCTGATTTTTGAGGTTTAGATGCCCAGTGTATTTGAACCATCACCAAATAATTCATTGACCAGCATAGCCCTCTCTGAAGGCCAAATTACTCTTTCTGTCTGCCTAATTTTCATTATATCCCAGTTTCCTTTTTTTTTTTTTAAAGGTTTTATTTATTCATGTAAGACAGAGAGGGAGAGAGAGAGGCAGAGACACAGGCAGAGAGAGAAGCAGGTTCCATGCTGGGAGCCCAAAGTGGAACTCAATCCCAGGTCTCCTGGACTATGCCCTGGGCTGAAACCAGGCGCCAAACCGCTGAGCCACCCAGGGATCCCCTATATCCCAGTTTCAATTCACATTAAAAAATTCTCCATTTCTGGGAAGTTACCATATGTTTATTTCTATGGAAAAAATAAACAATAAGTAAAAAATAAAAAACCTCAATATTTAGAGAAATTGAAGATCATAGTACCATCATAAATTCTAAATACCACAATCAGGAATATACATTATGCCATTTCTACTTATTATGCTTAATTTTAGCTACAGGCATATCTCCCTTAATTGTGCTTCACTTTATTACACTTTGCAGATATGGTGGGGGGAGGTTTTGTTTTTTGTTTTTTACAAATTGAAGATTTGTGGCCAACTGTGATTGAGCAAACCTATCAATGTCAGTTTTCCAACAGCATTTGCTCACTTTATGTCCCACTGTCACATTTTGGTAACAGTTGGAATGCTTCAAACTTTTCCATTATTATATTGGTTATGGTGATTTTTTTTTTAAGATTTTATTTATTTATTCATAGACACAGAGAGAGAGGCAGAGACACAGGCAGAGGGAGAGGGAGAAGCAGGCTCCATGCAGGAAGCCCGATGTGGAACTTGATCCCAGGTCTCCAGGATCACACTCCAGGCTGCAGGTAGCACCAAATCGCTGCGCCATCAGGGCTGCCCCGGTTATGGTGATTTGTGATCAGTGATTATAACTTACTGAAAGTTTAGATCCTAGTTAGAATTTCTTAAAGATATTTAACTATCTTTAAGTTAAGGTATGTACATTGTTTGTTTGTTTTTTTGACATAATGCACAGTTAATAGACTACAATATAGTATAAATGTAACTTTTATTTGTATTGGGAAGCCAAAAGATTCATCTGCCTCACTTTATTTTGGTGGTCTAGAACCAAACCCATAATATCTCTAAGGTATGCCTGTAGCCAAACTAGGCTATTTTGTTTTGTTTAACCTAGTTGAATAAGGGAGTCCATTTGACCTGGCTTTGAATTTTGGCTCCTCTACTTACTAGATTGTTTACTTTGATACTTTGTTTGCTCATTTATATAATAGGGCTAATAGTTCCTACCAAATGGGGTCCTTGTGAAAAGAGATAATGTATATAATGTATATAAACCATTTAATGAAATACTTATCAATATAAGAAGTACTCAAAGAAAGATATCTTTATTATTATCAAGTCATATATACATAAGGTAGAAAATTAGATGTTCGCAAGATTTAGAAAAATTTGGGCTGTTTGTTTTCTTTGATTTACGTGTAATTTTTTTTTTTAAGATTTTATTTATTTATTTATGAAAGACACAGATAGAGAGGTCAAGACACAGGCAGAGGGTGAAGCAGGCCCCATCCAGGGAGCCCGATGTGGAACTCGATCTCGGGTCCCCAGGACCACGCCCTGGGCTGAAGGTGGCACTAAACTGCTAAGCCACAGGGGCTGCCCTAAGTCTTAATTTTTAAAAAAGTATATATATTGGGGCAGCCCCAGTGGCTCAGCAGTCTAGCGCCGCCTTCAGCCCGGGGAGTGATCCTGGAGACATGGGATCGAGTCCCACGTTGGGCTCCCTGCATAGAGCCTGCTTCTCCCTATGTCTCTCTCTGTCTCCCTCTCTCTCTCTCTCTCTCTGTGTCTCTCATGAATAAATAAATAAAATATTTTTTAAAAAGTATATATATTTATCTTCTATATATAGATAAATATCTCATAGAAATAAGACTGCTAAAAAGCTTTAAAAAAAAGACTGCTAAAAAGCTAATGCAATTTTTGGCTAAAGAAGTGGCGCAGCGGTTTAGCGCCGCCTGCAGCCTGGGGTGTGATCCTGGAGACCCGGGATCGAGTCCCACGTCGGGCTCCCTGCATGGAGCCTGCTTCTCCCTCTGCCTGTGTCTCTGCCTCTCTCTCTGTCTCTCTCATAAATAAATAAATAAAATCTTTAAAAAAAAAATTAAAAAAAAAAAAGAAGAATATTACTACTGTGTTCCTTGAGTGTTTCCAAATGTAACTAATATGATAAATGATTTGGAAACTATGTCATAAGAAACCCAAGAGACAGGGATGAGCACTGGGTGTTACACTATACGTTGGCAAATCGAACTCCAATAATATAAAAATATAATATATACAAAATCGAACTCCCAATAATTCAAATATAAAAAATATACTATATATATATATATATACACACACACACACACACACACACACACAAACACAAAAACCCCAAGAGAACCAGGACTATTTCTCTAAGGGCAAGAAAATTTAGTGGAGATGTTTGAGTGTCCCTTAGTGAAAGAAGGAACAGATTTATTGTAGATACTGTAAATAAGGACAGTTATGAATATTGTAGGCCAGAACATTAGATTTCTACTTATAAAAAAGGAATAGGGGAATGCCTGGGTGGTGCATTTGGTTGAGCCTTTGACTCTTGGTGTCCACTTAGGTTATAAGCTCCAGGATGTGGGATTATATTCAGCACCAGGAATGTTTGGGACTTTATTCCTTTCCCTCTGCCCCTCCCCCACCATTCTTGTTCTTTCTCTCAGATAAATAAATCTTAAAAAAAGGAAAAAGGAATAACCTTTTAACAGTAGATAAAATGATATGACTCAAAGTAATAACCTCCCTCTTAGTCATTGACAGTATTCTAGCAGTGACTGGATCCTTAAACAATGCCCTCATTGGGACAGTGGTTTAATTTGATCACCTTTAGTTTATTATGACTCATAAGGTTATATAACTCCTTGGCCTTTGCCAATGAATTTTTTATGGCCCTTGCCAATGAATATTTTTATTCCTTTGATTAATAGAGAAGGAAAAACATGTGAAAAAATACATCACTTGGTATCACAGGAGAATTGAAATGTTTGGCCTTATGGGAAGAAGTTAATTCTTATTTTTTCTTGGAGATATGTCGGGTTTCACATAGAGAATCTAGAGACAGATTGTATATTTATACCTCTGTACACACACACGTACACACACTCATAGATGATATAGTGCCTATATATGTGTGTGTAAATACATATAAGTGTGCATGTGTCTGTGTGTTTATACATAAATATGTGTGAATGATATATAAATATAATATATACACACATTATAATTTAGGACTAATTTCTGCTGTATATGCATTTTTTACTTTTAGTGTAGAATACCCATTTTTTAAAAAAGATTTTTTTATTCATTTGAGAGAGAGCATGCATGAGCAAAAGCAAGCAGCAGGGAGGGACAGAGGGAGAAGGAGAAGCAGACTCCCTGTTGAGCAAGGAGCCCAACACAGGGCTCAATCCCAGGACTTTGGGATCATGACTTTGAGCCAAAAGCAGCTGGTTACTTAACCAACTGAGCTACCCAGGTGCCTGTAGAATACCTTTTTTATTTTATTTTATTTATTGTATTTATTTTATTTATTTTTATTGAGAGAGAGTGGCAGAGGAGAGGGGAGATGGGGAAGCAGGCTCCCCACTGAGCAGGGAACCCCATGTGAGGTTGAATCCCAGGACCCTGGGATCATGACCTAAGCCAAAGGCAGATGCTTGGGGATCCCTGGGTGGCTCAGCGGTTCAGCGCCTGCCTTTGGCCCAGGGTGCGATCCTGGAGTTCCGGGATCAAGTCCCACATCAGGCTCCCTGCATGGAGCCTGCTTTTCCCTCTGCCTGTGTCTCTGCCTCTCTCTCCCCCTATGTCTATCATGAATAAATAAATAAAATCTTTAAAAAACAAAACAAAACAAACAAAAAAAAAACGAAGGCAGATGCTTAACCAACCAACTGAGCCACCCAGGCACCCCATAGAATACCTATTTTAAAATGGTCTTTGACCATATTAATTTTGCAAAGAACCATTTACTATTTTTCTATAAACTTTTTATACCTAATAGAGGAAGAGTGCTGACCTTTGCTTTGACTTCCTGACCACAGTGCTCTGTCTTACTCACTGCCATCTTGCCTGCTTCTCTGAAGAACAGGAAATTACCAGAATGATACCAATCATTGCAAACTAATACTAGGTTAACTGTTTTTGTCATAGTTTTCATATTTATTAAATAATGCTCTATATTCACAGAATTTCTTTTCATAGTACCTGTTTTGTTACCTAAACAAAAATTGATAAGAATATTACAAATACATAATTTTTATTATGGAGAAATTTCATACTCTAGAGTACGATTTTCTCAGTTTACTTTTAGTAAACAAACTTTTATTTATTTTTTAAATTTTTAAATTTTTTATTTGTTTTTAAAATTTTTATTTATTTATGATAGTCACAGAGAGAGAGAGAGAGAGGCAGAGACACAGGCAGAGGGAGAAGCAGGCTCCATGCAGGGAGCCCGACGTGGGATTCGATCCCGGGTCTCCAGGATCGCGCCCTGGGCCAAAGGCAGGCGCCAAACTGCTGCGCCACCCAGGGATCCCAGTAAACAAACTTTTAATAAACACAGATCACATCTTGTGTTTTCTATTTAAAATTGAGGATAGAATGAAACAAATTATTTGTGAGGATAGTCAATTTGACATTTCTGTTCATTTGTATAGCAGTCTTCTTTTATTTATTAATCTTCCCCATTCATTTCTTCTTCTGGATTAATATCTCTTTTCTTTTTGACAGGCTGTGATGGTTTCGGAAGATTTTAATATAGAAGCTCCCAATTATTTGTCCAAGGAATCTGAAGTTCTAATTTACGCCAGACAAGATTCACAGTGCATTGACTGTTTCCAAGCTTTTTTGCCTGTGCACTACCGCTATCATCGGCCACATAGTAAAGATGGGGAAACCTTTATTGTGGTCAATAACCCTGATTTATTGATGTATTGTGACCAAGGTGAGGGTTGCAAGTCTTTTCTGAGAGTTGAAAATAAAAATATAGGTATGGTGGCAAGTCTGAAGTCCAGGACAGGGATGACAAATGCAAGTTTCTTTTTTCTTTCTTTTTTAACTTTTTGATTGTAAAATAAACCATAGATAAAGAAAAAACTTCACATATAGTTTAGTAAATTATTATAAGGTAAATACCCTTGTAACTCCCACCCAGGTAAAGAAATAGAACTTTGCCATTCACCCTAGTTGCAGTTCTGTGTGTCCTGTCTAAATCATAACCTCTTCCTTTTCTTTAAGACTAACCCACATCCTGACTTTTAATCACTTATTTATGTTTCTTTATACTTTTTTCACCCAAGTGGGCATTCTTAGTAAAGCTTCGTCTTCCCCATTTAAAGAAGTGTATTTCCATTGTTTGTTAATTTATAGGTTTCCTCCTCTTACCCTTTGTTTTTTTAAATTCACCTGTCTAGAAACCTGGGTCATTTGACCTATCTAGTTTCTCATAGTTGGAGTTTTGGTGATTGTACTTGTGCTGTTCATCTATATTTCCTGGAAATTGGCTGCTGGCTCCAGAGGTGTGATCGGATTCAGCTTTGATCTTTTTGACAAAACTAGGTGGTGCTGTGTTCTTTTATGACCACACATACAATGGTGTGTTTCTTTTTGTTTGACCATTGATCCTCTGCCCCTGTGCTGCTTTTTCTCTTCATGCTGAATTGCAGGACTTGCAGCTGATGATGCTTTTGTCTCCACTTGCATAGATTTTTGTGTTTGAGGGGATATTTTATTTATTTTATTTTATTTTATTTTATTTTATTTTAATTAATTAATTAATTTATGATAGTCACACAGAGAGGGAGAGAGAGAGAGAGAGAGAGGCAGAGACATAGGCAGAGGGAGAAGCAGGCTCTATGCACCGGGAGCCTGATGTGGGATCCGATCCCGGGTCTCCAGGATCGCGCCCTGGGCCAAAGGCAGGCGCTAAACCGCTGTGCCACCCAGGGATCCCTTATCTTTTTTTAAAATATTTTATTTATTTATTCATGACAGAGAGAAAGAGAGAGAGAGAGAAGCAGAGACACAGGCAGAGGGAGAAGCAGGCTCCACACAGGGAGCCCGATGTGGGACTGGATCCTGGGTCTCCAGGATCACACCCTGGGCTGAAGGTGGTGCTAAACCGCTGTGCCACCGGGGCTGCCCTGAGGGGATACTTTAACACCTAATTTGGTTATAAATGTTGGCCATGAGTTTTTGGTTTCAGGTGTAATTGTTCTGTTTTTATGTGTGCATTTGAGTAAATTAAAAAAAAAAAAACAACTATGCTTCCCCATTTTCACTCCTCCTGGAATCAAGACTTTAAGAAGCCCCTTTCAGATTTCGGTTCTTTGTATCTCCAAATTTGGGTTGATTAGAATATTCACAAATCAGTAGCATTAAAGACTGGGAGATAGGAAGTTTTAATCATACTTTGCTGCCATCATACATTTCATGATGAAAAAATGTAAAATGTTCAATTTTGTTAGATTCGTTCATCCAACCTAGTTTTCTTTCTTTTAATTACTTTAAAGTTTGAAAAAGTGCCTTCTTGGGACGCCTGGGTGTCTCAGCAGATTGAGCATCTGCCTTCCGCTCAGGGTGTGATCCCTGGGGTCCTGGGATCGAGTCCTACATCAGGCTCCCTGCGTGGAGCCTGCTTCTCCCTCTGCCTATGTCTTTGCCTCTCTCTGTGTCTCATGAATAAATAAATAAAATCTTTAAAAAAAAAAGTGTCCTCTCTTGAGAGAGCCTCTGGGGTTCTGATATTGTTTATGTGTTTTGGTCTGAATGTTCTTTATATGGGTCTGTTTAGTCTGGAAATTTTTTATTTGTGTGCTTAGGATATGTTCATTTTTCTGAATATATGTTAAACTTTAAAAAAAGTTTAAGTTAACATTTTTAAAAAGTAGCTCCTACTAAATGGGATTTGTTAAGATGTCATGCTTAACTTCTGCACAATCTTGGTAGTTTGTAATTTCTTAGGCATCCACTTATAACAGGCTGCTGAAATAAAACAGCACGTGATGGATGGATTCAGGTCACGTACATTGTGTAGCAAAGTGATTACTTATATCTCAACATGAAAGACTCACCCAGCATCTAGTCCAGATACAGGTTTTCTGATATGATGATCTACCACTTTTTCTCAGAATTGCCAATTTTGAAATGCTGGGCTCAGTCACAAGTAGCAGCTCCTTGTACTTTGAAGAATAAGGATATCTGCCAGTGGAACAATATGAAATATAAATCTGTAAGTTAATATTTTATGTTGTTTTTCGATCATACTGCATTATTTAAAACTCAATGTTTCTTCCACATTTAAGGGATTAGCATTTTATATTCTACCTTTGAAAGTTGTGTTCTATTTGTTTTTAATGTTGTTCCTTTGCTACTAATGGCAACAGTGGTTCCTCATTTCTAGAGAATCATAGAGTCATTTAATTTGGGGACTGGAGCTTTAGGGTTAATTCATGCCTCATTGGTCTAGAGTCTTAGTATAGCTAATACTATATTACGCTTTTTAAAGGGGTGGCAATGAAAAACACTGGTTTGTCCAGGTTTTACATTATCTAGAAAAATGTTTCGATGGTTGATGTCATATAAATTACTGCCTATTTTTTCTTCCAGGAGTTTGATGGTTTCATGTCTCACATTTAGGTCTTTAATCCATTTTGGGTTCATTTTTATGTGTAGTGTAAGAAAGTGGTCCAATTTCATTCTTGGTTCTACTTCATTAATACAACTTTATTTAGAACTATTTATTAATTTTAAAACAAAATAAATTAGTTGACTTCATTATATTGAACAGAACAAGTGAGAAAAGGAAAATAAAGACTCCCAAGTAGTAGTAATACAACTGTGATAAAGTTTCTACATAGTTGTATTGCTATTTATATATCTAAATCCAGGTTGTGGCTGGCCATTTTTATACTTTTGATCTCCAGCCCTGTTTTCAGTTAATAAATTAGGTAAGTATTCTTACTTCATTAACAGTGGCTTTGTCTAAGGAGTGTACAGTTTTCTGTTTACCTTCTTTAGTTAACATGGTTGTCTTTGCTCTCTTCAGAGTGGCAAATCTTACACAGCCATCTCTTTTCTTTCTCTCCTTTATCTGTCCTTTCCTTCCTCTTTTTTGAGCTGCATTTTAACTGATAGTTTTAATGTCTGTTTCTCTTTGTCCCTAATTCTAAGGCCTCCTTTCTTTGATTGAATAGCATAATCAGTGTCATCATTTTTACAATTTACTTTTATAAGGAATCAAATTGAGTCTGCAACAAAAGTAAAATACATTTAAAATGTTAATGAAACCAACAGACAGCCTGTCAGATAAACATAAAGCAGATTTGCTCATACGTGCTATTGGGGATATAATATTTTTCTTGGCGTTGTTTTGAAGTCTGTCTACCAGCTAGCTTAGAAAACAACTACTTAAGCTAAAGGCTCCCTACAAACCACTGCTATTTTGCAGTGGGGAACTCTGAGAAATGACAATTGGTATGACGTATGACTGTGCTAATATCTTTTGCAATGTAAAGTTGTTTTTGAGTAGATTTCCATTACCAAATGGAACCCAAATCTTTTTTCAAACTCTAAAATACATCTGGAGATTAACATGTGATTTTCTTATTTGAAGAGTATAATTAGTATTTACGATTTATTAATATACTGGTAGTGTGCATTATGACAAAATAAGTAATTACCTTATTAAAACATTCTGAATTCATTTGTCTTTTAGACTATGTAACTTGAAATAAGAGGTCATAATTAAGCCCTTTGAAGTATGTGTGTGTGTTAACATTTCTTGTTTATATATATATACCAGAAAATTACGTGACCATTACTAAAGTAGTGATCTACACTAAGGCTTGTTGGTTTAAGACACTATTTTTTTAAAAGATGAATTTCAGATTAACAATCAACATAATTTCAGATTATGTTGATAAAATTTGTTTTGGATGTGAAATTATACTCCAGATATTTATAAAAAGGAACCAAAAATAAAAGCATTCCTAAGTTACCTAAATTTTAATGTTTTTAAAAACCTATTTTAAACCATAAAATTTTCTAGAGTTTCTAATTGACCCCTTTATTTTCAAAACCAAGGGAAAATAGAGACTAAGTTGAACATAGGAGAACTTGTATTGCTGGGCAGGCCGACAACAACTTTGATGTTTTAACAGTAAAAGACACATTCAGTTCTGTAATTTGTGAATAACAGACTTTTAAAAGCTATTTTGGAGAGAGAAACAGCAAAACAGGAGTGAATGGATACCTTAGCTTTGTTGTTGTTTTAATGTTCTTCCTTTAGAGCTTTAACTGAGAGAGAACTCTGTATTCTAATATGAAATATAGTAAAAGGAAGTAAATGTTCATATTGATTACAGAGGTGACAATGGGAGATAGCCAGCATCTGGTAGAAAGTAAAAAAAAAAAAAAAAAAGTCTAAACTAATGAGAATTTAAGGATTATTGTGGGAATTAAGTCTGATTGTTACATTAAATGAAATATTGAATCTAAAAGAATAAAAAAAATCTAAAAGAATCACTCAAACAATAATGTTACATGTGGTGTAGCCTTGGGTCTGGTGTAGCATTGGGTGAAAGATAGTAAAAGAAAAAAATTAAAAATCAAAGAAATAGTGGTCTCACCTCAGGGCATGCATTTTAAATGTCTCTAACATCTCCCTCTCTCTTTTTTTCTCTAGGTATTTAAGAATGTGACTCTACAGGTTCCAGTGGGACTGACTATACATACCTCTTTAGTATGTTCTGTGACTCTGCTTATTACCATCCTGTGTTCTACTTTGATCCTTTTGGCTATTTTCAAATATGGCCATTTTTCCCTATAAGTTTTATAGTTTTATGGAGTTAAATGCTTTCCATAAATCCTTTTTTTCTTTTTTTTTTTTTTACTTTCCATAAATCTAAATAAGACCTGTTTACTTGTGATTAGAAGTGTTCTTTTAGATTTATGTCATTATTTTTGTCTTTATCTATGGCTAAAATTCTGTCTCCTAGAGGAAATTTTGGACCGATTTTAAACCAATTCCAAAAGTTAGTCCTCTATGGTAGAGACCTTTAATAATCTTCAAGCAAGTGCCAATAGAAGAAACTTAATTTTGTTAAATAAATATTTATTTTGTGAGAAGTGATTTTATCTTAATTTCGGTTACGAAAATGAGTATGTATTAGAGACAAATTACTCTCATTTTATGAATAAAAACATTTTAATTTCAACTAAAAATTGAGAAAATCATTATAAATAAATAAAATATTTTGGATGAATCAGTTTATTTAAACATTAATTGTATGAGAATATTAAAGTTTATCATCCAGAGTGTAAAGAAAGTAAAGTAGAAAAGCTAAGAAATTACTGGAGCAGCCCCGTGGCGCAGCGGTTTAGCGCCGCCTGCAGCCCAGGGCGTGATCCTGGAGACCCGGGATCGAGTCCCACATCAGGCTCCCTGCATGGTGCCTGCTGCTCCCTCTGCCTGTGTCTCTGCCTCTCTCTCTAGCTGTGTCTCTATGAATAAATAAATAAAAATCTTTTAAAAAAAAAAGAAAAGTTAAGAAATTATTAATATCAAGTTTGGTTATTCCTTTTTTTTTTTTTTTTAAGATTTTATTTATTCATGAGAGACAGAGAGAGAGAGAGGCAGAGACACAGGCAGAGGGAGAAGCAGGTTCCATGCAGGGAGCCCGATGAAGGACTCGATCCTGGCCCCTGGGATCACGGTCTGAATCAAAGGCAGACACTTAACCAACCGCTAAGCTACTCAGATGTCCCTCTCCTTTTGTATTTTATTATACTCTTTTGAATATATGAATTGGCAAAGGGCTAGATGAAACCAAGTACGAAGAGTTTTGATTTAATACTGAATTTGCCAGGAAGACCATTGAGATTGTCATTTTAGAAGATGTTTTAAGTTGTACATTTACAAAAAATATCTTTTTTGTATCTTTTGTTCCATGCCAAATGTGGGGCTTAAACTCATGACCCTGAGATCAGGAGTCCTATGCTTTACCAATTGAGACAGGCAGACACCCCTCTTTTTTGTATTTTCAGTGATTTTTTTTTTAAACAAAAGCTCTTGTTCTACTATTTTTTTTGGGGGGGGGGGCGGAAACTAGGGGGAAAAGTGCCCTTAGCTAATTAAAAAATAAAAAGGCAAGAGACACTTGGCTGGCTGAGTCAATGGAGTATGTGACTCTTGATCTTGGGATTGTGAGTTTTTTTTTGTTTGTTTGTTTTTAAGTTTTTTTTTTTAAGTGTTTTTTTTTTTTTTTTTTTTTTTTTTTTATTTATGATAGTCACAGAGAGAGAGAGAGAGGCAGAGACACAGGCGGAGGGAGAAGCGGGCTCCATGCACCGGGAGCCCGATGTGGGATTCGATCCCGGGTCTCCGGGATCGCGCCCTGGGCCAAATGCAGGCGCCAAACCGCTGCGCCACCCAGGGATCCCCGGGATTGTGAGTTTGAACCCCACACTGGGTGTAGAAATTACCTAAAAATAAAATCTTGAGGGCAGTCCCGGTGGTGCAGCGGTTTGGCGCCGCCTGCAGCCTGGAGTGTGATCCTGGAGACCCCGGATCGAGTCCCACGTCGGGCTCCCTGCATGGAGCCTGCTTCTCCCTCTGCCTGTGTCTCTGCCCCTCTCTCTCTGTGTCTATGAATAAATAAATAAAATCTTAAAAAAAATAAAAATAAAATCTTGAAAAAAATAAAAAGGCAAGTATGTCCTGCTTATTTAGAGCAATGCATTCAGGGATCCCTGGGAGGCGCAGCGGTTTGGCGCCTGCCTTTGGCCCAGGGCGCGATCCTGGAGACCCGGGATCGGATCCCACGTCAGGCTCCCGGTGCATGGAGCCTGCTTCTCCCTCTGCCTGTGTCTCTGCCTCTCTCTCCTCTCTCTCTCTTTCTCTCTCTCTCTCTCTCTCTCTGTGACTATCATAAATAAATAAAAATTTAAAAAAAAAATAAATAAAAAATAGAGCAATGCATTCAGGACAAGCATGTTCTAAAATAGAAGCCATTAACCAGGGCATATTGACAATGTTTGTTTCATAGAATAATAGAATGATACACATTTATATATGGTAGTACTGCTTAATTTTCTAAAACGTTCTGGTATTTTTATGAGAATAAATCATTTATAATTTGACATGTATGACCTGACTAGTCATAACAGTTCATTTTGAAGGTGTATTTAAGAAGTTAAAAATTGAGGGATCCCTGGGTGGCGCAGCGGTTTAGCGTCTGCCTTTGGTCCAGGGCGCGATCCTGGAGACCCGGGATCGAGTCCCACGTCGGGCTCCTGGTGCATGGAGCCTGCTTCTCCCTCTGCCTATGTCTCTGCCTCTCTCTCTCTCTCTCTCTGTGTGTGACTATCATAAATAAAAAAAAAATAAAAAAAAAAAGAAGTTAAAAATTGAAAAAGGCAATCAAATGCCGTAAAACAAATATTAGAGATGACTAAAATTTCAAGCCCAGTCTAATTTTATACTTGTTTAATATTTTCTTATAAGGAAGAATTCTATGGTGTTTTTTTTTTTTACAAGCATTTCTTTCACAATGGGATTAATATTAGTGGCACTGAAATGAAATTATATGTCAGTTACAATTCAATAACATCATGGGACGTCTGGGTGGAGGTTGAGCGGCTGCCTTGGGCTCAGGGCTTGAACCTGGAGTTCTGGGATCGAGTTCAACGTCTGGTTCCTGCAGGGAGCCTGCTTCTCTCTCTGCCTCTGTCTCTGCCTGTCTGCATGTCTCTCATGAATAAATAAATAAATCTTTAAAAAAGTAATAAAATTCAGTAACATCAATAGGCAGCATATTAAAGTATGAATAGACGGGAACATGGTACCTCCTAAGAGTATATTGTGGGGAGAGGGCAGAGTATATATATATGTATATATATTTTTTTCTTTTGCATATTGGAACCAAGTTTCATCAGTATTTAAACAAGTTTTCAAGTTAATACTTGAGATGGTGGCTTGGAACATGATTCAGCCATTTACTCATTTATACAGGTATTCAGAAGTGTAATAAAAATGTGAAAAGTGAATGAAGAGTACTAATAAGTGGTTGCAGATGACATCACTTGTTTTTTGGCATCACATTTGATAGAACATTTCTGGTTTTGAACTCTATTATTATCTTCTTTGGATACTTAAAAAATGAGTAAGCACTTTATTTTTTTTTTAAGTAAGCTCTGTGCCCAATGTGAGATTGAACTCATGACCCCAACATCAAGAGTTGCCTGCTCTACCAACTGAGCCAGCCAGGCACCCCTAAGCACTGTATTTTTAATTTTTAAAAAAGATTTTATTTATGTATTTGAGAGAGAGCATGTGTGCATGAGTGAGGGGGAGGGGTAGAGGGAGAAGAAGCAGGCTCCCCTGTTTGAGCAGGGAGCCCAACCCAGGGCTTAAGTCCAGAACCCCAGGATCATGAACTGAGCTGAAGGCAGACACTTTATGAATGAGCCACCCAGGCACCCCAAGCACTGTGTTTTTAAAATCAGTTTTGTAATTCTGTGTATGGCTTTTTTTGTTTATTTATTTATTTATAATTTAATTTAATTTTTTTTTCTTTTTTTTGCTTTTTTTGTTTAAAGCCAAGAAAATGGATACTGTCTTCTTGGTCATTTTGTTCCAGTATTTATTGAATTTTTATGGTGTATTTTTCTTAAAGTATTAGGTTATGTTTTTTTTTTTTTATAAACATAACAGAGATATAGGTTACCTCAATTAAGGGTGATGTTGGAGCTGTGTGTGTGTGTGTGTATCTAAGCCATTATACCAGGAATTTAGATTATTTAGGTAGATCTTATGGAATATGGTACATATATAGCTTGGGAACTGGAAGGATCTATTGTGGCTCTAATGATTTCAGAATATAATGAATTTAAGGACTGTCTATATGAGATACTCTGTTTCAGGTACTCATTTGTATTTTGATAATTGGTGCTTAAAATATGGAGATAAATTTGGGTGAATTGACCAACACCTATCTCCATTATCCTCCAGACTTACAAAATATGCTACTGGCAGGTAGTTAAATACAGGGTTTGGTAGGCTGTGAGAGACTGAGATAATATGGATTAGGTATGCTCTTCAGGATTGTCCTAACCAGTGATAGTATGGGTAGGTTTAGCTATTTATCTGATTTCTTACATCTCAGACCTTAATTCTGGACTCAGTCTCCTCCTGAAGTATATCTTTTTAATGAGTTCCTTTAGTAGGTCTCTTTTTTTTAATCTTGGTACTTTGAAAATAGTTTTCCATTGTCAGCTGGCACCCACTGTTGCAGTTAAGAAATCTTTGGAAATCTGTTGTTTCTTTGTAGGGTATATCTTTTCTTTCTAGTTGCTTTATCTATGGTATTTTGCAGTTTCACATTATTGTGTTTGAAAAGATTACTTTTACATATCCTGGTTGAGCTTCACTTTGCTTCCTGAATCTGAAGGTTCTTGTCTTTATTCAATTCTGGAAAATTCATGCCATCATCTTATCATATACTGTCTCTCTTGTTTTCTCTCTTTTCTGTGTTTTTGCTAGGTATATGGGTAGACCTTCACAATCTATCCCCATGTCTCTTGATCTTTCTTTCATGTTTCTTTGGTCTCTGGGCTGCTCTCAGTAATTTCTTTACATATGTCATCCAGTTTACTAATTCTCTCTTCAATGTGTGTATAACTCAAACATTGGCTTTGCTTGCAATGATTAAATTCTTTGTAAAAGTTCTACTTGGTTACTTCTGAAAGCTGCGTGGTCATTTTTCAAAAGAAGTATCTTGTTTCTTACTCCTGTATTTTGTTTAATCATTTAATCAACCTATTTTATATTCTATAGCTGATAATTCCATTATCTAAAGTTCACAAACTTCATTAATTTGGTTGTGATTTGTATTGATTCATTCATGGTGACTTATTTCCTCAGGTATACTATAATTACATTTTGAGTGCTTATATTTAGATTTTGAAATCCTGTTTACTTTTGGAAATCCTTTTAGTCCTGGGTTGAGTGAACCTGTGCAGGGAGGATTTGTATTTGTTTCCTCCAGGCCACCAAGTACTACCAGCCTAAGACCACGTTCTTGACTTGAGGTTTCCTGGACAGTGTAGGTACTATAAATTTGAACTTTAAAACCCATGTGGGTGAAAGCTTGTGGTTATGAATTCTAAAGGGACATTGTTTCCCTCTCCATGCCAAGTCTAGACTAAAACAGACTAATGTTTGGGCTAGTACAGGGGATTTTTTCTTTATCCCCCATCTAGGAGGGTATAGCCCTATGGGTTTCCCAGCCTTGAATAGGCCCAAGGCCTTGTCTTCCGTGCAGCCAGTAAAATCACAGAAATTTCTAAGATAGGTACATACCCTCAGCACAACCATAGCTTCAGTATCCTGCTTACCACTCAGGTTTCATGCTGCCTCTTTGGGTTGAGTGAAATTTGGAAGACTATCAGAGGTCGGTCTTTCTTTTCTTTTCTTTTTTCCTTTCCTTTCCTTTTCCTTCCTTCCTTCCTTCCTTCCTTCCTTCCTTCCTTCCTTCCTTCCTTCCTTCCTTCCTTCCTTCCTTCCTCTTCGTTCTCTTCTTTCTCTCTTTCTTTCTTGAGAGCTTATAGTTATGACTTTTGAAAGGATGTTCTATTTTATCCAGTATTTCAGTGTGTTTAGTAATGGGACTGCTTTTCAGGTTATCTAATTAATAATGTGCCATATTAGTCTTTGATTCCTTTCTCTCTGCATCAATTGGGTTTTTATTCTACATCTATAGATAAGCACAATCTAGCTACCTTTCTCCATGTCCACTATCTCCTTAGTATCAGTCATGACTACTGCCTTTCTAGTTCATTTCCCTTCTATTCTTGCATCTGTATACTACATTTTCCACCAAGCAATCTATTGATCTTAAAGTATAAGTCAGATAACTTCACTTTCCTGCTTGAAACGCTGTAATAGTCCAAACTCGTTAGCATGGCATTCAAGATCCTCCTTGACCTGAATCTTGTCTACTCTAGTGTTTTTTCACAGTACACTACTCTTGCACCGAGCTCAAGCTTCACAGTTCGTCTTAACTGATCATAGCAAGCAAGCCCTTTTCTTCTTCCTTCTGTCTGTAATGCTATCTCCTAGGAGTGTCTCCTGTCTCTCTCCTGTTCTCAGCTTAAATGTTGCCTCCCTAAAGATTATTTCTCTGGCCGCCCAATCCAAAATAATCTCCCTAGTTATCTTCTCATACCAGATATCATTAGTTTAATTATTGTGCTTGCATATTTCTAAGCTCTACAAAGGCAAAGTGACTCATGTTCACCCTGTATCCTTGATGCCTTAATATCATACGTTTTAGATGCTCAAGTGTTTGTAGAATTAGTGAATACATTAATGAACTCCTCCTTCGATAAAACATGAAGGCCGGGCAGCCCGGGTGGCTCAGCTGGTTTGGCGCTGCTTTCGGCCCAGGGCGTGGTCCTGGAGTCCCGGGATCGAGTCCCACGTCGTGCTCCCTGCATGGAGCCTGCTTCTCCCTCTGCTTGTGTCTCTGCCTCTCTTTGTGTCTGTCATGAATAAATAAATTCTTAAAAAAAAAAAATGAAGGCCTTAATTTTCAAGGAGGTGGGATTTTAGCAGCAAAACATAGTAAGAGCTTGTAAATAAAATGCAAAATGGATAAGGGATGAATTTCCAGAAATAAGAGTCCTGAAACAGATTCACATAGCAGTGTGTGGGTCAGCGTCTTTGGCGCAGACTAGAATGGAGACAACGCTAAATTAAACGAGGGGCATGATTCTCTTTTTCAATTCAAAGAACACCGCCCCCCCCCGCCACGCCCTCCGCCGCCAAGAAGAAAAAAAGAGCGCGAGGGAAAGCGAGGCGAGCGGGCTGCGCGTCCGAACTACAACTCCCGGCAGCCCCCGCGCGAGCCCCCGGCCGCGGGGGGCGGGTCTCCGCCCCTGGAGCTCAGGGCCCGGCCGGCGAGGGGCGGTGTCCTGGCCCCGCCCCCGCCCCGCCGGCGCCCTCCCCCAGGCCTGGCCACGCGCGGCGGCGGCGGCTGTTCCGCTTCCCCTCCGGCCCGGCCCGTCGCCATTGCCGAAGGCTCTCTGCCTCCCCGCCCGGCGCCCGGGGGCTCGGCTGCCGCCCGGCCTACGCTCGCCGCGGCCGCGCTCCTGCGCCGCCTGGCCTCCCCGCCCGCCCCGCGCCGGCGCTTGCCCGGGGCGGCTCCGGAGCCCGCCGGGAGTTGGGACGCGGCGCCTCGCTGGGGCGGGGACCTCTCGGCGCCCGGGTAAGTGCAGGGCGGCCGGGGCGCGCTCCCCGTCCTCCGCGGCCTGCCGGCGGCCGCCACCTGCGCGCCCGGAGCCGCGGGCCTGGGGCGGCGGCTCATTGTCCGCTCCCGAGGGCGGTTTCGCTCGGCGGCAGCCGGCGGGGGAAGCTCGCTGGGCAGGCGCGGCCCGGCTCCTCTGGCGCCGGCCCTGCCCGCTCGCGGGCGCCCTCCCGCCGCCGCGCACCTCCGCGTCCCCCTCAGGCCTCGGCGAGTGCGCGTCGGTGCGGACGCCTCGGTGTCGGAGCGCGTGCGGGCCTCGCCGGCCTCCCGAGCCCCCGGATCCTCAGCGGCTCCCGGTGATCTGGGTCAAGGTTGGCCCTTCCCCGCGCGTGGCTGCCTCCAAAACACCACCGCACGCCCGCGACGTGGCCGCGGGGCCGTCGGCGGGCGCGACCTTTTGACCGCGTCCCTCAGCTGCAGTCGCCCCCGCGGCGGGCGGGCGGCGCGGGGCTGCGCCCTCCTCGCGCCTTGGCCTCAGCCCGCCGCTCCCCGCCGCCCGCCGCGCCGTCGCTTTCCGCCTCGGCGGGTCCTGCCCGCTCCCGTCGGTGTGGCTGCTCGGGTTCCCCTCCGCGCGTTACCTGCACTCGTTTTCTTTTTAGCCTCTTTGGCGAAAACGCATCGGAACGGTTAGGCCTAAAATTAGACCACGGCGAGCGGTGTTTTGGACCGAGGTTGTGCGCGTCACGTTTCTTCCCCTGCTCTGTCGGGCTCTTCCGCCCTTAGAAGGAGGCAGGATGTGGAGGTGTGCGAGGATCTGCTCGGGGGTTTTGTTTTCGTGGGGTCACCCGGGAGAATTACGTTCAATGAAATTAGATTGGGGTGAAGACAGTGAGTAGTCTTTTTTTTTTTTTTTTTTTTTAAGATTTTACTTATTTATTCATGAGAGACCCACAGAGAGGGGCAGAGACCAACGCTGAGGGAGAAGCAGGCTTCACGCAGGGAGCCCGACGTGAGACCCGATCCCAGGACCCCGGGGTCACGCCCTGGGCTGAAGGCGGCGCTAAACCGCCGAGCCACCCCGGGCTGCCCTGAGTAGTGATTCTTAAAGCAGGTTAGAACTTGTCGACTTTGCCAGAAGCTCTGTGGCATTTCTAAAACACACACTTAACTTTTTCTTTCTTTCTTTCTTTTTTTTTTTTAATTAAAGATTTTTAAATATTCATGACAGAGAGAGAGGCAGAAGGAGAAGCAGCCTCCACGCAAAGAGCCCCATATGGGACTCGATCCCAGGACCCCGGGATCACGCCCCGAGCCAAAGGCTGGTGACGCTCAACCGCTGAGCCACCCAGGCGTCCCGTAACTTCTAAATGACTTTTATGTATATGCGGAAAATCTATATAGGCGTAGACCTATGAATTTGAAAGCTTTGTTCGTGTTCTGTTAATATGGGGTCTTGATTTAAGGCAGCTCTTTCATCCTTGGCTTTTAGGCCTTTCTAGCTATCGCTTAGCCAAGAATACTGACTTCCCGTATGAAAAATGAATGTTAAAATGTTTTTGAGCTGTGATATATGTAGACCCTAAGCCCACTGCAGGGTTTGGTAAAGAGGTTGATCTACATTCAGGGAATTTTGTTTTCACTGGATCCTCCCAACTTTCCCTAAGTGACTGAGTACTGAGCTGTATGTAATACTGTTAGCATTTGACGGTGTCATTTCTCCTTAACTTGAGAGGTGTTGTGTGCCACAGGGGCTAAGGTATGGAAATGTTGGGAGTGTGAAATTCGGTCTGTTGATGTCAGTTTCTCTGCCGGTTCTTCAACAAGGGGGTACTTTTACCAAGGAAGAGTTACTGGATATTCCTCTTCACATAGGGATTTGATTCGTGGTTTACCATTATTCAAAAAGAGTTATTCTTTTGGACTTTGTGACACTTAATAGTAACCTTGCAAACCCCAAATCATAAAGGAACAATAAGTTTGTACTGGGGGTGTATCTGCTAAACAAATGAATAGGGGGGTTCCTGTGGTTCTCTGATCTTTATGATAGGCAGTTTTCCAAATAGGCATGGTTAACAGTGGTGTGTATTTCTTCTTAATTATATATACTTAAAAAAAAAAAAAAAGAGTAGAACTGGCTCAGGTAGCTAAGGATAAACTTTCGATTATACTTTTTAATAAAGAGAACTTGTTCAAATAAAGTAAGTAGGCACTTTAAAATCCTCCCTATGTTTCTTCTGTCAATATCGATTATTCTGCTATTCGAGTATAATGTTTCTTTGACTTATTGAAATTTCTCCTTTTCATTTAAGCTTGAAACTAAGCCCTGTTCAGTGCTTTAAGGCTTCAGGATTCTGATCAGTTTGTTTTCAAAGGCCCTTCCAGTTAGTTAGAGGGCTAATTCCAGACTAGTCAGAAGGTGGGTAAGTTACTTACGAATCTGAGTTGTCACTTGTATCCTTGTACCTGGGTAGAAACCGAAAGAGAAGGAAAAATAGCCCCCCTTGCCCTGAAGAAAATACTGATTGTTTCCTTCTGTGATCAGAATTTTCACTAGTTCTTCATTTTAGGATCACTAACCTACTTAAGGATAGTCCTTCTGAACATTCATGTAGGATTTCAGAGTTCTAGCCTATTATTATCTCCGAGGTACAATAGTACTTACCATTCCATGTGTCTCAAATGGTTAGGTGCTGGGGACCTGGGTTTGAATCATTACTCTCTACTTTACCCTGGGTAAGACATGTACTCTTTTCAAGACTTGGTTTTCTTCTGTTAAAGGGGGATTGATGATGATAATAATAATAATAATAATAATAATAATACAAATTTCATGGGGCTATTTAAAAGCAAATGAGATAATGCAGGTAAATTTTTTTTGCAAATGCAGTGCTTAGTTACTATTCCATTCTAAAGTAGGTTTTATACTTAATTGCTCCTTTTTTTTCACCCCCCAAGCTTGCTTTATTTATTCATGAGAGACACATAGAGGGGCAGAGACACAGGCAGAGGGAGAAGCAGGCTTCCTGTGAGGAGCCGGATGTGGGACTTGATCCCAGGACCCCATGATCACCAAGAGAGCTGAAGGTAGACACTCAACCACTAAACCACCCAGGTGCCCCTTCATTGCTTCTGTAGCAAATATTGTGCCCCCAAACTTAGATTTAAGAATGCTTTCTGGAATGAGCACTGGATGTTATATGTTGGCAAATTGAGCTTCAATAAAAATGTATATAAGAAAAAAACAATGCTTTCTGGAGAGGTTGGAATCTCAGGACCAATTTTCTGAGACCATAACTGTTAAATTAAAAATTATTTTTCAGGGGGAAAAAAGTTTTGCCCCTGATATAAAACACAAGTTTTTCAAATTTTAAAAAATATGCAGGGACACCTGGGCGGCTCAGTGATTGAGCGTCTGCCTTTGGGTCAGGTTGTGATCCCAGGATCCTGGGATCAAGTCCCGCAGCGGGCTCCTGCAGGGAGCCTGCTTCTCCCTCTGTCTGTGTCCCTGCCTCTCTCTCTGTGTCTCATGAATAAATAAATAAAATCTTAAAAAAAAAAAAGTATGCATATCTCTCATAGAAAAATTGGAAAGTAGCGAAGATTATTAAGAAACAGGATGAAAATCACTTTTGCCTCAGCTCTAAGAGGTAACAGACTAAAATTTTTTTCCTTATTTTTAAATCCCAAGGTAGCACATGCTTATAAAAGGTTCAAGCAACTCAATTATTTAGAACAAAAAAGTGAAAATTGCTCTTTCCTCACTTTCTAGAACCATTCCTTAGAGGTTCCCTCTGTAAACAATTTTGTTGTCTTAATGCAATTCAAAATAAGCACTGTGTGTGTGGTTTTAACCAATTTTTAAAAATAAAAGATCTGATTATTACATATTCTTTTCTATTTCAATACATATAGTTGCACTTCATCTTTTTAACCATTATGATATAGCCTATTGTACTTTAATTATTCATGGTTATTTATGTTAGAGTAATCCCCCCTTGTTCACAGGGAATATGTTCCAAGACCTCCAGTGAATGCTTGATGCCTCAGATAGACTGAAGCCCATATATACTGTATTTTTTCCTACATGTACATACCTGTGATAAGGTTTAGTTTATAAATTAGGCACAGTAAGAGATTAACCACAATAAGTGATAATAAAATAGAACAATTATAACAATATGCTATAATTAAAGTTATATGAATGTGGTTGATCTCAAAATATCTCATTAGACTGTACTCACATTTCTTGTGATTATGTGAGATGATAAAATGCCTACATGATGAGATGAAGTGAGGTGAATGATGGAGGCAGTGTGATATATCAGTAGCTTACTATTGACCTTCTGATGATACCTCAGAAGTGGAATCCAGGATGGCAGTTGACTGCTGGTAACTGAAACTACAGAAAGAGAAACCATGGGAAGACGAGACTAATGTACAGATCTTCACCAACTTATAAGGGAGTTTTGTCCTGACAAATCCATTATTAAGTTGAAATGGCATTAAGTCGAAGCATTACCACTTACCTAGCCTACCTTAAAAGTGCTCAGAATACTTAGGTTAGCCTCCAGTTCAGCAGAACCCTCTAACAATGCCTATATTATATTAAAGTGTTGAATATCTCATGTACTTTTTTTTTTTTTTTCATGTACTTTATTGAATAATGTACTGAGAGTGAAAAGTAGAGTGGATTTAAGTGTATCAGTTGTTTACCGTCTTGATCACGTGACTGGGAGCTGTTGGGCTTACTGCCACTGCTTTGTGTCACAAGACAGTCTGGTACTGCATATTGCTAGCTCTAGAAAAGAGCAAAATTCAAACTACGGTTCCCACTGAATGCAGAAACTTCACTTTCACACCTTCGTAAAGTCAAAAAACTAAGTCAAACCATAAGTCAGAGACAGTCTGTATTCTCAATTTTGAGCAAGTAAAACTGAAGCCTTACTGAACTTCCTTATATCTTTGTGCACATGTATACGTATACAAGTATTTCTATAAAAAGGATTCTGAAATGTGCATTTTGTTTCGATATATACCAAATTGCTGTCCAGCTGTCTCTATCAATCTGTACTTCCTTATCAAATTGTAGAAGCTCTTCATACATGAGAGCCTTCTCTTTAAGAAGATCTTTCCATTTCACCTTTATCAAAAAACAGTCTTAATAATTACTGTATTGGGGCACCTCGCTGTCTCAGTAGGAGGAGCATGTGACTCTTGATCTCAGGATTGTGAGTTCAAGCCCCATGTTGGGTGTAGAGGTTACTTAAATAAAACTTAAAAAATAATAATTATTGTATTTTAACCTTAATCCTTCTGAGATTTGTGTGTGTGCATGGTGGGTGCAGATATGAGTTTTAACAATGTAGCTTGGCTACCAAAATGAAATATGGGTATAGAGGGATCCCTGGGTGGCTCAGCGGTTGAACATCTGCCTTTGGCTCAAGGTGTGTGATCCTGGGAGTCATCGGGTGATCGAGTCCCATATCGAGCTCCCTGCATGGAGCCTGCTTCTCTCCTCCGTCTTCCTATGTCTCTGCCTCTCTCTCTGTGTCTCTCATAAATAAAATCTTAAAAAAAAAAAATATGGGTATAGAAAAAATTTTTGGAGGCTTCGGTTGCTGTGAAAAAAGTCGATTTTAGAGATTCAGGGAGTAATATTATAATGGCTTTATTGTCAGCATCACATCTGAAAAGGAAAAAGGAGCCCCCGCCTTAACTCCTATCTCTTGTCATCTACTGATTTTATCCTCATCCTTCAAATTTCTGCCTTTGAGTGTAGCTCTCTTTGGGAGTCTTTTTTGATCTCCACTATAATATAGATATTCTTCTTTTATATTTTCTTACCATGTTAATCCATGATCCTTATTTGCAGTGTGCTGAAAATAAGAGTTATGAATCTGGAAATGAGAGTAGTTTCTCAATTTTTGCCAGTTCAAACTAATCAAAGAGGGAGGTGCAAGGAAACTCACTAATGTTGGTTAAAAGTGATACACATACATACACATGCATGCAGAGCACTTTTAACTCACATTAGTGAGTTCTTCCTCACATCTTTCTGGTCAAGCTATTATATTAATGATATTTTTCCATGTGAATGTTTAATAGGTTCTGGAAAGCTAGAAGGTTTTATTTTGGCCTTGTATTGATTTCATAAGAAAAGGTATATTTTGGGACACCTGGGTGACTTATTTGGTTAAGCATCCAGCTCTTGATCTTGGTTCAGGTCTCGATATCAGGGTCTTGAGTTCAAGAGCCGCTTTGGGCTCCACACAGGGTTGGGAGAGGGAGAATAAGGTGTATTTTAAGGTATATTTTCAACTTCTAAACTTTTAATTACTGTTCCTAATTTTGAGATTAGTGATTTATAAGCTTATAAATGAAATAAAATTGTTATATAATAAACACTGAGCGAGAAGAGGTGTGGGTAAAGCATTTAAACAAAATTTCAGGTGCTCTAAAGAGCAAATTATTAAAGGAAGACAAGTTACATTGGCACAAAAAATAGTGGAAGTAGAGCTAGATGTTTGATAAAGTATCTCTATTGTAACTTCTTCCTGAACTTTTTTCACCTTCCTGATTAAGTACTTGAAAAGAATAAAGTTGCCTTTTTTTTTTTTTAACCCATAATCCATTATGTATGGATAACTGTTGATATTTTGGTATGCTTCCTGCCAGTACTTTTTCTTCTTTATATGTATGTGTGTGTACATAGTTTACTTTTATAAAATTGGAATCATGTTCTATATAATTTGTTATCTTGGTAAATCTTGAAAGTTTCCCTTGTTCCTAAAAATTCTCTTAAAATAATTTTTTAATATTTGCCTAACATTCCATTGTACAGCTGTGTCATATTTGCTCTTTTCCTATTGCTGAATGTGCAACTATTTCCAATATTTCATATAAAAATAATGCTATAATGAATAGTTTTCTATTCATCCCTGATTGTTATCTTAGAATATTTTCATAGATGTGGAATTGCTGAATGAAAAGATAGAAGCATTTAACAGTCTTAAATTATCCTTCAGAAAAGTTTGCTGTGTATCATCACCAGCAGTGTGTATCCCATTTTATTACTATCCTCAATGAAACAGCCGTCACTTTTAATGAGATTAATAAAATTTCCTTATTGTTAGGCAAGTAAAAAATATAATTTAAGTTGCATTTCTTGTTTAAATGATAATTTTGTTTTAGTTAATTTGATTTATTTCTGATAATTACACAGACGTAACTAGATATTTGTGTTCAATATTTTTATTATTTTACCGGTCTTCAATAAAATTTTATTTACTTTTGTTTTCCGGGTTCATTGTCTTGTCTGCAAATATAGGAACCTTTCCTTCCTTTCCAATAGTCACAATATTTATTTCTATTTTAGGACTTTATTACATTGGCCAGAATTTCTAAGACATGGTTCAGTAAGAGAGGTGATAATTATCTTAGAATATCTCTGATATTTTTACAAGTAAGGATGATGGCAGCTGTTGGTTTTAGACATTTTTTAGAGAGAAATTCTCTTCTGACTTTACAAAAAATAAGAATGGCTTCAGAATTTTATGAAATGTTTTTATAACACTCCTTTAAGTGATAAGGTTTTTCTTCTTTTAACTACTACTAAGGGTATATATTAATAAATTTTCTAATAGCCAAAGTTACCTTAAGGCACATATTAGCAGGAACCAAAACCCCACTCACATCACTCAAGTATACAGAATTTATTTAAAGAGTAGGAAAAAAAAATCTCAGAAATTTAGTTTAATAGGAGTGTACAGGCCATATGGTAACTTCTGTGGTTACTTCTGTAGAAACTTGAGGAATCCTTACTATTTTATGTATCAGTTTTGATAATTTACACTTAAAGATTTTATTTATTTATTCATGAGAGACACAGAGAGAGAAAGAAGGAGGCAGAGACACAAGCAGAGGGAGAAGCAGGTTCCCTGCAAGGAGCCTGGTGTGGAACTTGATCTCGGATCTTGGGGTCAGGACCTGAGCCGAAGGCAGATGCTTACCTGCTGAGCCATCCAGGCGACCCTTTCCAGAAATTTTTAAAAATATTTTCAAATTTGTTACATGAATGTATGTAATATTTTATTATTAAGGGCACCCATGTGGCTCAGTTGGTTAAGCGTCTGCCATGGGTTTAGGTCATGATCCCAGCGTCCTGGGATCAAGTCTAGCATTGGTCTCCCTGCTCAGCGGGGAGCCTGCTTCTCCCTCTCTGCCACTGCCCCCTGCTTGTGCTCTCTCATGCTCTCTCTCGCATATGCTCTCTCTCAAATAAATAAATAAATAAATAAATAAATAAATAAAAATCTTATTTAAAATATTATATCATTAAAATCTGTGGTGTTTATTTCCACCTTTTATTAGTGATTTTGTTATTTTTCTTGATTTGATTTGCCAAATGTTCATCTGCATAGTTGTTTTCAAACCCACTTTTAGATTTATTTTGTTGGTTTTCTGATTCCCTGATTTCTACTTTGTGCTTTATTTTGCTTTTCTTCATCTTTTCTTTTGGGAGGGGGATTAGGCTGGCTGGCTGGCTTGCTTGCTTGATTTATTTATTTAGTTATTTTTTGGGGGGAGCACTGGGGGTGAGGTGGGAGAGGGAGAGAATTTTAAGCAGTTTCCATACACAGTGTGGAGCCTGATGTAGGGCTTAATCTCACAAGCCTGAAATCATGACCTTAGCCAAAATCAAGAGTCAAACATTTAACCTACTGAGCCACCCGGGCTCCCCTGTTAATTTTTTTCTAACTCAAATTCTTAGTTCCTTTTTTTTCTTTTTTTTTAGTAACGAAAACATTAATACTCATTATTTTTTTTAAAGATTTTATTTATTTATTCATGAGAGACGCAGAGAGAGAGGCAGAGACATAGGCAGAGGGAGAAGCAGGCTCCATGCAGGGAGCCCAACGTGGGACTCAATCCCAGGACTCCAGGATCATGCCCCAAGCCAAAGGCAGACACTCAACCTTTGAGCCTCCCAGGCATCTCAAAACATTAATACTCTTAATTTGCCTCTGATTACAGTTTTGGCTGCATTCTATAATTTACATGAATCATGTTCTTATATTAATTACTTTCCAAATAGTTGGTAGTTCTAGTTTGATTTCCTCTTTGACTCGAGGTATTTAGGACAATTCTCTTTGCTCTATTTTTTTCCATTGTTGTCAATGACTATAGTCTTTTAAACTATCTTTCAAATTTACTGTTTTTTTTTTTTTAAGATTTTATCTATTTTAGAGAGAGAGCACACTTGTGAGCAGGGGATGGGGTAGAGGGAGAAGAGAGCGAGAGTCTCAAGTATACTCCACACTCAGCATGGAGCCCCACTCAGGACTAGATCTAATAACCCTGCGCTGAAATCAAGAGTCAAGAGGCTTTACTGACTGAGCCACCCAGGGACCCAGTCTTCATTAATTAAAAAAAAATTTTTTTTTAACTTTTATTTATTTATGATAGGCACACAGTGAGAAAGAGAGAGGCAGAGACACAGGCAGAGGGAGAAGCAGGCTCCATGCACCGGGAGCCTGACGTGGGATTCGATCCCGGATATCCAGGACCGCGCCCTGGGCCAAAGGCAGGCAGGCGCCAAACCGCTGTGCCAACCAGGGATCCCAGTCTTCATTAATTTTTAAATCTTAATTTGTCAAATATTAAGAAGGTAGCATTGTTTCTAAGAGCTTGTTCTCACATTGGGACCTTTACATTTTTGTTTCTTCTGCCTGAATATTGTCATCATACATCATTGTTTTGAAGGGGTCTTCCCTGATCAGTCATCTAAAATAGCCTCCACCTACCTCCGGTATCTGACTTCTTGCCTTTCTGTGTGTGTCTGTCTGCTTGTGTCTGTCTTCATAGCACTTTCATCTGAAGTTATTTGATTCCTTTCATTTTCTTGTTTCTCTCTTTGCTTATGGGTATGCAGTAAGTATATGCTGGTTGAGTGTCAGTTTCTTTTATGTCTGGTGATTTTTAACTTTTTAATTAATAGACTTCATACAGCAATTTTAGGTTCACAGCAAAATTGAGTAAAAAGTACAGAGTCTCTAATTACCCAAGCTCCCCCATACCTCTGTATCCCTTCCCCCACCATCAGCATCTCTTCATATGTGGTAATTTGTTTTAATTGATAAGCCAACACTAACACATCATTATCAACCAAAGTCCATAGTTTAGGGTTCACTCTTGATATTGCACATTCAATGGGTGTGGACAATGGTGGATATTGACATGTATCCATCATTACAGTATCATACAGAAGTTTCTCAGCCCTAAATATCCCCTGTGTTCCACATATTCATCCCTCCCTTCTCCCTAATTCATGGCAGCCACTAGTGCTTTTACTGTCTCCATAGTATTGTCTTTTCCAGAATGTTCTATAATTGGAATTATAAAGCATGTAATCTTTTCAACTTGCAATATGCATTTTCTTACGTATCTTTTGATGGCAATGAATAATATATTCCATTGACTAGATGTACTGCAGTTTGTTTATTCATTCACTTGCTGAAGGACATCTTGGTAGCTTTCACTTTTGTCAAGTATAAATAAAATTACTATAAACATTTGTGTTTTGTTTTTGTATGGATATAAGTTACTCACCAAGGAGCACAATTGCTGGATTATGGTAAGAGTATATTTAGTTTTTTTATAAGAAACCTCTAAAATGTCTTTCAAAGTGACTATACCATTTTGCTTTCCCATCACCTGTGGGTGAGAGTTCCTGTTGCTCAACGTTATCGTGAGCATTTGATGTTAGTGTTCTGGATTTTAGCTATTCTGATAAGTATGTAGTGGTATCTCATTGTTTTGATTTGTAGTGCTCTAATGATTGATGTTGAGCATCTTTTCCATCTGTGTATCATCTTTGGAGAGGTATCATTTTAAAAGTTATGCACATTTTTCAGTTGGGTTCTTAATGTTTATACTGCTGAGTTTTAAGAGTTCTTTGTATATTTTGGGATATTTCTTTTGCAGGTATTTTTCCCAGTCTGTGGCTTGTCTCTCATTCTCTCAACTCTAATGATTTTTATCATATATTCTGATGCAGTATTATTTGATGCATGTATAAGTTCTCTACTGCTACTAAAGATCTTCATTATTGATTATACTTAATAAAAATCATACTTTTTAAAAGATTTTATTTATTTATTAGAGAGGGAGCATGAGTGGGGGGAAGGTGTAGAGGGAGACAGACAGGCTCCTCGCTGAGCAGGGAGTTGGATGCAGGGCTTGACCCCAGACCTTGGGATCGTGACCTGAGCTGAAGGTGGACGCTTAACGAACTGAGCCATCCAGGGACTCCAGTAATCATCATACTTTACTGAGTCTTGTATTTTACTTAAATTCCTGTCTGTACTGAATTTCTTTTTTCAATGAATTATCCAACTTTGTCCATGCCATTTTGTCTTTTTTTAGTTACATGGGTTTTTTTAAGACTTTATTTATTTGAGAGAATGAGAGTGTGTGTGTGTGTGTGTGTGCGCGCACGCGCACACACACACACAAGCAGGGGGAAGGGCAGAGGAAGAAGCAGAGAGTCCCTAGCAGACTCAGTGAGCCTGGAGCCCAATGCTGGGCTTGATACCACGACCCCGAGATCATGACCCGAGCCAAAACCAAGAGTCAGATGCTTAACTAACTGAGCCACCCAAGTGTCCCTATAGTTTATTTTTGTTCTATTTCAAGTGAATGCTTTATTTTTTTTTATTTTTTATTTATTTATGATAGGCACACAGTGAGAGAGAGAGAGAGAGAGGCAGAGACACAGAGGGAGAAGCAGGCTCCATGCACCGGGAGCCCGACGTGGGATTCGATCCCGGGTCTCCAGGATCGCGCCCTGGGCCAAAGGCAGGCGCTAAACCGCTGCGCCACCCAGGGATCCCCAAGTGAATGCTTTAAACATTTATTTATTGTCATAATAAATTCTGTAGGGTGTGTTTCTATCATTTTATATAATGTTTTCTGTTTTTGAATGATTAATTGCTGCTGCTTTAATTGTAAAATAGATAAAATTACCATCTTAAGCAGTTTTAAGTATACAATTCTTTAGCATTAAGTACATGTACATTGCTGTACACCCATCCCCACCATTTTTTCATTGTCCCCAACTGAACCTCTATACTCATTAAAAACTAACTCTCCCTTCCTCCTTACTCCCAACCCCTAGTAACCTCTTTGTGTCTCTTATGAGTTTGCCTATTTTATTTAGATGATTCATGTAAGGGAAATCATAAAATATTTGTCTTTTTGTGTTTAGCTTCTTTCACATAGTATATAATGTTTCCATCCTTGCTATATAGCATGTATTAGTACTTCATTATTTTTAAGGCTGAATAAATAATACTCCATTGTATATATACACTTGACTCTTGAACAATGCAGGGTTTAGGGGTGTCAACCCCTGCACACACAAAAATCTGTGTTTACTTTTGACTCTTTCGCCCCAGAATTTAATTAATAGCTTACTGTTGACCAGAAGCCTTATCAATAATATAAACAATAGTTAACTCATAATTATATGTTATATATGTTATAGATTGTATTCTTATGATAAAATGTTACCAAGAAAATCATAAGGAAAATACTGTGCTGTATCAAAAAACTGCATATGGGCAGCCCTGGTGGCTCAGCGGTTTAGCTCTGCCTACGGCTCAGGGTGTGATCCTGGAGACCCGGGATGGAGTCCCACGTGGGGCTCCCTGGATGGAGCCTGCTTCTCCCTCTGCCTGTGTCTCTGCCTCTCTCTCTCTCTCTCCTCTCTGTGTATTCTCATGAATAAATAAATAAAATCTTTAAAAAAAAAAAACTGGCATACAATGCAGTTTCTAATCTGTGTTGTCAAGAAACAGCTGTATATCACATGTTTTTTTAAAGATTTTATTTATTTATTCATAGACACAGAGAGAGAGGGGCAGAGACACAGGCAGAGGGAGAAGCAGGCTCCATGCAGGGAGTCCGATGTGGGACTCAATCCCTGGTCTCCAGGATCACACCCCTGGCTGCAGGCAGCACCAAACCGCTGCGCCACCGGAGCTGCCCCTGTATATCACATTTTGTTTATCCAGTTATCTGTTGGTGTTTTCTAGGTTTTACTTTGTAACATATTTGTTGCTTTTATCTCATTTAGTTAGAATTTATGCATCTTGTTTTTAAGTCTACTAATTTATAGTTTAAATGAATTCAAACGTAAATCTAAATTTTAAAAAATAAATTTTTCTGGTTTGTCGGTCTGAAAGAGAAAAGTATACTTTGACTCCCCCTATATTAGAAGACTAGCTTCTCCTCATAATCCACCCTCACTTTATCTGCTTTTCCTCTCCATGGTGAACTTTGGAACTTCATATTGTTAGTATATTTTTTACTCATTAAACTTTATTTAGATGGAGTTGGTGCTCATTGCCATTTTTCTCAGTCTTACATTTAAGGTTATTCATCATGTTTGTCAACTAGTATTTTCAGCTAATTTTTTTAAAGATGTATTTATTTGAGAGAGAAAGCATGAGCAAGGAGAAGGGGGCAGAGGGAGAGGGAGAAGGAGATGCAGGCTCCCCACTGAGCAAGGAGCCTGAGGTGGAACTGGATCTCTGGACCCTGAGATCAGGACCTGAGCCAGAGGCAGATGCTTAACTGTGCCACCCAGGCACCCTTTTTTTTTCTTTTTATTGAAATATTTTGACAGATGATGTCTTTTATACATGTTCATTAATGTCTGATACGGTAGCTCCTTACAACCCTTGTATTTCTTTTTTCATTTCCAGAAATATTTTTGGTTGTTTTAGTTCTGTTTTCTTTCTTAAAGATACTTGTAATAATTAGGTTGGCTTGTTGTTTCTGTCCTTTGTGTGAGCTTCTCAGATGTTTGTCCTTACCACTCATAAATTTAAAAATTTATGCCACTCCCTTTTCTTCTTAAATGACTCTCATTTTATCTTGGTCTTTCCTCTCCATATATGCCAGTTTCATAGAGTTTGTCAGACTGTTTGGAAGTCCAGCTTGTGTCTTGAGGTGATTCATCATCTAGGTCAGGCTCTGCTTCGTGTGACGGGTAATTATCTCTTCTTGTACTACGTTATTTTTTGTTGGGATCAGCAAAAATTGTTGAATGTTTTTTCTGCATCTTCATCTTTGAATTATAACTGTTATATATTTTCTGATGCACATTTGTGTTTGTGGATTATCCTTGCTACAGTTGGCTGGGATTCTGGTTGAAACCTCTTTTTAGGTGTATTGCTGAAGGATACATAGCTCTTAGCCCGAGTTCCAGTGATTAATAGACATTCATCTAATATGGTAGTTCTGGTGGGATCTTATCCTACCCTGGTTTCTAACATGTGCTGTTAGCACTCTTCCTGATTCAAGTTTATACTGATAACAACACTTTGCTTATATGACGACTCCTCTGAGGAAGCTGTGTGCCAGTCCGTGTTTCTCTGTGCTTGTACAGCTCCATCTGAACTTTGCATACACCCAGGCACATAGACACTTGCTTTTTTCTGGAACTTGCATGGTAGACTCAATGTCTGTAGAAAGATCAGAGGGGAAAATAAGGAGCTCTGGCTGCCACAAAACCCGTCTCTCCATAGCAAGAAACGGCTTAACAAGGGTGGCTGACTCCTTTGTTTCTCTGAGGCCGACTTTGGGTCTCTTAATAAAGGATGGCTAGCAGAGAGGAACAAGGTGTCTTCATATCTTAGGCGGATGTTGAATTTTGTTTCATGAAGCAGAGCATGGCTGGGTCATGAATGTTTTCAGTTAAGAATGAATGGAAATCTTTATAGCTAGTGGAAATCCTTCAAAGATCTAATATAAATTGTTTTTATGGAAATTTGGGATAGTCTATACAAGTGGCTTCTGATTTGATAACTTTTGGAGGAGGGGGAGTAAAATAAGCCAGCTCTAGTTTTGTTTAACTTAGATAACCACTGAAGGAATCAAGTAATCTATCTGCTGTTAGTCATTTTTCAGTAAAAGGTCTTGTTTTATTATCACAGTGGTATCTTGTTTCAATTTGCATTTCTCTTGAAGTTGAACATATTTCATATGTTCAGCTGCTTTTTTTCATTTTGAATCACCATTTGGGGTTTGTGATGAAAGCTTTTATTTTTCTTTGTAAACTTTATTCTTTATTTCCCCATTCCCTGTGTTACAGGCATTTTGAAGTATTTTCTGAGTCTTGCCCCTTTCATGCTTGGTCATTGTTTCACTTTTCCAGTATGGTGATTGGGTGAAAGCCAAGAGGAAGAAGAAAAATAAAGATCACATTTAGATTACAACATTTCTTTACACACACTGCTTCCTCTGTATATAGAGACCTTCCTCTCTTTCCTTGCCTGGCAAATTCCTTCTCATCCTTCAAAGGCCAAGTCTAATTTCTTGGCCTAATTACTCCTAGAAATGGGAGCTGTGGGTCTTCTTTTCCATTGCATTCCACTCATCCCTATCAGTTCTTACCTTATTTCAGAGTAGTCATCTGTTATTTTCCCACTGAGGGCCAGCTCAGAGGGAACACTGCGTCTGAATCATGGTTATCTTTGATCTCTAGCATCTGACACAGTGTAGGCACAAAATAAATATTTGAATGACTTAGGATAGAGTAAGATTTTTTTTCCCTTCAACTGTGTCATTTTCCTACTTCTAATATGAAATACAAAAAAACAAACAAACAAACAAACAAAAAACCCAGGTCTTTCTGGAATTGGAGTTATAATTTTTTTGTTGTTTAGGTTTTCTGGTCTGGGTTTTTTCATTTTTTGTAATGATCAGGCATTATTTTTGAGAACAAGAAATGATAATAAAAAATAAACCTCTCAAACTTCCAGGTGCTTCCTCTTGCCTAGCACCTGTGACTTTTTTGCCCCACTCCACTGTCTGATTTTTCTCTACTTTCTGCCATATACCCTCTTATCTCCTTGCTGTCTCATGGATTAGATCACACTTACTTGTTCCTACTTGTTCCCATTGTCTAAAATCCCATCTCCTGGTTGGGAATGTGATGTGTTGTAAATTGCGGATTGTGATAGGGATTGAGTAGTGAGAATTTAGACTATTTAGTGTCCAGTTGGTGTTATATTGAATATAAGGTGGTTAAGGTGAGGTTCCTGGATCAGTTTTTATCAGTTGTAAATAGAGCATTTAGTTGTCATAGCTCTCTAGAATAGTGATCTTAAGACAAAATAGTGACTTTCTTCAAATTTTGCTGGATCCCCTCCAGCCTAGAAAAGAAAAAAAAAAAAAAAACAAAAAACCTCCACTTGACTCTGATGCCATCACGGATAAACCATCGGTTGATTTATTCATTCAGCAATTACTCACATAGACAGATGAACTGGATACAATGCTCGGTGTTAATGAAGTAGTGGTCAACAAAATACTCACTGGGTCCATGCTTGTGGAGTTTAGAACGTATTAGGGAAGATAGACATCAAAAAAGCAAATCCAGTGTGATGAATGTTATGACAAAGGAAATAAAGTAATATGCAGGGGATGGGAATGAGGAGATGTCAGAGAAGGTTTTCTGAGAAAGTGACCTTCAGGCCAATACTTGAAATGGACGTTTGACAGGTGGAGGTGGTGGACAGAGAGTAGGGTGACCAACTCAATGCTAGTTTGCTGAGGGCTTTCCTGCATTTAATGTTGAAAGTCTGGTGTCTGGGGGAAGTAAAACGATTAGTGAACAGAAAATCTTCCCAGAAGGTCATGTATGAAGGCCCAAGGTGGCTATTAGAAAGACTGAAAAAAAAAAAAAAAGGTTGATGTATATTGTAGCATGTATGAATACCTCGTTTCTTTTTATGGCTAAATAATATTCCATTGTATGGGTATACCATAATTTGTCCATTTATCAGTTAATGGAAATAGGATTGCTTTCACTTTTTAACTGTTAGATGAAGAGTGCCTCTGAACGTTTGTGTATAGGTTTTTGTGTGGACATATTTTATTTCTTTTAAGTGTATGCATAGGAATGGAATTGCTGAGTCATAGGGTAACTCCACGTTTAACCTTTTGAGGAGCTACCAGGCTGTTATCCAAAGGCTGTACCATGTTGCAGTCCTGCCAGCAGTGTGTGAGGAGGATTCTAATTTCTCTCTGTCCTCACTAACACCTGTTACTTTCTGTCTTTTTGATTGTAGCCATCCTCCTGAGTGTGAAATGGTATCTCATTGTGGTTGTAACTTGCATTTTCCTAAAGGCCAAGGATGTCAAGTATCTTTTAACGGGCTAATTGGCCATTTGTACATTTTTTTAGAAATATGTATTCAGATCCTTTGGGAAAGTATTTTATGTTCAGAGTTGAGCAGTTTAGAACAGTGCCTCTCTCAGTATCTTTTGGTGATGGACTAGTAACTTTTGTAAAATACTATAAAATGGAAATGAAAGAGAAACCAGACATACAAAATACAAGCCCCTTTTGTTGTTGTTAGGGTCAACAGCAGATTACTGTGTCAAATGCTCTGAAAGTTGCTGAAGTCTTTTTTCTCAATTTCTGTTCACTGAGTACTAATTAAAAAAAAAAAAAAAAAGCCAGTCCATTTAACACTCTGAGTGGTACTGCTTTAAATTACTAAAAGGCATTTGAAAAATAGTGCAGCTTTTCTTGTGTTGGAACGCAAGGCAATTACTTGTTTCTTGTATTTTCTGTACTTCCAACTCTGATTCCCAATTCTAACTTGCTGTTGAGGTAATCCCACAGAGGACTTGATGAAATGCTTGATGAAATCATCAAGCATTTCATACAGATTTTACTCAAGCAAGTTATGTTTTATTGGGATAAGCTTGAGGGTTCAGTTTCCGCAGAAGATAAGGCACATGAGGTTTGCAGCCAGTGAAGGCAACCTTCTGACCCATTCCCAGTTTTCTTCCTAGGAGATACTGTCAATGTTGATGACACTGTGCTTGTGAAAAGGGGGTTACTCTGGGTTTTCAGAAGCCCAGAAGGCAGATTTTCCATAAAGCCTGGTATACTTCAACCATGTAACCCTGAAATTCCAAATTACCTGATTTGTTTATAAATAAATAATTTATCACTTGGCTGTAATGTCCTTGTTCTGAGCATAATTTCTTACCTCGTTGTTTGTAGTTAATAGAAAAATAAACATTATATGTCCTCAGCCTCTTTCTGACCCTGTAGCCATGAACAGTTTGTGAGCATGAGTAGTTCATTATTTCCTGTCTTATAAGGTCCAGGGGTTCTAAGTATTCAGGCTATTCCGGTCTCTGAAACCATATAGACTAGGGACACCAAGGAATACATTCTTATGCTCTCCTGATGATTTGTTTTTGGTGGTGAAATTCTGAAACAATTGTGGGTCATTAGAAAGTGTCTTATTTGTTTATAGTGGACCAAAATTAATGAGGATATATATTTATGAATCATTTGAAGTGAGTTTAAACATTTGTTAGTCTTTCTGTGTTAAATGGATTATTTTCAGATTGATACAGCAAATTAAGGAAAGTGTTCTTTGCCAGGCAGGAATTTAAAATCTTGTAGAAAGAGAGAAGAAAAGTTAGATGCCAGTGATGGACGTTCAAAGAAGTGTGTAAGTATAAAACCTGAGGATGGCACTGTATCATTCTGGGTCCAATCAGGAGAGAAACCACACAGTAACTTGAACATGGAAAGAATTATTGACTATAACAAGAGTGGGATAATGAGGGCTGAGCTAGTAAGAAGTAAATAGAACTCTAAAGAATATGGGAATAGATAAGGAGCAACTGCTATCCCTAGGGCTCATATCTCAGCACCTTGGAAGGAGCCCTCCTTCCCCCAGAGTTGAGATCTAGACCTTGTTGGAGACAGCATGGCTGTGGATCCCTGAATGGCAGAGGTTCTCTGTGGATGGAACTTGCTGGACATTTCTGCTCTCTAGGGTACCAGAGCATCTGTTGACGGGGAGGTGTTAACTCCACTACAAAAGCTCCCAAAAAGAGAGTGAGGAGAAGCTACTGGGTATGCTCCCCGGCGATCACCTGGCCATAAAGATGTCTGGTGCTGTAGGAATCTGGGGAGCCAAGCGTACCAGAACCAGGAAGCGAAACTTTTCTCCTATGTTGTCTCTCCTGCGCCCTCTACTGATAAAGCTTAATATCGTGCCAGTTGGCCAAGGAAAAACACTTTAAGGTCCCAGATCCATTTTCAGAGTAGACAAAAAGATTGAACGTGTAATTGAGAGACACTAAATTAGTAACCAGCATGAAAATGGTAAGTAATCCTGTCAGAGCTCATAGGTGTAGAGCTCCTGTGAGATTATGATAGTTGAAGAAGTAGTATAAGAAGGAGCTTTTTTATAAGATCAGTAGGGCTTTTTTTTTTTTTTAATTCAACTGTGGTCGACATATAATGTTATATTACTTTCAGGTGTACAACATAGTGATTTGATACTTCTATACATTATGAAATGCCCACCACATTAAGTGTGGTACCATCTGTCACCATACAATGTTATTACGGTATTATTGACTATAGTCCTTGTGGCATACTTTTCATTCCTGTGACTTTTCATGAGAGACACAGAGAGACCGAGGCATAGACAGAGGGAGAATCAGGCACCATGAGAGAACCCTGATGCGGGACTTGATCCCGGGACCTGGGATCATGCCCTGAGCCAAAGGCAGACGCTCATGCTGAGCCACCCAAGCATCCTAAGTTTGTACCTCTTTTTTTTTTTTTTTAAAGATTTTATTTATTTATTCATGAGAGACAGAGAGAGAGAGAGAGAGAGAGAGAGAGAGAGAGAGAGAGGCAGAGACATAGGCTGAGACAGAAGCAAGCTCCACTCAGGGAGCCCGACGTGGGACCCAATCCCAGGTCCCCAGGATCACACCCTGGGCCAGAGGCAGGCACTCAACCACTGAGCCACCCAGGTGTTTAAAGTTTGTACCTCTTAATCCCTTTCACCTTCACCTTTTTTTTTGCCCAAGGTTCTTTTTATTTTTTATTTTTTATTTTTATTTTTTAATTTTTTATTTATTTATGATAGTCACAGAGAGAGAGAGAGAGAGGCAGAGACATAGGCAGAGGGAGAAGCAGGCTCCATGCACCGGGAGCCCGAGGTGGGATTCGATCCCAGGTCTCCAGGATCGCGCCCTGGGCCAAAGGCAGGCGCCAAACCGCTGCGCCACCCAGGGATCCCTTTTTTTTTTAATTGAAGATGACAACGTTCTTCCTCATTACAAAAACAGCACATGTTCATTTTATAAAAATCATAGACAAATATTTTTGTACTTGTGTATATTATAGAAAGATGGAAAAGGCAATCAGCTCTACTACCCATAAAGAGAACCAGTGTTAATGATTTGATAAACTATGACTAGGTAGAGGAGATAGTAGGGAGGGAAAGCTTTCTGTGATGGTGCTTGCTGCTGCTTTTGTTTATTTGCTTACAGAAAAAACTGGCTTTGAAATATAAGAATGCTAAATGATATATATTAGGGCAGCCCGGATGGCTCAGTGGTATAGCGCCACCTTCCGCCCAGGATGTGATCCTGGAGAACCGGGATCGAGTCCCACGTCAGGCTCCCTGCATGGAGCCTGCTTCTCCCTCTGCCTGTCTCTGCCTCTCTCTCTCTCTCTCTCTGTGTTTCTTTCATGAATAAATAAAATCTTTAAAAATAAATAACTAAATGATATATACTAGCATTTTGAGGAACTTTGTCTTTAGTGTTTATATGAAATTTATGTAAGTTCTTCTTAAACTTTTTTGTGTTTTATTTTTTTGTTTGAATTGTATTATTTTTAAAATTCCAGTATAATTAATATACAGTGTTGTATTAGTTCAGGTGTATAGTATACTGATTCAACAGTTCTGTGCACTACTCAGTGCTCATCACAGTAAGGGTACTCAGTCTTCCTCACCTATTTCATTTCACCCATTCCCCCCACCAACCTCCTCTCTGGTAACCATCAGTTTTTTTCTCTGTATTTAAGAGTCTGTTGGGTTTTTAAAAAAAATCTCGTGTTGTTCTTTGTCTTTTTCTTAAATTCCCCGTAGGAGTGCAGTCATGATATTTGTCTGATTCATTTCCCATAGCTTTCTATCCTCTAGATTCATCCGAGTTGTTGCAAATGGCAATATTTCATTCTTTTTTTGTGACTTTCATTCTTTTTTATGGTAATATTCCATTGTATTTATATACCACATCTTTATCCATTCATCTATTGATGGACACTTGGATTGCTTCCATAATTTGGCTATTGTAAATAATGCTGCAGTAAACCTAGGGGTGCATATATCTTTTTGAATTAGTGCTTTTTAATTTCTTTGGGTAAGTACCCAATAGAATTGCTGGATCATATGGTAATTTTTTTTCTAATTTTTTGAGGAATTTCCATAGTCTTTTCCACAGTGGCTGCGCCAGTTTGCATTCCCTCCCATCAACAGTGCATGAGGGCTCCTTTGTCTCTGCATCCTTGCCAACATTTGTTTCTTGTGTTTTTTATTTTCTCCTTCTGACAGGTGTGAGATGTTGGGATCTCATGGTTTTGATTTGCATCTACCAGTGATGTTGAGCATCTTTTCATGTGTCCGTTGGCCATTTGTAGGTATTTAGAGAAATCTCTGTTCACGTCTTCTGCTCATTTTTATTTTTATTTTTATTTTTTTATTTTTATTTTTATTTTTTTTATTTTTATTTATTTATGATAGTCACACACAGAGAGAGAGGCAGAGACACAGGCAGAGGGAGAAGCAGACTCCATGCCGGGAGCCCGATGTGGGATTCGATCCCGGGTCTCCAGGATCACGCCCTGGGCCAAAGGCAGGCGCCAAACCGCTGCGCCACCCAGGGATCCCTTCTGCTCATTTTTAAATTGGATTGTTTTTTGGGTGTTGAGCTGTATAAGTTCTTTATATATTTTGGATACTAACTCTTTATCATCTATATTATTTGCAAATATCTTCTTCCATTCAGTATGTTGTCTTTTAGTTTTGTTGTTTGTTTTCATTTGCTGTATGGAACCTTTTTGTTTGTTTGTTTTGATGTACTATGTATGTAACTTTAAGAATTTTGTCAAGTAGGCAATCACTAGACATCACTTTGGGGCCCTTTAAGTGACCATTAGGAAGGTGATCACAATATAATCACATTGATAGAATGTTGTATCTTAGAAGTCATCATGCTTTTGTTCTCTTTGCTCAAATATTGTCATATGAATGTTCCTCTCAGGAACAGGGTTCTAGCAGACTTAATTTGGGAAAACAAATTGAAAACTAAATCTTGCCCTTGTTGAGGTGTAGGGATTAATCCTCCCCTGAATATCAAAGACTAAAGAATGCTCATGAAAGAGAAAGACTTTGTAATACCACATCATTGATTATTGGCATTACTACTTTAAAAGTTGGACAGTAATTCTAGAGAATGAAAACAAAGTTCTTGGGTGTTAACCCACAACTGGGATCATATAAATGGACAGGATACATGATAGTAGGCCCATTTTCAGAGAAATTACTTCTCCTACTAAATCCAGACTAGTTCCTATTGAATTACCAGCCTTTTAACCAAGTTGGTACAGAAGTGAATTGTTTGCTTTTCATTTTTACACATTTAAGAACAAATATTAAAACTTTAATGTAAGTTTAGTTTTTAAAACCTTTAAGCCACAATTTAAACCTTTAAGCCACATGTGACTACTGAGCACTTGATAGATGGCTAATGTGACTAAGTAAATGAATGTTATTGCATTTTTATTAAATTTAAATAGCCATCTATGGCCAGTATGTCTACCCATATTGGCTGGCACAGTTTACAGAATGTAAGGAAACAAGTTTTAAAGAAAACAAGTAATTTGAAGGTGATTTTAGAAACAACTTCGCATTGAGGGTCAACCTCTCTACATGATGGTATTCCATATTCCCCAAATATCTTAATTTGATGTATTTTGAAAATTTTTTTCATATCACTAATGTAATTAGTAAAATTTGATAAAGATCCATTTCTTCTTTCAAGGTATCTTAAAAAACCATATCCCAAAGCTAGCTCAGTTGTTGGAGCGTGTGACTCTTAATCTGGGGATCATGAGCTTGAGCCCTGTGTTGGGCAGAGATAACTAAAAAATTTTAAAATAAAAATCCATATTCCTCAGTAATGTCTGTTTTTATAACCTTACTTGCATACCTAATCGTGATTCATTTTAGTATGCATTTATTGAGCACATTGTTTGCCAAACTCTATTATGTATGTTCTAGCAGTACAAATACTAATAAGGCATAATTGTCATTAGCCATTTAGTCTAGCTGGGATTAAGAGAGAGAGAAGTGGGGTTAAAGGAAAACTTTTTAGTGTTCAGCTTTTTGTTGTTTTTAGATAGGCTCCAAGTCTGATGTGGGGCTTGAACCTCGGACCCTGAGATTAGTAAGAGTTGCATGCTCTACCAACTGAGCAAGCCAGATGCCCTTAAAGGTTTTTTTAAACCTCTAGACACCATTTGATATAGTTTAGGAATATATATTTTTTAATTTACCTCATTTTTCAAAAAACATTTTTCTTAAAGCAAGGAGGGATTTTATGCATCTCCTCTGTCTTTGCTGGATTATTTTATTTCACACTCTGCCATAAGTGAAATGCAGCCTCAGAATTCTCATCCCAGTGTATAGGAAGATGTGGCAGCTAGCCACTCAGGATCACTCAGAGTAGCTCTGTGAAGTGAAGCTTGCTGGCTATTTGGGATCTATAGTAGTACCTGGAATATCCTTCCTCCATTTTTTAATCTGTGGAAACTATCCTTTACATCATTTTTCAAGTCAATGTCATGCTGTTTCACAAATCATTTCATTTTATTTTTTTTTAATTAAAAAATATTTTATGGGGATCCCTGGGTGGCGCAGCGGTTTGGCGCCTGCCTTTGGCCCAGGGCGCGATCCTGGAGACCCGGGATCGAATCCCATATCGGGCTCTCGGTGTATGGAGCCTGCTTCTCCCTCTGCCTATGTCTCTGCCTCTCTCTCTCTCTCTCTCTCTCTCTGTGTGACTATCATAAATAAATAAAAATTATTAAAAAAAAATAAAAAAAATAAAAAAATATTTTATTTGTTCATGAGAGGCAGAGAGAGAGAGAGCGAGAGAGACACAGGCAGAGGGAGAAGCAGGCTCCATGCAGGGAGCCCGAAGATCGCAGGACTCCAGGACCACGCCCTGAGCCTAAGGCAGGCTCTGAGCCACCCAGGGATCCCTCACAAATCATTTTAAAGTGATAGAAGTGATCTCTTACTCCTCCATACTCATGCATTCATCCAGCACATATTTATGGATTGCCTTGTATATTATGGCAGGTTCTGTTGAACCATGAGGTGGGAAGTGAACTTATGTCACTTGTAGACTGAGACATGCCCCCTCAGTCTCTGTCTTCCATTTTGGTGGCAACTTGTTAGGATAGGGGAACATTAGGATCACAGCAGCCTAGGTCCATAAATCATCTTAAAGAGAAGAACTAACTTTCTCAGATTTAGTGTCCACTAGAAATAAACCTTCATGGTTTTAAAACATTGAGATTTTGGGATATGTTTGTTACCAGTGCATAGCCTGGCCCGACAAAGTGTTGTTTCTGATTTTTTACTGGTATGACAGTGATACTATATATTCTCATAATTTGCACATGTGCAAGAGTTTTTTGGATTTATATCGAGGAGTAAAATTGCTGAGTTGCAGAATGTTAAGGATAGAACATCTACTTTACAAGCTATTACCAAATTCTTTTCTAAAATAATTTTGCTACTTTGCACTCCTGTTAGCAGTTATGAAAGTTCTCTTTGCTCTGCATCCTTGGTAACATTTGGTTTTGGTAATCAAAATTTACCAATCAAGAAGGTGTAAGGCCTTTATGAGGCCTTTCTTAATTTTTGCCAATCAAGAAGGTGTAAAATGGCATCTGCTAATGGCCTTACCTTATAGTTCCATGATTTTTTATGAGATTGAGCATGTTCTCATGTACTTACTCACTTTATCATCTTATGTGAAGTGCCCATTCGTGTCATTTGCTTATTATTGATTAGATTGTTTGTCTTTTATTTATTTATAGGAATTCTTTATATATTCTTCTTCTACATAAAGATATCCTCCTATATAAAAGTCTTAAATTCCTGAACATAAGTATCTCTCCATTTATTAGTTCTCCTTGATATCTTTTTATTTTTATTTTTTTCCATGAGAGACACAGAGAGAGGTGGAGACACAGGCAGAGGGAGAAGCAGGCTCCCTGCAGGAAGACGATACAGGACTCCATCCCAGGACTCTAGGAGCACAACAACCTAAAGGCAGACACTCAACCATTGAGCCACCCAGGTGTCCCCTCCTTAATATCTTTGAATGTATATTCTTCCTGTAAAAATTCTAGTTCCATGGATCCCATACTGTACCAACACACCCTGCAATACTTCACTAAGCTCAGAGACACAGTGGGATTTTACATTTTAGAGGGAATCCATAGTTGACATCTGTTGAACACCACGTGGACTTCTAGCTCTAGGGAATTCCACAGTTTCAACATTAAGTTGTGATACATTTGATAATGTCTGTCTTTGATGGAGCACTTGCTGTAATTAAAAGTATAGAAATCAGTGTGAAACAGGAAATAAGGGTGGGCAGTGTCTGAGGTCTTCTATTGTACAGTGCCCATCAGGTGCATGTTTCCAGTTCGTAGGTGATTGAGAAAGAAATTTAAAAAAAATTTTCAGGCAAATTGAATTTAAATAAAATATTTTTTAAAAATGAAAAAAATGTTCAGTTTATTTGTATTGCTTTTTTAAATACTAAGTTTTTAGGATATAAATACTAATAAAGTTGTTTCAGCCTAACTACTAAATAAATGAAACTTAGAAATTTCTTTTGGCATTGTGAACAATTACTGAGAATAGCAAGGGTATCATGAATTGAGGTTTGGGAACTTCTAGGAACTTCATTTTTAAAAAATTACATTATGTAAATGGTATCTTTTCCCCATCCCATTTCATTTTGTTTAGTATACAAAAATGCAGTTGGGACACTTGGGTGGCTTAGCGGTTGAGCGTCTGCCTTTGGCCCAGGGCATGATCCAAGGATCTGGGATCGAGTCCCGCATTGGGCTCCCTGCATGGAGCCTGCTTCTCCCTCTGCCTGTGTCTCTGCCTCTCTCTCTCTCTGTCTCTCTCATGAATAAATAAATAAAATCTTAAAAAAAAAATGCAGCTGAGCTTTGTATATTTCTCTTTATCTTGTAAAATTTGCTAAATTTGCGTTTATCTTAATAATTTATCATAGTTTTTTAGCTACCACCTCACACCTGTCAGAATGGCTAAAATTAACAACACAAAAACAACAGGTGTTGGTGAGGATACAGAGAAAGGGGAACCTTCTTGAACTGTTGGTAGGAATGCAAACTTGGTGCAGCCACTCTGGAAAACAGTGTGGGGGTTCCTCAAAAAGTTAAAAATAGAACTACCCTACAATCCAGCAATTACACTACTATGTATTTACCCAAAGAATAGAAACATAGTGATCTGAAGGGGCACATGGACCCCAATGTTTATAGCAACAATGTCCACAATAGCCAAAGTATGGAAAGAGCCCACTGCGTTGGGCACGTGGGGGGGGCACACACACACACTGCAAATTATTGCTCAGCCATCAAAAAATGAAATTTTGAAAAAAAAAAAAAAAAAAAGAAATTTTGCGGGTCGCCTGTGTGGCTCAGTGGTTGAGCATCGGCCATTGGCTGGGGGGTGGGGTGATCTCGCGGTCCCGGGATCGAGTCCCACATTGGGCTCATGCATGGGCCTGCTCCTCCCTCTGCCTGTGTCTCTGCTTCTCTGTGTCTTTCATGAATAAATAAAATATTTTTTTAAGTGAAATTTGCAATTTGCAGTGATGTGTGGATGGAGCTGGACTGTATTATGCTAATTGAAATAAGTTAGAGAAAGACAAATACTGTATGATTTCACTTACATGTGGAATTTAAGAAACAAAACAGGTGAACATATTGAAGAGGGGAAAAAAAGGCAGGCAACAAACTTAAGACTTAAGGATAGAGAAGGAACTGAGGATTGATGGGGAGGGGGATGGGCTAGATGAATGTTGGGGATTAAGGAGGGCACCTAATTTGATGAACATTGGGTGTTGTATGTAAGTGATGAACTGCTGAATCCTACTCCTGAAACCAATATTATACTGTTAACCAGAATTAAATAAATTAAAAAAAAATTATCATAGTTTTGTTTGCATTTTGTAAACAATCTTATTATTTGCAGTAAATGATACTTGTTTTTTCTAGTATAGCAAAAACATTGGAGAAAAAGGAAAAAATGACAAATCCAGGTAAATTTTTTTTAAAGATTTTATCTATTTATTCATGAGAGACACAAGGAGAGAGAGAGGCAGAGACACAGGCAGAGGAAGAAGCAGACTCCATGCTGGGAGCCCAACGTGGAACTCGATCCCAGGACCCCAGGATCAGGCCCTGGGCTGAAGGCGGCGCTAAACCGCTGAGCCACCCGGGCTGCCCACCAGATAAAATTTTTCAAAGCATGTTTCACATCCTGCATTCTCCTATCCCCACTTGCTGTGGAAATAGTAGTTCAAGTATCACTACCTTTTCTAGCTCATTGAATTGAGGGACTAGAAAGACAAATGAATTGGCTTTCAGTATACAACTTGATTAGTTCAGTAGTGTATTTACCTAATCCAGTAAACGTTGTTTAGGTGAAAAACATTTTGAAATTCTACCCTGTTGATGTGTATATATGTGTGTGTTTATATATATAAATAACACTTTGCTAGATGCTATTGGGGAATAGAGATAAAAATTAGTATCTTCTCACAAAGACAGTTCAGTAGAGGAAATACGATACATCATAATAGCTTTTTAGCTATTATGAAGCAGTGTCATAATCTGATTAATGAAGATTTGATAAATGTGTGATACATACAATAATGTAGGAAGTTCCCGTTGTAGATTTTGTTGTCCCTAAAGATGTAACAGCAAAAGAAAATGGGAATTTTCAACCATTGCCAATTTACATTTAGTTCTCTTTAGTGGTCTTCATTTCATTTAATAGTTAAACTAAGTAAGGTTCATGTATTGTCTATGAAATGAAAAATGCAAGGTTTTTGTTTTTTTTTTTTAAGATTTATATCAAAGAGAGAGTGAGTCGGGAGGGGAGGAAAAGGAGAAGCAGACTCCTGCTGAGTCTGGACATGGAGCTCAGGCTCCCAACTTGGAGATAATGATCTGAGCAGAAACCAAGAGTTGGTGTTCAACCAGCTAAGCCATCTAGACACCCCAGTGTAAGCATATTTTTAGTGGCCCATGTATTATTAGATTGGGCATCTGTGATATTTATTTCAACTAGTAGTAGTCATTCTACTTTTGCTGTTGATTAAATATAACTTCCAAAGTTCTAAAATCAAATATATGAAGCAAGATATATCCAGAGAAGTCTTTTAATTCAGTTCCATCCATTTTGTTCCCTCCCTTCCCCTCAGTAACCATTGAAAAAATTATGGTTTATCCTTCTATTAAAAAATACTAATAAACTTGTGTGTGTGTATGTGTGCATGTCTGTGTGTTGACATGCCTTTCCTTTCCCCTTGGTAGCATACCATACGTATATTTTTCTCCTATCTTGCATTTTCATTAGTAATATATCTTGAGATCACTCCATAGTGTAGATTGACTTCCTCATTTCTTTTTACACTTTCATAGTACTTGAGTGGGTGATACATCACAGCTAATTCAATCAGCCTCCTATTGCCATTTGAGATGTTTCTAGTCTTTTGCTGTTATACATAATAGCCTGTTATTTATATATGTTTATTTTTTTTTTGTTTTTTAGTTTTGAGGGGGAAATTCATATAACAAAAAATAAAGGGAAAACTTTAATAAAATATGTATTTCTATGTAAATCTTTGATAATAAATCCTCTAACAATCAGTATGAAGTGCCTGTATTCATAGGCTTGGCTTTAATACAGTCTCATGCAAACGTACTGCCATTGATAACTCCACCAGCATGAGCATGTTGCTTTAAGTGATATGATACTCAAAATGGTAAATAAACTTCTCAGTAAAAGTGAACTGAGCAAGACAAAGTCCAAGCTCTTGGTTTCATTGTAGTTGCATAGCTGGAAAATTCAATGTGAAACTGTAAAAAATATCTTTTATTGTATGCAAATTAGAACTATGTTCTATATTCAGATTTTATGTATATATATATTTTAACTATAAATCAGTACATGGTGGGACATTCAAGAGTTGTGAGGACATGGGGTGCCTGGGTGGCTTAGTTGATTAAACATCTGATTTTTTTATCTTAGGTCTTGATTTCACGGTTGTAAGTTCAAGCCCTCCACTAGGCTCCACACTGGGTATGGAGCCTACTTAAAAAATAAATAAAAATAATTATAGAAAGAGTTGTGAAGACTAGCTGGCACATGACAGAATGATGGTATCTATGTCATCTGCTCACTAAATACCAGTAGAGAGCCCTCTTCTTTTTTTTTTCCCTAAGATTTTATGTATTCATGAGAGACACAGAGAGAGGCAGAGACACAGGCAGAGGGAGACTCGATCCCAGGACCTCAGGATCACGCCCTGAGCCAAAGGCAGATGCTCAACCGCTGAGCCACCCAGGTGCTCCTGGTAGAGCCTTCTTTAAAAATATTTACTTATTTTAGAGAGCGCTCACAAGCAGGGGCAGAGGCAGAGGGAGAGAGAGAATCCCAAACAGACTCCCCAGGAACCTGATCTCACTACTGTGAGATCATGACCTGAGCCAAAATCAAGAGCTGACACCTAACTGACCACCCAGGTGCCCTTAGAACCCCTTTTCATCGTCTGGGTATTTATTTGTGCTTTCTCTGTTTTCTTTTTTTTTTTTTTTTTTTGATTTTTTATTTTATTTTATTTTATTTTTTATTTTTTTATTTGTGATAGTCACACAGAGAGAGAGAGAGAGGCAGAGACATAGGCAGAGGGAGAAGCAGGCTCCATGCACCGGGAGCCCGACGTGGGATTCGATCCCGGGTCTCCAGGATCGCGCCCTGGGCCAAAGGCAGGCGCTAAACCGCTGCGCCACCCAGGGATCCCCTTTCTCTGTTTTCTTGATTAAATTTGTCAGAGGTACTAGTTTTGTCTGAAATCCAACTTTCAGCTTTATTGATCTCCACTGTATGTACAATAGTCTTCTGTTTAGCAATTTCAAGTTTTTATCTGAATTATTTTCTTCCTATTTCTTTGGGTTTACTTTGCTTTTGTTTTACTTTTTTTTTTTTAAGATTGATTGATTGATTGATTGATTTATGATAGAGAGAGAGAGGCAGAGACACAAGCAGAGGGAGAAGCAGGCTCCATGCCAGGAGCCCCACGTGGGACTCGATCCCGCGACTCCAGGATTGTGCCCTGGCCCAAAGGCAGGCAGCAAACCACTGAGCCACCGAGGGATCCCCTTGTTTTGCTTCTTAGGCTAAATGTTTAACTCATTTTTAGTTCTTTTTTTTTTTTTTTTTTTTTTAATTTGTGGGGGAGAATTCACATTTGCTCCCTTATTTTTTTTTATTTATTTTTTTATATTTTATTTATGATAGTCAGAGAGAGAGAGAGGCAGAGACATAGGTAGAGGGAGAAGCAGGCTCCATGCACCGGGAGCCCGACGTGGGATTCGATCCCGGGTCTCCAGGATTGCGCCCTGGGCCAAAAGGCAGGCGCCAAACCGCTGCGCCACCCAGGGATCCCTCGTTCTTTTTTTAAAGTAAAACTTTAGAACTAGAAGTGTTTTAATCACATCCTACAGTGTGTGTGTGTGTGTGTGTGTGTGTGTGTGTGTGTTAAAATATATATAACATAAAATTTGCCATTTTCAAAACTTGTTTTATTTTCCCAAACAGAAACTCTGTACCCATTAAACAAGTCCCCACTTCACTTATCCGCCAGGCCTGGGTTATCTCTATTCTTTCTATCTCTATGAATTTGACCACTTTTTTGGATGCCTCATGGAAGTGCAAATATATAGTATTTGCCCTTTTATGTCTGGTTCATTCTGCTTAATGTTTTCAAAGTTCATTCTTTTTAGAGCACATATCAAATTTAATTTCTTTTTAAAGATGAATATGCTCTACAGTGGTATTTGTTTATCCAATTCTGTAAGTTTTGATACATAGCTTTTTCATTCTTATTCAATTCTAAGTATCTTCTAATTGTCATTACTATCTCTTTTCTTTCTTTCTTTTTTTAAGATTTTGTTTATTTATTCATGAGAGACACAGAGAGGCTCTGTGAGAGAGAGAGGCTCACAGAGAGAGAGGGGCAGAGACAGAAGCAGGTTCCACACAGAGAGCCCGATGTGGGACTCAATCCCAGGACTCTCGGATCATGCCCTGAGCCAAACGCAGATGCTCAACTGCTGAGCCTCCCAGGCATCCCATTACTATCTCTTTTCTTAACCGTAAGTTTTTTAGAGGTGTTTTAAAATTTCCAAACTTAAGGAGTATTTTTCTAGTTATCTTTTTGTTATTGATTTCCAAGTTGATTGACTTTGGTTAAGAGTATAGAGTAATTCTAATCTTTTGACAATTTTCTTGTATTTTTTATTTTGTCCTTGTTATTGAAAGAGAGTTTTGTTCAATCTGTAGTATGTTGGCACCTTCTCTCAGAACATTGAGAATGTTCCAATGTCTTCTGGCAGTCATTGTTGGTATCAAGGAGTCAGCTTAATGTCCAGTTGCCCTTTTTCCTGTTTTGGCTGATTTTAAGAACTCTTTGCTTTTGACCTTAATTTCACTATGATGTATCTTTACTTTGATTACTTTTTTGTCCTGCTTTTGATTTATTAGATTTCTTCTTATGGATTTGTGTCCTTTATCAGTTGTAGAAATTTCTCAGCTATTGATTTATCTGGTAAACCAGTCCCTAATTCATTCTGTCCTCTCCTTCTGAAACTCCACAAATAGTTCTATCCTAGTCCATCCAACATATTCATCTTCCTTTTCTTTCATATTTTCTCTTTGTCTCTGTGCTGCCCTTTTATTTATTTGTTTGTTTGTTTATTTATTTATTTATTTATTTATTTAAGACAGAGACAGAGCATGAGTCGGGGGGAGGAGGCAGAAGGAGAGGGAGAAGCAGACTCCTCGCCCAGCAGGGGCCTGACTTGGGTCAATCCCAGGATTCCAAGATCATGACCTGAGCCAAAGGCAGATGCTTAACCAACTGAGACACCCAGGCACCCCTCTCTGTGCTGCTGGGGTTTTTGTGTTTTGTTTTGTTTTGTTTTGTTTTTAAGATTTATTCATGAGAGACAGAGAAAGAGGGGCAGAGACAGAGGCAGAGGGAGAAGCAGGCTAGGCTCCCTGTGAGGAGCCTGATGTGGGACTCAATCCAGTACCCAGGATCACTCCCTGGGCGGAAGGCAGACACTCAACCACTGAGCCACCCAGGTGCCCCCTCTATGCTGCTTTCTAAAGTGACTTTTTAAAGGTACATACATCTCCCAGTTCTAATTCTTCTGCTTCATCTATACTCCTTTTTACTTCAAATGTCAAGTTCCAATTTTAGGTATTATGTTTTTAAATTTTTAAAATTTATTTATTCATGAGAAACACAGAGATAGGCAGAGATGCAGGCAGAGGGAGAAGCAGGCCCCACGCAGGGCGCCTGATGTGGGACTTGATCCCAGGACCCCAGGGTCATGCCCTGGACCGAAGGCAGGTGCTAAACCGCTGAGCCACCCAGGGATTTCTGCCTTTTTTCAAGCTTCTTATAAATATTCTATATTAAATCATTCCACATCTATTTCACTAGGCTGTTTTGGCTAGGCCTTAATCCTGGTGCCTTGTTTTGTTTTCTGAATTTTCATTATGAGATATTCCTTTTCCTCAGAATTTTATCTTTGAGTATTATTTGGAGATCTGTTTTACAGTTCTTTTCATTTGATTTTGCCATTCCCCAGTGTGATTATATTCAGTTAAACATATTTGGAAATTTTGGAGACCTCTGAGTTGGGATGAATTCAGACCAAAAAACACGCATCTTGTTGTTAGGATTTGTCAGAGATCCTCACCCTCACCCCCCACAGTATCACTGGACTCCAAATATTTAAGGTTTTCTTGATCTCTTTGGCCCAGAGGAATTTATCCCTGATTTACTCTTACACAGATTATACTTTTTAGGTCTTGGTCTTATGTGGAAGGACTTCTGTTAGATTTTTCAATTTAGGCAGACTTTGTTATCACCTGCCGCCTCTAACAGTCATCATAGTGGAAGTTTAAGGTCTCCAAGGGTTAGTCAAAAATCTCTAAAGAATAACTGGATTAGGGCAGCCGGGGTGGCTCAGCGGTTTAGCACCGCCTTCAGCCCAGGGCCTGATCCTGGAGATCAGGGATTGAGTCCCACATTAGGCTCCCTGCATGGAACCTGCTTCTCCCTCTGCCTCTGCCTCTGCCTCTGCCTCTGTGTATGTGTGTGTGTGTGTGTGTGTGTTGAATAAATAAATAAAAATCTTAAAAAAAAAAAAAGAATAACTGGATTAGTAAATTGCTTACTATCTTGTTCTTGGTTTCATTTTGCCCTGGGCTCCATGGAAATGTCCTTTTCATCTTAACTGGCCTATCCTTGCATTTTTATAGATTTGATATGTTATCCGCTCCTTTATTTATTTGAGTTTGAAGCAGTTTTTTTCCACTTTCCTTCTTTATTCTTTTCCAGTGCCCTGGTTGTGTTTTCTACATTTCTTTCCTTCTTTCTTCTTTCCTTATTGGCTTTGCCACTATTAAATAGGCCTGATGTTACGGCCTTTGCCACCAAATATAAACAATCCTTTACTTCTAATTTGTGAACTTGCCTTTCATAGTGTGTATTGTCCATTTGAGGTGATTTAAGTTGTTTGTTTTAAGATTTTATTTATTTGAGAGAGAAAGTGAATGAATGAGAAGAAAATGGAGAGAGAATCTGAAGCTGACTGCACTGAGCATGGAGCCCTACACGGGGCTTGATCCCACAACCACAAGATCATAACCTGAGCCAAAACCAAGAGTGGGGCATTCAACCAGCCTAGCCACTCCGGCACCCCATTTGGGATATTTTTAATTGACACTTTCACTCTCAAAGGCATTTGAGGCTTTTTTGGAATGGAGGGGAAGAGAGGCCAGTGGTTTGGGAGCTCTTGTAACTTTTTGAAAGATTGCTAGAAGTCTTAAAGAGTGTTGTATTACATTCATAAGGTACTGAAAAATTAAGGTTCATTTGTTATTTATATGAAATGTAAGTAAAACGTAAAGCAAACTGCTTTTTCAAATCCTCATGTTTTTCAGTAATACTGATGTGTAGTTGAAGTACCATAGTTGATCCAAGTTAGATTATTAAAAATTTAGTAATTTTTACTAGTTTGACTGGTTCCAGACACCACTCTTTTTTTCATTTCTGTTGTATATTTAGCTTCCCCTAGTCTCCTTCAGTAGACAATTGAGGAATTGTTTGTCTTTGAGTCGTGTCACAATTAAACAATGGGCCTGTTAGAAGAGTACAGCGTGTTTTGGGCTTGCTTTTTGTTTCGCCTACTTGTTTTTCACTGAAAAGTAGCAAAAGTGTTTCAACAGATTTAGAGAGAGGCACTACTTATCATTATTTAATAAAACATTTTTGGATAATGATGGAGCAAAACACTGTTAAATCAGATTTTTATCATCAATTGTTTTTATAATCTTTGTTTCTGACTAAAATATAAGATGTAAAGAATCTTATATCCTCATTTAGCACTTTTTAGGTATTTGACACCATCTGTAGAAGCAATACACACACACAAAAAAACTGTCTTATGGAAAAGGATCAAAGGATCAAAGACTAAGGCCATGAATCCACGTTAGAGGAAAAGCATAAATCTTTCCAAAGATACTTTTGTTAATATTGTGTAGTTTATATATTGTCTAATGAAATGTTTGACAGAGAACTAATAAATTAGGAAGAATAATATTTCATCTGGCAACAGTGTAGTACCATAATTCAGGAAATCTTAGTGTCTTAATAGATGCTAGGCTCTGTTTAAACATTAAAGGAGATAGTACAATATATAATAATAATAGTGGTGGTGGTGGTATAATCCCTACCTTTCACTTGCTTGAAATCTTGAGTAGGCAAGACACCTAAAGTATTAAATGATCCACAGTTAAAATTCATTGCCAGAGTAGTCCCTTATGTATATATGTGTGTATATATATAAAAGGGGGGAGGATTTTGTTTTGTTTTGTTTTAAGATTTGATATTTAAGTAATCTGTATACCCAACATAGGGCTTTAACTTGCAACTTTGAGATCAAGAGTCACATGCTCTACTGACTGAGCCAGCCAGATGCCCCCAAGAGTGGGCCAGTATATTAACATGATTAGGAAAAAAACAGCATGAGATTAAGAGTTGTAAGTGACCTTGAATTCTGATCTTAGTTTTGTTAGTAATTAGAATTGTGTGACTTTAGGCAAACTGCTTATTCTTTGGAGTGTCAGGTCCTTCTCATATAAAATAAGGAAAATAGAGTAGATAAATTCTAATCCAACGTTACTGCCTCCTGAATTTATTTTCCTGTGTAATTTGTTGTCAGATTTTTTTTTTTTTTTTTTTTGGAAGGGTAATTCTTCTTCAGAGGAAGTGAAGGATCATATTGAAGAGAGACAGGAATGACCTTACATAGGAAATAATTATTGCTGAGCATTGAAGATTTGGTTAGAGAAAAGGATGAAAAATATTTAAAAATGGAGAAATACATACACAAAGATGATTTCGGCCAGGAAACTCCTTGGTGTATTTGGGCAACATGAGGCATATGATTTATGTGGTGCATTCATATGTCAGATTGATTCAGTAATAAATATCCTTAAATATCAGAGTGTAATCCGCAGTCTGTTGGTCATAGGTAGCTCTAGCAAAACCTGAATGGAATGAAATTCTTTAGGAAGCTAGTTAGAACTTTTGTCTTCTTCCTCTGAGCAGCAGCTGAAGATAGAGATGCTAGTTAGAGAAATCCTGAGATGAAGTGAAGTTGTCTTCAGCTAAGCTGGTGTCAGAGTATCAAGGATCATGCTTATAATTACTAAGATCTATAATTTATGAGGCCTATTACTTAAAATCATCACTATCATATTTGTTATCTTGAGTAATTTCATTAAGGATGTCTTTGGCCCATATGTTTAATGTTAAATTGGGTTTATATAGACATGTGTTGCCTACAGGGTACATCATGTTAATTGGGATTTCCTTGAGACTGCTAATTTAGCTTTATCTATAGTGTACAATCACCAAGAAGGATGTTCTGAAACAAATAAATGTGTTCCCCTTTAGTTCTACTGGACTGAATTTGTTGAGCAAATTAAAAAGCTGCTGTGCAGTATATTAAAATAGAACAGGAAAGAAAATTTTTGGATAACCAAAGTATAAGGAAAGGCTGTGTTCTGAAAGTTGCCACGTAGTGTTCTTTGCTTAGATTTTGTGTTGTTTTACATACAAATGGCAATTAGTCTCTCTGGCTAACCCAGGATAGCCTACTGATCTTTCTGATTTTTGTTGTAAAAAAAACAATATAGTAAATACCATTTCATGTATATAGATTTTCAACCTTGTTTAACCAAGTTAAAGGTTTGATTAGGTTTATATGCCCTAACTTGAAATCTAGCCATTTATTACCATTTCCTATATTTAAAATGTGGAGAGTATAGGATGAATAAATATGGTCTTCTGCCATCCAAATAATACATTAAACTCAGGGGTATGAGGGTGAAGTATGGAGCTGGGATATGCTCTAAGGGAGCAGTTCCCAAAGTGCGCTCTGTGGTACTTTTGGGGTCTACGAGATCAAATCTATTTTTATGATAATACTAAGATATTCTTTGCTCTTCATACTGCTGAAATTTGCATTGTTGGTACAAAAGTAGTGGTAGGTAAAACTGTGTTTTAACAGAAATTAAGTTAGTGGCTGTGCTGCTGTATGGGGTTTCTTTGTTTGGGGGCGGAGGAGCAGAATTGCCATGTAGGAAAGAGACACTCTTAAGCAGGCTCCATGTCTACTGCAGAGCCCATGTGAGGTCCATCTCAGAACCCTGTGATCATGACCTGAGCTGATACCAGGAGTCCCACTTAACTGACAGAGCCACCCAGGCACCCCCACTTACAGGTTTTGGGTTTTTTTAAAAGATTTTATTTAGGGGATCCCTGGGTGGCGCAGCGGTTTAGCGCCTGCCTTTGGCCCAGGGAGCGATCCTGGAGACCCGGGATCGAATCCCACATCGGGCTCCCGGTGCATGGAGTCTGCTTCTCCCTCTGCCTATGTCTCTGCCTCTCTCTCTCTCTCTGTGACTATCATAAATAAATTTTTAAAAAATTTAAAAAAAATAAAAAATAAAAGATTTTATTTATGAGAGAGAGAGAGAGAGAGAATTAGAATGAGCAGGGGGAGGGGCAGAGGGAAAGAGAGAAGCAGACTCCCCACTGAGCAGGGAGCCCAACACGGGGCTGCATCCCAGAACCCTGAGTTCACTTTTAAGGCATTTTTTTGTAGCAAAATGGGAAGTATTCATAAAGCACTTACAAAATATGAATTGTTGCAGAAAACCACTTAGGTGATTGAGCTAATAAACTAGCCCCTTTTATATGGAACACCATGTAAGAACTTTTGTCTCAAGTTTTTATTTAAATTTTAATTAACATAGAGTGTAATATTGTTTCAGGAATAGAATTTAGTGACTCATCACTTACATATAACATCCCGTGCTTATCATAACAAGCACTCTCCTTAAATACCCGTCACCCATTTTAGCCCATCCCATTCCCATTTCTCCAGCAACCCTGAGTTCTCTATAGTTAAGAGTCTCTTATAGTTTGCCTCTCTGTCTTCCCTTCCTTCCCCTATGTTCATCTGTTTTGTTTCTAAAATTCCACATATGAATGAGATCATACCGTATTTGTCTTTCTCTAACTGACTTGTTTTACACTTGAGCTCCATGGAATACCATTTTTATTTGAAAGAACAACTGGCCCACAAACTCTGGTTGTTCAGACTAGGTATTTAGTAGACCTTCCTTGAAAATGGAGTAATAGGATTTGTTGTAATTGATTTTTTTAAAACTTTTTTTTCAAAGATTTATTTCTCTAGAGAGAGCAAGGGGAGGGACAGAGGGGAGAATAGAGAGAGAGAATCCTCAAGCAGACTTCCTGCTGAGCAAGGAGGCTGATGCCGGGCTTAATCCCAGGACTCTGAGATCATGACCTGAACTGAAATCAAGAGTTGGCCACTTCACCAACTGAGCCACTCAGACACCCGCTATTAATTGATAAAATATAAGCTTTCAAGTGAAAGTTAGAATTTTAGAAAACTTAGAGGTGCGTAGGTGACTCAGTCGATTAAGTGTCCCACTTTTGATCTCAGCTCAGGTCTTGATCTCAGGGTCATGAGTTTAAGCCCTGCATTGGGCTACATGCTTGAGTGTGGAGCCTACTTAAAAAATAAAGAAAGTAATTTTAGAAAACTTCTATCTACTTTTCTTGAATTTGACAATTTCCCAATAGTTTTCTGATGAGATCAGATATTAATGAATTTGATTTTTATTGTGTAATAAAATGTATCAACATTTGGATTATCTTCATGATTCAGTGAACCAACATTTTCCAAATAATCAATTCATAACATGATAAAATTCATGCATGGATAAAAAGATCCATTCAAAGTATAAGAGATGCAGTGAGTTTAATAGAGTAGAAACTTTATTGCTGGGTTTCAGATTACACAACTAATCTTTAGGAAGGTTGAGATTAGTGTAATATCAAAGAAAGAATATCCACATTTAGCTGTTAAAATACACCTTTTTTCAGCTACATGTCTACTAACCCAGACATTTTAAAAATTTATCAGAACTGTAAAATAATGCCACTCTGTCACTAAATACTTTGTTTGGAAAATACTATCTTCCATAAAAATATTTATATTTGGGATGCCTGGATGGCTCAGCAGTTGAGTGTTTGCCTTCAGCTAAGGTGCAATCCTGGGTCTGGTGATCGAGTCCCACATCGGGCTCCCTGCGAGGCGCCTGCTTCTCCCTCTGCTTATGTCTTCACTTCTCTCTGTGTATCTCTCATGAATAAATAAATAAAATATTAAAAAATTATATATGTATGTATATATATAGGGACATCCAGGTGGCTCAGTCGTTTAGCGCTACCTTTGGCCCAGGGTGTGATCCTGGAGTCCCAGGATCGAGTCCTACGTGGGGCTCCCTGCATGGAGTCTGCTTCTCCCCCTGCCTGTGTCTCTGCCTCTCTCTGTGTGTGTCTCTCTCTCTGTCACTCATGAATAAATAAAGTCTTAAAAACATTTAAATATATATATATATTTATAGTAACTGTATTCAGTATTTTTTTGATGAAATAAGTATTTGAATAACTTGCTTTAATTTCTCATATAGAAAATATAGACATATAAACAAAAATTATTTGGGATCCTAATTTTTAGGAGTGTAAAGGGTGAAGTCAAAATGTTTTAAGAACTGCTACCTTTTGAAGAATGTAAGTGGGCAGCCCCAGTGGCGCAGCAGTTTAGCGCCGCCTGCAGCCCGGGGTGTGATCCTGGAGACCTGGGACCGAGTCTGGCGTCAGGCTCCCTGCGTGGAGCCTGCGTCTCTCTTTGCCTGTGTTTCTGCCTCTCTCGTCCTCTCTCTCTCTCTGAATAAATAAATAATCTTTTTTAAAAAAAAAGGTAAATGACTTTTAATATGCATGTGTTGAGTTGTTGATAAAGGGCATGCATGACCTTAATTGTGTTGATCTTTCCCAGTAACTTATGAACTCTTGGAGAAGAACTAGATCCTCCTATATCTTCTCAAACTTACAGCATAGTGTTTTATAAACATTAAGGATCATGATAGTAGTGGCAGTATTCAGTCTTTATTAGCTCACTTAGTCTTTATGAAGTAAATATTAATACCTTTAAAAAATTTAAGATTGTATTTATTCATTTGAGATACAGTGAGCATGAGCGGGCGAGGGAGGCAGAGGGAGAGAGAGGAGCAGACTCCCCACTGAGTAGGGAGCCTGATGCAGAGCAGGGCTCAATCCCAGGACCTCAGGATCATGACCTGAGCCTATGGCAGTTGCTCAACCGACTGAACCACCCAAGCGCCCCTTTATTCCTTCTTAAAAATTGAGATATAATTTACATAGCTGAAACTTACTACTTTAAAGTGTATCAGTGGTCTTAAGATATTAAAAAGATTGTGCAACCATTACCAATGTCTAATGCCAATCATTTTAATTCCCTAAAAAGAAACTCCATACCCATTATTAGTTACATCCCGTTCCCCTCCCCTCTTAGCAACCACTAAATCTTACCTTCTGTCCTTGTGGATTTACATGTTTGAGACATTTCATATAAATGGAATCCTATAGTATGTGGCCTTTTTGTCTTTCTTTTTCCATTTATGTTTTCAAGGTCCGTCCACATTGTAGCCTTTATTAGTTCTTTACTCCTTTTTGTGGCCAAATATCCCATTGTGTGGATATGCCACATTTTGCATATCTTTGTTGATATTTTGGTTCTTTTGTATTTTGGCTATTATGAATACTGCTGTGAACATTTATATGCAGTTTATTTGTGGACATATGTTTTCTTTTTTTTTTTTTTTTTTAAGATTTTATTTTTGGGCAGCCTGGGTGGCTCAGTGGTTTAGCACCGCCTTTAGCTCAGGGCATGATCCTGGAGACCTAGGATCGAGTCCCACGTCGGGCTCCCTGCATGGAGCCTGCTTCTTCCTCTGCCTATGTCTCTGCCCCCCCCCCATGAATAAATAAATAAAATCTTTTTAAAAAAAGATTTTATTTATTTGATAGTGAGAGAACATAAGTAGGGGGAGTAATAGAGGGAGAGGGAGAAGCATGCTCTCCACTGAGCAGAGCCCAATGCAGGGTTCAGTCCGAGGGTCCCAGGGTCATGACCTGAGCCAAACACAGACCCCTAACCATCTGAACCACACAAGCACCCTTGGACATATGTTTTCAGTTCTCTTAGGTGTATTCTGGGAGTGGAATTGTTTGTTAGGTCATATAATAGATAATTCTATAATTTTTTAATTCTATAATTTTTTTTAAAGTATTTATTCATGAGAGACACAGAGAGAGAGGCAGAGACATAGGCAGAGGGAGAAGCAGGCTTCCTGCAGGGAGCCTCATGCAGGACTCAATCCCAGGACTCTGGGATCACGACCTGAGCCACAGGCAGACCCAGGCACCCTGATAATTCTATAATTAGTTTTTTGAGGAATTTATTATACAATTCCTATTTATTTATTTATTTATTTATATTTTTTAGTTTCAGACGTAGAGTTTAGCGATTCATCAGTTATATGTAACACTTGGTACTCATTACATCATGTGCCCTCCTTAATGCCCATCACCAGTTACCCCATCCCCCACTACCTCCCCTCTTCAGTTTTTAACTATAAGAGTCTGTTATGAGTCTGTTATGGTTTGTATCCCTCTCTGATTTCATCTTATTTTATTACATAATTTTTTTTTCTTAAGATTTTATTTATTTATTCAGGGGAGACACAGAGAGAGGCAGAGAAAGAAGCAGGCTCCATGCAGGGAGCTTGATGTGTGGGACTCAGTCCCAGAACTCCTGGATGATGCCCTGAGCCAAAGGCAGATTCACTCAACTGCTGAGCCACCCAGGGCACCCCCATAATTGCATTTTAAATAGGCTTTATCATGGAATAATTTTGTATTTACAGAGAAGTTGCAGAGATCATAGGTTTCCCATATACCTAATATTAACATAAACTCTAAAATGTCTGTCAAATCCAAGAAGCCAACCTTAGTACATTACTGTTAACTAAATTCTAGATTGTATTTGATTTTACCAGTTTTTCTATTAATATTCTTTTCTTGTTCGAGAGTATAACGCTGTCATGTTTTCTTAGACCTCTCTGCTCTATGACAATTTCTCAGTCTTTGTTTTTCATGTCCTTGATAGTTTTAAGGCATATTAGTCAGGAATTTTTTTTTTTTTTTTTTTTTTTTATGATAGTCACACAGAGAGAGAGAGGCAGAGACACAGGCAGAGGGAGAAGCAGGCTCCATGCACCGGGAGCCCGATGTGGGATTCGATCCTGGGTCTCCAGGATCGCGCCCTGGGCCAAAGGCAGGCGCCAAACCGCTGCGCCACCCAGGGATCCCTAGTCAGGAATTTTTGTAGAATGTCCTTCAATTTGGATTTGTCTGATGTTTTTACCATGATTAGACTGTGGTTATGGATTTTGGGAAAGAATACCATAGAGGTGAAGTATATTTCTTATTCATTAGAGCAGGTGGTAAGTGATGTCAGTGTCAACATAACTACTGGAGATGATAACCTTGATCATTGGTTAAGGCAGTATTTGCCAGATTTTCCTGCCATGAAGTTATTTTTCCCTTTCCATACTTTACTCTTCGGAAATGAGTCTCCAGGTCTGGCCTATATTCAAGTGAGGAGGGAAGTTAAATTCCAACTCCTAGAAGATTTATCTACATTTATTATTTGGAATTCTTTTGTAAAAATGATTTGGCATCCCATCATTTTATTGATTGATTGATTGATTGATTGAGGAATGCAGAGCAAAAGTGCAAGAGAGAATCTCCATGCCCCATGCAGAACCCCATGCAGAGCCCAATGCAGAGCCCAGTGTGAGGCTTGATCTGATGACCCTGAGATCATCACCTGAGCTGAAATCAAGAGTCGGATGCTTAACTCACTAAGCCACCCAGGCAGGCGCCCCTTCATTTACTTGTCTTGATATGAAATGTATATATTTTATACATTGGGCTAAATATAATGCTACTTTATTAATTTTGTTGCTCTAATCATTCTAGCATTGGCTTTTGAAAACTTTTCCCTGTGTTCCTCATTCTTTTTAAGTACTTCCTATCTTCTGACAATGTAAGATACTCTAGGCTCATTTTGTATTTTTCTTGTCCCAGGCCTGGATGGAACCAGCTATTCAAGGAGCCCTTGGGGCAATTAAGTAATTCACCCAGGGTCACACATTGAAGTAAATGGTGGAACCAGGATTCCAACCAAGGGAATCTGATTTCACAACCCATGCTCTTAATCACAACATTGGACTGCATGCAGCTGAAGGTGTACTGGCAGTTTCTAGTCATGTTCCATCTATGAACCAGCCTTAAGGATAGAATTTGTAGTCAGTTTACATTAAGTAATTATTGTGCTCTGAGAGTGTGAGCACGAGTGGGAAGGAGTGGGAGAGGGAGGGAGAGAGAATCCCAAGCAGACTCCATGCTGAGTGTGGAGCCAGACATGCAGCTGGACTTCAAGGACCCCATGACCTGAGCCAAAATCAAAAATCAGATACTCAACTGACTGTGCCACCCAGGTGCCCTTATTGTGCCCTGTTTTATATCGATTTTTATTTTAACCACAGGTCTGATGCTTATCAAGCTAAAATTACTTTTAGCCACAGATAATCACTGCTAATATTTTGGTGTATTTCTTTCTTTGAATGCATGCAAATGTATTTTGAAATTTTGTTATATTACCCTGATTTTTTTAAAAGATGTATTTATTTGAGAGAGAGAGAGCACGCACATGTGTAAGTGCATGAGCACAAATGGGAGGAGTGGAGGGAGAAAGAGACAGAATCTGAAGCAGACTCCGTGCTGAACGCAGAGCCAGATGCAGGGCTTGATCTCACGACCCTGAGATTACCACCCAAGCCAGCTGCTTAACTGTGCCACCCAGACATCCCATATTACCCTGATCTTTAAATTTAATATGCATAAATGTGGAGCATTCATAGTGTAACCAAAATCTGAACATGCTGTGTCTGTTGTACCTGGTGATTAAGATGAAAGTGAGTTGCTGTAAGGTTAATCTGTTTTGCCTTGATGTTATGGTCACATAAGAAGTAAACATCTGCCTTGATTTATCAAGTTCTCAAGTAATCCTCCAAATACTGTTATTAACCTTATCCTTCTTCCATTTGTAGCAGTAGATAAGTCTTCTCTGGTGATGTACACCAGACAGCCCACACTTCAGAAGAACCAGTTGCTTCTCAATCCAAAGCAAAACAAACCCCACATGTTGTGACCATTTGGTTTGGAAGAATCATCAGACTATATCATCTGCATCACATTCCTAGATTCCAACCTCATTATTATTTCTTCTTCTTCTTCTTCTTTCTTCTTTCTTCTTTCTTCTTTCTTCTTCTTTCTTCATTTTATTTATTTATTCATGAGAGACAGAGAGAGGGATCCCTGGGTGGCGCAGCGGTTTGGCGCCTGCCTTTGGCCCAGGGCGCGATCCTGGAGACCCGGGATCGAATCCCACGTCAGGCTCCCGGTGCATGGAGCCTGCTTCTCCCTCTGCCTATGTCTCTGCCTCTCTCTCTCTCTCTCTCTCTCTCTCTCTCTCTGTGACTATCATTAATAAAAAAAAAAAAAAAATCTTTAAAAAAAAAAAAAATGAGAGACAGAGAGAGAGGCAGAGACACAGAGGGAGAAGCAAGCTCCATGCAGGGAGCCCGACAATGGGACTCGATCCCGGGTCTCCAGGATCACACCCTGGGCCGAAGGCAGGCGCTAAACCGCTGAGCCACCCGGGCTGCCCTCATTTCTTCCTTTGACCACCAATAGTAATTTCACTTCAGGCAGTCTTTCTCACACACAGATAAGAGATCTTTTTTTTTTTCTTTTACTCTCTTGTCCCAGCCCCCCTCCAGCTAGTTATCCCCAGAAAAGTTTATTTTCCTCCTTAACCTTCTCTCCTGCTTGCTCATTTGAAGGCTAAAATAATTCTCATTGTGGCAGATAAAATACACAGGGTTCTAGTGACGCATATTTTTATCAGGAAAAACCGAAGCTGTAAGATTTGAAGTGGAATTAAGTACAATAATCTCTTCATTCCTCCATTCTTCTCAAATTATACCTACTTTTCTTCAGGTGCTAACATTCAAACTAAATTAAAAAAATTTCTTTTTAATTTTATCTAAATACAATTGGCATTCTTTTCATTTTACATATATGAAGTTTCGTTCACCTACATTAAATGACTGTAATCAGCATCTAATTACTAATCAAAATTTTATTTACTGAGGAAATGTGTTGTTTTCCAATGTATATTTTTGCATCAGAACTATATATATATATATATGGGATCCCTGGGTGGCGCAGCGGTTTAGCGCCTGCCTTTGGCCCAGGGTGCGATCCTGGAGACCCAGGATCGAATCCCACGTCGGGCTCCCAGTACATGGAGCCTGCTTCTCCCTCTGCCTGTGTCTCTGCCTCTCTCTCTCTCACTGTGTGCCTATCATAAATAAATAAAATAAAATAAAAACTATATATATATATATATTTTATATAACATTAATATATATGTAAACAGAGTTGAAGTTTCCACTGAATTAGTCATGTGGATTAAGGGGTTTCTTAACCTGCCTAGTCAGGGCATCACAGGATGACAGAGTCTTGGGATTTGGCCATACCCTGGTTTTCAGCCAAACCCTGGATTTACTTTTGTCAGTGTTCCCGGATGGATCAAGTTCTGTGAGACTGCAAAGCTTTCAAGGGACTAGCAAATGTAGTTAGAATGTCAGATTTTCAGAGAAACCAAATATTGCAACGGTGGCACATTCTCATCTGTTAGGCAAGTTTATATGAAGGCTAAGTTGTAATCACAGGGCTAGTGAACATGGAGTCAGATGCTTTGTGGGGAGTGGTGTTGGTTAATGTCTTTAATAGCAAACATTCTATCTCTGCTATAGAAATGGACCTATCGGAGGGGCACCTCGGTGGCTCAGTTGGTTGGGCGTCTGTCTTCAGCTCAGGCCCTGATCCTGGGATCCTAGGATCAAGCTCCGCTTTGGGTACCTTGCTCTGAGGGAAGCCTGCTTCTCCCTCTCCCTCTGCCTGCTGCTTCCCCTGCTTGTTCTCTGTCTTTGTCAAATAAATAAATAAAATCTTTAAAAAAAAAAGAAAGAGAGAAGAAAGAAAGGAAAGAAAGAAGGAAGGAAGAAAAGAAAGAAAAGGAAGGAAGGAAGGAAGGAAGGGAGAAAGAAAAGGAAGGAAGGAAGGAAAGAAAGAAAAAGAAAGAAAGAAAGAAGAAAGAAAGAAAGAAAAAGAAGAGAAGTGACTGTCAGAGACCTTTTGATTGATTCGTCAGAACAATTATCTTCCTCTGCAGAATTCTTTTTTTTTTTTTTTTTTAAAGATTTTATTTATTTGTGACAGACATAGAGAGAGAGAGGCAGAGACATAGGCAGAGGGAGAAGCAGGATCCATGCCGGGAGCCTGAGGCAGGACTCGATCCCGGGTCTCCAGGATCGCGCCCTGGGCCAAAGGCAGGCGCTAAACCGCTGAGCCACCCAGGGATCCCCCAGAATTCTCTCTTTTTTTTTTTTTTTAAGATTTATTTATTTATTCATGATAGACACACACAGAGAGAGAGAGAGGCAGAGTGTGTCACAGGCAGAGGGAGAAGCAAGGCTCCATGCCGGGAGCCCGACGTGGGACTCGATCCCAGGACTCCAGGATCGCGCCCTGGGCCAAAGGCAGGCGTCAAACCGCTGCGCCACCCAGGGATCCCAGAATTCTCTTTTTTAAAAGACTCCATGTTGTCTGTCTTTTCATTGGAATATATCCTCTTAGAATCAATTGATTAGGTAAATATCTTATGATATATTAGTATCTGCATGTTTCCTCAAAACTTAACTGGAATTCACTTTTCAAACATTCCCTCAGCTAACTATTTACCAACTTTAATAGGGGAGATTACCTAAATTAATAACCACTTTCATCTCTTAACTCATGGAGTTTTACAAATTTTACAAAGCACTCTAAATAGATAATATTTTCTAATTCAGAGCTGGAAAGAGGATAATTATTACTGTTTGTGCTTATCTCTACTATTTTTTTACCTTGTTATTAACTGTATGATTTTGCCTATCTATTTCAGGCAGTATCATAATTCTAAATCATGTCCGATAACGGAGAACTGGAAGACAAGCCTCCAGCACCTCCTGTGCGAATGAGCAGTACCATTTTTAGCACTGGAGGCAAAGATCCTTTGTCAGCCAATCACAGTTTGAAACCTTTGCCCTCCGTTCCAGAGGAAAAAAAGCCCAGGAATAAAATCATCTCTATATTCTCCGGCACAGAGAAAGGTAAGTAGGTACTGTCATTTCAAGAGTCTCAGTTATTATTTTATGTTACCAATTTTTATGTCTTTTAAATTGAAGTATGTAGTAATTTGAGATTTTTATGGTGAAAACAGTATAGATCCTAGAAAACTATTGATGGTGGTACATAGACACTATTAGAAAGGCTATTGTCTCTTAACCTGTTATAAAAAAGGATAAAACTAAATTTATTGCTCATATACTTGTTATAACCAATGAATTTCTGTAACCATCTTCATTTTCTAAGACTTGGGCCATAGTTTATTGCTTCTCAGCATCAATGAGATTTGGATATTTGAGAAAGGCCTAATAGAGTTTCTGATTTTTCAGTAGTAGTAATACTTAGTACTTTTTGTCATGTATTCTGTTGTGCCCTTAGAAGCCTCTGTGGCAGCACTGATTAATCAGTATATTAATGTGTCTTCTACAAACATTAATCTAGTCCAGAGTTTCTCAACCTCAGTAAGAATGACATTTGGGGGCCAAATAACGCTTTGGTGCAGGGATCTGTCTTGTGCATTATAGAACATCCTATAAGCCATTTTTTAGCTTTTACCCACTAGGTGTCAGTAGCACCATCCACCCAGCTATGACAACTAAAAATGTCTCTAGACATTACCAGATATCCTCTGTGGGGAGAATCACCTCCAGGTAAGAACCACCAGCCTAATCACACAAAGTGGGATAAAGACTCTAAATGGTCATCTAAGTTGAAGTCACTGAATTTGTTTTGGTGTCAAACCTAAAGAAAGAACTTACGGTTTTCACAGTTTTTTAGAATTAGATTATGGACTGGTAATGGATTTCAGAATAAGAATTAAATTAATGTATTTAATTACATTAGGCATGGCAATATGTCTCTGATAGATAGTAATAGATCTATGTGAAGATAAAGATATATTTCCACTTACGTAGTAGGTTAACATTGAGAAGTAAACCCAAATGGGAGAATAGTGCTTTGTATATAATAAATACACATTTAACTTAAGAATACATAATCAGTGATAATTTGAATGAGGTAATATGTTTAATATTAATAAAGAATCAAGTCTTTGAGAATTTAATAGTATGTAATCATGAGACCGATAAAAACCTGTTCCTTTTATTGTGTATCTCTTACTATAGTTTTGCTTTTAAGATTTCATGTGTGATTGTAACTGAAAACCCTCATGGAAGTATGTTTTTTAAGTATATATGGGAAGAGGGCAGGGAAGTGTGTGTATTGGAGAATACTGAATGCTCATCTTCCATAGTAGTAAATTGGTGTATGTAAAGTAGGAAAACCTAAAAGTGTAGACACAGTATTTATAATTATGGGGGATAGAAAACAAATTTATGAAGGTTAGTACCAGAAGAAATTGCTGACAGGATTGAAATGACTTGCCAATGGAGAGCAAAATGCAAAGTGGGGTAAGGGAAGAGGATGTTGACTCTTGATCTTGAGGTTGTAAGTTGGAGCCCCATATGGGGTATAGAGATTACTTAAAACAATAAAATCTTAAAAAAAAAAAAAAGTAGAGTAGGGTAATGCTCAAGCTGGGATAAAATGTACTTAGGGACAGCTTTGTAGAGGCAAAAAGCAAACAAAATGAAATGGGTAATGGTAGTAGGGTTTGTGAGCAAATTGAATATACATTTACATAAATTCAAAAGAGCATACCCATCTCTGATCATTTTGAGACTCTTCCAGTTTTAGCTTCTTAACTCACTCATCAGCTATTACTAACTCAAGGTCCCCCCTCACAAAGAGAGGGTGAGGGTACTTAGGATAACTCTGATGGCATTTAAGTTTATCAGCCCTTGAGATCTGTATTTAACATCCATTAAATTTTGTTTTTGTAATTTCCGAAATCTTTTGTTTTCTTGTGTTTATCACATTCAAGATCTAATAATTTTTCAGAGCTGATCTTAAAACTTTCCAGGCTCTTTATTTTTTAAATATTTATTTATATAAAAAAATATTTATTTATTTGAGAGGGAGAGAACCCCAAGCAGACTCCACACTGAGCAGGGAGCACTGAGCCACGTGTGGGGCTCAACCCCATGATCCTGAGATCATGATCTCAGCCAAAACCCGGAGTCCAAGGCTTAACCAACTGAGCCACCCAGGCACCCCTACAGGCTCTTTAAAAGACACAACAACTTTGCCTTTCTACTTAGTTCCTTTTTTCTTCTGTCTTAAAAAAAATTCTGTTATAGTGGCAGCAGCTAGGTGGTGCAGTCGATTAAACATTGGACCCTTAGTTTCTGCTCAGGTGGTGATCTCGAGCTTTTGAGATCCAGCCCTGGGCTCAACTCTGCGCTCAGTGCAGAGTCTGCATAAGATTTCTCTTCCCCGGGATCCCTGGGTGGCGCAGCGGTTTGGCGCCTGCCTTTAGCCCAGGGCGCGATCCTGGAGACCCGGGATTGAATCCCACATCGGGCTCCCGGTGCATGGAGCCTGCTTCTCCCTCTGCCTGTGTCTCTGCCTCTCTCTCTCTCTCTCTCTCTCTGTGTGACTATCATAAATAAATTTTAAAAATTAAAAAAAAAAAGATTTCTCTTCCCCTCTCTCTAATAAATAAATAAATCTTAAGGGGGAAAAAAAAAGAAGAAAAGAAATCTTTGCCAAACTAGAGGTCAAAGATACTTTCATATGTTTTACTAAAAGTTTAGTTTAAATCTTTGAACTATCTAGATTTGGTTTTTATGTTTCTGTAAAGAGAGATCCATATTCACTTTTTTCAAAAAACCAGTGTCCCATACCTTTCATTGAAACTTTGATCATTTCCCCACTGACCTGCAATACTAGCTATTATCTATCAGGTTTCCTCATAAGCCAGGATCTACTTATGTGTTCTCTACTTTATTGCATTGGCTGACTTGTCCCTGAGCTAATACTGTACTGCCTTAATTACTATAGCCTGTAATTCTTAATACCTAAGAGAGAAAATCTGTGAAGTTTTTCTTTATGATCTTTGGCCCTTTGCTCTTCTCTATACATTTGAGAATTTATCATGTACTTTTTTTTTTTTTTTCATGTACTTTTTTTTTAAAAAACCTGTTGATGAGGCAGCCCCGGTGGCTCAGTGGTTTAGCGCTGCCTGCAGCCCAGGGCGTGATCCTGGAGACCCAGGATCAAGTCCCATGTCGGGCTCCCTGCATGGAGCCTGCTTCTCCCTCTGCCTGTGTCTCTCCCTCTCCCCCCCACCTCTCTCTCTCTCTGCCTAAATAAATAAAAATCTTAAAAAAAAAAAAAAAACCTGTTGATATTTTGGTTAGAATTATATACAGCCTTGTAGTTGAGAGAACACCTGCAGAGTCACTTTGTATAGCCTAGATGGAGGGAGAGAAAGAGAAAGAGAGCTGGAATGTTTGGAGGAATGGGTGCTCCTTAATTCCTCTCATTCCCTGGGGCTCTTCCCTCCCTTCCCAACCCAGCCTCCCACACTTACTGTTCCTTCCTGCAAGCTGACATCTCTGAGGTAACTGTAACCTGAAGCTTTGAGAAGTAGGAGAGGGGTCCCCTGTGTGTGGGTATGCACATTCATGCTTAAATGAACACAGAGATCTACCTGCTTAACCACCCTCAACATTTCTGAACTGGCATTCTCCTGCCTCCATCCTGAGCAGCTGTTCCTCTCCTTAGTCTTAACTGAATTGCTTTTCATCTTTAGACATTTCTCACTGATTCTGTTCTATGATAAATAGATTTGTCCTAAAAGGAAAGGGCTATACAGTATGTGGTTAGTCTATCATCTTCAAAAATGAGTCTAGAAGGGAAAAAATTGTATTTTTATTTTAAGAAATAAAAATTACCCTAAGATTTTTGCCATCTCTAATATAAAACCTGATCTAGAGATACTCATTTTATTGTACTGAAATATACATCCCTATTCCTGTCCTTACTAACAGACAGCGAATGTTTTCATTAAAAAAAAAAAAAAGACCATCTTCAGTTATTCATTATTGGTTTATCAATGTTACTGGAAGAGTTAAGAAAATTAGAAATTAAAAAAATAATAAAAAATAATAAAAAATAAAAGAAAATTAGAAATTATACTTTTTATGACAAGTTGATTGAGCAAATCTTTTCACATTTTGATATATATGTATCATCTGTACCCTGTGAGTGATCAAAGATAGGGATAAACAAAGCAGATGGTGTCCCTGCTCTCAGGACACTAACCAATAAAATTACGAACTATGTAAAGTGGTAATATGGATAGTGTAAGACATCTGTCCTATCTGGGAAGGCTTCCTAAAGAAGTGACAGTAGAGCTGGAGACTAAAGAATAAATAAATGAAAATAGTTAGGAGGATTTTAATAGTTAAAAATATGTGTTCTGTGCCTAGAAAAGAGTTTCGGTGGCCCAGCTCCAGGAGGGATCATAGCACATTTATGGAGCTGAGTACAGTCCAGTGTGACTTGAAAGCAGGGAAGGGGAAAGAATAATAGTGTAGCGTGTGGAGGAAACCACAGACAGGAGAAGAAGCTAAATAGGTAGGCAGGGAAGGGAGTAGGTCATAATGGGCCTTGTATTCCATGCTACAGGGCTCAGATTTTATCCTGTTTCCTAGGGAACCATTTCAGAACTTTAAATTGGGGAAAGACCTGGACACATTTCTGTCTTAAATAAGAGAAACTAGCAGCTATATAGAAAGTAGGTATTGTTGGAGGCCTAAGACTAAAAATGGAAACTAGTTAGGATTTTGCAGTAGTCCAGGTGAGAAATGGCTTAACAAGTCCAGTAGGTTTGTCAGTAAAAATGGCAGTGAGCCACTGTCTTGGCTTATTTTTTAAAAGCTCTATTTAGTCAGCATTGAATGGTATAGTACTTGTTAACCAAGTATGTTATGCACCTTCACTTCTGGTTAGTGATGAAGATGACAGAACTGAAAATATCCCTTCTGATCTAAATATCAAATTCTGAGATTAATAAGAGTGGCCCATACCTATTTTTCCTACTTTTTAGAGAATACCCTTCTTTGTGATGAAACAAAAAGTTTCATTAATTTGAAGCTGTTTTGGGTCAAAATAACAAGGGAGTAATCAGTAATCACTGATTCTGTTAGAGTAGAAATAGAAGAGTCTTCCTTTTAAAGAGATGGGGGTTTTTTAGCCTTAGATTCTAGCTGAAATGTAGCCAAAAAGATGGTGGCCTTAAAGAACATGGCAGTGTCATACCTAACGATTCTTTTTAAGCACATGACTTAAGGGCCTCACCTCTTAGCTGAAAGTTGCTGCCTGCCTGCTTGTTTTGTTGTCTGATGAAGTTGGAAAGTGGTTCCAAGAATCTTTTTTTCTCCCTTCTCGCACATTGTTTGATTTGAGACATGTTTCACCATCTTTTTGTTTTAGGTATTTTTTTTAATATCCCTTTCCTTTCCTAAGACAACTAACATACAAGGAATATTTGTATGTATCTGTGTGTGTTACATAAAAACAAATGGGATTACATAGATTTTCAGATACTGGGTCATTTCCTTTATAGTGAACTGTTGTATATCAATGTGTATCAAGTTCTGCTTAATCATTTTTACTTCTTTTACTTTTTATTCTGTACTCTTAATATATGTGAAACTTTCTTCAATACATCTTTTTTTTTTTTTTAAGATTTTATTTATTTATTCATGAGAGGCACAGAGAGAGGCAGAGACATACAGGCAGAGGGAGAAACAGGCTCCTCAATCAGGAGCCTGATGTGGGATTCAATCCTCAGACTGGGATCACACCCTGAGCCAAAGGCAGATAGATGCTCAACTGCTGAGCTACCCAGGCATCCCCCAATATACGTTTCTAAACTCAGCATTCCTAGGTTGAAAATGTGGCTGGGCCTTAGACACAGATGGAACCAGGAATTCTCTTGCTGTATATCTTGTCTGTTTCTGTGTTACCTTTATTATTATTATTTTTTTTAATTTCAGACTTTTTTTTCTCTGTATGTTAGGAAACAACCCTCAACACTTCACTTCTTGGGGTTTATATCTTATAACTCCATTCACTAGTGAAAGACTGATTCTCAAGACGTTAATTCTGGCTTAGTTTAGGTATTCACTCCTAAACCAATCTAATTGCCTGGGAATTGGAACAATGGCTGACCTGGCTTGAATTTCATGCCTACCTTGGACCAGTCATCTATAATCAAGGTCATTTAATAAAATAGTATCTTTGCCAACCATATGTATATCAGAAGTGGAATACTGAGCAGGTTTTTTTTTTTTTTTTTTTAAAGAAGAGGAAATGAGTACTTTTATAATGCATGAAGTTGTTTTTCTGTCATCAGTTCAGAGCCATATAAAAAGTAAACTATTAGTTTATAGTTGGTTAATAAATATTTCCTCTATGCAGGATACTGAGTTATGAGTCTAGGGACTTCTAAAGAATCTTCTAAAAGAGAAGTAGAGAGCATGATATCAGAACACTCATAGTGTAGTTGAAAATGAGCAGTTATTTTTGATAGATGGAATTGTGCATTTCAGTAGAGATGGCAAAATTTATACTAGGTTTAACAGTTGCATTTCCCTCTGCTCCTTGCCACACCTAATGCACCCTGCCCACTTACCATAGTCAGATCTCTTGTAAATAAATATGTATCGAAGAAACCTAGAAAGGAGATGGACATTAGTCACAAATTTATCCTCACTAGTCAAAAAAAATAGTATGCTTCCCACTAGTGCTAGGTCAGTAGCATCTTGTAAACAGAGAGTGGTGCGGTGTACAGTAACATTCCAACTGTAGATATGCAGACCTATCAAAGAACATGACTTTTAGCTTTTATATTAGGAGAATTTAAGCAGATTGACAGCATAGCAAACTGACCACATGCCTCTATTTGCTATCCCTATCCCTCCTCAGACCCAAGTAAAATAACAAATTTTCTTTTAATATCATAAGAGCAAAGAAAATAGAAGGGACATAGTATACAAGAGATTTCAGTACATACTTGAAAGATAGAAGGGTGGAAAAGTGGCAACTGACTGAACAGATGAGGACCTATCCACTTGCATATGCAAATGGGAATGTCTGTGAGAAGTGAACAATTTTCCTTGTAAAAATCTCAGAGGCTTAGGGTTTAGAGACATACAACATCACGTGTGTGTGTGGTGGAGTGGGGGAGATATATAATACACAGGCTGAAAAGGGGGAGGAATTAGTTGAAAATCTGTGTAGGAGGAATCAGAAGCCCCTTAGGACCCCTTCTTTACCCCATGTAGCCAATGAAAATGTTTTTAAGTCCCATCCTCAGGTAGAAAAAAAGAACAAACTGATGTTTATTTGTATTCAAGGAGAAATTAAACCAAGAAGCCCCTCATTCTTGTCAGAGGAGTCACCAGAATAAGGCAGATTCCTTAACTGTAGGAAACAAACTGAGGGTTATTTGAAGGGAGGTAGGTGGGGGATGGGATAACTGGTTGATGGACATTAAGGAGGACACTTGATATAATGAGCACTGAGTATTATATGTGGTGGATGGTTAATGAATCACTGAATTCTGAAACTGAAAAAAGAAAAGAAGGGCAGATTCAATGCAAGTTAACATTAAATTTGTTTCCTCTAACCTGCTTTCAGAATACTTGTAGCTTGACTCAAAGCCCTCAGACTAGAGATTGGAAGATTTTTCTCTGGATAAACAGAATGCTCTGAAAAAAAATACTTTAGGTACCCCACCCCCCACCCATCTTTAATGAAAAGGCTGATATATCTCTCAGTTAACTTTTTAATATTCCTCTGTATGGGGATGCCCAGGTGGCTCAGCGACTTAGTGCTGCCTTTGGCCCGGGGCGTGATCCTGGAGACCTGGGATCAAGTCCCACGTCGGGCTCCTTGCATGGATCCTGCTTCTCCCTCTGCCTGCATCTCTGCCTCTCTCTCTCTCTCTGTCATGAATAAATAAATAAATAAAATCTTTAAAAAACAAATATTCCTCTGTATGAATATATAGCAAAGAATTACCAGACATTTGAGAAAACCCTTGCTGTAATAGAAGAGAGTACAAAACAACAGAGGATAAAAAGGAATTAGAACAGACAATGTAGGGTGAAGAAAACCAATCTATACACACAAACTGTGTAATCTTCAAAGAGAAGATCACTGGCATCCATGAAACAAGGAAAGTATTGTCAGAACGATCAGAAGCAATGAGAAATAATTCTTAGGAAGTCAACATTTAATATTACCAAAACAAAAGATATCAATAGGGATCCCTGGGTGGCGCAGCGGTTTGGCGCCTGCCTTTGGTCCAGGGCACGATCCTGGAGACCCGGGATCGAATCCCACATCAGGCTCCCGGTGCATGGAGCCTGCTTCTCCCTCTGCCTGTGTCTCTGCCTCTCTCTCCCTCTCTCTGTGTGACTATCATAAATAAATAAAAATTTAAAAAAAAAAAAAAAAAAAAAAAGATATCAATAGGTGGAAGATTGGAAGACAATCAAGAAAATTCTCCCAGATTATTAAACAAAACTACAAAGATGGAAAATATGAGAGGAAATATATGATATGCTGATAAAACTTAATGAACGAATAAAATAATCTAAGAAATGATAGAACAAATTTCCCATATCTGAAGAATATGATTTCCAAATGGAAGGGATTCACTGAATCTTCATCACAATGAAAGAGTAAAGACCACATCAAATCATATCATCCTGAAATTTCATAATACCACAGATATGACAGCAAAACCTATTATATTTCCAGTCAAGATGGAGTAACAGGAGGGCACCCCGGGTGGCTCAGCGGTTTAGCACCGCCTTCAGCCCAGGGCCTGATCCTGGAGACCCGGAATCAAGTCACACGTCAGACTCCCTGCATGGAGCCTGCTTCTCCCTCTGCCTGTGTCTCTGCCTGCCTCTCTCTCTCTCTCTCTCTCCTCTCATGAATAAATAAATAGAATCTTTAAAAAAAAAAAAAAGAAAAAAGATGGAGTAACAGGGACTAGAAAGAAAAAAGATGGAGTAACAGGGACTAGATTTTGCCCTTCCAATTGAAAGAACTAAAACACTGGGGAAAAATAAAGCAATGGTTTTCATGATGTTGTATATCAGAAATAAAGGAAATCCATCCCAAGAGATGGAAAACAATTGAGGGGAGTCCTACAATTGACCTAGCTTACTGCTTGGAATGAGTTGCCAGGTTGCAGCACAGGGAGGGACAATTAGGTCGTCTCCTAGAGCTAAGAAAGAGAGCTGGAATTTGGGTGACGTCAAGGCAGCTAGTTTGTATACACACAGAGAGAAAAATCTGTAGAGGTCTCCCTTGAGTGTTCAGTAGCACATGTATGTGAGAATAACTACCCAGACTGGAAAAGGAACCACTGGGAATGATGAGAGGAAACTATCTGCAATGCTCACACAGGGCACAGGATATTTCCTATTCCCACCATTCAGAATAAGAATCATAGAATAGAGACCTTTCCTCCGAATTGGGGCAGAATTAGCTCTAGATTAAATGTTGCTCCAATATTGCCTAACAAAACTTTAATACCTAACGCGCCAACTGTTTCTAAATTTGTTTCTCCCCTCTATGAGTAAACAGCTAAGAATCACCTATCTGTGTCTCAGAACAAAGCTCACCAATGTTTATAGGAATACAAAAATATCTAGCAATTACCAAGGAACAGTTTTCAGTGTCTGGCATCCATTCAGTATTTTCCAGGCATGCAAAGACCCATAATGAGTAAAATCAGTCAATTGGAATCAATCCAGAAGTGATACAGTTGATAGAATTAGTAGGCAAGGACATTAAAATGGTGAAATGATTGTATTCCATATGAAGAACCCAAAGGAACGATTCAGCATATTTAGAAGTAATGCTGGAAGATAGAAAAAAGAACAAATCAAAATTCTAGATTTCGAAAATACAATGGACAAGATTAACAGTAAATTAGGCATTTTAGAAGAAAAGATAAGTGAATTTGAAGACCATAGAAACCATGTAAAATGAAACTTAGAAGAAAAAAAACAGAAACAAAAATGAATGGCTATGGGACAAATTGCATGCAGACGTAATAAAACTGTAATTGAAGTTTCCAAAAAATGGGAAGGGGAAATGTTTAAAAAAAAAACTTTTTTTTTAAAAAGCTGAAAACTTTACAAATTTAATGAAAGCTGTAAAGCCATAGATTCAAGAAGTTCAGTGAATTCCAAGCACAAGAAACGTGATGAAAACTACAACCACAGCACATAATCAAATTGTTTAAAACAGGTGATAAAGAGAAAAAAATTTTTTAAAATTTTTATTTATTTATGATAGTCACACAGAGAGAGGCAGAGACATAGGCAGAGGGAGAAGCAAGCTCCATGCACCGGGAGCCCGATGTGAGATTCGATCCCGGGTCTCCAGGATTGCGCCCTGGGTCAAAGGCAGGTGCCAAACTGCTGCGCCACCCAGGGATCCCGATAAAGAGAAAATTTTAAAAGCTTTCAGACCTTTGGCTCAATTTTCTTGAACCTAAAACTGCTCTAAAAAATCGATTAAAAAACAAAAAAGCTTATTTTTGTAAGCCCAAAAATAAGCTGCCAGAAAGAAAAGACACATTACCTAAAAGGAACAAAATATGACAGTGGACTTCATGGAAGTAACAGTGCATCATAGAAGAAGGAATATCTTTAAAGTACTAAAAGAGGGGCACCTGGATGGCTTGGTCAGTTAAGCATCTGTTTTCCACTCAGGTCATGATCCCAGAGTCCTGGGATAGAGCCCCTCTCAAGCCCCTGGGCTGGAGGGCTCCCTGCTCAGCAGGGAGTCTGCTCCTCCCCCTCCCTCTGCTCCTCCCCCTGCTTGTGCTCTCACTCTCCCAAATAAACAAATAAAATCTTTTAAAAAATTTTTTAAAGTATTGAAAGGAAGACTCTTATCAACTTAGAATTCTGTATCTTGTGAACATATCTCAAAAATGAAGGGGAAACAAAGATTTTTAAATGTATAAAGGCTGAAAGAATTTTTCAGCAGCAGACCTGCCCTATAAGAAATATTAAACCAAATATTTCAGGCAGAAGGAAAATGTTGTCAGAGGAAAATGTAGATCTGCATAAAGAAATGAAAATCAGGGATCCCTGGGTGGCGCAGCGGTTTGGCGCCTGCCTTTGGCCCAGGGCGCGATCCCGGAGACCCGGGATCGGGTCCCGCGTCGGGCTCCCGGTGCGTGGAGCCTGCTTCTCCCTCTGCCTGTGTCTCTGCGCCTCTCTCTCTCTCTCTGTGTGTGTAACTATCATAAATAAATAAAAATTAAAAAAAAAAGAAAGAAATGAAAATCACTAAAAATGGTAAAATGTTTTTCCCAATCTAAATCTCTAAAAAACATCCAGTTTTTAAGAAATGAAGTCCCTATTTAAGAAGTGAAGTCCTGTGATATGTTCTATCACATAGATGAACCTCAAAAATAAGTAAAGGGATACCTGGGTCGCTCAGCAGTTTAGTGCCTGCCTTTGGCCCAGGGTGTGACCCTGGAGTCCCGGGATCCAGTCCCACATTGGGCTCCCTGCATGGAGCCTGCTTCTCCCTCTGCCTGTGTCTCTGCCCCTCTCTGTGTGTCTCTCATGAATAAATAAATAAAATCTTTTTTTAAGCCATTTACAAAAGACTGCGTGTTGTGTGGCCCTATTTATATGAAATGGCCAGAATAGACAAATGTGTGGTGAAGGAAGATTAGTGGTTACGCAGAGCTTGGGAGGGGAGAGGAAACAATGAGGAGCGATTGCTAATGAGTACAAGGTTGCTTTTAGGGATGATGAAAATGTCCACAGTTAGGTTGTGGTAATGGTTACACAACTCTCTCTGTATATTAAAACTCAGATGAACTTTATGGTATATAAAGAATTATTGCTTAAACGACAAAGGAGATAAAAGGGGAATTATAAAAAATACTTTTAATCCAAAGGAAAAAAAGAGGAAAATGTAAACAAAGAATAGAGACCATTAGAAAACAATGGAATGGCTAGTTTAAACCCAGCTACATCAGGGGCTCCTGGGTGGCTCAATTGGTTGAGTGTCCGACTCTTGATCTCAGCTCAGGTCTTGATCTCAGGGTTGTGAGTTCAAGCCCTGAATTGGGCTCTACACTGAGGGTGGAGCCTACTGAAAGAGAGGAAAGAGAGAGAGAGGGAGGGAGGGAGGAGGAAGGAAGGAAAAAGAAAAAGTAAGTCCAGCTATGTCAATAATCACATTAAATGTAACTGATCTAGGCACCCCAATTAAAAAGCAGAGGTTATTAGATTACTAATCATATGCTATTTATAAAAATCCACTTTAAAAACATAAAACCAAGAAATAGGTCAAATAACAGGATTTTTGTTAAGCATACTAACAGTGAAAAGAAACCTGGACTGGCTAAAATCAGATAAAATAGATTTTGGAGCAAAAAATATTACTCTAAATATTTAAGGGATAAAGGTAAGGAATAGGTTATTTTATAATGGTAATAAGGTCAGTTCATGAAGAGGAAATAATAGAAGTAAACATTTGTACACTTAATACTAGAGCTTTAAAATACATGAAATAAAAACAGATACAGTTTTAAGGAGAAATAGATAAATCCCATTATAGTTGGAGATTCCAGTATACTTCTCTCAGTAATTGGTAGAGCCAGTAGACAGAAAATTGCTGAAACTATCAATCAACTCTGACCAGTTGACATTATAGCACATTCCACCTTGAGAATATACTTTTTTAAGTGAACATGGAACACTTAACTGAGATCACATTCTAGGGAGATTTTTAAAAGTCTAATAAATTTAGAAGAATTCAAATCACACAAAGTATATTGTATGACCACAATGTAATTAAATTAAAAATTAACAGAAAAATCTCTGGAAATATTCAGGGGAAAAAACACACTTCCAAATAAATGAAGAAATCAAAAAGATATTAGGAAGTATATTAAATGGAATGAAAATGAAAATTCACAGCATCAATATCTGTATGATGCTGCTAAGGCAGTACTTAGAAGAAAATTTATAGTATGAGAAGAGAAAAAGATTTTAAGTCAACGACTTAAGCAAAGCCATCTTAATAATCTAGAAAGGAAGAGCAAATGAGATTGAATGTATGGAAGAAAAGAACAAAATTCAAAGTGAAGATCAATACAATAAAAAGAAAAATCAGTGAAACCACAAGCTGATTTATTGAGAATATCAGTAAAATGGATAAACCTAGGCAAAGTGAAATGGGGGGGGGCGGGGAGAAGCCACAAATTATCAGTATTAAGAATGAAAGAGGGGGGAATCCATGGGTGGCTCAGCGGTTTAGCGCCTGCCTTTGGCCCAGGGTGTGATCCTGGAGTCCTGGGATCGAGTCCCGCGTCGGGCTCCCTGCATGGAGCCTGCTTCTCCCTCTGCTTGTGTCTCTGCTTCTCTCTCTCTCTCTCTCTCTCTCTCTCTCTCTCATGAATAAATAAATAACTAAAATCTTTAAAAAAAGAATGAAAGGCGCCTGGGTGCCTCAGTTGATTAAGCATCTGCCTCCAGCTCAGGTCATGATCCTGAAGTCCTGAGATCAAGCCCCACATCAGTTGCTCTGCTCAGCGGGGATCCTGCTTCTCCCTCTCCCTCTGCCTGCCACTCTGCCTGCTTATGCTCTCTTTATATCAAAGAAAGAAAAAAGAAAAGAAAAGTGGCATTTTTACAGATATTAAAAATGATAAGGTAACAAATTCAACACATTAGATAAAGTAGGAAAATTTCTTGAAAGACAAGTTTTCAAAATTCATTCAAGAAGAAATAACCTAAAAACACTACATCTCTAGGAAAATTTAGTTTGTAGTTAACAACCTTCCACAAAGAAACAGACCCATACAGCTCCATTGGTGAGTTGTACCAAACATTTAAGGAAGAACTATCAACGGTTCTACATAATCTTCCAGAAAATTGAATGGAAAGGAATACTTCCCAATTTACTTTATGAGATCAGTGTTACCCTGATACCACAACCAAAGACATTACAAAAAAGAAAGCTAGATACCAATATTTCTCATCAATATAGATGTAAAATCTTAGCAAGATTTTAGCAATTAGGGATCCCTGGGTGGCGCAGCGGTTTGGCGCCTGCCTTTGGCCCAGGGCGCGATCCTGGAGACCCGGGATCGAGTCCCACGTCGGGCTCCCGGTGCATGGAGCCTGCTTCTCCCTCTGCCTGCGTCTCTGCCTCTCTCTCTCTCTCTCTCTGTGTGACTATCATAAATAAATAGAAATTAAAAAAAAAAAAAGATTTTAGCAATTAGAATCTCACTGTATATGAAAGGGGGAATAGTACACAGTGACCAAGTGGTTTTCATTTCAGGAATGCAAGGTTGGTGTAACATTTGGAAGTTAATCAGTATAATTTATTATATTAACAATATAAGAAAGATAAAATGTATGTTCACCTCATTAGTTGTAGAAAAAGCATTTAACAAAATCTGTATTCCTTTCTGATAAAAACATTCAGCAAACGTGAAATACAAAGAAAAGCCTTTAACCTGATAAAGAACATCTTTGAAAAACTTACACTAGCATCAAATTTAATAGTAAAAAAAAAAAAAAAAAAGGCTTTTCCCTTTAAGATCCAAAAAAATGCAAAGATTTTTCTTCTCACTGCTTTTATTCAGTAGTGTGCTAGAGGTTGTAGCCAGTGAAGTAAGGCAAGAAAAAGATATGAAGGGAATTCAGAATGAGATAGAAGTAAACCTTTATTCACAAAAAAATATGATTGAATTTTTATATGAAATCTTGTGATAGCTACAAAGAAGCTGCTGGAGCTAAAAAAGATAAAGTAAGATTTCAGTATATCGGTATCAGGAATCAGTTGTGTTTCTCTATACCATCAATGGGCAGTTGAGAACCAGGGCACATGAGTGGCCTAGTGAGTTAAGTGTCTGCCTTTGTCTCAGATCATGATCTCAGGGTCCTGGGATCAAGCCCCATATCAGGCTCTCTGCCTAGCAGAGAGCCTGCTTCTCCCACTCCTTCAGTCTGTTGCTACTCCTGCTTGTGCTCTCCCTCTGTCAAATAAATAAATAAAATCTTAAAAAAGAAAAAGTTGAAAACCAAATTTAAAAAGCGGTACCATTTGCAGGGGACCTGGCTGGCTCAGTCAGTAGAGCATATTACTCTTTGGGGTCATGAGTTTGAGCCTCCTTTTAGGTAGAGTTTATTTAAAAAAAAAAAAAAAGTGACCCCCCCCCCCAGACCAAGTGCTTTTACATAGAATATTTTTAACTGGTAAAACATATCATATTTAACCAGAAAACCTTTCCAAAGTTCAATAATTGCTAGTACTTTGCATTCTAAAAACTAGAACACTCCCTACCTGTTTTGACATTAAAGCCACCAATACCTAAAGTTGTATAATAAATAAAGAAGCAAATGCAAAACCAATTGCAACAGAAATTTTGAAATACCGAGGCAGAAATTTGACAAAAGCAGTGACAGATCTGTAGAGTGGTAACTATAAAATATTGCTGATAGAAGTTTTAAAAGACCTGAATAAATGGAGACATTCACTGTGTTCATGGATTAGAAAGCTCAGTATTTTTTAAAAGATTTTTATTATTTATTTATTCATGAGAGACAGAGAGGAGTGGGGAGGGGGCAAAGACAGGCAGAGGGAGAAGCAGGCTCCACACAGGAAGCCCAATATGAGACTCAATCTTGGGACTCTAGGATCACGTCCTAGGCCAAAGGCAGGTGCTAAACCACTGAGCCACCCAGGTGTCCTGAAAGCTCACTATTGTTAAAAAATCAGTTCTCCCTAAATTGATCTATAGATTCAATATAATTCCAATCAAAATCTCAGCAAAGGACCTAGGGTAGTCAAACAGCTTTGAAAAAGGAAAAAATTATAAGGCTTATATTATGTGGTTTCAATGCTTATTTTTAAACTACAACTGTCAAGGCAGGCTCGTATTTGGCATAAAGATAAATTATTGCAACAAGGTTATGCATCTAGAAATAGACACAGGCATAGATGGACAATTGATTTTGATTTTCAGCAGTAGTTCAAAATGGCATTGACCTGAATAGCAGCACTGGAAGTTAGAAGTTCTGAGGTGGGGAAACATTTTCAACCTAAATATGTATATATATGGTCAAGAAGTATCAAGGGGTAAACCAGAAAGAAGAAAACAAAATATCCAGAAAATAGATTCTAGCAAGGGTAGAAGGAATGTCCTAGAACAACTGTGAAGCCTAGGCATAAACTACTGCAGATTAGAACAGGAGGATCTGAGAGCAAGGAGGATCTGAGAGCAAGGCGGAGGTGTGGGAGGGTATGGCCAGGGGACTTGAAGCATCTAGTGGGGCAGAGAGGAACAAATGTTTTTGAATTACAGAGAATATTATTGATGTGTGTCAGAAATGTAGCAAAAATAATTGGTAGAACCATGGAAAAACAAGGCTTAAGATGTAGCAGTTATTTTTAATAAAAAGAGGAAGGACTAGAGTTGTTAAAGAAAGATGGCATGCTCATTGTAAACTTTGTCTATACAGTCTATATTATCTACATGGTCATAGTAATGTAAGTTGTTCTTTTGGGATGAATATAGCCAAATGGAAATAGAATCTGATAGACTTTGTTTTCCAGATTGCTCAGTATGGAAAGTATAGGCCTCTGTTTATGAGAACCAGTGTTCTAAAGAGCTATCTCTTCTGTCCTGTGCTCTTTTATTCAGTCCTGGTGCAGGGTCAGTCCAGGTACCTCTTTAATCAGGACACAGTTGTGGTTGTCCCCACCCCTGCTTGAAGACAGAATAGGTTACTTTACTTTTATCGGTTTCCTATAAGCCAGTGTCTTTTACGGGGAAATCTCTTCTAGAATAATTTTTTCCTAATTAATTTTGGAGAAACATGATTATGAGTAACTTTATTATTAATCTTGTTTAAATAGAATGATTCTTTTTTTTCATGCCCTTTAGGAAGTAAGAAGAAAGAAAAGGAACGGCCAGAAATTTCTCCTCCATCTGATTTTGAGCATACCATCCATGTTGGCTTTGATGCGGTTACGGGAGAATTTACTGTAAGTTTACCCAGTTGGGACTCCTTTATGTATTAGCACTCAAAACTTCCCTTGTAATATTGTTTCAAGTTAACTTTTCTGTCTACATGTTAACTGTGAATTCTTAGTGCTTTTCTCTTACAAAGGGGTTGTGGTTTGCTATATCTTTGTCTTAGGGAGATGAGCCCATTAGTTAAAATAATGCAAAACAGATTTAGCAAAATAGACCATTAGAAAAAGAAGACCTTTTACAATGTAGTCAAGCCTATAATTGATTGGCTTGTATTTTTATGTATTTTGTCATTTACCTCTGGAAGTTGATTTTATTGGAGCGACTCAAAACAACTAATTTCTGACTGTCTTTTTGTTAGGGCATGCCAGAACAGTGGGCTCGATTATTACAGACCTCCAATATCACCAAACTAGAGCAAAAGAAGAATCCTCAGGCTGTGCTGGATGTCTTAAAGTTCTATGACTCCAACACAGTGAAGCAGAAATACCTGAGCTTTACTCCTACTGGTAAGACGTCATACAATGGTAAAAGGCTGATTCAAATGGAATTGCAGTATTGTCATAAAAAGAATGTCTCTGGAAAAATAAAAAGCTAAGCTATGGTCTTTGTCTTTATTCTTGCCCCTTTGTAGATCTGCCTTTTGTAAACTGATTGGGGTAGAATTCAGAGTCTGGGGAGTATATTAATCTCTTAGTTTTGCCAAAAGTGGGTGTTTTCGCCTTCTGTTTGGTTTGTGTGTGTGTGTGTGTGTCACTGCTTTGGAATGACTCCCAACAATGGAAGAGAAAGGCACATCATGATTTTTAGGCATGTTCAAATTAGAAATACATTTATTTTTAGTAGGACAGGAGGATTGTTTGCTATATTAAATACACAGACTTTAAAAGTAAAAAAATGCTTAAGTCCACTCAAAACTTGAAACTTATCAAATATATAAACATAAAATAAGCATTAGAACTAAAAGATTTTATACCTTTGAATTAGGGTATCATTAGATAAGAATTGAAGTATAGTAGTTTTTTAAAAATAATTTATGTGTTCAAATCAGGATCAGAATAAAGTCCGTACATGATAGTTGACTGCTGTACTCTTGAATCTCTTTTGATGCTCAGGCTCCCTCACACAGATCCTTTAAAGATTTTATGTATTTATTCATGAGAGACACAGAAAGAGAGAGAGGCAGAGACACAGGCAGAGGGAGAAGCAGGCTGCGTGCAGGGAGCCCGATGTGGGACTTGATCCTGGGATCCTGGGACTACGGCCTGAGCCAAAGGCAGACACTCAACTGCTGAGCCACCCAGGCATCCCCCCAGGGTATCTTTTAATATGTTTCTTTGACCCCTAAAATCATACGTGTAGTTTTAATTAATTGTACATAATTTGGGATCCCTGGGTGGCGCAGCGGTTTAGCGCCTGCCTTTGGCCCAGGGCGCGATCCTGGAGGCCCAGGATCAAATCCCACGTCGGGCTCCCGGTGCATGGAGCCTGCTTCTCCCTCTGCCTGTGTCTCTGCCTCTCTCTCTCTCTCTCTGTGTGACTATCATAAATAAATAAAAATAAAAAAAAAATTGTACGTAATTTGATTGCATTTTCACAGAAATAAGGTCTTTGCTCAAGGAAGAAATAAAGACCACTTGGCCAAATGATCTTGACTTTTTAACTTAGATCTTGACCTTTACATCCTTAGCAAAAGATCAGACTCATCCCTAAAGCCTTTGTGTTTGTTAGTAAGTCTGTGTAAATTAGTATTTTTTTAAGTCAATGTTTGACCCAGAAAATGGTATATTCTTTTCACCCTATTTAAATATTGCATACTTAATATATATGTTAGTTATATTAAATATGTACCTTTAATAAAACTATATATTATTTGTGTAAATACCTATATATTTATATTATATAAGTAATGTTTTATGTTGTTTTAATATACATGTTAAATAATATTAATATAGCCATAAGTTATAGTTATATTAATATTATTTAACATATATTATATATGTATAAAAATGTAAAAGTCTCTGGGCCTTTTGAAAAGTAAAAAAAAAAAACAAAACTTGCTCTTCTAAACTCCAGAATGAATATTTTGATATTTAGTCTTTATGAACTATGTTTTGCCTTTAGGAATATGCTTTTTTACTGATCAAAATTTATGTTAAGAATTTTCCTTTGCACAATTACCATTGTCTGAATAGTTGCCTTGAAATATAGTTCACATGCTATAAAATTCATTCATTTGAAGTATACAAGTCAATGATTTTTGGTAAATCTAGAGTTCCATTAAGATTTGAGATTTGGTAGCACAATCTTGAATAAATTCTTATTTGAATACTGATATTATCATTTTTCTCAAGATTTGCTTCATCCTAAAATGAAAGCAAAGAACATTTACTTGCTCTGCATTGTATTTTCTTCCCCTTAATATATAGAAGTTGTTTTTATTTTTTGAGTTGTTGACTTAGCATTATTTTCTGTTTCATATTCAGAGAAAGATGGCTTCCCTTCTGGAACACCCGCAGTAAGTTAATATATTACTTCTTATAGCTCTTGTTCTAACTTAAGTTACCCAAAACGAATCTCACTTTTGCTTTTTTAAAAGATTTTATCTATTTATTCATGAGAGACACATAGAGAGGCAGAAACATAGGCAGAGGGAGAAGCAGGCTCCATGCGTGGAGCCTGATGTGGGACTCATCCCGGAACCCCGGGGTCATGCCCTGAGCTGAAGGCAGATGCTCAACCGCTGAGCCACCTAGGCATCCTCAGATCTCAGTTTTTATTTTGCTTTCTAAAATTAATTATAGTCATCTTATAAGTCATGCTTATAAGCTAGCCACCTGATTAAGCGGATAAGAGAAGCCATGTTAAGTAAACAGAATTTCCTCAATTAGGAAGAAACAATCTCCTTGAGTTATATGAAGACAAAATGTGGTAATATGTAAAGTACCCACCTAGCACACATCTGGTATATAATAAGCTCTGTGTAAAAGTTAACATCTTCTTTTATTTTAATTTAATTTTTTTAAAGATTTTATTTATTTATTTATTTATTTAGTTATTCATTCATTCATTCATTCATTCATTCATTCATTCATGAGAGACACAGAGAGAGGCAGAGACACAGGCAGAGAGAGAAGCAGGCTCCATGCAGGAAGCCCAACGTGGGACTCGATCCCGGGATTCCAGGATCACGCCCTGAGCCAAAGGCAGACACTCAACTGCTGAGCCACCCAGGCATCCTGAGTTTTTAGTCTTAACAAATAAAATAATTGCTTCCTTTTAGGGCTTGTTTAAGGAGCATAAAATTCTCATATAAAAGTTATAAATTGGGGATCCCTGGGTGGCGCAGCGGTTTGGCGCCTGCGTTTGGCCCAGGGCGCGATCCTGGAGACCCGGGATCGATCCCACGTTAGGCTCCCGGTGCATGGAGCCTGCTTCTCCCTCTGCCTATGTCTCTGCCTCTCTCTCTCTCTCTCTCTCTGTGTGACTATCATAAATAAATTAAAATAAATAAATAAATAAAAATTTTTAAAAAATTTTTAAAAAAAGTTATAAATTGGGCAGCCCTGCTAGCTCAGCGGTTTAGCGCCTTCTACAGCCCAGGGCATGATCCTGGAGACCCAGGCTCCCTGCATGGAGGCTGCTTCTCCCTCTCCCTGTGTCTCTGCCTCTCTCTCTCTCTCACTGTGTGTCTCTAATAAATAAATAAAATCTTTAAAAAAAAAGTTATAAATTTTCTCTTAAGAAAATTTGATATTTGTACAGCCCCAGTGGCACAGCAGTTTAGCGCCACCTGCAGCCCAGGGTGTGATCCTGGAGACCCCGGGTCGAGTCCCATATTGGGCTCCCTGCATGGAGCCTGCTTCTCCCTCTGCCTGTGTCTCTGCCCCTCTCTCTCTTTGTGTGTCTCTCATGAATAAATAAAATCTTTTAAAAAATTGATATTTACTGTAAACATTTATTTTATAAACTTTTCTATAAGTTATAGAATTACCTTTATTTTTAAAAGATTAGATTAGAACCAAAGAGATTTTATTGTTTTAAAATGAGCTACTAAAGAAATACATTTTTTCAAGTATGTTAAAAAAGAGAGAATCCTATTTTAATGTATCATTATATTTGACTTGTCTTCCTTACTTTGTTCATGTGATGAATGTAGCTGAGTGCCAAGGGTTCAGAAACAGCAGCAGTAGTAGCAGAGGAAGATGATGATGATGAAGAGGCTGCTCCTCCTGTTATTGCCCCACGACCGGATCATACAAAATCAGTGCGTGACTGATTAGTAATTGGGCTGTGGGTATCTTAGTAATTGGGCTGTGGGTATCTGGGCACGTGAGTTTTTTAAAAACAGCAATCTGTATTTAACTTCCAGTAGTTAATTTTCAAAATCCTTCAGTGTGGGGAAATTTGACGAGAAGATCTTTACCTAAAAATCATTCATCAAAAAACTAGTTTTTTTGAAAATTAAAGTTAAATGACTTCCTTAAAAGTTAAAATGGTTACCTCATTGTTTTTTCTTTCTATATTACACCTTCTCTTCCAGAGAATTCATCTATTTGGCTTTCTCTGTTTATCTCAATGCAGATAACTACTATATCTAAAACTTAAATCTGGGATTCCTGGGTGGCTCGGCAGTTTGGCACCTGCCTCTGGCCCAGGGCGCGATCCTGCAGTCCCGGGATTGAGTCCCACATTGGGCTCCCTGCATGGAGCCTGCTTCTCCCTCTGCCTGAGTCTCTGCCTCTCTCTCTCTCTCTCTCTCTCTCTGTGTGTGTGCGTCTATCATAAATAAATAAATAAATCTTTTTAAAAAAATAATATAAAATAAAACTTAAATCTTACTTCTCACCCAAATTGTGTATATAATCTCCCAGATTACATTTCTCTTAAAGCCCTGGTGTCATTCAAGAGGCTTCTGAGAGTGAAATTCCCAACTGGCTAGGGGAGAATTTAAAAAATATAATAACCTTAGATAGAGACAGGAAGAGTCTTGTCTCTTACCCTGTGCCAATACAAGGAAAGGGGGAGAAGGTTCTGTGTGGTAGAATGCTGGCACAGTAAGCAGGAAGGGCTCTGAGGCCTGCCGCTAGGTCGTGATCTAATGAGAGAGAAGGGCTGTTTTCCTCTTTTACCTCCTAGAAGTGGCTGTTTACAATGAAATGGTAGAAATCATCTTTGCGTATAAGTTTCTATGGGAATTAATAGTTAATTCTTGCAGAATGAGTTTGTAAGTTCTCCTTCCATTTCTATTCTTTGGAATAGTTTGAGAAGAATAGGTTTTAACTCTTCTTTAAATAGCTGATAAAATTCCCCTGGGAAGCCATCTGGTCCTGAACTTTTGTTTGTTGGGAGATTTTTTTTATTACTGATTCAGTTTCTTTGCTGCTTTTGTATTTGTTCAAATTTTGAATTTTTCTTGTTTCAATATTTTTTTCTATCTCAGTTTTGATAGTTTATAGGGTTCTAGGACTTTATCCATTTTTTCCAGATTGAACAATTTGTTGGCATAGAATTTTTCATAATTTTCTCTTAGAATTCTTTTATTTCTGTCATGTTGGCTGTGGTCTATCCTCTCTCTTTCATGATTTTATTTATTTGGATATTTTTCTTTTCTTTCTGATATATCTGTCTAGAGGCTTATCAATTTTATTAATTTTGTCTGAGATTCAGCTTCTAGTTTCATGGGTTTGTTCTGCTGAGCTTTTTTCCACATCAATGTGATTTATTTTTGTTCTAATTTCATTATTTCCCTTCTGCTGGTTGTAGACTTTACTTGATGTTCCTTTTTCAACTCCTTTAGGTGTAAGTTTAGATTTTTTTTTAAGACTTTTTTTTGCTTCCTGAGGTAGGCCTGTGTTGCTATGCATTTTCTTCTTATGGCCACTTTTGATGCATCCAAAAGGTTTTTGATGGCCCTGTTTCCATTTTCCATTGTTTCCATGTGTTTTTTATTTTCTTTTTTCATTTCTTGGTTAATCTGTTCATTCTTTAGTAGGATGTTCTTTAACCTCCATGTATTTGTGGTCTTCCAAAATTGTTCTTATGATTGATTTCAAGTTTCATAGCATTGTGGTCTGAAAAATATGCAATTTTTTTTGTATATGAACATTATGGTTTCCATAATTTTGTTCATTTCTCTTTTGTAGTAAGAACATGATTTTTACTTTTTGTACTTTTTGCTTCATTGCTAGCATATCATTGGTTAAACTTAAATTTCATTCACAGATCTGCTATTTTGCTAGACAGACTTTTAAAATCTATATATCATGTGTTAAAGAAAAGTGTTTCACACTTTTCTTACTTATTCTTCTTAGTTACAAGGCTTTTATAAGAGAAGTCTGAAAATATGCTCATTCTTTAGAACATTGGAGAAAAGTAGTTTTGGTTAAAAATCAAAGAACTGAATAGTATGCCAGTAAGAATGTCTAAAAATATTTTTCCTCAGATCTCAATAATTAACTATCTCTCTGCAGATTTATACACGGTCTGTAATTGACCCTATTCCTGCACCAGTTGGTGATTCTAATGTTGATAGCGGTGCCAAGTCTTCTGACAAACAGAAAAAGAAGACCAAAATGACAGATGAAGAGATTATGGAAAAATTAAGTATGTTGCCTACATTTACATTATTCTTAATTGTTAATAGCTCTTGAAACATTTAGCTCAGATGGATTTTAATTTATACCTTATGTTTTGACTTAAGACATAAATAATAACTGGTTTCCTTTTAGGAACAATTGGTTCAATTAAAATCTGGTTAATGTTGTGATTAGATTAGAACCAGTGAGATTTTATCATTTTGAAACAAGCTATTAAAGAAATACGTGTTTTTAAGTATATTAAAAAAGAGTTCTATTTTAATATGTTATTATATTTGACTTGTCTTCCTTACTTTATGTGATTATATTCTGATTTGCTTGTTCATCATTTTTAACTCTTGAGTAATGTTTTTGCAGTGGTCAGTACCATCTGGAGCAATACTTTTTTCCAAACGGCCAAATCTAAGGGTCATGGTTAGAAACCTTATCAAAGGAAGTTGGTATATATTTAACTATACTTATAGCTTCTCAATATGAGAATACAAAAAGTCCCCAAATAACTAAACAATATGGCCTTCCTGTATAGATATATGATGTGTTTTTTTTTTTCCCTCTTCTCATCCATCAACTCTCATTGGCCTGAATCAACCATTGGAAATAACGAACACATGGTACCAGAGAGAGGGTAGCAATAATATCTGATTATAAATCTACAGCAACTGTAAAGAACACTGACATAGAGGGATCAAGGAAAAATATTACAGTTAGAGTGGCTGTAGGCCAGAAATTGGGTACCTATATAAAATTGGAATATTTGTATGAGTTTCCTTGATATAATCATATCTCCTTTTACCTTGAGTAAGTAACAACTTAGTGAGGTTTTCTCATGTTTTGGCTTACTGGTAATAAAAACATATTAAGTTACAGTTTTATATTCCAAATCCTAATTATAAAACAGCTTCTTAGTTATGACTGTGAACTTTCCTAAAACAGATGTTTGATTAGTTCATACTAAAGTAATCTTTATAGAAATAAGTGATTTCCAAAATATATTGGAAGATAGAAGGTATATGGGAAGAGTCAGGCCATTTAGGGTTATTCATTTGGATATCATTTATTTATTATTTCTGATAGTAAGTAGTTTCCTAACTTACCATTAATTTAATACTGAAATCAGTGTAGTATGAAAAGTAGAATGACCAATCTATCCTTCCCCAGAAATGTCCCAATTAAGACTAAACATCCCACATCCTTTATTCTCAGGCACACTTACAGTTGGTCATTTTTAAAGTGTGTTTATTTTGAAAAGGTGAGAGGATAATTAAGACATTAGTTAGGAGGTCTAACCTCATGGAAATAATATGTCTTCTTGCTTCTGATATTTTCTTATTAAGTTTCATTAGTGTTCTGTTTGAAACATACATGATTTTTGAAACTTAACATTGGTTTTGAAAACCAATGTTCTAAGATCAGTAGAGTTTATTAAAAAGGAATAATTAGGGCAGCCCCTGTGGCGCAGTAGTTTAGCGCTGCCTGCAGCCTGGGGTGTGATCCTGGAGGCCTGGGATCGAGACCCACGTCGGGCTCCCAGCGTGGAGCCTGCTTCTCCCTCTGCCTGTGTCTCTGCCTCTCTCTCTCTCTCTCTCTCTCTCTATGTGTGTGTGTGTCTCTATGAATAAATAAATAAAAATCTTAAAAAAAAAAAAAAAAAGGGAAGAATGAGCTTAGCCCAAGTGGCTCAGTGGTTTAGCACCGCCTTCAGCTCCAGGGCATGATCCTGGAGTTCCGGGATCGAGTCCCATGTCGGACTCCCTGCATGGAGCCTGCTTCTCCCTCTGCCTGTGTCTTTGCCTCTCTCTCTCAATCTCTCTCTCTCTCTCTTTGTCTCTCATGAATAAATATATAAAATCTTTTAAAAATAATAAAAATAAAACAATAAAATAAGGGCAGCCCTGGTGGCCCAGTGGTTTAGCGCCGCCTTCGGCCCAGGGTGTGATCCTGGAGACCCAGGATCAATGCCGCGTGGGGCTCCCTGCATGGAGCCTGCTTCTCCCTCTGCCTTTGTGTCTGTCTCTCTCTCTCTCTCTCCTTCTCTCCTCTCTCTCTCTTTCTCTGTGTCTGTCATGAATAAATAAAATCTTTTTAAAAAAATAAAAATAAAATAAAAGGAATAATGATAGAATTAGTTTACAGCTTTAAAATGCTTGGCTGTGCTTCCAACTTTTTGTTGTTTTTTGTTTAAAATAGGAACTATTGTGAGCATAGGTGACCCTAAGAAAAAATACACAAGATACGAAAAAATTGGGCAAGGGTAAGTATTTGTGACTATACTACACAGTATATAATAATCTCTGGGTGTACAGTATAGTATGATGTCTCTTCTGCCTGTTGACATTGAGCAGTTATGGCATTCTATGAGTGGTATTCTTGGATCTATATAAATACATGATGCCTTTCTACATACTATAAAAAAAAAAAACTACTGATGAGCAGTTCTTGTTCTTTCTTAAATGTTATTTCCCATTGGTGGTTAAGAGATTAGATGGGAAAATTGCCCATCAAATATATTTAAAAGACAATAAGAACATTTACTACAAGATGATAGGTAATAAAAGCATGTATTTAATCACATCATTGAGTATTGATTTTTGAGTCTACTGATCTTCTAATTTTATCCAGTAATTTGTATTTTTAAACTACACTTTCTTTCTGTTGCCTGGGAGCAAATGAACATATTGAATTTTTAATGTTATTAATCTCTGGAAAGTATTCTCTGCATTTAGAAGGAGAGCTTGAGTCTTTTTTGAACACCTCCTTAAGAATTTCTTTCTAAAAACTAAATTTAATGGGTCTCCTGGATAACTCAGTCACTTAAGCATCTGACTCTTGATTTCCGCTCAGGTCATGATCTCAGGGTTGTGAGATCAGCCCCTCATCAGGCTCCTTGCTGGATATGCAGCCTACTTAAAAGATTGTCTTTCGGGCAGCCCCAGTGGCGCAGCGGTTTAGCGCCGCCTGCAGCCCGGGATGTGATCCTGGAGACCCAGGATCGAGTCCCATGTCAGGCTTCCTGCAGGGAGCGTGCTTCTCCCTCTGCCTGTGTCTCTGCCTCTCTCTTTGCTCTCTCTGAATGAATAAATACATAAATCTTAAAAAAAAAAAAAAAAAAAGCAAGATTGTCTTTCTCTGGGCAGCTGAATGGCTCGGTTGAGTATCTGCCTTCAGCTCAGGTCATGATCCCGGAGTCCTAGGATCCAGCTTGAGCTCCACGTTGGGCTCCCTGCTCAGCAGGAAGTCTGCTTCTTCCCCTGCCCCTCACCCTGATTGTGCTCTCTTTCACTCTCTCTCAAATAAATAAATAAAACCTTAAAAAAAGATCTCCCTCTCTCTCTGCCCCTCCTCCCACTTCTACCTCTCTTTAAAAAAAAAGAAAACTAAATTTAGTTGCATCAATGGTTTAATAACAAAAATTGAAAATCAATATTCTTGAGCATGATAATGGATAAATTATAATATATTGAATAATACAAATAATAATTATGAGTAAACAAGCATAAGACCTATTCCAAATCTAATGTTGAATTTAAAAAACAAATAGCAAAAAATAAAATAAAATAAATAATTAGAAAGCAAATCGCAGAAAAATACATAAAATGAAACTGTTTATAAGAAGTTTAAAAGTTATGTTGAATATATTTTATAGTGATATACACCTATGTCCTTAATAGTTAAAGTGTAGACAAATTCATGGAAAGGATATGTATCATCTACAAAATAAACACCAAATACAGGTTACTTTTGAGAAGAGGGATGGATACCTTGGGAAAGCACATACAAGGACTTCAAATTTATTTGTTGCTCTTTGTTTCTTAAGCAGGGAAATGGATCCAGGAGTATAACATTTTTCTTCCCTTTATCTTTTTTCTACAGTTCTGTAGGTATGATATTTATGACAAATTTCTAACATAAACTTTGGCCACAAGGATTGCCTTTTTCTTTAAGTCTTACATGTTCTTTAATTCTTTTCCAGTTGTTCTAGGTATAAAGTTTTCAGATATATAAATGATAGTGATTTAGAAACCTTAAATCTGGTTATGTCTTTTTTCCCCTAGGGCTTCTGGTACAGTTTTCACTGCTACTGATGTGGCATTGGGACAGGAGGTAGCTACTTTTTCATACTTCTGGGTGTTACCATTAGCTTTTAGTATAGGAGGAAACTAGATAAACCTGTGAATAATCAATAGGAATCTTTTTTTTTTCTTTTTCAGTTGAATTTGTTGAAATACTCTTATGTATTTTATAATACCTTTCTTAATGAGAAAAAAAGAAGGAATTATGCATTGAGTTTCATAAATAAGCATATATTTAAAAAATTATTTTCTCAGCTTGGAATGCAAAGAGGATTATTTCCTGGCATTGGGATGACCTTGGGTTGGTTGATCAGCTTCAGGCGAAATCTAAAAGTAATTAGGCTTCATGTATTATTACAAAGCATTGTGCATAGGCAGTGTAGAAATAAGAATACTACCTGTGAGTAAGTTACAATCTCATTATATAATACAATAGATACACAATAAATTAAATTATTACCTGATTGGTGTTTGTAATTTTCTAAGAGAATTAGGAAACTTGTTCTGATTTTTTTTTTTTCTGTTTCCATCATAGGTTGCTATCAAACAGATTAATTTACAGAAACAGCCAAAGAAGGAATTAATCATTAATGAGATTCTGGTGATGAAAGAATTAAAGAATCCCAACATAGTTAACTTCTTGGACAGGTAAATGTGAATATTTCTTAAACAGTGGGCAAAAATGTGGAAATTTTAAGTCTCATGGTTTTGTGGGCTAGCTCAAGCACTTGAGTTAGGCTAGAGTAGGATGTCAGTGTTGAAAAGTAAGCTTGAAGGAGGAGAGGTAAAAATAAAAATAGCACATTGCAGGGGCAGCTGAGTGGTCCAGTCAGTTTAAAGGCCCTACTCTTTCTTGGTTTCGGTTGAGGTCATGATCTCAGGGTCATGGAATCAAGCCCAAGCGAAGCCCAGCCTTGGGCTCCATTCTCAGTGCAGGTGTCTGCTTGGTATTCTCTCCTCCTCCCTCTCCTTCTGCTCCTCCCTCCTTGCCTCGCCCACTCACTCTCCCCCCACCCCCCTGCCCTAGCGTGTGCTCTCTCAAATAAATCTTTACACCCCACCCCCCAAAAAAATAACACATTGTAGTTTAGCAGGCCTTTTTCTGCATATATATCACCTGCCAAGTGAGGGAAAGCAGTTAAATGAAGGACATTGCTGCTGATGCTTATATTAATTATAAATGATTAGTAACAGAAACATTAAGGAAACAAGCTGTGATTCATGTGTTGACTGGCAGCAGTGCCTGGCCACATGGTTTTTAAACTTTTAGATCAGTTTTTATTTCAAATGCTGTCTTTCATGGGCAAATAGTGTATATGTCAAAACCTCATTTAATTTAGAAATTGATGTTTAATAAAAATAAAGAACAGAATGGAAAATTATATATTGTACTATTATGTGGGGATTTTTAAGCAATTACATATATGCAAATGAAGAATAGAAAAATTAAAATAGTGATTATATTGGAGATAGAGATTATAGGTGACTTTCTTATTTCTACATTTAATGTGTTTAGAATGGGGAAAAGATAATACATTTTTAGATTTTAACCCTAGTAATGGGGGCCATGTTCATAAAAATCAACTTTCCAGGTATATTTCCCTACTTCTGAAAATACTATGTCAAGTTAGTATCACATGATGGGTAAAATAAGCCAAAGCTTTGGGATCAGTTACACTTGACTTCTCATTCTGATTCTGTCACTTACTAGCTAGGTGAACCTGGATAAGTCACCCCCAGCCTCAATCACTTGATCTGTAAGACAGGACAAATGATTCCTACCTGACAGTATTATTTTAATTGAAACAATCAAGTTACCATTGTGGGCCAACTTTGAAGTCACTCAGGAAAATCCTAATGACCCTCAGTTACTTTTCTGCACAGTTGGACTACAGCTTGCCAGTTTTCTTCCTGGCCGTCACAGCTGCCAGCTTCCTAGTGTCTGATTAGAGTGTCTGACATTTGAATTCTTCAGCACAGAGGGTAGGTGAGAGTAAAAATGTGAGTGTATTTTTTGTGTTTTTAATGTGTTTTTAGTTACCTGATGGGAGACGAATTGTTTGTAGTAATGGAGTACCTTGCCGGGGGATCACTTACTGATGTTGTAACAGAAACCTGCATGGATGAAGCACAGATTGCTGCTGTATGCAGAGAGGTCAGTTGAGTCCCTTTCCAATAAGTTATAGCAGTGTGTAGTTACCAGGAGATTAAAAGGGGGGGCGGGAAATAAAATAAAATAAAAGGGGAGGGCGGATGGGTACACAGGTGATTTTTACAACATGAGATACTTTGTCTATACATATTCTCTTCAAGTTGTCTCCATACCGTTTTATCCTATATGAGAATTTAAACCGTTTCCTTCATGTGTAAGATAATTTCCGAATAAAGCATGAATTTTTGAAGAGCCCAACTCAGAGGTAAATTTCAGTGAGGTGATCATTGAAATTTATCATCCCAACAGGGTACTTTTAAGAGTTAACAGGAGTGTCACTCAACAGTGGACACAAGGAGTGTCTCAGGTGAAACCAGACACTTGTTCACCTTAAGTATTAAAGTCTGCTTCTGGCTTTATTAATCTCATCAAAACTGGTTGTTTCTTGATATTCATTAATGAATTTTTAGACATACTGTTGCTTAAGCCAATAGAATTCTGCCAAATTGCCTAAGTTTAAGCTGAAACTGAAAAATGAAATTCTAGGTTAATTTGCTCTCCTTTGGCTATTTTAGGAGGGGAGGAAATAACTCCTTAATAGTTATGAATATGGTATTTTAATAATATCTCTAACAAAGAGTGATCACTTAAGAGCTGACAAAAACTTAAGAATTTGGGGATCCCTGGGTGGCGCAGCGGTTTGGCGCCTGCCTTTGGCCCAGGGCGCGATCCTGGAGACCCGGGATCGAATCCCACATCAGGCTCCCAGTGCATGGAGCCTGCTTCTCCCTCTGCCTGTGTCTCTGCCTCTCTCTCTCTCTCTCTCTCTCTCTGTGACTATCATAAAAAAAAAAAAAAAAAAAAAAACTTAAGAATTTGTTTATAACTTATTTTGTTTCTCATAATTTTCATAACTTTTAAAAATTATTTTAGAAGTTTCTCAAATTGTGATAAATTTGTTTCTGTTGTACAAGTGTTTTGGGAAGGATTTGTTCTTCTCAACAATCTGCCTAAATGCTTGGTAAATGTAGTACAGTAATACACAGTGTATCTGTTTTCCTTGAATGAATAGTAGAATTTTTTTTTTAAGATTTTATTTATTTATTCATGAGAGAGAGAGAGAGGCAGAGACAGGCAGAGGGAGAAGCAGGCTCCCTTCACGCAAGGAGCCCAGTGTGGGACTCGATCCTGGAAGTCCAGGATCACGCCCTGAGCCAAAGACAGACGCTCAACTGCTGAACCACCCAGGCACCCAATAGTAGAATATTTTAAATGAAATTTTTAGTTGTTATTCATAATGTACAGCCTTAATTTTGTTGTTCTCTTCTACTGGGGATTAAGAAGTAAAAAAAATACAGGGACACCTGGGTGGCTCAGTGGTTGAGCATCTGCCTTTGGCTCAGGGTGTGATCCCAGTTGGGGGATCGAGTCCCAGATCAGGCTCCCTGTGAGGAGCCTGCTTCTCCCTCTGCCTATGTCTCTGCCTCTCTCTGTGTCTCTCATGAATAAATAAATAAGATCTTTAAAAAATAAATAAATAAAAATACAGATTTTTTTCTAAGTTTACAATTTATACTCAGTTTATATTAAAAAAACATAGGGGCAAGCAGATCTTAAGACTCTAATCTTGTTCTTGTGTTTAAGGAAGGGGGATTGTTTTTCCTCACTTCGACTCTGTGCTTTCTGAAACATGGCCTAAGAGGAAAGTTACTCTTTTATCTGTGGTGTCTAGATTGTGGATGTAAGCTTTATGTAAAATCCACTGTAAAAGAAATGAAGAAAACATCTTAACATCACATCCGTGAACAGCTGGATGGAACTAACCTCCCAGGATCTTACCACTTTTCAGTGGCTAATTTAGACTTTCGAAGCATTACCAGGCCAAAAGTACTATATGTGAACTTCCCTTAGACTTCTCAGGGACTGTTTCATTGATAGGTGTTTTTCTTGTTTAGTGTTTACAGGCATTGGAGTTTTTACATGCTAATCAAGTGATCCACAGAGACATCAAAAGTGACAACGTGCTTTTGGGGATGGAAGGATCAGTTAAACTTAGTGAGTAACAAATGAGATTTATTTGTTATTATAATTCTGCCTTTTGTTTAAGTAAAAAGAAACCTATTAATATGTTTATGACAATATTTGGAGGGAGAGGGAGAAAAATGGTAAAGATTATAGACTGTCAATTGGACAGTTTACGTTTGAATAGATCAGCTGTGCTACTTGCTGAATAATTTGTGGTGAGTTACTTAATCTCTTTGTGTTTATTTTCTCAAGTAGATGATAAGGAAAGTAATAGTTACTGTCTTAGAGAACTCTTCTGAGAGTTAAAAATGTAAAAAGCACTGAGGAACAGTGCCTGGGACTGTCATAATGTTGGTGCTGTCTTCCAAAGATAAACTTGAATTTGTCTGTGCTGTTAGGGTAGATCTGTTCAGCTTTCTTTGGGTTTGGTAGAGCATGGCCTCATTGGGGGAGGGCTCCACAGCCCTGACCAAGAGATGACAAGGAACAAAACCTCTTTTCCTAATTATCTTCTGTATCAGACATGATAGAGTCATGGAGGGCAAAGTCCTAGACTTCTTTTCCTCTGCTGGCTCTAATCTGTCAGTTTAAACCAGGCCCCTAGGGGAGTCAAGAACTTCTGTTGAGAGTCCTTCAACGATGCAAAATTCAAGGCATGTCTTGGAACAAGAGACCAAAATTTTTTCCTTCTGTTTGGCTAAAGTGTTCGGCTCCTTTTTCAGTATCTCTTTTTTAAGATTTTTGCTTCAGGGATTATTCAACCACAGGAAGGGGCTCTCTACTAGATGGTCAAAAACACAGGATCACTGATGTTAATCAGGCAAAATAGAAATGGACGTTCTCGTACTTTTTGGTGGATACACCTGTAAGCTGAATTAGACTTCTTTGGATAATATTTTATCCTTGCTCTTGCAAGGATACATACTAGATGAATGGTCTCGGGTAAGTTATCTAACAATGTGTGTGCCTTGGTTTCCCAATTTGTAAAATGAGAGCAATACTAATAAATGTACCTGTTGGAGTCATCGTGAGGGTTAGTTATCTTACTTCCTACAAGGTACTTGAAACAGTACCTGGTTTGTTACAAGTACTCATTTTAGCCATAAATATTATGATTTGACTAAACAGTTGTTCTTTTAGTATTCTCTGGGGTAGAATTAATGAACACATGCACAATAATAAATACAAAGTTGTTCTCTTCAATATTGTAAACAACAAAAAATACTTTAAATGTCTAGCAGTATGGGAATGGTAAACTATAATTTTGTTATTTTGTAATATTGTGTAGTTATAGTAATGAGGTAGATCAATGTACAAAGGTGGAAAAATCTCTAAAAATTAATTTTAAGAGACAATTTACTAGAGCACCTGGCTGGCTCAGTTGGTTGAGCATGTGACTCTTGATCTCAGTGGTGAGTTCAAGCCCCAGGTTGGGAGTAGAGTTTACTTTAAGGAAAAAAAAAAAAAAAAAAAACAGTTTACAAAGTATCCTAACTAGGTTAAATAAACCATGCAGTTCACAGGTAATATTTGTACCTATATAAATTTACAATGAAAAGTTCAAAGCTTAAAAACCTAAATGTTAACAGTGGTTACATTTGAAATAGAATGGGTCTGTAGAAGGGAGGAAAAAATTCAAGATTTTCATCCCAGCATTTCCACTAGGTAGGTTAACAATGAGTGCTAACATAGGCTTTCTGCTCCTGTTATAAAATGAGGTGGTTGGAGTAGAGTAATGTTGCGGAGGACCTTGTTAGTTACAGTTGCAGTTAAAGCTGTTCTTTTTCTAAGAAGTCAGATACTTAGTAATTCTAGCTTTTGTTTATTTTCTTCAAAAATAGTTCCCACTTCCTGGCCTTTTTACCTATCTTACAAAAATTAGTTTTGGTGTTCACCTTTTGGTAACTTTCTCTTCTAGATCTTTTCAACTTTATTAAAATTTTTAGGATAATTGTTTAGAATAAAAGACCTTCTCATAATTTGTCCTTTGCTTGTGGGAAATAAAAGTAAATAAGTCAGAGTAGGTAACATCATCAAAATATTTGTGAACCCATTCTGGTTTACTTTTTTTTTTTTAATGTAAGCTCTAAGCCTGTTGTGAGGCTTGAACTCACAACCCCGAGATCAAGAGTCACATGCTCTGTGGAATCTTCAATAGCCAGGTGCCCCTATTTTACTTTTTTAATACAATCTTAAAAAAGAAGAGGCTGAGTAGTCAAATGTAATTAATTCTTAAATGAAACTGTCCATGAACATCATTGACCCTAGATATGTTTTGTTTTGTTTTGTTTTGTTTTATAGCTGACTTTGGGTTCTGTGCCCAGATCACCCCTGAGCAGAGCAAGAGAAGTACCATGGTTGGAACGCCATACTGGATGGCACCAGAGGTGGTTACACGGAAAGCTTATGGCCCTAAAGTGGACATATGGTCTCTGGGTATCATGGCTATTGAGATGATAGAAGGAGAGCCGCCATACCTCAATGAAAATCCCTTGAGGGTAAGACCAATTAAACACCACCAGCCTTATTTTTGGAAAAATTCATTTCTTTAGAACATTTATTGATTTATCTATTTTTTAAAAGATTTTATGTATTTATTCATGACAGACACAGAGAGAGAGAGGCAGAGAAACAGGCAGAGGGAGAAGCAGGCTCCATGCAGGGAGCCTGACGTGGGACTCAGTCCCGGACCTCCAGGATCACACCCCTGGCTGGAGGCGGCGGTAAACCGCTGGGCCACCAGGGCTGCCCCAGAACATTTATTTAGAATCTGATTGTGCCAGACACTGGGCAAAAATTTAGGATACAAAGTTGATATAACCTGGTCTCTACATCTAAAAATTATTTGCTTCTGGGTTATTGAGTTGAATGTGTTAGGTAAAAAGTTTGTAGAATCTTAGTAAGCTGTATGGTTTTAAATTTTACACTTAAGCAAGAATTTGCTCACTTTTCTACAAAGAATCTCTAAGTGTATTCTTCAGATTGTCAGCTTTGAACCTTGGCCTCTATACTGTCAGGTATACAGAAGAGGAAAAGAAGATCACATCTATGAGAAAGCTGTGTAGAGGGCAGCCCGGGTGGCTCAGCGGTTTAGCGCTGCCTTCCGCCCAGGGCGCGATCCTGGATACCGAAGATCGAGTCCCACGTAGGGCTTCCTGCATGGAGCCTGCTTCTCCCTCTCCCTCTGCCTGTGTCTCTGCCTCTCTCTTTCTCTCATGAATAAATAAATAAAATCTTTAAAAAAAAAAAAAAAGAAAGAAAGCTGTGTAGAAGGCAATGTTAAAGCTCACATTCAAACAAAAGAGTCAGGGCCCTGAGTTACATACAGATGGGGTTAGTAGACTACAAAATTAGATATTTCAGCAATGGAGGTAGAGAGATTAGGAGTTTGTTCTTTTCTTTTTCTTTGTCTTTTTTTTCTTAAGATATTTTTAAGAGAGAGAGAGCACGAGTAGGGGAGGGGAGAGCTAGAGGGAGAAGCCCCAATGCAAGGCTCTATCCCAAAACCCTGGGATCATGACTTGAGCCGAAGGCAGATGCCTAACTAACTGAGCCACCCAGGTGTCCCCTGTCTGTCTTTTGCTTGCTTGCTTGCTTGCTTTTTCCCTTCTATGTCTACTTTTATTTTATTTATTTATTTTTTAAGATTTATTTATTCATGAGAGATACAGAGAGAAAGGCAGAGACATAGGCAGAGGGAGAAGCAGGCTCCCTGCGGGGAGCTTGATGTGGAACTCGATCAGGGATTCTAGGATCACGCCCTGAGCTGAAGGCAGATGCTCAACCGCTGAGCCACCCAGGTGTCCCCTGTGTCTACTATATGACTCAGGATCATTAGTTATTAAAGAAATGCAAATCAAAACCCCAACGAGCTACTGCTTCATACCTTCAAGAATGACTGTAATAAAAAAGATGGATAATAATAACTGATAGAGAATGTGAAGGGACGCCTGTGTGACTCAGCGGTTGAGCGTCTGCCTTTGGCTCAGGGCGTGATCCTGGGGTTCCGGGATTGAGTCCCCTATAGGCTCCCCAGAGGGAGCCTGCTTCTCCTTCTGCATATGTCTCTGCCTCTCTCTCAGTGTCTTTCATGAATAAATAAATAAAGTCTTTTTTTAAAAAAAAAAGGAGGGAATCCCTGGATGGCTCAGTGGTTTAGTGCCTGCCTTCAGCCCAAGGCATGGTCCTGGGGTCCCTGGATCGAGCCCCACGTCGGGCTCCCTGCATGAAGCCTGCTTCTCCCTCTGCCTGTGTCTCTGCCTCTCTCTCTGTGTGTCTCTCATGAATAAATAAATAAAATCTTTTAAAAAAAAAGAAAGAAAGAAGAGAGAGAGAGAGAGAGAGAGAAAGAAAGAAAGAAAAAGAAAGAAAAGAAAGAAAGAAAGAAAGAAAGAAAGAAAGAAAGAAAGAAGAAAGAGAAAGAAAGGAAAGAAAGAGAAAGAGAGCGAGAGAGGAAAGAAAGAAAGAAAGAAAAGAAAAGAAAAGAAAGAAAAAAGAAAAAAGAAAAGAAAAGAAAAGAGTATCAGAGACCCTGAATGATAGAGAAGAAACTGAGGGTTGCTGGAGGGGAGTCATTTGGGTGTGGGGATGGATTAAATGAGTGATGGATATTAAGGATGAGCACCGGATAGTATATGCAGGTGATGAATCACTAAATTCTGTCCCTGAAGCCATATCATGAAGTACATGATATGTTAATTAAATAGAATTTAAATAAAAGCTTGAAACGAAAAAAAAATTAAAAGTGTATCAGTAGTGGCTCATCCTTGTAGCAAGTGTACCATATTAATGTTAAGAAGCCTCCCCCATTATCAACCTCCCTCACCAAAGGGTACATTTCTTACAGCTCAAGAACCTGGGGCAGCCCGGGTGGCTCAGCGGTTTAGCGCTGCCTTCAGCCCAGGGCATATCCTGGAGACCTGAGATTGAGTTCCACGTCAGGCTCTCTAAATGGAGCCTGCTTCTCCCTCTGCCTGTGTCTCTGCCTCTCTCTCTCTCTCCATGTCTCTCGTGAATAAATAAAATCTTTAAAAAAAAAAAAAAAAAAAACCTGGATTGGTACATCATTATCACTGAGTCTGTGGTTTACATTAGGGTTCCCTCCTGGTATTGTACGATTCTATGGGTTTAGTCAAATGTATAATGAATAACATATGTCCATTATGACAGTGTTTTCACTGGCCTGAAAATCCTCATGCTGCCTGTTTCACCTATAGCTGTATAGATATAGTTAGTTTACAAAAAGGCCAGGGGGAGGGGGTTCTGAATCACGAAATCCTACTCCTGAAACCAATATTACAGTATATGTTAACTAACTAGAATGTAAACAAAAACTTGGGGGGAAATAAAAGTTTCTTTTTTTTTTTTTTAAGATTTTATTTATTTATTTATTCATGAGAGACAGAGAGAGAGAGGCAGAGACACAGGCAGAGGGAGAAGCAGGCCCCATGCAGGGAGCCTGACGTGGGACTCGATCCTAGGTCTCCAGGATCAGGCCCTGGGCTGAAGGCGCTAAACCGCTGAGACACGTGGGCTGCCCGAAATAAAAGTTTCCAACAAATCCCATTGTTTTGAAATCTGATGTGACTTGGGAAAACTTGAGAAAGGTAAATGGATTCTATAGGTCGAGAGTGGGATTGTGCTTATTTTTCTTTATACCCTTATATATGTATTATATTTATAAGCCCTCCCTGAAAGGTGAGGCTAATATCTGAAAAAGAAATTAGGGGAATTTAACATCTAAAAGTAAAGGGAAAATACCTGATACAAATGGGCAGAAATAATACTAAACCTCAATTTATTTTTTCTGGTGATTGTCTTTAAAGAAGTAAAAGATCCAGGGGCACCTGGCTGGCTCAGGCAGTGGAGTATGCAAATCTTGATCTTAGGGATGTGAGTTCTAGCGCCATGTTAAATGTAGAGATTACTTTTTAAAAAAAAATGTTTAAAAAAAAAAAGAAGTGAAACATCCATAAAGTTTATAAAGTGCTGTCTCATTTTGTTGTGCTACCTTAAGTATGACAAAGATACTCTTCTGTTTTTAGGCCTTGTACCTGATAGCAACTAATGGAACTCCAGAACTTCAGAATCCAGAGAAGCTTTCCCCAATATTTCGGGATTTCTTAAACCGTTGTTTGGAGATGGATGTGGAGAAAAGGGGTTCGGCCAAAGAATTATTACAGGTGAATTTAGAAATAGTACTATTTTTGGATAAAGTTGATTCTTTGAGTAACCAACAAAAAGTTTACATTGGGTTAATAACATTTCACTCTTCATTTATCACTAGCAGCATCGCAGTTGCTAGAGTTTAGGATTTTATCTGCTGGGAGTAAAGTAGCTATAATACTAAAATCAAGTATATGAGGCTTATGCGTATTGTCAGTTCTCAGACAAGTTCATTTGCTGGCGTGGGTATGTCTGCAATTTAGGTGAGATTTTATAATATTCTTAGATGAACTAAAAGGACTGCTTTCAACTGTAAAAGTGATATATTGATTATGTTGAATTTACACACATACTGAAATATGTATTTGTTAAATTATAATCCATAAAATAGTCTTTGGGACTTAACTGAAAGGAAGTATTTAGCTTCTGAACTGGTGACATTGATACATATTTTCCCCTCTCTCTGGCAGCATCCCTTCCTGAAACTGGCCAAACCTTTGTCCAGCTTGACACCACTGATCATGGCAGCTAAAGAAGCAATGAAGAGTAACCGTTAGCATCATTGCCATGGCCTCATATTCTTTCTTCCATTTTCTAAAAGAAATCTTTTAATATATGAAAATTATTACTCTTTTGGGGTTTAAAGAAATGGTCTGCATAACATGGAGGGAAAAGCAAGCTACTACTTCCTGAAGACAACCAAGAGAAAATTGCAAAACAGAATGACAACTCTCTATTGACTCCCTTCTTTATAGGGTCCAAAAGGAATTGTGGACTGAATCAATAGCCTTACTTCTTTCAGCAGATAGCCCATCAGGGCCATTTATCATGCTTGAGATTTGCATTTTATTTTGCTGACTTCATCGTAATAAATCCCATTCATTGTCCCTTTTGGAGAGTATTTTCAATACTTGAATGGCAGATTCGAGTTTTTCAGATTATTTGTTTCATCTGCTGGTCGTCTTTTCTCTCTTCTTCATAGCCTTCTTTTTCCTTGCCTTGCTCCTTTTGAGTTGCTAAGTGAAAGATTCTTCTTGAGCCTAATCAAGGCAAATGTAATAAAAATTTTGTAGCTCCTTATATTGGCAGAGGAGCTCAAACTCAGCTTTGTATAGAAGTTAGGACCAGCTATTATTACATGTAGTATTTCAGTTCATAATTTGAACTGAAGGAAGGGAAGAAAAATATGTGATTTTTACCTTTTTTAACAAATGTGAAAGAGTCAATTTTAGAAATTTCACAGTAGTGAGTTGTTTGGCATTTATTACATGTATAGAGAGACTAATAATCTATATTTATAACTAAATCATTGAGACAGAAAAAGAATCCCTTGGTTATACATCCTTACAATTTTGTTTCTTTTCTGACTCTATCCTCTTCAGATTGGGCTTCAGGAACCAAAGTGATTAGTTCTTTCTTGTTCCAACTTGGGCTTTGTGACTGGTTGGTACTGCTACTTTGCCCCTCCTTCTTTTACCTTCATTTTGGAAATAAGTTTCTGTATATGTTGTAATTTTACTTAGTTTGTTTTTTAATTAACCTTCCCTCACCTTACTCTACCCCTCCCCCTTCGGTAAATAATATAATAACCATTGAATTTTCAGAATTTAGAAGTTAATTTTTTTTTTCATTTAAAGGAGAAAAATACTTGGAGCTAGCAGAAACAAAGTGAGAGACTAGAACTTTGGTGAGCTCTTAAATAATTAGATTATTTTCTTGAAAGAGAAATGATGGTTACATAGAGATGCAGCTTCTGACCAGTAAACTGTAGAGATTTGTTATAAACATTGTTTCCAACCCATTACCAATATTTTACTCTCTGAAAACTTAAGTGACAAAGTACTTGGTAAATTCATGATTTGAGATGTTGAGTTACATTAGTTTTGTTTGTTTTTCAAAAATAGAATCATGTAAAAAAAAATACTGGAGAAGAAAAATGAAATGTGCTTATTGATAGGAATACTTTTTTCTTATTTTAAAAATTTGAAGAAGGTCTGTGACCTGTAGCATTAATTATGAGAGTGCCCTCTCTTCTCCGAACCCCCCTTCTGTTCTCTTGTCTCCCTTATTTTTTTATTATTTTGCTTGTGGAAGTAGTGTCATCCCTTTTGACATGCCACAAGCCACATAAAAGAAAAAAAATTGATTTGGTTTAGGGATTTTGTTTCCCACCACCACTCCTATTTAACTTCATACCTACTGGCCATCCTACAGTAGTACAGATCATGAATAAAAATAATTTTGATATATTGGACTAGTTTAGAGGAACTAATAGAGTTTTCCTATCATTTTCATGTTTTTAATTGATAATGCAAGAAGGTTTTCACAAAACTGAGAAAAATAATTAGTGAAACTTGTATCTAGAGCACTTAATGATCTCTGTTTCCAGTTCTATTCTTGATTTCATTTTTCTCTGGATTATATTAACCACCTACAGGTATTACTAAATTACAGAAACAAGCTGGTTTATTTCTGATGAAAATCTACAGTGCATCTTGAGTTTCAGATTTGAACATTCTGTGTAAATAGTTTGGATGGATTATGATAAAGAAGATGCTACCAATGAAATAGAAAACAACTAGATGTTAAGACTGTGATCATCATGACCACTCTAGAAGGCCCTTCCATACATATGTCATAAAGACCATATTCATTGAATACAGTGCCAATGCCCCACTTTTATGCCTGTGACTCAACAAAGGTCTTTTCAGTTTATAGAAGCAGTTTGGGATTTGTATTTAAAACTTCTTTGAGAGTTACCTGCACGTCCATTGCTGGCAACGGACTTTGTCATTAAAACCTGACTCCTAGGTTAAGGGAGCTACACTGTGGTTTATTCTTTACTTACTTGGATAAACTAACTTGTAATAGAAGTATACTTTGGTTAATTCTGAAATGTGTCATTTTTAAACAAAATCCTAAAAGCAATATGGAATTGTGATTTATTAGTTAATTTTAAATTAAAATGTTCAGATCTTGTTGAAAGAAAAATTATATCTGAATCAAGATTCATGTTTTTTAATAACTACCTTTTGTATTCACCCTTTTTGTCATCACTTTAGAATGAAAATTTCCATTTAAATCTAAAAGTTACCTTAGTCCTCTTGTGTTATTAGAATAATATTACTGTAGTACTTATTTATTATATTTCAGACTCTCTGGTGGTCTTAAAGTTTCCTTTTCCTCTTGTTCCTTTTGCTGCTTTTACGGACAGTTAAAACTGGGAAACCATGAAATTATTGAGTATTTTGTCCTACCTGAGAATAGTAAATAAGTGAGTAGTTGTGATAGTGTAAGAAACAAAAGCTAACACAACTCTGTCTTCATGTGTTGAGTGCCTGGCACATAGTAAAATTCTCTTCCCTTCCACACATAAATATTACGCTGCTTAAAGTGTATCTAGATACCACCAGTCCTAAATGAACCTGTGCCTTTAATAAGCAATTTAAAACTACCTATGAGTATTTCTTTATAGGGTTCACATAAATACATGTCTGTTTATATATACTGTATTCTAGCCAGAACAATTTTAAATCTAATTGGGCTGTAGGTATAGTTAGAAAAAAATGGGTGCTTAAAGAATTTGCATCAGTGTTTTAATCTAAAAATTTTAAATATAATGAGATCCATATCTAGTGAAATGTCAAAAAAATCATTGTAGAATTATAGCTAAAAATCCAGATTCATACTCCTTTTGGGTTTTGTATAGTAGAATTTCGTAGTTACATAAAATGAAGATTGTCTTCCTTATTTCCATTGCTTCCACAGTAGATGAGGAAAACAATTAAAATCGTTTTTCCACAGTGTGTGTATATGTGTGTGTATAAAAAAGGGGGAAAGAATACACATACATTTTTCTAATCACTCAGCACATTTATTGACCACTTTGGCAAAGACACTGTGGTAGGTATTGTGGGAATTACAAGGGGGAATCAAGCACTGGCCGGGCCTTGAGAGAGCTGAAGTCCTTTTCACTCACATTCTAGAATGTTGCCAAATGAAAGGGAGAAAGAAATGTATAATTCTGTCAAATTTTCATTCTGTATTAAGAAAAGCAAAGAATTATATTTGGAATTGGACATCTTTGGTAGGAATGTGTTACTTTTTTGTCCCCCTTATTTTGATAGATAGAAGTGGAATTAAGTGAAAGTAGTTTGTCTTTTCTGTTTTGTCTTCAAATTTTATATTGACTTTTAATTTAATCCCATTCAATTATTTAATTGTTACATTGACATTAACTGCTGTATTTGATGACTTTGTTCAATAATTTTGTTCTTTCAGGGCTAGAAATAAACTTTTTTTAATGTTCATTTTTCCTTTTCCTAAACTTCAGTTCTTTCTTTAGATCAGAATATTTTTTAAAAAGAATAAATATTATAGGATCTTAAAAAGCATTCTAGTATTTTTAAGGATGAACATTTGTTAAATATGGCACCATTTTGAATGTATTTCAGAGCTCCGAATTAGAAGTTTCCAGAAATGTATGACTAGTAAGCATGAGCCTTCCCTCTTCTAAGTCAGGTTTAGGGTACATTTCTTACAAATGTTTTGACTGTCAGACCCAGGGAAACACTTCTGATCTGTTTGCATACCTCCAATAACTTGGCCTGAAATTCTAATGCTTACCTCACTGAGATAAGAATCTTACCAGCATTTCTGTGTTAAATACACCAAGAGATCTTTAAAAGTGTAAGCACTTTAATGCATCATGTCATTATTTGCATTTCTTTTTTTTTTTTTTTTATTTATGACAATCACAGAGAGAGAGAGAGGCAGAGACACAGGCAGAGGGAGAAGCAGGCTCCATGCACTGGGAGCCCGACGTGGGATTCGATCCCGGGTCTCCAGGATTGCGCCCTGGGCCAAAGGCAGGCGCCAAACCGCTGCGCCACCCAGGGATCCCTTTTTTTTTTTTTTTAAGATTTATTTATTTTAGGGGATCCCTGGGTGGCTCAGCGGTTTAGCACCTGCCTTCAGCCCAGGGTGTGATACTGGGGTCCCAGAATGGGGTCCCAGAATCGAGTCCCGAGTTGGGCTCCCTGCATGGAGCCTGCTTCTCCTTCTGCCTGTGTCTCTGCCTCTCTCTGTGTCTCTCATGAATAAATAAATAAAATTAAAAAAAAAAAGATTTATTTATTTTAGAGTGAGCACACAAGCAGGGGACGGCCCAGAGGGAAAGCAGGAATCCACAGCAGGCTCCATGCCCAGCACGGAGCCCGATGTGGAGCTCCATCTCACAACCCTGAGAGCATGACCTGAGCCAAAACCAAGAGTCCTACATTTAACCAACTGCACCACCCAGGCGCCCCATTATATGCATTTCATATGGAATGTTGGATACCCTAACGTGGAGAACAGCTGCAATAAGAGTTTACTATCAAAAACTAAAATTAGTTTTAAGGCAGCCCTGGTGGCTCAGCGGTTTAGTGCTGCCTGCAGCCCAGGGTGTGACCCCGAGGTCCCAGAATCGAGTCCCACGTTGGGCTCCCTGCATGGAGCCCTCTTCTCCCTCTGCCTGGGTCTCTGCCTCTGTGTGTGTGTGTGTCTCTCATGAATAGATAAAATTTTAAAGCAAAACCTAAAATTACATATTTTTTAGCAAGGAGTGGAATATATGTAATGACTACTTGAAGTATATTAAACTATAAAGTTGTTTGTGCTATTCTGACATTTGTATATTTTTAATTACAGCAAACCTCTAAAACATTTGCCCAAGAAAAGTTCAGAACTTTTTTTTTTTTTTTTAAGATTTTATTTATTCATGAGAGACCTGCAAAGAGAGGCAGAGACACAGGCAGAGGGAGAATCAGGCTCCCTGCAGGAAGCCCGATGGGGACTTGATCCCAGGACCCCAGGATCGCACCCTGGGCCAAAGGTGGCGCTAAACCACTGAAAGGCTTTAATGACTTGAAAAGCACTATTAGTAGGAGGTTTTGGGGGGGGTTGTCTTCAAATATTTAGAGTCTTCTGGGATATTTTTAGGAGCTTCATGCTTTACTACTACTTTAATACTTTGGTATTTGTGGCTCTTTTTTTAAAAAATGATTTTTTATTTATTCATGAGAGACAAAGAGGCAGAGGGAAAAGCAGGCTCCACACAGAGCCCAATGCAGGACTCGATCCCAGAACTCCAGGATCACACTTTGGGGCTGAAGGCAGACGCTCAACTGCTGAGCCACCCAGAGGTCCCTGTGGCTTTTTTTTTTTTTTTCTTTTTTTTTTTTTTAGGGAGTTATTTTCTATGCTCAGTCACTTAAGTTTTATCTTTCTAAAAAGGAGAACAATGAAGGGAAATGTCTTTTTAGGCCTAGTTATTTTAGTTTTTAACAAGGCAATGTACATAGACTAAAAATTCAAATAATCTTCAAGTAGTTTAACAGTGTCAGTCCCCAGTTTTAAACTTCCCACTGCCAAGTCCAACTCCACAGAGGATGCTCCTTTTAACTCTGGGCTGTTCTTAGCAGCATTAATCTTCAAATTTCTAAATTCTATACTTAAGTATTTCTTGACATTTCGATCTTTCACTTCAGTAATTTCTTGTTACGGCCATTGGGAATTTGCATGCTGTCCTAGCATCCCATTTCCCCATTTCATTCTGTCTGGTCTCCCATTAAGTGAAGCAACGATTTTTGGAAGCACCTGGGTGGCTCTGTTGAGTGCCTGACTCTTGATCTCCGCTTGGGTCTCGATCTCAGCTCTGCCCTGGGCTTTGCACTGGGCGTGGAGTCTACTTTAAAAAGAATAAGCGGTAGCAATCTTTCATTCAAGTAGCAGTTTTTATTTCTTTTTAAGACTTATTTATTTTAGAGAGAGAGGTGGGAGGGGGCGGTTAGAGGGGGAGAGAAAGAGAGTCAAGTAGACTCGTGCTGAGACCAAAACCCTCGGCGGGGGCGCTGGATTTGATCCCACCACCCTGAGATCGTGACCAGAGCTGAAACGAGGCAGAGGCTTGTCTGAGCCACCCAAGCGCCCCAGTAGTCAGCTCTTAGGACTGTGCAAATGTTCACTAAGTAGCCTACTACATTACGTATTTCTTGTACAACTCTGCTTCTCCGATTGTGAGTTTTCTTGTCATATTGATTCCTCTGGCAGTTTCCTATGTCCCCACTAACTGAGTTATCCCCGACTCGCCACAAAATTGCAGAAGCCCTCTGGAGACTGTGTTCTGTACAATTAAATGTCTCAGACAATGACAGTTCCTTTTTCTTTCCTGGAACTTGACTGGGGCTGCAGTTGTCGACTGTGGCTCTGCAGGCCCCTCTGGCATCCGAAAGTCAACCTCATTCTTCTTCTGAGTTAGATCCTTCGTTTCTTGGACACCATATCTTCTTGCTTGACTTCCTCATCTCCAAGAAGTACCTCTTCCACTAACTTCCTGAGAGAGTACACAGAGGTAAGGTTTTTAAGAACTTGCGTGTCTGAAAACGCTCACATTTAATTACTAATACAGGATATTAGGTTGGAAATCATCTTGAGGATTTTAAAGTCACTACTTCATTTTCTTAGAACTGCCATTTCTGATGTTTATATGTAGCCATTTTTCAGCTTCTGGAATTTTATCAGTAAGTGCCTTGGTGAGGGTGTGTATGTTTTCATTAACTTTGGGCATATATGGCAAGCCATCTTGGTAACAGACTCCTTTTTCTTTGGTTCTGGGAAATTCTTGCATTTTCTTAAAAATTGCCACTTTCCCCCCCATTATTTCTTTCTAGAATTCCAGCATTAATCATTATTTTTCTTACCTTTCTCTTCTGCTTTTTTATCTCTTTGCCTTTTTGTTGTTTTGTTTTGTTTTTAGAGAGAGAGAAAGGGAAGGAGGGCAGTATCTTAAGCAGGCTCCACACCCAGCACAGAACCACAACCCCAAGACCGTGACCCAAGCCGAAATCAAGAGTCTGACACCAAACCATCTGAGCTGACCAGATGCCCCTCTTTGCCTTTTGTTTTTAACTTTCTGGGAGAATTGCCTTGATTTGATCTCTGACCGTTTTTCGAACATATGCCCACTATCAGATTTTTTTAAAGATTTATTTATTGGGGCAGCCCGGGTGGCTCAGCGGTTTAGCGCCGCCTTCAGCCCAGGGCCTGATCCTGGAGACCCGAGATCGAGTCCCACATCAGGCTCCCTGCATGGAGCCTGCTTCTCCCTCTGCCTGTGTCTCTGCCTCTCTCCCCCTCTCTGTGTCTCTCATGAAAAAATAAATAAGATCTTTAAAAAATATATATATTTATGTATTTATTTGAGAGAGCAGGAGTGGGAGGGGCAGAGGGCAAGGAGAGAATCTCAGGCCGACTCCATGCTAAATGCAGAGCCTGATGAGGGGCTCAGTGTCAGGACCTGAGTTGAAACCAAGGATCATGACCTGAGCTGAAACCAAGAGTCAGACACAACCATAAGCACCACTAGGCATCCTTCAACTACCAGATTTTTAATCTCCAAAAGCTTATTCTTGTTTTCTGATCTTCATTTTTATACTCTTCTGCCCTTGTTTCACAGATTTAATATCTTTGGGACTCCTGGGTGGCTCAGTGGTTGAGCGCCTGCCTTTGGCCCAGGGCGTGACCCCTGGGTCCTGGGATCAAGTCCCACGTCGGGCTCCCGGCATGGAGCCTGCTTCTCCCTCTGCCTGTGTCTCTGCCTCTCTCTGTGTCTCTCATGAATAAATAAAACCTTTAAGAAAAATAAATAAAGTTAATATCTTTCCTGAAGTATTAATTGTGAGTTTTTTCTTGGTCCGGGCTATAACAAAATACAGTAGTCTGAACGATTTAAACAACAAAAATTTATTTTTCACAGTTCTGGAGGCTCCGAAGTTTAAAATTGAGTTGTTAGTCAAAGTGGATTTCATTCTGCGGCCTTGGCGTATAAGCAGCCATCATCTTGCTGTTTTCACAGAACCCTTTGTGCACATGAGGAGAGAGCAATTTCTGGTGTCTCTTTTATTTTTTTGTGAAGATTTTATTTATTCATGAGAGACACAGAGAGAGAGAGAGGCAGAGACACAGGAAGAGGGAGAAGCAGGCTCCACGCAGGGAGCCCGATGCAGGACTCGATCCCAGGATCCCAGGATCACAACCTGAACTGAAGGCAGCCGTTCAACCGCTGAGCCCCCCAGGCGTCCCAGGTGTCTCTTTCTAGAAGGACACTAATCACGTCTGAGGCCCCACCCTCACAATGTTTAACCCTAATTACCTCCCAAAGCCTCCGTCTTGAAAATACCAATACAGTGGGAGTTAGGATTTCGACATACTAATTGGGGGGTGGGGGGTGGGATGGGCACAAAACATTCACGCCATATTATCTCTGGATTGTGTGTTTTTTCTGGGTTCTTTTTTGCTTTTGATTTCGTCTTTCACTTAGACTTTTTACACGTCGGGTACATACTTGCAGATTAACGCTGTCTCTAACACCGCCAGTGTCGCACTGTCTGGCACTGCACCCAACACATACTCAGGTACACATTGATTTTTCTCAATTCTTAGCTGGGCTTTTGGTGTCATTCACCAATTATTCATTTTGGTCCTAGATCTTTTTTCTTTTTTCTCTAAACTCTGATGACCCTCAACTCCTTTATCTATCGTTCCAACACTTTCTTCTGCTCCACTGCTGGAATGTTGTAGTTTTTTATCTTTGCGACTGTTTTTCTCTTCATTATCATATTGCATCTGCCCTCAGCACATCACTGAAACTACTCTTACCAACATGACCACTGACACGGAATGTCCAGGCAGTTCTCAAGAACATCAAGAAAGACGACTCCCTCGGCTGGTGCTTACTGTGCTTCCTGGGGGGTTTTCAGAATTCCTAAGGTTCTACCCTTCTCAGATGTCTTCCTGCAGAATAGAGAACTTTCATTCCTAGCTTTTTTTTTTTTTTTTTAAGATTTTATTTATTACAGAGCTTGGGGGGGAGGGCTGAGGGAGGGTCATAGCTATGATCATGGGCTTCTGGGCGGCACAGTCAGTTAAGCATCTGCCTTCAGCTCAGGTCATGATCCAGGGTCCTGGGATCAAGTTCTACGTTCCACTCCCTGCTCAGCTGCTTCTCCCTCTGCCTGCTGCTCTGCCTGCTTCTGCGTGCGCCTTCCCTCCCTTTCTATCAAATGAATAAAATTTCCTAAAAAAAAAAAAATAATAAATGCTATGACATTTATTTTCGGTTAAGGTCTAAAATATGATAAAGATTTGGTAAGCTTTTAGTAGGATTCTATTTTTATCATTGAATATACTATATGAAAGAAGCTCTTGAAGTTATCTTAAAAATCTACCGTTTATAATAGATCAAAGATATAAAGTACCTAGAAATAAGCAATACCCCCCCAAAAAAAACTTTATAAAGGGAATGTGAAGATTTTATTGAAAGATTTTAAATTGGGATTGGGAATTGCTTTATAGATGAGATAGTTTCAACTGTGCACATTGAAAAGAAAAAAGTGTGAAACAATTTGATTCATTTTAACCCAAATTAATCAAACATTGATTCAAAGTTAGAACTGTATATTCCCCTGAATTTTGGTATAAGATGACACTTCCTAGAAGCCAAGTCATGGCTTGTATACTACTCTGACCCCTTTGGACAGTAGTTTTGGTTTCTATGTGCCATTCAGCCAAAGGAATGTACCCACCCGGGGATGCTGGGTGGTGCAGCGGTTTGGTGCCTGCCTTTGGCCCAGGGCGCGATCCTGGAGACCCGGGATCGAGTCCCACGTCGGGCTCCCGGTGCATGGAGCCTGCTTCTCCCTCTGCCTGTGTCTCTGCCTGTCTCTTTCTCTCTGTGTGTGTGTGTGTGTGTGTGACTATCATAAATAAAAATTAAAAAAAAAAAAAAAGGAATGTACCCACCCATTTGCCAGCCCCAGTTCTTTGGGGAAACTGATTTCCACGGAGCCACACCTTGTTGGCTGCTAAACATCCCACCAGTCAAGAAACTTGATTAAACTCTGGAAGCCTCTTCTCACTTGTTATTGGAGGCTCTGAGGTCTTTTGCTAAAAAGAGATGAAGTAATGATTAATGATAAAAAAATAACTTCAGGTATTTTCCTCTGGTGTATGAGTGTTGAAATTATGTCCCAGTACAGTCTGTAAGCCTCCCACTCTTGGTTTCTGGCCAGGTCGTGATCTCTGGATCCTAAAATTGAGCCCCACCTTGGGCTCCCTGTTCAGTACAGTGTCTGCTTAAGACTCTTCCTCTCCATCTACCCCTGCCCCTCCTTCCCATTTCACACACTCTCTCTCTAAAATAAATATTTAAAAAGATATTTGGATTATGAGCTTCTCTTTGTTGCAAATATCTCCTAAAGGATTTAGACACCTCCCCTCTCCACTTTTTTTTTTAAAGATTTTATTTATTTATTCATGAGAGACACAGAGAGAGGCAGAGACACAGGCAGAGGGAGAAGCAGGTTCCATGCAGGGAGCCCGATGCGAGACTGGATCCCAGGACTCCAGGATCACGCCTTGGGCCAAAGGCAGAGGTTCAACTGCTGAGGCACCCAGGGGTTCCCCCTCTCCACTTTTCATTAATCCATTAACCTAAATCCTAGTTGAGCCTTCATTAATCTCTCAGAGAATGGATGAAAGGAATTTTGGAGTATGAAGGTCATCAAGATAAGGAGGACCTTGACAGTACTGCGTGTAAATTAGAAGATGAACATTGAGCAATATTCTTGAAAGAGATGATAGGGCATTGACAAATTTTGTCTTCTCAAACTTGACAAAGTAGGTAGGTAGGGTCTTGGCTTGATGTCAACAGTTTTTTCAACTTTGTAAGGTTGTAAATTTCAGCCTTTTTTTTTTTTTTTCAGATTTTTATTTATGAGAGACAGAGAGAGAGAGAGGCAGAGGGAGAAGAAGCAGGCTCCTATGCAGGGAGCCTGATGTGGGACTCGATCCTAGGTTTCTGGGATCACACCCTGGGCCGAAAGCAGGCGCTAAACTGCTGAGCTAGCCGGGCTGCCCAATTTCAGCCTATTCTAATTGAGATTTCGGGCTATTGCTGAAAGGAAGAGAAAAAGAAGAGTCCAGTAGAAATGAAAGGATGTTGTAATTTACTCCTACCCTCTGCCTTTCAAGATGATTTAGTGAAAGCTTTAATATTTCTAGTTCAGAGACACCTGAGTGACTCAATGGTTGAACTTCTACCTTTGGCTCAGGTCATGATCCTGGGGTCCTGGGATCGAGTCCCACATCAGGCTCCCCGCAGGAAGTCTGCTTCTCCCTCTGCCTGTGTCTCTGCCTCTCTGTGTGTCTCTCATGAATAAATAAATATTAAAAATCTATTTCTAGTTAAAAGGATTTTCAATAATGTAGCTCTAAATGTGTTGAGGGTCTGTTGCAATATACCCTAGTTAGCATTGGATTAGGATGGATTAGTGGGTAGGGGAAGATAGAGGAAAAGGCAGTTTTGAAGACTGACCTTGCTCAGATTACAGAGTACCATGGTCTTCCATAACGAGGATATTTTGTGATTAAGTAGGTTCTCGACTTCTGTTTTTTGGGTTTTAAAGATTTTATCTACTCATGAGAGACACACAGAGAGAGAGGCAGAGACACTGGCAGAGGGAGAAGCAGTTTCCATGCAGGGAGCCCGATGCAGGACTCGATCCCAGGACTCCAGGATCACGCTCTGAGCCAAAGGCAGATGCGCAACCGCTGAGCCCCCCATGATCTCAGGGTCCTGGGTTGGAGCCCTGGGTTGGGCTCCCTGCTCAGCAGGAAGTCGGCTTCAACCTCTCTCTGTGCCCTCCCCACTACTTGTGCTCTCTCTCTCTCTGATAAATAAATCATTTAAACAAATCTTATTGTAGAGTAACAAATAAAAAGATCAAATTAATAGAATCAGAAATTAAAGAAGGGACACTACTACTGTCCTTACAGAAATAAAAAGAATTATAAGGGAATATCATGAACAATTGTATGCCAACAAATTGGATAACCTAGGTGAAATAGGTAAATTCCTAGAAAGACATCAGGTTGGTCTAACATAAAAATCAAGTCTGTAAATATTAATAGAACAAAGTAACAAAACCAGATGATCATTGCAGTAGATGCAGAAAAAGTGTTTGACAAAATTCAACATTCCTTCATGACAAAAACACTAAAAAAACTAGGAACAGAAAAAGGAACTTCCTCAACCTGATAAAACCATTTACATAACCCACAACTTACATCAATACTTAATGGTGAAACACTGAAAGTTTTCCAAGGCAAAGATGTCCATTCTTGCCACTTCCATTCAACTTTGTACTAGATATTCTAGCCAGGGTTATTATGCAAGAAAAAGAAATAGAATGCATCTATTTTTTTAAAAAGATTTTATTTATTTATTCATGAGAGACACTGAGAGAGAGGCAGAGACATAGGAAGAGTAAGAAGCAGGCTCCCTGTAAGGAGCCCAATGCGGGACTTCATCCCAGGATTCCAGGATCATGACCTGAGCCAAAGGCAGATGCTCAATCACTGAGCCCCCAAGTTATCCCAGAATGCATCTATCGAAGAAAGTAAAATTATATCCATTCTCAGATAATATGATCTTATAAGAAGAAAGTCCTAAGGAGGGGCACCTGGGTGGCTCAGTGGTTGAGTGTCTGCCTTCGGCTCAGGTCATGATCCCAAGGTCTTGGGATCGAGTTCTGCATCAGGCTCCACGCAGGTAGCCTGCTTTTCCCTCTGCCTGTGTCTCTGCCTCTCTCTCTGTGTCTCTCATGAATAAATAAAATCTGAAAAAGGAAAGAAAATCCTAAGGAATTCACACAAATAGAAAAATATTAGAATAAAAGAGTTCAGCAAAGTTTCAGGATGCAAGAACAATATACAAAAAGGAACAGAAATCAATGAAGTGTGGTAATGGCGTAAAAATAGACATAAGATCAATAGGATAAAATATAGGCCATAAATCAATCTTCACATTTGTGCTCAATTGATTTTTGACAAAGGTGCCAAGACAATTCAGTAAGAGAAAGAATAGTCTTTTCAACATATGGCACTGAAACAATGGAGTACCCACATGTGAAAGGATGAAGATGAACCCCACCATTACACCATATTCAAATATTTATTACAAGCGGATAATAGACAGACATGTAAGACATAAAACAATAAAATGTTTTCTTATTTTTTGTTTAAATGATTTATTTATCAGAGAGAGAGAGAGAGCACAAGTAGTGGGGAGGGCACAGAGAGAGGTTGAAGCCGACTTCCTGCTAAGCAAGGAGCCCAACCCAGGGCTCCAACCCAGGACCCTGAGATCATGATCTGAGCCGAAGTCAGATGCCTAATCAACAGAGCCACCCAGGTACACCAATAATGGTTATTTATTTTTTATATTTAAGAAAAATTATTTATTCATGACAGACACACATAGAGAGGCAGAGACACAGGCAGAGGGAGAAGCAGGCTCCATGCAGGGAGCCGGATGTGGGACTGAATCCCGGGACTCCAGGATCATGCCCTGGGCTGAAAGCAGGCGCTAAACCACTGAGCCAGCCAGGGATCCCCTCATGATTATTTATTTAAAAGAATCCTGTCAGAGAAAGACAAATACCATATGATTTCACTCATATGTGGAATTTTTTTTAAGATTTATTTTTTTTAAACTTTAACTTTAAAAATTTTTTTATTTATTTATGACAGTCAGAGAGCGAGAGAGAGAGCGAGAGAGAGAGAGAGAGAGAGGCAGAGACACAGAAGGAGGGAGAAGCAGGCTCCATGCACCGGGAGCCCGACGTGGGATTCGATCCCAGGTCTCTAGGATCGCGCCCTGGGCCAAAGGCAGGAGCTAAACCGCTGAGCCACCCAGGGATCCCCTCATATGTGGAATTTAAGAAACAAAACAGATGAATATAGGGGAAGGGAAGGAAAAAATGAAATAAGATGAAAACAGGGAGGCAAACCATAAGAGACTCCTAACTATAGGAAACAAACAGGTTTGCTGGAGGGGAAGTGGGTGGGTGGAAGGGATAATTGGGTGATGGGCATTAAGGAGGGCACTTGATGTATTGGGCATTATACACAACTGATGAATCACTAAATTCTACCCCTGAAACTAATAATACAGTATATGTTAACTAAATTGAATTTAAATTAAAAAAATTTTTAGACCCTCTAAAAAAATCTAGAGGACAAATTTAAGTCAACGAAACCATGGATAGTAAAATTATGGAGAAAAGCTTTTATAGTGAGGAATGAATTTAAATAAATGTCTAAGTCTTAAAGAAATCTGAGAACTATGGTTATAAACAGAAGGTATCATTTATACCCTTGGGCATTATAGACATGATATAATGGAGTTTTACAAGGGACTTTTACTTCTGAATAGGATGTAGTAGGAAGACAACGTTCCTGCTCCAACAACCTAAAAAATGCAGGAGTTAAAAATATCATAGGTTAAAATATATTAGAGAGCTGTGAAGTGAGGACTTGTTTATTGAATTTTAGGTAAACGAAATTCCAGAGAGGGGAAAGCCCTTCTAAAGTGGATTAATAATCACTAGTTGGGGGATCCCTGGGTGGCTCAGTGGTTTAGCACCTGCCTTTGGCCCGGGGCATGATCCTGGAGACCCGGGATCAAATCCCACGTCGGGCTCCCGGTGCATGGAGCCTGCTTCTCCCTCTGCCTGTGTCTGCCTCTCTCTCTCTGTGTGACTATCATAAATAAATAAAAAATTTAAAAAAATCACTAGTTGGTTGTTTTATTTTTCTGGAAACATTTGCTAATTTTAGGTCCAGGCAGGCTGGGAATCTGTCTCAACCTAGTTGGAGGGAGTCTATGCAGGCAAAGAAAACCCAGAGGAACTTTTTTTTTTTTTTTAATTTATGATAGTCACACAGAGAGGGAGAGAGAGGCAGAGACATAGGCAGAGGGAGAAGCAGGCTCCATGCACCGGGAGCCCGACGTGGGATTCGATCCTGGGTCTCCAGGATCGTGCCCCAGGCCAAAGGCAGGCGCTAAACCACTGTGCCACCCAAGGATCCCCCCTGAGGAACTTTTAATCGGCTACTGGGCCTGACTGGAAAGCAGATGATCTCCAGTGCATGGCTGGTTTTCCATGTGGGGTATTTTCTGAGTTTGAGACCTGCTTGGAAGCTATGGAACTGAGCCAAAACTTTATTTATTTATTTATTTATTTATTTACTTACTTACTTACTTATTTATTTATTTATTTATTTAGAGGAGCACAAGTCTGGAGAGAGGTAGCGGGGGAGGAGAGGGAGAGAATCCCAAGCTGACTCCATGCTGAGGATGGAGCCCAACACAGAGCCTGATCCCACCAGCCGGAGATCATGACTAAAGCTGAAACCAAGAATCGGATGCCCACCGACTGGGCTACCCAGGTGCTCCTGGGCCACAATTTTAAAAAAGTCACAGTGCTTAGGAAATTATACCCCATTAGAGGGACATGGCCCTCAATCGCATGGCTAATCTCTGCCTCAAGACATTTCTCATCTCTTGGGGTGCCTGGGTGGCTCCATCAGCTAAGCTCTGCCTTCAGCTCAGGTCATGAACTCAGGGTCCTGGGATAGAGCCCCTCATCAGGCTCTCCGCTCAGCAGCGAGTCGGCTTCTCCCTCTCTCAAATAAAACAAACCTTCAGAAACCATAAAGACATTTATCTTTTTCACAAGATTTATTGAGAGAGAGTGCGTGAGCGAGCATGCACGCATGAGTGGGGGTGGGGGGGTCTTAAGCAGGCTCCAGTCCAGCAGGGAGCTTCATTCCCTAACCCTGAGATCCTGACTTGAGCCGAAATCAAGAGTCGGTTGCTTGACTGACTGAGCCACCCAGGTGCCCCGACAGGACTCCTATTTTGAAGCAGAATTAGTTAAGCTTAAGAGAGGCCCAAAGCCCCAGAGGAATGAACTGGAAGCACTGTAGTCTCTCAGGGCTCAGGAGGCAGATTTTTAAACCAAAAGCTTGGGCTGTCCCCGAGGGAAGAACAAGAAGAACGAGTCTAAGAAGCGCAAGCTTGCGGGATCCCTGAGTGGCGCAGCGGTTTAGCGCCTGCCTTTGGCCCAGAGCGCGATCCTGGAGACCCGGGATCGAATCCCACGTCGGGCTCCCGTTGCATGGAGCCTGCTTCTCCCTCTGCCTCTCATCTGTGATGAACTATCATACATTAAAAAGAAATAAAGAAGGCAAGCTTGCCAAGACTGAGGTCAATCCCTGCTTGACCTGTAGTGATCAGCCCCTGCGACAACCTAACAGAAGAGGGGGAATCCCCACTGGCGGAGGATAATGTTGCAATTCTTTCACTCACGGTGTCCCGCTCCTAAGAAAACCTTACCGAACAGGTGAAGTGGCAGGAAAATGTGGCAGATAATCAAGAGAGATTAATGAACCACTGACCCAGACCAACAGATGACCACATGTCCTAGCAAACAAGGATGGGGTGTGTGTGTGTGTGAAGGTGTGATGAAACAAAAGAAAACAAGATTGATTAACAAAATGAACAGATGGGGACTTTCAACAGGTAACTGGAATCTAAGATTTATTTAAGGGGATCCCTGCCTTCGGCACAGGGCGTGACCCCGGGTCCTGGGATCGAGTCCCGCGGCGGGCTCGTCGGGCTCCCTGCGTGGAGCCTGCTTCTCCCTCGGCCTGTGCCCTCTGCCTCTCTCGGGGTCCCTGTGTCTCTCATGAATAAATAAAATCTTTAACAAAAAAATGAAATTCACTAAAAAAAATAAAATTTATTTAAAAATAAAAAACCTGAACATACAGAGTTAAAAATTAAGAACTCCGTGTATACATCTGACAGATGGCGGAGGACCCCGGAAGCGAGCAATCAGGACGTTCAGAGACAGGCCAAGAGAAAACCATCGAACTGAATGAAGCATCCAGTGAATAAGAGACAAAGACGGTACAAAATATCAAAACACACGAAGAACAAGGTCAAGGGGTGTCACACGTGTGGCTGGAATCCCGGAGGAAGGGGCGAGAGGATGAAGCCGAAAGTACAGTCGACGCGAGAGGCCCGGGGGGCTCAGCGGTTAGCGCCGCCTGCGGCCCAGGGCGTGACCCCGGGTCCCGGGATCGAGCCCCGCGTCGGGCTCCCTGCGTGGAGGCTGCTGCTCCGCCTCTCTGTGTGTCTCTCATGAATCGATAAAATATACTTTTTAAAAAGTCTACGTGACGAGACCAGGGCCGGGGCCGCCCCCCGGGGCGCGAGGTGCACGCGCCGCCGCACTCACGGCCCGGCCGTCCCCACCGGATGCGTCCTCTTCCGGGAGGCGCTGCTTCCGTCCAGCCGCGGTCCCACAGCGCCGCGCTCCGCCCGCCCACGGACCGAGGCCTCGCGACACAAGGGGCGCCTCACGGCCGCGCTCAGAGACGCCGCGCGAGGGGCGGCCGCTTCCGCACGCCAGGCTGAGGCCCCTTCCCGTCTCACGAGGCGAGTTCTCGGGCCGCCGGGGAGAGCGGGCTGCGCCCTCGGGGGAAGCGCCTCGGGGCGGCGCCGGCCTTCCGGGTTTAAGACTGAGAGGGCGGCGGCCCGGCCTCCTACGCGTCCTGTCAGCCTCCGCGAGGCCGAGGGCTCTGCTCCCACCGCCTCCACGCTCCGGGCGGGGGCGGGGGCGGGGGCGGGGGCGGAAGCGGGCGGAGGGGGCGGAGCCACGCCCCGGCGCCGGCGCAGGCTCGCTCTTCCGCTCGGGCTGGGCCGAGGCGGAAGGGCCCGGGGCGCGGTGACGCGATCAGTGGGCGCCGGCGTCGCGGCCCCGCGGAGGCTCGCTGGCCGTGGCCGCTGGGAGCAGGCCGGGCGCCTCCTCGCTGACGGGGCTCCCCAGAACGGGCGGAGGCGGGGCCGCGGGCTGAGCTGCCGCAGTGTCTGGACCCGCGGTGCGGCAGGTGCCGGCAGCCGGGGACCCAGGTGAGCAGGGGTCCGGGTGTCGGGTCGGGACCCGGCGGGCTGGCCGTTCCCGCGCCCTGCGCGCCAGCTCAGCAGCCGGGCCTGGAGGCCTCGAGCGCTGCCCCCCCCCACGCCCGAGCCCGCGGCGCTCTCCCGGGGGCGGGCGGGGCGCTCGGCCCGGGGCCCCGCCGTCCTCCCGCTCCCTCTGCGGCCTGAGCTGGCCGCCCTTCCGGAGGCTGCGGAGGTGCGCCCGCCGCTCTGGAAGCCGGGGCTGGTCCGCTCGGAACGTGGCGCTTCCTTCCTGCCCTCGGCCTCTTGGGCCCCGCTCCTGGGGCCTGTCGCGGCGCACGGCTGCGGCGCCCGTAACGGGGGCTCGTCTCCTAGCAGGTCTCTGCCTGCGTCTCGCCGAGGCCGCGCCAGCCGGTTCCGCCGGACCGCCGCGCCGGGGGAGGCCTCGGACGGGAGGGGCGATGCGGTTCCGCGCCGGAGGCTCCGGAGCGGAGCTGAGATCCTAGCCGCCCGCCCGCAGCGGCTTTCCTCGCGAGCGAGAGCCGTCCACCTTTTTAGCCGCTCGTAAAGCGGGGCTTTTTCGTGCCCCTTTCAGTTGGGAGAACGAAGGGGAGTGAAGAAAGCAGAACGTCCGCCACTAAAGGTTTTGGATTTAAGAACATCCTGGACACCTGATGGTAGGTCCCTAATTACGTCTTTAACTGAGAATAACCAAGCTCGGCAAGGAGGAGTGTGGTTGGAGCCTAACTGCAGGGCCCGCTTTGGGTTGCGCGGCGTTAGGGAGAGGTCAGGGTCTGCTAGCCGCCCCCCCTGTCTCGTGCTGATTGATAAAACATTATTGGTATCTGAGCAATAACCTGAATCAGTTTTGCTTCTTCCCCGAGATCATTTTGCCCAGTGGGCCACATCTAGAAAGAAAAATAAATAAATAAAGCTGGAGGGGCCTCATTTGCCCCTTGGCCCACTTTAGAAGGGCTTCTTTGCTTCTTTGCGCGCGCGCGCGCACACACACACACATATATATACACATATATATTTAAAGATTTTATTTATTCGTGATAGACACAGAGAGAGAGGCAGGCTCCATGCAGGGAGCCCGATGTGGGACTCGATCCCAGGACCCCAGAATCAGGCCCTGGGCCTAAGGCAGGCGCCAAACCGCTGAGCCACACCCAGGGATCCCCTGCATATATTTATAGAACCCCTGCCCTCTGCTTCTAACGGTGTTCAATGAACACTTCATGTTCGTTGAAAGTGCGCAGAGAGTCAATACAAGAGCTTGACTCCGGGTGGCTGGACATCACAGTTCTGAGTTAACCTGTGGAGTTGCCTTTCTCTACATTGGAGAGAGTAAACCGTACCGCGCTCTGAAGTTTAATAGACCCTAGTTAGTGGGGTGTTGGGGGAGATGGGGGGGGGTTATGCAGTCAAGTAATCTGAGTGAGTAGTACCTGTTCTCACAAATGCTTGGTCAGCCAAACCAAGGATGCTTTCCTTTCCTCAGTGGAACATGATGATGATGGCTGTTTCGCATCCTAGCCAAGTACAATCTCCAGTTCCTTTGTTTTTTTGTTTTTTTAGATTTTATTTATTTATTTATTCATGAGAACACACAGAGAGGATTGAGAGAGGGAGGCAAAGACATAGGCAGAGGGAGTAGCAGGCTCCATGCAGGGAGCCGCCGTGGGACTCGATCCTGGGTCTCCAGGATCACGACCTGGGCTGAAGGCGGCGCTAAACCGCTGCGCCACCCAGGCTGCCCTCTCCAGTTCCTTTGATACAGAATTATCAATTGGGAGTTTTAACTCATGGATACTAAAGGGAACTCGAGGGCCTTCTAATCTAGTGGTTCCAAAACCTGGCTGGGCATCGGAATCATTTGAGGGGGTGGAATTAATACAGAACTCTAGGTGCCTGGGCACTGCTTCGGTAGATCTAAAGTAGGACCTGGGTGTTTGTGTGTATTTTTTTTTTTTTTTAAATAGCTTCTCAGGTGATACTCATGTTTTGGAGACCCAGATGTACAGCAGGTTTCACATATTTATGAACAGGCTCCAAGGTGAAGCGTAATGCCCTTAACGAGTAACTTTACTTGAATCAGTAGGTAATAAATACTTTCAGGTTTTGTACCGCCTTGAGCCCAGAAGGTAAATCCGGTAAGTCATACATAGCTCAATATAATTTTGTTTTTGTGGCTTCCTATGCATTAAAATTTCTTAAAGCTTTTTGATGAAAGTATTAGATTTTACAGTAAAATTTCCTACCAAATGTTGCTCTGGATGTTTTTTGGCATAATTATATAAAAGTTATATCACTTTGTAAATCAGCTTTTATGCCATGCTTTCATGAGCCATGGAAAAATTCCAATTTAAGAAAAATTTGCTATTGTTTTGGCTTATCAGAAACCCAGTGCACTCTACACAGGCTGCTTTTTTCTTTCTCCCTTTCTTTCCTTTTTTTTTAAACGCTTTCTTCCATCTTGGTATGCATGATCACTTTGTATCACTAGTCAGCTTCCAGTGGAATGCAGTTTGAGAGCTGGGCTCTGTGAAGGTCTCTAACTGCCTGTAAACACTTAATGTAACTGGAGGCTTTCAGTTTAAGCTAGTCCTTGAATTTTTAGTCTCTTTTTCTTTTCTTGGTTTAGTTATAATGTGCCACTGATTTAAAGAATTTGATAGAGTGACGCCTGGGTGGCTCAGCAGTTGAGAGTCTGCATTTGGCTCAGGTCATATCCTGGGGGCCTAGGATGGAGTCCCGCATCAGGCTTCCTGCATGGAGCCTGCTTCTTCCTCTGCCTGTGTCTCTGCCTCTCTCTCTGGGTCTCTCATGAATAAATAAATAAAATCTTAAAAAAAAAAAAGTATTTGATAGATGCTTGGAAAGGATCAACTGATTAGGTGGTAACAGTGTTTCATGTGTATTTTTCTTATAGTGGAAAAGCCTCATGACTGGGTTTTGTTTTGTTTTGTTTTTTTGTAATATTTTCAGAATGACTAAGGTATTAGGCCATTCAGGAAGTGTTGGACATTCTCTTTTACGGAGATACACTTATTCTCAAATTATTCTTCAGTAACCTCCTTACTGCTTTAGTATTCCTATTTTGTGTTATTACTAGAGCCAGAAATGGACCCTACATCACAAATCCTCCCGAGGAGGATGCTGAATTATTTTCTAAAAGTGACCCTGTTTATAGCATGTTAACTATCTACAACCAGATGACAAAGGGTATTCTAAACTTGCTGATTAAAAAAAAAAACGTGTGGGGGTCCCTGGGTGGCTCAGCGGTGGAGCGTCTGCCTTTGGCCCAGGGCGCGATCCTGGAGACCCGGGATCGACTCCCACATCGGGCTCCCAGTGCATGGAGCCTGCTTCTCCCTCTGCCTATGTCTCTGCCTCTCTCTCTCTGTGTGACTATCATAAATAAATAAATAATTAAAAAAAAAAAAAGTGTTAACAGGGTGCCTGACTGGCTTAATTGGTAGAGCATGTGACTCGTGATAATTGGGGTCGTGAGTTTGAGCCCCACATTGAGTGCAGAAATTACTTAGATAAATAAATGAGACAAACCATGTTAACAAATACGTAGTCCATAAATCTGAGTCTAGAGACCTATGGTATGTGTCTGAAATGAAAGGCCAGGTCACTGAGTCTCTAAACTTTTTTTTTTTTTTAAGATTTTATTTATTTATTCATGAGAGACACAGGCAGAGACACAGGCAGAGGGAGAAGCAGGCTCCATGCAGGGAGCCTAATTGCGGGACTTGATCCCAGGACTCAGGGATCACGACCTGAGCCAAAGGCAGACGCTCCACTGCTGAGCCACCCAGGTACCCCAAGTCTCTAAACTTTTTATTTATTTTTGTTTCTGAAATACCTTAATTCTGAGGTTTTACAAACTGTTGTGTTTCAGATTCTGATAGAGCGATCTTTTCAAGAGGAGGTACTTAAAAAGGATAAATGTGGACCCAGGGTTCCAAATTCAATCTAAACTGATATTACAGATGTAACATAGAAAAAGATGCAGGATGAGGGTAACAATTTGAAGACCCAGTGAAAGTCATTTGCTGGACCTTGAGGCAGTCTTCTATATGTCTGAGGACTTGAGACCAAAACTGGATACTTAATCTACTTTTTATCTGGTGGCTGTGATGAAAATATCACCAGTAGGTACCATAAATGTGTAAGTCTCTAGTTCTCAATCTTTTTTTTTTTTTTTTAAAGATTTATTTACTTATTTATTCGGAGAGAGAGAGAGAGAGTCAGAGACACAGGCAGAGGGAGAAGCAGGCCCCATGCAGGGAGCCCGACGTGGGACTCGATCCCGGGTCTCCAGGATCACACCCCGGGCTGCAGGCGGCGCTAAACCGCTGTGCCACCGGGGCTGCCCTCTAGTTCTCAATCTTGAGCTTTTTTATAGTTCATTCATATTCCCTGATGCCAGTGGGCATTATTTGTTTTTATTTTGTTTTTAATCTTGTTTTCTACTATAAGCTGTTCATTTTCTCATTTTTCTGGGGTGAGTGACCCCACCCCTGTTTATTTGCTATAGAACAGCTATTACTGTCTTACTAACTGCTAAAAAGAACTTTTTCAGAGTGCTGCTTGCGTTAATCTGTACAGTGTTTGCACTGCAGTTTTACCCAAATATTGGACCCCTTCAGGATTGTTCAGACTTAGGGCTGTCTTGGAGTTAGTATCTCGTAAATGTTGAAAGCTCGTTTTTGTTTTCCTTGTGTGTTGTGTTTTTTCTTTTTTAAAGATTTTATTTTAGAGAGAGAGAGAGAGATTGAGAGAGAGAGAGAAGCAGGCTCCATTGCAGGGAGCCTGACGTGGGACTCGATCCCAGGTCTCCGGGATCAGGCCCTGGGCTGAAGGCGATGCTAAACCGCTGAGCCACCGGGGCTGCCCCTGTTGTGTATTTTATTTTATTTTATTTTATTTTATTTTATTTTATTTTATTTTATTTTATTATTTTATTATTTTATTATTTTATTATTTATTTATTTATTTATTTATTTATTTATTTATTTATTTATTTATTTATTTTTCCTGTTGTGTTTTATATTTGAACAAATGTTGGTATTTAGTGAACATGAACACAGAACAGCAGTGCCAAGAATACTGGGGTAGAAATGTAGAGGGCCCCCCTGCCGAGATTGCTTTTAATTTTAATTATATGTGCTCTGATGTATCTTGGGGTTTGTTGATTTTAGGGCATACTAGATGGACTCTTATTGGAGAACCTTTGGTAGTGGTATCTTTGGCTTTTCTCTTAAGTGAGTTGATTCCTCAAAAAAGAATCTTCAGATCTCCTGCTGGGAGCTTATTTATAACCTGGCTTCCAGCAGTCTGAGAGAGAAGTCTTAGCCCTTAGTGTGTAAACTCCCTTACGTTCATTTAACTCAACTATTTTCAATATGATATTTTCATTCTCAACTGGACCAGGTGTTTTCCAAATCCAGGATTGTTTTATAGTCCATTGCTGTACCCTCTAGAGCTGCAGTGTCCAATATGGTAGCTAGTAGCCACATGTACCAACTTAAATTTAATAATTGAAATTAAAGTATAAGTTCCTCATTTGCATTAGACACATTTCAAATGGTCAATGTGTATGTGTATGTGTATCTGTCCAGAGGCTACCATATCGAACAGGTTAGATATAAAATATTTCTATCATTGCAGAAGTTTTATTGGACAGTACTGTTCTAGTTAGAAGATAGTGTTCCATGCTTCTGCAACGGTGGAGTAGGGGTAGTTGGCTGGTTTTTGTGGGGAGTAGGAGGGTATCTAAATGATTTGACCAATCTTGTTTTTAGCACTGTGTTCACATCCCTTTTATAGAACCTGCTGCTGCCAATTTTTGACCTGTTTTGAGGCACTGTTGTATAAAATGGATTACTTTCCTCATTGTAAGCTTAAGATTAACTTTCTTCAGTCTTTAAGTCAATTCCCATTCCAACTTCCAAAAGGTTTTGTTGTCTTCTCTTTCGTTTTATATACATAAGCTTAAAAAAACCCAAACCCTTTGTTCTGTACATCTCATTATATATAAATTATATCTTAAAAAATGATGTTAAAATGATGCTTTATTTTCATCTTAATGGGATTTAGGAGGGAGGAAGAGTAAAATGTGTTCAGTCTGCCATCTTTTTTCCATAAGTAAAGTACGCTATCGGCATTTAAATATGTACAACTGTCTCCCTTTAAAAACACTCTGATCTCATATTTACTTAGGCTTCTTGAGCAGTTTTTTTTTTTTTTTTTTTTGAGCAGTTTTATATATTGTCTCCCTCACTCCATCTTGGTTTTGTCCTCTCCATTGTATTAAAATTTCTCTTACAAATGTCAATGAGAATCATATGAAGACTTTTATTTTATTTTATTTTATTTTCATATGAAGACTTTTAAATCTTTATCTTGCCTTTTTTTTTTTTTTTTTGCCTTTTTTTTTAAGTGATCTCCTTGCTCATCACTGGGCTCGAACTCAGAACTCTGAGATCAAGAGTCACATGCTCCACTGACTGATCCAGCCAGGAACCCAATCCTTATTTTGATTGACTTCTCAGTAGCCTTTGACTATTTCCCTCCTTCTAGAAACTTCGAGTTTTCCTGACACCACACTAACCTAGTTTTCTGCCTCTTTCTCTGTTCATTTCTTCTCACTTCCCTTTGCTAAGCAGTATTCTTCCTTTACCTCACTCTTATATCCTAGAGTTCCTCAGAATACTGCCTTACGGTGCATTTGCTCCTACTTCTTACAGATTCTCCCTAAGGGAGTTTATCAGTTTCTTAGCTTTAGTTACTATAAACTGATGGCTTAAGCTGGAATTCCTATGGTATCCTCTTAGACTTCCTGACCCATATGTGTCCACTTGGATTTCCTACAGTCCCCTCAAGTCTAACATGTCTAAGACTAAAGGCACAGCCAGTATAACCTTCCTCTAATCTTTCTCCATTTGTTCCATATAAATTTTACTGCCATCTGCCTAGTAGCTCATAGCAAAACTTACTTTCCATGTATAGTCTTCTAAATAGTCTGAAGATTGACTCGCTGTTTCTCTCCATTTTCCCTTAATCTAAGTGGCTATTGCACCTTGCCCACGTTTACCTGTAACAGCCTCCTAACAGATTTCCTTTGCTTTGGTTTTCTGCTAGCCATTCTGTACAGGGCAAGTAGAATGAACCTTTTAAGTATATAAATCTGGTCTTGTATCCCTTTTTGTCTTTTAGTAGTTTGACACTACCTTTCTATTAAGTAGCAGTATCATTAATTTAGCTTTTCTGTTCCTCTCTAGGTTCTCCTTTAAGTGATACTAAGTTTCTTTCAGTTCCTTTGACTATTGCATTCCGTCTCCTGGGCTTTTGTTGATCTGTTCTCTTCAACTAAGAACTCTCATCCTTTGGCTCATTCTTTAGAAAGGTCTTTCTTGACCCTTTTGCCATATACTCCCGTAATACTCTGAATGTTGGGATCCCTGGATGGCTCAGCGGTTTAGTGCCTGCCTTTGGCCCAGGGCATGATCCTGGAGTCCCCAGATCAAGTCCTGTGTCGGGCTCCCAGCATGGAGCCTGCTTCTCCCTCCTCCTGTGTCTCTGCCTCTCTCTCTCTATGTCTATCATGAATAAATAAATAAATAAATCTTAAAAAAAAAAAAAAAAAACTCTGAATGTTACCTTCTCTTCATCACGTTTGTGAATACCTGTTCAAATGACTTTTCCATTAGACTATAATATTTTTTTGGATGCTCAGATGTTATCATGTTTATAAAAATTCATTTATTGAATTGAAATTTAAAAGGTGTGTGTACATTTTTACAATTTCAGCATTATTGGTGATGTAACCACATCAGAAGTAAGTTAGAAAAAAAAAATAAGTTAGAGCGGTTAACTTTTTAAGGTACAATCCAGATGGTTTCTCAAATTTGGTAGGATTTTTAAAATCTTAATTATATGCTCTCTTCCCCTTTCTTCAATCAAGATTTATTATGGACTGGGGCAGCCCTGGTGGCTTAGCAGTTTAGCGCTGCCTTCAGCCCAGGGCGTGATAGTGGAGACCCGGGATCGAGTCCCGCATCGGGCTCCCTGCATGGAGCCTGCTTCTCCCTCTGCCCCCCTCCCCTCTCTCTCTGTCTCTAATAAATAAATAAAATCTTAAAAAAAAAATTTATTATGGACTAATAATTATGCAGCTATGTGTGTGTTTTAAAGATTTTATTTATTAATTTGAAAGAGAGCGAGCAGGGCAGGGGCAGAAGAGAAACAGACTCCTTGCTGAGCTCAGAGTCAACTATGACTCCATCCCAGGACCCTGAGCTCATGACCTGAGCAGAAGTCAGGTACTTAACCAGCTGAGCCACCCAGGTGCTGTGTGCTTATGTTTATAGAATAAATATCTTACTGATAAGATTTTTCCAGTGATTATATTACCTTTAAGTATTATGAAGAATAAATTCCAAATCTCCTTTTATGTTGGTAGTACACAGAATGTATTTGACTTTCATATTGAGAAGTTTATTTTAAATTTCTTTTTCCATTGATAAAGAAGTAAAATAGAGTACCCTAAACCAGAGGTTGCCAAACTTTTTTTGTGCATGGTCCCCTTAATGTCTTTTTCATGGTGTCCTTAGGCGTAGTAAAGTAATGCATTAGGTAATTAGATCTAAATAACTTAGTATGTTTAGCAAAACAATAGTTGTTTAAAAAATACACATAAATTTGGGGACTCTGGGTGGCTATGTGGTTGAACATCTGCCTTTGGCTCAGGACGTGATCCCGGGTACTGGGATCCGTCCCACATCGGGCTCCCTGTGAGGAGACTGCTTCTCCCTCTGCCTGTGTCTCTGCCTCTCTCTCTCTCTCTCTCTGTGTCTATGAATAAATAAATAAAATCTTTAAATAAATACACATAAATTAAAAGGCAATTTGGGTTTTTAGTTCATTCTTAACCACAATTAATGTACTCGTTGGGCACTACAGAACTTCAAACCTTGGAATCATTAGACACTACCCACCCACATTTCCTGTTCTAAATAGATTTTTGCATAGTACTTTTTTTTTTTTAGTCATTACAGCAACCAACAAAACCTCAGCTTTGCAAAGATATGATGTCACAAAGATGAATATACCAGGATCTAATTTGAAACTGAACTATATTAAACTGGTAATTTGTAGGGTTCTTGACAGGTATGATAGATAAAGAATATCGTTTTTTCCCTTTGATTTAGAAATGCCTATAACATCCCCGTGAAGTTACTGCAGAACCTCAGGTTACCTTGGCACACTGTTTAGGAATCGTGGGCCTGGGATGCCTGGATGGCTCAGTGGTTGGTTGTCTGCCTTTGGCTTGGAGCGTGATCCTGGGATCGAGTCCTGCATCGCGCTCCCTGCAAGGAGCCTGCTTCTCCCCCTGCCTATGTCTCTGCCTCTCTCTGTATCTCTCATGAATAAATAAATCTTAAAAAAAAAAAAAAAAGGAATTGTGGGCCTGAAGTATTAATAGTTTGGTGTAAATTCCTTTTTATTTTTTTAATTTATTTATTTGGGTGATAGCAAATGGGAGGGATAGACTCTCAAGGAGACTTATGAGGCTTCATCTCATGACCCTGAGATTATGACCTGAGCTGAGACCAAGATTCAGATGCTTAACTGAGCCACCAGGTATCCCTGGTGTAAATTCTTTAGACATTTTTTCCCTCTGTAAATATCTAAATTATACATACATTATTTTTCTTTTAACAAAAATGGGCTCATATATTGTTTGGCAACTTTTTTTTTTCATTCAACAGTATATTATGATAAGTTGGGTTGAATGTACACATTTAATTCCTCACCAGCCTGAAAACTCCATTAAAGTTGTGGAAAAGTGAGAGGTGACTGGCTGGGTCAGTTGGTGCAACATGGGACTTGCTCTTGGGGTGGTGAGTTCAAGTTTCTTGTTGAGTATAGAGCTTACTTAAAAAAATGTAGTGTTTTTTTTTTTTTTTAAACCCAAATGACAAAGAATGGGAACAGTGAGAATAACAACATTCTGGAAGCTAGAAAGCAGAAAAGACTGGAGGTTACTGGTTAGCCGACTTGAGAAAGCTGAATCCTACAGCAACAAGTGGAGAAAGCCAATAAGTAGTCATGTTTGTTTTCAGAACCTTTTAAAAGTTTCAGGATTAGTTGTGTCTTACTAATGGAAGTGGAGGTGAAGGTGACACAAAAAAATACGGGATTGAAAGTCATCGTCCCCCGCCCCCCCAAAGATTTATTTATTTTAGAGAGTGAGAGTGTGCACACGATGGAGCCTGTTGAAGAGCTCAATCTTACTATCTGGAGGTCACAACCTGAGCTGAAACCAAGAGCTAGATGCTTAACAGACTATGCCACATTGACACCCCTGAAAGTCTTTTTAAGAAAAGTACTTCCAAAAAAAAGAAAAAAAATACTTTCAGATCTGACATTTTCTTCTCCCTATACAAAAAAACAGGATAACTGAAGATTAGTTGTGTGGAGAGGGTAAAACAGTCTCTGGACTGGGAGAACCATGCCTAGTTGAGAATGAGGTATAGAGTACTATATAAAGGGACTAAGTAGAAAAATACATTCTGAAAGAGGACCTGTGGCCTTCTTTCCTGACTTAGTTCCCCGAATCCTGCCCCTTTCCACCATTTTCTGTTTCCCAGAGGCAGCCTCTTTCAAGTCTTTGGGCTGTTCTTTTAGTATAACTAGCATGTCTCTAATTACCTTACTTTATTTTTGTCTTTAAATTTTTTTTAAATTAAAAATTAAAAATTTTTAAATTAAAAAAATTTTTAAGGATTTATTCATGAAAGACACACAGAGGCAGAGACACAGTCAGAGGGAGCCTGATGCAGAGCTCAATCCCAGGACCCAGGGGATCACAACCTGAGTCAAAGACAGAGGCTCAACCACTGAGTCACTCAGGTGCTCCTCATTCAGATAATTTAGAAATTCTATGAATTTCACATATTTGGAGACCTCTCTCCCAAATCCTTTTGACCTCTTCTGGATTGGTGGCTCTCTAGGACTGAGACACAGTTGTCACTCCGTGATCTTTGACTATTTTCTTTAGTATTTTTCTTGCTTGCATATTGTTTTGGATCTCATTTCCTGAGTTTCAGGTCTTTCTTGATTTACTCATTTTGTCAGAGTACTTTCTTCTGTGGTTCCCTGAGAAAAAGGTGGATGGTAGTTCTGTATTTTGATAATTTACCTCTTAAAACCTTATTTTTTTTATCCGTTTTTTTTTTTTTTTAAGATTTTATTTATTCATAAGAGATACACAGAGAGAGAGATGCAAGCAGAGGGAGAAAGGCTCCATGCAGGGAGCCCGATGTGGGACTTGATCCTGGGACCTCAGGATCTCTCCCTAGGCCGAAGGCAGGTGCTAAACCGCTGAGCCACCCAGGGATCCCCTTTTACCCTGTTTTGATCAATGATTTGTCTGAGTTGCAAGTTTTGTGTTGAAACTAATTTTCCCTCAGACCTTTGAAAGCATTAATACCTTATCTTCTAGTTTATTCATTTTAAAAAAGATTTTATTTATTCATGAGAGACACAGAGAGGCAGAGACATAGGCAGAGGGAGAAGCAGGCTCCCCCACAAGGTGCCCGATGCAAGACTTGATCCTAGGACCCCGGGATCATGCCCTGAGCCAAAGGCAGACACTGAACCACTGAGCCACCCAGGTGTCCCTATCTTCTAGTTTATAATCTATTAAGTTCATTGCCATTCTTATTCTTGATTTTATTTTATTTTATTTTTTATTTTATTTTATTTTTTTTAATTTTTATTTATTTATGATAGTCACAGAGAGAGAGAGGCAGAGACACAGGCAGAGGGAGAAGCAGGCTCCATGCACCAGGAGCCCGATGTGGGATTCGATCCCGGGTCTCCAGGATCGCGCCCTGAGCCAAAGGCAGGCGCCAAACCGCTGCGCCACCCAGGGATCCCATTATTCTTGATTTTATATACAAATAAAAAATTTACATAAGTTTATGCAATACATAAATATATATGAATTATAGTATAATAATAGTTATATAAACATTAATGAGTAAGTTAATTTATGCGTAAATTATATATGTATATAAATATATATTTTTATATTTTTAAATTTAATTGAAGTATAGTTGACACATAATGTTAGTTTCAGGTAGTATACAACACTGATAAAACAAGTTTATATATTATGCTTACCAGTGTAGCTAACATTTATCCCCATAATATTATAATACCATGAACTACTCCCTATGCTGTGATTTTTATTCCCCTGAGTGATTCTTTGTGTAACTGGAAGCCTCTATCTCCTACTTATTACCTGACTCCTCTCCTCTGGCATCCGTCAGTTTGCTGTTTTTATGGGTCTGTTTCTGTTCTTTGTTTTTTTTTTTAGGTTCCACATATAAGTGAAATCATGTGGTATTTATCTTTCTTTGACTTATTTCATGTAGCATAATACCTACTAGGTCCATCCACATCATCACAAATGGCAAAACTTTTTTTTTTTAAATATTTTATTTATTTATTCATGAGAGTCATAGAGAGAGATAGATTGGCAGAGACACAGGCAGAGGGAGAAGCAGGCTCCACGCAGGGAGCCCGACGTGGGGGTTTCCAGGATCCTGGGTTTCCAGGATCAGGCCCTGGGCTGAAGGCGGCGCTAAACCGCTGAGCCACCCGGGGCTGGCCACAAATGGCAAAACTTCATTCTTTTTATGACTGATTACTATTCTTGTGTGTCTGTACACATGTATACTGACTCTATCTTCTTTGCCCATCTACCAGTGGGACACTTGGGTTGCTTCCTATCTTGGTTATTGTAAATAATGCTACAGTAAAAAGGGATGTCTGTGTCTTTCCATATAGTGTTTTTACTTTTTTTGGTTAAATATCCAGTAATGGAATTACTGGATCTTATGGTGGTTCTGTTTTTAATTTTTTGAGGAATTTTAATACATTTTCTACCGTGGCTATACGAATTTACATTCCCACCAACAGTGCGCATTATGGTTCCTTTTTCTCCACATTCTTACCAACACTTGTAATTTCTTGTTTGTTTTTTCCTAGCTAGTCTGACAAGTGTAAGGTGATAGGTCTTGTGGTTTTGATTTCTATCTCCCTGCTGATTAGTGATCTTGGGCTTTTTTAGATATTTCATTTGTAAATACTTATCCAATTCAGTAGATTGCTTTTATGTTTTGTTTATGGCTTCCTTTGTTGTGCAAAGGCTTTTTATTTTGGTGTACTTCTAGTAGTTTATTTTTGCTTTTGTTTCCCTTACCTTAGGAGACATCTAGAAAAATGTTGCTATGGCTGATGTCAAAGAAACTACTGTCTATGTTTTCTTCTAGGAGTTTTCTGGTTTCAGATATCACATTTAGGTCTTTAATCCATTTTGAATGTATTTTTGTGTATGGTATAAAAAGTAGTCCAGTTTCATTTTACATGTGGCTGTCAAGTTTTCCCAACACTATTTATTGAAGAGACCCCACCCCCTTGTATATTCTCATCTCCTTTGTTGTTGGTTAATTGACCGTATAAGCTTAGATTTATTTCTGGGCTTTTGATTCTGTCCCATTGATCTATTTTTGTGCTGGTGTCATACTGTTTTGATTACTGTAGCTTTGTAGTATATCCTGAAATCTGGAATTATGATGTCTTCATCTTTGTTCTTCTTTTTCAGGATTGCTTTGACTATTTAAGGTTTTTTGTAGTTCCACGCAAATTTAACTATTTGTTCTAGGTCTGTGAAAAATGCTTTTAGTATTTTGATAGGGATTGCATTGAATCTGTAGTTTACTTTGGGTAGTATGGACATTTTAACAATATTCTTTCTTTTTTTTTGTTTTTGTTTTTGTTTTTAACAATATTCTTTCAATTCATGAGCATGGCATATCTTTCTGTTTGTGTCATCTTTGGTTTCTTTCATCAGTGTCTTACAGTTTTCACAGTAAGGTCTTTTACCTCCTTGGTTAAGTTTATTTCTAAGGTATTCTTTTTGGTGGAATTGTAAATGTTTTAATTTATCTTTCTGATACTTTGTTATTAGTAAATAGAAATACAGCTGACTTCTGTGTGTTAATTTTGTATTCTGCTACTTTACTGAATTAATTTATTCTGAAAACTTTTTGGTGGAGTCCTTAGGACTTTCTGTGTGTAGTATCATGTCACTTGCAAATAGTGACAGTTTAAATTCTTCATTACAAATGAGGATGTCTTTTACCTCTTGTGTAATTGCTGTGACTGGGAATTAACAGTACTATGTTGAGTGAAAGTGGTGAGAGTGGACATTCTTGTCTTGTTCCTGGTCAGAAGAAAAGCTCTTGGTTTTTCACCATTGAATATGATGTTAGCTTTGAGTTTTTCATGTATGGCTATTACTGTGTTCTGGTATGGTCTCTCTAAACCCACTTTGTAGAGAGTTTTTTTTTATCATGAACAGATGTTAAATTTTGTCAGATACTCTTTCTTTATTGAGATGATCATATTTTTATCCTTCATTTTGCTAAAGAGGTATAGCATATTGATTGATTTACAAATATGGGAACCGTCCTTGCCTCCCCAGAACCTGTTCTGGTTGATCATGCTTAATGACATTTTTATCATATTCTTATTTTTTAATATTATTTATTTATTTATTTGAGAGAGAGTGCACGTGCACACAGTGGGGGAAAGGGCACAGAGGGAGAGAATATCCAGCAGATTCCTGCTGAACATGGAGCCTGGTCCAGGAACCTGATGGAGCCTGTCCATGAACAGGGCTCCATCTCACAACCCATGAGACCAGGACCTAATTTCAGCTCAGGATATTCACTTAATCAACTGAACCACCCAGGCACCCCCCTTTTATCATATTCTTGAAGTCAGTGTGCTAATATTTTGTTGAGGATTTTTGCATCTATGATCATCAGGGCTATTGGCCTGTAGTTTTCTTTTTGAGGTGTCTTTGTCTGGTTTTGGTATCAGGGTAATGATGATCTATCCATTAATGTTAAGAGGGAGTATTAGGGATCCCTGGGTGGCGCAGCGGTTTGGCGCCTGCCTTTGGCCCAGGGCGCGATCCTGGAGACCCGGGATCAAATCCTACATCGGGCTCCCGGTGCATGGAGCCTGCTTCTCCCTCTGCCTGTGTCTCTGCCTCTCTCTCTCTCTCTCTCTCTGTGACTATCATAAATAAAAAAAAAACAAAAAAAAAAAAAACTTTAAGAGGGAGTATTAAAGTCTCCTGTTATTACATTTCTGTCCATTTCTCCTTTTATGTCTGTTAATATTTGCTTTTTGTATTTAGGGGCATTCAGTATTGGATACATATAATTACAATTGTTTTATTCTCTTGTTTCAACTGATGGTTATCATTATGTGATGCCCTTCTTTGTCTCTTGTTACAGTCTTTGTTTTTAGGTTTTTTTTTTTTTTTTTTTTTTTTATAAGATATTTATTTGAGAGAGAGCACAGGCAGGGGGAGCAGCAGAGAGAGCAGAAGCAGGCTCCCCACTGAGCAGGGAGCCCAATGCAGGGCTCCATCCCAGGACCCTGGGATCATAACCTGAGCCAAAGGCAAATGCTTAACTGACTAAGCCACCCAGGCGCCTCTACAGTCTGTTTTAACATCTATTTTGTCTGATATAAGTGTTGCTACCCTGTTTTTTTTTTTCTCTTCCCACTTTATTTGCATTGAATATCTTTTTCCATCCCTTCACTTTCACTCTGTATATGTCTTTTTTTTTTAATTTTTTTTTTATTTATTTATGATAGTTACAGAGAGAGAGAGAGGCAGAGACACAGGGAGAAGCAGGCTCCATGCACCGGGAGCCCGACGTGGGATTCGATCCCGGGTCTCCAGGATCGCACCCTGGGCCAAAGGCAGGCGCCAAACCTCTGCGCCACCCAGGGATCCCTCACTCTGTATATGTCTTATTTTTATTTTTTAAGAAATTTTTAGGGATCCCTGGGTGGCGCAGTGGTTTGGCAACTGCCTTTGGCCCAGGGCGCGATCCTGGAGACCCGGGATCGAATCCCACGTCGGACTCCTGGTGCATGGAGCCTGCTTCTCCCTCTGCCTGTGTCTCTGCCTCTCTCTCTCTGTGTGACTATCATAAATAAATAAAAAATAAAAAAAAATAAAAAAAAAATTTTATTTGAGAGAAAGCATGAATAGGAGCAGCAGAAGGTGAAAGAGAGGAAGAGAGAGAGAATCTCAAGCAGACTCTGCTCTGAGCACAGAGCCCGATGTGGGGCTTGATCTGTCAACCCTGAGATTATGACTTGTACTGAAATCAAGAGTCAGTTGCTTAACTCACTGAGCCACCCAGGCACCCCTGTATATGTCTTTTTTTTTTTTTTAAGATTTTATTTATTTTAGAAAGCAAGAGTGGGGGGAGGGGCAGAGGGAGAAGCAGACTCCCCACCAAGCAGGTAGCCTGACGTGGGACTCGGGACTCGTTCCCAGGGAACCACCCAAGTGCCCTGTATTTTTTTTAAATAGAAGATTTTATTTATTTATTTGAGAGACAGAATGGGGGGAGGAGCAGAGTGAGGGGGAAAGAATCTCAACCAGATTCCTCACTGAGTGCTGAGCCCTCCCTGGGTCTTGATCCCTCAACCCCAAGATCATGACCGGAGCTGAAATCAAGAGTTGGACACCTAACCAACTGAGTCACCCAGGTGCTCCTGTATGTGTCTTTCGGTCAGAAATGAGTCTGCTGTAGGCAGCATATAGATGGGTCTTTTTTTTTTTGATTCTGCCATTTTGTGTCTTGTTCAGAGCATTTTAGACCATTTACATTTAAAATTATTATTGGTAAGTATGTGTTTATTGCCATTTTAAAAATTGTTTTCTGATTATTTTTGTAGTTCTGTTTCTTGCTCTTTTTGATTGATGACTTCTGTGGTGTTATATTTGGCTTTCTTTCTCTTTATGTTTTTGTATGTCTCTTAAAGATTTTGAGTATGTAATTACCATGAGATTATATATAAGTATATCCTGAGTATATAGCAGTCAACATATATTAGTATGGTCATTTAAGTTGAGACACATTCTAAAAGAACTTGATTTATTCCCCCTCCACATCACTTCTTGGCCTTTTGGCTAAGATTAAGTGTATTCCCCTTCCACATTTGATGTACATGTTTTTATATTTTACATCTTTTAATTCATTCTTATATTTAATGATTGCTTTTCCTTTCCACTTAAGTCTCTTTAACGTTTCTTGTGAGGCCAGGTGGCGAACTCCTTTAACTTTTTTTTTTTAAGATTTTATTTATTTATTCATAGAGACAGAGACAGAAAGAGAGGCAGAGACACAGGCAGAGGGAGAAGCAGGCTCCATGCAGGGAGCCCAAGTGGGACTAGATCCCGGGCCGCAGGCGGCGCTAAACTGCTGTGCCACCGGGGCTGCCCCTCCTTTAACTTTTGTTTGGGAAACCTTCTCTTTCAATTCTGAATTGTAATCTTGCCAGGTAGAATATTTTTGGACACCCAGACCCTGACCCCATCCATGCTGTCACGGGGGCGGGGGGATTGTAAACTGGCAGGAGCTAGTCCCCTCATCTCAGAGTCCCAGCAGCTCCCCCACCTTTCACAGTGTTCTGGGCTAGTTCCTTTTATATTATAGTTGCTCTTTTTTTATAGTTGCTCTTTTAAACAGAGTTTGTGCCTCAGGGCATCTGGGGTTGGTGTGGGCTAAGGGCCTAGGCTCGCTGAGACAGCAGGCTGGCTGTGCACCCAGACCCTGCTCCTGTCTGTGCAATCAAGGTGGAGGGGGGAAGTGTAAACCATGGGACTTGCTAGCCTCCGAGAGTTCCAGCAGCTTCCCCAATGTTTGCCACGGTTCTAGGGCTTGATCTTTTATTTATTGGTTTCTCTTTTAAACTGTGGTGGTGTTTTTTTTTTTTTTTTTTTTCTTTTTTTTCCCCCTGCCCCTGGGCAGCTGAATCTGCTCCTGGTCTCTCATACTATCTCTTCCCACCCTGTTGGAGTAGGGGGTTCTCCTTGTTACCTGGTCTCCATTTGTCTTACGTTCTTCTTTTGTTGTGCAAAAGCTCCTCAGTCAGCCTTTAGTTCTTATTGAGGAGATGTTGCTCTATAAATCAGTGCAGATTTCGTTTGTCTCTGGAGAAGGTGAGTTCAGGATCTTACTTGGTCACCATCTTGGACCAGAATCTATATATTTCTATTTTATATATAGTGTATGTGTACACAGTGTACACATATATATGTCATTACTTCCAACTCATCACTCCCCATCCCCCACAAAAGCTTGTAGGAGGTTATTTTTGCCTCCAGTGTTCTGAAATTTCATAGTTGATATGCCTTGGTATAGGTCTGTTTCATTTATTAATAGGTTATTTCCATGTATGAAATCATGTCCTTTAATTATGAGAATTATTTTTTTTTTAATTTTTTTTATTTATTTATGATAGTCACACAGAGAGAGAGAGAGGCAGAGACATAGGCAGAGGGAGAAGCAGGCTCCATGCACCGGGAGACTGACGTGGGATTCGATCCTGGGTCTCCAGGATCGCGCCCTGGGCCAAAGGCAGGCGCTAAACCACTGCGCCACCCAGGGATCCCATGAGAATTATTTTGAATTAGGTAGTTGACACCTCCCTCCTTCTGTGCTTTCTTAGTTTATCTTTCTGGAACTTTCATTTGTATTTTGATCTCCTGGCCTGATCCTTTAATTTTTCCTTTCTCTGTTATTTTATCTCTCATTTTGTGCTTTCTGGGAGATTTCCTCACAATTTTAAATGTTTAAGAAAAAAATTTAACTTTCACTTTGAAATAACTTTAAATTTTCAAAAAATTAAAAAAAATTTATATACACTTCACCCAGCTTTTTCCCGGTGTTACTATGTAATTTCAGTGGATTAAAACTGGGAAATTAACATTGGATAATAATATTGTTAATTATAACTTAATTAAAAGCTTTACTCAGATTGTCAGTTGTCCTACAAAGCTCCTTTTTTTGGCCTAGAATCCAATTCAGGCCTTAGTTGCCCAGTCTTCTTAGTCTTAGGTCTTTGATATGGTATAGGTCCTCAGTCTTTTTGTCTTTCGTGACCTTATTTGACACATTTGAAGAGTATTGGCCAATTATCCTAAAGAGTATCCACCCCTAAAACGTAGGTTTATCTGTTTCCTTATAATTAAATTCAGGTTATACATTTATTATATCTTACAGTTTATATGTCCTACCAGTGACATTGTGCACATCAGGAGGCATATGGATGTCCTGTCTTATTATTAGTAGTGATGTTAACTTCAATCACTGGGTTAAGGTGATGTTTGCCAGGCCTTTCCATTGAAAGATGCAGTTTTTCCTTTGTTATTTTAAGTATCTTGTGGAAGATATTTTGAGACTGTGTGTGTATCTTGTCACTGTATTTTTGCATCTGATTTTTTGCCTGAGTCAGTTGTTTCTGAGCTGCAAATTTTAACATTGTAACTTTTCTGATTCCATTCTTCCTTTATTAAGTTGAAATTCTGTGTAAGGAAGAGCTGTCCCTTCTCATTTATTTAGTCAGTTATATTATTACAAACTTAGGTATTTCTTTTATTCTTTTTTTTTAATTTTTTAAAAAATTTTTATTTATTTATGATAGTCACACAGAGAGAGAGAGAGAGAGAGAGAGAGAGGCAGAGACACAGGCAGAGGAAGAAGCAGGCTCCATGCACCGGGAGCCCGACGTGGGATTCGATCCCGGGTCTCCAGGATTGCGCCCTGGGCCAAAGGCAGGCGCTAAACCGCTGTGCCACCCAGGGATCCCTATTTCTTTTATTCTTGAGTTATAGTCTTTTACTGTTCTTATAGATACAGTTGCTCAGTTTTTGGCCATTATGAGTCTCTTCAAGTTGGCTCCTATGTCCTTTTGATACGTCATTATTTCTTTAACACTTTTTTTACTTTCTGGCATTATAATGATACTCCAGGCTCATCTATTTTCTCTGTCCCAGCTCTGGAACTAGCCATTCTTTAAAGTGGAGAATAATATTTAGAAATCAAGATCTGAGTGCTAGGGGTGCCCATTCCTACTGGGATGTTATTGCTTCTAGGCTAAGTGGACAGAGCTAGGAAATAAATACACATGTGTATATGTGTATATAAAACCTTGAGTCCGTACGATACTTTATTTTTCTGTACGATACTTCTGATTTCATTCTGTCATTATAGATTCAAACCTGTCTCACTCTGTTCATTATTTGTAACACCTTTCATCAATGGTGAGAAATCTTTTTTTTTTTTTTTTTTAAAGATTTTTTATGTATTTATTCATGAGAGACACAGAGAGAGGCAGAGAGAGACAACAGGCAGAGGGAGAAGCAGTCTCCATTCAGGGAGCCCACCACGGGACTCAATCCCAGGTCTCCAGGATCATGCCCTGGGCTGAAGGCGGGCCATAAACCGTTGAGCCACCTAGGCTGCCCAATGGAGAGAAATCAAACTCTAATTATCTATAACGTATTTACCTATTTACTCAACTTTAGGATAGTTACAAAGTTGGGGCACCTGGTTGGCTCAGGTGGTAAACTGTGCGACCCTTGATCTCAGGGTTGTGAATTCAAGCCCCATAGGGTATGGAGCCTACTTAATTAAAAATAAATTTTAAAAAATAGAATATTTACAAAGTAGTCTTTCTTTCCTTCTTTTCTTTCTTTCCCTTCTTTCCCTTCCTTCCCTTCTGAAGATTTTATTTATTCATTTATGAGATTTTATTTATTCATTTATGAGAGACACAGGGAGGGGGGGTGAAGAGAGAGAGGCAGAGACCAGCAGAGGAAGAAGCAGGCCCCATACAGGGGGCCCAATGCGGGACTTGATCCCGGGACTCCAGGACCACAGCCTGAGCTGAAGGCAGGCACCCAGGGATCCCAACAAAGTAGTTTCAAAATTAACTCATTGCTCTGTGAAGATAAATTGCTGACTAAAGGACAGTGTTTGTATACAGTTCTTTTGATTCTGGTCCTGTACAGTCAAAATATTTCTAAAATTTGGCTAATTTTTTCCTATTTTTTCAATGTAGTTATGTATTTGTCATATAGTTAGGTTAATTTGTTTGTATTTCAATTTAGATTCCCTTTTGCCTTCTGGTTGATCTTATTTGTATATTTTTTAAGTATATGAAGCATTAATGTGGTTGTTAAAGTCAGAACTTTACAAAAAGGCGTAGAGAAGTACCATTCCTCTCTCATACCTCTACCATTTTCCTTTTCCTCATTCTTTTCATCTCATTCACATCAACCATGCCTTCTGTTACTAGTCTTATTAGTTTCTGGTTTATCCTCTTCATGTTTGTATTTCTATTTTGTTTTGTCTTTGGGGGGTGCACAAAAGGGCAGATAAATGTTTTCTTATTTTTTCTTTATGAAAGGTGGTTGCTTGATAAAGAATTTAACCTTGCCCCAAAAGAAAGCCTTTATCCTTGGCTTCTGGGAGGTAGTCTCTAAGCCCTTGGAATGTCATGTCTGATTAGAATGTCCATATTTGCTTGAGGGCCTTGGATCACCAGCAGTCTAACAGATTTTGCCGGGGAGCCCTGGATCACCAATAGTCTAATGGACAGCATGATTGAGTTTGGGGGTTGTCCATGCTGGAGAGACCAATGGTATGATTTAGGGAAATGACTTTGGTATCAGTGGATTTCTAGAGTAGCTAAAAGACTGAGCTCAGTCATGTGGGCCATCAGTTATGCCTAAAAACTCCAATAAAAACTCTGGATACCAAGGTTCAGGTGAGCCTTCCTGATTGGCAGTATTGTCACACACTATTGTCATGAGGGTAAAGCTGTCCTGACTCCATGGTGAGAGGACAAGTGGAAGCTCCACATTTGTTACTTCCCTTGGACTCTGCCCTGTGTGGTTCTCCACTTGGCTGATTTTAATCCATGTTCTTTAACTTTAATAAACCATAACTGTGAATATAATAGTGATGAGTTCTGTGAGTCCTGGCAAATTACCAAACCTGAGGGTGGTTTTGTGAACTCTCTGAGCTTGCAGTTGGTATCTGTGTGCCACTATCATGGTGGCATACTATCAGTACTTATTTGAACTTTACTTTTTTCACCTAACCTGGAAATCATTCCATGTTAGTTCATAGAGTTCATCTTTATTCTTTTTTTTTTTTTTTTTAAACTTTTATTATTTTTTTTTAATTTTTATTTATTTATGATAGTCACAGAGAGAGAGAGAGAGGCAGAGACACAGGCAGAGGGAGAAGCAGGCTCCATGCACCGGGAGCCCGACGTGGGATTCGATCCCGGGTCTCCAGGATCACGCCCTGGGCCAAAGGCAGGCGCCAAACCGCTGCGCCACCCAGGGATCCCTATTCTTTTTTTTAAAGTAATCTTTACACCCCGCGTGAGGCTTGAACTCACAACCCCAAGATCAAGAGTTGCATGTCTACCAACTGAGCCAGCCAGATGCCCCTATCTTTACTCTTTTATAGCTTCACTCATTGTATGGAAGAACCATACTTTATTGAACTTCTGTTCTTGTGGGTTTTCAGTATTTTGCAATTACAGTGTTGCAGTGAATAACCTTGTATTATGTCTTTTCACTATTATTGGAGGTGTAGCTTGATAAATTACTAAAAGTGGGGTTGCTGGATTAAAAGGCAAATACTGGGATCCCCGGGTGGCGCAGCGGTTTAGCGCCTGCCTTTGGCCCAGGGCGCGATCCTGGAGACCCGGGATCGAATCCCACATCGGGCTCCCGGTGCATGGAGCCTGCTTCTCCCTCTGCCTGTGTCTCTGCCTCTCTCTCTCTCTCTCTGTGACTATCATAAATAAATAAAAATTAAAAAAAAAAAAAGGCAAATACTTGGGCAGCCCGGTGGCTCAGCCGTTTAGTGCCAGCTTCAGCCCAGGGCGTGATCCTGGAGACCCTGGATAGAGTCCCACGTCGGGCTCCCTGCATGGAATCTGCTTCTCCCTCTGCCTGTGTCTCTGCCTCTCTCTCTCTCTGTGTCTCTCATGAATAAATAAAACAAAAATCTTTAAAAATAAAATAAAAGGCAAATACTTATCTGGTTTTGTTAGGTAATACCAAATTCCCTTCCAAAAGGATTTTATTAGTTTGTATTCCTACCAGCAAAGTATGGAAGTTTCTTTCCTCCCACCAACAGAATGTATGGGCATAATTTTTGCATGTGTTTTTATTGAGGTATAACTAACATCTAGCATTATGTCCGTTTCACTTGTAAAACATGATTTGCTATTTATATACATTGCAAAATCATCACTGTAATAAGTCTAGTTAATATCCACCACCATGCATGGTAGTAAAGTTTTTTTTCTTGTGATGAGGATTTTTAAGATTTACTTTCTTAGCAACTTTAAAATATACAGTACAGCATTACAAAGTATTACCCAGCTGTACATCTCCATGACTTACTTTATAACTGGAAGTTTGTACCTTTTGACCTCCTCTACCCATTTTGTACACCTCCCCACCCCCACTCCTGCCCTTTTTAAAAATCTTTTAAATTTTTAAAAATTTTATTTTTTTATTTATTTTTTTTTAAATTTTTATTTATTTATGATAGTCACACAGAGAGAGAGAGAGGCAGAGATACAGGCAGAGGGAGAAGCAGGCTCCATGCACCAGGAGCCCGACATGGGATTTGATCCCAGGTCTCCAGGATCGCGCCCTGGCCCAAAGGCAGGCGCCAAACCGCTGCGCCACCCAGGGATCCTTTTTTTTTTTTTTTTTTTTTTTTTTTTTTTTTTTTTTTTTGAGTAAAGTTAACATCTTATGTTTAAGGGCTACTTAAAAATCTTTGTGAATTGTCTCCTTATGCCTTTTTCCCATTTTTCCATCAGGCTTTTTTTTTGGTTTTGTTTTTAAGATTGATTGATTTAGAGAGAGCACATGCAGCAGGGGTGTGGGCAGGGGCAGAGGGAGAGGGAAAGAAAGAATCAAGCAGACTCCCCACTGAGCATAGAGCTTGATGTGGGGCTCGATCTCACCACTGTGAGATTGTGACCTAAGATGAAATCAAGTCGGTTGCTCAACTGATGGTCACCTGGGCATACCCCTCTGCCTTTTCCAAAAAAAAAGAAAAAAGAAAAAATTATTTATCTAACGATGTATTTATTTATTTTTGTGTGTGTGTGTGTGTGTGTGTGTGAGAGAGAGAGAGAGAGAGAGAAAGAAAGGAGCAGAGGGAGAGGGAGAGACAAACCTGATTCGGGACTTGATCCAAAGACCTGAGCTGAAAAGGACACTTAGCTGACTGAGCCATCCAGGTGTCCCAGCCGTTTACTTTCTATTGAGTTTTTCCGTTCTATTTTATTTATTTATTCATGAGAGACACAGAGAGAGAGGCAGAGAGAGAAGCAGGCTCCATGCAGGGAGCCCGATGTGGGACGCATTCCCGGGGCTCCAAGATCATGCCCTGGGCTGAAGGCAGGCACTAAACTGCTGAGCCACCCAGGGATCCCCCTCAATTCTGTTTTAAATTTCCAAGGTCACTTTGTTGTTTTTGATTGTGCCTTAAAAAATATATCAGCTTATTCTTTGTCTCTCCCCCAGTGGATGTTTTGTTTTTGTTTCAAGATCTTATTTATTTATTCACAAGAGACAGAGAGAGAGAGAGTGGCAGAGACCCAGGCAGAGGGAGAAGCAGGCTCCATGCAGGGAGCCCAATGTAGGACTCGATCCTGGGATACCAGGATCACGCCCTGGGCAGAAGGCAGGAGCTAAACCACTGAGCCATCCAGGGATCCTGATGTTTATTTTTCTTTGTAGATAGTGTTAGTTTCTTTTTTTTTTTCCTCTGTTTTTTTTTTTTTTTTTTGTGTGTGTGTGTGTGTGTGTGTGTGTGTGTGTGTGTGTGTGGTAAAATATCCGTAGCATTACTTTTACCATTTTAATCATTTTTGTGTACAGTTGCATTAATACATTTACATTGTTGTGCAACCATGGCCATAATCCATCTTCAGAACCTTTCTCATCTTCTTAAACTGAAACTCGGTAGCCATTAACCAATAACTCCCCTTCCCCTTTCCCCTTCGTTTTTTCAAAATGACTTCTCTAAAAAATGCTAAAACTTCTACAATCTGTTTGTTCTGGTCTACTTTTCAAGCCTTAGAAGTCTGGTGAATCTTTGTTATCCTATTATTTTAAAGAATAACCACTAAGAGGTTGCTTGGAAATTCTGAGCATGTGATGGGACCTGTGGTGCACAACTTTGTGGTGTACTGTGGCCCATTGTGGGCCAGTCAGGGGGGATATCTGTATTTATGTATTGTTTGGTGGACTAATCACATTCTCCAGAAAAGAATCTTCTAATCTTCTACTTGAATGCACAAGGCAAACTACCAGGGTTCTGAGATATGAGTGGGAAAGTGTTGGGGTTCTTATATTCAGTGTATTATTCTATGTTGATATTATGCCTGGGATCCCTGTGGCTGCAGAGCTTCAGTTTTACCCTTTTTGAAGAATAAACTTACAGACTTGGGGAGTGGAGGGGCAAATTCCTGCTGTATGGAGTTGGGGGAGGGATTTGGCAGTCTCACTGCTTCTTAAACTTTGGGGTACACTGTAATTGTTGAGGCCTGTTTAGTTGAAGCATCCCCAAATATCAGTATCTGTGCCTCAGGGTTAATCTCCTTGGGGCTTATAACCTCTGTTCTGGGAGCTAAATGGGGAAAGGGGCTGGGGAAGGAATTCACTGTATAAAGTCCTATATCCTGTTGTAACCCTGCCCCCCGTAGTACATGATGTGCCTGACTATCCTGGTTTGTCCTCCCCAGAAAGTAAAACTGTCAGGATAAAGAGAGTGTGCATGGTGGGGTCTAACTTCTTCTTCTTCTTCTTTTTTTTTTTTTTTTTTAAGATTTTATTTATTTATTCAGAGACTCAGAATTTATTCAGAGACAGGCAGAGGGAGAATCAGGCTTCACACAGGGAGCCTGACATGGGACTTGATCCCGGGACTCCAGGATCATGCCCTGGGCCGAAGGCTAAACTGCTGAGACACCCAGGGATGCCCTAACTGCTTCTTATCCAAACTTTAAACCCTCCTTCCCTTCTTGAGCTCCTTCTAATCTTGCCCTTCATGGGTATTGTTGCTTTCAGTTCCTGAGCTTTTCTGAGGTCCTGTGACTTGCTTCTGGGCCTCTCCTCCTGCTGCTTTAGAGTTTTCACTCTCTTGGCCTGCTAAGTCTGTGATCATTCAGTTATAGGTTTTCTTTCAATATTGTATTATTCTTGTCTCCTTTTTAATTCTTTTTTTTTTTCCTTTTTAATTCTTTGAGAGTTTTTGCCTTTCTTAAAATTCCATTTCTGTCATCTTAATGAGATTTGGAGAGGGAACTGGGATAAATGTTGCTCAGTTCTCCCCCCCCACCCCCGAGAAAACTGATGCACAGAAAGGTAGTACAACTTTTCTTAATAACTTATTAGCAAGCTGAAAGTAGAGTACTGTTTCTTTGATTCATAGTCTAGTTTTTCTTCTGTCCTACCTTTAGCAGCTGGCATTTTTTCTTTCTATGCTGAAGAGACTTCAGTAATACTAGATTTTTTTTTTTTTTAAAGATTTTATTTATTTATTTATGAGAAACACAGAGGGAGAGAGGCAGAGACACCGGCAGAGGAAGGAGCAGACTCCATGCAGGGAGCCCAACGTGGGACTCGATTTCGGGTCTCCAGGATCAGGCCCTGGGCTGAAGGTGGCGCTAAACCGCTGGGGCCACCAGGGCTGCCCAGTAATACTAGATCTTATTAAATTGTAGGGGAAATTCTGTTTGGTTTTGATTGTCATTTTCAGCTACCATTCCTAATAACTGTGTTCCCAGGGTTTGTGTATGCACGCACACACAGGTGTGCTTTTTTACTTCTATTCACTTGAGAGCCAGAACCCTAACCATGTGAAAGCACCTAATAGACACTCATCCCTGCATAGTCACTCAAAGTTTTTGACTAACTGACAAAGAGGAGGCTGATCTCTTGAAATACTGATACTGCATGCATTTATGGAATATCTGCTTCTGGATGTCTATTCACAGCAAAAAGTACCTGCCCTTTCTAAAATTTGATGTATGGAACAAAGTGTTTTGATATGGAATCAGTCTTAAATGCTTTGTGGTTCCCCCTCCCTTCCCCATCCTTCAGTTTATAAATGAGAACACAGAATTTGGGTGACTTAGTTAAAGTCATTTAGCTAATGAGAAGTACTGCCAATAATTAAAGATTCTCTTCTGCTTTCCCTACCTTGCTTTATTTACTCCATCAAAAGTTGATGGAAATGATTCTTGAAATTTATTTCTGTCAGAGGCAGCTATACCAAATGGGGTCTTGTGAGAGTATTCATGTTTCCAGTTTTTACTATGGGGAAAACCTTGATCAGGTAAGGATTTCATTATGTCTGGTAGTCCAAATTGAACTTCATATGCCCTTTTTTTTCTTTGAATTCTGCATCTTCTGTTGCTATGATTATATCCTTATGACCGTATTATTAGGGTAGAAGTGTAACTTTTCTTTCTCTTCTTCACAGCTGCATCAAGATCTCATTATGCATCAGAAAAATGAGAAAGCAGAAGAAAATTCTATGGAGGAAAGGAATCCATTTAGCCTTTTCTGAGAAATGGAATACAGGGTTTGGAGGTTTTAAGAAGTTCTGCTTTCACCAACATTTGTGCATTCTGAAAGCCAAATTGGGAAGGCCAATTACTTGCAGCAGACAGTTGAGGCATTTTCAGTGCAGAAAGAAGGCCCTTCAAATCCAGAACACGTGGATCCAGGATGCACCTTTTTTTGCTAAGACAAAGTCCAGTGTGGCTGCTCAAAATGTTAGTACTTTGTCCACTAAAGTGAAAAGGAAAAACTCTAAACACTTATTTTCGTCCTCAAGGACCCTCCTGAGACTCCAAGCAGAGAGGCTGCTGCCATCAGCAAAGAACTCTGACCATGAATACTGTGGAGAGAAAAGTATCTTGAAGGCTGTTGCTGACTTACCAGCAAATAATGTTTTAGGTCAGGCCAATGGTCACCGACCTAGGACGGAGCCACAAGCTTCTGACTTTCCTATGAAGTTCAATGGGGAGAGCCAAAGTCCAGGTGAGAGTGGCACAATTGTGGTCACCTTGAGCAACCATAAGAGAAAGCGCTTTTGTTATGGCTGCTACCAAGGTCTGGAGCACCACAGGAATGGGGGACCCCTAATTCCAAAAAAGTTTCAACTTAACCAACATAGAAGAATAAAAGTATCTCCTTTTATGATGTATGAGAAATTATCCATGATTAGATTTCGGTACAGGATTCTCAGATCCCAGCACTTCAGAACAAAAAGCAAAGTTTGCAAGCTAAAAAAAGCCCAGCGAAGCTGGGTGCAGGTCACTGGGGACCATCAAGAGACCCTTAGGGAAAACGGTGAGGGTGGCAATTGCAGCCCATTCCCTTCCCCAGAACCTAAAGACCCTTCTTGTCAGCATCAACCGTACTTTCCAGATATGGACAGCAATGCTGTGGTGAAGGGAAAGAACTCTCATTTGCCTGATGGCCACACTAAAGGAAGCCCTTTCTTGGGCAAGGAGCTTAGTTTAGATGAAACCTTCCCTGACCAACAGAATGGCAGTGCCACATATACCTGGGACCACTCCCCCTGTTCCTCTCCTAAGTGGGAGTGTACAGAGCTGATTCATGACATCCCCTTACCAGAACATCATTCTAGTAACGTGTTTATCTCGGAAACCGAAAGAGAAGTCATGACTCTGGGTCAGGAAAATCGGACAAGTACTGTCAGTGATGACAGAGTAAAACTGTCAGTGTGTGGGGCAGATCAATCTGTGAGTAGTGTAGATGGGCCTGTGTCTGAAAAGACTGTTCAGAATGAGAGCTCATGCCAGATGGATGAGGATGGATCTCTCAAGCAGAACATTCTTAGTTCTAAGTTGCTGGACCACCCTTACTGTAAAAGTCCACTGGAGGCTCCTCTGACATGCAGTGGACTCAAACTAGAAAATCAAGCAGGAAGTGGGAAGAACAGTCAGAAAGCCTCTCCAGTGGATGATGAGCAGCTATCAATCTGCCTTTCTGGTATGCATTCTTCCTTTATTCTCCCCCAACCTCCAGCCCACAATTGCTGTCCATTATCTTTTCTAGAAGAGTCCTGTTTTTTCCTTCCACACATGGATATCCCTTAAAGCAGTTAGACTTTCTCTGAAGCCTTCTATATTGCTGTATGATGTAGATGTTCCATAATTTAAGTACCGGTTGATAGACATTTGTGTTGCTTCCATTTGTTTCCTTCTATAAATGATGGTGCAATGAAATTATTTCCGCATACTTTTTAATGTAAATTTGTAGTAGGGGAATTGATGGTGAAAGAACACACTTAAAGAAAATTGTGACCTTGCCCTCCAAAAAGTTGGAACCAGTTTACACTTGTTAAACTTTATTAATCTTCTAGATCATGAGAGTTTGTTTTTTAAAGATTTTATTTATTTGCGAGAGCTGTATTTGCTAGGTGGGGGGCGGGGGAGAGGCAGAAAGACAGTGAGAGCGAGTACCTCAAGCAAACTCCTCTATGAGCATGGACTCCGGCCTGATGTGGGGCTCCATCTCACAACACTGAGATCATGACCTGAGCCAAAATCAAGAGTCAGATGCTTAACTGACTGAGCCACCCAGGTGTGCCCCAAGAGTTGTTTTGATTTGCGTTTTGTTTTTGTTGATTTGCATTTTTAAGTTTAAAATTTGAACATCCTTTTCTGTGTTATTGGCCATTTTTTGTTTTTGTTTTCGTTTTTTGTTTGTATATAAAATTCCTTTGCCTGTTTTTCTTTTGGGTTATTTATATTTTATTTGATTATGGGAATTTTTAATATGCCAGGCATTGTAATGCTAGTCCTAAGCAGTGAGCACTGATTCCTACCTTCCTGGATCTTGGCATCATTCTGAAATGTTAAAATTTAATTATAATGAATATCATAAGAATTTTAAGTTTTTCCTTTCCCAAAGGTAAAAGTACCTGGACTTTGTATGGAGGAATTTTGCTTAAAGGAAATCAGTTCTTCATTGTGAAATTTATCTGTCTTTATGGCTTCTAGCTTTTACATCATACTTTAAAAACATTTTCTTGTCAAAATCTGCCCCATGAGTAAGCTGATGTAAACATTTTTGGAAGACAGTATGGCTTAGAGTATTCTCCTGGTAGTAAAAAACTGGAGACAACCAAAAAAGAAAAGTTTCTCTGGAAGTATAAGTTAGAGCACATCCAGGCTATAGAACACTACAAAGCTGTTAAAGAAAAAACTTCAGGCTATATTTTGAAACTGAAAGCTGTCTATATAAAGGGAAAAAAAGCAAGTTGCAAAACAGAATGATGCCATTTTGTTAAGAGATAGATGCATACATGTAGGATAAGTATATGTGTGCATGTGCATTTGTATGTGTCATAGCTGGAAAGATATCAAGTTTTTTTTTAATGTTTATTTTTTAAAAATTTTTGTTATTTATTTATCATAGTCACAGAGAGAGAGAGAGAGAGGGGCAGAGACATAGGCAGAGGGAGAAGCAGGCTCCATGCACCGGGAACCTGATGTGGGATTCGATCCCGGGTCTCCAGGATCGCACCCTGGGCCAAAGGCAGGCGCCAAACCGCTGCGCCACCCAGGGATCCCCTTTTTTAAATGTTTAAAAAGATTTGTTTATTTTAGAGCTGCAGAAGGGCAGAGGGAGAGGGGAACCAGACTCTCCCCCATTGAGCTTGGAGCCTAACATGGGGCTTGATCCCACAACCTAAGTGGAAACCCAGAGTCAGGTGCCCAACTGACTGAGCCACCCAGGCGGCCCTATCAAATTGTTATAAAGGGCTTTTTCTGGAGAGTTAGGATAATTAATTCTTGGTAGTTTAAACATTTCTGAACATTTTGTTTTCCTAACCCTTAAATGTGTATAAAAATTTTTTCTCCACAAAAGAGTCCTAGTAAATCTTTTAAAAACAAAACTTTCTGGTGTTTATACTGTACTAGAATAGGGAAAGACAAATTTCCCTACTATAAAGTTAGCAGAACTATGATGTTATACATGAACCTGGAAAAGTGAGCATTTATGCACAGACACCAATTAACAGTTAACCTATAGAGATGTAGCACTTCCAATTGATACATTGGCTGTGGCATCCGTGAAACTATAGGATGACATGAGGAAATAGGAATTTTTACAGAATGCACACATGATGATCTGTAAAGTAATTCATTATTTTATTAGGTTAAAGGAGAAAAAGAAGAACCAGAAGCACCATTTTGGGGGTTTGCTTATTAGCATTTCCATGCCTGCTGGAAAGAGTTAAAGGCAGAGCAATAAGCTACTGTCCATCACAGCCATCCCCACATCAGCAAATTATCCAAGTAGAGATAAGTCCACAGTCTGTCACCAAACATCTGAGGAAACGCAGCACAATGAAAAGGACTAATTCAACAAATAAAAGGACCTGAGTAATCAGGATTAAGAGAGCAATTAGAATGGAAATCAATATGGGACCAGCAGTATAGTAGATGCTCCTTTAACGGACTTCTATAGCGTTGGCTAATAGTAAGTCCACGGTATGCTGAATGCTGGCTCTTCTCTAATACAACTGCAAGTTAGGCTCACTGCAGTAGATGGATACATTTCTCATGAGCCAGTTATACTTACTACAGTTTACTTATTGTTTCTATAATTGTATGAAATCTTGCATAGAATTGGTTTTGGAAGGAAAAGAAATAGATTCCTCTGTCAATATATTCCTGATGTATTAAAAATTTAGTTAGAAACAAATACAGCCACACTTGTGCACAGATATTCATAGTATCATTGTTCATCAAGGCCAAAAAGTAGAAACAACCTTAATGTCCATCAACTGATAAGTAAAATTCGGCATTTTTACATGGAATATTCTGACATAAAAAGAAATGAAGTACTGCTATATGTTTCAGTGTGGATGAACCTTGGGGAAAAAATGCTAAGTGAAAAAAATCAGGCACAAAAGGCTACATATTATATGATTCTATTGATATGGAATGTCCAGGCAAATAGAGATAGAGAAAGTAGGTTAATAGTTGCCAGGGGCTGGAGAGAGGGAGCAATGAGGAGTGACTAACGGGTACACATTTTCTTTGTGGAGTAATGCAGATGTTCTTTAATTAGGTGGTAGTAACCGTTGCACAGCTCTGAATATACAAAAAAAAAAGGGGGGGGGACACAACTGTGCACTTTAGGAGTGATTTTGTGGATGTAAATCACAACTCAATAAAGCTATTAAAAAGAAATATAAGACCATTTTATAATCTTACATTGATAATATATGTTAAAGTATAGATAGGAAACTCAGAAGCAGTATACCAGTTTGACTCCATAAACTTTAAAATCTTGGACATATAACAAGTCATAAAATTTAAAATTTAATTTTAAAATGAAAGCTTGCTCCTATTTTAAGTTTATAAAAATGTTCAATCCTGTTTTCTTCTAGACTATTAATGTGTAATTTTTACATTTTGCCATATGGAAAAAGGTAAAGATGGATCCCTACCACATTCTTCACATCAAAATGAATTCCAATTGTAAATAAGAGATTTAGTTAATAGTTGAATAATTCATCTTTTCCTTGTGGTTATGAATAGTTACCTGTTGTTGGGTCTCTTTCTGACTTGGTTTTTCTATTTCTGTGCTACCACTAGTCTGCCTTAATTACAGTAGTTAGGTTTATAATTTGATGGGACTAGGCTCTCCTTCTCTCTTGTCCTCCCTTATTCATCTCTTCTCATTAATCCTTTTCAAAAATTTCTAGGAATTTCTCACATTTTGGTCCCAAGATTTGTTTTTTCATTTTTTTTTAATCCTTTCACATTTTTTTTTATTTTTATTTATTTATGATAGTCACACAGAGAGAGAGAGAGGCAGAGACACAGGCAGAGGGAGAAGCAGGCTCCATGCACCGGGAGCCTGACATGGGATTCGATCCCGGGTCTCCAGGATCGCGCCCTGGGCCAAAGGCAGGCGCCAAACCGCTGCGCCACCCAGGGATCCCTCCTTTCACATTTTTAAAAAAGATTTACTTATTTTGAGAGCAAGAGAGAGGAAGGGAGCATAAGCAGGGAGGAGGGGCAGAAAGAGAAGGGTAAGCAGACCCCCCCCCCCCCAAGCAGGGAGCTCCATGTGAGACTTGATCCCAGGACTCTGGGATCATGACCTGAGCCGAAGGCAGGTGCTTTTAGCCTATTGAGCCACCCAGGTCCCCCCAAGATTTGTTTTTTCAATTAAATAAACAAAAATAATGGCTTTTGATTGGTATTGCATTACATTTATAGGCTAATTTAGGGAAAATTGCAGTCATTACAATACTGAGTTTTCTGGTCTGAAAACAAAGAATTACTGCATTTTTGACCAATGTCCTTTACTAGAATTTTGTGCTTTTCATTTAGGTTTGCATGTTCCTTAAGTTTAGTCTTAGATATTTCATGCCTTTTTTATTTTACTTTAAGATTTTGTTTTTAAGTAATCTCTTGCTACACCCAATGTGGGGCTTGAACCTATAACCTCAAGATGAAGAGTTGCAAGCTCTACCAACTGAGCCAGCCAGGCACCCCCCACCTTCCTTGTTTTTGATAGGACATTTCTTGTATGCACAACACAGTGAATCCCATTCCACATTCATGGTGGGATGTGATCTGGCATTTGCCTCAACAAAAAACTGTCCGATACAGTTGGTTTAACATGAACAATTTTTTTTATTTTTATTTTTTAAAGATTTTATTTATTCACGAGAGACACAGAGAGAGAGAGAGAGGCAGAGACACAGGCAGAGGGAGAAGCAGGCTCCATGCAGGGAACCTGATGCGGGACTCGATCCCGGGATTCTAGAATCATGCCCTGGGCCGAAGGCAGACTGTCTACGACTGAGCCATCCAGGGTTCCCAAACACGAACAATTTAACTTCTGAAATGACACTTTAGGTTTTGTTTTTCATATTATTACCTTTTGTGGGGGTTTTTTGTTTTGTTTTTAAGTTCTTAGTTTATTAATCCTCTCATGAAAAATCTGCACAGTCAGCACAGATAAAGTCACTGCAGAATCTTTACTCCGTTTTGCCAGCACCAGCATTTGCTTTTGCAGTCCCCCTGACTTTCTTCATTCTGTTCTTGTGTTCCTTTTGCTGTCTGCTTGAGTGGTTTTTTTCCTTCTCCTATAGGTCATTTCTTGTAAGTCTGTTTGGGTTCACTTTTCTTTGCATAATCTAAGGCATCATAAATCTTACCAAAAGTTGTCTTGCCACCAGCAAAATGGGTTGTGAATTCAAATGCAAAATGACCTCTGTTGTGGTCTTGTACATTTTGGCTAGTGTTTACCAAATTTCTGTCTAAGGTACTCTTGCCTTTCTGGGATGAAGAACAGTGACCATTTTGTTTCAGCTGAAGTAGTCCATTGGTTATGAACTTTCTGGTCCCAGTAGTTACTGTATCATTCATGATGGCGGCCAAGGCCAAGCTTCAATCAGCCAGTGAAGAAAAGAGCAATATCATTACCTTTTGTACTTGCAGGATGGACTCTAATTTGAATTCTAGTCCCCCCCCCCCCCCTAACATTTTGTCCTTTGGTTCTTGGTCACATTGAAGTTTTAGCACTTTGAGAGTAAGAGAAATTATGTATTCCAGATGCATTTTTCCTTTTTGGCTTATTTGGTGAATGCAAGTGGGTAAAGAATAATGGATTTAATTCTCATTTTAAGAAGTTTTCTGGGTACTTCTTGGCCAATAGGTGTTAAAGGGAAAGATAAAGAACAAGCTGCTTTTATAGAGAAAAGCTAATACGTCTTTCCTGCTTTGGATATAGTACAGCATAATAGTTAATGGTTCACTTTCCGTGGTTAAAACCACATAACCAGGGGATCCCTGGGTGGCTCAGTGGTTTGGCGCCTGCCTTTGGCCCAGGGCGCGGTCCTGGAGTCCCAGGATCGAGTCCCGTGTCGGGCTCCCGGCGTGAAGCCTGCTTCTCCCTCTCTGCCTGTGTCTCTGCGCCTCTCTCTCTCTATCATGAATAAATAAATAAAATCTTTTTTTTTTTTTTTTTTTTTTTTTTTTTAATTTTTATTTATTTATGATAGTCACAGAGAGAGAGAGAGAGAGGCAGAGACACAGGCAGAGGGAGAAGCAGGCTCCATGCACCGGGAGCCTGATGTGGGACTCGATCCTGGGTCTCCAGGATCGCGCCCTGGGCCAAAGGCAGGCGCCAAACCGCTGCGCCACCCAGGGATCCCAAATAAATAAAATCTTAAAAAAAAAAAAAAAAAACCCACATAACCACAATCAGAATCTTCACTCTGCCATATTCTAGTTAAGGGTCCTTGGGAAAGTTCCTTAACCTCCCTAAGCTTCCTATCTCCATTTGGAAAACAGGGATGCTATCTAACACAGGGTAGATAAAAGGGGGAAATGAGATGTATTAATGCTTGGTTTATGATCGTACTATTTGACTGCCATTTTACTTCTGGTCCCAGTGAAGATGTGTATCTCTGTGAAGGGTTCTTGAAGATCCAGGTAGGGCCTTTCTACTACATTAGAAGTCCATGTTTGTCATCTGAAGGTGAAAACAAAAATGCAGATAAGAGGAAGAAAACAATAATATCCCCAAACACTAATATCCATAGATAAAAATACTGTTGTTAACACCTCTTTTCCATTTTACTGGTTTAGAATTGGGGTCCGTATCCCTTTGATAGAGACTGCTTTCTTACTTGAGGAATCTCAGTTAAGGTTGCTGGGCCTACAGTTTAATCTTTTGTTATTAGTGGCAGTATTTTCTATGAAATTTCCTCAAACGCAGTATCTCAGATGTTGGGATTCCATATCTTTGTTCAGTTCTCCCCAGTAGACACATGGCTGTTCTTAGGTAACTACAGTATCTTATAAACACTCATAGGCAAATACATGCTCTGTTTCTAGTTTAGAAGCCCTAAATCTTTTATTCCTACTCTTATCAAGCTACAACAAGGGTCCCTTTCTGTCTACTATATCCTGACCTTTGCTCTTTTTTTTTTTTCTATAGATTTTATTTATTCATAGAGATGCAGAGAGAGAGAGGCAGAGACACAGGCAGAGGGAGAAGCAGGCTCCATGCAGGGAGCCTGACGTGGAAGTCCATCCCGGGTCTCCAGGATCACACCATAGGCTGCAGGCGGCGCTAAACCCCTGTGCCACTGGGGCTGCCCTTGACCTTTGCTCTTAAGTCTTTCAAATTGGGAGCCCTCTTTCAAATTGGGAGACTAACAGAAGGAAGATAGGTTTTTCACACCCTTTTTCTGCCCCCCCCTCAAAATAACAGCAGAATACACCACTCCGTTCCCGGGACAATCACTTTGTTCTCTTTTCTGTCCATTTTGTATCCATGTGTACCAGAGGCCATTCTCGAAGTTAGAAAGGGAGCCGGGTAAAATAAGTGGCTAACTCTTCATTCTTCCCATCTGAATTCTGGAGACTTGTCAGACTGATGGTTAACTAAGTTGTTGCTCTCCCCATTCAGCATCATCGGTACCCTAAGTCAGCACTTTTGTGAGCCTCTCAGCCTTTCCTCCGTTTCTTTTGTATTGGTTTTATTTCCTAGGACTTTTTTAGGTATGTTTCTTCAGTGGATCCTCTTGGAAGCCACCTGAAGACTATCCTATGTTCTGGCCAAGAGGTCACACCCTTGTTTCCCCTCTTAAAATGTGCCTAACCAGATGTTACTCAGTTCACCTGATGGGGTTATTAAGTATCAGAACTATAATCCACCAAATAATATGATACTAAAAATACCTTAGAATTTATCCCTTGCTATGAAATGTGAAATTTACACACATTTAACAAATAATACAGTGACAGCAATCTCAACAATTATGATTTTTAAAAAGATAACTCCTTCACTTACCAAATGTGATACACATTTAACCAAGTGATTAAACTCTTTAGATTGCACTCTTCAGGAGGTAAGATTTGTTTTCATTCAAGGTTAAGCTATTGAAAGATGTCAGTCTTTCATTTGAGCTAGCCATTCCTTCTCTAACAGTGCATCAGTAGCTTAAAAAGCCAATGTGAAGGGACCCCTGGGTGGCTCAGCAGTTTGGTGCCTGCCTTCGGCGGCCCAGGGCGTGATCCTGGAGTCCCTGGATCGAGTCCCACGTTGGGCTCCCTGCATGGAGCCTGCTTCTCCCTCTGCCTGTGTCTCTGCCTCTCTCTCTCTCTCTCTCTCTCTGTGTCTCTCATGAATAAATAAAGTCTTTTTTTTTTAAAGGAAGTTCTTTTTTTTTTAATTTTTTAATTTTTTATTTATTTATGATAGTCACAGAGAGAGAGGCGGGGGGGGGGGGGTGCAGAGACATAGGCAGAGGGAGAAGCAGGCTCCATGCACCGGGAGCCTGACGTGGGATTTGATCCCGAGTCTCCAGGATTGCACCCTGGGCCAAAGGCAGGCGCTAAACTGCTGCGCCACCCAGGGTTCCCTGAATAAATAAAGTCTTAAAAAAAAAAGCCAATGTAAAATGATACCTTAGGGAACTTCTCTTTAGATTGGAATGGTAAGGGCCTGATTTATTTTATCCTCTATAAGACATAACTTTTAAAAGATTTCTTTGGGACAGCCCCGGTGGCGCAGCTGTTTGGCGCCGCCTGCAGCCCAGGGTGTGATCCTGGAGACCCGGGATCGAGTCCTGCGTCGGGCTCCCTGCATGGAGCCTGCTTCTCCTTCTGCCTGTGTCTCTGCCTCTCTCTCTCTCTGTGTCTCTCATGAATAAATAAATGAAAATATTTTAAACAAATAAAAAAAAGATTTCTTTGTAGCATAATATATAGGTTAAGTATTGGGAGAATGACTTTTTCTGAAAATGGTTTTTCCATTGTAAATTTTCTTCCTTTGTTTAAGGATTCCTAGATGAGGTTATGAAGAAGTATGGCAGTTTGGTCCCACTCAGTGAAAAAGATGTCCTTGGAAGACTAAAAGATGTCTTTAACGAAGACTTTTCTAATAGGTTTGTCAATGACGTTTAAGTTAAGCTCTTGAAAATAAAATTGTTGGCATATATGACTTTACTCTTAATTAAAAAAATAAGATACTTAGCAATAAATGAAGTGGAACTCATGTTTCTTTTCTTTCAAAATCTTTTTCAGAAAACCATTTATCAATAGAGAAATAACAAACTATCGGGCCAGACATCAAAAATGCAACTTCCGCATCTTCTACAACAAGCACATGCTGGATATGGATGATCTGGCAACTCTGGATGGTCAGAATTGGTTGAATGACCAGGTTAGTATATTGTAGGTTCTCGGTGTGGAAAAGTTGTGGAGGATGTTGGACAATAAAATATAATTAACCTTTGGGTTGGCCTCACAGTTATCTTTTGGAATGTAGGATTCTTTACCCTTTAGTAAAGTGACTCATTCACCAACCCCAGTATCCAAATGTTAATGTTGTCAGTGTTGTTCACTCTGTGTGGGATGTTCAGAATTGTAGTAAGCTGGTTTTATGTTGACTTTTTATAGGTCATTAATATGTATGGTGAGCTGATAATGGATGCAGTCCCAGACAAAGTAAGTGAAAAGTTACTCTTCTTCAGGAGAGGGAATCCTTCCTTGTGTATTGAAATGTTTTTTTTTTTTTTTTTAACTTTATGTAATTATTTGGTATTCCTTAGATTTTTAAAAGGGTTCGATTTTGTCTTGTTCAGGTGCTAGGGCTGGGCAGAAGTTCTACAAAATATTTCTGCATAAGAATGTCAGATGCCAACATTAAGTAATTTCTGTACCTAGCATGGGGCTCAAACTCACAACCCCAAGATCAAGAGTTGTATGCTCCACTGACTGAGCTAGCCAGGCGCCCCATTTTTTTAAATAAATGGTCTTATGAAACAAAAGTCAATTGAGTATATTTAAAAACCTTACTGGCTTTATTAAAATGATTCATGAATTGGACAGCATCTCACTAACAAGTAAAATGGAGCTTTGAAGAGCTGTATGAAGTGCAAGACTTGTACGGAAGAAGGGAGCAGGACAAGAAGTTACTAGCAAAGAGTAGATTGCAGCAAAGTTACCTTCCTTTAGGGGAAGACGGGGGGTCTGATGGGCAGATTATCTCTTTAGTCTGATCAGGTAATTCTATTAAGACTATGTTTCTGGGAGAGGCTGAAGTTGTAATTAGGTTAGGTATTTTGGGTTTGGTGACATGGGCTAAGCGTAAGTCCACTAAGATTCCATTTTGAGCTTGTTTTCTCTTTTTTAATAGTGGGGAGATGCACAAAAGGGATGTATTACTTGTGTCAGGCTTTTATTTATTTTTATTTTTTTATTTTATTTTTTTTTTAAAGATTCCATCTATTTATTCATGAGAGACACAGAGGGAGAGAGAGGGGCAGAGACACAGGCAGAGGGAGAAGCAGGCTCCATGCAGGGAGCCCGACGTGGGACTCGATCCCGGGTCTCCAGGATCACACCCTGGGCTGAAGGCGGCGCTAAACCGCTGGGCCACCGGGGCTGCCCTGTGTCAGGCTTTTAAATTTAACTTAGTCTTAATTCTCTTTAAAGATGTAGTAAATATCACTTTTTTTGTGGATTAATCTTTGATACTGTGTTCAGATACAAACCAACCCTCCCTTAGCCTCTCAATTCCCATAAGAGCTTACTTACTATTAAAAATATTTTTTTAATTTAATGTGTTAATTTTTCAGAGTATCCAGATTGCCTGATGGGCAGCCTTTGATTTCAACATACAAAACCTTTCCAAGTACTTTATAAACTTTTATAAATCTAATCATTTAAACAGGTAAATAAAATGCAGCTGAGATTTCAACACTTTATGAATATACAAAATGTCTTATAACTTCTCACTTATGTGAAATTCTCTTAATCACCAGAAAGTTTAAACCTAAACACACATGATTTTTAACATAAAAGTATTAATTTCAAGGGTATAATTTACCTTCATTACTTCTACATTTAATTCTGAACCTTTAACTGGATTAAAAGGACACTTACTAAGGCAGTGGTCCTCAAAGTGTAGTCCCCAGACCAGCAGCATCAGTGTTACCTAGAAATTTACTAGAGATGCAAAATTTTGAACTCTAGCCCACCTATACTGAATCAAAAGCTAGCAATCTGTTTTAACAAGCCCTCAGGATTCTTTTTTTTTTTTTTTTTAAGATTTTATTTATTTATTCATGAGAGAGAGAAAGAGAGAGAGAGGCAGAGACACAGGGAGAGGGAGAAGCAGGCTCCATGCAGGGAGCCTGACGTGGGAGCCCGATGTGGGACTGGATCCCGGGACCCCAGGATCAGGCCTGGGCTGAAGGTGATGCTAAACTGCTGAGCCACTGGGGCTGCCCAGCCCTTAGGTTTCTGATGCACACAAAGTTTGAGAATCACTGCTCTAGAAATAGCTACTACAAGCTCTTTTTATTGATATCTTAAGCTGCAGTTTTTTTTTTTTTTTAATTAGAGATATCATTTGAGAGAGAGAGCATGAGCAGTGGGGAGAGGGAGAAGCAGACTCCACTGAGTAGAGAGCCTTAACTTGGGGCTGGATTCCAGGACTCTTGGATCATGATTTGAGCTGAAGGCAGAGGTCAACTTACTGAGCCACCTAGGCACCCCAAAGCTGCAGAGCTCTAAAAACAAATATGCATTCAGATCTTCTGGAAGGTTTATCATACCAGGCTCCAGGGCTCCACCCTTAGTTTCTGCATTAGGAGGTCTGGGGTGGGGCCTGAAAATTTGCATTTTAGCAAGTTTCCAAGTGATGCTGAAACTGCTGATCTGGTAACCACACCCTGATAATCTCAGCACTAGGAATGTTTTTTCATCTCAAGAAGATCAGAGTTACTGAGTGAACAGTTTAAGACCCAAGATGTTTACTATTTCAGATGAGCTGATCGTAATTTATAAGCCAGAAATTCGAAGCCAGGACATGAAGTTCCATGTGACTGGGTAATTCTTTCAGTGCTAGAAGTGATCATGTTAAGGCCTTATTACAGTTTTTATATAAAAAGAGTCTGCAAATCCACATCCTTCAGAGGAGGTTAGTTTTGTAATCCATACCCCTTGAGTTCAAGGTACTGTTACCTCATTCTTTCTCAGCCTTTTTCAGTTTTATCACCTAATTTGGAGAGATTTGTCAGGTTGCTTCTCTACTTGATTGAATTCAGGTGATCTATTTCCTTACTGTCCCATTCCAGTTCTGGCTATAGACCACAGTGCTATTCTAAGAAAATTTGGAACAGAATCTTGTGAATCATGTAATGCATTTTCTATAGAAGAAATTTTTCCTCACCTTTTGGTCTGCCTTACATACAAGGGATTTTAAATTTCCATTTTCTTTTTGAAGTTAAATCTGGGGATAGCTTAATATAATCTGGGTGCTTGTATTTAATGTCTCTTCTAGGTTCACTTCTTCAACAGCTTTTTTCACAGACAGCTGGTAACCAAAGGATATAATGGAGTAAAAAGATGGACTAAAAAGGTATTCCTTTATTTCTTTTTATTCTAAATTTTAAATGCAAATAAGTCAAATGCAAATAGAAGGATAACTTTAAAGTCAATAGCGTATTAATTGGAAACAGACTCTTAAAAAAAAAACCTCTTTAATATTACCTGTTTTTTACATCTTATTGTTTGAAACATAGGATACTAGTACAATTCTCAGTCTATCCAGTTGATTGAAATATTCTCTAACTGAAAACACTAAGCTGAAAGTTTATGGTTCCAGCATTGCTGTTAGCTTGCTGTACAGCTTGGACAAGATGATTTGGGCTTTAGAATGCTATTTATAAAACAAAATGCTAAGTCAATAATTCCGAAGTCTCCTTCCGACCTTAATTTCTCTCTCTAGTCATTGACTGATGCCAGAAATATTATTTTAAAAGCCTGTTTACATTCTATTTCTGATATTTTAACAAAATTGCCAGTGAGTTCAAATTCCACAGTCATAATTCTAGAAATACTGTAGCATTTCACTTTTTTATACTGGGTGGGTTATAGAAATTAAAAGTCTTGTCTTGAGTAGCTGAGTAATTTTTTGCTACATAGAAACACCTGATTGAACATTGCTATTTAAGTAATATGTGCAAAGCATCATCAGTAATGTCCAAATAAATGAAATGTCGTTGAATAGTGCAAATCTAGGGGAATAGTCAGAATGAATTCAGGACTCAGAGCTGGATTCAGATCCTAGTCTATCCACTTAACTAGTCCAGCCACTTAACTAGTAGTAGGACCTTGGGCAGATTGCTGAATTCTTCTAAGCTTCAGTTCCTCGTCTGTCAAATGGTAGTATCATGACTACTTACCTTATTGAGAGGATTAAATGAAATAATTCTTATAAACCCTTAAGTGCATGGTAAACACACAGTGATAATCATTATGATGGTAGAAGCATGTGAGGCAGCTAGTGTAGCTGGAAGCCAGAGAGCAAAGAAGAGCGTGGCATGAAGTAGACCTGATCCAGAGGTTTGGGTTTTGAATTTTACCCTAAATGTATAGTAATCCATTGAAGGGTTTCATCATCCAGTTTATAGTCTTTGATGTAGCAGCACTGTGAAGATGATGGGTGAGTATGGGAGCAGAGCTGATGTGGATATATAGGAGGCCGTTGTACCGTTGATGGTACTTTAGATTAGAATGGTAGGACAGATGGGATATGTACATAAGTATGAATATGATCTAGGAAATTAACTTGGGTGACAGATTATGGGGATGGAGAAGGAAATGTGAAAGGACTTTCAAGTACAGGATATGATCATCTTCTTTCCTCATCTACATCACTCTTCTTTGGTTAAGTAGGATCCCACTATATGGGTACCTATTTTTAATTTGACCAATCCCTTAATAGTTATCCTTAATTTTTCTTGTATAAACACCAGCACAGCCTGTCCAGTGGTACAAGCCACATACAGGCATACCTTCTTTCATTGCACTTCAGTTCACAGATACATTTTTTTACAAATTGGTTTGTGGCAACCCCGTATCAAGTATGTTGGCGCTGTGTTTCCAACAGCATTCATTCACATGCGTCTTTCTGTCACATTTTGGTAATTGCAGTATTTCAAACTTTTTTATTCCTTATAGTGTGATCTGTGATCAGGGATCTTTGTTCCTGTTATAATTGTCTTCGGGTGCCATGAACTGTACCCATGTAGGATGGTGAACTTAATAAATATTATGTCTGTTCGGACTGTCATACTCAGCGGCTTTTCCTCTGTCTCCCCTCTCCTTGGGCCTCCCTATTCCCTAGACACAGCAATATTGAAATTAAGCCAGTAACACCACAGTGTGTTCAAGTGAAATTAACCCTCTAAGTGTTCAAGTGAAAGGAAGAGTCAGATATCTCACTTCAAATCAAAAGCTACAAATGATTAAGCTTAGTGAAGAAAGCTTGTCAAAACCCAAGATAGGCTGAAAGCTAGGCTGCTTGTGCCAAATAGCCAAGCGTGAAGAAAGAAGAAAAGTTCTTGAAGGAAATGAAAAGTGCTCCTCCAGTGAACCCATGAATGACAAGAAGGTGAAAATAGCCTTATTGTTGCTTTAACAAAAGCTTTAGTGGTCTGGATAGAAGATCAAACCAGAAACACCACTCCTTTAAGCCGAAGCCTAATCTAGTGCAAGACCCTAAGTCTGCAATTTTATGAAGGCTGACAGGTGAGGAAGCTGCAGAAGAAAAGTTAGAAGCAAGCAGAGGTTGGTTTATGAGGTTTAAGGAAAGAAGTCATCTCTGTAACATGAAAGTGCAAGGGGAAGCGGCAGGTGCTGTGACAGAAGGCGCAGCAGGTTATCCAGAAGACCCAGCTCAGATAATTCATGAAGGTGGCTATGCTCAGCAGCAGACTTTCAATGCAGATGAAACAGCCATCTATTGGCAGAAGATGCCCTCTAGGACCTTCATGGTAAAAGGAGAGAAGTCAGAAATACTTGGCTTCAAAGGATAGGCTGGCTCTCTTGTTAGAGGCTAATGCAGCTGGTGACTTGAAGTTGAAGCCAGTGCTCATTTACCTTCTGAAAATCCTAGGCCCCTTAAGAATTATGCTAAATCTACTTCCTGTGTCTGTAAATGGAACAACAAAGTCTGGGTGACAGCACATCTGTTTACAACATGGTTTACTATAAATATTTTAAGCTCACTCTTGAGACCTACTGCTCAGAAAGATTCCTTTAAAATAAGACTGCTCAGTGATAACACACCTGGTTACCTAAAAGCTCTGATGGAGATGTCCAGCAAGATTGTTGTTTTCATGCCTGCATAACCTCCATTGGATCAAGGAGTAATTTCAACTTTCTTTTTTTTTAATTTTTAATTTTTTAAATTTCAACTTTCAAGTTGTATTATTTAAGAAATACATCTCATAAGGCTGTAGCAGCCATAGATAGACTCTTCAGATGGATCTGGGCAAAGTAAATTGGAAATCTTCTGGAAACACCATTCTAGATGCCATTAAGAATATTTGTGATTCATGGGAGAAGGTCAAAATAGGAACAAAAACAAGACTTTAGTGGAAGAACTAACTAGAGATGTGGGGGAAATAGCAAGAGAACTAGAATTTAGAAGTCGAGCCTGAAGGGGGCACCTGGGTGGTGCAGTGCAGTTGGTTAAGCATCCAGCTCTTGGTTTCAGCCCAGGTCATGATCTGTTGATGGAGCCCCATATCCGGCTCTGTGCAGAGTCTGCTTGAGAGGCTTCTGCACACACACACACCCCCTACTCTCTCTCAAATAAATACAATCTTTTTAAAAAGTAGAGCATGAAGACATGACTGAATTGCTCCAATCCCATGATAATACTGGAACAGATGAGTTGCTTTCTTTTTAATTTTTAAAAGATTTTATGTATTTATTTATTAGTGAGAGAAGAGCACACATGCAGGGGGAGGGTCAGAGGGAGCAGCACACTTCCTGCTCAACAGGGAGCCCAAGGTAGGGCTCAATCCCAAAGGCCTAAGATCGTGACCTGAGCCAAAGGCAGACGCTTCACTGACTGAGCCTTGCAGGCACCCCCAGGGGTTGCTTCTTATGGATGGACAAAGAAAGTGGTTTCTTAAGATGGAATCTACTCTTGGTGAGGATGCTGTGAAAACTGCTGAAATGACAACAGAGGATTTAGACTATTACATAAACTTAGTTGATAAAGCAGCAGGATTTGAGGGAATTGACTCCAATTCTGAAAGTCTGTTGGTAAATGCTATCAAATAGCATCACCTGCTACAGAGGAATTGTTTGTGAAAGGAAGATGCTATCGATGCCGTAAACTTCAATGTTTTCCAATTTTAAGAAATTACCACAGCCACCCAACCGTCAGTACACTACCATCTTGATCAGTCAGGAGCCATCAACATTGAGGCAAGACCCCTCCACCAGCAAAGATTACAGCTCATGAAAGCAAGTTAGCACTGATGATGGTGGGCATTTTTAGCAGTAAAGTATTTTTTAACTAAGGTATGTATATTTTTTTAGATCTAATGCTGCACACTTAATAGACTACAGTTTGTGAAAACAAGCTTTATATGCACTGGGGAACAAAAAAACTCATTTGACTCCCTTAATTTCAGTGGTCTGGAACTGAACCCACAGTATCCCTGAGGTATGCCTTTATATGCTCCATATAACAAACAAAGTGAACAAAAAAGGTTTAAAATAAAGTGACAGTTAAGGAAGTACTAGGCAAATGTAAACCAAAAAAAAAAGAGTGGTAAGGAATGGCAGTGTTAGGAGCAGATAAGATAGATATTAAGGTAAAAAGTAAACTATGTGATAAAATTCCAGTATATAGAAGATGTAACAAAATTGCAGAAGCAAAGAGATCTTGAAAAAATAGTGATAGCAGGAGGCCTCTCATAGTTGGACAGATCAGGTTGACATAAAGTCATAAAAAATAATACATTTGGTTTAGTAGCTATATACTAGAATTTGTAAAAAGTGATTATGCATTTGGCCACATAGAAAATTATTATCTATGTTATACTCTGATCACAATTCAGTAAAAAATAAATAAAAGGCCAAAAAAACCTTAACAATCTTAAAATTTAAAAAAAAAAAACAATCTTAAAATTTTACAGATATGCATATTACTGGATATATCACGCCTGAATCTAAAATAAAAAAATGAATTATATACAAACTATCTAAAAAGGGATAGAAAGGGGAACACATCTTACCAGGCACTGTGGAACATAATGAAACCTGGTTTGAGAAGAAAGTTAATGGCTATAAATGCCTTTATCATTAAAGAAAAAAATGAAAAATAGAAGAATTAAGTACTCACTAAATCAGATTACATCAGGATAAATTACAGAATGATCAAGGTTTTGAATGTAACAAAAATAAGTAATTAAAGTACTAAGGAAATCCATGAAAGAACTTTTAAAAAATAATCTCAGGATAGCTAAGTCCATTGTGTATACAACTTAAAAGTTTATAAAAGAAAAATGAATTAATTTGGTTACATAAAAAGAAGAATAACTGCATTTATAATAGGAGCAGTGTAGGGGGCCTGGGTAGCTCAGTTGGTTAAGCATCTCAGTCTTGACTTTGGCTCAGGTCATGATCTAAGGGTTGTGAGATCAAGTCCCATGTGCACGCTCTACACTGGGTTTGGAGCCTGCTTAAGATTCTCTCTCCCTCTGTCCCGCCTCCCCCTCCACCCACCCTGAGCTCAGGTTCATGCACACACACACTCTCAAAAAAACCCACCAAAACACGTAAAAAGGGGTACTATAAAAAGACACAGTGGTGAAAAAAATTGCCGTTAATGTCACAGAACTAATTTCCTTTATATATATTTCTGCACTTTATGTTCTCTTCCATTGATCTCTGTTCTTAATACCACACTGTCTTGATTACTGAATCTTTATACTAGGTCTTGAAATCAGCGTTAAGTTGGCCAGCTTTATTCTTTTTCCAGAATGTTTTGGGAATTCTAGGTCCTTTGCATTTTCATATAAATTTTAGAATTAGCTTGTTTATGTTTTTTAAAGAAAATCTGCTGGATTATGATTGGGATTGTCTGTATGTTCATTTGGGGAAAACAGACCTCTTAGCAATACTAAGTCTTCCAATCCATGTACATGGCTTATGTTTCCTTAATTTAGAGGCTTTAATTTTTCTCAGCAAAATTTTATAATTCTTAGTATACAGGTCTTGCACATATTTAAAAAAATATAACCCTAAGGATTTCATTTCTGAAACTGCTATAAACAGAATTTTTTAAATGTTTGCTACAAATTGATCTTTTTTTTTTTTTTAAGATTTTATTTATTCGTTCATGAGAGACAGACACACAGAGAGAGGCAGAGGGAGAAGCAGGCTCCAGGCAGGGAGCCTGACGTGGGACCCGATCCTGTCTCGGGGCCAACAGTCTCCCGGGTCTCCAGTATCATGCCCTGGGCTGAAGGTGGTGCTAAACTGCTGAGCCACCCAGGCTGCCCTAAAGATTTTATTTATTTATGAGGGGGGGGGGGGGCAGAGACACAGGCAGAGGGAGAAGCAGGCTCCATGCAGGGAGCCCGACGCAGGACTCGATCCCGGGTCTTCAGGGTCACACCCTAGACCGAAGGCGGCCCCAAACCACTGAGCCACCCGGGCTGCCTTGTATGTTTTAATTTTTATTTAAAAATTCTTAAGAAAGTTTCTTTTTGAAAAGAATATAAATTTGGTCTCAATACCACCTTTTTTAATTTTATTTTTTATTTTATTTTATAATATATTTTTATTTATTTATGATAGCCACAGAGAGAGAGAGAGAGAGAGGCAGAGACACAGGCAGAGGGAGAAGCAGGCTCCATGCACCAGGAGCCCGATGTGGGATTCGATCCCGGGTCTCCAGGATCGCGCCCTGGGCCAAAGGCAGGCGCTAAACTTCTGCGCCACTCAGGGATCTCGCCACCTTTTTTTAAATTAAGATTTTATTTATTCATTTGAGACAGATACCCAGTGAGAGAGAGAGAGCACTCGAATGAGCCTGGGGTGGAGTGGGGGGGCAGTAGGCAGAGGGAGGAGAAGCAGACTTCCTCCTGAGCAGGGAGCTTAATGCAGGGCTTGATCCCAGAACCCCGGGATCATGACTTGAGCCGAAGGCAGGTGCTTAACCACCTGCGCCGCCCAGACGCCTCTCAATACCACATTTTAGGTGTGGTTCCTTGTTTTAGATGCTCAGAATTAATGCATTGGAAAGGACCAACTGTCCTTATATTTTCTTTTATCTACCCTACCTCTCCGGTTTATGAATGTAGAAACTAGAAAAGTAGAAGTGCTAAAGTGCTCTGCTCCAAGATCATGTTGACCAGTGGAAGATACATCTAGAGCAGGACATTATCTGAATATCAGAACGCAAGGAAGGCTTGAAAAATACCTTCTAAGAATCTGACGTAGTTCAAAACAGCCTTGTGATTATTTGAACCCAAGGAATCACTAAAAAAAGAAAACCTCAAAAAAATACCTGAAAAGGGATCCCTGGGTGGCTCAGCGGTTTAGCTCCTGCCTTTGGCCCAGGGTGTGATCCTGGAGACCTGGGATCAAGTCCCATATCGGGCTCCCTGCATGGAGCCTGCTTCTCCCTCTGCCTGTGTCTTTCTCCGTGTCTCTCATGGATAAATAAAACTGTAAGACTTAAAAAAAAAAAAAAACCTGAAAAAAGTTCATTCATTCGTATTTTTAGACGTTTGTTGAGCACCTACTACTTTGTTATCCAATCCACACTGGGGTTTTGAGTGGAAGAGTACTATTTCTAGATTGTAAAGCATGTGTAAAGAATTATTAAAGATAAATATCTTTAATTCTCAATTTCAACATCTGGGAGACCTGATGTAGTAATAATGGTTATAGTTTAAGATTCACTGGCTGCATATAATGTGTGAAAGCAATTTTACACATCTTACATGTATTATCACTCTCAACTTCATAAGGTAGGTACTGTGGTTATCTATAGTTTATAGTTGAGGAAATCAAGGTACAAACAAGCTACAAAATTGCCAAAGTCCTCTTGCTAGTAAGTGGAAGAAGCACAATTTGAACTTGACCAGACTCCCTTCCAGAACCCATGATCTTAACTATAATACTGAGTCTATAGAAAGATACAAGGCTTATAACCTGTGATGTTTTCTAATCCCATGATTCCTTCCTAAATAAGAATTGAGTCAAGGTCAAATTTGTACACAAGATAATTAAGCATAAAAATAAGAGGCCAAAATAAAAAAAATGAGGCCAGGTCACATTAAGTACTTGCAAAGATGTATGCAGAGGTGTGTCAGGTTAAGTGCAAAATGGTGCTTCCTAGATCTTCCGCTTTCTTCCTGTTTATTATTGCTTAGTAGTTACAAGCATGGGCTTTAGACTCAGACCTGGGTTCAAATTTTGGCTTCACCACTTTCTGCTTTTATGACCACGGGCAGATCAAAGGTCAGTAAGTGGAAGCTGCTGCCATTGTTTTGGACAGTCTATGGTGATGGCTGCATTTCTTTCTCTTTTTTTTTTTTTTTTTTTTGATCAGGTGGATTTGTTTAAAAAGAGTCTTCTGTTGATTCCTATTCACCTGGAAGTCCACTGGTCTCTCATTACTGTGACGCTCTCTAATCGAATTATTTCATTCTATGATTCCCAAGGCATTCATTTTAAGTTTTGTGTAGAGGTAAGTTACTAGCCTGCCTGTATTTTTTCACTTCTCTTGTGATCACGCAGTATCTTAGCTCAGAACAGCAGAAGCAGTCTCCTAGAGGATCAGTTTCTGTCGTGAAAATGTCCCGAGATGCTGGCAGAGAAGAGGAATCCCCAGGTTAGGGAGGCAGCCCTCTGTGATCTGGATCCCCCCTCTGAGATACATGCCCTGTTTAGATTTTGTCACAGATTTTCTTGCCTTCCTATAAAGCTACAGTTTGAATGTGGATAGAAATCATGGTCTTTGGTTTTTCTTAGAGCTAAAATTGGCTTGTATCTTCAAAATAACTTACATAGAATGAATTCTAATCAAGAGAATCAGCTGGCAAGATATGAGAGCTCAACTAACGGGAGTTCAATATGGTGGGAAGCAAAGCAAGAACTATCAATAGGTTTCCCAACTTTCACTAGCAAGGACCAGTTAGAAAATTTAACTGAAAACAAAGGATTCACTTTTCAAAAGCAACAAAGATGTAAAATGTAAATTGCTCAGGAGTATACCCTAGCAAAAATTGTGGAGTTAAGATGAAAGCTCTATATTTAAAGGAACTCTGAAAGTAAATTAATTAATTAATTAAAAATGGAACGCTGAGCAGATGGAAAGATAGACTCAGTATTGGAAAGATATCAGTTCTCAAACTAATACATACCAATTTGTCCTAATCAATCTCCCAAGAGGATTTTGAATGAAACTTGATAAGCTCATCCTAGAATCCCTATTGCAGTATTCACGGGTTGAACAGTGAAGGAAGGAATCCTTAGGGCCTACTAGATATCAAACTGTAACACACAGTTTTAATAATTAAAACTGTACACTTATTAGCATAGACAAGTAGAGTGGAGGAACAGCACAGAGAATGTAGAAATAACTCATGTATATGAGGGAACCTGATACAAGATAAAGTTGGGAAAAGATAGGCTATTCAATATGTGCCATTGTGAAAAGCAGCTGTCATTTGGAAAAGTAAAATACAGCTCCTTCATACTGTTTATAAGAACAAATGCCACATAAAATAATGACTTAAATATAAAGTACAGAAAATGTTAAGTTCTTAGATTAGGGAAGGACTAATTACACAGAACCATAAGGGCAAAAAAAGACCTAAAGGAACAGACTGAATTGGACCGTATCATGATTTAAAACTTCTGTATGCCATAAAGTTCAAAGATAAGGGTAGACTTGAAGAACATGTTTGTGACATATAATAATCACTATCCAGAATATATAAAGAACTCCTACCAATGAATAAAAATGATTTAATAGAAATGGATAAAAGTTAAACTAAGTTTTAGGGAAAATGCAAGTGACCTTCCAACATGTGGAGAGATGCTCAGTCTTACCAAAAATATGGGAAATGCAATTTGAAACTATCAGGACTCCATTTTTGTATGGTATTCACGTTTATGTGGGTATAAGGAAACCAGCTTTTGTATTTTCTGATGGAGCTTATGAAGTGACATAGTAACTTGGGGGAGTTAGTAAATTGGGGGGGGGGGTGGTTAAAATTCTGGTCAGTTCTAATTCTGGTCAGTTTACAAGTTTATAAAAGATGTACGTCCTAGGTGTGCCTGGCTGGCTCAGTCGGTGGAGTATGCACTCTTAATCTCAGGGTCACGAGTTCAAGCCCCATGTTGGAGCCTACTCAAAAAAAAAAAAAAAAAAAATTGCATGCCAGTTCTATTTCTTGGCATATATTCCATAAAAATACTTTTAAGTGTATGTGCAAAGTGATAGGGCATGCACCAGGATGCTCGCTGCAGTATTCCTGATAGGAAAAAATCAAAACCACCTAAATTTAGCTCTACCAACAGAATAGCTAAGTATACTATAGTATACTCATACTATTAAACTGACCATAGCAGTTAAAAAGGATGTAGATTTCCATGTCCTAAAATGGAAGATCTCAAAGACATTGGATTTTAAAAGGCAAGTTGCAGAATGATGCAGTGTAATATGTGTGGGTGTGTGTATAAACACACAGTTGTATATATAAACATACTTCTTCTCCATCTTCAGTGGGGGTTAGTTTAAGTCCTATCACCTCTGACTTCACCCTTGGAAGAGATGCAGAGATAGGCAAAGAAGTAGAGGGCATAAAGGAAAATCTTAAAGTCTGATAGGCTTCATCCTGGTAAATTTCAGCAGGGGACTTGACTGCATTTAGTATCCAGAATGGGTCGTGGTAGAACTCTCTAGAAACTGCATGATACCTTTACCTACAGCCCTCAAAATACAGAGTATATCTAAGGCTGGAATGTTTTTTATTTAGTTCCAGTTACCGATTTCTGATCTGGGTTCCTCCTTTGTATTGAGCATTGACAGTAATCAAGATTTTCTTTTTGTCTTGCCAATATTTATTTAAATTTCAAATTCAGCAAGTTGGCTTACTGCTGGAAAAGCCTGACCATCTTATAAAAAGTTCTAATTAAAACATGGATTGTCCATAGCCTGAGTGCATACCTGAGTATAGAAGGTCTGAGTCCTTAACACTATGAAGCAAAAGGTCAGAAATAAAGTTCCAGCTTTAAACTCTTTAATGCAGACTTTGCCCAATGGTGGGACCACAGCCTCCTCCTTTGCTTCTATCTGCTGTGGGCAGGTTCCATTTTTCACCAACTGATGGAACACAGCATCTGTGTTGTGGTTTCTTTTTAACCAGAATATAAGAAAGTATTTGCTGACTGAAGCCAGAGAAAAAAATAGACCTGAATTTCTTCAGGGTTGGCAGACTGCTGTTACAAAGGTAAGTAAGTATGTGATAAAAATGAAAACTCAGGCATGTCAAGGGGATGGAATCACTTCAGGGGTGGGTGTATAGAAGCATTTAGAAGTATGCTTCAAAGCTTCAAAGACTGGTTATGGAGATACCGGTGAGTGTCTGGAGGCCACAGGCAGGCTTAGAATAAACCTCCATTTAGTTATCGATCATCTGTTTAGTTTCCTAGTGCTTGTGGAAAACCAATTCACTCATTTCATCCTTGGGGCAGCTGCTAATGATATGGTTGTTACAGTGGGGAAAAAAGATATGTAACTTTTTTTCTTTTGGTGGCACCTGCCTCTTGCCTCTTATTTCCAGATGAACCACAAAGACCCAGAGAAATGCTGAAATGACCATTTGGATCCACTAAGGGAGCAAGTGTACTGGGCGAGTGTTTCAGCCTGAAAGCAGCACCATGTTTGCCCTGTAGACACTTAGGCTGTATGTGGGGGGGAGTGCCCAGGCACATTTTCTCACTGGTGTCACAGATTACCAGGGTCCTATTTTATGGTCACTGCTTTATTGTTTTCAAAGTGTGCTTCTAAGTGTGATCTCATCTCATCCTTAGAATCTGTGAGGTAGGCAGGTCATTTAGGGATGAGCATCATCTTTTCTATAGATGAGAAAACCAAAGCCTAGGTGTGACCTTCTCCCAAGGCTACCAAAACTATTGCTAGAATCAGGTCCTTGAACTCAGGTCTTTTTGGACCACTGAACACAAACCTTAAAGAGGCAGTCTTGAAACAAACTTTAACCCAAACCCAAAAGGACCAGATCTGTTCATCCTTGAACTACACCAAATGCTACAGTTGTCTTTTAGTTCAAACCAGAATTGAACTTGTAAATTTTCTAAATTTACTCAACTAGAATACCCAGATATTCTAAATTTAGTCAGCATTCATATTCCCACTTTAGGCAGGATACATAACCAGTTCTTTTGGAAAATACTGCTTATCTTTAGGATTTCTTTCAAAGAGTAAGAGTTGTGTAGTAGGAGAGGAAAAGCAGACTGCTAAGCAGGATTGTTAGTAAGTAATCAGAGTCCAGGCATATGCTTTCTGATTCACAATTCCATTTTGATTCTGGTCTATAATCTGACATCAAAACTAGTTATCCAAATGGAAGTTTTAAATTAGGATTTTGATTGCCTATTTTCTGCCATTTAGGCAAAATGTTCTATCAATTACAGTTGGTTGCTTGCTCTTTTGATGTGGCTAGATGCCTCCATAAAATCCCACTTTAAGTACCAGAGGTATATACCAGTACACCAGCTGTCGTGGACAGAGACAGACTTCTGGTCTCTTGCTCATATTTCCATAAAAACAGATTACATGAAGACAAGTACTTGGGTCTTATTTTAACAGTCCTTTTGTTTTTCTCCTTAGTGTATTCCACAACAGAAAAATGACAGTGACTGTGGAGTCTTTGTGCTCCAGGTAAAGAGAAACCTGTTTTCCCAGACTTTAGAATGTGTGGATTAGGTTTGGTGGGCTTAGACAGATGGGACCCCCTGTGGTGTATGTACCTGGCACTAGAAACAGATTAAGTCTATTTCCCTTCCTTTGCTGCTGGGGAGCTGTAGCTTTTGTACTTTCTTCTAAAGCCAACAATGAACAACTGGTATCCACGTCTTATCAAAGGTTGTTAGTAAGGCACACCAGAGACTGACCTGAATCTCTGTGTACTGAAGACCTTTGGTACTGCAGAACTAACTATATTTTCTTAAAGTGGCAGGTGGTCTTTAACTACAGAGTAAAAACTAATTACATTTTAAATAAGGGCCACATTCAAAAACTGCTCTTGCTGTGCGTTCTCTTAATGGTCCAAAAAAAGGGCTAATGTGAAAAATTTTATTAGACATTATATTTATGAAGGAAATTGTATATAACCCACGAGCTTAGAGATTTGCAGATCATGAAAGATGGGCTCATTCCTCTGACTCAGGAATGCCTGGGGTTTGCAAACAGAGGTTCTCCCCTAAAGACCTTAGGTCTAGCTGCCGTTACAGCTTTAGAATTGGAGCCTCTTCATCAGTTTCTGCTTCTCAGTATTGTGTTGGGAAAGAGGGGAGACCCCAAGCCGTATACTTACCTGGAAAGGGGACTATGATTTGGAGGTAAATGTTTTAAAGCAACGTGTCTTACAACCGAACTTTAAAACTTTACCTTAGAGCCTGGTCTATTAGGTTTGCATCTGGGAAAATACAGTGGGCTGCTTCATAGCTCCACATGCCACTTAAGCGTTTCTGGGACTTTTACAGTACTGCAAGTGCCTCGCCTTAGAGCAGCCTTTCCAGTTTTCCCAAGAGGACATGCCCCGAGTGCGGAAGAGGATTTACAAGGAGCTGTGTGAGTGCCGGCTCATGGACTGAAACTCAGCAGGGACTCTGGGAGGTCTGACCAAGTTGAAGCAGATGGTTTGTTACTTGAATCTCCAAACACTTATTTGAATTTTTACAGATATTTCAGATCAGTGGTGTTGGGCCACTATTGTTACCTCAAATTTGTTTTTTTGCCCTATTCATTTCTCTAGCTACCGTGTACTATTTTTTAATGTTCAGTTTGGTTTCATTTTTAATTTTATGGATTCTGTGTTTCCCCCCATATTTAATATTTATTATCCAAACGCATGCATATAGACAGAGCATGCAGTGCAGAGTATTAAAAAACAAAAACAAAAAAACAAAAAAAAAGCCTAGTAGATTTGGTGCGGCTTTTGAAACTTAGTTAGACATGAACTGAATACAGGTTTAAAATTTAATCCCAGAACCTAAAAGTGCAGAATGTTTTCAATACAATATAACTCTGAGAATGATAGTTGTTCCCTGGGGCATAAAGGGTAGCTAGGAGTGGTGGTTTTGACAAAGCCAGTCCTGTTTTACCTGCTGCACCTTTCACTGACTTCCCTCTCCAAGTGAGTCTTGCAGAATGAGTTGCATTCCTTTTGAGGGGTGAGAAGATAGTGGTCAAAACTTGACTACTGTGTTCCATTTATAGAGGGCACACTTATAAGCGCAGTGCCTACTTTGAGAGGAGTTAAGGTGTGAGAAAAAGACAACTTTGGGGCTAGTTATATGAACACATGAGAAACTTTGATCATCTTACAAAAGGCTTTTGCTGGAACACTGAATTCTCTGGATTTTTTGGCTTTGGCCCATTAAAAACATTAATATCCATCAAGCTAGTGGTCGAACATCTGAGAATTCAGCCTTCCTAAGAATAATTTACAGGTTGTCACTACCGTCGTGTGGCCTCCCCTTGGAAGAAATTAAGATTTGCCAAACACCTATTTTCCCCCCAAGGGTGTTTAAAATATAAATTTTCAAACCTGAAGACTGACCAGGTCTTTTGCAGATGGGTGGGGGAGGAGAGAAGAGGAAGAGTAACAAGACTTGACAGCATAGGAGCACACAGCAGATGTTATTCGAGGTTTTTTGCTCTTACCTCTAGTGATCTCGGCAGCATGTGGGGCTCCTCATTTGGCCTCTCCTGCCCAGCCCTCAGACTCCAGTGCTGGAGTCCTTTTTTCACTTCTATCAACCTCATCTTCTGGGGTAAAGCAGAAGTGACCCTGTCCTGATGCTTTTAGCTGCATTAGGACTGAAGTAATGGACCTTGCATCTTTATTCTAGCCTTTTGTGATATTTGAAAAGAAAGGAAATGAGGAAGGATGCATATTAAATTACCCAATTATCTTTTCTGAACCGAGGTAGAAAAAAGTACAAAGGTGTATGTAAGAATCTCACGACGCTTACACAGAATACCCAGTAAATGACAACATACTTAGACGTATGCCTGGTTAGGTGTGGGGTATTGAAAATAAAAAGCTAAACGTGCAGTTTAATTTGGCCATAAGGTAAGGTTGCCAGTGGTTGAGGGTAGAGTCAGAACATGTTTACACGCAGGGTTCCCATCCCCAGACATTCCAAGCACCCATACCAGTGTTTACATGTAGAAAGCCCCAGCACTCTCCAGAGTCTTCTGGACTTACTGTAAAGCCAGGTCAGTATTTCCTACTGTGCTTCAAGTCACTAAAAGGCCTGAGATCAGAGGCACTGTATGCTGCTACAGTTAGGGTTGTGTCAGCATTATGAGCAAAGATGACAGTTTAAGTGGGGAGATATTCTTGAGGTTTTCCGACATGATTACGCAAATGAATTTTTTTTTTTTTTTCAGATCTACATGTAAGACATTTGCCTAACTTTTGTGGGGAGGCAAGTAGTTACACCAAGTGGCTAGTATAACTAGACTGTGGATTCACAATGTCTTAATTTTAGAGGTCCATCTCCCTTCCTCACTGACAGAACCAGGCATGGAGGAAAGACCAGAACTGTGTTCTGAATTTTCATGCCCAAAACTTGACTTGCCGTTTCCGCCAGTCTGAGAAATAGAAATGGTCGCCCTCTCAGTGCTGAGTCAAGCAGGGGTGCACAGAGGTAACTAAACTGTCCAGCTTCCCTTTTCACTTCTGGTTTGATAGGGCACCTTGAGGTGCGTTGTCTAGTATGCTTTTCCCTACATGTCAAATATTTGAAGACATCTGGTTCAAATGTTTCTTCTGTTCATGAAACTTGGTTTTAGCACACAGTCGCTTTCCCCCCTACTCTTGTGATTAGGTGTAAACTTCTATTTAGCCCAAGTCCTACATCAGAAGGGCCTTTATCCTAATGTTTGCAACATCTGCTTCCTTGTAGCAAAGACATTTTTGAAATGTAGTCTGGGCTGCTGGTGGAAGAGGGTGGGCATTGTTTTGTCACTAGCTTGGCACTGAATTGTTTGGGTGCCCACAAGATGGGCAGGCTTTTGGGGTTAAGTGCAGGCCTTGTACAAACTAAAAGCTGCTTATGATGTGCCTTCAAGCTGTGCCCAGTCCTGTCCATCAACAAACTTCTTTCCAGTGATTTGTCCTTATGTTACATATATAGCAATGTGGATTTAATTCAACTTTTAGTTGAGGTCCCTTAAGGGAAAAAGCAGCAGTTACTGCCCCAAATCCCCAAGTCACTTTTTGGTTTTGCATTGTATTTTCTACTTACGGAATATGCGTGAGACCAGTCATCTTGGATTCATAGTTGGAACAAAACTACAGCCCTAACTGGGACACAGCAGCACTAGTCTAGGAGCTGCCCTTTTTCTCTGCAGTCTTGGTTCACTGCTTCCCTGGGTCAGAAGGGCTGACTGGGAGAGCTCTGGGCGAATCAGAACCTTCAGGCGTGGTAATATACTGACTACCATACTGACTACCTGCTCTGCTTAATTATGTTTAAGAAACCGAACTAATCAGCAGTTGTAAAGCACCTGCTTTTATTATATACGAGGCTCTGCCTTAAGACCTAGGGAATACACCATCAGAGAAATGCTAATTGTATTCGAGTGTTACAATGGCAGGCCTAGATAAGCTGTTCACTTAAATGGTACCTTTTGGTCAGAAAAAGAATTTATTTAAAGATTGTGATCATGTAAAATTACTCAAACCTTCTAGCAAAAATATTTTTTTGAAAAATAAACTAAATGCCTTTATAAACTTGTGTGTTCTCTTGAATAACATGTACTGTTTGGTTGAGTAGTTTCTCAGATGGATGCTAAGCAGCCTACTCTTAAATAACACTACCCAACAGCATTTTCTGCAATGATGGCTCAATTTTCTGAGCACTGCTAGTAGCTACCACATTCATATCAAAATCTGTACCTTATTACTAATAAATAATTAAGAGTAAGAGTTCTAATGTCTCTTATAGGTTGAGATAATGAGGAGAGACAATAATTTGGTCTGACAATTCAAACAGGAACCACTGTCTGTAGTTTTAAGGCCTGCAGAAATTGGAGTTCTATTTTACTACAAAATTATAAAATAAATTAATTCAAACTAGTGTAAAAGAATTTTTATGTCACAATGATTGTCCTCATTAAACATCTGCAAATGGTTCTTTCCTAAGCACTTAAAACTAGTTATAGCTCTTAATAATCCAAATAATCAGCTTGAACTTAATGAGGGAACCTATACTTACTGTAACGTGAAAGATGTTCACACTGAGATTCTAGTGGAAGTTAGGAGATAATCTGTTGCTAGATGAAAAAAAATCTCACTTATGTAAGAGAAAATTACATTAGACTAAATTAGTTTAGTATTAGAAAAATCACCTTTTGCTTACAAATGCATAATAAATTTGGTAGACCCCTTCTCTGTAAAGACAAGTAGCTCACTATCCAGGCTCCAAAACTCAGCACAAATAGGGAAAAAACAAGACAGAGTTCAGATGAGAATTGGCTAAGACACCTTTCCTGCGGGAAGCAATTCTGATTGTTCTCGTTAAGTATTCTGATCTTCAAGCTCTTTTTAAACCTAGTCCATTCCTAAGATCACTCCGACAATGAATTTTTAGGTACAACACATCTTTTGAAAATGTATAGAGTAAATCCAAGTCCTAATACATAAAACACATAAGCTGGTGGTACCTCCTGGCACAGTCTAAGGCTTAATTACTTTTGCACCAACAATTTAGGAAGTTCCCTTGACTCATAAGTTTGCCATCAGAGATTAGAACTCAACACAGAAAACAAATAGTTGTCAAACATCTAATTTAGAGCAAAGCTATACAACATAGCAAAACCTCACTTATATTTTATCTCCTGCAAACACAAATTTTAAGGTCCCAATTAAGACCATGAACCAACTATCAATTTTAAAAATTTCCTATCTTCCTAAAAGAAGCATAGGGTTTTGGGCCAATAGATCGAATCTGTTGCCATGATGCACAAATTCTGACCTGGTAACATAAAATCATTCTAGTAATCTGACCTACAGCCAAGATTCTAAGACTACAGAATAAAGGCATTCTTTTGAATTCTGTCCTTTAATAGTTTTCAAAGGAAAACCATGAAAAGGCTTCCAGCTCAATAGAGACCTTGATCAAAGCATGGCAGAAATGGGCAGGCTCGCAGACCTTGGGTAATGCATGGCAAATTCAACAGGCCAAAGAAGTGAGTTTTCATGATGGGGCTCTCACCACTCACTGGTTTTGGGCCAGTTTTCCATAGCCGCCTCTCCCAGCGTCATAGTCCTGCCGATACTCATCTCGTACCTTAATTGAAAAGAACATAAGTTACATTATAGAGATGACTGGTGTAATGGACATGCCTCCCACAAACACACCAGCAGGCAAACTGTTTAGCCTTTTCAGATGTCATAATGAAAACATGCAAGCAGGACATAACATTTTTTTGAGCAATGGACATAAAGCTCAACTACTTTACAGAATTATCTAAGACGACCTAATGCTTTTGCTTACTTAATAATAAAACTACATGGGGTTTGAACTCGTGACCCCTGAGGTCAAGAGTCACATGGTCTACCACCTGAGGCAGCCAGGTGCCCCTACTAGTGGGGTTTTTTGTTTGTTTTTACCATACATCATGCTCATACCAGCATTCAAAAGTAGCATATTCCAAAAAATAAGTACTTAAGTTGGGCTATTTTAAAATAGAAACTTAAAACTTATTTCAATTTCAGTGCATTTTCCTTTAGTTTTAGACACTTGCAGGTGCAAAGCCTCTAGCAGAAGTCCAATAATGGTTGCTTATGAAAATGTACAGAATCTATAATTTACCAATCCTAATGGGTAGTTTTCAGATTCACCTCAAGCCAGGGTTACAGGCACAAAATTATTTTCTAAAAGAGCAAACACACATTGACAAAGTCGTAGTCACTAGGACTGAAACACCAGGCAAAGACTGAGCCAAGAGAACCTTCCTGCATACCTGGCCCCCAGATCGCCCACGGCCATACTGCCTGCCCTCCTTAAAGCCTGCGTCCCAGTCTGTGCGAATGATCCGGTCATCCAGACGAGTTCCATTTATGTACCTCATGGCATTTTCTGCATCTGCTCTCGAGTAGTATCTTAAGTGTAGGTATTAAGGAACACTATATAGCATTTCTCCAAACATTGTTGGAAATACAGGAAGCAACATCTCAATGAAGCTGCAATAAGAAAGAGTACAAAAAAGAACCCAACCAGATGGATTTCAAGGACAGTAACTCGGGTTTGCACAAGCCTGTTTGAGGTTGGTCTGGAGGCACTGACGGAGTCAACTATGATTTATCCATGGCTGCTGACTGTGATTTTCCTCAGCAATCTTGTAAAATATAAATATGTTTAGAGCACAAACTGCAAACTTCTTATCCAAGGAAACAAAAGCATCCAAATTTGAACTGTATATTCAATAACCTTAATAAAAAAAGAAAGTTACAGTGCATATGGAATTGCCATTGCAGTTCATTAAAAGGAAAGAGTATCATGTCACTCAGGTTAATTGTTCTCAAACCCATTTAACTAGATCCGCTCCATCTTTCTTTGGGGTGATATTAAGAAAAAAAAAACTCCATAAGCAATTGTGATCATTAGCTGGGTTCAGGGAAATGCGGATCTAGATTTTTTCCCCTATGTCTTCAATTACACAGGTAGGGAAGCACTTGCTGAAATTCCAGTGCCCCAACACCTACACAATACGTAGCACGCAATAGGCATTTAATAATTTTTTGCTGGATGAATGACACGATAAAAAGGCAAAGAAAAAAACACTAGCAATGGCAGCCTTTCTTTTGGCAACCATTTGCTATTATGATTGTGGATCTCTGACACACAAGACAAATGCAAAAGCAAGCATTCCAGTTCTCAGAGACTATTACCTAAAAGGCAGATTTCCTTTGCTTTTTGTATTCTCACCGTTCTCTCTGTACCCTGTGAAAGTTTATCTTATTGCCACCTGAGGCAAAGGTAAAATCTGGGCACTCTTGTTCCCTGTGTCTGAAGGGAAAATGGAAGAAGCTTGCAGAGCCCAGAAATCACACATCAAAATCCAAAGTCTGGAATAGGTTCGAAAGTAGGGCTTCCAGTTCAAGCTGACAGAGCAAACACATTTCTGGTTTCCTTTTCCAGACCCCAGTAAAATGACAGAATAGGTACAAATACCCAAAGAATAAAAGAGGCCATCAGCAAACTAGAGATTCAAGAAACGCCATGTCAGAGTGTCAACCGTTTTATAACACAAAGTCAGTTTGAAATATTCTTCAAGGTGCTTAAAGAAGAAGAAAACAAGTGCATGAGATGAGGCTTTTAATTCAAAATTGATGACGAAGGTGTGAGACAGCAAATAGGATTTGTTTGTTTTTGTTTAAAGACCTTATTTATTTATTCATGAGAAACACAGAGAGAGGCAGAGACACAGGCAGAGGGAGAAGCAGGCTGCATGCAGGGAGTCTGATGTGAGACTCGATCCTGGGACCCCGGGGTCACACCCTGAGCCGAAGGCAGACAGCCGCTGAGCCACCAGGCGTCCCAGCAAATAGGGTTAAATTAAAGGTCTGTATGTGGGAAGACAACCTGCTAGCAAAAATGCACTTAGACCCAAGCAAATAAAAATAAATGACAGAGTTTTGAGAAGTCTAGAGGAACCCCATATAGCAGTGTCTTCAATGTTAATAAGTCAAAATAGAATCTCTTTTCATTCTGGCATCTGGGAAAACCACATATCCCAAAGGCAAGGCAGCAACTTGAGAGATCTGCCCAGGGCCCTCAAGTTAGTTTTCTTTTCCCTAACTACGATAGGAAATCCAGACATTAAAGGAAAATTTACAGCACAAATACAACCTTCTCCCCCCCAAATATCCAGGTAATTTGGGCACCCCCCCCAATTTTTAAACATGTCAGATGAGGTCTGGGAAATCTCTCAAAATATAAAACAATATGGCCAAAAAAAATATCAGGAGAAAAAAGCCCCAAACAAAAAATCCAGGTCTAATATTTACAGAATTTCCAGGGAGAGAATAGTTTGGTTTTGACCTTATATAAAATCAAGCTGTAAAAAAAAAAAAAAAAAATCAAGCTGTATACATCTACGTAATGAAATACCATACAGCCATTTAAAAAAATAGGTAGACCTACACATGCTAACATAAAACAATCTCCAAGATGGGGAAAAAACCGTGCATGTACTATGCCACCACGCATCCATAGGATCACTTCTGGAAAGATACCGAGACTGGTAACTATCTAGGTTTAGAAAGGTACAGAGATTTTGTTTTCACTAAACCCTTTTGTACTTCTATAAATATCATGAACATACATTTTCAAAACACCGTTTCTTAAAGAATCAATAATAAACCAAGCATGGAGTTCAGAACAGAATATAAATATTAGCTTTCACAACACAAGAGTGTAGACACATGGGGCAGAAGGTAAGAGACAGATGAAGGAAGGAGAGGGAGAGGATAGGGACACTGATTAGATGGCCTCACTCATTTTTTTAAACAGGTGACTAGCCACTTCTGGCCCCACCCTCATACAATGGCTAAGCCAGACACACAGGAAGGATACTCCACAAAGCAGAACCCACATGCTGTTTTCTTCATCTTATCCAAGCCCATAATAATTTTCTTTATGTCACCACTTTTGCTGAAGAGTTCATAGATTTGTTCCTCAGTTGTGTAAAAGGAAAGATTTCCAACATACAATGTACAGCTCTTCTTCAGTAATTTTTCCTGTTCTTCATTGTCACCCTGGAATGTCAAATAGAGAAAAAATTAAGCAACACAATCTAAGAAGAATCCTGCTTAAATAGTATTCCCAAGGATGACTAAAAGTATAATTAATTCTGATTTGGGAATCAGCTTCTCTCATCATCCCAATCTACCGCAAATCCTTTACCAAAAAGAAAAAGGTAGTCACATTCTATGAAGCACTTCTGCATGTCCAGATGCATGTCCAGACTGCTTTCAGGAGAAAGCCACTGCTTAAGAGTCATGTTGCGTGTAGGTCCCCTCCCGTGCCATACTGCCATGCAAAAGGGCATGCCTTTTCTCTGCACACTCGGTATCCTCAGCACCAGAACCTCCTCTTGTGCTCGAGTTTAACTTCTGAACCTTGAACCAATATACTAAGAAAGGACTTTTTTTAAAGTGAAAAATAAATGTATTTTCAGAGATACAGTATCCCTTATAATATTTTCATAGAGGATGTTCACAATAACTGCTTAGATGGTTTAGATGCTCATATATTTTTGTGAATTTAGGAGAAAATGTAGTGATCACTAAAAACTAGAGCTTACATTGACAGGCTTCCTAATTTGGAAGACAAGATGAAGCTACAGACAGGAATACAACTGACAATCCCCCGGGGCTCATCATGGGCTAGGTATGGTATTTTACACACATGCACAGAAACCAGTTGGTAATCCTCAGACCTTCACTTCTAGCCTCCACATTGGGAGGACAGATGCTAACTAAATAGAAGGCCTACCCACTGACATGCTCTCAGGTTAAGGCTCTAACATCAACCATACAGTATATTCCAGTTTGGAAAGTAGCTGAATAGATCCACGCAGGCCCCTAGAGCACTTTCCCAAGAGGCCTCGCTTCTTCATTTACTGCTCTGTATATAATCTTCATTCTTAGAACAAGACTTTGCATTACTTGTCTCTGAAAGCTTTGTTGCACACGGCTCAGATTAACGGATCTCATTCAGCGGCAGAATGGAGGGATAGAGAAAACCATCTAAACTCACATCAAAAGGAAAATGATGAAATAAATTATAGTATGTCAATAAATACAAAACTATGCAGCACCAAGAAAAGTGTACATTCACGTGCTAAGGAACATCTCTGAGATAGCGTAGTAAAAAAGGTACAGAACAACGTGAAAGGTATGCTCCAAGTTATTTTTTTAAAGTATGTATACACGGGCGCCTGGGTGGCTCAGATGGTTAAGCGTCTGCCTCTGACTCAGGTTGTGATCTCAGGGTTCTGGGATACGGCCCCATGTCAGGCTCCCTGCTCAGTGGGGAGCCTGCTTCTCAATATCTTTAAAAGTATGAGTATAAAAGATCTCATACACAAGAAATAGATAGGTCTTCCTCTAAGGAGAATCAAGGAGCCACATTCCATGTATGAAATTGCATTTGGAGATCCCTGGGGGGCTCAGCGGTTTAGCTCCTGTCTTCCGCCCAGGGCATGATCCTGGAGTCCTGGGATCACGTCCCATATCGGGCTCCCTGCAGGAAAGCCTGCTTCTCCCTCTGCCTGTGTGTCTCTCATGAATAAATAGATAAAATCTTAAAAAAAAAAAAAAAAAAAAACAGTGAATGAGGTGGGTCCTAATTTACTGACCTTATTTTACACCTAGGACAATTAAGCAGCTTGTTCAAGGTCATACAGCTACTCAGTTGTTGCAGCTGGAAGCCCAACTCGGTCTCACCCCACCCCTCCACCCCCAAGCCAGCCTTATGCTCAATCCCGTAGTTCCTTAACAGGTCCACGGGCAAGAGTCACTCTACATTAAAAACAAGTTTTCACGACTTTGCAATGAGACAACGCATAAAGTAGATTCACCTTATTTCTCTCACTGCTGCTAATGATTTACTAGAGTTACCAGGAGGCCTCTTCTCTTTCCTTCCACTTTTCCCACACATGTGAGTAATCCAGACAGACAGCCCATCGCTGAAGACAACTGTGGCCCAGGTGCCTGGGGGCGTCTCCCGGGAACTCGGCGTCCCTCTGGGGGGTGGTTTACTCCCATCTAAATACCGCTACGGGCCTTGGACTGCGCAGGTGAATAACAGAAAGCTGAAACCCTTCGGTTTCACTCTGCTAAGATGCCTGAAACTCAACATGGTCGTGATGTGTAACTTCCTAAAGTGGTGACAACTGCAAAAAGTGATCCAAGTGAAACCCCCGCTGGGCATACGTACGCGTTTGGAAAACGGCGGCCTTGGGGGACGGGGCGCCCTCAGGTCACAATCCGGGGTCTCTTGGGGCCCCTGCTCAGCGGGGAGCCTGCTTCTCGCTCTCCCTCTGCCCTCCCCCTCTTGTGCTCTGTTTCCCAAATAAACAAAATCTTCACAAAAAAGCTACCTTAAGGGATCCCTGGGTGGCGCAGCGGTTTGGCGCCTGCCTTTGGCCCAGGGCGCGATCCTGGGGACCCGAGATCGAATCCCACATCGGGCTCCCGGTGCATGGAGCCTGCTTCTCCCTCTGCCTGTGTCTCTGCCTCGCTCTCTCTGTGACTATCATAAATAAGTTAAAAAAAAAAAGCTACCTTAATAAACTACGTATATATATTTTTAAAGATTTATTTACTTATTCCTGAGAGACAGAGAGGCAGAGCCCCAGGCAGAGGGAGAAGCAGGCTCCCTGCGGGGGGGCCCGACGTGGGACTGGATCCGTGACCCCGGGGTCACGCCCCGGGCTGCAGGCGGCGCTAACCGCGGGGCCCCTAGTCGGCCCCATAAATTGTAGGCCTCAGTGCGGCGTCCCCACGTCCTTTCGCCCGCCCCGCCGGCCGCGAACGCCCCTCACAGCCACCGTCCGCGCGCGCCTCCTTTCCCAGCGCAAGCATCTCCCAGGCGTCCTCGCCGCCGCCCACACGCCGCAGGCGCAGGCCGTCCGCGGGGCCCCAGCAGCCAGGCCTGGCCGCCGTCCGTCGGGCCGCCCCCCCAAGCCCGACGCCCCGTCAGCCGCGGCCCCGCCTCGCGTCTCCTGAGGCCGGAGAACGAGACCAGAGAAGCCGACGCTCGGCCTCCCTCACCCGGAAGTGCTGGTCCCGGTACTGGCTCAGCTCCACGTAGGAGTCGCTGCGCAGCGCCTTCAGAAGGCCGCCGGACATCGTGCGGAGGGCCGCCCGCAGACGCCGCCGCTCCCGGAACGCCGAGGCCGCCGGGGCCGTGGCGGAAGCGGAAGCGCGCGGAGGCCGGAAGCGGAAGCGGCGGGAGCGCGGAGGGCGGGCGGCCCGCGCGGCCCAATCCCGGAGCAGCAGCGCCGTCACGCGGGGGGCGCGGTCCGGCGGCGTGCGTCGCCGGCCGGAAGCGAGAGCGGCGCGCTGCGGGGTCCGGGCCGCCCCGCCATGGTCCTGCGGCGGCTGCTGGCCGCCCTGCTGCACAGCCCGCGGCTGGTGGAGCGCCTGTCGGAGTCGAGGCCCATCCGGCGCGCGGCGCAGCTCACGGCCTTCGCGCTCCTGCGGGCCCAGCTGCGCGGCCAGGACGCGGCCCGGCGCCTCCGAGCCCTGGCGGCCGGGCCCGCGGGCTCCCTCGGCCGCCGCGCCGCCCGCTTCCGAGACGCCTTCACCCAGGAGCTGCGCCGCGACCTGCGGGAGCGCCCGGGGTCGCCGCCGCGGAGCCGCAGGGGCCCGGGCGCCCCGCCCTGAGCCGCCCCCGGGGCTCGCGCGAAGGACGCCGCGCACCTGCCCGGCCGCGGCACGTGCGCCCTCCGCGGACAGCGCTGCGCCTGCGCCCCGGCCCCGGCCCAGGCCCAGGCCTAGGCTCCGACCCCGCCAGGACCGCCCGCGAGGCCTCCGCCCCCCGCCTGCGTGCACCGTCGAGGGCACCGTCGAGGGCACCGTCGAGGGCACCGTCGAGGACACCGTGGAGCCCGCGGACCCGGACGCCCGCCTTCGCTCGGCTCGTGCATCCGGGACCCGGGATCGAGCCCCGCGTCGGGGCCCTGCGTGCAGCCCGCTTCCCCCTGGCCTGCGTCGCTGCCCCTCTCTGTGTCTCATGAGCAGATCAATACAATCTTAAAAAATGAAAGAAAATGACAGCCCGGGTGGCTCAGCGGTTCAGCGTCCCCTGCAGCCCAGCGCGTGACCTTGGAGACCCAGGATCAAGCCCCACGTCGGGCCCCCTGCATGGAGCCTGCTCCTCCCTCTGCCTGTGTCTCTCATGCATAAATAAATAAAGCCTTCAAAACAAAACAAAACAAAACAAAAAAACCTTCCTAACGTTCATTCTTATGCTCTGATGCCGCATCAGCCTGCAAGGCCGGAAGCCCCACCGTTTCTAATGACCAAAGGCCGGGTTTGGCATCCTGCCCCCTCCCTGCTCTGGCAAAGGCCAGACGCTCCTCCCAGACCAGAGGCAACTCTGGATTCTCCTTGGGGGCAGCCAGTGAGGAGCCAGAGGCCCCTGGCCCATCCCGGCCTTCCTGCCGCCCTGGTCTCCATCCCACCCGCTGGTCTCGGGGGCTCAGAGCTGCAGAGTGTCAGCAGTCCCCAGCTTGACTCCCCACCCTCCACACAGGGAAGCACGCTTACCTGTAGGTCTTTTTCCAGACTGGCAGGGGCAAGAAGGGAAGCGGCATAGGGAGCAATGAAGCTCCTGGACAACCTGGTCTTTTTTTTTTTTTTTTTAATATTTTATTTATTCATGAAAGAGGCAGAGACACAGGCAGATGGAGAAGCAGGCTCCATGCAGGGAGCCCGACGTGGGACTTGATCCCGGGTCTCCAAGGTCACGCCCTGGGCTGCAGGCAGACGCTCAACCACTGAGCCCCCTGGGCGTCCCTAAACTGGTCATTTTGGTAAGAAAGGAGAGAAAGCAAGAAAAGGGGGCAGTTGTTCATGTCTCGTGGAAGAAGTGTGCAAGAACTAAGCTCCCTCCATTTTTGCAGAGGGACTCAGAGCAGAGAGAAGACTGGGTCCTTTGTGCTCCAGCTACAGGTGACGCGCATGCCTCCTGCTTCATTGGAGACGCCTCCGGGGATTGTCCTCACGGGCTTGCCGTCCCACCAGTCACCCTGTCACTAAAGAAACATCAAAGTCTTCCCACCACCCCCAGTGGCAATCTGCCAGCACGCCTGTCAAGCTTTTGAGTTCTGCCAGAGAGCAAAGCAGGGGAGCAACTCATCTTGCTGTCTTGCAGGGCAATTCGGATTCACCCCTTGACCCTACATAGACCTACATACTCCATAGACACGTTTATTAGAGGTCAGACCATCAACAATCTACATGGACTGCAACACTAACAGTTCCTCCAGGGAATTCTGAGAGTGTGGATCCAACCGGAAGAGGGAAGAGGCAAGAGGCCCCAATGAGTTCGGAACTCTAGAGTCTGGGGTGTCGTCTACAAGATGGCACTTGGCGGCAGAAAACAGTAAGTGCTTACTGTACGCCAGAGATGATGCTAAGCACTAGGGACAGGAAGACAAATTAGAGCGTTCATAGAAACAAAGCACGAGAGAAATGAATTGACGTGAGTGCTATAGAATTTTTTAAAAGATTTTATTTATTAATGGAGCGCGTGCACGAGCACGGGTAAGGGCAGAGGGAGAAGGAGCAGCAGACTCCCCGCTGAGCGGAGAGCCTGATGTGGGGCTCGATCCCAGGACCTGGAGATCATGACCGGAGCCAAAGGCAGGCGCTTAGCCAGCTGAGCTCCCCGGCGCCCTGGGCCAACCCCTGCTGGCTCCTGGGAGCAGCTCTTGGCATTTCTTCCCAACTTGGAGGTCAGTGACGTCATGTTGGCCGCTTGACATCAGCCAGGGCGGGAGCATTTAGGCCGCGGCAATCAGCCAGTGCTACAGATGGGGGTTTCTGCCCCCAGAGAGCGGGGTGCTAACCGTTTACCAACATATTGCTGATTGTCCTGTTGCTCGGGGTTGGAGTCGCGAGGAGGCAGCGAGCTGAGTGCGGCTGCAGCGGCAGGAGCGGCAGGGCCGGCCTTGGAGCTGGGCCCACCCGAGCAGCAGGAGCAGGACTGTGGTCCCCAGCTCAGGACTGCAGTGCCTGGGGGCCCCTTAATCTCTGGAGCGGGGGCACTTGAAGCTGAGGAGCGCGGGCAGCGTCAGGCCACAGCCCGTCCGGAGCCGGTGCCCACCGGGGGCAGCGCGGGTTCGCTCTCAGCCCGTGGAGGGAGGCTGGCGACCGGCCGTGCGCCCCGAGGGGGAAGCGGGTGTCGGGGCCCAGGCCGCCCACTACGCCGCAGCGCCTCCTGCCTCCTCCCGGGCCCGGGCGGGCTCCCGGCCCCAGTGGCCCCTGAGCCCGGAGGCCGAGGTCAGCGGCGAGGTGCAGAACCGGCCCGCGCCCGGGCCAGGAGCAGGAGGGCCGGATAACGGCCGCACGGCGACACGGGGGACCAAGCGCTAGCCGCCGGGCCCTCGCCGCTGCTCTTAGGCACTGAGGCTCGGGAGGGGAAGGGCCTTCCTCCGCTCCCGGGCTCAGGCCTCGGAGCCTCCTTGCCGCACCTCGCCGGTCGCGCCCTCCCGGCCACCCAGGACGCCAGAGGGTTGTCGGGCGCAAGAGGTAGGGCCTCCTGGGGACTGAGGGAGGTCATTCGGGACCGCCAGTAGCGATCTGCCTCCATGACAGCTGCTGTTACACCTCGGAACATCACGGAGGCTGGAAAGGGCGGGGCAGGCACGGACTGGCCACCGGGCATGGCCACCGGGCATGGGCCACGGGTTCATCAGGGTTGTGACTGCTCAGATCTTTGGTCTTTAGGGGGAAAGGGTGACAGCTTACCCAGAAGGCAGAGCAGCCAAAGCCTATGCACAGGAGAGGCAGTAGTGGGAATTCTGGAAGGGAAAGGAAAGGAAGAGAGTCAGGGCTGTGTCCCAGCCCAGCTACCCACAGCGGTGGAGTGGCGCCTTCCCCTACGGCTGAATCTTGGCCAGTGGCTTTTCTGTCACATTGTCAGGCTTCGCCCCCAGTTCCAAGATGTGAAGGCTGAGATGGTCCCTCCAAGCCCCACTCAGCAGAGAGGACAGGGCTGGAGGGTCTTCCAGGGTCAGGTGGGGAAACAGGAGTGTCTCACTCTTGAGAGGGAAGTGGCACTTCTCTGTGGCAGGCCTGGTGGTGCCAGGGGTCACCACAAAAAGGCGGCAGAGCCACGGCCCACCGGCCACCTGGCAGGCTGGCTGTCTGGTGAGGTTGTTCAGGGCACGGCACAGGACCCAGTCCTCGGTCCCACCCATGTCCACCACCTCCACGGACGAGCCCAGGCCTGGGAGGTGGAGAAGGTGCCGGGGGGGCATGTAGGTGTGCGTGAAGAGCAGTGTGTAGTGGGTGGGCCTGCTTGGGAGTGCAGGTGCATGGACCACCTGCTCCAGGTGCCCTAGGCCAGGCACTAGGCCCCCCTGGTGCAGGCAGCCAAAGAGAAGGGCACCCAGGACATTGAAGAGGACCAGAGTGCCCTTGCAGGGCACAGGTTGGGTCTGTGGACTACAAAGTAGGACCAGGGGGACCAGGAGGGGGATCAGGAACCGGGCCTCCTGGTGGCTAAAGGCAGACAGCAGGGCCAGAGGCGTGAAGTAGAGGAGCAGGAGGCAGGGCCTGGGGCTAGACAGCAGGCTCCAGCCCCCCGGAGCCCTCAGGAAGCCCGCCTGTGCAAAGGCCTGGAGGCCGGCTTGCAGCTGCTGCCACGCCGCCTGCAGGGCCCAGGCGTGCAGCATCCCGAAGAGCAGGAAACCATTGACTGCCAGGTGAGTGAGCCGCATGTGTGTGCCATGCCTCGCCAGGTTTTGAGGATCCAGGTTGTAGTACAGGAAGTTGGCAGGTGTAAGAACGAGGGCGCTGGCTCTGGATGGACTGGAGAAGTACCAGCTGTCCACGGCCACAAACACGGCTGCCACGAGGGTGGCCCCTGGGAGCAGCACCAGGGCTTCCTTCATCGGCGACTTGAAGCCAGGGCTGGTGGCGGTACAAATGCTCCAGAGGAAGAGCGGGACCAGAGCAAAGGCCAGAAACGTGGGCCGGTTGAAGAAGCCAGCAGCCACGACACCCCCGAGAAGCCAGCCGCACCACCGCGGGCCCGGGGCAGGCTTCCGGGGTGCGGGGCTCCAAGCCACGCGGGGGGACACCAGGACCAGCAGCCCCGCAAAGAGCAGTCCCTCGATGGCGTTGGAGAAGGTCCTTGTGTAGAAGACCAGGGTGACGTAGGACCCGGCCAGCAGGACCAGGGCGCGCCAGCGCTCCGCCCCCCAGCGCGGGGCCAGGTGGTACACGGCCAGGTCCAGGCCGAAGGAGAGGCCGGTGAGCAGGAGCCGCGGGCCCACCAGCAGCGCGTAGCCGCTGGCCGCGCCGGGCCCCAGCCCCCAGCGGCCCCAGAGCCGGAGCAGCCAGAAGGCGCAGCCCGAGGTCAGCAGCGGGAGCAGCGGCGAGCGGCAGGAGCTGGCGGCCTGGAACTCCCAGGGCCGCGCCGCCTCCACACCCAGGATGTCCTCTGTGGACGGAGAAGCGCAGTGAGCCGGGCCGCAGCGGCCGCGTCCCCCCGGCCTGCCCGGCGGTCCCTGGGCCCGAGGGCGATGGGCCCTCCTGCTCGGTGAGCTGCGCCTCGGGAGGGACCCAGGGCCCGATGCCGCCACCCGAGCCCAGCTGGTGGCAGGGAGGACACCCGGGACCCCAACCCCGAGGGCCTGAGCGTGCTGCTGGCTCGGAGAGCGAGGGGCCCGGGCGGGACGCGGGTGGCCCCCAGGCCCCCAGCAGCAGGGAAGGCCGGGCTCTGCGGCACAGTCCCCGTGGCCTCCCGACGGGTGCTCGGCGCCGCCCAGGCCTCGAGTTCGAGCCTGAGATGTGGCCTGAGCGAGCGCCCGGACCTGCCTTCTGGATTACGGACGTGCTTGGTTAGGCAGCGATGGGCGAGTGTAGGGAAGCTCAGGCCTTCCAAGGCCAGGAGGGACGGCGCCCGGGAAGTCAGGGGACAGTGTGCCCTGGGCCAGGTGTGGGGAGTGGCAGGGGGAGGCTCCAGTCCTCTCCTTGGGGTGCAAGAGCAGAGGCAGAGTCACAGTCAGGGTCGAAAACCCATCCCTGTGACGGTGGCTGTCGTCCAGGACACGCATGTGAGACCAGGGAAGGGAACGAGCGATGGCGGTTACGATCAGAAGCGGCTATGGTGTCGTCTGTGGCACGTGGGATGTTTAGGAGGATGCATTCAGGCGGTAGTCACGCAATGAAAAGCCTGGGGCCGGCCTGTGCCTGCGTGCTGCGGTGTCTCAGAGCTCTGAGGGGCAGGCGGGGGCAGGGGTGTGCAGGGGGCAGACATCGGGCTCTTAAGTTCTGCATCTCAGCTCCAGGCCCCACACCTCAGGCTTGGAGCCCGGCCCGCTGCCTGGGGCTCTTTACTTCTCCTGTGTATCCCCACGCCCTCTTGGCCATTTTCTCTATGTCAGAAGGTGAAAGGGAGGGACGCCTGGTGGCTCAGTCAGTTAAGCACCCGACTCTTGACTTCGGCTCAGGTCATGATCTCAGGGTCCTGGGATGGAGCCCAGCTCTGGCTCTGCCTTCAGTGGGGAGTCTGCTTGAGATTGGGGCTCCCTCTCCCTCTGCCCCTCCCCCTCAACCCTCTATCTCTGAAATGAATGAATAACTGATTGATTGATTGAATGAATAAATAAATAAATAAATCTAAAAAAATAAGGTGAAAGGGAAACAAAATCAAGGTCAGATCAATCTGGCTGCTTTTTTTTTTTTTTTTACTGGCTCAGGTTAAAAACCTTTCACCTAAAAAAAAAAAAAAAAAAAGGGCAGGGGGATCCCTGGGTGGCTCAGCGGTTTCGTGCCTGCCTTTGGCCCAGGGCGTGATCCTGGAGTCCCGGGATCGAGTTCCGTGTCGGGCTCCCTGCATGGAGCCTGCTTCTCCCTCTGCCTGTGTCTCTGCCTCTCTCTCTCTCTCTATGTCTATCATAAATAAATAAAAATAAATCTTTAAAAAAAAAAACAAACTTTCACCTGAAGAAACAAACCCAGCTGTGAGCCCTATGGCAGAGACAGCTGCGTGTCTGTCTCCCCAGTATCCATCACTTCCTTCCTTCCTTCATTTATTTAGTTGGGCCTTTGGTCAGCCATAAAGACTATTTCTCAGCTTCCTTTGCAGCTGGTGTGTCCATGTAATACATTCTGACCAACTGGATGGAAACGAGCAAAAAGTATATGACATTCAAAATATGCCCTTAAAGGGGCATCCGGCTGGCTCAGTTGGAGGAGCATGTGACTCTTGATCTTGGGGTTGTAAGTTTGAGCCCTGTGCTGGGTGTAGGGCTCACGCCCATCACCTCTCCAGTGGCTGGAAAGACTTGGTTTTACACTTGATGGCTGGAGCTAACGCAGCCATCTTGAACCATGAGGAGGAAGCCAAGTGCCCACAGCATCTGAAAAGCCTCACAGTCCCTGGCAACCACCCTCAGGCTGTATCCTACGCCCTTCGGCAGATAAATTCTAACCAGTGAGCATTCCAGGCCTGGATGCCCTCAGCTCTCAGACAAACCTAGAGAAGACAAATTTCAGTACCTCAGGCCACAGCCGTGTGTATGTGTCCCCAAGCACTCAGGAGGCCCGACTCTAAAATCTCTTTGCTGAGAAGTACAAAACAGCATCCACTCTGAACAGCCAGCACTGTTGGTCCAAGCAGCAAAACACCAAAGAGGCTGGCATTTCATTCGTCCCATCCAGAGGGTCAATGTCACAGGGTCAGGAAGGAGATGTGAAATCCCCACGGGCGAGTTCTCATTCCGGAGAGGCTCACGGATTTACTGCTCAGCCACACAGGCGTGGTTCCCCGCTTCCCACTGACTCTCCAAACGGCAACCACCCAGACTTTGCTGCAACTTATCCCAACGGCACACAGGGGCCTTACCTGCCATGACCTCAGGTGACTGGAAGAACTCATCCGGGTGCACGTAGCCCGTCTGTGGAAGGAGACACCACACCAGGCGGAGCAGGCCCAGGCTGCCCCACAGCACCCTGAGGGCCATCTTCAGATCCAGCTGTGGCCAAGACCCTGTGCCAGGCGCCTCCAATGGCTTCTCGGTCGCCTCAGATGCTGTTCTGGTTCCACAGACCTGCATCTGCTGAGAATAGCATTGCTTAGTTGCGTTTGTTTTTGCTTTTTTAAGATTTTATTTACTTATTCATGAGAAACACAGAGAGAGAAGCAGAAACACAGGCAGAGGAAGAAGCAGGCTCCCTGCAGGGAGCCCAATACAGGACTCGATCCCAGGACCCTGAGCCAAAGCCAGATGCTCATCTACTGAGCCACCCAGGCATCCCGGTTAGTTGTTATAGGTAAATTATAATATGTCCAGTTGTCTATACGAACACAAAATGGGCCCACGAGGCAGCAGGAGCGTCCCGTGCATATCTCATTTCATCCTTTCTACAGTCTGGGGCAGTGGGTCTTCCTATCTCCATTTTACATATAGGGAAACTGAGGCCTCTGTTGAGTGACCTGGTTACTGCTAACCATATTTGCTAAGTGTCTAAATATGACATCTGCACATAGGGTTTAGGGTGGCCTCCAAATACGGGTCTCACAGCCCCATCCTGCTCACCAGTTCCTGCCCACGGGCAAGCACAGTAGCCTGTCTCTTGCCCTTCTGAGAACTTTGGATCCTCAACGCATTCCACCCACTTCCCTGCAAAAATAAACTATGTTTGACCCCATTGTCGCCAGTCGCTCCCTCCAACCTTCACACACCCTGAAATTTCCCTTTGGAAGGTCCTGAGAACTGAGTGCTATGGTCGGAAGGTTTGTGCCCTACCCCATTCATCGGCTGAAATACTAATGACCAATGTGATGGAGTCAGAAAGGGGAGGCCTCTGGGAGGGAGTCCTCATGGGTGGAGCCCTCTGAATGGGATTAGTGCTTTTATAAAAGAGACCCCATAGAAGTCCCTCACCCCTTCCACCACGTGAGGACACAGTAGGAGGAAGAGGGCCCTCACCATGCCGGCACCTTGACTTTGGACTTCTCAGCCTTCAGAACTGTGAGAAATCAATGTCTCTTGTTTATGAGCCCCCCCCTCCCCCAGTCTGTGGTATTTTGTTATAGAAGCCTGAGCACACGAGATACTTTCCCCTGGTGGGGATTCTTACGCCCCCGACCTAAGATCTGTAGGAATCAGAGCCCGCTGCCCAACAGGACCTAGGTGCCAGACATCAGGACTTCCCTATCATCTCCGGTGAACAGGAACAGTCCGACTCTCCCCCAAGAACACAGACGGTGACTGTTTGCTCCTGACTTTGCTATTTTAAAGCCTGATATCAAGATTTTATTTATTTATTCATGAGAGAAATAGAGAGAGAGAGAGGCAGAGACCCAGGCAGAGGGAGAAGCAGGCTCCATGCAGGAGCCCGACATGGGACTCGTGGGACTCGATCCTGGGACTCCAGGATCATGCCCTGGGCCGAAGGCAGGCGCTAAACCACTGAGCTCCCCTGCCCCCCGGCGGCCCTTAAAACCTGATCTTAACAGCTATTGTCCTCCAGTGGAATAGATCGTAGCCGAGGGGATGAGAGCGTAAAGCAACAGAATAGGATTCCAGCAGATGCGGACAAGGAGCCTCCTGATACTTAGTAAACACCTCGAGGGACGCCGGGTCAGGAGTGGGGGGTCCTCAGCGGATGAGTGCCTGCCTTGGGCTCAGGGGTGACCCCTGGGTCCCGGGATCGAGTCCCATGTCGGGCTCCCTGCATGGAGCCTACTTCTCCCTCTGCCTGTGCCTCTGCCTCTCTCTCTCCCTGTGTCTCTCATGAATAAATAATCTGTTAAACAAAAACAAACAAAAAACTAAACACATCAAGGAGTTTGAAGATAGCTTTTGCAGTCTCTGCTTGAGCTTTCGGACTGAATTGTACAGATTCTTTTTCCAGAGCCAGTGAATGAATATCCTGACTTTTAGATGTAAGATGAGTTTGGGACACCCGGGTGGCTCAGCAGTTGAGCGTCTGCCTTGGGCTCAGGGCTTGACCCTGGGGTCCTGGGATCGAGTCCCCCATCAAGTTCCCCGCAGGGAGCCTGCTTCTCCCACTGCCTGGGTCTCTGCTTCCCTCTCTGTCCCTCATGAATAAATAAATAAAATCTTTAGAAAAAAAATCGAGGTAAGATGAGGTCAAACAAGGACCCGTTCCTTCCCAAGCAATGCCTAAAAGAGAACTTCAATCTCCTCCATTTTGACCTTAGTCTGTACTCCATAACTAATTAATTCTTCTTTCCAGCTTATCTCTTAACTCAGGCAAAAGGCCCTGTGGGCAAAGCGTCCCTTAATGGGAATCAAACCTTCCTACCCCTTCCCCCTTCAAGCAATAAGGACTGCCCTGAGCCAGCAAGACCCTTAGTGACTGTCCCCGAAACAATGATCGACCTGACTTTTCCTGCCCACCTGCACGTACCCACAGCGTCAGTCCAGTGTCTTCCCGCTGCTGGCCTCCGTGAAATAAATTCCTTTCCTGTTTCACCACCAATTGTCTCTCTGTCTTTGGATTCTTTGGATTTTGTCAGCAGTGAGTGGCTGAACCGGTCTGTTGGGAGCCCTGGAGCCAGGGGCGCTTGCACCCCTCAGCCTGGTTACATGCCCTCACTTTAATTTTCCTTCCAGGCTGGAATTCAAAGTGCATTGTAATTTAGCAGTTCACAGGATGAGAGTGTGGGTTTGGTTTTCAGCAATCTCAGCCCTGCAAGTAAGAGGAGATAAGGGTCTCTTTGAGGGCACACAGAGGTCATTTTATGAGGACCTTGAACTGGGGATTTGAAGCCCAGCAAAGGTACCATGTACATGGTCACCCAGAGCCTTGCCTGGGGGCCCTCTAATGCCACAGCACACCATGCACTCCCAGTGCCCCCCTTCCCACTTGAAATAGTCATTAGTGCCTTCAGATCTAATCCGTATAGGGAACCAGTTCCATAAAACCCAGAACCCCTATTCAGAAAACCCATGAGATCCTGTTCCTCTAGAACCATTTGCAGGAACAAAATCTGTATGAGTCAGGGTTCAGCCAGAGGAAGAGAACCAGTAGGAGATATGCACTAAGATTTGTTAAGAATTGGCTTATGGGGATCCCTGGGTGGCGCAGCGGTTTGGCGCCTGCCTTTGGCCCAGGGTGCAATCCTGGAGACCCGGGATCGAATCCCACGTCGGGCTCCCGGTGCATGGAGCCTGCTTCTCCCTCTGCCTGTGTCTCTGCCTCTCTCTCTTTCTCTCTGTATGACTATCATAAATAAATAAAAAATTAAAAAAAAAAAGAATTGGCTTATGCATTTGGGGGGCTGGCTAGGCAAATCTGAAACCTAAAGGGCATTTAGGAAGGGCTGGGGCAGGATGGGAGGCGGCCTCCACAAAGGGCAGTTTCTAATTCAGGAACACCTTGGTTCATTCTAAAGTCCCTTCAACCGATCCCATCAGGCCTACATAGATTATCTGGAATAACCTCCTGTATTTAAAGTCACCTGATTGTGCACTTTCTACAAAATACCTTCACGGCAACATTCAGCTTAGTGTTTGATCAGCTGGGGATCATCGCTTAGGCAAGTTGACACAAAAAAACTGACCAACAGGGATCCCTGGGTGGCGCAGCGGTTTGGCGCCTGCCTTCGGCCTAGGGCGCGATCCTGGAGACCCGGGATCGAATCCCACATCGGGCTCCCGGTGCATGGAGCCTGCTTCTCCCTCTGCCTGTGTCTCTGCCTCTCTCTCTCTCTCTCTCTGTGACTATCATAAATAAATAAAAATTAAAAAAAAAAAAAAAACTGACCAACATGCCCTAAATAATTCAGGGTTTATGGCTGTATTTCAATTTTATTTATGATTTTTTTAAAAGAGATTTCGAGGGGCTCCTGGCTGGCTCAGTTGATAGAGCATGTGACTCTTGATCTCAGGGTTGTGAGTTTGAGCCCTACACTGGGTGTAGAGATTACTTAAGAATAAAATCTGTATTTATTTATTTAAGAATAAAATCTTTAAAAAAATTAAATGTACACTTTAGAAAGATTTATTTGAGGGGATCCCTGGGTGGCTCAGTGGTTTGGAGCCTCCCTTCGGCCCAGGGTGTGATCCTGGGGTCCTGGGATCGAGTCCCATGTCAGGCTCCCTGCATGGAGCCTGCTTCTCCCTCTGCCTGTGTCTCTGCCTCTGTCTCTCTCATGAATAAATAAATAAAATCTTTAAAAAAAAAAAAAGATTTATTTGAGAGAGGGAGAGAGAGTAAGGGGAGGGGCAGAGGGAGAGGGAGTCTCAAGCAGACTTCCACGCTGAGTGTGGAGCCCGACTCGGGGCTTGATCTCAAGACCCGAGATCAGGACCTGAGCTTCAACCAAGAGTCGGACGCTTAACTGCCTGTGCCACCCAGGCGCCCCTCTGTGTTTGAATTTTAGCTCGATGGGATGATTCTTCATGTAACTTACCCGTGGCTTGTTTCTTTTACTCAAGAGTCTGTTAATGGCTTTCCTGCTGGTCCCGTAGCTGCAGGCCCTCTTCGGTGCTCTGTGGTCGGCACTGGATGACTACACCGCAATCTAGGCGTCCTTCTTACTGTTGTTTATCTGCCAGGGCATCTCCAGGTGTCGACAAATCCTTCTTTTCCTGCGAATGCTGCTACAAACATTCTTACACAACAGGTCCCTGAAGTACATTCCTAGAAATGGAATCCCTGGGTCTTGGGTGTGCATCCCTCTAACCTCATTACACAATGTCCAGCTGTTCTGCAAAGGTCCTGGCAGCCAGCAGATGGCTCAGTGCCCACGGCTCCATGCACTCGTTTATGCTTGGGACACTCTACCATTTTGATTTTGTGAATCTTGTGGGTTTTTTACATGTGTTTCTCTGATCACTGATGTAGCCGAACACCTTTGCAGATGTTGGTGGAACAGTTTTGTTTCTTCTGTGGAACTTCTTCTGATCATTTTTTCTTACTCTGTGTAGGAATTCTTTCTATATTCCTACATGGCAAAATCCTTTTCCAACTTGTGGTTTGCATTCTCAACTCATTTCTATTCCTATAATGTTGGTTTCTTATGCTTTCTTTTTGTTTCTTGATCCTTTCCACCAGCATTTTGTCAATTTTATGAATCTATATTGAAAAATTGACTTCTGGCTTTGTTCATCTTTTTTCTGTTTCATCTCCTTTTAATTAATTTTTCTTACCTTTATTTTTTTTCCTTCTGTTTACTTTCTTGGAAAAATTATTTTGCTGTTTTATTTCAAACTTTTTCATATGGACACTTAGTTCATTAATTTTGAGCCTTTATTTTTGAGCTCATTAATTTTTTGAGCCCATTTTCTATGAGAAATATTTAAGGTTATACATTTTTATTTTTTTAAATTTTTATTTTTAAAATTTATTTTTAAAAAAGACTTTTTTTATTTATTCATGAGAGACACAGAGAGAGAGGCAGAGACACAGGCAGAGGGAGAAGCAGGCTCCATGCGGGGAGCCCGACGTGGGACTCGATCCCGGGACCCCAGGATCAGGCCCTGGGCCGAAGGCCACGCCAAACCGCCGAGCCACCCGGGCTGCCCACATTACATATTTCATATTGTGTGCGTGTCCCTTCCCAACGTCTCCATGCTTAAAAACAAAAGTGGCCAGAGGGACACCCTTCCCAATGGCATCAGTTCCTGTGCCACCCTGGGATAGTTAGATCTTCCCGTCACCGAGTTACTTAGGGAAGGAGGCGGGATGGCCAGCGGTGGAGTAACCGTCTGCATTGCTGCACTCTGGTATCAAAGTGAGGACAGAAGAAACGGGACAGCATGGAGGGCACAGCTGCAAGTCGGGGGGCTCTGTGGGACACTGGGGAGAATTATCCCCCCCAGGTATAGATAGATCAACGTGCCGAAGTTGAAAAAAAAATCCAAATAATGAGAAGTTCAAATGCTGTTGAATTTTCAGACTTGTCCCACCAAGACAAGTCATAGAGCAGTAACAATCTAGATCTTTCCAGGAAGTGAAGGTAGAGGCCCCGGCCTGCCTCCTGGGAACCCTAGGTCAGGACTACAAAGTATCGGCCACTGCTGTAGCTGCTGCTACTCCACTTGAGACTTCTCAGGCTCCAGGACAACAGGGAGAACTGGGATCGTGCAGGAAGTGGTCCCAACCCACAAGGCTACCCTAGAAAATCTGTACAATCGTTGGGCCACGATGACAGATTAAAAGTGGCTCCAGCTGTAGACAGGCCCCTCTCTGAGAACATCTGTAGGTCCCCACAGTCTCTCTGATGGCCTCATCCAGCTCCTTGTCATCTTCCTTCTCTGGCTCCTTCTCAGTCTCTTGGCGTTGCCTTTCCATAGCAGCTCCTCTGGGGCTGGGGCACCCCAGGGCTGCCAGCAGGGGCCACTACCATAATATTTAATACGCTATGTTCTGTGGTTTCATTATGTTAGGATTCTGGGTGGCATTTCTTTTTAGCCCATTTGGAAACTTTTTTGGCTTCCTGACTATGTGGACAACGGTCCTTTTCCAACTATAGAAAATAATCTTCCATCATTTTTTCCAAATATTATCTCTTCTCTCTTTTTTAAAGGTTTTATTCATTTATCCATGAGAGACAGAGAGAGAGAGAGAGAGAGAGAGAAGCAGAGACACAGGCAGAGGGAGAAGCGGGCTCCCTGTGGGGAGGCCGATGCGGGACTCAATCCTGGGTCTCCAGGATCACAACCTGAGCCAAAGGTAGATGCCCAACCACTGAGCCCCCCCAGACGTCCCAAAATCTTTTTGTTCTTTTTTAAACCTTTCTATTGAATTTTACATTTCAATTTTATGTTTTTCTTTCCTATGAGTTGTTCGATTTTTCCACAGTTGTTGCTCTTGTGTCATATTCTCAAGCCCCTTTCATTATATTACATTAAGCACACTTATTTGGTATTGGAGATCTGGTCATTCCAACATCTAAAGTGTTTTTAGGTTTGAATCTGCTGTCTTGCTTCTGCTGGTTCTCACTCATGGTGCCTTGTTTACTTCTATATTTACCAAATTATTTTATGTATTCCTTGGACATAACCTGTGTGAATGATTTGGGGCCAGTGATGAAGGCAACTTTCTGAATTCCACTGACAGGGATTCACACTTGCTTCTGTCAGGGGCCTGGGGGCATCAAAAGTCTGGGGCTCGTTTTTTTTGTTTTTAGGGGAGGTGGTGCGTCGCCATGTGAATTCAGGCTGAAAATCTCTACGAGGGCAGGCCCGTGGTTATACATTCTCAGGGGAGATTCCCTCACCGGCACCCAGATTCCATCAGCTTCAGGATTCCTTGCAGTCCTCTGGGGATGGAAGAGTTTATTTCTAGGTCACTCACCTTTTTGGTTGTTCCTTTTTAAACAGTTTTAATGAGACATAATTAACAAAGAACTCATTCATTTACAGTATTCAATTCGGGGCTGCCTGGGTGGCTCGGTCAGTTAAGCCTTTGACTCAGGTCATGATCTTAGGGTCATGGGATCGCGCCCCGCATCTGCTCAGCACAGAGTCTGCTTGTCTCTCTCCTCTCTCTCTCTCTCAAATAAATAAAATCTTAAAAAGAAAAGTGTTCAATAGTTTTTAGTATATTCGCAGATATATGCAACCATCACCCCTGTCAATTCTAGATCATTTTGATCCCTCAAGAACGAAACACATACCCCTTACTTCATCATCTCCCATCCTCCTGCCACCATCGCAGCCCTAAGCAACCACTAGTCTACTTTCTCTGTGTAGATTTTTCTGTTGCGGACTTTCATATGAATAGAATCATCCAGCATGAGGCCTTTTGTAGTTAGCTTATATTGCTTAAAATAATGTTTTCTGGGGCACCTGGGTGGCTCAGTGGGTTGAGCGCCTGCCTTCGGCTCCGGGCATGACCTTGGAGTCCAGGGATCGAGTCCCGCATCAGGCTCCCTGCATGGAGCCTGCTTCTCCCCCTGCCTATGTTTCTGCCTCTCTCTGTGTGTCTCATGAATAAAATAAATAAAATCTTAAAAAAAAAGTTTTCAAAGTTCATTCATGTTATAGACTGTATCAGTTCTTATTAGTTATTATGGCCAAATACAAGTCCATTGCATGGATGTACCACATTTTGTGTATCCATTCATCTGCTGATGAACATTCAAGATGTTTCCTCCTTTTGGCTATTTCGCATAGTGCTACCACAAACATTTGTGTCTAAGTTTCTGTGGGACATAATTTTTTCATTTTCCTGGGCGTAGACCTAGGAGTAGAATTGCTGGGTCATATTGTAACTCTACATTTAATCGTTTGAGGAACTGCAAGATTGTTTCCCAAGTAGCTGTTCCTTTTTACGATCCCACTAGCAGTGTATAAGGGTTCTGAATTCTCCACATCCTGGCCGACCTTTGATGTTATCTGGCTTTTTGATTCTAGTCATCCTAGTGAGTGTGAAGTGGTATCCCATTGTGGCTTTGATTTTCACGGGCATCTTTTTTCTTTTTTTAATCAAAGAAATCTTTTCCAGAAGTCCCTCAATAGACTTTCCATCAAGTCCTGTTGGCCAGAAAGGGATCAAATACGCCTTCATACACCCGCAGTCACTGGCAAGGGCACTGGGATTATCAGTGGCCACTGACCTCCTGGTTTGGGGCTGGGGCTGCGGGCTGCCTCCTATGAGATGCACAGAATCCAGAGGGTGTTTACCCCTAACAACATGAGGTTCTGCTAGGAAGGAGGAAGTAAGACAGGGTGAGCTGTGTGGCTCCTGCTTGTGGCTTCCATGACACCAGCTTCTGGTGGCTTCCTTCCTTCTTCTCTAACCATTTACTTTTAGGTACCTCTTCTGCTGCCTACTTCTGAAATGTCGGTGCTCCTGGTTTTCAACTTTCACCCTGCTCAGCATCTACACTCTTCCTGGGTCATCTCATTTATTCTCATGGATTCAGTTTCCATTTGATGACTTTCTGACATTGCTTTTTCTCTGAGCTGCAGATTTACTGATAATAGATAATAACAACAATAATAGGGTTGCCATTTTTAGAGACTTATTGTGTTCCAGACACTGCACATTGTCTCATTTTATAACAACCCTAAAATTCTATTCCTATTCCTACTTGATAGATGAACTAACAGGTTTAAAGAGGTCAAGCTTTTTGCCCAAGGTGATAGAACTAGTAGGTTGATGAATGTAGGAGTCGGACCCAGTCTGTTTGACTCCAGAGCCCTGAGCCACTGTCTGTGGGGGCTTTTGCACCCACCTCAAACACAGGGCAGCCAAACAGAACTCCTCACTTTCCCATGAACCAGCCCTGCCCCCCACATCCCCTGCAGCAGTGGGCGAATGACGGTTTGTCTGATTATTCGGTCCAGAAATCTAGGAGTCATCTTCCTTCTTCACCCCTTCACTAAATGATACTAACTTTGCTTTCTAATCATTTTTTTCTTTCTTTCCCTTTTTTTTAAAAAAAAAGTAATCTCTACACCCAAGGTGGGGCTTGAACTCACTAAATCCATGAGCCCACAATGAAGAGTCGCATGCTGAGCCAAAGGAGCCAGTCAGGCAACCCTCTAAGCATTTCTTAAATCCACCTCTTGTGCTTGGTCCTCTCCTGTCCTAAGCTGGGTCCGTTGTGACTGGGGTATATGCTACCTGAGATTCCTCGGCCCCAGGGGTGGCTGTGCAGGGACCGCAGGTGGCTGGAACCCCAGGGTTGGTTGCCTTTAGCTACAAACAGCCTCTTCCCATTTTACCCCCACGTGTCATACAGAAAGGAATCATTTTCTGTGAATGCATAATAAGGAAAATATGGAGACAAGATCTAGAGTAGATGGCACCCAGCTGTCCTTTCCCTCCCCTAACTGCATCTGCCCTCCTGCTGCAGCCAGAGCCCAGCATTCATTTCTCTGGGGTGGGGGTGGGGGGGTCAGCCCCTCTCCCACCCTCCCACCCTGAGGACCACGTCCACCCTGAGGCCCGCCGGTCCTCCCCTGCCCCACCCTCACCTCTGTGCCTGTAGAACTTGGCCTGCAGACACATTACTCTTTTCTCACCCTCTTCTCACCACAGCGTCTTTGCTCATGCTGCTTCCTTTGCTGGATATGCTTCTCGCATAAGGGTTGAAACCCTCTCTGGCGCCGCCGTAGGCCGCTTCAAATCCTTGCTGTCACTTGCTCGTGGCAAAAGAGTACTCGATCTGTAAGATGAAGTTAGCTGTTGTGAAGAAAACGTGAAAAACAAACCTAACGGCTTCTCTCGTTATTTTTTGTGCTTCAGCCGCTGAGAGCCCCTAGAAGTCCTCAGCAGTCTCACTTCTACAGAACCCTGGGCTTCGTGCGCACCCACCCCTGGCGCCTTCTGAGAGCTTCTCAGCCTGGTCGCGTTGAGATCCGCACCCGCACCCCCACCGCAACTCTGTCTGGGATCCGTTCCTATCTATCTCAGCCCCTCTAGGTCACCTGTTGGGGCTACTCTGAGTCCAGGGTCAACGACAGAGTCGGAGGTTCCCCAGAGGAGGTGACAACCTAACAGGGCATTGGACCTCACAGGAGGTTCTCAAGAAAGACCCAAGGGCAGGCCGGCGCAGGGCTGGACCTCCAGTCCAGGTGTGCGAGGGGGAGGGGCCACCTGCGTGGAGGCCCAGCCCCACGGCCACGGCTGGGCAGCCCGCCCCAGGGTGGGGATGGGGGATGGGGAGATGGGGGTGGGGGATGGGGTAGATGTGGGATGGGGTGATGGGGGAGATGGGGGATGGGGAAGATGGGAGATGGGGATGGGGGAGACGGGGATGGGGTGATGGGTAGATGGGGGATGGGGGTGGGGGATGGGGTAGATGTGGGATGGGGAGATGGGGGATGGGGAGATGGGGGATGGGGTGATGGGTAGATGGTGGATGGGGTAGATGGTGGATGGGGTAGATGGGGGTGGGGAGATGGGGGTGGGGAGATTGGGTAGATGGGGGTGGGGGATGGGGTAGATGGGGGATAGAGTAGATGGAGGGATGGGTAGATGGGTGATGGGGAGATGGGAGCATGGGAGATGGCGGAGATGGGAGGATGGGGGAAATGGGGGAGATGGGGGTGGGGTGGGCCTGGGGTCACGGCCGGGGCGCCTCGTGCGGGGGCTTCCTCCAAGGAATGTCTGTCCCTTCAAACTTAAACTCCGTCCTGACGGGGAGGGAGGCGGCCCCAGGGTTGGCCCTTCTGCGCCTCCGCCTCCGGGGATGGAGCAGGTGCCGAGGGCGCAGGGCGGGGGCTGCTGGAGCGGAGCCGCGCAGGGGCAGGGGCAGGGGCAGGGGCAGGGGCAGGGGCCGGAGGCATCTCCGCGTAGGACGCGGGGCGCTCTCCTCTCGGGCCACGTCCCGCCCCGAACCCCGGCCCCGGCCCGGGGGCTCCCCTGAGCGCACCTGCCGCGGCGGCGGCGCCTCCCCTCCTTCGGGCCGGGGCCGCCTGCAGTCCCCCCGCCCCGCGGTCGGCGTCCGCGCCCCGCCCTCCCGCACCGGCAGCCTCGTCCCTGCCCCCCCCCCCCCCGCAGCAGCGGCCCCGGCGAGCACTGTGCGCGGAGTCCACCGCCGGCCGCGCCCCCCCGGACGCCCTGCTCCGCGCTGGGGCCGGGGCCGGGGCCGGGGCCGGGGCCGGGGCCGCGGCATTTGATTCCGTCGTTCGGGAGCGGAGCGGAGCGGGCCGGGCCGAGGCCCAGGAGCCCAGGAGGCCCGCGGGAGGCCCGGGCCTGCATCCGGGCGCCCAGCCCCCCAGCCTCTCCCCTCCGGAGGTCCCGCCGCCTCGGCAGCCCGCGCCCCGCCCCCCGCCAGGCCCCCCGAGCCGCCCGGACCCACTCACCGGCGGCGGCCTCGGGCTGCACCTGCGGCGCTGACGGCGTCGCCCCCGCGAGGCCCGCGCTTGGGGTGCGCCCGGCCGGCGGACCCGGGGGGGCAGGGGTGCGGCGGGCCCTCCGCGCAGCCGCTCTGGGGGCCGGGCCTCGGCTCCGCGCAGGGCGCCGGGCGGGGAGGGCGGGGCGGGGCGCGCCCTGGGTCCCCGCGGGGGCTGCGGCGGCGGGGGCCCCCGGGCCTTGGCACGGCAGCCCCGCCCGGCGCCGCGCTGCGCGGAGGTCGCTCCAGGCCGGCCCGCTGCGTCCTTCACAGCGAGCCCTTGGGTCCCTGCGGGCGGGGAGCGGCTGAGCCCGAGGCCGGCTCGCAGGAAGGGGCGCCGCGCGTCTCTCCGCCGGCCCTGCCGCAGCAGCGAGCGGAGGCCGGGACCCCCCCAACCCGGGCGCAGCCGCCCCCGCCCCCTGCACGCACTCCGCGGCGGGCGCCGCTCACCTCCCGCGTTCCGCCGCCCCGGCCGAGGGCATCTTGGGCCCGGGAGCCTGCTGGGACACCGGGTCCTCGGTGGGGGCGGCGGCGGGGGCGGGTGCATGTGCAGAGCGGGTGCGGGAGCGCGTGCAGGAGCGGGTGCGCGTGCAGCAGTGGGTGCGGGAGCGCGTGCAGGAGCGGGTGCATGTGCAGGAGCGGGTGCGCGTGCAGCAGTGGGTGCGGGAGCGCGTGCAGGAGCGGGTGCGCGTGCAGGAGCGGGTGCGCGTGCAGCAGTGGGTGCGGGAGCGCGTGCAGGAGCGGGTGCGCGTGCAGCAGTGGGTGCATGTGCAGGAGCGGGTGCGTGTGCAGCAGTGGGTGCGGGAGCGCGTGCAGGAGCGGGTGCGCGTGCAGCAGTGGGTGCATGTGCAGGAGCGGGTGCGTGTGCAGGAGCCGGTGCGCGTGCAGGAGCCGGTGCGCGTGCAGGAGCCGGTGCGGGAGCGCGAGCACCACCTGCCGGCCACCGGGGAGCGCGCCCCACCGCGGGCTGCCCTGGTGGCCTCCGCGGTGGGCCCGGTGCGGGGCGCGGTGGCTGCGGCGCTGCCCGGGTTGGGGAGGAGGCTCCCCTCAGCCCGGGGTCAGGGCTGCCCTGGCGCCCAGGAGAGCAGGAGACCCTCCCTCCTTTTCCAAAGCCGGTGCCCGCGGGAAAGGCCTCTAGCGGAGGCCCCTCACCTGGGGTCTCCTTCAGGCCCACAGCAGCCCTCGCATTAAACACAAAACAGAACAAAACCCCTGCTTGATTGGGATTTGATGCACATACAGTAAATACCAGAAACTTCACATACTGCATACGGTTCTACAGCTGTTGACAGATGAAAACCCCAGGCTGCCCCTGTCCCAGCTCAAGCTACAGCACGGCTCCAAGAACCCAGAAAGTTCCCTCCAGCCCCTCGCAGGCGATCCTTTACCCTTTCTTCCCTGGGCTCAGGTAGCCACTCATCTGATTTCTATCACGGTTCTTTGTTTTACCAGGAATTTCACATAAATAAAACCATACAGGTCGTGGTCTTTCGTGCCCGGCGTCTTTCCGCTTTGCACACTGCTTTTGAGAGTCCTCCCCGTGGCTGCCTGTACCAGTGGTTGCCTCCTCCCACTGAGGAGTAGTATAAGTTTGTACCCATACACCATAAGCTGTTTATCCTCTTGGACACTGGTGGGTAGGTTGGGAGGCCCAGCTGGCCGGTGGGAGGTATCCTCCGAGGATCCCAAAGGACACTTGGGTTCTTGTGGGACATCTGAGCTGTTTCTGGTTTTGAGATTTAGTGAATAAAACTGCCTTGAATATTCCTATAAAAGTCTTTGTGTGGGGGCACCTGGTGGCACAGTTGGGCATCCGACTCTCGATTTCAGATCAGCTCATGATCTCAGGGTCATGATCTTAGGGTTGTGAGATCGGCCCGCATTGGGCTTGGCCCCTGGGGACTCAGCTTCTCTGCCTCTCCCTCTGCCCCTCTTCCTGCTCATGCGTGCTCTCTCTCTCTCAAACAGATAAATCCCTTTTAAAAAGTCTTTGGGGTACCTGAGTGGCTCCACTGGCTAAGCCTCTGCTTTTGGCTCAGTGTCCTGGGATCGAGGCCTGCATCGGGCTCAGTGGGTAGAATCTGCTTTTCCCTCTCCCTCAGCCCCTCCTCCCTGCTTGTGTTCTCTCTCTCTCTCATTCTTAAATAGATAAATAAATAAATATTTTTTAAAAAAGTCTTTCTGTGGACCTGTGTTTCCATTTCTCTTGGGTAAAATACCTGGAAGTGGGTAGGAGGCCTTGGTTGTACGGCGTTTTTACCTTTTGAGGAAGCTGTCTTGTCTTGGGCACTCGTGGAGGCATACACAGGAGTGGGTCTTTCTGCGACGTCAGCGTTATTCAACCATAAAGCAAAGTTAACATAATTATAAAGGAGGTTCACGATTCCAAACTCAATGACATTTCACCATGTGACTAACTTGGCTTCTTACGCAGCACGCAGAGCAGAACACTGGACAGGCCACACAACAAGATAACAGGAGGGTGTAGGAGGTTAATGAACCAAACTCAAAGTGAGTCGAGCGTGCGGTTGAGATAAGGCCTCGGCCCGGCTGGGTCAGCTCCCGGCGCTAACTGCGCACTAATGTTCAAGCAGTGAAGGATCTCAGTTCTGTCCCGAGATCAATCGGGCCTCGGAGGCCTCGGTGGCAGCTGTCTTTTTTAAGTGGTCAGACACAGAGGGGTCGTGTCTGAAGAGCCTGACAGTTTGCTGCAAAAATCCTCCCCTTTTTAAAGGGACTTGATGAGTGCTGGGCTCCCGCAGCCTCTGGTTCTGCTTATTAGAAGCTCTGGGGTGTCAGCTGACGCTGCTCTCAGTGATAGCTCATAGCTGCAGTGTCGTAACTGCCTGCATCTGTTGCTTGACACAGGCTTCTTTTTTTTTTTTTAAAGATTTTATTTATTTATTCATAGACACAGAGAGAGAGGCAGAGACACAGGTAGAGGGAGAGGGAGACGCAGGCTTCATGCAGGGAGCCCGACGTGGGACTCAATCCTGGGTCTCCAGGATCACACCCCAGGCTGCAGGCGGCGCCAAACCACTGCACCACTGGGGCTGCCCATTGACACAGGCTTCTGCTTGACATGAGTGGCCCCATCTTGCTCTCTACACTGTCAAACTGCTTTTCAAAGTGGTTATACTATTAATTTACTTTTAGAGAAAGAGTGTGTGTATGTGTGTGTGTGTGTGAGGCGGGGCAGCGGGGGGCAGAGGGGTAGAGAGACAGGGAAAGAGAATCCTAAGCAGACTCTATCCCCAGCGGGGAGCCCAACCCGGGGTTCCACCTCATGACCCTGAGGTCAGCCCTCTCTCCTGAGACCTGAGCTGAGCCCAAATTAAGAGTCAGCTTTTTTTTTTTTTTTTTTAAGAGTCAGCTCTTAACCTCCGGAGCCACCCACCCAAGCACCCTGATTACACTATTTTAATACTGCCACTAGCAATGCGTGAAAATCCATTGCAGACTATTTCTGCATTTTCTTTTTTTTTTTTTTAATTTTTTTATTTATTTATGATAGTTACAGAGAGAGAGAGAGGCAGAGAGAGAAGCAGGCTCCATGCACCGGGAGCCCGACGTGGGATTCGATCCCGGGTCTCCAGGATCGCGCCCTGGGCCAAAGGCAGGCACCAAACCGCTGCGCCACCCAGGGATCCCTATTTCTGCATTTTCTTAAATGCAAAAAGCCAGAGTTTCTAATTATGGCTGTGCCCAGTTTATAAAAAATTTTGCATGGTGGTTTATGTTTTTTGCCGTGAGAAGTCTTTGCTTACCTTGCTACCTCACAAAGATTTTCTCCTAGAACTGTATAATTTTAGCTTTTTGTTTATGTCTATGATACATTCAAATTATTTATTTATTTTATTATTTATTATTAATTTATTAAATTATTTAATAATAATTTAATAATTTATTAAATTATTTATTTATTTTATTATTTATTATTATTTTATTTATTTTTATAAATAAAAATTATTTATTTTTGTATATGATGGGAGGTAAGGATCAAGGTTCATTTTTCCCCCCACTTGAATATCCAGTTTCCTAGCCAGCACTGAGGACCACTGGTCCAGGCTGATGGCAAGTCTTGGAGACTTAGGGAACTGATGAACTAAGAAGGTTCCAGGTCCTCGGTAGGGAGTCTGGGGAGGAAGCAGTTTTATTTATTTATTTATTTATTTATTTATTTATTTATTTATTTATTTATTTATGATAGTCACAGAGAGAGAGAGAGAGAGAGAGGCAGAGACACAGGCAGAGGGAGAAGCAGGCTCCATGCACCGGGAGCCCGACGTGGGATTCGATCCCTGGTCTCCAGGATCGGGCCCTGGGCCAAAGGCAGGCGCTAAACTGCTGCGCCACCCAGGGTTCCCAGGGAGCAGTTTTAGCGGGGAGATATTAAGTTCGGTTTTGGCTACCTGGCACTTGGGAGATTGCCAGGAAGGTTTGCAGAAGACAGTTGAATGCTTGAATCTCAGAAAAAAAGGTTCTAGGTTGGAAAAACATTCTGGTTGGTGGAACAGTGGTTCCTAATGTGGGGTCTCAAGACGCAGGCAATTAAATGGGTAGTTTTTTTTTTTTTTTAATTTTTATTTATGATAGTCACACAGAGAGAGAGAGAGGCAGAGACACAGGCAGAGGGAGAAGCAGGCTCCATGCACCGGGAGCCTGAACGTGGGATTCGATCCCGGGTCTCCAGGATCGTGCCCTGGGCCAAAGGCAGGCGCCAAACCGCTGCGCCACCCAGGGATCCCTAAATGGGTAGTTTTGCATGCATGCATATATCTGTATTATTTTTCCTGGGGTGCATAATGGTTCCTAATTTCAGAGGGGTCTGGGACCCTACGAGGGCTAGGAACCACTGGGAGTGTCTAGTGGTAGATCCATGGGAACAGCACCAGGGTAGGAGGAGGCACAGGCTCAAGCCCTTCCTCGGAGCTTTCAGGCACCTGCCCCCGGGGATCTTCGTTTTTCTAGTTGTCAGGGTAACGTTTGTCGCCCTTCAGTTTTTTGGGTCGAAACTGAAGTCTTTCCTGCTTTAATTTACATTTTTTAAAAAAGATTTTATTTATTTATTCATGAAAGGCACAGAGAGAGGCAGAGACACGGGCAGAGGGAGAAGCAGGCTCCCTGCAGGGCCCGAGATGTTTGGACCCGGCCATTTGGACACACCATCTCATTCGTGAGACATTTTCACCCCCAAGGGAGATTTGAGTTAACACATTTAATCCAAATCAAGCAAAAATGGATTAATGTTTGGACAGAGAATCTTCCAGAGCAAACTTGACGAAGCTGACAATTACTCGATCAATGTTCTTCCAACTGAGCTATCTCGGCCGCTTCGATCAATGTTCTTCTTAGCATAGTTTTCTTTTGACGAACTATGTTTTTAAAAGACATTTTTTTAAGTTTCTTTTTAAAAAAAGATTTTATTTATCTATTTGAGGGAGGGAGGGAGGGAGCAGAGAGCGAACAAGCGAGCGTGAGCCGTGGGCAGGGGCAGACTCTGCTGAGCAGGGGCCTGACTTCCACATCTCGGGGCTCCCTCCCAGGACCCCGGGGCCATGACCTGAGCTGGAATCAGGAGTGGGGTGCTCGAGGAGCTGAGTCCCCCCCCGGGCACGCCTTAATGAACTCCTTTCAATACAGGTTTTTTTTTTTTTTTTTAAAGAATTGCACTAGCCTTCACGGTCTGTTTTTTTTTCTTCTAAAGATTTTATTTATGTCTTTGACAGGAGGGGGTGGGCAGGAGAGCACAAGCAGGGGCAACGGCACAGAGAGGGGGAGAGGCAGGCTCTCTGCTGAGCAGGGAGCAGGACTCGATCCCAGGACCCCCTGGAATCATGACCTGAGCCCAGGGCAGACGCTTAACCGACTGGGCCCCGCAGGCGCCCCCTTTCAATAGTTTCTAAACACTATGAATTCAATGGCCTGTCTTGGGTCTGCTGCCTCTTCCGCTGCTCCTGTGTGCGGGTCTCCAGCTTGGGAGGGAAGGGAAACCGCTGAATGCGAAGGGCGACTGGGGGCTGGAGCTGGGCCGCCCCCGGGGCTGGGTGGGCCTCGTCCCTCTCCCCTCGACGGTGGGGACACGGCCTACCGGGGAGCTGTTCGGGGCACGTCAAAGTAAGTCATTCCTGCCAGGGGCACCTGCGGGGCTCCTGACCCCAGGCTGCAGTGGGGGCTGCTGCAGGGCACCCCGCTAAGGGAACCAGTGCTGACACCTGCTCCGGCCACTGGGTGGCACCGCAGATTGATTCTGCGACTGGTTCCTGCTCAAAGGCAGCTTTTGTGTTTGAGCTGCGCAGCTTTTGGAGGTCAAAACCTAGGATGATGAGCAGCTCCCCTGAGCTCCACCCCGCGCTGTGCGCCCGGCTGCTCCCGCTGTTTCATCTTGGCTGGTCTCAGCGAGGCCCCGGCCCTGGATGGGGAGTCGCCCCCTGAGGCTTGGAGGAAGGCTGGGCTCCCCTGTTTGAGCCCGTGGAGTGCCCCCACTCGCTGCCAGCCAGGAATTGCTGCTAGAAACTTGGGGTCAAGGACCCATCCAAACTGGAAAGGGAGCCAGAAAGATAGCATCAGACTTAAGGACGGAGCCAGACACAGAGAGGTGGTAGGCTGGGGATCATGGGACCTGATCTGCAGAAGGGAGGTCCCCCGTCTACATTCTACGCCAAGCCCTGGTGACCCTGACCTCTGTCCCTTGCTTCCCGTGCTCTCTGTGTCTCACGAGGGATGCTGGCCTTGTACCTCCAGCATTGTGAAAGAAGTTGAGAAACAGAAAGATCTTAGATCATTAACAGAATTGACTGGTGACCCTCAGAGGTGGGAGCGGCTCACCTGAAGGGTGGGTGAGGCTCCTGGCCCGGCAGGTCCTCAGGCAAAGAGCCCAGCTTGTCTGACCCAAAGCTAAGCAAAGCTCCATATTTGTATGGGATTGGGGGTGTCCCCTGGGCCCTCGCTCTGTGGGTCTCCAGCGAAAGGGGGCCCAGGTTTTCATCTACAGATGAACTTGGATCTGTTGAAGGAATAGGAGCTTTTCCGTATTTGTGCATTTAGCATTTTTTTCAGAGACAAGAGTTCATTCAGATGAGAAAGTTTTTGATCTTACTGAATCATTTTGCTCTTTGTAATATTTTCTTCTTAATTAACAGATTTTTTTTTAGAACTGTTTGAGGTTCATAGGAAAATCGAATGGAAAGTATAGAGACCCCACAAACCCTCTCTTCCTTCCCTCCCCACCACACCCAGCCTCCCTCCCCATCAATGTCAACTGATGAACCAACATTGACATGTTATCAGCCAAGGTCCATAGTTTGCATTAGGAGCCACTCTGTGTGTTGCATGTTCTGTGGGTTTGGATAGATGTGGTTTGTACAGTGCGGTTGTACGATGGTGGTTGTACCACCACCACCCTCAGATGTGGTTTGTACAATGACATGTATCTATCTTGTAATATCATACAGAAGTTTCCCTGCCCTAAAAATCCTGAATATACCTGTTCATCCCTCCCTCCCATGAACCCCCAGGGAACCACTGGTCTTTTTACTATTTCTATAGTTTTGCCGTTTTCAGAATGCTATGCAGTTGCCTTCTCAGATCGGCTTCTTTCACTTAGCAATATGCATTCCAGCTTCCTCGGTGTCTTTTCATGGCTCGAGAGCTCATTTCCTTTTAGCTCTGAATAATGCTGCATTGTCTGGATGTGCCACGGCTTGCTTATGCATCCACGTGGTGAAGGATATCCTGGTTGTTTCCAAGTGTTGGCAATTACAAATAAAGCTGCGAGATACATCCACGGGCAGGTTATTATGGGGTACATTTCAACTCATTTGGGTAAGCATCAGGGAGCACAATTGCTATGATAAGATTTTGCTTAGTTTTGTAAGGAACCACCAAACTGTCCTCCAAAGTGGCTGTTCCATTTTGCATTCCCAGCAGCAATGAATGAGAGTTCCTTCTGCTTTACCTCCTCACCAGCACTTGATGTTTCATAGATTTTGAGTCAGATCTTTTGGGTTTCCCGGGTATAAAATTTTGCCATCTGCAAATAATAGTATGGTTCCTCTTCCTCTCTGATTTCTATAGCTCTGTGTTCTACCTTATCAAATCACATTGGCTATTACATCCAGAAAAATGTTAAATAATAGCTGGAGGAAGGACTATATCTCTCTAGTTCCTGACTTCGAGATGGGGAGAGCCAGAAGTGTGCCCCATTAAGCACAATTTTGCCTTTGATACCAAAATAAATGTTATCGTGTTAGTGAAGCATATACCTATTCCTACTGAATGAACGTGTTTATCAAGATTAAATTGTTGAATTTGTCAGCATTTTATGTCCGTGATCATATGATTTTTCTCTTTAGATCTATTAATATGGTAAATGATATTGATAGATTTCTTAATATTAAACTATTCTTCTATTTCTGGAAGATAGCTACTTTTTAAGAAATTGACTTGACTTGTTCCACACACAAGAATGGAGTCTGCTTGTCCCTCTCCCTACCCCTCTGTCTTGGTCTCTGTCTCTCTGAATGAATAAATTAAATCTTAGAAAAAATAAAATGAAATATTAAAAAAATTAATATTCAGAAACTTTGGATTTCACATTTACAAACAATAATAGCTAGTTAAAAAAACTAATGGAAAAAAATAATCTACGTATACTAACAAAAACAAGCAAAAACAAACAATAGCAACCACAAAATGAAACAACTGGGATTAAACTTAATATGATTTATGCCTTATATTTATAGAAGCATTTTTAAATTCTACTAAGGGATACAAAAGATGATCTGAACAAATTGAAAGACATAGTCCATTTTTAGAAAGTCCATTTATTCTAGGTTGTATGAACTTAACAAGTCCAATAAAAATAGCAACAGGATCTTTTTTTGGTAACCAAACAACTAAAATTATCCAGGACAAAAGAAAAGGACCAGGCTTACTAGAGATAAAAGTGCCTTATCTTATAGAGCTAAAATCATTAAACTAGTGTGATACTGGGCCAGCAGCAGACAGATCAGTGGAACAGAAGAGAAAGTACAGGAATAGATTGAAATACAAGGGAATTTAGGATATGGTAACATTTCACATCAGTGGAGGAAAACTATTCAATCTAAAACTTCTGGGCAAACAGAGTGGTCATCTGAAAAAACAGAATTGTATCAACAACTTCTACTCCACAGCAAAATAATTCCGAGATGGACCAAATATGTAAATGTTAAAACAGGAAACTACAAAATACTGAAGCAGCAATGAAAGAATTAAAAAGTAACTTTGGGGGATGCCTGGGTGGCTCAGTGGTTGAGCGTTTGTCTTTGGCCCAGGGCGTGATCCCGGGGTCACAGGATCGAGTCCCGCATCGGGCTCCCTGCATGGAGCCTGCTTCTCCCTCTGCTTATGTGGCTGCCTCTCTCTCTGTCTCTCTCTCTCTGTATGTGTGTGTCTGATGAATAAATAAAAGTCTTAAAAAAATAACTTTGGGCATGGGGAAGCACTCCTAAGTGTGGCACAACACCTGTAAGCCTTGAAAGAAAAGGAGAAGGCAGTGCCACCTACAAGGGAAGAAATTCACTACAGCAAAAGACATCACAGCCACAGGCAAAGTCAAAAAACTAGAAAGGAATCATGCACATATCAATGAGAAATGGCAATTAGAACTCACTGAGGTGCCATTTCTACCTCTCTGTTGAGGAAAAATCATAAAGTCCTGCAATAGGTTGTCAGAGAGAAGAGGAAATGAGTATTCCCACGTGTTGTCGGTGGGTTGGTCAATCAGGGCAATCTCTGAGGATTGCAATTCTGTAATATCCATAACAATGACTATTATTATTTTTAAAAACAAGTTTTGGTTTATATACATTATTTCCATACATATACTCTGCAGTCCCTCCTCTATCTTCTATCGCAGACTGCTCTTCTGAGATCATTTTTCCCCTATACAGTAGGTTTCTTGATGATAAATTCTCAATTTTTACCACCCTCAAACTAAAGATAGTTTCACAGAGTTCATAATTCTAGGTTGGCAGTTATCTTATATCCATATTTGCAAGATTGTATTCACGGTCTTCGGACATGTTGCTGTTGAAAGGTTGGCTGTCCTTCTAATTGTTCTTTGCAGGTGACCTGTTCTTTCTGGCTATCTTTACCATCTTCTCCTTATCTTTGTTTTCAGTTTTCAGTTTTGCAGGGTTGGGTGTGGATTGGTTTTTATCTTGCTAAGTATATCCTGTTTTCCTTTCTAGACCCCTGATACCATGTTTTCCACCAGTTCTGAAAATCTCATGGCCATTATCTCTTTAAATACTTTTTTCAAAAAAAATAAAATAAAATAAAATAAAAAAATAAATGCCTTTTTCCAAAAAAAAAAAAAAATACTTTTTTCCTTCATTCTCACTATTCTCCGTTTTTGAGGTTATGTACATAGAATTTATTAGAGCACCGTGCTCTCACCTTCCTGTCTCTTACTCAGAGCATCCTTAATGTTTCCCCTCTACTTGTCTCTGTGTTGCCTTTGGCTCATTTATTTACTCTCGGTTCCCCCATTCTGTCTTTGTGCCTAATTGGCGCTTTATTATAAGAATTATATCTTCATTTCAAAAATTTCTTAAAAATCTGTTCGTGTCTGATGATCTGTGATTGCTTTATTTTCTCATTTCCGTGATTGTTTTAAACTTTTTATATATAGCTGTATTTTAAAACTTTTATTTAAAGAACTTCACATTTGCAGAAGGATGGTAAAGACAGTACAGGTAGCACAGTGTCCTTTCACGCTAACATCTTACGTGACCGTGGCACATTTACCAAAACTGAGACCTTTTTTTTTAAAGATTTTATTTATTTATTCATGAGACAGAGACAGAGACAGAGAGAGAGAGAGAGAGGGGCAGAGACACAGGCAGAGGGAGATATACACTATTTGATGGACTCCGTTAATAATCTTAAGAATGAAGTTGTATCGAGAGATGGAGGCACCACTGTCCATTTCCCAGGGGCGAAAGGCAGGATGGGATCCTCTGGATTAGAAACACATTATAGATATGGACTGGTTATTAAAACATCGTGTTAAATGAAAGATAAAGTGAGTAGGAGAATGAGATTTATTAGCCCGGGACAAGGTATGTTAGTTAAAACCACATGCACACAAAAAGATGCCTGCTTTACAAAGATGCAAAGATGCCCCTTGAGCATATCAGACCGGATGCCCGTGGTGAGGCTGGGGAGGAGTTCCCCAGGAATTGGGCCAAGAGATAAAGGGAGATGATAAGTAAGTAGCACAGGACAGGGGCCTTGTCAGCTGATGGTATGAAACTCTGAGCTGAGGACGGTGATAAGCTCAGCCCTGTCCTTTCCGACACGTACCTGGTTGCAAATCTTGCCTGTCAGCAGAAAGGTTGGTGCTTGTGGTAAATGATTCTAGCAGTCACGTGACCTTCAGACCCCCAAATCCTCCCTGGAAAATCACAAGTAACGGGGGCCCAGATGCAGCTCTGGAGGCCCCAGGCACTGGGTCAGCTGCCCTCCCAGCCCAGGCAAAGTCCTCTCAAACTGTGCCTCTCTGTCTCCGGGAACCACACATGCTGAGCTGGAACCATCCAGAAACTGACTCTGGCTCAACTTGAGCTTTTGGGTTTCTTGAGCAATAAGTGGGAAATCCTGAGAGCAAAGTCCTCCAGGCCAGCCTCCCAGGTGGGTGAGGCTCCTTCCCGCGGCTCCCTCTGCCTCACCTCTGTCCCCACAGGAAGGTACGAGTGAGGAGTAGGTCCGGCAAGACATCTCAGAGAGAAATGGTCCCAAGTGACAACTAGCAGAGCATCAAAAAGAGGAGTCTTTCATATTTTTATTATTTTTAAAAAGATTTTATGTATTTGACACAGAGAGAGCACAAGTAGAGCAGCAGGTAGAGGGAGAGGGACAAGCAGGCTCCTGGCTGAGCAGGGAGCCCGATGTGGGGCTGGGGCTCGATCCCAGGACGCTGGGATCATGACCTGAGCTGAAGGCAGACCCTGAAAAAAAAAAAAAAAAAAAAGAAGGCAGACCCTGAACCATCTGGGCCACTCAGCCGCCCCGAGAAGAGGAGTCTTTTTTTTTTTTTAATTTTTATTTATTTATTTATGATAGTCACAGAGAGAGAGAGAGAGAGAGAGAGAGAGAGAGGCAGAGACACAGGCAGAGGGAGAAGCAGGCTCCATGCACCGGGAGCCCGATGTGGGATTCGATCCCGGGTCTCCAGGATCACGCCCTGGGCCAAAGGCAGGCGCCAAACTGCTGCGCCACCCAGGGATCCCCGAGAGGAGGAGTCTTAAAAACGTAAAATTCCTGAAGGACTTGAATAAACATTTTTCCAAAGAAGATATCCAAGTGGCCAGTAAGCTCAGCATCACTATCCTGGAGATGCAGATGCAAACCACAACGAGGTAGCACTTCACACCCATTGGGAAGGTTGTTACAAAAAAGAAAAAGAAAAAATAACAAGTGTTGGAGGAGACATGGAGAAATTAGAATCATTGTGCATGACTGGTGGGAATGTAGAATGGGGCAGCCACTGTGGAAAACAGTATGGTCGTTTCTCAAAAAATTAAACATAGAATTACCATATGGATCCAGCTATTTCGCTTCTGGGTATATACTCAAAAGAATTGAAAGCCGGATTTCAAAGAGGTATTTGTATACCCGTGTTCCCAGCAGTGTTACTCGCAGCAGCTAAAGGGTGGACACAACCCAAGGGCCCACCAACAGCTGAATGGACAAGCAAAGCGTAGTATGTCCAGACAGTGCAATGTTACTTATCCCCCCCACCCTTTTTCTTTCTTTTTTTAAAGATTTTATTTACTCATGAGAGACACAGAGAGAGGCAGAGACACAGGCAGAGGGAGAAGCAGGCTCCATGCAGGGAGCCCGATGGGGACTCGATCCCAGGACTCCAGGATCACACCCTGGGCCGAAGGCAGGTGCCCAACCGCTGAGGCTCATAGACACGGGAGGCAGAGTGGTGGTTCCCGGAGGCTGGGGGGAGACCGTGTGTAACAGGAAAGACTTTCAGTTGGGAAGATGGAAAAGCTCAGGACATGGACGGTGGTGATGGGGGCAGAGCAATGTGAACGTGATCACTGCCACGGGACTGTATATTTGAAAATAGTTGAAATGGCAAGTTTTTATGTTCATATAGTCTAGCACCGTGACCAAGTACAGAGGTGACTAAGAGGAGACTGTGCAAAGCAGATGCATTTCAATCAAGGCACCCCCCCCCCCCCCCCCCCCGCCGGGGGTCCTTCTCAGTCTTGGAGGAAATCTGAGGTCGGGCTGGGAAGCAAGGGAGGAAGCCTGGCTTTTAAAAGGTTGTTTAGGGGATCTCTGGGTGGCTCAGAGGTTTGGCGCCTGCCTTTGGCCCAGGGCGTGATCCTGGGGTCCCGGGATCAAGTCCCACATCCGGCTCCCTGCATGGAGCCTGCTTCTCCCTCTGCCTGTGTCTCTGCCTCTCTCTCTCTCTATGTCTATTGTGAATAAATAAAATAAAATCTTTAAAAGAAAAAAAAAAAAAAGGTTGTTTAGGGGCGCCTGGGTTTAGGCGGCCAATTCTTGATGTCAGCTCAGGTCATGAGATTGAGGCCCGAGTCGGGCTGCGTGCTCATCAGGGCCCCTGATTGAGAATTGTCCCTCTTTCTCCCTCTCCCTCCCTTCCTCTCTCAAGTAAATAAATCTTTAGAAAATAAATATATAAAGGCTTGTTTTAGCCTCTGTTGGAAATGGGAATGGGAAGAACAACGAGCAGGACCCAGCTCCTCCATCCTGCGGGAGGAAGGCCTGGAGAACAGGTGTCCGGCCTTCCGTTTGTGTACCGGATGCCTGCGACATGGGCTACTCAAACCGTGTCCTGGGCCTTAGTAGCTGGCGCAAGTGCCGCTCCCCCTCCCTAGCCAGCTCCGCCCTGGGGTGGGCCCAAGACTCCTCGCCAGGAGGGCTGACGCACAGCAGATCTGCAGGCAGAAAGTGCTCTGGGCTCTGGTTGGTGTCCCCTGCGGGGGGGGGGGGGGGGGGGGGGGAGGGGGGGGCGGGCCGAAATCTGAGCCCTCCAAGCGGGCTCAGGGCTCCACAGCCCTCTCCAGCCTCAGTTGGGCCATCGAGTGCAGGCCCTGCCACCTGCCTCCCTGGGCCTCCCGCTCCGGGCCAGGGCCAGGGCCCCCCCCCCCCCCCCCCCCCGCTGGACTGGGGCACGGAGATGATCACGAGGACCTGGAGCACCGGAGCACGGGCGATAAGGGCAACTGCACCCGGACTTTGGCTGGGGTGTCCCGCGGCTGCAGGCAGGCACCCCTGTGGCCCTGGGCTGATGCTGGGGGGCCTGACGCTGGCAGACTCACCCCGCGTGCTCCGGGGCTGCCTGGGCCTGCACCCACGTCCCACCAGGGCCCAGCTTCTCGTAGGATGGGGGCAAGACGCGTGGGGCCCCAGGGAGGGAGAAGATGAGGTGACAGGGAATGTTGGGGACTGATAGGACGCGGTGGCTGCGGCCAGCCGGAGACCAGCAGACCCTTTCCGTACCTGCGCCACAGCCCGGGGGTTACCAGGGAGGACTGGGCCACCTGGCACCCGGAACTCCCCCTGGGAGGGGCTGGCCTTCCCAAAAGCATCATCAGCATCTTCTCTCATTCATTCATTCATTCATTCATTCATTCACCCAGCAGGTGCCTTGCAGGATCCCGGCTCGTTCTAGGGGCGGCGTGGCCACAGGCGCGCAGCGGGCAGAGGGCGGCCTCGGCCTCCTCCGTGGGCTGTGGGTCTGCAGAGCAGTGGGCACCCCGCGGAGGTCAAGGTTCGCCACGCTCTCAGGAAAATGCACGTCCTGCACACGCTCCTGGGCCAGGCAAGGGGGCGCCATGGCCTTGTCGTGGTGGCTCTGGGGCCACGCGGCCTGGGCCCTTCCCCGGCTCATGAGCTGAATGACCTTGAGCAATTTACTCACATTCCGAGCCTCAGTGTCTTCTTCTGTAAACGTGGCTCTAATACTAACACCTACGCTGGGGGGTTGAGAGGCCGACCCCGTGACCTACAGGAGGTGTCTAGTGCGCCGCCCGGGCCAGCACGCACACCCTTTGAGTGTCAGACATTCATGTGATTACTGGGATCAACTGTGGGCTTCGGCCATCTGGATTCGAATTCAGCTCCACCCTTCACTCCGAGTGATCTCGGGCTCATTGCTCCCCAGTGCGTGGTGGCCGAGGGACCTGCTGCTCAGAGCCCCCATCCCCTGCTGCTGGGGTGCTGTGACTAGTGGTCCCGCTGGGCTCCTCTCGGGGACTTACCCTTGGCCGCAGACAGCCGCCTGGGCTAATGCACGGCCTCCTCCCGACTGTGCCCGCTGGATGGTGGAGGTAGGCCCCGAACCCAGGCCCTTGCACCCCGGGGCAGGACCCCTCGGCAGGGACGTGGGGCTCCGGGCGGGGTTAGCCGGGGCCCCCTGGGTGTGTTGCACGTGGGCTCGTCTCTGCGCGCCGCAGGTCCCCGTCGCCGCTGAAAGTGCTCTCCAAACACCCGCGCGCAAATCTCCGTCTCAGAGGTTTGCTGGGAGCTCAACCTCTGACAGTGGGGCCGGGGGATCCCGGGACCCGCCTCCAGAATGGGACCTGGTGCGGATGTCCTGGGTGCGCTGGCCGCAAGGGCCCCACACACGCGGTCTCCCGTGCGACCTGGGCGGGATGCCGGTGGGAGGCCCGGCCCGGGCACGCAGGTCGCTGCGCCGAGGCCCTTTACTCGGAGTTTGAGCCTGGAGCGCGAAGCCCTGAGTCTGGGACGCCTGGGTCCTGAGCAGGAGGCGGGGGGACAAACGGACCGGACCGGCGGGCTCCCCGAGTCCTTCCACTCCCCGCATCCTCCACCAGCCCCGAGCTTGGGGTGGCCTGGCATGTGCTGGGAGTACCCTGGAGCCAAGGGTGTGAATAATCGGGGTGCTGGGTGGAGGGGCCCACCTAGCCTGAGGCCGCCTGTGTGATCCTGGGCTCCGGGCCCCCCTCAGCCCCCACCCCCGTGTCCCCCAGTCCTTCCCGGTTCCAGCGGGTTCCGGTGCCCGGGCACCTGCGGCTGGTGCTGCTGAGCTTGGATTTTCATCTCCGTCCTTCAGGATGACCTCGGCCTCTCAGACTTCCCTTTCCTCCCCCCGTGCCTGACCACAGCCCGCGGGAGGCCGTGGGCTCAGGGTCACAGGGACTTGCAAAAGTCGGAAAGCTCAAAACTACGGTCCACACTTTACTGCCAACAATCGTACAGACACCCGATGCTTAAGGCTTCTGGTTCTGGTCTGTGAGGCCTTGAGTTCGAGTTCCTGGGTTGGCCAGGGCAGGCCGGGGCCTTGCTGCGTCCTAGCCCGAGGCCCACATGGGCTCTCGACCTTCCTCTGAGTCACGGCTCCTAAGCAGCCCAAGAAGCAGACGCTCACGGAGGAAGTGGAGGCTCTGAACCGTTGTCACAGCTGCTGCTGGAGCCACATCCACATCCACATCCACGTGCGGGACTGCGTGGCTCCGGGCCTGGCTCCCAGACAGCCCCCGCCTCCCGCTTGGGGCCGGCGCACAACCGCATGGCTTGGCCTGAGGAGCCGTGATGCAGTAGGACAGTGACCCGGGCAGGGGCAGGTTTGGTTTTGTTTTCTGTTTGCCGGTTACTTATTCATTCCCAAGTGAAAATGATTAGGTATCTTGAATCCTTAAACTTCAAAATGTAGAGTTTCAAGAACGAAGTAAAAATCACCCTAAATTCCACCAACTGGAGAGACTGCTAACAGTTTGGTGAACAGATTTCCAGACGGCTCCGTGTGCATGTGCGTGTGTGCGTGTGTGTGATTTTATAATGGGATCATATACTGTTTCATAACCTGCTCTTTTTACTCAACAATATGTCACAGAATCTTTCCACTTCAGTAAATATAGCTCCATCCTTCGGGTGACGGCTGCAGACTATCCAGTGTATTTCATTGCATATTAAAGGACGCACCATCTCTTGCGGACCCAACCCTCTACGGCCGGGATTTACCTGGTTTCCGATGTCACGCTGTCACAGAAAGTCTAGGTTGAGCACCCTTACGTGTCTTCTTGGCCACCTGTCCACCTGGAATATGCCCATCTTCGGGCACACTCTAGGAGGCTGATCCTAGACAAAGACTCTCATAGCCCCGTGGCCTCATTCCAGCAGCCGAGTCTTGCTGTCCAGGGCTCCTCCCTGCGGATCCAGTGGCCTCCCTCCCGGGCGGATCCGCAGAGACGGGCGCTTGGGATGTGCCTGTGTCCCTGGGCAGCTCCAGGTAAGGGACCCCCGGGGTCCTAAGCCAGCCGCACGGCACAGGGGTTGACCCGTGACCTGGCCGACACAAGTCAGAAGGGCCTCGGCTTCTGCCTTCTCTCCGCAGGCTCTGTCCCTGAACGGCCACCCACCCGTCTCCGGGGGCCGTGGGAGAGGCACACAGGCCTACAAAGCTCCTGTAGGGCTTCTTCCAGGGACAAATGTGACCCCCTTGGCAATGCCGTGTTGAATTAGTGCTGACACCTCTCATTCTGTGTTTAATTCATTAACTCGAGAGGGAGAGAGGAGGGGGGTGAGGGAGGGAGAAAGTCCCTCACAGACTGTGCACTGGGTGTGGGGCCCGTGCAGGGCTGGTCTCACGACCCTGAGACCGTGGGGTCGGGCATCCACCTGACCGGGCCACCCGGAGACAGAGAATGTCGAGCAGCCTCCATGCCCAGCACGGGCCGACGCAGGGCTGCGTCCCAACAACCCTGAGACCACGGCCCCACCTGAAATCAAGAGTCTGGTGCTTAACTGCCTGAGCCACTCAGGTGCCCCTCATTCTGTTTTAGGATTTCCCTTTGGCTGACGCTGATAAAACCCCACGATGTCACCATTCCCAAGGTGACGGCCTGCTCTGTCCCTGAGATCCCCCCCTGATGTCCAGCGCTTTCCTCTGGGACAGGCTCTGGGTCTTGATTCTGAGCCACAGAAAAGGGACCCCGGAGGCCCCGCAGACCGGGTGGTTCATACCCACAGATGAAGAAACAGGGGCCCAGAGAGGGCCTGTGACGTTCCCGGAGTCCCACAGCCTGCCCCACAGCCAGGACGAGTCCCGGGGCCCATCGTGGCCTTTCCACCGGTGTCAACATCAGGGGTACATTCCGCTGACACAACACCCTTCAGCAGTCGGGGAATCGGATTAGACCAGTCGAGGCCTGGGAACTGCTGCGTGACCCCGGGGCCCCGCCTTCCCCTCGGCTCTGCTCACCCCCCTTTCCCTGCGGCCCGCACAGGAGGCGGCCGCCCCGTTTTCTGGCTTTCACGGCTGATTTCTGGGCAGGGAAGGGGGGCCCGTGCCCACCCTGCTGCTTTTTAAATGCCTTCCCAGGGCGCCTGGGCGGCTCGGCGGTTGAGCATCGGCCCGCGGCTCAGCTGGGGATCCCGGGGTCCTGGGATCGAGCCCCACCTGGGCCCTGGCTCGGCAGGGGGGGGCGCTTCTCCCTCTCCCTCTGCTCCCCCTGCTCATGCTCTCACATGCTTTCTCAAGTAAACAAATCTTAAAAAAACAAAAAGCCCCCTCCGCCCCCCCTTCCTGCAGCCCACGCCCTGGAGCTGCGCGGAGCTTGCCTCAGCCAGAGTTGGGCGGCCTCAGCCACGGAGAGTGGGTCGCGGGCCGGCTCGGAGCTGCCAGCAAGGAGGTGCCAGCAGGAGAGGGGGCGGCCGCGGGCAGACCGCGGGGAGCTGCGGGGGGTGTTGGCTAAGGATGCCCTGCCCGGACGTCCGCAGCCCCCCCAGGGCCCGAAGGCAGCTGCGGCGGCCAGGGGAGAGCGGGCCTCCCGCGCTGGGGGTTTCGGGCCGTGGGCAGCTGGGAGGAGGGAGAGGGCCGCTCTGGGCACGGCCTCCTTCTGACCTTGCCCTCTCCTGCGGGGACCCCCCCCCCCCCCAGGGCCGCCGGCCGGAGGGGCACGGCCAGAGGGAGGGGACTGAGCTCAGGCCCTTGGCTGCCTGGCTGGGCCCGGGCTGGGCGTCGGCACCGGCTGCCCCCCGACGGCAGGCCCTGCGCCCTCTGCCCGGCCCAGCCTCGGGGCTGCAAGGTCGCCCTTCAGAGCCGGGCGGCCTGGTCACAGCAGCGGCGGCCAGACGTGCTCATTCCTGGGCCTGGGCTCAGAGGTCAGGGGCTGGGGCTGGGGGCGGCTCCTGCCTTTTAACAAGCCCTCCAGGTGGTTCCGACGCGCTGGGGTTTGGGGCTGCAGGTGCACCGACTCCCGGCGGGAAGCGGGAGCAGCAGGGGCAGGAGGAGCGCTCTCCGGGCCGGGCCGACATGGGCCGAGAAGAGCTGCGGGGGCTCGAGGCCGCGGGGCCGCCCAGACCTCCCGTGCTCAGATCTGGGAGCTGGGCTCGGGGCAGCAGAGACTACGGTGACAGCAAAAGTGGGACCAGAAGGCAAGTTTCCTGAACCCGAGGTAAGTGATCTATCCTTTTATCCAACTTGAAATATCTTTTTTAAAAAAGTCATGGCCTTTACACCTGAGCAGGCACCTGCTGGCTGACTTGGCCCCAAGGCGCCGTCCTCGACGTAAGCCTGCCAAGGAGGCCCTGGAGAGGAGGCGAGGGTAGGGGTGAGGCCTCACCTGGACGCGCTGAGGGCCTGCAGGACCCGCCTGTCCCCCGGGAGGCGAGGGGGTCGCTCATACGGTCACTGTCCCCGTTTCCAGCACACTAGCGCTGTGGCCTCTCGGGGTGAAGGCGAGGGCAGGCGCAGCGGGCCTTACCCTGACGTCCCGTGTCTTCCGGGGCCGCGGGCACAGGACGGTCGGTGCACAGCAGGCCGCTGCCCCGGCCCTGGGTTGGGCCTGAGACGAGAGAGCTGCCGGGGGCTCCTCCCACGGGGCTGCAGATTCAGGGGTCACAAAGCAGAAAACTTAAAGAAGATGGCACCTGTCCTTCTACTTTGACCGGCCGTCCCTTATAAAGACGTGGCCCACCGGGGTACGAGGCTCCGAGGGAGCGGGCTCCGCCGCGTGGCTCACCTGCGCCCCCTCCCACGCAGGCTGCATCCCACTCCTCGAGGACCGCGTGAGCCCTCAGGTGAGCTCACCCATTGGCGGACGGCGACCTTCTGCCCACCCTCTGGGGGGCCTGAACCAGTCGCAACCCTGGAGCTGGCTCGGGGCCCTCGGGACAAGAAGTCGAAAGCCTGCTCTAGAGGTGGCTACGGGCTCGGGGACCACGGCCTTTCCCGGGACTGTCCCCCGTGGGTGGTGCGTGGTCAGAGGCGGGGTGCGGCGGCCTCCGTCTTGTCACCTTGCTTCTCCCAGCGCGGCCCTGGGGCGGCCGGTGGGCCCCGCCAGAGCGCCGGTGACACGACGACGACGACGGCCTCGCTCAGGGCCAGCGGTCACAGTCTGGCCCCGGGACACGCACGTGCACACGGAGGCTTGGACGGCGCGGCTCCGAGGCCCACCCCGGCCCCGCCCCCGGCCCCTGTGCAGGTCCGCTCTGGGTGGCTCATTGTCCCCGGCCAGGGCCCCCGCCTCCCCCGGAGGGGCTGAGCGCAGCCACCTCGGCCCCGGGGCCTCTCCCGGGGATTTGGGACCGAGGCCGCCCCGCCCGCCAGGCGCCCGGAGCCGAGGCCACAGCGGCATTCGGGGAGGCTCGGGGCCTGCAGGGCCACCCGCCACCTCCCGGCGCCCCCCAAGTGCCGCAGACGGCTCCTGAGGACGGTCCCCCAGCTGTTGGAGAGGCCTGGGGGTGCCGGGGACCCGGGGGCCTCCCGTCCCCGAGCGGCAGGTGGGGGCGGGGGGTGCGGCTTCCCCCCTCCAGGGACTTAGCAGCCCACTTGCCAAAGCAAAGGTGTGGGCGCTTGTTCTGGAGACGCGGGGGGTGGGGGTGCAGGAGTTTGCCTCCTCCTGTCGGGTCCCCAGGAGAGATGCCCAAGGGGCAGGGGGCAGCCGAGGTGTGCGGGGGGCCCCTTCGGAGGGGGCGGGGGGCTCAGCAGCCGGAGGCCTGGAGCAGGGCCCCGAGCAGGGCCGGGCCGGCGGGGCTGGCGTGGGGCAGGCCGGCTTCCCCCCCAGACCGGCGGCGCCGAGCGTCTCGCAGAGTCCAAGCCTCAGCAGGTTCCGGGTTCTTTGGTTTTATTTAAAAAGCCAACCCGCTCTTCCGGGCGCAGCCATCGATCGCTGGGCATCGCGGCCGCCCTCTGCCCTCTGCCCTCTGCCCCCCGGTGAGGCCCAGGATCGCGGAGGAGAGGACCTAGAAGTTCGGGCACCCGTCACACCGGTGTGTCAAAATCGGGCACAACTGGCAGAAACCCCGAGGCACTGACCACAGGGGATTCAAGGGCCAGATCTTGGTGCCCAACGTGGGTCACGGGAGCGACGAGAAAACAGCTCGTGCTGCCGCCCGGAGGCTCCCGGAGGTTCCTAGGGCACCGCTCAGGGAGCTCGAAGCGCGGCTGAGGCGCCACATGTCCCAGGCCCGAGGCCGCTCGAGTCACCAGTCCCAGCCAGGCTGCGGAGCGAGGGAGACCAACAGACAGCTTATGTGCGTGTCGTACTCGTGTTAATAAAACCATAAAACTGCAAAAAAACACAACCGACCAACCAGCATCTCTTTATCTTTTATTTGCACTAACACGGCGGGGCCCTGTCCCCGGAAAGCTGGCATCCGCAGGCCGCTCTTCCCGTGCCCACGGCCGCCGCTGCACACCTGGCCGCACACGAGCCCGGCCCCCCCGCCCCCGCATAAATCTCCCTTAAAGAAAAGAAATCAAAGGATCCTCAGGTCCGAGAGTCACTGGCTCCCGTCAGGGAAGAGGGTACAAGCCTGGCTGCGGCCTCGCGTGCGGGCGGTGGGCGGCCTGCGGCTCCCGGTGTGGGGACCGGGCCTCCCCGGTGGCAGGACCGCGGCCCGGACGCTGCCAGGGGCCTCCTCGGTGGGGAGCCGGGGGTGTCGTCGGCGCGGACGGGGGCGAAGCGCCAGGAGCCGGCCTGTCATCGGCGTCCCCGGGGCCCCCGCAGACCGCGACGCAAATAGCTCCAGGCCCACGCGGCTCCCGGGCTGCTGCGAGGGCGGCTGCTCCTGTTCCTGCTTCTCGTTTCTCGGGGAGAATTCGGAGGCAGCGCTGGCAGTTCTGGAAACTTTCCTGGCTCCCCAGACAGCCGCGGCCAAACGGGCACCCTGACTCCGGGGGTGGAAGGCGGCCCTTCCCCTGCTCGCCCGGGGGGGGCTCCCGCTGCGGCCTCGGGGGCCTGGCCCTGCTCCAGGGCTCCCCGGGCGGTCCTCAAGGCCGGGCCCCGTCTGGAGGCAGCCGCTCTGCTGGGGGCGCGGGGGTGGCCGAGGAGTCGTGGGGGCCCCAGGGTGCCGAGACGGACGCTCAGGAGGGGTGCGCCCTGGGGAGCGGGGCCTGTCGGAGGACCCCCTGGGGGCTTAGCCCCGCGGTCAGCCCGGCCCCCCGGCCCCGCACACCCGGGTGCCCCGTGGGCAGCGCCGTGGCCAGCGCCGCAGACGGGCAGAGGGCGGCGCTGCGTGGGCCCCGCTCCCCGGTGGCCGCCCCGGGACAGAGCCCGCGTCCCAGGACGGAGGCCGGTGGCGGTGGGGGGGGGCCTGACGAGGGGAAGGGGACAGCAGGGGACGGCCCTGGGCAGGGAGGCCGCGGAAGCCCGGTCCCTGGGGGACTGGCCCTTGCCCGGCGGGGGTGGGGCGGGAGGCACCCGTGGGCCTCGGGTGCGGGGAGGGGACGCGGGGGCTGGGCTCCCTGGCGCCCACCCGCTCGGGGCCCCTCCGTCCTCGGCCACCTCCTGGTCCCTGGCGGCGGCCGGGAAGGGCCCGAGGGCCGGGCTTGGCGGGCGGCGGCGTCAGAGGCCGGGGTGCAGGAGGCCCGCGGGGAGGCCCAGCAGGAGAGGCAGCAGCGGCGAGGACAGCCCGGGGGCCGCTGCGGGACCAAGCACAGGCGCTCAGGGCCTCGGAGCCCCCGCAGCGCCTCCCGCCCCGCGCCCGGCCTCCCTGTCTGCCCCGGCACCACTGCTCTTCCCCCTGCTTCCCCGCGGACCCTTTCCTTTCAAAATGCGCCTCCCGGTGTATCTATGCAGCTGCCATAATCTCTCCGCGCCACGTCTGGCACCGACAGCCTGGATCCAGGTCCGTCCGGGTCACACAGGCCCGGCTTCTGCTGTCTGTGGTGTTCCCTGTCCTCACCACCCTGCACCCCCTTCCCCACCCCCGCCTCACCTGGAGGGTCGGTAACCCCCCGGAGCATCCCCCCTGCACTCGAGGATTTGGGGTGGAAGGCTGGGAGGGATGCTGTGGGGCGGGACGCGGGGTCGCGGGGCACCTTCTCTTCCCCTGTGACGCGTGAACCTGCCCACCCGGCAGCCAGGCCCTACCTGCGCCCGAGCACTGCTGAGACAGCATCCCTTCCAGAGCTGCCACGTAGTCAGGGCCCAGCCAGTCCCGGTACGTGGCCTTCTCCCCGACAGGCACCATCCGGGTGGTGGCATCCTTGAAGAGCAGGTCTTGGCCGTGATAGTTGGAGGAGTCGTACATCCTGAACCCGTTCTTATTGTCATCATCTCCAAACAGGTCCTGAAAGTACCACAGGCAGACCTGCTTTTCCTCCGGCCTCAGCAGGGCTCATGCAGGAGCTGCTGGCTGCCACGCGGGGCTCTACAGACAGTGAACCCAGGAGCAGGGGACCTCGGGGCACCAGGGCCGACTGGAAACCCTAAGCCCAACCAGTCAGCTCAAGCCGGCATCAAAGGGACTTGGAGTAACGAGACGACGGTAGTGCCACAGTATGAGGGGTCCAAGTGGCCATCAGGCCTTCGGGGGCTCACAGACGCTCCAATATCTGATGCCAGGTCGGCCTTCTTCCCAGGAAAACGTGCACGGACACAAAGTTCTTCCCCACGTCACCTATCACTCCGGGGCGGGGGGGGGGGGGGGGGGGGATGAGAGAGAGGAGGGGCCGTGGGGAGGTGGGGCCCCGGTGCTTGGGAACCAAGGGCCCTGTTGTCGGAGCCGGGCCCTTCCAGGTATGCGTGCAGCCCACAGGATCTGCAGGGGGACTAGATGTAGGCCGTGAAAGAAGGACAGGAGCTCAGGAGGGCCTCTGAGGAAACGGGAAGTCTGAGGCGGCCACTCCGGGCAGTCGGGTGGGCAGCTGTCCACACGGAGGGGGCGGTGACGGCAGGGCCCACGACGTCCACACACAGACGGCTGTTAAGGGCCCGGGGCTGGGTGATGCCAACCGGAGGGCACGGACAGGTGAAGAGGGTGTAGGACTGAGCCCAGGGGCGCTCGGGGGCGGTGGGGAGGCCGTGGGGGCGGGGGCACGGGAGGGGTAGCTAGAGTTGCCTGGGAGGAGCCCCGGGCAGGTGTGGACCTGGAACGGGGTGGGGGGAAGCTCCTCTGGCAGGTGGGAGCTGGGGCCAGTGCTGCTAGGGTCAGGGAGCTGATGGGACTCAGCCCCACGGGCCACTGCACTGCTCGGGGCAGTTCGAGCCCTGGTGAGGGCCCGTCTGGAGCAGAGGGACCCGAGGGGAGCAGGTGACACTCGAGAGAGGACTCCCGAAGGAGCCTTGCTCTAAGGGGGGGTCATGGCCACTATAGGATGGAACCAAGAGGGCGCTCCTTTGTTTTTGTTTTTTAAGGATGGCAGAGACCACGGCACGCTTGTAGCTTGGTGAGAACCGGCCGCTGAGGGGGGACGGCGCGGACACAGAGGGACAGCTGGAGGAGAGGCTTGACGAAGTGAAAACCTCGGAACTTTCCCCCAGGCTTCCTCGGTTTGTTTCAGGTAAACCGAGGCGCAGGGCCCGGGGTCACCTCACCGCCCACCCCCCGGTGCCGTCGCCCCGCCCCGGCTCACCTGGGCCTTGTCCAGCAGCCCGTACACGGCGTAGACGTTGGTATCCGGCCTGACCATGACGGCGTGGGGTGGTATCTGGGCCAGATTGCAGGCTGCGAACTGCGACACCTCGGCCCGGGCCCCGTTGGGACACAGCAGCTCATAGTCCTCGGACCTGAGCCCAGCAGCCCAGGGCTCAGAGTTGTGGCCTGAGGGGATGGAGCAGAACGACAGGGGAAGACACAAGCCGCTCTGCTCCTGGATCCCCAGATCCTTGCCAGGGCAGAGGTGGCAAAGCCTGGCCAGCTCCCAACTCCATGCCCCGGCTGCTCTGCTCTAGGCCAGGACCCGCGGACCCAGCAGGGCCATGACCCTGGCAGGAGCCACCGCTGGAGGGAAGAGGCGGTACCTGTAACGGGGCAGGTACTTCACGGGCACCTGCCCTGTCCTCAAGACAGTAACGTCAGATGAGCGTGGTCACCCCCATTTCACAGGAGGGAAAACTGAGACTCTTAATCCCTCCCAGGCCAAGAGCCCCAACTGTGTGTTCCAGGTCTTGGACCTGAGGTGTGTGTGGGTGTGTGGGGGGCGCTTCTGAAGGTGGCTGCCCTCTTCCCCCAACAGCCCAAGTTCTCAAACTGGACGAGGTACAACATCAAGTTGTGAGATGGCAGTTTCAAAGGTAGGTCTAGGGGTGGGGCCTGGCAATCTGTGGGGTTTTCTTTCTTAAGATTTATTTTATTTATTTATTCATGAGAGAGAGAGAAAGAGAGAGAGAGAGAGGCAGAGACACAGGCAGAGGGAGGAGCAGGCTCCATGCAGGGAGCCCGACGTGGGACTCGATCCTGGGTCTCCAGGATCAGGCCCTGGGCCGAAGGCAGGGGCTGAACCGCTGAGCCCCAACCCCCACCGGGGCACAAGGTGCCTTCCTGCCCTGAGGTTCTGGGGGAGGTTCTGAGTGCAGAAGACTGGACCCCCAGCATCGGGGGTTCAGAGCCTGGCTGGGGGCAAGGCACAGAGAAGGAGCGACCAGCAGGTGCTGGAAGCAAACAGTCTCTGGTCTTCAAGAGGGCGTAGGCGCTACGAGGGGATGAGGCACCCGGTAGGACCAGGTGTGGGCTTGGGGGCCCGGGGCCTGCTCCGCCCGAGGGCGCCTGGGAGGCCGGGGCCGGGTCACGTCGGCGGCCCCCGAGACTCTGGCCCGGCGCCCGCACCTACCGTTTGTGTTGTCGAAAACGGTCGTGTGCTTGACGAAGGCCACGTCCCCTGCGCTCTCAGCCAGGCACCTGCGGGCGGGAGGCCGAGGTGGGGGTGGCGGGGGCGGTGGGGGGCCCCCGGGCTGCGAGCGGGCCCAGCCCACCCACCGGGCCGGTACCTGAAGGCGCCGCGGTGGCCGTAGTACCTCTCCTGGCTGCTGCCCACACACTTGTTGCGGCCGCGCTCGTCCCCCACGCAGAGGGCGCACAGCGAGGCCGGGTAGTTCTTGGGGTTGTTGACAGGCACGCAGCTGGCGCTGAAGAACTGGCTCACGGCTGGGGCGGGGGGGGGGGGGGGCGCTGGGTCAGGGGCCGCGGGGGGCCGTGGGCCCTGCGCCCACCCACCCGCTCCCCCAGCGCAGCGGGGCACCTCTCCTCGGTGACTGCGGGAACAGCGGGCACGTGGAGGCTTTCTGGACACAAACCCCATGGGCGGCCCCCGCTGGTGGTCGGCCAGCCCTCCCTTGGGCTCCCTCGGGGATGGGGAGCTCACTACCTGTAAGCTACTCCTCGTGGGAGCGGGAGAGCAGCCCTAACGCTCCCTGTCTGGGTGCTCGCCGAGGTGGGTAGGAAGAAACGTGGGTTTTTTGTGAGGTGCCAGACGGGACAGAGGTGCGCGCACAGTCAGCCCAGGATGTGCCAGCTTCCTGCTGCCTCCCTCTCCCCACGACTGCGTGTGACTTAGCACGCGGGGAGCCCCGGGGCGGCATGTGGCGGCTGCCTGGCAAGCGCGTCTCCTCGGCACTCGTGCAGGTGGCGGCCGGGGGCTGCTGGGACACGGGGACAGCCCCACGCCGGGAGGTGACCCCGCTGGGCCCCTTGCACCCCCTGCAGCCGGCTCCCCCTCCGCAGAGCAGGGGACACTGGCCCCCTCCCAGGAGGGGGGCCTGCCGTGTGGATTCCGTGGGGACAGGCGGCCCAGCCCTCGCCCCCAGCCCCGTGGACCCCGGAGGGAGCTGGCCCGGGTGCGTCCCTGCGGCCGCGGTACCTGTGAGGACGTCGCAGTCCCTGGGCCGGAGGAAGCCCCTCCGCAGCAGGGCGCCCACGGGGATGTCCCAGCCCGCGGGGCTGCCCAAGCCCGGGTGGCACGAGCGCCTGCCCCGCAGCTCGTCCAGGGAGAAGGCGTCCGAGCTGTTCCGCTTCACCACGGCCACGGCGAAGTACGAGCTGCTCGTGTCGTCCGCTGTGAGGAGGGGACGCCAGTGAGGCCCCGGTCGTGCTCCCCGGGCCTCGGCGCAAGGGACCCCTGCCACCCTCACCCTGCCCCTCGGTGGCTCCTGCCACGGAGCTGCAGCTGCGTGGGCTCCGCTGTGGGCTCTGCCGTGGGCCCCGGCCTGTCTGGTCCCCAGGGCCACCCCAGCCCTCGGCTCTGTCTCCACCAGCCTCCGTCCTGACGCTCCTCCCCGAGGGCCTGTCCTTCCTGACACCCCGGTGGGACTTCTCTCACCTCCCGCAGGAGCAGCTTTCCTAAGCCCTGGGACTTGCCACATCCCTGAGGTCACCACGTGGAGGGGGCTGGGCCCTCCCTGGAGCCTCGATGGCTGGGCCGCAGCCCGGGGAGGCACCTGCTGGGGTGGCCACACGCTCGCCTGCTCCGGGTGGCCCGGCGAGGCCACTACGGGGTCTTTATAATTGCGAGGGGCCGTCACACAGCCAAGGACACCGGAGAAGGCGCATGCGGCCTGCGAGGCCCGAGGCCCGGGCACGTGCAGGAAGCGGCCACCGCACTCACGGGCATAGCGCTCCCCCGCCGCGGGCACCAGGCCGTGCTTCTGTCCCGCCAGGTAGGTGTCCTCGCCCCTCAGGGTCACGGCGTCGATCTGCCCGGCCTGAGGGACACATCGAGAGGTCACAGACCAGGGAGGGCGCCGGTGCTCGCCCCGGGGAGCCTCCCCAGGTGTGGGCGGGAGAGGTGCTGCTCGGGAGCCCCCCGAGGGACGCAGGCCGCTATCGCCCGCTGCCAGGCCCTGCTCCCAGCAGACTCTTGCGCCCTCCCGGGGCTCACGCCTGGGTGGGGGGTTCTCAGGCCAGCGCCCGGGGCCCGGACGGCACCCCCAGCCCGGGCGCAGGACGTGTGCGCCGAGTGTGTACGTGTGCAGCGGCTGCGCGACCGGCCACATTTCAGGAGGCTGCGGCTGCGGCTCGGTGGTCAGAGCTCGGCCCCAGGTGTGCCCCCCCCCCCCCCGTCCTCCCGGGGCTCCCCGCGTCTCCCACGCTCCACTCCACCGCCTCATCCCGGAGCCTCTGGGTAGGAGGCCCCTGGGCCCGAAGAGGGGCTGCAGCGTCCAGGCCCCAGGGGAGGCGTGCGGCGGGGGGACGCCCGCGCCCAGGCAGGTGCCCCAGGCTGCTCAGGCCCAGCGCGAGGCTGCGAGGTCCGCGGCCGCAGTAACAGGCAGCGGCGTGGGTCCTTGAGCCTGGAGGGGCCGGGTCTGGGGCCGCGGACCCAGGACCCCACCGGGACCCAGTCAGCGGCCGCTCCCTTCCTGGGCCTCGGGCTGGCGGCTGCGGGGGGTCGAGCCACTGGGCGCCTCCCAGAGCCTTGGGAGCCAGCGTGTCTGAGCCTGTGGCTGGGGTTCGGCTGGCAGCGCCCCGGCCGCCCCGCTCCTGCTGGGCAGCCCCCCGGCCTGTTGTTTGCGCCCAGAACCATCTAAGGAGCCGTCCCCTTGCCTGCAGGCGCTGAACCTTGTGACCCAGCCACTCCGGGGGCGGCCCAGCCTGTCTCCCCCCTTCCCCCGTCCCAGCCGCGTCCACCCCGCCCCAGCGGCCCCCCTACCCTGAGCCAGGGCACCCGGGGGCGGGTTGCTTCTCCGGCCTCTCCCAGCTTCAGCCTCCACACCTGACGGTGATCACACCCGCCCCCAGGGCCCCATGCGGGTAAGTGAAGGGTCCACGGGAAGTCTTAGCACAGCGCGTGGTACATGGCATCGCACGCCCGGGGTGTCGTTTGCCCCGATCCTGGCTCTTGCTATTCCTCGACGTCCACGGGCTGCCTGGCTGGGGCAGCGCGGACACTCCTGAGTGGCACTGGCGTGGCCTGCACTTGGGGGTGGCCCGGAGAAGGGCTCCTGACCACAGGCCCCACCGACTTGCCCTTAAGGGAGGAGGGAGCCTGGGTGGTGCAACCAGTTCAGCTTCCAACTCTTGGGTGGGGCCCAGGTCGTGACCTCAGGTGCGGGGCTCAGTGAGGAGCCTGCTTGAGAGTCTCCCCCCCCCCCCTCATGTTCTCACTCTCTAAGAAAAATAAATAAGGGGCAGCCCGGGTGGCTCAGCGGCTTAGCGCCGCCTGCGGCCCAGGGTGAGCCTGGAGTCCCGGGATCAAGTCCTGCATTGGGCTCCCTGCATGGAGCCTGCTTCTCCCTCTGCCTGTGTCTCTGCCTCTCTCTGTGTGTCTCTCATGAATAAATAAATAAAATATTTAAAAAAAAATTTTTTTAAATTAAAAAAATAAGTAAAATCTTAAAAAAAACAAAGAGGAAGGAGAAGGAGCCCAGGAACCCAGGGGCTGCTGGGACCCCCGTGAGCTCGGCAGCATCCTGACGGCAGCGCCCCAGGGCCAGGTGCAAGTCCTGGTCCCAACCCCTAGGCTGAGAAGCGAAGCAAGGCGAGCCGCAGGGGCCTCCAGCAGGGCCAGTGCTCTTAACTCCCAGTGGGGAGCATGTTAGTGGGAGCCGGACCAAGGCCATGGGCCGTGACAGCTTAGAGACAAAGGCAAGGACAGGACACAATGGGAGACAGCAGGGTGTGGTGTGCTCCAGGCCTGCCACTGAAGGCCTCGCGACGGCAGGGCCTCGCTGGCCAGCCTCAGTTTCCTTCCTCTTAAGAGAAGGGGCAGGGATCCCTGGGTGGCGCAGCGGTTTAGCACCTGCCTTTGGCCCAGGGCGTGATCCTGGGGTCCTGGAATCGAGTCCCACATCGGGCTCCCGGCAAGGAGCCTGCTTCTCCCTCTGCCTGTGTCTCTGCCTCTCTCTCTCTCTCTCTCTCTGTGACTATCATAAATAAGTAAAAATTAAAAAAAAAAAAGGAGAAGGGGCAGCACGAGGTTCCATCTCACCTGAGATCATGACCTGGGCCCAACCCAAGAGCTGGAAGCTTCCTTACCTCCCCCGCTCAGCGAGGAAGGGTTCCTGGAGCCCCCGAAAGGAAGCAGCCTTCCCCCTCTCTGCGCGCCCCACCCGCCCTGCCCCTGCCAGTCCTTCCTCCTCCCCTCTTCTCTGTGGGGTTGTCCCAGGACACTCCTGCCCAGGCGGCTGTCTGCTCTAGACCAGGGGGCTCGGGGGGAGAGCAGCGAAGGGCCTGGCACTGCCACTGCCCGCCCACCGGCCTGCCCTGCCCGTCCGGGTGCGGCCCCCACCTGGATCCGTTCCATGCAGTGTTGGGGAGACTCGGCCGACACGCACTGGATCTCTGGCTTGAGCCGCTGCCGGCTGAAGGCCACGGCCATGTCTCCGCACTTCTGGATCTCAGGAGTGGACAGCACACACCAGCGCAGGTAGTGGGGCAGGCCTGCGTGTGGAGCTGCGGTCACTCGCCTGCTGCAGGGGCTGCCCCGAGCCCGGCCTGTGAGGTGGGGCCTGCGGCCCAGGAGCTCGTAGGACCCGTCGGAAGTCCTGGTTCTCCCCCCGCACACCCCCACCCTGGCTGGACGGAGTTGTCTGACGCTCCGAGCCTGTTTCCTCTTACAGAAAGGGGAGGACTGTGCCTCTTTCAGGCGCTGTGAGAGGGCCTGAGGCAGATCGTGGCCGTCGCGTGTCTAACCGAGGGTGAGGGTCACGGCACTTCCCTGGCTGCGGGGGGCGGGGGGCGGGAGGCCCATCTGTAGACCACTGCAATGGTCAACCCCTGAGCCAGGGCCTTGGCTGCAGGGTGGGAGGAGGAGGAGTGAGGCACTGAGCGGAGAACATGCTGGGATCTGCCAAGCTCCGCGTGGAGGGCAAGGGCCTCTCCCCGAGATGGTCCCGGGTGGTCCGGATCCCACCCCTTGGAGCATATGGGGCATCGGGGATACAGCAGCCCATGCAACTCGGGAGCAGCCTCCTCCCCAGAACCCCAGAAGCAGGAGGTGGAAGCAACTGGTTCTCGCGGAGGCCAAGGGGCACCGCTCCTGGGGTGAGTGTCCTTTGCCAGCGGCCTCCCCAGAGGCGCCGGGCTGTGCCGCTGGGACCCGACACAGGCGGACTTACGGTTGGGATCACAGAGGAGACCCTTCACGGCGTGCAGGTACTCGCGGCCCAACCAGGCCTCGTAGGTCTGTGTGGCGATGGGCACCAGCTCCGAGGTGGAGTCTTTGAAGAGCAGGTTCTTCTGGCCGTAGGCCTCGGAGCTGAACATCTGGAAGCTGCTGCCCTCCTGGCTGAACAGGCGCTGGGGGGCGGGGGGCTGCTGAGGCCTTCCCCCCCTCCCAGGTCCCCGCCAGCGCCCCCTCCTGCGCCCTCTGGGGACCAGGGCACGCGCCACCCCCTTCCGTCGCCCCCGGGGCTTCCCCTCGTCACTCAGCCGCCCGGTCCCCCGACTGTGGCTCAGCCCCCGGGCCGCCTGACCCACCTGGCCTTCGTTCAGCAGCCGGAACACGAGGCCCCCATCCGTGTCGGCCCGGACCACCACCGCGTGGGCAGGCACGCGCGCCAGGTGGCATCGCCTCCACTCGGTGACGTCAGCCCGGCTGCCATCCCGGCACAGCAGCGCAAAGTCCTGGGAGCGCAGTGCCCGGCCCCAGGACGGAAGGGTCCTCCCTGGGGAGACGGGAAGCCCGTGTGAGCCAGCATCTGTGCGCGGGGGGCTGCGGGAGGGCCCGGCCGCCTGGAGGCTGGGGCGTGGAGGCCAGGAGCCGAGGCTGGGAGTGGAGGCCGGGCCGCGGAGGCCGGGCGCGGAGGCTGCGACCTCTTCCAGGAGCTTGAGACCCAGAACCCAGGAGGCAGAGGGGCCGGGAGCTGGCCCCGTGGGCCCCGGGTCTCCAGGGACTGTTGCTGGCATCTCCTGCCCCACAGCTTCTCCCGAGGACACGGCTCTGAGGGAGCGGACGGACGGACAGACGGACAGGACTACGCGTTAACGTTGTAAAGAGAAGAGAATCCAAGGAGCTCGGGCTGGGAGAGAGGGATGCACCGGGAGCTCCCTGCTGCCCGGGGCGCTGAATCTGGCTCTGAGCAGAGGGCAGGGCAGGGGCCAGGGCAGGGCCCAGCCGGACACACCGGCCCAGAGCGGCACCCCAGAGCAAAGGGGGGCTCTCCAAAGTCAGCCCGTGTATTAATCCAATAGTCACCTACTGATATTCTGGGACATTTCCCCCAAGTCCTTTTTTCTATTTTCTAACCATTTCTAACATGGTTAAGGACACACCTGATTGGCATTCTTGCATCCTACTTCTTCTTCTTCTTTTTTTTTTTTTTTTTAAATATTTATTTATTGGGATGCCTGGTGGGGCTCAGCAGGTAAGCACCTGCCTTTGGCCCAGGGCATGACCCCGGGGTCCCGGGATCGAGTTCCACATTGGGCTCCCAGCAGGGAGCCTGCTTCTCCCTCGGCCTGTGTCTCTGCCTCTTTCTCTGTGTCTCTTGTGAATAAGTAAATAAATCTTAAAAAAAAAGAAGATAAAAGATCTATTTATTTATTTGAGAGAGAAACAGAGAGTCTGGGGGGGAGGGGTGCTGAGCAGACTCCCTGCTGAGCACAGAGCCCTGATACTGGATTCTACTTCACAACCCATGAGATCATGACTTGAGTCAGAATCATAAGTCAAAGAAAGGCTCAAATAACTGAGCCACCCAGGTGCCCTACTGCTTAAAAAAATTATTTATATAAGTAATCTCTACACACAACATCGGGCTTGAACTCATGACCCCAAGATCAAGAGTCGCACGTTCCACGGACTGAGCCAGCCAGGGGACCCTTGCATCTGACTTTTTTTTTTTTCATTTGTCATTTTATTATTTTTTTTATTTTTTTTTATTTTTTTTTTAAGTTTATTTATTTATGATAGTCATAGAGAGAGAGAGAGAGAAAGAGAGGCAGAGACACAGGCAGAGGGAGAAGCAGGCTCCATGCACCGGGAGCCCGACGTGGGATTCGATCCCGGGTCTCCAGGATCGCGCCCTGGGCCAAAGGCAGGCGATAAACCGCTGCACCACCCAGGGATCCCTCATTTGTCATTTTAAAGTCTTTTTCCCACCCTTCTGGAAATTTTCCATAAAGCTCATTTATAATAGGCAGATTTATTTGAAAGAGTGAACAGCAACACCAGATAGGAATATTAAGAAGACTAATTTTAAGACTGTAACTCAACAGATGGTCTTACACAACAATATTTTTATGACTTTAAAAAATTTCAAATGAGAACAATAAGCCTCTGCTAGGAAATAGGAGGGGTAAAAATAATTTGTGGGGTTATGAAAACTCTTCACTCTGAAGCTATTTCCAAACAAAACCCCCATGGGTCCCCTGGGTGGCTCAGTGGTTGAGCATCTGCCTTCGGCTCAGGGTGTGATCCCTGGGTCCTGGGATCAAGTCCTGCATTAGGCTCCCCGCAGGGAGCCTGCTTCTCCCTCTGCCTGTGTCTCTGCCTCTCTCTCTCTGTCACTCATGAATAAATACATTTTAAAAAATTAAAAAAAATAAAGATTTTATTTATTTATTCATGATAGAGAGAGAGCGAGAGAGAGGCAGAGACACAGGCAGAGGGAGAAGCAGGCTCCATGCAGGGAGCCTGACGTAGGACTCGATTCCGGGACCCCAGGATCACGCCCTGGGCTGAAGGCAGGTGCTCAAACCACTAAGCCACCCAGGCTGCCCCATCATCAACATTTTAAAAGGGCCAATTTTAGGGGCCCCTGGGTGACTCAGCTGGTTAAGCATCTGACTCTAGATTTCAGCTCAGGTCATGATCTCGGGGGCGTGGGATCGAGCCCCACGTTGGGCCCTGCACTCAGCAGGAGTCTGCTTGAGATTCTTTCTCTCTCTCGGCTTCTGCCTCCTCCCTCCTTAAAATAAATAAATAAAAGAGCTAATTTTAACCCAATATATCCCTATTCTTTCTCCACCTTTAACATTTTCCTCTGCTTGATCTTGAGACCCAAGTCCCAGCTGCCCATTTTTGTAGGAACATCTTGCTCTGGAGCTAATCTTATGTGCTTCCTCCTTTTTCAAATCATTTTTTTCCCCTCTTTTTCAAATCTGGTTCATATTGTTTGCCTTCTTGAATGTCAGACCACATGATGGACCTTCTGCTTTTAAAGGTAAAGGTCATGATAAAAAAAAGATTAGGATAAAAAAAAAGACAATGATCAGACATTACTGAACTGGCAAAACTATAGTCAGAAGTGTTTGCTGAATGCCACGAGGGAGCATCAGGAGATTTCTGGATGGAAGGTCAGGCACGGTCACCATCTTGATTGTGGTGGTGGTTATTCAACTGTGTTTTGGGCAAGACGCATGGAACTCTATTTCCAAAAGAGTGCATTTTGCTGCATGTGAATTATACCTCAGTTTAAAGAAATAAATAATCCTTAAGCAAATCCAAATTAGGGGATGTTCTATAAAATAACTGGCCTCACTCTTCAAACATGTCCATGCCGCAAAAACAAAGAAAGATTATGAAACTGCTTAGAAGCTAAAGGAAAGTAAAGAGACCTAACAACTAAAAACCATGTGTGATCACAGGTTTGGTCCTGACAAAAATTGCTACGAAGGACAGAATTGGGACAGTTAATGAATCTGGAATACGGGCTGCAGATTAGATAATAGTATTTTTTTATTTTTTTAATTTATGATAGTCACAGAGAGAGAGAGAGAGGCAGAGACACAGGCAGAGGGAGAAGCAAGCTCCATGCACCGGGAGCCCGATGTGGGATTCAATCCCTGGTCTCCAGGATCGCGCCCTGGGCCGAAGGCAGGCGCTAAACCGCTGCACCACCCAGGGATCCCTAGATAATAGTATTATGTCAATGTTACGTTTCTGGAAATCGTAACTATACGGTAGCCAGGTCTCCATCTCCTTGTTTTTTTGGAGCTACACACTAAAATATTGAAGGGTGCCTTGCAGGCTAATGTACTCCCCCAGAAACGATACATTCAGGTGTGGAAAGAACGATAAGGAAAGAATATACGCAAGTATAGAAAGGATGATAAATCCAATACAGCAAATGCTAAAAGTCGGAATCTGGATAACAAATAAATGAGGGGGGCAGGCACCTGGGTGGCTCAGTTGGTTAAGGGTCTGACTCTTGATTTCAGCTCAGGTCATAGTCTCAGGGTCGAGAGAGGATTCCCTCTCCCTCTCCTTCTGCTCTCCCCACCCTCTAAAAGAAATAGATACATAAATCTTTGGAAAAAAAATAAATGGGAGTTGAATTATTCTCGCAACTTTTCCAAAGCTCCATTATTGCAAAATAAAAAATGTTAAATGACAACGATCTAATGGTTGTACATGCAGCACTGCCCCGATTTACTAAGACCTCCCTGGGGGTGGGAGCGGGTGAGAGTTTGCTGAGACTCGGAGCCCAAACCAGAGCAGGGTGGAGCCACCTCCAGCAGCTCCCTCGCGGAGCAGCTTGCACTCCACTCCTAAGACCCACTGCTTCCTTTCGGGGAGACTTCCAGGGCCTAGGCTGGGCTGCGGGGGGCACTCACCGTCAGTGTTCTCCAGCACCGTGCTGTGCTTCACGAAGGCCACGTCCCCCGCCCCTTCCGCCAGGCACCTGCAGAGGGGGAATCCGTGAGTGCCGGCCCAGCGCATCCGCCCCCTGGAGCTCTGTTCCCGGGGTGCCCGTGGGGGGCGCGGCCGGAGGGTCGGTCCCAGGGCCTAGGTCCCCGCTTTGTTTCCTGTGGGGCTTCGCCAAGTCGTGGAGGGCCTCTACCACCTGGACAGTGGTGGGGAGAAAGTCGCTGCGCACAGGGAGAGCGGCTTTATGATCAGTGTGGACGCTGCACAGCCCGCCTGGGGCCCTAAGCGGGTGGAGGGCGGCTGCCGTTGTCAAGAGCTGTGAGGCTCAGGGTGTTTGGAGGAGTCGGCCTCGAGGGAGGGGATGGGACAGGACGTCTCATGCGACACCAAGCCCCTGAGTGGAAGGGACCAGGACTTCTGTGTTCCCTCCTGCAGGGTTCACTGCCCGGAGGGAGGCAGGCCCAGGCCCCTGGGCGAGGCCGGGACCGAGGGGCCCAAGTTGCTGCTTGTAGGACCGAGGACTGCTCCTCTCTTCGTGCCCCAGGCCGTATTTACGCGGATCCCACCCGGGGCAGGGGCACTAGCAGGCTCCCCGCGTCCAGGTGGAGACACGGAGGCCGAGGCGGCTACAGGGGCTCCGGAGGCTTCCGACCGGCCCCGCTGAGCCTGTTCCCTCATCTGCGGACCGAGGCGGCCGCCCCCAGCCGGTGGGGACTCTCCTCTGGCTCCGAAGGGCAGGGCCGGCCCTAATCGGGGGCCCAGCCCCCTCGAGGTGTCAGGACTTGGGGGCTCCTGCCCCCCCGCCCCCCGCCCCCGCCTCCCTCCCCGCCGGCCGAGGCATCAGGGAGAGGACAGGAGGGTGGCAAGGTGCTTTTTGTCGTTTCCTCCGAAGCCCTCGCCCCTAAGTGCGCTCCGCGGGTCGTGCTCGGGCGGGGGTCCCCCAACTGGGCAGGCCGAGCTGCAGCCGTGCCACCGCCCTGGGGCGCCACCGCCCTGGGGCCTGGTGCCCGCTGTGTGTCCCCCCACCCCGTCCCTCACCGGAAGGCCCCGCTGTAGTCGTAGTATCTCTCCAGGGGGCTCTTGTCGCACACACCGTCCCCGGCAGCATCGCCCCTGCACTGGCGGCACAGGGAGTCCGCATGGCCCGTCTCTGCAGCCCCGGGGACGCAGCTGCCCCCAAAGTAGTCACTGACGGCTGCGGGAGGGAGGGAGGTTGGGAGGCCGGGATGGAGGCTGGGAGGGGGAGGCTAGGAGGGAGGGAGGTTGGGAGGCCGGGAGGGAGGCTGGGAGGGAGGCTAGGAGGGAGGGAGGTTGGGAGGCCGGGAGGGAGGCCGGGAGGGAGGCCGGGAGGGAGGCCGGGAGGGAGGTTGGGAGGGAGGCCGGGAGGGAGGCTGGGAGGGAGGCCGGGAGGGAGGGAGGTTGGGAGGCCGGGAGGGAGGCCGGGAGGGAGGCCGGGAGGGAGGCTGGGAGGGAGGCCGGGAGGGAGGGAGGTTGGGAGGCCGGGAGGGAGGCCGGGAGGGAGGCCAGGAGGGAGGCCGGGAGGGAGGCCGGAGAGCCACAGGCGGGCCCAGGCCCCGGACGGCTCAGTCCAGGCCACCCGCGGGGCCCTGCAGGCTGGGGGGTGGAGCGGGGGGGTGGCGGTGGGCCGTGGTGGGGCTGACAGTGGCTCGGGGAGGAACACCCGTGTCCCCAGGGCTGCAGAGGCCGCCGTCCCCGCGCCCCCCCAGGCCAGCTCCGTGCGATGAGGGCGGCAAAGGAATAGCCACGTCGCGACTATGACCTCACAGGCCACGCGTTTCACAACACGGGAGGGCAGGTGACGGTGACAGGGCCTCCCGGGCCAGGTGGGGGGCGCCTCATGGCTCGGGGTGCCCGCCAGCACCGAGGCCCCGTGGCCCCCCGTGGGCAAGTATTTACCCTGCGCCTCAGTCCCCGCCACCTGCAGGGGGAGCAGGATGGCCCGGGCCAGCTCGGCTCCCTGCTTGGGGTCCCCACTGGGGCTCCCCTTCCTGGCCCACTCCAGCCTCCCGGCTCCGAGCCTGCAGGAGCGGGCCCCCCGACCCTGCGCACCCAGAACCCCGGAGGACACGCGTCCAGGCCCTGTGGCTTGGGCTGGCCTCGAGTGCTGCCGCAGCAGGTACGTCCACACCTGTCCGCGGGCAGTGTGGACTGCGCCTGTGCGTGTGTGCACGTGTGTGCATGCACCTGTCTGTGGGCACGTGTGGACCACGCCTGTGCGTGTGCACGTGTGTGCATGCACCTGTCCGTGGGCATGTGTGGACCGCGCCTGTGCGTGTGTGTGCGTGTGTGCATGCACCTGTGCATATGTGCATGTGCGGACCGCGCACCTGTGCGTGTGTGCACGCCTGCACTGCGTGTGTTGTGAGGGCAGCCTGAGGGAGTCCCCTGTGAGGGCGGGCGGGGCAGCAGCAGGGAAGGACACGCAGAGCCCCGCGGGGCAGCCTTACCCTTGAGCACATCGCAGCCCATCACGGACAGGCGGCCGCTCTCCACCAGGTAGCCCACGGGCACGTTCCAGCCCGCTGTCCTGTTGAGGCCCGTGTGGCAGGACCTCACCCCCTTCAGGCTGTTGATGGTCACGTTGGAGCTCCTCTTGACCACGGCCACGGCGTAATAGGAGGTGCCGACCTCTAGAAGGAGGGACGGGAGAGGCGTGAGGGCGGCCGGGGAGCAGCCGAGAGGGAAGACAGGCGTGCGTGCGTGCGTGTGTGTGTGCACGCATGTGTGCATGAATGTACACCCGTGTGTGCACGCTTCCTGGTTCCCGAGAGAGCGCGTGGGTACGACCCACATGGCTCATCGCGAGACCCCAGGCTCCCGGTCTCACGCGGTGGACATCCCCCCGAGAGGCTCTTTCTCCCCTTTCCCTGCCAGTCACCGGTACTTGCAGCTGGGTCTGCATCTGTGCTGCAGCTCTGCAGCTGGCGGGGGACACGGGGGCCCCCAGTCCTGTGTCTTCCTGAGTCCAGGCCCTTCAGGGGAAGGGCACCACGGTCATGGGGAGAGGAGCAGTGGGAGGTGCAGGCGGGGCAGGCAGGATCGTCACCCAGATGGGCAGAGGGGCTCACAGGTGCTGAGGTGGTAGGAGGGAGGGGGCGCGAGAGTGTACGGGGAGCTAGCAGTGCGGTCCCGAATCACCCAGAAACTTGAATGGGGTGCATGTGGGCGGGCAGGGGTCCCCAGCCTTGCAAAAGATTCCCCGGGCTGAAGGGGACCCACAAGGGCCATTCAGACAAGATGGGGATGATTTACCTACGGGGACGGATGACCAGCGGGCATCGCATCCCCCCCGCCCCCCGTGCGCCCCGTACGGTGGGATGCCTACGATCAGAATGCCGTTGAGTTCTAGAAAATAAAGCCGGGGTTCTGTCCCGTGCCCCAAGCTAGCCTCTGCCCACCTGAGCAGCCTGGCCTGCTGCCGTCCTTTGATTTACCCACCGTGCCCTTCTTCCCGGTTCCTCGAACCTCCCAAGTTCTTTCCCCCCTGGGGCCCTTGTCAGGGTCCAGGTTAAATGCCACCTCCTCGAGAGGCCTTCCCGAGTGCTCCCTTCCAGTAGGTTCCTCCACATGCCTTCCTTTCCTCCTCGTGGGCTCTACCTCCTTCACAGCACCTTCCATGGTCACAACTACGCTTCCTTGTGTTCATTTGTTCACTACCTGATGGCTGCTCTCTTGGGCTTACCACTCTGTGCTCATGCCTGGCATACAGTAGGTGCTCAATAAGTGTGCTGAATTAATTAAAGAGGAAGAGCGGTGTTTGGGGCCAGTGAGGCAGGGTGTGCTTTGGCCTTTGAGTGCAGGCGCTAGGCTGTGTCCTGAGCCATCTGAGTCACCCATTCACCAAGGGGCCAAGTGAGCGCCTGCGCGGGATACCAGGGACCTAGGGGTGTCAAAGATGAGGACCAGGCCCTCCTCGAGGGGCCCACTGTGCCAGGGACAGAGAAAACAGGACAGAAGATGGGATCCTGATAGAGTGGGTCAGAGCTCCGGGAAAACAGGAAAGAGAAGCTCTTTCGGGCCAGGGGAGGGGTCAGGGGTCACCCTTAGAGGTGACAGCGAGCCGGGCCGTGACCGGGGCTAGCCCTTGGACACGTGCAGGTCCTGGGTGAGCTTCCCAGGGGGCAGCCGGGTTAGAGCATGTGGGGGTGTGAGGCGCAGGGACTGGGGCAAAGGAACTCCCAGTCCTATGCACATACCATGCATCAGGTGCGCACCTGCTGATTCATTTAGTCTGTGGGACAGGACTGAGGCCGCTCTCCCCACTTTACAAGTTATGGGGTGATGGGATTCCCGCAAGGAAGAACGGACTCGAGTCAGCTCTCTGTGTCTCTGGCACCCCTGCTCTGAGCGGGGGGGGCTTGTGTAGGTCAGTCTGGCCTGGACCCCAGGACTGCTATGGGGACAGGGCTACCGACCGGCTTGAGGGCTGCAGGCTGTGCGGGGCCCAGCAGGGACACGCTGCGGGGACAGCCTCTTCGCCTCCCGCCCCCCAGGCCGCTTCGCCTGCTGACCTTGGTCGTACACTTCGCCCACCACGGGCTTCAGTCCGTGCTCCTTCCCGGCCTCGTAGATGGCTCCTCCGTCCAGGGTGATGGCGTCAGCCTCCTGGGCCTGCCGGGGACACGTGGTCAGGCCAGCCCGGCCGCCTGGGCCTCGCGACCAGCTGCTCGGGCCATCCGCTGGCCTGCCGGGACGTCCCTCCTGGTCCTCTGGCCCGGTCCCCTGCCCTGGCTCAGCCTGCACCCCGAGAGTAGGGGGCTCACCCTTTACCAGGTCCCAGGTGACAGCTCTCCTAGGTCAAGGCTTGCCTTGGCTTCCTAATTATGTCATTTAAAAATTATTAATTTTCTAGGGCTTCTAATGGCTTTACACACTAAGGATAAATGAATGAATAAATCAGATGGTACAAAATGGTGCATAGCGAGATGGTGAATCTCCCTCGTTTCCCTGTTTCTGAGCCCCGACTCCGCTGTTAACCCGTTTCTCAGGTTTCCTAGGACGCAGACCGAGGCCCACGGATGCCCTCCTCATTTTTTTTTTTCTCCTAAAACACAAATGGCAGGATGCTGTCAGCGTCCTGGGGTCGCCATGGCGTCTAGCTCGGGGGACCTGGCAGTGGAGCCTCACGCAAGCCCGTGGCCCGCGTGGGACCTGCACTAGGTCTGCAGAGAAGTCAGGGCCCAGTACAAGGGGACCCAGGCCCCCCGGCCGTGCCTGCCCGGAGTCGGGCCTTGAGGGCCAAGCTCGCAGGGGCGGTGCCAGCTGGGCCAGGTCGCCTGCCTGCCCCTGGCACTCCGCTCCCTGCCCCTGGCACCCCGCTCCCTGCACCCCGCACCCCGCTCCCTGCGCCCGGGGCTGCCACCAGCCCTCTCCTGGGAAACTGCACGAGCCCTCCTGGCGCCCCCGGGGCCCCTCCGGGGTGGGTGTGCGGCCGGTGCCAGCGTCCCCACTGTCGCAGGGGCCTCTCCTGGAGGGAGGACTGTGCCCGGGCCCCACCTGGGCGGGACCGGCTGGCCAGGAAGCCCTGGCCCCGTTGCCTGGAGACTCGGGCCACCCGGAGCCTCGCCGTGAATGGAGCCCTTGTGGTGCCCCGTCGGACCCCTCCCCCCCCCCCCCCCCGGCCCAGCGGGTGGGGCGCTCACCGCGAGGAGCCGGATGCAGTGGTCGGCGGAAGGGGCCTGCACACACCCGACGGGCGGCTGGATCCCCGCGGCTCCGAAGGCCTTGCTCAGGTCGCCGCACTTGCGCTGCTCGGGGTCTGAGGTGGTGCACCAGCGCACCTGCGCCCCGCTGAGGGCTGGGGGACGGGGGGGGGGTCCAGCTGCCCTAACCTGCGCACCTGCGCCCCGCTGAGGTCTGGGGGGACGGGGGGGGGTCCAGCTGCCCTAACCTGCGCACCTGCGCCCCGCTGAGGTCTGGGGGGACGGGGGGGGGGTCCAGTTGCCCTAACCTGCGCACCTGCGCCCCGCTGAGGGCTGGGGGACGGGGGGGGGGGGTTGCCCACTGCCCCAGCACCGCGGCCTCCCGGGTCACCCGCGGACGTGCACAGCGAGTCCGCGACCAGCCCTGCCCCTCCCCTGGGAGGTCCGCGCCACAGGGGCGTCCCAGACCCGGGGGGGGGCCGAGGGGCCGGGGGTCGGGGCCGCGCTCAGCCCAGCCCTGCTCTCTGGCCCGGGGGCACCGGCGACGGCGCGTGGGCTCCGGCCCTTCCCGCCCCTCTTGGCGCCTCTCGCCCAGGTCCCGGCTCCCTCGGGGACGCACGGCGAGGGCCCAGGAGACCGCCCTGGGGCGCCCGTCCCTCGGGGCTCCGCGGCCGCTCCCGGGCCTGCCCGCCCCGCCCCCGCCGCTCGAAGGCGCAGGCCGCCCCCTCCGGGAAGCCCTCCAGACGCCCCCTGGGCTCCCCCAGCGCCCCCGGCTGCGCTCGGCCCCGCCCCCGCCCCTGCCCCTGCCCCTGCCCCGCGGCCCGGCCTCACCTGTGCGCAGCGCCAGGAGGACCCACAGGGCCCCGCTCGGGCCCCGCATGACGCCGTCGGGCTCCGCGGCCCCGCAGCCAGGCCCCCGCCCCGCCGCTTAAGTGCGCGCCCAGCCCCGCCCCGCCCCGCCCCGCCCCCGGGACTGGCCCCCGCCCCGCCGGCCCTGCCGTCCCCGTCCCCGTCCCCGTCCCGCCACCGGGGCTGCCCGGGTCCTGGCCCGCTGCGCCCCCTGCCGGCCGTGCCCCAGGCCGCACCCCAGGCTGACCCGGTCCCCCCCGCCCGCCGCACCGGGGCTGACCCGCGTCGTCGAGGACCCAGGAAGCTGGAGGCCGGGAGCCCGTGTGCGCGTCCCGGGGCTGCCCCGCCCCGCGGGGAGGGGGTCGAGCGGGGTCTCCGGCTGGGGCCGCGGTGGCCTGGCCCGGCCCGGGGGAGCAAGCCTCCTGGGCGCCCCCACCCTGAGCGCCCCCGGCCTTCCCACGATCCGTCCAGGAGGACACACGCCGGGAGTCCAGGCAGCGGCTCGGCCACGCGGCCCCTCCCTATGCCTGGGCCCCGCCGTGACCCACCGGTGAGACCCCCCGCCCCGCTCTGCCGGGCCCTCAGCCGGGAGGGGCTGCCCATGACACACGCACCCGGGTCCTCGGCGAGACGGGGAACCCTGGCCTTGGGGCCTTGGGCCTGGGGCCTGCCACTTCGGGGGTCGGAGGAACGGTCGGGAGGCAATCGGAGCATCCGGGGCCGGTCACTCAACCCGGAAAGAGCTTCATATAGATAAATGGGCTTCATTATTCATGAGAGACCCAGGCAGGGGGAGAAGCAGGCTCCATGCAGGGAGCCCGACGTGGGCCTCGATCCCACGACCCCGGGGTCACGCCCTGGGCCGAAGGCAGCCGCTCAGCCGCTGGGCCACTCGGGGGCCCTGGAAAGAGCTTTTTTATTTTTTTAAAGATTTTATTTATTTATTCATGAGAGACACACAGAGAGAGACACAGGCAGAGACACAGGCAGAGGGAGAAGCAGGCTCCATGCAAGGAGCCTGTTGTGGGACTCGATCCCGGGTCTCCAGGATCGCATCCTGGGCTGCAGGTGGCGCTAAACCCCTGCGCCACCGGGGCTGCCCCTGGAAAGAGCTTTATAGAGGAGAAGGGCTGCAGGATAGTCTGGTCCCTTTCTGGACTCCCACTGAGGAGAGGGAGAGTGCCCCCGAGCTTCCTTCTAGAAACAAGAACTAGTTTCACGGAGACTCCTAGAAGGCGTGGGGACCTAAACAACACTGTTTTGGGACCACCTCTCTTCCCAACTCTATTCCAGAATACGAGATACAAAGAGCTCTCCCCTACTCTGCCAAACACACAGCTCTGGCTCTCCAAGGATTCAGGTTGCCCCCCAGGCCCCAACCATGGAGCTTGCTTGCCAGGAAACTGAGGAACAGCAGCAGGTACCATGGGATGGAGGACGTGAAAGATAATTTCTAGGGACTCAGAAAGAAGAGGGGGCCTTTGACAGGGGGTAGGAAACCTGTGTTGACAGTTATGGACTAATGAGCCAGCAAAATAGGAACAATTCTTTTACCCAGAATCTTAGGAAAATTCATATATTTTTTTCATCACTATAAACCATGATTTATATTTACCTATTTCCATGAGCTGTAATGTCTTTGACTAATTAAGAACAAGCCCCAACAATTTTTATTTGGAGGACACTTGGAAGGGCAGGTTACAGAATATTAGTGGCGAACATCTGCAGCAGTAAATGTGTTATTATGAGGTATTGCGCGCCTACTCCTGAGATCATCCACCACGTACTTGCTGACGGGTTAATACATCTGAATTTGTTTACCGACATCCATGGTGGATATACTGAGCAAGTTTTGTGAATACAAGCTTTTGCCTCTTTAAAAGTATTTTCCAGGGCAGCCCAGGGGGCTCAGTGGTGTAGCACCGCCTTCAGCCCAGGGCCTGACCCTGGGGTCCCGGGATCCAGTCCCGCATCGGGCTCCCTGCAGGGAGCCTGCTTCTCCCCCGCCTGTGTCTGGGCCTCTCTGTGTGTCTCTCATTAATAAATAAATACAATCTTTAAAAAACAAAGCATTTTCCCTGTGAAGCTTCGCTTAGGCAGAGCCCTGTTCCACTTGGGCTACGCGATGCTCTTGTATGTCCTTTGGAGGTAGATTCTGTGCTTGTTCTCTTGTACTCATCGCAGGGCCCTGAGCAAGGAGGAGGATTCCTTTTTTTTTTTTTTTTTTTTTTTAAAGATTTATTTATTTATGATAGACATGGAGAGAGAGAGAGGCAGAGAGAGAAGCAGGCTCCACGCACTGGGAGCCCGACGTGGGACTCGATCCCGGGTCTCCAGGATCGCGCCCTGGGCCAAAGGCAGGCGCCAAACCGCTGCGCCACCCAGGGATCCCAGGAGGAGGATTCCTGTTAAGTTTTAGGGTGCTATTGATTATGGCTCAAGCGCCTCGTGCCGCTGACGGGGAAGGGCTGAGAAGAGCCACAGAATGTGGGGTACAGACAGCTCTGAGCAGTTTCGGTGGCCTGGCGAGGGCTCAGCCTTGGCCGGGAGGCTGAACTCCGCGAGGCCGCGGTGCTGTCCTGCCCGCCATCACGCCCAATGCCTAGCATCAGGTCTAGAACGCGGTAGGTAGTCAACAAAGTATGATTATGAATGAGTGGAAAGTGGGCAGGTCTTAAAGATACCTGGCTTAAGAAAGGCAGGGGAGAGAGGTTGGTTCAAAGGGATTTGGAGTCAACAAAGTTTTTATAGGAGAGACTTGATCACATAGAGCACAAGTAGCCCATGCAGGAAGGAGACTAAGGATATAGGAAAAGAGGATGTAAGGACTATCAGGAGGACAAGCAGAAAAGCTGATCTTAAGGGAAAAAGGGAGAATGCTTTTTCCTTGGAGTGGAGTGCAGAGGGGTTGAAAAGTTGGGGCGCCTGGGTGGCTCAATTGGTTAAGCATCTGCCTTCAGCTCAGGTTATGATCCCAGGTCCTAGGATCGAGCCCTGCATCAAGCTCCTGCTCAGTGGGGAGTCTGCTTCTCCCTCTCCCCTTGCCCCCGCCCCCCCGTTTGTGCTCTTTTGCTCACACATTCTCTCTCAAATATATAAATAAAATCTTAAAAAAAAAAGTTCTGAGTCAAACCTGCATTCAAATATAAGTCCAGCATCTCAGAGCTTGATGTATGAATATCAAACCAAGAAATATCCCCCCCCCCCCGAAAACTTCCTTGCAACCCAAAATATAAAATGTAGAGGATTAGAAGGCTCTGAGATTAGCCCTGGAGATACAGCTTTAAAGCCATTAATAAAGCTCCATCTGTTTCACTTAATATAAGATTTAATGAGTAGAAGCCAGTATAAAAGGAGCTAAAGAATAAAGAGATAAAACCAAGAGTAGTATATCTGGCTCTGTCACTGAGACTTACGGAGAAATTATTCCTACCCCAGCTACTTTCAAGGAGGGTTTCAGATGACTTATCATGAAAACATATTCACTGATACAAAGTGAAAAATCACAGAGCATATTCAGGAAGGAAGATTACCATACTAGGGACCAGAGAGGAAAGGACTATAATTAAACATTTTGTCTGGGGCAGCCTGGATGGCTCAGTGGTTTAGTGCCACCTTCGGTCCCCGGTGTGATCCTGGGAACCCAGGATTGGGTTCCGCGTTGGGATCCCTGCATGGAGCCTGCCTCTCCCTTTGCCTGTATCTCTGACTTTGTGTCTCTCATGAATAAATAAATAAAATCTTAAAACATTTTTTTTTGTCTGATTTAGAGATTTGTAGTCAGACTGTTTTATCCACTCCCATCCACTCTTCCATCCCAACTCTACCAATTTGCAAATGGAGTGGCTGCTAAGGAACCCTTACACCACGATGTTTTCACGTCATGAAAAGCCAAGGCAGTGAAGACAGTCTTGCTGTACCAGAGGCCTGCAACAAGTAGGATGTCCTAGCCTGCCATGGGTGACTTACTGGAGCAGAGGAATACAAGTAGGCCACCTAATCTGAGACAAACCAAACACTTAAAGAGGTAAAAGCAGGGAGGGAGAACATGTTCAGTGCTAAGTGGACACCCAGTGTATATACCGCAGGAGTTCAGGCTTCGTGGGCCGTAACTGAGGAGTCTTCCGTAGGGAGGAGGGATTCGGGGTGGGCCTTGAAGAAAAGGTAGGAATTTATATGACCAACAGTCACAAGACAAGAACTGCCCAGGTATGGCTGGAGAGGTAGGTGGTGGGAGATGTTCCAGAACTACACTAGACAGTTAATTAGTTTGTATTTAGGACCCATGAAGGTTACTGAGGAGAAACACAATCCAAGCAAGCTGTATTTTAGGAAAACTCATCTGGTGATGGCTCGGTCAGCAAGCGGGCAAATTAGAAGCTGAGAGATGATCGAAGAGGCCACCTTAGCAATCCAGGCCTGGGGGTAAAGGTGGGTTAAGGGACAGAGTGATGACAGTGGAAATAACAGCAAGAGAAATATGACATCAAGGAATAATCAACAGTATTTGGTGGCTGAATATTTGGGGAAGATAAATGTCAAGAAGCATTAAGGTTAAAATGTGGATAATGGAGAGACTATTCTAAGAAATACAACCATTTTTAGCTACTGGTAGAAAAATAGTTAAAAAGTTAGTAAAGTTTTTTCCTAGTAAGTGAGGAATGTCAGATAAACTAGATCCGAAGCAAGCACTGAACTTTCACAGAGAAAGAAAGGGATCTATTATTAAGACATATCTTTTCTAGTCTTAAATATCACTAGGGAAGTAGATATTTTTGATCAAATGACTGTCACAAGATTTAGAAAACCTTTTCGTAGATTCATAGTGTGAAACATATGGGACTCTCATCTTGTCTTTAGCCCTCCCATCTGTGAGGTGAATGAACCTGATTTTAGACATCCTAAAGAAAGATTACATCACTTGTTCTAATCTTTCCTTCCATCAGAAAATTCACCATGTCTTGTTTCACATGCAATTGTTTTGGGCCTAGACTTCTATACAGTTAAAAAAAAAAAATCATTCTACCGTAGGTAAAAACTATCCAAATGATATTGGTCATTAATGGCTGATTTGCAGAAACAGGGGTGAATAGTTTATTTCTGTTTTGGGTAACACCAGTAGTTCCTAGGGTTTAGTTTAGCGCCAATTAAGAGGAATGACCTAATGTTGTTGTTATTGTTGTTTTTGAAAACACACAAGAGAAATCAAGTCTTATTATGGTGCGAATGGAAAACATGGACAAGGCCAACTGTGCTATCCACATGCCATCAAGGAAGGGGATGGGCTGCTCTGGTTCAAGGATTCCTTAAATATGTTGCATTAGAATTAGATTTCTGTTAACTACAGAATATTAGTAATTTTTAATATACAGAGAAGATACCAGCTAGAGGAAATTGGTAGTTATTAATTTTAAAAAGCAAGCTACAATCCTTTGGTGGTCAACAAACTAGATTTTCTTGAAAGATTAGGACTGTCTCCATGGATTGTTTTCTAAATTGTAAGGCTATTAAGTCTCCGGTTTAACAAATGGCTGTTTTTATTTGTTGCTCAGACTATTTTCTTCTCATTTACTACTGTCCTAAGTAGACATTTACTTCCCATAGGACACTAGCAATGAGGATCTGGCACTGGTCACCGGCACATCCAGCTTTTGGACCATTTGAGTGTTATTCCTGGGAATTTGAAATTCTAAAAACTTCAAATTGCTTATTCATGTACTCTATTATTCTAGTCGTAATTTTGTTCTATAAACAGGCTCTTGGGATATATTATCCTGCATTTAAAGTTTGTTTTAGGATAATAAGCTCCTGTGCAACTGCCCAAATGTGTGGATGCTCACAGTAGAGGGAGGTGGAGTGGGGGAGGGCCTGTCACAGCTGTCAGATCAGAAACTTGTTTCTGGTTCTGATCCTTGTTCCTGCAGACCTAAATTTGCAAAGAAGCACAAAAATATACTGGAAAAAACTGAAAACAATCCAAAAACCCTCCGGTGAAGGGATAAATGAATTATACAACCATTAAATGGACTACTACTTTGCAATGAAAATAACAAACTTGATTCCTGCAGCAACACGGACGAACCTCAGATATATTTTGCTAAGTCCAAGTAGCCACACCCAAAATACTCCATAGGATATGGCTCCACTTATACTACGTTCTGGGAAAGGCCAAACTATAGGCACTGAGAAAATACCAGGGGTTATCAGAAGTTGGGAATAGGCGGAGTTATGGACTAGTTTTGGAGATGATTACATGCTATATACATGGATCAAAACTCATAGAATTGGACACCACAGAGGATTTTACTGTACATAATTTTAAAAGATATGTAAGAAAGTTAGGGGAGTGCTTGTTTAGCTCAATCGGTTAAGCATCGACTCTTGATTTTGGCTTGGGTCATGATCTCAGGGTTGTGAGATTGAGCCCCAAATGGGGTTCTGCACTCAGCCAGGAGCCTGCTTCCCTCCCTTTCCTCTTTCTCACTAAAATGAATTAAAAAAAAAAAAAAAAAAGGATAATGGCTTCCCTTGGAGGAACGACTGGGCGATGAGGCAGGGTACATGGGGTGCTGGTCATGCTCTGAGCTTCATGCTATTACACGGGTGTTGGTTTCTAAAAATTCACCGAGGTATATGTACATTTATGATGTTCCTACATTTTATTTTATTTAATTTTTATTTATTTATGATAGTCACAGAGAGAGAGAGAGAGGCAGAGACATAGGCAGAGGGAGAAGCAGGCTCCATGCACCGGGAGCCCGATGTGGGATTCGATCCCAGGTCTCCAGGATCGCGCCCTGGGCCAAAGGCAGGCGCCAAACCGCTGCGCCACCCAGGGATCCCTGTTCCTACATTTTATATGTTATACTTCAGTAACAAGTAAACAACAACAGAAGACAACGGGAGAGAATTCCAGCCTTCACTGTCCTCTAGTCTCCTTCCTCTCGCCTTCTCCACCAGTATACCTACTATACGTAATAGAAACTGTTAGAAAAATTGTAGTGTGAAACTTCCTGGTCAGGTTTGGTACCTGTTCCTAAAAGTTTCAAACAACATCAGTTTACCTGACTGTTCCTAATGCTGTTTGGCAGATGAGGATGTTTTGCCAACGCTGAGGTAGCCATATTTGCGGTGGAATGAAGAAAAGAGCTGATAGCGGAAAGCCACAAAGTAATCACTGGTAAGTATGGACTCTTCCAAGTCAAACTGAATAAAAGAAAACATGTCTTACCTGGCTGATCTAAGTAATCTTTTCCAGGCTTGTTTCTAGACTGTCAGGAACATTCTGGAGATTTGCTAGGGACTGTTGGGTCTAGCAGATGTGGAATGGCTTATGCAATCTTGAGGTCTTCCAGCTTCATGGCTGAGGTAGAGTAGCTACATCTCTGACAGAGTAGGGATACTTAGAAGAGAGGAGTAAACGTGATCGTAGGGGCTGACAATTTCTTTAAAGTCCATCAAAGAAAATTTCTAGCTGATGAAGAATGGTGGATCGTATTATTCTGTCTTCTACCAATCATAAACATACTCCAGAGCAAGATCGTGAGAGCCAAGTATCAGATGCTGTGATCAGCGTTTTGGACACATTACTTTAACGCTTTTAACAATCCTGTAAGGTATAGTCATTCAAATCCCATTTAAAATACAGCAAATCTGGGCAGCCCAGGTGGCTCAGCGGTTTAGCGCCTTCAGCCCAGGGCGTGATCCTGGAGACCGGGGATCGAGTCCCACATCAGGCTCCCCGCATGGAGCCTGCTTCTCCCTCTGCCTGTGTCTCTGCCTCTCTCTGTGTCTCTCATGAATAAATGAATAAGATCTTAAAAAAAAAAATACAGCAAATTGAAGGCTCAAGGTAATTTATACAAAGTGAGTTGCAACAATTACAGGCTTTGGATCCCTAAGGAAAGGGGTATTAACTTTTAGAATGTACTATGTGCTAAGCTCCTTTATTTATAATCTTATTCTCAAAATATCTCCATTTTCTTTTTTTAAACGACTTTTTGAGAGACAGTGAGCACATACAAGCAGAAGGAGGGGCAGAGGGAAAGAAGCAGACTCCCCACTGAGCACAGAACCTGATGCAGGACTCAACTCCGTGACCCTGAGGATCATGACCTGAGCCAAAACCAAGAGTTGGGCTTCATCGACTGAGTCACCCAGATGGCCCAAAATATCTCCATTTTAGAGATAAACAGAAAGAAGGATGGCATGACTTGTCCAAAGTTAGTTACATAACCAGTGAGTGGTGGAGCTGGCATTCAAATCAAGCTCTGATTCCATAGCCCACATTCTTCACATTATAGTACTCCACTGCCAAAGCCAATGAGAGTTATGCTGTGCAATTCTGGAGGGAGATAAATGCAATCTTTGACATTGGACTAGAAAACCAGATAATCTAACCTTAGGTCAGAAAAGTGCCATTTTTATGTTTCCCTGGTATCTTTCAAATTCAAGCTCCTCAATAAAATCTCTTAAGTTTATGGGTACTTTCTTTTAATTGGTAATTAAAAAATGATTTTTTTTAAAGTTCCTTGAGGAACTGAGTAACTCACTAATTCATCTTATAGCATGGGAAGAAAAGGAACTGGATGGTAAAAAAACCACTGTGCCAGGAGCCAGGAGTCAAAGGTTCTAATGCTGGCTCTGTTTCTGTTTTGCAGTGTAACTCTGGTTAAGACATGGGGATCTCTGGGCTTGTTTTACTGCATGTAAATGAAGAGTATTCAAGACAGAATTTTGGAAGGTAAATTGCTTACTTTGATACTTCAGAAAACAAAATTTTCTCATGAGTAAAGCCCGCAAATTGCCATCTTTGGAATTTAAATTTTTTTTTTTTTTTTTTTTTAGATTTATTCATTCATTCACGAGAGAGAGAGAGAGAGAGAGAGAGAGAGAGAGAGAGAGAGAGAAGGGCAGAGACACAGGCAGAGGGAGAAGCAGGCTCCCTGCAGGGAGCTCGATGGACGACTCTATCCGGGTCCTGGGATCACGACCTGAGCCGAAAGCAGGCGCCCAACTGCTGAGCCATCCAGGTGTCCCTGGAATTTAAATTCTATGTAGCAGGTTACCAGGTGTTTATTAGAGTCTCTTCTGCAAGCTTGCTTCCATCATTTTGGAAGAGCCCTGGGAAGATGTGGAATAGAAAAGTAGCTAGAAATGTGTAGTCACATTTAAGGGGCACTTTTATTTTTGCCAACTTAAAAACATGAAGAACATTAAAAACATGGAGTATCTCATAAAACATTTGCAATATTGTAATTCCTGGGGATCCCTGGGTGGCTCAGCGGTTTGGCGCCTGCCTTTGGCCCAGGGCGCGATCCTGGAGTCCCGGGACTGGGTCTTGCGTTGGGTTCCCAGCATGGAGCCTGCTTCTCCCTCTGCCTGTGTCTCTGCCTCTCTCTCTCATGAATAAATAAATAAAACTTAAAAAAAAAAAGAAATATTGTAATTCCCTGTGTATTGGACTAATGGGCTTTTTTCCTAATGAACACTGTTCCAGTGCTCGCTTCAGCAGCACATATACTGAACACTGTTCTCTTTTTGTCCACTCCTCCCCTCCCCCACAACACCTCCCTGCTTTTGGTTCCAAAAAGTTTTTTGTATGTCACTGAGATGATGGTAGGCTGATTTCCTTCCCAGAAAGTCATTTATTTCAGCTGTGACGGGAATGACTTCTTCTATGGGTCCGTTCTTACTTATTGTGTGACTCTAGGCAAGGGCCTTCATCTAAGTCTGTCTTTGTAAAGCGGCACTAACATAACATAGCTTACGTCCTAGTGCCTTACATAGTAGGGGCTGAGAAAAACAAGGCAGCATGCTATTTAGAAAGAACTTGGGTCAGAAAGACTTGGATACAAATACTAAGCACTGCTGCTTCCTAGCTAAGTGATCTTGGGCAAGTGATTTCGCTTAAGCCTTACAGTGGGGCTAGGAACTCTTACATTCTTATCTTTTAAAATTTAATGATAATATACTAAAGTGGTTGTCTACACAGTAGTACTGAGCAATTAGTACTTTTATTAATGATTCTATACAATCTAGAAAGCTGCACTAAAGTTTGTATTTTCTTACAAAAATATCACTTAATAAGGACATCCAAAAGCAATGTAATACATATTGTAACAGATAAATGGAATCACCTGTTATTTTAGAACATGTAACCAGTTAAGTACTTCATTTTTTTTTTTAATTTTTATTTATTTATGATAGTCACAGAGAGAGAGAGAGAGGCAGAGACACAGGCAGAGGGAGAAGCAGGCTCCATGCACCAGGAGCCCGATGTGGGATTCGATCCCGGGTCTCCAGGATCGCGCCCTGGGCCAAAGGCAGGCGCCAAACCGCTGCGCCACCCAGGGATCCCCAGTTAAGTACTTCAAAATGGCTTATGCTGGGGCCTTGCTGTAGAGTGATCTGGGACTCTAGAGATCATTTCATAATAATATTCTTCTCGTTGTTTTATGTTTGGTAACAACCTACTATAGTTATTGTTATAGCCATAGTATGTATTTCAATGTGTTAACATACTCAATTCCAAACCCTACAGAAGAAAATTTGATTATGTTCCCCAATGGCCCGTGATGCTCCAAGATGTTTCAAAAAAGCGTTAGCTTGTAAAATAGTATCTTCTCTCAGAATTCAAGACACATTTAACATATGGATTTTACAATAAAGTTTATTAGCTGTTCTCCTCTTTTTCATAAATGGAATGGATAATGTTGATAATCCTTTACAAACCAGTACTCATTTAAGAAACTCTAATGAGGAGGTTGTCAAAAACACATATTTAATCAACAATTCCAAAAAAGCAAAGGGAAGCCAAACAATATTATTAAAAGACCAGAGAAGATGATTTCTGAAATCGTATCTACCTTTCACGAAAATTTCTTAAAATTCCTCACCATGAAGATCTGTGCAACTCTAGGACAGAGCAGCTACAAGAGGTGAAAGGCGTGCAGTCTGAGGGGAAAACAAACACACATGAGGCTTTTGCTTATTTGCCTATTAGTGAAAGGAGAAATGGAAAGAGAGGCAGAAGACCAAATCCAAATCCAATGACAAGAACAACAGTAATAAAAAAAACCCCAAACAAAACCAGGAACCATTTGAAAATTTTTGTAGAAAAGAGGAGAACACGCCTATACTTCTGTATGTAATCTAATTTCCCTAGAGGTTTCTTTCCACAACCACCATACCCCCATTTTCAGTTCACATGATTAAGGAAGATAAAGTCTAATCAATTAATATTTAATTTAAAAACCAAACAAAAAGTTAAGAGTAGGTGGCAAAAGAAAAAAATATATTTTAAATATATATATATGTTTGTGTGTGTGTGCAACTATGTAAAGAAAATAATTCCCATAGTTACAGAGTTTAGTTAAAGAAAGTTTTATATATATTTATATATATATATATTTTATTATAACAAAATAGGCAGTTACTGTGGGTAAAATATTCATTAAAATCTGATCCCTAAGAATACATTTAAAGTTTTAGACTATGAATTGGACTCCTTTTCCACTGCCATAATGATTACTACATCACCACTGTAATGTCTGTTCTCTCTCTGTATTTATGTCTATGAAATTTTCTCAACCTTGTGTGTAAAAGGTGAGCTCCCCTAGCACCTAAACATGGCCTCAATTCAGAAAATGTGATCATTATGTATGAACTTTTGTAAGACACTATAAATAGTCCTGCACAAGTAGATTAAAAACATTTATAACACTGCTATTCCTAGCAAATGTACTGAGAAAAAAACCCCTCAAACAGTAAGACATGAAGAACTCTTATGAAAAATGAGTATCCCTTGTGAAATTATGAAAGTTAATGCAGAAATTAACTTTGAAATTAAAGAACATTTTCCTTATTTGTCTATAATGAAATATTTGCTTTGATAACACAAGTCAATTGAGAAAAGGACTTGAAAGTTAATATATTGGCCAAACCATGCTATTAAAGTTAAGCGTGCACTGTTGCTCAAAGTTTACTAAATCACTGATTAACACCACTTTTCTTTCATTTATACTGAAATTTGAAAAGAATGTATATAAAGCTTTTCTGAAAAATCTCTTAAAGTTACTTTCCCTTAAACATTAAGGAATTTTACCACAATTTCCCAGTCTCCCCAAATCCTTAATAGCTGGTCAGGCCATTCCATCTTCAGTTCTGAAAAATGGCCACAAACCAATAGTGACATAAAATAATACAGATGCTACAACTTGAAGGAGACGCTAGTTGTCAAAACTAAGCACAACTGTAGATCATGATGAGTGGGATACGATTCAACATGGAAGGAGTATTGCAGACAGACTCCAAAAGGAAAGGGCAAAGAAGTGTCAGAGAAAATGAGATTGTGGAAAAGAGAAACAGAAACATCAGTCCTCATAACTTTTCTTTTGCTGGAACCCAGATGTAAGGACCAGATTGTTCTTCTATGATCTGCTTCACTTGGTTATAAATGTCTTCCAGCGTATCTCCCTGTACAATAGCTGTAATAACAGAAACAAAATTAGAAACCTCCGCTGTCTATCTTTACCATGACAACTACTGGTGGAGTAGAAGCTAAGTCTTAGAACTAGTTACTCATCTAGCAGGAGACTGCTTACATATTGTTTGCTTAGTAATAACCACTCATTTCATTAATTTTCTTATTTGAAAACCACAAGAATTTTTATTTTAAATATTGATTAAAAAGTGAGATTTGGTGATTTTTACTTAGTATTATATATTTGGGAGGTTACACACTAAAGTACCTAGGGGCAAATGGGCATCTGCCTGCCACTTTAAATGTTTCAGAAAAAAATTAAGCGTGGCAAAATGTTAACATTTTGAAAATATGGGTGATAAGTATATGAGAATTGCTGGCACTATTCTTTGAAGGTTCTAGAAGTCTCAATTATTAAAAAAAAAAAAAAGAAAAGAAAAGAAAAAAAAGCACATGGTTTATAACACCATGGCATTTGACGTACTTAGTGTGAACACCTGAAAAATAATTTAAAGGACAAAATGAATGAGAGATTCATTCACTGGGCATTGCTACCCACTTGTTTCTTTTTAAACAAATATCTTAAAACAGATCAAAATGTATAAAGCATAAGGAAAAAGTCAGTTTCACAGGAGAAAGCAAGTCTGATTCTATTTTTCTCCAGTCTAGTAGGTCTTAATCAACCACTTAAGAAACACTAACTTTTAAGATTCCTCATCATCACTGGCTAGGTTAGATGAATTATTCTGAAAACCATAGTATTAATTACATAGTAATTAATTACTGGTAGATGTGGTCATACGTTCAAAGTGCATTTCAATGCGTCAGTTCATATGGCTTCAAATCAAAATCCTGTCAGGGCACTGACACACATGATGCCAACCTGTGAAATGTTCAGTAAATTCTTGTTCCAGTTTCATGGCTCTCTCAAACGTCTTTCTGGCTTGTTCTTCTGTTAGACGCTTATTCATTTCCCTACACAAATAAATTTAGAAATTAGCAATTAATATAATACTTTTTGGAAAGAAGATGACAAAGGAGAAGAGACACATAAAACATAAAATCATGAAAAGTTGAGCTCTGCTGACAATATGTCATTAAAAATTAGATTCAGTCACCAAGTATATAGCTTTAAGCTTGGAATGACAGAGAGTTTCAACACATTTTCTGCATTGGCTCAAAGCAGCTAAAAAACTAAGCATTAATTTGGTATTTTTTACTTTGATGAAAATTTCATATTAAGATATAGCTTAGAGGGGATCCCTGGGTGGCGCAGCGGTTTAGCGCCTGCCTTTGGCCCAGGGCGCGATCCTGGAGACCTGGGATCGAATCCCACGTCGGGCTCCTGGTGCACGGAGCCTGCTTCTCCCTCTGTCTGTGTCTCTGCCTCTCTCTCTCTCTGTGACTATCATAAATAATAAGTAAATTAAAAAAAAAAGATATAGCTTAGAGACCTATTTACCAATTTACAGATAACAAAGATAACACATGAACATATCAAACAGCACCATGAGAAGGCAACTAGTAAGATATAGCCTGGTGAGAACTCCGTAGAAGAAATGACATGGTTTCTTTAACAAATAAATTGGAAAAAAAAAAAAAAAAGATGTGCAGGGAAAATCAATCGATAAATTAAAAGAATTAAAAAACTAATTGTCACAAATAGCTCTTATCTGGAATTTGATTCAAACAAATTGAAAAAAAAAAGTAAGCAAATTTTATGAGACAATCAGGAAAATTTGAATTGATGACATAAAAAATCATGTTAGTGTGATATCAGAGAGATATATTCTTTCTTTTATCTTTGAAGATTTTATTTATTCATGAGACATACACAGAGAGGCAGCGACACAGGCAGAGGGAGAAGCAGGCACCCTGTGGGGAGCCGGATGCGGGACTCGATCCTGGGACCCATGGATCACGACTTGAACCCAAGGCAGATGCTCAACCACTGAGCCACCCAGGCGTCCCCAGAGAGATGTTTTCTAATAACAGAATTCTTAATCTTTCAAAATACATACTGAAATTTATGGGTGAAATCATATACTGTCTGGGGTTTCAAAATAATCTGGTGTGGATGGGTAGGGAGGTAGGGGGATAGAGGAAACAAGATTATTTTATTTTATTTTTTAAAGATTTTATTTATTTATTCATAGACACAGAGAGAGGGGCAGAGACACAGGCAGAGGGAGAGGGAGAAGCAGGTTCCATGCAAGGAGCCCGATGTGGGAACTCGATCCCAGGTCTCCAGGATCACACCCCAGGCTGCAGGCGGTGCCAAACCACTGCGCCACCAGGGCTGCCCACAAGATTAGTTTATAGCTGATAATTGTTGCATCTGAAATTTAGAAAACCAAACTTTACTACCCACCTTGGTCTCCACAAGCTGCTCAAGAAAGGCATGAATGGCTGCCTGCTATGGGCTAAAGGTGGGGAGATTGCTACTATCAGGCTAATAGTTGAAATTAACCAAAATTGACCATTCAAATTAACCACAATTAGACACCCAAAGCTGTAAGCCTTCAACAGATTCCTGAGTTCCAAAGTAGTTACCTCTGACAGATTCTGTTAAATTCGATTGTGTCTAGGGGGCGGAATGGATTCTTGGTGCTTCCATCTTCTCTCTAGCTCTACCACTGATTAATTTTCCTTGCAGTCTTTTCTTTAAAAAAATATTTTATTTATTTATTTATTTATTTATTTATTTATTTATTTATTATTTATTTATTATTTATTTATGAGAGAGAGAGAGAGAGAGAGAGAGAGAGAGAGAGACAGACAGACAGACACAGGCAGAGGGAGAAGCAGGCTCCATGCAGGGAGCCCGACGTGGGACTGGATCCCGGGTCTCCAGGATCACACCCTGGGCTGAAGGCAGCGCTAAACCGGTGAGCCACCAGGGCTGCCCATTTTCCTTGCATTCTTGAATAAATCTAACTTGGTGGTTATATTTTACCTTATTTAAAAAAACTGTTGAACTCATTTTATTTGTATTTTGGTTCAGATTTTTGCATCTATATTCTTCTTAGGATTGGCTTACCATTTTCATTTCCTACATGGTCTCAGTGAGGTTTTGGTATTAAATTAATGTCCATAAAATTAGTTGAAGAATTTGTGTAAGAGTCATATTACTTAGCTTTGGTAGAATTCAGTAAGTCCTGTTGGGCTAGTGTTTTATTTCTGGGAAGGTTTTTCATAAGAGAGTTCCAAGTTCTTTAATAGGAACAGGATTAGATTTTTATCTTATTTTTTCCTTTTCTTTTAGACTTTTTTATTTATTTTAGTTTTTAATTCTAATTTTATTTTTTTAAAGATTTTATTTATTTATTCATGAGAGACACAGAGAGAGAGAGAAGGAGGCAGAGACACAGGCAGAGGGAGAAGCAGGCTCCATGCAGGGAGCCTGACGTGGGACTCGATCCCGGGTCTCCAGGATCACACCCTGGGCTGAAGGCGGTGCTAAACCACTGGAGCCACCCGGGCTGCCCTCTTTTAGACTTTTTAAAAAAGTTTTTTAAGTATAACTTTCAAACACAGAAAAATATTGTATATATACAGCTGTATGAATCTGAACCAACTTACACTTACCTGTGTACCATCTAGTACCTAGATCAAGATCTAGAACGTTATGCCAATATCCTAGAATCTGGGTGTGCTCTCTACCCTGTCAGAGTAACATCCCTTTGACTTCTATAAGCAATGATTAAATTGGAATCACAGGATATGTATAAAGGAATCCTAGACAACATATACTTCTAGGTTTGGAATTCTTTTTTCATTCAAATTATGTTTGTGTCGTTCTTCCATACTTTTGCGTGTAGTTAGAGATTGCTCATTCTCATTACTGTAGAATATTTTATTGTGTGTGTCGTAATTTATGTATTCACCGATGGACACGTGGATAGTGCTTTTGGTTATTTTATTTTATTTTTTTTAATTTATGATAGTCACACAGGGGGAGAGAGAGAGAGAGAGAGAGAGGCAGAGACACAGGCAGAGGGAGAAGCAGGCTCCATGCACCAGAAGCCCGACGTGGGATTCGATCCCTAGTCTCCAGGATCGCGCCCTGGGCCAAAGGCAGGCGCCAAACCGCTGCGCCACCCAGGGATCCCTTTTTGGTTATTTTGAATAGTACTTCTGTCAGCACTATAGTACATGTCTTTGGTGAATATATGTAAACATTTCTGTTGAGTAAATATCTAGAAATAAGACTTCTGGATCTTTAGTTATGTGAATGTTCAGTTTTAAACTGTAAGCAGTTTACCAATGTGGATGTACCAATTTATACATCTATCTAGTACTATGAGTTTCAGTTGTTCCATGTCCTTGCTAACAACTGCTATTTTCTTTTTCACTTTAGCTAATAAGCCATCCAGGCGTCCTATTTGTGTTAACCTTATTAAGGTCATTTGATGTGCAGTGATATTCCCATTTTCATCCCTGATATTAATTATACCTTTTGTACTTTCATTTCTTGATCTTTCTAATGGTTACAGTATATTTTTTTAAAAAGATATATTATTTATTTATTTATTTATTTATTTATTTATTTATTTATTTATTTTTAAAGGTATTTTTATTTATGATAGTCACAGAGGGAGAGTGAGAGAGAGAGGCAGAGACACAGGCAGAGGGAGAAACAGGCTCCATGCTCCGGGAGCCCGACGTGGGACTCAATCCCAAGTCTCCAGGATCGCGCCCTGGGCCAAAGGCAGGCGCTAAACCCCTGCGCCACCCAGGGATCATGATTTTATTTATTTATTAAAGAGAGAGAGCATGAACTGGGGTAGGAGCAGAGGGAAAAGCAGATTCCTCGCTGAGCAGGGAGCCCAATGCAGGGCTTGATCCCAGCTAAGCAGACGCTTAACCAACTGGGCCACCCAGGCGCCCCAGTTTATAATATTTTTAAAGACATTTTTGATTTTATTGATCCTACCATGTTTGTTTTCTATTTCAATATATTTCTACTTTCTTTGCATTTCATTGACTAGTTTTTTCTAATTTCTCAAGACCTTAGATTGCTAACATTTATTTGACTTCCTATATTCTTTCCTAATATTTAAACCTGTGGCTTTTCCATCACCAAGGCTACTATATTCCAAATTCATTTACTTGACAATTCTGTTACCATTTATTTTTTTATTTTTTTTTTATTTAAAAAAAAAATTTTTTTTTAAATTTTTTTTTATTTATGATAGTTACAGAGAGAGAGAGAGGGAGGCAGAGACACAGGCAGAGGGAGAAGCAGGCTCCATGCACCGGGAGCCCGATGTGGGATTCGATCCTGGGTCTCTGGGATCGCGCCCTGGGCCAAAGGCAGGCGCCAAACTGCTGCACCACCCAGGGATCCCCCATTTATTTTTTTTAAAGCTTATTTATTTATTCACGAGACACACAGAGTGAGAGGCAGAGACATAGGCAGAGGGAGAAGAAGGCTCTCTGTGAGGAGCTCAATGCGAAACTCGATCCCCAGACTCCCGAATCACACCCTTAGCTGAAGGGAGGTGCTCAAATGCTGTGCCACCTAGGCATCCCTCTGTTACCATTTAGTTCAAAACATTTATTAACTTATGTTGTGATTTCTTTTTTGACCCAACCAAAGTAAAATGCTTAATTTCAAAATATATAGGGATTTTTTAGTGATCTTTTTATTACTTATTTCTATTTTAATTTTACCATGCTCAGAGAATATTTGTTTTCAATCACTGAAAGTTTGTGGCTTAGCACATAATTAGTTTTGGTAACTGTCCTATATGTTTTTGAAATTAATGTGTAAACTTTTGCAGATGTTGAATGCAGTATTTTTTTACGTATGTTAAGTTTTTTACTTTGTGTTGTTTTATGTACATACTGATTTTTTGTTTTCTTATTCTATTATTTCCTGACCTGTTAAGTTCTTCCATTAGGATTCTGGAATTATTTGTTTCCCATATAATTATCAATTTATGCTTAACATATTTTGAGACTGTATTATTAAGTACAGACAAATGTATAAATATACCTTCTTGATGGAGTGAACCATTTTTTTATTCTTATGAAATGTCTGTCTTAATCTGCAGTAATAATTTCTTGCCTTTAGATACACTTTGATGGTGATATAAACAAACTTACTTTTGGTTAATGTTTGTATGGTGTATCTTTTTTTTCTAGTCTCTCATTTTTAGCTTTTCCATAGCCTAGTATTTAAGGTGTGCCTTATAAAAGCAATATATAGTTGATTGGCATCATATTCCAAAATATGGCACCTTGGCAATGGCAGGCATATGAAGGACTCTGACCTTCCCTGAAGCAAGTCAAAGATCCTCATGTGAGAGTGGCATCCCTCTACCTGGAGGAAACAAACATCCTTATCTTCACAAAGATGGAGGGACACCAAGAGGAATTTGAACAAACAGACCTTGCTAAGTTTCCCTAGTTTGCTACTCTTAGCTTATATTCTTTGGTACTATCACATTTTCCCATGACTGCCCATTTGTCATCAAACCTAGTATATGCTCAGATTCTTTGGGTCATTTCCTTATGAATGCTCCCAGCTCATATAAAACTTGAATTCAATAGATTTGTATGTTAATCTGTCTTTTGTTACAGAGGTCTGAGTGAAAACCTAGAAGAGAAAAGAATTTTTTTCTCTCCTACAAAAACATCTAGTTATTTTTTTCCAACTATTCTGACAATCTTTGTCTTTTATTTTTTAAAAATAAGATTATTTATTTGAGAGAGAGAGAGAGAGAGAGAGAACACATGAGAGAGTGCGATGAGCAGAGCAGGGGCAGAGAGAAGTAGATTCCCTGCTGAGCAGGAAGCCGGATACGGGACTTGATCCCAGGACTCTGGGATCGTGACCTGAGCTGAAGGCAGATGCTTAGCCGACTGAGCCACCCAGGTGCTCCTAATCTTTGTCTTTTAATCAGACCATTTAGTCTAATATTTAGTTAACGAAATATCTGGATTCATTTAAACCATCTTACTATCTGTATCCGTTTTATCCCATCTGTTCAATGCTTCTATTTGATCTTTTTCTTCTTTTAGTTTTTATTTATATTAGATATTTGCCCTCTATTAGTAAGTAGTTATACATTATTTTATTCTTTTAGTGGTTACCCAGAGCTACACTGTCCCAATTCAGTAATTACGAGCCACATGTGACTAGACTTAAAATTCTATCACGTTACCTTACGTACTTTAATATATTAATATGGATAATGATAGCTAATACCCCAGAATACTTATTTAATCCTTACAATAACTACATGAAGTGAGTATACTATCTCCATTTTACAGATAAGGGAACTGATATGCAGGGAAGGTAAGTAAACTATCCAATCTAAAAAGTGACAGAAATTGGATTTATACTTAGAGGCTTGTGCCTTAGGCATTTACACTTACATGATATTTTCCATGGATTTGGGTTTAATAAAAATGGAGATTGGGTAAAGTTGTGCAATCTGTAATCTCTTTATGGCATTTCCAGACACATCGAGGATACAATGTTTGCCCTAAAATAGAGGAAATAAAGAAGAAAAACAAGTGAACCAAATATTTTCAATGATATTAAAGGTACACTTCCTACAGGTACAAAATCTGGATTACGGTATGTTTGGATCCTGTTCACTTTAAGCAAACTTGTCATTTCTGTTAGCAAATTTCAGAGGGGAAATAAAGACAATGAATAATGGCTATGAATAATTAATTTCTATTTTCAAATATTACATTTAAAAAGGAATGAAAATATAGTTACCTTACTTTTAGCTTTCACAGACCAATCTCAAAATGGCAACAAATATGGGGTTCCAACTTTTATTTTGCCAAGAAAAACAACTACCCTAAGCTACCTTACCATTACCATAATTTCATAAAAGAATATACAATCAACAAGACAGTAAAAAGCCTAAAACGAAGGAGAATCTTTAAAATTAAATACATTTAAATTTATAAAACCTCACTACCACTAATTTTTTCTTATTTTATTGGGGACTAGCAAAAACTTGAGCATACACTGGCAACTGGGAACCCCACTTCTGGATTTAAGATATTTTTCTGACATGCTTATATTCACTTACAAAGGCCGTGTGGATTTTTATCTTTATGAGGGGTGTTTCCATGTTAAATAGGGTAGTAATAGTAATCATAACTTACCAAATAAATTTTATTATAACATTTTAAATCAGGTACTGCCTCATAATACATTTCTTAAAAAAGACTCATTTGTTTAAGAGAATAAGAGCATGCATGAGCTGGGGGAAGGACAGAGGGATAGAGAGAGAGAATCCTCAAGTAGACTCCCTGCTCAGTGTGGAGCCTGATGCAGTGATTGATTGCAGGACCTTAAGATCATGACCTCAGCTGAAATCAAGAGCTGGACACTAAACCAGATGAGGCACCCAGGTACCCTTCATAATGCACTTTGTGATCCAAGGGCTTAGGTATACTTTAATGAACAATTTCAATTTAGTATATATTTATTAATATAAATATATATAAATATATATATTAATATATATTTATTTATTATTTTAGAGAGCAAGAGCAGGTGGGGAGAGGAAGGAGAAGGAGCGAGAATCTCAAGCAGACTCCCCACTGAGCAGGGAGCTCAGGGTGGGGCTTAATCTCACAACCCCGAGATCATGATCTGAGCCAAAACCAAGAGTTGGACATTCAACCACCTGAGCCACCCACATGTCCCAGTAGGAATATTTAAAATAAAAAAATTATTAAGACTTCAAACACAGAGAAAATAATAGATACACACGAACCTACCACCTTTTATTACATATTAATATTTTACACGATCATGTACAAATTTATAAAAATCCTACACTGAAACAATAACATTCTATCATGTTTGCTTTATTTTATTCCTCCCTATATATGTACAAAGCAGTCTGAGTAAATTGGAGACATAATACTTTTTCATCCCCTATTTCCTAAAAACAATGACATCTCTTACATAACCACAGTATAATTTCAGTTGGCCATGTAATGTCCTTTACTGCAAGAGAAAAGAAAATCCTTGGTTCAGGATCCAATCCAAGATCATACACCGCATTTAGTTGTATAATGTCTTGTTAGTCTATCAGGCTGGCACAGTTCTTTAGTCTGTCTTTCATGATCTTGGTATTATTATTTTTTTTCAAAGAATATGCCTCAACGTAGGTGTGCCTGATGTTTCCCATCAGATGACATGTTACACATTTTGGCAGGAATACCACAGAAGTGATGCCATATCTTTCAGATCAAGAGGCATATGATATCTATTTGTCCCATTACTAGTGATATTAAAATTTTTTTTATATTTATTTATTTATTTATGATAGTCACAGAGAAAGAGAGAGGCAGAGACACAGGCAGACAGAGAAGCAGGCTCCAGGCACCGGGAGCCTGACGTGGGACTCGATTCCGGATCTCCAGGATCGAGCCCTGGGCCAAAGGCAGGCGCCAAACCGCTGCGCCACCCAGGGATCCCACTAGTGATATTAATTTTGATCACCTGTTTAAGGTTTTATCTACCATGCCTCTCTATTATAAAATTAGTATTTTCCCCTTTGTAACTAGTAAGTTTTTTTTGGGAGGGTATGTTGAGATGTAAATAACCTGTTTCTCATTAGATATTAATTCACTAACTGATTTTATTATCACACACTGAGAGTTCTTGCTTGAAACAGTTTTTACCACAGTGGTTGTCAATATCATCATTCCTTCTACCTTTATTAGGAGATATTCTAATGTTAAGGCGAAGCTACTCTTCTATCTCATTTATTTATTCATGTGTATATGCAATGATACCATTATGGACTCTTGGATCCATATTTTACTCTTTATGTTATAATCAGTTATCATCATCATTTATTTTAACATTCAAGTTACCCAGAGTTGGCCGCATGGGGGCTCCACAGAGTGGCTTCTGGGGTTTTACATATCCACATGATTCTGCGTGACATCCTTGTGCAGAGGCCATGTTAATCTCTATTTTCCAATTTCAGTATGTGTGCTGCTAAGGTGAGCACATCATTTTTTTTAAGGTTTTATTTATGTATGTATATATGTATGTTTGTATTTATTTATTTGAGAGAGAGAGAGAGAGAGAGAGAAGCAGGCTCCGTTGCTCAGCACAGACCCCAGTGCAGGGCTCAATCCCACAACCCTGAGATCATGACCTGAGCCAAAATCAAGAGTGGGACACCTGCTGAATGAGCTACCCCGGCGCCCCATGAGCTTTACATCTGAATTTTACCTTCTGCCACCTTATTCTGTTTTTTTTTTTTTTTAAACATGTCTTTCATTTTATAAGTCTTTAATTTTATAATGAATTTATAAAATTATAAAATATTTTACAAAACAAATTTCATGATATTTTATGATAGGTTTTGTATGGTTTACCAGGTATATTATAATTTGAAAATAGAACTAGTTTTACTTCTCCCAACTTTTATGCCTCTAATTGCTTTCCAACCTTAACAGCATTGACTAACACCTTAAGTACAATGAATACCTTGAGTATTATGCTGAATAGCAGGAGATCATACACATCCTTGTCTTGTTCCTCAATAATGGAATTGCCTCGTATTTTGCCTTGTATTTCTCATATTAAGGATTTAAAACTAAGAATATCAGGCAGCCCGGGTGGCTCAGCGGTTTAGCGCCGCCTTCCACCCAGGGTGTGATCCTGGGGACCTGGGATTGAGTCTCATATTGGGCTCCCTGCATGGAGCCTGCTTCTCCCTCTGCCTGTGTCTCTGCCTCTTGTGTCTCTCATGAATAAATAAAATCTTTAAAAAAAGTATACAATTTAAAATATTTTATATTTGAGAGAGTGTGAGCACAAGTGGGGGAGGGGCAGAGGGAGTAGCAAACTCCCTTTGGAGCAGGGAGCCTGGCATGGGGCAAGATCCCAGGAACCCCAGATCATGACCTGAGCAGAAGGCAGACACTTAACTGACTGAGCGACCCAGGCATTCCTAGAGTACACATTTGATAAGTTCTGATATGTATGTACCCTGGAATCATCATCAAAATCAAGATAATATATTAATCACCCTCAAAAGTTTCCTCATGCCTCTTTGCAACTTCTCCCTCGAGTCCCTTCCCAAGCAACTGCTGGTCTCCTTTTTGTTATCACAGATTATCTTTGTATGGACATATGCTTTCCTTTTTCTTGGGCAAATATCCAGAAGTGGATCATAAGCTAGGTGTATGCTTAAACTGTTTTTCTTATATCTTATTTATTTATTTAGAAAGCATGTGCATGCAGGCGTGGGGGGGTGGGTAGAGAAAAGGTGGAGGAGATGGGAGACAATTTTAAGCAGGCTCCACACCCAGTGCAAGCCCAATGCTGATGTCAGGTTCAATCTCATAACCATGAGGATCATGACCTGAGCTGAAATCAAGATTCGGACGTGTAACTGACTGAGCCACTGAGGCATCCTCAAACTGATTTTCAAAGTGGATGTATATTTCATATTCTCACCTTGTGGAGTATGAGGGTTACAAATGCTCCATGTCTCTGTCAAAACTTGGTAACAGACAGTTAAAATTAATTTAGCCATTCTATTTCTTTTTAAGATTTTATTTATTCATGACAGACATACACACAGAGAGAGGCAGAGACACAGGCAGAGGGAGAAGCAGGCTCCATGCAGGAGCCCGATATGGGACTTGATCCCGGGTCTCCAGGATCACACCCCAGGCCAAAGGCAGCACTAAACTGCTAAGCCACCAGGCTGCCCTAATTTAGCCATTGTAATGGGTGTGTGGTGGAACCTCATTATGGTTTTGATTTTTATTTCCTTAATGACTGATTATGCTGAATGTCTTTTTATGTGTTTACTGGCCATTGTCTTTAGAGAAATGCCTTTTTGAATACTTTGCCCATTTAAGTTGGGCTGTCTTTATTACTGTGTTTTAAGAGTTCTTTTTTTTTTTTTTTTTTAAGATTTTATTTATTTATTCATGAGACACACACAGATTGAGGCAGAGACACAGGCAAAGGGAGAAGCAGGCTCCATGCAGGGAGCCTGATGTGGGACTCAATCCTGGGTCTCCAGGATTAGGCCCTGAGCCAAAGTCAGACGCTCAACTGCTGAGCCACCCAGGCGTCCCATAAGAGTTCTTTACAATATTCTGGATACAAGTCTCATGAGATACATGATTTGAAAATATTTTCTCCTAGTATATGGCTTGTCTTTTTATTCTCTTAAAGAGTTTTTTTCAAGAACAGAAGTTTTAATTTCAACGAAATCCAATTTATTTTTTTTCTTTTATGGATTGTGCTTTCAGTATATATTATCTTAGAAATCTTTGCCAAACCCAAAGTCCTGAGGATTTTTCTATGTTTTCTTCTACAAGGTTTATAGTTTTAGGCTTTACATTTATGATCTATTTTTAGTTAAAAATTTTAAAAAATATCTTATTTATTTATTCATGAGACACACAGAGAGAAACACACACACACAGGCAGAGGGAGAAGCAGGCTCCATGCAGGGAGCCCAACATGGGACTTGATCCCGGGTCTCCAGGATCACGTCCTGGGCTGAAGGCAGCGCTAAACCGCTGAGCCACCCAGGCTGCCCTTTAGTTAATTTTTGTATATGATGTGAGGCATGGCTAGTCAATCATTCTAGTATCATTTATTGAAATGATTTATTGAAATCACTTTCTCTGAATTGCCTTTGCACTTTTGTCTACAGTTGTCCATATATATGCTGGTCTATTTAAGGATTCTCTTAGAAGTAGGTTCTGCTGATCTAATTGTCTTCAGGCCAGTACCATAGTATCCTGATTAATGTATTTTTATAAGTCTCAAAATCAAGTACTGTGAATCCTTCAGATCTTTAATTTTTTTCAAAGTTGTTTTGGCTATTCTAGATTTTTGCATTTCCTATGAAATTAGAATTAGTATGTCATTTTTTATAAAAAGGTCTCAGATTTTGATTGGGGTTGTACTAAATTTAAAAGTTCAAATCAGAGGTAACTGACATCTGAATAATATTAAGGCTTAGAAACCACAAACATGATGTATTTCTCCATGTATTGAGGTCTTTAAAGCAGATTTATTTCTAAGTATTTAATATGTTTTGATGCCACTATAAATAATGCTGTTTTTCAAAATGTCAACTTATGGCTGGTCTAAGTACAAAGGAATACAATTGACTTTTGTATAATGAATGATACTACATCCTTCATTCTTGCTAAAGTTATTAATTCTAGTAGTTTTTTTTGGGTAGATTCTATCACATTTTTTACATAGACAATCATATCATCTGCAAATGAACACAATTATACTTTTTCCTTTCCAATCTGAACAAATTTTCTTTCTTCTTGACTTACTGCATGGCTAGGGCCTCTAGTATATAGTATAATGCTGAAAACAAGTGGTAAAAATGGATATTCTTGACATGTTTCTGATGGGTGTTTGATTTTGTTGAATGCTTTTCTTGAACTACGGAGATGACTGTATGATTGCCTTTTTAGTTTAATATGGTGAGTTACACTAACTGATTTTCTAATGTTTAAATTTACCTTACACTCACTGCATAAGCCCTACGTGGTCATGGCATATTATCTTTTTAATATATTGTTAAAATTCAACTTGCTAAATTTTTGTTTAGAATTTCTGCATCTGTGTTTTCAGGTTTTGAAAGTTAGGTAATGTTGGACTCAAGAGACTGAATTGGGAAGTATTCCTTCTTTTTAAATTTTATGGTAGAAAAATGGGTATTAGTTCTTCCTTAAGTGTTTGGTGGAATTTATTAGCGAAGCCATCTGGGCCTGGAGATTTTTTTGTTGTGATTTTTAAATGTAAATGAAATCAATCTCTTTTAGTAGACAGGTCTATTCAAGTGGTCTGCTTCTTCTTATGTGAGCTTACGTAGTTTCTTTCAAGGATATTATCCATTACATCTAAATTGTTGAACTTTGTGGTATAAAGTTGCTCCTAATATTCTGATTTTTCTTTTAATATTTATATATTCTATCATCTCTCTCATTCCCTATATTGGTAATTTGCTGTCTTTTCTTTATTTCCTGATCAGTCTCGTTAAAGGTTTATCAATTATTTTGATCTCAACCAGTTTTTGGTTTCATTATTTATGTTTTTCTGATTTTTATTATTTCTTCCGTCTGCTTATTACATAGTTTCTGTTTTTATTTACAGTATGTCCTCCATTTCTCTCTTTCTAGCCTTTTACACTTGGCATTTATTCTTATTCAATTTTGTTTGGAAAAGTTTTTAAGGCTATGAATTTTCCTTTGATTACTGTTTTAAGAGTCTCATGCTCTACCAACCGAGCTAGCTGGGTGCCCTTGATTACTGTTTTAAATGTATCCTGTGGATTCTGGTATGTATTTTCATTAAGAAAATCTATAATTTCATTTTATATTTTCTTTCACATAAGAGTTAATAGGTAGTTTTAAAATTTATAGTTTGCTATGCCTTACATTTTTTTTTTTATTTAAGATTTTATTTATTCATGAGAATACACAGAGAGGAGAGAGAGGCAGAGTCACAGGCAGAGGGAGAAGCAAGCTTCATGCAGGGAGCCTGACGTGGGACTCAATCCCGGGTCTCCAGGATCACACCCTGGGCTGCAGGTGGCGCTAAACCGCTGAGCCACCAGGGCTGCCCTGCCTTACTGTTTTTGATTTTCGAATCATTTATAATATTTCTAACTTTGTGGAACTTTCTAATATTTTCTTCTCTACATGGTCTGCGTAAGAAACAGCTTGCTGTGGGGTGTCTGGGTGGCTCAGTCAGTTAAGCAACTGCCTTCAGCTCAGGTCATGATCCTGGTCCTGGGATCAAGCCCCACATTGGTCTCCCTGCTAGGAGGGAGACTGCTTCTCTGTCTCCCTCTGCCACTAACCCTGCTTGTTCTCTCTGTCAAAAAACAAAACAAAACACAATAAACAAAAAAAAAAACCTTAAAGGAAAAAAAATAGCTTGCTGTGATTTGTTTACTTTTCCATTTGTCAGTAATTTGAAGTTTGAACATTATCTTTCAGGTAGGGTGAAGATGTGGTTTTTTACATTTTTTAAAAATTTAAAAGAGACACAACATTATAAATAAAGCTAAAGCTACAAATTCCTTCCCTCACCTCCCAAAGAAAAACCACTGCAAAATGGTTTTGTATACTTCAGAAGTAGATGTGTATCATTCCCATGCATGTTTTTATGTTACTAAATATGTATCCATAAACTGTATAGCCTGTTGTTATTTTAGTTTATATAAATAGTATCATACTGTATATTTTCTTTGCAACTTTATTCATTCACCATTGTATTCTGAGATTTATTAATGTAGATATGTTGCACTAGTGAATAATCTAGTTTATGCACTCCAGCTGCTATACGGCACACTGCATGAATAAGTAACAATTATCATTCTCCTTTGTTGATTCCAATTTTTTACTATTATAAAGAACTACTATGAACATCTTTATACATGTTCATCTTGAGTAAATTTCTACTTAGATACCAAGAAAGCAAATTTTTGAGAGTGTCTGAGTGGTATAGTCTGTTAAACATCTGACTCTTGGTTTCGGCTCAGGTTGGTTGTGAAGATCCAGCCCTGAGTTAGCAGCCACAATCACCATGGAGTCTGCTTGAGTTTCTTTCTCCCTTTCCCTCTGCCCCTCCTGCTCATGCTTTCTCTTTCTCCCTAAAATAAACAAATAAATCCTTAGAAAAAAAAAAAAAGAAGTTTTTGACTCATAGGGTATGAGCATTTATTAGATACTGCCAAAGTCTTAAAAGAAGTTTTACTAATTTATATCCCCACTAATAGTGCTCGCTTCGGCAGCACATATACTATATCCCCACTAATAATACCTAAGTTTCCTATTTTCCCAAGTTCTTGGCATCACTAGACATTTCCATTTTTTCAATTTTTAAAACTTATCAGAGCTAATTAAACCTCTTATATAAAGAAGTATTTATAGATGGAAACTGAGATGCTGAATTACTGCTTTATGTTTTATAGGTATTCCATTACTGAGTCTTAAACTACTAGTTTTAAAGGTATAAAATATTTTTAAATATTTTATTTATTCATGATAGACACGCAGAGAGAGAGGCAGAGACACAGACACAGGGAGAAGCACGCCCCCAGCAAGGAGTCCGATGTGGGACTCAATCCCAACCCCAGGATTACGCCCTGAGCCAACAGCAGACGCTCAAATACTGAGCCACCCAGGTGTCCCAGTATAAAATAATATTTTTGATGTTTATTTTCTAGGCCCAAAGAATAATTTAACCATAGCAGTGTGCCTGGAGTACAATGCTTTGGCTTTACCATAAAATTGCTTTAACCCAATGTTAATATCATCAGACTACTCTGAAGGATTTTTCAGAAAATCTGTTGCTGTTACAGTGCTGCTGAGTATTTTTTACACTGTTGTTAATTAAGTGTGACTATCCAGGAGGAATTTTTGTGTAGTCTCAGGACAGGAGCAACTACATGTATCTTGAACATCTGGTTCATTTTTATTAATGAACACTGTTGGTCTTAGCTCTTTAATTATGCTAGATGTTGGAAAGCTATTGCTAAATACAAGGTCTATTCTAGCAATGTATAGGCCTTAAAATAATAACCTCGCTTCTTAAATTCATGTTACCATTTCTGTTCTCATTTTCTTTGTTAATCTTTATCTGCTTTATTTTTTTCTGTGGGGAGGTGGTAAGAGCAGAGGGAGAGAGAATCTTAAGCAGGCTCCATGCCCAGTGTTGAGCCTGATATGGGGCTTGATCTCACGACCCTAAGATCATGACCTGAGCTGAAATCAAGAGTCAGATGCTCTGAGCCACCCAAGTACCCCTGGATCTACTTTATTTTGTATGCATTTTTCTAAGCCACCACAATTAAATATTCAGTTGAATAAATTCATTACCCTAAGTAAAATGATCAATGCTATAACATTTATATTTAAAAAAATGAATTAAAAGTTTCTATGCCATCATTCTTTTTTTTTTTAATTTTTTAAACTTTATTTATGATAGAGAGAGAGAGAGAGGCAGAGACACAGGCAGAGGGAGAAGCTGGCTCCATACACCGGGAGCCCGATGTGGGATCTGATCCCAGGTCTCCAGGATTGCGCCCTGGGCCAAAGGCAGGCGCCAAACCGCTGAGCCACCCAGGGATCCTGCCATCATTCTTTTATACTGTCAAAAACATATCTGATTAGAAAATATATTCTGAAAAAAAAAAAAAAAAAAAAAGAAAATATATTCTGGGATCACTTTGGTGGTTTTTTTTTTTTTTTTTTTTAAAGTTTTTATGTTTAGTAATTTCTACACGCAACATGGGACTCAAACTTAACAGCTTGGAGATCAGGAGTCGCAAGCTTTACCAAATGAGGCAGTAAGGCACCCCTGGTGCTTACCTTTTCTGCTACTTCCCGCACAGACTGAACACTTGTTCCATACAGATGGTTGTTATACTGGCCAGCTTCAATAAATTTATGTTCCTGAATATCTTTTTCCATCTGCTCTCTTGAAGTCACAAAATGATAATCTCTTCCATCTACCTCATAGTCTCGCTTTGGTCTAGTTGTATCTTTAATAGAAAATAACTTGAGGATGTGTTTAGTATTAAAAACACAACAAATCCATTCTCTGCTTCAATAATTGTCTTGTAAAGTTCAACACAATGGGAATTAATTGAAACTTAAAAGCAAAATATGGAGGAATTAACTGATAACTTAGCATAAAATCATTAAAGAAATGGTACTGTTTCTTTTTACCATACATGGTGACGAAATGATAAAGAAATAATTAAGAATTTTTATGTGGTTTACTCACGAGGAACACATGATCCAAATTTGTCAGGAAATTCTGAGATCAAGTCATCATTTATCCTGTCTTTCATAGGTCCCAATATGATCACTGGTCGAGTATAATTAACTATAAAGATAAACTGCATGTTAAAAGGAGTAAACACTCAACAAACAACAATGTACTTTAGAGAACAAAAGTATCCTTAGATATTATAAAAAAATGTTTTTCTTTCTCCACCAATGATGCCTAACTTGCTAGTTTATAAACCTTTACGGAGATCTTTTTTTTTTTTTTTTTTTTAAAGATTTTATTTATTTATTCATGAGACACACAACAGGAGACAGAGCCAGAGACACAGGCAGAGGGAGAAGCAGGCTCCATGCAGGGATCCTGATGTGGGACTTGATCCCAGGACCCCAGGATCACGCCCTGAGCTGAAGTCAGACGCTCAATCGCTAAGCCACCCAGGTGTGTTCCCCTTTACTAAGATCTTAAACTTAAGTCAATCTCTCCTATTGGAAGTCACACATTTGATAATTCAATCAAGTTAAATTAAGAATTTTAGCAGATAGTGTTTCTATACATTGCTAATATCTCATTACAAATGAGAAGACAGTTTACTGTTTACTGATCCTTTTTGAAGTAGAAATTGTTAGGAAGGAGATCAAAGAAGGGGGGAAAAAGTGGGTTACACTTTACACTGGATTGTAAGGAATCATGCTAGAAGCAGGGAGATTGACAGTATGAATCAGAATTAACATTATGGTAGCAGGGATGAAAAGAAGGTTTTAAGTAAGGAAGATATGAGAGAAGAATAAATAGGGCCTAGAAAGTGATTGGACAAGGGAGAGGAGAAACAGAGAAAGATCAAAGATGTTTCCAAAATTTTGAACAAGGGTCACTGAAGGGCAGTGATGCAATCATGAGCACTGGAAAGAAGTTGCTGAGGAAATAAAATAGCAATATAAAACAGTTAAAATGACCAGATCTAACTTACTGTGAACTAAACCATGTTTCATAAAATACATATAACAAATTTCTATAGATATACAGAAAAAAATATACAGCAAAATTCTAATAAAACATTATTTTGAGGTGTCAGACTTATTTTCTAAGCTAAGAGGCATATTTTTCTAGATTATAAAACATCAAAAGGCTTCACAAACCTTCTTGTTGATTCACTGGCTCATAAGATAAGACATATTCTTCTTGACCACCTATTAGTTTAAAATACAGATGAGAAAGTCTATTAAGATAACTAATGCTAATTTATTTCTTCATATGTAACATATAAATTACTAGGACTTTCCTGAGAAAATAGCAAAAATGTGGAAAAAGATACTTTATAAATTATTTGTGGCAAGATTAAGTTAAAGAAGGAAGTGGCAAATTATGAAGTCATAAATTTGATAAATGTAAAAACAAAATATAACTGTGTTAACAACTACTTTTCTGTTATTCTGTCTTTTAAATTCTAATTAGATCCATTTAAACCTTAATTTGTGATGTCATGATACTACTTTATTTAGAAGCTATTAAATCTCTTAAAGATTAATACTTTAAAGAACAGTTCTACATAAGTGTGTATTTATGTAATTTACTGCTATTAAGAATATGCTGCTATTTTGATCCCACCAGATATAATATTTAATAGGATATATATACATATTTTTGTAATTACAGCTATCTTATAATAAGAAATTTTAATGTAAAGGTCAAACTATTGTTACTATTTCACTGATGAAAAAACTTTACTAATTGTTCTAATAATTCATTTATTCAATTAAAAATAACATTTAAAATGAGTTTTAAAAAGCTTTAGATAAGAGCATTCCTTTCTTCTAGAATGGGATGCTCACAATTTATGAATTTCTCAATAAGGCCAATTAGATCTTCAAAAACATCAATAACAACCCAAACCTTTTGGATAAAACTAAATCCTTTCCTTTCAACTCCAACTACGAATCACATAAGATAGTAAATGAAATAAAGTAGATTTTGCTTTGATTTAAAAGCACTTTAGAAATTAAGTCCTCTAAGATTAAATTAAAGGTTTAGAGCTTAAGAATATACTCAATAAAAAACTTTACAAATTGTATCTGGACTCAGTAAAAGGAACTCAACGAGTTAAAAATGCTAATTCTCAACACACACACGTACAGAAAACAAACTAGGAAGGACTTTTACTTCAAGTGGTTCAATGAAAACAATGTTGGATAACATATTTGAGGATTTTCTCCTTGATTATCGAGCTTCCACAGCAAATTTTTCACTAAATTTGGCATTGGTTTATATCATATATATGCAGCTGTAGATCTTTTAAATGTATATACTGGCTTTAAAAGTGTATTTTACTGTTTTAAAAGTGTCCTTTCCTGTCTTAAAAGTGTGTTTTACTGTTTTATTATCATAATATATAAAATATATACTTACAAGTTGCTTGAAAAAATATTGTATGTAAAACATGGTTTACATATTACAAAAACATGCAATATGAAATTCCACACCTAATAATTCATGCAAATGATGAGACAGACAATATATACTTTCATTACCTCTTTCTTTTTTTTTTTAGTCTGGAAAGCTACTCAACTACTCTGTGGTGAATTCTAATTATATATTAATAAAACACTAATAAATCACATTCCCATACCAAAAAACCAAAATTATGTAACTATAACGCAAAAAATAACTACCAATCAAATGAGGGTTAAAAGTATATATTGTGAACATGAAAAATATCAGAGACTGATGTTAACAGGGTAGACCTTTTGAGCAGCCATACTCATCTGTAATCAAGATTACTTTCATATTAGACAGCAGTAAAAAAAAAAGTTAGAAAAGCAATTTTAATTTTTAAGATACCACAACTGATAATATTCATGTATTTCCCCCCTCCTCCCATGCCCAAACCTGTTAAAAAAACTTCACATGCTTGTATAGTTCACTTAACAATATTATATACAAGAATGTAACATAGGATACCAAAAAAGATATCAGTATTATTGTTTGAGCAACTGTTGAAGATTTTTCCTTCATCTTTTACGTTCACTAGAAGCTGGTAATAAACAAGAACTTGATCTAGATCAATACTGGTGACAAAGAATAAAAAAGGAAATAAAGCTAACTATAATTTAGCACTACTGAAAAACACTTTAATTCTCAAATTAAAAACAATTACTAAAGAAAATGGCAAAAATACAAGTTTATTTCTCATTTAACTAGATATTTTCTTGTAAAAGATACACACACACATACACACATGTGTACTATGTACACAAATAGCACTGCTTGTAAAAAGGATTTTAGAGATTTATTAAAATTTTGGAAATTAACTTTTGTACATATAGTATGACTTTATTTTTCAAGTATAGATATTAGTTGGCTTTCCCTGATTTTAAAATATTAAGCATCTAATGTTCAGTTTTTTGAATGTATCACTAAGACAAAAACCTCCCAAAGGATATATATTACTTCTGATTACAAAAGAACAAGTAACTTAAAACACTTACGGTAACTACTTTCACTATCGCTGGCATTAGAAGTTATATGCTCTGAAATTGGAGGACAATGGAAAAAATTAAAAAAGCAAATTATCAAGATAAACACAAGGCGACATTACAAATGTTGAGATATAAATCACACATACTCAAAGAATTTTTAAAAAGCATTTCTGATTTTCTTTGAAAAGTTTTTTCCCCCAAATAAATAGGAATTAGGAAGGAAAAAAACCTGTGATTAAGGACAATGCTCCATTTTTGTACAACACAGTTTATGAACAAAATCTATGACAAATATCCAGTAGAATATAACAGGGCAAAGTGATCCTAAATTAGTCCAAATGTAGACACAGAACCCAAAAAGAGAAAATGCAGTTGACACCATTTGATTTATGAAACAGTAATGACCGACGAGAGACAAGTTATATTTGAGCAGATACCCATTTTAATGAAGGGATATCTTAAAAAATAAGTGATCTTATTTTGCTTTTTAAGTTCAGCTTCTTTCTTGTTCCTGAAATGAAATCCTTGTTTTTGAGATCATACGGATAACACATTTTAGATGTTATAGATTCATATACTTCAAAAAAAGTCAAATGGAAGGTAATTATAGAAGGTGGGATTGTATTTTAAAACAGACTAGTATTTCTGAGAAACTCTGTTTTGATGAAACTGACAATGGCTGCTTTGCAAAACAAAAAAATTAAGCAAATACATTTACTTGTAAATTGCCTGGCATCTCCTTGAAAGCAACCCCATTTTATAACTTGTTTGGTAAATACCAGGTACTTTCCCCATATAAATGTAATCTTGATTCTCTCAATAAGTATCTTCCGTTGAGTATAAAAAAATTATTTATAAAAACTAAGAAACAAAATTTTCCATAGGAGAAAGAGAAATTTACATTTCTTACATGAGGCAGGGAAAAAAATTTTAAAGGATAAGGAAACAGCTTGAGGAGAAATATCTGCTGTATCATACCACCCACAGAATCTCCTAAAATCAAGATGCACTACTGAAAAGTTCTGAGAGTGGTAGAATTTAAAGATTTCAAATGAAGGTAATAGTTCCTGAATTGCTGTCATAGTGAAAAATAAGTCTGCTATTCTAACCTGTTAAAACAAGATATAATTTTCTTTCTCGCTTTTTAAAAATTGCAGTATAGTTGACATAAGATATTGTCTTAGTTTCAGGTTAAGGATGTAACTTTCTTAATTATGATTATGTATATTTTAAATACAGCAGAGACATTAAAAATTATGATTGTACAACATGACAGGCACATGTAAAATGTTTTTTAAAAGTTTATATTTAAAAATTTCTTCCCATGTTATCACATGTATTTTAAAACAATCATCTGAAATTGTTGTATAATGCTCTATTGAACTGATAAATCATAATTTACTACTTATTACTCAGACATTTTAGTTTGCTTTATTTTCCACAAACATCAGTAATTATTAGGAATGTCTTCATTTATACAGCTTTTTATCCGTTGTCCCATTTCCTTAAAGTTCATTCCCTGAAGTAGGAACGACACACAAAATTCTTAAATTTATAGTAGGATTAGTATTATACTACAATCTCTAATATGTAAAAGAGAGAAACATTTGTTACTGCAATGGAGTGAGTGAAGGGGGAAGGTAAAGTGGAAGTATAGAAGAAACAAAATTAACAAAATTCTGAGTTGACAACTGAATACTCAATAGGGTTTATTTTACTATTCTTCTACTATCGAATATATTTGGCTATGTTATATAGTAAAAAGTTAGTTACTACAAATCTCTTTTCTGTCTTCTACTCATTTCAAGTTCTCTAAATATACTAATAGTTGCTATGAAATCAAATTCTTCAAGTTCTTTCAAGCATCTTTTCATGCAACTCTATAATAAAATTCTGCTGTTCAAAGCATGGCCCTTCATCATCACGGCTTGGGAGTTTATTAGAAAGGTAAAATGCTTTTTTTCCTTGATAATTAAAAATACATTTTTAAAGAAACTTCATCAAAAAAGGTATTCAAATATCCAATAAACATATAAAAAGGTGTGCAAGTTTTTCCTGTAATTTTCCCCTATAATTACTTATCAGAGAAATGCAAAAAGAAGCCAAAATGGCTATCTTTACCATCCATCAGAATGGCTAAAATGAAAAAATAAAGAGATATGCCAAATACAGAAAAGAAATGTAACAACTGGAACTCGTAAGGGCTGGGGGTGGCAAAATTGGTACTGGTGGGGGTGGCGAAATTGGTACAACCACTGTGGAAAATTATTTAGCAGTACCTACACTAAAGCTCAACAGATGTATAGTATGCATGACCTAGCAATTCCTTTCCCAGTATTTCCCCAACAGAAAGGCATATATATGTTGACCAAAAGACATAATACAAGAATGTTCAAATCAGCATTATTCAAAATAGCCCTAAATATAGGTTTATTTATAAATCTGAGATAATACACATAGTTTTGTATTTTTTCAATTATATGAGCATTTAAAACAATGTCATGTTTTAATATGATTTTCAAAGTTGTATGATAAAATATGAATAAATAATTCATTAATAACTTCCCAAATGTAAGACATTTTAGGATGGTTTCAAAAATTTTTTTGACTGTAATTTCTGAATAAGATTAAAATAAATTTCCTGATATATTAACCTTAATCTCTATCTCTGGTTACATCCTTAGGATAATTCCTTGAAGAGGAATTAGTAGGTCAAAAGATGCACTTTCCAAGATATGCATAATGGTAATATATTAAAACTAGTCATTCCATACAACTCTACCACTGAGTTCTCCTTTAAAAGAATGTTTGTAAAGATAATGGATAGAAACTATCATTTTGTTTATTGATTACTGGGGACATTAAGTATTTTTATACACTCATTTCATTTGTTATCTTTTGAGTGTTCTTCTTATAGCCTTTGTTCAGTTATCAAATGAAGAATTAGTCTGTTTCTTATTGATCTGTTAGAAATTCATTGTGTAAAGATATTATCCCTTTGACATACATGGTATATTCTTCAAGTTTTAGTTTTGATTTTGTTTATGATGTTGCATGACCACAACCATTTCAAATTTCTCTAACCAAGTCTCACTTCTAATCAAACACTCCTTCCTGAGAATGTATCATGTCTTTTCTCTTTGTTCTCCTTAACTACTACCTACACATCACCAATCTCAAGCAATACTACTACTCTTATTCTTTATACAAATAAAAATAAGTCTGGTTTGGGCATCTAAGAGCTCACACAACTTTGTTTCTAGAAGTCTCTGAGATGAAAAGAAAGGCTTCCAAATACGTATTTCTTTCCTACATGTCTGACAGAGTTTTTGAGGTGTTCTACAAAATGGAAAGCTATAAAAACTGAGCTTGTAAAGTACAAATCTCGTCTAAAACTGTATACATGATCTTACCTCTAAGCACCCTATCTAGCCCCCTCCTGAACTTATTTCCTTTTAGTCTCTGTTAAAGGAATCTTACATTTTTCCTTTTGATCTTTTTCAAAGTTGCCTTCTTAAGACATACAAGCTGCACATGTTTCTATTTCTAGCTTTTCACAAGCTATGATGATTTACTTGCATTCTCTCAGATTTCTACTTAGGTCTGTTAGTCAAAATTAGGATCAGAAACGCAAATTTTCTCATTGTTTCCTCCACTCTTAACAAGGCAAATCAATGATTCATTTAGCTCTCTTTTTTGTAGAATCATGGAGTTCATGTCTATGATAAGTGCTCTAGGGTATCATTTTCGTTTCTCTCCTCTTCAATTAAATACCCTATTTTTTCACAAGTTATATGAAATTACATATAGACATACATTTTTCTTTATATTCAGTGTTATTCCATTTCATCATTGGGTTTGTTTCTCTGAAATAATTTATGACTTTTGGTCTTAGTCCCTTCATAAGTCCTGTTCCAATAAAGCTTGATGAATACCTATAGAACTCACATTTATTTCTTTATATTAAAATCTCACAGGATTCTGCTTAGTTTATTTCTTGTAACTGGAACTTTAGAATATAGATTACCGAGGCTACAAATAATGTCCCTGACCACCCTTACCCAGCATTTTCCCTTGTATAATAATGGGCACCCTGTCAACTGCCAGTCATCTGTTTAATCCAGGTTTAAAATTTTTGCTGATATTTTCCTGTCTCCCTCAGTATCTTCCAAATTAAATCTTGATTTGATCATCAAGTTACCAGGTGAATAAATTGTGTTAGTTCCTATGAGATGAAGCACAAAACCCATCATTTAAGGGATCTTAAGACTGTGTCCAGAAAATTAAATGCTTTTCTAAAGGATACTGTCTGATAATCAGTTACGGTTTTTCAAGTTCTTTTTTTTTTTTTTTTAAATTTTTATTTATTTATGATAGTCAGAGAGAGAGAGAGAGAGAGAGAGAGAGAGAGGCAGAGACATAGGCAGAGGGAGAAGCAGGCTCCATGCACCGGGAGCCTGACATGGGATTTGATCCTGGGTCTCCAGGATCGCGCCCTGGGCCAAAGGCAGGCGCCAAACCGCTGCGCCACCCAGGGATCCCAGGTTTTTCAAGTTCTAATTGTCAAAATGAGAGATGCAAATAAGATGTGGTCAAGGTGTAATTATCCATCATAACAATATCAATAAGGTAAATAAATTCTTCATTTAGTTCCTTTCCAATGAATTTTCTACAGGTCTCAAATGATTCAGCAAATAATAAAAATCTGTGGGTCCTTATGCTGATTCCTATTACCTCTAAAATACATTATCAAAGTAAATTCTATAGCATTAAGAATCTATGGAAATATTTTCCAGTTTTAAAGATTTTAACTGATTATTTCCCCAAAGATAGTAAATTTGTGGTTCTTGCCAAATTCCCAAAAAAGCATAGGCAAAAATAACCAAGTGTGTCTTTACAGAAATAATTACATATAAAGCATACTGCCTTCACTCTAATACAAACCTTTAAGTGCTAAGGAATAAAAATACCTAGATCTTAGATTAAAATTCCAGTATAAAGTTAGCATAAATCAAGGGAAAAAACCTTCTATGCCATATAACATTTATTAATGTAGATCTTAGAAAAGTTAAAAGATATTGGTGATATCATTTGTTTGTTTTTACATGCTGGACATGGAACCCAATGTGGGGCCTGAACTTACAACCCCAAGATCAAGACCCAAGTTAAAATCAAGAGTTGGGTACTTAAGCAACTGAGTCACCGAAGTGCCCCAATATTGGTTATATCTTTAATGACCAGTGGATTACAAAAGTAAGTTTTCAAAATGCTTACTAATCCAAATGGAAGGAACTACCTAGGAAATAGGAAAGATCTTTAGCCTAAGAGATTACTTCTATGAGTCACTGTCACCTAAAATAACTTAGTAATATTCAGTAAACTTTCATATATAATCAATTTGAGAACACCTAAATTTAAAATTTTGTTTGCTAAAAATGACTTGTTTCATCCAGTCACTTCATTTGCTGAATGACTCCTATATATGACTTTACCAAGTTTTATCTGATAGATTAAGTACCAGTTAAAAAATTAACAAAAACAACAAAACAAAACCCTAAACCACTGACAACATCTTGGTTAAAGGAAAAACAAGGGATAATATTTCTTATAATTCTTTCCCTAACTTACAACCTCCTTGAAAAAGAGATCTACAATTTCTACCTCCCTATATTGACTGCTATTTGAATTTGAGGCCCACAATTTTTCTCTATTAACTAAAGATTCATTGCATTTTATAGTTTCACATTATAGCAATGCTTTTCTAACATAGACCCAAAGTGATTTTAACTTGTTTTAACGAAAAAAAATCCTGGGGACATAAAACTGCAAGATTATTTTCTACATTCTAATAATGAGGGCAGGTAGTACTATTTTAAAAAGCTTAAAAAAGTCTTTTATTTAAAAAAAAATCCCCAGCAAAAGTAATTGCCGTAAAAATTACAAAAAGGAAAATGTAATTATGAGTTTTTCAAATGACATGTGAAAAATGGAGCATTAGAAAAACAAAAGGTATGTACTATAGAAATAAAAATCCCAAGCACATTATTAACATGAAAAGTCTAAAAGCAATCTAAATCATATACCTCCTCATGCCAGAAAGGCACTACCATGAATCTCAAAATGTATCTGAAAAAGGTAGGTCTGTAGATGGAGGTTAAAAAATAACTTGGGAGTATTTTGATCACTTACTCAGGCCTTTTGATCCCATGTCGTCAGGGATCTCCTGTAGAGAGTAGTTCCCAGAGAGCAAGCAATAAAAAGATAATCAAAGAAAATAGTTGTCAGTAATGCATAAAATTGGTGCTACAATAAGAGACAGTTCCAAGACCATTACAGGTGCACATATTTTAGAGCATTTTTGTAGATTTCTGAAAGTTTGAAATAAGCTAGCAGCTGAATGTAAGGTACTAAAGAAATGAAAGTTCTAGCTTAGAGGCTGATTTAGGGTAGAGAAGCAAAATTTGAGTTTCCTATTATTATGCTATTTTAAAAGTAAAATTCATGTTGTCTACATATAGTGAAGACATAGGATAAAATGGAATGATTCCAGGAGATCTATTGTTAAGACTGTCAATGCTATACTTAGAAATCAGTAAGTAGCTTCTCAGGTATCCATAGTTTTCCTCTAAAATACAGAGGTTACACTAAGTGTTTCTTCTAAGAACACTTACATCAAATAATTCTATTTTAAACACATAACTTGAAAAATTACTTTAAATCAAGAATTCCTAAGGTGTCACAAAAATTAAGATTGGCATACAAATTAATTTATGTCTGTTAAGTTGATCCTGGTTAAGACAATCAGTAACCTGTTGCAGCTCTTGAAACTGTCTCCATGGTAACAACCAACTGCAGGGCAGTAGGTCCCTCTACATTTATTTTCAGTTGACCACTGGATCCACATACTTACGGTCAGCATCACTTGTTTCCTGCTCACTCTGGTCCTTGTTCTTGTAGAAGGGGAATTTTCGGGAAAAGAGGTTCTTTTTACGCTTGTCATTGAATGACTGCTGAAGAAGAGAAGGAGGGGCAAAACAAAGGGATGTCTACTATCTGTGTGTACAAAGGCCCAGCCTAGCAGCTCTGTGGAAGCTGACTCTTGTGACCACAGTGTGCAGTTTGTATATGATTTTTAATCACAAAGTGAATTTCTAATTTTGTATTAACTCCTCTAATTCTAACATTTCTCCACTGAAAATATTGAAAAAATTCACAGTGTAATTCAGGAATACCTAGAAATAAGGAGTAAGTGCTACTTGATAAAAAAGGGAAGAGTAAGTAACTCAAAATAGTTACTACTATATAGTACAAACCAGTTAACATCTGTTCTTATCAATCCATATTCTTCTTGAAGATTCCCAGGTATGAGGTGCTCTGTAGCAAGTTATTTTAAATTGTTACTCTAGCTATTCAAGTATTTTTTTATGCAGTAGGTAACAATCTTCGTTTTCCTCTGGCTTGAGCATATTCCCTCCCTCCCCTTTTGTGTGGCTTCAACGAACTAACAAAAAGCCACTATTAAAAAAGAAAACCAAAACAATTGAGAAAGTTGTTCTGAATATTTAAAAACAATTAACCAATCTTATTTTTTTTGGAAGAGAAAAAAGGTAACGAAATGCCTATGGTACGAATCAGAAAATAAGAAAACTAAGAGGGGTCCATCAAGCACACAGAATCCAGCAAAAAGATTTATCGATGCTATCTAAGAAAGAGTCAGAGCTCTCCTGGCCAGCTTGAATGCCATCCTAACTCATTTATTGGTTTTTAAGCTCTACTATATTTATTTTTTAAAGTATATATAAATAAACTAGAACCAGTTTAGTTATTGGCATCATATCCTGAACAGGGAATAAAAAGTTAGATGCTTATAAAAGCCAAAAAGGCAATTAAGATTCTAATATAGTTAAAAAAAATTCTAATAGTTTATATAGAACTGCTATGGAGGAGTTACATAGCTGATTTGATGTTTCTTACTGCATAGATGTTGGAAACAGATTTTTGCCCTTCTTCAATGTCCCATTTGTGCCTTTAGAGATTTAAAACCATGTTGCATAAAGAAAGGTGATGTCATTAAAGAGGAATAACTTCTTTTGTAATTTCTGTCACGACATCCCTGTCTCGAAGGAAATGGTCTGACCTACCAATGACAGTAGGGATTATTACTTTTTGAAGTAGGGACAATATGAAAGACAGAAATCTTGTTCTGACTTTTCTTGAGTTTAATCCATGTCATAAGATGCTATCATTATTCTGAAGTATATCCTCACCAGGAAGTATGTTTTGGCATGCCTGTATTTTGAAGCACATGATGCCAGGGGATTAAGGTGCTGAGGTAGAGAAAGGCAATTTTTGCTCAAATTCTATTACTTGAAAGGACTTATTTTGGTAGGAATCTTAACACAAAAACAAGATTAAACTTTTATTTTTACCTTTTCAAATCAATAATTCAGGATTAATAAATTCATAGTTCATTAGTCCAACAGATTGTCTTGATTTCAATCCTAAAATTTGAAGTCTCTGATAATGCTAAGCAGAGGTTAAAAATTAAGCTGATGAGAAAAATACTGTAAAAAAATTTGGAATAAAACTCTGCTTCAATCCAAATTTTAGAAAAGAGAAATAGAAGAAAACAAGTTTCCACAGAGAAAAATTTATGGTAATCTAATTTAGGGAAGAACTGAGTCTTCTTGTTCATGAAAATCATTACTGAATTTAGTCATAATTTTTATGGTATTGAATAAAACTGATGTTTTTAATAAAGGTATTTATCCCTCCTACTGCATATATAGTGGTCAGAGTCAGTTTCACAGCAAACAACCAAAAGAAACATGAAGTTTAAAATGTTTTGATTTTTGATATCTTCGCAGTTAGCCAAAATGAGATATCATAAAGATATCATAATACAGGACAGAAAGAAATGCTTGTTAGTTAAGAAAAGAATTAATTGTATTACATTTAATGTCTTCCAGGTGAAGAATGTATTAAAAGTGAAAACACAAAGCAAAGAAGACAAATATGTGTAGAGAAAACACAAAACTGAAGAAACATACTACCCCTGGATTCTCTACATTTTCAATACAAAAATACTCTATTTACTTATTGTTATTAATGCTATATTGCAAGAGAGCTAGTGTAATAAATATAAGAATAAAATGTCAAATTCATAATATATATTAAATATATAATTTCTATATGTGATATGTCAAAATAGCTAAATGAATGTTAAAAATGTTAACGAGAAACTGAAATGTTATAAGTCTGCAGTGGAAATAAGTCCATAAACCACCATGTAAGGAAAGGAAAAGAGGAACTCAGAATGGGAAATGGTAGTACAAAAGAAATGCAGTTCTGCGTCAATGGCAAGCGTATTTTTACCCCACTCAGTATCATGCATCCTTCTGGTGCTGTGTTAGGACACAGTGACTGTGTATAAGCTTGGTTACAGTCAACAAACAAGACTAAGATTTAAATATGTCGTTAATTCAGTTAACTTCTTACAGTATGAAGGAAAAGTTACAACATGCAACCTCTTTTTCAATACAATGACCATGTATTTTACTAAGTTATTTTTAAAGACATATATAAACAACCACAAAAACTACTATATATATTTCAAATCCTAAGCATTTACTCAGGATTTTTTCCTCTCCCAAATTTCTATTTTAAATATTGCTTCAGATAACACTATGTAATTTATTTTCTGAAAGCTGCAATTTTAAAGGAAATTGTCATTTCTAAAATAACTGAATACATTATATAATTTACTTAGATTTCTTTGATGAAGGATAGTTCTTTTCTTAAATTTTAAGCGTTTGAGTCCTTAGTTCTATCAGAGAAGTACAGATGATAGGGTTAATTAATTTGCTGAGTTAACTTTCCACATTCATTTGAAATATGACCAAAAAATGTATAAAACTTTTGCTTTAGATAAAAAAACAAACATAAAACACTCCTATGACTAGTATTTCAAGACAATATATGTGTTCATATGGTCTTATTTCTTCAAGCTTATTACTACAATATTGTATTGTAGTAACACCACCATAGTACAGGACAAAGCCTGTAGTATCTCTTTCACCGGTTGGCATCTATTAGATTCAAGCAGAATTTAAAAATGAAAACAAAAACACGTTTAAAATTATATATGAAAGAATTTAGAAGTATTTATTGACGTCTATAAAGTCCTTGACTGTCCCTTTCTTTATTCCTTCAGAATAAAAATTCATATTGATTCAAATATTTAAAGCATGGATTCTCTTAATAAATTATATTAGGCATGAAGAGGGGAAATTAAAACTTGTATTATGACCTAGCTAATAATATTTTGGGGCATATTTTCTTAGAAGATACATTATTAAATTAGTTATGATTAATCCAAGTTTCTAACTGGACATCTGAATGAAGGCCAAATTTGTTTCACTTGTAAAAATAACCTCATCAAAGCATGTTGTTAAGAATATATCAAATAAGTTTCAATAATCTGGAAAGGTATGTAAAATGAGTGCTTTAATTTATTACTTAACTTTAGCATCTACTAATACAAAGCATCATGGCAAGAGCTGTTGATAGTTAACTCTTATAGCAAAATCCTTCTGATTTTAATAGTGTAGTTCTGGCAAGAATTATGAAAAAGCCTTTTATCCTCAATTATTAATATCTGGAAAAAAGACATTTCATATACTCACCCCTTTATCTCCTCTTGTTTTAGAATTAAATTTCACTGTTTTTAACCGGGCTCGTTCTTTCTTCTCAACTCTGTCAAAGTATAAAATGCTGTTTTTAAAGTATGTCAAAATATCTAAGCGTCTAACTAGAAATCGTCAGAACTGATACTTTAGTATGTGGCATTTTTATATTCTAAAATCTTCAGAAGTAATCTTAAGTTTGCATCCCAAAATTAATTATAATTTCTGAAAATGAAATACAGGGCTCATTATGAAACAAAACCACTTATATCAAAATACTGTACATGTGTATTTATAAATGCACTCAAATTCCGTAATTATACTGAAATTATGAGGAACCAACTTCTGAATTTAGCAATTTTCTAGATTTTGTTTGATTTGTTGTTTAAATATTAGCTTAGCATGGGGCATCCAAATATGCTAAAAATTAAGCATAGAGGGAGAAAGCAAACAGGGCAAAATGTTAACAACTGGTGAAAGTAGATGAAGGATATGTGAGTGTTCCCTGTACTACTCTTCCTCTTGTACTTATTTTTCTGTAGCTCTGAAATTTGTAATTAAAAATTGGAAAAACAAAATTTAACTCCAGTGATAGATTTGTATAAATACATAAAGTAACCAGTTATAGTACCACAAAAAGAATTTTAAAGAGCTTTAAAATATATTTTTTGAAGGATATACAAGACCTGGTAACCTTCATTATCCTCTAAAAATGAAAAGGATGCCAGGAGTACATGGTTAGGAGGAAGTCTATATAGAGTTTCTATCTTCTGAATTTTGAACTTTGTTAAAGAGCTAACTACTCAAAATAAGCAAGCCAACAAAACTACATGAAAACAAATGTCTCATGTAGATTGTAATATCAATATGAACCTTGTAAAATTTCATGTAAATTAAGCTTTTTATAAATCCTAAATTTCAACACAGCAATTATGTTAGCATATAGCAAAAAACCTTACCAAAATAGTCTACGAATAAATTCATTTATTATCTAGTGATAAGTGATACAGTTTTACTGTGGGTACAGAAGAACCTTTGCAGTCGTGGATTTATTTATTTATTTATTTATTTATTTATTAAGATTTTATTTATTTATTCATGAGAGACACACACAGAGAGAGAGAGGGACAGAGACACAGGAAGAGGGAGAAGCAGGCTCCATGCAGGGAGCCTGATGTGGGACTCGATCCAGGGTCTTCAGGATCACACCCTGGGCTGCAGGCGGCGCTAAACCGCTGCGCCACCGGGGCTGCCCGCAGTCGTGGATTTAAAACTTGTTTTTACTATCCTAGAACAATCCATGACAGGACTAGAACGTCCACGACATGAATAACTAATTTGTAATTTTGCCTAGGCATTTACTGAGGGCACTGCAAAACTATTATTTAGTGAGTAAATGTTAACAACTCAAAATGGCTTTGTTTTCTCAGCAGTATCTTGTTCACTAAATAGCTGACTGACATAAATTGTGTCAATTTGTAAATACTGTTCCTGAATAAAAGCTAAGAATTCTTATGACTACAATTCCTTGTGCTTTTATTAGAAGTAAAGGGGTCTAAGAAAGAGATAGTTCTACTTAAGAAAATACAAATTTTGAATACATTCAAGAATGAAATGGCATCATTAGTTGTGGTTTCATACTGTAGTTTAAGGAAGAAAGTTATATTCTATAATAATTAATTCTATAATAATTTAGGAATTTGGAAACTTAGGTCTTAAAGGTCTTAAGTCTCTTACATCACTTCTGACTTAAAAACCCAACTTTATAGAAGTTTTATACAAAATGAAAAGAATCTCTTTCCACCAAAGTCAATGTATTTTTCATTTGTTACAGGCACACATAAAGCCTATGCAAGATAGGAGGTGCCAAAGGATAAGACAATTTTTAGGAACTCTGATTTTGATATTTAAGATGTGAGGTTTTTACTGACTCAACAAGGCACAGAGGCAGAGGAAGCATTTCTGAATTTTAAGCAGACTAGGTTCTATTCTAGGAAAAAAGTTATGCTGAGGGCTGCATTGCTAAAAGAGGAGTTGCCACCAAATGTATGATCTAGCCAAATAGTTGGATCTTGCTAAATATATGGATCTAGCCAAGAACAGTCATAAATCCCAAAACCACAACTACGAACCTTAGTAATACTTTAATATTCCTACTCTTCAAATTCTATACACGTTATACAAATATATATTGGTAGAGGTCTTTAAATAGGTATATGATTTGGCATACTTCTCAATTATAGACTCGTAAGTATTACATCACAAGCTTGACTTGAAGTGAATTAATTAGCTAGAGTAAACATTAATGTCTCATTAATGATTTTTGCTATCTTAAAACTTAAGACTTTCAGGCAATGATTTGCATGAATCCGATCTCACAAGCTATTAAATTTTTTTTTAAATTTATTTATGATAGTCACACAGAGAGAGAGAGAGAGAGAGAGAGGCAGAGACACAGGCAGAGGGAGAAGCAGGCTCCATGCACCGGGAGCCCGACGTGGGATTCGATCCCCGGTCTCCAGGATCGCGCCCTGGGCCAAAGGCAGGCGCCAAACCACTGCGCCACCCAGGGATCCCCGATCTCACAAGCTATTAGGGGAGAATTATGAACTGACGTTTTAACACCTTTCCTACAAAAGTAGGGACATTCAGCAGCATTTCATAGATCTAGAGAGGGTTCTTTATGCTGGGAGCATCCTGTTCCAAGACTATATCTACTTATTACCACTTTGCCAGTAGACAGTAAGTATGAATCACTATAATAAATGGTTAAAAGCGAAGAGGAAAGACCAGTGAATGCACCAATACTTCCTAAGTTAAGAAAAAAGAGATGTGAAGCAAATTACCAGATAGTTCTAAAAATTTTGATTTACATTTTCAATTTTTAAGTCTAAAGGAGGCAATTCACACAACCAAAAATCCGGAAAGTTTAGTACGTTTCATTACCAACTATATGGAAAAAGTAAAGAGGCTTTCAAATCTCTATACCAATAGTACAAATAAATGGCAAAGTTACTTAAATATATTTATTTTGTTCTGAGCAACTAGTAGGAGCTCTAAAGAAATTTCTCTTTGGGGGCATTATATTCTTTGGTTATATCACTGGTTACATATAAGGTGAACAAAATTAAATGACTGTGAAACACAATATGGAAAACCAAGCATAAAATTACCACCTCAGTAAAAGTATTGAAAAAAAAAATCAACAATTATTTTATGTTGCCGTACTTTCAAGTGGTAAGACTGTAATAGACTTCTACTTACCTGCGTTTACTGGGAATTACCCCAACTTCATCACTCTCCCCATCTGGTGTAACCTGCCTGGCTTGCCACCATTCATCATCAGAAGCATTAATAACATGGAGGATATCTCCAAATTTGAAGTTCAATCCCTGACTGGGAAGGCCACTGTCTTTAGTCTTGTCATAATCAAAAAGGGCTCTATAGAGATTAAGAAGAAAAAAGTGCATGATTATTTTGCTGGTTGTTTGTTTTAAAGTTTTATTTATATTTTAGAGAGAGTGAGAAAGTAAGTGTATGTGTGAGGGGAGGGGCAGAAGGAGAGAATCTTAAAGTAAGCAGACTCCTCCTCACTGGGCTCAGAGTCCAACAAGGTAATCCATCTCATGATCCTGAGATCATGACCTGAGCTGAAACCAAAAATTGGATGCTCAACGGACTGCGCCACCCAGGTGCTGCCCCCATGATAAATTGTTATCATATTACCAATATTAAGTTAACATAGGATTCTCAAAGTGTATATAATCCAGGTAAATAATTAAACAACATACTATGGTATACAAAATAATGCCAAGCTCAAGAATTTGCACTATATACAGAAAGACAGACAAAAGAGAAATACCCAAACTGACTTATGGTAGGTTTTTAAAATGAGGTATACTACCTTATTTCTCCCAATATTGAATGAGAAATTAAAAAAAATGCTTTTAGTATAATAATGGCAAGCCATATTGAATTCTAAAATGAAGCAAACCTAGAGAGTTACTCTAAATTAATAAACAAGAAGTAAATATTAAGAGGTACTCTTTTCTTTATTTTGGCTATACACACTGGGGAAAATAAAACTCCCCGAGACTGGATTCATTAGTTGCAGACTATGAGACTGGATTAACAGAGTGATTATTTTGTCAGTTAATTATTTCTTGCATTTGTTCACAAAACTAGCATCAATAGAATTTTCAGAGTCAATAACAATGATAAAAACTAACCACAGATGACTTTAACCGCTGTCAAATATTTTGGAAAAACTTTGCAGAATGTTAATCTTTAAAAATTTTATAAAAAGTGTTCTATTACTTGATTAATGTACAATGCTTAAATTCTTATCCAAAGTAGTTCTCTCAAGGAAAGAATCCCAGCAATTACATTTATGATATAATTTATTCATTTTTTGGTTCTACTTTGGCAACTAAAAATTAGGATACAAATCATATTCCTTTTTGTGTTAACCAACTTTTTAAAACTGTCTTTTTTTTGAAGTTTTTATTTAAATTCCAGTTAGTTAATACACAATGTAATATTAGTTTTAGGTGTACAATAAGATGACTCAACACTTCCATACAACACCTGTACTCTTCACAAGTGCACTCCTTAATCCCCATCATCTGTTTAACCTATCCTTCCACCCACCACCTTCTCCCCTACGGTAACCATCAGTTTGTTCTCTATAGTTAAGAGTCTGTTTCCTGGTTTGCCTCCCCAGCTCCCTGCCTCTGGCCCACATTCATTTGCTTTCTTTCTTGAATTCCATATATGAGTGAAATCATATGGCATTTGTTTCTCTAACTTATTTTGCTTAATGTAATTCCCTCTAGCTCCATCCACGTTGTTGCAAAAAGTGAGGATTTGATTTTTTATGGCTGAGTAATATTCCATTACACACACACACACACACACACACACACACACACACCCCATAACTTCATTATCTATTCATTAGTTGATGGACATTTAGGCTGTGTCCCTAATTTGCTAATGTAGATAATGCTGCTACAAAGCTAGTATTTATGTATTCTTTGGGTAAATACCTAGTAGTGTTACTGCTGGATCGTAGACTTCTTTATTTTTTTTATTTTTTATTTTTTTTTAAAGATTTTATTTATTTATTCATGATAGTCACAGAGAGAGAGAGAGGCAGAGACACAGGCAGAGGGAGAAGCAGGCTCCATGCACCGGGAGCCCGACGTGGGATTCGATCCCGGGTCTCCAGGATCGCGCCCTGGGCCAAAGGCAGGCGCCAAACCGCTGCGCCACCCAGGGATCCCCGTAGACTTCTTTATTGTCGAAGATTAGAGGAAGCTTAAATGGGGTGTCTGAAGAGAGGGATATTGAAATAAGATTTACTCCCTAAAACCCTAGAAATGCTCAGGAAGTAGAAATGTACAGAATCCAGGTAGGCAGAGATAGGTTACAGCAGTGAAAACAGAAGAACTGGTAGAAACACTTCATATAGCACTTACACCTTCCAGATTCCTTCTCCTGTTCCTAAATCCATAGAAGATGAGATTTAGTTTCTAAAGAAATTGAATTTGAGCAGCTCTATACTCTGGAACTTGGTGGGGAGGGGAAAGGTGCTAGGCTAAAAACAGATAGATTAAAAAGAAATCTGCACACTGAAGACTGAAATTCTAGCAACCTGGTTTATCCTGTAGGTAAGGGATTAAGGATTCTTTTCTAGAGATATTTAATGATCCCAAAGAAAAGAATGACCTGGGGTGGGAGAGGGCAGTAAACAAAAACATAATTATTTTTTAGTTAAATACACTAGCTTCATTCTCTAGTCATAAGGATCACTAAATATTTAAAGATTGCCTCACATATAAAAAACAAGAAAACAAGTAAACTAGAAAAAAGAAATACAGAGAAAGCAGAGAATTAGAGAAGCAGAAGAAAATACTAGAGAAACATGAGAAGATATTGTGTCCTTGAAAAAAGAGGATGACAAAAAAAAAGGGTTAAATAAAATGGGGCTCTCAGAATATAAAATAGGTTATCAGGCCCTCCTCCATACCCCAAATTCTCTATCAAAGAGAAGGCAAATTAAAGTCATTTTCAGACATGCTAAGATTCAAAAAGTATCCCCTCCCACATCCTTTCCTCAAGACTTTATTAGAGAATGTGCTCTGGTAAAATAAAAGTAAACTGAGAAAGAAAATTTAGCATCTAAAAAAAGACGGACCCAGCAGAGAGCTAAAAGGAATACAACAGTGGCAAAGGCAAGTCCCATGTGAGACCTATACAGCAAGTCTATAGAGCAACCAGTCCAGACTGGAGCAGAAAGATGGAAAAAATTGGGGTGCCTGGGTGGCTCAACTGGTTAAGCATCCCACTACTGATTTCATGGGCAGATTTCTTTTGTGAGATTAAGGCCCATATTGGGCTCCACGTGGGCAGGGAACTTGCTTAAGATTCTCTCTCTCATCCTCTGCCCCTCCCTGCTGCCTGGGGCTCTCACACGCATCTCCTCTTTCTTTCTCTCAAAACAAAAACAAAAACAAAAACAAAAACAAAAACAAAAAACAAAAAACAAAAGGAAAAAATCTGAAGTCATAAGATCATATGTGCAACCACAGGTTTCATCATGTGAAAAACTATACAGTCTACTGTAAAATAAAGAAAGATACTTAGTAATAAGTACATGGACAATTAAGCAAATAACACAATTATTATGCCCAGGAAAAAGGAAAAGTTTCAAAAGAAAGGAAGCATGGTCATAATATACTAGTTGAGTAATGAAGATACTACACAGTCACATGACTCTAAATGCTATTAATTTTATTAACAATGATGGTACTATATGCTTGAGTGATAGAGGAAGAGGCAGAATGGAAAGAGAAAGTTATGTACTATGGCAGTTAAGTCCATAATGTCCAAAATTGGTAAACTGAAAGCAGCAATATATGCACATTTAGAAACGTGGAGGGAAAGCAAGGGGGTATGCTAAGAAAATGGAGGATGATTATTTTCAGAAAATGAAATTGGGGATTCTTGAGAGGTGACAGCTATTTTCATTAAGTTTTTTGATAATATATAATTTGCAAAAATATTTACTTCTTTAAAAAATAACAAAAAGGAAAAAAACAAAAAGGAAAGATGATTCATTAAATGTACCTAAAACAAATACAACCTAATGTTTTGATTTTTATGGCTTTATAAGTTTTTAATGAATCACTTATTAAAGGCAACACCTAATTATACTAAGATTAGAAAATACCGACAAGAAGAAAATGAAAAAAAAAAGTTTTTCCTTTTTCTGTGGATATCAAAATCACATAAAATATTTTAAGGACTCTGGAACTGAAGAATTTAATAAATATTGCAAGAATTGGTGGAAGGAGAGAAAAATCTGATACACTGAGGATTCCCAGAACATTGCTAGGGCAGAAGGAATGAAAGGGGTAGGAAAAGAACAAGTGAAGAAAGTGATAGAAGTTTCCTTTTATTATATATCACAGAATAGTATTATTTGAGACAATGTCAATATAATGTCATATGTAAATAAATACACTCCTTGTTTGTAGAGATATTTTTATACACATATACAAACATATATGGGATATGTGTCTATTTTATGAAACACATCCAATCAGAAGAATAGATAAAATACACAAGGAAATGTTCCCCAATAGGATCAGAAGGAATGAAAAAATAATGAAGAATGGTACAGATTACCTGTAGTCATCAACTAAAATTAAAATAATGGTATAATAAAGTACTGAATAAAAGCTCAGCTAAAAAAAAAGTAAACAGAATACAAGTTGGTCATCTGTATTAAGTCCTATTAGCCAGTGAAGTAAAAAAGAACAGTTTATGTACTAATGGTATCTGTTTACTATTATTAGATTTATGCTATCACATTAATCTATTATAGAAAAATAACATGCTTGTCTTCTCCCAAGTACTTAAAAAAAAAAATACATGCAGAAATTTCCTGAATTTGTGTTATTTACTGAGGCTATTCACATTTTAAACTATTATTTACATAGGTTCTCTTTGCTATTATGGAAATTGCCATAGAAATCTAATCATAATTACTCAGAGAACATTATAAAGAATAAAAGTAAGTATTGGATGTTATGACATACCAAACTACAGTATAGTCACTCACTATTATTCAAGGGGTTGTATAACTTTCATTAATACAATAATAATAACATTTCAACTCTTGAAAGACACATATAGGAAATGAATCATAAAATAATGTTTCCTTGGTATGTGATATATTTTTCTTTTTTAAAAATTTTATTTTTAAACAATCTCTATATCCAACACGGGGTTCAAACTCACAACCCCAAGATCAGGGGTTGCATGCTCCAGTGACTGAGCCAGTGCAATGGAGTATAGTCAGGAGCCCCTGCAACGTATTTTTCTATATTAAAACTAAGTCATAGTAAAATATGTGAAGACTTCTTGCATGCATAAAAGGACTGTCATAGTTAGAAGTAAAAAAATTTACCTGACATAGAGGGATCGCTTCTGGCTAGTTCGAAGAGAACCTGATCCTGAACTAATGCTACTATTCATCATCTGCTCCCGTAAGTCATGTATTTTGGCTTCAAAACGACTGTATTCTAGATGGGAAAAAAAAATTTATATTTACAATCTAAAAAATAAGTTACTTGAAATTAAAGTATTAAATATGTTAGCTATCTTATATTTGATTAAATGTGGTTAGAACCTTAAAAGAGTAAAACCTGTATAAGATTTTGGCCAAAATGCAAATTTCAAAAAAAAAATTAACAATTTTCTGAATGTACTGTAAGTTAGAATTGGCTGAATTAGAATTTTCTCATATGCTATTTTAAAGTTCTTATCACATTTAATCAATTAAAAGACAACTTTCATTCATCAAATACTAATATCAATCTCGTATTACTGTCGATTTAACTGTAACTTTAAAAAATTAAAACTCATAATTTTAATTTTTATACTTAAAAAGAACAATTCTATAATGATTTGTAACCAATGCTTTGTTTACTGCCTTTTTCCCCTTGAGGAAATCATTACTTCTATGTGCTTAAACACAGAATTTGTGTGTAGTCAATAATATAGCAAAAACATACCATAAAAATTAAAAAATTAAATTTACTTCAACTCATTTTATAATTTATAAATTTTCAAAATGCCAAAATAAGACACAAAGTAATTTGAATAGACATTTTAGGATTGTTTTTATGTAAAAACAAGTATGATTTGGAAGATGAACTATTTTAAAAACTACATCATAATAAAAACTACTAAGTATTAGTAAAACCTTAAACACTTTTTCAAATACATTGCAATTACACACTTAACACTCTTATATCTTCTTCTCTATTTGTAATAAGCAAATTATTTTCTAGAAATTTGGGTAGATCTCATGAGATTTTCTTGTAAAACTGGTTTTATAGCAAGAGCAAATACCTTGCTTGGGAGTTTGCATAGTTTGTATACTCTTATAGAGTAAGAATAAGTATGATTACTGTGGAGTTATTCTTCCTTTCACCATAGTCACCAAGTTTGTTTTGTGGATACTAAGATTAACTGAATCAACAATTCATCAAAAACTCAAAAACATTTAAAAGCTCACATTAATATATAATAAAATGCTATTTTATCATCCTTTAAAATATAGTAGAAATTAAAATATAAACGTAAAAAAAAAATAAAATAAAATATAAACGTTATAGACTGTATAATGTATCCATTATAATTCAACAATTAACAATTCATGGCAAACTTTGGTTTGTGTAGACACAGCTAAGATATAGACAGATTGATGGAGATATAGATAAAAATATAAAGTGAACTCTGAACTAGTTTATACTAGTTCTTTTTTTAAAGTTTTATTTATTTAAGTAATTTCTATACCCAAGGTGGAGCTTGAACTGACAACCCTGGGATCAGGAGTCGCATGCTCCTCTGCCTGAGCCAGCCAGGTGCCCTTATTTATACTGGTTCTTCTAATTAACACTTAGTCTATTCTCTCTTATATCTGTATGTGCTTTATTGCATAAGAATTATCCTAGTTCCCAAGACACTAGGAATAACAGAGTACTGGATGGTGACTTCATTTTATCCAATATTACACTCACAGCAGCCTTAAAATAACAACAACTAAGACCATGACATCATTATTGAAAACAGCTATTTACTTTCCCTACTTATTATCTTATTTAGAGCATGGTCCAGTAGGGAGATATTACTTTCCCTACTTATTATCTTATTTAGAGCATGGTCCAGTAGGGAGATATATATATATATATATAAACAAACAGCTTAATGGCTAAATTACTCAGAGTAGCTTCTCCCTAGGTATTACTGTTGCAAACTGGATATAATATTTACGTTCATTGTTCTTATTTATTTCCACCTTCAATTTCTAGGGGTTGCTTTTTAAGTTTTTCATTGTTTTTAATAGGTAGGTAAAATAGTTCCAAGGTCATATCTGTAAAATAAAGATATTAAAAAAGTTTAGCTTCTAGTTCTCTCCTACCCTACTCTGTCTTCATTATATATAGACATTTACAGAAAGGTTTATTCTTCCAGGAGTGCCTGGGTGGCTCAGCTGGCTGGGAATTCAACTCTTGATTTTGGCTCATGTCATGATCTCCAGGTTATGAGATCAAACCCTGCACTGGGATCTCTGCTGAACATGGGAGTCTCCTTAAGATTCTTTTTCCCTCTGGCCCTCCAAACCCTCCTCTGCCTCCTCCTTCTAAAAAAAAAAAAAAAAAAAAAGAAAAAAGAAAAAAGAAAAGTTTTTTTCTTCCATTTTAAGTAACAGAAGCAGATACACATGTATATGCAAATATATTTACACACAATATGTGTAATATGTAATTATATATACATTTCTTATTCACACATACATACACATACGGCTCCTTTCTTAAACAGTAACCTACACATTTCTTCCAATATGCTTATTTTACTTAACAGTAAGTATAGCAGTAGTCTTACTAATAGTAAGGACACTGTATATAGTAGCATATATAGATGCCTCTCACTCTTTTTTAATAGCTGTATAGTTCTTCTGCATTAAACCATTATCTCTTACTTACAACAAAATATGGTAAAGAGTCAGATTCTGGTTTATCAGTAAATTTGAAAATTGTTTCCTTTGAACAATTAAGATAACTTTTGATATGACTGAAGTTGTTTGATCTCAGTTCTATTCTCCAAAGATATGTGCTTGTATCCCACATGTTCTTGTACTATGTGGCCTTGACATTCCCCCATCAGGAGGGTGCAGTCTAATCACCCTCTCCTTGAATTTGGGGTGGCCTTATGACTCACAAGCAAACGAATATGGTAGAAATGATTAAATGTGACTTTCAAAATAAGATTAGAAAAGGCCATAAATCTTTTGCCTGTTTCTTTAGGGATGCTTGCTTGACCTGGGGGAAGACAGATAATATGGAAAAAGTCTGAGAACCCTCATAGCACCATGCTGCAGAGGTCCCATGATGGTGTTCTGAGCCCAAATTTCTAGCCAGTTATCACCGAGGCTCAAGACAAAAGGAGTAAACCCATTTTGGACCCTCATCCAGTAGCTGAATCCCATTAAGTGACATCAGTCTATGCCACAAAGACCAACCAGACAAAACCGTGACTGAATTCCTCATCTACAGAATCCATAACATGGTTACTGTTTTGATACACTAAGCTTTGGACAAGTTATGAAACAATAGTAACTAGAACATACTCTTGCTATGCAGTCTATTTCATTTGTTTACACACACAAATACAAAAGAAGAAGCCTTCCTAAATTTAAAAATACATTAATTCCTAAAACAAGGAATTATATAAATACATTTTATAAATGTATTAAGTAATTTCAAACATTAATATTTTGTTCTTATAAAATATTCAGATATTTCATAAAACAGATTTAAATAAATTTTATACACTTTCAAAAATAAATACATAAATATAAAATTAGGGAAGTTTATTCTTCTAATGGTAACCTTTTGTTTAGCTTTTGCCCCCTTCACCATGAGCAATCTCTCAGAGCTAAACTGAAATATCCTTTTATATACAGTTAAAACTTTAAAGTAATTAGAAAGCTTATGTTATTTTCATAGCATCTCCAAATTTTCCCCATTTTCTGATAATTGTACTGTATCCAAACTATCAAAGCATACAGTCTTTTCATATCATATACTCTCTTCCTTACAACTATATTAATTGCTAGCACTAGTCCTTAGAGATCAGCATCTCTATCATTCTGGGTGTCTGAAATTTATTTTCTTCTCAGAGTGTTTATATGAACAATTATCACTGAATATCAATCTGTTATTTATACATTTGACTTCCGCCTTTATATGTGAGAGTCTATTCTATTCAATTTCTTTGATTCTTTGAGTATGTTGACTCCCACTGTTTCCTATAAGCTATTGCTGATGAAATTCTAATAACTATCTCATTTTCTTTCCTTTAAAGAGCTTTTTTTTTTTTTAAACCTTTGGCCTGGAATTCCACTGAAATTTTTGTTTTTTTATTTTGAGATTTTTATTATTTATTTGTGAAGTTAAAAATGAGTGATAGAAATTGAAAGCTGCCATACAATTTTTGGTTTGTTCCCAATTTGTTTTCAGTTTCATTGCTGTCCTGAACAGATGGAACAGGACAGACCAGTCCTGGGAGAAGGGAGATGGAAAGCATCCCAGGGATTGGAACTCAGCAGAAAAGGAAGAGCAGAGAGGCTGAGGAGCTTGCTGGAGGTTGGAGAGCAGGATGTGTGTATTTTTCTTGTAATTCCAATAATTTTATGAGAATATTTCTCAGTGCTGGTTATCATCTTAGGTATATAGAATATCTTTTTGATATATAGTTTGTTTTTTATTTAATTTTAGGAAGGTTTTCTTGTTTTTACATTGTTAGTATTTGTCCTATATGCTTTGTTTTAGTTTTTTCCTATGAGACTTCTGCATATATGTTGAATATTCTTTGCCTACTTTATCTGTCATTCTCATATCTTTCTTAATTCCCTGCTTTTAAAAATTAATACATTTTGAGAGTAACTTGCCTCCCTGATGTCTCATCACCCTTGAATACTTTATAGGAAATACTATGTATTTCCTATAAATAATGGAAATTTTCTTATATTAACAACAAAGCCATCAAAATAAAAAAGTAACATTAATACATCTAATGCCCACACCCCACTAAAGTTTCCCCAATGATGAATGCGCTGTGCCTCAAAGGGGGCTATTTTTTTTAAAGATTTTATTTATTTATTCATGAGAGACAGAGAGATGCAGAGACACAAGCAGAGGGAGAAGCAGGCTCCATGCAGGGAGCCCGACGTGGGACTCGATCCTGGGTCTCCAGGATCACACCCCAGGCTGAAGGTGGTGCTAAACTGCTGAGCCACCCGGACTGCCCAGAAGGGCCTAGTTTGAAACCATGAGTTGTCATATCTGAGCATATGAGCATTTAGTTGTCGTATCTCTTTAGTTTCCTTCAGACACAGCAGTTCCTCAGTCTTCCCTTGGCTTTGTAATCTTGATACTATTGAAGATTACAGGTCAATTATTTTGTAGACTGTCTCGCACTTTAGGTTTGTCTGATGTTTCCACATGACTAGATTCTGGTTATGCAAATCTGGCAGGAATCATGGAAGAGATGTTATGTTCTCCCCACTGCACTCTAGCAGGTAGTTTACAATTCTTTTTTGTCTCATTACTAATGTTATCAACTTTTAGCACTTGATTCTCTGTGAAATTACTTTTTCCCTTTGCAAATGACAAGTCACTGAAATCATATACACTTCCTCCATTCTCATCAAACCTCCAGCTAATTCTATTTTTTTTATTAGTAAAGACTCATGATTTCAAAGTTTACTTAGTACAGTATAACCTCAAATTATTGCTCAATTTAGCCAGTGTGAACACTTTCAAACTGGGTATTCTGTCCTTTTTTTTTTTTTTTTTTTTTTAAAGATTTATTTATTTATTCATTCAGAGAGAGCGAGAGAGAGGCAGAGACACAGGCAGAGGGAGAAGCAGGCTCCATGCAGGAAGCCCAATGCGGGACCCGATCCTGGGTCTCCAGGATCACACCCCAGGTTGCAGGCGGCGCTAAACCGCTGCGCCACCAGGGCTGCCCGTATTCTGTCCTTTTGACATATCTCCATCATTCCTCGAGCATTTCTTTGCTCTCTGGCACAGAATATTACAGAGTAATTCTAGTAGTTTCCTTGTCCCACCCCTGGAACTGGCCATTAATCCAAACAGCCTTGGGGAAGAGTATTTAGAGGCCAAGATCTGAGTGTTAGGTGTACTCACTGCTATTGGTCGCAGGCTCTCTCACTGCATAGGGCTAGAGAATTTTATACACACACACGTAAAATAGACACACATTTATAACTATAGTTATGTTTATATAAATTGAAAACATGCTTATACCAATTTCTCCAATTCTAATCTAATATAGGTTTATATTTAAGTTTTCTCCCTTTCCATATTTAGCACTATTCTAAAAATGAAAATTACAGATAACATTACCTTCAGCATATATGTATTCATTGGATCACTCTCTGTATGTAAGGAGTCTTCTGTCTCTACTACCTTGACTGGGCTTTAACCAGTCTCATGTGTTACCTCCTCACTCTGCTCAGACTCTGACTCCTCACACCAGAGCAATACCCCACACAGAAGTCCTCTCTTCATGATTAAGTCCTAATGGGTCACCATAGCTGTCTCCAAACTCCCAAATCTGTAATGCAGATAACTACCCTACTATACTCCAACTAATGGCTTTTATGACTAAGTTGATCAGGATATGGAAGGTAAGGAGCTCTTATTTTTGATTTTAAAAAATATCCTCATTTTTACCTACTTACTTTAAGGAAATATCATGCTCCTCTTTGTTAAACTTAATTTTTGAAATAACATTTTTATTTTTAATAATTTTCAAAATTTTATCAACTCATTTACATTGTTCTTTCAAATACTCCATACTTAAGGTTACACTTTTCATTTATTTCATGGGCATGTTTTTCTGGCATACTTTCACTGTGGAGATGTTATTCTGATCCTTATTTTCATATTTCAAACAGATTTCTTTCTTTTTTTTTTTTAGCATGCTTTTATATATATATTTTTAAGATTTTATTTATTTATTCATGAGAGACAGAGAGAGAGACAGAGAGAGAGACACAGGCAGAGGGAGAAGCAGGCTCCATGCAGGGAACCTGACATGGGACTCGATCCCTGGTCTCCAGGATCACACCCCAGCTGAAGGTGGCGCTAAACCACTAAGCCACCTGGGCTGCCCTCCAACAGATTACAATTGGATTCAATTGTCTGTTTCTGTTGTTAATTTTTACGTGAAATTAGTTTTCCTGAAAAAAAATTTTTTTTAATATTTTATTTGAGAGACAGCACACAAGCATGGATGCACAAGGGGGGGGGGAAGGGCAGAAGGAAAGGGAGAAGTAGACCCCTACTGAGCAGAGAGCCCAACATGGGGCTGGAGTCCAGGACCCTGAGATCATGACCTGAGTTGAAGGCAGATGCTTAACTGACTGAGCCACCCAGGTGACTCAGTTTTTCTGAACTTTTAGATAAGCCTATTTTGGATCAGGATGCCTTTTCTGTCTTCACAGGTCTGGAGTTCCCTCATTTGTTGTTTCGGACAAATGTTCAAAGATACTATCTCACACTGAGATTTCCTAGTGGTGTATTTTCCTCCTACTTGTCTGTACCTTCTGTTTCCTTTGGCTCTATTATCCTTATACTCCTGAATCTGGATTTTATTCTTAGAAGTTTTCCCTTGATTTGGGGTTTTGTACTGAAATGGAGCTATCATTGGTTAATTGTGTTGGAGGGCCCAGACTGTTCCATCTCTCTTATACCTTACTGTAGATCCCCTGTGCTTAAAATGTAGATTGTGCAAAAACCCTTACAATTGTAGGTGCTGTTCTCAAATTGGGCACTGCCTTTTCTAGTGAGTACTGACTGGCTTTTGGGCTTCTTGTGCTGCTTCCCCTTGTACAGATCCTGGTAATATAGGGTCTCACAGCTGTTGAGAACTTGTTTATATTTGCTTGTATTTGGGGCTCATGGGGATATCCTTTTATCTAGTTTTGTCAGAGATCTGTTAATAAATTTTGGTTTTGCTATCCATTTTTTTTTTTTTTTTTTCCTGGAAATAGGGGAGGCGGTAGTTCTGGGCAATTCAACTTTAAATCTACTATCCTATTTTTAATTTTCTATTTGTCCCACTGCTCTATTAATCCATTAGTTTAGTGATTGTCCTAGAAAATGATTAGGAAATGGTAAGTTTTCAATATTTATACTTTTGTTTTTAATATTTTAATCTTTTTAAAAAATTTTAAAAGATTTTATTTATTCATGAGAGACACAGAGAGAGAGAGAGGCAGAGACATAGGAAGAGGGAGAAGTAGGCTCCCTGTGGGGAGCCTGATGCAGGACTCCATCCCAGGACCTAGGGATCACAACCTGAGACAAAGGCAGATGCTCAACCACTGAGCCATCCAGGTGCCCTTATTCTAATCTTTTAAATATCTAATTTGTACATTTACTCAGTCATTCATTCATTTTAAAACTTTTATTTTTTAAGTAATTTCTACACCCAATGTGGGGCTTGACTTAACAACACTGAGATCAAGAGTTAACGTGCTCTCCCAAGCCAGCCAGGTTCTCCATAATTTCATTTTTAAGGATTTTTAAAAAAAATTTTATTGAGAGAGAGAGAGAGAGAGAGAGAGGCAGAGGGAGAAGCAGGCTCCATGCAGGGAGCCCGACGTGGGATTTGATCCCGGTCTCCAGGATCACACCCCGGGCCGCAGGTGGCGCTAAACTGCTGCGCCACTGGGGCTGCCCCATAATTTCATTTTTAATAATGACTCTGTTTAACAACTACTTTGCACAATTCCCGAAAATCTGACAATTTGGCTCTTGTAAGCCATTGTATCACAGCTCTTATACAAATGCGATGTCTGTGCTTCTTTAGCTGAGTTCCTAGTTTTCCTTCACTTTTGCTTGATAATCCCTTACTGACTTAACAGCTCTTGTTCATTATATTTCATACAGCATTACTAGTTGTTTTCAGTGATTTTGCCAGTTGAATTAATGAGAGTTCTAATGACTTAAAACATTATACATTTTAGAAATTTAAAAACCTTCTGTAAAAAGAACACATTTTTTTCCCCCACATTCTTTTTTTTTTATAGTAAAGAATACTCTTTCCTAAGAAGTAACTAAGCTATTACAAGTAGCAGTTAAAGTCTCAGATATTCAACATTTAAGATACTGGAGTATTAAGTCAATTTTGTTAATTTCTTAAATTTGTGTCTCAAATTTAGTACTGTGTTTACTTTATTCAGATCTTCTTTACTTACTATTAAAATCACATCACAACTTAGTCTAGGAAAGCTACCACTGGGAGAGAGTTGAAATGTTACACAGAAAGTTTTCTCTATTCAATATTCCAGAATTTCCGAACTTTGTCATCAAATATATTTAGGGAAGTCTCTGAACTGCTGGCTACAGGTTAAATAATATATATGCTTATAAGAGGAGAAGATAATGTTTAATAGATGATTGTCTGCATTTTATTCCCCTTTTCAACTTCTTTTTTTTTTTTAATTTTTATTTATTTATGATAGAGAGAGAGAGAGAGAGAGAGGCAGAGACACAGGCAGAGGGAGAAGCAGGCTCCATGCACCGGGAGCCCGACATGGGATTCGATCCCCGGTCTCCAGGATCACACCCTGGGCCAAAGGCAGGCGCTAAACCCCTGCGCTACCCAGGGATCCCCCCCCTTTTCAACTTCTAATCTTTGTTTTGACCCTGCCAGAAGTGAAAAGATGGAAGAAATTAGGGGAAGAGAGTGGAAATAAATTGTACCTCCCCCAATCTCTTTGAAACTTCCAATCCCAACTATGAAATATAAAACTCATTAATGAGTTTATTTAATTTAAAAACTCTATAATGAAATATATTAATTAAATATAGAACTTAACATCTGAGAGCAGTACCTCTCAGAGAATAGATAGGACTGATTTAAAGAAAGAAAAAGGGAACTGTTTTGAGTAAGAAAGCAGGCTGCTTAGGTAGTAGAAAGATATAGGAAGGAAAGTAAGACACTAAAACAAAACTTAATTAGGAAGCCACTATAGGAAATCACTATAAGAGATGACAAATGCTTTTTTACAAAGAAATGCCACTGGTCCACAATAAAACCTTTCCATTTAGTCTGTACTTCGACTTTCTTTGGTTGTTACCAGAAGGAATAAGGGAAATAAAATGAGGAAGCTGGGATTAAAACTCTACTTCTGCAGTTGAGATTGGCTGATTTATGCAGTTGAGATTTATTTTATTTTATTTTTTAAAGATTTTACTTATTTATTCGAGAGAGAGAGAGAGAGAGAGAGAGAGGCGCAGAGACACAGGCAGAAGGAGAAGCAGGCTCCATGCAGGGAGCCTGATGTGGGACTTGATCCCGGGACTCCAGGATCACGCCCGGGACCGAAGGCAGGTGCCAAACCACTGCGCCCCCCAGGGATCCCCTGCAGTTGAGATTTAAATTAAAGCTTTGGAATTCAGACAAGTGGCTCTAACTAAACCTCTCAATTTTTCTAGATTTCGTTTTAGCCATTTAAAAATTAGGAATAATATAAACTTCAAGAAATGTTTTTTTCTTGCAGAAAAAAAAATTAAGACAACCAATAGGAAAGAAAAAGTAAGTTTCATGTTAAGTTTAATTATTTTTATCTCTTTTTCCTTTAATAGTGTCATTGCAATATAATCAATTATTTTTTTAACCAAAAATATAGATTAAAGGTCTGAAAACTGATATAGTACTAGTACACTTGAGGAACAACAAGATAGAGTATTTGAGGTTAGGGCTTTTCAGGATGTGAGGACCCACCTGGAACCCAGAGTTGTCATAAAGATTATTTTAAACTGAAGACATTAGAGATTCAACGAATAATAATAATAATAATAATAATAATAATAATAATAAAAACAAAAAAGCTTTCCTGGAGCTTCCCTTATCTAAACAAAAGAAGCAACTTTGGGAAGTAAGGCAGTCATAAATCCCTTCTCCTGGAGAGTACTATGGCTTTGAGATGGAAAGACTACTCTTAGGTATACAGACAAACATTATCACAAACTTTCTTCTAAAAATCTATTTGTTTATACCGTAGAAGGTTTTTCTTTCCACTCTTTTCTCCATACTAAGTTAGGTATATAAGCCACGAATGAGCCCTACCTTCTTTTGCTGGCTCCTCCTAGGCATATAAAATAAATCCTTTCTCATGTGAATCTGTCTTCTGTCAGTTTAAGCTGCAGGCCCCAGCAAGTGAAACTAAAAGGTTAGAGAGCCAAGTTTTTCCTCTTCTACAAAGAGGCTAGAATAAATCTTAACCACTTAATAGCTGTGTAACTGCCATTATTACTTAAACTTTTTGTGCCTTTGTTTACTCATCTGTAATGTAAAATGGAGATAAACAGTGCCTACCTTATAGGCTTCATGGGAATTAAAAGAGTTCATAAATGTAACAATGTAACTATGGCTAGCACCATATTTGGCATACAATTTTTTTCTATTATATTCTATTACTTAACTCATAGGAAGTTCTTGACAGATCAGGAACTATTTGCCAAAATATTGTAACTTCTGAATATGGAGTCAAAAACAAGCAGAGTAATTCCAGGGCCTGTGTTTGATTAGAGCTATAGATTCTGAAAGATAAAAACTTACTCCTACCAAAAGCTTACCTCTTTGCTCTTTGTCTGCTTGTATGAATACATGTATGTCAGACTATCAGTGAGGCAGAGAATCCCAAGGGATTCATCATTAGTAAAGTGAAGATACTAACTACAGAGAGATGAATGATTATCAGTGTTACTTTATACTTCTTAAAATGGTCAGTAAGAGAGAAATCTGAGCCTTCAACTTATATCTTTGGCCTTCATAGCAGTTACACATTGATGATGTGGAATATATATTTTTATAAAGTGCTGTACAACAAAAATACATTTATTAAAAATACATAATAATAAAATGAAACATAAAACTATACCATTACTGCCTTATAAACAAACGTATAAGAAGCAATACAACAAGGAGGAGACAGGTGCTTTCAAAGTACCCAAAAGTTTTAAATTTTAACTCCTATTTTTGGTCTTCTTTTTTTTTTTAATCTATGATGTCATTTCTTCTCTGCCCATCTAAATCCTATCCATTCTTTAGATTGCCAGTTAAACCCCAATCCTACTTTATGATCTCTTTTCTCATGTTGGCAACATAAAGTACTTCTCCTTGAATTCCTAAGGCAAAGGCTGCCTTCTGTGCTCTATCGGTACTTACCTTGTTTTTATCAGGCAACAGTACCATAGCTATGTTAAAAGAATACAGTAAATGTCAACACTGCCAGACTAAGCACTCACTAAAATATTCCCAGTGAAAAGTATTTAGATTTTGAAGGTAATAGATAGAGGACTGAATCCTATTACTAGCTTTGTTATTAGTCTATCTCATTATCTGTATGTAGAGATACAGCTACATATTTAATAAGGCTCTAGAGCAAGCTTTAAATAAATAATAAACAAACAGGCACCTAAACATAGAATTATAAACTGTGTTAAGTGTTATAAGAAAAATACTGCAGTGCTATCAGAAATAGAACCATGAGAAAGAGCCAGCCATACAAAGAACAGGGAAAAAGAAGACTCTAAGAAAGTACAGGATGATCCGAGAATTAGGATAGTATATGATGCGATAAAGGGTCTGAAAGAAGACCCGTACTGTTAGAGCCTAAGAAGAAAAGGAAGGAATAGAGGGCATGCAGTGATCACACGTGTTTTGATGTGCTCAGTCACACAGTGCCTTCTTTGCAGGTCCTATTAAAGGGTTTAGATTTTATTCAGAGTTCAATGAAAATGTTTTAAATGGGAAATGACACAATGACACACAAACTTTGTATTTAAAAAGATCATTTTGCTTAATGAGCAGGGAAAGGATTGGAGAAAATCAAGAAAGAACTTGTTAGAGGCTATTAGAATAGTTTAGGTAAGAGAGGATAGTGGTTTGGCTAGGGAAGTAACTAGTTGACACAGAGATCAGAAAGGAAAGGGAGGTCAAGGAAGACCTTGAGGCTTCTGGCTTAAGAATCAGTGGAAGTGTCATGGACTGAAATGGTAAAATAATTGTTTCAGGCATGCTCAATTGCAAACACCATAGAGAAATACAGCTGGTGACATCAAATAAGATAATAGTAAGTTTGGCACTCAGGAGATATTCAGAAAAAAAAAACTCCACATCTATAAGAGTAACTAACATAAGGGTCTAGCCTAGAAAGAGAAACACCAACTGAACAGTAGCTACTTGAATAATCAAAGTAGAATGCAAAATCTCCTTGATAAAAGAATGGCTCCATCAAGAGAACAGTTTAAATTTTAATTACAACTGAAGAAAAAGTATCAACTAAAATATCAATCAGAAAGCTTCATATAGAAGCTTCATATAGATTTCATATAGAAATCACAAAAAAGAAAAGAGAAGAAGACTAGAGTACAAGCACAGAAAAAGATAATCTAAAAGGAAGATTCTTGGGCCCAATCAATAACTATTCAAGGAAAACAGTAGTCCACCCTTCCCAACCATCAATGGCCAAGTATATCTAGTGCAGACAGATAGAAGTTAGGCTTAGTTAAAAGGTGCTAAACATAAAAAAATGGTAAAGTTAACTATCCTGGTTCTGGTCTATGCTTACCAAACATCAGAGCATAGCTCTTCTTTCCATCAATTTTTAACTCCTTATTAAATACAACTCAGTATTTTCACCTGGGTCTCAGAAGATTCTTTCTTGATAAACATTAAATAGAATGTCTGAATTTAGATGATTTTGAATCAATTTTCTATCGTGTTGATTCACTTCCTTTTAATTCAGTAAAGTTTTCTTGAACATATAATTTCAAGCATTTATTCTCTTCTTTACAAAATTTTGTTTAGAAAGTCTAATTATGTATATATTTCATATATATCCTTGCCTGTCTTCCATTGCCTAATATTTTCTAATCTTTTAAAAATCTCCTTATTTGTTTCATTTTATTTTTCCTCCTGTATCCTCTATTGATTTTTCTGCAGTGTCTCTTTGTCTTTGAGCTCAATTTAAGAAATTACTTTCTTCTTCTTTCTTGGGTTTTGCTATCTCAAAATCAATCTCTTGGGTTGTGAAGCCATTTTTCCATACAGTTCTTACACTTCTATTTAGTGGTCTTCTCTCAAAGAAATGAATGCATTACTTGTTGAAAACATTAAGATCAAATTTTTATCTCATCTATGCCAATGCTTTTTGTGTGTGTATGTAACTAACTTTTATGTGTTGCTAAGTTTTGCTGTTTGTTTTCACCGGTTCTTATTAATATCTTTGTATGAATGCAGGGACAGTTACTTTTTAACTGCTTAGTACTGAATAAGTGGATTTTGCTGGACCAGCTATGGTAGCTGAACTAGAAAGTTAAGGGGTGCAGGAAGGATGGAAGCACAGTATCTTCATGGCCTTTGAAACCAAAGGACTGTCACATTATCTGATACTTGTATTAAGACATATTCCTTTACTCCAAAACTACTCTTCTTCTCTAAACCAAACCACATCAAGGATGGGCTTCTGTTTTAGCATGTTCACTCCAATTCCCATGAAGCTTGCCAAAACCAAAGGATGAGGTTTTTATACCTCAAAAAAAGTTCCTCACCTTTAGAGTGAGTAATTTTCTGTCGTTTTCTAAGTTCTGCCACCACTGAGAATTCTCAGCATTCCATGTTTTTACTCTTCTCTCTTTCTATGTAGCTTCTGCTGGATCTCAAGTTGCATAAGCAAGCTTTTGCCTATATTTTGTTGTCAAGGGGGCTTAATGTGAGGTGGAGTTGTATCAGAAGAGCATGTATATTTTATTTTCCTTGTTGCTTTTATATGTTTTCTGAGGCCAGATATTGACTTACCTTTGAACATACCTAAATAGTCTAGATTCCTTATGCACATATATAAATGAGAGGCCTTCTATTACACTGGGAAGCCAGTATCTTAGTACATATTGATAACTTGGCTTCCATATAGTATACCTATAGGGCAAGAATGTGCTGGCCAGAAGATTAAAGGCATGTGTGGTCCCAATGGAGGTTTTGTTTTTCACTGAATTAAAAAATTGACATTCTGATTTCATATATTAGTCTCTGTTTGGTTAGTGTGAATTTATTTGGAACTTATCTATTATGTAAATGGATTTATCTCTGTCCAGTTAATGGACCTAAAATGCTGAGGTTAACAACAATACATATTATGAAATAGCAAGGAAAGCCATATATGCTACTTTGATTAGCCAAAAAAATTTATTTGGTTTTGTTACAAAAATAAATCCTGACCTAAGAAAAAAATAAATATTAACAGTTGCTAAATCAGAAATTATTTCACTGACTCCTTTAGTCACATCATCCCTTCCTTCTTCACCTTGTTGTTTGTGAACATTACCTGCTATGCTATGTATTCTTCTGGGTGTTTAAGCTTTTAAAATTCCACTGAGGTTTTACTGGAGAAGTGGTTATGTTGATGTACACTAGAGTTTTACATACATTTAAACATGGCATGACCTCAAATTTTCCATTACCACTTTCTTTCCCTAGGAACTTAGGTCACGTCCACGATACTTCATTATCTAGAAACATATTACATTCCAAACTTGTATTTTTCTCTCTTTATTTTAAACAGCAACAAGGGCTATTAAAAACATATCTTAAATCTTGATATAAACAATATAATCTAATTCAAAAGTCAGAAAAGGGGATGACATAATTTTCTTTGGCAATGCTACCTATCATTGCATATGGTTTTTATGATCCTTTGGGATCACTGAGTTAATAACACGGATATGTGTTTGATTAGAGGACAGATTTTAAAAAATAAACACTTGAAAATTAACCCAATAACAGTGAAATACTCAAATTCCTATAGCCTACTGACCACACTTTGACATGGGTAGTGAACTATAGGTTCAGACTAAACAAATGCTACATTAATAAAAGAGATCAAAATATAAAAAAAGTTAAGCTTGGAAAGTTAAACATTATTAAAAGGAAGAATTCTAAAAACTGAAATAAACAATAAAGAATTTTACTACCTTCAGGCCGATACTGTGCAACAATCGTGACAGCTTGGCCAGCATTTTTTAAAGCAGCTGCTGCTTGCTCATGGCTGGCAGTTCTGAGGTCAACACTGTTTACCTGTAAATCAAATCAAATCTTAAATTTCAAAGAAATTATTCACACTGATTAGAAACCACAATAGCCTACATTCTGAGAAGCACAGATAAAATTACTATCAATGAAAGCAATTTTATTCACGAAGAGTACTTTGCTTAACATCAAGTCAGCAATGCCGAAACATTTTCTTCTAGGTTTTCTGGGAAGTCCTCTACCAATCTCTTGGGAAAAATACCTTAATTTGATAACATGAAATCTCAATAAATGTCATTATTTCATACATAACTCATTCACTAGAAACTCATTTCTAGTTCATTTCACTAGAAACTCAAGCAATGGAGGGTTTTTCATTTTGTATGCAGCATCCTTTTGACTTCTGCCTTACTTTCACTCCTACTACTCATTTCAGTTCCAATTCTCAAACTAAGGTCCCATTCTTTTGGAGTAACAAGAAGGCAAGTATTTAAAAGTATTAATACAGCTCAGATTTCAGGGACTGATATTTAAATAGAGTAAATATTATTAAATGAACAAGGAGACATGTTTTGAAGACAGAGCACTTCCTTGAGTGAAATAATTAGTGATCAATTCAACTCAAGAATAAACAACTTCATTCTTATTTCTGAAATGCTGCTGATACCTAGTATATACTGCAAGCACACTACCTTAAGACATTGTACCTTTCCCACTATTAGCAAAACTTAAATGGAAATTCATGGTAGCATTATATTCAAATGGTAGTAACTTTAAAATCAAGTTGTTTTTCCCTCTAAAAACCAGCAGTGAATGGATTACAATAATGCTTGAAACCTTGATCAAATATTTTTGGAAAGGAAGAACTGTCATGCAATTCTTATATGAAAGCATGTTTTGTCAACATCAAGTCTCAAACCTGTTAAAGACCACATACCAATTTTGGAAAAAATGACTAGGAGTCCAGAAATTCTTGGGATTATAAAATTTATATAAAAGAACACTTTAACCATATAAAGACCAGATATTTGATATTATCTACAAAGGATGTCATTATGCAGGTAAGTTAAAATAAACACACATAAAGAAAGTTTTCATTTAAATTCCAGTTAACATACAGCGTAATGTTAGTTTCAGGGGTACAATTTAGTGATTCACACTTCTATATAATACCCATTGCTCATCACAAGTGCACTTCCTAATCCTCATTACCTATTTACCCCATCCCCCTGCCTATCTCCCTTCTAGTAACCATCATCGGTTTGTTTTCGGTAGTTAAGAGTGTTTTATGGCTTGCTTCTCTTTTTCCCTCTGCTCATGTTTTGTTTCTTAAATTCCACGTTTAAGTGAAATCATAGGTATTTGTCTTTCTCTGACTGACTTACTTAACTTTGCATAATATTCTAGCTTCGTCTTTTTTTTTTTTTTTTTAAGATTTTCTTTATTCGAGAGGGAGGGAGAGAGGGGGAGGGGGGGGCAGAGACACAGGCAAAGGGAGAAGCAGGCTTCCCATGGGGAGCCTGATGTGGGACTCGATCCCAGGTCTCCAGGATCATGCCCTGGGCCAAAGGCAGCACTAAACCGCTGAGCCACCCGGGCTGCCCTAGCTTCGTCTATGTCTTGCAAATGGCAGGATTTCGTTCTTTTTTATGGCTGAGTAACATTCCATTGTGTGTGTGTGTGTGTGTGTGTGTGTGTGTGTGTTTGTATAAAAATATATTTAAGGGATCCCTGGGTGGCACAGCGGTTTGGCGTCTGCCTTTGGCCCGGGGCGCGATCCTGGAGACCTGGGATCGAATCCCACGTTGGGCTCCCTGCATGGAGCCTGCTTCTCCCTCTGCCTGTGTCTCTGCCTCTCTGTCTCTCTCTGTGTGGCTATCATGAATAAATAAATAAAATCTTTAAAATATATATATATATATATATATATATATATATATATATATATATATACATTTAAGAGTATTTTTACATCTATATACATAAGGAATATTGGTTTGTTGTTTTCTCTTCCCATTAGGTCCTTGGCTTGATAAAACAATAATATTTTGCTCATAAAATGAGTTGGGAAGACTCTTCATGTCTATTCCTTTTTTTGGGAGGTTTGTGAACGACTGGTGTTAATTCTTCTTTAAAGGTTGGTAGACCATACCAGTGAAACCATCTGGTTCTGAGCTTTTATCTTTGCAAAGTGTTTTATCAATTCAGTCTCCTTAATTGTAACAGAACTATACAGATTTTCTATTTCTTTTTGAGTCAGTTTTAATAGTTTGTCTTTTTAGAAATAAATCAACAATGATATATATATAGTATATATAATATATACATTATATAATCTATAGAACACATTCATTATAAATGTCCCTGGTTTTAATAACAATTTTTATCTTTGCTTTCTTTGTATATTAGTATAGTCACTCTGTTTCTTGATTACTGCTTACATAGTATATTTTTTCCAACCTTTTAGTTTTAATCTTTGTTGAAAAGTAAACCACTGTTGAATCAAAATTGTGTCTATCATAGTATATAGTTGATTTTTTTTTAAAGGTTTGAGAGAGGGAGCACTCAAGTTCGTGTGCAAGGGAGGAGAGGGGTGGAGGAAGAGGGAGAGAATCTCAAGCAGACTGCCCAGGGAGTGCGGAGCCCAACACAGGGTTCAATCTCACCACCCTGAGATTGTGACCTGAGCTAAAATCAAGAGTCAGCTCAACTGACTGAGCCACCCAGGTGCTCCCTGGATCATGTTTTTTAACATCTACTCTATTTTTTAATTAGAATGTTTATTTCAGGGATACCTGGATAGCTCAGTGGTTGGGCGTCTGCCTTCAGCTCAGGGCGTGATCCCAGAATCTGGGATGGAGTCCCACATCAGGCTCCCTGCGAAGAGCCTGCTTCTCTCTCTGCCTCTCTCTCTATCTCTCATGAATAAATAAAATCTTAAAAAAATGTTTAGTTCATTTACATTTAATGTAGTTATTGAAAAAGTTAATTATGTCATCTATTTTTGCTATTTGTTTTCTTCACATCTGATCTTTTTTGTTCCTTTATTCCTCCATTTCTACCTTCTTTTGTTAAACAAGTAGTAACTAGTGTACCGTTTTAACTTCCTTATTATATTTATTTTCAGTTATCTTAGTGGTTCCTCTGGATTATAAACAACATAATAATCTACTTTGGATTAATACCATCTTAATTTCATTGGTATATAAACTCTGCTCCTATATAACTCTGTCCCTCTACTCGCCTTGAGATACTATCACCACAAAAATTACAGCTTTATAAAATGTGTGCCCATCAGCACAGATTTATATTGCTTTATTTAGTGGTCTTTTAAGTCAGACTGGAGAAAAAAGGAGTTACTAACAAAAAATACATTTACACTGTTTTACATATACCTATGTAGTTACCTTTAATTACTCTCAATTTCTTCATTTGGATTTAGTTACTGTCTATTGTCTTTATTTTAATCTAAAGGATTCTCTTTAGTATTTCTTGTAGGACAGATCTAGCAGAGATGAACTTTTTCAGCTTTTGTTTACTTGGGAATGTCTTGATTTGTTGTTTGTGAATGGTGGTTCACAATGTGAATGGTAGATCCCCAGAATGTAATGAATTATTTTTCTCTACTATCAAGATTCAATCTTTGTCTTTCGACAGTTTGATTATAATAGGTGTATGATATGGATCTCTTCAAGTTTATTCTATTTGGAGTTCAATATGCTTCAGAGATATATACTATGCTTTTCATCACATTTTGAAAGTTTTTGGTCATTCTTTACTCAAATAATCTTTCTGCCATTTCCTATCTCTCCTGTCATTTTGTGACTTTATTATGTATTTGTTGTATACTTGATGATATTCCACAAGTCTCTGAGGCTCTTAATTTTTTTTCCTGTTCATCTTGATAATCTCAAGAGATATATCTTGAAGAAAAAAATGTTTGATTTTTTCTTCTGCTAGCCATAGCCACTGTTGAGTTTGTCTAGAGCATTTTTGCATTTCAGTTATTATATTTTTCAGCTCCAGAATTTCTATTTCGTTTTTATAATAGAAATCTCTTTATTGGTATTCTCTACTTGCTGAGCTATTGTTCCTTTTTCCCTCCTCTCTCATTATTTAGTTCTTTGTACATATTTAAAATGTCTGATTTAATGTCTTGGTTTAGTAAACCCAATGTTTAGCTTCCTTAGGGATAGTTTCTATTGATGGCTTTTTTCCCCTGTGTACAAGGCCATATTCTCTTGTTTTTCTGCAGGTCTCATGATTTTTGTGTGGAAAACTAGACACTTAAAATTATATAATGTTGGAACTCTGGAAATCAGATCTGTCTTCCTGCCAGGGCTTGTTATTGTTGCTTATTATAGTTGTTTTTGGTGATCTTTCTAAATTCTATGAAGTTTGTATTTTTTGATGTGTATGCCAATGAAACCTCTGCCTAGTTTAGCTCGGTGATCAGTTAACGACTAGAAACAGATTTTGTTAAATCTCTCTGCTGAAGGGCTCTGTGTGCATGTTGGGTAATGCCTTTAAAATGCAGGTAGGCAATTGTTAACTCTGCTTTAATCGTCACTTCCTGTCTACTGAGAGCCTCATGGTCAGTCACAGGTGAGTTAGGACCTTTTTAGGTCTTTCCTGAGTATGTAGAGTCCAGGACATACATGTGTCTGGGAGATTCCAAAGAGCATATGTCGGAGTTTATCAAAGGCCCTAATGGAGAGCCCATTCCCATTTATCCTTTTGAGCTTTTGATTAACCTACTGTTTGCCTCATCCAATGTCTCAGGCAGCCATAATGTGCCTATAATTTTGACAAGTACCAAAGGGGAAAAAGGCTTTTGCGTTGGGGCACTGATTCAGTTCAATACAGAGAGCCTTGCATGTGGGATTTTAAAGAACCGCCAGACAGGTCAAATTATGACAATTCTCCGGGAAAGAGGCTCTGAAAATTCTATTCCCATCCTGCTCTCTAGTGGCTGTAAGATTATTGGTTTTCACTATAAATATGGACTATTTCTCAAGGCTAATGTGATGCTGGAGAGCAGAGGATGGGACTTAAGCAAGTTAAAACTCCAAAAGCTCACTCTTATGAAGATTCAGTCTTTTTTTTTTTTTTTAAATAAACTTCCTAAACTGCTGCAAGCCTTTGGTTAATTTCAAGTTTTTTTTTTTTAAATTTTTTTTTTTTAATTTTTATTTATTTATGATAGTCACAGAGAGAGAGAGAGGCAGAGACATAGGCAGAGGGAGAAGCAGGCTCCATGCACCGGGAGCCCGATGTGGGATTCGATCCCGGGTCTCCAGGATCGCGCCCTGGGCCAAAGGCAGGCGCCAAACCGCTGTGCCACCCAGGGATCCCCTAATTTCAAGTTTTGAACAACTTCTGAATTTGGGCCACTTTTCTCACTTTCAGAGAAGAGAATTTTTGTTGAAGTCTTTTGAGTCACTTGTGATCTAAGATTCTTAGATCAAAATTTCTGGCACATGTAAATTATTCTATATCATACTTGTCATAACTGGAAATAACAGTAATACCTAATTTATACCATACTGAAAACTATAGTGTTCTATATCTGTAATGAATCTTGATTTCAAAAGCTTCTTTCTTCAAGAACATTAAATTTATCAAAAAGAATATTTTATAAAACCTATGATTTATTTTCATGCTTTCCTTTTATTTTTTTAAAGATTTATTTATTTATGATAGCCACAGAGAGTGAGGCAGAGACACAGGAGGAGTGAGAAGCAGGCTCCCTGCCGGGAGTCTGACGTGGGACTCGATCCCAGGACTCCAGGATCACGCCCCTGGGCCAAAGGCAGGCGCCAAACTGCTGAGCCACCCAGGGATCCCCTCATGCTTTCCTTTAAAAAAAAAATTTTTTTTTTAAAGATCTTATTTATTCATGAGAGATACAGAGAGAGGCAGAGACACAGGCAGAGGGGAAAGCAGGCTCCTTGCAGGTAGCCTGATGTGGAACTCAATCCCGGGACCAGGATCATGCGCTAAGTCAAAGGCAGAGGCTCAACCACTGAGCCACCCAGGGGTCCCTCCATGCTTTTCTAAATAACTTATTTATAATTTTCCCAGTGATGTGGGTTATCATTAAGAACATCAATTTGAGGGAAGGTCTTTAGAGCAGTAGTTCACAAAGTTTGGTCCTGGGAATAGCAACATCAGTTATCTCCTGAACACTTGTTAGAAATACAGATTTTTTTTTTTTTTTGAAATACAGAATTTTATTTTATTTTTTTAATTTTTATTTATTTATGATAGTCACACACAGAGAGAGAGAGAGAGAGAGAGAGAGGCAGAGACACAGGCAGAGGGAGGAGCAGGCTCCAGCTCCATGCAGGGAGCCCGACGTGGGACTCGATCCTGGGTCTCCAGGATCGCGCCCTGGGCCAAAGGCGGGCGCCAAACCGCTGCGCCACCCAGGGATCCCGAAATACAGAATTTTAAATCCTACCCAAGTCATAGTAAATTTAAAACTTCCGGGATGGAGTCTAAGAATCTGTTTTTTAACAAGGCCTGGACAAGGCCTGGAGGTGAACCTGATTCAAGTTGCAGACTGAAAACAGCTAAATTTTGTCTAATGAGGTACTTAAATTAGTTTGTTCCTAACAAGGCTTTAGTTTTGAATATCTTTTCTCAAGTTTTTCTCCTGAGGTTTTTCCTATTGCTTTCAGGGTATTTCTCTAAAGAAGCTTAGTAAACATTAAAATTTTAAGACTACTAATGCTTACGGTCTAACATAAAGCTGTATGTAACTTACACTCACATAAGGGTGAGCAAGTGGCCTGGAGTGTCTGGGATTTTCAGTTTTAAAATTGAGACTAAAGGCAATTCTAGACATGGTGCCTTCAGTGCTAAAACTGGGAAAGTTCTGGGTGAATGAGTTTGTGTTGGTCAGGCTAATAGTCTAGCAGTATGTCAGTGACCCATATAAAGTTGTCCCACGTGGACAGTTTAAAAAAACATCTATTTTTGCTTTGAATTTTTTGCACCTAACTCTAAGCCAACTGAAAACTTATTTTAACACAAGGTGTGAAGTGAGGCTCTAAGCTAATTTTACTCCCCTAAACAACTAGCTAATTTGTCTAACATTTATTTTTAACAAATTCATTCCTTTCCAACAATTTGTCCTTATCATACTATAACTTACTTAAAAAATTGCAGTAAGATGTAAAAATGTGAACAGTTCAGTTGTGTCAACAACTGTATACACCCATGAAACCACGATTCCAAACAAGATATATACCTTTTCCATCATCCAATGCAGAAATGTCCATCGTACCTCTTTATAATCAGTACAGTCATCAGCAACTGACTTCTACCAATAGAAATTATTGTCTACTCATGATTATCATGTAACTGGAATCTTACTGTATGTATTTTTGTGGTATTTTAATTCAATGTAATGTTTTATAATGTTATCTAGGTAGTTGTGTTTTAGTAGTTTGTTACTTTTTGTTGGTGAGTAGTGCTGTGTAAATGTACTCCAATTTACTTAGGTATTTTACTACTGATAGACACTTGAGTCATTTCTAGATCTTAATTATTATTAAGGCTATTATGAACATTTCTGTTAAGTGTTTCTGTAGACATGATTTCTTGGGTAAAATCTGGGTGATATGGTTAGTTCTATGTTTAATTTCTCAAAAACTTCCTCCAAAATTCTTGCAGTGATTGTACAATATGCCCACCAGTAATGAATGAAAGCTACCAGAGCTCCACATCCTCACCAATGTTTGTCATCAATTTTTTTTCTTTAGCCATTCAACTGGGTGGGATATGGGATATGTGCTGATCTCCCACAGTTAAAAGTCCACATATACCTTTTGACTTTTCCTAAATCTTTAATAATAATAGCCTATGTTGATGAGAAGTCTTACCAATTTGTATGTTATATATATTATATTACATACCTTATTCCTACAATAAACTAAAGAAACCATTAAGAAAATTGGTGGTGGTGGTGGGGTCTGGGTGGCTTAGTTGGTTAAGCATCTGACTCTTGATTTCAGCTCATGTTAAGCCTTGCATTGCATTGGGCTCTCTGCTCAGTGGGAAGTCTGACTGTCTCCCTCTCTCTGCTACACCCTCACTCATGCATTTGCTTGTTTTTTAAAATAACAAATCTTAAAAGAAAACCATAAGGAAAATACATTTACCATACTACATTGTATTTATCAAAAAAATATGGATATAAGTGGACACGTGCAGTTCAACTTTGTGTTGTTCAAGAATCACCTGTATCTCATTTAGGCATAATTTACGTTCAGTAAATTAATCTTGGTTTACAGTTAAGAGTTTTGACAACTGCATGTTGCACAGACACTGTCACAATCAAGACACAGAAAAGTTAAATCACTCCCATCCAAATTCTATTTTAAAAAAATTTTTTTCCCATCCAAATTCTTATGAACACCTTTATTCACTGTTTTTTTTTTACACTCCCCTGATGCCTCACGTTAAGTACCTTTTCACGTGCTTGTAAGTCATTCATATATATTGTTTTGTGAAATATCTGTTTAATTCTTCTGCTCATTTTAAAAACTGGGTTACTCATATCTTTTTATTGTTTATTTGTAGGAGATATTTATGTATTCTGGATACAAGACTTTTGTCAGGCACACAGACACTAAGAATATTTTTTCCTACTCTGTTGCTTGCCAATTTGGTTTTTTAATGCATCTTTTTAAAGAATATTTTTTCCTACTCTGTTGCTTGCCAATTTGGTTTTTTAATGCATCTTTTTTATGGTTAGTATTGTATGTGTCTTGTCCAAGAGATTGTTGTTTACTGCAGGGTTGCAAAGATATCCTATGTTTTCTTCTAGGATTATGGTTTGGGCTTTATATTTAGATTTATAATCCTTGTAGAATTAATTTTTACATCTGGAGTAAGATTGGGTTGAAGTTCATGTTTTTCCATATAGACATTCAGTTGTTCCAGCAGCATTTATTAAAAAGACTTTCTTTTCCGAGTGTCCGGATGGCTCTGGCAGTTAGACATTTGACTCGATTTCGGTTCAGGTCATGATCTTGGGGTTGTGAGGCCGAGCCTTGCACTGGGCTCTCTGCTTAGCAGGGTCAGCTTGACATTCTCTCCTATCCCTCTCCCCTATTCCATTTGCACTTTCTCTCTCTCTAAAATTAAAAAAAAAAAAAAAAAAAGGACTCTCTTTTCACCACAGAATTTAGCCCCTTAGTCCTATTTAAGAATTCCTAGTCTAATCCAAGTTTACTAAGTTTTCATGTAGTTTTCCTAGAAATTTAGTTCTACCATCCATTTCAAATTAATTTTTATAGATGACGAGTGGTAAGGACACAAATTTTTCTTCTTCTTTTGTCTACTTATTCAATTATGGAAGGCGTTTAAATCTTCAACTGTGACTGTAGACTTTTTGATTTCTTTCCTTAGTTCTGGCAATTTTTGCTTCATATATTTTGAAAGGATTATTAGGCACATGCACATTCAACACTGTTGTCTTTTTTTTAATCATTATAAAAATCTATCAATAATACTATTTGTCTTGAATTCTACTTTGCCTCACAGGAATATGTCACATCATCTTTCATATGTTGTTTATATAATTTATTTTCTTTTACTCATCTAGAACAGGAGTCTTTATATTTATTTTACAAATTTTTATTTATTTTTAAGGTTTCATTTAGGTATTCATAAGAGACACAAAAAGAGAGGCAGAGACAAAGGCAGAGAGTGAAGCAGGCTCCCTACAGGGAGCCTGATGTGGGACGCGATCCCAGGACCCTGGGATCATGTCCTGAGCTGAAGGCATGCGCCCAACCACTGAGCCACCCAGGCATCCTGAGTCTTTATATTTAAAGTAAATTTCTGGTAAAGAGTATATATTTGGGTCTTAGTTTTTTTTTTTTGAACCAAGTTGACAATTTCTGCATCTTAATTGTTAACTGCAATGTAGATAATAACAGAGTTGAATTTCAATTTCACATTGTCATATTGCTTTTTATTTACCCCATTTTTCCTCCTTTTCTGCCTTTGTTTGTCAGAAGCATGTATTTTTTTTTCATATTTCATTTTATTTCCTGTACTGAATTTTTAAAACTATAGCCCTTAAAAGTATTTTTAGGGCTTCCGCCAGAAATAACATGTAAATATGATAGCCCACTTTCAAAGAATTCTGTATCACTTCACAAATGTATAAGAAACACTAGTATAAGTCCATCTTCCCTGTCAGTTTGTGCTCTAGTGCCCTTATATTTTACTTCTACATGTCATAACCCCGTAGTATATAATGCAATTATTTTTGTTTTAAATAGCTAAAGTCTTATAAAATATCTATAATTATTTTTAAAAAATTTTAAAAATGTATCTTTTGTATTTATTCAGGTACCCTTTCTGTTATTCTTAATTTCTTTCTGCAGATCTAGGGTTTCATCTTGTATAGTTTCTCCTTACCCAGAACAATTTCTTCCAGAATTTCTTGTAGTTTAGCCAGGGACAAATTCTCTAAGCTACTGTCTGTTTGAAAATGTCTTTATTTTAACTTCATTTCTCATAAATAATTTCACTGGATATAGGATTCTAGGTTGACAGTTTTTTCCTTAAGCACTCTAAAGATATTGTTCAATTGGCTCTGTCTTCTAATATTTCTATCGAGAGGTCACTTGTCATTTGTACTGTTCCTATGTAGGTAATAGGTTGTTTCTAAGACTGCTTTTAACAAGTGATCTTTAGTGTAGCTTTCTAGTACTATAATTATGATGTATCTTGGTCTAGTCTGCTGAGCTGCATAGACCTGTGGGTTGGTATTTTTCATCAGTTTCAGAAAATTGTCATTGTCTTCAAAGACTGTCTCCTCTTTATTAGACTGATACTGTTCCATAGATCTTGGATACTCTGGTCTGCTTGCTCTTCCCAAATTTCTATACACCTCTTATGTTTCACCTTGGAAACTGTTATCTGTCCTATGCTCAAGTTCACTGATTTTTTTTTTTTTTGATTCTTTCTTTTGTTGACAGTGTGCTAGTAAGTCTTAAAAAAATTTTTCATTTGTGGTAGTTTTTTAAAATTTCTAGACATTCCATGGGATCCTTTTTTTTTTTTTTTTTAAGATTTTATTTATTCGTGAGAAAGAGAGAGAGAGAGAGAGAGAGAGGGGGGCAGAGACACAGGCAGAGGGAGAAGCAGGCTCCATGCAGGGAGCCCGATGCGGGACTCAATTCCGGGACTCCAGGATCATGCCCTGGGCTGAAGGCGGCGCTAAACCGCTGAGCCACCCACGGATCCCTGGGATTCTTTTTTGTAGTAGTAATGTCTTTGTCTAAATTCTCTAATCTTTTCATACATATTTTCTACCTTTATTCCTATATTCTTTAGTATTTTTATCATTGTCATCATGATTTTATCGTAGTTATTTTCAAGTACCTGTTTGATAAAATCAACATCTGAACCTTCTCTTGATTTAATTCTATTGACTGCTTTCTGTCTTGACTAATCTTTCCTTCCTTTCTACATGTCTTGTAATTTTTAATTGTAAAGTAGACAATTTCAGATAAAATAACAAGAGAGGCTGAAACAAATAATATTTAAACCATTGTGTCTGGGCCACGACCGTGGGGGAGCTGAAACTGCATTTTATTGTAGTTTTAATTAAGTTTAGTTTCATATCTTTTGAGAGCAAGATTAAGACTCTTTCCCCTCAGGGATATAAGACAGGAATACTAGCACTAGATCCTGGAGATTACCAGGATCACTTAGTATTTTACAGCTGACCTATTGACTTTTTTTTTTTTTTTAATTTTTATTTATTTATGATAGTCACAGAGAGAGGGAGAGAGAGAGAGAGAGAGAGAGAGAGAGGCAGAGACATAGGCAGAGGGAGAAGCAGGCTCCATGCACCGGGAGCCCGACGTGGAACTCGATCCCGGGTCTCCAGGATCGCGCCCTGGGCCAAAGGCAGGCGCCAAACCGCTGCGCCACCCAGGGATCCCCTGACCTACTGACTTTTAAAACTGAATGCTTTATAAACCTGCTGCCAGCTTTCTGAGCTGATGGTAACTTCTCTTTGTTTTCTAGATCTGTCCCAGGCTTGCTGTGTCTTGGAGATACCATTCCATCCACACAGTCTCAGAGAGCTTTTTCTCAACTCTCTTGCCTCCTACTCTATCTCTTAACAGCTCAAGTGCAGAGTTCCAGGCCTGTTTTTTACAGATCTTCTGCCCAAGGTCCCCTATTTTTGTTGAGCAGGTGCCTTGTATGATTCAGGAATGACTTTTTCTCAATTCTTTTCTGTTGGTTCCCAACCTTTGGTTTATTGCATCTGAGCACTAAGTGAAGACCAACGGGAAAGAGTTGACAGATAGGTTTAAGACTTGGTCTGGGGCAGCCCGGGTGGCTCAGTGGTTTAGCACCACCTTCAGCCCAGGGCGTGATCCTGGAGTCCCAGGATCAAATCCCACATCAGGCTCCCTGTGTGGAGCCTGCTTCTCCCTCTCCCTCTGCCTGTGTCTCTGCCTCTCTCTCTGTTTCTCTAATGAATAAATAAAATCTTTATTTTATTTTTATAGAATTTTAAAAAGGATATTAATTAATTAATTTATTTATTTATTCGAGAGAGAGAGAGACACACAGAGAGACAGAGGGAGAAGCAGGCTCCATGCAGAGAGCCCGACGTGGGACTCAATCCCAGGACTCCAGGACCACACCCTGGGCTGAAGGCAGGTGCTAAACTGCTGAGCCACCCAGGGATCCCCTAAATAAAATCTTAAAAAAAAAAAAAAAAAAAAAAAAAGACTTGGTCTGTGGCTTCCTAGAGTTTTTTAGTTTCTCTAGTCCAATGATGCCGTTACACGCTAGGTAAAGTTTTGGCTGGTGTCTCTCATCCCCATCTATTCTCTTTCTCCCAATCACTCTATCAATTACTACTGAAAATAAACTCACAATGCAAAATTTAGAATAAAAGAAAACAATTTATCACAAGTCACATGTATTAGTTACCTATAAATTTCAAAAAATAGAACTATTATTTATGGTACTTAAGATAAATAGGTTTAAAAGAAAAAACCTAAAAGAATATTAGAAACTATAAATAACAAAGATTCCACAAAAACTAACAAGGCAGACTAAAAAAAGTAGAAAGAATTTCTAGAGAGCCAAGAGTACTCTGCAACTTAAAAATTCATTTTGGCTTAAAGAGCAGATGAAGACAATTTATGAACTAGAAAACAGATCTGACTGAAAATTAAGTAAAAGGAGAGTTGATAAATAAGAAATTGGTTAAAAGAAATAAGAAATTGGGTTAAAAGACATGCAGAACAGAAGGATAATATCCTTTCACAGGAAGAAGGACAGAGCTACACAATGTGGGAAAGGCAAAATTTGAAAAAATATTGGCTAAGTTTCCAGAACTGATTAAAGACAAGACTCCTCTGATCCAATGAATCCCCAAAATAATAAATAAAATGTTAGACATAAACACGTTAGTTAAATTCTTGTCAAAAAGTAAGAGACCTTAAAAAACAGTCAGTGAAAAAAAAGAAAAACCAAATCACTTGCAAACAAGACATAGTACAGATTTTTTTTTTGTTAAATTAGCAACAAAAGACAGCATAAAACAGTATCTTCAAAGTAGTGCAGGACAACAGCTGTCAACCTAGTACTTAAGACACAATTATATTTACAAGCGAAGGTGAAATAAAGATAATTTCAGACAAACTCTATGAGTATTTATCATTGAGAAATTATTGCTGAAAAAACAATCCAAGGGCTCCCATTAGGGTACATTTGGATATTTGAGAAATATTTTTGCTTTTTAAAATGACCAGGGAATTCTACTACCATGTAGAGGACGGAAGCTAGAAAAGCTAAATTTTCTACAATTAACAAAATAGTCCTACACAAGAAATCCAATCCCAATGCTCTTAGTGGCCTACTGAGAAACGAAGAAAGAAGTGAGATATAAGAAGAGATGATAACAACAACAAAATAGAACATATGGATTAACTGTTAAAAAACAAAAATCAAAATGACTAAGTTTGGGGGACATAAAATTAAAATCTTAGTAAAATACTAGAAACAGTGCAACTAGAATTAAAAGTTTCCCAAAGTCTATGTGTCATTAGGGAAGACAGCAGGACTACTGATCAGTTTAAAGTCTAAAAATGTATGGGCAATAACCACATAAGCACACAAAATGAAAGTAAAAAGTGGAGAAGGCAAAATATCAAGCAAAAAAGAGTCACATTAATATCAGGCAATATAGCTTCTAGGAACCATTATTAAAAAGAGTATTATTACATAATGGTAAAAAATTCAACTCACCAGGAAGGAATAAAGATCCTAAACTTAGATGCATCTAATAACATAGTTTCAAGATATAAAAATTAAAAATCGCTGTAAGAACAAACTGCTAAACCTACCATTACATTCAGACAGCTTAAAAAAATTCTTTTAATCATAAATCAAGAAGAAAACAGATGAGAGTATAACGAAGATTTACACCATGTATGTAGTTAACATACAGATAACCTTGCAGTCAAGAAATAGAGACTATGTACTTTATTTCAAGCACATTTATAAAGACTGACCCCCTTATAAATAAGCCAAATATCAAAAGAAAATGTATCCTACAAAACATGTTCTCTGACAACACTGCAATGCTACAATTAAGTTGTAAAATGGTAAGAAAATAACTAAAATATCTCTTATAACTAGGATGAAAAAAACCAAACTTTTAATGATAGGTCATAGCTATAACAATAAAAACATTATTTTGATTAACATATCCTACCGATATAATACGATCTCCTTTTCTGAGCTCTCCACTAAGATCAGCAGGTCCTCCAGCCAAGATAAAGGAAATAAATATTCCTTCTCCATCTTCACCTCCTACAATGTTGAAACCAAGGCCTGTTGAGCCACGATGAAGAACAACTTTTCTAGGTTCCCTAAAAAAAAATAGAAAATATCGAACACCTTAGAAAATCCATATAGAATTTGACATACTATCAGTGAGAATTCCCTATTCATAACTCTTATATTATCCAACTATTAAGAAAGCTAGATCAAAGTTAAAATGGTTTTCAAAACAATGAGTAGAGATTCTAAGCCTACAAATTAGGCTTAGAAATTAAAAGGAAAAATTCTAATTTTATATAAAACTAAATGCTCATGTTAAAAACCAATGATTTTTGTTAAAAAAACAAACATGAAACAAAAAAGGAGAAAACAATGTGGTATTTTAAAAAAAATGACATAAAGAACCTATTCAAGAAATATATACACTTAAGGAAAGTCAATGTACGTATTTTATTATCCAGAAAGCAGTCCCTGCCCTTACCTAGAACCTGTATAAGGCAGAAAAACCTTTGTCTTAGAAAAGGTAGGCCAGGTCCTTTTTCCAGTCTCAAAAGGATGAGTCACGATGACTAACCTAAGTCAGTCATTGCAATCTCATTCCTCTTTGCTAAGTTGAGGTTAAGACGCTATTCTGTCCTTTGGGAAATAAAGGTAAATTTTACTGTCATTTCCCAAAGACAGATCCTAACAAAAAAGCACATTTTTGTCCCCATACCAAAGTACCTTTGTGCCCTTCCCCACCCATACTAACCCCATACACACAGATAACCTTGAACAAAAAATGAACACTAAAATCCCATTACTGGTTTAGACATATTATAATCATGAAAGTAAGAGCAGAAGAGTCTCAGATACACCATGGACCTAAGGGTTGCTATACAAATGCGGGAACTGCCCATCTCTGAACCTTTTATATAAAATAAATATTTTTACTTCTTAAGTCACATCTCGCTCACTCTTGTTCTGCTGTTCATCCATTTTAAGATGAGCCTTTCCCCACAACCTCCATTTAAAATTTCTGAAATCAGGACTCCTGGGTGGCTCAGTGGTTGAGCTTCTGCCTTCCATTTGGGGTGAGATCCCAGGTATGGGGATCGAGTCTTGCATCGGGTTCCCTGCGACAAGCCTGCTTCTCCCTCTGCCTGTGTCTCTGCCCCTCTCTCTCTGTATCTCTCATGAATGAATAAACAAAACCTTTAAAATAAAAAAATAAAATCCCTGAAATCAGAATATATCTTACCACTACTAAGGTTTTACTTTAGCTCCCAGTTATAAATAGTTGTATGAATACCACTTATAACTCTAGTTAGAGACCATGAAACTTCCAGCAGCAGATATGATACAGAGAACATCATTTGAAATTAGAATGTTAAAAAAAAAAAAGAAATTAGAATGCGTATTTGGTAAATATTTTAAAATTTAATTGGATTTTTCTAGAACATTTCAAAAAGCTATTGGTAACAAAATGCTTAACAAAGTAATATTTTAAAAGAGATTTTTATTTGACAGAAGGGATCCCTGGGTGACTCAGCGGTTTAGCGCCTGCCTTCAGCCCAGGGTGTGATCCTGGAGTCCCAGGATCGAGTCCCGCATCGAGCTCCCTACTTGGAGCCTGCTTCTCCCTCTGCCTCTCTCTCTCTCTCTCTCTTTCTCTCTGTGTGTCTCTCATGAATAAATAAATAAAATCTTAAAAAAAAAAAAAAAGATTTTATTTGACAGAGAGAGACAGCAAGAGAGCGAGTGTGAACCTGCACAAGCAGGGGGAGTGGCATCAGAGGGAGAGAGAGAAGCAGATTCCCTGCTCAGCAGGAAGCCCAACATGGGGCTGGATCATGACCTGAGCCAAAGGTAGACACTTAACCAGCTAAGCCATCCAGGCATTGCCAGAGGTAACTGTTTTAAAAAATGAATTTTTGAGATCCTTCCATATAATGTAGAATTAATGTTAAGTATTTGCTAAAAATCCAAACTGGCATTTTCTAGTCATTCACAGGTTTTCATCATTAATCAGCTTTGCCAGTTTACTTACAGAGTTAACAAAATTAAATTTTCTTGTCAAAAATAGTAAAACCAAATAATAAATTGTTTAGGAAATATTAAACACATATATAAAAGAAAAAATGGAATAATAAATCCAAATTCAAGAAAAGAGTTCACTTGGTGAGGCAGTGTAGGAAAGGCAGGGTAGGATCAGGGCACAAAATAGCTTTCATTGTATTTCATTATATTGGAGATGCTTTGTTTTCATTGTTAGATGACGGAATCATAGTTTAGGGTTTCTACTATGTTTTAAAATATATATTGGGGAGGAATGGTTTAAATGGATGATGGGTATTAAGAATAGCACTTGTGATGAACACTAGGTGCTGTATGTATGTGATGAATCACTAAATTCTATACCTGAAATTAATATTACACTGTATGTTAACTGACTGGAATTTAAAGAAAAACTTAAAAAATATATATGTACGAAGCAAAAAACCACACATACATATGAATTAGTTTTATATTTGCAAATAATAATTTAAAATAGTCTACTAAAACTCCAACAGTCTTTCAGAGAAAAATAAATTCTGAATTTTCAAATAACATAAGCACATGAAAACATGTTCAACATCATTAGCCATTAGAGAAATGCATGAAAAATCACAAGATACATCCCACCTACTACAATGGCTATAAAACAGAACAGAAAAAACAAGTACTGGTGAGGATGTGGAGAAACTGGAACCCTCATATATTGAAGGTGGGAATGTAAAATGGTGTGGTTGCTATAAAAAACAAATGGTTCCTCATAAACATAAACATATATTGACTATGTGACTCAGCAATTTCACTCTTCAGTATATATCCAAAGGAAGTAATAAGCAAGGATACAAGCAGATATGTGCAAGCCAGTGTTTATCAGAGCTTTATTCTCAATACTCAGAAGGTGGAAACAACCCACATGTCCATCAACAGATGAAGAGATAAATAAAATGTGGTATATATACATAATGGAATATTACTCAGCCGTATGGAATGAAGTTTTGATACATGCTATAACATGGATGAATCTTGAAAACATTATGCTAAATGAAAGAAGTCAGACACAAAAGAATTGTAAGATTATACTTCTATGAACAATCTAGACTAGGCAAATGCATAGGACACAAAGTAGACTAGCCTAGAGGTTACCAGGGACTGAGAGGAGACGGAAATGGGAATTATTGCATAATGGCTACAGTTTGTCTGAGGTGGTAAAAAGGTTCTGTAAATAGATAATGGTAATGATTGTGTAACACTGTGAATGCAATTAATGCCGCTGAATCACACATTTAAAAAAATTAATAATGTAATATATCAAAAATCACTGAGTTTACATTTATATAAAAAACTTCTGAGTTTACATTTTTTTAAAAAGATTTTATTTATTTAAGAGAGTGAATGAGTGAGAGCAACACAGAGAGCACAAGTTGGGGGAGGGAGAGAAGCAGGCTCTGCTGAGCGGGGAGCTCGACAAGACCGGAGCCTAAAGTAGATGCTCAACAGACTGAGCCACCCAGGTGCCTCTGAGTTTATTTTAAATGGGAGAAGTGTATGATATATGGATCATACCTCAATAAAGCTATTAAAAAATGAAGTTTAGAATAATCAATATTCTGTATGTTGAGATTTCTTTTTTTTTTTTAAGATTTTATTTATTTATTCTTGAGAGACACAGAGACACAGGCAGAGGGAGAAGCAGGCTCCCTACAGGGAGCCCAATATGGGACTTGATCCCAGGACCCCGAGATCATGCCCTGAGCTGAAGGCAGATGCTCAACTGGCGCTCAACCGCTGAGCCACCCAGGCGCCCCTCTTTTTCTTTTTAAAATGGTAATGTGAAATAACTTCTGAAAGATTTCTTAGGGTCAAATTGTGGAGAACTTCTAATGTGAGGGTAAAGATTTTTGTACTTCATTATCTGGACAAAGTTGTGTGATCATCAAAAGGGAGTGATAAAACACGTTTTAGGAAAGCATATGCAGGGACGCCTGGGTGGCTCAGCGGTTGAGCATCTGCCTTCGGCTCAGTGAGTGATACCAGGATCTGGGATTGAGTTCTGCATCGGGTTCCCTGTGAAGAGCCTGCTTCTCCCTCTGCCTGTCTCTGCCTCTCTTTTTCTGTCTCTCACGAATAAAAATCTTAAAAAAAAAAAGGAAAGCATATGCAGTAATCAGCCACCTGATTTTCACAGAAAAGTACAGAAAACAGGTAGATCTGTTGTGTAATACTAAAAAAGTCTGATACAATATTCTAGAAAAAATATATATACTGAAAAAAGATGAGGAACATCAAGACACCAAGATAGCATTTTTTAGTTTGAAAAATATGCAGATTAAAGACTAGATAAGATGTTATCTATTTTTCTTTACTTCAATTAACTGGCACTATTAGCAAAAACAGCAAAACCATGCAGATCAGTATAGGAACACAGCCTAAAGACTGACAGCCTTGAAATGTTGTGTCACAAAGAAATAACCACAAACACTGTTTTTTTCTGCTATTTTTCACTCCAAACACACTGAGCAAATATTATAAGTTTTCAATATTGCTAACTCTTAAAAAAGAGGACACAGATGAATATTTCTTCCTATCTGACCTTAAAGAGATCATCGCCTAGAGTCAGGAGTCTGACAAGAATAATTATAACTACAAAAGCTCAAAAATAGTAACACCAACAATAATGCAATTAATAAAAACATAAAAATAAACATTAATTGGCAGATATTTAATGTTAAATGTTATAATATGAAATACTTGTACAAATTATAAAGCAATCTGTATAAACTTAATGTCTTATTATTAATTTGAATAATGTGAAAAAGACCTAAAATACTTTTCACTTATTTTTCCTCACCTAGTCGAGAGTTTTTTGGGAATAAAAAGATAGTTAATCTACAAACTTTATTTAGAACAGTAAAGTTAGATCAAGGTAAATTTTAAGAGTGAGGATATTAAGGATACATATCAAGCAAAGAAAATATCATTTGTTGAATTCTAAACATGAACCAAATGATTGCCTTAACAAATTTTATGATATATATTAAATAGGAATATATGAAAGGTTAGCTTTACATTAGTATATTCTTAACTTAGTTTTAGCCTATGCTAATTTCTAAGCACAATTTACCATTCCTGAAAAAAAAAAAGGTAATATGTTTTTTAAAAAAGTCATTTATTTGGCATATGAAATATTTTTATATTTTAACCTTCCAACGAAAAGTTAAGGTTTAAGTTCATTATCTGTCAGTAAAATCTTTTAGTCCTGAAAATTGTGGTTTTCTTACTTGGCTGATTATAACTCCTTTTAACAGTTGGCTTTATTAAGAAGGATGAATGTTCAGTTCCTTACCTTGTAATTTCATCATCTCCAAGCATTGCTTTTGAAACAGGTGAGTATCTGGCTGGTGATGCTGGTGTATGGCCCAAGTAGGAAGATGGGCTAACATGGTTATCAACAGGCTGAGAAGAAGCTTCAAAATAAATAAAGTAAAAAACACTTTAAGTAAAACAAACCACTCAGTACTGCACTTGTGAATTATCAATTTCAAGGCTAGTTAATGTGTAAGTCATATCTGCTTATTTATGTAAGTTGGCAGAAAAGACTTATCAGGTAAAAAATTAGACAAGCTCAAGTTTCCAGGTGAAAACTAGGTCAGACATTCAGATCAGTAAAGCAAACTTACACCAACTGGCTTCTCTTTAGAAAATAGAACTAAAATGGAGTTTTACATTAACTGATATGCACAGTTAAATTCAGGAAAGGTCATTTAAAAGACTGTCCTAGAAAAGACTATAATAAAAAATCTAAAGTACAGTAACCTAATTTTTCTAAGAAGTCATTTTGTAGATTAAGTTAAAAAAATCATATTACTTAAAATTTGATTGTGAATAACGAAAACCAAATGCTTAAAAACAGGCTCAAAAAGACTACGCTTGACAAAATTTTACAATAAGTTAAGGGACATCTGGCTTCCAGTTTGGCAAGTAAATTTTTAAGTCATCACTCTCTGTCCTAACAACTAAAAAGCTAATAAACAAACTAAAAAATCAACAACTCTTCTTAGATCCTTAAGGGGGATCACAGGGCAAACCACTGCCCCCCAAATTGGAGAAAATGATAGGCTAATACAGAGAATTATAACTTACCAGGGCAGAAACCTCCGGGAACTAGTAGGTGCTAGGGTAGAGAAACCTGAATTGTAACTGGCAAACTGCTGGAGGTTCAATGTGGGCAACTCTGAGCGTGAAAACACTCCTCAGGGACCCCGTTATTGGGGGAGCCCACACATTTGTGAGTTTTACCTCCTGGAACTCTACCAGGACTTCACAGTGAATAGTGGAGAAAAATCTTCTTTTGCTTCTGGCAGGAGGAAGGGAGAACTAACAATTTGAAATACACAAGAGCATTCTGTTTTTCTTAACAGAATCTGCCCTCAGGAGAAACTATCAGAACCTAATCTGCTAGGGTTTTATCAGGGACTAGTGACCTGGGGTAAGGGAAATAATCAACTCCAGTCCGCTCTAGTCATCCTATCCCATTGAAGGAAGAAAGTAAGAATACTGAAAAGCACTACATTCCAGAGGTGCAAACTCTTAAAAGACTTGAGACCTGATCACAGGACTAGGAACACTTTCCCTCCCCAACACCTTATCGTCACATTACTAACAGTCTATTTATAGCAGTTCATTTTACTCAGTACAACATCACATCTGGCCATCAGGAAAAAATTACAAGACATAAAAAAAGGCAAAAACACAGTTGGAAGAGATAGAGCAAGCATGACAACAGATTCAGATATACCAGCAACCTTGGACTATCAGACCAGGAATTTAAAACAATGATTAGGGGTACAGTTAAATGTTCAACTCTTGGTTTTGGCTCAGGCTGTGAGCTCAGGTCACGAGATTGAGCCCCACGTTCTGCTCATGCTCAGTGTAGAGTCTGCTTAAGACCCCCTATGCCCCTCCCCTCTGCTCAAACTCTTTCTAGAATAAATAAATCTTAAAAAATATAACAATTAACATGCTAATGGCTGTAGTGGATAAAGCAGATAGTATGCAAAAACAAGAGCAATGTAAGCAGAGATGGGAATTCTAAGAAAGAAACAAAGAAATACTAGTGATCAAAAACAATGGTAACAGCAAATAAAAAATGCCTTTGATGGACTTATTAGTAGTCTGGCAATGGCTGAGAGAAGAATCTCTGAACTTGAGGATATCTCAATTAGCAACCACTAATGCTGAGAAAAGCAACGAGAAAAAAATGAAACAAAAGGAACCCAAAACAAAATATCCAAGAACTTTGAGACAGCTACAAAAAGTGTAACATATATAAAATAGGGATACCAAATATAAAAGAAGAGAAAAAAATGGAAGAAATATTTCCAATATTTGGAAACAATAATCACTAAGAATTCCCCTAAATTAATGTCACACATCAAACCATAGACCTAGGAAAATCAGGAAACACCAATTAGGTTAAATGCCAAGAAAATTACACATAGAAATATCTTTTTCAAACTGGAGGAAAAAAGGCAGGGTTGAGGGTGGGGAGAAAAATCCTAAAATAAGTCACAGGGGAAAAACCCACTATACTGATAGAGGTACAAAGATAAGAGTTACATCTAACTTTTCAGAAACTAATAGTAGTAACACTGTATTCAACTATACTAGCTTATGTATATATGTGCGTGTATATATAAGTGAAATGAATGTCAGCAACGGTACAGTACGAGGGATGGGAGAGAGTAATAAGCATTATTTTAAGGTACTTACAGTACCTATGAACCTGTATATTGTTAGTGGACTTAAATAGGTTGATATGTATGTAGCAAACTCTAGGGCAACCAGTGGAAAAAAGTAAAATGAGACTATAACTGTTAAGGAAGGAGAGAAAATGGGATAAAATGTTTGAATAAAACTGTAAAAAGGAAAAAGAGTGATGACAAATACAGAAACAAGAGCAACAAACAGAAAACAGTAACAAGATAGATCTTAATCCAACTGTATTAATAATCACTATGAACATCAATGGTCTAAAAATGCACCAATTAGAAGACAGATGATGAAAGTCAATTAAAAAACAAGATCCAATTACATATTCTCTATAAGAAACCCACTCTATAAAGGCACATATAGATGAAAAATAAAGGGATGGAGAAAGGTACTACCATTCTAACACTACCAAAAAGGAAGTGGGAGTAACTACATTAATTTCAGACAGAGAGACTCAAAAGTAGTTATGAAGGATAAAGAAAGGCATTACATAATGATAAAAGGGTCAATTCTCCAAGAAGACATAACAATCTTTAACATGTAAGTACTTAACAATAGTGTCAAGTTATGCGAGGCCAAAATGACAGAACTGCAAAGAGAAACAGATGGATCCACACTCTTACCTTATAAATGGACAGATTTATGAGGCAGAAAATCAGTAAGGACATAGTTGAACTCAACAATATCATTAATCAACAGGATATAATGGATATCTGTAGACTATTCTATCCAATAACACAATGTACATTCTTCTTAAGCTCACATGGAACAATCACCAGAACAGATCACATCCTGGCCCATAAAACACATCTTAACAAATTAAAAAAAAAATACATCATACAATGTCTGCTCTCAGATCACAATGGAATAAAAAGAAATCAGTAACAAAATGATAGCTGAAAAATCTCAAAAATGCAGTTATTAAATAGTATACTCCTAAATAATCCATGGATCAAAAAGGAATCTCCAGAGAAATTAAAAAATATTTTGAACTAAGAGAAAATGAAAACACAATGGATCAAAATTGTGGGATACAGTGAAAGCAGTGGTAAGAGGGAAATTTATAGTATGGAATATATTCCATTTTATAAAAAGGAATTATCTTAGCTTCTACCTTATGAAACTAAAAAAGAAGAGCAAGAAAATAAACAGAAGGAAAGAAATAAAAAATTAAAGAAGAAATCAATGAAATTAAAAAATAGGAAATCAATAGAGAAAATCAGTAATACCAAAAGCTGGTTCTTTGAAAAAAAAAAAAAATCAATAAAATTGGTATGCCTCTAGCCAAGCTAATTAAGAAAAAGACAAAACATTAATATCAGAAATGAAAGAGGGGACATCACAACAGAACCCATGGACATTAAAAGGATAACAAAGAAATACTATGAATAGCTCTATGCCTACAAATTTGATAACCTAGATAAAATGGACCAATTCCTTGAAAGATACAATCTGTCAAAACCCACACACAGAAAACAGACAATGTGAATAACCTATATCTATTAAAGAAACTGAATCAATAATTGGTAGCCTTCCAGAACAGAATGCACCAGGCTCAGCTAGGTTCACTGGTGAGTTCTACCAAATATTTAGGGAAGAAATTATACCAATTCCCTATAATCTCTTCCAGCAGACAGAAGCCAAGGGAATGCTTCTTAACTCATTCTAGGAGGTCAGCATTACCCCAACAGAACCAGACAAAGAAATTACAAAGAAAAAAAACCCTATAGAACAGTATCTCTCATGAGCATATATGGAAAAATCAACAGACAATTAGCAAATCAAATCCAACAATGTATAAACAGGACTGTACACCACAACCATATGGGATTTATCCCAGGTATGCAAAGCTGGTTCAACTTTTGAAAATCAATTAATATGATCTATCACAACAGGCTAAAGAAAAAAGTCACATGATTATATTAACAGATGCAGGGATGCAGAAAAAGCACTTGATACAATCCAGTATCAATTTATGATACAAACTCTCAGTAGACTCTGAACAGAATGGAGTATCATCAACTTGTTAGAGTATCTACAAACTTAATAGTGAGAAACTTGAAGCTTTACCACTAAGAACAGGAACAAGTGAAGAATGTCCTAGCTAATGTAGTAAGACAATAAAAGGAAATAAAAGATATATAGATTGAGAAAGAAGTAATAGAACTCTTTGTCTGTAGATGTCATCATCATTTATGTAGAAAATCTGAAAAGAATCGACAAAAAAAAACTGAACTAGTAAGCAATCATTTTTGCAGGATACAAAATCAATACATAAAATTCAATTGCCAAAAAAAAAGGAAAAAAGAAGAAAAAATAAACTGCTTATTTATTTATAAAAAAAGATTTTATTCATTTATTCATGAGAGAGAGAGAGAGAGGCAGAGACACAGGCAGAGGGAAAAGCAGGCTTCGCACAGGGAGCCTGAAGTGGGACTTGATCCTGGGTCTCCAGGATCACACTGTAGGCTGAAGGTGACGCTAAACCACTGAGTCACCCAGGCTGCCCTAAACTGCTTTTTATATAACAGCAATGAACAAGTGCAATTTGAAATTAAAAGCCTAATACCATTTATATCAGCACCCCCCAAACAATATACTTAGGTATAAATCTAACAAAATGTATAAAAGATCTATGTGAGGAAAATTACAAAATTCTGATGAAAGATAGCAAAAAAGTTAATAAATGGAGAGATATTCCATGTTCATGGGTGGGAAGATCCAATATTGTCGAAATATTAGTTCTTTTCAACTTGATCTACAGATTTGATACAATCCCAATCAAAATTCCAGCAAATTATTTTATGGATATTGTCCAAGTGATCCTAAAGTTTGTACAGAGAGGCTATAGATCCACAACAGATAGCACAATATTGAAGAACAAAGTTGGAGGACTGACTCTGAGTTCAAGACTTCCTATAAAGCTAGAGTAATCAAGACAATGTGGTATTGGAAAAAGAATAGAAAAATAGATAAATGTAACAAAACAGAGAGTCAGGAAGCATACCTGTATAAACATAGCCAACTGATCTTTGACAGAGGAGCAAAGGCAATATAATGGAGCAAAGAGAGCCTTTTCAACAAATGATGTTGAAACAACTGGATGTCCACATGCAAAAAAAAGAATCTAGACATAAACCTATAAGGTAACATAGAAAATCTAGATGACTCTGGGTGTAGCAATGACTGTTTGTTTATTATTTTATTATTTTATTTTATTTTATTTTATTTTATTTTATATTTTATTTTATTTTATTTTATTTTATTTTATTTTATTTTATTTTTTATTTTATTTTATTTTATTTTTTTAAAGATTTTATTTATTCATGAGAGAGACAGAGAGAGGCAGAGGGAGAAGCAGGCTCCATGCAGGGAGCCTGACGTGGGACTCGATCCCGGGTCTCCAGGATCATGCCCTGGGCTGATGGCGGCACTAAACTGCTGAGCCACCCAGGCTGCCCGCAATGACTGTTTAGATACAACACCGAAGGCAGGATCCATTAAAAAAAGAATAAAAAACCTAGATTTCATTAAAGTGTTCCTGCTCTGAAAAAGACACTGTCTAAAAAATTAAAAGACCAGCCATAGATTGGGAGAAAAATATTTGCAAAAGACATACTTGATAAAGAACTGTTGGCCAAAATATACAAAGAGCTCTTAAACTCAACAGTAAGAGAACAAACAACTCAATTTTAAAATGTGCCAAAGACCCTTAAGAGACACCTTACCAAAGATGGCGAGTAAGTACATGAAAAGATGCTCCCACCATATGTCACCAGGAAAATGTTATCAAAACTAAACATATTCTTACCATATGATCCAGCAATCATGCTCCTCAGTATTCACCAAAAGGAGATGAAAACTTATGTCCACACATAAACCTGCTCACAGATATTTAAAGTGCTTTACTCATAGTTTCCAAAACTTAGAGGAAACCAAGATGTTCTTCCATTGGTGAGTGGATAAATAAATGGCAGTCACTCCAAAGAGGTACTCAGCACTAAAATGAAAGGCACTATCAAGCCAAGAAAAGGTACGGGAAACCTTAGATGCATACTGCTGGGTATGCATACTATATACGCATACTATGTATGTAAGTCAACCACAAAAGGCTATATATATTGTATAACATAAGCTATACACCATTCTGGAAAAGTCCAAACTATGGTGACAGTAAAAAGATCAGTGGTTGCTACAAGTTAGAGGAGAGAAAGGAACAGGTACAGTATAGGATTTTTAAGTCTGTGAAACTACTCTGTATGATTCCATGATGGTGAATACAGATCATTATATATTTGTCCAAACCCACATAATGTACAATTAAAAGTAAAACCTGAGCTGTAAGATATAGCAATGTAGGTTCATCAGCTGTAACAAATGTATCACTCTTTTGGGGGATGGTGATAATAGGGGAGGCTATGCATGGATATGGGCAGGTGGTATATGGGAAATTTCCATACCTTCTGTTTAATTTTTCTGTGAATCTAAAATTGCTCTAAAATATAAACTCTATTAAAAAAAAGTCTATGAAAAAAAAAAAAGTCTATGCCCTGACACCAGCTCTGATCTTTCAACTCAATTTTATAATTATGCTTCTTAAAAAAAAATTTATCTTAGAGAATATGTGTGCACATGTCATGCATGAGTGGGAGTGGGGGGAAGAGAGAGAGGGAGAGAATCTCAAGCAGACTCCTCACTGGGCACAAAACCCAATGTGGAGCTTGATCCCACAGCCTGAGCTGAAATCAGGAGATGGATGCTTAACCAACTGACCTACCCAGACACCCCTAGAATTATTCTTTTTAATGCACCCAAAAAGACTGGAAACTTGGTACAAAGCAGAAATAAAAAATAAGCAAAAATTATCTACTAGTTCCTTTTAGTAATAATAAATGTCATACATAGCTTGTAATTCTAGTGAGAGATAAGAATAAAAAATTATAGAGATGCCTAAGTGGCTCAGTCAGTTAAGTGCCTGACTCTTGATTTTGGCTCAGGTCACGAACTCAGGATCATGAGATCAAGCCCATATTAGGCTCCATGCTGAGAATAGAGTCTGCTGGACATTCTTTTTTCCTCTGCCTCTCCCCCATTTGCACTTGCCTGTTCTCTCTCTCACTAAAAAAAGAAAAAAAATAGAAAAAAAAAAATCACAAATTTTTTTTTTTTGTAAAAAAAACTACAAAGCTATTCCTTTTTAGGTAAGCAACACATTTCAGTTGTAGCTTTAAGAACACAACACATCTGAATTATTTGCATCTTTATCAAAGCACACTGAAAGCAATATTTAACTTATGAGGCTTTATGATTGTCTCTTCTTTCATTGTATACTGTTTTCTTTTTTTTGTATACTGTTTTCTATGCACAAAGCATTATAATACACATCAGGAGTACAAAAATGTAAGCATAATTAGTTTGAATTATTATAATGGCTTGAGAGGTAAAAGAAGTGAAGTGACCTATGTGAAAGACAACCATTAATAACCACAACCATGGCATACTGGAAAAAAATGTATGCTCTATCAGCATGTGAATCTCTCTCTCTCTAATCATACAAAAAGGAAAACATTACAATGTCTATTGACAGTATAGGGTTTGGGACTTTCGTGTATCTTTCATTTTGGAGGTTTGCAGTGTCCGATGGTAACTGTTTCCTATCTAGTTCATATTTAAAGATGTTCTTCTACATTCAAGCCAAATGGCTTTCTACCGTGGCTCTTGACTTTCAAAGTCAAAAAGTCTTTCCTGGGTGATAATGCAAGAATAACTGTGATTTTTCAAGGGAACTAGCCATGTTGCCCTAAAACAACAGACACTCATGTGAACTTCTACAATTACTGGCATTTAAAGTCTAGAGTTTCTGATTGTTGACTCAAATTTCTTTGCCACATTATCAGTTGTTTGGAACAATGACAACAAAATACAACTGGACAAGAAGTTCAGTCAACTGCCCAAACCAGAAGAGATACTTTTCCCCCTGCCATATCCAGACTGTGCCTTTATTCAATGAATCTTTTCTGGAAGAGTCATTCTCACACGTAAGGCATAAGGTCTCAATATAGCAGTGACTGAAAACTGATGTTCTTATCAAAGAAATGACAGCCCCAGAGAAGGATCAGATAAAACAATGTTATTTCCTATACCCCAAATCCTAAGTAAAAAGACTCCCCAGAGAACTACAAAACATGGGAGCCTAATTTTTTGTTCTTAGGTATCAAGGTTAATGATCTAAGCTCTCCAAGGTTTGGAGAAACAAGTGGAAGTAATTGAAGTAAAAGTGGAAAGAATGACCGAATCAGAAGTTTAACAAGGCCTTCCAGCTGAAAAGAATGTAAATTAAAAGTGAGAAGAGGGGATCCCTGAGTGGCTCAGCAGTTTGGCTCCTGCCTTTGGCTCAGGGCGTGATCCTGGAGACCCGGGATCGAGGTCTGCATTGGGCTCCCTGCATGGAGCCTGCTTCTCCCTCTGCCTGTGTCTCTGCCCGCCCTCCTGCCCCTGTGTCTCTCATGAATGAATAAATAAATAAATCTTTTTTTTTTTTAAATGCCTCTTTGCCTTTCTTTTTTATTTTTATTTTTATTTATTTATGATAGTCACACACACAGAGAGAGGCAGAGACACAAGCAGAGGGAGAGGCAGGCTCCATGCACCAGGAGCCCGACGTGGGACTCGATCCCGGGTCTCCAGGATCTGCCCTGGGCCAAAGGCAGGTGCCAAACCGCTGCGCCACCCAGGGATCCCCCCTTTTTTTTAAGTGAGAAGACATGAAATGCATCACAATTCTAATGTCAGCTATTAGATCTAATGGACTTACTGTTAGATCTAATGGACTTACTTCCCTCTTCAATAAGAAACTTTTATTCCTGGGTACCCTATTTTGGTTCTTATCTCTATTTCAGTTACAACCACAAAAGTATGGCCCCATCTGAAATTTATGGTCATAACTTAACAATTTTGTTTTTCTCTCCAGTCATGTTCTGCTTTTTAGGGAGCAGGAATGGAGAAAGACAGCAGGTTGAAACTCAACTGGGATTCTACCAAGGAGGAAGTAGTAGGAGGGGGAGCAAAGGAATAGAAGATATGTGCAAGGATGAGAGTATTATGACAAATCACAGCTAAAAAACAGACAAATGAAAAAAAAAAAACAACAGACAAATGGAGACACAGGGGGGCAATCAAGTTGTAGTGTCAAAGGATCGAAGGTCAAAATGAGGATGAATTGTTACAACAGGGATAAATGAAGTGAGGTGTGCAGTCAAAGAATTGAGGTGGTGAAGATACTGATAAGATCTAAAGATTTATTTTATCTATTAGGAGAGAGAGAACATGGAGCCCGACACAGGCTGGATCTCATGACCCCAAGAATGTGGCCTGAGCTGAAAGCAAGAGTTGGACACTTAACCAACTGAGCCACCCAGGCACCCCAAATGACAAATGCTCTTTTATGGCAGCCCGAATGGCTCAGCGATTTAGCGCCTGCCTTCGGCCTTGGGGCGTGATCCTGGAGAGCCAGGATCGAGTCCCCCGTCGGGCTCCCTGCATGGAGCCTGCTTCTCCCTCAGCCTGTGTCTCTGCCTCTCTTTCTGTGTGTGTCTCTCATGAATAAATAAATAAAATCTTTAAAAAAATGCTCTTTTAAAAATACGCAGATAAATTATTTATGAACAGTATATATAGTATGAACATGGGCTGGAAGTATATAACAAAATGTATAATCACAGTCACCTAAGAAGAGGGGAAATGGAAATAGAATCTTATAAAAGAAGTCAACTAGCAAGGGTAAACTTCAACTTTTTCACAATGTTTTATTAGTTCAATAGATGAGAAAAAGATTATTATCTATACCTATAGGGAAAACAACCAATCATTATTTAATTATTACTCTTTAGGACAAGCTCTTCCATTTTTTATATGTCATGTTAGTATATATAAAAGGGGATAATTCAATTAAAAATAATTTTTTTTTCATTTCAACATATTTGTAAGAAGCAGCCTGATTATTTGTATATTTGGTTAGAATTACGACACTAATTCTCAGTTCACAGAACTGTTACAAGTAAGGCAGCATGATAAATAAGACTGATACTTACACTGGTGTGTAAAATAGCTTATCAGTGAATCAGCATGTCTAATTACAAATAAAAATACATAAAGCCCACATATAAAGTTGGTGTGTAAGACCAACTGTATGTGAGAATTCTAATCAAGTTGCTAAGTTCTGTTCTGACACAAATGAAGTATTAAAAAAAAAAAAAAGACATCATCCCTCTCCATTAAAGAGACTGAATACTATTTTAGAAAGTTCAGTTACACTTGAGTAATTAATAAATCAATGGGCAGATAATGAAGATGTATCACTGGAAGACAGTATATTCATTTCAAAATACAACTGATATTTAACTTGTAATGATCAGTGACAGTAATGAACTTTGACAGCTTTAAAATTGAGAACCTTGGGATCCCTGGGTGGCGCAGCGGTTTGGCGCCTGCCTTTGGCCTAGGGCGCGATCCTGGGGACCCAGGATCGAATCCCACATCAGGCTCCCGGTGCATGGAGCCTGCTTCTCCCTCTGCCTATGTCTCTGCCTCTCTCTCTCTCTCTCTCTCTGTGACTATCATAAATAAATAAGAATTAAAAAATAAAATCTTTAAAAAAATAAAATAAAATAAAATAAAATTGAGAACCTTGCCATATATAAAACCACAAATCTCTCTAAATTTCTATGATTTAAATGAGGAAAACTTGGAAAAGCACACTACAGAGAGTATATTTAATATCTCTGGGACACATGGGTGCAAGTGCTTCTAATATCAACTTAATGCACCAAAGAAATAAAATTTTCAATAAATACATGCATATTATTTAAATCTTATGCTAAGTTGTACATCAAAATAACACTGAATCACATAAGAAACTTAAAATTACGTTAGTACCTTTCATGTAACAGTTCATTTCTAGGCAACACAATTGTACGGTATACAAATATAGTTAAGTAATACATTAGGAACTTATACAGAAGTAGTATCTGTGCTCACATAACAGAGCACAGAAAAGCCCAAGTTTTAGAAATATTTAATATCAGAAGCGTCAAAATTGCCCTGGTTATTAAAAGAATTACTTGTTAGAGTAAATTTCTGTTCTACACTCCAGAACTATTAGAACAAAGCAGGATGTGCATTACTAGCAAATATCTTTGGTGACTGTTACCTACATAAAACTGAAAAAGGACACCCTTCTTACTATAAAGATTCTGATTTAAAATTGATTAGGTTAAAATATTTAATATCGTTCCTTAAAAATATTTAAAAATAGGGAAATAAGATAGATTTAAGCAAACACACTTACAGTTGGTAATATCAGGTGGTGCATAGCCATCATTCATATACATACTTGTGGGTTTTGCCACTTTCAAGTAAACAAAATCAGATGTGTTCTTTAAGGCAGTTACTGCTTCTTCGTGAGTAACTTCTTCCAAACACACACTATTCACCTAAAAGAAAATTCCAAAGACATTTGTTTTAGGACATTTTCACTTGCTTTCTGCTTTTTGGTTATAAATAATTACCAAAACACAGGGAAAAAGCAGGAGTGATTTAAGGAATATAAAGGTATGTGAAAAGAAAATACCCATTTTTACCGTCCATCACATCAGGAAGTTGTTTATGTATGTTAATGGAATAGCCAATCTTAATTCCAGTCCTTATTCCTCCCAATACCCAAGCCTAATGTTCCTTTTACTCTTAGGTATTTATGAGTATCTGTGGGAATATTTTAGATTTTTTCTTAAGAAAATGAGACTAAAGTTCTTATTCTGCTACTGGAATTATAATATAAGGTATCTTAAGTCATCTTTCCATGTTGGGACACACAGAATTAAGAAACTGTTGCCCAAGGGATGCCTGGGGGGCTCAGCAGTTGAGCACTGGCCTTCGGCCCAGGGCGTGATCCCGGAATACCATGATCGAGTCCTGCATTGGGCTCCCTGCATGCAGCCTGCTTCTCCCTCTGCCTGTGTCTCTGCCTCTGTGTCTCTCTCATGAATAAATAACATCTTAAAAAAACCCAAAAACTGTTGCTCAGTACACCATTGTGTGGTTATATCATAATTTATTAAGCCATTCCAAAGTTAACAGATATTTAAACTGTTCTAAATAAAGGACTGTAGTAAATTTATGCTGTCATAGAATGTGAGAATGTCATACCCATCTACTCAGGTTTTTGCCAACACTGAACAGTATCAATTTATAAAAAAGCATGTTTCAATTTGTAGATTATTACGTTTTCACTTTCACTGTTAAATACTCAAGTTGAGACTTCTTTCAGTTATTTGTTAATCATTCATCTATCTCCTGTTATAGAAACATAACTGATATATACCCTGCAGTCTTGCCAAACTTACTAGTTTATCAGTAGGTTCCTTAGGATTTTCTATATATAAGTAAAACTTATTTGCAGATGTAATCTTTCCCCAATCTGAATGTCTTTTTCTTTTTTGTTCCTGACTAGACTCTTCAGTACAGTCAGAATAAAAGTGGTAGTTGTGGCTTTCTAGACATTTGTCCAGTTTCATCTAAGTTATCTAATATGCTGGCATATACCTATTCATAAATACCAGTATTTCTTTATGTCTCCTCTTTTTCTTGATCAGTGTGGCTAAGGTTTGTCAATTTTGTTCACCTTTCCAAAGAACCAGGTTTTGGTTTATCTTCTCTCTGGTTTTCCTATTCCTTATTTTATTAACTTCTACTCTAATCTTTTATTATTTCTTCCCTTCTGCTAGCTTTAGGTTAACTTTGTTCTTTTTTTTTGGTAATTTTTTTTTTTGCAAAGAAATAAAACACTAAAAATATTTCTAATGTTTTAAATTTCGAATGTACTCAACAAATACTCATTTTAGTATATTTTTCATTTCCCTAATTTGTACCTGTATAATTGACAAGAAAGATTTTAATGTTCTGACAAAAATTTTTAAAGATCACAGAACAATCATTAATTTTTGCCACAGATTATAATACTGCTTCACAAAGTTTTAGCCATATGGTCATTTTTATGGTCCCACACTACCATGTAAGTGAAGGACGCTTGGATTTTGAAATATACAGCTGTGATATACTGTTCCTTTGGTGGTCTGCAGGGAGCCCTGCATCTTGGTGTTCACGACCCTATAAAATCCAATCCTACAGTGAACCTTGCTTGGTCATGTAACTAGCTTTAGCCAATGAGACATTAATAATTGTGATGCAAAGAGAGGATTGATAAATGCCACACACTGGAGCCTGCCTTTTTGGTATGCCCCTCTTGTAACCTGGTCACCATCCTTGAGAAGCTTAACTTAGCCACGTGGAGAGGCCACTGGCTAACAGCTCCAATTGAGAGCCAACACCAACTTGTCTGCCATATATAAGTGAACTTGGAAGTGGATTCCTGGATCTCTAGTTGAGCTACCAGGTGACATTATGCAGAACAGAGGCTGTCCTGGCTGAACCCTACCCAAATTACAGAAGTGTCAGCAAATAATTATTGTTGTTGTTTTAGCCACTAATTTCTGTATTTTCTTTTTTTTTTTTTTTTTTTAATTTCTGTATTTTCTTAAGTAGCATTAGATAACAGATAAAGAGCTGACAAGATTTGTCAAGGGATTCAATATGGAGCATAAAAGGACAATGAGCCTGAAGTTTTAGACCTGGGTAAACAGATGTGAAGACTGTGCAACGAACAGGATTTGAGGATGGTGGGTGAGGCTTAGGATGAAACTCAGAAATTTATTTTTATTTTATTTTTTAAAGTTTTTATTCATTTATTTATTCATGCAAGAGAGGCAGAGACACAGGCAGAGGAAGAAGCAAGCTCCCAGTGGGGAGCCTGATACAGGACTTGATGCCAACACCCTGGGATCACGGCCTGAGACAAAGGCAGATGCTCAACCCAGGCACCCCAAAAGTTCCTTTTTAGATATAATAAATTTGACATGATTCTTGAGATTTATGAAAGGAGACTAGGTGAAATCTCTTAGGGCTTTTCAACTGTTCTGCTAAGAACCATGGTTAAAAATTTTTATAGTTTAGCCAAGCACAAAATGTATTGTGTATGTATGTAAAAACAAAAGTTCAGAAAATAATACTTACGCCTATCATTTGCAATGATACTGTAAGTTATTTGACCACCTATCAAAAAGAAAAAACGTACAAGGACCAAGTCCTTTCTCACTTCAATGTTTAGAGGTTAGAGAGAAGATGTACCAAAAGGGAGGATGAGAAGGAATGACTAGTGACATAAGAGGAATATCAAGAAAGAGGGTAACCGTTATAGAAAATGGAAGTGGTCTGAAGAAGATGGAAGTTGTGCTGAATGCCTGATGGCAATTAGGCTGAGAATTAAGAATTCAGTAATTTCAGTGGAATTATGACAACCAAAGCCTAACTAAATGTCAATCAGGACACATTGCTGGCTTTCCAACCACTAAAATGGATTCTGGAAAAACCATAAAAGAAAACATAGTATCTAAGAAATTAAACAGTACAAATGAAAAACTCAGTGAAAAAAGGCAGCTATTTTCAATGGGTGTGTGTGTTAGGATTAGGGGCTAGAGTTAGGGTTAAAAGAAAAGCAGTCCAAAGTCAGCTCTTTCCTCTTCCCCATTATCAACCTGAAAACAATCTCCTTGCTTCAGCAATAAGCAGTAATGGACTGCATGTACAACAAAGGAATCATTTATATATTGCTCACAGGAGTGTACATTTTTATAACTGGTTTGGAAAACAAGATGTTTTTGCTATAATGTTACTAAGAGGATATTCAATGACCACTGCTTTAGGATAAATAGTTAAGTGAAACTCTTGTATGTACATGTTCACCAGACACAAAGCAGCTCTCCCTAGAATTATTCATACTACCAAAAAAAAAAAAAAAAAAAAAAACAAAAAAGATGGGGATCCCGGGGTGGCTCAGCGGTTTAGCGCCTGCCTTTGGCTCAGGGCGTGATCCTGGAGTCCCGGGATTGAGTCCCGCATCGGGCATCCAGCATGGGGCCTGCTTCTTCTCTGCCTGTGTCTCTGCCTCTCTATCACGAATAAATAAATAAATAAATCCTTTAAAAAAAAAAAAGCAATAACCCAACTTACTACTGTATCAGATCTAGTTTATGTGCCTTTTCAGATTTTCTTGAGCCTACATGCCTACTAGGCTTTGGCTGTGTGCTTACTGGAGAGTCCTGGCTACCACTTCTCTCACCTTGTCTCCTACCATTACCAGATCTTTTAATCTTTTCTAGGGTAAGGGCTGCACTTGGCATGACTAATGTGTTACACAGAAATGAGAGCTGTAACACGTCAAAAGCCTGTGTTCTGGTCTGTCTAGATCACTGAAGCTCTGGTTCTTTCCATCACTTCTCAGTTCAGAGGAAATGCTATACCATGGAGTATGGGAGCTGGCTTCCCTAGCATTTGCCCAGAGTAGCTGAGTAACAGTGCAGAAATTAGGGACAGTTACCATTCATGGAATAGACTCTATCTAACAAGAGATAGGGAGACAAATATTTTCTTTTCCCTGGATGGCTGGATCTAAAGTTTAATAGTGTCACATCACCTGACTGGAAGGCTGTCCTATATGTCAATTAGTGACATTTTCTTATGAAATTATAGCCAGCTCAGAAACATAATACCTTGTATTGACTTTCCCCTATTCTCTCCCTCACTTTTCATTTTCATTCACTCTAGCTTCTGAGATTACATCTCCCAATGAAACCTTAGCACGGTACCTTTTCTTCAGATGTTTTTCTAGGGAACATAGACTAGGATCATTATTGATGAAGACTGGATAAATAAACTGCAGTATAGATCTGGAGCTATATTATGTAGAGGTGAAATGAATAAATTTTTAGCTCTAGGCAACAATCTGGATAAATCTCAGTAAACCAATTCTGAGTAAAAAATAAAATTTAAAAGACTACATTCAGCACAACAGCCTTTTTTTTTTTTTTGTTTTGTTTTCACAACAGCCTTTAAGAACATTTTCAGAACAAATTAATATTAAACAAGATATTTAGGCATAGGTATGTGATTAAACAATTTTTAAAAGCAAATGAATAAAAAACAAGTTGTTGATATTCTAGTTTTGATTTTAGCAGTCTTCATTATACTATAATTAAGTAACAAGAAAAAGAAAGTCACACACAAAGGGTGATACTGTGTTTAAACAATTCTGTGCATCCAACTCCCTAGCCCTTCAACAAAAAAGAGTAGGAAAAGGAAGGAAAAAAAAAAAAAAAGAAAGAAAAGAGAGAGAAGCTAGTAGAGGGGGAACAAAGGGGCAAATAATACCAAGAACCATTTTTCAGGTTTTGATTAAAAATTAGTGTTCATTCATTTAAATATTGTTTAAACATTTTTGGCAAGAAAAATTTCAGTTTTTCCAAAAAAAAAAAAAAAAAAGAGGAGACATGAAAATGATTTTTAAAATAACAGCTTTCTTATACTCACTGCTAAAAGTTTATCTCCAATCTGAAGTTTACCATCTTTATGTGCTGCACCTCCTTCAATTATCTTGGTTACATAGATGCTATTATCCCCAGGAATATGTTGATTTCCAACACCTCCAGCAATGCTGAACCCAAGACCTGTTTGGAAAATACTAGTTTTGAAATTTCATCATTTAAAGTATTTTTAAGTCCAGAAATGGTTGAAAACTAGAAGGTGACAGTCTTATCACACTCATGTTTTTTGGTTTTTTTTTTTAAATACAGACGAATCTATTTGTCTACTTTTTTTTTTTAAAGTAGCCTCCACCCCCAGCATGGGGCCCAGAGGGGGGACTTGAACTTAAAACCCTGAGATCGAGACCTGAGCTGAGATCAAGGGTTGGATGCTCAAGTGACTGAGTCACCCAAGCACACCTATTTGCCTATTTTTTAAGTCTTACGTGTTTACTTTGTAGTCATTGAACAATTTTTTATATAGATGTTCCTACAGTTAGAAATAAGTTCTGTCCTCTCTGCCCAGGTTACTTCTTAAGGTCTGTTTGTAAATGCGTTTGTTAGTTCAAAGAGGCATTACAAAATTATGTTTCAATTTTGTTCCCATCATGATTGTGTTTCTAACACTTTTAATACCTTCATAAGAGTAAAACAATTGAGAAAAATAATAAAATTTTTTGGTAGTAGGCAGAACTAATAGGCTTCACAATGTGGATAATTTTGTTCCTTTTCCAATATTCTATGAATTACTTTTATTTTTTTAAAGATTCACTTATTTATTTTAGAAAGAGAGAAAGTACACATGAGTCAGAGGGATGGGGGGTGGGGGAGGAAAGGGAGAGTATGAGAGGGTCTTAAGCAGCCTCTGTGTGGAGCCTAGAACTTTTTTTGAGCCTAGAGCTTTAAGCCTAGAGTTTGACATGCATGATCACATGACCCTGAAGTCAGGGCCTGAGCTGAAACTAAGAGTTGGAGACTTAACAGACTACCACTCAAGCGCCCCTCTGAATTTTTTAAAGAATTTCTGTAATTCATAAATTCCATAGCTTCAATACTAGACAAATTTGTAGCTTTCTATTCTTTTTTTCATTTGTTGGAATACTACTTCTTCCATAAAGTTACAAATTAGAATAAGTAATTATCCTCAATTCCATCAATGTTTTCAAAACTCAGAAATCAAGTATTAACTGTCCCCATTACAGATGAGGCTAATGACATACTCATAATTACTTCTTTCTTTTAACTTAGCCCGTGTATCTGCATTTAATACATTTTGTAGATTGATGATTACAAGTTAATAGCAACAGTATACATAAGTTCCAAGTGCTAAATAGAATTCTACCTAAGACAAAAATCAGCAGAAATTAAAGAGAAATTCTAAAAATCCACACAAGTTCTGTAGATTACTAGTACTGTTAATCTTAGAATGTGTGTCACTAGTAACTTGATAGTTACATTTATCTCAGTAATTTCTTACTTGATAATCTGTCTTGGTTTCACTATTCCATACCTTTAGGGCCTTTAATAAGCTTTATTTCCATTATTTTTTCTGATACTGGTTTCCGTCTTTTTACATACAAGCGTACGATAGACCCTGCTTCTTTCAATGCTTCAACTGCTTTGCTATGTGTCACATCACGAACATCTACTTCATTTACTCGCAATATACAGTCATTGACCCTGAGAAGAAACCCAAAATATTAAAAATAAAAATTAAATATTAAAATATAAAACTTACACATTGACAATTTTTTGTCATTTTCATTTTTAAAGTAGAGAATTATTTACTATAGAAAATATATACAAAAAAAATATATACAAAGAAACTTCAGGTTAAATTCCACCGTATCAAATAGTCATATAAATAATAAATACAAATATTTCCTGAGGGCCAACCAAATAAACAGTGCAGATAACAGATTACCACACAATAATATTAAATAATAATGATAGCTGTAATTTGTATGGTTCTTGTATGCTAATTATGTGTAAGCATTAAGATAATTACAAAAATAGCAAATATTTATTTAGCACTAACCACATGCCAAGCACTTCTTTGTGTTTTATTATTTTTTTTATTTTTTATTTTTTTAGTGTTTTAACCCTTACGACAACCTGGAGAAAGTAAGGCACAAAGAGTTTAGAATTTTCCTAAGGTCACCCAGATAATGACTGATAGAGCTGTGACTCACAGAAAAGAAAACTGAGGTTCAGATTGAGCAATAAGTTTAAGGTCACAGACACAGTGGTGGCAAAGTGGAGATAACTCATTGATTTATCCAAAAATAATTTGACTGCTTTTTCAATATGATACATAAAAAAAATAAAAGTTATATCTTGAAATTTATATGAAGCTAATGATTACATTACTTAATTAAAAGGTTCTTCATGTAAATAATTTATTTAAATTTGACACAGTAATATATTTTTTTTAAAGTTTGATTTGTTCCTAGTCCTAACTTCTCCCCTAGCTCTGGTCTCAGTTTAAATTGCATAGCATTTCATTAAGGGGAAAAATCATATGAAACTGGGCAGGGAAGGAGAACAAAACCCAATTAAAATATTAAAATTGATCCTGATGAGCTTCTTTGTAATTAGCTTTCTTAAGAGGAAAGAAACTTATGTGAAGACAGTTATATGTTAGAGTAAGTATTAAAGGTATGTTCTTTAGTGAAACAATTATTTGTGCTTAATTTTCACATAAGCACAAATAAAAACACAATTGGGAATTGTCTGCATTTACATGAATGGTCAAATTATTAATTTTATATCCAAATGATTTCATTAATAACATATCACCTTTTCTATCCAATGAGAAGTTTAGAAACTGAAGAGCTGCAGAAGGTATCAACAACCTTAAAACCAGACGTTATTTTTAACAGACCATATAGAAATCCTTAGTCCTAAAACTTTAGACTGTTACTACTTTAGACTGTTACTACTACTACTACTACACACACACACACACACACACACACACACACACCCCCCAACAAAAAAGGGAACAGGAAAAGTGCCATAATCTATGGTCTAAGGAAACATGATTGTAGAAGATATCTACAATGGAACACTACATTTAAACAAGAGACCAGTATTACTTTCATTCATTCAATTAAGAAAATGTATCAATTTATTTAAACTTTGCATAATCTTTACTTTTTGTGGTATGGGATACAAACTCAGATATATATATATCATCGCTTGTATATCCTAAGTTTGTATACATGTTTCTTACCCAGAAAATAAATGGAAAACATTTTGTGAATATATTTAAAAATACAAAAGGCATTCTATGATTTCTATACATTTGCTTACAAACATTTAAAATAATCAAATTTATGATTCAACATGTTATAATATCAAATTCCTAAATGAAGAGGGAAACAATGTTTAGTGTACAATTGTCTCATTTGTTAGAGTATCTACCTTATGTTGGTTATTATGATAGTGCTTATTTGTATTGATGCCTTGGTTCCATCTGCCTAAGGAAAAATATACAAGGTATATTCACCATCACAACATTAAATGCAAAACATACCGTAATCTTCCATCTTGGGCAGCTGCTCCCCCTGCAATAATTTTGGTAATGAAAATACTTGAGTCATCTCCAATGTGTGGGTTGTCCGTACCTCCTGCAATACTGAAACCAAGCCCTGAATTTCCCTAGAGATAAAGGAAAAAAAAAATTAAGCCTGAATATGAATTACCTTTCTTGATAGATTCCAGTCATTTTAGGACCTAGGAACTGTAAATAACATGGGAACACATTTATAAAGGTGTATATATAGGGGATATGAAAATTCTAAATTAAGAAATATAAGGAAAGCTCTTTTTTTTTCTCTATGTAGAATTCAAAGGCATTACTTCTGAGTAAGTACTAAGTTCTTTTGAAGTAAAGTATGTGGATCATACTTGGATCAGTCACCCCTCTGCAAGGTCACTATTAGGTCTCTTTCTTTTAGAATGTATCTCACTCATGTTTGGTAAGGCAAATGTCTCCTAGGAGAAAAGTACTGAGGTGATCTTCCTGGTACAATTATTTCTGAGTAGGTAAAACTAACATTATCTCAGCCTTTTAAAAATGGGGTAGAGGGTGCTACTTTTCTTTTACTAACCTTTCCATCAGCTGACTTTAAAATGACCAAATTGTATCTATTAAAAGTCATCATCCTTGACATGTTTAACCAAGATACCTGGAGAGCAAACGGCATTTTTTAATTCCGAAAGTTCAACCTGAGAAGCCAACTGGTGAGTTTTCTTGTTAACAAAATCAATTTTGCCAAAGAGGTGCTACTTGTTACTTGTTTCACGTACTGGGTTTCTGAACAATATTTTCTTTGAAGAAAAGTTTCTACTGCTACCAAAAATCTTTAAAGACAATTGTTCTAATCAATGGTATTAAAAAATGTTTGTTTTTGCAAAAATGTTCTATACTCTGGCTTTTAGGCAACTTGAATAAGCAGATAAATCTAAACTGGTAACTGTTAAATATTAAATAGCTTAAACATTCCCTCTACTATGATGTATTTTAAAACTCTATTTTAATAATTTTTTTGGTCTAAACTCTTTAAGAGTTACTAGAATTTGGTAATAGAATCAATAAGTTATGTCATGTTACCAAGTTACTCAGGTACTCAAAGATTTTTTCTTTGCTTTTTTACAAATTGAGATAAAATCTACATATAACATCGTATAAATTTAAGGTGTACAATGTGTTGATCTGACATTTATATATTGCAATATGATTACAACTATTGCTTTAGCTAACATCTCTATCATGTCTCATAATTGTCATTTTTTTCTGTGGTGAGAATATTTAAGATCTAGCCTTTTGCCAATTTTTAAGTATATAATCTAGTCTTGTCAACTATAATCAGAATGCTGTGCATTAGATCTTCAGAAATCAATCCATCTCCTAGTTGCGAGTTTTTATCTTTTAACAACATCTCTCCAATTCCTGGTACTCAAGTTTTATAAGTAAGAAAAAAAACAATGTCCAGTCTGAGCTAAATGAAATTTTTTAAGCTAAATGAATTTAAAAGGCACTGGGAAAGAATGAAAAATGAGTAAGATAAAAAGTTAATTATATATCAATTATATCTCAATAAAGCTGGAAAAAATATCATATTAAAATATGTATACTACATTAATATTACACTTGAGAGTTATTAACCTATTTTACTTAAACAGGTAACCCAAATTTGGATAGTGGGCAACAAAGATCTAGTATACATATAAAAGATCCTTTCAGGTCTATTTCCACTCAGAGTCCACTGTGGCTTCACAAAGAAGTTAATCTAGTTATCTAGAATTTCAGTCTTAAACATTCAGTTACTTAGGCAATTTTCTTGTGTGAAACAATTCATTTCTTAAAAACGCTCATCAGACAAGGTGACATTACTGAAATACATCATCATCTAAATGCAGATACTCTTAAGGGGTAAATATTTCAGAAAAATTCACAAATCTAAATCGTACCCTTAAGTTATTTTTGTCTGGGGGAGTACATAAATTATCAATAGGATCTTGTCCACTAGAACCATGGGTTATCACTTTGCTAAAGAAGAAAACTGTTAACAATAAGCATATTACTAGCATACTAATGCTTTAAATCAATAATGTTTTATATCAAAGATAAAAATGAAATTTAAAAACAAAAATCTGAGAAACTGTTAGACCAGGAGATATGGTAACTAAATGTAATAAATAATAACCAAATAAATAACTAAATAAAAAATAAATAACTAAATGTAATGTGGTATTCTAGGACTCTGAAAGAGAAAAACATAAAAACTAAGGAAATCCAAATAAAGTATAAACTTTAATGAATTATAATATGTCAATATTGGTTCATCAGTTGAAACAAATGTACTCTAGTAATGTAAGATGTTAACAATAGGCAAAACTGAGGCCAAAATAAATGGAAATTTCTGGTATAGCTTTTCTGTAAATCTAAAACTATTTCAAATAAAAAGTTTATTTTTTTAAAACAAGGTTATTAAAGAAAAGCAGCATGTTCTAAAAATACCACAGTATTATAATATGGGTACCTCTAAAAGAAACTAATATTACATGGTTCTGTTTTTGAAAAATCTTTTTTCTCTTGAATTCTATGTGAAAGAGCAGTATATTTAAAGAATTCTTTAGCAACAGATTTATGCATAAAAATATAAGATAATTAAATTTTTACCCTTTCAAGTGTGATTTCTTCATATTCATAATCTGCATCAGTGCCATTAACCTAATGGGGGAGAAAAGAAGTAGCATAGAAATTTAGCGTATAAAATTTGAAATGTCAAGACATTATATTTTTGTATGACTTTATTAATGCAAACCTGTTAAATGTGCTAGTAATCATATAATTTGGCTTCATTTTTAATAATTTTAAATAAAATTTTCAAGGAATAGAAGAGTACAAATATGAGTAATGAGCTGACGTTCATGATATTATGACTTTCAAATACAGAAAGGGTACATACAGCTTTTTATATTATGGAACTTAAACTCTTTTCACTGCCTTGGATCCACACATATAATCAGTTGCCAATTTTCACTGATTCGAATACTTCAATTTTTCTGAAAACCATCACCTCTTCATTCTCATCTTTATTACCCTGATTGAAGCCTTTGTTAATCTTCTCTGGACAAGTGCCAATGTAACCTACCTAATCTCTTACATTAGTATTCTCTGCTGCCCAAATAACTCTAACGTGTTAAGAGTTTACACTGATGAATATTTTTGAAGGCCATGTCTAATAACAGACTTGCTCTAAAACTTTCAGAAACTCTCATACAAGGCTCTGTATGAACTGACCCCAATCTTTCACTTAGCTTCATTCCTAAAAGATATAACTCACTTTTTCATGAGCGTTACATACCATCAAATTTAAATGACTTGCCCCTTCCTTTGCATATCTTGTAAGTTCCCACCTCTTACTTTAGTGCTTCCTCTGTCACAAATTTCACTTATATATTCCATCTTCAAATTTGATTCCTCATTCAAGTTCTTGCTCACATCTTATAGACAAGCACTTTATTTTACAACTTCCAATTTATTCCCTATTCCCTCCTGGAAGCAGTAATTTTCACAGTGAAGGCCATTGGTGAAAGGTAAATAATCCTTGGGACTGGATTCATCTAGGTTCATGCCCCATTGCTTTAACGTTTCTGATATGAAGCTGTACAAAATACCGGAGTCATATAGGGATTGTGATAAACTGCATTTCTTTAGATGCTTCCCCTCTTCCATCCTACATGCTCTTTTGCAACATGACGAAATCATCCTACCATCAAGAGATGTCATCTATTTATCCTTCCCTTGGATGTAGGCAGGTGCTAGATGAACTTTGTTAAAAAGAATGTGGCACAAATGATGCTGTGTGGTTTCTAAAGGTCATATGATACCTTGTAATATATACCTTTGTCTTAGAAGGTACTTTCTTAGAAATTAGGAGCTATAATGTGAGGAAGATCAACTAGCCCATGAGAAGATTCAAATGAAGGAGAATTAAGGCCCTTGGCCAAAAGTCCCAGCTGCACTCCAAACCAGCAACAAGCATCAACTGCCAGTCACATGAATGAGGCTATTTTGGATCTTCCAGCCTTTTCCAGTGTCCCAGCCAATATGAAGCAGAAGAACCTTCCAGTTAACCCAGAAAATCATGAGAAATAATGAATTGTTTTTTAAGCCACTGAAGTTTCAGAGTGGTTTGTTATACAGCAATATTCTGAATATTCTGAATCAACAGAATAATGACATCTATGTAAGCTACTTTGCTTTTTCTTCACTATACTGTAAAAGAAAGCACCCATAATTCAGGTCCAGTTTAGGGCTTAGGAGTTTTTTCTTGAGGGCTTTTGAAATTCATCTCTTTTTGGGTTTTGTTTTTCTTTTCTTTTTTAAGATTTTATTTGTTTATTCATGAGAGACAGAGACACACACACACACACAGAAGAGAGAGAGAGAGAGAGAGAGAGAGAGAGAGAGAGAGAGGCAGAGACACAGGCAGAGGGAGAAGCAGGCTCCATGCAGGAAGCCTGATGTGGGACTCGATCCGGGATCTCCAGGATCAGGCCCTGGGCAGAAGGCGGCACTAGACCACTGAGCACCCGGGCTGCCTTTTTTTTTTTTTTCCAAGATTTTATTTATTTATGAGAGAGAGAGAGAGAGAGAGAGAGAGAGAGAGAGAGAGAGACCCAGGCAGAGGGAAATGCAGGCTTCATGCAGGAAGTCCGACATGGGACTCGATCCTGGGTCTCCAGGACCATGCCCTGGGCTGAAGGCAGCGCTAAACCATTGAGCCACCCAGGTTGCCCATCTTTTGGGGTTTTCTTGGCATTAATCAATTCAAACCCAATTGCTTTGTTTCCTTTCTCATCTAAATAGCTTTTCTTCTTGTTTTTGAGATTATGTTATGATACATATATATACACATGTAATTTTTTTAATCTTTCATTTTGTATGAGTGCTGACAATACTGACTCCATCTTTGGCCCTTTGTCTTGTTCATATGTTCACTTGATGACCTCTCAGGGCCACAAGTTCCATGCCCCTTGGAGATTAATATACATACCTTAGAAATGCCCACTAAAACCTAGATGTGGGAAGGCTTGCTTTGGCCTACCATGAATCTGTTAAGGGATTATAGTCTTTTCTCTCCCTGATGTATAGGTGGTGCCACAAGATATAATTAAAGGTTAGTAGTCAGTTAGGTGCACATGAGCCCTTTGATCTCACTACAATGCCCTCTGCAAGTCCCTTCGTCCTAGAAAATCTGTGAACTAAGGTCCAGACTTTATGGAGAACAGCCATACAGCTGCCATGGATTGTCAAAAATCCGAGTCCCTCACCCACTTCCCCCCTAGTCAGTAAGTTACCTTGAATAAAATTCTGTAAACTGTATGGCATGGCCTGCTTTGTTTTCTGGTTTCCAAGTGCCTTTTCAGTTTATGGGATATTTTACTGTCCCTCCCCAACCTTTAACAGATTTCTGTGCATCTAGAATTCCTACCAACTTGACTGGAAGTCATTTGTCATGAATAAAAATAAAACCCATACCTGCAGCTATACCACTTTTCTTATTGTAAAGGTTATCTGATCATCTTTATTTTTCTTTGCATAGACTTGCCAAAAGTCTGTTTTATCAAAGTAGTTTTAATATTACTGATTAATCTATCACATTCTATGCTATTACTTTCTGCTTTTATTTTTATCAGTTCTTTATTCTTTCTTTAGACTTTTTATTAAAGATTTTTGAGCTGAACACCCAATTCATTTATGCTGATTACTCTTCTATTTTTAAAAACATCCATTAAAGTTAATAAATTTTCTTCAGCACATGGCTTTGGCTAAATCCCAAAGCTGCTACACTGGGCTCTATTTTTATTCATGTGTTTGTTTCTAAATACTCTGAAATTTTATTCTGGAGAACATTTCAACATAACTATGCTTATATGGCCCTTTTGGTGTTAATAAGTCAAATTTCTGTACCTTATGATCTCTAAGAAATTTGAGTTTCACCATTAGGCCTTCTTGAATGGTAAGTATATGGGAAATGTGCTTGGTGCTTAATTTAATGCTAAGTCATCAAGATCTGCTAAGGATTTCAGGTAACATAGAGGGATTATAAAAAGGTAGAAAGACCATATGGACCTTAAATGACTATTTGCTGAACCTTCAATAACTTGAAATTTCCTGATAATTTCAGATATAGAGACAATGTAATAACAACATTAAACATACTCAAACTGGGCTTCAAAATACCAAGAGTACATTAATTACCAAAACCAAAAATTACTTTGTAGGTATCACTTCAGTAACAGTAAAAATGAAAATAAAACAAAAAACAAAAAAACCTGAACAATGCGGTGTAATATTTTCAACAGCAATATGGCAATGTTTTTTAGCAAGACTACAAAATGGATAGTTTGCTTAGTTTTCCTTTTGTATCGTTACAAAATGTGGCTTCCAATAGGAATGAAATGCTTGCCTGATGTATTATTTATATTATATAAGGTTTATTACTCTCAATTAGCATGAGAGGGTGAGACTTAGCATGGGAATAAAACCCAAGGAGATTGATCTTCAGGCAAAATGAACGTATTATTGACAAAATAATTTTCTTCTTTAATAATATGAGAGTAGATCTAGAATACTTCCTGAGAACTGTCATTGTTAATATTTTCTAGCTTTTAAATTTAGGCCCATAAGCAAAATGGGATTGTGTAGGGGATCAAAGCTGGAGCAGAAACTAGAAGTAAACTGGGGCCTGTGAAAGGTACTAAGCAATGAGGAATATTCTTGAAAGTTTTTGAGCATCAAGTAGGTTTAACAGATTTTCCAGAAAAGGAACTATGATAGTATGGAACAGAAATGGAGAGCAATTGGAAAAAAGTAATTTGGTGAGGAAGTTATGGCAGTAGTCTGGGTAAAAAGCACAAATTACAAAGGCATTTAAGAACAGGTGGTAAATTCCTAAATATTAAAAAAATAAAGTCCTAACGTTTGTGGAGAAAAAACCCTACGGAGCTGTAACTAAGAGCAATCAATCTAAAAGAAACCTAACCACCAAAAAAAAAAAAAAAAAAAAGTCAGATTATACAACATATGTTTAAGTAAGTTGTATTCCATTGATCTATCCAGTTTTGGACCATAAGTATGCTGCTTTAATTACAGATGTTTTATAATATGTTTTATTATCCGGTAGGGAAATATCTCACAATTACTTTTATTTTAAATTTTACTTGACTATACTTGAGTTTTTACTTTTCTTTTATTTTTTTTTTCAAAGACTTTATTTGAGAGTGTGAGCCAGAGAGACAAACGACACAAGCAGGGAGCGGCAGGGGCAGAGGGAGAAGCAGAGCCCCGCTAAGCACGCTCTCCCCAATCCTAATTGACTCCAGGATCATGACCTGAGCTGAAGGCAGAAGTTTAACCGATTGAGCCACCCAGGCGCCCGGACTTTTTACTTTTTTATACAACAATACAGTTCAACAGAAGTTTCTGTGATGATAAAATTTTCTCTAAATCTGCCTCATCCAATATAGGAGTCACTGCCCACATATGGTTATTGAGCACTTGAAATGTGGCTACTGCAAAAGAAACTAAATCCTAAAATTCTCCCTTTTTGTTTCTCTCATCCCTTCTTTCTCCCTTCCCCATCTCCTTTCCTGCCCCCCCCCCAACTCGCTCTCTTTTTTGAGGCTGTAACGGATACTACACCAAAGTTAGAGATTCATCTGGGGAAAATGATGATCTCCACATTATCTTCCTGCAATTAGGTATTCTTTAATGCCATCAGTAAAATTTTATAGTTTTCTTACTAAAAACTGTAATTTCCTGTTAAGCTGATTGCTAGGTATTTTATATTTTGTTGATAAGAGTTATTGGACTCATTTACAACTATTACTAGTATACTGGAATAGCACTTATGAATTTTTAAGTTGTACAAATTTTTTCTTTTTAATACAATTTGCTTTAATTGTGGGTGTGTGTGTATGTATGTATGTGTGTGTGTGTGTGTGTGTATATATATATACATATATATATATGCATGCCATAAATAGGCAGAGAAAAATTTATGACACAGATATCCTCAGTCCCTTATAGGCCCAAATATTTTCATTTCCTCATTAGCCTATACCAATATATTTAAACAGGACAGAATTCTATTACCTAATCAGTATAAGACTTCTCCAAAGGAAGATTTTAAAAGAAGCCCAATTTACTAATTCCTTATTGTTTAGGTTCAATTCAGTAATTCCTTTCTAACTATAAGATTAATATATTGAAAGTCAATATTCTATCAACATTCATGTGACTCATAGTTCCTATTAATGCATAATCTCAGGCAATTAAAAGTTTCAAAGTCTATTACCATCACAAGGTAAGAATCTAAAAATAAAAATGTATTGAGAAGAAAATGTTCTTCCTAATGAAAAATTAACATAACTAAATACAAAGTATTAACCCCAAAAGAATTTACTTATAAGATTTTACTAAATAATGAGCAGCAAATTTATGTTGATTTAAAATTATAAGGAGTAATCAATTATATCACATATGGAAAAAGTGAAGAAGCTTTTAGTATGTAAGAAAACTACAAAAGTCAAATTGAATGAATTTTCCTAAGCATCAGTAATTTGTAGTATGTCTTAAGAAAAAAACAAAAAGACAAACAGGGACGCCTGGGTGGCTCAGTGATTGGGTGTCTGCCTTCGGCCCAGGGCGTGATCCTGGAGTCCCGGGATTGAGTCCCACATCAGGCTCCCTGCATGGAGCCTGCTTCTTCCTCTGCCTGTGTCTCTGCCTCTCTCTCGAATAAAAAAAAAAAAAAAAAAAAAAAAAAGATGAGATTTCAACATATTACTTTACTTCCATCTTATTACTAAAACCAGTAAGAACTTAGAATTTTTGTTTTTAACTTTGTCTTCCCTTAACCTTTTTCACTACTTTAAAAAAAAGAACAGGAATGCAGAGAGACAGAATCAACCCCAATGCCAATGAAATTATATCAATTAATACTATACTGAGTATAATACATCATACATAATAGTAAAAGGCTTAAAGCTTTTCTCCATGGATCAGGAACAAGACAAGGATATTTGCTCTTGCAACTTCTATTAAACACTGTAATGGAGGTCCTAGTCAGAGCAATTAGGCAAAAATAAATGCATCTTGATTACAAAAGGAAGAAGTAAAACTATTTGCAGATAGCATGATTTTATGTAAAAATATTAAAAGAATCTATACAAAAATACTACTAATGAGATCAGTAAGGCTTCAGGATAGAAGATCAAAATCTATCATATTTCTTCTTTTTTTTAAAAAAATATTTTATTTATTTATTCATGAGAGACAGAGGGAGAGAGGCAGAGACATATGCAGAGGGAGAAGCAGGCTTCCTGTGGGGAGTCTGATGTGGGACTCAATCCCAGGATCTCGGGATCATGACCTGAGCCAAAGGCAGATACTCAACCACTGAGTCACACAGATGCCCCAAAATCTATTATAGTTCTAAATGAATTCTTAAAAATCCAGTATATTCAATACATCAGCAATAAAAAAATCCATAAATAAAATTAAGCAATTCCATTTACAATAGCATTAAAAGAGTAAAATACTAAGGAATAAATATTAAATGAAATAAGTCTAAGACTTGTACACTAAAAATTAAAACATTATTGAAAGCAATTAAAGATGTAAACAAATGAAACGCCATCCTGTGTTCATGGATTAGAAGACATAATATCCATAAGACAGCAACACTGCCCACATTTACCTACAGATTCAAATCGATTCCTATCAAAATCCTAGCTGTTCTTTTGTTGCATGCAGAAATTGACAAGCTGATCCTAAAATTCATATAAAAACACATAGAATCCAGAATAGCCAAAACAAACCTAAAAAGTTGCAGGACTTATACCTTCTGATTTCAAAAATTATACTATGTGGTACTGGCACTAGGATACACATACAGATCACTAGTAAGGAATTAAGAATCCATAATAAATCCATATTATTTATTTATTTTTATTTATTTTTATTTTTTAAAGAGAGGGAGAGTGCACGTGAGTGGGGCTGGTGTGGGGGGGAGGTGGAGAGGGAGAGAGAATCTTAAGCGTGCTCCACACCTAGCACGGAGCCAGACGCAGGGCTCAATCTCACAACCCTGAGATCATAACCTAAGCCAAGATCAAAAGTTGCATGCTTAACTGACCATGGCATCCAAGTGCCCCAAATCATGTATTTATAACTAACTGATTTCTTACAAGGATGCCAAGACCATTCAACATAGAAAGAAGTTTTTTCAACAAATAGTGATGGGACAGGACAACTGGTATCCACAAGCAAAAGAATGAAGTTGGACCTTTACCTCCCAGAATAAAAATAACTCAAAATGGATCAAAGATCTAAGTCTAACAGCTACAACTACAGAACTCTCAGAAGAAAACCTAAGGGTCCTCATTACCTTGGATTAGGCAATGTTTTTGTTTTATTTTTTAAAAATATGTATGTATGTATGTATGTATTTATGACACACACATAGAGGCAGAGATACAGTCAGAGGGAGAAGCAGGCTCCCTATGGGAAGCCTGATACAGGACTCAATCCCAGGACTCCGGGATTACAACCTGAGCCAAAGGCAGACGCTCAGCCACTGAGCCACCCAGGTGTCCCAGATTAGGCAATGTTTTAAAGTACACATTGAAATCAACTATGTTCAAAAATGGGAAAAAAGTACTTTTACAGTCTATAAAATTATGTACCATTTGATTGGGGGGGGAAAAAAAAAGCATGAGAACTACTACTACTACTTCAACATCTCCAAAGGCATTTTCCTTTGGAGTAAAAAATGTTAGATTAGATTCTGCTGTTCTAGCTGCTTATCTTTAAGGGCTTTTTAACAAAGTAAGTTTATAAAGAAGCACTAATCATTTTAATATGAACTTATAACTACTTTAACATTTGAACGTACATATAAACCTGGATACTAAAATTCTAGTCAATCAACTAGATTTCTAAACTGACTGGACATATCGCACTGTGTAAGTGACCATTAGTCAGCGATAGCCTTTAGTGAAAATTAATCATTTTAATTTAAAAATAAGTCATAAATTTCTATTTCAACATTTCTGCTTTATACAGGTATGGGGAAAAAACCACCAGAAAGGGACAGTATTGCTTTACCTTCTTTAATAATTAACAGAGCAGTGAAACAGCACGAGTACAATGTATTAGAGAAAATGAAGCTGTGATCTTTGTGTATGTATCAAAACTGAACAGGAAAAGCAGAATTACTTAAATGTGTGGAAGAAATTGAACTTACATAAGTTGATGTTTCCAAGCTATCTGTGTTGACCAATACTGGAGGAGGATTTGCCTTAAAGAAAAGAATTGCAAATGTGTTAGCTTAACAGGAAAATTGACACATTGCATATCAATGTTCACACATGTTGGAAGCAAATGAAAGATTTGCTATTTCTTAAATTATACTTTTTATAATTTTATGAGCTTTCCATATGTTAATCAAGGATTCCAGTTTTCAGCATCAGATGAAAAGAAACAGACATAAACAGTTACATTTAATTTGCATTTGAAAAACAAATTATTTCTGCGAAAACAGACAAAATTTTCTTAAGATTTTAAAGTTTACCAGCCTTCTTAAAAAGTCCACAAATATTCTTTGCATAAGAATGCTTCCCAAATTGCTCAGAAATCATTACCTTTATCTATTCTCAAGGATACCATGGAAAAGATTCCAATCTTTTATCTCCCAGAAACAAATTCTATTTTCAGCTCCAATTACTGCTCTCTACCTTTTATTCTAGACAACTCACAGAATAACAATGCTCAAAAAAAAAAAAAAAAGGCAAAACAAGAAAACAAGTAGAATAATACATGTCTGATTAAGTATGGATTGAAGGAAGCTTAGTCTTCTGGTGTTACTGGAAAGTTATTATATAGGTGAAATTAAATTTTAAGAATAAAATATAATAAATATCAAATAAAAAACATATCAGAACATATCAGAAAACTGATGTGATCCCCCTCAAAATTATCTTTCTCCTGTGTATTTAAGAGTATGAAAGTACCATATCAAAAGACATTTTCAGAGAATCAAAAAAAAGACTGTCCTTTAAAGAAATTTTAGGAGAAATGTTTATAAACATTAATAAGTTCTGCTATTCCAACTAACTAAGGAATTATACATAAAAACAGTCTGAAAAAAAATAACGGTATGAAAGAAACATACAAAATAACAATTTTCTTGAAGTGTATGGGCTTTTCTAAAAGGTTCAAGTGTTTTACACTATATTTAGCTAAGTATTAAACCTGGATGATACTATAAAATGCTTAAAGACAACACAGTTGCATGGTTATATAATTATATGCATTTAGGCTACATGAAGCAGCAGGTTAAAAATGAGAATATTATATACATTATTATATATTATATATATATACATCAATATGTATTATTATATATACATTATTATATAATGCAAACATGACATTAACTACTTTATATGCAGGTCCTACCTTTGAATGTAATAATCTATCTTCAAATGATTTAGTGAAAACTGAACCTAATAAATACAAATATTGCTTTAAAAATTTTTTTAATTTAAATTCAATTAACATAATATAAATACTATTTGTAAGATTATTTAAGTAAAATTAGTCAACTTACAGACATTTGACATTTTATGAATATCTGAAATTATTCAATGATCTATAGATTCCTCAAACTGATAATATCTCACATCATTAAAAAAATTTTTAAAAAATTTTAAAGATGTTTATTTATTTATTCATGAGAGACACACAGAGGCAGAGACATAAGCAGAGGGAGAAGCAGGCTCCCTGGGGGGAACCCTGATGTGGAACTCAATCCCAGGACCCTGGGATAGACACCCAACCACTGAGCCACCCCCATGTATCCTAATATATAGCCACCCCCAGGTGTCCTAATATATACTTTTTAAGACTCTTTTCTGGGTCATTTTAAACTCAGGGTCTTCTGATTCTGATGGCATGGGGGATTTTTGGTGCTGATAAAATGTCCACAGATCTACCCGACTCTATTTAACATACATAAAGTGGAACAAGGTTTAATGGACTCTGCTCTTGGTGGGGGAAAAGTGAGCTAGATTCAGGCCCTATGAACTTCCATTTCCTAGAAGTCTTTTCTTTTTTAAAATTAAAAAAAATATATATTTTTTATTGGAGTTAGATTTGCCAACATATAGTACGATACCCAGTGCTCATCCCCTCAAGTGCCCCCTCAGGGCCCGTCACCATCACTCCATCCCCTTGCCCACCTCCCCTTCCACTACCCCTTGTTCGCTTCCCAGAGTTAGGAGTCTCTCATGTTTTGTCACATCATTATAAAAATCAATGGCACAACTTCACCTTATTTTGTTTAAGCAATTACAGAGGACAGCAAGAAAGGAATGGGTACTTAAAGTTACAAAGCAAGTTATATTCCTCGAAAACTATGGCAATGAAGTCTTTGGGTTCCCTTTGCCCATTTATTACCAAACATACAGTGGAAAAAGTTGTTTTTTTTAATCATAATTTTATAGAAGTTATCTTTTGATTCTAGTTATATAAGAAGTCTATTTGACATTGAAATATAGGCAAATAAAATAATATAAAGCATTAAATCTACTTCAAAACAAAATAATGGCCATGAGAAGTCAGGAATGGGAGGTATTATGGATCTTAAGAATGCACGTGAGTTAATGACTGTAGTTCGGTGATAAGTATACATGGGAGGAGTTCACTGTACTACTCCCTCTACCTATAAGTATTTTTGAAAAATTTCATAATAAATTTATTTATTTATATGAAGCTCAAGTGGCATGATCTGTTTCAGGTTTAGCTGTCTAAAATAAAGATAAAAATATTTAAGACTGTGTTAGCAGGTATAGAATCAGAACATTTGACTTGGAATAAACTATACTTATTTAAAAGCTTGTGATTTTCTAAGTTCTTGTATTACAAAATACAGAAATGGTATCTGACAAAGTAATACTCCCTAGTTCTCCAATTCGGAGGAGGTAGGAAGTAAATGGATAGAACAATTTGAATGGGTTTGGAGGATATGATACATAATTCAGAAAAAAAAAAGTGCCCTAGCAACAAAGCTATTTAGGCTACTTAGTTCTAAAGAAGAGTGACACACAAAGATCTGCCCACAGAAAGCACTACCCTCAAATAGCTGAGGTAAAGAGCACTAAAACAGTTGAACATCTGGCTAGTTTAAGACTTGGGATCTGTGACTGGGACAGTAGGTAGCAGAACAGGTGACATGAAATTATCAGCTCTGCTTAGGAGTCCATCAAACAACAGGACTTGAGAAGAATCTACTTGAAAGTTACTTCAAATGAAAAACCCCTTCCCCTGAACCTTGCTTCAAGTGACACCTACTGAATGACTTGGTTCTAGTGCTGCGTCTATCTCACTGTACTATTCAGTAACTCTGACTAGATAGTATATAGGTAAGTCACAAGCATTACTGAAACTCATTTTCTCCATCTATAAAGAGACAGCAACACATGCCTTCACCTAAGAGGACGACTATGTGATGATCCAGCAAATACAAAGGAAAATTTATTGTAAACCACAGAAATCTACTGTTAATCTATTATCATATATTTACCATTGTGTATGTTTCAACTAGAACAATAATGAAATCCTATAACACAATCAGATTTGTGGGCAGGGGTTAGCAAAGGGACAGGGATATTCCAGAAAGAGGAACTAACAAACCCCTAAAGAATTTGACCAAATATCAGTAAGAAGACTTAAACAGGGCAGCCCAGGTGGCTCAGCAGTTTAGTGCCACCTTCAGCCCAGGGCGTAATCCTGGAGACCCGGGATCGAGTCCCACATCGGGCTCCCTGCGTGGGGCCTGTTTTTCCCTCTGCCTGTGTCTCTGCCTCTCTCTCTCTCTCTGTGTTTCTCGTGAATAAATAAAATCTTTTTTTTTTTAAAAGAAGACAAACATAATTTTGCTCATCCAACTTTTACTATTCCATTTCATTAATAATGGGCCTCAGGGATTATGGCTGTAACACACTGCAGCATCCTTAAAGAATTTCAGAAAGCAGTATTATATAAAAAAAACAAACAAACACATAAAATAATTCTAAAATCCAGTTATTTAAAAACGGGCCAAAGTTAGGAGTTAAGAAAATGCTTTTATGCTGTGCATTGTATTTCTCCTTCTTAACCATTTATCAAAGTTTCATTATGTTATTTGTTTAATGTCTGTCTCCTTCTTCCCTACTAAATTATAAACAAGTGTTTTTCATATGAAGAACTCACAAACCCCAGAGAACACATCCTGGATTCTAATTTGAGACACACTGCATTAAAAGTTAAATGCTATCACGTAGGGAATCAATGTAATTAGAGCAAATATAAAAACAAAAAGGATGGATTCTAGGAAGATGGCAGAAAAGGAAGCTCCACAAATTCGTCACCTAGATAATAACCGCATTGCCAGAATCTATGTGATTTATCTATTTTGGAATTCTGCTGAATTTCAGACTAGTCTATTGAAGGCTTGCAACTTCCATGGGAAATACTAGATGATAAACTGTGGTTAATTCAGTCAATTTCAGTTCTTGGCACAATAGCAGCTATCGAACTCCCACTCCTCTGCCCTGTAACAGCTAGCTGGGCAAGCGTTCCTGGAGCAGCTGGCACAAAACTTGCACAAGCCAGGAAGACCAAAAAAACGCAAAAACAAACAAAAAAATTATCCTCCAAATATAGGGGATCATTGCTGCTTCTGATCACAGAGGTACAGACAAAGAGACCATGGCCATTATTGAGCTGCCCATAATTGATACAAGTCCCTCTCCCTCTGGTTGCAGTGACGTCCAGAAGGCAAGCATCTACTTGCACCATTTCATTTTTCGTTTTCCCTTTGAGAGTCAGACACTGAAACCTAAGATATTCAAAAGCAGTCACATGTACAAGGGAAATTAGAATATGACTGTGCATACCCCCAATAAAGGCCTGAGGAAGGCCTTAAGTTTATACTGCAGACTGATTCTTGGCAGAGAGATAGTCTACAACAATTAAAAATCCCCCCAAACAACAAAAAAGTAAAAATAAAAAACAGCACCTTAGGAAAGGGGAAGGATCTGATTTCCAGAGTTATAGCATCATAAGGGTAAAACATCCAGTTTTCAGTGAAGAAATCCAAAGGCATGCAAAGAAACAGTAAAGTGTGGTTTATTCAAAGGAAGAAAAAAAGAAACTGCCTTTAAAAAAAAAACCTGGTAAAAAAATAATAAAAAATAAAAAAATAAAATAAAAAAATTGAAAAAACCTGGTATGATCTACTAGACAAAGACTTTGAAACAACCATATTAAAGACGTTCAAAGAACTAAAGAAGATAGACAAACAAAATGAAAAAAAATGGGAAAATTTACAAAAGAATAGAAAAATCAATGAAAGATAGAAAACCAAAAGGAAATTCTGGAGTGGAAAAGTTCAATAAATGAAATGAAAAATTCACTAGAGCAACTCAAAGGCAGATTTGAGTGGGCAGAAGAATTAACAAACTTGAAGACAGGACAATGGAAATGATTAAGTCTCAGAATAGAAAAAAAGAACTAAAGAAAAATGACAAGACACTAAGGGAACTTGGATCACCATGAAACAGACCAACACAAACATCATGGGAGTCCCAGAAGAGAGATCAAGGAGCAGAGAAAATAGCTGAAGAAATAATGACCAAAACATTCCCAAATTTGATAAACACAACAACACTTAAATACAAACATCCAAGAAGCTCAACAAACCCATGGTAGGATGAACTCAAGGAGATTCACACTGAGACACACTATTATCAAACTGTTGAAAGACAAAGACAATTTTGAGAGCAGAGAGAAAAAAGTGACTCATAACATACAAGGGATCTTTAATAAGATTATCAACAGGTTTCTTAGAAACTATGGAAGTGAGAAAGCAGTGTATCGATACACATTTAAAATACCAAAAGAAGAAAATGCTGTCAACCAAGAACCCTGTATCTGGCAATAGTGTCCTACAAATGTGATGGAGGAATTAAGATATTCCCAGATAAACAAAAGCTGGCAGGGTGGAGGGTGGGTTCATTACCAGTACAGATGCCCTGAAAAAAAATCTTTGCTAAAGAGAGTCCTGTAGGTTAAAATGCTTGTAGTCTTTCACCACTGAGTACAATGTTTGCAGTGGGTTTTTCAAGTATGAAAGATGAAAAGAATTCTGTAGATGGGTGACAGTGATGGTTGCACAACAATATGAATGTACTTCATACCACTGATATGGAGGGGTGCTTAGGTGGCCCAGTCGGCTAATAATCATCTGCCTTCAGCTCAGGCCATGATCCTGAGACTGAGCCCTATATGGGCTTTCTGCTTGATTGGGAGGAGCTTGCTTCTTCTCTCCCTGTGGCTCCCTCTTGCTCTCTAATAAATAAAATCTTTAGAAAAAATATCACTGATATGTAAACTTAAAAATGGTTTCTAAGAAGGTAAATTTTTACATTATGTGTATTTTGCCACAACTAAAAAAAAAATTGAAAAAAATGTATGACCTCAAAATAATTATGCCAATGCATCAAAGACAAATTGAAACATATTCTACAAAATAACTAGCTTGCTTTCTTCTAAAATGCCACATTCATGAGAGACAGTCTGTGGGGCTACTCCAGATTAAAAGAGACTGAAGGCAATGTGAAATCCTGGACTGGCCAAAGGACCTATTTTTGTTTTTCCCATAAAGAACATTATTGGGGCAATTGGCATAATATAATTAAGGTCTGCAGATTAATCTGATACTAGTTTTATGTTAATATTCATTTTCTGATATAGTTCACTGTATTATGGTAATGTTTTTGTTCTTAGGAAAAATATTTAGTGTTATAAAATATTTGTATTTAGAGGTAAAAGAGGCATGACAGAAACTTCTTTTGACATGATTCATAGGGGCACCTGGGTGGCTCAGTGGTTGAGCATCTGCCTTTGGCTCGGGGTGTGATCCTGCAGTCCTGGGATTGAGTCCCACATCAGGATCCCCTTAGGGAGCCTGCTTCTCCCTCTGCCTGTGTCTCCACCTCTCCCTCTGTGTCTCTTACAAATAAATAAATAAAATTTTTAAAAAATTTAAAAAAGAAACGATTCATAAAAACTAATTACATAGAAAGAAAAATGGTAAAGCAAATATAGTAGGTAAAAATATTAAGAATTGGGGGATCTGGTAAAGGTATATGGGAAACTATTACTGAAATGATTTGAAAATAATGTAAAATAGGGGATCCCTGGGTGGCGCAGCGGTTTGGCGCCTGCCTTTGGCCCAGGGCGCGATCCTGGAGACCCGGGATCAAATCCCACGTCGGGCTCCCGGTGCATGGAGCCTGCTTCTCCCTCTGCCTGTGTCTCTGCCTCTCTCTCTCTCTGTGTGTGTGTGACTATCATAAATAAATAAAAAATTTCAAAAAAAAAAAAAAGAAAAGAATGTAAAATAAACAAAAAAAAAAACCTCAAAATAGAAACAGAATAAGGGCACCACAGTCAGATATTAGGGTATGGTTAAAAAGGCTCATTAAGGTAACTTGAAGTATGCTCCTCTGTTTAAGATTGCCAGTAAAATGAAAATATATCAAGTCATACTTTAGATAGACTAATGATCAAATGATTTGAGATTCAATACTCAAATGTTTTGTGAAACTTAAATAGTCCAAAAGCACTGGGTAAACCCTAATGTAACTACTTCTACGTCTGTGGGAGTTAACTTGTCTCTTGCATAGGCAGTAGGCTCCCAGAGGACAAGGACAATGTTATATTCATCTTAGTAGCTACACGATTAGAACAATAACAAAAAACTGAATGAACACCAATCCCTCCAAAGGACCTATGTATGTGAATATGTGCAAAGATTTTTACATGCACAAATTAGTTATAAAGCATTTTCAACAATACCTTAATTACATAACATAAATCCCCATAAATCCCCACAATTGGTAGAAACAGAGGTCTAAAACGCACCTGGGTTTTAAAGCATAGGATTTACTCTGAGGTGAAAAAAGACATTTAATAGGTCAGTATCTATGTGGAGAAATGGGGCTATGAGAAGCTGAGTCATTTCTCCATTATCACACAGCCAGAAAAGAGTGAGACCAGGAAGAGGCAGTCAGGTCTCATTATAAAGTCTATGCTCTTCATGTAATTTCAAGCAGCCATTATGCCTTTTTCTGTACTGCTGTAAGAAGTGTAATTCCTATTGTGGAGGGCTTTCATAAAATATAAAAGATCAATAAAAAAGTATAAAAAGTATGAAGTATAAAAGTATAAAATTTCTACAAATAATTAGACAAATAAATAGACCTTTAAATAGGCTGTCTAATTTGCCTAATCTCAAACTCATTTTCAAATAGTCAGGGAGGCATTATCCCCCACTTAAACTGATGAAGGAGTATAAAATGTAGAATTAAATAACTTGTTTGAATTGCAAAGGTAGGACTAGATTCCAAATCTTATGCCTTCAACTTCTATTACATCTTGATGCATCTAAAATGTACAGCAGTAGATATTTAGAAGAAAAATTATTTCCATTTAAAATGTTAAAGTTGGGTTATATATTAAGTATGGCTTTCAAATTTATTTGAGGATAATATTTTGATCAGTATGTCCATGTTATACTTGATGAATCAGAACACACTTTACTGATTCTGGAAAATGAGGCACAACTATAGGCTTTTCACATTATACAACGTAAGTCATTAATCTACCCTGCATGGACTTTCATAGTGTATCTAAAACTTAAAATGAGGCAAAGTAGAATAAATAAGGCTTTCTCTTGTGGACATATCTTCATTTGTTCTTCTAACTTGTTTCCTGGATTACTGTCTCAACAAAATATGAGATAACACTAATAATATGAATAGCCAAGGTCATGTGCCAGTTACACATATGTTATTATTCTTCCAACAACATCTCAAACTAGTACTATCATCTTCAGTAATATAGATGAGTAAACAGCTCAGAGTGGTTAAGGAAACTGCTCAGAGTTACACAGCTGGTAGAGGACAGGAATTCCAAACCAGATCAATCTACCTCTAAGACCTCTCACTTATAACTACAAGGCTATGTAATGTCTGAACAATTTCCAAATATAATGTGATGTTGTTAAGGGATGCCTGGAGTAAGGAAGTCAGAAGAGGTTCCTTATGGAATACAAGAACAGAAACTACTACAAAATTCCAAAGGATTTTAGGAAACTATTTGAACATTAAAAGATTAATTGAAATGAGAGTAGAATAAACCTCCAAATCCCCTACTTAAAATATATTGTACTACTAAATCCTAGATGCTTGGAGAGATATTATGTTATTATAATATTACCAAAACACACAGGCTACTTACTTAGAATTGTATTTACTTATAAATTGAATTTCTTCTCTGGATCTATTCAATTCTTGTTGGCTTTCAATGATTAATTTTTAATGATTTTCATAAACGGCAAAAGATTATGTAGAAGTAGTAATATAATAACATATACTGAAGTCTTAGTATAGGATCTGTAATTTCCTCTAGAATCCTATTTTGTATAATGGTCCTATTGATTTTCATTTTTAGGAGAGGGGAAAGGCATTGAGAAAGTAATCACAATTAATATCTCATTTTACTCCCAATGGAACTTATGTAATATTCATACTATTTTTATTTATATCTTATGCACAGATCAGTAATAGTAAAAATAGCTAAAGATGCATTTATTTATACTTTAAATGATACTGAGATTGTTTACAACAGAGATCTGAGTTGTTATATGCAAAAATACTATCATTATTTTGATTTTGGATGACTTAGTTGATAGGGTAGTTAATGTCTTAATATAAGTCATCCCTTGGAACTATTGAAGCTCTGAAACTACAGAATCTTTGACATTTGTCTAGCATTTCATTTTATTTTTTGATTGTCACGTTACCTTTTAATTTTTTTTTCAAATTTGTATTTAAATTCTACTTGTTAATATACAGTACAGTATTGGTTTCAGGAGTAAAATTCAGTGATTCATCACTTACATATAATACCCAGTGCTCATCATAAGTGCTACCCTTAATAATCATACCCATCTAGCCCATCCCCCACCCACCTCTTTCCATCAACCTTCAGTTTGTTCTCTATCTTTAAGAATCTCACATGTTTTTTTTTCCCCTCGCTTCCCCCACCCCTTCATATGTTCATCTGTCTTATTTCTTAAATTCTACATAGGAGTGAAATCATATGGTATTTGTCTTTTTCTGACTTATTTCACTTAGCATAATGTACTCTAGCTCCAACCACATTGTTGCAAATGGCAAGATTTCATTCTTTTTGATATTGAGTAATATTCCAATATGTGTGTATGTATACATACATGTAACCATTTTTAAAATAAACTTTTTATTTTAGAATAATTTTAGATTTACAGAAAAGTTACAGAGATAGCACAGAGAGCTTCCAAATACTTTACACATACAGGCTCTTATTTTTAACTAATACATGTATTTTCTAATCAAATGATAGAAAAATATTTCCAAGAAGATAAATATATATTGGGAGATAAAAAGTTACATAAATGACACATCCAGTATATGACAACAAGATTTTTATTATCTTTAGAAATTAAACAAAATTTCCTAAAGCAAATAAAAACTGGTTCAAACAGATTTACATGTACAAAAGGCATGGTAAGCAGTCTAAGGAGGTTCATTATGAAGTTTAGAATATGTACTATTTCAGTTTACCTAAACAGTGGCACATATTGAACCCATTTTATATTAAATCCCAAATACTTAATTCCCTAAAAACCCCAGTGAAGCTCAATCACTAAATCTAACAAAGAAATAGTTAAAACAGTTTGAAAAGAATACAAATGAAATATTAAAAGCAAATGAAATTTTTATAAAGAAAAAAGAAACTAATAAAAACCTGTGGTATGGTGGGTAGGATGACAGTATTCTCAGCAGGGACTGGCAGGACAGGGATCACAGGGACAGTGGGAGAAGAGGGAGGTACAGCTTCTGTTGGCTAAAAATCATCAATGACAAAAAATCAGGAAAAATACCAAATAAAAGAAAAACACATAACAGAAAATTTTGTCATAAATTATAGTTTTTAGAAATAAAATTGAGAAGTAGGTAAAATATTGTTACTTCAATGTAAATGAGAAAATGCTCTCCAGAAATTTTAGAAATTATACCATTAATAATTTTAGTAACTGTAATTCAAATGAATGACTACTTTTATGTTTAAATGAAAATAATAAAAGATAATGACTTAGAATATTTCTCCTCTAGGAGACAAAACACTCACTTCATAGACTACAAAATATTTTTCCAGTATTCAGAATACTTTCCTCCTTGCAGTCAAGGAATCAAAAGCAATTTTATAAGCCCATCAGGCAGGCAACCTAGGCTTAGAAATTCACAAAAAATTCAAAGGACTTAAAAACTGAATCTATTATCATTTTTTAAAACCTATGCTATTGACTGACCTCTACTATCAAGAATTGTAATAACCTGCCTTAAAATTGCCTTTAAAGTAGTGCCTGAGTGGCACAAAGAGCTAAGTGCCAACCCTTGGTTTCAGCTCAGGTAGTGATCTCAGGGTTGTGGGATCAAACCCTGCATTCAGTGTGGAGCCTGTTTAAGTTTCTCCCTCCCTCTCCTGTTGTTCCCCTCCCACTGCGTGCATACTCTGTTTCTCAAATAAATAAATATTTTAAAACAATTGCCTTTAAAGTCATTAATACAACTAATATTCACTGAGTAACTATTATGTGCCAGATATATTCTAGAAAAAATTCAAAAAGAACTCCAGTGACATAATTGAAACTAAGAGGCTTTGAGATTTACAGTCTATCTGGCTTGATTCAATTAATTTTACAAAGATTCAAATGGAAAACAAAAGAAGTGTTTCATAACTTGTTCTCATCTCTAAGTTGAATTAATTCATAAACATTTACTATACCAATAACATGTCCTACATGCACAAGAAAAACATTAATATCAAATTGATAACAGGACAAGGTACATTTAAAAAGACTTAAAACAGAAGAACAAATTTGTTGAACTCAAAACTATGCTTTTCCTAACAAAAGAAATACAAAATAAAATTACAATGTTGACCTTCTTGGTCTATCAAATCAATCAAAATTTATCAAAAATGTATGGATTCTCTTCAACAATGGTGTTGGGACAACTGGATACCCACATGCAAAAAAATGGAAGTTATTACCACTCTCACATCATATACAAAAACTAATGAGAAATTAATCAATAACTGAAATATAAATATAAATATATATGTAACTGAAATATTAAATGCTAGCACCATACTCTTAGAATTCATAAAACCAGAAAACATGGGGGTAAATCTTCATGACCTTAGATTTGACAGTGGATTCTTAAATATCATATCAAAAGTGTAAGTGACAAGAATAAATGAGATGGACTTCATCAGAATGAAAATGTTTTGTGCACCAACGGACGTTTATCAAGAAAGTGCAAAGACAACCTACAAAATGGGAGAAAATAGCCAGACTATATAAAGAACTCTTAAAACTCAACAACAAAAAGACAATTAAAAAATGGGCAAAGGACTTGAGTAGACATTTCTCTAAAGGAGATACACAAATGGCCAATAAGCACATGAAAAGATACCCAACAAATTATTATTCATTAGAGAAATTCAAATAAATGTACAATATATATCACTTCACACCTACTAGGTGGCTGTAATAATAATTAAAAAAAAAAAGAACAGAAAGAAACAAGTGTTAGGAGGTGCAGAGACCTAAAATCCTGAAAAACTGCTGATAGGAATGGAAAATGGTGTAAACTGCTATGGAGAACAGTTGGACCGTTCCTCAAAAAAGCTAATCATAGTATTACCATATGACCCAGCATTTCTATTCCTGAGTATATATACTCGAAAGAACTGAAAACAGGGATGTGAATACGTTACATCACAATGTTCATTGATGCGTTATTTACAACAGCCAAAAAGGTAGAAACAACCTAAGTGTCCATCAACAGACAAATGGACCAACAAAATGTGGTATATTCATAACAATGAATACTATTCAGCCATAAAGAGGAATGAAATTCTGACACATGGTACAACATGGATGTATACTGAAAACATAATGTTTTCAAGTGAAATTAATCAGACATAAAGGGACAATACTGTATGATTCCCCTTATATGAAATATTTACAATAGGTATATTCATAGAGATAGAATAGCAGTTACCAGGCTAGGAGAAAGGAGCATGGAAAGTTATTATTTAATGGTTACATAATCTGTCAGAGGTGATAAAAAGTTTGGGAAACCTAAGAGTGATGGCTGCAATATTGTGAATGCAATTAATGCCACAGAATTATACATCAAAGGTTAAAATGGCAAATTTTATGTCATATATATCTTACCACAATAAAAAACTCAAAGTCAATTTTAATGTATGGAAACAGATCCTTTCCCATTGCTGTTGGATATATAAATTCATACAAGCTTTAAGAAAAGCAATTTAGCAGTTATTATCTACCACCTTAAAAATGTCTAAGCTCTTAGACTTAACTCTGGAAACCTACCCTAAGTGAATGATTTAAAAAAACAGTGTTCTACTAGTCTCAATACACTCTACTGACCACTGTTTATACTTCTGGAAATGTCAAATATCCTAAATATCCAAAGGTACTGGAATGATTAAATTTATAAATAATTATAATTACATAAGATTAAGTATTACACAATAATTAAAAATCATCTGTAAGAAGGGGTCTATAGGTCTGGCTTGGGACTCTAGTCACTAATTACATATTGTTTCCATTAAAAAAAACTTTAAATTCTATATTATGAGTTTAAAATAAAGCACTTAAATGTCAACTAAATTTCAGTGAAATACTTATATCACTTTTAAAAAATGTTTGAAAACCCAGAGGTTCTGACTCCAGATTTATAACAAAGTGTGAGAAAAGGAGTTTTAAAAGAACCGCAGAGGGCAGCCCCGGTGGCGCAGCGGTTTAGCGCCGCCTGCAGCCCAGGGCGTGATCCTGGAGACCCTGGATCGATTCCCTCATCGGGCTCCCTGCATGGAGCCTGCTTCTCCCTCTGCCTGTGTCTCTGCCTCTCTCTCTCTCTCTCTGTCTCTATGAATAAATAAAAAAAATCTTAAAAAAAATAAAAATAAAAGAACCGCCGAAAATGAAATGAATCCCATCTCTACCTTAAACAACACTTAAGATTAATTGCAGACTGTTTGCTGACATAATTGAGAGAAGTACAAAAAGTAGATTTCTAGAAGACAATAATGACAGAATATCATTAAGACCTCGGTGGAGATAAAGACTTGAACAGGAAAGTACCGATTGCTGAAGCCAAGCAGGGTGAGGAGAGTGTCAATATCCAGGCAGTAGAAAGATGACAGCAGTCTAGCTAGCTCAGGGTGCTTGGAGCCTAAGCAGGATGAGGAAGGTGTCCATATGGGCAGAGCAAGTGGCAGCAGCCTGATGTGTTTTGTTGGAACCTAAATGTGGCAGTAGTAGTCATCTAGCATGAAGTGTAGGGACCTTAATGGAGTAGAAAGGTCATTGTTGGAGCCTGAGCAGAGTAAGGTGGGTGTCCACCAAGAGCAATGGTGATGGGAGATTGCTTACATACAGGAGGTTTTGATCTAATAAATACATATATAAAGGATAAATGGGGACAAGATTCCTCATGTCAGAGAAAGGAGTTAAAAATATAGAAAGGGAAAAAATTAGCATGATACCTATGGTTCTAGAATACAACTGGAGGTATTAGTATTAATGCATAATTTTCAATATATGTAAATAGACAAAGGAACAGAGATATAAATGTGTGTTTATATGTACATATATTCCCTAGTTCTGCCCACAAAGATCTGGGGGCAGTAACATATCAATAGTATGAACACACCTAGCATTCAGATCATGGTTTCTAAATACCCATTCTTTAATAAAAAAACAAAAAACAAAAAGCAGGAGTCTTCGGAGAAATGGCTGATTCCAGTGCTAGAGCTTATCAAGTGCAATATAAACCTAAAATATCCTGCTGTACCAGAAAATATAGAAGTGCTCAAGGAATAATGAGAGCATGACAAAGACACAGAAGTTAGTTTGAAGGGTTTTTAATCGGTCAAGACCGATTTGAGATTTGAGATTCAAAATAATTCAAAATAAAGATTACAATGGCATACACTAAAAACAGGATTCCAAGAGTCCACACTGATTTAATAATTATAAGAATAAATGAAAAGAGAAAGCATTTCCTTATAGTAGAATGCCAACTAAAAGATGTAGAAGGAATTATGGAATTACAAAATCATAATTTGGCAACCATCATAGTAATAAAATGCATTAAAAAAATGTCAATAGATGTAAAAATTCCACTGTTGCTAAATGAACCTTCCATTTCATTCCAGTGGTTGAAAGTTTAAATAGGACACAATGACCCACACAAGTATCTCTTAAAAACAGTTATTAATTATAGTGAAGAAGCCTAGCAGATACTATTTTAAAGTTAACAGTACCAGAAATTGGCCAAATTAAAATCATGCTACCTGACAGGATATAATAAGGACATATCACTTCTGAGAAATTCCAATCAAAGATGCATAACTTGAATCCAATCACCGAATATGAGACAAACCCAAATTGACTGATACACTACAAAATAACTGGCTGCAGTCATCCGAAGTATCAAAGAAAAAAAAGCCTAAAGTTTATCATTATTTTTTATAACTTCACTTTTTTAAAAACAGCTTTATTGAGGTATAATACAAAGAACTTCACATATTCAATGTATACAACTTCATGAGTTTGGACATATGCATGAACCTGTGAAACCATCACTACAATTAAGGTAACGGATGTATCTATCACCTCAAAAGTTTCCTTATGCCTCTTTAGTAGGGTCAGATATTAGCTGATTAATAATCTATTTTAACATAAAAATAAGACAGAGCTAAATGCTTATATTAAATTTCAAGGTCAAGCACAAAAACTTCCTCCACTAGGCAGCTGCTCTCCAAAACCCTTTATGATAAACTATAAATCTTCTAATATTACATTTAAACCTCACTGCAACCTTGGCCCTAAGCCTCTACTAAAAATCTATTTTTTTAGATAAGGATCTGAATACCATTTTAAAAAATCCTAAAACAACTTATGCCATCTTAATCCACCCCAATCTCTATAGGACAATGAGCAAGGACTTTGCAAAAGAACATATGCTTCTGCCAGTTTCTTAAGAAAGGCAAATCTTGTTGAGAAAGTCTTCAAAAACAAATACATATAACTTCCTAGTCATAGCTGATAACTAATTCAGGTGACAAAGAATTATAGAACAACAAAATAATTCATTAAGTTCATTTGAAACAAAAATACAGCCCCTAACAAAATAGATAATCAAATGAAGGCTGAGTGATGCAGAACAGCATAGATGTTAGATTTGAGAGGATATTTTAAGCGCAGAGTAAAATTCTGGAGAGTTGAAGACTCTAAATTGGAAAATGTCATGCTTTAGATTCTAATATAAATAATGAGGTAGCAAATTACAGTAACCATTTTATTTGGGTTATTACAGACAAGGAGGAATTCAGCATAAGCTTTTTAAATCTGAACAATCTCATATACATATTTCATTAGACAATGGTGACTATTATACCATCATCCTATTCCTGCTCCATTTGTATCACTCAGTAAGATCAGCTCGAAAGACTTTTTTTTTTAAATCAAGACCATGTGACTAACAACAGTCTCAGTTGTTTCTATCCATAGCAACACCATGGCATCATTAGCCTCTGAGGCTGCCTTCAGAGACTTGTTTCCATGACAACAGAGGCTATAATATTAACAGTGTCTCAAAGAACATTGCAGAAAATTGTAAATTCCTGTAAAATAATTGGATTGTACATATTTTAAAAGTACTTTTTCTATGCCAGTATCAAATTGACAGCTGTTGGTAAAGTGTTTTAACAATCATTTTTAGAGATTCTTATTAAATTTCTTCATTTTATATTTTAAGTTTAATGTTAAGATCTTAGAATTATGAAATCAGCTTTCAAAACATAACAGATTTTCATTAAAGTGGCCTGAAGCTTTATTAGGTACAGTCACATGCATAATGATGCATAATGTGCACTGTACATGAACATTTATGACTATGCACCACCCTCTTTCACTGCCATTCATACAACAATAAATGCCCCTGCCTCTTCCTGAAGAAGGCAAATCCTGCTGAGAAACTCTTCAAAAACAAATGACTTATCAACACACACAATTTCTTAGCCACAGGTAATAACCAATCCAGCTGTAGTAACCAATTGAGTACATACCCAGGAACGTATACTGAGTGAGCCCACATTTATTAAATTACATTCTGCTTAAAATAGCTAAAGTGTTCTTTATATGTGCATGTGAATCCTGACTGATACAGGAAGAGACAGAAAGGGCAATTAGGCTGCTGTGATAATCCAGATGAGAGGTCATCAGTGGCTTCAATCAAATTGTAATGATGGTAAAAATGTACATGAGTAGTCAAATCAAGATAGATTTTAAATATATAACTGGTATTATCTAGTGACTAATGGGAAATTGGGAGTGAGGAAGGACTATTAAGAATAACACCCACAATGGCTACTAAAAATGATATTTTACATCATTGTTAGATCCAAACATAAAAGATTTGCAAGGCTATCTGAATACATTTAAAACATTTTCTCACTGAATTATTTATTAAAATGATTTTCATAGCATAAAATGAAACTGAAGAAAGATAACTGAAATCATACTACAGGATAACTTATAAATTGTATCTTGTATTAACATGTTATATGAATGAAATAAACTGAGCTTAGAATAAACACAAAGATTCAATAAGGTCTAAATAAATTTATACCATATTCAGGGAAAATGAAATACATGAATTAGGAAATCTTTCGTTACTATCTTAGATAACAAGGAAAAGTAATTACTCTTGTGTCACTATTGGTCAAAAAGTACCATATTTTGTTTTTGCACGGCATAGTTAATATTCTTAATCCAATTTCCTTTGTTTAAAGATCTACTTATGCTGTAATGAGATATGTTTCTCTGATCAAATGTCAAAGAAGCTATCTAAGAAGAGGGGAGAAAACAGAAAAGAAACCTGGCAAGCCTACTGCATGTTTATAGAAGGAAAAAATATAGCACAGTAGATTTATCAAAACTCTGCTTGAAAATCACTGTACTCAACAGGGGTCTAGTATCTTCAGAATAAAGGTATTTTTCATTATTTAAGTCTCACTTGATTCAAATGACTTTTTTGGGCCACAGTTACTGCAAAAGACACCTTCAATATAAACTGGTACAGGGGAAAATATTATTTGAACCCACAGCTGCATGTGACATCCATGTCATAATTATCTCAAAAGCAAATAACAATAAACCAGGTACATTTTCTTTTCAAACCAGGTACATTTTAAAACAAATCACTAATATTGTTAAATTACAGAGTTTTGATTTTAAAATAACAAAGGGGAGATCAGAAAATAGATCTAGTGATTAATAATCCTATTATAGAAACATGGGTACAAATTTGTTGCTTCACACAGACAGATCACCTAGTTCATGAATCTATTTCTGCTTGCAAGATTCATGATACTGAGTTAAAGTTTATCATCCTTTTATTATGAAAAGATGGTATTCTATCATCATTCAGCTTGTCACTTTGTACTGGTAGAAGGATGAGTCAACAACCACTAAAAATTTAGAGACCTTAAACTTGGATTTAAAGATATGGTTATGTAATTATAACAAGTGGGTATGAAATTACCAACTGTAATATACTTTAGCCTGATTTTTAAACCAGAAAATGGTTAGAGAAACTGGACTTCATGATTACTAATTTAAAATGGGCCCTCAATGTTTCCTAGTAATCATGCATTTACCCTATCCTATTCATTCTTCTAGAATTCCCTAATGATTCCTGCCTCTGCTGCCTTCTACTCTTCTTCTACCACTTAGTATTTCAGCCCATACTGACCTCCCTGTTGTTCTCCAAATATACTAAACATGTTCTGGTCTCAGTCTTTTATTTACTATTTCTCTGCCTAGAATGCTCTTGCCCCAGATATCCACATGGCTCAATTCCATTACTTCTTTCATGACTTAGAGATATTGCTAAAAGATTTTTCTATGTGCTTGGGTAGTCACTACCAGTTAGAAGGTGTTCAAAATGTTCTATCACCTGATGAACTTAGAAGTCTCAAAAAAAAAAAAAAAAAAAGAAGTCTCAAAAACATAAAACTGCCAAAAAAATTGTATTTCATGTTGTTCTCTATTTAGCAATAGCTAACTGCCTAATAATTTCCTATTTGAAAAGAAACATGTCTTGCTCAAGTATATCTGCCCAATAGGTTTTCATCTTTCTTAAAAAAAAAAAAAAAAGATTTTAAGTAATCTCTCCACCTAACATGGGGCTCAAACTCACTACCCAACATCAAGAGTTGCATGCTCTTCCACCAACTGAGCCAGCCAAGTGTCCTTCATCTCTTTTAAAAATTGTATTAGGAAGTATTTCTTGGGATGCCTGGATGGCTCAGTGGTTAAGCATCTGAGGCTTAACCTTAGGCTCAGGGCATGATCCTGGAGTCCCGGGATCGAGTTTCACATTGGACTCCCTGCATGGAGCCTGCTACTCCCTCTGCCTCTCTCCCTCTCTCCCTGTGTCTCTCAAGAATAAATAAAGTCTTAAAAAAATAAAACAAAAAAGGCCAGATAATACATATTTTAGACTTTATGGGCCATGTTTTTGTGTTGCAACTATCCAACTTTGTGCTGCAGGAGCTTGAAAATAACCACAGGCAATATATAAATAAGCATATCTGTGTTCCAATAAAACTTTATTTATAAAAATACATGGCAGGCTGATTCGTGCTGACTCCCACTTTGGTGATTTAAAAAAAGAAAAAAAGGCTGATCAGATTGGTGAATAAAATAGAAAATGACTTCAAGATACTCAGGCTAGTTTTTACTAAGTATAATTGCTTTAATTCTGCTGCAATGCTTAATCTATGATAATAAAAATATGCAACTCCTCCCCTAAAAACATGGAAGTGAGAATAAAACAAATAATACATATGGAAATTTCAAGTTTCATCTATAGTTCTCTAAAATATTTTTATAAAAAAGGCTTATGTAATAAGGCACTGTTCGTATAATCAAAAGAATTTAGGCCTTTCAGTTTGGGAAAAGAGACTAAAATGACATGATTTTTGTTCTGCCCCCCTCCAAAATCCTGCTTACAGTATTTAGGATAGATGAAGCAATTAATTCCTAAAATTGGTATGCATCTTGTTTTTCCTCTAGCTTTCCAAATACTTTCAAACTGATTTCTTTTTCAAATTTATAACACTTCGATACATTAGACTGTTCTACCAAGATCAGTCAGAGTTAAATACAGAAAAATGATGCTGGGATCTGTTTTGATCCAAATCTCAGATTATAATCTCTAGTTATTCCTCTCAGGACCAACAAAAAATGTGTAAGGCAATTAATTGGTCCCATTTTGTCATAACAACAACTGTTGCACACTTCAGAGCTGCCTGAATCAATACCTACAGTTTAAATTTCACAAAAACTAAAAAATATTGTCCAGAAGTGGGATTAAATTGGGGTTTACTAAAGAATAAAGAATAGGCAGGACTCCTGTTAAGAGGTAAGGGAGAAAAATCTTTTAAATACATTTAGCTAAAGGCGGAAGAAGTTGTGTGTAGGCTTTCCTAAAATTCCACTGCCTCCAGATGTCATTGCCAGTTGGTTTATACTTGCACAAAAAAGGTCCAGTCTTTTTTGATTGATTTGCATATGCCTGTAAAATTATTACATCAGTTGGTTTATTTAAAGTTTGTTAAATAAGGTGATAATTGTAGGCTACTGTTCTCCACATGGTCTGAACAACTATTTTTACCTTTATAAAAATTCTAAATTTTGATATAAAAATGGAAAACTGAAATGTAATCTAAATTAGAGTGCCAGGAAGTACAAAGAATAAAACGGAAAAAAATCTTTAAAGAAAATGAATCTAAGTCAAATTTTAATGATAAGAATTTAAATTCTTCCTATACATAAGAATACATATGCCTTTTTTCACAGAGAGCTTTGGATTATTCTTGAAATATACATGATTTTTAATTTTTTTTATATTTTTAAAAATTTTAAGCCATAGTTCTACATAAAAATGGCTTGGGAAATTTACAGTACCAAACCATATTCAAAAGCTCCAAACTTCCTTATAGCCAGCATCAGATTAAATGAAAATAAACATCTGTTTATTCATCCAACAAATTTTATCAAGTGCATTCACCGTGGAAGGCTCTGGGGATACAAGAAAATACACATCTTGTACTATCAGCTCTTGTGAAACTTATGGTTCAGCAGCTAATATTAAACAAATCATTACCCAACTGATGACCTGAAATAAACTGATTATAGTTAAGAGGTATGAAGTAAAAAAGCATGAAACTCATGAAAACAAGCACTGCTTGAAATATAAGCAAAAATGTTACAAAGGCTGAATCTCTTATCCTTTTTTTTTTTTTTTGAAGATTTTATTTATTTATTCATGAGAGACAGAGAGAGAGAGAGAGGCAGAGACACAGGCAGAGGGAGAAGCAGGCTCTATGCAGGGAGCCCAATGTGGGACTCGATCCCGGGACCCCAGAGTCACGACCTGAGCCAAAGGTGGACGCTCAACCACTGAGCCGCCCAGGCGTCCCTGATTCTCTTACCCTGACCCCATGAGAATATAGGTAATTTTTCAGCTCTGTTATTAACACATCATTTTAAAGGCTAACTTGAAAACTTGTTTGAATATATTAAAAATACATAAGTTGCAGCTTATGAAATTTCCTTTTACCTATTTGTCCTTGACAAAAGGGCCATCTAACAATCATGACACTACAGAAGCTACAAAATGAACACAACATACTTCCTATTTATAAAAAGCTTATATAAACAAATTTCACTTATTTAGTTCCTTGAGGCATAGCCAATCTTATCTCCATTAAGATATTAGTTTTTTAATAGGTTTTATTCTTTAAGTTCAAAGCAAAATCGAGCATTAAGTATAGAGTTCCCATATAGCCTATGCCCTCATACATGCATTGGCTCATTATCAACATTTTCCACCAGGATGGTACATTTGTACAAATGATGAACCTACATTAACACATCACTATTACCCAACGTTCACAGTTCAGGATTGGAGATTCTATAGGTTTTAATAAATGTATAAAGACATTTAACTACTGATATAGTATCATACAGAATAGTATCACTGCTCTCAAAGTTCTCTGTGCTCTACCAATTCATCCTTCCCTCTTCCCTAACCCTTGACAACCACTGATTTTTGTATTGTCTCCATAGTTTTGCCTTTTCCAGAATGTGATATAGTTGGAAGGATAGGGTATGTAGCCTTTTCAAACTGGCTCCTTTTACTTGGTAATATGAATTTAAGGTTCCTCTATGTCTTTTTCATTTTTTAGTGATAAATAAATTTCTCTGTCGGGATGTACCACATTTTATTTATCCATTTACCCACTGAAGAACATTTTCATTGCTTACAAGTTCTGGCAGTCAAAAATATAGGTGCTATAAATATGCATGCAGATTTTCATGTGGACTTAAGTTTTCAACTCGTTTAGATAAATACCAAGGAGTGCAACTGCTGGACTGTATGGTTGTTTGGTATTTTTTACAATAGCTTTTAACATTTTTTTATTTGAGAGACAGTGAGCGAGTACAAATAAGGGGAGGAGCTGAGGCAGAGGGAGAAGTAAACTCCCTGTTGAGCAAGGAGTCCAATGCAAGACTCCTTTGGGTTCATGACCTGAGTTGAAGGCAGACACTTAACTGACTGTGCCATCCAGGCACCTCCAATTTGGTATGTTTTAAAGGCTTATATAACCATTGTAAACAATTATTTTTTTGTTTAATCTTCATCTCTACACTTTCCTAAAGTGTCCTACTGTACAAATGACTGGGTTTTAAACATCGTTTGAACAAATTTTTAGTGGGTACATATACGTTCCCTGTAAGAAATACCACAATATTCTGCAGGTGAAAAGGGGAACAATTAATTTCTAAATTTAAGTCACGGTATCAATCTTACCATTTAGCCTTTAGTGGCCTTTTGAGCAGGTATTTAAACTTTGCCAAGAGGCAGCATCTCATAACGAGTATAAAAGAGTTTTTATCCTAATCTTGGTTGCTTGGTTAGTCAATTCCCAAAGAAGACTACTTCTAACTATTCTCCTAGGAACTATCCTATCATAGTTAGCATTTCCAAAGTGGTTTAAGAGGACTGTCTACCTACTTTTTCTATATTGTAGTTAATAAAAAGGCATTATATTGCTGACTATAACCAATTTTATTCCTTGGAGATGAAGATACATAAATTTGATCTAACTTTTCAAAATACAATAGGCATGAATCTAAATATATGAAATATGTATAGAAGAATATAGAAGAAGATTAGGCCAATTCAGAATGGTCCCAGTAAAGATGTCCTGGTGTGACTACTGAGACCCTGCTGCCTGCTGGGAAAAATCAGCACATAAATAGCTATAAATGATGTGCCATATGCCTCTGTTTGCCTCGTAAGTCTATATTTATGCCTGTTGTCCCACTTTAATTATTAATAGTTCTCTCTTTCCATCAAAAGTACCCCAGTTTGGTTGATGATTTACACAGTCCTAATTATAAGGAGATTGAATGGTTTCTCTCTCCTTCTCTGTCTCACCACCTCATGAGTAACTCTTCCCAGATGGGTAAATAAGGAGAGAATGATCAGTCAGAGGATCAGTATAACATTAGATAAAGTGTGATGTATGTTTCATAGAAGGTCTAAGGGAGAAATTCAGACCGATAAAAAATTTATAATAATAAAGAATCAGTATTGAATGCTGTAAGGAAAAAAAATTTTTCAACGTAAGAAGACACAGTATCATTTGGAGTGAAAGACTACTTGCAATCTTAGATAGGAATCTTGGAAGGCCCAGTGAAAAGGCACAAATAAGCAGATATCTGAAGGCAGTGAGGGAATGAATCATGAGAGTATCTAGGGGAAAGAATGTTTCAGGCAGAGAGAAGGGAATATCAAGATAAAGGCTCTTGGATGGCCACATCTGATATAATTGAAGAACAGGAACAAGGCCAGTATAGCTGGAGTACAAAAAGTGAGGGAGAAGATTGGCAGTATTGCCAGGGGCTAGATTATTTGGCGTTTTGGTCTATGATTAAGAAGGATTTAGGATTTTATAAAATTGGATTGGAAGCCACAGAAGTGTTAAAAACAAGATAGGACATTCTGAAAGGATGACTCTGGCTGGTGGTGTGAACAGACTGTTGAGAGAGACCCGTTAGAGGTTTGCTGTAGTTCAGGCAACAAATTAAGTGGTCAGATCATAAATATACCCTGGACATAGAGCCAATATGATTTGCTGTTACACTGAATGTAAACCAAAGGAGAAAATAACAGAAAATCAATTCCAAGAGTTTGTCTTCAGCATCTCAGTGAGTGATGATGAAAGATGATGGGGAGAACAATAAAACTAGAGACTTGTTTTTGACATGTTAACTTTCAGACAATCCAAGTGGAGATACTGAAGTTGGAAAAATATTAGAAGGGTAATATTCAAGAGTCAAGGCAGAAAAGTGTTTAAAGGAGAAAAGAGTTTAAAGAAGGGAACAGTGATATGAAGGAGCACCTGCACCCCAATGTTTATAGCAACAACGCTATGGAAAGAACCCAGATGTCCACTGACAAATGAATGGACACACACACACACACACACACACAATGGAATACTACTCAGCCATCAAAAAAAAAAAAGAAATCTTACCATGTGCAACGATGTGGATGGAACTAGAGGGTATTATGTTAAGCGAAATAAGTCCATCAGAAAAAACAATTATCATATGATCTCACTAATATGTGAAATTTAAGAAACAAAACAGAGAGGTGTGGGAGAAAAAAGGAAAAAATACAAGAAGATCAAATCAGAAAGTGAGACAAACCACAAGAGACTCTTAATCACAGGAAATAAACTGAGGGTTGTTGGAGGGGAAGGGGGCTGGAGGAATGTGGAGATGGGGTAACTGGGTAATGGACATTAAGGAGGGCACATGATGTAATGAGCATTGGGTATTACATAAGATTGATGAATCACTGATCTCTACCTCTGAAACTAATACATTATATGCTAATTAAATTTAAATAAAAATAGAACAAATAAAAGAGGGAATAATCAATTGTGTAAAAGCTGTTGTGGGGTCAAGTAAAACAAAAACTCTGAACTGATCATTGGATTTGACAATCCACTCCTAAAGAGGATTTTTTGGTTGGTTGTTTCAATGAGAGGTATTCCAGGAGGTATATATGCTGATGAGAATAATTCAATATAGGAGGAAAGACAATAATGCAATGAACAAAAGAGAATTTCAGAAGTCCTTCAATAGTCAAAGGGACTAAGAAGTGAAGGGTGAGCCATAGGAATACAGATGGATCATTTGTTTTAACAGGGTGAATACAGAGTAAGATCATCAACTGAGAATGAGGACAAGGAAATGAGTACTGGAAATTTAATGTGCAGCTTTGGAGCCAGTGTGGAGGAGAGAAAATTGCAATCCACCAAGGTGGAATCTTACCAATGAAGTGTCAGAGGGGCAAGAGAGCTGAGATCATGAAAGGCAGTACTTACAGTCACGGACCAAGGAATCTGAGCAAGGCAAGGAGGGAAGTGAGAGCATAAAAGGAGTGATAGATACTAGAAAGTTAGGCTGAAGGTCTTCAGAAGATAACTTAAAAAAAAAAAAAAATCATTGTAATAGGGGAAGTGAGCTAAAATGAAAGGAAGTGCTAGTTAGTTTGAAATGCTTGCAACTGAAATTCTGTAGGTGGTATATGGTCAATAGTAATGAGGTCTTAAGTGTAACTATTTAAGCAGGACAGTCAAGTGAAATAAAATACAAGATTCCTAGAGATAAGGGTATCAAGGAATTATACTACCTGATGGCATCTACTTTTTTTTTTTATATGGTACAATCGTCCATAAATATCAATGATAAGCAAGACATCAACTGCACTTGCTGGTCCCATGGTGCATGAGGTATGACAGATAAAGTTCCACTTTTGTGTGGGGTAGAGAAAAATAACAGTATCGTCAGGGGTCTATGAGAGGAAAAAGGGTGAACCATCACACACCAATTTGAAAATAAAGGAAATTTTCCTGACGATAAATTGGGAGTTCCGAAAGGCTGAAGAGCTTGGGAGGCCAGAGAGAAATGGGAGTTTAAAACAGATGAGAGATATACCAGAATCACTGAGAGACAAGGAAATAAATGATAGTGATCTGGAAAGTATGGACTTTTTGTGGTGATTAAGGGTAAAAAAAATAGAGTATAAAATTTGTCTTGATGGTATACTTAGAAAAGCTTGGTAAAAGATGAATAATCAGTTAAATTTAGTTGTCTACTTGTGACTGGTTTAATAATTTACAAAGAGAATGATGGGAAGAGAGGCAAAGTCAGGGAACTGGTGGTCTCATGAGAAGTGAAGTACTCTTTTGTGGCCCCCCTTAAATCTTACAGTTAAAGGTGTTGAGGTTTGGAGTTCTTAAAAAAAGTGCATCGCTGTACTTAAGAGTTATTCAGTCAACAATTTACTGAATGTCTATCCTACCCAACTGCACTACCCTAGGAGCTGTAATTCCTTTTTTTAAAAAAAGATTTTATTTATTTATTCATGAGAGACACACAGAGAGAGAGAGAGAGAGAGAGAGGCAGAGAGACACAGGCAGAGGGAGAAGCAGGCTCCACGCAGGGAGTCCAATGTGGGACTTGATCCTGGGTCTCCAGGATCACGCCCTGGGCTGAAGGTGGCGCTAAACCACTGGGCCACCGCGGCTGCCCAGAGCTGTAATTCCTAATTATCTATATTTGAATTTGTCCACGGACTATCAAAAGTAAAGCAATATAAAAATATAATAATAATATAATGAAGTAATAGCGGCCAGGCACTGTCTAAGTATGATACATATATTAAATCATTTAGTATATTTAACTCAGTGAAGTTGATACTATTATCTTCATTTTTGGACAATATGTCTAATGTACAGCTCTACAAAATTAAATCCTTTATAATCTAAAATGCATTTGTTTAGGACACATTATATTCTTTTTATACAAATTAGCCTACATATTTTTCCACATGGTTATCTGAAAAGTGTTTTGCTGCATTTTAAGATAGGATAGGGTTTTTCCTCTTAGAGTATTCAACCCTTACGAAAATTTTATTGTTCTACTTCAGTTATGACAAGTCATTATGTCTGTTCCATTCATTCCTAGGAAAAGAATTTTGTTGTTTGCAGCTCAATATGGCATGTCAGTTGTTTGGGAGAGGGCGGAATCCTGTTTGACTTTGATCATTTATAATGATCCATGTCAGGGATTTTCACGTAGTCCCAAAATGTAGGCTCAGTTGCTAAACACACATTCAAAATGACCTGCCACTTCACAGCTGTTAAAAGTTTATATGAAGAAAAAAAAAAAAAAGTTTATATGACTACTATATTCTTTAATAAACACTCATCACCAGAGGCAAAACTTTTTACCTAAGGACTAATCAAGTAGCAAATACTAGAAATACGCTGGAGTTCTTTAAAACCCTCATGAATATAAAAATTAGTCCCAGACTGGAACAAAGCTGAGTGCGCTAAATAGGACAGGGCAGACTGGTATCAAGTGATCTTAAATGCAAGAATAGAGGGAATTCTGAGGCAAGGAAATGAGGAGGGTTTGGCAACATGTAGGTTCTTTTTTTCTGTAATAATTACTCAAAATTAAGAACATAAGTAGTATGAAGCACAAAACATAAAAAATTTACACTGAAGTAAAATAATTAAACTTCTCTAAATTTACCAGTAAAAAAAAAAAAAAAAAAAGCCCCATGTAAACTTCTGGGATAATATAACCAAATGACAAAAATGAGAACCAGTTTGTAAGCTGCACAGTTATCATCATTGTGTGGGGACCCAAAGGGGTGAGGAAATCAGGTACGTGGGGGATTTGTGCTGCTTGAAGGAAATACGAAGAATGGAGGAAAATAATAGAGCAGAGAAAAAAATTCGGAAAAACTAAAGGCACTGGTGAGGGAAGGAAAGTGGATCCAAGAAAAACTGGTACCTAGGAGGTTTTGGATTAGGTGCTATATTTTAGAAGGCCATTAAGCCAACAAGGTTGTAGGTGACTAAAATGGAAAATAATCAATTCTATAAACATTTACTGAGCACCAACTATATGCCAAGTCGTATCCTAGAAGCTGGGAATTTTGCAGAAGTTTATAATACTTAGCTTCCTTATCATAAAAAAATTAATGACTCATACTAAATTCCAGACATTGCAGTAGAACCTGGCAGATAATCTGAGTTGTGAATGTGATTATTTCCAACATATAAGCAATTTAAATGAATCTTTAAAGTAAATAAATTTTCTTTTCATTCATAGAGGGTACTTGGGGGGATATTATATCAGAGTAATGACTTTCAAATTAATAAAATTTGATTTAATAGCAAGTCTCCAAACTGCTAAAAGTATCATGCCGCATTCTTACAAGGAATTAGATTTAAAGTTAATCTGTTCTCAAATCTTAGAAAGGATATTTCTAACAGTGAAATAGAAAACCTGGTAACCACTGTTGCTATTTATCAATCATAGAACAAAACACTGTCATAGTACTATCTTCACAGATATGTAGTATATGCTCAATAAATCATGAAATTTCATTAATCTACCACCTTGTTTTTAACAATATGCAAATCCTTCTGGTGCTACAAATTAAAAACTGCCAGCCATGAGTCAATAGATCAAACTGAAAAGCATATTCTAGCATCAACCAAAGTTCAAATCAGTCTAATGTTCTCAGTTCTACTGTATTTTATCCAGTAAAGTGAATTCCATTGAGTTATAACAAGAGATTTGGATATATCTAACTCATCAGTTAGAAAAATATATCGAATGAAAAATAGCAGGATGATACTTTAGAGCAGGAGAAAAAAAAAAGCTAAAACCTTTGACCTAATGTCTATACTTCTAGAAATGAAATACAAAGGTAATGAAAAGTTAAAAAAAAAAAGTATGAAAGAAATAAAAACTAAGTCATTTATCAGTATGACAAATGATTTGAACCAAATGGGAAGAAAATAAAATTTTAAATGGTTTTGTAGGATTGTGAATAGAATTTCTATTGAAATTATGACTATTTTAGTGCAATACAACAACTTTTTCTCCAATTCCTAGGTAATTATCATGTAATTCTGTGGTTTCAATAGTTTTTTATGTGAACTATTTTGCTTGCTTTTTCATTTGTATGCCCCTAATAAGATGAATTATGTATTAGTAGTAGTGTGTATATACAAATACACTACTGTGTATATATATATAAACTACATGGAAATTTTTAAAAGTTTTTAGCACATCTTTTTCTACTGACCATGGAAATTATCATTTAATATTAATTTGTAATGAATTAACAACACCAAGCCTTAGTCTTTGCATGCTTTTTTGGTATGTGTAATTGTAGTCAAAATCAAGTTCAAGTATTCAATCTAAGAGTTAAATCATATCCTTGCTTCAGAAGAAGTTTTGATTATAACTAACATCAGTGCCTTCATAACAATTAATGACTCTCCTTAGCCCAGTAATTCCTTTTTCTCAAACATGTAAGAAAAATAAGTATAATATCTTACTCAAAAAAATCTGACATTATTTTAAAATCAAAACTACTGAAAGACAATTCTGGTAACCAAAAGCAAGAAACTGTTGACAGTTTATATTTATTGTGCTGCTTATTATTTTTAAAAGGTGATTTTAAAGAAATTTATTCTAAAAAGCACAATATGTGTATAAATTTTATTATTACTGATGTCAAAGGACAAAAGCAATCCCTTTGTTTTTAAATTAGACTATTTCTTATCCTTTCATAAATATCTATTGAAACTATTTTAAAATATGAATAGTCCCCTAATCTCCTTTAATGCCAAATAAATATTTCACTTAATTATTTTCTACTTCCCCCACTATTTTCACTACTCATTTCCTCAAAAAGACTTGGTTTTATGTGATTTCTTTTTTAAATTTGGGAGATTTTTAGTGCTTGCTCATCTTTTTAAAAAATGTCAACTATTTGGAAAAATATTCCTACGTTGTGTAATTACACAAGTTTAATGCTTTTAAATTAATCCTAGATAATATATATTTATAAAAACCGAAGGATTCATTAAATGCCTTGAATAAACCATAATCTAGTAGAACTTTGTAAATATATGTAGCAAAAGTCAACTGTATTCAATTTATTCTCAAAACACTAAAAAATAAAAATCTTTCAAATTATCTTGTTTCTTTACCATAACAATCTCCTGAAGGTTATCTAATGACATACAAAAGCTAAACAAATAGGTAATTTTTGGTTAGACATCATACTGCATAGTATTTAACAGTCTAAAAATAAGGAGACAAGCATTATTAATTTACATTGTAATTTATGTATTAATGATTTGTATTTCTAGAGAAATCCCTCAACAGAATCAGAGATTGTTTTGTTTGGTATTACATAAGAGCAAAAGGGAAAGTATTTTTTGTTTCCCCTTTCATGCTGAAGACCTAAATAGACGGACTGAAAACATACATTTCTGCGCATCCAAGGTTTCAGTGCATAAGACTCTATTTTTAATAATCAGAAATCTATATTAATACATTTGCAAAGCAAACGTAAACCAAAATATATTGAAAATAATTTCAACAAGTGGTATGTTACCTGGGTGGAGCTGGTGGCTACCGAGATGCAGTCAATAAAGCTGTGTCTTCGAGTGAAAAATGCAACTATCTGCTGCCAGCGTGAAGGTTCTGGCTCAGCTTGCAGTTCATCTGATGAGCCCTTTTTTGCCCAATGTTTCTGCTTTGGGCCTACTGAGCCATGGCTAGAGCTAGTATTGCCTCCTCGACTGGCGCGAGAGTATAGAAGTGTGTTGTTCCCGAAAATGTAATTCATCTCTGCAGCCCTGCAGGTGGTTGCCAAGCAGGCTTACTTCTCTACCAGCTGCTGAGTGGTGAATGATCAGTAAAAACTGCAGCTAGAATTACAGCAGCATCACTTGTAGATCAGGGAAAATAAAAACCTTGAAAAATGATGCTCATTTTCTCTGTAATTTCTTCCCATGAAAGAGCTTGTATCTTCCTTCTGTACCTGTTAGTTCTATGATGGCTGAGTTTATATTTGCAGACAAAAAAGACGGCATAAGGTTGATGTCTTTCTCATGATTATTTTTTCACCAGCGTCTGCAGGAATCAAAAGCTGTTCTTTTGTTAGCTGATAACTAGACGGAATGAAATCCAGGAAGTGAGGTCGATTAGCAGGTAAAGAAGGATGTTATAAACACTGGACTACCAAGACCATTCGGGGCTGCCTGATTTAATGCACAGGGTGGGAAAAACTCTGGATTATGAAGTTTCAATCACAGTCTGTAGTAAAAGCCAATGGCATCTTCACTGCTTAAATAATTATAAATATGAACTGAATTTAAAAATACAAGAAGACTCTCTTGCCAATAGTTATGACTGTTTAAATAATTTTAATAAAGGAGGCTTTGTCATTCACATATAAATTTCCACATCAGGAAGGAGCTCACATTAATTAGATTCTAAGTTTTTTTTTTAAAAGGTATTTACATTCAACTCTGAGGATCTAATGCTAGAGTAAAATCCATGTAAAATGTGGCATGATCATTTTATATAATATACTGGTTCTTAATGCTTTGATAATGCTTTGATAATTGTTGAATTATCACCATCATCTTTCTCATACATTATAAACACTAAGATAAGCAAGTCACGGACTTTTTAAAATGCAAAAGAATTAAAGGTAAATTTTTTGTTTTATAACCAGCAAAGCATTTTTATCCAACACTACATAAATAATACTCTGGGGTTCACTAAATAATATTGTTTGATTACTAGATAGACATTTCCTAATATCTAATATATCTAAGTCTGTGTTTCTCAACATAATAGTCTACCTCAGAATCACCTAGGATGCTGGTTAAAATACAGACTGGTATCCCCTCCTCATCAGAATGTTTTAGGGTAAGAGGGATCTTGAAATTTTCATTTTTAAAAAGACCCCTAAGTGACTCTTAAGCAACCTCAAGCTTAAGAGCCACAGACTCCTAAGTCTGTCCTGTTAACACTGCTACATTAGCATACAACATATGGTCATTTTAAAACAATATATGAATAAAAATGTTACTTGATAATTTACTAATGGTTGACTAATTTAGTTTTCAAATTGATACAAGCACATCCCAAGTCCCAATCTTGACCATATTACTTTTTCAGATGTGGACTGATAACAAAAACTTACTTATTATGTGTTTACCAGCACCAGCTAAATGCAGCCTATTAGAAAGTAGTATTGGCAAACTATGACCTCCAGGTCCACTGCAAATCCTGATTCAGCAAGCAAAGATGCTAATACCCTCTCTCTTATTCCATCCATAAGATACAGATAGATACCCAACAAGGGTTGATTGTCACGTGGGACTCTTGAGAGCTAAGATGCTTTGTGACAGAGATTACAGCACAGTTTGCTGCTTCTTCCCTAGGCCTCTGCAGATAGTAGCTGGCAATTTTGTGACCCTAGACGGATTGGTCCTGTCCATTTAGGGGCAAGGAAACAGAGGAAAATACAAAGGGTAAACAGAGAATCAAGAATCCTCTAAAGGGGGCAGCCCAGGTAGCTCTGTGGTTTAGCGCCGCCTTCAGCCCCGGGCCTGATCCTGGAGACCCTGAATCGAGTCCCACATCAGGCTCCCTGCATGGAGCCTGCTTCTCCCTCTGCCTGTGTCTCTGGCTCCCTCTCTCTGTTTCTCATGAATAAATAAATAAAATCTTAAAAAAAAAAAAATCCTCTAAAGGAAAAATACTAAACCTCCTAAAAAACAAAACAGTAATATGGACCAGGTACTTAATAAACAACTGATTCGTGTAGTTTATACGAATGCTCCAGTAATTTTTTTGGCCCCAAAAGATGTACCTTGTGAACCATGTCTGATGAAAACCTGAAATGGGGGGGATCCTAGAAGTAACAGAGGCTCTGTTATTATAGATTGGTATGGATGAGGATAGTGTACACAAATGCTGAATGCAAATTTCCTACTCACACTGCAAACAATAAAAACATACACAATGAATAGTAAGCCATTTGTGTACAGAGATTTCTTATCCTAAAGCTGACAGGGGACCTAAGTACTTTTCAGTGCACAGACTTCCTATTCAAATCCATTGACAAAGCAACTCCGAGTTTTGAGAAAAGTTTCTTTATGAAAATAACCAATTACCTGTGCTACAAAATTCTAGCATCATCTCATCCATTACCCAGTAGTCAATACATGCAAAGCCATATGTAAATCACAAATGGTTTCATATGATTTGATTGGGAGATGAAAGGTGATCAATTCCTCACTGATTTCTACTTTAGAATAGCCCTACTCATATAGCAGAGTTGAAAAATAAACTCTATTCCATTAAAACAAAATTTAAGCTCATTATTGAATCTGGAAAGTTTATTTAAAATAATGAATAAAAAAATACACAATGTCAAAATCAGTGAATAACTTAACATTTTAGTATGATTTAAATACATTCTTTTTCTGTATAGTTCAACTTTTTTTCACAAATGATAGTATTATCTATACTAGAACTCTAAACAATAAAGCTTAAGTAGACTGAGTACATCCATTCAGTGGATTATTATTGTTATCATTATATAATCTAAAAGTAACGAATATACTATAAATGCAACATAACGGATTTTCCTTACACTCTTATCTTTATGATCTGGCCTATTCAATTTCAAAATGTGCAACTATACTAATATAAGACTTCAAAAAATTTTTTTCTACTCAATTTATTTAAACAAGACAAAAACCATACAGTTCACCCACTTTTCCTACTCCCCTGCCTCATATAACCAACCACCAATCTTTTGTCCACATTATAAAAGATATCACTGGTATTTGTCTTTCTCTGACTTATTTCACTTAGCATGATACTCTCAAGGTCCATCCATGTTGTCCCAAATGTCAAAATTTCATTCTCTTTTACCGCATATACAATATTTTCTTCATTCATTCTTCCATTGATGGATACTTAGGTTGTTTCTATCTTGGCTACTGTAAATAATGCTGCAATGAACATGGAGGTGCATATACCTTTTTGAATTGGCATTTTCATTTTCTTCAAATAAATACAAAGAAGTAGATTTGCTGGGTCATATGGTAGCTTTATTTTCAATTTTGAGAAACTCCTATACTATTTTCCCCAATGGTTTCATCAATATACATTCCCACCAACAGTGCATGAGGGCTTCTTTACTGCACATCCTTGCTGATACTTACTATTTCTTGTCTTTTTGTTAATAATCATTCTAACAGGTGTGAGGCAGTATCTCGTTGTGCATTTCCCTGATGATTAATGAAGTTGAGCATCTATGTTTTCATATATCTGCCGGCCATCTGTGAGTCTTCTTTGGAAAATTCTATTCAGATCTTCTCGCATTTTTAAATAAAATTGTTCAGTTTTTTGCTAGGAGGTTGTATTAATTCTTAATGTATTTTGGATATTAGCCCTTTATCAGATATATGATTTGTCATTATTTTCTCCCATTCAGTAGTATGTCTTTTCTTCTTGGTGGCATGGCTTCCCTTGCTGTGCAGAAGCTTTTTAGTTTGATGTAGTCCCATTAGTTTGTTTTTGCTTTTCCTGCTTTTGCTTTTGGTGTCAGATTCCAAATATCATTACCAAGACCTATGTCAAGGAGATTGCTGCCTATGTTTTCTTCTAGGAGTTTTCTCCTAGGATAAGACTAAGCTGAGAAGATTTATGACACAGACTGGTTATTTGCTTAGAAAAACTCTGTTCATATATATATATATATATATATATATATATATATATATACACACACACACACATATATATATATATACACATACATACACACACACACAAATCCTTCTGTAAGAGCACCATCTTGTGGTCAAATCATATGCAAGCTACAAGCTTACCTTAATATACCAGGGCCATCCAAAAAAGCTAAGATAAAATTTAACATTTTAATATATTCCAGAGATGTAAAAACAAAATTGATTTCAAAAAAGTACCCATTAATATACTCAAAATGGGAAGGATTCTATATTCAACAGGCATGTATTTGCTTATGTCTATCTTTCTGCTGCCCTCAAGTCATATAATATTTGAAAAACTACCAACTAGTGCTGGTGACCTTATTTGATAGTATACTCAGTATGACTGTATGAAATGCATCCAGGCTAGGAGACATACTTATTTAAAATAATTATCTGCTCACACACTCTGTTCTATCTTTGATTTCAAGTCCTGCTTAATTAACTATGTTTACTTTGCACATACTGATTGGAACATAATTTTCCCTGCCATTGAAAACAAAAGCCAAATATGAATTCTTTAATTTCCTCAATGTTCAACACAACATCCCGTAATAAGCAGAGCACCTACTCTCTTCTTTGTCACTTCACCCTGATTTAAATCTATTTTAAAATAGGCTCAGTTTTATTTGTTTGATTTACTGTTCTGACCATTTTCCCTAATTCCCAGTTCAATTTCAATTTTAGGAATCCTGACACTGTTATTATTATTATTATGATATACTATCATATTCGTAACTATTTAAAATTAAGCTTTCTTTAAAGAATTCTTATATACCATAAAAATTTACGCACTGCATCCTTTTCTTCCACACAATTTTTCACCATTATATTGCCAATTTCTTCCTTGAAACTGCCCAGCTCTGGCAAAAAAGCTTCCCTTTCAGAGTCTTAAATCATAGTACCTTTAGGCCAAATAAAACCTGAATAAAGTAACTTTCAATCACTATCTTATTTCATTATTTCAGTAATGAGAATCAGCACCAGTTCCACAAGAACCTGATAGATTATTTCATAGTCCATTTCATGGTGGCAAACCCTTCACAGGGCCACTTATCAGCTTAGGACTGAGGCCCCCATTTGCTAACAGTTCCCTAAGCTACAGTACCATAAACCTTCCTGCATTTTTACAGTTTCCTCTGATTATCACCCTGCTACTATACTTGTTTGCTTCAGTAACTGGCTCCTCCTCTGAACTGGCATCTTGTCCACACCTTTAATACCCTGTCCAAATGTCAATTTTCTTTTTTTCAGAATACTCCAAATTTTTTTCTCTTTATATCTCTCCATAAAAAATACTAATCACTGAAATCTAACAAAGCTATTAGCATAGATGTTTAATAAATGTTTACTAAATGTAGTTCTTACCTGATAAACAAAACTAATATTTTAACAGATGTTTTTTTCCCAAAAATCATATAATCAACTTTATCAAAAGTTTAAAAAATTTTACACCTGACAAGTCAATGCAGAAGTTCACATCTGCCAGAGACTCATACTGGCTATAGGTGCATTCAATCTTAAGCAATGGCCATGATCAACCATGAAGGCTTTACATGGATTTTTAATCTTTACCACAACCTTCTTCATTGTTGTGAAGATGAAGCTAGCTTCATTGTGAAGCTTACTTTCTATAGGAAACAGACAATAGGTACATAAGTGAACAAATAATCTAGTTTGTCTTAAACCTCTTTAACAGTGACCATGAGGGGCAGCCCCAGTGGTGCAGCAGTTTAGCGCCACCTGCGGCCCAGAGCATGATCCTGGAGACCTGGGATCGAGTCCCACATTGGGCTCCCTGCATGGAGCCCGCTTCTCCCTCTGCCTGTGTCTCTGCCTCTCTCTCTCTGTGTCTCTGTGTTTCTATGAATAAATAAATAAATAAAATCTTTAAAAAAAAAGAAAAAAGAAAAAAACAGTGACCATGAGCACTGAATCCAAGGGCCAGAGGCTATCAATCTTCTCCTGAAATGAAATTAACAGGACTCCTCATTTTTACTTTAAGTTGTCAATTTGCTAAAATGTTCACCAGTTTGTTTACATTCAGCTTTTAAAATGGAGGTGGGACTCTTACTACCCACACTCCTGTCAGAATCTGTACACATGGAAGTAACTACCAAAACACTCTACCCAAAAGAGTGAGGAGTTGAGTGTGTGCAAACTGGCTTTGCATAGTGTGTAACAATCAGAATGACCAGAAACACAAAACACCAGAAACAAAGAATTATACTAACCTGGGAGAGTTTCTTGACTAAAGTTATATGTTAATTCAGTCGAGAGAAAATAGGAATAGACAAGAACAGCATATAAAGCAGGACAGTGCTTAGAATTCAAGTGTTTTAAAGTCCTGTTATTCAGAACGAGGACAGAAGATTAACTATTAACTTCAGATTTTAAGTCTTTTTACAGCTTTAAGTTAAAAATTATATTAAAATTTCTAGGATAATCATTAAAAGAAAAGAAACAAGTAACTTCCAAGCAAATATGATGAAAAATCTATGATGAAAGATATGAAAAGAATAAAGGTCTCCTATTGAGATAGAGAAGCTGAAAGAACTACATTTTAGAAAGCCTCCATTTCTGCTGTTTTTCTGCTAGGCCCCATTTACTTATGTTCCATATTTTGCATTTCAGTAAAAATCAAAGAAGTTATGTTCCCAATCTAAGGAGGGGAAGCAAGAAAGCTAATCATTCTCTGAAGTTTGTCCTAGGCCCCCAAACACCTGATAACATCTAAGAAGAGTCGAATCCCAAACATGTTCCAGGACATTAGCTTTGAAAAAACTGCGGCTGACACTAATATCAATACCTTCTAACTTCAATGATTTATAAAGTAACACCTGTTATTCACCTGTTATTCGCCTCTGATTGGACCCTACCCAGGATTCCTGAAGGAACACCTATTCTGGACCCCTTTCCAATACAATCCCTGGGCCCCACATGATAAAGAGACTCATTCTCCTTTCCCTTCAGAGTCTTCCAGACACTCTACTTGCTATTCTCTGTCACTTCTTCTTTCACTTTCTCCAGCTTATGTTTGATTTCTATCCTGCATGAAGCCAAGCACTCTCTTGGCTGGTCCTGCAGGACACCCCCTTCTGGGATGTCAGATCCAGACTGCCTGTATCATTATGTTTAAAAATTAAGAAACATACTTCTAAATAACTCATAGAGCAAAAGAAAATCACAATAGGGAATAAAAGAAAATGTTAGAACGATAAAAAACATTACATGTTATAACTTGTGAGATAAAGTAAAATGGTTTGTGTGGGGTTTTTTTTTGTTTTGTTTTGTTTTAGATTTTATTTATTCATGAGAGACACAGAGAGAGAAAGGCAGAGACACAGGCAGAGGGAGGAAAAGCAGGCTCCAGGCAGGGACCCTGATGTGGGACTCGATCCCAGGACTCCAGGATCATGCCCTGTGCCAAAGGCAGGCGCTAAACTGCTGAGCCACCCAGGGATCCCAGTAAAGTGGTATTTAAAGAAAAGTTTACAAAATCAAATATTATTAGAAAAGGCTAATACTATTATAATTAGCAAACAACTTAAATCAGGAAACCAAAACAAACAAACCAAAAAACCCAAACAGAATACACTCAAAGAAAGAAGAGAAAAAAATAATAATGGTAAGGAAGGGAAGAAAGAGAAAAGAACAGTCTCTGTCACTAATAGCCAACCAAAATTTTCTTCTCTGTATCTCTCATTTTGTCTTGCAAGGTAAGATCAGCTTGCTTCTACCAAACACAACCTTAATTTATATGTAGGCTATCCATACATTTATATTTATAGATGTGCATGAACACATGTTATGCAGGTAAAGTATGTGTGAAAACAGGGAGGGTGGGGATCGCAGCACATGGGGGAAGGAACCAAGAAGACTTTTTGAAAAAGAGATGAATCTCTGAAAAAAACATTATTTGGCAAGAATGATCAAGGGGGAGCACCTGGGTGGCTCAGCTGGTTAAGCGCCTGCCTTTGGCTCAGGTCATGACCCTGGGATTGAGTCCTGCATCATTAGGCTCCCTGCTCAGTGGGGAGTCTGCTCCTCCCTCTCCCTTTACCCCTCCCCCCTGCTCATACTCACATACTCTCTCTCAAATAAAATCTAAAAAAAAAAAAAGAAAAAAAGACTGATCAAGGGGAAAAAAAAACAAGGCACAAATAAACATTATTAGGAACAAAAAAAGGGGGCCATACCTAAATAAGCTATAGACAAAACTCCCATGATATTAATATTTTGAAATAAATATAAAATGGACAAATTCCTAGAAGAAATAACCTAGCAAAAGTATTAACAGAAAATCTAAATGGTACTATAACCATCAAAATATTTACTAGAAATAAGAAATGATCCCCCAGAGAGAATTATAAAACAAAGGTTAAGTTTTACTAGGAAAAAATTATCCTTACTCACAATACATACAACCAACAAATGATTAGTAACCAGAGTATATAAAGAACTTGTAGGGGCACATAGGTGGCTCATCTGGTTAAGTGGCTGACTACTGATTTCAACTCAGGTCATGATCTCAGAGCCCTGGGATCAAGCCCCATCTTGGGCTCCATACTCAGAGCAGAGTTTGCTTAAGGATTCTCTTTCTCTCTCCCTCTGTCCTTCCCTCTACTTACTGCTCTAAATAAATAAATCTTTAAAAAAAAAAAAAAAAAAGATTGTACAGATTAGTAAAAAGAATTAAGGACAAAAATGAGCGAAAATCTTCAGAGGTTGTATCACAGAATAGAAAACCTGAATAACCATTAAATACATTGCTGCTGGAATGTAAATTATATAACCACTTGGAAAGATAAGTATACACAAGCACAAAGATAGGTATACATAACCTAGTTGTTTTTTTTAGAAGAGAATCTTTTTTTTTTGTTTTTAAGATTTTATTTATTTATTCATGAGAGAGAGAGACAGAGGCAGAGACACAGGCAGAGGGAGAAGCAGGCTCCATGCAGGAAGCCCGACGTGGGACTTGATCCCGGGACTCCAGGATCACGCCCTGAGATCAAGACAGATGCTCAACCGCTTGAGCCACCCAGGTGTCCCCATAACCTGGTTTTTAACAACACTTTCTATATTAGTAATATTCTGAAAATAATTCAACATCCATCAAAAGTAAGATAAATTATAATAGTAAGAGAAAAAAAATCCTGGAGCAGTGAAAACAATCTCAGAAATGTAATGCTGAGCCAAAAAGTCAAGTTCAGATTATATACAGTATAATCCATTTATATAAAATTTAAGATGGGCAAAATAAACAATATATTGACTGGAGATCTAAATATGTGGTAGAGCTTTATAAGAAACCAGGATTGTGGTTATTTCTGAGGGGAGTTAATACTCTTTCTTTCTCTATATCTAATAATATTTATTTCTTAGTTTTAGAAGATTTTATTTATTTATTTGAGAGAGAGAGAGAAAGAGAGAGAGTGCCAGCACACAAGCTGGGGGGGGGGGGGGAGAAGCAGACTCCCTACTGAGCAGGGAGCCTGATGCAGGGCTTGATCACAGGACTCTGGGATCATGACCCGAGCCAAAGGCAGACAATTAACTGAATGAGCCACCCAAGCACCCTATACCTACTAATATTCAAAACATTTAAAAAATATTTCATTGTGAAGTATTTGAAATATTACAGTTATTTCCTTTTGTTTAGGCTTCAAGATAGCATCATTAGGCTTAAAGATAGTATCACTGAATAAAATTCATTTATAAAATATATCTTTAAAAATGTTTTTAGAATGCTAATAAATATTATGAAATTCCTTCTAACTAATAAACCATCATCACCAAGGGGTAAAAATTCTACACAAAAGAAGAGTTCTCTCTGAGCATGAGCTATACTAGGAACAAAAGTAATATAGAGTTCATAGCAACAAAGTTATCCATCTTACCTTTATTGGTGAAATATGAGAATGGGAAACAAATCCATGGACATTCTCAATTTCTGACAGGTTCTTCTCTGAGACATGAACTAATTCCGGACCTATCACCTCATTAGTGATTTGTGGAGATATGTGCTCTTGAGGGGGTGTGTCTTCATCCTGATACCGGTATTTCTGTAAAGAAAATGATTAAATATGAAAATATCCTGAAAAGCAAAGTGAGTTCAATTCAAATCATGGTTTAATGAAGCCAAATACTCAATAATATTTAACTATATGAAAAGTGTATTGTATGGCTTAATACATAAAGTCTGAGAGAAATAGGCTTCCATTTTAAAGTCATGCCAATTTTTAATAAAATTATTTGATTATTAAAAATAATTCAGATTATAAGAAGATGGCCAAGTAGGAAGCACAAAGAATTTGTCTTTCCACTTAGACAACAATTACACAGGCAGAATCTGCCTAAACTATTCTGGAACTCTGGAGTCTGTTGAAGGCCTACAACTTCTAAGGGAGAAAGTTGGGATGTAAATTGTAATTGCTTCAGGTTAACTTCACCATTTGTATTCATCATAGCTGATACTCACCTAATTTTTACAATAGGTAAAAATTAACTCAAAATGGATCAAGGATCTAAATGTAAGACCTAAAACGGTAATACTCTTAAAAGAAAACATGGTACACAAAAGCTTCAGGACATTGCATTTGGCCATGATTTCTTGGGTATGACACAAAGGCACAAGTAACTAAAGAAGAAACAAACTGGACTTCATAAACATTTTAAAATTTTGCATATCAAAAGACACTCTCCACAGAGTAAAAGGTAACTGGCAGAATGAGAAAGTTTTGCAAATCTAAAGGATTAATATCCAAAATATACAGAAAACCAAAATTCAACAAAAAACCCTCAAACAACTCAATTCAAACATAGGCATTAAACCAGAGAATGAGAAAGTTTTGCAAATCTAAAGGATTAATATCCAAAATATACAGAAAACTAAAATTCAACAAAAAAACCCTCAAACAACTCAATTCAAACATAGGCATTAAACCAGAGAATCCTCTAAAGTAAATGAATGGATAAGCACATGAAAAGATGCTCAACATAACTAATTATTACAGAAATGCAAGTCAAAACTATTAGATATCACCTCAGACCCATTAGGATGATTCCTATTAAAAAAAACAGAAAACATGGAGATCCCTGGGTGGCTCAGCGGTTTAGCGCCTGCCTTTGGCGCACAGCGTGATCCTGGAGTCCCGGGATCAAGCCCCACATCGGGCTCCCTGCATGGAGTCTGCTTCTCCCTCTGACTGTGTCTCTACCTTTCTCTCTCTGTGTCTCTCATGAATAAATAAATAAAATCTTTAAAACAAAAAACAGAAAACAAGTGTTGATGAGAATACTGAGAAACTGGAACACTCGTGCATTTTTGGGAATGTAAATCGGTACAGCTACTGTGGAAAGAAGGATGGTGGTTCCTCAAGAAAGTAAAAATAGAATTACCATATAAATCCAGCAATTCCACTTCTGGGTATACACCCAAAAGAATTGGAAGCAGGGTCCTGACGAGAGATTTGTATACCCATGTTCACAGTAGCATTACTCAAAATAGCTAAAACATGGAAGAAACCCAAGTGTTCATCAATGGAGAATGAATAAGCAAAATGTGGTATATACATACAATGGAGTGTTTTCAGCCTAAGAAAAAAAAACCTGCAATATGTTACATGAGATGAAACCTTGTGAACATTATGCTAAATGAAATAAGCCAGTCACAGAAAGACAAATACTGTGTAATTCCACTTATATGAAGTACTCAGAGTACAGCTGATTCTTGAACAAGGGGTCAGGGTCACCAATCACCTACACAGTCAAAACTCGGTGTCTAACTTTGACTCCCCCAAAGTTTAACTACTAATAGCCTACTACTGATTGTTTATTAACATGAACACTTAACACATATTTTATGTGTCATATGTATGATATACTGTATTCTTACAGTAAGTCTAGAAAGAAGATAAGAAAATCATAAAGGATAATTATGATATAGTTATAATTTTCTAATCATGAAAACACTAGTATCAACATACATTATACATTCATAAATACTTTTAGTGTTTTTAATATAAGTTATGCAGTTCATCTGTGAGTTTTTTCAAACTGCTGCAAATCTCTAAAAGATTTTCCCATGTATTTATTTGAAAAAAGCTGTATATATCAGGAGACCTGGCAGTTGAAAACCATGTTGTTCAAGGCTCAACTGTAGTCAAAATCATAAAGATCTAAAGTTATAATGGTTGTTGCCAGGGGCTGCAGGGAGGGGAGAATTTTGACATTATTTAATAGAGTTTCACTTTTATATGATGAATACAGTTATGGGGATGGATGGTTCTAATGGTTACACAATCAGGTGAATGAATGTATATTCATACCACTGAACCATAAACTTAAAAATGGTTAAATGGTAAATTTTTTGTAATCTATACTTCATTACAAAAAAGAAAAAAGTTTAGTAATTCAGAACTAGGTGAACAAGAAACCTGAATAATGATTTGCTCATCTCTAAACCCAATGTCAGCTGAATGCTGTATTTCTAAATACACAATTGGTTAAGTGAAGTAAAAATGAAAAGCCAAAGTTGTTTGGCTAAAATTAGTTTGGTTTTCTTATTCAGTTAACTAGTATAAAAACGAAAAAGTCTTTTCAAATTTTAATTGAATATTAGTCCATTAGGGAACGGTATTTTGCTTTCATCTACAAGAGAATCTTTGTCTCTAACTCTCTCACACACATATAATTCTGTGCAATCTATTTTTAAAGGAACATAATTTTAAGAAAACCAAATCTACCTTACCTCTTACACAAAAGTAAAGGAAATCATAATTATAGGAACGAGAAGAAAATAAAAGTATATTTTTCAACTCAGGCTGAGAATGTGTATGCATAAACACCAAACCAAAATAAACTGTAATATTCTCTCCTCCCCCAAGAAACACACTTATAAAGAAAAAGACACAAACGAGCCAAAATAAATTTTATAAAAACCAAAAAATTATTAGCCACTATTAGCTACCCTTATAAATCATTTTAAAAAACATAGCAAACATAATAATGGGGTATTTCTCTTTACCTACTGATATGGTTCACACATGAATGTTCCTTTATTTACCATTCTCAAGAAGACTAAAAAAAAAAAAATGGTTTTCTATCATCCTCTTAAAGTAATTAAGAGGTTTTTAGATATTACTAAATGCAATCCTGATCAAAATGCTCTCTGCCTTTTTTCAGCACTTGACAAGATGATGGCCCTAATATTCACATGGAGTTGCAAAAGGCCCAGAACAGTCAAAATAATCTTTAAACAGAAGAAAAAAGTGGAGGACCCACACTTCCCAATTTCAAAAACATTCTACAAAGCTGTATTAATCACGATTGTGATACTGGTGCAAAGACAGACACGTATCAACAGCACAGAATTAAGTAAGAGTCCAGAAATACATCATCATATTTATGGTTAACTGATGTTCAACATGGGTACCAAGAGAATTTAATGGGAAAGCATAGTCTTTTTTTTTTTTTTAAGATTTATTTATTTATGATAGACATAGAGTGAGAGAGGCAGAGACACAGGCAGAGGGAGAAGGCTCCATGCTGGGAGCACGACATGGGACTCAATCCCGGGACTCCAGGATCGTGCCCTGGGCCAAAGGCAGGTGCTAAACCGCTGAGCCACCCAGGGATTCCCAGCATAGTCTTTTCAACAAATGATGCTGAGACAACTGGATGCAAAATAATTAAATAAGACCTCATTCTAACACTACGTATAAAAATTAATTCAAAATGGATCAAGCCCTAAATATGAGAGCTAAAACATAAAACTCTTAGAAATAAACACAAATATACATTTTAGAACCTTGGATTCAACAGTGGTCTCCCACGTACAACAACAAAAGCACAAGCAGATAAATTTGACTTGATATAAATGAGAAACTTTTGTTCATCAAAGGGTGTATCAAAAAAGTGAAAAGATAACCCTCAAGATGGGAGAAAATGTTTCCAAATCATGTATTTGATAACATATCTAGAATACATAAGGTATCTGGTAAGTCTCCTGAATACATAATGAATTCTTACAACTCAACAATAAAAACTCCAATTTTTAAAATGGCAAAAGATTTAAACACATTTTTCCAAAGAAGATAAACAAATGGACAATAAGCACATGCAAAGATGTTCAACATCATTAGTTATCACAGAAATGCAAATCAAAATCACAATGAGCTATCACTTCACATCCACCAGAATGGCCATAATCAAAAAAACTGATGATAATAATAATAATAATACACATTGGTGAGGATGTGAAGAAACAGGAACTGTCATTGCTGGGGGGAATATAGCCATTCTGGAAATAGTGAAGCCATTCTGGAAAACAGTTTGGCAGTTCCTCAAAAGGTAAAAAGAGTTACCATATGACAAGAGTAATGTCACTCCTACATATATATCCAAGAGAATTGAAAAGGTGCATCCACATAAAAATTTGCACACAACCTGAAAAAAAAAAAAAAAAAAAAAAAAAAAAAAAAAAAAAAAAAAAAAATTTGCACACAAATATTCATAGTATTATTATTCATAATAGCCCCAAAGTGGAAACCAATCCAAATGTTTATCAATTTATAAATGGATAAATAAAATGTGGTATATTCATACAATAGAACATTTAGCTATAATAAGTAATTAAGTATTTATACATTTTACAACATGGAACTTTGAAAATATTACGCTAAGTGAAAGAAGAAAGATACAAAAAGCCATGTACTGTATAATTCCATTTATATGTAACGTTTGGAATAGGCAAATTCATAGAACCAGAAAGTAGATTAGTGATTTTCAAAGACTTGGGAAAGGGAGAAATGGAAATCAACTGCTAGTGAGTTAGGAGTTTCTGTTTGGGTCATGAAAATGTTCTGGAATTAGTGAGGATGGCTGCACAACCTTGTGCACAGAACTATACAATTTAAAAGGATTAAAAGGATTAATGTTATGGTATGTGAATATGTTAATTTAAAAATTATTAAAATGTTATTATAGGAGCTCCAGGGTGGTTCAGGTGGCTATGCAGCTGCCTTCAGCTCAAGTTATGACTTTAAAGTCCTAGGAATTAAGGGATTAAGCCTCGCATCCAGCTCCCTGCTCAGCAGGGAGTCTGCTTCTTCCTTTCCCTCTGTTCCTCCCGCATTCGTTCTCTCACTCAAATAAAATTGTTTAAAAAATTTAAAATAATAAAATATCACTATAAATGGATGGATTACACATTAGCTAATTGGCTTAAACTCAGTGCAAATATCCTTTTGAAAGCTCAAACTGTCTTATTTATAGCCAGTAGGAATCTCCTAAACTCTGAGTCCCCTTACACCTGGCACATTTTTTAAAAAAAGATTTTATTTATTTATTCATGAGAGACAGAGAGAGAGGCAGAGACATAGGAAGAGGGAGAAGAAGGCTCCATGCAGGGAGCCTGATGTGGGACTCAATCCCAGGACCCTGGGATCATTACCCAAGCCAAAGGCAGATGCTCAACCACTGAGCCACTCAGGTGCCCCTATACCTGGCAATTTTAAGAACACAACAATATACGGTTCCCAGAAAGAGAATTCAGTTTTTTATTAATGATTCAAAAAAGGGATTCCTTGAGGTACAAGGAAAGTATTGAGAAAGTATTTCCAAGTAGCTTTCCAGGCCCACCATTAATTACATTGCACAGTATTATTCATCTGCACTTCTTATAATTTAAAGGTTGATTTCAACCAATTACCAAAAAAATTTAACACTGAAAATTTCATATAAAACCAGTTTGCTAATACAGAAGAATGCACAGAACTAAGCCTCCTACAAGGATGGTCTAACTTAGCTAACACTTATACTAGAAAAGAATTAGCTAGCGATGAAGGAGGGAGATTCAAAAATGACAATAAGAACATTCTAAATACCCATTTAGAAATTTCCCCATTGTTTTCTATGTCTTTAAGGTTGGTATCTTCAGTATCAAAACTTCCATTGCTCTTAATCTTGGTTAACAATATTGGCAACATTACTTACTGACTGCTGCGACTTGAAAACTATTTTTTTAAAGATTTATTTATTTATTCATAGAGATGCAGAGAGAGAGAGAGAAAGGCAGAGACACAGGCAGAGGGAGAAGCAGGCTCCATGCAGAGAGCCTGATGTGGAACTCGATCCAGGGTCTCCAGGATCAGGCCCTGGGCTGCAGGCGGCGCTAAACCGCTGCGCCACTGGGGCTGCCCCTTGAAAACTATTTTAATTTGGAATGTAAGTATGTTACTACTTCACTGCTGTCACATATTTTTCAGAAATGTTTCTTAATCAGTTTTCTGATAATGGAAAACATGCAGATTCCTGAATCTATTAGAAAATTTAAAATGGCTGAAATTAAAATTAAAAAGGTACTAAATTACTAGTATAAGGTTTTTAAATTAATGCTGATCAGTAGAATAAACATAGTTGTTAGTTTGTAAATGTCCTCTTACCTACCTTCTCAATCTATAAATACTTGTTGTTCTTGTAATAAATTAAAAAGAAATATTTTGCACCATATATGCTTTCCTAGCATTGTTCCCCAACATACTTGTTACAAGAAAAACAGTAAGACATCAGCATTAAGTGCCGTGGTGAGCTTTAATGTTCATTTCTAAAACAGATGAAGATTATGTGTTGAGGAATGCAGAGACAGAACCACCACCAATTTGGAACCCAATTTCTAAATTTCAATAAAAACTTACATGCTGGGTTGGTACAGTGGGTGTTTGTAAATATGGGGATAAATAAAACTTAAGATGTTGATACAAATATTTCAAATATTTGTTAAAATTCAATGGTAAAGACCTGTTTAGAAAGAACACCCACAAATCATTAGGAGAAGAAATTAAAAGGAAGAAAGGCAGGCAGGCATGCAGGAAAAGGTTGAAACTAAAAAGTTAGGAAATGGGAAGAAAGTTAAAATACATGAATGAAAACTACAATAAGTATAAAATATGGGAAGAATTAAAAAATGAATGATTATAATAAATGTAAATGTATTATAAGTACTTTTAAATTCTATCAAGAAATAGCTCATTCCTGCATTCCTGAGGACATGGAAAGCTTCTAAATTCATTACACAGTTTACAGAACCTTAAAACAAACCAATCTTACTTCAAATATGAAGACAAAGATATTTTATTATTTTTTTTGACAAAGATATTTTAGAAGGAAAAGCAGCAAATTAAATACAATGGTTCATGTATTCTTTTTTTTTTGACCATATGAACAGATCGAAGTTCATATGATCATCTTAAGTAGATGCTTAAAGAACAATCTAAGTATCTGCCACAATGTTAAATCCATTCCTAATTATGGCAGTAGGGTGGGAACCATCCTTATTAATAGAGAAAAAAAACATTTAAAGCATCTACCAGCAATCATCAAATTTAATTATGAAACATTAAAAGCATTTCTACAAAGTGAAGATCAAGGCACTATCATTAACATTTTTCTAGCATTTCTAAATTATATTCTAAAAGCAAAAAAAGAAAAGGTGCAACTAGGTGGCGCAGTCAGTTAAGTGTCTGCCTTCAGCTCAGGTCATGATCCCAGATGCTCCCTGCTCAGCCACAAGGCTGCTTATCCCTCTCCCTCTGCCCCTCCCTCCACTTATGCTCTCTTGCTCTTTCTCTCTCAAATAAATAAAACCTTAATATATATATCTTTCTAAAACTCCTCCCCCAAATTGCAACAAAGAAAATTGCAAAGAGCTGTGAGCATTTTTCAGAAGAACTGTTCAGAGTTTTAATCAGTTTCTTGAAGAGATTTGGGATAATTAAGTTTGGGGGGGGGGGGGGGAATGGAGAGGAAAGGCCAAGAGCTGCTGTACCTATCAGAGAAAGACCCAGAATGATCACGTTTAGATATGCTACAGAAGCAATGGCTGGGGCAGCCCCAGTGGCTCAGTGTTTTACTGCTGCCTACAGCCCAGGGCCTGATCCTGGAGACCTGGGATCGGTCCCATGTCAGGATCCCTCCGTGGAGCCTGCTTCTCCCTCTGCCTGTGTCTCTGCCTCTCTCTCTCTCTCTCTCTCTGTCTCTCATGAAAAAATAAGTAAAATCTTAAAAAAAAAAAAAAAAAGCAATGGCTAATTGTAAGGTGGGGAAGGGAAAATACGTGTATGAATACTGTGTGTAAGAATTTTAAAATACAATATATAAATAAGTCATTCTTATGTAATGAGAAGTTATTACAGATGGAAAAAAGGTAAAATCTGATAGTCATTATACTAGTCATAACTTCCACTTCACCTATTAAATTACAACTACGAAGAACAAAAACTTGAATTTTAAAATGATCAATTCTAGAACAATCGAATAGAAAAAAGAGGTATTTTTCTTATTTAAAATTTTTTGCTTAAAAGGAAACTATTTTGTAGTTTCAAAATTTACTATTTATGAATAGTAAAGATCTAAATTTCCACTTAATAAAATATTTAGAAAACAATATCACAATCTATTTTTATGCACTTTTGGAAAACAAAAAAAAATTGAAAAAAGGTGTCTCTTATAATCAATGAAATACATTCATTTAAAACCACAGAAATGTTCTATATTCCTTCTCAAAAAGCATTACTTCAACTTTTTGGATCTTTAACAGCTACAAATCATTATTTTCAAGAGTTAAAATATACTTTTAAGTTTCAAGGTCAAAATAAATGGCCTCAGAGACAAAGACATAGGGATTTAATTTTGAAGTTCAGGCAGCCTAGAGCCACAGCACAAATGACTGAAAATGCTGGCAACACTAATACAGTTGATCCTTAAAAGTGGACCACCTTATATAAACTTTTATTTTTGACAAATATCGGACAGTACTGTATTTTTCTTATGATTTTCTTAATAATTTAGTTTTCTCTAGCTAGTTTACTGTAAGAATACAGTATATAATGCATATAACATACAAAACATGTTAACTGTTTATCAGTAAGGCTTCCTGTCAACAGTAGGCTATTATGTTTTTGAGGAGTCAAAGTTCTGTAATTTTCAATTGTGCACAGTTCTGTGCCTCCCACCACTGCCAAATTTAATATCCTTTTAGCCACCCAAAAAGTCAACATTCTAGTTAATGGAAAAACACTAAAGTCATTCACATTAAAGTTAGCAATAAGGAAAAATACCACTATCATAACTACTGCTAACACTGCCTAGGAATTCTAAGAAAAAAAAATTAAGATACACAAAAATTATAAAGAAAATAAAATGATCACAATTTGTAGACAAACTAATGGTAACCCCAGAAAACCCAAGAGAAATGCAGAAAAACTGTAAATTCTGTTAGCTATCCAATCAGAAATGAATGTATAGAAATCAATAGTTTTAAGTCAGGGATTTATAAACTATTTTGACCTACTGTCAAAATTGACTTGCCGCCTGTTTTTTGTAATTAAAGTTGTACTGTAACATAGCTATACTCATTTGTAATATATGTATTGATTATTGTTATTTGGAGGCTGCTTTTGAGTTGCTTTCTCAATACAATGATGTTGCCGAGAAGTTAATGGCTCGCAAGGCCTAAAATATTTACTTTCTGGCCCTTTATAGAAAAGTTTGCTGACCCCCAATTTAAATTTATATAAACAGGGATGCCTGTGTGGCTCAGTGGTCTGCATTCCACTCAGGGCATGATCCCAGGTCCTGGAATCGAGTCCCACATCAGGCTCCCTACAGAGAGTCTGCTTCTCCCTCTGCCTATGTCTCTGCCTGTCTCTCATGAATAAATAAATAAAATCTTTAAAAAATAAATAAACTTATACAATCAATCAGATGACAGAATGAAATAAAAGACTGCAACAGAAATGAAAAACATAAAACATCCAGGAATAAATACATTTGAGGTATTCAAATGTCCCAACTACCAAGTGGAAAAAGAAGACATAACATGTTCTTGGGAGGAAGAAATCAACTTCGAGATATTATCTCTCATCCTAGCTTTTAAAATATTTTTAACATGATTCCAACAGAGAGTAACAAGAAATTTATTCATTTATTTAAACGCTTATACATTTATTTAGAAGAGGTAACTAAAAATTCATGAAAACTAACCAGCATAAAAAGAGAAAAGCTAGATATAAGGAGTAATGAGTGTGAATTATCTTCAACAAATTTTTAAATTTATTATAAAACCTTGATCATTAAAACATGGTATTGCTGATGGGTGAACAGAAAGTTCAGTGAAAAAAAGAAAAAAAAATCAGTACTTTATATTAATAGAATTTTAGTACTATTTGATAAAGGTAACATTTCCAACCAATATCACAGGATTAAAGATAGATTATTCAATAAATAAACAAAAGGAAAAATGGGTAGCTATAACATAAAAATTTCCAAATGCATGAAAAGATTTTTTAAATGCGAACATAAAAACCCAAGATTCTTCTAGCCAAATCTTTTATAACTACAGTTTAGAGATTCATATAACTATATTATAAAATGAAAAGGTCATTCTAAAAAACATGACTTCTAAATATGATCAGGTATATGGGTGCGTGGGTGGCTCAACTGGTTAAGCATCTGCCTTCAGGTCAGGTCGTGATCTCAAGGTCCTGGGATGGAGGTACGCATAGGGCTCCCTGCTCAGCAGGGAGTCTGCTTCTCTCTCTCTCCCCCTCTGTGGACGCACACTCTATCTCGAATGAATGAATGAATGAATGAATGAATAAATAAATAAATAAAATCTTTTTAAAAATGTATGACAGCTATCAAAAGGTAAAAAATCAAGAGTGAAATATTTGTAACATTAATCCAAAGGACTAATTCCACAAATATATATGAAAAACCTCAAAACCCTATGAAAAAGAAAGCCTTCCAATTTTCTCTCCTATACCTGGGAAGGAATATAATAAGTATACACATAACTTGTTTTACTATGCTTCACTTTATTATGCTTTGCAGACACTGAGGTTTTTGTTTTTATTTTTTAATTTTTATTTATTTATGATAGTCACAGAGAGAGAGAGAGAGAGAGGCAGAGACATAGGCAGAGGGAGAAGCAGGCTCCATGCCTCCATGCACCGGGAGCCCGATGTGGGACTTGATCCCGGGTCTCCAGGATCGCGCCCTGAGCCAAAGGCAGGCGCTAAACCGCTGCGCCACCCAGGGATCCCCAGGTTTTTGTTTTTAAACAAAGTTTATGGCAATCTTGGTCAAGCAAGTCTACCTGGTGATATTTTCCAATGGCAATTGCCCACCCTAAAGAAAAAGAGATTTCAAAACGATAAAAATCTAAGTCCCCAAGAAGATATAACCACAAATGTGTGTACCTAAGAGACCCAGCCTTAAAATACACTATCAAAGCACAAATAATTAAAGGGAGAAACAGACAATTCCATAATCTTAGTAAGAGATTTTAAACTCCTTGATCAGCAACTGACAGGAACTATACAACTATCAGGAGAGACAGACAATCTAAACAAACTGTCAACCTTTATAGTAAACTATTCTTAACAAATGAAGAAAATGTATTCTTTTGGGGCACGTTATATGTCCGCCAAGAGAAACCATATGCTAGGCCATAAAACAAAACGCAAATTTAAAAGGACCGAAATCACAGAGTATATTCTCTGACCAAAACAGAATTAACTTGGCAACAAATAAGATATCTAGTCAAACTTTTAATATTTGAACATTAAGCAATACACTTCTAAAAAACTTATAAAAAGAAGCTTAAGAAGAAAATTAGAAATATTTCAGAACTGAATGATAATGAAAACAAAACATTAAAATTTGTAGAATGAAGCTAAAGCAGTACTGTGTAGTAAAGAATTTAACTTTGTCCAAAGAGAGCTCTTTTGTCTTTGGCTCCTGGTAGGTAATGTCAAAGCTCTTGTACTGCTTAACAAAGTATCTTTGCCTACTTGGGGACTCTGGGACAGGCCAAGTGGTATAACTGCATAATTTATGGTGGAGAGTTTGGGTCACACAGTACCAGCTCAATCTCCAGGAGGGGCTGGAGACAGGTCGGCACCACGTGCAGCCAACCATGTAAATGTAATTGAGCCCTCCAAAAAGCTATGGACACCAAGGCTCAGGCGAGTTTCTCTGGCTGGAAATATTCAGTCTGTATTACCACATTGCTGCCATGAATGTTAAAGTTTTCCATAACTCCACAGAGAAAGGATAATGATCAGGTCCTCGTTTGAAACTTTCTTAGACTCTGCCTCATGTGTCTCTCCCTTGGAAGATTTTAATTACTATCCTACATTGTAATAAACCACAACTGTGAGTATTAACAGTATTCATTGAATTCTGTGAGTCCTATCAAATTCTTGAACTTAAGAGCCGTCTTGGGGATGCCCAAACTAGTACTTGATGTCAGAAACAAGAGTGGTCTTGTGGGTTGTTCCTGAACTTTACAAGTACTTAGAATGAACTTTGTAGCTTTAAATGCCTGTAACTAGAGCAGAAGGTTTACAATCAGTAACCTAGGGGTTCACCTCAACAGGCAACAAAAAAATTGACTAAAGTAAACCCAAAAGGAAGAGAAAGAAGGAAATTAAATAAAGGGCAGAAATCAGTGAAGCAGAAAACAGTTGAGAATATTAAAAAGTCAAATGATCCACAAAGTGGATAAGCCTTTTTTCAGAAAAAAGAGAATATAATCCCCAATATAAAAAATGAGAGATTATCACTTTTTAAAAAAACCCTATGAATCTAAAAAAAGAAGATAGGAAGAACATAATTATGTACAACTTTAGGAAAACTAAATCAACAGGTTAGATGAAATTTTAAAATTCCTTCTGTAAGTTCTTCTTAGCAAATCTAATATTCTGATAATATGAAACAGTAAATTTGAATGGCCCCATATCTATTAAATAAATTGAATTTTTTATCAAAATTCCTCCCATAGAGAAGATTCCAGGCCCAGGTGTAAAATCTATTTAAGAAAGAAGTATCATTTTTACACAAATTCTTTCAGAAAATAGATAAGATTTCTCAACTACATCAGCATAACTTTAATATTAAACCTTGATAAAGACATTAAAAGGAAAAAATTGATGGACTAATATTCCTTTTGAATATATGTACGAATCCTTTTTTAAAATTAGCACACTGCATGTGAAAAGAATAATCCAAAGAATAATATATCATCGCTAAGTAAGATTTACTTTTTTTTTTTTTTTAAAGATTTTATTTATTTATTCATGATAGTCACAGAGAGAGAGAGAGGCAGAGACACAGGCAGAGGGAGAAGCAGGCTCCATGCACCGGGAGCCCGACGTGGGATTCGATCCCGGGTCTCCAGGATCATGCCCTGGGCCAAAGGCAGGCGCCAAACCGCTGCGCCACCCAGGGATCCCCTAAGTAAGATTTACCATGACTAAGTAGGACTAAGTAAGTTAGTTTAACATCTGGGGAAAAACAGCATAATTCTCCACACTAAAAGAATACAGGGGAAAATCCTCTGATCATTTCAACCGGCATATGTAAAATGTGTGATCCAATTTAATACTGATTCATGATACAATTCTCAGCAAACTAAAAATCCAGAACAATCTTAACCTGATATAAAGGGCGCCTATAAAACCCTATAGCTAACACACCTAATGGTGAAATGTTGAACATTCTCCCTTTTAAAACAGGGAACAAGGCAAAGGATTCTCATTCTTCTCATTTCTAACCATGGCTACAAGGCAAATAAAAGAAATAAAAAGTGTAAAAGCCAGTAAAAATGCAAACTGTCTCTCCTTACAAATGACAATTATTTACACTGAAGACCACAAGGATTTACAAAACTACCAAAACTAATAGCTGAATTTAGTACAGTTATAGGGACAATGTTAATCAATCAAATTATATTTTTTATACCAACAGCAAATAAGTGGAAACCAAAATTTTCTAAAGATCCTATTTACACAAATTCCAAAACATAAAAACTTTAGGAATAAATTTTAACAAAAGAGGTTCACGATATTTTCCATGAAAATTATAGAATATTATTGAAAGAAATTAAGATTGAAAGATATGACAACAAAACCTAGCATGTAAGAAGCCAAGAAAATTCTAGATTAAAAAGTCATGAGAAGCAACTGGTTCTATCAAGTTTAAAGAAATATTAAGAGGTCGCGATTTGGATTATGCCAGCACTCTAAAAGAAGTATGATTTCTCTTCTTTTTTTAGATTTATGCACCATGATTTGGTTCATGAAGTCTGTAAGTAGACCAATGTTTAAGCTATATACAAAGGTGAACAGAAGAAAACAAATGCTGCAAAAATAAATATGAAATGAAACTCTTAGCACTTATGGATCAAAGACAAATCAATGTCTTCTCTACTACAAAATTACAAGCCATCAAAGTTTATAAAAGTATCCTGCTTTAATATTAAGTGAAAACCAGAACCTATTTGGTATCTTGAAACAGTATATACCAAATGGATATATACTGCATGTTCACGTATATTAGTTGATGAGTGATTACTTACATTGCACATTTTGGATAAAAGTATCTTCAAAAACCAAAACCAAAACTAAAAAAAGTATCTCCAAAAAAAAAAAAAAGTATCTCCAAAACCAAATGTTTTATATACAACAATGGAATACAACTCAGCAACTAAAAGGAATGAACCTACTGACACTGGCAGTAATGTAGATGATATCTCAAAATAATTAATCTGAAAGAATCCAAAATATGGAATCTAAAAAATTGCACATAGTTTATTTATTTATATAAAGCTCTAGAAAACTTCAACTAATCTACTGTATAATGACAGAAATCAAACCAGTAGTAGCCTGAGAGAAGAGGGGTGGAAGAAGAAGGAAGCTTGAGGAAACATGGAGTAATGGATATATTCACTATCTTTTTTTTTTTTTTTTTAAATTGGAAGGATTTGGTCTTTTTTTAAATTTTTTTATTCATTTATGATAGTCACAGAGAGAGAAGAGAGCGAGAGAGAGAGGCAGAGAGAGAAGCAGGCTCCATGCACCGGGAGCCTGATGTGGGATTCGATCCCGGATCTCCAGGATCGCGCCCTGGGCCAAAGGCAGGCGCCAAACCGCTGCGCCACCCAGGGATCCCGATATATTCACTATCTTGATTGTAGTGATGGTTTCACAAATATATACATATGTCAAAACGTGGACAGTTGTACCCTATTGGTATTACAGTATATACTATGGCAATTTTAACTCCATAAAACTGATTTTTAAAATAGTTTGCTGTGTTTAAAATTTAATAAAAACTTGTAATTTATTCCTCTGCAAATTATAAAAATGACTTTAATGAAATGAATATAATGGAATTTATGTCAATCGTAATTTAGCATTTCAAATTTGTAAAATTTGTCAAACTTGCATTGCTTCTTCTTTCTAAAACCAACTGAGAAAAAAAAAATAAAACTAACTGAGGATACCTTTTAAAAATTCTGCTAGGAGCTTCTAGAGGTCTGTGTATCACACTTCTTAATGGCTGTGAAATTTAAAAGAAAATTTCTTTTACTCCAGCAAATGCCAAGGATAGTTTAAAATAGATTTTAAAAAACAAACAAAATGAAACACATAGCTGTACTGTCCGAACAAAACCACTCCTGGACCTGAAGTCAAGAAAAACATAGACAATTTGCTTCATTCCTCAAAACATACTATCAAACAAAAGCTATCATAATTTCTACTTCTGCAAGATTAATAAGTAACCAGGAACTGTAACTTCTGTTGGAGCATGAGACAATTCCCAATTGATGAATAGGTTGTATTCCAGAAATCAGTACTTTCAGATTGTTTGAAACAACTTGAAATAACAATATATATTATGATTCAATTCCCAAAGTCAAGCCATAAAATGTCCACTTAATACCATGCACAAGAGGTATATATTAATTCAAACGTAGGTGGCCATCAAACATATACATATGCACATAAGCATGTGTACAGATAATACGGTTATGAAATTAAAATTCAGAATACAAAATATTCTATCTTCTATTCTCTACCTTCTCTATTCTTCTACCTTCTATTCTCAAATACATGCTCAAGATATTTCTTCTTTGGTAGCAGCAAATAGGCATAGGGTGGCCAAACTGAGCAGCAGGTCACACTGACTATGCTAATTTGAAAATTCAAGTAATTTTTAAATGGTATATTCTTAAATCAGAGTACCCTTTCTTACTCATTTGTTAATCACCTCTGATAGAATATGTTCAAGTTTATGAATGCTCAGTAAACTTTATAATGTTTCTCAAGAATGTGGTATGTCATGAAAATTTACATTCAAAACTTCCCTCACATGCTTATGGAACTCTGAAGTCCTAATTATTCCTTAATAAAAACATTGTTTTGGGCTGAACTGTCTCCCAAAATTCATATGTGGCAGACATAAGTCTCAGTATATCAGAATGTGACTGTATTTGGAAGTAGGGCCTTTAAAGATGTGATTAAAGTTAAAACAAGGCCATAGGGTATGAATCCAATCTGACTCGTTTCCTTCTGAGAGGAAATATACAGAAAGAGCGAGGCAATGTGCACAAGGAGGACAGAAAAGGTGGCAAGAGGATGGTCATCTGCAAGCCAAGGGAAATATATTCTGTCAGCACCTTGATTATGGACTTCCTGCCTCTCAGAATGAGAAAAATTAATTTTTATTGTTTAAGCCACTCAAGCTTGTGCTGTTTTGTAATGGCAGACCTAGCAAACTAATACAGAGGTTAAAAAGGAACTGCTAGTTATGCACATAGTAGAGGTTTTCCTGAGTTTTTATTCCAACATTCTCACTGATGGAATCTCTAAATTAAGAGCTATAAAGAAGTTACAATATGAAATATGATTAGAACATAAACTCCATGAAGATTTCCTTTGTTTACTGTTATATCCCCAGCATACAGATGCTCAATAATTACTGAGTGGATGATAAGAAACTGCATGAAAGAATGAATGAGTCAATCAATTAAGGACTATGGTTTTCTTTGTAACAATTAGAAATACATATATCCTGTTTTATCTTCCAGAAATAATTTCCTGTTTTAATGTTACATATTAAACAAGTGGTATTTGTTTAAAAGTGAAATATGTTAAGGGTGCTTGGGTGACTCAGTGGGTTAAGCATCCACCCGCTGGTTTCCACTAGGTCGGGACCTCACCATCGTGGGATCAAGCCCCATGTCAGGCTCTGCACAGGCTGTGTTGTCTGCTTCAGATTCTCTCTCCCTCTCCCTCCTGCTTGCGCACACACACTCTCTCTTTCTCTCAAATAAATAAATAAAATCTTTTAAAAAACAAAAGTGAAGGACCCTGGGTGACTCAGCGGTTAAGTGTCAGCCTTTGGCTCAGGACGTGATCCTGGAGACCCGGGACTGAGTCCTGCGTCGGGCTCCCTGCATGGAGCCTGCTTCTCCCTCTGCCTGTGTCTCTGCCTCTCTCTCTGTGTCTCTCATTAATAAATAAATAAGATCTTTAAAAAAAGAAAAAAAAGTGAAATAGTCTTTCAAAATTTATTGTCAGGTTTTCAATTTGTAACAGAATTGTGAAAAAGAACATTTCATTAATACATTTGGGTTTTTAAAAAAGATTTTATTTACTTATTTGAGAGAGGGAGAGAGTGTGCAAGCAGGGGAAGAGGGGGGAAATCACAAGCAGACTCTGTGCTTAGCATGAAGCCTGATATGGGGCTTGATCCCAGGACCTTAAAATCACGACCTGAGCTGAAATCAAGAGTCAGACACTTATGTGACTGAGCCACCCAGGTGCCCTCATAAATACATTTTTTTCCATAAATATATTCTCTTTTTTAAAAGATTTTATTTACTTATTCAGGACACACACACACACACACGCATGCACACACAGAAGGAGAGAGAGAGGCCGAGAGACACAGGCAGAGGGAGAAGCAGTCACCTCTCAGGGAGCCCGATATGGGACTCGATTCCAGACCCAGGATCATGCCCTGAGCTGAAAACAGACACTCAACTGCTGAGCCACCCAGGTGTCCTCATAAACACATTCTTAAAGGAACGTAAGAAAAGCTACACTCCAAAGTGATAGATTTTTAAACTAAAAGGTTAATTATTAGTATACCATAGTCCTAAATGGATGTAAGAGAGCAATAAACAAGTAACTATATCCGGTTTGTGGGCCCATTGCTATCAGTAAAGAGCTACTAAAAACTATTTACCAATACATGAAAGAATTATTTAATCCATTCACTTTAAGGAAGGAGTTTAATTAGCATCCCAAAAGGCTGAGGAGAGGAGTCCCAAAATCACCGAAGAATAATTTTTCTCTTTTGGAGAAACCATACAATCAATAAAAAAAAAGGATTCTAAAATAGAATAGTACACTAAAGATATTGGTTCAATGTCAAAGTTTGGCAACACTGCCAAGACAAAGTACATTTAATCTTAGAACAGGGATGAAGATATTAAAGGAAGCTTGTGCTTTAGCATAAAAAGGCATTTAATTTTAATTACTTTTAAAATTATTCTAAAAAAAAATAAATAAAATAAAATTATTCTAATCCAAAAAATATAAATAAAAAAATAAAATTATTCTAATCCAGTTAGAAAGAGCAGTGTGCTATTGGTCATTAGTCATTACAGAATATTTCTCAATTTGAAATCTATTTTGAAAAATATTCTTTTTAGGGCAGCCCCGGTGGCTCAGCAGTTGAGTGCTGCTTTCACCTGGGGTGTGATCCTGGAGACCTGGGATCAAGTCCCACGTCGGGCTCCCTGCATGGAGCCTGCTTCTCTCTTTCTCTCTGTCTCTCATGAATAAATAAAATAAAATCTTAAAAAAAAACCATTCTTTTTAAAGATAGTTGAGTCACCTATTAATGCTTAGTAAATTGGTTTCAAGAAAGCCTTAGATACTATATATCATAACCTAAGACTAACTGGACATGTTCCTTACACTTCAGTATGTACAGAACTAATCCAAAGGCAGCTTTCTGCTTCTGAAGGTTGGACCAAAGTGAAAGTAAAAAGAGCCTCAATTAGACTTTACTGCTTTATTTCACTAAACAGATATACCACTTGATTAGCAGTATCAATTAGCATCTCTGAAATTAATCAGACTTCAGTAAAAAAAATACTTAGCACTAAGACAGCCACTGTAAATTGCTTCACCTAATACTATAATCTATTTTTTAAAGATTTTATTTGAGAGAAAGAGAGAGAGAGAGAAAGAGAGAGAGAGAGAGAGAATGACAGAGAGAGCACAAGCAGGAGAGAGAGTGGGGAAAGGGAGAAGCAGGCTCCCCACTGAGCTGGGAGCCCAACGTGGGGCTCAATCCCAGGACCCTGAGATCATGACCTGAGTCAAGGACAGATGTTTTATCAACTGAGCCACCCAGGCGCCCCTACAATCTATTTTCTTTGTTTTCCTCTATTATAGGAGCTAAAATACCCAAATAGTTGGTTTCCTATTCTCCCATACCACCATGAGGGTCCTTGCGACACAGTGTAATAAATGAAATAGAAGCCGATGCTTTCTAGTTTTGTAAACCACATCCCTCTCTCTTCTCCACCTCTTCTTCCTGTTTTTAGGGCTAGAGCTCCAATGAGGAAAAGGCCAAGAGAAAGGCAGAGATGTCAGCAGCTGTAGCAGCTGCATACTTCCAAACTGATTATAGTTAGGAAAATATAAAGACCAACTTGTTCAAAACCACTGTTAATTTAGTATTTAATTATTTGGAAACACAATCTTAAGCATGAGTGAACTAAGTGAAGTAAATGGGCCATACTGTTCAAATCTATGCTGTAAGATTTTCTGCCCCAAGGGAGGAGTGAGGAGGGCAGAGTAATTAATTATATAACTTTAAAACAGTACTTCTCAAACTTTTCCACTAAATGTCTTCTCATAGCAAAAGACAAAGCATTATTCTAATGATTTGAGAAGACATAGCTACATGCACAATATTTCTTGATAACCCTATCTTTTATATGAATCCCACATACGGAATGACACTTTTACAAATTATCCATACAAATTAACCTACTCAAATGATATATCACAAGTTTCAATAGGAAAATAAGATTTTAAAGTCTTTTTCTTATTTAAAAAGAAGTTCGAGAAAAACTGATATTATAGGAGGACTTTTTCAAGAAGCATGGTTGCACAATTCCTGTTGCAACACGAATTGTGCAACCTCTTCTAACAAAATAGAACCACCAAGGTTTAAACTTCTTATAAACTCCTCAGTTTGTCACCTTCTCTCTGGAATTCTCTCACTTTCAGAACTGCTGCCATCAAATATACTTTCTCTACTGCAAAGAGCTTTATGATGGCTACCCTTAGGGACAATTAGTATATATCAAAGAAGAACAAAGTAACTTCCCTTACAAAATACAGGTTTCTGATCCTAACAGTTAATTTACTCCCATGGAATCTCAGGCTTTGGTCTCATTGCATTTACTATTTTGAAATAGCTAATTCTACCTAAACAGTTAACATACTCTAGAAGCACTTTGAATTTGCTCATTTCTGTTAACATCTACCCTCAAGGAACTGCATCCTAGACAGCTCTGTAATCTCTAGATTAGGAATGTGAAGACCCTCAGCATTCTTCCTCAAGGGTCTTTTCTCTGAGTTCTAATAGCAGAGCTGAGAGATAAGAAAGTCTCTTTCTGAAGACTGACACTAGAAATAAATTAACTCTTTGGTGTTAACTGCTCTACCTATCTTTTTACCTCTACACACACACACACACACACACACACACACACACACACACACAGGCTTTAAGATTATACAGTTGGCCCTTGAACAACATAAATTTGAGCTACGTGGGTCCACTTACATGTGAGTTTTCTTCAACAAATACAGGACAGTATTTGAAGTGTTATTTTCTCTTTATTGTGATCTCCTGAACATTTTCTTTTCTCTATCTTACTTCATTGTAAGAACACACTATACATGTCATATACAACTATGTGTTAACTGTTTATGTTATCTGTAACTGCTACTGGTCAACATTGGTTATTAGTAGTTAATGTTCTGGGGGAATCAAAAATTATGTGGATTTTTGACTGCTTTGGGGGGGCGGTGCCCCTAAGCCCCAAGTTGTTCAAGTGCTGACTATATATAGTAAACAGATGATTCCTTCATAACAGCCTAATATTAATGTAACTGTCTTGGATGGATGTCTAGTATGGAACAGTATAAACGTTAGCTCTAGTTACACAAAAATCTGGCTTTTCAAAGATAATTCATTTCCAACAAACAAGGTGGTGCTTTATTACTTTTTAAAAGTTCACAGCCATATATGAAAATACTAAGCTTATTTTAAAATGTGATTGGGCTTTACATAGCTAGATTACTTGATGCTCACCAATAAACTAAGGAAGCAAACAGTAATTGCTATCTAAAGCACCAGTGGTATTAAAAAATAAACCTCCTGCATATATGCAGTACTGGTATTATGTTTATGCGCTAAGAAGAAAGATTTGCTTACCCTTATTATTTCATGCTATTTCTAATATGTATTAAAACCAAAAGGTTGTAAGATGATTTCCCCTTTTTGTTAAAGTGCCCCTTTCCCCCTTCCAAAATTGTCCTGCTTTGACTGGATATTAAAATTTTTAACTTAAATTTGGCTGTATTTAAATACAAAGTTTTAAATAATGAATTCTGAATACACCAAAATAAATGAATGAAAACTACAACTAGGACACTTGTAATCTTAGATGCTGTATTTCTGCATATAGTCTTTTATCAAGGCTACCTGCTGTAAAATTCAAACATTCTGGAAAAAAGTTTCTAAAAATTTTATCCACAAAAGTTGAAGCAAAGACCCCCCCCCCCCAAAAAAAAGTTGAAGCAAAGAAAAAACATTCTCTTTACTATACAAATTATCTAATGATTTCCTGAGAAGATAAGCAGATGCTCTTTTAACTACCTTTGATTGCCAAGTAGGACCACAGCTTTCAATAAAATATTTTTTCAATTTTCCCACCAGGGGGCAACCAAAAACCTCAAATAGTACTTGGTGATGAATAACACAAGATCTCAAGTAGTTTACAGAGTGGAAGTGGTAGAGATTCAAAGTTCATAGAAATTATTATATTAATTACAAGCAATGGTATTTGTCTTAAAACTAGTTTTATGATAAGGGCAGCATTCTTAAAACATCTTATAATATTTCATTAAGATGTTTAATTTGCCTAAATATAAAAGGAGGGAAAATTAGTGTGGTTAAACTTTTTAAAAATGTTATTTAAAAAATTTTAAACCCTTTTCCTAGACATCCTATTGTACATATCAAATGAAAAAGCAGGCTTAACGTTCAGGGGGAAACAAAAATGTAGCTTAAGGTATTTAAATCATACATATGAATTTTACATTGGTTGATAGTTAAATAACCAATACAAGTGTTAAAAACAAACTGGTAAAAATCTGTTTCTGTAAGTGGCATATTTTTCTTGTGCAACCATTTCTGTGTCGTATTTCAGGAAACTTTCAGAAAATTTCTGAAGTATCACTAGGAAAATAAAAATTCTCTGACACTGCGAAGAATTCAAATAAGGAGCAAAATGGAAAGGAATTCAAGTTCCCAGAAAAGTAATATATTCTTTAGTAAAGAGGCAAAACACTATTTCAGTATAACTTATTTAGTCAACTGGCAATTTGGAGACCTCTTCAAGTTACCGTGAAGTTTCAAAAAACTAAGAAAATAATACTTTTGAGTAAGTAATTATTCTGCAAATACTATATTCATTAGGAAGTTCTTCCTGCTTTGAACCTGATTTTAAACCATGCTGTTTTTAGTTGCACAAATCAGGTAATAAAAAAAAAAAAACACATCACTTCTTTGTGACATTAAATATTTTAAAGAAACCATTTAATTTTAAGGCAAATTTTGCATTTATTTCCTTTACTTAGATCACATCACTAACAACCACTATTGCACTTATAGGGAGGGGATAGGTACATAATGTTTCTCATTGTTTTTTTCCCCTCTACACAATCTGAACACCAACTCTTGATTTAGTACCAAATCATAAAGCCAATGGCATTAGGTTAAACATAAAACCTGCCACCAACATTTTTTTCCCATCAAAATGGCATCAGAAGGCATTTCCAGTCCTGCCTATCAATGTTGTTCCCTGTATACATAATCCCCATAATAGCAAAACATAAAAACCAAGTCAATAATTAATCTTCATTCATGGAGAATGATGACATTTTACACACAGAAAAATCAGAGCTTTCATAAAAATCAGAGCTTTTAGCTTTTTCCATTATACTTTAACTGTACATAAACCAATCCTTTATTTGTGTCAGACACACAAATCACAGGGAATTATATGGCATGAAATAAAGTCAATCAAGCCACCTAACCTAAATCATAATTATTTCTTTGCTGAAATACCATTGGATTTTAAAACTAAGCTTTTTTAGAAGTATTCAAACCCACCTTACATCCAAATATTAAGGATATTGTGCTATTGGTACATGCTACTTTACAGTGGCATAACATCGGAGAAAAACAATCCAAGTTTTTGATGCTAGAAGTTATTTTCAGACCATGAACACTTCAAGAGTGAAATTCAAAAAAAAAAAAAAAAAAAGCCTTGGTAAGTGTTGCTTGCTGTCTTGAACATTTAATCTAGATCCAAAGTACTCTTTTAAAAAGATTTATATTGGGCAGCCGAGGTGCTTCAGCCATTTAGCGTTGCTTTCAGCCCAGGGCGCGATCCTGGAGACCTGGGATCAAGTCTCATGTCAGACTCCCTGCATGGAGCCTGCTTCTCCCTCTGCATATATCTCTGCCTCTCTCTCTCTCTCTGTGTGTCTTGCATGAATAAATAAATAAAATCTTTAAAAATAATAATAAAAAGATTTATATTAAATGTTGCATTCATCAGCTGTTTCTACCCCCACAGCAGACATCCCATTTTAGGCATATTATTGAATGGAATTAAGATGCTGTTTCTTTTTCTGTGTAACAATTTTGTTTCAATAAAATTATAATCAAATCCCCAAAATGAAAAGTACTCATTCAGCACCACTTTGAAGGGCCCAAAGCCTTGCTAATATCCTTGAAATTTAATCCAGGATCAGATTCATCACGGGAGCTCCACCTACTGCAATGTAAGCACTGCCATCTCCTCCATGAGAATAAGACACACCATGAGCAGAACCACTATGCTCAAATATATGCTGGCTGCTTTGGAGGAGGGGCAAGCTGTTGCACAGCAAGGCACTTATTACAAAGTTCCATAAGAGATGAGCTCAGAGATTACTGTACATGATACTTTCTTACAACAACACTGAACACTGTAGGCTAATTTAAAATATATTTCAATGGTAAAAAGAGTACCTAATCACTTATACTTTGTAGTTTGATTCCTTTCTCTAAACCATTCAAGCAACAAACAAAAAAAAATCAATGATCTGGCAAAATTAAACAATAATAACAGAATTCAAGTTGGAAAGTAATGAAGCTTAGTGAAGTAAAAATATTTTTTAATATATCAAAATAATTATTTTTGGAAACGTGACTAACCAATTTTGATGTATATCCATACCATGTATATAGTTTAAAGGCAACTATATACAATAATAGGCAATAATTCACTTATGCAATAAGGCAATAATTCACTTATGTATCACGGATTTATTTGATCTTCCAAAGACTGTTTTCTGTACTTTGGTTTTTTAATCAACCTATTAGCAGACAAGTACAATTACCAATTTATATCCAAAGCAACAAATAAAATACTGTGAAAACGTCATTCTTAGAATATTTCATATTTAAAATCTTATATATGTTACATTTTATGCCATAGCTTTGTTATAATTATAATGGGTAATATTTACTTAAACTTTGAAGTACTAACCAATGACAGCAAAAAGCTGGGTAACAGTGAAAGGCGTATTACTACTTCATCTATGTAACAATTATTTTCCTTTCTCTACTTTACTTGAGGCTTTTTAAGCAGTCAGGAAATGACCAGGGTAACTACTAAAGAAGACTCCTGAATTTTATAAAACGAAAGTTATCAATTCATATATTTATCCTCAAAGATATTACTTCTCTAACTTAATAAATAAGTTTTTAATAGAAATGTAAACTTGACTACATCCCAGTGACTGTGGGCCAAAATACAAGACAACTCCCTTATCATCTATCACTAGTCCAATTCCAAACCCGCCAAAGATACTTTTTATTCTAATTTCCTAAAGGATCCTCTACTCTGTTCTATTCCTACTTAATTTTATAAGAACATGAAAAACAAGATTAAACTAGGTTAAATTTCTAAAACAACATAAAAAATGGCTGGCTCTCCAGTTTAATGACTCCAATAGGTAAACAGTTGCAAATTACATGAGTTTTGTGAAACTTAAATGAAAGGCTAAATGTCAAATATAACTAAGGCAATAAAAAGTAAACTGTGCTATTTAGAAGACTATAGTCAACCCTTGAACAACACAGGTTTGAAATGTCCAAGTTCACTTATATCAGGATTTTTTTTATAATATAGTACTGTAAATTTATTTTCTCAATAACATTTTTTCTCTAGCTTACTTTACTGAAAGAATACACTATATAATCCATATACATACAAAATATGGGTTAGTTGACTCTTTATATTATTAATAAGGCTTCCAGTCAAAGTAGGCTATTAGTAGTTAAGCCTTTGGGAAATCAAAAGTTATATGCAGATTTTTTACTATGTAGGAGGTTGGTGTCCCTAACCCCATGCTGTTCAAGGGTGAACTGTCTATATTGAAAGATATATTTACTAAATCAGAACTAGAGTTGTCAAGTTATAATTCTCAGGATATTTCACTGCACTGCTTCAGGGGTCCCACCGATGTTCTTTCATTTTAAAACTTTTATTTTCACTGTTCTTTTAATAACCCACAAGCACAACTGTTTACGTTTTCTTTTTAAGATCTTATTTATCCATCTGAGAGAGAGAGTTATAATAATACTGTGTTATAATTATTTTAACGATTATTAGAAATTTATGAGTGGTTCTTCTCTGATTTTCAAATAAAATGAATGAGGTCAATCTATATATTCTAGGTCATATTTTACCATACTTAAAACTGCAGAGAGAATGTGAGAAATATGAATTTGGGTCTTAACATGAAAAATGTAATTCTGACCATTTTGAAACTCTGATTAAATTTCACAGGTTAAAAAAAAAAATTTCACAGATAACTGTCCAAGGAAAATGCTATTTGTAATAATACAAGTAACAGTTATCTTATAGCTATTAATAGCAGTTATTTAATAATTAGCTCTTGTCAAAAATTGTATAAAATACTTTACATGTATAAGAAAAATTATCGAAAACATGGAAAAGAGGGAAAACATAAGTGCATATTCTTTCAGCATGGGAGTAAAGGCCACTTACAATTATCTAAGGGCACTAATTCTCCATCAAGGACAATTATGCCCCCCAGGGAACATCTGACAATATCTGCAGAAATTTTTTGTTGCCACAACTCAGCGAAGGACAGTCTACTGGCATCTAGAAGGCAGCCAAGCTACTAAAAGTTCTACAATATATAGGACAGTGCCCCACAGCAAAGAATTACGTAGCACAAAGTGTGAACACCACTGAGATTAAGAAATCTTGATTTAGGGGAATGTATTTCAACTCACTATCTGCTATTGACTAAAAATATCAGATTTAGTGAAGCTATATGTTTACTTGTAGATTTTTATCAAGTAGAGAAGTAAATCATTTTTGCCCAGTAGACAAGGTAACTACAAAGATTATGTCCAAGATCTTGCTGGACATCAACTAATTTCTTAATCTAACTCAGCAACTTTATATCAACATTGCCTATAAACATCTGGATTCACCAATGCACTCTGGGCTGGTTTAACATCATACTGGTTCCCTCATTAATAAATGGGTGAGGGATCCCTGGATGGCTCAGCAGGTTAGAGCCTGCCTTTGGCCAAGGGCGTGATCCTGGAGTCCAGGGATTGAGTCTCACATCAGGCTCCCTGCATGGAGCCTGCTTCTGCTCGCTCGCTCGCTCTCTCTCTCTCTCTCTCCCCCCTCTCATGAATAAAGTCTTTAAAATAAAAAAATTAAATAAATAAATAGGTGAAATATAATTTGTTATACATGTTTATTTTATATTTGCCTAAGAGAAATGACTTTCCATTTTTTAAATGAGACTTTAACACATGTATTTAACTTATGTAATCCAAATATCTCTTAAAGTAAAAACTATCATAATGTCCATTTGGTAAATGAGGAATCCAAGGCTTACAAAAGTTAAGTAATTTATCCAACGTGTCACAGCTAGCAGAAAAGAAAATCATGTTTGACTTCAAAGCCCATTTTCAACAATTACTAAATTCAAGTAATGGTTAAGTATTTAGGGAGTCAACTTCTTACTACTCTTTCTAGCTGCTAGAATGACAATTTAAGACTATAAGGCAAGCTTTAAAACACTGGTATCAGTTACTTATCTGTTTAAGTTGGGGTTTTCTCAATACTGTGTAACAGAAAAATAATAGATGCGAAGTCTAATAATATTAAAATGTTTGCATTATTCAAAGCTGCCTTGTTTACATTTATAATAAGCAAATGATATAAAATGCTTATAAATATTACAGCAGTTCCATGTTTAAGATTTTATTTTCATTTAAAATCTTATAAAAAGGGGAGAGATTAAAACACAAGAAGAATATCCAACCAAACTCTTAACAAAAGATCAGAGTTCAATATTGTGGAAAATGAGTTTACCTATTTATTCATGCAAACTTTCATTATATATAAATTCTAGTTACTAAAATATGCTGAGTTATTAATATCATACAGCTGGGTTGGGCTAACAAATTTTCCTTATTAAGGACACAGGAAGTTAAACTTCTAGACCACCAACCCTTAAATGATTGGAGACGTACATTTTTTTCAGACCCCTAGATGGGTTTGACATGTCCCAGTCCCCTGTCCTACTCACTTTGAACACATTAAGACACATCAATCTATCACTAAAGACAGTACTAGCCTCTTTTTTGAAATGAACACTATAATTCTTATAAAGAGATGCCACCTCTAAAATATAAAACTTTAAATTTTAAAGGGTATCCGAATTTAATTTTCATGCTTGTCAAAAAAGAAGACAATAGAATCTCTGCTAAGAAATGGTACTATTTGCCAGGACTTTTCCAATTGCTGTATATATATTAATTTTTTCACCATCTTAATGCTATGTAAATAAATTATAGATTATAACTAGTTGATGTAACATCTAGATTTTCATGGTAATAACTCATACATGAAAAATCAATGAACATTCACTGATAATTTCAACATTAGAAACTATTTCCAAGAGAAACGCCTAATAATTTTTACATAAAGAAAATGCAGTTAAGATCACAATGTTTTAAGTGAGCATTATGGGATTCAAATGGTTAATGGAGTTAGAGAGACACTGTTTTTCTTAAATCACATACAGGAAGAATTAATGCTGGGGTTTTGCTTATTTGCTTTCTTTTTTAAATAGTAAGACTATAGCAATAACATCATATACCCATGAATTTGCTATCAAATTTTTCTGGCAAAGAAAATAATGTGGACAACTCTAAGTAAGGCTAAATGTTGATGTAGCAAAGGCACTATAAAACTAAAATACATTTTGCTGTAATTAAGAATACTAAAATGTTACTTTGTCAAAATGTTGAATGAAAATTAAAACTAATGTCAAAACAAATAGTATATTCGCTCTTGACTAAACTGCACTACTTTGATTTCAACTAATCACAGAATTTCAACTGCTTTCACAGCTGAAGACCATCAATTAGCAGAAATGAACAAATTAAAATATAACTACATACAATTTCAAGTAATAGGGCAAATCCGTATGCTGCCCACTGTACCATGAAACCTCAGTGTTTGTGGCCAAAAAGAGTAAGACAGTGGAATTACAGGAGCACCACCAAATAACTGCAAACAACGTGTTTCGTGCATACAGCTATTCCTTAGAAAGCATTCTCAAAGGAAAACTAGTACCATGTGAACACAAGAAAAATATGCATAAGAGCTCTGCTAATGATACTGTCCATGTCATCTTTTTTAAGACTTATGAGAGAGAGAGAGAGAGAGAGAGAGATAGGAGGCAGAGGGAGAAGCAGGCTCCATGCAGGAAGCCTGATGCAGGACTCGATCTCAAGATCCCAGGATCACACCCTGAGCCGAAGGCAGATGCTTAACAGCTGAGCCACCGAGGCATCCCTGTCCACGGTAATTTTTTAAAAAGCTATTATTTTAGAAAAAAAGTGGAACTGGGTTCTTTCTTACTTAGGTTTTACTTACTTAGGTATTTTTAAACTTTTCTAAAAATTAGAATCATGGAAAAAAACTTTATTTTCACAAGCCTGAAACTAATCTGGTAAATCTAAATCTTTAGTGTTCACTGGACTCTAGTGCACGGATTAGAAACACATATTGCAGGCATCTCATGAATAGCTGTTGAATGAATGACAGCAAATCAACTTCCATGGTTCTCATTTAAGTCTATACAATATACAATGCACAGCTGATCCAAAAACTCACCACCTCTATGTTGAAAAACACAACACAAAGGGGTACCTGGCTCAGTCAGGTGAGTGTCTGTCTCTTGATTTTGGCTAGGATCATGATTTCTAGTCTTGGGATTAAGCCCTGCGTGGGACTCCACACTTAGCGCAAATCTACTTGTCTCTCTCAGTCCCCCTCTGCCCTTTCTGCCACTCACACTTGCTGGAGCATGCGCTCCCTCTCAAATAAATAAATAAATAAATAAAATCTTTAAAAAATAAAACATGAAAACATTCTTTGTGCCAAATGAAACATCTACTTAAGAACTGCACAAATATGTTAATAGACATAGAAAAAAGCATGTGACAAAATCCAACATCCATTCATGATAAAAAAATTTTTTTGACAAACTCGGAAAATAAAATTCCTCAGTCTGATAAAAGGCACCTACAGAAAAAACCTACATCTAACACCATACTCAATGATCAAAGATTGAACCCTTTCTCCTTAAGATCAGAAACAAGTTAAGAATGTACAATTTAGCTACTCCTATTCATTTTTTTTAAAAGATTTAATTTATTTATCCATGAGAGACACAGATAGAGAGGCAGAGACACAGAGGGAGAAGCAGGCTCCATGCAGGGAGCCCAATGTGGGACTCGATCCCAGGTCTCCAGGATCACACCTTGGGCTGAAGGCAGTGCTAAACTGCTGAGCCACCCTGGCTGCCCTACTCACTCCTATTCAAAACTGTACTGGAGTTCTAGCCAGTGCAATCAGAGAAGAAAAATAAGACATCCAGATTGGAAAGGAAGAAGTAAAACTGCCTTTATTTGCAAATGACATGATCCTACATGTAGAAAAGCCTAAGAAATCCACAAAAAAAAAAAAGAGAGAAAGAAAAAAAAAACCCCACACAAAAAACACAACCCTCCTAGAATAAATAAGTTCAATATAGACATAGGATTCGAGAGCGATATATAAAAATGAATTGTAACTCTATATACAACGAACAATCTGAAATTAAAAATATTAATTCCATTCACATTACCATCAAAAAGCATAAAATATGTAGGAAAAATGTACTAAAACATCCAGATCTGTACACTGAGTTATAAAAAAGCATTATTAATGTAAACGACAGATTTAAATACATTCTATATCCATGGATTGAAAGAACTACCATGTAAAGGTAGCAACTATAATTTTTCAACTTCTATTCAAAGATTTTTAAAAATTAGATTTAAAAACTGAAAAATTTGTTGAGTATACTCAGGGAAACCATGAAGTGAAAATTATAACTTAGAGTACATTATTTGAGAAACATCATATTCACATAACCATTGTAAAAATTTTAAATAAGCTTCAAGAAGCCAAAACTCCTATCTTACATAGTTTGCAGAGGCTTCTCTATAGAGATAAGCCTATTACATATCAGAAGCAGAGCTCTGATAAGCTCTATCTGTGGTAAACACATATGCTTTTTAGCATAAAACTTCTTTGAAACTATATCTTAGGTAGATGTCCCCAAAAACAAAACAGATAAAAGCAGAGAGGCTCTGGTTTAGAACCAGTGAAACCCATCATAAGTTCTCAGTATGTGTTCCTGAACTGATCAACACAGAGTCCTTTAAGAAATCCTAGAATACCAAAGATCAGGTTTTGAATAGTGGTTCCCAAATAGTGAGCTATCTGAATAAAATTCCCAGATATCCGAATAAAATTCAATCTAATTAAAAACTAACAATCTTTATTTTTAACAAGCTCCCTACGTGATTCTAATAGACAAGGTTATGAACCTAGATTATCCAATTAAGAAAAGAAAAAGTACACTTCTCAAACCATAATGAGTCCCAAATTTCTACAAAGACTACTTTTCTCAGGGAAGAGGGAACAGATATATTCAGGACAAACTATCCTGAATAAAAAGATGAATTCAGTATAAACAATTAAATTTAGTCTTTACTGACTAAAGTTCTTACTTTTGGAAACAACAGATGTTTAATCATAATCAGTCCCACACTGGCTAAATAAATAATTGTATATTACTGTAATGAAATCCTAAACTGCAATTATAACACACACAAATAGATACAATAAACACATATACTTTTTAGAAAAATCTAAGAACACAGAAAGCTCTTCTAACCTTTATTTCCTACAAGAAAAAAATTACAAATAGGAGGAACAAAGAGGATATGTTTATGTATATGTAGCCCTTAATTATGTGTATAAGAGGTTACATATGCACATTAAAAAATGACTAGAACAAAATGTTATAAATGGGAAGATATTGAGTCTGAGTTTACAAATGAGATCTATGTACTCAAAATGAATTGTAACTCTATATACAACTCTATATACAACGTTACATATTTCTGTAGTTTCCAATAATATACATTTACTTTTATACCTCTTTCATCTCAAAAGAACAAGAATGTTATTTTTTTCATCAAGGAAATTATCTAAATAAGAGTTCATACTCCAGAATAGTTCATCTTAAATCTATTGTGACAAGAAATAGGATCTGAATAAATAAAATAAGAAAAACTGTGTCAGGAGGTGGCTCAGTAGGTTAAGCATCTGCCTTCAGCTCAGGTCATGATCCAAGGGTCCTGGTATCAAGCCCTGCATTGGGTTCTCTGCTCAGTGAGGAGTCTGCTTCTCCCTCTCCCTCAGCCCCTACCCATGCTCATGCACACACACTCTTGTTTTCAATTATCAAAAGAGGAGGAAGAGGAGAAGGAGAAAGAAAAACTGTGTCTGGCCACAAAGGAATAACTGGTATAAAACTTGTCTTCCGGGCAGCCCGGGTGGGGCTCAGCAGTTTAGCACCACCTTCAGCCCGGGGCATGATCCTGGAGACCCAGGATCAAGTCCCACATCGGGTTCCCTGCATGGAGCCTGCTTCTCCCTCTGCCTATGTCTCTGCCTCTCTCTCTCTCTCTCTGTGTCTCTCATGAATGAATGAATAAAAAAAAAAAAAAAAAAAAAAAACTTGTCTTCCTGGGATACCTGGGTGGCTCAGCAGTTGAGTGCCTGCCTTTGGCTCAGTGTGATTCCAGGATTGAATCCCACATCAGGCTCCCTGCCTATGTTTCTGCCTCTCTCTGCCTCTCTCTCTCTGTGTCTCTCATAAATAAATAAATAAAATGTTAAAAAAAAAAAAAAAAAGAACCTGCCTGAAACAATTAGAAAATGAGGAAAAACTACACACGACAACAGTCTCCAGACACCAGGACTGCAGAATTGTGATACCTGAGAGAAAAAAGTAATGATGTTGAGCTCTACTATTTTCCTGGCCTTCTGCCAAGAGGCAGATCTGGAAACCTGGCACACAATGCAGAAACCCAAACACACACAACCATCTCACTGAATTAAAGAAACTAAAACAAGTTTTCAGGGAGTGTGAAGCAGCTGGAATTTGCAAGACAACACCAAAAAAGGAGACTCAATTTTTAAAAAGCCTAAAAAGAATTCTTTTTTTTTTTAAGATTTTATTTATTCATTCATGAAAGACAGAAAGAGAGGCAGAGACATAGGCAGAGAGAAGCAGGCTCCCTGCAGGGGGCCTGATGTGGGATTCGATCCCGGTACTCCGGGATCACGCCTTGAGCCAAAGGCAGATGCTCAACCACAAAACCATGCATGCAGGCCTCCCGCTAAAAAGAATTCTTTAAAAAAAAAAAAAAAAAAAAAAAAGAAAAGTCAACCATATCTGCAAAAGATTTAACTGTTTGCCAAAAAAAAACCCTGGTACTCTTTTAGAGAAAAACAATATTCAGCAACACTCAACCACTTTCACAATGTCTGGCACCCAATGAAAAATGAAAAGAGTCTACATGCAAAACAGAATAAAACTGACCCATTACATGAAGAAAATTAGTCCAAAGGTACATATCTAGAAATGCCAGATGGTGGAATTAGCACAAAATACTTTGAAATGCTTTTCTAAAGAGTTTTAAAAATCAACACAATGAGACAAACACAAAAATAAAAATGTAGCAAATGGAAATTCTAGTCATGAAAAACACACTATCTGAAAGAAAAATCTGTTAGATGAGACTGACAACAGTTTAGACACCAAAAATGAGTGAACTTGAAGTCACAACAATAGAAATCACCTAAACAGCAGGGCAGAGAAAAAGTAAAACAAAAATAAATAAGTACAGCCACAGTGAACTATAGAACAATATTAAGAAATCTAACTAGGGGATCCCTGGGTGGTTCAGCAGTTTATCGCCTGCCTTTGGCCCAGGGCGCGATCCTGGAGTCCCAGGATCGAGTCCCACATCAGGCTCCTGGCATGGAGCCCGTTTCTCCCTCTGCCTGTGTCTCTGTCTCTCTCTCGCTCTATCATGAATAAATAAATAAAATCTTAAAAAAAAAAAAAAAGAAATCTAACTAACATGTAATTGAAATCACAGGACAGATACAAAATGAAAGAAGGGAAAAAAGTTTTTTTAAATAGCCAAAAATTTTCCAAATTTTATAAAATCATAAGCACAGTGCTCCAAAGGACTTAGCAATCCGAAATAGAACACTCTCCCCAAAACACACACCCCTACATACATATGCCAATACATGATAATCAAATTACTAAAATCCTGTCAAAAACAAAGATTAAAGCAACCATAGGCAAAAGGACACATTGTTTATAGGAAAAGAGAGATAAGAACCATGGCAGACTTCTCATCAGAAACATTACTAGCAAGGTCCCTAAAGTGTTGGGGGGGGGGGGGGGGAATCTGTCAATCTAGAATTTTATATTCATCAAAAATACCATTCAAAAATAAAGTCAAGGGCAGCCCCGGTGGCGCAGCGGTTTAGCGCCTGCAGCCCGGGGTGTGATCCTGGAGACCTGGGATCGAGACCCATGTCAGGCTCCCTGCATGGGGCCTGCTTCTCCCTCTGCCTGTGTCTCTGCCTCTCATTCTCTCTCTGTGTCTCTCATGAATAAATAAATAAAATCTTAAAAAAAAATAAAAATAAAGTCAAATATGTTTCCAGGCAAACAAAAGCTAAGAGAACTCATCGACCAAAGAAGTGAATTTCAAGAAATTAAGTTAAAGTTCTTAAAAAAAAAGAAAAAAAAATTCACAAACAAAAACTAAAAGGAATTCAAATTCTCAAATTATCTACAAAGAAACTCTTAGACTAGGAGGTTGAGTTCAGTGAGATCACAAGATACAAAATAAAAATACAAAAGTCAACTGTATTTTCATATAACTAGCAAAGAACATGTGAATATTGAATTTAAAAATACAGTGTCATTGGGGTGCCTGGGTGGCTCTGTCAAGTTAAGCATCCAATTCTTGATCTCAGCTCAGGTCTTGATCTCAGGGTCATGAGTTCAAGCCCTCGCATTGGGCTCCACACTGAGTGTCAAGCCAACTTAAAAAAAATTACAGTATCATTTACAATCACTCAAAATAAAAAATGACACACTAGTTTATAAATCTAATAAAAGTGTACCAGACTTGTATACTGAAAACTACACAATGTTGAAGAAATTAGTAAGTTGAGAGCCAAACCATGTTCATAGACCAGAAGATTTAATCAACATAGCAAAGATGTCAATTTCACCAACTCAACATACAGATTTAACACAGTCAAAATCCTATCAAAATCCCATGATGTTTTGTAGATTATAAAATCCAGAAAGGCAAAAAACTAGAAAAGCTAAAACAATTTTGAGAAAAAATAAAATGGATGAAATCAGCCTATTAATTTCAAAACATATATGTAGCTATAGTAATCAAGACCATGTAGTATTTGTGGTGAATAAACACATAAATTAATGGAACTGAACAGATCTATACAATACCCAACCAATTTATGACAAGTCTGTAAAAGAAATTCAACAGAGGAAACTTTATAGCCTTCTCAACAAATAGTAGTGGAACAAGTGGATATCTACAGGAAAACAACAACAACAACAACTTCAATCTAAGTCCCATATCTTACACAGAAACTAATTCAAAATAAATCATGGACTTATTTAAAAAAAGAAAATCTTCAGAACCTGGATCCAGGCAAAGATCTTAGATTTGTTACCAAAAATATGACCTATAAAGAAAGCATTAGTTAATAAACTGGACTTCACCAAAATTAAAAACTTTTGCTCCATATGAAAGATCTTAGAGTAGAAAAATGAAAAGACAAGCACACACTGGGAGAAAATGTTTGCAAATGATTTATTTGACACAGGAGTAATATACTAGATTCTGTATATAAAGAACTCTCAAAACTCAACAGAAAAAAAAAATCCAATTAGAATATGGGCAAAAGACAAGAAGAGATATTTCACCAAGAAGAATATATAGATGGCAGATAAGCACAAGAAAAGATGTTCAGTATCATTAGCCATTAAGAAAATAAAATTTTTAAAAAAATTTTAAAAAGGAAAATATAAATTAAAACCACAATGACATATTACTACACACCTATGAAATGGCTAAAATAAAAAATAGTGACAAGACTGAATGCTGACAAGGATTCAGAGAAACTGGATCATTCATATATTGTTGATAGGAATGTAAAATGGTACAGCTACCTTGGAGAGCAGTTTAGAAGTTTATTAAAAAAATAAATATGCAACTATAATATGACTCAGCAATCTGGGTAAATTCTCTTGGGTATTTACCCAGAGAAACGGATACTTATGTTCACAGAAAAACCTATACATAAATGTTTAACAGGAGCTTTATATGTAATAGCCAAAAACTGGGAAAACTCCAATATCCTTTAGCAGGTGAATGGTTACACAGTCTTTCATCCAAACCATAGAATAGCACTCAGCAACAAAAAAGGAACTACTGAGATACACAACAACCATTTTCTGGATGAAATCTCCAAAAAATTATCCTGAGTTATTTTTTTTTAAGATTTTATTATTTTATTCATGAGAGACACACACAAAGAGGGGGGGGGGGGCAGAGACACAGGCAGAGGGAGAAGCAGGCTCCACACAGGGAGCCCAATGTAGGACTCGATCCTGGGACTCCAGGACCACGCCCTGGGTCGAAGGCAAGTGCCAAACTGCTGAGCCACCCAGGGATCCTTTATCCTGAGTTTTAAAAGTCAATTTCAAAAGATTATGTACTTACAATTCCACCTACAGGGCAGCCCGGATGGCTCAGCGGTTTGGCACCACCTTTCTGCCCAGGGCCTGATCCTGGAGACCCGGGATCAAGTCCCACGTCAGGCTCCCTGCATGGAGCCTGCTTCTGCCTGCCTGCCTCTCTCTCTCTGTCTCTGTGTATCTCTCATGAATAAATAAATAAAATCTTAAAAAAAAAAAAATTCCACCTACATATAAAATTCTTGAAATAAGAAAATATTAGAAATGGAGTACAGATCAGTAATTGCTATGAATTATGAAGGGGATAGGGGTGGGAGGGAAGTGGGTGTGGCTAGAAAAAAGTAACTGAGGGATCTTTGTAGTGATGGAAATGTTCTGCACCTTGACTGTATTAATGTTAATATCCTGGTTAGTGATATTATACTATGGTTATCATTGCAGGAAATTGGGTAAAGGGCACATGAGACCTCTGTTATTATTTATTACACCACATAAATCATCACAAAATAAAGTTTAATTAAGAAAAAAAAAGGAACGTTCTGAATACAAGTTAATCTGAAGAATCCAAAGCCCAAAGAAATGAGCCTTTTCTTAAGAAGGCAGACACTTATGTAAATGAAGTATCTGGCAAATTTAGACTCAAGGAGGCAAAGGACTGGCTGGGCTGGGATAAGAAACTCTGCTGGGGGGTAAGGAGTGAATTTTTTTTTTTAATTTTTATTTATTTATGATAGTCACACAGAGAGAAAGAGAGAGAGGCAGAGACACAGGCAGAGGGAGAAGCAGGCTCCATGCACCGATAGCCCGATGTGGGATTTGAACCCGGGTCTCCAGGATCACGCCCTGGGCCAAAGGCAGGCGCCAAACCGCTGCGCCACCCAGGGATCCCTTTTTTTTTTAATGCAATCTCTATCCCCAGCTTGGGGCTCAAACTCACAACCCTGAGATCAAGAGTTGCAAGTTCTACTGTCTGAGCCAGCTAGGCATCCCCAGGAGTGGAGTTTTTAGTGACATGTGAGTTGGCATGACAAATCAGAACCTAGAAGAGCCGAAAATGGGAGAGTCTGTTGTCCCTACACCCTGGATCATGCTCTTGGGACATTTACTGAGGGTACTACAGTATAGGAGGCTGGGAGTTGGGCTAGAAAAGCAGAGAAACATTTCTGTAGTCTCAAAGTTCTTAGATCCTAAAGTCCTGCTGGTTGAAAGGACCTATGAAATACTCACAACCGATCTTATTCTTAGGATATTTGAGAATAGCAGTAAGCAGAAAGTAATTAATATAGCAACTTGGTCATAAACAGATTCAACTCCTAGCTGATTAGTTTCATTCTAGCTTCCTGAAAGGGAAAGAACAAGAGTTTAATCTCGATGAGTTTTTTTACAATGTAAAGCATACAACAAAAACTTCAAGATATGAGAAGAATCAGGAAAACATGAATAAGAAACACATGAATAAGGAAGACCTACACTAGAACCACAGATGATACAGACATCAGAACTAGCATAAGACAAAAATGGCAATTTTAAATACATAAAATAAAAACACAAGAAGAAAGATATGGAATTTCCAAAAGAGAGCAAATAGACATTCTAAAAGTGAAAAGTACAATAAATGAAATAAAGGAAGTCTTAGGACATATCAAAACAAAGTAATTTGAAATGCTGTAGAACTGTATTCAATGACATAAAGGAATTTTCAAATTATATTAAATACAAATGATCCCATTGTTCTGTCAAGTCTCTGACCCTTCTCTGATCCCTCAGTCATGGCAAAGACTACTAATTGATGATAGTACTTTTTCCTTCAATCTGTCATCAGAATTCTCAGCAAAGACCTTTAGACATCCAATATCAACCAAACTTGACACTATAAATAAAACTTGTTTGATGTAGACAAAAGGTAGGTATCTTAGTCACAGGGTTTATGAAGAACTGAAAAGTTATCACTTCGTAATGGAGGAAGAGTCAAACTTATAAAGTAGGTGAAATACGTCTTTGATTCCTCCTCCTCTACCTTCCACGTATATATACCCAAGAGAAATGAGTGCATATGTCCACAAAAAGACCTGTATAAAAATGTTCAAAGCAGCTTTATTCAAAATAACTCCAAAATGGAAATCAAAATTCCCAAATTAACAGGACAAACAAGTTTGTAAAAAGCCAAAGGGAGTCTTCTGGGGTACTGTAAATATTTTATATCTTTATGTGGATAGTGATCACAGTTCTAAAAAGGCATGGAGATGCATGCTATGATTAGTGCATTTTACAAAAAAAAAAAAAAAAAGTCATGACAATGATGACACTAACAAGGCTATGAAGCAAGATACTGCTAATGGTTGATGAACAGGAATCTCTAGGAATTACTGGAAGATGTTAATATACCTCTGAACTGAGGGAACGGTGCTAATAATGAAAGCATGTTTTTTTATTGCATGCTAACTCTACTTAAACTACTCTTGGCACTTTTTCTATGTGTCCTTTATAAACATCAACTCAAAATCATCCCCACTGGATCAGAAGTTCATCTAGGGCAGTGGTCAACAAATATATTCTGTAAAGGGCCAGGCAGTTAATATTTTCAGCTCTGCCGGTCCACTTACTTAAAGCTCACCACATAAAATAAGAAGCTAAGACTAAACTAAACTTTGTTCCAAGATCCAAGTTTTTCTAAAAGCCAAAATGACAATGAACATATTTAATGGGAGTTGGCATTAAGCAAAATATACACTTTAACAACTATCAGAATGTTTTATACAATCATACTCCAATCTAATATATACTTTGAAAAATCATCCTATAAGTTATTGAACATTTTTACCTGGCAGTAAAACAATGAGCAAACAGTAGAGGGCAGTATTTCTATTCACTATTAAAATTTAGCTTTTAAAAATCTAAAAAAATCTGATATCTGTGCATGGGACCTTCTTTTAAAAAGTTTTACAACACTTCTTTCAAAGTTGCTGGCTAACATACAACTTCAATACAACCTAGCACAACAAAAAGTGCCCTGACTTTTCATATCTAAATATGAATATTTAAATAAAAGACAGTTGTTTCACCCAAAGAAGCCAAATTTTCTATTCATAATTCCCAAGTATTAATGAGCTAACAAGTCATCATTTCTCTGGTGATTTATTTCCTACCACTCTATCAGTTATCTAGTTAAAACAAATAGTTGAGTACCCACTGGAATCACAAAATAAGTTTCTATTCCCACATATGGACAATCCTTTTTCTCTATTCCTGTAAGATAGCTACATACTAATCACCAAAAGAAGTATCATAGTTATTACAGTCATGAACTTTTGGCAACCAAAGACTCAGCAAGCTGTCTCCAAAGATCAAGCATTCGCCTAACTCTAATATCCAATTAGCAAAAGAGGAGGTAGATAAAACAGACAAAGGCAGGGGTAGAAGTGTCTTTAATAAAATTTCAACCTTTTTCAGGATGCCTGGGTGGCTCAGTCAGTTGAGCATAGCCCTTTGGCTCAGGTCGTGATCCCAGGGTCCTGGGATAGAGCCCTACTGTGGGCTCCCTGCTCCACCAGGAGCCTGCTTCTCCCTCCTCCTCTGCCTGCCTCTCCCCCTACTTGTGTGTGTGTGCGCGCGTGCTCGCTTTCTCTCTCTGTCAAACAGGGAAGTAAAATCTTCAAATCTCACCCTTTTTCATTCTTATATTCCTATTTTCAGAATGCCTTAATTAAAGAGCTGTACCTAAACCATCCACCATCCCTAATAAGAACCAGCACACTAGTCATAAAAGAGAAGGAACGCAAATTATAAAAGCGGGAAAACAAAGTGAATGGTTCAGAGAAAGACTGTTCTTTCCAACAACAATATTATATATTGTATTACTATTTAATAAAAATTAGTAAAAAGATCTAACAATTAGTAAAGTCTTACTGTGTACTAGTTGTCATTTCACACACTTAACAGGTATTAATTAGCTCAATTAATCTTTAAAAACCGTGTAAGACAGGTGCCATTATTTTCCCCATTTTAGGATGAAGAAACTGAAACACAGGAGTAAGTGACTTGTCCAGGAATCAAGCATTAGACCTGGAACTTCAAAGGTCTCCAGAGCCTGAGCTCTTAAATACTGTTCTTTATCCTCTCTGCCCAGGCTAAGTGACACAACTTCAGTTGAGTGATTCTACAGAATGCAGACTACCAGAAATTTTAAAACAGAAAGTAACAAAATAGAAAAAACAGAAGTCTTAGTTATCCTCATTGCTTTGAAAGTCCGATTGTAAAAGGAAAGGATAGTACTTGAAAAGCAAGCTCTATTATTCCAATGCAGTAGGTCCCAAATAAGGTTGAATCCCAGAGGGGATCCCTGGGTGGGGCTCAGCGGTTTAGTGCCTGCCTTCGGTTTAGCGCCTGCCTTCGGCCAGGGCATGATCCCAGGGTCCCAGGATCGAGTCCCACAACAGGCTCCCTGCATGGAGCCTGCTTCTCCCTCTGCCTGTGTCTCTGCCTGTGTGTGTCTCTCATGAATGAATAAATAAATAAAATCTTAAAAAAAAAAAGGCTGAATCCCAGATAAACACTGATTAGATATTAAAAATAAACAAAAAGGTAGTCAAGAAACAAGATGAAATATTCTGGAAAGTTCAAAGAAATTCAATCATTATGAATAAGACCAGGAACTGTAATGAGCCTTTCCAGATGTAAATGGAGAAGCAATGTAATGAAAATACATTTAATATAAAATAGGGCATTTTAACTAGGAAAAGTCTGAAGGTGATAAGAGTTAAGATATTGTGGCAATATTTATGAAAACACTGAAAATGCCCATACCTTTTATACTAGAAATTCCTCACTTAAGAATCATGGTTATGGTCACAGATTAAACATCAAGTACATCATTTTAAGAAAAAAAAAAAAATTCAAATGCTTACTGATTAAATAAATTATAAGGCATCCAAGCAAGAGTCATTTTAAATGCTTTAGGTGATCATTCATTAATGCGTAAGGATTCTCAAAATATACTAAATACAGATGACCCCATTGTTCTGCCAAGTCCCCCATACTTCTCTAATCCCTCAGCCATGGAAGAGACTGCCTGATGGCAGCACTCTTCCTTTCAACCTGTTAGAATTCTCAATACAGAAAGACCTCTGGGCATCCAACACCAACCAGAGTTGGCACTAGAAATAAATCTATTTCATTTAATCAGAAAGCAGATTACTTTAGTCAACTGGTAAAGTCATGGAGCAAAAGACTAGGCAAAATTTATGAAATAGGTGAAATGTGCCTTGGATTAAACAAAACCAACTATTAAAAACTCTTAAGAGATGAATTTAAAATGCTGCTCCCCAGGCTAGGAAATCAAGACTATCATCCAGCCTCTTCTTGGGTGTTTATACTAATATTGGCAAAGGTATATAAGAGACAAACATAACCAGCTTTCCTGCCTCTCTCTTCTGGGCAAAAACATTCCTTAAGGTATACTACTTATTTAGAAGGTATTTCTAATACCCAAACACTTTTTCTTGGCTAGGTAAGTCCACCTCTTCCTTAAGAAAAGCTCAAAAACAGGGACCAATGAGAGAGAATATACTGAATGCTAAGGCATACTAAAAAGCTTTGTTAAGTAAAACACTGTCAAGTTGGTTCATGAATGAACAGACCAATGAGACAGAATTGAATGTCCAGAAGTAGACACAAATGCTTATGAGAATTTGTCAAAAAGTGGCATCTCAATTCAGTGGGAGTAAATACAGATTTTTTAAGTAAACACTGGGAAAATGGGTAATCACTGGAAAAATGGTTCTAACTAACACTATACACCAGGAAGATCTTCAAATGGCCCAAAAATTTAAAAATGAAATTCTAGAGTAGGGTAGGAGAGGGAGAAAGAGAAGGGGCGGGGGGAACCGCGCAACTCCTATCACAAAGACTAATCTTCTTGCTATATAAAAAGCTCCTAAAAATTGAGAAGAAAAAGACCAACAACCCAAAAGAAAAACCATAATAAATCTTGCTTGAATATATGAGATGCAAATTAAAACTATATTTATACAACATTTTTCACCCAAGAAACTGTCAAAAATACAAAAATTTGAAAATATATTCCATCAACAAAGTTTCAGGGAAATGATCACTTTGATAAATTGCTGGTGGCAATTCAAAATGGCACAATTCCAATGGAGGAGAGTAGGGCATTAGCTACTAAAATTAGACGCAGGAAGCCTAAGTGGCTCAGCGGTTTGGTGTCTGCCTTAGGCTCAGGTCCTGATCTCAGGATCCGGGATCGAGTCCCGTATCCAGCTCCTTGCGGGGGGGCCTGCTTCTCCCTCTGTCTATGTCTCTGCCCCCCCCCCATGAAAAAATAAATAAAATCTTTTTAAAAATTAAAAAAAAATAAAATTACAGATGCCTTAACTCTCTAATGTAGCAATTCTAATATCATAATAGATACATCTGCACAAATATAAAATTACATATATACAAAGTTGTTTGCCAAAGCACTGTTTACAAACTGTAAAAGAATGCCCAACAAAAATACATTTATATTTTCTGAGTATTTGGAATTTCTCATGATACACAGTATTAGGTGTGGATCCAACTTTCATCTTTCTCCAGGTAGAATCAGTTGTTATATGTCATTTATTTAAAAGTTCATGTTTGATTAAAAAAAGTATGATATAGCCACACAATAAAATACTGTATTTCTGTAAAAATGAATGAGGAAAAGCTCTGTGTGCTAAAATGGAGAACTTCGGGGTGTGGTAAGTAAAACCAGTGAGGGGCACAAGATTGTAAAAATATGAAAAACACAGGACCTATTGCATAAGGGAGAAATAAAAACATTCAAGATAGGGGTGCCTGGGTGACTTAGTCGGTCAAGTCTGACTTTGGCCCAGGTCATGATCTAAGTAAGGGTCCCAGGATCAAGTACCACATTGGGCTCCCTGCTCAGTGGAGCCTGCTTCTCTTTCTCCCTCTGCCCCTCCCTCCCACTAGTGCTCACTGTCTCTCAAATAAATAAATAAAATCTTTAAAAAAAAAAAAAAGGGGAAGGAAAAAACCCACTGACGATAAATAGAAACAAAAACAGTTTCTTATGGGGGCTGGGGGAGAAAGAGGTGAGAAAAAGCTATATAAACTCTTTAATGATAGTTTTGATACTTGAGTTTGAGTAATACGTAAGTTTATTACCCACTCAAAAAAAAAGTTTTAAAAAGTCAAGGGAAACAGGTAAGTGAAGGGTTGACTGGTATATGGCAATAGCTGTTACTTAGTCCATTTGGCTGGTAGTATGATGGGAATAGTTGTTACTAAGTCTATTTAAATTAGTGAAAATCAAAATTAAGTTCCCCTGTCAAACTGGTCACATTTCATGTGCTGGTGGTCTGGACAGATATATAACGTTTCTACCACTGCACAAAAGTTCTATTGGAGTGAAGTTGTTAGTTAATATTTTCAGCCTAGAGACAGAAGCCCTAAAAACCAGAAAAGGATCTGTCTCTCCCAAATTATGTATAAGGCATGAAGAAAATACATACTTTATATATACAGCCAACAAATCAAATTATTGATTTGGCAATCAAATACTATCAATATTTAATTAACTAGTAGTCAAGTGTCAAAACAGGATGATATGTTACAATAAACTAACAAAAAGGTGGAAAACACTGGGAAGGATAGGCCAGTTTTTGGATCCTTTGGAATCCATTATAAATAGATAAATTTCAGTGACAATTTTCCAGGATGTCAACATGTAACCATATTCAAAATGGGACTTAAAATCCATTATAAGGTAAAATATTCTTTTTTTAATCCACAAATTTGGTATATCTGTGCCAAAGCTTCATCCATTCAATAATTATTTACTGAGTATCCACTGTAAATAGATATTCAGACACTTGGGCATCCAAGATACCTTGGAGGGAAAAAAGTCTTACTTTTAAAGCTTATCATACAGTGAGAGAAACATAAATAAATAAAGACTCACATAAATACACGATACAGTGTGTGTTATAAAGAAATAGTAAAGTATACTTATAGAAGTAGAGGAACCTTATTTAATCTTAGGCATTAAGAAAGGCTTCCTTGAGAAGTCATATGTAAGCTGGAATCTGAACAATAAGATTTGGGGGTAAGTACTTGTAAACAGAGAAAATCATTATGCATGAAGATCTCAAGAAGAAATTATTATGCAAGAAGACCTTTCCCCAAAAGAATTGGGGGGAAGGGGGGAGACCTGATAACAAAAATAATGAAAACCTGATCTCCAACTCCTAAAACACATGTATTGGTAATCCTTACCCGGAAGAGACTGTGAAGACTGCATATATCAACTTCAAATATCACCCTAATGGCAGTTAATATGGACTCCAAGTTTTGAAAAATAAGTTAAATAATAAAATAACAACAGATACTGAGTATAAGAGAGTCTCCTGAAATAGAAAGTTTCTTTTCTCCTTTCTAAGCTTAATTAAGAACATCCAGGAATAATTTATTTTCTTTTCAGGTCTTTCTCCAGCCACCTAAACTTCTGCTAAATGAGCCTAAAAGGAATAGAGATAAAGAACATCCTTTTTATACTTGATAAAGAAGCAGTATAACAAAAGATGGAAAAGGACATGATTCTACTGCAAGAAATTCTGGTACTAAAGTTATGCAACTCCCTTCTCTCAGAAGTGAATGGACAGCTGGGAAACCTCTACACTGAAGAATATGAATGCCCTTAGCTATAGTTTTTACATAATGCTTTACTGCTAACAAAAGAAAACAACATATATTACAATACTACCAAATCACTCTTGTTGGACCTTGTATGTTCCAAATTAATTTCCTACAGTGATAAGGAGTCTGATAAAATCGCATGGCTCCCTGACAATATTAATTCCACTCCACCTGATACATATCACAAAGAAGCTACTAAGAACACAATTTACAAACAGAAATAAGAATCTTTTAAAAAGACATTATGTGAAATACAAAATATTGTATCCAAGCTGATTCAACTACATAAAAATCTATACATGTATACTAACAATAATCATAAATACTGCTGATAGAAATGCTCACTAGGATCTTTTCCCCTGCAAAATATCTAAATTCAGAACAATATTTTTAAAAATGCAAAGGGGAAGTATATTTTCATTTTCACTAAGAGGTAAAACAAACATCTGTGTTTAAAACATATTAATCAGAAAAAGAATGTAGAGCTATTTATGATCATCTTAAATTAGTAAACAACATTAATACTACTGTAAATAGAGGCCAAGGTTTGGCAGTTCAGTAGCAGTGATGATTTAGTCATCACATCTCACAACCTAGTCGTTTGCAAACGTTTTAAAATAAAAGTCTTCATTGTGAAGAACATACAGTTACGGGAAGAAAAAACCCAGAAAACTAATCATCACTGCTTTAGCTCAACCCACATGCCTGTTCTTAAGGGTATCCATGGTAGCAGTGATGCAACTTGCCTACCTAGCTCACCGTGCCTACACAAGTGGGAGAGAGGGGAGGCGGATGATGGAAAAAAAATCTCACTTGGAAAGGTGTTTCAGTATTAACATGATAGAATTACATCAACTATAGTGTCAGACGTTAAAAACACATATAAAACCATAAAGCTCTCTCAAGATCAGAAAAAAGACTTGAGAGAAAACATGTAGCAATTTAGTTGAAAAGAAAATTAAGAATTTTCCTCTTCCTGCTGTAGTCATTAGTTAAATGTTCAAAGGTTTTATTTCTAATAATAGAAGAAATTATTTTAATTTAGCTCCTTCAAAAGTAACTACAAATAATGCTTTAGGCTTCCTAATTTCCAACCTACACACCTACACCTTTTTCTATTTTTACTTTAACGGTTACATAATAAAAATTTATAAAAACTTTATGATATTGATTCCATACAACTTTTTTTTAATAGTAGTCTCTTTTGTTTATAAAGAATTAAATACAAACTTTTTGTTAAGAAGAAAAGGCTGAGAAAAGAGAGAAAGCGTTTCAAATAACCTGGCTATTAAATCAGAAATACAAACCAAAATGAGTGAGGTGATAAAAGGTGAATCACAGGAAGAACTAACCACAGAAAACCATGAAAGGAACTTGTGGAGAAAACAAAAACCAATACCTTGTTTTCCAGACTTATTGCCCTTTAAATATTTAAGAATTTTACTTAGAGGTACACATTCCCTTATAAACAGGATGGGACCAGGTAACTGACATGTTTGTATCTGATTAAAACTCCTACTGTTTGGACTATAACTGTGAGCAACAAGCAAACAAAACTGATTTCCAAAAATTTTCTCACTTTTCCTTTTGTAAGCAATAATTCACTATACAGGAACAGCATATCCTGTAAATTTTCAGAATTTACAAATTTACTTACTCTTATTACTGAACATTATTTTATAATCTCAACAATTCTAACAATCACTGTCATCTTAAGTGTACAGAAATAAGAATCAACAAAGTAAATTATTCCATAAAAACCAATGTATAAATTGAAAATGTAAGCATTCTGAATCTTACACAATCACACAATGTTCACAAACTGGTGCTCCAAAAGAAACCAAACTCAGAGATTAAGTAAAGTATGCTGCACTTTGAGGACAATGAGTAAAACAGACTTAAAAACAAGTAGTTCCTTAAGGAGTAGTTGTACAAGTTTAATCATTTTAAATCCAAATCAACATCTTTCTAAAGGCAACACAATCAGAACTTGACTATTTTCTAATTCTTGGGAAAAAATTAACATTTTTACAATTGATGGAAGAGTCTAGGAAATGTTCTCAAAAAGAGTTATACTTTAAACCAATATGACATGTTGGGGCAGAAAAAAAAATAGAGGGGGAGAGCTTTCAGAATATATTTACAAGACTTAAATATAATCAAGGCCTTCTAAACCTTTGCTGTTGGGGAAAAAATGCTTCCTATAGATCTGAGGGGAAAAAAATCCATTCAATACTCTATTTTTAGCTATCTGAAACAAATTTCAGAATATTACTTCCCGAAAGAATATAAACTAAGCATCACACAGATTCAATTATTTTCAAATATATAACAATGTTACACTTTATTTTCAAAATCTGTAATGAACAAAAAGGCCTCTCATTCTGTCACAATAAGGAAATGGAGAAAGCATACTGTATCTTACCTTTGTGGTTACAATGCACAGGCAATCCATTACTTTACCATTACAATATTTTATACATAAAGCAGTTTACTGCAAATTATTTTAAGCTCCATATGAATAAAAAATTAAAAATTAAGTTGTGAGATAAAACCATAGATAAAAAGTTCTAACTGTGATCAGATCTCTCCAGGATCCATTCTTAGAGGTATCAATTTTTCTACTCTCTGAAATACAAGAAACCAGAATGTGTCACGTGCCCTACAATCTTCTTTATGTAATCTATATCTGAAGAACTTGAAATTATCCCATAAAACACCGTGGAAGATGTCAGAGTTTATTCCACAAGAGTTCACTGCTTCTTCAGATGCTATTTCATTAATCCCTCTTTCCAAGATGTAAGGTTGACAAGGAGTCATCTGATGAAATGTTCCACAAAGAGGTTTCTCCCGATATAAATTTAAATCTGCTTCTTGCTTGCTACAGTTTGAATATTCAAAAAACTACCACCACAAAAAAAAAAAAAAATCACTAAAAAAACCCAAATGCAAGCAAACATTTCTTCCACTAAACCATTTCAGCAACTGCAGCTTGCAAAGTAATGACTTTCTCAGACAGTAATGAATGGAATATTCCATGTGGTATTTTTCAGAAGGGGAGAAAGGAGAACAAAATGCAATAATTTAAAATATTATCTCTAAAACTTACCTCTTCTCTCTTTACTAAAAAGAAACCCCAACATTTTACCAATGAAGCCAGATTTTAACTTTAGTGCCTTACTAAATCCATTTCACCTAATCCCTTACAAAAAAATAAAAAAACTAACACCACAAAAAGATAATTATAACTTTGCATCATTTCAAACTCCTCAATAAGACTTGGTTTTTAACCCAGCAGTAACCTAACTACTTATGAATTGTGAATTAATGTTCTGTCCTCAAAATCACTGTGAAACGGAGCTGGATAGGCTGCTAGGAGACAAGGCAGAGGGGTACAGCTGGCTTTCAGTGTCATAAGCTTGCCACTTTCCTTTAGAAACATACAGTAAAGAAGAGAACTACCAACAGTTTCTGTCCACCAGGTTTCCTCATGGTCTATAGGTATTATGAAGGACCTCAAATTCAAATTACTAAACTGTTACCATTTGCCCCTTATGCCTAATGTTTCAAATACCAAAGGCTACATCATCAGCAACTTTCACTGGAAGGGTTACGAGAGTTAATACACACATATCACTTATATCTATCATATAATAAGCATCATCATTATTATTATTGATTGGCTTTCAGGTGATAGCTTCTCGTTTCAATCCCAACAAGGTACACTTAAGACACATCCAGTGAAAATTTACCTTAAACAGAGTCTAACAGTACTATTACAAGGATTAAACAGTATGTGCACGCCATTAAAAACATTGCCAACCTTGTTAAGTGCTCACCAAATGCCAGTTACAGCTATAAATCTATAGACATAAATGTAGCTATAGGGGCTTGGAGTGGGCAGAAGTAAATTTCACCATGGGCCAACAAATCCTTTCCCTAAGCAGAATAGAAAGCCTGGAAATTATACACTTGGCTGGAGTTTAAGAATACCCTCTTCTATGTGGTCTATATATACATGGAATATTACTCAGCCATCAGAAACGATGAATACCCATTTGCTTTGATGTGGATGGAACTGGAAGGTCTTTTGCTGAGTGAAGTCAGTCAATCGGAGGACAAACATTATATGGTCTCATTCATTCAGGGAATATAAAAAATAGTGAAAGGGAATAAAGGGGAAAGGAAAGAAAATGAGTGGAAAATATCAGAGAGGGTGACAAACCATGAGAGGCTCCTAACTCTGGGAAATGAATAAGGAGTAGTGGAAAGGGAGGTGGGCAGGGGGTGGGGGTGACTAGGTGACGGGCACTGAGGGGGGCACTTGACAGGATGAGCACTGGGTGTTATGCTGTATGTTGGCAATTCTAACTCCAATAAAAAAAATACACACACAAAAAAGAGTACCCTCTTCTTCCCCTCCTTACACCCCAACAATCTTTTGCTCTGAACATCAAAGAGTAAAGCCCACTCAAAGCTAATGACTCCTCAAATAATTAAACTTTATCATTTTTAGGAAAAATACTGAAAACAATTTAGGTAATTGGCAAAATAAAGAGGTGTATGAAACTCTTCAGCTGGTTTCTCTTAGTGTTCCGATATTTAGGTGCAAATTTTATTATATCTAAAATAGTCTAGCCCAGAGAGAACATATTCCTAAGTCTGACAGGCCTCTAACAGTGGAGGTTGAAAATCACAATACTAAGAGTCAGAAACAGGCTGTGTAATTTTAAATAGTCATTTTCTTTTGGGGCAGGAGGTGTACCTCAACTTCTCCTTTTATAAAAACAGAATAAAACTCAGTGGTTTCTAAGAGACCTTCCACTTATAAAATTCCTATGTCTCAATTTTTCAATTCACTGGATTCTAAGCTCCAATGGGGCAAGACTCAAGAATGTCTCATGTATTTAGCACTTTATCCGTAGCACCTGGTAACCAGAATATAACAGGGGCTCAATAACATTTGTTGAATTAATGAACAGCCTTTCTAAAATCTAAACTATTGGTGATTACAAAATTAAAGAGTTCTGAAATGACCCTGAAAATTAGATACTCCATTTTCCCATTAAAAACAATTTAAAATTGTTTTGCCAAATCAAATTTAAGCCTGTAAGAATATAGATGAAATAGGGACACCTGAGTGGCTCAGTGGTTGAGCGTCTGCCTCTGGCTCAAGGCATGACCCCAGGGTCTGGGATCTAGTCCCCCATCGGGCTCCCTGCGTGGGTGGAGCCTGCTTCTCCCGCTGCCTCTGTCTCTGCCTCTCTCTCTCTCTGGGTCTCTCATGAATAAATAAAGTTAAAAAAAAAAAAAAAGAATATAGATGAAATAATCAAATACCTACTTTAAATTGACTATTAATGTATATATTTTAAAAAATGTATATATTTAACAACACGTATTATTAAAATAATATGGCTAAAATATTTTTTTCCACTCACATTCAGAAAACAATTACAAGCTCTTCATATTCACCTTAAATGTTAGGGTCATCATTGTAATACGGACACTTTTTGAATCGTCTAATCATTTTGACCTCAAACATCAATTTCACTTTTATGTAAGTCGTTTAGATGCTGCACTTTTTGAATCCAGATATTAAAATGTCACCTGACATTTTATCTTAAACCACTATCAGTACCTATTCACATAATAGACAATTTTCCACATTTGCTCTGTAGAAATTATATTAGAATCTCTAGAATATAACCATTTACTATTACTCATCAATATACTTTTTAATCTTTCAAAAAAGCTTGTATATAATATCCAATACTTGACAATTTTTAAGGTCATACTTGAAATGATTATTTAATCTGTTATATTCAACACTCCCTGCATCTTCTATAAATATCCAAACTTGCATGAAGGGCATTTCAAGCCAATGTGTTCTTCTTAAACTGTGTGCAAAATAATTTAGAAATTACCCTATAATACAAGCAACTTTAGAAGTCTCAAATATAAGCCTTTTGGGATGGAAACAGCTCACCTAATATTCAGGCACATAAGATAATACAGTATTTTAGAATACCAACAGCTTTCTATATACAGGCGATTGTTTCCAACCATGACAGAACAGAAAAAGGATCGACTCTCCTGCCGTAAAACTAAAGAACTAGACATATAAGAAAAAAATTATTTTCAGATATTGAACAAAGGCAGTGCAAAACAGAAATCCTTGTGAAAAGAAAAACAAATGAGGTCAGCCCCATAAATGGTTCAGATAACTGCCTGAAAAAAGTTTCCAGGCAGCAGATGGGGGGAAATAAACAAAGCCAAGCAATCTAAGATAAGGAGAGAGATGAGAATTCAGGAAGGCCCAGGTGTCTCAAATTCACAGGTAAGAGTACCAGGGAGAAGAGAGCTGTACAGAGAGAGCTCCATAGATCTTGATAGGTGGGGAATGAACTGCAGAACAATCCCAAGAGCTCTCACAAGGCCAAGGAAAATGGAAAAACTCCTAATATACAGGGCTGGGTAGAGTAGTCAGAAAAGTATAAGCATACCTCATTTTATTGCACTTTATTTTATTATGCTTCACAGATACTGTGGGTTTTTGTTTGTTTTACAAATTGAAGGTTTGTGGCAATCCCAAGTCAAGCAAGTCTACTGGCACCATTTTCCCAACAGCATTTGTTCACTTTGTAATCCTGTGTTACATTCTGGTAATTCTAGCAATATTTCAAACTTTATAATTCTACTTGTTATGGTGATGTGTGATCCCTGATCTTTGATGTTACTATTTTAATTGTTTAGGGGCACCACAAGCTCATAAGACACAAACCTAACAAATGTTGTTGTGTTCTGACTGCTCCACGGACCTATTCTCCCATTTCTCCTCTTCTTGGGTCTCCCTATTTCCTGAGACACAACAATATTGAAATTAAGCCAACTAATAACCCTATGATGGCCTCTAGGTGTTCAAGTGAAAGGGAGAGTCACACATCTCTCACTTTAAATCAAGTCAGAAATGATTAAGCTTAGTGACAAAGGCAAGCCAAAAAGCCAAGACAAGCTAAAAGCTAGACCTCCTGTGCCAAAGAGCAAGTTGTGAATGCTGGGGAAAGTTCTCAACGGAAATTAAATGTGCTACTACTCCAGGGGTACCTGGGTGGCTCAGTCGGTTAAGCGTCTGCCTTCGGGTCAGGTAACGATCTTGGGGAGTCGGCTTCTCCCTCTCCTCCCAGCTTGTGCTCTCTCTCGCTATCTCTGTCATTATCTAATAAATAAAATCTTTAAAAAATCCTACTACGATGAATGCATGAATGATAAGAGAGCAAAAGAGCCTTACTGCTGACATGGAGAAAGTTTTAGCGGTCTGAATAGAAGAGCAAGGGCAGCCCCGGTGGCGCAGTGGTTTAGCGCCACCTGCAGCCCAGGGCGTGATCTGGAGACCCTGGATTGAGTCCCACGTCAGGCTCTCTGCATGGAGCCTGCTTCTCCCTCTGCCTGTGTCTCTGCCTCTCTCTCTCTCATTCTCTGCATCTCTATGAATAAATAAATAAAACCTTTAAAAAAATTTATTGAATAGAAGAGCAAACTAGATACAACATTCCTGTAAGCCAAAATCTAATCCAGAATAAAGCCCTACTAACTCTCTACAATTCTGTGAAGGCTGACAGGTGAAGAAGCTGCAGAAGAAAAGTTGGAAGCTAGCAGAGGTTGGTTTATGAAGTTTAAGGAAAGCAGCTGTCTGCATAACATAAAACTGCAAGGTGAAGCAGCAAGTATGGATACAGAAGCAAGTTATCCAGGCAATCTAACCAAGATAATTCATGAAGGTGGCCACACTAAACAACAGATATTCAATATTAATGAAACAGCCTTCTACTGGAGAAAGATGTCATTGAAGACTTTTCATAGCTAGAGAAGTCAATGCCTGACTTGAAAGTTTTGAAGGACAGGCTAATTCTCTTGTTAGGGGCAAATGCATCTGGTGACTTGAGGTTGAAGCTAATACTCATTTGCCATTCTGAAAATCCTAGGGCCCTTAAGAATTATGCTAAATCTACTCTGCCTGTGCTCTATAAATGGAATAACAAAGCCTGGATGACAGCATCTTTTTTTAAAAAAGCATTTATTTATTTGGAGGTGGGAGGGTGACGGGGGAGAAAAGCAGAGGGAGAAGCAGACTCCTTGCAGGGCAGGGAGCCCAATGTGGGACTCGATCCCAGGACCCTGGGACCCTGGGATCATGACCTGAGCTGAAGGCAGGCACTTAACCAACTGAGCCACCTAGGTGCCCAACAGCATCTTTTTACGACATCATTTACTGTATATCTTAAGTCCATTGTTGAGACCTATCGCTCAGAAAAAAAGAGATTCTTTTCAAAATATTACTGCTCATTGACAATGCACCTGATCACCCAAGAGTTCTGATGGAAATGTACAATGAGATTAATGTTTTCATACCTGCTAATAACACAGCTATTCTGCAGCCCATGAATTGAGGAGTAATTTCAACCTTCAAGTCTTAAGAAATATATTTTGTAAGGCTATAGCTGCCATAGATAGACTCCTCTGATGGATCTGAGCAAAGTAAATTGAAAACTTTCTGGAAAAGATTCACCATTCTAGAGGCCATTAAGAACCTCTGTGGTATGGAAAAAAAATTCTTCATGGGAAGAGTTCAAAATATGAACATTCAGAGGAGTTTGGAAGAAGCTGATTCCAACCCTCAAGGATGACTTTGAGGGGAGCAAGACTTCAGTGCAGGAAGTAACTGGAGATGTGGTGGAAAGAGCAAGAGAACCAGAATTATAAGTGAAGTCTGCAGATGTGATTCAACTGCTACAGCCTCATGACAAAACTTTAATGGATGAAAAGTAGTGTCAAAAATATAACACAAGAGAAGACTGGGGGGGAAAAAAAGGTTCTTTATCCTTTGCTACGTTAATAAATTACTAATGAGTATGCAACATTTTGATATAAAGATTTATTTTTAAAATCTATCATTTATCGAACACTTAATATGTGTGTCAGACCCTGATCTAAGTTTTGCATAAATTATCCTATTTCGTACTAAAAGTGCCATATTAGGTGAGCTGTTCTTTACAGATGAAACTAAAACAAGTTAAATTAAGCAATTTGCTCTCTATTATACAATGTAGTGCAATATATCTAAGTACACAGATTCAGAAAGCCAAATGTATATATGTCTCATTTTTCAAGATGTATGAGCTAAATAATACATTAACATATAGGATTTAGCTGAATATGTATCAAATGGTTAAAAGAGACTACCTCAGAGAAAGAATGTTTAAAAAAGATGACTTTCAATCACTTTTCTGTATATGTATATTTTAAGATATGCTGGAATTATTGTAATCACAGATTTTTTTTTTTTAAGGTAAATAACTGAAAATAAGAGAGAAGTTAACCGTGGAAAAGGAGTGTCAGAAGCCAGGTTACAGTGTATTAAGAATGAGAAGGAAAGAAAGAAAAAAGGTAAACTACTTTTTTCAAGAAGCTTAGCTAGGAAAAAAAGGTAAGCAAGCTCTCAGGTCCTACAAAGAAGAACTTTTTTTCTGTTTTTCTTTTAGTAGAATCTTTGAATATATTTATAAGATAAAGGAAAGAAAGTTACAAAGGTCTGAGAAAGAGAAAGAGGTTACAGATATTAAGTGAGAGTAGAGAATGAGATTCCAAAGAGAAAAAGATTAAGAGCAGAACAGAAGCTGTTAGCATTATTTGAGAAGGTGACTTTCACATAATTGAAAACTTACTTCTATAAAGTTAGCAATTTTTACAATAAGCTTGTAGCTTGTTGCTAATCCAAAAAGGGGGTGGGCAGGGTTTATGAGCACAAGAGGAGATATCATTGTTCTAATACTGAAGATAGTAACAGATCCTGACACATACATAGAACAATCAAAATTACCTAAATTAGCTACTGAAAACGTCATATAATCATAACTCATAATTCAAGATATATTGGGATGCCGCCTTCTTGCAGCATATAAATCTATTACTACTGTGGCATACCTAAGCTTTAACAAAGACTTTTTTTCTTAGTAAATGGATAACTTTGCCAAGTTTTCTCCTAGATTAACAGCTGGGCATAATATGGCAGTTGTTTCACTTCTTTCATAGCATTTCTTTATATTCCAGTTACATTTCAAGGAGGGCTATGTCCTTCGGTTCTAGTACTTGCAACTATCACTTAAATGATGAGATAAGACTGTCCTAAGATATAAATAAGAAAATACAAGATATTAAGTAATAGTGAATGTAAAGTAACAGCATAGTGGTCATCAAAAATCACCTGCAGATATCTCATGTACAGTTCCCTTGTATACCTATCAGCTTTTTAATTATAGGGGCTTTGCGTAAGTGTTGTACATCATTTCAAATTTCGCATATTCTATTTATTTCAGAACATTTCGCCTAAAAATTGGAAAGAGACAACACTGTAGAAGAGTGAAGTAGAGTTCAGACTAGTGTCTCAGAGAGAGAGAGACATCTGCTAGGAAAACAGAACATCAAGAAGAAAGATAAGAACCTTGAGTTCAATGATAAAGGAAATAGAAAAAGGCACCAATCATCAATACCTGACTGCCAATTATTTCAAAGGCAAGGATTAAAAATTGTGATGGTTCATAAAGTTGTATTATAAAATTTTGTCAGCTGTCTTCCAAAGTCCATAGTAAGAACTAAAGTGGAAGTTTGCTTCAGGGATAAAGAATTATAGGATAGGTGGTCAAAGATTAAAAATGTACTGATTTTGAATATGGACTGATAATAGCATTGTATAGATAATGGAATTATATTAATTTTAAATTTCCTGTCTTATAATTGCATACTAGGTGTTTTTAAACATAGTCATATAAAATATTTTTTTTTAAAGAAAAATGCCCTTGTTCATAGGAGTACATGAAGTATTTAAGGGTAAAAGATTCGTGAGGCCTGCAATTTGCTCTCAAATGGGTCAGCAAAAATAAAAGCTTATATATGTGTGTGTATGTACAGAAAGCAAACAAACGTGACAAGATGGCAGTGTATCTTACTATTCTTGCAATTCTTCTGAATATAGAAATTTTTTTCAAAATACTACATTATTTAAAAGAGAAAGACTGAAATAGAGCCCAAATAGCAGTAAAATGTAAGTCCCATAAAAAAGGTACAAAGTGCCTGCCACAGGCATTCAGAACAGATTAGTTTCAGCTAAAAGATGGATTGAGAACCTCACATGGAAGGTTTCTGAGCTGGGCCGTCCAAGATGGAGAAAGATATGGACATTCTAGTTGAAAGGAATGGCACAAAGGACATTGAAGCAGAGAATTTAAGGAAAAACAAATACTCCAATTCAAAAGCAAATCTGTAAAAGGTAGTGGTGGTAGTATTTGTATAACTTTAAATATTCTTAACCAAGGAAATAGGAGCTAAGCACTTACTTTCTTTAAGGAATAAAGCAAATGAGATAACTATTTAAATTTTTTTCCTTTTCTTTCTTCCTGAAAACGAACCAAAACAGTTTATGCTAACAAATACAGTCTCACTGAACAGTGTTTAATTCTATCTTTCAGAGGAAAAAAAAAGGCAGTGAAAACTGAATACATATTCCCAATTCATGGTGTGAACTAACATCTAAAAACCTTAAAAATTAATGAAAACCTTAATTGCAACTTATCTATTCCTGCTTACAACGTAATGAGTTTTAGAAATGTTACTGTAAACTAAAGACCTAGCTCTCAACAGTGAAGTGGTTTTAAGAAAAATGAAAGAAAAAAAAAAAATGAAGAAAAAAAAAAAGAAAAGAAAAATGAAAGAGTGGGGCAGCCCAGGTGGCTCAGCGGTTTAGCGCCACCTTCAGCCCAGGGTGTGATCCTGGAGACCTGGGATCGAGTCCCATGTTGGGCTCCCTGCATGGAGCCTGCTTCTCCCTCTGCCTGTGTCTCTGCCTCTCTCTCCCTCTCTGTATGAATAAATGAATAAATGAATAAAATCTTTAAAAAAGAAAAATGAAAGAGTGATACAAATGATTAAAAATAAAATAGCTCTTGTTTTCTGGGTATTTTTTTTAGCAAAAGTTTTAAAAGCTAAATTTAAAAACCATTGTATTTCAGAGGAGACAGTAAAATAAATATTCTAAATCAGTCTAATGTCTATTATCAGAAAAAAAATCTTAGAATAAAATGCCGATATTTTCTTAATGGCTTAAACACAATTAAACAATTGGCTCCAGGTTCACTTCAGCAGTTGGTAATTATAGATTTAGGCCAAATGCCTATCAAAAAAGACAACTATTTTTAGAGGAATACCAGGCAGCAATCAATAAAAATGTGACAACCGTGGATAGATATGGAAAGATATCTAACACATTAAGATATGCTGAAACACAAAGCTGCAAAAGTACAAGCTAAAAACATATATATATGGAAAGAAAAACATGGCAGATTATACCAAATCATTTTTAGCAGCCACTGCTGCAGAGAGGATTTCATTTTCTTATGTCCAATATTTCTGCAAATATTTTTTAACAAACCTTCCATTATGTTTCTATCTCTAATCAGCTCTTTCCTTACTTTATTAACTTCACTGCAATATTTTCATTTGTCTAGGTAACAAATCCAATTACCAAGAAAGTTATTAAATAAAGATAGAAACACCTGCCTTGAAGCCTGAACTTCTGAGTTCTCTTTTTCCATATAGTAATAATAGAAGTTTGGGCAGTCACAACACCCCTGAAAGACAGTTTGCTGAATTCTTAAAGTGAGTATTAGCTCCAAATACTAGACCAAACCCTGGCTTATCTCATACACGTTAGGAGACTATACAAGAATCTAGATGTTCCTATGGCACCTCAAAATATTAGGTCTGTGAACATGCCCTCTTAAAACTATGTAATTTGAAAATAAGATTATTATCCATTCTTATGGAATACATACATGAGGGTTTTTTAAGGAAGGAAGAAAGAATATATTAAATAGTTTTAAAATATTAATATTTTAAATGTATTTAGAGCAGTAATGTTTAATGTTTTTAATGTTTAAAGTTTCTCAAATTTTATTTTACCAGTTCTAGGGCAAAAGGCTACAGTTAGAAGACTGTCAACTGCCTCTATATACTCTTACCTCTCAAAGATAATACCTCAAAGAGAAGGCAATTGTATGGAACAGAAAGAAGCCATTATTGCTGGCTGATTCTGTTCCGAGTCAATGGAAGCTCAAAATGAACTTGGGAAAACTGTGCCAGAAAGCAAGGACATGCTTAAAAACTAATGCAGTCATGTCAGAAGGACACAGATCCCTTCAAGGGATCCCCCAAATGTGGAATAACTTGAGTGTCCTATAACCACTGATTAATAAAAATCTCTCAGTCACTCAATAAGAGAGCAATGGGGACTTTGGTTAGGCATCTGGGTTCAGCTCAGGTCATGATCTCAGGGTTCTGGAATCGGGCTGTGTTGGGCTCCATGCTCAGTGGGGAGTCTGAGTCTGCTTCTGCTTCTCCCTCTCCCTCAGCCTCTGCCCCTCCCTCCAAAGAAACAAAACAAACAAAATCTTAAAAAAAAAAAAAAAAGGAGAGACCAACAAAAAAGGAAAAAACTTATTAGCCTGTTTTAGAAGAGAATACTGCAGGGACACCTGGGTAGCCCAGTGGTTGAGCATCAGCCTTTGACTCAGGGTGTGATCCCGTTGTCCTGGATCGAGTCCCGTTATCGGGCTCTTTGCGTTTGCATGGAGCCTGCTTTTCCCTCTGCCTTTCTCTCTGTCTGTCATGAATAAATAAAATCTTTAAAAAAAATAAAAGGAATATTGCAAAAATTTTATATAATAGCATTAAAAGAAAATACAAGCTTTACCCTGCCCATCTTTTTTTTTTTCCTTTTTTAAATGACATTAACTTTTTGAAGAGACCATGTCAGTTGTCTTCTAGAGTACCACACATTCTTTATTTGTCTCCTCACATTAAGTCATTCCATGAAGTCCTATATTTCTGGTAACAGGAAGTTAGTGTAAAGGGCAATTAGACCCATTTTTGATAAGCAGACTTCATAATGATATATTCAATTTCATACTGTGTCACCCCAGAAGTACACAATATTCCATTGTACAGGTATGTTTTTTTCTTTGTAGTTATTAAGTATCTGTAGGTAGGTGGGCACTTCAGCAACTTGTACTAAGTGAATTTTTACTTGACTGACCCATTAATGATCCTTCCCTGAATAACTTATTTCATTAGTTTTCAAAATATAGATTCCCTGCACCCCATTTTATCATCTCATTTGTATTTATTAGCTAGTATTCTTCTGTAAAAGGAAACTTCCCTGTCAACTAGAAAGAAACCTTTGTTCCTCCAAGGGCAGGGTAAAGTTTATATATCTGGGGACAACTGTAAGAATGAATTGAGGAAAAAATAAAATTATTAATTTTGTTGGTAGTGACAACAGTACTATGGTTGTTTACACAGGAGAACGCTTTGACTATTCTTACTCATAGGTAATATATACTGAAGTTTTCATAGTTTAAGTGCTTGATGCCTGCAAATGATTTTCAGTTTCCCAAAAATACGCATACACAGAAAAAGCAACTATGACAAAATGTTAGTAATTGTTGACTATCATTGGAGGTATGTTGTACTATTCCCTTGACTTTACTGGAGTTGGAAGATTTTTAGGATGAAGTTAGAAAAAAATATAATAATATCAGTCTATTACTTAATTACAATATGGAAAAGACACAATTCTCACTTCATTTGAAAATATTTATTGAACAGCTATTTTGTGCAAGTACTACACATATATTAGTAACTATGATAGTCTCTAACCGCAAGGACAGTCTAGTAGAGGCACCAAAATAACACAAAACAGTATAGAATTCACAGCATTTAATTACAATAATGATGAATATTATCAAGCAGAGGCAGAAAGTGCTATAATAGAGGCTTTGACAAACTGAGAGGTAAAGAACAGCTTCTATCAGGAAGTGACCTCGCAGTCATCCTTAATTTCTCTTGTAGTGCTCTCCATCTTACTCTCAACCCCATTTCCAACGTGTCCCAAATCCTTGTGTTCTACATTTAAAATATCCATAATTCAGCCACTTAGCACCTCCATTATTACCACTCTGGTTCCCGCCTACATACATCCTTAACTGGATCACTGAAACAGACTTCTAACAGGTCACCTGCTTCTACTCTTACCATAAGTTACTTTCAACAAAACAGCCGGATTGGTTAAATAATGTCATTCTTCCACTCCAAAATCCTGCAGAAGGTTTACATATCTGTCCCTGCCTTACCCTTTGACCTTACTTTCCATCACTTTTACCCTTACTCACTACGCTCTAGCCATACTGGGCATCTTGCTGTTTCTCATACATTCCAGCCTTATGCCTTACCGTCTTTGCACTGGTTATTCCCCCAAATAGCTGTTATCAACTTCCAACTCTCTATACAAATATCACATTCTCAATCAGCCCTTCATGAATACCCTATTAAAAACTGCAAAGTACACTGCAATGTACTTTGTAAAATTGCAAATGACTCTGACATTCTTGATACCCTCACTCTGCTGCCCTTTTTTTCCCCTCCCGTATTACTTATCACCTTCTAACATACTAGATAATTTACTGTTTATTATTTGCATTGCTGCTAGAATGTAAGCTCCATGAGGACAGAGATCTTTGCTTTTATTCAAGCAACCTCGTCCAATACATGATACGTAATAGGGGCTCAATATTTGTTGAAGAACTGACATTTAAAATAAAATGCTAAAAATGAGTAGGAGTTGGAAAGAGAAAACTTCCTATGCAAAGTAATTATTATTATGTGGGGACCCTTAGCTAAGAGGAACCAGGGACCAAAGACTGAAAAAGTTCTAAAAGATGAGTAGGAAAACAGTCAGTGTTCAAATAATTTAAGATTTCTCAGTCTCATTAGGGATCTCCCCGTTCATTCTGAGAGGAATGGAAAGTCAAAGACGGGTAATGACAGGACTTGCATTTTATAAAAATAATCTTGGAGGCAAAGTGATCGTAAATTCAAAAGGGGCAAGTATGAATGCAAATGGGCCAATTAAAGGGACCATTACAATAATCTAGGCAAAAAAATGAGGATGGTTTAGACTAAAAGTGCCAAAATGGAGATGCAATGAAATACTGATTCATGTGAAATTGTGCATATTGCATATGGATTACGTATGTAACCGTGAAAAGCAACATAAAAAGTTTTTGACAAATAATAAAGTAGGATAACTTTATGACTTTGGAACTGAAAAACATTTCAGTAGGCACAAAAAGTATTAACCAGAAATTGAACTATATTAGATTTAAGAAATATTGAAAAGATATTAGGAAAAGCATGCCTCAGAGTAGTAGAAAATATATATTATATATATATATCCAACAAAAGAAGCATATGCAGATAAATGAATAAGATGAAAGATAATAAAAAAAAAAAAAAGACAAGAAACTTAGACATCTCACAAAAGATAACAAAAATGAACAAGAAACATGAATAGGTATTAACTATTAATCTTGTTAATGATAGGGAAAATGCAAATACAACAATATGAAGTACTACTACACACCTACTGAAATGATTAAAATTATTAATAAAAAGACTGACAATAACAACTGTTGGTAAATTTGTGAAGCAACTGAAACCTGCATATACTGGTGGTAATTATAAAAAACAGGCACAACCATTTTGAAAAACTGCTGTCATTATATTCCAAAACTAAACATATGCATATCGTTTTCACAACCAGGTATATAAACAACAGAAATACATACACAGGTGCACCAAAAATACACATACAGTTCTGCTAGAACACTTTGAAAAAGTAAATTTGTTCCAATGCAACTAATGTGTTAGGGAACAATACTAGGTGACACAAATTTCACATTTGCTTACATTCAATCTTGTCCATGAGAAACACTAGGTAAGAACAGAAAATTGCACCCAGATGAAATGAACCACATAGACATACACAAAATACACATATTTCATACTTTAGCTTATTGAATGTTAGGATTCATGTTCATCCACACCTGTTGTGCTAACTGTACATCCAATGTCAAATAAATCCCTAGATCAGCACTGTACAATTCACGAGCTACAGTCCTAACACACACACTTCCATAGCAAACAAGAGTTGTTTTCAAGGTAAAATGCCATATTTATTGTAGTACTTACATACTCCTTAACCATTTAACTTGTATGAAACTATGCTGCCATTTTTATTAAGGTTTTACCTTTTTTTATATGTCACTCACCAAGTTTTGAGCTTTGAATCTCTAACTTCCTTTTTTACATAAGCCCTATAGTTTTTAATTGCACCATTTTACATTGTAAAAACTGATTTTTAAGAACATGTATGTTTTGCTATGGCAGAACTGACTGTAAAAGAATGTTCAAGGCAGCACTAACCCCAAACTGGAAACAACACAAATAGCCATCAATAGAACGGATAAATATACCACAATATATCATACAAGGGAATATTATATAGCAGAGAGAATGAAAAAACTTCCACTTGTGGATGAAATTCCCAAATACAAGAAAAAAGACGCTAGATATAAGAGAGTACATACTGCACCAATCTGTTAAAATATAGTTTTAGGAGAGGCAAACTCATCTATGGTGTTAGAAACTAAGATGGTCCTTTGAGGAAGAGGATATAGGTAATGACTAAGAAAGGTACAAGGAAGATTTTTGGGGTACAGGAATATTTCTTTTTAAAAATGAAATATAACATACATTCCAAAAAATTCACCAAATTTTAAAATGTACAATTCACTGGTTTTTAGTATACTCAAGTGTTGTGCAACCATCATCACTATCTAATTCCGGAAACCATTAGCAGTCATTCCATTTTCTTTTTCTTGACCTGGTATATTCACAATGCTGAAACACCCGGCTTGGAGACAGCAGGGATAACTGAAAATGTATTACTGAAAGCAAAGTATGTATTCTTCCAAATGTACCTAACTTAATATTTTTTCTTTTTACAATCATACTATACCTCCTAATATGCCACCATTTAATAAAATATAGAGGATATATAAGCCATATTTTTATGCCTACTACTTATATTGCATTAAGTGGCTGTACCATAATGTTTATCCAACTTCTTTTTTTAATTAATCTTTTAAAAATAATCTCTATGACCAATGTGGAGCTATCCAGTTTCCTATCATTTCTTACTGATAATCACTTAGATTGTTTCCCCATTGATTTTTGTTAATATCACAAATAATACTGCAATAAACAAGCATATATATGGATATATATTAATAATTTATGTGACTGCAGCTGTAACACATGCTATATTAAAGGATATGAATATATACTGTTGTCTTTCAGAAAAGCTGCACCACTGTACCTCCTACCAACACAGTAAAAGAGTTTGTTTCCTCACATTTAATTAACCTTTGACAATCAAATTAGTTAAAAGTACTCCCATTGTCAATGTGATACGCCTGCTTTTAAAGTAAGGTTGAGCATCTCTTCAAAGACTTATTTGGTCCACTGGCCGCATTTCTTTTTCTCTAAACTGCCTATTCACATCCTTTAGTCGCTTTTCTATTGAATGTTGATGTTTTTCTTATTTATCTGTAAAGAGGTTTCTTGAATTGAGGTTGGAAATTAGTCCTTTTTCATAAATGTAACAAATTTCCCCCAGTATATTTCTCAATTGTTTAATGTATCTTTTCATACAGAAGTTCTATGATCAAACTTAAACAATCAAACTTTGTGATGTCCACAAATAAATTCCACAAAGTCGGTATTCTTTTTTTTTTCCTTTTCATTTTATTAAGTGGAGTCCAACACAGGGCTTGAACTCTAGACTGTGAGATCAAGACCTGAGCTGAGATCAAGAGTCAGATGCTTAACTGAGTTACTCTGGTGCCTCCAAACTCAGCATCCAGTTTTCTTCTAATTTTTCAGGATTTTGTCGTCATGCTCAGAAAAGCTTTCCCTATCCAAAATTCATTAATAGGATTACTTTTATGGTTTCACCTTTTTTTTTTTCTTTAAACCGTTGACTCTTTGGTTGGCCTACAAAGTATTATCAAAAACAGAAGTGCCGGGCAGCCCGGGTGGCTCAGCGGTTTAGCGCCGCCTTCAGCCCAGGGCCTGAACCTGGAGACCAGGGATGGGGCTCCCAGTGTGAAGCCTACTTCTCCCTCTGTCTGTCTCTGCCCGCCCCCTTCTGTGTCTCTAGTGAATAAATAAAGTCTTAAAAAAAAAAAAAAACCGGAAGTGCCATAGACTGAATGATTGTTTCCCCCAAATTCACATGTTGAAATGCTAAAACTCTAATGTGATGGCATTAGAAGGTGGGGCTTTTGGGAGGGGATTAGGCCATGAGAGGAGACTTTATGAATGGGATTGTGCCCTTATAAAAGAGATGCCAGTGAGCTCCCTCACCCCTTCCTCAATGTGAGGACACTGAGAAAAGAGCCAACAATGAACCAGGACATGGGCTTTCACTAGTCATTAAATCTACCAGTGACTTGATCTTGGACTGCCCAGCTTCCACGACTATGAGAAATAAATTTGTGTTGTTTGTAAACTACCCAATCTGTGATATTGTTACAGCAACTCAGAAACTAAATAAAACAGGATACTGCATCCTTTTCTGTTGGAATTTCTCATTAAATCCAGCAATTTCTCCTACTCTCACATCTTGCTTCCTTTCAAATATGCTTCCTTTCAAATACTCTTCCTTACCATTTCTAAAATTCACTCTTATTTTAGGATAGATCTGTTTCCATAAACATGACAAGTGCTCATTATTTTTAAAAAGTAACAGAGAAGGGACCCCTGGGTGGCTCAGCAGTTGAGCTCAGGGCGTGATCCTGGGGTCCCAGGATCCAGTCCTGCACTGGGCTCCCTGCGTGGAACCTGCTTCTGCCTTTGCCTCTATCTCTGCTTCTCTGTGTCTCTTATGAATGAATAAATAAAATCTTTTTAAAAATTAAAAAATAAAAAGTAACAGAAAAGTTTAAAAAAAGAAAAAATCCCCATCACCCAGAAACAACCATTAATATAATGCAAACATTATTCCAAACATCTCAACTAGGTATATGTTCAAAGTAGAAGACAGAAATACGAAACACAAAAAAGTTCTAAGAAAATGAGATGTCACTATAAAAATAAATGGCATGAATTTTCATTTTACTACATCAAAAGAAATAGAAGAAATAAAGTTATAAGGGCACAAATTGACAAATGAGGATCTGGCAAGTTAGATCAGTTACCAACTATAACAACAACAACAAAATGGACAAGAAAGGAAGTGAACAAATGCTTTAAAAGACAAAAGATTTTTACTTTAAGAGAGGAAGAAAAGCATGCCCTGGAAATTGCTCAATCTCAAATACTTTTTCCAAAAAAAAAAAAAACCCTCCTTAGGACACTCCTACACGAACATAAAGAGAGACAGTAAGACTGCGTTGCATGCAACTTTGTCACAAAACATTACCTTACTACCTATATTTATTTTTAAGGAGGGGGGGGCATAGGGAGAGGGAAGGAGAATCCTAAGCAGGCTCCACCTTGTGTGGAGCCCAACTAGGGGCTGGATTTCACAACCCTGAGATCATGACCTGAACCAAAATCAAGAGCTGGCCACTCAAGCAACTGAACCACCAGGCGCCCCCATTATCTTACTTTATTATCCAAGAATTAGTGGACAAGTGCAATAAAACCTAAATTTTAAATTTTGTATAAGACAAAATATTTTCATGATTTTCCTATTTTTCAAGTTATAGTGAAATAAAAACTTCCTCTGCATTTGTTTTAATTTGGGTCAATGGATTCTCCTCAACTACAAAACAAGTAAGGTGAATTAAATGATCTAAGTCTCTTTTTAGTCCTAAATACCATGCCTCTAAGAGTCCAAAGAGATCAAATCAAAGGTCACTTAGCCAAGTTTTCTGTCCAAATTAAGCATAGATGGGGAGTAGGGGATTATACTTTCCTTCTCTTAGAGGACTTGCAAAAAAAAGTAGAAATGAAATCTCTAAACATTCCAGGTTTATTTTTTTCTAAGTCCTTATGTCTATCCTCCATCAGTTTCAAAACTACTTACATTTTTCAGATTAGTATCTATCAGGGTTTTGTGTCTTCTCTGCAAAACTACTTTCTCTTTAACTGAACTCAGATTTGATACACACAGATCTTCCCCTTTTTAAGAAAATCTTGCATTTGATGAACACATCTCCCTGTTCTTGTTACTAAGTCCATCCATGAATGGGTATAAATTTCAAGTATACTGGAGCATTTTCATTGTGCCAAGCCCTAAGCAACATTTATAACCATATTTCCTTCTCATCCATTTTCCTAACTAGTAAAATCTGTCATTTGTAATCTGAAAATTCTTATTCCCCTATTCTCCTGTTAATATGTCCATATTACACTTTTTTAGGAGATGGAGAAACCAACACCACACAGAGCATTTCTAGGTACCAGCACCTCATTTTATAAAAGTTGAAATTTTCCAATACTTCTTTTTCTTAAGATTTTATTTTTAAGTAATCTCTATACCCAACATGGGGCTCCAACTCACAACCCTGAGATCAAGGGTTGTTCACTCCAATGACTGAGCCAGCTGGGCACACCTGAAATTTTCCAATACTACTCTTGATGGAATTCAACGCATTGTTGATCTTTCTGACTGAAATCTATTACGGAAATTAACTTCCAACTTGCAGAACTATCCACTTACTTATTTAACCTTAATGACCATTTACTTTTACTTTTTACTGAGCCAGATATTATCTATAAAAACAGGCAAATCAACTATAAGAACTCTAAGCTTTATACTCATAGTTGAACATAATAAATCAGACTAGAAAAAAAATCAGAAAGTGATTAAATAAGAAACTCAATTCTCTTAAAAGTTAACATGTTTCCTCAAATGCAAAATTTTTAACCTAAGACAATAAATGTGAAATATAAATTGTGTATTACTGATTAACATTTAAAAAATCTATTTGGAATCGATCATAAGTGCAAATGATATATCAACAAAAGGGAATGGAACTGAAATGATCCCAGAGAGTGACAGAAAAGTAATTTAAAAAATAAAGACACAAAGACAATACAACCCTAGACTCTCTCTCTCTAATCAAAAAAATATATATAAGTGCAGACCAGGATTAGTAAAAAGAACTGTGAACTGGGTATTAAGAGATGAGAAATTCAAGGGTAGACTTGCCCAAACTAGCTAAATAGGCTACGTCAAATCATTAATTTTCTTCTGGATCTCGATTTCCTGATCCTTAAAATGAGAAAGAGGAATTAGATGTAGTCCCTGCTCTGAAATTTTACAATCCTACGTGATGTAATATGAAAAAGAAAACTTACAGTCTACTTCATTACCAAAGGGCTGTCTGGTTGCTCCCACCACTACTTTCCCCTGATTTATTACTCACCAAACAGAGGCTGATTCAATATTCCAGGCAATTCTCTAGTACAAACTAGAAGGGACTAGAATCAAATTCAGACAGACAACCAAAATTCAAATGACTAATGTTTCTCAGAATCCTCATTACAAAATGCTTCATATCTAACTCTAATACTTTTACCTAACTCCACCAGCAACAGTATGTCACAACAAAAAAAGATTATTAAAATAGTTTTTAAAACTTAAATAGTTTTGACTATAGAAAAATGCAGAAACCAATTTAAGATTTACTGATCAAAAAATGAACTACTGGGACTTCATCAAGATAAGCTTTTGCACAGCAAAGGATACAGTCAACAAAACTAAAAGACAACCTACAGAATGGGAGAAGATATTTGCAAATGACGCATCAGATATAGGGCTAGTTTCCAAGATCTATAAAGAACTTATTCAACTCAACAGCAAAGAAACAAACAATCCAATCATGAAATGGGCAAAAGATATGAACAGAAATCTCACAGAGGAAGACATAGACATGGCCAACCTGCACATGAGAAAATGCTCTGCATCACTTGCCATCAGGGAAATACAAATCACAACCACAATGAGATACCACCTCACACCAGTGAGAATGGGGAAAATTAACAAGGCAGGAAGCCACAAATGTTGGAGAGGATGCGGAGAGAAGGGAACCCTCTCACACTGTTGGTGGGAATGTGAACTGGTGCAGCCACTCTGGAAAACTGTGTGGAGGTTCCTCAAAGAGTTAAAAATAGACTTGCCCTACGACCCAGCAATTGCACTGCTGGGGATTTACCCCAAAGATTCAGATGCAATGAAACGCCAAGACACCTGCACCCCGATGTTTCTAGCAGCAATGTCCACAATAGCCAAACTGTGGAAGGAGCCTCAGTGTCCATTGAAAGATGATGGATAGAGAGGATGTGGTTTATGTATACAATGGAATATTACTCAGCCATTAGAAATGACAAATACCCACCATTTGCTTCAATGTAGATGGAACTGGAGGGTATTATGCTGAGTGAAATGAGTCAATCGGAGAAGGACAAACATTATATGGTCTCATTCATTTGGGGAATATAAATAATAGTGAAAGGGAATAGAAGGGAAGGGAGAAGAAATGTGTGGGAAATACCAGAAAGGGAGACAGAACATAAAGACTCCTAACTCTGGGAAACGAACTAGGGGTGGTGGAAGGGGAGGGGGGGCGGGAGGTGGGTGACTAGGTGACGGGCACTGAGGGGGGCACTTGACGGGATGAGCACTGGGTGTTATTCTGTATGTTGGTAAATTGAACACCAATAAAAAATAAATTTATTATGAAAAAAAATTTACTGATCAATCTTTAGTGAGTTTTAATACTGCAATCTTTGAGCCAAATACAGAGAATCTTTGGGGTAAATGTAGTAACTAATCTGCCCAGGACTATATTCTATTTCTAAAAAACAAACAAACAAACAAAAACACCAGAGCAAAACCATCTTTTCAAAATACGATTTCATTGAGGTCTCTCACACAAAGTATTTTTAGGAGTCTAAAGCAAGTATTTCAGATCTCGAATCATTCACATGTTAGGAAAGGCACACCAGAGATTCTGAGCTTTTCTCTTCAAAATTATTTGTAATCCCATATTGCCACATAATACCCATTTTAATAAAGTGAAAAAACGTAGCCACTCCAATAAATTGATTATTGAAAAATTTTAGCCTCAGGAAAACTTTTTTATCTTACCTCTACACTAGGGCTAAGGCTACTTGGCAGTGTTTCTGAAGTCACAGTAGTGCTTGGAAGGCTGGAAATTTCCCAAGTATTCACAGGCTGTATTGGTTCAGACTGCTTTGAACGATCTATACATTTTGGATTATCCAGTAAGGTCACTTCATAAAATTCTTGAATATCTAGAGGTACAGAAAGGAGGAAAAAAAAAAAAATCAGAAGTATTTAGATTTTCTAATTAAACTACTCATTGCTAAAACAGTAAAACTCAAAAGCAAACTTTTAGTCTAGATTAGTAAAATAAGCCTAATCTTATATTTAATCAGTGAATGTTTTCTCATTTTAGTATGTTATAATCATACCAGAACTTGCAGAGCATAGTATAAAAATCATATGCTTTTTACATTTCAAAGTCAGTGCTGAGTTCAAATCTCTATTCCATCACAAATTAGTTACCTGTTTAAGCAAGTTACTTAACCTCTGATAACTTGCCTCTTACCATGTGGATTGTTACAAGGACTGAGCATAATACATATAAAGTACACAATGGCACATAATAGGCTCCAACAGATGGTAGCTAATATCATTAATATGAATTTTGAAGACATGAGTCATTACTGGTATTTTACCTTTATACCACCAATATCTCAATATAAACCCATAGTGTAGTTTTATTTACTTTTACTTTTATTATTTGTTAAAGATTTTATTTATTTATTCATGAAACACACAGAGAAAGAGGCAGAGAGAGAGAGAAGCAGGCTCCTCGTCCGGTCCGCCTGATGCGGGACTTGATCCCCAGACACCAGGACAAATGCCTCGAGCTGAAGGCAGATGCTCAAACGCTGAGCCATCCAGGTGTCCCACCCCTCATGTAGTTTCAACTATCCTTTTAACCAAAGTAAAGCAAACAAAAAAGTTAAATACTAAATTAAAGACTGTACATTATATTTAAAACAATTGATTAAACATGACAAAACTCTAAAAAGAATCCATAAATTTACTTAAAGTAGCACAAAATGTTACTTTGCTGTCAGTTGGAATTATACAAACTTAGTATATTAATACTAATTGATTCTTCATGCCATTCAGAAGCTCTGAATGGTAGTTATATAATGTTTAAGTTCATCACGATTAGTTCTTTACTCACATAGCAGTGTATTTTGAGTTGATTTTTCAAAAGGGAAAAATTATTATTCTAATAGCAAAGGTGGGGCATTATCCTGTACAGCACCATGCACAGATGCAAACATTCAGATAAAATACCTTTACTTTATTTCTATGATGAAAAGATCAATATCTCCTTTAAAAAAACAATGTCAGAAGACAATAGAAACAAAGTAATTCCCTTTTAATAACCAACAGAACTGTAGAACTTTCTAAGAGTTTATAAAAACTAAGATGATAGTATCAACCTACTTTGCAAGGTGTTAAGAATATTACTAGAGAAAACTGCATGTGAAATGATTTTGTAAACCATGAGTAACTAAATAAAACTGTTCACATGACCATCATGAAAAAATAAACTCAAAATTCAGAGCATCAGAGCAAAGTGTTCTTACCAAAAATTGTTTATTTTTATTTTTTATTTTTTTTTTTCAAAAATTGTTTAACCTGAACCTCAATCGAGCCATCAGAACCAACTTCTAGTTATAAGAAATACAGAGGCTAGAGAAACAAGTTAAAATGCCACCAAAAAATAAGGAAAAAAACAGATCCAGAAGGGGGACATTCCACAAGACAAATGGACAGTTTTTTTTTCTTTTGAAGGTTTTATTTATTCATTCATAAGAGACACAGAGAGAGAGGCAGAGACACAGGCAGAGGGAGGAGCAGGCTCCATGCAGGGAGCCCGATGTGGGACTCGATCCCGGGACCCCAGGATCCCGCCCTGAGCCAAAGGCAGATGCTCAACTGCTGAGCCCCCAGGTGTCCCTGGCCAGTTTCTTTAGAAAGTCAATGTCATGCAAGGGAAGAAAAATTGTTTGAAAGGATTTTTTTTTTTTTTTTTTTTTGGTATAAAGGAAACAAAAAAAGACACAGCAATCAAAAAAGACATAGCAATCAACTGCAATATCTGAGACTTGACTAGTGAGTAGGAGTAGGGGATATAAAAGATTGTGATAGGGATGCCTGGGTGGTCTAGCGGTTAAGCATCTACCTTTGGCTCAGGGTGTCATCCCGGGGTCCTGGGATCGAGTCCCACATCGGGCTTCCCCGCAGGGAGCCTGCTTCTCCCTCTGCCTGTGTCTCTGCCTCTCTCTCTCTGTGTCTCTTATGAATAAATAAATAAAATCTTAAAAAAAAAAAAAAGATTGTGATAATTAGGGAAATTTAAATACGGACTATTCCAGAAAATACTTGAGATTTTTTTGTAGAAGATATACATGTGTAAGTAGGTATACATTTCAGTAGAACATATATTTCTAAATATATAAGAAACACATATTTTATAGATCTATAGAGAGGAGAGTTATCTCCTACAAAAAAATGAAAATGTCCAAGTGCACTAAATGTTGTGCAACTAAGTATTAATTGGATGATTACCAATCTCAAAATAAATAGCCCACATCACTATGTAAAAACTTTATTATATTTTCTATTACTGTAAGTCAAGTTTGAAATCTTAACTTTCTGTGACCTTTTATTCTACACTTAAAAGAGAAATACTGCTATATTAACCTTCAAAAACATCACTAACGAATATCTAGATCTTTTCTACAATGATGAAAACATTCTATAGCTGCACTCTCCAATATGGTAGCCACTAGCTACATATGGCTATTCAGCACTTAAAATATGACTAGTGTGAATGAGGAACACGTTTTATAATTTTATTTATGTTTACTTTAAATAGCCACCTACAGCTAGTAGTTATCATACAGTACAACAAAGATATAGACTAGTATAATTTGGAGTAACATTTTACTATCTAGAAAGATCAAGGAACAAAGCGTTCCCTATGTGAATTTTCCAAAAGTTCACTCACATCCTGCTACTGTCAACTGAAATGATTCTTCTATTAAAAAGTCCTTTCTAATTTGCTGTATCTGAGCTCTTACGGACTGAAGAATCAAATATTCATATAATTTTAACTATATCAAGCTTAAGACAAAATAAGCTGAGTAAACACCCATTAGAGTGGCTATTATCAACAAAAGAAAGTAACAAATAGGGACGCCTGGGTGGCTCAGTGGTTGGGCGCCTGCCTTTGGCTCAAGTCATCATCCCAGCATCCGGGATCAAGTCCCCACATCGGGCTCCTTGCGAGGAGCCTGCTTCTCCCTCTGCCTGTGTCTCTGCCTCTCTCTCTCTCTCTCCCTCAGTCTGTGTCTCTCATGAATAAATATATCAATCTTTAAAAAAAAGAAAAAGAAACAAATACTGATGAGGATGTAGAGAAATCAAACCCCATCCATCTCTGTTAGGAGGAGAAAATGATGATGCAGCATTGAGGAATACAGTAGAGTGGTACCTCAAAATGTTGAAACATAGAATCACCATTTGATCCAGCATTAGATCCTGGGTATACACCCAAAAGAAGTGAAAGCAGGGACTCGAACAGATATTTATACATCAATGATCACAGCAGTATTATTCCCAGTATCCGAAAGGTGAATACAATTCAAATGTTCATCTACAGATGAATAGTTAAAAAACAGAATGTGGTATATACAAAGGACATAGTATTATTTGACTTTTTTAAAGATTTTATTTATTTATTCCTGAGAGACACAGAGAGAGAGAGAGTGAGAGAGGCAGAGACACAGTCAGAGGGAGAAGCAGGCTCCATGAAAGGAGCCCAATGTGGGACTTGATCCCAGGACCCTGGGGTCACGCCCTGGGCCGAAGGCAGGCACTAAACTGCTGAGCCACCCAGGGATCCCCTTATTCAACTTTTAAAAGGAATACAATTCTGATACATTTTATAAAATGGATGGATGAATTTTGAAGACACTACACTAACTGGCATAAATCAGACACAAAAAAACAAATACTGTGTGATTCTACCCTTATATAAAGTACCTAGAATACTCCAATTCATAGAGACAGAAAAGTTGTTACTGGGGTAAGGAAGGAATGGGGTAAGGAGGGACTGGGGTAAGGTGGGAATGGAGAGTTATTGTTTAATGGGTACAGAGTTTCAGTTTGGGATGATGAAAAAGGTTCAGAAGATAGACTGAGTGGTGAAGGTCACAAAATAATGTGAATGTACTTTAATGCCCCTAAACTGTACACTTAAAAAATGGTAAATTTTGTTACATATATTTATCACAACAAAAAGTAAGCTGAATCGAAGAATCTAGGGGAGCTTAAGTGAGTAAAGTGCATGGAATTTAGTCTGTTGGAACTGTAATATCTACTTTAGCTATTTAGTTATCTTTGTTTCTTACTGAGATCAAGATAACTGACATTGCCAGACTGTTACTAGATTACTATCTATCCCCAACTTAAAAAGAGACTTATCAAACGTGGCTAACTAAAAACATATGCAAAAGGACTGAAATAGTTAACACATGTAGTATAGTGTGGTATTGCTCCTGATATGACAATCTGTCACAGTTATTTATCGCCTTCCTTTAAAATATACACACACACACATCCTTAATTTTGACCTATATCTCATCTTGACCAACATCCCATATATTTTTTTCATTTGTCGACCACACCTCATCTTTAGGATATCTCAAGACTATAAAGATAAGCAACATAACACTTCTTCAGAAATGATTTCTCCATCACAATTTATTCAGTTACTTCAGTACAGATTTTTCAAAGGTGCACCTAATCAAAAAGGGTACTCTGGAAAAACTGGACACAGACCGAGCTTTTCTTAGGAGTCCAAAGTACTTATATTTTATATTTCCCATGCTATCAGCAGTCACTATTCTTTATAATCTACATTTTATATGTCAGAAGATAATTGTATCACTGATCATAACTAAAAAGATTTAGCAAAAAAAAGTTAGATTATTACTAGGACAAGAAAAATATTTCTACAATAACATTTTAAGATTCAAAACCTTACTTTCTACTTCTTCTTTAGATTTTTCTAAACTGGGGAGTATAATATTGAGTTCCATTAAGCTAACTAGCCTAAAGTAAAACAGATGTTACTACTACAAACAGAAGTCAAATATAAGACAAAAACAAATTCTAGTATAATCCCAATCTCTCCTGAAAACCTGTTTAACGTGCTTAAGTCTGAAATTCCAAATTATTCCCAAAGACCAACCTCATAAAAATAAAGAATTAAACCAATGAGTCTACTCTGAACGCTTAAGACATTCAAATCAATGAATACTAACAGAGTGAATACTCTTTTTGGAAAAGGAATAAAAGAAATAAGAGATGAGATATAACAATAATGTCTGAGAGAAGAATACTGAGAAAAAAATATATTAACGCTAAAAAACCAAAGAACGTCATTTAAAAACACTTAAAAAAAAGGTAAATTTCTGGGACGCCTGGGTGGCTCAGCAGTTGAGTGCCTGCCTTAGGTTCAGGACGTGATCCCAGAGTTCCAGGATTGAGCCCCACATCAGGCTCCTGTATGCAGCCTGCTTCTCCTCCTTCCTCTGCCTGTGTCTCTGCCTCTGTCTCTGTATCTCTCATGAATAAATAAAATCTTGAGGAAAAAAAAAAAGATTTCTATAAAACTTGATGACTGTATTTTAAGGTGCTACAGAACCTTACACACATTTATTTTAAATTTCTATTACTACACATGTATTAAAATTTTTGAAAATTAATCAGCTCTTTGATAAGACAATGAAAAATTCTTTTTCAATTATGGTTTATAGAAGTTATTTATATGTTTCTATGCCAATTATATCCAATATCAATAAGGGCTACTCAAAATTATACCAAAATATAGACTGAAAAATGTAATCACAGCAAAATAATACTTCAAAAGTCCCATCTCTCAATACTATTTTATCAGAAATTGCTAAATTTACTATCACATGTAAAATGACAGTCCTTCAACAAACCTATGCAAACATTTCACTTGAGTCGGCTCTAATCTTAAGTCTTTAATATAAAAATGTACAGAAAATGGGAGAATATAGAAGTAGTCAAAATGACTGCCATTTAACAGACAAGACTAATTCCACTCATCTGAAAGGCTGACCCAGATATATACCAGACATATAATTGACTGATTATATTTTTATTTACTACTCTAAAAACACTTATTTCCTTTTTAAAATAATGACACTAAAATAATGCACTAAAGCAAGCATGAGAAAATGGAGAAATAATAAGACATGCATCAGAGTAAACTACCCTTTAGTTGATTCACAATTGAAAATGTTAATTTTAATTGATCCTACTGTATCAATCTTAACAGTCTATACCTATTTGCCATTTATAGTCTGGGAAGTGCTTCCTCTGTTTTGAACTAAACCGGGTCCCCAGAAAAACAGTTCCTGAACAAAGATGTAAAGTATAAAAGCTACAACACTTATGATATATAAAATTAGAAATATAGAAACAATGGAACAATAGAAATTTTCTATAGAGTTGAAAATTCTAAATTAAATTTGAACACACAAAACTAATCCAATGGAATAGAGAATCATTCCTATTACCAAAAAAATATATATTTTGGGGAAATCACTTACAGTCACATATTTCAGAACTCTCCAAATTTATTTACTTTTATTTTTTTTTAGAACTCTCCAAATTTAAATAAAACTTTAAGTAAAACATGTTCATTTATCTTTGTTACTTTCTTAAAGAATTCAAAGTTAGTAAACACTACGAGTAAGGCAAGTACAGAATTCCAGAAATACCCTCAAAGGAGATTGAGGAAAAAAATTTTCTAGCTTTTAATTACTTTTATCATCCCAAACAGTAAAACAGAAACATTTCTGACCATTTTCTCAAACAAAAAAAAAAATAAGGATCAGAGTAAGAAGTCTAAATAGTTAAGAATCTGTAATAATTTAACACAGTATAGACAACATCTCTAATCTATGAGAAAATATCTTATTTCATGGAAAAAATATCAAGACCTTAACAGACACCTCAGCAAAGACATTATTCACATGGCAAACAAGCATATGAATGATGCTGCACTTATGTCACCAGAGAAATGCACATCAGAGCATCAATGGGATCCACACCAGCGCTGAGCTGGCAGAGGCACCTCCACCACCACCACCACCACCAACCGTGACATTCTCTAAAAGGCGAACTAACAGAGACAGTAAAAAGATCAGTGACTGCCAGGGCTAGGCGTGGGAAAGAGGTGAAAAAGCACAATACACAGAATTCTTGGGGCCATGCAACTATGCTGTTTGACACGAATGGTGGGTACATTTCATTATAAATTTGCCTAAACCTATAGAAGGTACAAGAGTGAACACTGAGGTGAAGTACGGATTTTGGGGGATAATGATGTGCCCATGTTAAGTCTGTTAATTATAACAAGTATACTATTCTGGTAGGGGATGTTGATAATGGGGACAGGAGGTAAAATGGGCAATCTCTGTATCTTCCTCTCAATTTTGCTGTGAACTCTAAAACTGCTCTAAAAAATAAAGTATTTAAAAAATAAAAGAAAATATGAGCTACCATGCCATGAAAAGATATGAAGAAAACTTAAATGCATATTGTTAAGGCAAAGAAACCTGTCTGCAAAGGCTACATACTTATGATTCTAACTGTATGACATTCTGGAAATGGTAAAACTATGGAGACAGTGAACAGATCAGTGGTTGCTAGTGGCTCAAGGGGAGGGAAGAAGGGATGAACAGGTGGAGCACAAGAGATGTTCAGGGCAGTGACTATTCTGAATGATACTGTAATAGGGATAACATCAGAGCAACAAATATGTCAAGTTTACCAATGTATAACAAAACAAGTGAACCCTAATGTAAACTATGAACTACAGTTAATAACAATATATTTATTCTGGCTTACCAACTGTAACACCAACACACGATGCTAACAAGAGAGGAAACGGAAAAGGGTTTGTAAAGGAACTGTACTTTCCACTCAATTTTTCTGTAAACCTAGTACTAAAAAAATAATAATAATTAAAACCTAATAATTTTTCAAAATGTATAAGGGGTATATAAGAAGTAACATCTATATTTTAAAAAACAAGCAACTTATATTTTAAAAAAACAAGCAATATCACTTTATTTCATGACAATTGCCAAATGTATTAAAGATTTAAATGTTGAAAAGAGATGCCATGAAAGAACTTAAATATAAGTAAATGTTCTTATTATCCTGGGGGTAAGGAAGCTTTTCTAAGCATAATGCCAAACGCAGAAAGCACAAAGAGTATTGATAAACCTAACCCGTGGGCCAGCCCGGGTGGCTCAGGGGTTTAGCGCCACCTTCAGTCCAGGGCCTGACCCTGGAGACCCGGGATCGAGTCCCACACATCCGGTTCCCTGCATGGAGCCTGCTTCTCCCTCTGCCTCCCTCTCTTTCTCTCTGTCTCTCTCTCTCTGTCTCTCTTTCTGTGTGTCTCTTGTGAATAAATATTAAAAAAAAAAAACCTATATTTTTTTAAAAAACCAAAGTTTAAAAACAAGTAACAAGAGAAGCTATTTGCAACTTGGCAGACAGAATTAATACCCCTAATGTAGAAATTATAGCTCTACGATTTTTATAACTCAAAAAAGAAAAGGGAAAAAAAGGTGGTAAAAATAGAAAACTGAAAATTCTTATACCATTGGGTTATTTGTGCAATCAAATATATAATAAAACATCAAAATTAATAAAATATATTCCATATAACACAATAGAAAATATTAAAAAGGATGATACCTATTTTGTTTAAGGCACAGAAATCATTATTCCACATACTGCCTAAAAAATTAAATGGAATATAATCTTTCTGAGGGTAACTTAACAAATTACACCAAAAGCCTTTTTAAAACGAAAAATCCCAGGGTGCCTGGGTGGCTCAGTCAGTTAAGCATCTGCCTTCAGCTCAGGTCATGATCCAGGGACCCTGGGATAAACCCTGCGTTAGGCTCCCAGCATTTGGCTCCCTGCTCAGAGTCTGCTTCTCCCTGTCCCTCAGCTCCTCCCCACTGCTTATGCACTTGCTCTGCCTCAAATAAATAAAAATATTTAAATAAAAATAAAATAAAAATGCAAATCCCTCAAGCAATTAATTTCCAGGAATTTATCCAAAGGATATAACAATGTAGAACAAAGAGGCATATACAAATGCAACGTTGTTTAAAATTCAGAAAAAGTATATACCTAAGTACTCCTAGGAAATCATTAATAAAACTACAATACACCTATACAGTGTAAATACGGTCATTTAAGATGGTGCAAATCTGATATGAAAGATATCCAATGATAAATTTTGAGACATGAATAGTTAATATGTATATGCACACTACGTACATTTAAGCAAATTTAAATTCAGCACCTCCTTTAACCAAAAAGGGCAATTCTGGCCTATCAGTCAACCCAATGGGTCAACATCACACATTAAAACTGAGAAGGGAGAAGACTGTTCCCCTAGGTAGTCTCCATTTTCATGCGCCTGTAATAACGTGAGCATCTCTATACTCCACTGCACTGAGTCTGATTCTAGAATTATGTGCATGATTCAACTTACTCAAGTCTCTAAAGTCAGACTGATCTTGAGCCCAGGTTTTTCTCCTGTGTGCAAGAAAAGCTGATGAATTCCTGACCCTGTAAATAACTCCAGGGATCTAGACTAGTATGAAATCTTTGTAGACTACTAAAGTTGTCTCAAATTACAGATAAATCTAAGAATCATAAATAACCTCAAGCCAATATGGACCTGAAACACCTGGGCTCTGACCTATAATCAAACCATATCCAGTCTACTTTACTTACAAATTTTCAAATGTAAATACAGAAAATGAGAATACACAATCAAATATATTAAGTTTTCACATTTTTCTCACCTAATCAGAGATTAAAATTAAGCAGAGTTTTTCTCCCATTTATACAGAAATAATCACCAAAAATGAACTTTTGGGACTTCATCAAGATAAAAAGCTTCTGCAGAGCAAAACAGTCAACAAAACTAAAAGAACCACCCAGGGAATGGGAGAAGATATTTGCAAATGACACATCAAATAAAGGGCTAGTATCCAAGATCTGTAAAGAGCTTATCAAACTCAACACCTAAGAAAAACAATTCAGTCATGAAATGGACAGAAGAGATTTCTACAAAGAAGATTTATACAAGGCCAAAAAGCACATGAAATAATGCTCTGCATCACTTGCCATCAGGGAAATACAAATCAAAACCACAATGAGATACCACCTCACACCAGTGAGAATGGTGAAAATTAACAAGACGGGAAACAACAAATGTCTCAACAAATGTGGAGAAAGGGGAACCTGCTTGCACTGTTGGGGGGAATGCAAGCTGGTACAGCCACCCTAGAAAACAGCGTGGAAGTTCCTCAAGAAGTTAAAAATACAGCTACCCTATGACCCAGCAATTGCACTGCTGGGGATTTACCTCAAAGATACAGATGCAGTGAAACGCCGGGACACCTGCACCTCAATGTTCACACCAGCAATGTCTACAATAGCCCAACTGTGGAAGGAGCTACGATGTCCTTCGACAGATGAATGGATAAAGATAATGTGATATATACATGATGAAATATTACTCAGTATCAGAGAAGACGAATACCTAGGTTTTACTTCAAAGGTGGATGGAACTGGAGGGTATTATGCTGAGTGAAATATGTCAATTGGTGAAAGACAATTATCATATGGTTTCATTCATATGTGAAATATTAAGAAATAGTGAAAGGGACCATAAGGGAAGGAGGGGAAACTGAGTGGGTAAAAACAAAGAGGAAGACAAACCATGAGAGACTCTGAACTCTGGGAAACGAAGGGTTGTAGAAGGGGAGGTAGATGAGGCGAAGGGATAACGGAGTGACGGGCATTAAGGAGGGCACAAAAGGAGAGGAGCACTGGGTGTTATAGTATATGTTGGCAAACTTAATTTAAATGAAATTTTTTAAATTTGGGGGAATAAATTTCAAAGAAATGTATATAGTTTATGGATTTTTAAAAATATAACTTTAAATATTCAGCTGTAAAGAAACTACTTATCAGCTGAAACTCAAAATTAGTAAAATCTTTCCTGCTTTCAATAATTTTTAAATCTTCAAGCCATCCTTTAAGGTTACTAACAAACATCAGAGCTAGGACAATGATTGTCGTTTCATTGAACTGAGGATATCAATTCCAGGATGCACCATTATTTCATGTGCCACTAAGAATGTAAAATCATTCCCTACATCAGTCGTAAAATGTATCCCAAATTCAAAGGCATTAAAATATTTAAAAATTGTTATCTCAGAACAGATGTGATGCAGTATGTACATGCTTATTCCTCTGAATAACCCCCAGGTACAGAAACCTCATCTATATACATATATCAACTACGGAGGAAAGGAGAAAATAAATCAACATTTCTATAACACCAAAACCCCAGGGCCCCACACAAACTTCTTTTAAATGCATGAAAACAGTCAATACAAACTACTAGCTCAAAGAATCAATAAATAATTATGCAGACAGCAAATCCAAAGTAGTAACTACAACAATTCACTACAGCCTAAGGAAATGATTTCTAAATTCTGGCAGCCAAGAACCTAAGCACCAAATGACTTTTAAACAACTCAGGTGGTCAAGACCCATGTTTCAAAAAAAAAAAGACCCACGTTTCCTTAAACCCAATAGTCCACAGGTACCAGCTCAGAAAACAGAAAGCCACCTACTAAAGGAAAAAACAGTTAATCCAGGATTTCTCAGCACATACTATGAACATCAGACTCTAGGCTAGCTCAGGGGAATGTACAGGTTTAAAGTACACTACTATGCTGTTTCAAGAACATTGGTACAGGTACAAAGCAAAAAGAAAATCTTACTGACCTAAAAATTTTCATCAACGTAAAAAAAGTAATAAAGGTTAATAAATTAACTCAATTTCAATAAACACAAAAGAATGCACTTAATTCAGTAAACAATTAATTTAATTACAGTATGGAAACAAAAATCTCTACTAAATTTACCCATTTCAAAATTCCTAAAATCTTTTACTTTTCTTAGACCAAAATTTGATATTGCCTCCTATAAAACATTAAAACATAAGTAAATCCAAATATCAAGGTATATTCACAATCAATGAAATTACACAGGACTAAGGAGATTGACAAATATAAACTTACTACAGGACTAATTCTATTAGGATTCAATTGTATATAAGAACAGATAAACATTCAAAACAGGCAAGGCAGGATATATTTTAAAAAGCCCTTCAAACATACCTTCCAAATCTATCTCCAATCTACAGAGTAAGTCTAAGAAGTGTAGATTCTGTTTAGCTACTTTACTGACTATTTAATTTTCTTAAGTCTCAGACTTCACATAGAGGACTACATCCATCTATGTTTATAGGTAAACGAGGACATACAAGTCATACTATTTTTTTCCTAATCAGTGACTCTTAAATAAAACATTCCTAGGTTTAACATTGATTTAGAAAACCAAATAACTAAAAATGTTTCCCTTCCCTTTTTGCTGTTTTTTTTAAGAGGAATCTAATTTGATCATCCATTTGTACCTCAAACATCAGGGCTTAGAAATTCAATTGTAAAAAAAAAGGCCATCAATTTAAACCAAAAAGACAGAATGTCGATAATTTTTTAAGATGGGTCACAGTTATATTGTTAATTATACATATGGCAGTTAGTTATATTGTTCTCTCTACTCTTAGGTTTTTCAAAGTCGATAATATTAGATTTAAAAATTATTCGGGTGTACTGATCTTCCTTAAACTTTCTTTAATTTTAAAACAAATTTAGCAGAGTATCAATTTAGCATTAAGTTTTTTGACAGAATACGCTAACTTGAAGGTAGTCCACAAACTCATCAAAAGTTGCTCTATCAAGAAATATTAGGTCACATCGACTTGGAAGTTACTAAGGAAATAAATGCAATATAATGAAGTACATGTCCTATTTACAGAGTCAACAATTAATTAAAAATTTTTCATTCTCAGAATTGAAAGGGAGAAATTTTCTACTTCAGTGGTTTACACACTTTTCTAGGTACCTAGAGGAGAGGCCAGAGATAAAACAAATCAACTTGTTTCATAAATTGGGAACTGTGTACAAAATATAAGATTTTGTTTTAAAAAAGAATCTAGCTACTTTAAAATCAGAGTGGAGGGGCTAAAAACCATTGTTCTATTGCATTCACATTCTATAACTAATATAGTGACTTAGAAAAGGTTAAAAAACTTGTGTAACATCATTCAATTAACAGCAGTAAAAGGAACGGAATTTAGGACTCTTGACTATTTGCCCAGGCCTACTTTAAAACAATGGACCACCTTAAATTTAAGTTAGTTATGAATGATATTGTTTTAATTTTCCTGTCTACAAAATAATATTAGACAGAATCATCTCTATGATAATTTCCCAGGCCTAAAATTCTAACTCCTGGGCAGCCCAGGTGGCTCAGAGGTTTCAGCCCAGGTATGTGATCCTGGAGACCCAGGATCGAGTCCCACGTCCGGCTCCCTACTGGGAGCCCGCTTCTCCCTCTGCCTGTGTCTCTGCCTCTCTCTCTCTCTCTCTCTGTCTCTCATGAATAAATAAAATCTTTAAATAAATAAAATAAAATAAAATTCTAACTCCTTGAATGCCAAGTTTCAATAGAAGTCTATATTAAGGAGATGTATATCCTCAAACGTAGCAGAACTCTTCAAACATTTTCAGGAACTCCAGAGAAATAGAGGTCAAATATAGAAACAACCTAATAGTTATTCAGCCTTTATTTTTTTGGATCCTGAAACATTTTTGCAACTTCTCCATCTTCTAGTAATTAATGCTCGGGATATAAAGCACTGTCACCAAAGACCACTGAAATAATCACACTGAATGGCTTTTTTGGTTATTAGGTATTTTTGGAAAGGATATTGGCCTATCAAACATACAACTCCCTGGATGTTCAAGTTACTGAGTGCCTTACAGAGAACCAAATACGTCACTCTGTTAAGTTTTAAAATAAATGAAGGGATCCCTGGGTGGCGCAGCGGTTTGGCGCCTGCCTTTGGCCCAGGGCGCGATCCTGGAGACCCGGGATCGAATCCCATATCAGGCTCCCGGTGCATGGAGCCTGCTTCTCCCTCTGCCTGTGTCTCTGCCTCTCTCTCTCTCTGTCACTATCATAAGTAAATAAATAAAAATTAAAAAATAATAATAATAATAATAAAATAAAATAAATGAATTCAGAGGAGCATTAAGCCTAGCTGATGTATAATGGTCACAAATAAAGTTTTAATTCCCACCTATTAAAGCCTGAAAGAGGTTGCTCTGAAAAATGTTAATGACTCGTTCTATGGAACTTCTGAGCTGTCTGTCTTCAGTTTGGCTTAGTTTTGAACGATATTCTTCCAAAAGGTGCAGTGCTCTCTGGGTGTCTGGGAAGGAAACAAGAGTTTGATTAAAATTACACATATACAGTTATTACACACTACTTATGCAGCAAATCATCCTACAAGACATCTCAACACCTCCCCAAATCCTTTAGGTCAATCAACGCTGCTACACTCACACACACATATATTCCTTAGAATAATTGAAACATTTCTAAATGTATGTCACAGAAAAAGGAGGAAGATAAACAGTTGGTGATAAATGTGTAGTAGTCTAAAACAACACAAGGCTGTTTGATCAAAGTATCAGTTAACACAGCTTCAGCCGATCCGACATGCAAAAGCAGATTACCTACAATTTGTTATTATAATCTGAATCTTGGGGGATCCCTGGGTGGCTCGGCGGTTTAGCACCTGCCTTTGGTCCAGGGCATGACCCCGGGGTCCAGGATAGAGTCCCGCATCAGCTCCCAGCATGGAGCCTGCTTCTCCCTCTGCCTATGCCTCTGCCTCTCTTTCTCTCTCTATGTCTATCATGAATAAATAAATAAAATCTTTAAAAATAATAATAATAATCCGAATCTTAACTGTTTCAAAACACCAGTTCTTATAGCCAGGTTCCCATGACTGCTCACAAAAGAGTGCCTAAGATCATAAAGTTAAAATATCAAAAAATAAATAAATAAATAAAGTTAAAATATCAAAACACCAATTAAAGAGTCTTCACGAAGACCTTTCAGAGGAGTGAACAGGAACCTGCCTCTCGAGAGCCACTACAGACCGCGACGCCAGAAAAGAAAAGTTTGAAAACGACACTGACAGGGGTCCCTCCCCTCCAGGATAGGCGGCTTCGGTCTCCTAACAAGCAGGGAAGGGCGACGACGCCGTCTTATCAGAGTCCAACATTTTTATTTTGTTAAAGATAGATTTATTTATTTATGATAGATAGATGATGGGGGCGGGGGGGGGGGGGCAGAGACACAGGAGGAGGGAGAAGCAGGCTCCCTGCAGGGAGCTGATGCGGACTCAGTCCAGGACCCCGGGGTCACGCCCCGGCCCAAAGGCAGGTGCTAAACCGCTGAGCCCCCCAGGGATCCCCTAATCCAACATCTTTAAAACACAAATCAGAACACAGACACAACACTCTCACTCACTCACCCGCACGAGAAGAGAGGTCCCGAAATAAATTCTCACCTTGCTTCCGGACCGGCATGTTTTTTGTTTTTTGTTTTTCCCTCCAGTATCGGAAAGAGGGCACACACCTTTAAAAAAATTTTAAAAATAAATTAAAAAAAAAAAAAAAAAAAAAAACACAGTAAGGGAACAACCGAAGCAAAACAAGAGGATCGTGGTGCTAAGTTGCATTCCTCCCCTGAACTCTCAAAATCGCGGAAAACTCCCAGCCGTACCTGAAGAAGGGGCCACACCCGCTGCCCAAGTTTTCCCAAGTGAAACAGCAGGGTTGGGGGCGGGGGGGTCCCAGGAAGCTGCCCCCGAGGGAGGGCCCCCCCGCACAGGGACCTGCAGCTCCGGCTCCCAGGGGCGCTCGGTGCCCGGACGCGGGCCCGGCCGACGCGTGCAGACGCCCCACCTGCTCCGGGGCGCGGGGGCGCAGCGGCGCGAGGCTGGAGGCTGCGGGGACACGGGCCCGCGGGCCCCACACCTGCGGCGCCAAGTTCCCGCGAGCGGCGTGCGCTCGGGACGGGCTCGGGGGCCGCCCGCCCGGCCCCGCCCGGGGCTCGAGGAGCCGAGCACGCGGGGGGTGAGCGAGCCGGGGGGCGCGGGGAGGAGGAGGAGGAGGAGGAGGAGGAGGAGCCGCCGCCGCCGCCCCCGCCGCCGCGCCCGCCGCCGCCCCACCCCCGGAGCGTCGCCTCCCTCCCTCCCTCCCTCCCTCCGCGCCCCTCGCCGCTCGGCCCCCAAACTTTCCGCCAAGATGGCGGCCCCGGAGCTGGCCGGCCGCGCCCCACGTGACCGCGCTCCCAGCCAATGGGAAGTGAGGAGGCGGCGGGCGCCCACCCCGGGCTCGGAGCGCCGCTGCCTTCGGGGCGGCAGGGGGAGGCGGCGCGGAGGGGCCGGGGCCCGGCGCGCGGCCCCGCCGGCCTCCCCGCGGACGGGCGGCCCCGGCGCGGCCCCGCGGCCCGACGACTGGGCGCGCGCTCCACAGGTGGCCCGGCGCGGCCCCCGGAGCCCGCCCTCACCTCGCCGCAGCCCGCGGCTCCGAGCGCGACGCGACCTCACCTACAGCAGGTCCGGGACACACATGCCGACACACCTCGTAACGTCCCTACACGCGTGCTGCCTCCGCCTCCGCGCGCGGCGAGGTCCCGGCGCCCCCGGGGAGCGGATCCCCGGCCCCGAGGAGCGGTCTCGCGGAGGAGTAGACCGCGCCGCCCACGTCAGGGGCGCGGGGGGCGGGGCCTGGCCGGGAAGGGGCGGGGCCTGGCGCGGGGAGGGGCGGGGCCTGCCCGCCGCGGGGGCGGGGCCTGGCCGGGGAAGGGGCGGGGCCTGGGTGGGGGCGCGCTCTCCGCCACTACGTACTGATGCTTTAAACTCTCGGGCATCGCTGGGGGCGCGATCCTGGAGCCCCGGGATCCAGTCCCGCATCGGGCTCCCTGCGTGGAGCCTGCTTCTCCCTCTCTGTGTCTCTGCCTCCCCCCCCTCTCTCTATGTCTATCATGAATAAATAAATAAATAAATAAATAAAATCTTTTTTAAAAAATAAATTATTCGCCCGTCAGTACAAGTCTTTTGGGGGGGAGGGGTTGAAAAAAGAAGGGCTTGTAAACTAGATTGAGAGTTTGAGGCGTTTGCTCCTGGAGGGTTTTTAAGTCTGATTAAGTCTAAGCGTGAATGCATTGAAGGGAGGGAAGAAAACCCTGGTTCCCTCTTTCCCTTGCTCGTTCATCCACACGCCCGTGTCTGCACTCCTCGCCCAGTCACCCGTCTCAGGTTGTCACCCGAGCTCGTGGCGGCCCCTTTAAGAGCTCACCTGTAGCTACCTCCACCGAAACCGAGCCACCTCCTCCGGCGCGCGCGGCGGGGTTGGGTGTAGACCGCAGGTCCCAGCGGGGACTTCTGGCTGGGCCAGACCCTGGCTCCGGCTCTGAGCCGCCCGGGTTGTAGGAAGAGAAATTTTGCGAAAAGCTCTCAAAGTTCAGACCTTTTTTTGGGGGGGGGGGGGGTAACAGGGACCTCCCTCGTCTGAGGTCCTGAGCGAGTTTGCCCAAGGTCACCCGGAGTTAGTAACAAAACTGGAAACACGAAGAAGATCGTCTTTCTAAACCGGAAGACTTCCCTGTAAACCTGCCAGCCTTTGGCTGAGGCCACATCCTTGGGCTGATAAAGGGAAGTCCCGGGAACCTTGCACTGTAATCATGACACTTACTCAGAAGTCTGACCACTGGGTTTCACTTTTGGGTTGCACCTTGGAATTCTAACTTGCCAGAACCCAACGACTTTAGAGCCTCATCTAGACCCAGTATTTCAATTTAAGATAAACAGGTTCAGGGAGGGGAAACAACCTGCCCAGGGACCTGTAGCCCAGCATTAGTTCTCCTATCTCCAGTACAGGGCTCTTCCCACTGTGATTTTGGAAAACTTGGCAGTGGTGTGTTGATTTATTAGCAGCAGGCGTCTATGCATGCTTTCCTGGCTCAACCATCTTGGGAGATTGAGCAACAGTTGAAAGCAACATTCCGTAGAAGAAATGGGATGAAAAAGTGAAAGGAAGCCCCTAAAAACAAGGAGCTTAACTAGAGAGATTGTTAAAATAGTAAACTGGGAGGGATGGGGTAACCGGGTGATGGTCATTAAGAAGGGCGTGTGATGTAGTGAGCACTGGGTGTTATATAAGACTGATGAATCACTGAACTCTACCTCTGAAACTAATTATACATGATATGTTAACTAATTGAATTTAAATAAAATAAATAAATAATAGTGGACTAGGGAGGTTTGTAATAGTGAAAATGGCTGATGGCATGCATGCTATTATTATCAAGACTTATTGATGGGCTATGAATGGAATTGCTCCACTCAAGGAAGCATTCTAAGAATGGAATCTCTTCAGAGTTCAGGAGGAAGGAGGGATTTTTGCCCTCACTCTTAGTATCATTCATTATTCATATATGTTCACTTGCTAGGCAATGAGGATAGAAATAGTTAAGATCCAAGCCCTGCTGTCAAGGAACCACAGCCTAGTAACAAATGGATAAAGGCAAGTGCAGCTTTTCCCAAGGGCCACTGTAAAGTCAAAAGCAAAATGTGTGTAAGTTCTCAATGTCATCCTGGTCTCCCTCTAAAAAGAAAGAGAAGGATCCCTGGGTGGCACAGCGGTTTAGCACCTGCCTTTGGCCCAGGGCACGATCCTGGAGACCCGGGATCGAGTCCCACGTCGGGCTCCCGGTGCATGGAGCCTGCTTCTCCGTCTCTGCCTCTCTCTCTCTCTGTGACTGTCATAAATAAATAAAAATTAAAAAAAAAAAAAGAAAGAGAAGAGGGAGGAGGAAGAGCATGGTAAGAGGCATGAAGCCCTTCCTTCTTGTCAACCTCTAGCTCTCTCGGTTGTCAGCAGTGTCCAGAAGCCAAAAGGAAGCTAGCATTCCGTGGTTACGGGCCAGGAAGAATGCAGACCTAGAAGGAGAGGTCTTTATTCCTTACTCCTCCTTTCTGTTCCTCTGTATTAGTTATCTATAACTGCATAATAAATTCCTCAAAAATTAGTAGCTTAAAACTTAGTAGCTGAGTAACTTATGCCCCAGTAAACATGGTCTCCCAGTTTCTTCAGGTAAGGAATTCAAGAGGACCTTAGCTGGATGGTTCTCTGGTTTAGGGCCTCAAGAGATTACAGTCAAGATGTCTACCAGAACTAGTCATCGAAAGGTTTAATGGGGATTAAGGGAGGCTCTTCCAACGTGGCTCACTCACATAGTTGTTAAGTCAATGCTGACTGTTGGTAGGGGGCCTCCTTTTTTCACCATGAAGCTCTTTCTATAGGGCTGCTTGAGCATCTTCATGCCGTGGTGGCTGACTTCCTCTGGAGCAGGTCATCCAAGAGGGCAAGACAGCACCCACAATGTCTTTCATGACCTAATTTCAGAAGTAACTATCATTTCCACATAACCTACTGGTTACTTAGATTACCCTCAGGAAAACCAGTACCTAAGAATCATTAGGTGCCATCTTGGAGGCTGCCTACCCCAACGTCACAACACACAAAGCAATGACAACTGGATTTTTCCAAACACCTTTTATTTCCTTGAAGTTTTCCTTACTTTATGCGGTACCAGCTGCCTATTGGAACAGGATCCAATATAGCATCTGATTACTTTTCTAACATTCTCATTTTAAAGAAAAATTTAACACATAAACTTTCCAGCCCCACATTAACTTTCCTTTCAAATAACTTAAAAGACTTAAAGTCAGAGGATCAAAAAAATAAATAAATATTTATAAAAGATTTTATTTATTTATTCATGAGAGACACTGAGAGAGAGAGAGAGAGGAAGAGACACAGGCGGAGGGAGAAGCAGGCTCCCCAGGATCATGCCTTGAGCAGAAGGCAGGTGCTCAACCACTAAGAGACCTAGGCATCCCAGTAAATAAGAATTAAAAAAAAAAAAAAAAAAAGGAGCCAGAGGATCACAGGGAAAAGCTTGAAGCTCAGATTCTTCTATTGAGTTGTCAGAGAGTTGATCTCTAAGAATATTGTCTGTCAGTTCTAAACTTTCCCTCTCCTGCTGTTCTTCTACCCAAGCCACCCTTACAACTTCACATCTCTGGCTTTGTGCTTTTCCCTGTTCAGGTTCCCAGCCTATCCTCTGGTAAAGAGTTCAGGTCCTGCCAGACCCTGCTGCATCATTTTCTCTCACTCTGGCAGAGTGCCAGTACACTGCCTGTGCCAAGGCAATCACTAAAAGGACGGAATTTGATGCTGTAAAAAATGCTTATGCCAGCTTAGGCTACAAAAAAAAAAAAAAAATAGTGCTGAGAATGACGAGAGTAATCATGTTGGTCAGATCTCCACAAATTGTTCAGAGGGCATTTCCTGTTAAGAAGAGTCTACATAAACTAGCATCTGGAAAGAAGAAAGTAGCCAGAACAATCAGGGATATGAAGCCTTAACCCAAGGGGAACAATTGTAGGATCTAGTGTTATTTCTTTGAGAAAAGAGAGGGATCTGAAGATCTTGACTTCAATCTTCAAAGAGGCTTATTCTGTGTTTGGGGGGGAGGGCAGGACTAAAGTTACAGAGACACAGAAAGTTCTTCTTTAAAGTGATTTGTTAGAACTGTTCCAAATTCTTAAGAGTCACCCCCAAATGGTAAGAGTTATCTATCAAGCGGAGACCAAAAGAATCCAGCAAAGCTTCCTTGTCAGAGGGAGGTCGATACTCAGGCTAGAAAGCTGGGCTTTCCCCATGACCTCTGAGACCAGTTCTAAGCATCTGAAACTTCAGTCTCTGCTGTGGTATTAGTACCACTTTATCTACATCAAGAATCCATGCTATCCAGTTGAAGTGGTACTGAGACGGATCTCCTTCTGCCTAGATAATTCTTATCAGAATAAAAGGTACAAGTTGAAATAAATTCCCTTTAAAATATGGACAGTTGCTCACATCCTTGACAATTAGTCCCTGAACTCATGCTTTTTAATGGATAATCTACCTCAAATTTCTATATTATGGTGTAATGGATTCCTAAGTGGGTGTAGGACTAAACTCGTATACTTTTATACAAGTCTAAGCCCTTTGTATAGTGTTCAAAGACAGATTTAACACATTGTAGTCTCACAGCAACCTAGGAGATAAATTTATTGGCTATGATCTCCCCATTTGCAGAGGAAGACACTGAGGAAGAAAGAAAGAATGCAGTGCAGGACACTACAGCCAGCTGTAATGGAGGTGGGACTGACATTAGCTCACTGTTTCTTCCATTAGACTATGTTTCCTTTTCTCTACCTGACTCCTTTCTTAAAAAAAAAAAAAAAAAAGGGCACTGAAGCTCTGTGTGTGTGTGTGTGTGTGTGTGTGTATGAAAGACGGAGTTAGACCCAGAGATATTCTGATAAAATAAAGTGCATATAATAGACTGGTCTTTACTCATTTATCATATATTTAAATGCCTGTAACAGCCGAGACAATTTTGATGGAAATAGGAATATTGCCTCTGACCTCAAAGAAATAAGTATCCGCGTCCTAGTTATATGGTACAACTAAATGAGTTGTTGTTTTTCAATGCAAAAGCATTTATTTAAACAACCGAAGTTTCCTTCTCTCCTTCCTTTATCCTGACAAGTACTCTTGAGTATAAATGAGAGGTTTCTCAAATGTATGGGACATTGAACCTGGAAGGGCCCTCAGACACTGTCTAGTGCCATCCTCTCATTTGACAGACATGTGAAGTAAGCTCCAGAAGAGCTCCCAAACATTATCAACATACAATTATCAAAGGGCTTTTTAGTGATAAGAGCGTGCTCCTGGCATTTCAGGAATAATCGATCTTTCTCTTGGCTGGGAGAGAGAATGGCATTAGTAATCTTTTCTAAAGATATATTTCTAAGTTTAACCAAATTTGCCATTATGCTTTTGAAGAACTTGGGATATCGACCAAACTGTGGGATCTCATATTGAAATCCTTAGGATTAATACTCAAATCTCCTTACATGAGACAACCTCCTCACCCTACTCCCTGCCAAGAGGATTACCAGTGTCTATTCAAAGAAGGTTCTGGTTAGGGCCCCTTGGCCAGATTATCCTTTTATAGGCAGAGAACACAAATTTGGAAACCTAATTGGAATTTGAAGAAACTATGAGAATTTTAGGAAGTCATTTGTATTCGATTTTTTGACATGTGTCTTGGCTAATAGAATTCTGATAAGCAATAGAATCCAAAGGATTCTTCATAATTGGACATGAATTGAGTCCAGTGACCAATCTCGTGGAGCACAGAAAATTGCCAGAATTTTCCAAAAGCTTTATGGGCCAGTCTTTCATTTTTGGGAAATGACACTCACTAGAGCTGTAATTTTCCTATTCCTCATGTTTTGTAACCCTGAATTCTTTATTATTCCCTTATTTTAAGTTCACAAGAACTGGAAAGACAAAGAATCATTTAAATCTTACTTTCTATTTACACTTTCTTTAAATTAGATTAATTTATTTCAAAAGAAAATTTTGTCAACTAAGATTAATTACTTGTAATCAAAACCTTCTCTACCTTTTTTTCAGATAAATTGGGTGACATTTGAGGAGACTTCCAAATATGCTTTTTAAAAATCCTGCAAAAACTCTCCCCGTTGGATATGATTTCAAATTTGCTATGAAAATCACTCTGTGAATCAATAAAAGTAAAACCCAAGACTGGTGGGAAACAACAGAATAATAACTATAGGAACAGAAGTAAAAAGGAGAAGGCATTATCAATTGCTAATGAACATGAATAAAGTTAAGAATAAGGGAGGAACAAATATTTAATAAGAAATGCTGCTGGGACGCCTGGATGGCTCAGTGGTTGAGCATCTGCCTTCAGCCCCAGGGCGTGATCCTGGGGTCCCGGGATCGAGTCCCACGTTGGGCTCCCTGCATGGAGCCTGCTTCTCCCTCTGCCTGTGTCTCTGCCTCTCCCTCTCTCTCTCTGTGTCTCTCATGAATAAATAAACAAAATCTTAAAAAAAAAGAAATATAAAAAAAGAAACGGTGCCATAATAATGTAGAGAAGCTTTGATTCAAGGGAACAGAATTAATGTATGTCTTTATTCTTTTTTTCCGTCAGAAAATCACTCTCAAAATATTAGAACAAGAAGAAACTTGTTCCTCTGTCTTCAATGAAATTAGAGTGCTTAGTAACCCCAACAGGACTGAAAGTAGATGCCTGAGTTGGGATTTGGGGAAGCGATAAATACCCCCCCAAAAAGGTGCAAAATCCCCACAACAACCAAGTAGGGAGAAAAAAATGTGTGTGGGGTATGTGTGTATGTGTAATGTTAGCATGTTTGTGGTAAATACAAGATTGTCTCTTCTACTTATCCTCTGTACTTTGTGAATATTTGAGATATTTCTTAATTAAAAAATTTAAACCCAAAATAAACCACAGGTATACTTGTCTTGGAGAACCCTAAAGAAGTTGAAGAAATAGAGACTCCAGATACCACTGATGGATAAAGTGTCAGTAGGAATGGTGGGGCAGGATCTGAAAACGAGAATGGTTAAATATCTATATAAGGAGAGCTTAGATGCTAGGTTCCTACACACTCAAAGAGGTTACCACCTTCCCCCTTTAATTCAAAAGAAAAGAGCTCCATTTACTGGAGAAAATGAGAGGCTTTAGATTTGGGGACACCAGACATGGAGGAAGATGGTGGTTGTAGTACTAAACCAGGAGACTGAGGGGAAATCTGGACCTTAAACAGAGTGTTTCCCTCATAAGCTCCATTCCTCCCCTATAGCTCAATTCCCAGGAGCCATAGCTAGGCTGAAAACTGAATTGCCAATGCAAAAAAAAGATCAGTACACACTTAAGAGTTGGGAGGGTCACAACAAAAGTTAGGGTGAGCCGTCAGGAAAATGCAGATCCAAACCACAATGAGATACCACTTCACACCCATCGGGATAGCTATAACCAAAAGAGACATATCTGTTAAGACATACATGTTATTTTAACAAGTGCTGCCTAGGATGTGAAACAATCAGAACTCTCATAATTGCTGGTGGGAATGTAAAATGGTGCAGCCACTTTGAAAAAGTCTGGCAGTTTCTCAAATGGTTAAGCATAGTTACCATATGACACAATTCCACTCCTAGGTACATATCAGAGAATTGAAAACATATGTCACGGAAAACTTGTATAGAGATGTTCATAGCAGCAGTATCCATAAGAGCCAAAAAGTGAAAACAACCGAAAAGTCCACAAACTATTGAATGGTTTAATAAAATGTGATATATCCATACAATGAATTATTATTCTGCAATAAAAAGAAATGAAGTACTGATATATGCTACAAAGTGAATAATCTTTGAAGACGTTATGTTAAGTGAAGGAAGCCAGGTACAAAGGACCACATGTTATATGTTTCTATTTATATATGTTCAGAATAGGCAAATCTACAGAAACAGAAAATAGATTAGTGGTTGCCTAGGATTGAGGGATAATGAGAGGAGAGAGGCTGGTGGTAGAAAGCTAAGGGTGACAGTTTATTTTGTTTTATTTTGTTTTGAGGTTAATGGAAATGTCCTAAAACTGATTGCGGTGATAAATGCACAACCCTGTCAATATACTAAAAAGCCACTGAATTGTATACTTTATATGGGTGAATTGTATGGTATGTGAATTATATTTCAGTAAAGCTGTTTTTTTAAAAAGTCAGCTCGGCTACCTCGTTGCCCTTCAAGAATGGTGACCAGTCAACAAAGCCCCTCCACATACACAGAACTTCTATCAACTCAGCTTTCAACAGCAAGAGGCAACCAAGATCACCAGACATTTGGAGAATGCCTCCATCACGAAAGATGGAGACCAAAAAATAGACAAACCCAGGGGAAAAAAACTCAAAAGAAACATGGTTCAGAGTCAATGCAAGAAACAGAGAAAAAAACAAGAAATTACAACTCATATCTTCAGAGATCTTAAAGCCATGAAGTAAAGATCATGAAAAGAAAGTTCTTTGAAACTAAAATTTGGAAACAAAACATAAAATTCAATAAAAAGTTGGAAGACAAAGTTACATAAATTTCCAGAAGGAAAGAATGAGAAAAAAATACAGGCAAGTGAAAGATTTGGTAAACAAAGGACATCAAATGATAGGTATTCCAGAAGAGAGATCAGGCGAGGAAATTAATAATACAGGAAATGAATAACTTAAGGGGAGGAGGTCAAGCAAATCCTATGACATTTATCAGAACTGAAAGACAAGAATCTACAAAGCAAAAAAGGTCTCCTGGGGTGCCTGGGTAGCTCGGTGGGTTAAGCACCTGCCTTTGGCATGGGTCATGGTTCATGGTCTCAGAATCCTGGGATCAAGCCCTGCATTGGGCTTCAGCCCCACATTGGGCTCCCTGCTCAGCAGGGGTCCGCTTCTCCCTCTCTCTCTGACTCTGCTCCCTACTTGTACTTTCTCTTTCAAATAAATGAATAAAATCTTTAAAAGAAAAAAAAAAGTTATTCTGAGCCTCAGCAATAATGAATGAAAAGAGACCCACATCAAAACACATTGTGATATTTTGGAACACTCAAAACGCAGTGCAGCTCCTAAATGCTTCCAGAGAGAGAAAGAACAGTCCATGTACACCGTATCAGAAATCAGAATGGCATCAGAGTTCTCAATCACATTGGAAGTTAGAAGACTAACTAGGTACATATCAGAGAATGTAAAACATGCATTTGCAATTCTAAGGATGGGATGCTTGGGTGGCTCAGTAGTTGAGCGTCTCTGACTTTGGCTCAGGTCGTGTCCCCTGGGTCCTGGATCCAGTCCAGGTTGGGCTCCCGGCAGGGAGCCCGTTTCTCCCTCTGCCTGTGTCTCCGCCTCTCTCTGTGTGTGTCTCATGAATAAATAAAATCTTTTAAAAGAATAAAATAAAATAAAATTCTAAGGAAAAATTACTTTTCCTCAGGATTATATATCTCACCAGATTCCCAATCTGAGTACAATTTGAAAAAAAAAATGTTTTTTCAATGTCTCAAAAAACTGACCTCCCATGAATCATGCATGCTTTTTTAGGAGGCTTCTGGATGAATGTGCTTTAGTAAAACGAGGGTGTAAAGCAAAAAAGAAGGAGACACGGGATCCAAGAAATAGAATCCAACATAGAATGGGGGCAGAATGTGGATTTAAGGCAATTTCAGGCCAGGAGCTGCTGAGCGTGACTTTGGGAGGAAGCAGTACTAATTGGAAGGTTGGAGGGCTTCAGAATCAATGTATCCAGGATAGATGTGGAATTGGTAGGCTAGTTGACAGTTTTGATCATATGTAAAAACGTATCAAGAGTTTTTCAGAGCTGTCGCAGGGTGTGGGAAAACTTGAGATGTTCAAGGAAAACTAAACAAGCAGAAACATCTATGCACTCCAGGAAAATAAGTTGTGTGAGAAAGAAACTATAATCACCATACGCTATTTGGCTCAAAAGTGCAATATTTTTGTAGCGATAATGAAAAGCAATAGAGTAATGAAAGCAATAGAGTAAACTGATTCGACAGCAACAAAAAGAGAACTGTGATAGGATGAGAATCAGTAAACTGATAGTTTCATATAGAGAATAGATAGCTAGAAAGGCAACTGATAATTTCAAGTGACGAACAAAAGTCTCAGTCTCCTATGTGATTTAGGAATATAGAAGTAAATTCCAGAAGAAATAGCTAAAAGAACTGAAGATTTTTTTTTTCTCCAGAGTGAGATGAGGGGGAGAAGGCAGGGAAAATTATTATTACTGTAATGCTTTAGCACTCTTTGACCCTTAAGAAACTATTTGCATGTAGTAATTGGATTCATGATAAAGATTACTTAAAATCTATATAAAGAGAAGTCAAATGATGCACATTGACTTCCAAGCCACATTGAATCCTTAAGCAGAATTCCACTGCTAAATATAGATGTAAAGAATCTGGAAACTCCAATTGCAGCTGCCGTCTGTTCTTGTCACTGCTGTGACGGCCGTCCTTCCTGAAGAATGAGACCGCTGGAGGAAGTGGCCATCACAGGACCAGAGTGACAAGAATACAGAATTTCCTTTTCTAGGGGTTTCTGATGTTCTCTCTAGGAAGGTTTATACATGGTTCTGCTTGTTGACAATTGTAAAATCACTTCTTAGAACCTTTCCAACTTAATATGTGTATAAATCTCTAAAATTCTTAGACACAAGTAGATCCTTAGAGAGTGAAGATGTCATTTCTTCCCCCCAAAATCACAAAACTCCAAGTACAATCAGTCCTTATTAGCATCCAATATTAAATTATTAGTATGCCTGATGCCCCTGGGTGGCTCAGTCGGTTAAGTGTCTGACTCTTGGTTTCAAGGCAGGTCATGATCTCAGGGCTGTGAGATTGAGCCCTACATTGGGCTCTGTACTGGGCATGGAGCCTACTTACGATTCTCTCTCTCCCTCTCCCTCTGCCCCATCCCTCCACCCAGATAAATAAAATAAAATAAAATAAAATAAAATAAAATAAAATAAAATAAAATAAAATAAAATAAAATAAAATATTAGTATGCCTTAGTTCATATTCTGATGCTTTCTTTCCAAGTATATACTTTAAATAAATATATAATTTTAAAATTATATAACTAACACCTGTTTGTGGTTAAAAAAAAAAAAAACTTCCAACAGTTGAGAAACATGTATATACTTAATGTAAAATTTGTCCTTCATTCCTATTTTTGTCCCCCTTCTCGGACCTCTGAGTGGATTTCAATAGCTTGGTAATTCACTTTGCATGCCACTACATTTTGAGATTTCAAAAAGGATGGAGAGGAGAAAGCAATTCAAGACAATGAGTGCTATCTATGATGAGAGAGTGAATATACACACAGATATTGGCTAGACTATATATGACAATAGATCTCTGAGCCACAACCTCTGCACAACCAATCCAGGGAGGCTGGTGACAATCCCTATAGCAATTGGTCTAGAATGACCAGGACTTGCTCAAGGACTGCCCACTTCCCTATTTTTCCCCCTTGCTTTTAACTCAGGGTTAACCCGAGACAAGTAAATATGCTCCCCCAATCAATATAAAATGTCCTACTTCCATGTATCCTGCTTTCAGCTTTCCCATGTCCACAACCTCCAGTTAAAGCATAGCTGAAGCTTTCCCTTTCTTTGTTATGAAGTTTTTCCACTCCTCTGCCTACCTTTGAGTGCTTGCCAAACACAGGTGAGAGTAGCTGACTCCCAAGCTGTAGCAAGCTCTGAATCTATACTCAATCTATAGGTTGTCATCATTTATTTCTGCAATGACAAGAAAAAGTTCATCAAAGGAGCAAAAATGATATTGGAATAACTTGTTAGTCTGCTACTTCAAAAGAACCTTCATTCATTGGGTTCAACGCATATGTATCATGCTTATAAGAACCAGACACTAAAATAAATAATATTTCACTAGAACCCACTTATCTAAGGACAGACACTACATTGCCGAAGTCTTGGGAGTTAGAAATTCAAATCTTCGGTCATTGTTTATGGTCCAAAGCAGGCAAACTATTTGCTTCAAACTTCTGAAGTACCTTCATTAAGTATGAATGAAGAGAAGGCCTGGGCAATTAATTTAATGGCAGAAAAGAATTACTAACAATAATGTGTTTCATGCTAGCCTTATTTAAAAAAAATCTCTTGGTACCCCTGAGGGTTGGTAACACTACTGTGTTATTGTTAGGTTGTTTTTTAAAAATTTTATAAGTAATTACTTGTCTAAGGATGATTGTTCTCCCCCCACCACCAAAGAATTATGTTCAGTTTACTAATGCAGACCACAAAGTTTTTCATTAATAAAGCTGGCAAGCAAAAGCATCTGAAAACATCCAGGGGATGATACTGTAGTAAGTTTTACTGAAGATGACATTTTCATTAGCGCTGCTAATGAACTATGCTTATTCCTTTAGGGAGCTGTGATTTATTAAAAGAATTAAAAGTTTGAAAAGATGCCAAAAGAATTACACTCATTCATTTTGAATATGACTACAGTATTTGCAATAGAAAAATTAGTGAGTATTCCCTAAAGTCATGGTGGCTTTTAAACACTGTGTAATTCTGGGTATTGCCATCAGCAAAGCATTGCACCATTGCTCATTAGAAGGATAATGTCATTATAATAGCTTTACTCTGAGGCATAAGCCAGTTAGATGAAGCACCAGAAAGAGAAAGGCAAGTTTGTTGGGTGAATCATTCTTGTTCCACAGTTTGGTAACTCTACATTAAGCCAGGAAAAAAATAAAAATAAAAATAAAATTAAAAAGCCAGCTCATGGCTTAATTTGTGGGAACTTCCAAGGAAATGCTGCAAGGGTATACAATTCTTATAATTGGTCTCTAGGCTTCATTATCTCTGTTCCTGAAGTTGCCTTTTCACACTCGCAAAGTTAAGGAGAGAATCAGGAGAGAATAAAAACAAACAACACAGCATTTAGGAAGACTTCCTTAGGCCAGTGCTTTTGATTCTCTTTTTTTACACGATGGCCTTATACTAGAAACATGGGTGTAACTGGTGCTATTTTGGCCCAAAGTGCCGGAAAGTTCAGCTCAGGTCCAGGGCAAGTTCAGGCCAGGTTGACTCTGAGGTTAGCCTATTCACAGGTACTTTTTCAGGCTGGGATCACTTGAGGAACACAGGCTACTGGGGATCAGTAGAGTGGTTCTCCAAAGCCTAACCAGTTGGCTGGTCAGCAAAATTGTACTGTGGGGTGGATCTGGGCTCTGAGTACAGAATCTCATTGAGCAGCTCATAAACCTGGTCATGGCAAAAGAGGGCTGTGCAGAAGCGAGCAAGGGAGAGACCCCTATTCAGAGAAAGGTCTTACTCCGGAATCTTCCAGACTCAAGGAAGAAGCCGCTTTAAAATTCTTAATCTGGTCTTCTTAAAGGTAATATATTGCTTCCTAGAGAAGTGGTTAGGTCAGGGATTTATATTATAGAATACAGGCTGTAGACAGCGCAGAGCTAGTGCTAGCAGCAGGAGAACTGCATGAGTCCTCCTGCCCCAAGGAAAACCCTTCTGTCCAAAGGGCTCAGCACAGGATGCTCTTGGAATGGCACCAGTGGATAGTGCTGTCGGTGGCTCTAGAAGGAGGCTGAGTCTCTGGAGGTTCTGGAGGTTAGTCAATGTACCACGCTCAGGTGTCAGGGAAAATGTTGCCCAGTTTCACATAGGAAATGTCAAAGTGGGGGGCCTGGGTGGCTCAGCTGGTTAAGCATCTGCCTTTGGCTCAGGTCCCGATCCCAGGGCCCTGGGATGGAGCCCCACATCAGACACCCTGCTCAGGGAGGAGCCTGCTTCTCCCTCTCCCTCTGCCCTTCCCCCTGTTTGTGCTCTCTTGCTCGCTCTTTCTCGCTCTCAAATAAATAAATAAATAAATAAATAAATAAATAATCCTTTTTTAAAAAAGTGTAAGTGTTAGCAACAAGAGGGCCATCATTCCTTGATCAGGTCAATTTGATTCAAGCAGTATTTAATACCACCTGTTATGTTTGGGGCACTGTGACCGCAAAGGTAAATAGAACCCAATTCTTGCCCTCAAGGAGCTTATAGTTAAATGAAGTCAGTACAAAGAACTTAAGTATAATGTGATCCATGATTAGAAAGCAAACCCAGGCTGAGCCTTGAAGGATAACTTAGCCAAAGGAAGAAAGGTAGAAAGAGGATGGAAGGCAGTAACCAGGCCCTGGGACATCAGGGGCAAGATAGGCACAGCGAGGGGCCTTAGAAGTCTACATTTCTCTGTTTTCTGAGCGGCAGTCTGCGTGTCTCCAGTCACATATGATAGCAATGATGGACCTTCACAATCAGAAGCTGTGGTCAGCATCTTACTAAGCCCCTGTTAAAGCAAGTGCTACGTCCTCATACGCACAGGGCTGGGGTTCAGGCTTCACCCTTCCCTCCATCTTTCCTTCCCCATAATCTTCTCAGTCCTTTTGACATTTCTTTGTCAATCTTACTTCACTCCCTTTCTTTTGCTCCCCCCAAATGACCTCAAGCATTCTGAGCTCAATGTAGTTCTCTAACATGGCCTTGTTTGTGAGAGGCCTCGGAGTTCCCAGCATACTTTGCTCCCAGGGGGGTCCCTAGCAATGTGGGAGCCCAAACTCATGACCCTGAGATCAAGATCTAAGCTAAAACCAAGAGTCAGATGCTTAACTGATTGAGCCACCCAGGTGCCCCTTAAACACCTTGATGTCAGGCTATATGGGGAGGGATCCCATCAAGTAGGTGTTAGTTCTAGGAAGACCACCTACTTGAGCAGGAGAATGAAAGGGATGGATCGCACTGGGAGGAAGGGAGGGAGCAGGGGAAGATGGGGGCATTGAGACCTGAGATCTTCTTGGGGTTAGTAGCTGTTCTCTGACATTTCCAACTTCTGCAGATCCAAGCTGACTCACCAGAGGATTATTAGCTTTTGACTCAATAGAATAGATTGACACAGTTGCCCAAGTATTCTTGAAAAATTTGCCATCTGATAGAATGAGCCTTAGAATTACTTTTTCATTACTAACATTTTCTAGTTTATGCGCTCAGCCAAGAAATAAAAAACAAAAAAGCACGAGGAAAAAGACAAAAATTAAATAAAATCACACAACCCAAACGTAACTATGATCATTGCTGTAGACATCTCAAATATTTGTCATGCATATATGCTTTTCTTACAAAAATAGTATCATACATGTTATTCTGTAGCCTTTTTTTTAAAGGGAATTTATATTTTCTTTTCAGCTCCAAAGGACTTAATGAGTGACGATAACAGAAAATTAAGGATCTATATGAGTGATATTTGTTCCTTGGAAAATGTGCTACAACTTAATTGATGGGTTAAACATTAAACATTGCAGTATCAGTGTTTCATTTAGATGTTTACTCATTTAAGATTATTATTAAACATAAATCATGTATCTACACAAATACACACCCAGCAGCCTGGGAATCAAGAGATCTGAGTGATCCTGTCAATGCCTTGCCCTTGGCTCAATAAGCAACCTTATGCAAATCAATTCAATATTGCTTTTCTAGATGAAGTCTAAATTTTTTAAAAAATTTTATTTATTTGAGAGAGAGTATGAACCTGCAGGGGGTGAGGTGAGGGTGGAGGAAGAGGCAGAGGGAGAGGGAGAAGCAGACTCCCCACCAAGCAGGGAGCCCTACGAGGGGCTCGATCCCAGGACTCCAAGATCATTACTTGAGCTGAAGGCAGACACTTAACCGACTGAGCCACCCAGGTGCCCCGAAATCCAAATTCTTAAACATGATGTATGAGGTCCTGTATTGTATGGTCTATGCAGCCATATTAGAATCACATGCAGTTGCCAGAATGTATCATGCTCTCCCGTGTTTGCATATTTTTTAAACATGATTTTTTTTTTACCTGAAACTCTCCTTCCCATATGCCTTATTAACTCCTCTTTGCTTTAAATTTTTTTTTTGATTGTAGTAAGATACACATAACACAAAATGTACCATCTTAGCCATTTTTAAGTGTATAGCTCATTGGTGTTCGGTACATTCACATTTTTATATTTTACACAACCAATCTCAAAAGAACTCTTTTCATCTTGCAGAACCGAAACTCCCTAGTCATCGAACAACCGTCCATTCCCTCTTCCCCCCAGCCCCTGACAGCTATCATTTTACTTTTTGTCTCTATGAGTTTGATTACTCTGGATGCGTCTTGTAGGTTGAATCATACATTATTTGTCTTCTTGTAACTGACTCTTTTCACTTAGCGTGATATTCTCAAGGGTCATTCATTTTGTAGCATGTGTCAGGATTTCTTTCCTTCTGAAGACTGAATAATATTCCATTGTATGTATATACATTTTATTTATCTGTTCATCTGCTGATGAACACTTGTGATGCTTCCACCTTTTGGCTCTTGTGAATGCAGCTGCTATGAACATGGATGTACAAATACCTCTTCAATATCCTGGTTTTGTTTGGGGGAGTTATACAACCAGATATGGAATTGTTGGATCCTATGATAATTCTATTTTTGTTGTCTCCTTTTGAAACTTTGCTTTCTTATACTTCTTCTCCCCAGAGTAATGATTTCCTAGATTAACAGTAAGCTACTTTTTTACAGAATGACTTATTATTTGCATTTTATCAAGTAACTATACTTAATTGGTTGCTTCTAGTTTTGCATTATTAAAAACAATGCTGGAGGGATCCCTGGGTGGCGCAGCGGTTTAGCGCCTGCCTTTGGCCCAGGGCGCGATCCTGGAGACCCGGGATCGAATCCCACATCGGGCTCCCGGTGCATGGAGCCTCCTTCTCCCTCTGCCTGTGTCTCTGCCTCTCTCTCTCTCATTCTGTGACTATCATAAATAAATAAAAATTAAAAAAAAAACAATGCTGGACAAGTAACCATTCATAAGGTGAATTCTTGGAAGTGGAATTACAAGGTTAAGGGGTAGACATTTTTCAGGCTATGATACACAGTGTTACAGTGCACACACAAGCTTCTAAACGCTCCTTTGTATGACTTGTCAAGCCTCTGTTTCCGGTACCCTTTACTAGCAGGGCAGGGTGCAGCAGCTTGAGGATCCTGTGATCTCTTTAAACTTTGCCCCCAAAGAAAATATATCATTATACCAAAATTATTTCTCAGAAGTAAAAGGCATTATGTAAGTCATCAGTCATAAGAAACAAAATAAATGATCAGATCTTGCTGACTACATTTTCAATGAAGTAATACCAATTCCATTTTTAAATGGTCCTCCCTAATTAAACATGAAAAGTCCCCTTGAATTTGTATGTTACTTTTCAGTTTATAAGCCACTTCCACTTATGTTTTCTTCTATATTCCCAGTTATTATTTTTCCCTGGTTGACACATGAAGAAAATGAGGCCCAGAGAAGTGACTTGCTTAAGGTCATAGACCTGATAATTAGTGGCTTCTGGTTCCAAGTTCATTGCTTTTCAAATTACAGATGATTCATTTACCAGCCTCTGAGATCTAATCATAATAAGTAAGCGTAGTATAGACATTTCTCAGACTTTTTTTTTTCAAGCTAGAAGGAGGTGGTAATGGTTTGAAGAAAGTGACTGAAAGCTGTGATATAATACAGAGTTATATTGTGACTGATACATAGTACAAAAATACAAGCAGTATTTCCCTTTTCCCCCCCGGAACTGTGTGATGCTCTTCACGACCTATGGTATAGTGCAGTGTCAAGCACGGAGGGCTCTGGGGTCAGCCTGTTGGATTCAAATCTTGGGTTTCCAGAACAAGTTATGTGATCTGAATGAATTAACCTCTCTGTGCTTCTGTTTCTTCACCCATAGAATGAATAGTAATAACTCCTACCTCACTGGATTGTTGTGAAAATTAGATAAGATCATGTGAGCGCCCAGCACATGCTAACTGCCTCCTACACGATGACTTATTGCTAGTGTTGAGGACCCAGATGATACTGTTCCTGTGTATCCTGAGGAGGAGAGGACATGGAAGCAGAACAAGTCCAGAGTGAAGATAGCCTTCTCTGCTGCTGGCTGATTAAAAAGATAATTAAAAGGCTTCTCTAGTAGATTATCACTGGTTTTCAGAAATTTGATTAGGAGATGGCCTAGTGTAGTCTACTTTGCGTTTTTTCTGTCTTGTGATTTGTTGAGCTTCTTGAATTCGTGGGTTTATAGTTTTCATCAAATTTGAAATATACTGGGCCATTGCTTTTTCAATGATTTTCTTCCTTCCCTTCTGGGACTCTAACTACAAGTATATTAAACAGCTTGATATTGTCTGACAGATCACTAAGACTTGGTTTGATTTTTTTCCCCCCTGTCTTTTTTTTCCTCTGTGCTTCAGTTTAGAAAGTTTGTATTACTATGTTTTTAAGTCCACTGACCCTTCATTTTGCCGTGTCTTATCTGCTGTCAATCACATGAAATTACAATCATTTCATCTCAGATACTGTATTTTTCAACTCCACAAGGTTCCATTTGGTTTTTTTTACTGTATCTTCCATTTCTCTCCTCATGACATTAATTTTCTATCAAATCTTTGGGCATATTTATATTAGCTATTTTAAGGTCCTTGTCTGCTAATTCCATCCTCTGCCATTTATGGGCCTATCTCTATTTACTGTTTTTTCTTCTGGTTATAGGTCATATTCTCTGGCTTTTTCCCATGTCGGGATGCCGGCTCAGGAATGGGCTGACTCCCTGAGTAAGTAAGAAGGAGCAATACAGGCTTCTGTCAAAGAGAGATCTAGAACAACACGATTCTGGGCAGAAGCAACAGCAATAGTGTCTTTCATCTGTATGGCACTTTGAGGTTTACAAAGCACTTTCACCTTCATTACCCTCCATAACTTTTGGGACATCCTTTCCTAGTGATTGGGACAGATATTGTTATTACCAGTTTACAAGTGAGAAAATTGAGCTCAGACATATTTAAGTGACTTGGCCCAACTCACATATGCTCAGAAGTCTAAGAGACTTCTTTGTTAACATTCTTATTGACCTATGATGTTTTCCATTCAGAAAAAAGCTTAGAATCTTTGCCTCAAGAAATTTTGAGGCACCTGCAAACCTGATAGATTCTCAGAGTTCTTGAACCTGCCTCCATTCCTTTGTTAAATTATTTGTGGAAGACTAAAGGATATTTGCTACCACCACTAATATCTTAGCTTCTCCCAGGGCATGAAAGACATTGTGTAGTCGATTAGGATTCTAGTGCTTTTCTCATAAACAAGTTTGCCTTTACTAGCAGGGAGTCCACAGATGTCTTATGATGATCCTGGGACATCTGCCTCACCTTTGGTCATTAATCAGCCTTGTGTCACTGTTACCTTGCAGCCCTCGTTTCCAACTTTGGACAGTCTAGTCTAAAAATGGTTGAGTGATTTATACCTAGTGTAGTATAGATTGCACTAGGATTCATTCCTTCTTTTCTCCCTTTTCAATTAATTATACCAGCCAATCAGTATCTACATCACTACTTGTAAAACTTTTTATTTGTAGCAGAAGAATATCTTTTTAAGAAATATTATATGGAGCCCAACTACATAACCCAGATAGAAGTGGAACTGATCTGGTTAACAGGGTTGAAATGGGAAAGTGAAGCCACCAGAGTCTCAGCTCTTTGGCAAGCCCCTTAGCTCTCACGTGATAAATTTGAGGCCCTTCTGTTGAACCCCAGAACTCCAAAGAACTGGGAAAAACACTGGCCTCTATAATAAAATTAAAACATCTTTTTATCCTTCCCTTTATGCAAATAATATTTACTGAGTCCCCACTCTGTGTGAGATACCGTGTTAGATCTCGGAGAGGGCAGGCGTAAGGGATAATGGGGAGAACATGAAGGCAGGACGCACCTCAAGTAGTTCACAGTTTAGGAGGACCAGATCCACAAAGGACTGCAGTACAGGGTAGGAAGGCTACACGCACAACAGAGGTTCAGATCAAGGGCCTTGGGAGCATCATCCTGACTTGAGGGCACTAGCTGAAGTGCACAGGATGCAACAGTGATGCCGAGACCCACGGAGGGGGCCTTGCTCCTGCTGAAACGTACAAGAAAAAGGTCAATACACGATCGTTATCTCTGCTCGAAGCTGTCATCGTGCTTTTTAAAAAACACTTTTGAAGTTTCCACGTATATACGTATTCCTTGAGCATTCAGAGAAAACCTTAAGAAAAATAAAAGATCATCATTACAAATCGCAGGAAGTGATTTACCTTGATTTTTTAAAAAAATGTCATTATCTTTAACATTAAAGAAAAACAGCAGGTAAAATACTATTTTAAATTTTCCATGTACTCATTTTATTTTGGGTAAGCTTGAAAGGAATAGCAGATCGGAAACGGGCCTGGTTACAGACTTCCCGGGGCTCCTCTGCTGGGCTTTCTAGGTGCTGTCTGGGCATCAGGCCTCCCCCCCGCCACCCCCCCACGGCTCCAGCCCATCCCTCCTGCAGAGCCACGCTGGGGCCCAGGCTGGCACTCCCTGAGCCGCCTCTGTGTGAGCTCATTCCACACCGTCCCTCATTGCTCTCTGCTCTCTTCCCTTCTCTCCCCTGTTAACCCTCACCCAGTTTTCCAAACCCAGCTCACCCACCGCCTCTGGGAAACCTGCGAGGTCTCTGTGCTGCCTTCGACCCTCAGGTCCAACTCCGCGGGGCGATGCTCTCCTCTCTGTGGCCGTCGGTGTGGCCTATTTCTCTGTTCTTGAGTTCCTCGCCATCTGCTCTGTAAGGTGTCTGTGTACATCCCTGTCTCGGGGGGCACCGATGGTGCCCTTTCCATCACTTTCCCCACGGTGTGTAGCAGAGCTTCTGGCACCTGGCAGGTGCTTGATTAATGTTGCAGAGAACGAGGAGAAAGAAACCTGAGGAGCTGAGGCTAAATACAAGAAGAATTCTGAGACTAAAGGGAAAAAGGAGATCAAGAAAGGAGATTGGGGGGGGGGGGGGGCCCTGGGTGGCTTAGTGGTTAAGCGCCTGCCTTAGCCCCAGGGCGCGATCCTGGAGGTCCAGACCTAAGTCCCATGTTGGGCTCCCTGCATGGAGCCTGCTTCTCCCTCTGCCTGTGTCTCTGCCTCTCTCTCTCTCTCTGTCTCTTTCTGTGTCTCTCATGAATAAATAAAATCTTAAAAAAAAAAAAAAAAGAAAAGAAAAGAAAGCAGGTGAGGGGGGAACCTGGGTGGCTCGGTGTTGAATATCTGCCTTTGGCTCAGATTGTGATCCTGGGATCCTGGGATCAAGTCCCATGTCGGGCTCCCTGCAGGGAGCCTGCTTCTCCCTCTGCCTGGGTCTCTGCCTCTCTGTGTGTCTCATGAATAAATAAAATCTAAGAAAAAGCAAGCAAGCAAGCAAGCAGGTGGGGAAGGCAGAAAAAACTTCACACAGGTGTCTCCTCCTCAAGGAAGGTGTCTTGTTGGGCTCACCTGGCGCCGAGATCTGCTGCCTCCTCATTCCCTGAGTTTCCACGATGCTACTTGTCTTTACCTCACAGAGTGGGGTCAGAATTAGTTAGGGCTTCCAACTCTTGATTTCGGCTCAGGTCATGATCCCATGGGTCAGGGAATGGAGCCTTCACGGAGCTCTGTGCTCGGCAGGGTGTCTGCTTGAGCGTCTCCCTCCATCCCCCTTGCTGCCCTCCCCCACTCCCTTATGCTCTTTTTCAAAATAAATAAATAAACCTTAAAAAAAAAATAAAGACACAGAAGCTTAATCTGCCAACAAAAATAGAAAATAAAAATAGGACGAGGAGAACTTTTATTAGGGGAATTCTTGGGAAATTCTTAGAACTTGCTAATAGGAAAACAGACACCTCAGTTTAAAAAGGGCAAATATTTGATAAGAGGCTTCACCAAAGAAGCTATGTACGTGACAAATAAGCACGTGAAAAGATGCTCAACATCAACAACCATTAGGAAAAGGGGAATTAAAACCGCAATGAAATACCACACCTACCAGGATGTCTACAATGACTGACTGAATCAAGTGTTGGTAAAGATGTAGAACAAGCATAACTCATATACTTTCAGGGGAAAGGGAAAATGTTACAATGACTGTGGGAAAATGGCTTGGCAGTTTCTTAAAGAATTAAATACGCGTCTGCCACATAGCCTACCCTTCCATTCCCAGGCTTTCGCCCCAGAGAAATGAAAGCACGTCCACACAGACTTCGTGTGTCGGTATTCTAACAGCCTTACTTGTAACAACCCCAAACTACAAACTACCCAATGGTCATCAGCAGCAGAATGGATACATAAATTGAGGTGTATCCGTAGAATGGATTACTACTCGGCAATAAGAAGGAATTAATTATTGCTATGGGCAGCAACATGGATGAATATAAAAATCATTTATGTTGAATGAGAGAAGCCAGACAGCCCCCATCCCCTCAAAGAACATGATCCCATTCATATAAAATTCTAGAAAATGCAAACTTACCATCATGACAGAGAGTAGATCAGTGGTTGCCTTGGGATGAGTTGGTGGAGGAAGGATGCAAGTAGGGGCAGGAGGAAGGGATTATGAAGCCGTGAAGAAGCTTTCGGTGGATAAAGTTTATTATTTTTATATTATTTTTTATTGTAGTGATGGTTTTGAGGTATATAAACTTCTGTCAAAACATAAAATTGTACACTTTCAATCTTGCAGTTTATTATATGTCAATGATACACCTTGATGAAGCTGTTTTTAAAAAGCTAACAGAGAGTTTCTCTTAAAACTAAACACGTACTCACCATACTCAGAAGTTGTACTCTTGGGCATTTATCCCAGAAAAATGAAAACTTATGTTTATACAAAAATCCCTACATGAGGGTTCACAGCAGCTTTATTCATATTAGTAAAAACTGAAAACAACACAAATGTCCTTAAAGGGTAAGTAGCTAAACAAACTCTGGTGCATTCATACTATGGCAAACTACTCGGCAATAAAAAAGAATGAATTATTCACATACGTAACGACTTGGAAGGATCTTAAGGGTATTATGCTTAGTAATAAAAGGGAATCTAAAAAGGTTACATGCCATATGATTCCATTTATAATCATCCTCAAGTGACAAAACTATAGAGGTGGAGAGCAGATTAGTGGTTGCCAGGGGCTGGGGTGGGTTGAGGGAAGTGGGACTCTAAAGAGGTAGCACAAGGGAGTTCCTTTGTGGTGATAGAACAGCTTTGTATCCTGATTGTTGTAACGGTTACCTACTGTGGCGTCAAATTGCATAGAACTGTTCACATCCACACATGCACACAAATGAGTGCGTGTAAAAACTGATGACAACCGAATGAGGTCTGTAGTCTACTCAGCAGTACATTCCAATACCAATTTCCCGGTTCTGGTATTGTACTGCAGTCCTATAAATGTCATCACTGGAAGAAGCTGGGTTCAAGGGATCCCATGAACTATTTTTTGAATTTTCTGTGATCTATAATGATTGCCAAATAAAAAGCTTAGACACATGCATAATGGAGATTTCGGAAACATCTTTTTTTTTTTTAACTTTTATTTATTTATGATAGTCATGTACAGAGAGAGAGAGAGAAAGAGAGAGGCAGAGACCCAGGCAGAGGGAGAAGCAGGCTCCATGCACCGGGAACCCGACGTGGGACTGGATTCCGGGTCTCCGGGATCGCACCCTGGGCCAAAGGCAGGCGCCAAACGGCTGCACCACCCAGGGATCCCGAGATTTCGAAAACAGCCAACCACCACCACCACCACCAACAGCAACCTCTTCTGGAGACTTCAGGTTGGGCTGGTGAAGTTAAAGCTCCTAAGACATTTATCCCCCAAGGTCCTTCCTAAACACCTTCTTTAATTAGCCAGTATGAGAGAAAGAGCAAGCCAATTCATATTCCCACCCATATTAAACAAAAGCAAACCCCACAAATGTTGAGCAAACCTATGAACATGTAGTCTTGACTGGTCGTATTTCTTCAAGGCAGAAGGCACCATAATGTGAGTTTACAGAGGTCAGGAACACTGTCTTTACAATTCTAGCATAAGGCCCGGTTCATAGGAGGAGCCCAGCAGAGGTCTTTGGAAGGAAGCAGATAGGGAGAGAGGAAAACAGAAGGGCAAAGAAAGGGAAGAAACCTCTGATTGACTTCGAACAGTGTCTTCTCTTTTGTGTCAGTGTAGAAGGTGGGGTTTAGATATGACAGATCTGTGTACAGGATCAATTCCATGTAATGGAAGGAGCGAGGGCAAGGAAGGAGCAGGTCCGCTGGTGAAACTCCACATCCTTAGACAATGAGAATCCTAACTCCTGCTGGACTTCCCCTTTGCCAGGGGCAAGTGCGCCCAGCTGAGGCTGCACGTGTAGAGACTAGAGCCAGGCCGGGAATGGGGAGGCCTGACGAAGTCATCGAAGCCATCTGTAGTGGAAGATTTTAAGGATGAAAATGAACAGAGGTCTTAACAAAGAGCCCAGACTCCGCCAAAGATGAACAGATTCCAAACCAGTTCAGAAGTCCAGTGTGGAACCCAGAGGAACCTAGAACCAGAAGTCAGAAGGGGACAGGACTGGCATGATCAAAGACAAATGCGAAGCATCTAAATAGTTGGGGAGGCACTCCTTGCCCTCACCTGTCCATGTGGCCCCCCTGATGGCTGACCTACAGACACAGCCAGGGCTGACTCCTTCATATTTTGTAAGAGTTACAAGAATATGAAGCTTTCTAGACTATCTTGGACTCCTCAAAGTGTTAGTAAAATAGTTAATACTTATTCAGATTCTTAGGGCTTCTCTCCTCAACACTGTTTTGAAGATTATATAACTTGGCTTTGGTAGATTGTTACGTGAGTAACATAACCAAATTGCCATCTTGTTCTAGTTCATACCTCCTTCTCCCCAGGACTCCTAGGATTTCTGTTTTAAAGAGTGTCAGCCTGGGGCGCCTACGTGGCTCAGTTTGTTGAATAGCCCACTTTTTAGTTTGGCTCAGGTCATGATCCCAGTGTTGTGGGACAGAGGCCTGCACTGGGCTCCCTGCTCAGTGGGGAGTCTGCTTAAGGAGTCTCTCTCCCTCGCCCTCTGTCCCTCCTCCCACTCATACTCATGTGTATGCACGCACTCTCTCTCTTATAAATAAAACAAATCTTAAAAAAAAAAATTAGTGTCAGGGCACCTGGGTGGCTTAGTGGTTGAGCTTCTTCCTTTGGCTCAGGTTGTAATCAAGTCCCACATCAGGCTCCTTGCATGGAGCCTGCTTCTCCCTCTGCCTGTGTCTCTGCCTCTCTCTCTCTCTGCATCTCTCATGAATAAATAAACAGAATCTTTTTTTAAAAATAAAAATCTTTTTAAAAAAAGTTAGTGTCAGCCTGTTCCCACCTCATTATTTAGTGACATGGCCTCCCCCTATGCTTATGTGGCTTAAATTTCTACATTTTTTTTCTTGAAGTCCTTTACACCTTGGCATAGTTACTCATGTTTACAGGCTTCAAGAATATGGATTTAGCAAAAATAAGGGTATCTGGTTTTTCTAAGAAGTACATTGCGCATTAAACTGTGAGGCTACATTTTCCTTCATGATGGCCCTCGACTTACCCTTTTCATCCATCTTTTTAACCTTTCACATCATTTCCTAAAGCCATTTCATCTTCCTTCTAAAATGCCAACCTAAAAATAAGTAATCACACTGAAAAGGATCCAGATGGAAACAGGAAAACATGGACACACTCATTTGGTACGTGAAACATTTTCTATATTTGTCAGTAGACTGAAGTTTGCTTCTTCATTTCTGCCTCATCACAGAAGAGTATTAGAGATCAACAGAAATGTTTTGACCCACTGGAACGAAATTCATCCTACACGGCTTTTGACTTCGGGCAGTAATAGTTGATTTTGGCATTGAAGCTTATGAAAATTATCTGGAAATAGACATGACTAATTTGTACTTTTTATGCAATCAAACTAAGACTTCAGATTATCGTACACATTCTTAAGAGGCATACTTTTGTTTGTTTATTTCAATCAGTTGGGAAAAGAAGCCTGTGTCAAACCAGAACTTGGCAAGTCCCCTAACTGTTCTTCGTGTAAGAGTGTGGAAGACTTTCTAAGGCAGCTTCTTAAACAAAGACACTCAGGACTTGAGACTCATGAAAACTAGATGAATGCTGTAGAGTAAATGTAAAGTCAGAAATGCAAAATACCACACTAATCAGAATCCCTAATGAGCTACTATTTTAAAAATTCTAATTTTTGTTATCTTTTTGGAAGAAAGAAGAGCTCTCTCTCTCTCTCATACTGGGGGGACTTAGTAATTTTTTTTCCAAAGGAATCATCTAGTATCAGTACACATTTACCTAAAATACCCATATCTTCCTTAAAGTCTTGTTCAATGGCAACTGGCATTCAAAATGAGAAATATGAGACACCACAAGATATTGAATCACCAAAGAAAAAAATAACACACTTATTATCAGAGCAAGAAATCTTTCTACACCGTATTAGAACAAATATCAGAATAAAACAGTGAAACCAGTTTACTGGATAACTGTCTTTTAGTCAGGAGAAGTCTCATTCCCTAGGCAGTAGGACAAACCTTTATGAGAATGAATTAAAGAGTTGTGAATTTTAGGACTGGGTTAACAATTTAAGCCACGGAGAGCTGCAAATTATTCCCCCACCAACTGCCCTTAAATTGTGTGGCTTTCGAAATGGCTCAAGTGTGAGACTTAGACCTGCTATCAGTAGGTCTAATTCTACATGAATTATTGCCCACAAATGATTGTCTCCTAGGCTCCAAAAATGTTCCTAACTTTCAAAGCACAGGTGCCACGAAGACAATCAAAGGGTCGGTATGAATGTCCTGAAAAAGCTGTTGAGTCTCAACACCAAGAGAGCACACCTTCAAGTACGTGGGAGGTAACAAAAGCGCGGCCACTTGGTCCTCCGTATTCATACGTCCAAGTTCCACCATGGAGTCCTGCTTGGATGCAGCCCCGACCCGAAGCTGGAGGCAGCCTCTCCCTCCCTCAAACTCTCTGAACCGTGAAAGTTCTGGCGTGTGACTCCAGGAGAGCTGCTCACTCCTTTTTCCTCATGACATGTACCATATCCTGTTTTGTAATGCGGAAACATATCTACAAGCTTCATCTCCTCTACTATATTGTAAACTTTTTGAGAGCGAGGACCATGTCATGTCTGTTTTATCCTCTTTGAATTAATGCAGGTGAGAAAGATCAGTCTAAGTTATTAAATGCTTTCACGGGTCTCAGTTTCTATTCTTGTAAAATTATTTGTATCTCCTAGTGCCTTATGCCTTGTAGATGCCCAGGAAAGATTTGTTGACTGACAGAGTAAACAAATGGACACCTTAAATGATTTCCTCTGGCCTCCAGAATTCCACCTGGAATCTAGCAGAGAAAGGCCTGGCGACCAGAAGGCCAACTCTCTAAAGGGCAGCCTTTGGAATGAAGCCTGGCCGCCTGGCCTGCCATCTTCAGTTCATCAAACACCAGAGCCGCCACCGATTCTTCTTCCATTTCACGCTATAGGATTTGGTTGCACCCCGTGGCGTCCTGGCAAGCTGTCCAGGCAAGTGTCCTCAGGGAAATGTGGATGTCTGACCCCACGCTGCAAAGGCATTTCAGGACTGGTGAGTGCCGACGTTGCCAAAGACTACCCCCGCCATTTGGATGTGCAAATAGCAAGCATTAACACAGCTCTCCTCCCCCAGGAAGCCAGGGGAACTAAAAACAACTAAACCCAAGTGAGCATCTAATTAAAAGAAACCAAACTGGGCATTTTGCTCTGTTGCTCTCTCTATGCCAAATGCACAGGACAAAATACATAGAGAAAAGTGTTCTGCTTTCAAAATGTTTCAAAATTTTGCAAGGTTTTCTAAACCGTTTCATCATTTGTCTCAGAACAGAGATGTTACCTTCAGGGGAGAAAGCACAACCTGTTTTAGTAGCATATGTGGAAAAACTCTAAATAAATCACTTTCTCTTTATGGAAAACTTCTCCTGTTTTAAAATTCAGAAAGGAAAAAATGAAGAAGGAAAAGCAAAGAGATTTCGGGATGGATGGTCATTTTCCATATTGAATTGATCATCCGGAGGTCCACTGGTCACGTGTTCATAGCCAATCCTTTATTCTGAGCCGATCACAGGTGAAGTCAGAGGCCCTCAGATCTGATGACACAGTTGCAGTGCTTCACTTAGAACATTTACCAACTGCTGTATTTTTTTTTTTCCCACAGAGTCACTATTTCACTATAAATACTAAAAGAACAGGCCCCTTGTTCTCAGGCAAGAAAACACAGAAGCTTCATTTGTTTATTATTTTTAGCCACTATGCATTTTGTGTGCTTTATAGTTTCTTGAGTGATTGTTTAATTGTGAATCTATTGGCATGTGATTTGAGGTCAGCTGTTTGTTCCCTGGATGGTACAGTCAGTCAATCCACAATACTGACAAGGAGAAATCTCATTAAAGTTCAAGCTTCAAATTCTAGGCTGTCAACATAGAATCTCCCTCTCTTCAAATCCTCTGTCTCTCATGAAAAAAAATTTCTTGAACTATTTAATTGTCCTTCAATATAGTTTCTAAAGCAACTTTTGTCTTCCTCATTGCTGTAAAAAATGCAAATTGGCAAACAGAAAAAAAATTACCTCCAATTCTTCCATCCACAGGTCCTATTAATCACAGTTAATATTTTGGTGCAGTCTTCTCAGCTGGTTGAAAGAATTCTTTGAACAATCACCAAAACAAAGTCAAAATTAGCTTCACTAAGGCTTTACATGTTGTCATGTTCTTCGAAATCTCTTTTTTTTAAAAGTCAAATCCACATAAAGTAAGATTTTTCTTTCATGTGACATTTTTAGTTTGCCACCAGTATACAGCTGAAGTGGGCCTTCAGTCTTTGGGGAAATGGGCTTTTTTTTTTTTTTTAAGAAAAATGTGGATTTCTGCTGTTCTACATCTCATAATAAGAATGTCTTAACTGATTACATTCATTCATTTCCTGCTTCTCCCAGATCAACCTCCATCCTACTCTAGCACTTCTTAAATACCGACTCTGGGATCCCTTCATCTGCTTCTTTTGCTTCCAGTTTTGCCTCTGAGGGGTGAGAGTAGGATCAACTGGGTAAGATTGAAAGTAAATACAACACAATATTAATGGTGGTCAACTCAGGGCAATTGGAACACGGGGGGTTGATTGTATTAGTTTCTGTATCCTTATACGGTGTTTTTAAAGTTCTAAATATTAACAAAACTGAACAAAACCAAAGGTATGGTTCTTGCGCTCAAGGAACTTAGGATCTGACGTAACGTGCAAACTGTTACAGGACGTTCAAGACCTGGCAAACAGATCATTGCCTTAGAGAGTTTTCTGACAAAGGCTAGTACAAGTGTTAGACTCCAGCAGCTAAGGGAACACAGAGTGGGGATCACCACTTCCCTTTCCAGCCATGTCCTCTGAGAGAATATGGGAAGGCTTCGGCAAAGAGACAAAGATTGACCCGTGGCTGGGAGGATGAGTAGTGTTCTGTGGTTTCAAGCGTTAAGTACGTTGCAGAAAAAGCCATGGAGGCCATGTGTGTGCTCGAGGAAGAGAGTGTGTTTCCAGTATGGCTGGGGTTTTTCTGTGTCAGCAGATGAACTTGGAGAAGTGGCTATTCACCAGGTGGTGAAGAGGCCGATATGACAAGCTACCCAGTGGTTGATGTGAAACCAATAAAACAATGAAGGGCATAATGCAACTTTTGTGTTGGCAATGTCCTTCAGGGGACAGTGTGGAAGAAAGATGGGAGCGAAGAGAAAGGGAAGGAGAGAGACCAATTAGGAGGCTACTGCAGTGATCTAGGTGAGTGATGATGATGGTCTATAATAGGGCAATGGCAGAGAGGGAGTGGGGTCAGCTGGGGAATCTTTAGAAGATAGAATCCATCACGCGTGGAGACAAATTGGATGTGGTGGAGGGAGAAGGCAGACTCGAAACTGAGTGCTGGATTTCTGGCTTGGCGGTGGATTGGATGGCGCTATCAATTCACTGAACTAGTAGGAGCAGGAATAGAGAAGAACAGATGAGTAAAATTGCAACATGCTGAGCTTGCAACATCTTGGAGTTGCCCAGGAGACCGTGAGGTATAGAGATATGGAGTGACTGCAGCAAGCATGCTCTCTAGACTGGGAGTAGACTCATCGATACAACCCCACCACGGCTGGGGCCACAACCGTGTAGGTGTGCGGGAAGAGTGAGGAAGCGAGAATAGAGGCTGGAGTTCCGAGGGAGATGGACATTTAGGAGATGAAGGAGTGGCCCAGGGAGAAGGATGAAGATGAGGAAAAAGTGATGTCGGCCAATGTTGCATCTGCTAAAGGGGAAATCATTTCAACAAGGAACAGTTGCTGGGTAAGAGCTAGCAGAGGAGTCATACGAGACATGGCATTGCCAGAGCCACTAGAGAGGGCCCAGTTAAATCTGGATTTCAGATAGAAATGAATTTTTAGTATAAGGATGTCCCCTATTTTTATTTGCTAAATATGTCATCCCTAGCAGGATAAAGACTAAAAGTATATAAATGTGGTAGTGAAAGCAGGTAGTTAGAGCAGAGAGCAGAAGCAGGAGGGGATTGGGAGACAAGGCACGTGAACGAATCTTTCTAGAAATCAGGCCAGGAAGCAAGAGTAGGGAGCAGAGTTAAGATATGGAGCGTTTTCTTAAAATGAGCAGGCGCTATATGTCTCACAGCCCCCTGCCCCCAACACACACCTCCACCGGCCGGAAGCCACAGGAGGTTCAAGACCGTGTCTTATTTTGCCTTTGCAGTAAAAGTGCTCACCTGCCCAGACCCTTTCTCTTCTGCATCAGAAACTCAATAAATGGCTGCTGAGTTAAATCCTGAGACTGGGTTTCTCCAAGCCTGTAGTAAAGAACTGATCAAGAGATACGTCACTTTTGCCTCTATCTGAAAATTATTACCCGAAATACTTCGGGGACATCCAGTTCATAACTGTCAGAACGCTCCGGGAAGTTGTCTCGGTTCTGGATTTCCGTTTACCAGTGAAGGCACCTGTGAGCGGCCCACCTGCTAACAGCCGCAGCCTGTGCTGGTCAGGACGATGCCACTTTCCAGGTGAGTGAAACCGATTGTGATTATGTGGTTGAGGGGAAAACAAAATAAAACAAGGTGTGCACCAAACCCGTAGAGTGAGTTTCTCAAGAGGGTTTCTGGGTGGGTGGGAAACCTCAGGTCCTTCAGCCTGATCTGACGTCTGCTGCCCCACTTGGCCCGTGGACTGCCTTTCCTCCTTTCCACAGCTAGAAGTCCGCTTACCCTGATGGAGGAGTAGGCCAGTCACAAACTAACCTCTGAAGGGACTGCTCAAGGCCGCCGTAAGGGATCCAAAGCAGGCAAGCGCAGGTGCCTTCAAAGACAGGTCTTCTGCATCTCTGCCCCCAACGCGCCGAGAGCCAACACCAACACGGGAGGGACCGCGGACTCTGCTCGGCCAGGAGGGAGGAAGCGAGCCGGTGACTCCTGCATCTGCTGTGGCATGGAATGGAGGCCCCAGGATGTATCTGGAGGGGCGAGGTCTGAGGATGCTTTCTGTTGGTGGACAAAGAAAGAGGAAAATGGTTTAATGGAAAAGCTTGAATTTTTACCATTTTATTTTTAAATTTAAACTCATTTAACATATAGTATATTATTAGTTTCAGAGGTAGAGCTTGGTGATTCATCAGTTGCATATAGCACCCCGCGCTCATCACATCCCATGCCCTCCTCCATGCCCACCACCCGGTTACCCCATCCTCCACCCCACCCCCTCCAGCGACCCTCAGTTTGTCTCCTGTGATTAAGAGTCTCTTCGGGTTTGTCTTTCTCTCTGATTCCGTCTTGTTTTTATTTTTCCCTCCCTTCCCCTATGATCCTGTTTTGCTTCTTAAATTCCATGTATGAGTGAGATCATATGATAATTGTCTTTCTCTGATTGATTTATTTCACATGGGAAAGCTTGGATTTTGAGGTTGGATTAGATCTGGGTTCAAATTCAAGATTTTCCCCACCCTCGTTTTGTAGTATTGGGCTCCATAGTGTGGTGGTTGAAAGCGAAGCTTTAGAATTGGACACAATTGGATTTAATTCCTAGAGCTGCAAGTGGAATGCAGGTGATATTTTTCAAAATGCCTTCCTTACTAATTCTTCTTGTAGTCATCTGCCATTATGGCTCTAAGGGAAAAAGATGAATGGCACCTCATTCATCAAGGAGGAGAAGGGGATATAGGGCCTCAGTCAAACAGTGGGAGGGACGGGAGGCCCTTTCACCACAGGGAGGAGGAGTGGGAGGTGAAGAGGGATGGGAAGGCGAGCAAGTGGTTCCAGGGGAGGATGAGAAGCAGTCCGTTTCATTGGGATTCTAGAGAAGTGTTCTGCACCCCATTCCTGTGTAAGAGACTCTGGCAGGAGAGCACCTTTAGAAGACCCTGCATGACTTGGAGGGGCTCATGGAACAGAGACCCGGCCTGAGGTGGGACCTACCCCTCAGCTTGGTGCTCTCCAGCTGGCCCTGAAAATCCCGAGGGCCCCCAGTGGGGGATGCATAAGGTCACTGAGAGCAGAGGCCAGTAGGCCTGCCGTGGGCCTCTGTGACAAGGGGGAAGTGACCCGAAGCAGAGACTGTCATGAGGACTGCCCATGCCACAGGGGACAGGCTGAGACCCAGGTGTGCTGTACTAGTGAGAGCTGGGGTGCACGCAGCCAGCCGCAGGAAGGAGGGGGCGGACATCACAACGGGACCAACCAGGCCGAGGGAACAGACCACAGGCTTCCACAGCATGGACTTCAGCTACCGGTGTGAACACAGTAGGGGCTTTTCCAATTTGGCGCCGAGATAACCCCAGAGAAAAGAACAGGGAACTTCCCGGAAGGTGGAGGGGAAATAGCTTGGTAGGAAAAGTTTGAGCCTGGAATTACTTGAATACTTGTTCAAGAGAAACTGAGAAAACGGGAAAACAAACAAACAAACAAATCTCTGAGTGCTGTAACTCAACTAGTTTTTTTCCTCCCTGTTCCTCAGTGGGATTTGGGTCTGTTGGGAACAAAATAATCAGTTACAATGGAAAAAAAAAAAAAAGGATCCCACCGATGACGCATACTTGAGGTATAGTTTATGAACTTACACCAGCACCCCCAGGGGAACTTTGTAAACTTGGGCTATTTACTTAACTTCTCTGAGCCTCAGTTTCCGCATCTGCAAAACGGGGATAACACGCCATCATAAGGGTTGTTGTGTGTTTTAAATGAAATGACGCGCGCGGAGATGTGGGGAACGGCCACTAACACTAGGACTTTGCTTCCACGAGCTGCCTGGTCTACCCTGTAAATTGGGGATTGTAATATGCGTGTCACACCATAGTATGCAAATAGTGTTAATTTTTGTTTCCCCTCTGTCCCCTCTGTTAATCGAGAATATTTCCTTGAGTCTTTGCTCTGCGTCAGTCCTGCTCTGAGCGTACAGTGTGGTCACTCCCGGTCTGCCGGTGGGCGGCGGGGGCAATACTCAGCCTTCTTTCTAGTGGAACGTGAAAGCGATGACGAGCGAGACAGCCAAAGCCCCGTGGCCACCCGGGAGAGGCGGGGACCTCCAGCTAGAAGGCAGGGACGCGTTGGAGCAGAACTTCGAAGGACGTTTGCTCCATTTAAGTCCTAGGAGATCACATTTTGAGGCGGGTCTCACATTTTGAGGTCAGGATATAGGATGGACCTTCTTTTAATGATAGGGTCCGAGAGAGACTCCGATCCTGTCCCGTCGGCCCCGCGCAGCCAGGCCCGCGCAGCTTCGGGTCACCAGAGGCCACATCCCACGTGGCGGCCTGGGCGGGCCTGGGGCTCAGGGAGGCCCGCTGACTTCCTCGGGCCAGGGAGGCCGGGGGGGCCGGAGCCGGGGCTGTTAGCGCTCCGGGGAGAGCAAACTCACTTAACTGGCGGATTCTACACGATCTCCACCTCGGACCTGTGCCTGGGTTTATGAGGCTCGGGGAATCTTAGCTGAGGTGATGGCTAATGTCCTCTGGCCCCAGTCCTTCATTTATAGGGGAGACTCCGGAAGCTCAGAGGCGGGGCCCTGCCCGAGGTCACGGTCCTGCCCGAGGTCACGGTCCTGCCCGAGGTCACGATCCTGCCGAAGTCACAAGGCCCTGTCTGAGGTCACAGGCCTGCAGGAGGTCACGATCCTGCCTGAGGTCACGGTCCTGCCGAGGTCACAAGGCCCTGCCCGAGGTCACAGGCCTGCCCGAGGTCACGATCCTGCCTGAGGTCATGGTCCTGCCGAGGTCACGGTCCTGCCCGAGGTCACGGCCCAAGGTCACAGGCCCACCGGCCAGCTCTGCCTGTGGGGTCTGGTCACGACAACCACAGAGCGTGCCCCCCCCCCCCGCACCTCAGGTGGCCTCACCCCCACCTACTTCCGTGGGACGAGCCCGGCTCGGGGGACTGCCGTACCTTCAGCCGATGGCTCCCTAACTTTATGAAGGAGATAGAAATCCATCCTCCCTTCGCCTCAGCCAGGGAAAGGCGTTCCCCAGACGTCGTCGGACGCTTTGCTGGCTGAAGGATCCCTACGGGTTGGGCGCAAGCCTCGGAAAGTGGGACCAGAGTTGGCTCCAAACTCCATCCTATTTTCCAGGAAGCTCCTTCCCAAGTGCTAAGTCCTCCCAGCCGGTGGGCCGACGTGGCCCCCGGGGGAATGGGCCCCACAGGCCTGGCCCAGCCAGCACCACACAGGCGGCCCTGCCCTCGGGAGCCCCCGCCTCCTTGTCCTAGCTGCGGCCCCCACCCCCCATGCTCCCAGAGCCCAGGCCAGGCCTGCTTCCCAAAGCTTCCTGCCCTGAGGGATTTCATGGAGCGTGAGGAGGAAGCCTGGACTCCTCCCCCCTGGGGATCGGTGCTCCCGCGCCTGCCCTGGCCCCGGTCCACAGAATCCCCGATCTCTGGGCCCATAGGACTTTCTTCTCCATGACCGGCCCAGTGAGGATCCATCCGTGTTCCTGGCCTGCATTCCAGCAAAGTCCCTGGAGCACTGTGGCTGGAAATGATTTGTATGGGGCACTGGGCCAGCTTCGCTTTAATCACTCACATGCTCCCAGACACAGGGAGTCCTGCCCCGCTGGCCCCGGGGAGGGGATGGGGGGATGGAGGGACCTCCCTCACTCTGACAGGGCCTCACTAAGTGGTGGGGTAAACAGGGATTCTAGTCTCCAGGAGAGATGCTGTAAAGAGCCTCCTTTTCCGGGGGTTAATTAGGAAATCGATAGCTCCTGGAGCCCCTCCTCCCCTGGCGGCCTGCAAAGCCACCCGCTCACCCCCCCACAGGGCTTCCACTCTGCCTGGGGAGGAGGCTGGGACGGAGCTGTGCCTGGCGAAATGGGTGGGATTTGCTCAGGATTTGCAGGCTGGGAGGTGACACAAGGGAATACAGGGCCTGGGGGTGGGGTAAGGAAGAGAGGGAATCAGGGAGCAGCTGGAGGGGAGCAGAGGTACTTGGTGGGGAGGAGGGAGTGATGATTGGCCAGGGGCCAACGGACAACAGAGGGCTCACCCAGAATGGGATGCCCAGCGGAGGATTTATTTGCAAAGGTATGGCCATAGGGAAGCCTCAGACCGTAGTGTACTAAGGTGCCATGAGGACCTCTGGGCGCAGAGGCAGCAGCACAGAGAAGGAATCACGCAGGGCAGCTGCCTTAGAAGGAACGAAGGGGTCAAGGCCACATCCAGCTTGAGGCAGCCTGAGGGGAAGATCCGGCAGAGGCAGGTTAGGCTGGGGGCCCCACATCAGCACGGGCCCCTTCCCAGGCCTGAAGAAGAGCTCTACCAATATATTCCTATGTCACATGTTTTTTTGATATTTGGGGGGTAAATTTTGCCAAAGTAGGAGATTTTCTATCCCATTTTCCTTCCATCACACTCTTCATATGTTGAGTGGCTTTGCAGCCGTCATGGGCATTTGTAGCCTGTAAGCATTACAAAAATTCAGATTATATCAAAATCAGTGACTTATTAAAAGGAAGGAAGAAAATGCAAAATAGAAGTATAGGACCTTTTTTTTTTTTAAGGAATCTCAAAAAAAATAAAAATAAAGGAATCTCAAAAACAAAAAAACAAAAAAAAAACAAAACAAAAAGGAATCTCTACACATGGCGTGGGGCTCTGGGGCTCGAACCACGACCCTAAGGTGAAGAGTCACATGCTCTTACAACTGAGCCAGCCAGGCGCCTCTTTGATGGTCTTATCGATGAAGAGGAGTAAAGCATATGAACTCATTGGGAAAAGATTTGTATTTCTTGCTGCTTTAACACAAATCCTGATATGTACAAAGATGCCTTAGATCGGGTTCCCTGGAAACTGCCTGTGACATGGAGAGCTGCATGTGGAAGGCTTAGTGCAGGAAGCTCTCAGGAGCTACGCTTGAAGGCACTGAAGCCGGCAGGACTGCGCGGCCCACCAGCTTGTGGCCTCCGCGGATCCGATATCCCAGCAGCAGAGGGTTGGCCGAGCTGGCCCCAAGAGGCGGGCAAAGCCCCACAGCGCGCTCCACAGAACGTAACACAAACCAGGCCCCCTGGGAGGCTCAGTGGGTTAAGCATCTACCTTAGGCTCTGGTCTTGATCTCACCTCCGGCTCCACCTCGCTGCTCCACAGGGAGCCAGCCTGCTTCTCCCTTTCCCTCTGTCTGCCACTTCCCCTATTTGTGCCCCTCTCTCTGTCAAATAGATAAAATCTTTTTTAAAAAAATAGCATTAACCTCATAAACATGCCAGTATTAAAGGGACATCACAGACGAGCTAGTTTGTGTTAGCAAATCAAAGTATTTAAGATTAGTTCCTGCACAAGAAAATTTGAAATGCCCTAAATCTTAGTTATATATGGAAGTAAATGATAGAGACCTTCCCGAATCGGGCAGCAATCTCAAGTTTTACATGATTTTACAAACAGTAACGTGTGAAACTGAAATGATTCTACATCACCCACAATAAAAAAAAAAAAATTCGGGATCCCTGGGTGGCGCAGCGGTTTGGCGCCTGCCTTTGGCCCAGGGCACAATCCTGGAGACCCGGGATCGAATCCCACGTCGGGCTCCCGGTACATGGAGCCTGCTTCTCCCTCTGCCTGTGTCTCTGCCTCTCTCTCTCTCTCTGTGACTATCATAAATAAATAAAAAAAAAAAATTTAAAAAAAATTAAAAAAAAAAATTCCAGTCAAACCTATGAGAGGAAAGACTGGATCCTATTTCCATTCTGTCTCTAGAAAATTACATTGCAAAGCTGTCATATGAACAGGCAAAGGGTGTGCTGCTAAAAAAATATAGGGAAAAAGTATTACAGAGGCTTTCCAAACAATTGATTAAGAGAAATACCATTGGGGCACCGGGTGGCTCAGTCGGTTAGGCATCCGATGCTTGATCTTGGCTCAGGTCTTGATCTTAGTGTCTTGAGTTCAAGCCCTGTGTTGGGCTTTGGGCTCCACGCTGGGCATGGTACCTACTTAAAAAAGGAAAAAAAAAAAAAAAAAGACTGCTTTTTTTCTGCATTTAGTGATATCTTTGGTATTTTTAAGCTTTTTAGAATCTGCAATTTGCCGTGAGGCCTTTCCTCATTCTCAATAGATACTCAGTTTTGCACCTAACATTCTATGCATAATTATGGACCAATACAATGGCAAGCTTTAGTCTCATAAAGCCAAGTCACACTTAGACCCCAAGGAAGTAATGCGCTGACTTCACAGTCTTCCCTCCCTTGTGTATCCTTCCGGAGCTTCCGGCCAGGAGTGAAATGGAGAATGGTGGCCCAAGCTGAAGATATCAGCCACTGCTAAGTAGTATGAAACCAGACTATGGAAGCCTTGAATGCCGACTCTGCTTGCATTTTATACGTAGAAAAATGAGATCTGAGTGACATGAAGACAGAGGTATATATTGAAGGAGCCCTCAATCTGGGGCCGTCACTCACCACCTGCCTGTGGCCCACCTGAAGCAAAGTCCTGCACCCACGTACAGGCAGGAAGAGCTGTCTGTTCCTTTTCTTCTCTTCTGGGGCCTGGGGGTGGCCCGTGCCCCCCCACAGGTCACAGGGGAGGCAGTGAACCAGAGTAGGAAGGCGAGCGGCAGCACCACCTCGGGGATGCGGCCCCTAATCCGAGGCTGCGGGGACACAGCCCTTCCGCCCGGACCGTCCAGTGTGTGTCCACCTTCCCTCCGCGCTGTGTGGAGGCCTTTAGTCTCCGTGTCACCCGGTCAGCCTCCAGGCGCTGCTCGGCCCGCAGAATCCATGGGCCTCCGGCCTCAGCACGAGGTGGAGGGGGGAGGCCAGGACTGAATTCCTCTCTCAGCTCCCCTGTGACCTTCCTGGGTAGTTGAAATCCCGGCCTCGCTTCCTGGATCGTCTCTGCTCGGCTGAGATCCCAAGAAATTCCAGAGGGACGCCCCCTTTCCTCGTCGCACACCAAGTGCCCTCTGGGACCGGCCTCTGCAGCGCCGCGTCCTCCCCCCGAGACAGGACCTCTGAGTGTGCTCCCCCGGAGCTGGCCTGCCCGAGGCCTTCCCGTCGGCCTTCCCGTCGGCCTTCCCGTCGGCCTGCCTGGGCGTCCCGGGCCCCTGGCAGCCGTGCTCCCGAGGCCGGGCTCACCTCCTCCGGCCGATGCTTCTTTCCTACTATTGCTCAGCTCTCCTCTCTCCTCGTCCTCCCGGTCACTCCCTGTCACTCCCCGCTGCCCCAGGCCCGGTGGGGTCTCTGTCCTGTCCTCCCGGTCACTCCCTGTCGCCCCCGGCTGCCCCAGGCCCGGTGCTGGACCAGGGCCTGCTGTAGCCCGCCCGCACGGCCGAGCGAGGGGCCTGCCACACGTCACGCACTCCTCCCCTCAAAAGTGGTTCTGGGCACTTGGTGAAACGAACCCAAATCTCTTGGCCTGGCCCCAAGGACCTTACAGTGAAGCACACAGGTGACCGTGGGGCGCTAAGTGCGTAACTGTGTAGGTATTGCTTGCTCCCGCCCTCCCCCCGCAGGAAGCCCAGGGCTCTGGGGAGGTGTTGGCCAGAGGATCACCTGCCCGCGTCTCCCAGCGCTGCCCCCGCTGCCCCCCGCCGCCAGGCTCGCTGTTCTCCCGCCCCCATCTGCACTGCACACGTAGGCCCCCCACGGTCCCTCCCAACCCAACAGTCACTCCTTCCCAACTGCTGTCCGGGGCTCTGGGCACGCGCACACTCACGCGCACACTCACGCCACTTGCACCACGAAGACCTTCCTGCTTCTCTCTCTGCCCTTCTTCTGCCCCAGGGACCAACCCCGTCTGGGAGCGAGCGCCCTCAGCCCGGCCTCCGCGGACACCTGTCACCCGTCACCCGCTGCCTGGCGAGGCTTCGCGCGGGGCTCGGCGGCAGCACCGGCCTGCAGCGGGCATTCAGGAATGGGGCAACGCACACACCTGCCCGTCAAAGCATGAGAATAGCTCCTCTTGTTATGGGGAAACCTATTTTTAAGTTACACCTACACGGTCCATGATTACTTTTTTTATTGTAAAAACTCGAACAATATGGATGAAACTAACACTCCCTTTGCTGTCCCCAATCCCAGTCCCCTCCCCATTTACATACTTTTTTTTTTTTTAAGATTTATTTATTTTATTGTAGGTGGGCTCGATCCTAGGACCCTGACCTCATGACCGGAGCAGAAATCCAGGCATCCGCTTAACTCACTGAACCACCCAGGCGCCTCCCCTCCATCTACACACTCGTACAATAGGGGTATAATACGGTTTTGTGGGATTTTGTTTACAACAGTGACTTACTTACTATATAAATGATTCTGCAGCTGGCTTCCTTCTCTTTACAGTATGTCACAGATATCTTTTCATTTTTCTTTACATTCGGTAAATGGTACCTTGTGCTTTCTAACGGCTGCAAGATTCCGTAGCTGGGTGTGCCGCAGCTTATTTCACCCCTCCCTTATTCACGGATCTTTACGTTATTGCCCATGTTTTGCTGTGAGCATGCCTCCTTGCACACACGTGCCTTTTTCTAGAATAAGGATGAAAAAAAATAGAATTTCTGAGTCAAAAGAAAAGCACTTTTACAATTGTCTGTGATTCAAACCAAAAACATTGCATTAGATATTGTCAATTTGACTCCCCCCAAACCTTTGCCGTGGTTTGATGTTATAAATCTTTAACCGTTTGGCCAATCTGATGGGAGAAAAATGACATTGTGTTGTAATAATGTGCATTCCTCCATTTGCTCTTGACCATTTATTTGGCTTTGATCATTATCCTTTTCCCAACTGGGCAGTTGTCTTTTTCTTATTGATTTGTAGGCTATCTTTACAATTCTGGACATTAGACAACTATTTTCTCTGAATTGGTTGCTTGCCTTTTAATTTTCTTGAGGGTGCCTCATTTGCCAAAGCTATTTTCTTTTTGATCCGACCTTGAATTTTCCTCAGTATATATCTGAGTCCCAACACTCTGTGAAACACTCATCCATCCTCTGAGTGTGTGAAGTGTATCTTTTGTCAGATAGTGAAATTTCCTACCCACATGGATCTGCTCCTGGACTTTTAAATTTTCGCTGTCATTTTAAGTATGTTTCTCTTAAACAGTGTTAAGATAGATTTGAGGTTTTTTTCCTAGCCCAGTCTATAGATTCTGTTTTTCTAAACAGAGAATTCAGTTCATTCATCCTTTGCCTAATAACGATTATACTTGATTCGCCTCCTTATGCTTGTGATGATTCTCTTTCTTTTTCCTTTTCTTTGATTTTCCTAGTTTGCTCAAATTGCTGTTACATTCCACCCTTGCTAACGTGGGCATTCCGATGTACTCTTTCCATCTCATTAATAGTTATCTCCCCTTTTGTTTTCAGGTGCCCTTCTTCTTTACTATTACAGAAATGCTATTGTAGGAAATGAGGGGTGCCCAGGTGGCTCAGTTGGTTAGGTGCCTGCCTTGGCCTCAGGTCATGATCTCAGGGTCCTGGGACCCTATGGGTCTATGTTGGGCTTCCTGCTCAGCGGGGAGCCTGCTTCTCCCTGTCCCTTTGCTGCTCCCCCTCCCCCTCCCGCTCTCTCTCTCAAATAAATAAATAAAATCTTGAAAAAAAAAGTTTTTAAAATTAAAAGAAGGGAAAGGAGATGTTTGTCTCCCACTTAGATACTCTGTTCCCTTATTATATCTCTCCCCTTAGGTGCTTCTTCCCTCCACCAATGAGATATTCAGAATACTTTCACTTTCCCCATTTTCTTCTCTTTATCCCAAGAGCCTGTAAGATGCTTTTACTCTGCATACCCTGCCTCTAACTTTTAGATTTTGCTGAAATTGCACAGTACTTTTCTTTCTAGATCTTATTAGCATTTCCTTTGCAGTATTTCACCTCTATTTTAAGAATCCTTATTCAGCATTACACATTTTCACAGTCTATTATTATCCATTTGTATCAAACTATATATATGTGTGTGTATGTATCTATGCACACATCTACATATGTGTGTGTATTTGCATAGGTTATATATATATATATGGGGGCATACATAGTTAAACAGGATTTACCCATCATCCTGTTTCCTCTCTTCTCTGTCACAAATCATTTGGTTTTAGTTGATATCTTTTTAAAACTAGTTTCTTCAGGGAGTCTTATAATTTTTGAATCCATGCATATTTATAAGTGTGTGTGTGTGTGTGTGTGTGTGTTTCAGCTCTCATGGTTGAGTGACAACTTGGCTAGGTGTAGGATCTCTGGGCTGCTGTTCTTTCACATTTCCTTGACCCCAAGAGTCTGTAGATGTTTGTCCACCATCTTATTTTGTTCTCTAGGATTCAATTAGTCCCACGTTTGATCTCCTAGAACTGCCCTCAAAATTTCATGATTGCAATTCTTTGTATTTTTCTGTGGTTGGTGGTATTTCTCCCACTTTATCTTCCAGGCCAAACCAATTCGAGTCTCCTCTATACCTTTTCTCTTAAATTATTCTTTTTTTTTTTTGCCTAAAAAAAAGCATGTTTTTTTGGTTTCAGGATGTTTTCCTTTAGGGTCTTTTTGTTGTTAAAGTTGTCATCTTTCACCTCTGGTGGCTCTTTAGATGCCTGTTCTGGATATTTGGGACATTCCTCTCCTTGGGGCGGCAGGTCTCTGGGGTATGTTGTTTACTTTCTTTGCCTGCTCCCTGCGGCTCAGTGGTCGGAAGGCTGATGGTTGTGGAGGAGACAGACAGACAGGTAGGCAACTCCTGTTGACGTCACGGGAGGAACTCAATGCTCCTGGGTCTCAAGGTCCCAAAGATGTTGCACCCTTGGCTCACCTGTTGGGTCCCTCCTTAGCTTCTTAGAGGCAGGGCGAGGGGTGGGATGGGGTGGGGACTCGGCTGAGTACATGTGGCCAGAGTCATGCTTCCTGCAGAACCTCACATGAGGCTCTCTTAGGGAGAGGGAGCCCTGCCTCAACTACTTGTTTGCCGCAGGCCCTGGCATGCCTGGCAGCCCTCTGCAGCTACTGGGCCCAGAAGAGGTGTGTGGGTGGCACAGGAGTCACATGGAAGGCAAGGGGTCAGAATCCCCCCTTCACTCTTTCCCAAGCTTCTCTGGTGTCTTTGTGTGCTCGGTCTGCCTCGGCACAGTGTTAATCACCATAGCATCCAAGTCAAATTTGCTCTCCGGCAACGCATGTCTTCCCACTTTCCCATGTCCCTTTGCTTCTCTTTTTCACATTTCCTTGGCTCTGTCTTTGCACATCCTCTTCCTGAGGAATATTAGAATCATCCTGTCCTTCCTCAGAATAGCTTCCTTTTGACTCTTTTGGAAAAACTGAACTAAATTTAAAGACAAATAAAGAAAAGATGGACATCACTCCAAGATTACATCTTCCCATCCACGAACAAGATAACTAGATTTATTCAGGACCTAATTTATATCCTTTAGTAAAGTTTTATGGTATTTTTTAAAAAGATTGTATTTAGGGATCCCTGGGTGGCACAGCGGTTTGGCGCCTGCCTTTGGCCCAGGGCGCGATCCTGGAGACCCGGGATCGAATCCCACGTCGGGCTCCCAGTGCATGAAGCCTGCTTCTCCCTCTGCCTATGTCTCTGCCTCTCTCTCTCTCTCTATCATAAATAAATAGAAAAGTAAAAAAAAAATATATTGTATTTATTTGTTTGAGAGAGAGAGCACAGGAGGGAGTGAGTGCATGCACAGGAGTGGGGGGCGGGGGAAGCAGGCTCCCCCGAGCAGGGATCCTGATGCAGGGCTCCATCCAGGACCCTGGGATCATGACCTGAGCTGAAGGCAGACACAACCCACTGAGCCACCCGAGCACCCCAGGTTTTATGGTATTTTTAATACAAACTTTGCACATTTCTTTTTAAGCTTATTACTAGATTTTAAAAGTAAATTCTGTCGGTATTATGAAACGTGTTTATCTTTTTGTCGTAGAAAATTCGGAGTACTGTCAGAAGTAAGCAGAATGGTAGAATGAACACTCACGTGACCATCCCTCAGCTTGAAAATATTTTTCTTGTAAATTTTTAATTGTGGTAAATCACATGACATAAAATCTACCATCTTAACAATTTTAAGCGGGCAGTTTAGTGGTGTTAAGAACATTCCCACTGCTCCACGAGCAATCTCAAGAACTCTCTCAATCTCCAAAACTGAAACTCTTTACCCATGAAACAACAACTCCCCATTTCTCTCCCCCCAGCCCCCCCAGCTCCTGGCAACCACCACCCTCCTTTCTGTCTCTGTGAATTTGATGACCATACGTGCCTCTTGTAAGTGAAGTCAAGCAGTATTAGTTGTTTTTGTGACTGGCTTATTTCGCTTAACATCCGTCCTCAAGTTCCATCTGTGCTGGGGCCTGTGCCGGGACATCCTGCCCTGTTGAGGCTGAGTAATATCCCATTGCATGCATATACCACATTCTGTTTGTCCTTCATTTGTCAGTGGACACGTGAGTTGCCTCCACCTTTTGGGTTTGTGACTAATGTCCTCACCCAGCTTTAGCAATTATCAACTCAGAGACAACCCAGTTTCATCTGTAATCCCACCGCGTTCCTCTTCCATGTTATTTGGAAGCAAATCTGAATGGAGTAATTTATAAACTATATTTTCTATTTGGTTGAAGTTTATTCCCCGGGAGGATCAGAGCCTGGAAACCGATCCTAAATCACCCTCAATAGCTTAAACTGCTTGGCATAAAGGTGAAGTACAAGTGATGTGGGAAAGCTGCCACAGAAAGGGTGGATGAGGAAGGGGAAGTAGGTCAGAGTGGCTAAGGCTTGTCACATGTGCATGAACTTCTACTCTTCCTTACTGTCACCCTCTTCTATTTCAGACGTTTTGTCCCCGAGCCAAGTTTGGGAGGACTGAAGCAGGGAGGAGTCCAAAGCTCACAGACCACTGTGACCATCCTGGTTTGGGGGGGCTCGAGGAAGGCTCTGCAAATCATCCACTTGTCTATAAGCGGGGTATGTTGCGTTGGCAATGCTAGGGCTGGAGTCAAGCTATGCCTTGAATTTACTGATACTGCCTTGGGAGCCAAGGTCTATTCCTGTAGAAGAGATTAGTAGAAATTCTTCAGGAAGAAATTGGCTGCCTGTGAATGCCAGCAGGCGTCACGACTAGGTAACCTCCCAGAAACAAGGGTTCTGATGTTCATATCACTTTAAAATCACATTGAGCACCCAGGTATGGCAATTTAATTTAAGTAAATTAACTTGGCCTCTGTTGAGTCATACTCCAGGGCAGACCCTCTCTGCTGGGACTTACCTTAGTGGTGTGACATCCCTTTGCCCTCGTTACCTTGAGAAATGGGATCTTGTGCTAAGGGATCGAGGCAATAGCCACCCTGAAACAGCCTGTGTTTCTCTTCACAGCAGCCTTGGAGAAAACAAACAGGGGGAAACAAACTCTTGCCCTCTCTTAAAGTCTCCTTTCCTTATGATTCCCAGTATTCTCTTCCTAACTGCACCATCATAAATATCCATTTATTTCCCCACGGACAGCTCAAACTTGGGCTAGTTTACATCTAAAGGCAATCATCGTCGCTGCAGAAAATCTTTTGGTCTCTTCCCAACCAGGCGAGTGGCCCTGACGTCTTTCTGCTCCATTGACCTGAGATTTCTCTCCGCCCTTATGAGGAGCATCAGTAAGTGTGGGCTAGTCCAGGGTTTGGTCTTGAATATTGCTGAACAGAAGCTAAAGCAGCTGGGGCCTATTTGCCCCCTGAGCAATTAGTAGGCATGTGTCCTGAGTAGGTGACGTGAAGCTGCTCTTGGGTGTCAGAGACACAGCATCCTGCCCTGCAGACTCAGGATCTACCTCGTTCTTCCACCAACTTTCTGATAAATGTGAACCTATTGCTTCTTCTTTGGCCTCAGTTTTTTTGGTAAAATCAGGGGATCGAACTGGATGGCCCCTTCTAGCTCTGAGGCTGTGAAAAAAGTCACAAAACCTGGACATCAGAAGCACCGGTGTGGCTCTAGACCCTAACTCAGAGACTCATAAAGGCCACCAGGGCCAAAGATAGACCTGAGAAGGAAGTGGGAGTTCCTGGTGGGGCTTCCCAAGATGGGCTCCGGAAGGTGTTCCGGCAAGTATGAGAAAGAGATCGGAGTGCCTGGGACAGCAGGTGATCCAGCCTGGGTTGGACGTGGCTGGGCTACCTTAGGAGGACTTGCTCCTGACATTGCACGGATGGAGCTGGGATAGCTGTAGACCTGAGGTCTGAGGTAGAGCTGAGGTCATAAAAGCAAAGAATTCTTTTTCTTTCTGCATACAGACAGCTGTGGAGATCGACTAGCATCCAGGATCAAGAAAAGGCTGCAAGATTTAGAACCTAAGAAGGAGAATGAGATAGCAAGTGCAACAAGGAATGTCCAGAAGAGAACAACAACGGTTCCCCGCGTATTCTAAAGCAGTGGTTCCTCAAGGCTTCACACACATCAGGGGCTCCTTTAGGGCTTGTTAAAACTCCAGAGTGCTGGGCCCACCCCTGGAGTTTCTGATTCAGTTGATGTCTGGTGGGATTGATAATTTGCATTTCTAGCAAGTTCCCAGGGGCTGCTGATGCTACAGGTCCAGAGGGGCCCCCTTTGAGAATGACTTCACTGAAGAGATTGGGAAGAGACGCCAAAGGGTGACGGGAGTGGTGAAGAGCTCACCTAGCAGTTCTGTTCTTTACCGATGTGTGCAAGTCACGTAGCGTTTCCAGGCCTGGTTCTTCGTCTATTAAGTGGGATTGATAATAAATGAGGGGTTAAGAGTTGGTCCATGTAAATAACTTGGAATAGTCTCTCGCACAAAGTAAATGCTCTGTAAATGTCCGCTATCTGCGCCTCTCAATGTGATGGCCGATGAATGTAAAGCCTCTGACCCATGTAAAGGGCTCAACGGTGCTAGTTTATATGTATTAGGTGTGTGCTCAGACACGAGCAAAATAAGCCAACTAGAGTGACTTGGACAATTAAGGATCTTTTCCCTCCTGTGACAAGATGCCCAGGGTTGAGTGGTCCAGGGCTGGTGCGGCAGCTCTGCAAAGGCCTCCTGGGGCCCCTGGGGTGGGGTGGGGGGGTTCTACTGCCTCAGTGCCTGACTTGCTCGGTGCAGCTTTGTTCTCATGGTTGAAGGATCCTGTAGCGCCTCTTGTAACCATCTCTAGTTGCCAGGAATGTAGGTTTAGTATTTTAGATGTCTAGACTATGCTGGAGATGACAAGACAAAGGAGGTTGAAGGGGGGACATTGAGAGGTTCAGCCAGTGTCTGCCATTTGATGGTTCAAAGTTTGAAAACCATGGCATATTCAGTGACCACGGCATTTTCACAATCATCCCATGCCCTTAAGTGACTGTAGTGTGTGTGTGTGTCAGAGAGAGAGAGAGAGAGACTTTGCTATTATTCACTCTTGTTTCGTAGGATAACTGGTAAGTAGGACTTTTCTTCCTCACTCCTGCGTCTCCTGTCCATTCCCCGACTGGAGTTTCCCCAGGTTCATGATTTTCTTGACTACTCCCTAGACCAGACACCATCTCGGCATTGGAGACAGACTGCACTCGAGGCCGATCTGTAGCCCAGCTCTATGAAGCTTACGGTCTAGCAAGAAAGACATTAAAAATCAAAATTAAAAGCCATTAAAATCATTTTTAAAAATTCCTGAATAAGACTTGTCCAAAAAATTGAACCGAATATGGTTTATCTGATTAAAAAAAAAAAAAAATGAGTCAATTGGCCATTAGACATCCTCCCAAAACCCTTTTTTGGAATCCCTAGTTCTGCATGCTCAACACCCAGTGGGCCCTCAAAACACATTTGTTGAATGTTCAGTGGTGTTCCCTCTTCAAGTTCCTTATTTGAGCTCTTTTCCCAGAGTTAATGAGCTCTTTGGGGTCAGAGGGCCTGGCTGATTTATATCTGCCTCCTCAGGGCCTAGTGCAGCGCGCCGGCACACAGTAGGAACTCAGGAAATGTTTGTGGAATGGAACAGAACCAAGTTTATGTCTCAGTGAAGATGGCCAAATTGGCGATTGGGCGCAAATCCATTCTGGGCGTGTCCTCTCCGGGTCACTGCCCTGTGATTAGAGACGTGAGTTCTTTTAAACCTCGTAAACTTTTTTTGTGTGAAACCACAGCCTCATCCTGGCACCAGATGTACACAGCTTGTCCCTGTGAGGTCACTGCAGAGGGAGATTAACTCCGAGGGCCTGGGCAGGTTTAAATATCCCTGAGTGTGTGCGGCATGTTACGCGGCCTGGCTTCCTCTCAAGCTGCCCTGTCGCCCTTGTCTCTGCAGAAGCAGTCGCCGTGGGTGGAAGTCTTGTCCCCCCTGGAAGAAGTAATGGGGACTCTAGATGGAGATGGGTCAAATGTCTTGTCTTCCCCCCGTATCTTCTTGTTTCGGAAGATTTCTCTGGCTTGAGAGATGGAAGGCACATCAGGCCCCCGCTCACTGCTGAGCCAAAGAGGTGCTAAATTTGGGAGGATGTCGGTGGGGGGGCGAGGAGGGGGTGACTTCTCTCTCCCTTCTCTCCTCTCTTGACTCGAGATCAAATCTGGTGGAAAAAGTGTTCTATCACAACGAGAATCATAGCAGTTTTATCCCAATTCAAGGAAAAGAAAAAATAATACAATTTTATCAATTGTACATTTTTCTTCCCTACGTTTTCCTTCAGCTTTCCACGTCTTTTTTTTGGCTTTCATTTTTGACCACTGGTAAGATGAAGGCGCAGCAAGTGGGAACATGTTTCGAGGCGCCGCAGCCGTCCCTGGGGGCCTTTGCTCCCTGGACTAATTGGGAACAGCGTTGCCCGCGGCCGCGCTCAGAAGCCACCTGCTGCCTGGGGCAGGGAAGGGAGGTCGGCCTGACCCGATGCTTAACCGCATCCCGATGTTTCTCTGTTCTGATCCGCCCGCGGAAAGGGTCCTCAGGAAAAGGACCATCTCCGCTTGATGCAACATTTTCGTTGGGTGCAAAAATGGGGCAACATGCGGTTTGGCGTCTGACAGTCCTAGGCTCTAATCTCAGCTGTTCTACTCACTAGTTACGACTTTGGGCAAGTTACTTAATGTCCCTGAGCCTCAGTTTCTTCTTCTGTAAAATGGAGAGGCGACTACGCACTGGGGTTTTTGGTAGGACTAAGGTCACTCACGAAGAGCGACCGGCCGTACCCTGACTTCCTGCTCTGATTTCTATGCTAGTGGTTGGGAGGCCGCGGCCGGGGGTGTGAGTGTGCGAAGTCGGAAGCTCTGGCGCCTGTGGCCTTCGCAGCGATCCGGGCGGGGGCCCTGCGTTGTGTCACCCGTTAAAGTCTCCAGCCTTGGAGGCCCGGTGGCTCAGCGGTTAGCGCCGCCTTCGGCCCAGGCCGTGACCCCGGGTCCCGGGATCGAGTCCCGCGTCGGGCTGCCTGCACGGAGCTGGCTTCTCCCTCTGCCTGGGTCTCTGCCTCTCTCTGGGTCTCCCTGAATAAATAAATAAAATCTTAAAAGAAAACAACGTCTCCATTCTTTATCCATTTTTCAGCCACAGCTTTGCTCCTTTGCACTCAGAGAAGCAGCGACCTGCGGCTCTCCCGCTGGCATCTCGTTCAGACGCTGGTCTCGGGTCTTTCCTGCCACCGGGAAAGAGCAAGGGGCACAGGGTGGGAGCACCAGGCTCCTGGGGGGACCTGGCTGGTTGAGGGGCACCGGACACCGCCAGGCCCTTCCTCCCTTCCTGGGGCGGGGGGTGCTGCTGTCGCCGGAGGGAGCCCAGCTCTGCACGTGGGCACCCCGGGCCCCACTGCGGCGCCAGGACAGCACCGGCCACGAGCCACCTTGCTCATCCCCTGGGCCCCGGGGCTTTGGTCCCGCTGGACGTCTGGTTGGGACAGTGTCCCTGCAGGACGAGGACAGCGGCAGGGAGGGCTGGTCAGGAAGAGAGACTGAACCAGGGAGACCTCACCTCAAAGAGGGACAGCGAGACAGAGGCACGCACAGAGGGAAGGGGGGGACAGAAATACGGAAAAGGCACAGAGGGCCGGCGGGGTGGGAAGAGGGATCCGCAGCAGGAGCGCGCTGCAGACAGCGGGACAGTGGGACAGCCAGGGGGTGCGGGGGCTGCAGGGCCAGGCCAGGCTGGGCGGGGCAGGCAGTGGCAGTTCTGCGGGGACGTGCGGGGACGTACGGGGACGTGCGGGGATGTGCGGGCAGCCAGTGGCCCTCATCACCAGAAGTCCTGCTCCCAGGCCACGTGCGGGCCTGGCGGGGGACGGGGAGGACCCGGGGGCCGGGCGGCTCAGGGGCTGGGGGCGTGTGTCCACCTGCAGCCGCCGGGATGTCACCCCAGCGGGCGCCCAGGTGGGGTCCTCACCCAGGGTAGCGCACGCTGGCCGGGCCGGGGCCGCCGGCACCCCAGGGACAGAGGGGACAGAGAGGCCAGAGCAAGGGCCACCCCGGGCCACCCACATTTCCCGCCACAGTCAGCTGGGAACCCGGCGGTTTCAGCGGGGGACCCCCAAGGTCCCCCTGAGTCAGGGGCTCTGGGCGGGGCCCCCAAACAGCCAGGCCACTAGGTCACTGAGGGCCCCAGTCCCAGAGGGGAGCCCTGAGCCCCGCTGCCGTCCCTGTCCTCCCTGCAGGGCCTCCCCCCGGGGCTCGGCCGGGCACCCCCTCCCTCTGCTGGAGCCCAACGCTGCCCCCTGGACCCTGGGAGGTAGCAATTGGGATTTAAACCAAACCACCGGGCAAACCCAAGCCACTTGGGGATTAGGACAGGGAGGCGGGCAGGCTCGCAGGATGGGGTGGCCGGCGCCCGCCCTCCGGGCCTTGAAAAAGCTGAAATGACAGAGAAGGTCTTGCCTGTCATCCCCAGCATGTTAGACAGGCCTAGCACCCCACAGAAAGGTCCAGCTTGAGGCTTCCCTTCGCAATCAGACCTCCCAGGCTTCCGCTGGGTGCGTGCGGGCCACCCAGCCCAGCACGCAGGCCAAAGGCACAAGCATGGGGCTCCAGGGGGGCCCAGGGGGGGCCCTGGGGGACAAAGGGTATCATTGGACCTTGAAGCTGCTCATCGCTGACCTATGGGAAAGCTACTTCTCTGAGGTGTGTGTCTTAGATCAGCCCTTTGCTGAAATCTTACTAATACTGGTACAGAAAGTGCATGGGCCTCTGTTTTTTAAGATTTGTTTATTTATCTGAGACAGAGAGAGAGGTCTGTGGGGAACAGGGCAGGGAGAGGGAGAGGGTCCTCAAGCAGACTCCATGCTGAGCATGGAGCTCAATGTGGGGCTCGATCCCAGGCCCCTGAGATCGGGGCCTGAGCCCAAATCCGGTCAGCTGCTTAATGGACCGAGCCACCCAGGTGCCCTGCATTGGCCGCCAGAGCCTCTAAAGCATAGGGAGGTCACACATTCCTGTCCTGCTGTTCAACCGCTCCGCCGTCACCTCGCAGGCAGATCTTACTCCTCCGTCACTCACGGACTCATTCATCGTCCCAGCCATTCAAGTAAGACTCTTGAATGTTGAGGCCAGGGCCCGGTGGTGGAAGTTGCTGTTCAGGACCCAGAGGTAGGTAAGCGTGTACTCTACCCTCCGCCTCCGAGAGTTCACAACCCATCTGAGAAGAGTAGGTGGGTGGTTAGAGGACCAAGAGATTCCAGAGAAGGAGCTCTCGTTTGCTTCTGCTTATATCTTGCCTCCTCTGAAGGGATGCAGTGAACTCCGCGGGGGTACTGACTGCCACAGCACAGCCTTGAGGGAATAAAGGTAGGATCTAGAGGCTGATGTGCAGCAGAGCAATGCACAACCTGTGCAACTGTTCATGAAAGCCCTGCTGCTGATCCAGGCAAGGTATTTACCATGTGCTGCTCGGAGGAGCAGAAACAAAGGGGTGGGAGGCTGTGAGGAAGGAAGTGAGGGACACATGTTCAAGGAGGTCAGGTCCAAATGAGTCTTGCCAGCCTGTAATCAGGAAACCAGCCCAAGAGTCAGGAGCTGGGAATAGGGAATAGGTCAGGGCAAAGAACGGCACATTGCGTGGGCAACAGGCAATGGTTTGGCCGGAGTATTGAGGGCTGCTTCTTATGGGGTTTGACTTTCTGGTTCGGGGACAGGTGCATGAGGAATAAGAAGAAATGGTTTGTTTTGGGGATGGTGTCTTTTTTTTTTTTTTTTTTTTTTTCTTTTTCTTTCTTACCTACAGATCTGCATGGCAACAAGGGCAAGACCCAGAGCTAATAGTGGAAGTCAGAGGGGTCGGGCTGCAGCCGAACAAAGAGGAGACGCCAGCACAGCCGGAGAGCACTCGTAATAGAAGGGGCTGCCCAGGGGATGGTGGGCTCGGTCACTTAAGCTGCTCGGACCCAGAGGGGCTGGGGCTCCAGGCAGGACTGGCAGGGTGGGGGTGGGGGTGGGGGTGCCTCCTGGGGCTCTGAGGGGCCCTAACTGCGAGGTACTGCAGTGTTGAGTGCTGTGTCTACCACTGAGCACCAGGACGCTCGGAGGCTGCTTCACAGCTTGTGGAAAGGGCCTGACTCAGTCGGTGCCTGCAGCGTGTGTGTGGATTCTTCTGGTTCTTTGATTTACTTAAGCAAAGATTTTCTTCCGCCCTTTCTCAGATCTCCAGCCTAATGAAGCACGAAATGAGCCAGGGTCCGGCGTGGAGCCGGGAGGAGGAGCGTCATCTCTGGCTGGCCCCCGGCCCAGAGCATCAGGCTGGAAATCTTTCCCGCGTCCCATGGTGGGAGGCGGAGAGGAGGACAAGACAGAAAATATTATCTAAACCAAGTGTCCGGCCACGTCCCCGTCGGAGCCATAAGGCCGCACGATGCGTCCGCGTGGGTTGGAAGCAGGCAGCCCCTCCTCTAGGTGGACACAGCCCCCACGCTCGCGCCGTCCTATGCCCTGGCCCCTGCCCTGCCCCCTCCGAGTGCATCGCCCGTGTGCTGCGGGCTCAGCACGACACGGAGGAAACTGGATCAATTAATGAGACTGAGCGGGAGGCTCCAGAGACAGCTCTGGATCAGAATCCACCGTGTGGAAGACAACACCACACTAAGCCAGTGTCTGATATGAAGACTGAGGTCTTGGCCCTTCTGGGCCTTTCTCAGAGCCACGGAGCACAGGGAAGGCTGAGGACAGAGAGAGAGAGAGAGAGAGACCTTCCAGGAACAAATCCCCAGATGACTTCCTCCCTCACTAGCTCATTAAATGCGCTTACTCCTCGACTTGCACTTAAATACTTACGCATTAAATAGTGTTTGATTTATGCATATGTTTAATACACACCTTTACTGTCTGTCCATAATTCCATTCTTTGTCTTGAATTCTAAGCTCCTAGAAAAGTGCCGACTCCTACATGATTAATATTGCTCGGTAAAACGCGTGGCACATTGCCACCCGGTGCTTTTAGACAATTGTAATGATGATAAAGTTTAAATTTCCCACCCTGGGCATCCCAGACCTTCCATCCTCTGACCAGCCCAGCCCCTCAGCCCACTCCCTTCCCCACCGCCCAGTATTCAGCTTCATCATCCTGTGCGACAACCGAAATGTCCTACATTGCTTGGGCACCGCAAGGCCTTTCTTTCATCTGTACACCCCGCCCCTCTCCTCCTATCCCTGTGTGTCCATCTAACCTTTTTTTTTAATTTTTTTTATTTATTTATGATAGTCACACACACAGAGAGAGAGAGAGAGAGAGGCAGAGACACAGGCAGAGGGAGAAGCAGGCTCCATGCACCGGGAGCCCGACGTGGGATTCGATCCCGGGTCTCCAGGATCGCGCCCTGGGCCAAAGGCAGGCACCAAACCGCTGCGCCACCCAGGGATCCCCATCTAACCTTTTTTGAAGGTGAACTGTAACACTCTTCCCCATGAAGCCTGTCCTGATTCCTCGTGCAGGAGTGAGCCGGCGTTTTTCTCTCCCATGCAAATCCATATCATTACTAGATTAGCCAATGGCTGCTTCCCCTGCTAATCTGGGGTTCCCTGAGTGCAGAGGCTGTGTCGTACCCAACTCCCTCCCCACGGTGTTCGCTACAGGGCTGAGCACCTGGTATTTTAGCTCTGCAACCTGGACAAGCCCTGTCCCCGCTCTGAGTCCCAGTTTGCCCAACAGTACACGAGGGGTTGGATGAGGTGATCTCTAGGAGCGTGGTGGCTCTGAGGACTATGATCCATAGCCCACTGAGGGCTCACTGATGGGCTAGAAGACCCAGGAGGAGGACGTGCCCCACCAGAAGAAGGAGGGCTTTGGGGACTTCTGTTAATTGACCCCTAAAAATTCTTGGTTTGCCAAGAAGTTGGAAATTCGAACCAGTTACTCTTAGGTACCAGATTCCTCTCTTCCTTGAATGGCAATGGCAATAGGTGACTCAGAGAATAGTTGCCACAGAGATGCTGTCTCTGTTCTTTGAAGGTGGTGCTGAGGGCTTCTCCAGTAGTTCCCCTTCCTCCCCTCAACAAGCAAAGGCCAGGTCCCTGATACCCCCCAATCCCCCCACCCCCGGTGCGGCCAGGGACACCCTACTCCTGAAATCCAGACCCCCTTCCACCGTGGCAAGGGTTGGGCTGTACACGTGGTGTCCAGGCCCCTCATTAGAAGAGCTGCCTGCTGCAGCCCTGGAGTCCATAGGCCAATACTTATTTTTGGCAATAATCATCAAGTATTTTGTAAGAGCCTTGGGCATACAAGCAAATCTTTTAAAAATAGGCCTATATTGTCTCCCCAGATTCCTGGTGACTCAGGACACCGTACAGTAGCTGTGATTCACAGTGTAGGCACCGAAGGCCTGTGGGTGAGTCTTGGCAGCTACTCTGCTCTCCCTCCTGGAAGCCAAAGAGTCACAGCCAAGGAGAGGAGGTACGCACACACCCCACACCCCCATTCTTCCAGAATGCCTGCGCTTCTCTGCCTTACAGTTGTGGCCAACCATCAAGAGCTTTGGGCAAGACAGCTCCAGAGCTGGGGTGGGGTGGGGAGGGAGGCACACTGGGACTCTGGCAGCTGTGTGTAGGGGCAGAGGCCCACCCAAGTTCTGGGGGAAAGAGGAGAAGGGGTCCACGAGGGGGAGGGTGCGAGGAGGGGATGGGAAGCTCTCAGCTGATAGAGGCCCAGCCAAGAGTCTTGGGCTTCCAGCCCAGCCGGGCTGCTGAATCACGGAGGCCCCTTAATCTCCTGCGGAGTGCAGGCCCAGCTCCTAGAAGCCCAAGGGGTTTAGTGGTATTTGTGCAGCTATAGACACGGGGCCTGTGGGCTGGCACAAAGCCCTGCCAGGCTGTGGTTGGCGGGGGAGGGGGGGGGCGGGCGGAGCTGGGCAGGGTAGGAGACAACAGTGAAAGGCGAGCCGGGCCCTCTGGAGAGACTGGGGTGGGCCTGGGCCAGCCTCTGACGGGAGGGTTAGCAGAAGGGATCGCCAGCAACAGAACGCGGGGGTGGGGGTGCAGGGGGAGCCAGGCACCCATGACGTCGCCCAGACAGCTCACCCAGCTCTAAGAAGACACGGGTCATGCACTTTTCCGTTTTCATAGCTGAGACAAAGACTTCAACTTTCTCAAAACGTACCAGATGTGCTGAGAGCTTTCGGGAGGCTAATTAGTAAGTACATTCACGGAAACTCAGGACCCCCTTAGAGCCCGCGCCCTGTCGTCCTGGCCGGACGCCCCCACCCCCTGCCCTCAGGGCCCCAGGCCTCCCTTAACTCACTCCTCATCTCGGGGCGCCCGTGGGAGGCGGGAGTAGGGCAGCCCCTCTAGCTGCCCCCCAGATGCCCAGGGAGCCAGCAGGGCTGGAGCAGCAGCTTATGCTGCCCGAGGCGCCGCACAGACGTGACCCTTGGCACAAAGTGTGTGGGTGGAGACAACGTCATTCGAGATATTGTCGGGAGGGTGTCTCCGTCCTATACTGCCTGTTGCTCTGGGGCTCCCTGTGCATTTGGGGGGGGGGCCTCATCTCTGCCATTCCTGAGCTGTCACTGTCATGTTAGACTTTTGGGAGTCCCCCAAATGATGACAGGCTTGAGGGTCAGGCACTGAGTAGATAGGGATTTCTCAAGGCCTGGGGGCCCCAACTTTGGAACGTTGTTAATGAGCGGTCCCCACAAGGTGGGACAGGAGGAGGAGCCCCCCCTGGTTTCCACGGCCGGTGAGGGGAGGGGGCCAGAGAGGCCAGGTCGCAGCCTGGGCAGACGTGACCGCTCAGCTGACGAAGACACTTGGTCTTCTTTCCAGAGTCTGCAGGGACCCCCTCCACGGTCCCCACCACCACGGGGTTGCCTGTGGCCGTGTCCCAGGAGCGGCTCCCAGAGGCGGCGAGGCTGAGAGTGTGGCTGGGGAGGTGGCAGTGCGGCTGCGGTCGGCCTGCGAGGCTCACGGGGCAGAGAGGACCCTGGAGGGGCCGAGTAGGCACGGAGGCCCCCAGCCGCGGCCGACTGCAGCACACACCAGCGGGGCGTGCGTCCGTCTGTCCATCCGTCTGGCCCTGCAGCCCCGTGCAAACCCTGGGAGCAGCCTCCCTCAGCCACGTCGTCGTACAATCGAGTTGCCTGGGATGCGGGAACCCAGGCCCCACCCCCAAAGGTTCTAAGCTAATTGGTCCGGGCGAAACTGTGGCCCTGGCATCTTTTTTAAAAAGCATCCTGGAAAAATAAAAAATAAAAAAAATAAAAAAATAAAAAGCATCCTGGGCTTGTGAACCAGGGAAGTAAACCACTTCCTTCGGGGTTGGAACTACCCTCCACACGGGTGCCCGACGCGGTGAGCCCAGTGAGCGCGCAGGACGCGGAGCCCAGGGAGGGGTGTGCAAGTGCAGGGTGGGCGCCTCCTCCTCCTCCGATGGCCCCGGGTGCCGTTGCCCCCCACCTTGCTCTGCTCCCCCTCCGGCCCCGCGGGCTCCGTCCCTGACCTGACTCGAAGACGTAACTCAGCCCACTTGTCCCTTGTGGACAAAAGTGTCATGGGGCCAGGGGACCTGTCCTGGGAAGACACGGGCAGAAAACCGAAGAATGAACAGACCAAATCCTGACCTTAAGTGCTTTGCTGGTTTTCGGAACAAGAATGACCCGACACGACTACCGGCTGCAAGACACAGCTTAGTCATTTCCACCAGCCACCCCCGTCCCCGACGCCAGGCCAGAGCAGGCAACTCACTGGGGGGGACTGGATCCAGGGCCCTGGAGAGAGGGACTCAAGTCCTACAAACCAGCGTGTGTTCCTGTTGTGTGACACCGAGACAGAGTGTGGGCGGGACTCAGGGGCCCCTCTTGGGCGCTCATCCTTGGCCTCACCCAGAAATCAGTCTCCGCAGCAGAGAATCAGAAGTCAGCACCAAGCAGGCAGATTTTTTAGGGGCATGTGGAACCGATTAGTCTGCGAATGTGAGCTCAGGGCTCCAGGGACCGGCCCAGTGCGGGGCTCCACGCTAGGCCAGATGCGTCCCTTGTGAATGTAAGTGGCCTTTGTTCCCTCTGCCCAGCCTCCCCCGCTCCTGGCCTCAGCGCGGATCCGGGGCCTCCAGAAGGCAACCCCACCTGGCCTCGCCCGTGGAATCAGCGCCTTGAGCCCGCCACAGCTGCGACAGGCGTCATTGCGTGTTGTAGCCCAAAGTCCTAAGGTGGGGGGGGGGGAACAAAAGCCCTGGGCACGGGGGCATGGCTGGGTTTTGCGGCGCTGTGTTGGCCTGGTCCTGGCATCGCCTCCTTCTGAGCCGCGACAGCAGTGGGAGCTTCAATAGGGTCCCGAGAGGAGGCCGGGGGGCCTGGGCTGCTGACCACGTGGCAACAACCCCAGCCCACCGCCCAGAGCCCCGGGGGCCGCCTCCCCTCCCCTTACAAACCCCCAGATCCTGAACCCACTTCCTTCAGAAACTGAGGTCCTAGGGAATCCCTGGGTGGCTCAGCGGTTTAGTGCCTGCCTTCGGCTTGGGGCATGACCCTGGAGTCCCCGGGATCGAGTCCCACATCGGGCTCCCTGCAAGGAGCCTGCTTCACCCTCTGCCTGTGTCTCTGCCTCTCTCTCTCTCTCTCTCTCTCTCTCTCTCTCTCTCTCTCTGTCTTTCATGAATAAATAAATAAAACCTTAAAAAAAAAAAAAAAAAACAAGAACCTGAGGTCCGACTTCCTTCCGACCTGATGGCTTCAGCAGATCCGGGGGCCCAGGGCACCTGCCTCTTCTCGGGGCTCCGGGACGCCGGGGCCGGTGAGCACGTGCACAGCCACTGGCGTCTCTAACGAACTAGGCCACTTCAGCTCAAGTTCTTTCTCTCCCCCCTCTTGGTTTCTGCTGAGAGAAGCAGCATCAATGACCCATAAAACTCGAGAGCTTCTCCCCCTACCCGTTCGCTGGGGTCTATTAATCTCCTGCGATAGCCAGCAGCTAGCCCATCTGCGAGACACCTGGTCTTGATTTAATTAACGTGTAAAGCAAAAGAACATCAGGCAGGTAAAAATGTGTAATTAGCAATAGGCTCCCGAGCTTTTCTTTGCTGGTTCGCCCTCTTCCCCTTTCCAGGCAGTGGGAGGGGATGGGAAGGAGCCAAATGCAAATACGGTTTAATTCCATCTTGAGTAATTACTCCAGAAAGCCCTCTAAAAAAATTGCTGGATGTTTAACTCAGCAATTTGAACTTGCATTTGGGAACATCATCACACTGTAAATGCTTTGATCTTTTTTACGCTTCTGTACATAAGGAAAACCAAGTACGCCTAATTCCTCTGCCGTGTTGTCATAAGCATTAGAAACCCTTGGCACGTGGCCACGGGCAGGAGGCTGGAGAGGGGCTGGCTTCGCTGGGGGAGGAGACAGCTGGATGCCTTGGAGAGGACGTGGAAGAGGAGCCGAGGGGCTGGAGTTCCACTCCTCCCACTCAGTGGCTCACAACACGACCCTGGGCAGGACACGCCCCCTCCTGACCTCTATTTCCTGGTGTTAAAATGAGGACAGTAGGGCCAGATGGTTTCTAAATATCAAAGCCTTCCCTCCCCCACACCCCCAAGCTCCGCCATTCTTTGCTTCTAGGAAGCACATTCCTTTCTCACCCCACAAACCCAGAGGTGAGGCAGGTGAGCCAGGGCAGAGGTAACCAAGTACAGAGAGACTTGCTCTGCAGGCTTGCTTATCAAAATGTTTAAGGAAAAGTTGGCCAGTTGTCGTCCCTTTGAACAGTGGTGCGCCTTGGATGCGGTGTAGAGCCTGTAGCCGCAGAGGAGAAAAAAATTGGTATCTGGGGGGGTTTGTGGGGCACCTGTGACCTCAGACTTAATCAGCATCACATGCTCAACCTATAACACTGAAAAACCACACGGGGTTTAGGCAATCGCCCAAATTACACCAATGCCATTGGTTTCATGCTCTCGCATGCTCTATGGGGGAAGAAAAGCAAGGGAAAGCAGGAAGGAAAGCAGCCTGGCGCCCCTTCTCGTTCCCGTGGCCGTGGCTGAAATCTATTCATTCATTTCTTCAGTCAGGCATTCATTCAACACATGCTAAGCATCTATAATGCGTGGGCCCTCTGGGGGTCCACCGGGCTACAGGGTCTCAGTTAAGTCATCTCCCTAGTGTTGGGTTCTCCTACCATTCTGGAGCCTTCCTCTTGAATGTACCTCTGATGATCGCTCTGATCTGAAACAGGATCAACCATCCCCTTGGTCCTGGGTCCCCCGCGGCCCCATGGCTCTTCCGGACCACATGAGCTGGGCTGACCCCACGGCTCCGGTTAGAGGCAGAGTCCAGGAGGGCCCTTCCATCTGCTCGGGTGACCGCTGCAGCCCAGCTCCCCAGCCGGCCTTGCCATGACTGTTTGGTTTTGGTTTCCACTCGGAGGGAGGCCCCCACACCTGTCCCTACCTGCTGCCGTCCTAACCCTTCCTCGGCTGAAGACCTGAAGGGGAGCTGGGTGTGCAGCGAGGTCGGAGACGGAGGGGTGCTGGCGCGAGCGGTCGGGGGGCCCGCAGCCTGTAGCCGTGCCCGGGACGTCCGGCTCCTCGGTGCGGCACAGCAGGTGGCTTTCTCTTTGTAACGAGCGTTTCCTGCGAACGGCCTTGCAGAACCTTCTGGGCTCCTGCCCGTCGGCTCTGCCGCGGGTGCAGCGATGCCAGCCTGGCGCCCTCCTCGTTCCCGTGGCCGTGGAGCCGCCCGCTGCCCCCTGGAGCCGCAGGTTACGGCTGATGCCAAGCACCTGCCCCAGGGCCCGGGGGCATGAGGGGGCAGAGCCAGCTCCCCCACTACACAGGAGAGGCGGGGCTGCCCGGGCAGCGACTCGGCCCCGAACGTGCTCGGGGAAATGGTGGGGTCCAGCCCTTCCTGGGGGGTCACTCAGGTCACTCTGTGGCAGAGTGCTGTGTCCCCCTCTGCCCACCTGGCCCCTCCTCGGCCGACGGCTCGGTTGGCCCGGTAAGGCGGCGGCTAGCCCGGTGTCCTCCGCGGCTCACGTGGCCGTGTCCCCGAGCTCAGGCCGGCCGTGACAGTGGGGACGGCAAGGGCGACCCCTGCCCCGCGAGGCGGAAGGAGGCTCGGGCCGGGGCGCCTTCCCCTGCCAGCTGCACGGGGGGCGCGGGGGCCAGGTGGGACGGCGGCGGGGCGACCGGCAGGAGGGGGCGCGAACGGGGCCTGAGCCCCGGTGACTCGAGCGGGACCGGCTTATCAGCTCAGGGCTCTTTTGAGAAACACGCTTCTATTTTGTTTAAACAAACGGCAGGGACCTGGGTGTCCTCCCAACTCGGGCCAGTGTCCTGAACGCCTGACGGCCCTTCTGCGTCTGGCCTCCCGCCGGCTGACTTCAGCCCCTGGCGCCACCTCCCAGCGCCTTGGGTCGTCCTCCCAGGGAGCCCCAGATCCTTTCTCTGGCGCTGCAAGCGGTGAGGAAAGGGTGGTGGCGGTGGAGCCGGCCTTTCCAGATTGTTTGCTGGTTCCCTCACCACTTGTGTTTCCGACACCCAGGGCTTGGTGCCTCCCGAGCCCTTATCTCATCCGCTTGTCTTGAGTTGGGTCCTCCCCGATCCCCCTGCAACCGGACGTGAGCTCCCCAAGGGCAGGCACTGTACCTGTCCCCTCTTGAAAAGCCTCCGGTAACTCGTCCATAGTAGGTCCCTAATCAAGGTGTGTAGGTTCACATCTTGGGATTCCCAGGGGACCACAGCGAGTCCTGGACATCACAGAGTGAAGTCGGCTTGTTACTGGCTTTTACCAATTGTTGAAACCTTCCCAGCTGGAAAAGGCAATTGGATCAATAAATTAATTCACCAGATGCTTCTCGATTGGGGTTTTTCCAAGAAGTTTTCCTCCTTGAAAAAAAAAAAAAAAAAAGGAAAGGAGAGGGTTATGGCATCAGCCCTACCTAATCCCCCCGCACTTCAGCCTCCTGCGGCAAGCCATGCCCACCCACCATTGACCTGTAAGTGTTAAGCAACAAGCCCAGAGCGAGCTAAACCTTAATCACTGAGCTGAGAAGATAGAATTGGTCTGCACCGTACTTTCTGTGACACCCAAAAAGAACTTCTCCCCATGGACTTGAGTGGGGCAGTTGACCGGGAAATACAGTAGAAGACCTTAATTTAAAAGCTTTTAAACGATGATCTACTGCAGTAGCTCAGCCTTATTTCATTATATTCCTTCTCACCCCGATGGCAGGTGGTAAAAAATGGCCACAAGACTTTGCAGTTCCTCTCGTTTCTGGCGGAGCCCATTTCTCTGCTCCTTTTCTTTTCTTGTGATAAGATACACAAAACATAAAATTCACTATTTTAGCCATTTTGAAATGCACAGCGCTGTGGCGTGACATAAACTTACATTGTACGACGATTACCACCATCCATCTCCAGAACTTTCTCATCTTCCCCAACAGAAACACTATACTCATTAAATACTAACTCCTCCCCTAGCCCCCTGACAACCACCACTCTACTTTCCGGCTCCGAGCATTTGATTCCTCCAAGTACTGCGTGTAAGTGGAATCATGCAGTGTATGTCAGGCTGCGCCTGGCTTATTTCATCGAGCAGAATGTCTTCAAGTTTCAACCAAGTTGTAGCATGTGGTCAGAAATTCTTTCCTTTTGAAGGCTGGATGATGTCCAAGTGTGCACATGTATTTATTTATACCACATCTTGTTTATTCATTCATACCTGGGTCATCCACTAGACGCCTGGGCTACTTTCATCTGTTGGCTATTGTGAGTAATGTTGCCATGAACATAGACATACAAATATCTATTTGGGCCCCTGCGCTCAATTCTTTTGAGTATATACCCACAACTGGAATTGCTGGATCATAGAGTAATTTTATATTTAATTTTTTGAACACTCACCACACTATTTTCCACAGTGGCTGCCCCATTCTACATTCCCACCAGCTATGCACCAAAGTTCTGATTTTTCCACATCCTTTGCAGCACTTCTTTTTCTGTGTTTTTTGGATAATAGCTACCCTAATGGGTATGAAGTGGTTTCTTACTGTGGCTTGATTTGCATTTTTATAATGACGGGTGCATATCTTTTCATGTGTTCACTAGCTGTTTGTATATTTTCTTTGGAGAAATGTCTGGTGCGGTTCCCCGTTCTTTGAATCTGGGCTGACCATTAGTGTGACACAATTTGTCCAGAACTTTCTAAGTTTTTGTACCAAAAGTCCTGTATCCTGGGAAACCCCTCAGTCTCAGGCAAACTGGGACAGTTGGTCACTCTGGTTGGCCTTGTGTCTTGCTTTGATCAACAGAATACTTTGGAAATGACAATGTACAGATTTGAAGCATAGGCCTCAAGGGGTTTTGCAGCTTCCTCTCTTGCTGCTCTTGGAAATCTGCTGCCACATAAACAAATCCACGGTAGCCTCTTGGCTGATGAGAGGCGTGGGGCCCGGTTGCTCCATAACTCTTACTAACAGGTTGTTAGCTGCCAGACATGTGAGTGAGGCCATCCTCAATCATTCAAATGCCAGCCGACTCACCAGCTGACCACAGATGCCCGAGAACCTAGCAGAGCTCGGCCAAGCTGGCCCAGACAAGAACTGTCCAGCCAGCCCACAGAACTATGACCTAAATAAATGGTTGTTGTTTCAAGCCACTTTGGGGGATGATTTGTTACTTAGTGAAAACTACTCATACAGCTCCATGCTGTAAAATATGCCCTATTCATTGTTCCCATAGGATCTTTGCTGTAGGCAGGACACTTCTGGGCCCCCACACCCCTCGCCTTAGCGAGAAGAGCTTTACCTACTTTTATTGTAGCCCAGCCGCTAAAGCAGCCAAGAGGCCATTCATCATCTCTGTCAAAAGCAGACAAAAGCTTTCCCCTCTTCCCATCCCTTTGTCTGCCCTGCATCATCCACTTTTCCCTGCACAAAGACAGATGTGCTCATTAGCTTTAGGGACTGCAGCAGCTGTAAGGGCCTTCCCTGGGCACCAGAGCCAGTCACTTTTCCTTAGTTTCTAACCTCCTCTTACCCATCTTGTTCTTCTTGATCGCCGTGTGTCTGGAAGAATTCTGACCTGCCTTTAATGCTCGTTCTCCGGTTGGCTGAAGCTTCTGGGCTCCACCCCTGTGTCGCTTGCTTGGTTCCCTGGGCAGACACACTGAGAGCAAGAGTTTGACACCAAACTGACAATTGGCCCCCCCATAAGCTGTTTCAGAGCGGGTCAGCGTCTCCGTCTGGGAACTCAAGGTCAAACAGGCCTCTTCTGGTCTTCTTTTCCAGGAGACCTGCTTTTTGCTGGAAACTTCAGGCACTTCCCCCTTTTAAGAAACATTGAATTATTAATTGTTATGAATTGATAAAGGACCAAAACATGCAAAATGTGTTTTTTTTCTTTTCTTTTAGTCCTTGATGAGCCGTCGCACCTACAGTGAGAGGTACCCCGGCCACCAGCATTTCTAGGCAGCTGGCTTTGGGTGGCACAGTTGTTTCTCAGCCTCGGCATGATGTGAATTCCACTTCAGGACTCTTTCCGTAGTCCTGGGTCAATGAAGAGAGAGCCATAGAAATGTTAGAAATTCAAAGACTTTAGAAGTCACCTGGCCCAACATTTCCATTTTACAGGTGAAGAAACCATGGCCCCGACTTGCTCACATCTAGAATGACTTGACCACAGCTACCCAGCAGGTTGGCGGCAAAGCTCGGGCTAGAACCGTGGCCCTCTGACTTCCGGTTCGGTACCATCTCCACCACCTGCTGCTGCCGACTAACATCCTCAGGTGTTTTCCAACACGCCTTTGGCTTAGCTTGATTTTTAAAAACTGACTCAGGAGAAGGAAAAGGAAGCCAAAGATTCTCTGCAGAACAAACTGTTGGGTCGCAGAAGCCAAGGGTGGAGGGCAGTGCCACTGAGGTGAGAGATCTTACAAAGGCTCCTGTCCTCTCCTTGAGCTGAGGACATCTAGGACAAAAACAAAACTTAAAGGGAAAGGAGCCACACACCCCCACCATGCCAGCGTGGGAACAACCACCAGAAAGTGGTGTTGTCCTGCCACCTTCCATTTTATCCAGGACACTTTTTTCTCATGAACTGATACAACTTTTTCAGAGGCAAAAGCCTGTTGCACGTTATTAGGTGCTTAGGTTTCTGTTCATGCCCTTCTAATGCTTGTCAAGTTTTCACGTTGTGCAATAGGTGTGAGCACATTCCTCAGTGAGTTTTTTCTCTAATATTATTTCATATGCATATTTTTTGTGCCACAGGTCCTCATATTAGTCACTTTTGAGTGTGATACTGTGTCCATTATGTGGGTACATCATACTTTGCCTCAGGGTGAATGTGTGTATCATTTCTAGTTCATTAGTATCAATAACATCAACATGGCTATTTTCATACCAATAGTCCTTTTATTCCTTCGTGTTTATTTGTTCCAGATGTGCTTTCCTAGATGGAATGAATGGATCATGGCTAGGGCTCAGCTCTTGTTATTGTCAGATTATTCTCCAGAAAGATGCAACTGATTTGTAAGGTCTCCAGCTCCATTTAAATGTGCCATTTTCCCCACACAGAACTGTGCTTTCACCGAGTTTTGTCATTTATAGTCACTTTTGTTATGTCAGACTGGGGAGACTGAAACCATCAGGAATATAGGATAAGAGTCAAGGGATAGGATTTGCAAGATGAAGCCAAGAGGCAGAACTGTGAAGAAGCTAAGACAAATGCTCCACATGAGACAAAGTGAATTAGAGGGATCTTTTATGGCCACTTGTCCTTGGGTATGTGGTGGACTGGCCTGGGTTGAAAATTTGGAGTCAGAGTGGACACCAGCTTAGCAAATGTGTAGTGGAGACTGAGGCTTGTTTTTATCTTTGCGTTTCTTTTCTTTTTTAGCCAGCCTATGCATCTTTCTGTGGATAGTTTCCTATCTGCAATCCTTCTATGCATCATCATTGATTTCTTGTCCTGAGGTCTCTTTCCCCTGCTTTCTCAATCAAAAATCAGAAAGGAACATTAAGTACCTTTCCTCACTAGCTTCTCAGCATCCACACCTCACAAAAGACATAGCTGAGTGGCTACCAAGTGCCACTCCTGGAAAAACAGATCTTCCTGGTTGCATTTGGTCCAGCCAAGTGACAAGAGCTGAACTGAGCTCCTTAGAAGCTGAGGGGAGAAAATGATGGCCCCAGAAGCAGAAATGGTGGGCCAGAGGGAGAGTACTGCTACACCCCTACTTGGGCCCATCTCTGCCTTTGCCCACCTGTTTTCACCCACACGCAACTTTTTTCAGAGTGGTTTAGTACAGCCTAACCTTCAGAGATGCCCTCAGGGACTGCTAGGCCAAATTTAGAGCCCATACCAAGAAGTCTGTTGGCCACATGGTCTGCTACATGAAGCCTACAACATATGAAAAGTTATATTTAATATCCCTGGGAGAAGCCCAAATATGGGAAAGCCAATTTGTGGGATGCAATTGCTCTTTTCATAAGAAGCATCTCTGCCTAAGTATTTGGTGAACTCACAGCCCTCTAGAGTTGGGCTTCAGATTCTCTGGTTTTAATAAGACACGTGGACAAGCAGAGTCTTTAGAGGTACAGGAACATTCCAGAATCCTCAAAGCCCTAAACAGGATCATTGTCTTCCTACTACATCTGATTCAGCATCTGACTGGCAGACTGACTGGCAGGCTGTCAGCCCAGCATCCTATCCAGTGGCCCGACACAGGCTAGACTGTAATCCTTCTCTCCTCTCCTCCTGAGAAGCTGGGACTGATCAGGGGAAGGAGAGTAGAGATGGGGAACGGATTATCTAATTTTCCACGGGGTTAATCAACCACTTGATCCCCCCCCCCCATTGAGATATCTCTTTTTGTGAATATTTTACCAACATGTGTACTGGATCCCAGGGCTTCTGAACCGACTCTTCCTAGACAATCATACTAAGTCTCTTAAAATACAGCCTAGCCTGCTTCCTTCCCTCATTGATTCTGAGAAAGGAAGCCATCCCCAGTCCCTTTCCTACCTTCTGTCACTCCAGGCAGGCTAACAATGGATAAAGCCCTCCTACATCCCTCAGAGTAAGGACCCCAAAAGGCCACTGAAAGTCTTTCAGCCAAGCCAAGCCTGAATTTGTTCAAGACACAGTGCTAGTCTCTGATGCAACCTGTAGAGGTCCTGAATACTGACCATTGTATTTAAAGAAGACTTAAAGGGAAAAATAAAAATAAAAATAAAAATAAATAAAGAAGACTTAAAGGAAAGAGAAGGATGGTTAATGGACTTCCTTGAGCTATTGACATATACCCAGAGCAAAAGAAAGAGGAGCTAGTGAAAAGGAGACATTAAGGAGACGTAGAGCCTTTGCTCTATTCCCCAGGTGCAGAGAAGCAAAACAATAAGGCCATTGAATTGCAGTCTTCTGGGGTTCAGAAGAGCTACACAGGTCAAATGAGGGCACTGTCCAGGGCAACCCCCAATCGGGATGTGACCCTTCTCCAAAGGAGCAGATGATGTAGGCCTCCCCGTGCCCCAGTGTGGAATTCAGCATGGGTGCAGCACAGGGACGCACACAGAGCCAGCCATGGACCAAGCAATCAGACTTGTGTCACACATGTTAATGCAAACATGTGAAGCCAACACCAGCATTTTGTAGAGCCACTTGGGGGAAGAAACAGCATTCATTTAAATCACTTGAAAATGTCTGTTCTCAAAGTGGATGAACTTAGAAGTAAGAGCTCCGAAAAAGGGAAGGAGTGTGGGCATCCTACAGCATCAGAGGATGAGAACATCATGAGGCTGAGGGGAGGGGGCAGATACAAACCATCAGAACAGGTTTAGCAGCACCGGGTCAGTGCTAGGTCAGCTGTTCAGACTCAACCCAACAGAGGTGATTCTCCTGGCCTTGGTGAAGAGAAAATGGAAGTTAACAGCATAACCCATGCCCCGATGAGGCCTCCGCACCACCAGAGAGCAGATTCTACATTTGGAAAGCCTTAGCCCTCTCCTTGAACTTGGTTTTCAAGGTTTTGACGATGAGTCACCTCATTCTCCCTCATCAGCTTCTGTCTTTATAGCCTGACGTGTCTGAACCCGTAAGCACCCCCAGAGCTGGAGCACCCGTCATCTTCACACCGTGGATGACTAACCATGGCCTGCTCACAGTCTCCTTATTATCACAAAATAAAAATGCTACATGCCTGCAAGCGGAGGTTTTGGGAACAGTGCATTTGAAGAGCTACAGAAGCAGCAGAGAGACAAGGTAGCAATGAGCTGACCTTTTGACAGGCCCTTGTAATCCTCAGAGGCACGGGCCAAGCAACTGAGGGCGCAGATAGGGTTTCTCCTTGGCAAGACTGTATTGTTCCTATCATTCATTACTGCCTCTGATTAGGTTCCCAGGCTCATTAAGACCTGTATGCCTTTGACTATTTCTTGGATCAGATTAGATTCCACTTTGCAGAGAACTGTCAGGACTTTCTTGTGTTCAGTGCAGGCCCGATACCATCTCTTGGCTTGACTTCTTCCTGGGGTTTTTCCCTATGCCTCTGTGGGCACTGCTGATGACACAAGTCATCATTCTGGCCGCTGACTGGCAGGCGCACTGCCCCCGGCTCGACCAAAACACTAAAACTAAAGTAATGCTCCAAATTATGGCAGTACAGGACAGAGAAAGACAGGTCAGACAGAAGCACAGCCAAGTCAACTTTTAAAGAGGAGAAGAGGGGCTCTTACCCTCTCTGATATGAAGACATATTATAAAGCCAACATGAGGAAAACATACAAACAGACCAACAGAACAGAAGAGCGAGCACAGATATACCATGTACGTGTCAGAACTTAATACAGAATGAAGGTGGCACCACAAATCAGTGAGGGGGGTTAGAACATTTAGTAAATGGCATTTGGGAGACCGAGTTACTATTTGGAGAAAAAAACCCAACTGTATCCCTACTTAATACGACACACGAAGAGGGCTCTGAGCAGTTTAAAGACCAGAGTCTAAAAAGTTAAAGAAAAATAGTAGAAATAAAGTTAGTCGAATTAAGTGCAGGAAAATATCTTTGTGATTCCAGGAAGCTCTTTTAAAATGAAATTTTGAAAACATAAACCATAATAAAAAATGTTATGAACTTGATTGCATCAAACGTAAGGGTTTCCAATCAACACAAGGCCGTTTGGACAATGTTAACAAATGGCGACAAAAGAGGAAAAGAGATCTGTAGCACTTAAGACCAACAAGGGGTTGATACAAAGAATGCAAGGACCTCATGCATTTCTGACTGCCATAAAAAAGTGGGGAAAGGATGTAAATAAACATCACACAAAAGTAAGAACTCCAAAAAGTGGATAAGTTGGTGCAGGCCAATTTTCCTGGGAAGCAGATTCCGAGATGAAGAGTCGTGAGCAGCAGGTTTATTACATTAACTATGAAAAATTCAAATTAAAACAACAAAGAGATATCACCATCTGCCTTTTATGTTAGCAAAATGTAGAAAGGAGGGTCACACCAAGCATTGGCAGAGACGTGGGACATGGTCGCGCTCACACGCTGCTGGTGGGAAGACGGACAGCAGAGCAGTGCGCTGGCGAACATTCTGGGGGACTGACCCGGCATTATGAGTCGTATTTTCCGTGTAGCTCACTAGCAATTCCCCTACGAGGTGTACATCCCGAGAAATCTTCAGACGACTCGGGTTAGGAGACACGTGTACAGATGATTCACGCACAGTTGCTTGTGATGGGAACCAGGGACCATCTGAGTTTCCAGCACTGAGACCGAGAAATAAAATCTAGCAAACACACACCGGGGAGTACTGGGCAGGAGGACTGAAGCAAATGGTCAGGGGTGCGCAGAGCAAATGGGTGCGTGAGGCAGCGGAAAGAACATGGGGACAAACAGTGAAAAAAGGTAGGAAATAAGGAGATAGAATATTGATGTAAATTAAAAATACAGCAAATAAATACTGTTTGTATGAAAACATGCAAACAAAAAGGATGAACACTAGACACGAAAATCATTGTGTGTGAAAGAGGGGAATGGGATGGCAAGATGGGGAGTAAAAGGAAATAAATAAATCCAGGAGAGGGTTCTCACAGGAACCAGTGATACAAATATCCTGGACGCACGCAGACTCCCTCGGGTCCCGACGGGCTCTCTACAACAAGCCTCTGCGACAAATACCACTTGAACCCTGGGGAAGCAAGCCCGTGTGCTTCGCCCTCTCTTTCTCCGAGATCTCTCCCGAAAGGGCACAGGCTGAGTCACTGGAAAGTTGCAGAGCCCTACCACACACAGATCCCTGCTTTTACCTGTGAATGAAAGGACATCCACCTCCGATCTTCCATGGGATGAAAAGGTTGGCACCTGCACAAAGGCTCCCGCATCCCCCGGGCAGAATGGCTCTGCTCACAGGACGCCTCTTCATCTTCGACGACATGAACGTCCCTACCCTTGATTCTAATCAAAGCCATCAGCCGAAGGAGGTGCAGTAGACACGACTAACACCAATGCCCCTCCTTGACAAGAGCTGGTACGAAAGACGGAGGCAACACGCGACCTCAGAGCGACGTCTTAGATCTTGCTCACCTGGGAGAGGGCCCCGAACAGGGAGGTGACTCTCCTCCCCCTGGGAAACGGGCTCACTTTGATCCCCTGGCCTGGCGAATTCTCTCTGCAAGTGGGAAATGGGGAATGTGTGCAATCGATCCTGCAAGACCCATCAGTCCCTGAAAAACTGGAGCTCCTGAGAGAACTACAAGAGCAATGGGCTTATCAGTTGGTCTTGGGTCCCATTCCCTGTGGTGGCTATTCCAAACATTGACTGCTGTCCCCGAAGTCCCCAGCTCTACGCCATAAGCAATTGAGGACCCAAGGTCAGGCTACCTGTCCAAAGTAAGGAACACAGAGATTAAGATCCTGGGATGCAGAGAAGAGTTGATCTGGGAAGACAGAGAGAAGCCCAGAATATCAAAGTGACCAAAAACCCTGCTCTGAACCTTCTGACCGGCAGCAGGCCCTAACTCCCAGGTTAACCTTTACTTGCCCAGACCATTCCCTCTTCAGTTCTCTCTGTATGAAAGATCTTGAAACACCAGCCTCGGGTTCCACAAACAAGTCTCTGCAGAGAATAGGATCCCCAGGAAAAATAAGGCTCCCGCTACGTGGTCCGGGAGTTGGCGTGGGTACCATGTTTATTGTGTTTCCTTCTGGGTCCAGATAGCAAACTCCTGTGCCTTCCTTAAGACCTTTAGTTCTAAAAAAAAAAAAAAAAAAAACCTTTAGTTCCGGGAAGATCATAGTTGTATCTGGCTGTTTAAATGCTTTGTGAGGGGATGCCTGAGTGGCCCAGCTAGTGAACACCTCAGGTCGTGATGCCAGGGTCCTGGGATCCAGCCCAGCACTGGGCTCCTTGCTCAGCAAGGAGTCTGCTTCTCCCTCTCCCTCTGCCTGCTGCCCGCCCCTGCTTGTGCTTGCTCTCTCTCTCTCTGTCAAATAAATAATTTAAATCTTAAAAAAAATTTTTTTTAATTTTTTATTTATTTATGGTAGTCACAGAGAGAGAGAGAGAGAGAGGCAGAGACACAGGCAGAGGGAGAAGCAGGCTCCATGCACCGGGAGCCCGACGTGAGATTCGATCCCGGGTCTCCAGGATCGCGCCCTGGGCCAAAGGCAGGCGGTAAACCGCTGCGCCACCCAGGGATCCCTAAAAAAAATTTTTTTTTTTTTTTTTTTCCCTAAAAAAAATTTTTAAAGGCTTTCTAAGGACAGAAGTTGGCTGGCAACTGTATAAAATGCCTTCATAGTAGGCTTTCTGCAAATGTTAACTCCCTTCCCCACCACTCTTTTCCTTCTTCCTTGTTGGGTCAGTTGAGGAGTCACACTGGAACCCAGAATATCTGGTCTTTGTTCTTGGCTCTTTTTTTTTTTTTTTTTTTTTTTTTTTTTTTTTTAATTTATTTATGATAGTCACAGAGAGAGAGAGAGAGAGAGGCAGAGACACAGGCAGAGGAAGAAGCAGGCTCCATGCACCGGGAGCCGGATGTGGGATTCGATCCCGGGTCTCCAGGATCACGCCCCGGGCCAAAGGCAGGCGCTAAACCGCTGCGCCATCCAGGGATCCCTGTTCTTGGCTCTTTTTTTGACTCATATCTTTCATGTATATAGAAATCTTCTTTATTGTTTATAACAGCTAAAGAATAGTTTATCAAGTGGACTTATCATTCAGCCCAGGAGGATAGTGGGTTGCTCTCCTTTCGTGAACACCGGTGCATCCTCTTGCCCTTTGATTTCCTTCGAAGAGGTAGAGTTGGTCAGGAGCCGAGGTTTAGGTTCCAAGGGATATAGAAGTCCCCACATACCCAATTGTTGAAGGTAAAGGTGCTGTGAAACTGCCGTGGTGACCATGTTGGCTTGTTTCCCCTTCCAGAGAAAATGAGCACTTTACCCCTTATGTTGACGGCTGAACATTTTGGACAAACGTCACTGTTTTCAAATGACGATATTTCAGATTTGGAAAGGACCTAAAGGTCCTTTGGCTTAACCTCTTTGAACCCACTTTAGGAGTCTCCTCTACAAGTGTCTGTGTTATCCCTTATTTACTGTCCCCATATCCTAACACAGAATAGCTTTTACTGACAGAAAATTCTTCCTAATTTTTCTAAACCAGCTCCCATGCAATAGGATAAGACAAACAAGACACGGTTCCCAACCTTAAGGATCTCCCAGACTAGATGGGGATGCGTATGTCTGACAGTACGAGAGGCTGCTGTGGGTCCTGGGGGGTCAGGGTGGCTCCCTGGCAGGCGAGGTGCCCGAATGCAGTTCTGAGGACGCCATCCAGGTAGGAGATGGAGGGATGCTGCTCTAGCGGAGCAACAGCACAGGCGGAAGCACGGGGATTTGAGAACTCAGCAGTTGGGGGGACGGTGTCTGGGAGCCAGAGACAGCCCTGTAGACGGGGCCAGGTCGGAAAAGGCTTCAGATGGCCCTGCTGAGGAATTTAGATTTTGCCCTGAAAGCATGAGGGAGCCCTTGAAAGAACCCTAACATCCCACCATGATGAGATTTGCATTGTAGAAAATGATTCTTCTAGCAGAGTGGAACGTGGCTCGAGGGAGCCAGGAGGCTGTAGACAGAGCAGCCGGGAGGGACTTGGGGGGACTTGGAAAGTAAACATCGAGGAGAGCAGACGTACAGGACGTTACTGGGTGGCCGCCAGGATTCAGTGACCGGGGAGGTGGCTACGCTGAGCCTTGGGTGACTGGGTGCGTGGAGCCCTCATCGGAGGGAGAGAGCCGGGGGGGGGGGGGGAGCTGGGGGTGCAGACAGCGAGCTCCGTCGGGGGCGTGGCGGGGTCGCCCATCCAGCGCATCCACGAGGAAGGCGCACGTGTGGGTCAGGAGCTCCAGGAGGGAGCTGGTCACCATGCAGACCCGGGGGGGCCTGTGCAACTGTGGGGGGGTGCAAATCACCCAAGGAGAGGATGTGGGCTGGGAAGAGGAGGGGCCATGGGCGGGTCCCAGTCATCTTCTGTGAAGGTTCCTAAAATGTTTTAAATAACCCACTGGGTGCCTCAGAAATCTTAGCAATGAAGAGCAGCCTCTTGTCCCGAGGCAATGTGACAAGTCACGAGAAGAGGAATTAGAGGGGACAGCAGTGCAGAGACAGCCCGGACTCCTCAGGGTGCGACAAAGGGGCACGAAGGGCACTTCATGAAAGAGAAGAGGAAGGCTTCCAGAGGAGGCCTGCTCCCGCTCTGGGGCTCAGGGCGTGGACGCGGCCTGGGCCCTCATGCTACCCCTTGGTCCAGCGTGAAGCTTCCCAGGGGCGTCCCCTCGAGCCCCCCTCACCCCAGCTGCTCACTCTCCTGCACCCTGAAGGCCACATGAAATCCTTGTGGGGCACACGATGGCCTGATGGAGCCCGTGATGCGTGAGGCTGTCTCCTGGCCGGAGGAGCAAGAACCAGTGTTTAAAAATCTGAATTATTCAGGTCCTGTACCCCAGAGGTGACTTATAACCTGAGGAGGCCTCAGAAGAGTGGCAACTGAGGATCATGTGAACTGGCCTAGCCCCAGGCCCTCTTGCGATCGGTCAAGGACCAACCAAGGGTAAAACAGTGAGCGGTTCTCACGGTTCTCACCGGGGTCCTCAGGAGAGCCCGGAGGAGAAGTCGAGGCGGTCCTAATAAGGAGGGATGCGACTTGCCCTAAAGGGGGAGCAGAGGGTCCCCTGGGCTCTCCGCGGGGGTCAGAATCCCTGGGTCCCCTCTTCGCACACAGGCAGGCGGATGAAGCTGGGGTGGGGGTCATTCCAGCACTCCCTTTAGGAGCAAACGTAAGAGCTTCCCTGAGAAAAGTGACGATGGGCTTCCATCCCTGACCTGACACCAGCCCATCAGGCACCGACCTGTTGGTGGGGCTGCTCGGGGCTGGACTGGCAGGGGGGCGTCGGGGTGTGGGGTGTGGGTGGTCGGTGAAAAGTCATCTCAGCGATGGAGAAGGCGTTGGAAGCCCCTCCGGAGGGAGGGAGGGAGGCGGCTCGGCCCAGTGCTTGTTCCGGGCGGGAAGGATGGAGGCCAGTTGGGAGTCCCTGGTCCTGACACCTGTGACCCTGGAGGAGGCGGTTCTTTCTCGCGGCCTCAGTTTCTGGGACACTAAACTGCTGACCGAGGACCCCTGCTTATGGGGTTCTTGGGAACATCAGATGCAACTAAGGGATGGAGAAGCCCTTGCGGTTCCCTGGGCCACGCAGACGTCAGGGTGGCGCTTTGGCCACTACGGCGGGGCCACAACAACGATGGCTCCGACCCACGGCCACGCTGGTCGCCCTTTGGGAGCCCCGGGAGCCCGGCCCTGGTGCGCGGCTTCCTCCCAGCCGCGGGGGCCGCGGGGGCCGCGGGGACCCCAGGGTCCCGGCCAGGGCCGGGCAGGGAACACGGCGCTCGAGAGGCCCCGAAATCAGCCGGGAATTCGGCGAAGGCCGACCCAGAGGAGGTGGATACCGAGGGACAATTTACAGTCCCTGCCAGCGGTCCTTTGTTTAATGACTTAAAAAAAAAAAAAAAAAAAAGATCTTATTTATTTGAGAGTGAGAGAGCGCCAGGGGTGGGGGGGCAGAGAGAGAGGGAGGCCGGCCTCGCTGGCTGAGCCCCCAGGTGCCCCATCTGTGCCTGGACCCCCAGATCTCAGATTTATGTCACTTCCTTGGGAGGCCCTGCTGGGCCCACTGCCCCTTGGTCCCCTCAGGCCCCTTCCCCATCCTTGCGGCCCCTGCAGCTGTGGGTTCACTGGCGCGGAGATGCGGGGTGCGGGAGGTGTGTGGCCCCCAGTGTCCCCGGGCGGCGCCCAGATGACCGGCCACCGCCGCGCTGCCGAGCAGCACCATCCCGGGCCCGGGCGCCTCGCCGTGGGACCTCCGTGCCGGTGCCCGGTGCTCGGGGTTTGCCTGCAGGACAACAGGTGCCGCCGGAGGACCCGTGGCCCCCACCCCGCCTTCTCCCCGCCGTCAGGGCGCCGGAGCCTTGAGCGGCGAGCGGGTCCTGAGGCCCAGCGCTGCGGGCTGCCCCGGGGAGCCCGGTCCCCTCCCAGCCCCCGGAACACACGAGGCGAGGCCGCAGCGCAGCCTGTCCCTGCACCTGCCGCGAGGCCGGGCCGCCGGGGCTCCGCTTCGTCACCCATGGACGATGCACACCTCACCATCTTCTCACACAGTTCCTCTGAGCTCATTTTCCTTCTTACTGGGATGGCTTTAGGGGAATCCCAACAAACATGACTCTGGTGCCTGCCTGGAGTGGAGGGCTACGTCCTCCGGTTGGCCTCCAGCCCCTGGGACAGGCTGGGACAGTCACTGTCCCTGGTTTGCCTGGAGCCCAGCTCGAGGACACGGGGCTCGGAGTGGCCAGCGCTTGCTGGCAGGCTCCAGAGCTGCTGAAGGGGCAAGTCATCCGAGACCAGGCCCCCGGGGAGGGGGGGCAGCAGGTGCTCAGGTTACACTGATATACAAAATGAGCCCATTCAAGAGCCAAGTTCAGATGTCCCTGCTGGTATTTTTCCAGAGAGCCCCACGGGGAGAAGCCACATCCTCCAGCGGCCCCCGCAAACTCTGTCCCCCAAACGGCACCCCGGGCTCCGCCCCCGCCCAGCTGTGGCCCCTGGACTGACCTGCAAACAAACATGACTGTAACTTCACCCCACAGTGGGTTTTTTTCCCCATAAAACGGCAGCGTTCCTATAAGTCGCTGCCGTGCTCCTCTCTTGGCCTGGCTGTGGGTTAAGTGAATCGACAGACCACACTTTTCTCGCTGGGGGCTCTGAGCTGAAAATTCCTCCTACTTGCTTCAGCTCATGTCCAGGAACAGAGAGCAGTTAAGGAGCGATTAACTTTTCCCTCCGTTGGTTTCTCTCTTCTTTCTCAGAACAATTCCACTTCTGACTCAGGGATTTAGGTGCCTGCTGGAACCCTGCTTCTCGCCTGACTACCCTCTGCAGTTACAGAAAGTTTCCTGGCCGCCTTGGTCTTCCCTGGGCCCAGCGTGGGGAGGGAGCGTCTCCCTGGGTGGCTTTCTCACCATGGTGTTCTTGTAGCCCCTGTCTCTTGGCCTCATCCGTTTCTTTCCAGCACGAACCCTGGACTAGCCTTCTGTATATTCCGAATAACATCCTATTAAAAATGTTATTTCCCCCACGTAGCCTTCTCTTCTGGGAAATGAGTATGCTGATCAAATCATACATGGATGCTGGTTCTCATTAAAATGTGGCAGCAAAAGGCGGTAGAAAGAAAAGAAAAGAAAGAAAAGGCGTTAGGATTTCTGGGTTCTCACCCTATCTCTGGCACTAGCTAACGTATGGTCTTGAGAAAGTCACTTCTCTTGGCCGAGACTTACAATTCCCTCATTAGCATAAGAGGTTCCTTCTAGTGCTAACAGTCTGGTGTCCTATTAACTAGTCTTGCAATCCCCATGACACTTGATCACCACGGATATGCACTGATGCACACTTGACCCCGGGGACCGAGGTAATCACAACAATGAACAGTAACCAGTTACCCCAGGCTAGGCCTTGCTCTATCGGTGCCCTTTATAGAATAGGATCCAACAGTTTAATGGAAGCCGAATGGTAACTGGGACCAGACTCAGAATGGACACGGAAGACGACCAGAGGCCTAATGTCCTGGGATCTATGCCATTCCATTTTTATTCCTAAAGGGTCACAAGGTATTTCTTCAGTCCCACGCTAAATAGAGGTCTGAACTAGAATCAGCTGATGCCTGGGACAGAGTTGGGGTACGGGCAGGGCTCAAGACAGACTACTATATACCTGTTCAGTTCTTGTCTTTGAGAAGACAGGAGACACCACTCCCGCAGCCGGTTGGACTGTTCCACACCCTGCTTCTCCCTCCCGGACACCAGCAGGGCTGCAAAGGCAGGTTTGGCTGTGCAAGGAACAAGTGATGTTTGCACTCAGCAGCAATATCTCCCAGCAGCCGTGTGTCGGTGACTTCAGCTTTCCAAAAACCTGGAAAAAAATCTGCTCTCCAAACAAATGTGAAATATTTGCAAGTTCTCAAAGGGAGCTGGGTCTGTTTTCCGTGGAGAGAGAGAGAGAGAGAGAAAAAAAAAGGAGTTGTAAATGTGGTAATTAGCGGCAGACATTTCTTCCATTCTCTCAAAGCAATGAAGATGTTGTAAGGCTTGCAGATCGGACCTCTCCGTGAGAAGGACCATTTGGGGACACGTGAATTTGGCAAATTCAGGAAAGCAGGCTGTGCCTCGGCAGGGAAGCTGCAGACCTGCAGCAGCCAGAATGTCTTTTCGGGAGTGTGGTGGCGCCCAATAAAGAGACAGTCTTCAGGACTGGCCTGGGATGTGTGTTGGGTGGGGGAAGGCGGTAGCTAGGAAAACATCCTTGAAACAGGATGCTTTAGGCTGTCATTGAAATCTCAAGAAGAGGGGCACGTGGGTGGTGCAGTGGTTGAGCGTCTGCCTTTGGCTCAGGTCACGACCTTGGGGTCCCAGGATCGAGTCCTGCATTGGGGTCCCCACAGGGAGCCTGCTTCTCCCTCTGTTTGTGTCTCTGCCTCTCTCTGTGTGTCTCTCATGAATAAATAAAATCTTTTTTTTTTTTTAAAGGAAATCTCAAAAAGATGACATAGTCGACTGTCTGAGGTCCAGTGTCCCTGGGAAGAAGTTGTGTCCAGAGTGTAATCTCAGTTGTCGCCATCCCCTGTACTGCAGATTGGCTTTCGTCCTGGCTCCCTCAATGGAGGGAATAAAGAGTGAATCATGACTGCCTCCCACATTCATACAGCCCCGGCTCCACTAGAAACATGCCAAATAGGAAACCGGTTGCTAAAACTTATTTGGTCAAACTTGTTTACGTTATTGTTTTATGACCTCTAACGATCTGGCTAATCTAGATCGCACTGGAGCAAGGCTCTCTACTTTTCCCTAGATGGCTAGGCCTTCCTGTTGGCTTTATTTGACTTAAAGCATGACTATGTTAAGTTTAATGCAAATATTAACAGTTGGTTATGCAAACAAAACCGACAATCATTAATTTTGTTCATGTTTATTTTATTTATTTATTTTTTTAAATTTTGTTCGTGTTTAAAACTGTGATTCACATCCATGGCTCAACATTGGTATAACCAGGGAAGCTTTATAAAAATTCCCATGCCTGAGGCCCAACCCCCGAAAATCTATTTTAATTGATTTGGAGTGGGGCCTGGGCATTGATTTTTTTTTTTTAAAGCTCCCCGGATGATTCTAATTGCAGCCAGGATTGACAACCATTGTTCTGAATGATGCCTGAGAAATGTGCTAATTTAGTGTGTGCTCTGGGGGTCGGGACTTGGGAGGGGGAAACAGCCCAATGAGATCTTGGTTTGAATTGGCTGGCTGGTTGTCTCAGTGTTCAGCCCAGTATCTGGATAGGAACAAAGCCAAGATTATAGTGCAGTTATGTAAGACTTGGAGGGTAAGCTGTTTCTCCTAAAACTGGCTCGTTACCGTATGTGTGTTTCATCTAAAGTAGTAGTTTGGAAATATTTGAGTGGGAATCTCATGTGTTGTGAGTATCGTTGGAGTCCATTAATAGTCAATAATGATCAGTCTGTGATCTGAAAGGACAGGACACAATAAAAAAAAGATTTCTCACATTTAAAATAATCTGCACTGGAGATGTTTCTGGTAACACCAGCGCACAGCGAGCCAGATGGCACAGATTGATATTGCCGCGAATGTCGAGCTATTACTCTGCTGATTTACGATGACAAGACACCATGTCTTGCGCCTGAGAGAAAGTCCTGGTTCCGTGTGTCTGGAGGAAGACAACTCGGGCGGCAGAGGAGACGTGAGCAAAGGACAATGACGGAGCTGCTGCCTTTGAGCTCGCGGGGGCCGCGGCCAGTCGGCTGCAAAGGGCCGGAGCCCGGGTTCCCTTTCCCCGGGAGGGGCAGGTCCCTGAGCTCTCTGGCTGCCTTGGGCTTATTTTTTTCCGACACTACGGAGGGGCTGGGACATCCCAAAAGCTAAAGGACAGCCGAGGGAGCCGGTCCCCTCTCCCGGGTGTCGCTGGGCACCTGGCGCCTGGGGGCTGCCGAGGCCGCTCGGCCGGAACAGAAGGCCGCTGAGAGCCGGGGCCGTGGCCGTGTGTAAGGGGTCGGCAGCTTGGCAGGTGCAAGGGGAAGGAGTCGGGAAGGAGGGAGACGCAGTCACCTCCCGGGGCCCGGGCATCCCCGGACGGGCGACAGGCCGACACTTAGGGCCTGCGCGGGGCTCCTCTCACGAGCGGGGACAGCCCGCAGGAGGGACCAGGACGCGGCGCCCCCTCCGAGGCGCGCTTCCCACTCACAGGGCCCGGGGGATCAGTGCGGCCCAGTTGCGCCGCAGCCGCTGGCAGAGGGGACGCGGCCTCCGGGCCTTGGCTCGGGCCGCTCCTCCGGGGCGGGTCCTGGCGGGAGGGACAGGCAGCCGAGGCGCGCGGGGGCCCAACACCCGCGGGGGCTGCGAAGTCACAGAGGGGCCGCGGGCTGGAGCCTGGGCCTGGTGGCCTGGTGGCCGCAGGTTAGACATGGACACCTCGCCCTCCGCGGCCGACTCCGGCGGCTGTGGCACAGGAGCAGGGTCCCGCCCCGTGGTAGACTCCGAGGCCTCTCCCTGGCGACCCAGGACGGCTCGGCTGTGTCCCTGGTCCCCACCCGACAGCGCTGAGCTGCCACCAGGACTGTGGCCGCAGGAAGGGCAAGTCTCCCAGGCCACCAGGGACGGGCGACAGGGCCCTCTCCCGGGTCCCCGGCAGTGCGAGGCCCCTGGCAAGTGTCTGCTGCGGAGCCTGTCGTCCACGCACCCCGCGTTCCACCCCTGATGCACACGGGCGGCCCCAGGACGGGAGGGGAGTGATGGGGAAACCGAGGAGGAAGCAGTCGGGGCTAAGGAAGCAAGAGTAGAATCTCAAAACACAATAAACCGTTCCCAGCAAATTAAATTCCCTCTCCCTCTCTCTTTCTCTCTCTCTCTCCCCATGACACCTCACTCCCCACATCTGCGAAGGAGGAAGGGCCTTGGCTGAGCACCCAGGGGACTGAGATCAAGAATCAGGACGGCTGTCTTCTGTCTAACGACCACGTGGCCTGGCGCAGATCCCTCTCCTCTTCTGGGCCTCAGTTTCTCCTCCTGTGAACTAAGAAGAATTTATTAAATGGCCTCTCAAGGTCCTTACACCTCTGTCACCTTCTAAGTTCATACATGTAACACCATGGTCCCAAGGGACTGGAGAAAAGGGAGTACCCGCTGTTGGAGGGCCAGAGGACCCAGCCCAGAATGCCCTGGGCCTGCCTTCACCCCCAGCCCTCAGCCCTGGAGGACCCAAGGGAGCTTTAGCTTAAAAACACTCAGTGTCCCAAATGCCAGACCACAGCTGCACGAAATAGGAAAAATCTTGTTAGGAAATGACCACAGCCCCCTGGAACTGTGGAAAACATTGCCTCAGACAAAGATGGATTTTTCCAGTGGAAAAAAAAATCATCAGTATTGTGTCTGCTAATACTGTCCTTGAAGGCCCAGGCCCTTCTCACCGAATCCTGCCTACGCGGGTCCTTGGCTCCAGGGCGGTGCTTTTCCACCTGACACCTATCCTAATGATGACCTCAGGCTGTCCCCTCCTCTGGCCTCTGCCGTCCTAGGACCCGCACTTGGAAGTCGTTTTCAAATTCACCTTCGGGCTGCCTGACGCTTCGATGCTTCCTCCAGAGGCAATCATAAAATGCTTTCATTAGAACCGTCTCAGAAATCAGCTTGGGATCCTGAACCTGAATCCCCGTCTGTGGGGAAACCGAGGCATCCCAGCTAGGGACGAGCCTTGCTCCAGGTCGCACGCAGAGGTGGGGAAGGGATCCTGACGTCCACTTCAGGGCTCATCCTAGTTCCACGGGGCCTCCAGCCCAGGGCCGATTCTCCGCCCGCCTCCCAGGGCCGCTGGGTCCAAACCCGCCAGACTGCCAACCAGCTCACTGACCTGCCCGTGCGTCCTACGAGCTTGGGACTCCACATGCTGTTGCAAATAGTGATATATATTTTTTCACCATCACAAAGTGCAACAGCAAACACTCACCTTTTGGGGTGGAGCAGAGTTGGCCCGCATCTTCGAGTTTTCCCTCCGTCTCTGGAACCGAAACGTAGTGTCCCACTTATTCCTTGAAAAGCACCTAGAGTTAGTTGGAAAGAGTTGCACGTTTTCGAGTGGGTCAGATCCCAGTTCCGGGGCAGCGTGGCTTCAGGCCGGGGTGGTGCTCAGGCCGTGCAGGGAGCGCTCGTCCACCAGCTCGGTGCCCGCCGCGCTGCAGGCCTGTGTGCCAAGCTGCACCTTCCTGCTCGTGAGCTTCCAAGGTGGGACCAAGTGAACCCAATAGAAAATATATCATTAATAACAAAAAAAAAAAATACTTACATGCTTCAATTATATTTTGAACATATTGACTTAACTAAAATTTATTAAAACGAATTTCACCTCTTTCTCTTTCCCTATAGCTACTAAGCCCCTATACAGTCCATGGGTGACTCACTGTTTCTCTAGGAGAGACTAGGGGACAGGACCCCCGAACCAGGGCAGCCGCAGCCTACTGGCCTGGGGTCTACTTGCGGCCCGCGGCCTCCCTCCCCAGCCAGGCAGGCCCCCACCTCGCTTTCGGCCCTCCGGGGGCCGAGGCCTGCAGACCTCCTGGGCCTCGGCAGAGGCTTCCCCCTGGAGGGAGCACCAGGCCCTCAAAGTCCCTCGGCCCGCAGTGGCTCAGATCCAGCGATTGCAGCCCCAGCCCTGCCCCACACCAGGGCCCTAAAACTGCCCAAGCCTTTTCTGGGGGGCTCCCTCCGCCACAAGAAGACCCCACACCTGCGCTGACCCCTGTACCCCCCTGTGGGCCCCTCCCCGGGGGGAGCAAAGCACAAGGGGTCAGCGTCTCCTCTGGGTTTGGCCTCTTCTTAGAGTGTGACACCGTGACTGTCATCTGGGCTCATTGTTGCTTTAACCAGCTAATTCCACACCTGACGGCTCACTTCTCTCTCTCTCTCTCTCTCTCTCAGCTGAACTTCTGACTGCATTTTTGGAGATAAAATGAGAATCTTACTGAAATACAACTTTCCATCTGCAGCAGTCGGGGTCCCAACAGGAGACAAGCAGCACCATCAACCTGGGATAAATCAAGGAGGTTTTATTTATAAAGGGGCCAATGGCAAATGGAAGACTGGAGGGCGGGACACCCACCAAGCAGGTCAGAAACCCAGCGCCAGCAGCGCCCACTAATGGGCCCACGGCCCAGGGGGACAATAGGCTCCCAGAACCAGGAAAGGGAGATGCACGGAAAGGAAGGGAGCAGCAGACTAAGGCTGTTGGAGCGGGGGGAGATGGAGCCTGAATAATGAACAGCGGACAGCCCCCCTCTCCCTCCAGCAGCCGAGGTTCCTCATCGGCTGAAACCAGGGGGGCAGAAGCCAGAGGAGGGCGGCAGGCGGACAGCCCAGTGGAGGGAGAGTGACTGGAGGGGCAAGTGGTTCTCCGGCACGTCTGTGTGACTTCAGCCCAAGCCAGCCTGGTGACCCGATTCCTTCCTAGGGTAGCCAGTGCCCAGTCCTGGCCCCCCACGGTGACCGAGTGGGCACGATCACAGGGCACCCCCCACCCAGACCCCTCAGTTCCATCTGGGTTTCTAGCCTGAGGTGAATTCCGGTAGTTTTGTGTGTGTGTGTGTGTGTGTGTGTGTGTGTGCAATGTGGGTGCACAAACATACATGTGCTGCAATCTCAGTCCCTCCCAGAACGTGCTTCCTTCAATATTAGCCCTTTGTAGGAGCCCCCGTGCCTCTGTGCCTCTGGCCTTGCACAGGGGACCCGCAGTGCAGCAGGTGGCCTGGACCCCTCGAATCCTGCCCTGATTCCTGCCCGGCCCACCCCAGCCTCTTCTTTCTTTACCTCGCCCCACATCTGCCCACCCACCCCACCCCACCCCACTCCCACTCCAGGACTGTTTCTCTTTGTGGGCCAAATACAAGTGCCTGGTGCCCCTCTAGATAATAGTAGGCCGATGACAGGGGGTTCTGGGCAGGGCAGGGGACTCTTCCCAGGCTGAGATGTCCAGACCTAAGCGAATTCCCCTGGGACAGCATGTTAACCTCCCCGTTCTCTGATTGAATCTTTAATTGTCCAAGTTTGCTGGGAACTACATGAAGAAACTGCCCAGGCCAAACAATCCCGGAGCTGAAGTCTTGGGGAAGTGGCAGGGAGAGGATTGCACATGAGGAGACAGAGTTGATCCTCCTCTTTTGAAGGCTTCTTTATGTATTAGAGAGAGAGAGAGAGAGAGATAGCGCGAGCATGGGGGGGAGGGGGTGTGGAGAGGCAGAGGGAAAGAATCGCAAGCAGACTCCCCATTGAGCACGGAGCCTGACACAGGGCTTGATCCATGACCCTGAGATCATGACCTGAGCTGGAATCAAGAGTCAGACCCCCAACCAACGGATGCACCCAGGCGTCCCCACCCCCCCTTTTATCGTCTGTACGCGAAGCCAAGAGATGCTAATCTGAGCCTGGCAGGGATTTCCAGAGTCAGCTGGGAGAGCTGTGCCCAGACTCCGGCACAGAGAGGCTTATTTGAAAAGGAAGAAGGAGCCTAAGAGAGGACTGGAGAAATCCATGGGAGAAGGTACAGCCACGGCAGGGATGTGGCAAGCAGAAGGGAGTTGTCTTATGGAACAGGAAACAATCTGCTGCAGGGACTATCATGCCCCGGGGGAAGAAGAGACAATCTAATTTGCAGGCGAGGGGGCGGTTGGAATGGGAACTGATGAGAATGCCACCTGCGGAGCATTCATTCTGTGTTCACCAGGGCCCTGGGAATGCCAGGGACCTGTACCCTTCCAGGGGCCACCCCAAGGGCATGGAAGCCCTCTGGCCGGGAGGAAGGGGATCCCAGCTGCAGTGATGTCCTTCCAGCACCGCGCCTGGCACAACCTGGCACCCTTGTGCCAACCTGGCTGTCGGCGTGTGCCCCCGTCCCCGGATATCCATCGTTCACTCGTCCAGCAAATGTTTAACGGCGCCCCTTGCTCTCTGCCGAGGGTCGCACAGGCACCGAAGGGGATGAGAGAGAAACAAGCCAGGGCTTTCACCACCAGGGACCGAACAGTGTGGTGGAGGAGCTTCCCGGGGCCCAGACCACAAGGGGCCCGGATGGGGAGGAGCGAGGTCCGACAGTAGGAGGATTTGGCGGGAGGTGAGGAAGCCTACCCTCACTTAGAAATGAGGTTCTCAGGAAAAGGAGCAGGGACCGACAGGAGGAGGAGAACGAGGAAGAGCTTATCAGGCAGGTGCTTGGCAAGTATTTTTGGCCCCTATTGCAATCGAAATGGAATGCATAAATCACGAAGATTTACTAATCTGCGTTGCAAATCCTGGCACGATAGGATTCACTCTTGGTTTACCCAATATGGTGGCATTGGCATGTTGGGTTTTCCATGGGTGAGGATGAGGGACAGTGCGATCCCTCTGGGCTCCCAGCTCCTCCAGGACCTGGGGCCTGGACATCTGCTCACCAAGGTACAGACCTCAGGACTCGCTAACCGTAGAAAGCTGTGAAAGGATCCCCCGATGAAGATTCCAAGTTTCCAAGCCACCGTAACTAAGAACCTGCCAATGGCAGCTCAGGGCCGTTAAAGCCTTCCCTGGTGAGAACCTGAGAGGCTTGTCCCATTGGGCCACGAGCCTTGAGGGATCGTTGGGATGAGAGGCCTTTGCTTCTATCTCACCTGGTTCAGCCGCTCCCTCTGGTTTAGACTCAGCTTTGCCTCTTTCACTTGGGAAGTCTGCACCTCCCATCCCATTCCACCCTGGGGTGACTCACTTCCCAGGTTTGCTGTAAAATGCCTCCTCCTGGAGCAGATCACGTAGGGCTCCGGGTCGTACTTCTGTTAAGCCCAGCAGAGTCTGGACTCGACAGGAATAACAGCCTCTAAGGAGCGCACCCGTTTCCCAGCTTGCCCTGTCATCGTCTCCCCGCCAGGATCCAGCCCTCTGGCCTCCTCATTGCCTATCACTGAGAGCTCATTCTGGAATCTGCCTTCCCAGCCACAGGCTTAAGATGCCCGGTAACCTCCAGCAGAAAGGATGTGAAACTAATATGCACACAGATCCCATCGCAGTGAGAGCGAGTGGCCATGCGCCCCATTGCCAAGCAGCCCAAACTGTGTGCACACCAGACACGAGCGGACAGCCTGTGGTGGAGACAGGACTGGGGACAGAAGGAGGCCCTTTAAAGAGCCAAGGCGGCAGCCAGAATGGGAGACGTCAGACGCACTCATCCAGGGCTTATCTTTGTGTCACCAAACAATTGTCTATGTCTTCTTCGCCTCCGTATTCCCTGGGTGGCTCCTGGCACGGGCACGAGCTCAGCATTTATTTGTTAGATGAACAAATGAATATGTGACTAGTTAGACTGATTGGTCTCCAACTGCCTTAGGTTTCTGAGGTCGTAAAGACCCAGGCATTGAATATCTAAATATGTATGTAAGTATATAGAAATCCCCAATTTCCTTGTCACTGCACCATAGGAAACTAAGCTCTATGGGTCAGAAACAAGAAAAAGATCTCTGGTGCTTGTTGATAATCATGAGATGAGCATGTGCGTAGCTAAGGACAGGGAAGAAAATAAAATCATTTAAAAAAATTTTTTAAAAAATCATCTTAAAAATGGGAAATTTTAGGGATGCCTGGGTGGTGGCTCAGTGGTTGAGCATTTGCCTTCGGCTCAGGGCGTGATCCCAGGTCCTGGGATCGAGTCCCACGTTGGACTCCTTGTGTGGAGCCTGCTTCTCCCTCTGCCTGCGTCTCTGCTTCTCTCTGTGTGTCTCTCATAAATAAATAAATAAATAAATAAATAAATAAATAAATAAATATCTTTTTTTTAAAGGAAAATTCTGAGTTTTAACGATTTTTTTAATTAGGACTCTCGTAATCAGGTCCCTTGAAGAGGCCCCGTCCCTAGCAGCTCACATCATCCATCCGTCGGTCTTTGCGGCCTGCCCTGGGTTTGCGGGACCCCCCTGTTCTCAAGAGGGTGGTGCCCACTTGTGCAGGAATGATGACAGCATTTCATTCCCCGGTCCTCCCACCATGAGGAAGAGCATCCTAATTGTGCCCCAGACCCTTGCTGTCCCCTCTCAAGGATGAAGATACATCAGGTGAATTCACGATGAGGGCCGGACCCACTGCAGAAAAGGTGGAGCCCTGGGCTCAGCATCGGCCTCTGGAGTAGTCGGCTCCCCTTCTGTCTGGGGGGGCTTCGGCGGGAGGGAGGTGGCTCCAAGCTGGGGGGTCCTGAGGGGCCCAGAGTGGGATGGGCAGCTTGGGTGCGGTGGGTGCCAGGCCGGCCTGCCGCCTCCAGAGCTGGGACCTTTGCCCCCAGCAGGTGCCCGAGCGGCCTGGGGGGCTCGGGGGCGCAGGGAGGCGGGGGGTTGCCGGCCTGGAGCCCCAGCTCCGTGAGGGCTCTGGCCCCACCTGTGAACTGGAAATCATCGGGAGCCCTGGATCTGCTGAAACCCAAGTGGAGAAAGACTCTTCAGTTTCTGTTTTTCTGACACTTTAACAGCACGAAGCAAAAATCCAACAATGAGAGACAACAAGTGCTTTGTGTCCTTTGTCTGGGGTGGGTGGGGGAGCAGGGAATAAAATTCTATCTCCCACCCCTGTCACTAGGAGAGGTTAGCGGAATTGCCAGGCCACAGTATCCATCACATGGAAAGAAAGAGCCCCCCCCCCCACCCGGGTTTCCAGCGTGCTACTAACTCAGGAATCAACTTCACGGTTGGGATCGATGCTTTATTTTTTTCCCTTTCTTGGTTTTCTTTCTCCTTTAATGAAAATGAAAGTCCTTTGTGCACAATCCCTCTAAACGTTTAGAATAATCTGATTGTTCGAGAGTCACGTGACGCCTGTGGGGCCACCCGGAGGGCACTTCAACCCATAATCCTAGGCTGTAAAAAGGGGGCCAGGGCGACTGATCAAAGGTGAAGTGGCCGCCACTAGCCCTCTCTCTCGGCCCCTCCCCATCTCCCTGACAGTTTTATGGAAGCCTTTCTCTTTTGCTTCAATCCAGATCAAAGATTTGGATGCAAGGGGTCTCCTCACCCCCCCAGCCTGCTCGGAAGGAAGGGATTACCCCAGGAATTAAAAGCCTCAATGAAGTGGGTTTACCCACCTCTGGGGGGGTGTTGTAGGGGGAGGTCGGGAGCCTCTTCTGGAGGACTGCAGAACAGAGTCCAACGGGCGCTGCGATGATTTAAGGTGACTTCTCTCTGTTCCTGCAGCAGAAGACATACATTTTCTGTCTTCCAGCCTTCAAAGAGAAATTCTCTGATCTTTTGTGCAGTTTTAGTTAATATCTGGAGGTTGCTAGAATAGGTTTAGTTACTGGTCAATGACGGTCACTTCACTCCCACCCACGATGAACCCAAGGAACGCCCCGCCAGAGGCGTGGTGGCTCCCCTAGGCCCCGAGCCTGAGACACCTGGGGAGCCCGGAAGGAGGGGGGAGGGAGCTGCAGGGCTTGTCCGTTCAGGCCACAGCCTCATCCATTCAGCGATTTGTTTTCCTTGCCACCCTCTGCACCTTGGAGGGGGGGGCACCTGGCTCTGCTTCAGGTCTTGGCGGTCAAGGTAAATTCCCTGAGAACGTTGAGAGCGGAACCGGCTCAGTCCCTGGGGCCTCAACACTTCCTCGTGCAGAGAACCTCCCCCCCACCCAGAAGGCGAGTGCAGGAGCACCTGCCGAGCCCACTGCCCATGCCCCTACCCCGCCTGAGCCAGCACAGCAGGGTCTGCTGGGGCCCACCCTGGCGACGACGATGGGGCGCTGATGGGGGGGGCGGTGAAACACAAAGGTTCCCAATGTGGGAACTTCTTGTTTATAGAGACTTGAAGGGTCATCCAAGACCCCCTGTGGCATAGATGAATCCTGCAGAGAAGCAGGACCCTTCCCTAGCCGGCTCCTGAGGCCTTGTCTCCTGACCCAGGCCTCGGCTACCCCCCATGCCGCCTTCCCGCTCAACACAGCGTGCCCCTCAAAGGAAATCACGCTCCTGGAGTGTCTGGTCCCTCAAGCACTGCTAGCTTGACCCCTTAGCAGCTCAAGGTTTAATGAGAATTGGTAGGGAGAACCGTTTGGGGGGATCCATACCCCAGCGTACTCTCCCAAACCGCCCCTTCTCAGGAGACCTTCAACCCACCTGTGGACACTCCGCATTCCGGCCCCGCCAGGCACGGCCTGCTTCCTACTCCCCAGTAAGAGCCTCTGCCCCAACCAAGTCCGTCTACCCCTGTTCTGCTGCCCCCTCTCTTTACACATCCCCCTTTGCCCTGCCTGGGACACATTATGTCCTCGTTGTCACATAAGCAATTCCTACCCCTGCTTTAGGTCCCACCCCTCGCCGTCCTACGGTGCTCCCTATCCACCCTAGGCCCTTGCTACTCCAAGTGTGGCAGGAGATCAGCTGGGTCAGCCCCACCCCAGAACTGCTTACTTGGAGTCTGCATTGGAACAAACACCCTGATGATGCGTATGCACGATCAAGTGTGAGACATCCTGCTCTTAACTAGTGGTGCTCAGAGTGTGGTCCTGGGACCAGCAGCATCAGCATCACCCGGGAAGTTGTTAGGAACGCAAACTCCTGGCTCCACCCCAGCCCTGCTGCGTCAGGAACTTGGGGTGGTACCCGACAACCTGTGCTTTCACAGGCCCTCCGCATGATTCTGATGCACACGGGAGGTCATGGAAACACACACAATCCTTACTTTACTCAGAAGCGGCTCCATGGGCCTATGACCATGAATCTCCTTATCACTGTCTTGACGGTCTTGATTTTACCTTTGAACTCACGTTTTGCAAGTGAAGTCTGATGAGACGGTGGAGCACGCACACAAAGGAGATATGCCTCATATGTGTGTCCATCACTATTTCTCATCCCTCCGTTCACAAATAGTGCTCATGAGGCCCTGAGAGCAGAATTCCAATGGACCCAAAATGCACAGAGTTCAGGCAGACTCAAGTTAGTACAAGGTGTGTAACGCCCACGACTGAGGGTGTAGGGTAAGCACAGATCTGAGAAGTTCCACTCTCCCTCTGAACCAGACTTGCTCTGGGTACAGAAGAAGGCAATGAAAAAAATAAATAAAAGAAAAATAAATAAATAAATAAATAATAAATAAAGAAGAAGACAATGGTGTTTGCTTGCTTGTTTGTTTTAAAGATTTTATTTATTTATTTGAGAGAGAGAGAGCACGAGTACATGAGTGGGGGGAGGGGAAGAGGGAGAGGGAGAAGGGAATCCTCCAGCAGATGCCCCACTAAACTCAGAGTTGACTTGGGACTTTATCTCCCAACCCTGAGATCCTGACCTGAGCTCAAATCAAGAGTCAGATGCTTAACCAACTAAGTCACCCCCGTGCCCAGGCAATGGTATTTTAAAAACCACAAATGACCAAGGAACTCTATCCTACCCTTTTATACTCATGTTACTTCCCCATATCAGCCAATTACACTGCAGATTATGGCACAGGAGGAAGCGGAAAGATAGGACACCTTATAGTTCCTTTTCCTTTGGAGCCTTTCTTGCTCCTCAATAAGCCAACAGTGAGTAGTAGTAGAATGTGCACGTTTCAAAAGGTTAAATAAAAACAGTTCAGTTCAGTGTTTAGCTGCATCTCCACTGTTTGGATAAGAATGCAAGACCTATACATGTCTGAACTACAAAATAGGAATTGTGTCATTTTGGCCATTATGCGTGCCAGCTAAATGCTTTCATGCTGCATTCAGGGGCTCCTGAGGGGCTCAACTAAGCATCTGACTCTTGATTTCGGCTCCGGTCATGATCTCAGCATGGTGAGATCTGAGGTCGGGCTGTGTGGAACCTGCTGAAGATTCTTTCTCCCCTCTCCTCCTCTGCCCCCTCCCACCGCCCAAGGCTCGCTCTCTCTTTCTAAAAAAAAAAAAAAAGCTCTTAAAATGCCTTTAAAACTGGCATTACATGATATAAAGATGAAAGGTAAAATTCATGTTAATAATCTAAAATTAAAAATAATAATAATAATTTAAAATTTTACTTGTTCTTTACTTAAAACATCAGAGCCCATAGAAAACCTGACAAGAGAGGATGCAGAAAAAAGGAAAAAGCCTTATATTTTAGTACTTTTAACAGTATTTTTTCCTACTTTCTGAACAGAGGTCTCCAACATTTTAATTTTTCACGGGGTCCAATAAATTATGCAGCTGTCTCTAACCTATTTTATCCTATGTTCTCACTGGGACTTCTGAGAATGACATGGGACCCTATTCACATTTACACCTGGGCCACAGGTGTAAGGTGGGTTTACCCTAAACAGCCTAGGACATACAGGCTTCCTAAATCCGAAAATCCATGATGGTCAAGAAGAAAGCAAAATAGGAGCAAAGACATTCTGCTTCCTTTCTGTTGATTGTAGGAAATTTTACAAAATTGTATTTTTTTGTGAAGATTTTCCTTCTTAATTCTATTTAACAGACTATCTGACGATCTTGGAAATGGGTTGTCCTTTCCCTGTTCTTCTCTACATAATCAGAAGAATCTTCCTGGCTAGTGATCTCTAGTTTTCTCCCCAACCCTTGAAACCTTGACTTCTCAGGTGCTATGGTTTTCCTCTGACAACTGAAAAATTTGTGACATTCTTCTATACACATCCTTCCATCTTTATGTGTGTCCTCTTAAAATTGGAGCTCATCAGCAGAAGCGCTGTTTTCTTTAGATATCTTTTCCTTTCCTCCCTCATTAGGATCATTCACAATTTTAGGTTCAGAATTTTATTTTTAGAGCCATCCTTTTTTTAGCCATACTCCCTTTCAGAGGATCTCACCATGAGATCATCTATGTTGAAAGTCTGAAGCTGTCCATCTGCCGGAGTGGAATGGGCACTGTCTCCCGAACTCTCGTGGGTGATGCCCCCTTGCTGATAGACTCAAGTCTGACCTATTAATCCCCCTTGCTGCGAGCTGCTCCCTTCAAGTGATGAAATTCTCAATCGCCACAAAAGATTTACTAAGTGCTCAGCTTTTTTTTTTTTTTTGAAGTATAGAGTTTACAGACGTACATGGAATGTCTATTTTAAAATGCCAACATTTGGGACACTAGGGGACCCAGCGGTTGAGCGCCCGCCTTCTGCTCAGGGCCTGATCCTGGAGTCCCAGGATCGAGTCCTGCATCGGGCTCCCTGCATGGAGCCTGTTTCTCCCTCTGCTTGTGTCTGTGCCTCCCTCTCTGTGTGTGTCTCTCATGAATAAATAAATTATATATATATATATTTTTTTTTAAAGTCAACATTTGTCATTGTACTTTGTTTCTGTGTTAGTTTTCCAAAAATGTCTGCAACAATACCTCCAATCCAATTTAATCTTATTGTGTGACTTTGACATTTCTTCCCTCCACAGTGGGATCTATATTCCCACCTCTTAAACTGGGCAGGCAGGACGTTCTAGAAAAGAAGAGATGCTATATGACTTCCAAAGATCCTCTTTGAAGACCTTCACTCTTGGTACCCAGCAGCTATGCTGTGAGGAAGAGCAACTAGGTCATATGGTAAAGTCACATATAGGTCTTTTGATGACAGGCTGGGTGAGGTCTCAGCCAATAGCCTGCAACAAAAGCAGATCCACCTCACAAATCAGATGATTAGAGTCCCCAGTTACACCCAAATTTCATATCTTCCCAACAGAAGTCCTAGACATTGCAAAGGTGAGCCATCTCTGCTTTGTCCTATCTGAATTCCTGACCCACAGAAACCATGAAAGAGAATAAAGTGATATTTGTTTAAGCCACTGAGTCTTGGGGGATGATTTGTAATGCAGCAATAGGGAATTCATGCAATAATCAAAAATACAATCAATAAAAAACAAAAATTAAGACTAATTAAGATAATTAAGCATATGTATCATCTAAGGACACCTGGATGGCTCAGTGGTTGAGCGTCTACCTTCGGTTCAGGGCATAATCCTGGGGTTCTGGGATTGAATCCTGAATCAGGCTTCCCTGCAGGGAGCCTGCTTCTCCCTCTGCCTGTGTCTCTGCCTCTCTGTGTCTCATTAATAAATAAACAAAATCTTTAAAAAAAAAAAAAAAGAAAAGAAAAGAATGTATCATCTGTATACTGATCAGTACTTGGTTTACTGTCATTCTAAAAAGTCATCCCTATAGTTTAGGTCCAATTCATCAGATAGAAGTGAAGCTATGATTGTATTAGGCTGCAGTCATTGAGCAGAAATTTCATTCCTTTTTCTGAACCATACTTTTGTATGATATTTAATCTTGGTTATTAAAGCAATTATATCATCTCTGCTTAGTATACTTTGTGAATTTAAGAAAGAACAAAATTAAAACATCTCTCACATACTTCTCTAGCTGATTAACATAACAATTTTCTTTAATCTCATACCCCCTGCTGGAAAATGTTCCCTCCTATTCCATTTAATTGTGTCAGAGATCATTTGTTTGCAATGAACAGAACCCATTCAAGCTGGCTTAAGCAAAAAGGAAAATTGATTAGAAATAGAGGGATCTGGGCAGCCCGGATGGCTCAGTGGTTTAGCACCGCCTTCAGCCCAGGGCGTGAACCTGGGGACCTGGGATCAAGTCCCTCCTCGGGCTCCCTGCATGGAGCCTGCTTCTCCCTCTGCCTGTGTCTCTGCCTCTCTCTCTGCCTTTCATGAATAAATAAATAAAATCTTAAAAAGAAAAAGAAAGAAAGAAGAAAGAAAGAAAGAAAGAAAGAAAGAAAGAAAGAAAGAAAGAAAGAAAGAAGAAAGAAAGAAAGAAAGAAAGAAAGAAAGAAAGAAAGAAAGAAAAGAAAGAAAGAAAGAAAGAAAGAAAGAAAGAAAGAAAGAAAGAAAGAAAGAAAGAAAGAAAGAAAGAAATAGATGGATCTGATGGAACCCAAAGGCAGGAAGTGTGGTCAGGTTTCATAAGGGTTGAAGCCAGAAACTGCAAAACTGATGATAATTAGGCTGGTTTGTCTCTCCAAATTTTTTTCTCTAGAGCCATATTATCTCTTATATCTGACTCTAGGGCACATGCCTCAACTCTCTCTCTCTTTCTTTCTCTCTTATTCCCTCCATTGCTCCAGAATGCAGTTTGGCATATGGTTAAAGACAGTATCTACGGTCAAAATGCCTAGATTCAAATATTACCCCCCCCCATTTAATTGCTCATAACCATGGGCAAGTTCCTTAAGCTTCTTCAGTTTCATCATTTATAAAGTGTGATTGAAGGTAATTGTGTACTTACCTCATAGGATTATTATGAGATTAAATACATCAATATACATAAAGTTCTTTGAACAGTGTCTGGCACTTTGCAAGTGTTAGCTTTCATGATCATCTTCCTCTGCTCACTTAGTCACACCCAATCTGGGTTGGGAGCCCCAATCCCAGCTTCATTTCTGAAGCAGTGCCAGCGCCAGGCAGAAACCTGCAAAATTTCTGAGACCCAATTCCACATTCCCTGGAGAGAGCACCCGATTGGTCCCGCTGGGTCACCTGTCTACTCATGGGCAAATCAGCTGCGGCAGAAATAAGGGAGGGGTGATTGGAGGTCTTAGCAGGGAGTAGATTCTCTGAGAAGGAGCCTATGTCATTGCTCTTAGCTTTATTGTCCTTCACAGATACTGTGCGGGGGGCGTAGTGGGGGGGGGGGGTTGTTTGTTTTTACAAATGGAAGGTTTGAGGCAACCTTGCTTGGAACAAGTCTATTGGCACCATGGTTCCAACAGCGTTTGCCCACTTTGTGTCTCTGTCTCACATTCTGGCAATTCTCACAATATTTGAGAATTTTTGGTTATTATTTATATTCATTATGGTCACCTGGGCTCAATGACTATGAAGTATTTTAATTAAGGTACTTATGTTGTTGGGTTTTTTTAGACATAATGTTATTGCACACATAATAGACTATATTATGTATAATGTAGACACAACTTTTACTACATGCCCTGGGAAACCAAAAAGCTCCATGTGACTTGCTTTATTGTGATATTTGCTTCGTTGTGGTGGTCTGGAATGGCAGCCGCAATATCTCCAAGGTATGCCATGTACAGCCACCTAGGTTTCCAATGAGTCAACTCTGGCACTTTGAGCTTCAGCTCTACCTCCCTGCTCAGCAGGAGTGTCTCCCACCACTGGCTCAAATGGCATGAAGAAGGTGGCTTCCTTGGACCAACATGCACTCCTCTCCCTTTCTCTCTCTCACACACATCAAACCCCCCTCTTTCTGCTTGGCTCTAGTGCTCTGAGAAACCAAAACACAAATATGTCTTCATACTAGAAGATGGATTTTGCAAAACCTGACCTAGATTTTCCACTCTGAAGTCATAGTGAATTTTCCCTTTCATAGAACAAAAAGGAAGAATTAGATCCCTCCCATCTGGTATTGTGAGTTTAAGCTATTAAGCATGTGGTAGCTGTTTGCTTATTGAGGCTCCCACTGGTGATGGAAACTTTGAGAAATAATACTTAAAATTATTGATCTCACCATCTAAAAAGAAAATTAAATGGAATGTTGAACAGAACGCTAAGCAGTTTATCAAAAGGATAATGCAATTTAAGGCATACTGCTCAAGTCTTCTCTCATTTCTATATATCATTCTAATTTCCATTAGGTTTGGTCATCTGGGGCAAAATGCTCTGAAATTGAATATTTTAAATCCTATCTTCAGAAATACTTGAATGTCACAGACAAATCAATAGCACTTTAAATCATGGAGCAGAGCAAAGGAGCGGTCGGCCCTGAGAGAGGAGACGGCTGGCTGCCTCGCCTGTGCCAGGCCAGCACCCAGACTGGCATGGACCGACCAATCCCTGCACTCATTTCTTCTCTTTTTGTGAACCTAGAATCCTTAGGTTGCAGCAGCTGATACTGTCTTAGGGTGTTATCATCAGTCCTTCTTAGTGACCGAGCTTCGTGTTTTCTTTTTTTTTTTTTTAATTTTTTTTTTAAATTTATTTATGATAGTCACAGAGAGAGAGAGAGAGAGAGGCAGAGACACAGGCAGAGGGAGAAGCAGGCTCCATGCACCGGGAGCCCGACGTGGGACTCAATCCCGGGTCTCCAGGATCGCGCCCTGGGCCAAAGGCAGGCGCCAAACCGCTGCGCCACCCAGGGATCCCGCTTCGTGTTTTCTTAAGAGGATCCTTTCGCGAAAACGAGAGGTTATTTTAGGTGGAAATGACCCATGGCTGATTATTGGTTCCATCAAATGACCAATTTGAAAGAAGGTGTAATGTTCTAATCCACTATAAATCAGAAGACTGCTCACAACGTATGGTCCCTAGTCCCCATCTCCAACACCTCCATTTCCTCTCCTCTGATTCATTCTTTAATGGATGGATTGCTTCCCCCATTTTTTTTCCTTCGTGGCAACTGCTCTTTAGGCAAGGCTATCAGACTTCTTTGCAGTTTGAGCCAAAGAAGCAACTTCCTTAACTCCACTCACATCAATTAGAAGTAGACAGAACTATCTTAATCCAATCTAACAGAAGCTTAGAAGAAAACAAGGTGAGTTTGGCCTATTACTGAACTATTGCTAAATAGTTAAACAGTGAACATCAAGAATAATACATATAAATGCTCCAGGACATGTGGAGACGATTAACATGATTTACTCCAATAAGAATTACAGGGTCATTTATGCTCAATTCAGAAGTCCACAAGAACCATTATACATTTTGCATGAGCTTCCCTGATCAGCTCCCCCAAGGAGGCAGCCTAGCTTCTCTTTAGCCTGTCACTGGCTTTGATTTTTTATGTAGCACTTACCACTCTGAGATTTTTTATAATTCTTGTTCAGAGTTTGTTTTTTATTTTTATTTTTTAGATTTTATTTATTCATGAGAGACAGAGAGAGAGAGAGAGAGGCAGAGACACAGGCAGAGGGAGAAGCAGGCTCCATGCAGGGAGCCCGACGTGGGACTCGATCCTGGGTCTCCAGGATCACGACCTGGGCCAAAGGCGGCGCTAAACCGCTGAGCCACCCGGGCTGCCCCTGTTTTTTATTAGTAATGTTTATATTCAGAGCCCTTTTCTGTTTCCCTCTCACCACTGTGTTCTCAATGTCTAGAACAAAGCCTGGTGTATAGTAGGTACTCAGTAAATATTTGTTGCATTAACACGCCCCCAACTGCCCAGGGCCTCCCAGCCTCACCACCAGCGTCTAAAGAGTGTATCATCCACCTTCCTGGGTCCATCTTGCTGTGGAATCCTGCTGGCTTTTTATAATCCACAATCTTGGGTGACATGGCTGTATTTGTAGCTGTAGCTCTTGCTGCTGCCGTCACTGATGAGGGCGGCTAGGTGATCCATTTGCTAGGGGGAAGGAGAGGTAGCTTCTGGAGACATCCCACAGGCTACCTCCACCTTTAAAGACATCTTCTCCCCTTTGGGCAAACTCCGAAAGAGTCAAGTTTTGCCATGGACCTAGTTTCTCATGAGGAACCAGTCAGGCACCCAGAGCGTGAATCCATGCAGGAGATGCAACGAGCCATGGGAAACACCTGGACCCAGGCCCAATGGGTGGTGGGGAATTAGCTGCAAGTCCAGCAGCAGAGGGTAGCAGATCCTTCACAGAAACCTCTGTACTCTTGAAGCCAGTCTTGAAATTTCAGTCAAACAGAGCTTCAACACTCTCTTCACTGGCATCGCATCCGAAGCGCACCCTGTCCTCTCCAGACCCCTTCGCTTTAGCCATTGCACTGAGCCTCTCAAGCACCTACCACTTGCTATTGCAGGTTAGTTGCTGATTTACATTTATCACCACTCATAGAACATTCGTTCTGTGTGGCCAGAGAACACATCTGGTCTTTTGTCTCCTCCTCTGCCAGCACAGTGACTTTTGTGTAGTAGAAATTTAAAAATAAAAAAATATATATAATATATATATATACATACACACACACACACACACACATATATAATCTGCCTAAGCAGCAGTGCTGATCTAGAGAAGACCAGGGAGCATGCATAATACAATACGGAACGGAGATCCTGAGGGAATGGTAAAGCAGTGCGTTTCTGTCCTTAGCTCCTGGTTCTCTGGTAGCTCCCACATCTGAAGCCAGGCCCGGGGGCCTCAGCTCCTGACTCCTTCCAAGTGTAGAGCAGAGCCCAGTTTTCTGCACGATGGCCTGGCTGTGAGGGCGGCTGCCCTATGGAAGTCGGAGGCTATAATCCGAGAAGAAAAGGTGGAGATCGTCCCCCTCCCACTCCAGTGGGCCTCGGGAGAAGGAAGAGAGATTAAAATTGGGGAAGGAAGTAATCAGGTTGGAAGTTTAGAGTTCACCTTACACCCCAAGTTTGGAATCCAGGAGGGTGGGAATGCTAGGTAGGATTTAGGGAAAGCCAAAAGCAAAGGTTTTTTACGAGCTTTCTACACTGTGGTGGCGCTCTGTGAGGAAATCAGCTTTGCAGCCCCCGTTGCTAACAGAAGTGGCCACATTGAGAGCAAAGAACGGCCCCTTTAGAAAATGGCCTGCCTCAGTGCTCCCAGACCAAACTCAAGGTCCATGCGCCATGGAAGGGCTCCTGAGCTCCCACATCTCCCCTCCACCCCCCCGCCCCGGGAACATTGAGATGGTAGCTGAGGTACAAGCCTGCGGGCCTGACAGGGGGCTCCATGGTGAGGAATGGAGTGAGGTCCACATCGGAGGCTGTAGGGGTGATGGTGGAAGAGGGGGCCGGCCACAAGGGAGGCAACCCAGGCCCCGCTGAACCATAAGGGCATCTGTGGGAACCAGACCCTGGTCAGACCCGTGGCCGCAAGAGGCACCCACAGGGGCCGGGAGGCCAGTGCATGATGAGCAGGGGCTCTAAGGCCATGCGCCAGACGCCCTGCTGCCATCCAGGAGTGGGATGCCCCCCCTGGGGCCAGAAAGGAGTCAGAACTTCAAAGCGTTCACCCCAACGAGCCTCTCCATACTGGAGGAGACTGCGAAACTGTGGACTGGCAAAGCCACCACCGATATTTCTGTGTCCATTCCCCACGGGGACAGGACTCAGGAGAAAGAGGAGATCAGTCACTGACAAAACCCCACGTTTTCTCCTCTCTGAGAAGTTGTGTATAGACTTGCAGCTGGATTACATATTTGCCAAGTAGTTGCTCTCTCTTTATCTAAAGCTTTAAAAAAACCATGCATGGTCTAGTGGTAAAACTGCCCGCTGACACCAGAAACTGTGGGTGTCTTTAGAACTCTGAAAAACTGACATCTAGCACATGCATGTGGTTCCAAGGTGACACCAAGTTTGAAGAGTCCTTCGGTCTATGCCATTCTCCTAAGAACACGGGACATCACCCGCTTGGCTGGTGCAGAGCCACGTGGGGACCCATGGGGGCTAAGGTATCCCCTCGGGGGTGTCTTCCAGCCTCCTGCCCTCCCCTGTGAATTGCGGTTGGATGGGTTCTTGAAAGAAAGGGAAGGCAAGGCAGCCTGGAAGGGAGAAAGCTCCAGCAGAAGAGCAAGCTGATGAGCCTGGCTGTCACCATGGCCCGGTCCTGCTGCTTCTTCCTCCGGTAGGTGTCTGCTCTGCGCTGTGCGCCACCGGATCTCGGGGAAGGAGTGCTCTCGTGAGCAGCCTTGCCATCGAGGGCTGATAGCTAGGTGAAGAGCTTCAGTCAAAGCCTCCCCAATCCCAGCCTGCCTCCTGGTCCCCCCTCTTCAGGAAAAAGCACGGCATGTGGAGCAGGGGACAGACCCGTCTGCATGTCGCTATCCATCACTATCTGTGCGTCCCCGTTCAAGCTCTGCAAGGCCAGGTCTCTGCGGTGTATCCGTCTCTGCTTTTGTCCCCAGGTTTGATGGATGAGTGATACATGAAAACATGCAGGAAGAAGTCTGCACAGACACAGTAGCCCAAAGCTCTTAGACGACAGTGAACCCCTGTGGGCTTGATTTGCTTGGTGAAAAGTCAAGAGGCCTATCAGTCTGCCATAGAGGGATCTGTTGGTCCCTGTCTTCTCCTTGTCTGAGAAATGGGCCTAGGGAAGCTAGAGAGGCTCTTGGGGTAGCCTGAGATGCTGGCATGACAGCGAGGGCCCTAGTGTAGCCCAGATTACTTCTGATGAAGAGGAGCCTCAGGAATCTGGGGTTATTCTAGGGCAAGGTAAGTGGTTGTTGTTGTTGTTGTTTTTTAAGATTTTTATTTATTTAATCACTAGAGACACACAGAGAGAGGCAGAGACACAGGCAGAGGGAGAAGCAGGCTCCCTGAGGGGAGCCCCATGCAGGGCTTCATCCCAGGACCCCAGCACCCCGGGATCAAACCTTGAGCAGAAGGCAGATGCTCAACCACTGAGCCACCCAGGTGTCCCTAGGTAAGTGCTTTAAAGCACACTAGCTTCCTCTTACCTAGCAAGGACCCCTGGGGGAAATGTGGGGCTGCAGAGAGGGTTCGGAAAGGCGGGACAGACCCCACATGCCTGAGCAGTCATTTCAGTGAGGGAGGCTAGAGAGGGATGGGGATTCCTTGAGGAAAGGTATATAAGAGCAAGTAGGAGAAGGAGGTGAGAGATGCAGGGTCCTCGGAAAGCGCGGGGGCTACAAAGGCAGGAGAACATGACAAAGAGTTGATACCACAAGGCTATGGTCATAGTGGTTTGAGCCTGGGGGGCACAGCTGATGTAAGGAGAGAAAAGGCGCTCTACGTCGGAAATGCCAAGGAATACTGAACACTTTGTAAAACCCTGGACATCAGGAGCCAGAGGCCTCAACTCTCCAACACTCCACTTTATTTTAACAAGAAAACTGAGGCCTTGAGAGGTCAAGCCAATAGATCAGGGCCACACAAGCCAATACCCAGGGATATAGAGGCATGGCCAGGGTCAAGGCCCCCTGAGCGGTGCTCCTTAAGTCTCACGCAGCACCTCTGAACCCCCAAGAAGAGACAGTTCGACACTCCCTCAAACTAAGGAAGTAGCCAGAGTAAAGATGAAGGACAAGGAGGATTAAAAAAAAAAAAAAAGTGGAAATCCATGAAAGTTTGCTGACTAATAATAGATATCATTCAGTGAACAGTATTTAATCCTGATAAAGCTTTGGGACAAACTGGCAAACCACTGAGCCTTTCTCATTAGAATGTAATTACTCATGAAAGAATAATTGAGGCCAATGCCCTTCCCCATAAGAGCTCAGAGCAGCCATGGAAATCAAATGTAGCTCTTCTGAGATGCCAGCAACACTACCTGTGCCTCCTCCAGCCCTCTCTCCCCAGAAAAGAAACCAACATCTCCTCAAGATGACCCCAAGAGCACAGTAAATGTGCTGCAAATGAAGGAGACATTGACTGTTTCTGAGGGGGGGGGGGGGATCGTTTGCCTTTGGGAGACGGGATTCCTTGAAATGGTCAACCAATAGAAGGAAGGGTGAGGCCACATACGGACTGTGTTGAAGAGCTCCTGTCGTTGAGGACCACGGGTCTACGGTCCCCTCCCTGAGGGCCCTATGAGATAAGGGGTCACACACCTCCATTCTCTGCCCAGGGTCCTCATGATTCAAGAAGGCTGTAGGGAGAGAGCGCTCTCTATGAGTTGTTGGACTCCAAGATTAGAGACTGTGCCCACCAATCTAAAAGTAGGTGAGTCAGGTGAGCAGAGGGAGCAGGTGCTGCTCAGAGGAAGCTCGTTGCAGCATTTCAACCTGTGGCAGGGAAGTTGAAGGTCACCCAGAGTCCAGTGTGGGATAAGTGGAGGAGGTAAACCGCCTAGAAGAGAGCACAGCAACGCAGATGGACCTTATAGGCATGGTGCCGGGGGAAGAAGGGAGAAAAAAGAATGCACCATATGACACGGAACCATTTATGCAAAATAAACACACATCACAGGAAATTAGTAGAAACGATGCAGAGTAAATCCACGACTGCCTATAGGGGAAGGAGGATGGGAGGGGTGCAGGGAGAGAAGGGGAATAAGTAACTAGCAAGAGAGCAGGGCCTTGCACAGACCAAAGAGGACAGTGGGCTTCTGCACTTGAGGTTCCAAAGTCATAGGAGGGATGGCATCCAAGTGGGCCCTCCATAGGAAGATCAAAGTCTTTCCTTGTGGGTTCAAAAAAAAGTCCCCAAATACTAGTGCCCTGGGTTCTGCTCCTACTCTCTGAAGTGACCCTCAACCATCAGGAAAGAGATCTGCACGTGCCTGACATGTCATCTGATGGGCCAGTAGGTCAGGAAAAGAGGGGCCTCTTCCACTCTGTTGCCTCTTGGATGCCATGGCCTATGTAGGGAACTTGGCCCAGAATTCCAGGTGTCTTTGGGGATACAGGACTGTGGCCCACAAAGAGACAATAGCCATAGAAAGAAGTACTACCATCCACAAGAAAGGAGGCCTGCCCAAGACACTTCCATCATGAATGCTGTGCTCTGAGAGGGAGGTGGCCACCAGCAAACTCTTAGGGCGCATATCACTGTCAATTTGCAGATAGGTAAACTGAAGCTAAGAAAGGTTAGGCAGTTTGCCCAAGGTAATAAGTGGCAGAGGCAGGATTTAATTTTTTTTAAGGTTGATTAATATGCAAGAGGGGTGGGACCCTTGCACCCTTGCAAGAGAGTGGGAGGGAGAGGGGCAAAAGGAAAGGGAGAGAGAGTCTCAAGCAGACTCTCTGCTGAGCCCAGAGCCCGATGTGGCGCTTGATCTCACAACCCTGAGATCGTGACCTGAGCTAAAATCGAGAGTTGGTCACGTGCGCACACACACACATGCACACTCACATAGGCATGTTACCCAGGTTACACGTCATGAAAAAAATTCAGACTCCGGTTGCCTCCAACCTAGATTGTCAAGGGCACCGTGGAAAGGCATTTCTCAGGTGCGGACGAGGACAGATGGGATGATCGCAGAGGTCCTTGGGTAAAACCAACAAGAATGGCAAGGAGGAGACGGGGTGGGAGGTGGAGCAGAGGGAGAGAATAGGCAGGCTTCCCAATACGTGACAAGGCTCAGAAATAACCACTGGAGACAGAGCAGAGAAATGCTTTGTGGAGACATGGAATCATGTGCGATTCCACCTGGAGATGAGAGAAGAGATCTAAAAAACAAAACAAAACAAGCAAACAAACAAAAAAACAGGGCAGCCCCGGTGGTGCAGCGGTTTAGCGCCGCCTGCAGCCCGGGGTTTGATCCTGGGGACCCTGAATGGAGTCCCACATGGGGCTCCCTGCATGGAGCTTGCTTCTCCCTCTGCCTGTGCCTCTGCCTCTCTCTCTCTCTGTGTGTGTGTCTCTATGAATAAATAAATAAAATCATTTAAAAAAAAAACAAAAAAAACAAAAAGCACGTCGTCTGAGTAGTCCTCACACACGAACCCTTACCTGAAGCACCTCTCATGGCAGAAGAAGTTCAGGGTCGGAGAGACATTTAGAAGTCATCGCAGCCAACTCCGCGGTGGGTGGTGAAGAGGACAGTGACTTGCACCAGGCTGCGCAAGAACGAGAACCCAGGCCTTGGCTCCCAGGCCAGTGCTTACCACCCGTGCCACCTGTGTGCCACCCACCGTCCTCAAGTCAGCCTGGAGGGACACCTTCGTCTGGCCCACCCACAGACCCTGCTCCTTCTTCTCTGCTTCTTTCTCACCAGCATTTTCATTCTTTCCAGGAGACGAGTCAGAGGCAATGAGGCCAAGACATGCCCTTCAGGTTTGGAGGGCAAGAGTTCAGGAGTGAGGTTCTGCACAGATGAGGGGTGTGCCCATGGCTGACTTCCCTCCATGCACCTTATTTTCCAGTCTCTTCTTTATGCATCACTCCCCAACCCTTCTGAGCCGGCCCACTCTTTTCTTTTTAAACCTGGGGTAGGGGAGGCATGACCTTAATTCTTCAAATCCTGTTCTGTTTATTTTTCAGAGTCAGACTCAGGCCCTGACGCACACACAGCGGGGCCTCCCTCGGCAGGGGAATCAGAGCCTGTCACAACACATTTTCTTTCTTTCCACCAAAGCAAGAGACACTCCTAGAACACAAAGGACACTGAGGAGCCGGTCTCCTTGGGGGATTTAATTATTGCCATTAGTTGCTCTCCCCTTCAGTAGAGGCGTCTTTGCCTCACTGCTTCTGGAGAAGAGGGCCACAGAATTTCAGTTCTTACCCCGCCTGGGGGGGAGGTTTCCCCTCTCCCCGGGGGGCACACAGCGGGAGGTGTGATGAGTGGCCACATACCCCGAGTCAGAGGCTCCCGGCCCCCAAACACAGCCACCATTCACTAGCTGACCCCTGAAGTCCACCATCAGAGTTTTATTTATTTGGCTTTGGGGGTTCTTGGACGGTCCAAATTCAAATATTCCTGGAGGGGACGATGGCTCTGGCCAGCCATTTGCCACTTAGTAGATTTTTTTTTTTTTCCAGATCACATTCCAAAAGCATTTTTTAGAGTGAGAGAGAAAACCAGATGGCCTCGGAAGGGAGGACCGCGGAGGGAGAGAAGGGATCAGGAATTAGAGGGAAGGAAGGGCCCAGCAGGAGGCTGGGGCTGGAAGGAAGGCCACAGCCTGCCCCACCAGGTGGCCCGGGGCAGGGGGCTCCATGCTGCAGCCCAGCCCCAGCAGCCCAGGACTGGATCCTGCTCAACCACTGGGGCCCCAGACTTACTGAATCAGAAACTCAGGGTGGGGGGCCCAGAGCCTCTATTTTAACCAGCAAGCGGGTGGCTCTGAGGCCTCAAGGTGGAGGCCGCCGGCTTGCAGTGTCTGTCCTGTGTGGCAAGGCTCCCCTCTCCTGTGCCCCGAGCCGTGAGAGACGGCCACTGGGCATGCTAGGAGGGTCCCGGGCTCCGTAGCCACAGGAGGTGGGACGGAAGGATGGCGACCCAGGGCGACAAAGAGGGCTGACCCCAAGAGGGCTCAAGCCAGAGCGAGGCCCCGTAGCGTGTGCATCCGGGCCAGTTGTGTGTCCCCTTCCTCTGCGCCTCTGCTCTTCGGGTCAACACGCTCAAGATGCTTCTCTCAGGCCAGCTGATGTCTTGGTTCTCCATCACCAGCCTGGACGCCACCGCTCACCGGGCAGTGGGCGACAGAGGCAAGGACAGGGAGCCCGGGCAGCCGGCGGAGGCAGTGGAGGTGAGCCCAGCCAGCCGGACATCCTGCCAAGGCCCCTTCGCTGCCCTGTCCTTCTCCACTTGCCAGCCCCTGAAATGCCATGATGCTCTTTGGCTGTTTCCTTCACTAGAATGTGAGCCCCGTGAGAATTTCTTTTTTTAACTGGATTATTTACTGCTCAATCCCCAGGGCCTCAGACAATGCCTGGTACACAGTAGTCATTCAATAAATAGTTGTTGGGAAAAATAGATGAATCTTAAATATGTCCACATCTTTTTTAAAAAAAGATTTTATTTATTTTTTTGACAGAGAGAGAGAGCAAACAGGTGGAGCAGTAGGCAGAGGGAGGGAGAGAAGCAGGCTCCCCAGTGAGCCGGGAGCCCAACACGGGGCTCGACCCCAGGATCTTGGGATCATGACGTGAGCCGAACGTAGACGCTTAACTGACCAAGCCACCCAGGCCCCCAATTTTGCACAAATCTTGAAGCTTACTCCACGATCTATCAATATTTATTTTTAATATAAAAATGATTAGTCAAATACTTGAGTAAAAATCGATGCCTCGTGTCCTCCACAAAGCTGGGGCTGCAGATGCCTGTACACGCTCCAGCCTCCACCACAGAGGGTAGCTCCAGCCTCCACCACAGAGGGAAGCTTCATTTATGAGCAGAGAGTACGGGCGAGAGAGGACTGAGGCTGGGAGGGTCAGGGCCTCTGTGGGAAGGGAGAGGTCGTTTACAAAGATTTATTACGTCTCCGTGCCTCAGCCAGCTCAGTGTTTCTGGGAGGTGCAAGCACAGGGGAGACATAACCAAGTGACAAAGCAACAAACACAGGCTCTGTCCAGTGCCTGGCACACAGTGGGCGCCAACAAGGTTGGCAAAATCCCTCTTTGCCCCTGAACTCCAGTGAAATCTTGATGAACAAGACATTGAGGGAACAGTTCTTTTAAGACTCCTTGAGCTCAGGAACAGGGACTGAGTCCCTTTGTTTTCCTGGTACTTGGCCCACTGTGCGTCTAGAAGGCACTAAATGAATGCTTGATGAGTGATAGATGTGGTTTCCATTGATTTTTCTGGATATTGCATTATATTCAGGCCTTGTGGCTGAAAATCGCCCGGACACATATTCAGTGACATTTCTACATTAGCGAGGGGACCAACTACTTACATCTTCCTACAGGGACACAGAATCTTGCAAGTGGTCATCAGCAAGTACCCTACCCGTGACCAGGTGGCCTTGGGGGAGGCCATGGGGAAGGATGCAAAAGGGACGTGAGACTGAATTGTTAAGCTCCCCAAAACCATGGGGCATTGAAAGAATTCCCTGATGTCTCTTCCCCTGAATCTCAGGGTTAGAGCCACAAGGGACTAGGATCATCTAGCACCAAGAGCCTAATTTGACAAATGGAGAAACCAAGGCCCGGAGAGGGGAAGGGGCTTCCTGAGGGCACACGGCATGTGAAGAGCATCTTCAGAACTGGAACCTTGGGGCAGCCCCGGTGGCAGCGGTTTAGCGCCGCCTGCGGCCCAGGGTGTGACCCTAGAGACCTTGGAGACCAGGGATCAAGTCCTAAATCAGGCTCCTTGCATGGAGCCTGCTTCTCCCTCTGCCTGTGTCTCTGCCTCTCTCTCTCTCTCTGTGTTTCTCATGAATAAGTAAATAAATAAATCTTAAAAAAAGAAAGAAAAAAAGAACTGGAGCCTTGTTTTCTGGCCCCCAGTTCAACACTCTTTCCATTTTGTAGATTTGTCTCTATCTCTTAAGAGTAGAAAAGAGAGAAAAATTCTGATTGATTCATTGTTTAAATTCTGTATTAAGAGAAAGATATCAGTTTGTCTATAAGGATGTTTATTGAGATTTTATATTAGACTCAGCACTGTCTTAACTACTGCAGGGTAGAAAGCAAACACAACATTGACCCTTTCTGTTGCATGGTCCTGATGGTGATAATAGTAAGTTTCCATTTTTGAATGTGTGTTGTACACAAGCACTGGGTACATTACGTGTATTACCACAAATAGTTCTCACAACGGCCTTATAATTAGGCCTCTTTGGGTTGCTTCTGACAGAAACTCAGCTCAAACAAGCTGAAGAAAAAAAGGAAATCATTTGCACGCAGAAATGAAAACACCAGGAGTTGTCTAGCTCTGGCGCATCTGGATCCACGTGCTCAAGCAATGGTGTCAGAATCTCTCTCTCCTTCCAACTCCTCTGTGTTAGCTTTACTTTCTAGTATGTTCTTTCCTTGGGATTATAAAAGGTGACATCCAGTAGTCCCAGATCCCATGAGCCTCACGGTTTACAATTTTAGAGGGAGGGCCCCCGGAGTCAACAACCACATCAGCCCTCTTCGAGACCTTGACTGAGCCTCTCTGGATCCTGTGAGCACATCTGCACCCATCATTAGGTCTAGGAAAAAGGGAGGTTTTGATCGGCCCCTCCCCATCTCCACAGGGTGCAGGAGAAGAGTTTCTTTCAGCAGTGGAACGAAGGGGTGGCAAGTTCAGAACCCCACTTACATGGATGAAACTGAGACTCAACGCGGTTGGCTAAGTAACCTCCTAAAGCTGTGGAGCCTATTAGAGGCACAGCTGGATGTAGACTCAACATTTTGCCTCCAAAGCCTATGTTTTTTTATTTTTCCCGTGTTTTTGTGGGTTTGGTGGTGGGTGCATGGCGGGTGGTGGAGTACACTTCACATACCTCAAAATCCACCAATTTTGAAAGTGTATAATTCAGTGAAGATCCTGCTTTAGTCATCAGGCCCGGTGTTCTCAACCTTGGTGTGATCCGTGCCCAGGTGTGAAGTGCGTGGTCAGCAATCTGTTGCTATGAATCGTTGAATTACCAGAGTTATTGAATGATTTACTTTTAAAAATTGATTTTTAAAAATAGAAATCAGAATTAATTAAAGACTATCCCTCTAGGTAGGAGTACCTGACTGGCTCAGTCGGTGGAGCATCTTGGTCTCGGGGTGGTGAGTTCAAATCGGGGATAGAGCTTACTTAAAAAATATACATATATTATCTCTAATAATGTCATCCTCGTTTTCTTTTCCTGATATACTCTTTTAGTGTGGCCAGCCAAACTCCCGCCGAAGAGAGTGCTGTCACCCATTACGAGAGTCTCCTGGGAGGAAATACCTCAGGCCGAGCACTGCTCCAGCTCGCCATAAACAAAGCTTTCCCCATTGTTGGACAGGATGAACAGGACTCCCAGAAAGGTGCGGAGCATCCTAGGAACAGCAATAGACATGACGGATCTGTTCACCAACACTGCAGATTATCAGATTAAAATTAAATCAATGCCACTTCTAGAGTCCAGGGGAGAAGGCTAGAAAAAATACAATGAAAAAAAAAAGACATCTCATTCTTTAAAGACTCCAAAACATTAAGTATTTTGAAATCAACCTAAAAGGACATGCAAAATCTATTCAAAGAAAATTACAAGCCTCTGATAGGGGAAAAAATTACTTGAATAAGTGGAGCTTCTGGCTGGGAAGATTCTACGTGATGAATGGCACAAGCGCTCCTGCGATCTTGGGCCCCGTTAATACTCTGCTTTAGGAGGAGGGGGTGATAATCCTGTTCCCCCCGAGCTGCTCCGCCCACACTCCGAGGGAAGCCCAGACGTCCTAGAGCGTGTCAGCGGCGGCGGGGAAGGGGGGCTGGTAACGGGCCTGGGAACCAAGCCATCCACCGTGTCCCCGAGGAACGGAGCCCGTTAACCTGCCTGTGGGAGAACTGGGGGCACTTCCAGTGGGTGGAGAAGGTTTAGGGGTGGAGTCGGAAGCTGCGGCACAGAAGTATCAGACCGTCCCGGGGGCAACACTGAGTGAAAAGTAGGAGGAGAGACGTCAGCCCAAGCAAAGCAGCAGCTTCCTGAAAGTCAGAACCGCCGCGGATTCTAAAATGACCTTGTGAGACAGGCAGGGCAGGTGACATCATCATCCCTAACAAAGAGGCGAGAAAAAGGGTTTGTCTGTCATCACTCGGGAGGAGCATAAGGGACTGTGGACCCCCCGTGCTGTGCCCACGGCCGGCGCTGAGCCTACGGAGATGCGGCAGAGCAGGTGCGAACAGTGAGGAGGTCCCGGGAAAGCTGCCTGTGTCCTAGCGATATCCTGTGGAGAGAAGGATCAGGCAACGAGCAATGATTTCCTGTGGGAGGGTAATGACTCCTGACAAGGAACAGGGAGCAGGAGAGCAGGAATCTCTGACAGGAGACCAGGGATTTTTGACAGGAGAGCAATGGTTTATGACAGGAAAACAGGGATTTCCTGACAGAAAATGGTGATTTCTGACAGGATGTTAGTGGACTTCTGACAAGAGAACAAGGCTTTCTGGAGAGAGTGGTGATTTCTCTTATGACAGTGATTTTTTTAGGATCCCTGGGTGGCGCAGCGGTTTGGCGCCTGCCTTTGGCCCAGGGCGCGATCCTGGAGACCCGGGATCGAGTCCCACGTCGGGCTCCCGGTGCATGGAGCCTGCTTCTCCCTCTGCCTGTGTCTCTGCCTCTCTCTCTCTCTCTCTCTGTGACTATCATAAAAATAAATAATATTTATAAATATTTTTAAAAAGTGATTTTTAAAAGGAGAGTAGTCATTTTCTGACACAACCGTGATTTCTGACGGGAAGGCACTGGTCGCCGACAGCAGAGCACGGACCTCTAACAGGACGTTAGCGGCCGTTACGCGGGAGAGTAGTGATTTCTGACAGGAGTGAAGGTGTCGGTTGGGAACGACAGAACAGCGGGAAACAACGGGGGACTCGAATCGCCTCCCCAAAGAGCTGCCAGGCCCGGGGCTGGGGCCGGGGGGAGGTCTCCTCGGTGAGGTCGAGCTCGGTCAGGGAAGGCGAGAGTGGACGAGGCCTTGGGTCCCGTATCTCACTTAACGGACTGAAGGCCGGAGGGAAAGCGGGAGATTCCCACCAGAGAGGAGAGCTCACGGCCGGGAAGTGCCTCCCAGCGGACGCCCGGGGGAGGCAGGAGGGGGCAGAGGAGCTGGTCTTGCCTCGGTGCCCCAAGCCCAGAAATAACAAAGCCTTGGTTTCCATTCAGGAAATTCGAATGAAGTCTTTAGCCTCTTGACTGACCACGGATTCCTGGCGGGGCCGCAGGAGAGGAGAGTCGCGGCCTCTGCAGGGCTGCAGCCCTGAGGTTCCCCGGGGGCACCTCTCCCTCGCTTGGAGACAAGTGGGCGCTGTGGTAGCGACGAAAGTGAGGTCAAGGAGGTCAAGGAGGCGGACGTGGGGCGCCTGCCTCGGGCCCAGGGCGTGACCCCGGGGTCCCCGCAGGGAGCCTGCTCCTCCCTCGGCCTGCGTCTCTGCCTCTCTCTGTGTGTCATGAATAAGCACATAAAATCTTTAAAATAATAATAATAGTAATAGAGGAGGGCGTGTCAGCGAAGAGCCCGGGGAGAGTAGACTGGGAAGGCCTGCTCGGGAGAAGCGGTTTCTCGGGTCGCCCCCAGGCGGGACCCAGAGGCCCAGCCCGAGCCCAGGGGTGGCCGCGGGCAGGCTGTGGCTCGGAGGGAAGGAACGTTCTTTCTCTCCGCCTGGGCTCGCCGGCACGTGACTGGATTCCTGTGGGCGCCGAGCGCCTGGAGAATCCTAATTGTGCGGATCGGAGCAGCTAGCTGCAGCTGCCGAGCCCCGGGCTCCAGACGCGCACTTCCGGCCGGATGCGCCGCTCCCCGCTGCGGCCTGGCAGAGACAGCGGCTCCTGCGACCCCCGCGCCCGGCCCAGCCCCTCCTGCTCCCTCTCGGCTTCCTCCCTCAGACCCAGGGCCAGGCTCGTTGCTCTGCAGCCCTCTGGGGCCCCTTTCAGCCCTGGGCCCGACCACTGTGACGTTACGGGCCACAAGCAAACTGGAGACTTTCTTGCTTTTAAGAAGGTTCCCCGCCCAGCGTGGAGCCCGACCCGGGGCTTGAACTCACGACCCCGAGGTCAAGACCTGAGCGGAGGACAAGGCCGACCCTTCCCTGACCGAGCCCCCCGGGCGCCCCGGAGGGGAGAGTCTTTTGATCTCAGAAGGCAGGTGCAGGTGTGCCCTGCGGTTCTCCAGGAGACGCTCCGCAGCTGGGCCTCAGCGGGCGGCCGGACGCGGGCCCTGGGGGACCTGGAAGGCGGGAGCCTCTCGGGTGCTCGGGGCCGGCCACGCCGCTCCACCTGCCGCAGTCCCGGTCGCCTCACCGTGCAACGGGCACGAGATGCTACTTCACGCGGTTGGGAGTGCCCACGGGGGTTATGCACACACTCACACCTGCACCCGTGTTATGCGTCCCCGGCCATCTGCAGAGCATCTGGCACCCCGTGGTGGCCCTGGCTTCACACGGAGGGGGGGGTGCCCCCGAGCGCCGGGCCGCAGGGGAAAGGCCGCGCACCCGGGGCCCAGCCGAGCAGCTGCGTGGATGCCGACAGGCCCTGGGTGCCCCCCTCCCGGGTCAGGTGCCCCGGGGCGGCTTCCCCGCGCAAAGGCCGTGTCCCCCCTGCACGCGGGCCGGCGGCAGCCCTGGGTGTCCGTGCCAGCCCCCGGCCGCCCTGCGGGGGAAGGAGACGCTGGCACCTCCCAGAGCAGCGCTCATACGGACCCGCCGGGCCAGGGTCTCCTCCTCCTCCTCCTCCTCCGAGGCCCTGGTGAGGGGGAGAGTCCCCGCGTGCCTGGGGGTCCCCTCTGCTCCGGGGGGCTGCCTGCCTGCGCTTGGGCTCCCGCAACCCTCCGTCCCCCGGCGGGGCTCTCCCGGGGGTGATTCACGGGGCCTCAACTCCGGATCTCTAGTCCTGCGATTCAAGAGCCAAGCAGGGGTCTTCTCCCCTCCCCCCCAGCCAGAAAGACCCCAGGGGGAGTTCAAGGCTCAGCCACCCCGAAACGCTGGAGCCTCAGCGTGTGGCCGCAGAGGGACAGGCTTCCTGCGCGGGCCGCCTTGACCACGACCCTCTCTGTCTTCATTTTCGTCTCACGTAGTTTGTAAGACATGAGACAAGACAAGAGGTCGGGCGGGGAGGGAGGGGTGAAGTGTGTGTGTGTGTGTGCGTGTGTGTGTTTTAAGAGACAGAGCACGCGTAGGGAGGGGCAGAGGGAGAGGGAAACCCAAGCCGGCTTCACGCCCAGCGCCCAGCCCGGGGCTCGACCCCACCACCCCGCGACTGCGAGCCGGGCGGAAGTCAAGACACGGCCGCGCGCCCACCCGACTGAGCCGCCAGGCGCCCTCACGGCAGAAAGGTTTCCATTCATCTCCTTGTCTCCCGGAGTTCATCTGTGTTTCGCTTTTCACTCTGCTCTCTCGCTGGCACCCAAGGGCGCCCCAGGCCTCACGGACCGGAAATGCCTACTCGCAGAAGTGGGGGGCCAGGGCTCAGACACAAAGGCCCAGAGCGTGCTCGCAGACCCAGACCAGCCTCTCCCCAACCCCAGGCAAAACTGGGCTCGGGGAAGCCGAAGAGGCAGCGGGGCCCACGCAGGAGGAGTGAAGACACCCGAGTCCTTGAAGTGGGCCGGGGTCGAGGAAGAAGGGAGCCGAGGAGAGGGCACTCAGCCCGGGCCCGTGTGGCCCCCACCCACCGTCAGTGCCGGGAGCCTTCAGGACCTAAACAGCAAATGGAGGCCTTGGGAGCCGGGAGTGGGGATGACACCGGTGTGGGAAACCTTGCACCTGAACAGAACCAGGTAGAAATTTCTCTGTTAGTTGGAGTAGTGATGGACCGTACACTGCTAAGGGCTTTGACTATGGTGGGAATGCTCTCCTCAAATGAAGGAGTTTTTTTCTTTTTCTTTTTTAAACGTTTAACAACTGGCTCTTTATTTTATTTTATTTATTTATTCATGAGACACAGACTGAGAGAGAAAGAGAGAGACACAGGCAGAGGGAGAAGCTAGCTCCTCACAGGGAGCCTGATGCGGGACTCGATCCCGGATCCCAGGATCACGCCTGGGCCGAAGGCAGGCGCCCAACCGCTAAGCCACCCAGGTGTCCCAAATGAAGGAATTTTTGATGGAAGAACAGTTTCGGAGCGCCAGGGTGGTTCAATTGGTTAATGTCTGCCTTCGACTCAGGTCATGATCCCAGGGTCCTGGGATCGAGCCCCACATTGGGCTCCCTGCTAACTGCTTGTGTGCTCATTTGCTCTCTCTTTCTGTCAAATAAATAAAATCTTTTAATTTTTTTAAAGATTTTATTTATTTATTCATGAGAGACACAGAGATGCAGAGACACAGGCAGAGGGAGAAGCAGACTCCCCGCAGGGAGCCCGATGTGAGACTCGATCCCGGGACCCCGGGATCACGCCCTGGGCTAAAGGCAGACACTCCACCCCTGAGCCACCGAGGTGTCCCAATAAAATCTTTTTAAAAAGGAAAAAGAACAGTTTAGGAAAAGTCGGAGCCATTTGAGCAAAAATCCTCAACTTATCAGCACAAGATTAACTGAATTTCTCAGGTAACTGGAATATCTTCTTTGCACTATTTTTAGGAGGAAGAGGTATATAATAATGAGTTGAAAACAAATCAAGGATTTATTTTTTAATTTATTTCACAGAGAGAGAGCGAGTGCACAAACAGGGGGAGCAGCAGGCAGGGGGGAGGGAGAAGCAGACTTCCAGCTGAGTGGGGAGCCTGATGTGGGACTCGACCCCAGGCCTCCTGGACCGTGACCCAAGCCAAAGGCAGACGCCCAACCGGCTGAGCCACCCAGGTGCCCCAAAGATTTATTTTTAAAAAACAACGGAACGGTTTCCAGGGACTCTCCTAGGCAGCACCATCCATCCCTATTTACACTTTGATAACAGGGACAATTGATGCTCAAAGGATGACCCTCAAATCACCAGGTCATCAAAAGAGAGTTTCAGCTCCCTCAGCTGCTAGAATCCCAATTTCCTCTGCGTTATAGGGAAGGAGAGCATGACTGTCTTTCTAAATTAACCACAAGCTCCTTGAGATGGATTTTTCCAGAATCCTACAGCCTTTGGGATGAAGGCAACACTATATGCATTGAATGTATTACACCTTTAGGAAAGACTTCTTTTGAGAACCTTGTGTGGTCGCACCCTGTAGACATGTCACTGGAATGTCATTGCGGTCCTCAATTTGGGGGCAGGGGAACATTCTGTCCTCCGCCAGAGGATGTTCGGCAACACCTGGAGATGTTTTTGGTCATCACAACTAGGGGGTGGGAGAAGGAGGCCACTGGCCTCTAGTAGACGGGCCCCAGGAATGTTGCTCACCGTCCTACCTGCGCAGAACAGCTCTCCAAGCAAAGAAGCGTTGGACCCAGACTGTCAGCCGGGCTGAGGCTGAGGAATCACGGCTCGTGATGATGCAACAAAAGGTGAGGGCCAGGAGGGTGGCCTCGGAGGCTACTCACGGCCTCCAGGCCAGGCTCCGGGCCTGCTCTGCGAGCCACTGCCCGGCCAGTCTCACCCGGCCCAAGCTCTGAGCGTGGTCACATGACTTAAGCCAGGCCATTCATCTGCACTGAACTATGACAACTGGTGTGTCCAGAGCTCTGCTGCCCACACGCACTCAGCTGAGCCTGGAGTGAAACCTAAATTGTTCCAAGAGGACTCGAGACTGAGTCCCCAGGTCACTGCATGTCTTCCTTGGGCAGAACTGGGAAAGTGCTCCTGGTGTGCCCCTGGCTGGAGCTTCTGCTGGCAACCAAGTCTTCTCGGGACCAACACCCTGTTTCTCTGCGTGTGTTAATGTCGTCAGCAGAGTCTGACTTGGACCCGAGGCCCTTTGCGTTACGTGGCTCTGACCCATTCATCGTGTCTACATTGTACAGTTTATTTTTTTATTTTTTATTTTTTTTTATGATAGTCACAGAGAGAGAGAGAGAGGCAGAGACACAGGCAGAGGGAGAAGCAGGCTCCATGCACCGGGAGCCCGACGTGGGATTCGATCCCGGGTCTCCAGGATCACGCCCTGGGCCAAAGGCAGGCGCTAAACCGCTGCGCCACCCAGGGATCCTTACATTGTACAGTTTAATGTGGGAATTCCCTGAGCTGAGAGCTGAGGGAATTGTTTTGAGAAATCAGCTCATCCCCAAGTGCCTGGAGGTCCAATAATTAACAGAGTTTGCTCTAATCTAGTACCAATGTTTGTCAAAAGCATATGAGATAGCAATTAATGAAAAGACACAATTTGAAAAGTGGTCATAATTCATAATAACTTTCTGCCAATATGTATTTTCTCAATCGACAGATAATAAACCTCCAGACATTATCATTTGGGAATGGGTATGGGAAATGTTTTGATGATAAAAAGGAGGACATATCCTGGAAAAAGTTGGGAACCACTGGTTTGACTCTCAGAAAGATAAATTCTCACAATTTTCAGTACTCGGCAGAGAGGCACAGCACCCCAACGTGGCCTGATGCCCCCTCTGGATGGCCTGGTCTGTTCCTAGGGACACACTGCGGGGAATTGTCTTAACCTTTGCATTTGCACGCTTTGCAATTCCTAAGACATCTTCACATCCATTATCTCGTTGGCTCTTCCAAACACCAGGGAGAGAGGAAGAAGGGCTTCTACTCTATGAATGGGGATGGGGCGTGGATCTATTGCCTGCAGGGCTGAGTCCTGGATCCCATCTTCTGACTCAGGACCCAGAGCTCCATCCACTCCTCCTGCATTAGTAACAGAAACCCTGGAGGGATCTGACCCACAAAATACCAAACTCCAACCCATAGTAACTGGTGGATGAAGAAGTATCAGAAGTATTTAAGAGCTTTGACAAACTAATCATTTCATATACTTCTGAAGCCCAGTCAGTTTGTGAAAATTTCACAAAGGTAAAAACAAACAAACAAACAAAAAAAAAACCAACCAGCCAAACTAAAAAATCAAACAGAAAATAATGAATACCTCCTCCTCCCCCTCCCTGTGTTAAGTTGCCATGGAAACCATGCTTACCTTAAGGTTGAAATCTGGTACAATTTTCCTGAAATTCCCCTTGAGGGTTTCAGGTGATCTTGGAATTCTCTGAATCTCACTTTGTAAATCTGAAAAGTAAAAATCAGATATTTCTGCACTAGTTTATCTTTGACATTCTATCAGCCTAAATCTATGAGTTGTATCAGCGTCATCAAAGGAAGCACTCTCTGGAATAAATAAAAGACATTCATCTATTCATTCAGGCATTCAGTCATTCGACAAACACTGATCAAATGTTATGGGACTGTGCTAGGCTCTGTATAGGGCACAGGATTCCCAAACAGAAAAAAACCCACTGACCACAAACCCATGCAGCTAACCTCCATAAGGAAATCAAGAACCACTACAAGAAAGTCATTATGATTGGCTTACAATTGGTGCTTTAAACCTCGTTAGGCGAAAAGTAAGGGCTCTTTTATTGGAATGTAAAGTATGCAGACTAAGGAAATTTCCTGCAAGTGACTCAGAAATTCTCTAAATTCTACACAAGCTCTCAAACAGCTATAGTGTTTGGCAAAAACTAGTAATGAAACAGTTTACCTTCAGTTCTTGGTGATGGGAACCTAAAATCTGCCACATGAAAACTTCCAGACAGCCTCCGATGCAACAATCTCAAGGATGAGGAAAAAAATAGTCATTAGATCTGATCTGGAGTCTGGTATTGACCGCTGTCCAGTAAGGGACTTTCCTCAATCCCATCGTTCACACCGTATCTTTCATTTGGTCAAAAGATAGGCGCGTCTTACTTGCTAGGGGAGATGAGATCGATTTGGCAAATGGAAACCAAGGAGGTATTTCTAGAAGGATATTTTCACTTTCATTGCTACGTGGAAGATGACAAAAATTAGGCAGGAAATTACAAAAGTCTCTGATACAGAGAAGGAACCTTCTGGAGTGTATACAGCTAGGGCGGGTACTCGGAGGAGGGGCCCCAGACAGATCAAGCGGGTGGGGGGGCCGGGTACTTATTTTGTTTCATGTCTCCCTGCACCAGCATCAGGGGCCGGGCGCTCAGGTGCGTCAGACGCAGCCCCTACTTCGAGAAGCTCCTTGTCCTTTCAGGGGAGACTCAGCCAAATCGCTAGAGAGTTCCAGCCCAGTGCGCTGGGACCTAAGGGCGCACACTGGTCCTGGGTGCCCAGGCCGGGCCCAGGGGTGGACGCGAGCCTCCCAGGAGCGCTCTCTGGGACTGACGTTCTGCAGGTGGCGGGGAAGACAAGCACAGGTAAAGGGGCAGTGCCATCCATCCCCCAGAGGAAGCGGCGGTCCCCGAAAGTAGCCGCGGATCCTCTACCGCCTTTATTCGATAGCACTGGGATGGGGACCAGCAGCACCACACCCTCCTGGCAGGTTTGCTCAGGGTCTTAGGGAGTCTCCAGGGAGGCCACTCTGCCACGGAGCTGCGTGCCGGGCAGGAGGGTGCCCCACAGCTGCGCTGATATTTGCTGTATTGGATTGCAAGGCCCAGGAATTGGCATTTAAGCTTCAAGTCACGGTGAGGGCAGTCATTTATGTTTTCATTCGTTTGCACAATTAATTTGTACCTAAATTAACTATAAAAATGGTTATGTGATCCAATAGAGTAGAACTGACGTTAAGAATGAAATGACTGCATCTGTTTACCCTCCTTTGGAGGCCAAATCCCCCTGTTTTGTTTTTCCTCTTCCCCCTGTTGTTTATCTCTGCGGAGAAGGTGGTTTTCAGGCCAGCAGAGTGGGAACCAGACGTGCGTGCTGCGCCCTGGTCAGGGGTCCAGCCCCAGATGCCGGGGACAGGAAAATGAGATTTGTGTGTGATGCAAAGTATTGTTGACTTGACACGGCACCAGCAGGTCACTTCTGCAGCGTGCACCCAAGTGGGGCCAGGAAACAGGCCCTCTGGAACTGTTTAAGGCAAAGATAGACACAAACCAACTCAGAAGATGTTAGCACAGAATTAGCAGACTGGAGCTCTGGGCAGCATATGGCTAGCAGACACATTTCGTTTGGCATGAAAAGGTTTTTAAGTCCCTGGATTGGTTTCCAATGTTTAAAAATTAGGATATTTCACATGAATATTCAGATCTCGAATTCTCTCGAAAAATTGGAACATGGTTTGCACTCCATCTGCATTCCTGCCTGACAACACTTGCCGGGAGCCGCGAGGTCCCCGTCCCGTTGGGTCAGGCAGCGCTTGCCCATCGAGTACAGGCCTCGTCATCCGGAGCCCGCGGTACCGCGCCTGCCTCTCTCTCTGCAAACTTGTCGGGCTCTGACATTAAGGATTTGAGCGCAACCACTGTTTTAGCATTTGCTTACTCTTTATATCAGCTTCCTTTTTTAACTGCCCGGGGGCATTTTGGGGTTTCTTTTCAGAGTTTGAATGTCTTAGACGTGGAGGCTACTCCCTGGCCAAAAGTTTTAGCGCTGCTGCTGTGTTCTTTGCCTTTGGCATTGAACCCGCAGCCGTAGAACCATAGACCTATCCGTCTAAACAGTGGAAGCAGTTTACACAACCGTCTCATTTAGGAATTGAGGCTCAGAGAGGACAAGTGGCTTCAAGGTCACACAGCGACTTGAAACAGAGCTAAGACTAGAAGCCGTTCTAGTGTGTTTCCCCTGACACTTCAGCCCCTTCTGGGGCGCTGCTTCATGATCCTGCATGTCTCAAAGCAGGAATATAATGTCCCAAGTCATTGTGCAATCTGAAGTCTGAACAGCGTGGGCCTGTTGGGCATGGCTATCTGCTCTCCAAGATGACCCCAGATGATAAGGCCCAGCATTCAAACTTGGTTTCTGATTTCCATCTGTTGACTTCGGGGAGCTCTGAACTGGGAGCGAGGCCAACTGGGCTCAAGTTTCAGCTCTCCCTCTCAGCAGCTGTGTGATCTTGGGCAAGTTTCCTTGCCTCTCTGAGTCAGAATTTCCCAATTGTAAGATAGGAATGCCTGCCTCACAGGGTGTTGTGATGATCACAGGACATAAGAAACGTGTGCAAAGTGAGATAAATGCCAGTTACTATTCCAGTGCCTTGAACTCAGTTATCAGAGGATCTCAGATTCCCGCATTTTGCAAGCGAGGCAACGGAGGCTCAAGAAGAGTCGGTCCACAGCCGGCTACTGGCAGAGCTCAAAGGGCAAGCGGGCCTCATGTCTCCCCAGCCACCAGCACAGATGGACTCGGATCTAAGTTACAGCCACGTGCGCCCCAGCACATGGGCAGCCGGGGGGTAGCCGCTGGCTGGGAGGCTGAGATGGGAAATGCCTTGACCTCCCCTCATGGAGGTCTGCGGAAGTAGAGCCCCAGCCTCAGAAACAGAGTCACTCACTGGCCCTTATTCCAAGAGCTGAGCCCCAGATTTGCCCTGGTTCCCAGTCCATGAGCGTGAGCTGAGGGAGCATTATACTGTATAAATGAACACTGTTTTTGCAAATTTGTGGGACCTGCCAGCCCTCTCAGTTTAACTAGATCTCCGCAGTGACATCCAGACATGTTCTGCATTAAATTAGAGCTGGTAATTTCAGAGGGAAACAGCTCTGAAATGGCATGAAAGACGAAAATCTGTTCCTTGAAAAATGGCACCATATGTGCTGCATTGCTGCAGTTACGGTAAAAGGCTTTTCCTCCCTTTGTTACTCATCAAGCCGCCAATGTTAATGTCAGATTTGCAACAGAACCATATACTAATGGAACCCAAATTAGCTCTAAAATTAGCTCTTAACAAGAAACTGGAGGCTAGCTCAAGGCAAGCAGATTTCTCTGACTGTGAGAGACAGAAAGCATTTTAGCACAGCAGCCACATATTGATATTCTGGGGCCTCAAAAAAGATCACTCTTTGAGTGAATCGCCCAGGAAGAGTCGTGTGCCGCCTGCTGTCTGCCTGTGTGTCAGGAACTAGCAGCTCAACCTGCAGTTTTAAGAAAACCTCCCTCCCCCCCCGCCCCCCAACAAAGAAGCTATTGAGAGTCTGGAGCATGACTGAGGAGACTGAGGGACGGAAGGGGTCAGGTCTGGATGGGGGACCGGGTCCTGGGAGGGGCAGTATTCTGGATTTTAGAGCCTGTTCCATTATCATTGTCCAGCTAATACCTTCAGAGAACCTAGGGACTATAGAGAGACCGGCGATGGGAAATATTTATATGGGTAAAGAACACTGAGCAGCTGTAATGGGTAACCGTGAGTTACATTCCACCCTCTGGGAAAATTTTCGAGAAGCACGGGCTACACTTTAGAGATTAATTAATAGAGTGGTAATCACCACTAACAGGCCCAGCCCGGCCAAGTCTTTGCTGCCCCTGGCTCCTCGATGACCCCAGGTTGGGATTTGATGGTTAATAGGTCTGCATTTTGGATGCCACCCCAGGTGTGCAGAACAGGGCCAGGGCGGGGGTGTTGGGGCAGGGGTAGGGGGTGCGGCTTCAGGCGGCAGGATGGGTGCGGAGAACCTCAGAAACCTACCAAGGAAAAGACGGAAGAAGAAATCAAAGTAAGGATGCAGTTGAGGAGTAGCAGGAAGGTGGCTCAGGTGCAGGGTGGTTTGAATCAGACACCCTCCCACTGGGCAACATGTATCCAATTCCATGAGTGGGGAGTCTACATTCCCATCTATTCGGGGAAGCAACACACTCCTGTTTGGCCAAGGAGCGCCCCTGAACCTGACATTGAGGGCATGGAAGTTCCATTCGGCTTCACACCTGAAACCTGCATTGAGCACTGTCGGTCGAGTACTGGGTTGGTTAGGCTAAGTCCTCCTGTCGACCTCGTGGAGCTCAGTGTATCGAGGTGGTGCGATGAGCACACAGATAACCAGAATGCAAGCGACGGTGTGTGAGAGCGCTTAGGAAGGACCCAAGAAAGTATGTTGGGGCTACAGGTGAAAGAGCGACTAGATCTGCGTTGTGCGTACCTGCGCAGTCTGCCCGGAAGAGGCAGTGTCTGGACTGGGCCTCGAAGGATGGGTAGAAATTAGTTACAGGATTTTTAGACCACCAGAGGCCAAAACTCTAAGGGAAAAGAAGATAGTGTAGTGGAGAAAGCTCTGGTTGGGTTCTAATCCCAGCTCAGCATTAAAAAATCGCTATGTATCTTCAACCAATTCATTGCATTTCCCTGGCAATTAAACAGGACAGTGTATATGAATGGGCTTTGTAAAAGATAAAATACTACGCAAACGCTAGTTTTTGGTCATGATACTCCTACTGCCTCACAGGATTGTTAGGAGACTTCTTTGAAAGCGCTGTTCAAAAGAAAGTCATTATTATAAAAAAAAAATTGGGGGATCTTCTGGCCCCAGAAAGAACTGTAGATGTAATAAAGGTTTATCACATTATCAACAACCGAAGGAAAAACTGAAGCTCAGAAGACTCTGCATTAGGTTAACTAGAATTACAACTGGCAGGAACATATTTCTCATTAAATTAAAAAAAAAAAAGAGCTGTTTAAATGAAACAAATATCAAGTTCTCTAATGATGCTGATAGATCAATATTTAAGATGAAGAACTGGCTATCATAATTCATTTTTCTCCCGGCAGGACAAATCTCATAAACTCACCACCTTCTGTGTCGGTACAAATAGATCCATCCTTCCGGATTATCAATACGGTCTAAGATCTACGGTGCAAATGTGCCGACGCTGGAGAGAAGGCTTGTATTTCATCCTTTTCTAAGGCTGCCAAGAGCTTCATGAGGTGGTTTCTAATACACCTTAGTCGTCAATAAAACAAGCTCCCTTTGGATATATCCCTCAAACGCCAGGGAAAGAGAGATTGCCAGTTAAAAGCAACAGACCACAGGGATGCCTGGGGGGCTCAGCGTCTCCCTCAGGGCGTGATCCCGGGGTCCCAGGATCGAGTCCCACATCGGGCTCCCTGCAGGAGCCTGCTTCTCCCTCTGCCTCTCTCTGTCTCTGTGTCTCTCATGGATAAATAAATAACATCTTAAAAACAACAGACCACAAGTGATAGCGCCTCTAAACGGGGAGGAAGTTTCCCGGGGCTGCGGGAACAAGGCCACCGCAGACCAGGTGGCTCCCCTTGGCATCGTCTCACAGTCCTAGAGGCTAGAAGTGGGGGTCAGGAGGGTGGGTTACGACTCAGGCCTCTCTCCCTGGCTCGTGGTTGGCCAGCGTCTCCTTGCGTCCTTCCTCGGTACCTGCCCGTGTCTCACCTTCCTCTTCTCAGGAGGACACAAGGCATATGACCTCATGTGACTTTATCTCTTTAAAGGTTTTATCTCCAAATACAGTCACTTTCTGCGGTTAGGACTTCACCGTATAGATTTGTAGGGGTGGGGAGTGGAGACATGATTCCGCCCATGAAAGGAAGGTACTTGGGGCCTCATGTAGCCTCTAAGTAAAAAGCTGAGCAGCCCCGGTGGCTCAGTGGTTTAGTGCCCAGGGCATGACCTTGGAGACCTGGGATCGAGTCCCACGTCAGGCTCCCTGCATGCGGCCTGCTTCTCTCTCTGCCTCTCTCTCTGTCTCTCAATCTATCTCATGAATAAATAAATAAAATATTTTTAAAAAATAAAATAGTAAAATGCCACAGGTGACCCCCGCAATACCAACAGAGGACAGAGATACTCCCATCCTGTGCTGCCCAAATGGCACATCTGTAGTGTGAGTTTAGCCCACTCGTGGGGCTGGCGTGGCCCCGTGGGGACCCATGGCGGGGAGCACGTATGGCCTGTGCGTCACGTTGAGGTGAGCCGCGGGCACCTGAACAGCAGCTGGAGCAGTGGGGAGGCTCGGGGGAAGGCGGGAGGAGGGCCGGGCTGCTTGTCCAGGAACCGTGTTGGTTCTTTTTCCTCCTGACAATATTTTTTTTTCCCTGAAGGACTCGCTGCTGGCCAGTTCGGAAGGTCGGAGAGAGCTCGCGAGGCCCTGGAGGTCACCCCTTCCCCCGGCCCCAGGCCTGACAGGCCACACCTCGTGGGGAAGACACAGATGGAAAACACGGTCTCATCAGCAACGGGCTCGGCCCTTTCAGGTTCCCAGCAAAATATGCAAAGAAAACAAGTGTGTTCAAAACCACTGCACCCCACCCTGCAGATGGGGGACCTGGGCCCTCCAGTCTGGAAGCTTCCGGGTCTTCCTGTGGGAACAGGGGGTGTGACGGGAGGCGTGCTCCGGAATGCCTGCAGGGTCCCACCTGGGCCCTCCCGAAGGACACAAGCCCAAACAGGAGCGACAAAGGGAACGAGGGAGGCGGCTTCCAGCCTGATGAGGCAGGGTCACCCAGAAACACTCAGAACCGAACCAGGCCTGACGGCGCCCGGGCTGTTGAACGCTCCTGGCGCCAGGAAGGTGCCTGTGGGTACAGGGTAATCCTCGCACCCTGAGGCAGGGCGCACTTCCTTTATTTCCCGGATGAGAAAGCCCAAGTTCAGCGAGGCGAAGCAGGTCGGCGCCCCGAGACCCACAGCTATGAGGGCGTCGGGGTCTGACCCGAAGCGGGGAGCCGCACACATGCGACGCGGCCTTCCTCTGTGGCTACCGATTCCTCAGGGGCCTCGGGCCCCGGCGTCAGCACCCAACGGCTCGGTCCTTTGCCTCTGCCAAGTGGCCACTCGGGGCCCTGCTCGGGATGGCACTTGGAAGGCCCGTAGCAGAGGGGAACGGAGTTCGTGCGTCATCAGGTCAGGATATAAGCCACGCTAGGGCGCCGGGGTGAAGCCAGCACCCTGGCTGCGGGTGAAGGCCTCGGGAGGCCCAGGGGAGCCCTCACCGGGTGCCGCGCTGCTGGCCTGTCGGCGAAGACGAGCACCCAGCCCGAGTGCTGCGGGGTGAGCCGCAGAGCAAGCCCACACATTTCCAGCCCCCGTGGGGTGGCCCTCCGTGAGCGAAACGGCGGCCCCCTCCCGCCACAGCCTCCGCCGTGCGGTGCTTGATCAGGGATCGTGACAGCAACTTCTAGGCTGAAACAGCAACTTCATCGAGAAGACAGAAAACAGAGAACAGGTCGGCCTGCCACTGGCCCTGCTTCCTCGCGGCAGCCTGGGCTTCGCCCCCTGCCACGCAGAGCCCGGAACGCTGCCGTCTGCTTCCCTTGGCGGGGGGAGCCCTAGGGCCGCAGAGCTGGGGGCCGGAGGGAGGCACGCAGGAGAGGAACGCCGTGCCGGTGGGATGGAATCGGGCTGGTTTCCACTTTCTTTCTCTTTTTTAATTATTTTAATTAATTACTTATTTATTTTAAAGATTTTATTTATTTATTCACAATAGACATAGAGAGAGAGAGGCAGAGGGAGAAGCAGGCTCCATGCCGAGAGCCCGACGCGGGACTCGATCCTGGGACCCTGGGGTCACGACCTGGGCCAAAGGCAGGCGCCAAACCACTGAGCCACCCAGGGATCCCCTGTTTCCACTTTCATTGCCCCCTGGAAAGCACACAGCATTTCAAAAGTGTCCTCAGAGCTTGAAAAGCCTTCTTCCTTTCCTGCATGTTGTGGGAAAGAAGGTCCTAATATGTTTCAGAAAACTGTATTTTCTCTTCTGGAATTGGAATTGCGGACTAGGTAAGGGATGGAAGAGGCAAGGGAGAGTCGGATTACAGCATCCATCTGTCCTGTCGCTAAGGTCTGTACCCACGCGCAGAGCCTGTCCTGGCGGGGGACTCTCGAGAGCGTAGGAACACGGTCTCCCTGGGGGAAATCCAGGCTCCTTCGCTCATCCTCGTGGAAAGCAGGTATTCGCTTTTCCTTTTTCTTAATCAGAACTAGTTTCTTCCCTGAAGCCGTTTCTAAAAAGCTATTGATTGTCCCGACTGGAACAGGCCAGGAGCAATGCTGGGTCCCCAGGAGTCCCTTTAATGCTCTCTGTTGCGGGGGGGAGGGGGCGGGGGTTGTATTTGTCTGCAGACTGTTCTGGGGGCTCCCAGGCACCGGCCACCCGGGCCGGGGAGGTAAGCTGGCCCGCACCCCCCCACCCCTGCCCCCGGCCTGTGTCCTGCTTGTGCCCCTGCCCACAGGCACCTGCTGCAGAACAAGCTGTAGGCTGGGCGGAGCCGCTCAGGGGGAGGCAAGGGACCAGACCCACCGCGTATCTCGGAGCATCGCCTGAAGCTCTTGGGCCTGTGTTCCAACCCCAGTCTGCACCGTGGTGACATGTCGGCCGCATGGCCCCAGGACACTGGGCCTGCCCCCGGGCCTCGCCTAAGGCGGCGCCTGCCCCTGGCCACGGGTCCCTGCTGATCCCGGAGCGCCCAGCCGCCTACACGGCAGAGGGGACACAGGGGAGTGCAGGCACGCGGGCCCGGGCCCAGCTGCCCCCAGGAGCCCGGAGCCCGCAAGCCCTTTCTGCTCTCTCCCTCCTCCCTAGATGCAGAAGGGACATTGCGTTTGCTTATCGCACGTCCCCTCAGGAGATGGTCTCACAAAATAAGCAGCTGTAGTTTCCTCCAAGCCGTGGCCTGTCCCCCGGCTCCCCCAGGGTCCCCCCCCTTCCTCCAGCTCCCAGGATCGCGCCGCCTCTGCTGAGGAACCCGACGGGCACAGCCCTTCAGAGGATGGGAATTTTAAGAGGGGCCTCTCGGGGCGCCAGGGCGGGGGGGTGGTGCTCGGCAGGTGAGCGTCTGCCCTCGGCCCAGGGCATGACCCGGGTCCTGGGATCGAGTCCCCGTCAGGCTCCCTACAGGGAGCCTGCCTCTCCCTTGGCCTGGGTCTTGGCCTCTCTCTCTGTCTCATGAATAAATACATAAAATCTTTTTTAAAAAAAGCGGGGGGGGGGGGGGTGGACCTCCTGAAGGAAGAGGTGTCAAGACTCAAAGAAAAGCATTCCAATGCTAGGATCCCGCACACCGGGCCGGTGCATCCAGACCCAGGAGGGGGTCGGAAGGGAACAACTCTCCCTTTTGCCGCCCGGTGGCCCCACCACTGGCCTCCTGGGCCCGGGCTTCCCCTGCCCGGCTGCGCTGTGACGGGCTCCTCTTCCACTCGGACAACCTGCGGCCCAAGGCGGCTCATCCCAGAGAAGCCCGCTCCCTCCGGAGGAGGCCGCCAGCAGCCGGGAGGGAGAACCACCGTGAACAAGTGGGTCGGAAGGTTTCGCCGACACCGCAGGTGATGGACACTTTGCTCCCCCTGGAGCCCCGGGCTTAACCCCTGAAGCCAACCTAAAAACGGTCCGAAATCACCTTGGACCGCCTCCCTCAGGAGCTCCGGGCTCCTCCGCTTGCGCTCCTCGCCTCGCCCTCTTCCCTCTTTCTCCCCCATTTTTACATGTGTCCAAGTCCCACGTGGTCCTCGGGACTCGGAACAAACCGCCACTTCCTCCGGGGAGCCGCCCTGGATTCCCTGACTGGGCATGACCTCTCAGGCCTCAGTCCTTTCCCTTCTCCACTTTCCTACCTCTGATTCCAAACATCATTCGCGGGACTCTGGCCCGGTTCTTCCTGAGGCTGAAAGGGCCCCGCCGTGGTGGCTGGTCCAGAAACAATGAGGAAAGGCAGGAAGGAGACCCGGGGCCAGACAGGGGTCTCCTGAGTCTGGGATCCGACAGGGCCACGGGCCACTTTTCTTTGTTTTCTGCTTTGTTTTTGTTTTTTTTTTTTAAGATTGTATTTATTTGAGAGAGAGAGAGAGAGGGACAGAGAGCATGAGCTTGGGGCCGAGGGAGAGCAGGCTCCGCTGAGCAGGAGCCCACGTGGGGCCTGACCCCGGCCCGGGACCCTGAGCTGAAGGCGGCCGCTTAGCCCACCGGGCCCCGCAGGCCTGTTTCGTGCGACCCGGCCGCGGAGGCTGTGCAATCTGCTGTTGGGGGTGAGGCGTTTGCCCGAGGTAATGCCCCCCCCCCGGGGTCCTCCGCTCACGGAGGAGCCTGTGCCCGAAGCCCATGACCCACCCAGGCGCAGGTCCCCAGGGTCGCCTCGGCCCCCCTCCTGGCCGTGCACCCCGGCTCTCCTTTGAGTCTGGTCTCCTGGGCTCCCTGTCACACTCGCTGGGGTTTGAGCCTCTGGCCACTGGGTCCGCGGCGTCACCTGTTTGGACGAGGCCGTGTGCGCGCGGGAGCCTCGAACAGATGGACTGAATCAGCAGAGACAGACCAGGCCTCAATCCAAACTGCGTCCAGGTCCCCCCTTCCCTGAAGGCAGGGCTCTCCGCGGGAGGCGGGGGTGCGCTCAGAGGGACCCGGGCGCCCTCCAGGCCGCCGAAGCCCCTGTTGGATGCCGGGGATCCCGCAGGCCTGCCCGATAGAAGACGGACGCCCAGTTACATTTCGATTTCAGATAAACAATGAAAATATTTTAGTGTATCTCGTGCCATACGTGGAACACACTTATACCAACAATTATTTGCTGTTTATCTAAAATTCAAATTTAACTGGAGGCCGCGTATTTTTATTTGCTCAGTCTGGCAACACTTCCTTAGAAGATCCTGGAACCATCTCTTGGGGTCATTCTCTGGCACCCACTTACAGCTCCCCCTCTAGGCCCTTGAGGCCGGAGAGAGGCGGTCTCAAGGGCAAGAAACTTTAGGAGTTTTGGAATTGTGACTCTCTGCCCCTGTAAACTACTCTGCAACTGGAGAAGTAGGATATCTTTTTTTTTTTTTTTTTTTTTTTAGGGTTACTTCTAAGATAGGTTAAAAATATCTGCGGTGCCCTGCCCTGGATGCTCCATTGTCACAGGAACCGTGGAACTTGGAGAGGAGCTCACAAATGAACGGTGTGGCCCTGTGCCCTCCCTCTTGGCTGTCAGGGTGGCCCCTGCAAGCCCAAGACTGCAGGGCGGGTCTGCTTGTAGGTGGGGAAGCATAGCTCAGTCCGGGGAGGTCAGTGGCTCGGACCGTCCCAGGACGAGTACAGGGTTGGGTAGAGGAGGGGGTGGGTGGCGGAGCCAGGACCAGCCCTGGGTGTCGGGCTCCTGGCGCAGAGCCCCTCCCTCCCGTGCGGCCCCACTGCTCAGGCCCCGGGCTCCAGGTTAATAAGGCAGCAGAGAGGGCTTTGGAGGAGCTGAAAGTGAGAGCAGCGCCCTGGAGGGACTGGTGTGGGGAGCAGGACCCACGACCCACGACGGCATCCAATTGATCTTGGACGGTGCCAACAACTGCCAGCTTCCAGCGCCAGCAACCGCTGCTTCTGAGTCAGCTTCTGAGTCAGCACCCTTCCGAGAGGCCTGGCCTGCTCCCAGTGCCGGCGTTTCTGGCTTTTTTATTTTTTTCCCTCCCAAGCTCTTTGTGCAGGAAGGGGGTCTGTGCAAAGCAAAAGGTTGCTTCTGCGTTCTTAATTAGCCAAGCAGCTTGGAGCCCGGAGTCCTGGGAATACCGTCCAGGGTCACTGCAGCTTCCCCCTCCTCCGCCCGGTTCATCCTAGAAGCCCCAAGAGACCTCACTCTGCTGATGAAGCTACACACAGCTCCGAAGACTCCGCAGGAAGCTTTTGAAGTAGGAAATCCTTGTGAAGGAGTTTGAAAACGTCTGTGCTACTTACCAGGTTCCCTAGACACGCGTGACTCGGAGCTCCCAGGGTGCTGAGGCCCCGCCACACTGCTGGAGAAAGCGAGGCTTCTTCCAGAAGGAAGGTCCTCTCTGCGGTCTCCCTGGAGGCCTTGGGATTTGGAAAGGTGTCTTGTCACCGAACAGGAAGAAAGACCCTGGATGAGGGGCACCTTGTGCCACTGAACTCACGGAGCCAGTGACTTGCCAGCATCTCCACAAAGATGTTGAACGAGCGTCTTGGAGCTCACAGAACCCTTGACTCCCTCCCTCTCAACTCCAACACGCGCCTATCCTAATCTTCTCCATTTTAATAAATGACCTCACCAGCCACCCAAAAATAAGTGGTTTTGGCTTAAACCAAAAATCTAGATTGGTCTTCAATTCCCCTCTTTCTCCCAAGCCCACAGCCAACCCCTCAGCAAGTTCCTTTGGTTCTCTGCCATCATGAGATACGCTGAATCTGCCCGTTTTGCTTCATCTTTGTTGCTGGCATCCTCTTCCAAGCCACCGTAATCCGCCCAAACAACCCAGTTGAGTGTGTCTACAGCCACTCTGGCTCCATGACAATCCCTTTTCCCAACCCAAGGCCCTCTGTGATCTGGCTCCAGCCACCCCACCCCACCCCCCAGTAGGCTTCTCTTCCTTCAAGTAAGAACTAAATTAGCTCGTGTCCCTGCTTAATGGGCTCAGTACCTGAATCTGCCATTTTCCTATTTATTCCTCCACGTTTACGGTCATGCCTCCTTCTTTGGAATGTGAGTTCTATGAGGCAGGCTGTGTGTCTTATTCTCCATCAGATCCTCAGGCTGCCAATGCATTAGTTTCCTAGGGCCGCCCTAACAAAGTACCACAGAGGGAGTGGCTTAAAACAACAGAAATGTATTCTCTCACAATTCTGGAGACTGGACATCAAAAATCAAGGTCTTATAGGGTCATCCCCTAGGATCCCCTAGGACAGGATCCTTCCTGTCTCTTCCAGCTTCTAGTAGCCCTAGGGCTTCCTTTATGGCACCAAGTTCCACCTCCACTCCCACACAGTTCTCTTCCCTCTGAGTCTGGGTCTCCTCTTCTTATAAGGACACGGGAGCCCTATTCCAATAGGGCCTCATCTTAACTTGATTATATTTGCAAGGACTGTATTTCCAAATAAGGTCACATTCACAGATACTGGGGGGCTAGGACTTCAACATACCTTTGGGGGGGTGGGGGAGTCCACACAATTCAACCCATAACAGCCTGGCATAGTAGGTGCTCAAAAAACATGTTGCAAATGAATGTGTTCAACTGGACTACAGTAAGCTGATTTGCAGAGCAACAAACACAAGGGCCTAGGACCCCATCTACAAATGAAAGGAAGTCTGTCACCATATCAACGCCAAAGCAACTCGCTAGAAAGAGACATTCCCATAAACCAGTTCTTTGGTATTATGCCGTTCCTGAAAATCTTAGGAACTGAATTTAGAACTTTTCTCACTGATTCCAACAAGCTAGCCATCAAGGCGGCCTGCAGTTTATAAATGTTTCTACCTATAACCTGTCTCCAGCTTCTCACAGGAGTGGACAAGCCTAATAGCCGAAGGGGCAAGAAGCTCTGAGGGAGGACGTGGTTCGCCTGGAAATGGCCGGGCCAGGATGGGGCCCCGGCCTGGCGGACTCCTGGGCCAGTGCCCCTGAAGGCAGCCAGCGTGCTGGTCTCACAGGCCCTGGTCAAGGCCCGCGAGACCGTGTTCGTGCAGAGCTGTGTGATAAAGGCTCCAGAACGGGGAAGAAGGCGAGAGGGGAGGAACCCGGTTTAGCTTTAATAGAGTCTAACCAGCCAGGCAGGGCTTGGGCATTGAGTAATGAGGCTGATTCTGCACCTCAATTCCATTTATAAAAGCAAACTCTATTTTAGAGTAACACCTTTTGAGATCACAGCTTCATAGTATTTTAGGGCTAGAAGACACTGTTAGAGGGAAGAGGCCCTTGCCCTCAAGCAGAATGACATCTCAGAAGTGGGATTAAGTCCCAATTGGCTCGAAGACAAAGCACAAGACCCTAAAATTGTCATCAGAGTTCCAGAGGGATTTTTTTTTAAGATTTTATTTATTTATTTGAGAGAGTGACAGAGCAAGCATGAACAAGGTGGTGGGGGGATGGGCAGAGGGAGAGGGAGAAGCAGACTCCCCACTGAGCAGGGAGCTGATGCGGGGCTTGATCCCAGGACCCTGGAATCATGACTTGAGCCAAAGGCAGATGCTTAACCACCTGAGCCACCCAGGCACCCCATCCAGAGGGATTTAGAAGTGAGACTGAGGCATTCTCGCTATGGTCCTTAAGGAGACTTCATAGAAGAGGGGAAGTCCCTTTGACCTTGGTCTGGAGGGAACAAAATGCAAGTTTCACAGCTGAAGTGCATTCTGAAAAGAAGGAACCGCTTGAGCAAGGGAGACCAGAAAGGACTGGATGTGTTAGTAATGCGGGGGACACGATGAATAAGTGAGTTAGGCAATCAGCTCATCCTTCATGGGGACCCTCCAGTGGGAATACGGCGAGTGGGGTTCCAGCCCTAGTCAGGCTCCGATTTCCCAAGGGACCTCTCCCTGGGCCTCTGGGCCTGTTTTCTCATCTACACAGAAGAGGGTTTTCTAAGGATACCCAGGCCTCACGTTCTGTAAAGATGCTGCATTGATAGGTTTCCACATTGAGCTGCATGGTAAGATTTTAAGAATGAGTTTTGGCTTTAAAAATGTTCAAAAGTCACTGCTCTTCATAATCGAGTTCCCTCCAACTCTATAATTCTATTTCGTTCTGCTGCAGGCTTGAGAGTTCCTCTGGTTTGTTATTCAAATGAAGCATGACTCATTTAGGATTTACCAGGTCCCTCTGAATTATCTGTGGCTGTATTAAGTCATTTGACCCGTTTCCACTGGTAAATCCATTTTTATTTATATCCTTAGGAGAAAGGGCCTGGTGTGGCTGAAAGAGGCCTGAGAAGCAACACAGAGGATCTGGCTCCATGCTGGGATAACAAATATCATTCATAAGTACGTACAAATAAAACAATGGATATTTGTTGAATAAAATGCTAACTAGTGACACCATCTCAAGCAAGCGTCCTTGCCTCTCTGACCTTGGCGGTTCCCACTGCTAAAATCAAGACAACACCTGCCCGGTTGGCCTCAGGCCCTTTTGTGAGGCTCAAATGAGAGATCGCACCTGAAAGCTCTTTACAAACTGTACGGCACTCCCCACGTATAATGTACCAGGTGGTGCTGGGTGGGGGGCAGAGGTCAGGGCTCCAGAGAGCAGTTTTCCTGGGTGACTGGGAAGGGGCGGTTTGATGCGGAGACTTTAGCAAGCGACTGATGTTCTTTGATAAGCAATTCTCAGCTTGGTCACATTAAAAAAAAAGTAGCCAAAAAAAAAAAAAAAAAAAAGGAGAAGAAGAAATGCATGTGCTGCCCACTTTATTTTTTTTAAGATTTATTTATTTATTTATTTATTTATGAGAGAGAGAGAGAGAGAGAGAGGCAGAGACACAGGCAGAGGGAGAAGCAGGCTCCATGCCGGGAGCCCGACACGGCACTCGATCCCGGGACTCCAGGATCGCGTCCTGGGCCAAAGGCAGGTGCCAAACCGCTGAGCCATCAATAGGATCGAATGGGATCCCCATTTTAGATGTTTCACCTCACTCCAGGTCCCAGCTAGCCTTCCGGGCCACGGGGGAACCAAAACTGAGATTTGTCCTAAAGACAGGTGGAGGCGCCCCACCCGGAGGCGTGACCGAGACGACCCCGCAGGGAAGACGGAAGCCGGGAGTCTTGTCTGGCTTCCAATGCACTGATTAGTTGTCTGCACCACTTGTGCGCTCATGAGGGGCTTTAACAATCCTTGTTGAGCTCCTAATTAAAGCCACACCATCAGGGCAATGAACGAATGGACACAATTTCCCCTGCAGCTTAAGGAAGCACCGATTCATCTATTTACCAAAACTTAACCGGTGACATCTGTCTGTCCAGACCCGAGCCGCCATCCCCAGTCTCCCTAACCCCGCATGGTGGCAGCCACTTGTCAGCTATTTCTCAAAAGTGCCAGATTGGGACCCAGGAGATCACGGGCCGGCGGGGCTGTGCCTGCAAGGCCAGGAAGGACGCCTGGACCTGAGCACCCCGGGGCCCCCAGCCACGCCCCAGGCCTTCCCGCAGTCTCCCCAGCCTGGGCCCTCCTGGGGACGTGGGCCCCGCCTGCCAGAGCCCTGGCCTAGGGGACAGACAGGGCTCCAGTCTTAGCCGCCTCTGCTTGTGAAAGCAAGTGATCCTGTGCCTCTCGGCCCCGTGCCTCGGTTTCCCTGCTGGTGCCTGAGAAGGTTGAGGTGGCCCAGCCGTAAAGCTCCATTCACTTTCCGCCACTAAGTTGGGGGGGACGCGGCAGCTCGGCTTCGGGCAGGTCGCCACACCCTCAGTACATTCCTTTGGCCGACGATTCTACTGCTCAAAATTTTAAAAATGCTCGGGAAGCCGGACCTCCACGGCCGGAGCTGCCCGGACGCCTTCCTGCCCACCTCGGGCCGGCGGCGCTGGGCTCTGGCTGCGGGACTGTCCCCAGCCCCCATGGGCCACGGAATGCTTGGGCCCCTGGGACTGCAGACGGGGAGGGGGGCGGGGGGGGCACTGGCAGGGTCCAGGGCTGAGGGCCGCCCACCAGAGGGTCCCGCCCCTGCCGCCTCCCGCCCGAAGTGGGGGCCGCTCCCGGGGTTGGCGAGTCAGAGAGCACACGGGTGATCCAGACTGGCCCAGCTCCGCCCAGCTCCCCGCAGCCCAGCTCCCCCCGCAGCTGCCCCACAGCTCCCTGTGACTCAGCTCCCCCCTCCCAGCTCCCCTCCAGCTCCTGAAGCCCAGCTGCCCCCCCAGCTCCCCTGCCAGCTCCCAAGGCCCAGCTCCCCCCCAGCTTTCCCCCAGCTCCCCATGGCCCAGCTCCTGCCTCCCAGCTCCCCTCTGCAGCTCCCCTCCCAGCTCCCCCCCAGCTCCCCCCCAGCCCCCCCCCAGCCCAGGTGAAGCTGTCACTGCCCTGCCCGCAGGCCCTGGGCTGCACTGCCCTTCCTCTGTGGCTCAGGCTCCCTCTCCCTCTCCATTCTGAGCTCACCTCTTCCTCTGAAGAGACCACCCCCCACCCCTGCCTCTAGTTCTGCTCCGCCCCTGATAATGGCTGAGTGTGACCTGTCCCCTCCGCTCTCTGGTCCTCTGTCTCTGATGTCCTGCCTCACCAGGTTTTCTGGAACTCCAGCCCTTTGCATGGATCCCTGCGAGGCTCCACCCTGCCCGTGCTGCTCCTGGCCCAGCCCTGGGTCCTGCAGGCCGCGGACACTGGACACCAGACACGGCCTGACTTGAGGCCCCAGGCCTAGTCCTGGCAAGAGAGTTGCTGAAAAGCAGGCTCAGTCCTTGCATTTGTTCCCATGTGACACCAGGCTCCCGGCTGGGCCATCCTCCCCCTACCCCGCCCCCCCTCGTGGAACAGCAGGCGCCCGGGGTCTGGGGGGCTAAGAGGGAGCCAGCCTGACCTGCTGAGGGCACTGACTAGGGTGGGCAGGGCTGAGTCGGGGTGAGCAGTGCCCCAGCAGCCAGCACGCCTCAGGAGAGAGGCCCAGCTCTGCCTCAGCAACCGGGTGACCTCGGGCTGGTCCTCCTGCCCTCCTGCCCTCCTCCCTCACTTCCTCCTCTGCACAAACGTTTATTGAGCATTGTCTAATGACCAAACCCTCTGCTAGGCTTTGAGGCTTCAAACACATAGTCCTGAGCCTGGGGACCCGCATGGTCTAGTGGAAGCAGAGATGTGAACCAGTAACTGCGACATTTTCCTCCCTGAGGCTCAGTTTCCCCATCTGTAAGTCAAGGAGCTCTGGTCCCGATACTCTGGGATCCTCTCGATTCAAACTCTGCTCTGGAGGGAGCTCAGGTGGCCCAGTCAGTGGGGCTTCCAACTCCTGATTTTAGCTCAGGTCATGATCACAGGGTCTTGGGATTGAGCCCAGCATCGGGCTCTTCGCTGGGCACGGAGTCTGCCGAAGAGTCTCCCTCCCCCTCTCTCTGCGCCTCTCCCACGTGCTCATGCACCTGCGCGCTCTCTCTCTCCCTTTCTCCCTCTCTCAAGAACAAAAACAAAGGATGTGCTGCTCCCATCATATTAGAGCGTCTGTTCCCACCGTCAGCAGGTAATCCACGGAGCGGACTGAGTGAAAAATGACGACTGGCATTGCCTCAAGGGCAGCGGGCAGCGTGGCTTGCTGTGGCCGAGACAGTGCTGTGGCCTGCTTCTTGCTCTCCAGATTTCCATCCTCCCGGCTACTTCAGCCAGCACAGCACGCCGGAGCTGTCGGGGATTATTTCCAGCAAGTCCAGGGAATCCAACAGGGATCAGACGAGAGACAGATTAGACTGCTGTGTAAGCCGGCACCAAACTCACAGCCTTTCTGATTGTTGGTCCAGACCACGTGCAGGCCCACCCGGTCCACCTGCCACCTTCCCTGCCTTGGCTCGGAATTCAGGAATACGAAATACGGGCCAGGGAAGAAGCTGTCCGATGGGAATCGTTCCAGGGGTGTACAGAACCCCTCGGCCCGGGGCTGCGCCTGGCAGGTGGCAAATCTCAGGTGTTAGCTGGGGAATTCCTTCCCTTAACATCCACGTCCTCTCCCTCACTCATGCCCTCCACACCAGCCATACTCCTTCTTCTCTTTCTCAAGCTGAAACCCAGCAAAGAGCAAAGAGGGTCCCCAGGTCATTGGACGCGCCCAGGACGCCTTCCCAGTCCCCTAGAAGCTGCGGCTTGGGGTCGGAGCCAGCGGAACAACCATCTCCGGAGACCAGCAGCTCCTAACCGGTTCTAGGCCTATGCATCAGTCTTGGTCACTTGTCTTTTCGCCTTTTTCCTACACTTGTCTCTTCTCGCTATCTTCTAGAACTTAGTTTTCAAGGTCCTTGCCCTACATTTGCGTCGTCTGCAGAGGAGGTGCCAGGTATCATACTAGCCAGTCCCTTTCCGGGGTGCAGAACCCCGGGGCTGCCAGCACTTTTCACGGCCTGGTTCACCCGGAGTATCCGGCCAGAGGCAGGGCGCGGCCAGGGGCGGTTAAGGGGTGGTTGTGGAGTTGCTGCAAGTCCCGTGGTGAAAAATGACTCTAGAGACTTCCATCTCCACCCGGGAGCTGGTGGGAAAGGGCTGGCCGCCCTGTGCACCCGCTGAACGGCAGCCCCGACACAAGGGTCTGACCGGCTGATACCCAGGCATCCAGCTTGGCCAACAGACCCCGTCAGGGTCCAATCCATCCGGCTTTGCATTTAGCTCTGCAGGCGGCTCTCATCTGTGGCCAAGCTCTGGTTTTGCAGGTCCGCTCTGGAAAAGGCGTCCGGGGCCTCTTGCACTTTCCTCCTGAAGGGTCGGGATGGACCCCGAGGCTAACGACCGAGGTCACAGGGACGCTCACAGCTGCTGCACAGTCACGGCGCGGTCACGGTCACGGCACGTGGGCATGACTCGCAGGGGAAGCCCCGGCTGGCCCAGGAGGCACAAAGGGTGGCATTTAGGGACTGAGGGGCCCTGGGCCACGATGGGCAGAAGCAGAGGGAGTGAGGCCACATTCTGGGGCGGGGGCACCCAGGCAGTGCCAAAGGCGGGCAGAGCTGCCAGGAGGAGGAGTTTTCACCTGGTGGGCTTGCAAATTCTTTTCTTTGGCTATTTTTTTAAAAGATTTTATTTATTTATCAATGAGACCCAGAGAGAGAGAGACAGACAGACACAGGCAGAGGGAGAAGCAGGCTCCATGCAGGGAGCCCAACGAGGGACTCGATCCCGGGTCCCCAGGATCACGCCCCGGGCCTAAGGTGGGCACTCACCCGCTGAGCCACCCAGGGATCCCCTTTGGCTGTGTTCTTAAAAAAAACCCTCTTCAGAATTTTCTGCAGGTTTAGTTAAGCTCTAGCCAAGGCTTCTCAGAAAAATAGGACACGTTACATAGCTACTGGATTATCAAGCTTTGTCAACATCAACATCATCATTATCCAAATATGATCCAGGTGTTCAGCTGAGCGGATCCTGGCACAAAGTGATTTACATGAATAAACACACTTCCTTCTCATCTTTGGGAATTTAGCTAAGAAGCAAAAAACCCAAAAACTGGTGTGGATGGAAATGTAAGAAGCCTTGCAGACACGCACCAGGTGCATAACGTCTGGGGGTAGAAACACACGAAGGAACTAAGGGGAGGGCGCGCACCCCTCGGGACCAGCACGCCCCACCCCCACCCCGGACGCAGGCTGGCGGCTGTCCGTTTGGGCTGATAGGGGGAGAAGACTGGATCTGAAGGGGCGTTTCAAACTTTTGAGTCAAAATGATGAGACTCGGAGCCCTTGAGGACAGAGCTCTTACCTTGTTTAGGTCTGAGTCCTCACGATCTGACACAGCCCAGCACCCCGTCTGTGTTTTAATAACAAGAGCTGTCATTCTGTTGTTGCTCTAACCTCCCATAGGAGTGTCCCTGCGTCACCTACTGTGCCAGCAGCTGAGGCTGTCACAACGGGGCTGATGCTCACAGCTTCCGCTGGTTGAATTTTATGGGACGTACACTACGTCACTGTTCTGGAAGCTCTTTTCCCCAGGATTCTGTAAGCCGGACCCACGAGTTACGAGCCCCATTTATTAAGAGATAACAATTGCTGATCTAATGAAATAGATGCCGTGGAAAACTGAAATTTAGTGTTCTGGTCAAATAATTAAATCTATGCGCCGGGCAGGATGGGTTTTATATCCCTCTAGCCCTGAGTCCATTCAGACTGCTCTAATAAAATACCACAGACCAGGCAGCTTAGAAACAGCTGATACATATGGCTCACATTCTCACATTCCAGGGGCTGGAAGTCCAAGCTCGCGGTGCTAGCATGGTCTGGAGATCCATACATGGTGGAAGGGGCAGAGGCCTCCGTGGGATCACTCTTCTAAAAGCACTAATCCAAAAAAAAAAAAAAAAAAAAAACCCAAAAAATTTAAAAAATTAAAAAAAAATAAAAGCACTAATCCCATTCATGAAGGCTCTACCCCCAGGGATCTAATCACTTGTCAGAGCTCCACCTACCAACACATACCCTTGGCCAGGGGTGGGGGGGTAGGGGAAGGTGGGGGGGGTTAGGATTGCAACATGTCAATCTGGGGGGAGGGGGCACAGACATTCAGATGATAACAAACCTTCACCCCACTCTCCTGCCTTCTCCTGGGGCCTGACAAACCAAAGTGAGGCCAACTCAAGGGGAGAAAGAGTAGAGATCCATAAGCACCTCAATGTACAGGGGATAGACCCAGGAGGCCAGCTTGGCCAAGAGCAAGCTCAGCTCACCTTACAGAACCCATGGCCTGTCTCTCCTGCCAGCCCCTGCCCAGGCCCCCAGGGAGAGCAGAGTCCAAGGTGACCTAACGCCTCCCCTGTCTTAGAGGCTGAGGATGCAGTCATGGAGGGGAGGGGGAGCAGTAGGGTAAGAAAGTCAGAGGGGGAGGAGTAGGGTAAGAAAGTCAGAAGGAGCAGGATTTGGGGAAGGGATGCTGGGAGGAAAGAGGGCCAAATGGGAAGGACCCCCCACCCAGCCTACTACCTTGGCCTAGCTCAAAGGACCAAGGGCTGAGGGCCCAGGGACTACCCCCTCCTGGAGTAAAAGAGCCACTTCTGATCTCCATCCTCACCACTTCCGACTGGTTTATTTTTTTATTTTATTTTTTATTTATTTTTTATAAATTTATTTTTTATTGGTGTTCACTTCTGACTGGTTTAGAAGATACAATTCACACTTGAAGGGCTGTTTTTGGACATTCTTCGGATCCCTGGTACATAGATAGGCTAAGAATAAAACTATAGAACTGAAAGGTGCTCTTCTCTTCCGCTCTTCAAGGAAAAGCCCTGGGTTGGGGTCTTCTGTTTGGTTTGGTTTGGTTTTAGATTTTGTTTATTTGCGAGAGAGAGTATGTGTAAGCAGGAAGGGGAGGGAGAGAGAATCAAGCAGACTCCACACTGAGCACAGAGCCCGGCGCAGGGCTCCATCCCACGACCCTAAGATCATGACCTGATCTGAAATCAAGAGTTGGACACTTAACCGACCGAGCCAGCTCAGTGCCCCTCTGGGTCTGTTTGTAGGCCTTCCCCCCTAGCTCTCATACAATTAAGGGAATCATAGTGTCATCAGTTTCCGAAGGCCATACCCAACTTCCTCTATGTATCCTGTGTCTCATGGGGGCCAGACAGTCTCAGGGACCTCACCACAAGGAGGATGGAACTTTCTAAATGGACAGTTACGAAGCCTTGGTGCTGGCTGGGCAGGGCAGCTCAGAGAAATGCAAAGCATCCCAGGCATCAGCCCAGAATTTGCTCCCATCCTCTCCTCTGCCCACAGAACAGCACCCCCAGGCCTCAGCCTTCTCTACGTGGAGCCGAGGGCACCCTGAGACCTCTCCTGGAGATTTACCCCGTTGGCCCAAGTGGAAAGAGGGGAAGAGGCCCAGGTCAGAGGGAAGGCCTCCCAAGTCATCATGCAGAAGGAAAACGCAGAATTTGAACAGCTGCCTCTGCTGGAAAGGTCCACAGAAAAGGCGTTTCCAGACCTGTGAGTTAGGCGGAGGGCTCACCCAGTGGGGCTAAAACTCCTGGAAATTCTGCTTCCTGAACCCTGGGGCAGACTCCAGAGCCAGGTGGAGGGACCCGGGCTGGGGAGGGTCTCCCCTTGGTACAGCCTGACACCCTCCATGGAGGCAGGACAAGGAGGAGGGATAAGAATGGAGATGAAGGGGACGCCTGGGTGGCTCGGTGTTGAGGGTCTGCTTTCGGGTCAGGTCGCTGATCCCAGGTCCGGGATTGAGTCCCGCGTCGGGCTCCCTGCGTGGAGCCTGCGTCTCCCTCTGCCTGTGTCTCTGCCTCTCTCTCTGTGTCCCTCATGAATATATAAATAAAATCTTTTAAAAATGCAAATGAAGGATTAAAATAGGTTGGGGGGCGGGGTTCTAGCCTGAGGAAAGGAAACACAGGAGAAAAAAAACCTATGCCCTGGGGGACAGCTCAATACATTGCAAGAAGCGGAGGCCTGGGAGCCGGGAAGCCTAGGACAAGCGGTTCTTCTGCAAACCTGGAAGGGAGCAGGCACAGGGCACCGACGTGGGGCTGGCGGCCCGGGCCCGTGTGGTCACTCCCGTGTGGTCACACTCAACATGCCCAGAGCAGCACAACAGGCTGGGAAGCAGAGTCATCAGCGCGCTGCACCTGCTTTACAGATGAGGAACCGGAGACTGGGCGCTTGCGGACGGGGCCTCAGGGCAAGGACAGAAGAGCCCTGCTGGGCGACGAGGGGCCGGGCGAGGGCTACAGGACACGCATTTTTACCTCCATGCCACTTGTTGGTTGTAATACGCCTTTAAAAATGCAACTAGCCTTGATCTTGGACTTCCCAGCCTGCACAACCATGAGAAATAAATGTTTAAGCCGAAAAAAAAATTTTTTTTAAATAAATAAAAATGTAACTAAAACCATCAAACCTGCGGTTTCGAGGATACCGTTGCTTAGGAGGATACTGTTTCAAAAGTCAATTTATTTAAAGTTCATGTAAATAAAGTATCAAATAAATAATATTACATATGGTACTTGGTTTTGATTTTTTTTATTTTATTTTATTTATTTTATTTTTTATTTTTATTTATTTATTTTTTAAATGCTTTGACTCGCTCTTCATCTTTTTTTAAATTTTTTTTTTAATTTTTATTTATTTGTGATAGTCACAGAGAGAGAGAGAGAATGAGGCAGAGACACAGGCAGAGGGAGAAGCAGGCTCCATGCACCGGGAGCCCGACGTAGGATTCGATCCCGGGTCTCCAGGATCGCTCCCTGGGCCAAAGGCAGGCGCCAAACCGCTGCGCCACCCAGGGATCCCTGATTTTTTTTTAAACAGTGAAGGTGGGACCCTGAGCACCGATGACAATCACAAGGTCACCTACCCATTTTGTGACTGCTCACTGAGCGCCCAAAGCCTGTACATACATTAAGTCACTTACTCTCACGACGGCTCCGTGGGGTTGGCGCAGTTATGGTTTTGCGTGGGGGCCTGGGGGAGCGCGGGCTCCAGGGAGGAGGGTGTGGGCTCCAGGGGCACAGGCTGCAGGTTGCAGGCCACGGGCTCCAGGGGCGCAGGCCACAGGCTGCAGACTCCAGGGAGGGCCGCGGGCTCCAGGGGCGCAGGCTGCAGAGCTGGGCTCAGCACGAATTGCCGGCTTCGGCTGGGGTGGGTGTAGGGGGCTTGAGACTGCCCACGGCGGGGTAGGGGGTGGGGTGCCGAGGCCCCATGTGCCCTCCCCCTGGAGCTGAGGGACCAGTAGCCCACCTTCCTGATGCACATGAGGACTAGGCGGGAGCGGGCACAGCCAGAGCGATTCCCTTGCACGGTGGATGTGAGAGCCTCGGGCAGAGTCCCTGCGCACTCCATTTCCCGTGGCCTTCCTGCCTGCTAAACTCTTCCAGATGATTCTGGCTAGATTTGCGAGGCTTTACCAGACAGGTTGTTTCTGCATTGGAGGAGCAGAGGGACGTCTGGAAATTGCCTGGAGAGAGGAAAGGAGAGCCTGGAGTTCAAAGGCTCACAGCGGGGATGGGGAAAGAGAGGCAGAGGCTAATAGGTCCTAGGAACCCTGGGGCGAGAGTGTGCAAAACGGCTGTGCTTCTTACTTTTAACCGGTGGTTGAAAATCCTACATGTGAGCAGTGCTTCAGGGCAAGAGCTTTGGAATCTCTCTCTGGATTCAGCTGCACCAACCAGATGGCCTTGCCCTCGGCCATTTAACCCCACTGGGCCTCAGTCTCTCCGTCTGCAGGGTGGGAATTGAAAAAGTGGTTCTCCCAGAGGGTGCGGCGAAGATTAAGTGAGGTCCTCTTAGCAGCGAGCACAGGAAGGGGGTTCGTGCTCAGTCAGCGTACCTGGTACTGTTAGGATCCTCCAGAATGAGGTGAAGGTTTCCACCTCTCAGAGGAGACTGAGCTCACATTTTTAAGTCTGGACTGAGCTACCACGGCAAAGCAAGATTTTAGAAATCCTTGTTTTGACATAGTTCGTGTCCCAAAGATGATGATGACGATGGTGGTGATGATGATGATGATAAAGAGGCACGTGGGAAAGTGTACACATTTAGTAGAACATTTTAGCCAAAGTCAAGAACTGCAAGTGGCTGGGAAAGGTGTCCAACGTTGAATTCGTGAGCTCTCACCCAAAGCCTTCGTGTTCCCCACCCCAGGAAACATGCCTCATTGTGGGGGCTTGGGCCTGGAGTGGCTCCATTTCCAGGTCGGAGCCATGGTTTGGGGCCAGGCACAGGCTTCCTGGACTTCAGGCTTCTACCACGGGGGCAGAGCCGGCCCCAGTAAGCTCACTGGGGGCCTCAAAGAACATACTGGATCACACTTGTCTGGGGCGGGCAGAAGTGACCAGAAAACCCAGAAGGCTCTGAGTCACACAAGCCCAGTTCCTCGTCCCTAAAGCTCCAATCATACAAGGAGGAGCCACTGGGACAGAGCCCGGGAGCGCTCCTCTAAGAGGAGTCCTTCCACTTGGAAACATGAGGCGTGGGGAGCAAGTGTTCCCCTAACACCATCCACCTGGCGGCGTTGTCACAAACCTGGGAGTCAGCTTAGCCATGCCCTCCCGCACCTGCCCCCCAACCCATAACCCGTCATCACCAAGTCCTATCAATGTCACTTGCTAAATATGTCTTGAATCTCTTCTCCTTGTTCCATCTACAGTCACCACTCAGTAGGCCGAGACATGATTGTTTCTCACCTGGATCCTCACGAGCCCCCTCATCCACCTTTGCTGTCTCCAATCTGGTCTCCACTCTGCTGAGTCCAACCTCTCCTTACTTTTTTTTTTTCTTTTTTTTTTTCTTTTTCTTTTTTTTTAAAACCATTCCTTGTTGCTCTTTGGGAAAAACTAAAATCCATGACGTGAGTTCAATGTCCTGCTGGTCCAGCCCATGCCTACCTCTCCAGTCCCCAGAGGGCATGAGTCTCCCCTTTGCAGCAGGAGCTCCTGCTTCCTTTGACTTCTGGGAGGAGGTAAGCTTCATTCTGCCTCAGAATCGTTGTCATGCTGCTCCCTGTATGAGGGATGCCCTCCCTTCCCCTTCCTCCCTTCTTCCTTCCTTCCTCCCTCCCTCCCTTCCTCCCTCCTTTCCTTCTTTCCTTTCCCTTCTCCTGGCTAACTCTTGCTCATTCTTTACATCTTAAGTCAAACGTCACCTTTCCATGGAAGCACCCCAGTCCCCTTACTAACACATTCAAAGTTTGGGTGAACTTTCCCTTCCTAGTGTTTCTCTCAGTGGGTATGATTCTTTGATTAATGCCCGTGTCCTGTACTATGAGATCCACGCAGACAGTGTTGTCCTATCCTTCAACACCCAGCACAGTCACTGTCACATAGTAGTTAACAAGTAAGCATTAACGTGTGGCTGGATGAAGGACAAAAGTGAGTGGGGAGGGGCAGCCTGGGTGGCTCAGCGGTTTGGCGCCTGCCTTCGGCCCAGGGCGTGATCCCGAGGTCCGGGAATCGAGTCCCACGTCGGGCTCCCTGCATGGAGCCTGCTTCTCCCTCTGCCTGTGTCTCTGCCTCTCTCTCTGGGTCTCTCATGAATAAATAAATAAAATCTTAAAAAAAAAGTGATTAGGGAAATGTATGATTCTAGTTGATGGTTTTAGAGATCAACTGCCCTTCCTCTGGGACAGTGGGGCAGAGCAAGGAAACATGGGATAGGGTGGTTGTGCATGAGTGTTTGGGCAGGGGGACAAGGGTTGATCTGGAATCAGAGGCCAGAAGCTAGCAGCTCCACTAGTTGGGTGTGGAAAACATGACTATAGCATCATTAAGAATAAATGGGGTAGAGCAAAGGAGATGATTCCCGGTAGGACCCTGCTCAGATGGGATGCACATGGGATTTTGAAACTTCTCTAGAAGAATAGGAAATGCCATTATTGGCACCAGCCCTGGCAAAAATCGCCAGTGTTTCTCCGAGCATAGAGTCTTTCACCTGCTCCATCTACAGATGAGTAGAGAATTTGTCATTTTGTGGGGTGCACAGCATCTAAATCCCCTCTTTAGTTCTTGGGAATCCTCACAGCGTGCGTCTCTATGGGAAGTAGCCGACTTTGTTTCTACCTGTTTTCCGAGTCTGGCTCTCTAGCCTTGCTGGCGAGTCTCAGTGCTTCCCACTATCCTCGAATAAATTCCCTTTCAGCTTAAGTCAACTGGAATCCGTTTCTGTTGTTTTCAGCCAAGAACCATGACTGGCAGAGTGTAGGGCCAGCAGGGCAATGGCATCTAGCGCCTCCGTGAAGCCATGCGTGTGGATGCCAAGCAGGCAGACCCTCCAGCAGTGGGCAGCACTGATGGGGCAGCCTGGAAGTGAGATGCTCCTCAGGAGCAGGGAGGGCGGGTGGCCACTTTGAGCTAGACTTTGGAGCCTTTGGGATGAATCAGAATTCCTGCAAATCCGTGAGTGAAGGCCACATCACAGAACTCATCCTGTTGTTGGGATATGCCCATGGGGTAGGTCATCTAATACACCCCAGACCGGTGGCCTGGGAAACACCTGATAGGTGGAGGCTCCGAGAACCCACAGTTGGCTCATGGCCCCGTGGGAATGCCAAGCCCTGCCCCTCCTGGGCCTTCTCGTACTTGTTGTACTTTTCCTGGAGAGGCTGTACTCTGGTAATCTGTTCAAGGTATTTTCCACTTCTAGGACCCTGAGTCCACTATAAAGAACAAAATATGGAAGGAAACAAGCGGAGAGTCAGAGTGCACTTACCACACTTCCTGATGCCTCAAATAATAGGATGTCAGAGCAGGAAAGGCCCTTGGGACCAGCTAGTCGTGCGGTCTCAAGCATCAGTGGGCCTCACGATCACCCGGGGAACTAATGACCAGTGTGGTGGATTCCCACAGACTTCTCCATCCCCACGGCTGATACACCAGATCTAAGGTGACACCCTAAGACCTCGGTTTGGTACAAACTTTCCCAGGTGATCCTAAGATGAGTTGTCCGAGAATAGTGACCCTAGTCTAGCCCTTCATCCCATCATACAAAGGGGGAAAAACCCTGAAACTGAAAAAGAAAAGTCCTCCTGACCAAGGGCCCCGGAGGGTCAGCTGTTGAGCCAGACGGCACGCCCGGGCCTCTGACTCCCGCTCGCCTAGGCTGCCGGGCGTGAGAACAGAACACGGAAAGTGCCTATTTCCAAAGCCAGTTACCAGATTGGTGGCCACTCACGAGGCCCCCGCTTTTCTGATTGTAAGACGTGCAGCTTGTCGTGGGCAAGTGCTGGAAATAGAGATGGGTCTGCTCTAGTCTGTGCCAGCGAGGCTCCCGCGGCCGTAGCCCATAGAAGGCCCCATGGGCCAAGGCGGGAAGAGCCCCAGCCGGGCCGCAGCCCCACACGATAGCATGTTCCGGTTCTGGGGCTTGCGACACCCCGCGTGCACCCCCGAGCCTCTGTTTCGTCCAGTTCATGAAATGGGGATAGACGTGCTATCCGCGGTCTCCCCTCCCACCTCCTGGCCTCTGGGGGGGGGGGGGGGTTGTAAACTCCCACGTGCTGCCCAAGCAGGAGGGATTACAGACGCTGGGGACGTGACCAGAATCCTGATTTCCACTCAGGGTCCCTTGAGGACGTGCGGGGCTCCTCTTCGAGGCAGCAGAGGAAGCTAAGAGGCTGCCAGGAGTGCTGGGGGGGCGGGGTTGTTCTCAGAGCCTCACGGCTGCTGGCCAAGGGGGCCCTCTGTACACAGCGCTCCGGGGTCCGGGGCCTGCATGGACGAGGACCCTGCCACTGCCAGCGCGAGTGTGTAGCGGGCCCGGCGGGGGCACCGGGGCACTGGGTCAGCTCTCCTACCTCCGCTCTGGTCCCGCCGGGAACCTTTGTCCATCTCTCGGGGCGTCCTGGCTCAGGAGCCCTGGGAGGTGTTCCGAGGACCCCAGGGGACCAAGAGAGGTCACACACACACACACACACCCCTTTCATGCCACAGCCCATTAGAGCAGGTTCAAGAGGGTGGATTTGCTCACGTGGTATCTGCGTCTTGCCATGTCAAACGTCTCAGAGCCACTTCCCCAGCTGGCAGGAGTCCCGGCTCTCCTCAAGTCATCAGCATTCCTACACCCGTCTGCCAAAAATTTGCCTTGTCACCTTGCTCCATCCCCCCCTCGCTGACCCTGTCTTCTCATCTGTAAAATGGGGGGAATAATTCCTGTCCCCCACCTCCATTGAAAGTTTGTGGTGTCACCTGAGAGAGCAGGTGTGGGAGGGTTCTGTGGTCATTACCTCGCAGGAGAAGATAGAGGCCCGGGAAGGGAGAGAGAGGAGGTGAGCACAGCAATAATCTGCAAATCCAGGAGGCAGGAGAGCCCTGCAGAAGGACCGAATTCCTGCCTCTACTTGGGGCCGCTCTGGGGCAGCAGGCCCTCTGTCGTACGATGCTCCTCGTCCCTTCATCTTTCTCATTTCACTGTTTGTAGCGCATTTAACCAAATGATCGCAATCATGACCTGATCCTCAAAGTGCATCTTCCCATCATTAATACTTTACATCCTAAGAAGCCCCACCTAACGGCCCCAGGTCACGAGAACTGGCACGGCTGCATTCGAGGAGCCAGCCCAACGTAGGACACGGACACGGCCGGCCCGCTAGCTGTTCACTTCACATTTTTGTCCCTCATCCCCCAGTAAGAAATTTCTATTGCAGGGATCCCGGGTGGCTCAGCCGTTGAGCCTTCGGCCCAGGGCGTGATCCTGGAGTTCCAGGATCGAGTCCCACGTCAGGCTCCCTGCGTGGAGCCTGCTTCTCCTCTCTCTGTCTGTCTGTCTCTCATGAATAAATAAATAAAATCTTAAAAAAAAAAAAAGAAATTTCTACCGTGTGACTATCAAGCACAAGACATTCACTATCACGCGCCAGGCCCCGGGACCTCCCGTGACTAAGCCTAAGAAAAGCCTTCAGTCAGAAACCCAAGCAGACAATTCCTTGCCGCAGGTATGAGGTCATCTAGGTCAGTGGTTTTCAAGCTTTTTTTTTTTTTTTTTAAACAGAGTACTTTCTTCACAAGATCTTAAAGCAAATAGCTACTTCTGAAGAATGGCTGAGACTCCAGGAAGCACCGCTGATGTGTTGTGCAGACGTGGAAAATGAAGCCCTTGGCACACAACAAACCTAAGGAACGTACTGGGGTCTGGTTCTTGAGCTCATAAGGTTGGGGTTGGCTGGACCCCAAAATCCAAGGTACTAGCAAGGGTGTCCTGAGGTTACAACTCAGGCTGCGGGTAGACCCGATACCAACAAACACCACTTGGGTCAGCCTCCCAGACAGCGGGGAGGCCCTGCCTACATAGGGACGGGGCCCACTCAGGTGCGCTCAGGTTCCCCCACCCAATGTGCTGATAAGGGAAAGGGGGGGAAATGCCTCATCTCGATTGGCACAAAGGACCACGTCCTGATTGGCTGGAAGGGCCTCGTCTCAATGGGTCTATATCTTCAACTCTCACAGCTCACTGGAGGCTTTTGGAGCCACGGTCCCCTGGTTTAAGTCCATCCACTTGTCTACGGGGCCGGATCCTGGCCGGATCCCGGTTCTGCTAAGACTGGTGGTTTGAAGATAACAGCCAAAGGTCCTCGGGTGGCTCAGTTGGCTAAGTGGCCAGCTCTCGATCTCAGGGCCCTGAGGTCAGGCCCTGTGTTGGGCTCCACTCTGGGCACGGAGCCTACTTATTAAAAAGAAAAAAACAGGTAACAGCCAACAGAAAGTGCCCTACGTACACGATGTTTTTCATTGGGGTTTTGGTCCCATGGTCCCTAACTGTCTCAAACCAGCTTCCGTGGAGGTCTCCAACCCCCAGCACAGGTATTCCGAGCTCAGTGTGGCGTCAGAGAGAAGCAGAAAGTGTCCTTCATCCCCCAGCCTGAGGAAGGAGGCCCTTAAAGGAGGTAAACCGAGGACGGGGATGCACTGACCCAGTTGTCATAAACCTGGCTGGGAGGCACCGAGTCAACATCTTTTTTTTGAAAACAAGAATGTGTGGCGGGATGTTTCTGAAGCACCGAGCCCCTTGCTGAAATAAAGCAGACGCAGGCCTGGCAAGAACGGACGGATGGAAATTCCTTCCAGCTGCCGCGGCTCTGCCTTCTCGGTTCCCTGGAGCACCAGCGGCCAGGCGGCCCGTGGCCAGCCTCGGACGGACCCACGGGCAGAAGGCCCTGGCGTCTCCCGCCAATGGTCCAGGGCACTTTCCGGAGCCACGAGCCAGAGATGGGCATTTTGGTGGGCCTTTGGGGTAGGCTCCCTGCCAACGGGAGCTGACACCCTAGGGGGGGGGGTGCAGAGTCAGACCCGCAAACCCCCTCACTGTGTTCACACGGGAAGGGGCTTGACCGGAGGCCACGGCCTACGGGACAGGCAAGGACCGCAAGGACTGAACCCAGGCCGGTGGCTGTGACCCAGGCCCCACGTCGCCGTCCGAAGAGGGGCGGCCCAGGGTCTGTCCAAGGGATGTCACTGCCTCCATCAGCCGCTCCCCACCGGAGTGCAAATGCTGCCACTAGTTTGAAACAGAGTTGCTTTCTGCAAGGAGCTGTGGTCAAGCAAACCGGGGCTCCCAGGTCTCCGAGGTGAAGACTTTGCTCACCCAGAAAACTGGACATTTGGGGGAGTTCACCATTGTGCAGGGGGCTCCCAGATGAGTTCTGGTCAAGCCCTGGGTCCCAGGCAGGGCAGAGACAGCAGGGCACCACGGGCTCTGTTCAGGGCCTTCCAAGCCCCTGAGACCCCCTTGCCGTGAGCGACTCGGGATGTTCCAGCTGGAGGCCCCTGGAAAGCTTTGTGGCTTTCCCTCTGCTCTGGAGCCCAGGGGAGGCCAAAGCGCGAGGGCTTAGACCCCTGCTTTCTTCCCCACTGCATGGGATGCATGGGATGCACGGGGTGCATGGGATGCGTGGGGTGCATGGGGTGCGTGGGGTGCATGGGGTGCGTGGGATGCATGAGGTGCATGGGGTGCATGGGATGCATGGGGTGCATGGGGTGCGTGGGATGCATGGGGTGCATGGGATGCCATCTAAACAGGAGACTGTTACTAAACGCAAGCCTGGGTTCCTCTTTCAAGTCGACTGTTCACATTTCATCTTGTTGTGCATGACCTTGGGCAACTTCAGAACCTTACACCTATTCTCATTCTGAAATGAGAATAGTAAGAGTACCTCTTTTGTGGGGTTGTTTGTTATAAGGGTTAAATGAATTAATGCATATAAATGCACAAAGAACATGAGTCATGGGAAAGAGAGTGGTTTTACGATGAGGAGAGTGAGGCCCAGAGAGGACAGGGACTTGCCCGCGTGCCAGGAGACTTGGTAGTAGAGTGGGGAGTAGTATCAAGGTTTCCTGACTATCTAGATGATTCCTTACTGTGTTAGGCATTTTGTGGTTGATGCTCCATGGAAATCTTTGCAGATACACAAACGCCCATTTGGAAGAGACCATGCTGTATAAGGGGCTCCTGGTACAACCTCCGTGAACCTCAGGAAATGGAGGAGGAGGGGGAGTTTGGAGAGGAGGAGGGAGAAGGAAAGGAAGGCAGGGAGAGGAGGCAGGGGTGGAGGAAGAGAGGTCCGGGAGCCCTGTTAGCTCAGCCCTCCAACAGGGGACGGGGGCTTAATCAGCCCGGGCTGTTATAACAAGATGCCACAGGCTGGGTGGCTGAGGAACAACGGAAATGGGTTTCTCGCGGGTCTGGAGGCTGAAAGTCCAAGCTCAAAGCACTACGTTGTCCAATAAGGGCCCTCTTCCTGGTTCAGGCTGCACCTCTGTGTCCTCTCATGCAGGAAGGGGGTTAGGGATCTCTCGGGAGCCTCTTTTATAAGGCACGAATCCCATTCCGGAGACCTCCACCTTCACGGCTTGGTGTACCTCCATCTTCAAGGCCTCCCAATACTCTTGCCTTGGGGGTTAGGATTTCAACATATGAATTGAGAGGGGGGGACCCTTTCAGGCTATAGCAGACGATCTCACTTGGGATGCTCATGAGGGGACACTTTCATTCGGTGGAGGGGTTAGACCTTAAAAATATTTCAAATCTAAGAATTTTGTTCGGGGAGTAGGACTGTGACTTGGGCTGCCCAGGGTCTCAGCCTGACTTATGGTCAAGTTCAGCGCAGTCGCAATTTCAGGAATGTCTCCTCCCAATCTAAGTTGAGCCTCAGGCCCTAGTGGCCCAGGTGAGGTCAGGGAGGCCACGGTCAGCTTGGCAAGGGACCCTCATCATTGGCCGAGGAACGGTCAGTGCTTGCACCCAGCAGCTGGAGTCTGGTTCTGAATCCTGTCGCTTTCTGACTCACTGGGCAAGGTATTTGAACCTAAGCTTCAGTCTAATCATCTATAAAATTGGGATTATAAATCTTGCCTCATAGTATCACTGGGAGGATCAAATGGGATGACACATATAAAGTGCTTAACCAGGGCCTGGCAAGGAAGAAGCGCGCAGTAACTGTTCATTATTATTATTACTACCATTATTATTATTATCGTCTGCTGTCCGTCGAGGGGTTGCATTAGTTAAGATCTGGTTTGCCTGCAAAGAAATAACCCCAAGATAGCAGTAATGTAGAAAAGATAGAAGGCTAGTGCTTCTCAAAACCTAAACGAGTGGTCAAGGGAGGAAAGCAGTTCGCCACCGGCCGGAATCGGGATCGAGACACGGCCCCGTAACACCTCGGCGGCCTCGACCTCAGGGTCCCACGCGGCTGCACCCAAGTCCCAACCGGGCAGCAGAATAAAGGACGGAAGGGAGGAAGGGGCCCAGGAGTGCCTCTGCTCCAGCTCCTAAGGCTCCGGAGAGCTGGGGCGCGACCATTGGCCACCCCAGAGCCCCGTGAGCAAGGGAAGCTGGGAAATGAGGCCTCCCCTCTGGAGAGCCGGGGGTCCAGCTGACCGTTGGTGGGCATATTCCTGTAGAAGGGACAGTGGACGGCGGGGACTTCTCGCGGCTCTGCCCCTGCTCCAGGTTGGGCCCGGCCAGGCACGCGGGCACTACGACACAGGGACGGGAACGGGCCGTTTGTCCTCAGCCACTCCTGGGGTGCAAGCCGCCCCTGAGCACCGGAACGGGAGCCCAGCCCTGCCGCTGTGGGTCAGGGAAGTCCCGTCCTGTCTGATGTCCTCCCCAGGACGGCCCCGCAGCTCCGGGCAGGACGCGAGCACAGCGCAGGCTCTGTGGGGCAGGTGGGCCTGTCCCACGCCGCTCCCTGGGGCGTCCACGCCTTGCCGAGTGCCCCGCCTCCTGTCGCTCGCGGGGCGCTGCTGAAATGCAACCTCCCTGGGGAGGCACCTGTAACCTGTCCAGTCAGGAGGCCCCGCTCCCTCTCCCGGGCCCCCACCAACGGCGGCGCGCCCGGCGTGGCCCGGCCTGTCCTTAGCGATGGTTAGCACCCCCCCACCCGGCCCCGGGGCCGGCCCCTGCCCCACATAGCCGGGAGCACCTCGAGGCTCAGAGGGCACCCCGCCACAGCCCCTGCGGCCTGACTCCAGACTGCACTCGACCCTCAGAACTCGGTGTAGAGGAAGAAAAGACGGGAAGGAAGCCAGGCCTGGCTAAGGCATCCCTGAGAGGCAACAGGGAGAGCCCAAACACAGCCGGGGCAGGAGGAACTGGTGCGTCGTCCTCTTTTCCTAGGCCGAAAGATTGGGGTGATCCCCTGGGACAGCCGCAAGAGTCTGTGCTCGGGAAATCCCCTCTGCCTGGGATGCACTTGCTGCCTGTACTTCCAGGCTGAAGCCCTTCTGGCCAGTAGGGATTCCTTCATCCAGCAGCATCTCCTTCCAGGATTTCTGGTAAGGAGGTGAGGTGTAGGGCTGTGGGGTTTGTTCTGTGTTTAGCAATCAGAGAGGGGTACTGGGAGGAGGCAGCTACCTCCCGTGCCCCAGGCCCCAGAGGGAGCACGGTGAGCAGGAGGGTGGGCTGCGGCCACGGTGGTTCAGCCCTGAGTGTTTCCCAGATTCTGTCTCTGGCCCCAAAATACCCTTGGACGAAGGCCTATGCGTTTCTCTGAAAGGCCGAGATGTGGGTGGGGACGGGAGAGGGTTATTTAGGCTCTGGCTACGCGGACGGGGGAGCCCCCTGGGTCCCTCCCACACCGGAGCTCACACACTCACCAGCCTATGCCACAGCCCTGCAGGGGACCCACCGTCATCCCCGTTTTAGATGCAAAGGGCGGGGGGCCGGGAGGGGCTGGTTACTGGACAGCTAGGCCAGGTAGGCCTGGAAGGTTGCCCAACAGGATTCAAAGTCAGGTCTATTCGGCTCTCAAACCTGTGTTCTTTTTACCCAACCTTGCCCAGAATGAAATTTCCAACTAACCTTAACCCTAACCTGTCACCCCGGGTTGACAGTTCTGGCTTCCTGGGTCAGTCTGTGCGCCCCTGGAGGGCCGTGGGCTCAGCCCAGGGCCTGGCACAGAGAGGCACGAATCACACGGGGGGATGGGGACGGGGAGCCGATGCCACTGCCCTCGGGGCTCATCCTCTGAACGGGGGGCGCCAGGGGACCCGGATGGCCACCAGCAGTTGCTCCTCCGGGGCCACCACAGCCCCGGAATCCACCCCATCACGCCTTCCGCCTCTTGCCTCCGTGGAGCCAGGGTGTGGATCCCGCCAGCTGCGGGGGTTTACTGGGCCCTTGTTCGGGCCCTGCCGCCCTTCACCCCGTCCCAGGAGGGTGCCCGGAGCCCCACGGAGCCCGCGCTTCGGCCAGCACCGCGCGTTTGTAGACCTTGCGTCAGCCACGACAGCCGGAGTGTGGGGCCAGAGGGGAGCAGCGGCTGGCGAGCGGGCCCCGGCGCGGGACACCCCGGAGCAGCACCCCGGGTCCCAGGGCGCCCGGCCCCCGACGGCGCAGCATCACCAGCCGCCCCCAGAAGCTGGGGGGCTGCAGCCGAAGCCCCGATGAGCCCCCCGTGGTCGCTCAGCGCGCTGTAATCAGGCCCGTGTGTGACTTGCTAAGGGGGAGCAGCCTCCCATTTTCGAGAGTAATTAGGTCTCCTGGTGTGTCTGGGCCCCACATCCCCCGGGGTGGGTCCCCGCCCCGCTCTCCCCTCTCCCACCCACCCACCCATGCGTGGAGGCAGGCCAGTCCGCAGCCCTGGCCCGGGAAACCACCCTCCGGCCTGCCCCAGGGCCCGGGCCCCGACGCGACAGCCACACCTGCAGGGACGCGAGGCCCGGCCTCCCCTCCATGCTGCCTCCGCAAGCCCGGCCTGGGACAGAGTTCAGGGCTCTCCCTCACCGCCTCCCGGGCTGCGCGGCGCCAGGGCCCTGCCGGGGACACCGAGGCAGCCTAGCAGCAAAGCAAGGGCCCGGGCCCGAAGGCAGGCCTGGTTCACCGCCCCCCAGGGCTTGGGCCCCCCCCCCGGGCTCGGCCCCCCCAGGCTCGGCTGCCTCATCTGCGGCCCGGGGGGCCAGCCGACCCCGAGCTGTCGGCGGGTCAGGGGAGGGAGGAGGCTCGGTCACGCCTCGCGGACAGGCACTCGTGGCAGAAGCTGTCGGCATCTCCCGCGGTGGAGACATTCCTGCTGCTGGGGGGGCACGGGGGCCATTCAGCTGCTGCGTGCCACCAAGAACGAAGGACGGGGTGGCCGCAGCTGGAGCCCCTGTTCAGCCAGTGCCGGGGGGGGGTTTGGAAGGCTTGTCCAGTGAGGGAGCTGGGCCTCCGACCCTGGCCCGGCGGTCTCCCAACACCCGACAGTCTGCGCGGTTCGGGGTCACGGCCCCGAGCCCCAGCAGCTACGTCAGGAGGTCGGTCTCAGCTCGGGCTTTGGGGAAATTCGCCCTAAACCAGGGACCTGCTGTCTCCGGGAGTAATGAGCTCCCCATCACTGCGGGGCTCCAAGGCTCAGCTCCCCTCCCTCCTGCGGCCTCCCCAGGCCTGAGCCAAGCCCCGTCCCTGGCCCTCGCCCCCAGGGAGCTGGCCCCCTCCCCGCTCCTGAAGCTGCCCCCACAGACCAGTGCCCCCGGTACCCGCACCCCGCGCCCCGTTCCCCGTCCTGGTCTGAGGACCCTCGAGCCTTGTGCTCCAACCACCCCCGGCGCCGCAGGAGCACAGCCGAGCCCGAAGCTGGGTCTCGGGGCTCCTGAAGCGAGGCCCGGAGACGCCCGGGGGGCACGTTGGCCCCGTCAAGACACTAGCGGGCTCCCCCGGCCTGTCCCCTCCCGGGGGGCGCTCTCTCCCAAAGGGGGCGGGAGGGGGAGGCTCATGTGGCTGCGCTCCGAGCGCTACCGCGTGCGCTTACGGACCCTCTTACATAAGGAGGTATTTTTTCCCCTCCTTATTTTAGCTCCTGGTGCCATCTGCCCTGCTCGTCGTGCGCCGCCAGCTCCGCGCTGGAGGTTAGATCTGGCTCGGCCCCCCCAGTCCTATCCCGCACTCGGCCAGAGACTTGGGGGAATGTCTCCTTATGCGTAAAAGGAGACAGTGACCCCTCTGCCTCCGCCCGCCCCCCGGGGCTGCCGCTGGACCCGGGGAGGCCGTGCCCGCTGTTAACCGGCAGCCTGAGCCTGGTGCCGCCCAAGCCGAGGGAGCCGCTGCTCGCTCGGGTCGTACCTGCACCCGGAGGAGCTCGCGGCTTCGCAGAGCCGGGCCCGGTGGAAATACAGGGAGCGAACAGGCCCCCCAGTGGGGAGCCAGCGGACCCCGCACCCCCGCTGCTCACAGGCTCTGGGCCCCGGGGGGAAGCCGGGCTCACCCTGCCAGAAGCATCTCGCGGGAAGCTCTCACCCAGCGTCCAGCCCTGGGGGGCAGAGCTCCTGCTCCTACTCCAGGCGTGGGGCCGCCCTCACCGCCACCCCAAGAAGGGGCAGCTCTGCGGACAGGCGAGCAGTGAGGGTCTGCGTGGGGGGACCCTGCTCTGCTCAGTTCCCAGGGCCTGTGGGGTGACCAGCAGACCCTTGTCACGGAGGCACTGTGACACTACGTGACTCACTTTCCCTCTCTGGGGCCGAGTCAGGTCATCTGTGAAATGGGCACGTCGCTTCTCTCGCAAGGGCCGGAGCGGCCTGCTGCCGCATGGGCTCCGGGGAGCGTGAGCTCTCGGCTCCCGGGTCCCGGGTGCAGGAAAGAGGATGTGCAGGCCGGCCCTACTCGCGGAGACCAGCCGAGGAGGACATGGCCCGGCCAGGGCTCGGGTGCCGGCCTCCCCTTCCCTCCGGGTCCCGGGGCGCCGTGCGCACGAGGGGCTCCAGGGGTTGCGGCGTCCATCTCTCATAACATCCGCACAAAGGCCAGGCCTGTGACCCAGAAGGATGGGACTGCGGTGTGACCCCACGGCCATCAGCGGCCCCGGAGGGCTCCCCGCCTGCCAGCGTCACCCCCACGGCCCTCGCAGGGCACTCGTGTTGAGGACGGCCACCAAGGCCCAGGGCCGGCAGACGCTCGTCCCGTGACGCCCCTGCTCTCGGCGGCCGGCCGGGCCCAGCCCTGGCTGCCCGCTGCTCTTGGGCCTCCCCTGGCGCCGGCGCCCCGGGTCTGCTGGCAGCTGCTCACCGGGCAGGAACGCGTCCTTGGCCGGGGTGCGCCGGGGTGCGGATGGCGACCTCGGGCTTGCTGGGGGCACCCCGAAACTGCAGGGGCCCAGCACTCGCGGGGGGGGCAAGGTGCCAGCGGGGCTCGCGGGACCCCGAGGCCCAGGAGCCCGACCGGGAGCCACGGTTGCTTCGGGTCCACACATCCAGGCTCTGGCCCATGGCAGGGATGGGCACGTTCAACCCCAAAGCCAAGACGTGATAACACGGGCTGTCAGTGACCTGCTTCTTAATTAAGCATGAGGCAAGGGATCAGTGAAGGCCCCCTGAGTGTGTGTGCGTGTGTGTGTGTGCATGTGCATGCACCACCTGACACAGGCAGCGAACCGGGACCACCCCAGGTGCAGGCTGTTCTATGGCTCCTGCCCAGGATCCCCATCAACAGGGCCCGACCCCAGGAGAACCTAAGCAGACTCAAACCAGAAACAAACCAACCGCTTAGCCAGCAAGCACCTCCACTCGAGTCCTAAGAGAGGCTGCGGAAATCTCAGACGGAAACTTCCAGAATGTCCCCACCCCTTGGAATCGCAGGGCCAACACCACACGCAGGGCACCAGGGACACGCACCGCAGCACCGGGCACGCGGTATGTACGGCTCAGGCGAGGACACCGAGCTCACCACAGGCTCCTCACGCACCTGGATCCAGAGCAGCCCTGGAACACAAAATGGGAAGTGCTTCTGCAGCAGCTGCGGAAACACCCACCCTGGAGCATTTATAAGCCAGAAGTAGGTTACTCGTGTACCCTCTTTGGTTCGCAAATCCTTCACGTACAGAAGGCGGCATCTGTCCTTTTTCCTTACCTTACAAGGTTGGTTTAAGGATCAAGGGCAATCGGTTTTTGAACCAATGTTTTGGCTTTAACATGTAAAGGACTTGGTTAAAAAAATAATAAATAAATAATAAATAAAACGTAAAGGGTTTGTATTGGATTTTATAAGAAATCTGTTTTTCATATAAACAGGTCTTCCAAGACTCTTTGTGTGAGATCAACTTCAGAAAGACGGCTGCACCGTGTTTGCCCTGAGATTGAGGGACCCTGCCCACCATGCCGAACCTGGCTGAGAAGACCCAAACCGCTCACTGCGCACACAGGTGGGGCTGGGCTGTCTCCTCTGCTTAACGCTAAAAGTGGTAGTAGGTCCCCCCCGGGACTGTGGATAATGCACAAGCAGGTAATCAGGAGGTGGCTGCACAAGATCCCTCTTCCCTCCCGGCGGGGCACACTCTTCAGTGTATGTAGATCCTGTCCGACAAGGCTCCGGGCAAGTGGGTCATGATTTGCATTCGAAGCCACCAGTAGTAGTCCATGGGGTGGTAGCGGGTGTAGGGGCTGCGAGAGGTCAGAGCGTGGGTGACAGCACTGACGACGGGGGATATGTCCGTGGAGCCGCTGTTGCAGTAGGCCTGCATCCTGGCGATCTTCTCATCAAAGTACTTCCTGCCGTAGTCCTTGCGCACCACCTCGGGCAGCTCGTCCCACATCTTGTCGGCAATGGCCTGGATGCGCTCAGGGTTGTAGAGGCTGGTGGCAGCAATGAAGTTGCCGGGTTCCACCACACTGACCTTCACGCCCAGCGGGTACATCTCGTAGCGCAGGCAGTCGGAGAAGGCCTCCACCCCGAACTTGGTGATGCAGTATGGGGAGCGGGCCGGGTTGGCCATGCGGCCCAGCATGCTGCTGATGTTGACGATGCGGCCTGCACAGGAAGACAGCAAACACCTGCTCAGGACCCTCCTGGGGCCCGGCATGCTTCCAGAGGCCGGGCCGGAACCCGGGCCCCAGGCTGGACACCTGGTTCGTTACCTGCTGGGCTGGGGCCCGGCCTTCCGAACTACCCAGAGTCAGGGGGCCTTCTAATTGAATAATCAAGGACAGCCCAGGCCCATATGTCCGGATTGACCCCCCTGATTTCCCCTGACTGTGCCAGGCGAGACAGGGCAAGGGAAATGAGCAGGGCTGCATACCAGGAGGGCCCAGCATAAGAGGGGAACTGCCAGCCCCCACCAGGGCTCCAGCTGCAAGCAGGCAGGACCAGGGTTCTGAATCTGATTTCAGGGCTAGGACATGTGGACAGAGCCTCCAGCCCTGGAAGTGAGTGGTGACTTCTAGAGGCTTTCCCACCGGCCCAGCCTTGGGTAGCGGGATGGAGGTGGAGCCCATCCAAGTACGTCCAAGCACACCCGGACCTGCTGGCCCTGGGTGTGCATTCAGGAAGCTGGGGCCCAGCCCCATCCTGGGCACCGCGGGGAGGCCCCTTTTCCAACCTTGAAGTTGGAAGCCACTGAAAGGTCAGGTTTTCTTTTAAAACCCTACAGCTGCTCTCTGGGTTCATCCTCATTGCTGCACCTTTGGGAGAGATCTATGGATCATCCCCTTTCTGCCATCATGGGGGGGGGGGGGGAATCTAAATAAGTGACTTCTTAGCTCCCTAACACGGTTTGAGTGTTTTGTCTCTTTTCCAAATTCCTAATCTTGATTATTATTATTATTACTGTATTTTAGCTGCTACGGCAATTGTCTTATTTTGGGGTTACTATGCCACAGTAACCCATAGAACAGATGAGCCCAAGTTTACTTAACCACACCTTTATCGACAGGTGACGTACACCCACAGCTCTGTGCACAAGGTTCCCAGATTAGGTTCTAGATTAGGTTCCCAGAGTGGGATGCTGCTGTGCTTTCAGCCTTTGAGACTGCTGACCTCTTGGCTGCCCTCCTTTCTGGAACCACACGTCCCCTTCCGCCCGCCTGGCCGCGGCACCTCCACCGTCCCCAGGACCCCCGCGCAGCAGCTGACAGTCCTGCGCTCAGCCTCACTGGGGTGTGGATGTCGGCTCCGCTGGGACCTCTTTCCGTTCTAAGCAAAGCTGAAGAGGTGGGACGGGAGGACATCCCTTTCCAACTCACCTCTGGCCCTCCGGATGAGCGGGAGAAAGGCTTTTGTCATCTGCACGGTGCCCCAGAGGTTCACCTCCGCCACCTCCTTGTAGGTCTCCATGCTGGTGAATTCCACCTCCCCGAAAGTCGAGATGCCCGCGTTGTTAACCAGGCCCCACATGCCTGGACGGGATGGGACAGACCGCAGTCACCACGCAGGCCTGGCCTCACACATCACGCACCAGCCTGCAGCCCGTTCCCCTCCTCGCTTTTGTGCCTTTCCCCCAAAACCTGCCACTTGTTGTCCAAGGCTTTCGGGACTCTTTCTAGAGTCACCAAGAACAACAGGAGACAGAGAGGCCTACAGTGCTGGCTGTGACCTTCCCTTAAGTCTAAAACATCCAATTATCATCTCCACCTACCTGCACAGACTCTCGGGACCCACCTGGACCCCGCCCACCAGGGGTCCCCGGCCTGGAGCCCCCCTTCGGCTGGCTCACTCCCACTCTGCTCCACGCGGTCACATCCCGCACCCTGTGCTGCATAAGCATTCCTGCCTCTGCACCTCTGCTTGCATTCGACCAGAAGCCAGGAGAACCTCAGGAGTGCTCCAGGCCAGGCCTCCTGGTCTCCGGAGGACCAGGGAGAGGACCCAGCATCCGAGGTCACGCAGCAGTTAGAGGCTCAGCTAAGACTTGGCCTCAGGTAGAGCCCCAGTCCTGCTCCATCCGGAGACCCCCGGGCCATTACTCCTTTCTCCCATCTCCCGTCGCTGAAACACACTATCTGCCCGTTGTCCCGGTTGTCACTGCTGAGCCCCGCAGCCCACGTGTATACACCTGGTCTCTGCAGGTAGAGAACACCTATCGCCCTGTGTGGTCCCGGGTGGAGCATGGCGTTGGAGCACACGTACACTGAGTACACCTGGGTTGAACGTTTCCTGTAAGACCAGGTAGGGGATAGATGGCTTCTGTGGACTCCGTGGACACCGGTGCTAGAAGGATCCCTGGAGCTTTGGCAACCACTTTACAGCCAGGGAAGCCGAGGCCCTGAAGAGGACGGCTCCAGTGCACCCAGGAAATCAGAGGCAGAGCCGGATTAGGGGAGGCAGCACCAAGGGGGCAGCCTTGTTTGCAGGGCCGTCCAGGTTCGTTTGTGGGGCGTGGGGATTGCAGGGCCTGCAGCCTCAGGGCAGAGATGTCCTCCAGCGGGTCCTCCTGCCTGCGGGAACCCGGCCCTGCTTCTCCTTCCCACTTAATCATGGAAATGAGTTTGTGTAAGTGACAGAGTAATTGGTATCTTGCTGCTTTCCTTCCGCGTTACCCAAATTAAAGCTTCAACTGACCTCTGGCGCCTTCTCCTTCAATTATGGGGAATTCAGGACATTTATTAGGGAAGGAAATTGCTGGTTAACAAAGTGTTCATGAAGCTCTCACTCCCACTCCCCACAGCAGCTGAGCTGAAGCGTCAGGCCCTCAGGTCCCCCAGTGACCTCGTGCTGATGCAGCCGCTACACCCCCCCACCCCACCCTGCAGACCTCTCCAGGGGGGCCCTCACCCCTCTCTGCTTCCCAGGAAGAGCAAGCGGCCTCCTACCACCTGCCAGGGCTGAAGCTTTCAGCCTCCGCCTCCCAAACCATTAGCCAGGGCTCATTCTTCCTTTTTTATGCAACTTCAACCCGCCTCTTGCCCCTGGCTCCATCCCTGCAACACTGGGGCACAGGAGACGCTCAAGAAATGTTTGTCAGATGAATGCATGTCTACAAACGCCGTGTCTCCAGATGCTAAAGATGGAAAGGTTTCTGCACCGGGGGGCAGTGGGGCCTGAGCGCAGCCCGAGCGGGGTTGGGGTGTGGGGGGCGCCTCCCCTGTGGTGCACCCTGCCAGGCCTGCCACCCCGCCCCGCGGCTGCACCGGCTCGCAGGCGCTTCCGTCCCTGGCAGAGGTCTAGCAGCGCCCAGCTCTGCGGAGCCGGTCCTTCGGGGCACAGTAAATCTCCACGACGTAGGGTGCGCGGGGCGGGGGGCGGGGACGGGCGGTGGGCCCGCTGTCCAGTCTGCCTTCTCTCCCGGGAGGGCGCTCGGGGGCCTCTCCTCCAACAGCAGGGTGGCCTGACCCGGCCCGCCTCGGGGTGGTGGTGGCAACTGGGCCAACAGGTGCTGTGTCCCGAGCACCCCCCCACCCGTTCCTCCGCAGCCTGCGCCCCCGGACATCTCTTGGGCCGCCTGCCCCGTCCCCAGCCCCTGACTGCTCACGTGCCCAGGAGGCTCTCCTTGCACCTGCCCCCGGAGCCTCCCCTCCACCCGGACACCCCTCCAGCTGAGGAGGAGAGCACCAGGCATCGGAGAGGCCCCCACGCCTGCACATCCACCACCCGGCCCCAGCTGCGCCCGCCCCTCCACCCCCAGCACCCCAGGTCTGTGCCCCAGCACTCAGGCTCCACCCTCCACACTCGGCCACCTCCCCTGGCTGGCAGAGCATTCCCCTCTCCCGGAACCCCGTCCTGGGCCACCTCCCTCCTCCCCCGCACTTGCTGTCACCACCTCGGCCCCCAGCACACCCCGTGCGCCTCCCAGCGCTGCTGGCTCTGCCCCCTCCGGATCGCCTCCGGCCCTGCGCCACCACCTGCCCTCAACAACGGGCTCCCCACCCCACCCCAGCCGGGCTCCCTCCGCCCCGGGCCGCTTCCCGAGAGGGCTGTGGAAATCCCCTGGGTTAGCCTCCCATCCACCTGGAAGGGCCCTGGGGACAAGGACGGCGTCCCGGCCGTCTGGGCGTCCCCACCACTTGGTCTGGAGTGGGCATTCAGTGGGCGCTGCCTCAGTGGGTCAGCGTCGGGGCGCCCCACCACCCCTCGCCTTCACATTTCCTCACTGCGCAAGAGGAAGAGCTTCAACTACAGCGAAAGGGGACTTTTGGCAGGACAGTGGCCAACGGGGGGCGAGACGCCCTGAGGACGGCTGCTGCAGCACCCCGCTGGCCAGGGTGCCCCTACCTTTCTCAGGGTCCTCCAGGCTCGAGCGGACGACCTCCACCACTCTCTCCACCTCCTCGCCTTTGCAGACGTTGAGCTGGATGGTCCTTAATCGATCGCTCTTCAGGCCGTCCAGCTCCTTGACCCCGTCACCTCCTTGGTCCTGGGGAGGAGAGGGGGGCCGCTGGATGCACTCCCGCCGCCTGCCTCCAGCCCGAGGACCAGGGCCGGGGCCCTGCCGAAGCCTGCGGCCCACTCACAACGACCCGTGGCCAGCCGCGGGCTCCGGGGACCCACTGGGGCTGCGCCACCGCACGTGGTTCTGTTCAATCCTAGCGCCGACAGCGTCTCAAGCCAAACCAAGTGCCAGAGACACTGGCCCCCGGCCCCTGGCCCCTCTGGCAAGAGGCTTTCTCCAAGCGGAAGTTGCAAAGTCAGTAGCTACCCGACGACGAGGCATGTGGGAATCAGACAACAGGGAGGGCAGGGGCTTGGGAATGGGGCACACACCTTCCTCTCATCCCCACCAGCCGCTGCCTGTGCGGGTGCGGGTGTAATCGGGCCTGCCACGTGCTCAGATTTGAAGCTGGCAACTAGGATTTCCCAATTTTTTAAGTGTTGGCAACTTACATTAAAAAAAAAAAAAAAAGGGGGGGGATCCCTGGGTGGCGCAGCGGTTTGGCACCTGCCTTCGGCCCAGGGCGCGATCCTGGAGACCTGGGATCGAATCCCACATCGGGCTCCCGGTGCATGGAGCCTGCTTCTCCCTCTGCCTGTGTCTCTGCCTCTCTCTCTCTCTCTCTCACTGCGTGCCTATCATAAATAAATTAAAAAAAAAAAAAAAAAACCACTGTGCAGGCCAGAGCACACCCACAGGCCACATGTGACTAGTGGGCCGCCGGCCTGTCACCTCTGTCCTAAGTCAAGGGCCCGTCACCGCCAAGATAACCAGAGGCCAGAGCAGGCTCTAATTCCAGTTGGGTCACTACCCAGGCTTTGTGCCCTCAGGTACGGCCCTTCAACAGGTGCCCAGTTTTTCCAGCTTAGAAATAAGGACATTGCCACCTGTCCTAACCTGCCCAGGTTAATGGAATAAGGAAATTATCCTTACTAAAAACTTGTGAGACTATAAAGCACGATGCAAATCCAGGTATTATGAAACCTAAGAAAGGGTCACCACTCAGCATACATCATGGTCCGGCACTGTGCTAGGCGCTGGAGAGGCAGAAACACCTCAGCCCCTGTCCTCAAAGAGGCGTGTTTTTGTAGATGCATAAGGGGACAGATGTATAAGGGGGCAGACGCATAAGGGGGCAGATGCATAAGGGGACAGACGCATAAGGGGGCAGATGCATAAGGGGACAGACGCATAAGGGGGCAGATGCATAAGCAAATGATGTGGGCGGTATCTGTGGCATGAAAGCTGGCAGGAGGGGGGACGCTGCCCACAAGGTGGCAGGGACAGGGCAGCCTCTGAAGGCAGTGACAGCCGAGGCCGTGGACCAGAGGTGCCCCGAGAACAGGACATTTCAGGGAGAGGTAAGGCGTCTGCGGGCGGAGCAGAGGTTGCCCAGGAGGCGGGGAGGCGGGCAGGGGTCTCCCTGGGGGCCAGTGGTGAGCGACTGGGGGGCACGAATAACACCCGGCATCGTTCACTGTGGGAGCGCCGGGCGTGCCTTTCCCGTTAGTCCCCAGCGTGGGGCAGCTTCCCTTACCCAGCTCCATCAACTCCGGGACCCACGTTTCCACATTTCCACGCGAGGGACGAGCTACAACGCATGTGAAAGTCAGCACTCTCGGCTGTAGTGTAACGACAGGGACGGTGGTAGCGGCGTAGGGACAGTCGCGCAGCCGGCAGGGGACGGCAGGAGCTGCCCAGGGCCCAGGCAGAGGGAAAGGCTGCTCCCGGCTCCAGGGCTGGCACGGGAGGAGGAAGACAGGACGTCGGCGTGTGTCAGCCTCGTGAGTGCTCTGAGCCGGGGACCCGACCCCAGGAGCGGACGTCGTCGAGTCAGGTCAGTGGGACACGGAGAGAGAACGCGAGGGGACCGCGGCAGGTGCGGCCGAAGGTGCTGCGGACAGTCACGCGGAGAGCGCGTTGGGGGGCACGGGAGGGAGGGAGCAGACCAGTCCCACTGCCCCGCACAACAGAAGCCTCCCCTCCAGGTCTGCGGCCTCCCTGCTCCAGGGCCTCCGTCCCCGTCGTCCTGTCCTGCTGCTCAGGGACAAGCTCTCAGTCCTGCTGTTGGGGCCTAGGCAGCTGGTTCACCCATAAAACCACTTCCTTCATTATCCCTTTAACTTTCACCTGTAAGCTCTTTTTTCTACCCTGGATGAGACTGTGGGCACTTGTTGCCGTGTTTCCACACATTCTCAGACAACAGAGAGTCTCTTTGTTTGACCTAAAGAGTCCACGTCAGGCCACTGATCAAGTAACTCCAGCCCAGCCTGCTCTCACAACCCGAACCCTCAAACTTGTATCAATCTAAAGGCTGCCCTGGCCCAGGCCTGAGGGACAGCGGGAAGCCCATGGGACGCCGGGGTCAGGGTGGGGGTGCAGTGGTGAGGACTGTCTCCCTATTTTCTAGCTCCTCCTCCTCTGTTCCTTAATCTGTATTTTTTTTTTTTTTAATTCATGAGACAGAGAGAGAGAGAGGCAGAGACACAGGCAGAGGGAGAAGCAGGCTCCCTTCAGGGGGCCCAACGTGGGACTCGATCTCAGGACCCCGGGATCACACCCCGGGCCCAAGGCAGACACTCAACCACTGAGCCACCCGGGGATCCCCCCGCGCAGCTCTCTTTGCTCCACTTTCAGATGAGCCATTCCAGCCTCATTTCTGGGCCTCTAGACTTCTTTAAGGAAATATTAGCATATTAGCTTACCATTCCGTAGCTTCGGATGCCAGGGCATAAATGGTAAGCTAACAGATTTTTTTTTCTTTTAGGTTTTTATTTTTTTTATTTTTATTTTTTTAATAATTTTTTAAAGATTTTATTTATTTATTCATGAGACAGAGACAGAGACAGAGACAGAGAGGCAGAGACACAGAGGGAGAAGCAGGCTCCATGCGGGAAGCCCGACGTGGGACTCGATCCCGGGTCTCCAGGATCAGGCCCTGGGCTGAAGCGGCACTAAACCGCTGCGCCATCTGGGCTGCCCTAGGTTTTTATTTTAATTCCTATGAGTTAACGTACAGGGCTCCATTAGTTTCAAGTTAAGGAGAGTCTGTTTTTCCAAGTGGTTTTCTTGAAGGTCACCTCATTTCACCCAAGACCAGAGGGAAACAGCACAGCTAACAACTCTGCCCAACCTCTCAAGCCTCTTCCACCTCCGTCTCGTACCATATTGAGGCAGGTGATGGACTAAACCTGGCAGAAAGGGTTTAGGACTCTCGGCAGGCCCTGGTAGGTGGCCTAGCACCCCGACGCAGGAGGGAGGACACTGAGCACGTTAAGCGTGAGCATCTATCACATGTACAAGAAACACGGAAGAGGAGCAAGCCTGGGCCACGGTAATAGTCACAGGATGAGCAGCAGGAGCAGCTGGCAAGGGAGCCGAAGGAAAACCAAGACGGGGCGCCCGAAAGTCACGACTCAAAGTGTAACACACAGGCTAGCTTGTTTGGTTAAAGCTGCTGATACGGTCAGTATTAATATGGTCTGAGAAGTGGCCAACGGATCTAGCAAAATGGGGGCCACCGGCATCCTTGATAAAAGCCGTGTCAGAGGCACCCTGGGCCCCTCTGGGGCTGGCCCTGCCTCCTTTTCCCAGCTGGTCTCCTCTTACTCCATGAGGGCTCTGGGCTTCAGCTTCCTCAAACTACCGATGCTGTCTAAATATGCTGCCACCATCCATCACGGGGAACTCCGTTTGTCCTTCCAGATGGCAATGAGATGCCACGTTGGCCCATCAAGCCTTCCCTTGCACCCACAGAGAGGCAATCTGTCCCCTCTATGATATAAGATCTGTCCCCCAACTCCATTCTCACCTCACACCACCACCCCCCTCACTGCGGCCACAGAGGCCTCCTGCTGTTGTCTAGCACAAAAGCACACACCCTGGGACCCCTGGGGGGCTCAGCGGCTGAGCACCTGCCTTTGGCCCAGGGCGTGATCCTGGAGACCCGGGATCCAGTCCCACGTTGGGCTTCCTGCATGGAGCCTGCTTCTCTCTCTGCCTGTGTCTCTCATGAATAAATAAATAAAATCTTTAAAAAAAAAGAAAAAAAGCACACACTTTCCTTTGGGGCTTTGACTTGGCTGCCCTTCTTACCCCTCCTATCCACAAGACTTGCTCCCTTACTCCTTCCAATGTCACTTTCCAGGTAAGATCTTTCTTTCTTCTCTAAAACCAAAGACCCCCTATAGCCTCACCATCCCATAGGAAAGCAATTAACTTATTTATCTACCTCCCTGTGTGTCTCCTCTCCCCCATGTAAGCTCCACAAGGGCAAGAACTTTTCACTGAATTGGTACATGCTGTACCTCCAAAGGAGAACATTGTTGGCTCTTGTAGGTACTCAATAGGTATTTGATGAATGAAAGAACAAAGAACAGAGTGGTGGGGCCCAAAGCCCAATCCCTATGGGTTGAAAAGAAAACAGGAAGTAAATAGGTGAAAATACCTAATAAAACAATCGGGGGGGGGGGGGGGGCAGAAAAATGCACACGGGATGTGAGGTTGTCAGTGAGTGCAGACGATCCAGTAGAGAGTGAGCAGTTATTGATGTAGGAGAATAGAGACATCTGCTGGAGCCAAGTCCTGGCGTTGGCCCAAGGCACTGCGATCTGAAGCACAAGAGGAGGAAGCAGGCTGAGTTTTGGGTACAGATGTAGCCAGAATCCACCATGTGGCCTAATATGGCAGATGCAGGCTGGAAGATTTATCCATGGCCTCCAGTGGCTCTGACTCTCCGATCTGCATAATTAATTCAAACCCCTATTGACTTCCTAGCTTTTGACCAGAAAATACACACCCTGACACAAAAATAGCTAACAAGCAGCACCAACAGACATAATCTGGCAGTGACCTCGTCTGGTATTTTGAAGAAAACACCAGGGCAGCCCAGGTGGCTCAGCGGTTTAGCGCCGCCTTCAGCCCAGGGCGTGATCCTGGAGACCTGGGATTGAGTCCCACGTCGGGCTCCCTGCATGGAGCCCACTGCTCCCTCTGCCTGTGTCTCTGCTTCTCTCTCTGTATCTCTCATGAATAAATAAATAAAATCTTACAAAAAAGAAAAGAAAACACCAGTCTCTACAGGAGAATCCGCACTAGAGGCTGGCAGGACTTGGGCGCACCCAGTCCAACCCCCTAATTCTAAGTAAAGGCGGGGATGGGAAGCATTTGCCTAGTCCCTGGGCTCGCGGCTGATCCGGGACTAGAATCCAAGGCTCTGACTCTCTCTCTCTATCAAAGGCTTCTCCGCAGCCCTGGGCAGCCTCTGCCCCCCACTGTGGTCAGGATGGAGCCCCTGCATCACCGGACAAGCCAGCAGGACCGCACAGGCGGCATGAAACACTCTGTGGCATCGCAGCGCCTGCCCGGACCTGCTGCAGCAGGCCCACGTTATGCAGAGAACCCAGCTCCCAGCCTGCCCCACCCATCACCCGGGAATCCACCCCAAAGCAGGTTGTTGCATGCACGGTCAGGGGGAGTAAGCACTGGGATGGCTTTGGGGAGCAGCAGTTTGACGGATCTGAATGAAACCTAAAACCTGCACACCTTTCTACCCAATATTTTCACACCTAGAAAATTTTCCTAAGGATTACTAAGGAAAGCAGGCAAAGATAGGAGTAAGACTGTTCACCGTGGCTTTGATTATAATAGTAAAAGTCACAAATAACGTGCACACATACATTTTAGCTACCTTGGGGCAAGAGACTGCAGTAAAAAGACTTCACTTTTTTATACCACCTACTTCTGTGTGGTTTGAATCTATTAGAAATATGTATCATTTTCATAATTCCAAAGAAGGAAAAAATTAACAGGACAAATAAATCCTCTCTGATCTGAAAATATGTTCAAATCATGGCAATGCAAATGACTATTATTTTTATTTGTTTTTAATTGTTGAAATTTTTGCATTGAACAGACATTGTTTTTAGAGATATTAAGCTTAGTATAAAAATAATTCCTTCTCTGGATTCTTACTGCATGCACTCACAACAGAAGAAATATAAATTCAAATTGCATTGGGATACATTTCTCACCTATCAGATTAGCAAAAATCAAAAGCTTAAAATACACCGCTGGTGAAATTATGTGGAAACAGGGATCCCTGGGTGGTGCAGCAGTTTGGCCCCTGCCTTTGGCCCAGGGCGCGATCCTGGAGACCCGGGATCGAATCCCACGTCGGGCTCCCGGTGCATGGAGCCTGCTTCTCCCTCTGCCTGTGTCTCTGCCTCTCTCTCTCTCTCTCTCTCTCTCTCTGTGTGTGTGACTATCATAAATAAATAAAAATTTAAAAAAAAAAGAAATTATGTGGAAACAGATACTCTCATATATTACTGGTGGGAAGGTAAAATTACAGAGCCCCTATGATGAAAAATGTGGGGATATCTTTAAAAATCATGACATAGGGATCCCTGGGTGGCACAGCGGTTTGGCGCCTGCCTTTGGCTCAGGGCGCGATCCTGGAGACCCAGGATCGAATCCCACATCGGGCTCCCGGTGCATGGAGCCTGCTTCTCCCTCTGCCTGCTTCTCCCTCTGCCTGTGTCTCTGCCTCTCTCTCTCTCTCTCTCTCTATCGTAAATAAATAAAAAAAAATTTAAAAAAAATTAAAAAAAAAATCATGACATATTTTATTAACCCTTGATATAAGAGTAATCTCACTTCTAAGAATTTACCCTTAAGATAAACTCCGAGCAATACAAAAATAAATACACACAAGGTAATCCATTGTGGCATTACGTATAATTGTAAAACACTGAAAATTACCCTAAACGTTATCTCCTATATCCTAAATATAGGAGACTGGTGGCATAAGCTATGGTCTAACCACACAATGGAGCACAATGATGCTGTTTAAAAAAAACGAGGAAGTCTCTATGTACTTACAGGGAGTGATTTCCAAGATATCGTAAAGCCTTTTTTTAAAAAGCTCAAAAGAGTCCATGCAGGATACAAACACTTGTGCGGGGAGGGGAAAACGAAAGAATGGAGGGGAAAGAATGGAGTGGGAGAGTAAGACTACTTTGTACCTTTTAATGTAATTTGACGTTAGAGCCTTCTTAAGGTTTTACATGTTCCAAAATCAACGAGAATGAAGGGAACAAAATCTAAACAAATAAATGAATCAAACTGTATTTCAAATGAATAAAATAATGACAAAGAAAATTAAAAATTAATCCAAGTAACATTCATTCACTTATTCCTTCATAATGAAGATCCTAATAGTTCCCATTATGGCTCTACCATCGTTTATTCTGCGATTCCTCCATTGCTGGTCATTTAGGTTATTCCCAATTTTTTTTTTAAGATTTTATTTATTTATTCATGAGAGACAGAGAGAGAGAGGCAGAGACACAGGCAGAGAGAGCAGCAGGCTCCATGCAGGGAGCTCGATGTAGGACTCGATCCCGGGTCTCCAGGATCACACCCTGAGCCAAAGGCAGATGCTCAACCACTGAACCACCCACCCAGGCGTCCCATATTCCCAATTTTTTTACTATTACAAATAGTATTTCGACCATGATTGAAATACTATAAATACTATAAATCTCTGGCTGTATTTCTGATTGTTTCTTTATGACTATTTCTTGGATATTGTCCAGATAACTTTTAAACACAGTACTTTGGGTACTGGCAGTCAATACATAAAAAACACTTTACAGAAAGCTTAAAGCTCTACTCTAATAGATCTCCTTTCAGGACAACCTCCCGTAGGAGCAGATGACAGGTCTCTGGCTGCCTCATCTTTAGATCCACTACAGCATGAATGTCATGCTGAGGCCACACTGGCCTGGGTTGCTCTCAGCCAGCAGAGCACGCAGACACACTGGGCCATTCCTGCCCCAGGCAGGTCTTCTCTAGCAGGTAAGCTTTGCCTCAGGATGCCCCATCGTCCCAAAAGAGCCTCTCAGATGAACCAAAGTGAGAACTCCGCCTACCTAATCCTCCTTCCTCCCTACTGCTTTTCACAGAATGCCACTGCAATTAATTAATTTTTTTAAATTATCTATCTATCTATCTATCTATCTATCTATCTATCTATCTATTTATTTATTTATTTATTTATTTATTTATTTATTTATTTTAGTTTTTACTTATTCAACTAACCTCTATACCCAGAGTGGGCTCAAACCCATGACCCTGAGACCACAAGTCACATGTTCTTCACGGAGCCAGCCAGGCACCCCAGGTCCTGCCTCTTCCTGCCCTCTTCCCCTTTAGCCATTACAGGCACTTCCCGAATCAATCTCTTGCGCATCCTAGCCTATTTTGACATCTGCTTGTTGGAGTAACCAAGCTAACACAACTTAGTACGTCCGCGTTTGCAATTGACTATAGTGATTCTGAAGCAATGGAGTCTGCATTGTAGGATCAACCTAATGAGTGAGTGGATTGATAGCGCTGGGTCCCAAGAGCAGGAAAAGGAAGAAACCAACGTGGAATGAGGGAAGCGAGGAAGAGTGCTACTGTGCTGAACTGGAATTGGAGGTCAGTGTAACCTCATGGATTATATGTGTGTGCATGTGCGTGGGGGGTTTACAGGCCCCCAAAAATAAAACACTTAGAAGAAAACAGGACAAAAGCATCACAACCTTGGATTTAGCAATGATTTCTTGGACATGACATCAAAGGCACAGGTAACAAAAGAAAAAAATGGACAAACTGGACTTCATAAAAATTTTAAAATTTTGTTCATCAAGAGACAATACCCATGGAGTAAAAAAAAAAAAAAATTCATAGAATGGGAGAAAATATTTGCAAATCATATACCGGATAAGGAATTAATATTCAGAATATCTAAGTCCTAAAACTCAATAACCACAAATTAACAATCCAGCTTAAAACTGGGTGAAGAAAAAAGAAAACCAAAAAAAAAAAAAAAAACTGGGCGAAGAACTTGAATAGAGACTTCTCCAAACTTTGAAGATACATGCATGGTCAATAAGCACATAAAAGACGCTCCGCATCACTAATCATTAGGGAAATGCAAGTCAAAACTACAATGAGATACCGCCTCACAGGCATTTCAGATCGCTACCACACACGCAGCGACGGAAAAAGGAATATTGGTGAGGATGTGGAAAAACTGGGACTCTTGTACACTGTTGGTGAGAATGGAAAAATGACGCAGCCACTGTGGAAAACGGTACGGTGGTTCCTTGGTTAAAAATAGAATTACCGGGTGACCTAGCAATCGTACTTCTGGCTCTCCGGTGAGAAGAGCCGAGAGCTGGGTCTCAGACATGCCTGTACACTGGTGTTCAAAGTGCCACTATTCATAGTAGCTAAAACTTAGAAGCAACCCAAGTTTCCAACGACATATGAAGGAAGCAAAATGTGATATACATACATGTCATGGAATTTAGCCTTAAAAAGGAAAAATAGTCTGTAATGTGCGACAACATGGACAAACTTCGAGGACATTATGCTAAGTGAAATAAGCCAGTCAACAAAAAGACAAATACTGTAAAACTCTACTTTTCTGGGATACTTAGCATAGACAGATGCATAAAGACAGAAATTGTAATGGTGGTGGCCAGGGGGGCGGGCAGAGGGGGAAACGGACAGTTATTGTTATTGGGTATAGATTTTTCAGGTTTACAGGGTGAAAAGTGTTATGGGAACGGATGGGAGTAATGGTCGAACAACATACGACAACGTGAATGTATTTAATGCCACTGAGTGACACACTTAAGAATGGTTAAGACGGCAGGGGCTCCTGGGTGGCTCAATTGGTTAAGTGTCTGACTCTTGATTTCAGCTCAGGTCACGATCTCAGGGTCAAGAGAAGGTCTCCCTCCACCCTTCCGCACCCCACAGTCTCTCTCTTAAAAAAAAAAAAAAAGGTTAAGGCAAATTTCATGTTATGTGTATTTTACTATAATTTTTAAGACCCTACAATAACAAAGACGAGCATCTCTTACCTTCATCAAGCAGCCGGCAAACACAAGGAAGCCTTTCGAGTGCAGATGCTTGGCCAAGGAGAACCCGAATCCCGAGTCGCAGCCTGTGACCAGGACAGCTTTGCTGCCAACCTGTTTTAGAAGGTGAGACCCCACGTTAGGAACCGAGGATCCCAAGCACAGCGACCAAGCATCCTCGGGGCAGTAACGATTACTCGGCAGCCTGCCTCTAGGTTAGAGAGGCACTGCGGGAGGGCGGAGAAGGCTGGCAGCCAGAATCAGGAGGCCAGGCTCCAAGCCAGGTGCTGCCACCCGGGGAAAGAGCTACGTGGGGCGTCACTCCCCACTCCTGGACCTCGGTGTCCTCCTCCGCAATCCCCATGATCACCTCCCTTGTCACACGGCATTTGTCCTTTTCTACCACGTGCAAGGCACAGTGCACGCGTTTAATACCCACCGCGAGGCCCACAGTGAGCGGGACTCTTACACCCCGTTACCATGTTAGCGGGGAAACCGATTTCCTGCAAGCCCTGAGGAGTCGGGCAGTGGTGGAGCTGGGGCTCAAACCCAGGCCGGGGCTCCAGAGCCTCCCCCCTGAACCCCCAACCTTGCAGCCCTTCGGAGGGCGACCGGGCCCAGGTTTGGGCCCCGGTTAGGGCCGAGGTTAGGGCCGCAGTGGGCCGGGGTCCAGGCGGCTGGGCTGCACTCACCGGCCTCACCTCATTGGAGAAAGCACGCCGGCTGCCGGGGAGCAAGGGGGCGCCGCGACCCAGGGGCTCAGGCCTGCAGGAGAGAAGGAAGCAGTGAGCAAAGGCCAGGCTCGCACGGGGCCTCGGTCCAGGGCAGGCAGATGGGAGCACCCTCAGCCACCAGGGCACACTCACCACCCCGCGCCCCGAGGACAGCCACCACACTGCTGAGGAAAGAAGCCCTCCAGCGGGGCTGCCAGGCCGGGACCCAGGGATCCCCCAGAAGTACAGCGAGGTCCACAAACGTTCTGCAAACGCAGCATCCTCACCCCTAGGTCTCATGGTGCTTCCTGACAGTTCCTTATTTTGAAAAGATTTTATTTATTTGAGAGAAAGCACGAGCAGGGGGGGAGGGGGGAGGCAGAGGGAGAGGGAGACGAAGACTCCGTGAGCAGGGAGCCCAACGCAGGGCCCCATCCCAGGCCCTGAGATTGTGGCCTGAGCCGAAGGCAGGTGCTTGACTGACTGAGCCACCCGGGCGCCCCTGGGAGTTTTTCATTAAATGTTTATTTTGAAATGACTGTAGATTTAAATGCAGTTAAGAAATAACACAGGAGGATGCCCTGCAACCTTTTACCCAATTTCCCCCAATGGTAACATTTTGCAAAACTATGGCCCCATATCACAATCAGGATATGGACACAGATGCAGGGAAAATCTAGAACATTTCCATCACCACAGGGATCCCGCGTGTTACCCTTTACAGCCGCACCTACTTCCGTGCCACCACACACCCTCTTTAACCTCGAATCTGTTCTCCATCTCTATCATTTTGTCATTTCAAGAATGTTATATAAATAGAGTCACACAGTATATGACCTTTTCAGATTGCTTTTTTTTTTTCACCCAACACATTTCTCTGGAGATTCATCCAAATTGTTGCAGGGATCAATAATTTGTTCTTTTTTTTATTGCTGGACTGTATTCCATGGCACGAGGATACCACAGTTTAACTAACTACTCAACTATTTTTGTTTTTGTTTTTAAGTAGGCTCCACGCCCAAATGTGGGGCTTGAACTCACAGCCCCGAGACCCCAAGTCCCACGCTCTACTGACTGAGCCAGGTCAGGTGTCCCTAACCACTCAACTATTGAAGGGCATCTGCGTTGTTTCCAGTTGGGATCATGACAAATAAAGCTGCTATGAACATTCCTGTACAAGTTTTTGTGCAAATCTGTGTTTCTCTTGAGTAAATGCCCATGGGAACAGTCACCGGGTCATACAGTAGATGCAGATTTAGTTTTTAAGAAACCGTCAGACTAAAAAAAAAAGAAAAAAAAAAAAAGAAACCGTCAGACTGCCTTCCAGAAAATGTAAAGGTTTTGTTTCTTTTAAATTTTTTATTTTTATTTTTGGCTTTTTCTTTTAAAAATTTTAAAGAGGGATCCCTGGGTGGCGCAGCGGTTTGGCGCCTGCCTTTGGCCCAGGGCGCGATCCTGGAGACCCGGGATCGAATCCCACGTCGGGCTCCCGGTGCATGGAGCCTGCTTCTCCCTCTGCCTGTGTCTCTGCGCCTCTCTCTCTCTGTGACTATCATAAATAAATAAAAATTAAAAAAAAAAAAAGACTGAGATAAAAATTTTAAAGATATTTTACCTATTTATTTGACAGAGAGATGGGGAGAGATCAAGCAGGGGGAGCGGCAGACAGAGGGAGAGGGAGAAGCAGACTCCCTACTGAGCAGAGAGCCCGATGCAGGGCTCGATCCCAGGACTCTGAGATCATGACCTGAGCCAAAGGCAGATGCTTAACTGACTGAGCCACCCAGGGACCCCCAAAACATAAAGTTTTTTAAATGTTCATAAAGATGTGTTATCCAGGGCAGCCCAGGTGGCTCAGCAGTTTAGCCCCACCTTCGGCCCAGAGCGTGATCCTGGAGACCCTGGATCAAGTCCCACGTCAGGCTCCCTGCATGGAGCCTGCTTCTCCCTCTGCCTCTCTCTCTCTCTCTCTCTCTCTGTGTGTCTCTTATGAATAAATAAAATCTTTTTTTAAAAAAAAGATGTATTATCCAACATTCTTAAAGAACAATGGGCTCACGAGACGGAAACAAGGGTCCTAGGAAAGTCTACCAAGGTAAACTCCTGTCCTTTGAATTGCCACAGAAGAATCTCTTTGGATTTTAAGTCCTGGTGCATGGTGGTCTCAGATGAGAGCAGAATGGTGTGGTTAGTACACCCAAAGGTAGTGAAATGACTTCATCCAAAGAGAATCGCTGTTTTCCCAAGACCCCTGGGAAGAAACAAGGTGACTCTTCTGGGCCAGATTAGATGTGTTCTTTCCCCGGCTGCCAGTCCCCTTTGTACTACTTGATACTTTAAAAAGTTAACAGAGGGAACCCCTGGGTGGCTCAGCGGTTTGGCGCCTGCCTTTGGCCCAGGGCGTGGTCCTGGAGTCCCCGGATCGAGTCCCACATCGGGTTCCTGGCATGGAGCCTGCTTCTCTCTCTGCCTCTCTCTCTCTCTATCTCTCTATGTCTATCATGAATAAATAAAATCTTTTAAAAAATTAAAAAATAAACAATAAATAAAAAGTTAACAGGTTACAGCAAGAGAAATAATTTATTTCAAACTGACTTGCCAGATTTTTTCTAACCTACCCATTAACCCATTGTCAAATACATTCAGGTCCAAACTTGACTCTCTGTGGGTGTACTCGCTAGGGCAGGCTCTGCTGCTCAAACCCAGCAGCCAATGGCCACTTGCTCCTCTCTAGAGAGCACAGAGACAGAGCTCCAGCCCTCCACACCCAACCTCCACGTGGCCAGACTGTACCTTCTCGGCCCCATCCAACTGCACTTGTAGGTCAGGGCCACAGCCAGTGAGCTCTTCTCTGAATGTGGCTGCTACCCCTTTGGGATTCCTCCCCTCAGAGAACCTACGGACTCTCCGGAGCTGAACGTGCACCACCTGCGAGGCTAGCGCAGCTGCTGGAGGAAGGGCTGGTTGACCTGCAGCTCGCTGCCGCCCCTTGCTGCACCCAGAATGTCCGTGGGAGGAACCTGGCAATCTGCATTTTAACAAGCTTCCCAGGTGCCTGTCAACTAAAGTTAGAGAACTAAGGTACCAAGGCCTTCCCGGGCCAGGACCTGGGCCCCAGAGCACTGTCATCAGGAACTTGCAAGGCCACGTTGGAGATGCCACCCCACGTCGGCCAGGGCATCATTCCGGCTTCCTCTCCGTCTTACCGGGCCGCGTCTCTTCCACCATGAATCAGCAGCAGTAGCCAGAAACCCAGCTTTCTGCTGAGAGGAGTCATGATTAAGTGAGTCAACAGGCTGACCCGAACAAGATGGGGCCTAGGAGGGACAAATGTCACTGACACAGTGCAGCTTGGGAGAAATATGGCCTCACACGGCAGCACACGCGAAAGCAACGTAGTCTGGTCAACCTTGAATCGCCAGGGATGTGCCTGCCGACAGATCCCCGTGGGCCAAGGCTGGAGGGACAACGGAGCCCTCCTCCACACCTTTTTCAGGCTGGCCTGGAACTACACGTCCTGCCCAGGCCGCAAAGCCGAGCGTTGGGGTTAAGCCACAGCTGTATGTGCAACCAGGATCCAGGAGGCGGGGAATGCATCAGTGAGTCTCCTGTCCTGGGCAGGGACAGAGCCTTCTGCCAAAGCCAGAAATTCAAAATCCGAGGGCTGTGCAGAGCCAGTGGGCAGGGCAGGTTGTCAGCTCAGAGTCCTTCAAGGGAGCCAGGCCCCGTTCCCCCTTCAGTGGGATGTGGCCTATGTGGGAAGGGCCATTTTATACTCTTCTTATATGATGGCTTCTGTTAATTGAAGCCCGTTTCCTACGAAGCTTCTGTGGCCCATGGAAATGCTTTTTAAAAAAAAAAAAAAAAAAGTTCAATTTATTCATAAGAGACACAGAGAGAGAGAGAGAGGTAGAGACACAGGCAGAGGAAGAAGCAGGCTTCCTCTGCAGAGCCTGATGCGGGACTCGATCCCAGATCCCGGGATCATGACCTGAGCCAAAGGCAGATACTCAACCACTGAGCCACGAGGCATCCCCGATGGAAATGCTTTTAAGCAAATGGTCCCCAAAGCCTAAATGCATGTTCTTCTAGACAGACTCCTTCATAGGCATAGAAAATATCCATTGATCTTGGAGCCGTTGAATTTAACCTGACCCTTAATTTCACTCCTGTCAAATATAAAAGCACAAAAAGTGTATTATTCTTTCCCTGCTCTGGCTGCAAAAGAAGAAAATGAGGCAACAGAGCACTCGGACTCCCTTTGGAAAAGGCAATTCCAGAAGTTCTCAAAGAAGAGCTGCTCTTTTAATGCTTCCTCTAAATCACACAACCTACCAGGGAAGCCTCAGGATGTTTTTGGTTAACTGGTTTCGTGTGTAAGATCGAAAAAGAGCAGTTATCCAGGTGATCAGAGCATCGAGACACATCAACGTCCTACGCCTCCTGAGGGGCAGCACCCCACTTAGGGGCGACTCTTCCAACATCCACGTCTCGATGTACACGCAACGAAACACTACCCAAACCCAAACTGACAGGCATTCTTCCAAAGTGTCAAGGTCATGAGCTGTCCCCAGTAGGAAGAGACTGAGGACACACGACAAGTAAATGCAACCTGGGACCCTGCTTTGTACCTGGTACCAGGAAGTAGTAGGCCATTAGCAGGCCAGTGGTGATATTTGAATCCAGTCTATAGATAGTTAACCCTATTACACCAGCAGTAGTTTCCTGGTTTTGGTGATTGTGCTATGGTTTTGTCAGACGTTCACATGTGGGGAAGGAGGTGAAGGAGATAGAGGAACCCTCTACTGTTTTTGCAACTTTTGCAGAAGGGCAGTCATTTCAACATTAAAAGCTGAAAAACATAAAGCAGGGGTGAAAGATCATCTTCTGTGCCCTGTGAAGGTCTTTATCTTTTGCGGACATCTCTGGGTTTCCTCTGCTGGCGGGCAGCAAGTACTGACCGACATCCTTGAGAGTCAAGCCTTCTTACCTCCCGCAGCGTCCATGTGTGGAGAGCTGTTTTGCCCAGCAGGTGTGACCCTCAAGGGGGCCTCCACCCTTTTGTTTCTTACCTTGTTCCGTTTCCTCTATCATAGAACCTCAGAGATTTCCCCGGGAGCTGTGACAGGGGTCTGAAGAGGCGGGCGGTCAGCATTGTGGCCACAAGAGGTGGGATGGTCAGCCTCCTCGCGGTGGGTTCTGAAACACACAATGTACCCTCAGCATTGCCTGGTTGCCTTCATGGCTGGACCCTTCAGGGGCTGAGGCAGGAGGGGTCGTTTTTGGCTCCAGGTTGTGAGCCTTAGCTGGGCTCTGGCTGGCGGGCTCAGGCCCGGTCGTGGTACCCAGCAGTGTCCTCCGGCACCGCCTTCACCGAGCTGCAGCCTCATATGATGAGAAGAGTCAGGAGCTGGGTTCTAGGTCTAGCTGTGCCACCAACTCCCTGGGGAAGCGTGGGCCAGCTGTCACCCATCTGTAACATGTGGAACCAGACCACTGATCCTACAACAAAGTTAAGTAGCAACCACAGGGAGGACTTGGGGACCGTACCCCCCCGGGAATTCCAACTATATAAGCCCCATCCGCTTGTTCCCTATAACCAGATCATCCATCTGTGGTGACCCGGGGCATCAGCCTGCACTGTTTGGCCACTTGCCTCCACAGGCTGCTCTTCTGGCCCGTGGCACAGATCGACCAGACTCCACTCTCCACCTCTCTCTCCGCCCCCAGCACAGACAGGGCCTGGCTCTGAGGCGCAATTCATCAGTAGCTCTAGTACGTGGAGACGGGAGCTAGAGAACGACACCCTTCCATCAACTTAAACACATACACACACACACACACACACACAGAGTCCCTCCCAACACCCTACCGGTCTCTTCTGAAGTCAAATCAACTTTACTGCAACAGGCCATGTACCACGTGGGGTCACTTCCAGCTACTCAGCACCATGACCAGTTGTGCATTATTAACTGTTGATTGGTGTGTTGCCTTTGTGGTGAACAGTGAGCCCTCCTGGCCCAGGGGAAGGAAGGGGTGGCTAAGAGGGAGCCAAGCAAGGCAATCACAGCCAGAGGAGCTGTTGCTCTTTCTCTGCTGAACCCTCCGAGCCCCCGCCCTTTGCACACCTGCCTGTGGTTTGTCAGGAACTACGGTTCTGCTCGGGAGGCAGCTCCCTCCTGCCCTTGTGCTGCCACCCAAACCTAACCCGTAACCGGCCACCTGGGCCACGAGGTCTCTAACATATTCGTTATCTAGCCAAGCACTGCACTGCTCACTGTGGGTGGCAGGCTGAGGTATTTAATCCGTTTAATCCTCAAGAAAGGAAAACAAATGGGGACCCCTTGGCTTGTGGGTCTTCCCCGATTATGCAGCAGGCTCTTTCCACTCCCTACTCTCCAGGCCATCCTCAGCACTGTGGCCTCAGAGATCTTTATAATCCCAGTCAAGTGGTGCACCTGGGTGGCTTAGTCGGGTAGCGTCCGACTTCGGCTCAGATCAGGATCTCGGAGTCCTGAGACTGAACCCTGCACTGGGCTCTGGGCTCAGCAGGGAGTCTGCTTGAGGATTCCCGCTCTCCCTCTGCCCTCCTCTGCTCACACACACGCTCTCTCTCTTTCAAATAAATCTTTTTAAAAAAATACCAGTCAAGGTATGCGACTCCTTTGCCCAAAGCCTCCCTCCTCTCCATGCCTGTTGGGAGTGGGCCTCTGTCTCCCTTCCCAACCTTGTCTGGTGCCGCCCTCCTCTGCTCACTGCTCCACGGCCACTCTGACCTTCTGAAAGCCTCTTGTGTGTGCCAAGCTCTTTCCTGCCTCAGGGCCCCGGCCTTTACTCTTCCCTCACTCCAGATGGCTGAGTCCTTCTGACTCTGGACATAAGGGAGGCGGATCCCGATCCCCCACGCAGCACACGCAGGTTGCTCCCTGTAAGACCACTCTTTAATCGAAAATCACCGTGTTTCTTTACTTCATCCTCCCCTTCTAAATCATAAACTCAGTGGGGCCAGGGGCCTTGTCCATCTTGTTCACCACTAAATCCTTCTCACCTAGAAGAAGGCGGACACAAAGGAGGCACTCAGTGAGTCGTGGGTGGGGATGAGCTGGGAGTAGAAAGTCAGCCTGTGGCCCGAACGGAAGTTTCCATAGCAAGCACCTGGCAGGCAACAGCAAAACGGAGCCCGAGGTGGCCCTTCACAGAAGGCACACGCCCACGTGGCTCAATCTTTACCTGGGCGCCCCCCCACCCCACCCCGGGCGCCCCCCCAGCCCCCAAGCGGCTGGGCAGGCTGAGCACACGCATCTCCCCCGCATCTCCCCCTCTCCCGTTGGGACTAGAGGCTGAGGTCACCACCACCGGGTGACTCCAAAGCCAGTAGTCTCTAATTAAAGCCCCTCCATCCCTTGAGCTCAGTGCCTGCGGCAGAGACCGCTTCAATATTCTCTCCAGAGGGCTGCTTGCAATTTTTATTTTCCCTCAAGTCAGCAGTATCAAAAAGTGCTAGAGTCAAAATAGCTTAAAGTACATGAAAACTGGGATCCCTGGGTGGCGCAGCGGTTTGGCGCCTGCCTTTGGCCCAGGGCGCGATCCTGGAGAACCGGGATCGAATCCCACGTCGGGCTCCCGGTGCATGGAGCCTGCTTCTCCCTCTGCCTGTGTCTCTGCCTCTCTCTCTCTCTGTGTGTGACTATCATAAATAAATAAAAATTTAAAAAATTAAAAAAAATAAAGTACATGAAAACTAAAAAAAAAAAAGTACATGAGAACTCAGCCCTTCGAATAGCTGGCTACTCACGAGGTCGTCGCTTACACACCAAGAGGCAGGGCTTTAGGTCTCTTCTTGTTTTTGAAGTTTCTTAAATGTGTTTTTTCCACAGCAAACGCAATGCCTGCTAGAGGCAGTGGGACGCCCGTGCGGTCTTGGGAGTTGCCTGCCGTCAATTTTAATGCCTTGTGCTGGGCTTTCTTCTCTGTGAACGTGAAGTTCTCAAACTTGAAAAGCTCTCACTTGTCTTTTGGTTTGGAAACGGAGGTGGCTGTGAGAGGTGGGTGCTGCAAGGAGGCAGGGTGACTTTGTGGGGAGGGGTGGGGGACAGTCTCTCGGGCCTTGACCTCAGCTGCCCCACTGAGGACTGCCAGTGACCAAATTTATAAGATGATGACACAAAACCAAGATGCTCACACGTCCATCTGTAATCTGGGAGAAACTCCTCTGACACTGAGAACACTTGGGTGTACTCTCAAGGGCGCCCCATTTCCACAGTCACTGTATCACCCATGCGCTACCTGGGGAAGGCACCTCCTCTTCAAAAAGAGCAGCGGGCGCATCCTTGGCCCAAAGCAGGGCTCCCCATGGCATTCTGACAGGCTTCCCTGCAGAGGCCCAGCTGGCTGCGGTCCTGTGGCTTAGGATCAAGGCCTCCCTTGCGAGGGACAGTCGCTCCCAATGCTGACATCCTTGGAAACGGCGAGCCATCAGATGGAAACAGGCACCCGGAAGGCAGGCCCCAGGCAGGGAAGAGCGTAGGTTTCTAGAAATGCAGTGTGGACGGGCCTCAGCACATCCAAGTGGGAAGGGAAGGCCCCGTCCTGTGGAGGAGGCCAGGCTGGGGTTCGGCAGGAAATCTGAGTAGGGCCCCACCCCGAGGTGCAGAGGACAGTCAGCTTCTGCGTGAGAGCCGCAGCCTGCCGCCACCGTGCTCTACGTGGCTGTTTGGAGCCCGGCGTTTTAAAAGGCTAAATAACCAGGCAGCTAAGGTATTCCTGACCTCAGTGCGAAGCCTACACTCACCCTGTTAGGCCTACCCCCATCACCATTGTTGACTCCCTGCACTCCCCGGGCATTTGCGTGGGGAACCCCTACCCGGAGAGACAGAGCTATCACCTTCGGGTTCCCTCCGAGTACTTGGTAGCGGCCTAGAAGTGCCAGCCCAGCCCAGCGACACGAGGTGCCTGTGAGCTCCAGGGCCTCCTCAAGGCCGTGCACGGGGAAAGCTGACCGCCTTCAAGGCCCTAATCCCAAAAAGATACCAGTTACTCCTCAGAGACAGGATTATTCTGGAACCAAAGTCAAGAAGCATTTTACAGGGGCATTAATGATGGACGGTGATCTCACTGCCATTTGATCATAAACGGGGACTCCTAGGACTACGTGTGACGGAGACCATCAGACCATCAGACCATCAGACACGGCCACAGTAGTGGGGAGGGCGGGAGGCCAGAGAGATGGATGAGGCCAGTCCGCGGAGAGGAGGGTCAAGCACAGGAGCAGAGGAGGAGGGGAGATGGATGCAGCGATGAAAGAGAAACACACCCCAGCCTCCTCGGGGCACAGCTGCTTCTGGGACCATCTGCCCTCCTGCCCTCAGCTCTGTAAGGGCTGTGAGGTCTTTATTCTCCGTGTTAAATAGGCCTCAGGTGTCTGCTCCTCCTCGCAGGGAGATGACACCAACTACACTGAGCGGGTCTCCGCGCGGAGCGTTGATACAGACTCTTCAGCTTCCCCGCTTCTGGGACTGCGACGCTTTGGGTCTCGCAGCGACACCAGGAACCCGTGTCCCTTCCTCTCCACTTCTCATCTGTCCCTCCCCGAGTGTTACCAGAGCTGTCAAAATTGCCATAATCACAATGACAACTGCCAGACGAGGCAGGCATTCCATCCCTGGGATAACCAGATCGAAACCAAAGTCAAATTCTGCCTCTCAGTACGAGTCGGGGAGCACTAAACGGTGGGCGTCTCCGGCCCCGCTGGTGAGCTCTTCACACCCCCTACGGTGAACTCTCATAGCTTTAAATAGGATTTACATGCCAACTCCTGAATGTTTACCTCCCAGGGCCTTCTCCTCCCAACTCCAGACTTACACATCCGCCTGCCCGTCCATCATTTCCACCGGAATGTTCAACAGCTGATCCGTTATAAGCACCTGTCCACAGCTGAGCCCGTGCCACGGCACTGAACACCTGCTTCTCCAGCTCTTCTTCATTCTTGATCTTCTCTTTTTTGCACACTCCACAGCCAGGCTGTTAGCAAATCCTGACTCCACCTTTTCAGTATATCTAGGACCCTCTGATGATCATCTCTGTCTAAGCCGTCTTCACTTCTTGCCTGGATTATTGTAGTCGCCACCCACTGGCTCCCTGCCTCTACCTTTGTCCCCCTTTGGACGCTGCTCAACAGTGGCCTGCCTGATCCTGTGAAATATGCAGATCATGTCCCTCCTGCACAAACTCTTGCTCCGAGTAAAAGCCAAAATCACTATGGATTGCCCCCGAGACCGTCCGTGATCTGGGTCCTCATGACCTCACCGGCCTCATCCCACCTTGTTCACTACACCTTGGTTACCAGGGCCTTTCTTGCTATACTTAGAACATGACAAGTAACCTCCTGCCTTGGGAACTTTGCCCTTACTTTTCCCTCTACTTGGAACATTTTTCTCCCCCCGCCCCCATCCATAGGGCTCATTCTCCCACTTTGGTCTTTTACTCAAATATTTACTCAGTAAGACATTCCCTGGCTGGTCCATCAATCCCACCCCTACCCTGACATTTTCTATTCCTCCTTTCCCGTTTCCCTTTTTCCCCTCTCCTTGGCTTACTACATTATAACAGTATATACATTATACTTATTTATCTTATTTGTTATCTTCAGTCCTAGGAGAATGTAAGCTCTGAGAGTGGGGGGGTTTTGTCTGCTTTGGTCACTGTCCTAGCCAACACCTAACAGTGCCCGCCACACAGTGGGCACATAAAATGTTAATTACTTAAGGGGGTTTTCAGCAGAGGCCTAGTGTGATCAGACTTTCATTTTAACACGTCTCACTGGGTTAAGAAGAAACTGAGGATGAACAAAGTGGAAGTAGGGGGACCATTATATGCTTGGGTGGCCATACAGGACCATCCTCTATAGCCTTCAAGGTTGTGCATGGCAAAAAAGTAAATAAATAAAAAAGAAAAAAAGAAAGAAAAAAGGTTGTGCACGGCAACTCTAGTGAATGGTGAAAAGGAGCTCTCTGGAGATAGAAGGGCTGCCGACCCCGACTCTGACCGTGACCGTGACCCCGGTGGAAACTACCAAGGTAACAAAAAGTGGTCAGAATCTGGCTACATTTGGAAGGTAGAGCCCAGTATGATTTAACTGACGCCTTTTAAATAAATGTTATTTATTTGACAGAGAGAGCACAAGGGGTGGGGAGTGGCAGGGAGAGGGAGAAGCAGACTCCCCAGTGAGCATGGTGTGGACTTCAGGCTGCTGGGTCTCAATCCCAGGGCCCTGCGATCATGACCTGAGCTGGAGGCAGATGCTCAGCGGACTGAGCCACGCAGGTGCTCCTTAACTGACAAATTTAAGAGGAGGACGTGCAAGAATAAAAAATCAAAGATATGGGATCCCTGGGTGGCGCAGCGGTTTGGCGCCTGCCTTTGGCCCAGGGCGCGATCCTGGAGACCCGGGATCGAATCCCACATCGGGCTCCCAGTGCATGGAGCCTGTTTCTCCCTCTGCCTATGTCTCTGCCTCTCTCTCTCTCTCTCTCTGTGACTATCATAAATAAATAAAAATTAAAAAAAAAAATAAAAAAAAAATAAAAGATATTTCCAAGATTTTCGGTGCGTACGCAAAAGAAATAAAAATATTAGTACAACTGACAAAGAGCCATTCCACTCGTAAGTGCTCACCACATTTCAAATCCGAGTGTACACATCAGACCTCGGGCGCCTCCGAACCCCGTCTCCGCGTTCCCACCTGCCCCGCGGTCGCTCAGCAAGCGCCGCACCCTCCGGTTTTCCAGGGCTGCTCACCCTATGCCACATCTGACTTGTCCACACGGCCAAGTCCTGATCGGGAGCTCGCTCCTCCACGAGGACTCCTCCACGATGCTGCTCCTGAGGCCCTACCTACAGGCCCGGGCTCCCGGCTGCTGCGTTTCCAGCTCGGCCCTTCCCTCCCTCCGCGCCTGCAAGTAGGCGGTACCGCGGGCGCCGGCGGGCGAGCTTCCCCCACGACCCCCGGGCCCCACCCGGACCGCGAGCGCCCCGCGGGGCGCCGGCCACTGCCCCCTCCTCCCCAGGGGCGGCTCCGGGGCCCGGCGGGGTCGGACCACACGCGGCGCGGGCCGAGCGCGAAGCCGCCAGCTCCCGGCGCAGCTTGGCTTCCCCGCGGGTCGCTCCGGGCCAGGCCGCGTGCAGCAGCGCCCGGGGCCGCCTCCGCAGGGACGCACGAGCCCCGGCCCCCACCCCAGCCCCGGGGGGACCCCAGGCCGCTGACCTCAGGCCGCTCGGCGCCCGCCGGCTGCAGGACGCGCGCAGGGCTCAGCCACGCGCACGGCGCCAGGCGCGGCCGGAACAGCACCCGCCCCACCCCGCTGCCCCTCCCGCCCCCACCCCGCCCCTTCCCCTGCTCCCCGGCACCCGCCGCGCCCCTGCTCCCCCCTCCCGCCTTCCACCCCGCCCTCCCCTGCACGCCGCGCGCTCCAGCACCCACTCTTCCCCCTCCCCGGCTCCCCTGCTCCCCCCGCACCCCTCCCCCGCACCCCCCGCCCTCCCCTCCCCTCCCCTGCACGCCCTGCGCTCCAGCGCCCATCCGCCCCCGGCCCCTCCCCCGCACGCCGCGCGCTCCAGCACCCCCGGGGACGCCCCGGACGCGCAGGCGCCGCCCCGCTCCGCGCACGCCGAGGCCAGGGCGCCACCGCCGGCCCGGGTCCCTCCCTCCTCCCCGGCGGGGGCTCGGCTCCGGCCGCGCTCCCATTGGCTGAGGCTGCGCCGCCGCCCAGGCCCCGCGTCCCCGCCGCGCCCCGCAGCCCCGGGCCCCAGGTCCGCACCTCCCGGGGCCGCAGCGGGGGCGGGAGCTTCGCGGGGGCGTGGCGGGGCAGGGCGCCCGCGGGTGCGGCTCGGCCTCCCCCTCCGCGGCCCGGGGCGGCGTCCCTCCGGCGGGCGGGGGGGCCTCTGCACCCTGCAGCCTCGGGGCCGCGCGTCAGCCGGGACGGAGACCCAGACGGAGCTGGCGGGCGCCCCCCGGACCCGGACCCGCCCCCGGGACCCGCCGCCCGGCCAGGGGCCGCCCAGGGCCGCGGGGACCCGAGCGGAGGGCGCGGCGGGGGAGCTGCGGGGAGCGGCCCCTCCTGCCCCCGGCCTCCTGGGCGGAGCTTCCCGGCTGCGGACGGCGCTTCCCCGAGTCGGCGCTCCCGCCGCGGCTGCTCCGCCCTTGGGCTGCGGGGGCGGGGGGCGGGGGGCGGAGGGGGCGGCTGCGCAGGGGGGCGGGGAGGGGGCGGCTCTGCAGGGGGCGGGGAGGGGGAGGGGGCGGCTGTGCAGGGGGGCGGGAGGGCGGAGGGGGCGGCTGTGCAGGGGGGACGGGAAGGGGGGGTGGCCGTGCAGGGGGGCGGGGAGGGGGCGGCTGTGCAGGGGGGGCGGCTGTGCAGGAGGAACGGGAAAGGGGGGTGGCCATGCAGGAGGGCGGGGAGGGGGAAGGGCGGCTGTGCAGGGGTGCGCGGAGCGCGGCGGGGGGTGGCTGCGCAGGGCGGGGTGACCGCGGGGGGCGGGCTCCGCGCCTGCGGCCCCCCGCCCCCCGCGGCCCGGCCAGCCCCCGGGTACCCCCAGTCCGGCCCCCAGCCCGAGACCTACCCCTTGCGGGGCGTCGGCCTCCAGCGCCAACCGCCTTCGGGAGCGGCCGGGCTCGCGCGCGGCGGAGCAGGTGCGCCCGGACCCGGGACACCTGGCGAGGAGCCCGCGTCCTTGCAGCTCCCGAGCGTGTTTGCCGACGTTGGAACCGGTCGGAGGCGACCGGGTGGTTTTTCTATTTGTCTCTTGATCGCACGAAGCGCATTTAAAGAGCGCGCGCCGCGAACCCGCGCAGGTCCTTAACCGCAGTGCAGCCGCAGAGCTCCAGCCCCGGGACCTGTGGGGCCAACAGGCCGCAGCTCCGGGGCCTCCGGAATGAACACCGGGCCGAGGAGAGAACGCGAACTCCCGGGACCCATTAGTGGCCGAGCTTCGTTTGGGTCCAATTGCAGAGGAGCGCGGATTGGCGGGGGGGGGCTACGCAGGTGAACCGGGGGCCAGCGCGGGCCGGTGGGGGTTAAAAAAACTTGTCAGCTTCTTGGGAGTGGCTGTGCTCTATCCCCAGCTCCTGACACACACAGTGTTGGTCACAAAGGCAGGATGCACGCAAGTCTCTGTACCCATTTTACAGACCACCTGCGGCAGCGCGCTCTGCAGAGTGCTCCCCCTGCACCTGCCACAGCCACAGCCCAAAGATCGTTACCCTGGGCTGCTGCTTTGAGGGTTATACGTTGCTAGGAAGGCGTTTAATTAAAGGAAGAATTTCTATTTCCACCTAAAAACCCAGAGGGCCTGACTCTGGGCCGAGAATGAAATGGAAATGTGGTTCTATTTATGGAAGACAGGGAAAGGACAAAGGACGCTTGGCCTGAAGGTCTATCAAACTGCGCCCGCCGCTGGCCTCACGTCTTCCCAGCCCATCTTTCTCTTCCAGCTTTGCTGAGGCAAACCACTGCATTCAGGTGTCACCCGAGAGCACCTTGCCTGCCTCCGCGGCACCTGGCGTCCTGCCTCGGGTCCTCGGGGTCACACCAGCCAGGGACCCCAGCAGGAAATCATTGCCCATTCTGACACACGCATGTGCCTGCAAGTGCAAAAAGAACCTAACACTTTTTGGGGACAGGCTTTGAAGCAGAAACAGCTGGTGGAGAAATACTCCCCTCTTCCCGTCTTCCGACGGGACAGTTCTGAGGTGCGTTCTGTGTGGCTCCTAAGAGGACAGAGCCCCGGTTGCCCACGGTGGGGCCCAACGTCCTCAGTTCAGTACCGCACCCCTGGACTGCTTTTCTCTGTTCTTCCTTGCTTGCCTGAGCTTCCTGCCCCTCTGCTGCTGTTCCCTCCGACTTGTTCCCAAAACAAACCACCTGTACCAAAAATTGTTGCTCGGTGTTTCTCTGGGGAACCCAGAGTAAGCCGATTATTAACCCGGAAGAGGCATCCCTGCCCACCTTTCAGGGTTATTCTCAGCAGACCTTTCGCAAGTCAGCTAAGGAGGAATCCATTTGTTGAGCCTGAGCTTCTGCTCCTTTATCTCCCAGCTGCCCTGCCCTCGAGGGCCTCACTAAGGAGCTCTCAGAGACAGGCAGGAAGTACTGGGGCTCCCAAGAGATCGGCTGGGCCAGCCAAGGCCTGGGTCCGGGTGAGAGCCTGACAAGGTCACACTGGGCACCCCTCTTAAACCTCTTCTCCCCTGCTTCCAAGGTGCTGGCTGCTGACTTTGAAACGGGAGAAACTCAGCCCTGGGGTTGAACAGGGAAGCAGAGGCCACGTGGGATGCAAGTCACTCCCATGCTGTCTCCTTTCTGCCCGCCTCTTCCCCTCCCCTCTTGCAAAAGCTGCTTCTCTACCCAGATACAAGGTGTCAGGCCGGGTGTTGGGCACCTAGCACTTTTCAGCAACACCAAGGCTTCTAGTCTGGGGAGGGAAACAGCCCTTAGCTGTTCCCTTCAAGGAAGGAAATGAGACATGTACATAAGTTAATGAATCATTAGAAGTCCTGTAAATCCTCTAAAAGAGGGGCATGTAAGTATAATGGGACTAAAGGAAGGGCTTTGTAGAGGAGATGGCATCCTGAAAGACTCTCAGTTGGAAGGAAGCCCTCTTAAGAGCTCCCACTGCACAGAGCCCCAGTGACAGCTCCGGTTCATTCCAGTTCCTCATTGCCTCCTGGTTCACACCCTTCCTGAATCCCAAGCAAGCTGATCATTCCCTCTTCTTCCTAGCCCCAGCCCTCCCCTCTACATCTGGCCCTGTCCTGTCTCTGAATGCCCTGGGCCTCCTCTGCCCTCAGCATTAAGTGTTGAATATCAAGTGATGCAGGTTAAATCCTGCCCTGGGCCAGCCACCTTGAAGCCCCCTGGAAGCCCACCTGTGCAGCCCTCCAGGCAGAGCCTTGCTGGGGAAGAGAGGAGAGTAAAACCACTTACTATTCCAAACCTTGCAGGGCTTCTGTTTGGATACAAATGGATTAAAAAAAAGGAGGGGGGCCTAGAAATGTGCTCTTATCTTAATTCTGCAGAATTTTAAAAGTATCGAACAGCTTTCTTCTATCATAGACAGTGAAACAAAGAAAAAGCCCAATGGATTATTCTAAAAGCTGTGGTGCTCAGAATCCAAATGCGCTGAAAAGAGCCCTGGATCGTGATGTGACTATAATTCTGAATTCTTCCCCTGAATGAGAACTGGAGGCCCAGCCTTTTCCCTGCAGTGAAAGAGCAAGGAAAACAAGAGCTTGGACCTTTCTGGAAAAGTACCAGGCACCCACATCCCCACTCTCTTTCTGTCTCTTGACTACAATGTATTTAACTAATTTTTTTTTTAACCACAGTTTGCCCTGAGGAGTAGTTTAGATTTTTTTTTTTTTTGATTTTTTTTTTTTTTAAAGTAGGCTCCATGGCAGGCAAAAATAAATAAATAAATAAATAAAAATAAAGTAGGCTCCATGCCCAACGTGGGGCCTGAACTCAGGGCCCTGAGATCACATGCTCTGCCAGGTGAGCCAGCCAGGTGCTCCAGCAGTTTGGAAATTTAAACAAAGTTTCTTTGAGGTAACTGGGACCTTTGAAGAGGGAATGTATGAGAAAGGTAAAAAAAACAGTGTCCCCACCTCTGCCCATTCACCCCAAGCTGGAGCAACCCATACATCTCCTTTCTTCCTTCTTTCAGTCTACATCTGAGCTGTGTTCTATCGCAGGCATTATGCTTTGTTCTCCGAATGCAGCGATACCAAATGCTGGGTCCCTGTTTTCAACGACACAATTTAGCAGTTAATTGCTATGTACCAGATACTATGTCAAGAGCTTTGTGTGCATTATTTTGCTTACTCTTAAAAGTGACCTAAGATCACCCCCATTTTGCATCTAAGGAAGTTAAGGCCAAGAGAGGTCAAGTAATTGCCCACAGCAACGCAACTAGCGAGGGGCAGAGACAGATCCTACATAAGTCTGTACTATTCCAAAGTCTTTCTTTTTTTAGAGAGAGTGCTCACAAGCGGAGCCTGTGGGGGCTAGAGAGAGAGAGTCTCAAGCGGGCTCCATGCTCAGCACAGAGCTCCAGTATGGGGCTTGATCTTAAGACCCTGAGATCATGACCTGAGCTGAAATCAAACTGGATGCTCAACCTACTGAGCCACCCGGGTGCCCCCCGGCCCCCCAAGGCTCTCTTTAAGCATACCACCAGTTGTCCTAAGGTTCTTGCTTTGTTAAAAAAAAAATCCAGTTTATAAGAGTATTTGGAGTAGATAATTTTTTATGACCCATTAAACCACTGTTTTGGTGAGTGATCTCACAGAAGCTCCAATGCCTTGTTACATGGACATTTCTTTTCAACAAACACAATACAGATGCCAAGATCTGATGCCCTCAACTAGGAAAAGTAATTACAGGTCAATTCTAATTGACCATATGAACTTTGAAAGAGAAAAAGATGGGACAAGATTCTCAATCTAAATCTGATTTAATTTCCTGACCTTCAAATGCTGTTTTTTCAAAGACTGTTATAGTACACTCTTAAAAATCAGGATACCAAACCATATGCTTATTTTTATTGATATCTTTTCCTTTTTTTTTCAAATGAATATATATTTTTAAAAATATTTTCTGCTTTTTATTACCAAGGACAGAACCTGCTATTTCAAAAGGGAAATCAAATTGCCAAGCTGCTTCCTCTCAATTTGGGGTTCCCAAAGCTTCCTTCCCAAGGTATATCTGGTCCTCCCCAACTCCTTCCCCTCCACCCGGCTCTTCCTGAGACTTGAAAGTTTTCCTTCTGTTGACAGTTCTCACATTCAGTGTTGACTCACCTTAGCTGGTGGTAGGATAGCAATGCCTCCTCAGCTATCAGCATGCAGAGTACTCTCCAGGTAAGCTACAAGGCAGATACACCTGGAATCCTCTTAATGCTCAGTTAATAGGGTGTAAGGCACACCTCTGGAAACCTCTGCCGAAATGTATAAGTCTTTTTTTTTTTTTTTAATTTTTTTTTTATTTATTTATGATAGTCACAGAGAGAGAGAAAGGCAGAGACACAGGCAGAGGGAGAAGCAGGCTCCATGCACCGGGAGCCCGATGTGGGAATCGATCCCGGGTCTCCAGGATCGCACCCTGGGCCAAAGGCAGGCGCCAAACCGCTGCGCCACCCAGGGATCCCCGAAATGTATAAGTCTTATTTCAATTCTCGCCTTTAGCTGGGAAGGGAAATTCTCATGTTCATATGAAAAAAACCAACTAATGATAAATCACAATATTTAGAGTTCTGGATGTTGGTGCGTTTGTCATTAAATAGACAAAGGTCAACTTTGTAAATGTTTGTTTTAAGCTTAAAATGTCTGTGAGTTTGGCACTCTGATGAGCAGAGGGTCAAGAATAAATGCCATTGCTTAGGGACACATAAGAAAAAATTTATGCCAAAGGGCAGCTCCAGCTGACTTCATCTTAACCATTTCCTGCCAGGTATATGTAGGCATAAATGAACATGGGAACTGGCCTGAACGGAAATATCCAGAGAATGCCTTGAGCATGACCCAGAATCAGAACCTGAGAAAGATTTCAAGATGGCCAAGTAGCTTTGGACAGGGTTAGCTGCGAGAAGGGAGGACCAAACATACCCCTTGACCATCACGATGTAGGTAAGGAGGAGTATGTCTGGAGTACAGGGGGCCTCTTAAAGGTGACCCTTAGGATTACCCTACCCTGTGATTGAAGTCAGTGGAAAATGACCATCAAATTCAGGCGGGACTACCAATGACCTTGATCCTCCATGAGTGAAGTGCAGGGCATCTTACCAGGCAAAGAAGTAAAACCAGCCGAGGACAAAGGGAATATGGAATGGGCAGTAGGGAAGGGTAATCATAAATACCAGCTACAACCGCGTGACCAGTTACAGAAAACAAGGATTGTAATTGTCATAAGGAGTTCTTCTGTATTTTGTTACGCACATATGTGTGTTTAATATCTTTGTTGTCTTTCCTCTATTATCCCCTTAGGTAACATAATAGAGGAAACTATATTTTTGACTTATTTTTTTAAAGGTTTTATTTATTTATTCATGAGAGACACAGAGAGAGAGAGAGAGAAGAGAGAGAGGCAGAGACACAGGCAGAGGGAGAAGCAGGCTCCCTGCGGGGAGCCCTAAGCGGGACGCGATCCCAGGACCCCAGGGTCATACCCTGGGCTGAAGGCAGACACTCAACCACTGAGCCCCCCAGGTGCCCCTATTTTTTACTTTATGTCATATTTACCATAGTATTGTTAACCTCACAGCATAGTATTTAAGTTATGGGATACCAAGGAGAAGAGTGGACATCACCCAAGGACTTTGCATCCTCTTTAGGGAAAGGGTTAGTGCATTTTCAGTTGTATACAGGATAGTCCTGTCATGTTACTGTCTCTGTCTGGAGAGTAGGTATGATTTAAGGAGGTGCGTATGGATGCCTAGTTGCCATGGAGTGGCTGCTGAAGGTTAATTTTATATGTCAGCTTGGCTAGCCACAGTGCCCGTGTATCTAGTCAGACTGTATACTGAACGCTTTAGTGATGGTGTTTTTAGATGAATTTAATGTTTCAGTCAGTGGACTTTGAGTCAAGCAGATTACCCTTCATAACATGGATGGCCTCACCCAGCTAACCGAAGGCCTTAATAGAAGACGGACTCCTCAGGAGAGGAAATTCTGCTCCTGACCACCTTTGAACTCTTCCCTGGGGCTCCACCCTGCGGGCCTATGCTGATGCTTTTGAACTTTCGAAGCCTCCATAATCAAGAGCCAAAGTCCTTAAAATCCCTCTCCTTCTCCTCCTGTCCCTGCAATCACTGCCCTCCGGGGCTCACAGTCTAAGGAGGGGGCCCACACATCTGCAGCTTACCCACTCCAGGGCAGCTGGGGTGCCACTACCAGGCGATTCCACCAGCTCTGGGAGGATGGAAGAGGGAGCTGTTCCTTCCGATTGGGGCCAAGCAACAGGGTTCATAGAGGAGGTCACTGCCTTGGATCACAGATTCAAAGATAGATAGGATATTATTCCTCCAGATTTCTAGCTTGAGAAAAGTTCAAACTTACAGAAAAGATGAAGAGTATAATGAACACCCATTCAGTATAATCTAGAGTCACAATTGTCAATTGTTGGTCACATTTGCCTTCCCTAATACACATCCACTTACACACTTGGCGGAGTCATTTGAAAGTATGTTGCAGACGGACATCATGACATATGACTCCCAAATATTTTAGAATCTATTTCAAAAGAACAAAGCAATAGGGCAATTCTCCTACATAACCATGACGCTATATTATCACATTTAAGAAATTTAACATTGATAACAGTAGGATCCAGTTCATCTATACTCAGATTTTCTTCAGTTGTCCTAATAATGTCCTTTTGTAGTTTTACTTTTTTTCCTCTCCATCAAGATTCCAACTGAGGAAAATAACTTATGTTTAGTTAGGTCTGGTTAGTTTCTCTTTTTTTTTTTTTTTTTTTTATTTTTATTTATTATTTATTATAGTCACAGAGAGAGAGAGAGAGAGAGAGAGAGGCAGAGACATAGGCAGAGGGAGAAGCAGACTCCATGCACCGGGAGCCCGACGTGGGATTCGATCCTGGGTCTCCAGGATCGCACCCTGGGCCAAAGGCAGGCGCCAAACCGCTGCGCCACCCAGGGATCCCCGGTTAGTTTCTCTTAATCTAGAACAGTACCCCGCCTTTTCCTTTTGGGGGACAGGGTCTTTTGTGATATTAACAGTCTGATGAGTCCAGGCTAGTTTTGGGCCATGACAGTTGCCAAACTGGAAGGAAGAGCTTAGAGAAATGAAGAGAATCTAAAGAAATGAGGCTGAGGAGCGGCTGGGGTAAGGTGGGGTCGGGTGGGGAGCTGGAAAGCTTGGATTTCATGGTGTTTGGCAGTGTCTGTCTGACTCCTATGACTCTTCCAGGTCCTCTTTTGGGGGATCCTGGCCAGCAGGGGTATCCCTGGGTTATCCTAGCACGTTTTCCTCATAACTGGAAACTACTTCAGCCAGACCAAGAGTTTCTGGAACCTCTCCTTCCTTCTTCATCCCTCCTACTTCACCAGTTTCTGCAGCCAGACTCCAGTGCAATTGCCCAGCCTTCTTGTTCTTCTCTCCCAATCATTGGCTCAAGTCTGGTGTGGCCGAAGATGGAAACACAAGTTGGCATCCTAGTGGGCCAATGAGAGTTGAGACAAAGAGAGCATGGGACATGAGGAGATGACAACGGGGACAGGAAGCTAGAAGCAAAAGACTACCAGACTGACCAACCCAGTTCTCCAGTACTAACAAGCTAGAAGCAAAGGCAAAACTGGCAGTGTGAAGGGAAGTGAGATGTTTTCTGGGACTCGGGGCATAGCAGGTGTTTCCTCAACTGGCTGCTCATTTTCTTGTGTGATGTGATCCTGCAGCAGCCACAAGACAGTATGAGAGCCATGCTTGCAGGAAGGGTATGTTCTGATAAGTGGAGGCTGGATCAGGGGATGGGTCCCCCCCCCCACACACACACACAGACACACAAAATAATAATAGAGCTTCACCCACGGTTGAGGGACTTGCAGCAGGAAGGCAGAGACCCAGTGTCCTGTCCCAAAGAGAGACCCCATGCCCAGGCACTCAATGACAAGGCTGAAATCAGGCAAGAAAAAGAAGTGAAGTATAAATAAAAGGAGTCAAAACCACCATTACTGCAGGCCCTATGATAATCAATCCAAACTTTTCAGGATAGTTAACATAATAGTTATTAGAATAATAATGGAGTTCAGGAAGTTGAATACAAGACAAATCGAGAAAATTTAAAGCTTCCCATTTAGGGCACCTGGGTGGCTCAGTCAGTTAGGCGTCTGCCTTCATCTCAGCTCAGGATCCAAGGTCCTGGAATTGAGCCCCCTGTCAGGCTCCCTGCTTAGTGGGGAGTCTACTTCTCCCTCTCCCTCTCCCTCTGTTCCTCCCCATCCCTTGTGTGTGCACCTGCTCTCTCTCTCTCTCTCTGTATCAAATAAATAAATAAAATCTTTTTAAAAAGCTTTCCTGTTTAGAAAATGTAGTGGTAAAAAAAAATCATAATAATCACAATGCAATAAAAACCGAAGTACCTGGAGCCAACAAGAAATTGCAAAGTCTTTGTTTAAAAAAAAAAAAAAAAAAAGTTGTAGGTCTTCACTAAGAGACATGAAAGATGAACTGAAAAATGAGGGGCCATACCATGTTTCCAGATAGAAGACAACATCATAAAAGATGGGGTTTTCCTTACATTTATCTAGAATTCATGACATTTGAGGGGGAGGGAAGAACTTGGCCATTGATTCTGAATGAATAAATATGCAAAATTAAGCAGGATAATTTTGAGAAATGCTTCATAAGATCAAGACATACTACAAAGCTAAAAAAAAAAAAAAGACATACTACAAAGCTAAGCTAATTAGGAAGTATGGTGCTGGTGCATGAGTAAAAAGGCAGATTAATGGAATAGATAGGCAGTTCGGAAATGAAACCACAAGTTAATGGAAATTTAATATACCCTAAGAGTAGCATTTCCAACCAAAAAAGATGAATTATTTAATGGTATGCGGACACATACCATCACCCAGGGTGTGATCCTGGAGGTGAGGATCCTGGATCCTCAAAAAAGATGAATTATTTAATGGTATGGGGACGGACGATTATCTATGCATATACCATTCACAAAAATAAATTCTAAGTAGATTAAAGATTCAAAAATGAAAACTAAAACTATAAAAATACTGGAAGAAAATATAAAACTATTTCAATAACCTTGAGGTTGGAAAAGAATTTCCTAAACCTAACACAATGCCCAGGAGACACAAAGGAAAAGACTGAAAGATTAAACCACTTAAAAATGTATACTTTTGTACGAGGAGAACCAACCATTCAAGTCACTGGCTGAGCAAAAACATTTGCAACATACAGATCAGAGAAGGGCTAAAAATCCTCAACATATAAAATACTCCTACAGATGAATAAGAAAAAGAGAAACAATCTAATTGAAAAAAATTGACAAAAGATAGATAAATCACAAAAAAGAAAATCGAATGGCTGATAAACATAAGAAGATGGGCTCAAATACGATGATGAATCAATTTTAAAGTGTAAATCAGAAATATATTTTTGAGGGATCCCTGGGTGGCACAGCGGTTTGGCGCCTGCCTTTGGCCCAGGGCGCGATCCTGGAGATCCGGGATTGAATCCCACGTCGGGCTCCCGGTGCATGGAGCCTGCTTCTCCCTCTGCCTGTGTCTCTGCCTCTCTCTCTCTCTGTGTGTGACTATCATGAATAAATAAATAAAATCTTCAAAAAAGAAATATATTTTTGTCAATCACATTGGTGAAAATTAACAGATTCGTGAGAAGTGAGGAAGCAGCACCCCCATACACTTCTGGCAGGAGGGAAAATTGCAATCGTTTTTGAAAATGATTTGGCAGCATGCATGATACCCATGGACCCGGCAATTCCGATCTAGGACTCCAGACTACAAAAATACTAACACACTTTACAGACACGCGTGCACATGGGTATTTGATGCAACATTATTTGTAACAGAAAAAAAATAAAAAATAATCAAACGATGGAATGTTTAAATAACTTATGGTTCACCTATACCAAAAATACTACCTGCCCAGATTGGCTACTTTTCTGAATCACTGTTCCTCGTGTCCCGGCTTCTCCATCCCCTGAAACATGATTCTTGTTAGAACAAATCAGCCTTCCTGGCCACAGATGATGGGGTTTATGGGGTTCCCTTGACCCACAGCAGGCCAATTAGACACATCCCCTGAAATTCTGGAATTGAAAGAAAGAGAGCCAGTCTAACGGTGTGACGTATGAAGCTTAGGAGGTAGCTGGGGAGTTCTCGAGCCACAGTTCGGACACCATGCACCTGACAAATACGGCTGGCCCGGCCACAGGGAGAGTGAACGGAGTGGTGAAGCCGAGATGCAGAGAAGACCAGCAAGTAGAGAAGCCGAGAGCCCTGCCCCGGCTCCATCGTCCCTCATTCTCACGAGCGCCCTGAGACATTCTTCTTGCTTGAACTAGTTCACACCTGCATCCAGTCACACCTACGACCAGGCAAGTGCTAACCACTCTGATTCCCCGCCACGGAACACCGTGCAGCCCTTAACACCACTGAAGTCCAATATACGTAGAGACAAGGAAAGAGATCCAAGACATACTGTAATGTGAAAAAAAAACAAGGAACAGAACAATATGTACACCATGGTCCACTGACGGTGGTTTTTTGTTTGTTTGTTTGTTTGTTTATAAAGACTTACTTATTTATTCATGAGAGACACAGAGAGAGGCAGAGACACAGGCAGAGGGAGAAGCAGGCTCCATGCAGGGAGCCCAACGCGGGACTCGACCCCAGGTCTCCAGGATCACGCCCTAGACTGAAGGTGGTGCTAAACCGCTACGCCATCAGGGCTGCCCCTGACAGTGTTTTTTTATTTTTTTTAATCTTTTATTTATTTATGATAGTCATACAGTGAGAGAGAGAGAGAGGCAGAGACACAGGCAGAGGGAGAAGCAGGCTCCATGCACCGGGAGCCTGACGTGGGATTAGATCCTGGGTCTCCAGGATCGCACCCTGGGCCAAAGGCAGGTGCCAAACCGCTGCGCCACCCAGGGATCCCTGACAGTGTTTTTTAAATCACACATGCTTTTTAAAATTCCAGTTAGTTAACTAACATACAGTGTAATATCAGTTTCATGTGTATAATATGGTGATCCAACCCTTCCGTTGGACACCTGGGGCCCGTCAGGACACGTGCACTCCCTAATCTCCATCACCTGTTTTACCCATTCCTCTACCCATCCCCCCTCTGGTAACCATCAGTTGGTTCTCTATAACCTGTTTTTTAATTTCAAGAGAACTATTTGTGTGATATGCAACATGACAAACTTACTGGCATGAAGAAAGATGTGGGATATTAGATGCCGAACTCCCAATGGTTATTATTTCTAAGGTAGAAATAATAGGATGGTAGAGGGGTGAGGGCCTTTTACTTTTACTTCATTTCCAAACTCCTTGAATTTCTTACACTAAGAATATACTACTTCATTTATGCTTTAATAAGCTTTTATTTTGAACAATTTTAGACGTACAGAAAACTTCCCATATATGCCTCACCCAATCTCCCCTAATGTGAACATAGATGACATTAACCTTGGCACTTGGTTAAAATGTCTGCCAGGTTTCTACCCCAAAAAGTTCCTATTTTCCCTCTTCCATATTCATTCTTGGGAGACAAGTCACTAATTCTAGCTCATGCTCAAAGGGAGGGAATTAAGCTCCTAATCCTGGTATATTAATTTTAAATTAAAAAGCCTTCTGAGAACAGAGGAGCTGCCCTATGCATTTTTTTAAATTGCTCTAATATTCAGTTATTTATTCTATAACTATATATTGAGCCCCTGCCGTGTGAAATCCTAGCCCCTGATGGAGACGCTGGATACAGCAAATTCCTACCCTCGTGGAACATACATTCTAGATTAATACTAAATGTACAGTAGGTTAGAGCAGCCTGGGTGGCTCAGCCGTTTAGCGCCGCCTGCGGCCCAGGGTGAGCCTGGAGACCCGGGATCAAGTCCTGCATTGGGCTCCCTGCATGGAGCCTGCTTCTCCCTCTGCCTGTGTCTCTCTCTCTCTCTCTTTCTGTGTCTCTCATGAATAAATAAATAAAATATTTAAAAAATAAATATACAGTAGGTTAAAAAACAAACAGCAAATGGAAGCCTCCACGATACAAGGAACTAGGCTACGGAACCAGAAGTGGAGGTGGGGAATGGGTAAGACACAGTCCCCAAGGGAAGAAGGGGAGGTAGGAGAAAGGGAGGGAGACGGCAACCCAGAGAGTATGTGGGGATGCCTGTCGCGTACTGGAACAGGCAAGCTGGATTTAGTTGAAGGAACTGAGTCAACTGGATGGAATATAAGGGGATATTATAAACAGCTCAAGACACCCAGTAGGCACTTCATACGTGTTCGTTGAATAAATAAATGAAGGAATAACTACATTAAGTAGGCACAGTCACCTTGCTTACTCAGCATTAAAAACTCCAGTAAGACTTTCCAAGGTCGGCAGAGAAGGGACAACCCCAACATTCTGGGGTGCAGCTGCTCCTGCCTCCAGGATCCCCTTCTTAGGTATGTCCAAGGCTCCTCCCCTTTACCTGTCCACCCAGGCATGAGTACACACTTTCCCCCTAATTCCAACCGGGGGCCAAGAGGGCAGAGTTGTTCTGAAACTGGTTCAAATGTCTACACAGCCTTGGCCAGAGGCAGAGAGCAAACTGAAAGGAACATTCCCCATGAGATGCCGACAACCTGATTCCTGAGGTGACAGCAACGGAGTCACCCAGGATGCTGTGATCACAGCTAATGTGGGACAGCCACATTATTCTGGGAACAGCCACTTACATCTGTACCCATATTTACTTCATCTTCTGAGGTCTCTCTAGTGTTTCTGCTTCCTGAGGCTTGATGGAAGAAAACACAAGCTTTTTTGCTTTTATTTACCACTTTCCCTTTGCCTGACGGGAGAGAGTCCAAATTGGTGGTGCCTACTCCTGTTCTGGTTTTTCCCATTCTTTTTTTTTTTAAGTATTTTATTTATTTATTAGAGACACATGGGGCGGGGGGCGGCAGAGGCACAGGCAGAGGGAGAAGCAGGCTCCATGCAGGGAGCCCGACGTGGGACTGGATCCCGGGTCTCCAGGATCACGCCCTGAGCCAAAGGCAGACCCTTAACCGCTGAGCCGCCCAGGCATCCCTAATTTTTCCCATTCTTAAAGTGCTCTGAGAGACAGGCTTTTCAAGGGCAGCCTGTGTCAAAGTGACAAAGCTGGGAAGAACTCTTCTTCTACAGTCTAATTATAAATTAGCAGTTCAGCAGGTCTGAACACTTCTCCAGAGTCAAAAAACCAGCATCCAGTTTCTGCCACTATGTTGCCATGTGACCTTAAAATCTCTCCTGCCTGGGAACAAGACAAGGATGTCCACTCTCACGGCTTTTATTCAACATATTACTGGGAGTCCTAGCCGCAACAATCAAGCAAGAAAAATGAAAACAAGGCCTCCCAACTGGTAAGGAGGAAGTAAAGCTTCCACTATTTACAGATGATATGATACTATATACAGAAAATCCTAAAGACTCCACACACAAGAAAACTACTAGAACTGATAAATGAACTCAGTTAAGGTTGTGGGATAGGAGGGATCCCTGGGTGGCGCAGCGGTTTGGCGCCTGCCTTTGGCCCGGGGCGTGATCCTGGAGACCCGGGATCGAATCCCACGTCAGGCTCCCTGCATAGAGCCTGCTTCTCCCTCTACCTGTGTCTCTGCCTCTCTGTCTCTCTCTGTGTGACTATCATGAATAAATAAATAAAATCTTTAAAAAAGAAAAAAAAATAAAAAATAAAAAATAAAAAAAAAAGGTTGTGGGATAGGATAAAAAAATCAATGTACAGAAATCCATCACATTTCTATACATTAATAACAAAGCAACAGAAAAATTGATAAAGTGATCCTGTTTACAATTACACTAAAAATAATAAAATACCTAGAAATAGCTTAACCAAGGAGGTAAAAGACCTGTACTCTGAAAACTATAAAACATCAATGAAAGAAACTGAAGACGGCACAAACCAGTGGAAAGATATTCCATGCTCACAGACTGCAAGAACAAATATTGTTAAAATGGCCATACTACCCAAAGCAATCTATAGATTTAACGCAATTCCTATTAAAATGCTAACAGCATTTTTCACAGAAGTAGAACAAATAATCCTGAAATTTTTATGGAATTACAAAAGACCCCAAAAAAGCCAAAGCAATCTTGAAAAAAGAAAAACAAATCTAGAAGTATTACAATTCCAGATTTTTTTTTAATTTTTTTTTTTTATTTATGATAGTCACAGAGAGAGAAAGAGGCAGAGACACAGGCAGAGGGAGAAGCAGGCTCCATGCACCGGGAGCCCGACGTGGGATTCGATCCCGGGTCTCTGGGATCACACCCTGGGCCAAAGGCAGGCGCCAAACCACTGCGCCACCCAGGGATCCCCAGATTTTAAGTTATATTACAAAGCTATAGTCATCAAAACAGTAGGACACTGGCACAAAAGTAGACATATAGATCAAAGGAACAGGAGAGAAAGTCCAAATACAAACCCACAATTATATGGTTAGTGAATCTTTGACAAAAGAGGCAAGAATATGCAGTGGGAGAAAGACAATCTCTTCAACAAATGGTGTTGAGAAAACAGGACAGCTACATGGAAAGGAATGAAACTAGGCCACTTTCTTACACATCATTTACCATACACAAAAATAAATTCAAAAAGGATTAAAAGGGTGCTTGGGTGGCTCAGTCAGTTATGGGTCTGACTTTTAATCTCGGCTCAGATCGTGATCTCAGGTAGGAGGATGGAAGCCCGCGCTGTGCTCCGTGCTCAGCAGAGTCTGCTTGTCCCTTTCCCTCTGCTCCTCCTCCTGCTTACACTCACTCCCAATCCCTCTCAAATATATAAATAAATATATAAAATCTATTTTAAAAATCTTAAATTTTTAAATTTTAAAACATAGATTAAAGACCTAAAATGTGAGACTGGAAGCCACAAAAATCCTAGAAAAGAACATGGGTCGTAATTTCTCTGATATTGGCTATAGTAACATTTTTTCTAGATGTGTCTCCTAAGGCAAGGGAAATAAAAGCAAAAATAAACTATGAGGACTACATGGACATTAAAAAGCTCCTGCACAGCAAAGGAAACAATCAAAAAAGCTAAAAGGCAACCTACAGAATGGGAGAAGATAGTTGCAAATGACACGCAATAAAGGGTTAGTATCCAAAATGTATAAAAAGAAATGAAACAACGCAACACCCCAAAACCAAATGATCCAATCAAAAAATGCACAGAAGACACGAACAGACATGTCTCCAAAGAAGACATCCGGGTGGCCAACAGACGCATGAAAAAGATGCTCAACATCACTGATCATCGGGGAAACGCATATCAAAACCACGCTGAAAGACCACCTCACACCTGCCTGAACGGCTAAAATCAAAAACTCAAGAAACAAGTGTTGGTGAGGATGTGGAGACAAAGGAAATTTCCTGCACTGTTGGTGGAGATGCAAACTGGTTCAGCCACCGTGGAAAACATGGAGTTGCCCAAAAAGTCAAAAATAGAACTACCCTATGATCCAGATTCACATTACTGGGTATCTAACCCCCCCCCCCAAAAAAAAAGGAAAACACTAATTCAGGGAGAACAGGTGTGTTGACTGCAGCATTACTGGCCAGGCCTAATCACGGAAGCAGCCCGAGAGGTCACCAGCAGAGGAACAGACGAGTCGAGGAGAGCACGTGCTGCACATACACACAGCGGAACGTCACGCAGCCACAGAAAGAATAAAACCTTGCCATTTGCAAGGACTTGGGTGGACCGAGAGGGCATAGCGCTAAGTAAAATAAGTCAGAGAAACACAAATACCAGGCGATTTCACTCATAGCTGGAATTTAAGAAACAAAGCAAAGGAGCAAAGTAAAAGAGAGAGAAATCAAGAAACAGATTCTGCACTATGGAGAACGAGCTGATGGGGGGGAGCGCGCGAGGGGGGCTGAACACCCCACTAAGGATAACCGCCCCGTAACTGCAGCGGCCCAACCGCTACATCGGCACCTGCACCTGACATGACGCTGCATAGTAACCGCTGGAATTCTAACTAACACTTAAAAAAAAAAAAAAGCCTCTCTTGGGGCCCTTGGGGGGGTCCGTGGGTTAAGCCCCTGCCGTTGGCTCAGGTCGTGATCTCAGGGTCCTGGGATCGAGCCCCGCATTGGGCGCCCTGCTGGGCTGGGGGGGGGGAGTCGGCTTCTCCCCCTGCCTCTGCCCCCTGCTCATGCGCTCGCTCGCTCTCTCTCTCTCATTCTGTCTCAAATGAATAAAAACAAAACCCAACAAACAAAACCTGGGCTGACGGAACATCCATTTCTTTGTATGTAGGATGACGAGGCAGGCTTGGCGACAGCGCGACACCTGGAGCCCTGACGGCCCGGCTCCTACCCGGCTCAGGGCTGCGGCCCAGGACGCACAGCAGGCCAGGTGGGGGGACAGGAGAGAGGGGGACCCCAGCCGCGCGGGCGCTAGCGCTGGCGAGACACGGCAAGGAACCAGGCTGGCTAGAGGCAGGACCCTCCGTTCAGGCGAGAAGGCATCAGGCTGTATGTTGAGCTTCCGGTCTAGTTAAGTATCATCATTCCACGGTGCAGCAGCCACCGTGTCGGGTAAATACTCCTCCAAACACCAGTAGCCTTCGCCAGGGATGAGTGACCCACCCCATATAGGATCATAATTGCCCTGCTTTTCCTCTAGGAGAAACTAATCTGAGTGTGACAACTTAGTTTAGGCCAGAAACACTAAAATATTCAACCTAAGGGGCTTAAATTAATTAAAGTGAGGCTTTGGAAGATGCCTCTCAAATGTAAGGCGCAGCAACTTTGTGCACCGTGAAGTTGTAGGTATTTAGTCCCTTAATAAAACTACCATATGAAAAATGCATCATTTTGCTCCCAAATGCTCAGTGGCATTTAAAGCAGTAGCAACCTCAACCCTAAGAGGGTGTTTAGAAATTTGCTTTCCTGACTATGGCTCTATCTCTCAAGTCTGTTTTTTTTTTTTTTTTTAATTTTTATTTATGATAGTCACATAGAGAGAGAGAGGCAGAGACATAGGCAGAGGGAGAAGCAGGCTCCATGCACCGGGAGCCCGACGTGGGGAGTCCCGGGTCTCCAGGATCGCGCCCTGGGCCAAAGGCAGGCGCCAAACCTCTGTGCCACCCAGGGATCCCCCTCTTAAGTCTGTTTAAATACTCCCAGCTGGGGGGGATGGGGGGGAGGGGCTCAGCGGTTAAGCACCTGCCTGCGGCCCAGGGCGTGATTCTGGAGTCCCGGGATCTAATCCCAGAATCGAGTCCCTGCATAGAGCCTGCTTCTCCCTCTGCCTGCGTCTCTGCCTCTCTCTCTTTCTCTGTGTCTCTTATGAATAAATAAAATCTTAAAAAAAAAAAAAATACTCCCATACAGGTCTTTGAGACTCAGACCAAATGACAGCCCCGGAAAGCCAGTGACCCTATCAAAGATCAGAGTCAGCCGCTGCCAGGTCCTTGGCGGCAGGCACAACTGACAGGAGACTTAGGCCTTAGTATCGCCTTCCGCCTTCCGCAAGATGTACCCGTGCTTCCCGCCACCACCAAGCCCCCTGGCCCCTGAACCACACCACACTTACTGCTGAGCCTTGAGAACTCTTGCATGTTCGTGGTGTTTGTCCAGAACCCTGAATCCTGACACACTCCCCAAGTCTACTCTGACCTGTCCTGGACATCCCTGCTGTGGCTTATGTCCCTGCCTTTGCACTAATCTCACCCACCCTTTAAATCTAACGCTGACTCTCCCTCTCTTATCGTTGCTTCCATCCTACCTCCGCTCTTCTTAGGTGTTCAGTCATCCCTTAGGACTAGCAAGTGTCCTGGGGCATTGCTGGCGAGCAGGGTTTCTTATCAGGGAAGGAGTCTCCGAAGCAGAAAGACTCCAGCGACACTGCTCAGAAGTGCAGCAGCCGGCCACAGGGAGGTGCCCTGGGGCTGATGGAGCAGAAATGGGCCCTCAAAGCTGCTCCTGCTTCCTGCCAACCGCCCCACACCGACATCCGAAATCCCTATTCTACTGACCCCGCACTTCCTGACCAAACTCCAGCACAGGAGTGTTGCCAGGGCGACTTAGGCTTCGGGCCCTTGGTGAACCTAGAGCCACCTGTCTTTGCCATTCCTCCTGCCTCTGTCCTCCTCCCAGGGTCCTGCTGCCTTCTTTTGGAGTCTAGAAATACAAATTATCTTATGCTACTCCTTCAAAAGTAGAACTTCATTCATTCAATAAAAAATTTTTGAGCACTATTTGTTTTAGGTACTGGGGATATACCTAGAAACCAAACAGGATGTAAAAATCCCTGCTCTTGGGACACCTGGGTGGCTCAGGGGTTGAGCGTCTGCCTTCAACCCAGGGCGTGACCCTGGGGTCTGGGGATGGTGTCCCACGTCAGGCTCCCTGCATGGAGCCTGCTTCTCCCTCTGCCTGGGTCTCTGCCTCTCTGTGTCTCGTGGATAAATAAATAAATAAAACCTTTTTTTTTTCTTTTAAGAATTATGCACAAAGAAGACTCCATCTGACCTTGGAGGTGCAGGAATTTGGGGTCTCATGAAATTCAGCAAGTCCCACAGTGCTGAAGAGAGACTGTAACTCAGGCAACTACAGCAAGGGGGAAAGGCTCTGAAGGTATCCGGCCCCGGGGAGGTGACGCGCTGCCCTGCCTTCCCCCCTCAAGCACCGACTGCTACTTCATGTCCTGAGGCCTGTGCGTCCCGGGCACGTGGCAATGTCCTGTGGCAGGGGGGCTCCAGAACCGGCTCAGGAGGGGCGCAGGCAGGGCAGGCTGGAGGGGAAGGGGGGCTTTCATGTGACTTCTGCAGCTCTTCACTGCAGATCGGAGTGACTGTGGCTTGTCCCCCTCCAGGACTGGGCGGTGTTGGTGGAGATGGAGAGGCCCGCAGAAGGCAGGCCCCGGGCAGGCCAGCACCGACTCGCTCCCGCATCGCGGCCCCCCAACCCCGCCAAGGCCGGAGCCCCAGGTGGCGGCCACCGAAGGCGGCGCTTCAGCGGACCGCGGCTGCCTCGTCCCTGCCCGCACCGCTGCCGCACCCCTGCCCGCCTTCCCGCCGGAGGCTCCTAGTCTCCAGGGCGCGGGGACGGGTGCGCTGCTGCTGCGGCTGGGTGCCGGGCGCCCAACAGCACCCCACACCCCGCGCCCGGGCGCCCGCGGACCCCACCAGCCAGCCGGGCCCGCAGGCTTCCGGGGCTCCAGCGCGCCTCCCGCAGGGCCCCCCCGCCACCCCCCGCAGCGCCCCCTGCAGCCCCGTGCTCCCGCCCCCTGGGCCCCACGCAGCGCCGCCCCCGCCACCCCCAGCGCCCCCTGCAGCCCCGTGCTCCTGCCCTCCGCGCCCCCCGCACCCCCTGCAGCGCCCCCTGCAGCCCCGTGCACGCGCCCCGCGCGCCCCCCGCAGCGCCGCCCCGCCCCCCCGCAGCGCCCCCTGCAGCCCCGTGCTCCCGCCCCCTGGGCCCCACGCAGCGCCGCCCCCGCCACCCCCAGCGCCCCCTGCAGCCCCGTGCTCCTGCCCTCCGCGCCCCCCGCACCCCCTGCAGCGCCCCCTGCAGCCCCGTGCACGCGCCCCGCGCGCCCCCCGCAGCGCCGCCCCGCCCCCCCGCAGCGCCCCCTGCAGCCCCGTGCTCCCGCCCCCTGGGCCCCACGCAGCGCCGCCCCCGCCACCCCCAGCGCCCCCTGCAGCCCCGTGCTCCTGCCCTCCGCGCCCCCCGCACCCCCTGCAGCGCCCCCTGCAGCCCCGTGCACGCGCCCCGCGCGCCCCCCGCAGCGCCGCCCCGCCCCCCCGCAGCGCCCCCTGCAGCCCCGTGCTCCCGCCCTCCGCGCCCCCCGCACCCCCTCTAGCGCCACCCCTGCCCCCCGGTAGCGCCCATTGCAGCGCCGCGCTCGCTCCAGCTCCGCCCCCGCCCCCTCCTTGCTGCACCCCTGCAGCTCCGCTCCCCCTCCACCTCTGCGCGCCCCCCACCCTCCCTCCCCTGCACCCCACCCGCCTCCCTCCAGCTCCGCGCCCCCGCCCCCTGCCCCCTGCGCCCCTCGCCGTACCCCCTGCAGCTCCACGCCCCCGCCCCTCCCCCCATACACCCCGCCCCTCCCCCCCGACGGCGCCCGGGGGCCGCGCCCGAGCGGGGTCCGCCGCGGCGTCGACCCGGGAACCACCACGCGAGGCCGCTCGTCGGCGTCGGGCGGGGAGCAGGGCAGGACGCGGGCTCGGGGCGCCCTGGGAGGGGAGCCCGCCTCGGTCCCTCGGGGCCTGGCCTCGGCTGGGCCTCCCGCGGGGGGACCGCCCTGCTTCGAGAGCCCGCGGGAGGAGGGAGCTGCGGGAGGGGAGGGAGGGGAGGGGGCTGCGGGAGGGGAGGGAGGAGTAAGGAGGGGAGTTAGGGGAGGGGCCTCCCCCGGCCGTAGGGGCCGGGCGGGCGCTGGGCTGGGAGTCGGAGCGGGGGGGGGGGGAGGGGGGGAGGGAGGGGGAGGCGGGAGGGGGGCGGGAGGCCCGGGCGGCAGGTGGCGGGTGCGGGGCGGCGCAGGGGGAGCGGAGCGGCAGCGCGCAGCCCCCCGCGGCGCCCACCTGTCCCGCCCTCCCGCTCCCCGCCCCCCCCTGCCCTGGTCTGTCCGCGAGGCCGGCGCCCCAAGGGGAGCCCCCGTGCCCCTGGTCCCTGCCCGCGGGACGGCCCCGGCGGCCTCGGGGGAGGACACGGGGGACCGCGCCCCGCCCGCGCTGCCGGCCCGAGCCTGCGGGGCCCTCGGGACCGAACTCCGCGCCCCCCCTGCGCCCTGGGCCCCGGGGCCGGGCCGGGCCGACGCCCCCGACCCCCGCGTGGTCGCCCTCGGGCTTCCATCCCCGCAGGCTGCTGCCTGCTCGCTTTTCAGCACGTGCATTGTGTCACTTTCGGAAGTTTTTTGACTCAACCCGGCGCTCCGACCCGAGCTCAGGCCTCAAGTCCGCGGTGGGACTCTGCGTCCTGAAGGACGAGTCGCTGACGACGAGGAGGACACAGGGACCGGGATGCGGCCTAATGAGGCTCCACATCAAACCGCCTCTGACGGGCACGCATCTGGATCAGCAGTAGTCGACGCTGCCCGTGGCGGAATGTCCGCTGCTTCACTTAAAAAGTAGCCTCCCGGGGTGGCTCAGCGGTGAATGCCTGCCTTGGGCCCAGGGCGTGACCCCGGGGTCCCGGGATCGAGTCCCACGTCGGGCTCCCTGCATGGGGCCTGCTTCTCCCTCGGCCTGAGTCTCTGCCTCTTTCTCTTCCTGTGTCTCATGAATAAATAAAAACCTGGTGGCTCAGTCGCTTAAGCATCTGCCCCCAGCTCAGGTCATGATCCTGGGGTCCTGGGATGGAGCCCCGCCTCCGGCTCCCTGCTCGGTGGGCCTCTGCTTCACCCTCTGCCCTTTCCTTTCCCCAGGTTCTCACACACACACACACACACAGTCTCTCTCTCTCTTTCTCTCAAATAAGTAAATAAATGAATTTTTAAAAGTTACCTAGGGGCTCCCAGGTGGCTTAATTGGTGAAGCATCTGCCCTTGGCTCAGGTCCTGACCCCGGGTCCTGGCATGACACCCCTCTGGCTCTTCCTGCTAGCGGGGCGTCTGCTTCTCCCTCTCCTTCCTGCTTGTGCTCTTTCTCCCTATCTCTCTCTCTCTTTCAAATAAATAAAATATATTTTTTAAGATTTTTATTTATTCATGAGAGACACACACACACACAGAGAAAAGAGAGAGAGGCAGAGACACAGGCAGAGGAAGAAGCAGGCTCCATGCAGGGAGCCCGACGTGGGACTCGATCCCGGGTCTCCAGGATCACGCCCCGGGCTGAAGGCAGGCTCTGAACCGCTGAGCCACCCAGGGATCCCCTAAATAAAATATTTAAAGAGAAATACAAATAAAAAATAAATTTCTAAATTTAGTTTAATTAATTCCACATGTAACACCCAGATAGGAGTATGGGTTATTTGAATCGAATATTTTTCAAATATTTACATCTGTGTGTAACCCGTAGATTCAAAGAATGTGATTCAATTATACTTTCTAATCTGTTTTTATTACTTTCTATATTTTTTACGTTTTTAAAATTTGTGGCCCATTCACCCATTTTCCCACTGTGCTCTAACCCCCATAGCTGACAACCACCAAACTGTTCGCTGTATCTCTAAGCTTGATTTTTTTCCTGGAATCTACATATAAAATAGATAATACAGCATTTGTTTTTCTCTGACTTATTTCACTTAACATAACTCTTTGAAGCCCATCCATGTTGTCTCAAATGGCAATATTTCAGTCTTTTTTATGGCTGAATAATACTCCATTGAAAAAATATATATATATTTTTTTCAATGGAGTATTATATATATATATACCAAGTATCTTTATCCATTTATCCATCAATCAACACTTCAGTTGTTTCCATATCCTGGCGATTGTAAATAACACTGCAAAGGACATGGGGTACCATATATCTTCCAGAGTTAGTTATTTGTTTTCTTTGGATAAATACCCCAAAGTGGAATTGCTGCATCAAAGGGATTTCTATTTGTGATTTTTCTGAGGAAGCTCCATGCTGTCTTCCGCAGCTGCGGCACTAATTTGCATTCTCCCCAACCCGCAAGGGTTCTCTTTTCTCCACATCCCGTCAATACTTATTTCTTGTCTTTTTGATAGCAGCCATTCTGACAGGTGTGAGGTGATACCTCACTGTGGTTTTGACTTGATTTTCCTGATGATTCGTGATGTTGAGCATCCTTTCACTCGCCTGTCGGCCATCTGGATGTCTTCTTTGGAAAATGTCTCTTCAGATGTTAGAATCAGCTGGGGAATGATTTTGATAATCATGAGGCCTGGCTGCAGCCAGACCTAGGAGGTCAGGCCCTCTGGCCTGGGGCCCCGAGGCTGGTGGAAAGCTCGCAGGTTCAGTCCACCACTTAGAACCTGAAAATGGTGGGTCACGGGAAGGCCCACTGGTTCCAGGTAAAAACAATAACTGAAGGTGTGGAGCCAAACAGCAGGCACCACGAGCATCGTACAAGGAGCTTCCGCTGAATATAGGCTTCAGAGGCGTCAGTGGACCTCACGTCCCAGGGGACGAGCACGCCAGGAGTGACCCTTTCCTGATAGGGACACCAACCTCAGTAACCCCTTTCAAGGATAAAAACACTTGCATCATCTTACAGAGGAACAGTGAGACAGCTCCTCGCCTCTTCTTGACAAAGCAAATTGCGAGCAGCTCCTTCGAAGAAATTTACCTTCAGCTTACTTGGTAACCACTGCTAGTAACTAAAAAATACTCTAACTTGGAGAAAAAGAAAGAAAGAAAAAAAGAAAGAAAGAAAGAAAGAAAGAAAGAAAGAAAGAAAGAAAGAAAGAAAGAAAGGAAGAAAGGGAGAAAGGAAGAAAGGAAGAAAGGAAGGAAGGAAAGAAGGAAAGAAGGAAAGGAAGAAAAAAGAAAAGAAGAAAAGAAAAGAAAAAAGAAAAGAAAAGAAGTCTCTTCAGATCCTCTGCCCAGTTTTTAATCAATTATTATTATTTTTTTCTATTGAGTTGTGTGGGTCATTTATATATTTTGAACATTAATCCTTTATTAGGTATATGATTTGCAAAAATTTCTCCTGCTCAGTAAGTTGCCTTTTCGTTTTGTTAATGGTTTCCTTTGCTGTGTAGGACGTCTTTACCTTGGAGTACTCCCATTGTTTACTTTTGCTTTTGGTGTCAGTTTTTTTAAAAAATCATCACCACGTCCTATGTCAAGGAGCTTACTGCCTATGTTTCCTACTAGGAGTTTTATGGCTTTGGGTCTTATGTTCAACTCTTTCATTCATTTTGAGTTAACTTTTGTGTATAGTGGTCCAGCTTCGTTCTTTTGCATGTAGTAGTCCAGCTTTCCCAACATAATTTTTTGAAGAGACTGTTCTTTCCAAATTGTATATCCTTAGCTCCTTGGTCATAAATTAATTGAATATATATATATATTTTTTTTTTCTTTTGGGGCCCTCTATTCTGTTACACTCTTCTGTGTGTCTGTTGTTTTGTGTGTGTGTGTGTGTGTGTGTGTGTGTCTGTCTGTTTTTATGCCAATACCATCCTTTGTTATAATAGCTTTTGTAAAAGAGCTTGAAATCAGGGAGTGTGATGTCTCTAGCTTTGCTCTTCTTTCTCAAGATTGCTTTGGCTATTCAGGGTCTTTGTAGTTCTATAAAAATTTTAGAATTGTTTTATTTCTACAAAAAAAATGCAATTGGAATTCCATTAGGGTTGCATTACATCCTAGATTGCTTTGGGTACTATGGACATTTTACCAATACCAATTCTTTCAAGCCATGAGTATGGAATGTTTCCATTTATGTCTTCAATTTCTTTCCTTAGCGTCTTGTAGTTTTTGGAGTACAGGTCTTTCACCTCTTTGGTTAAATTTTTTCCTAGGTATTTTACTCCTTTGATGGAACTGTAAATGGAAATGATGCAACTGTAAATGGCAAAAAAAATCAAGTTTTCTTTCTGATAGTTCATTGTTAGTATGTAGAAATGCAGTAGATTTTTGCATATTGATTTTGTATCTTGCAACATTACTGAATTAGTTTATTCTAAGTTTTTTGGTGGAAACTTTAGGGTTTTCTGTACATAATATCATGTCATCTGCACATAGTAAGAATTTTACTTTTTCATTTCCAATTTAGGTGCCTTTTATTTCTTTTTCTGGCTCGGACTTTCAGTACTATGTTAAATAAAAGTGGCAAGAGTGGGCATCCGTGTCTTGCTCCTGATCTAGAGGAAAAGCTTTCAGCTTTTTGCTGTTGAGCATGATGTTAACTGTTGGCTTATCATAGATGATCTTTATTATTTTGAGATATACTTCCTCTTTACCAATTTTATGGAAAATTGTTATCATAAAAGAGTGTTGAATTTTGTTAAATGCTTTTTCTGCATCCATTGACATGATCATATGATTTTTATCCTTCATTTTGTTAATGTGGCATATAGCATTGATTGATTTGATTTGAACCGGCCTTATATTCCTGGAATAAATCCCACTTGATCATGGTGTATGATCCCTTTAATATGCTGTTGAATTTGGTTTGCTAATATTTTGAGGATTTTTGCATAAATGTTCATCAGGGATATTGGCATCCTTGTCTGATTTGCTTTTAGGGTAGTGTTGGCCTCATAAAATGAGTTTGGAAGAATTCCCTCCTCTTATGTTTTCTAGAAGAACTTGAGCAGGATTGGTATTAATCTTTGAATATTTGATAGAATTCACCAGTGAAGCTGCCTGGCCCTAGGCTTTTGTTTGTTGGAACATTTTTTTTTTTATCACTGATTCAATTTGCTAGTAATCAGTCAGTTCAGACCAGTTTGTGTAAACCGGTTCGTGTAGGAGATGAAACTTGTAGTTGAAAACCTGCCCTAGCTCTTGGTTGTCTCTCAAGCTTGAGTGCTCATCTAAGCACCCAATTATGTTTTTAATAGCTCCCAGTATCTGCCAAGACCCAGTATCTGCCAAGACACAGTATCTGTGTCCCTAAGGGGAGGATCTTAGCACCTCGTTTCAAGCTGATTGAAACTGGACTCTGAAAAAAAAAAAAAAAAAAAGAAAGAAAGAAACTGGACTCTGAGACAGCAGCTCTTAAAAGTATGCAAATATATAGAGTCCTGTGGGACCACAAGCAGAAGCCCTGCTGCCACCAGAGCCAGGGAACCTGGAAGCACACCCAGAATGGCAGTCACAAAAATTAGAGTTCCAGGCAAGTGTTTAAGCTTTTCTCTGGGAGATTCCAGAGACCTGGAGCAAGGCAGACAAAGAGCTCCAAGATGGCATCTATAGCCTGTGTTCCTTGAGAGCAGCTCTGGAGGCCACCAAATACGTATCAACCTGACGCCTGTCCCTCAGGCCAAAGCTTCAGGACAGGCAAAGAGGCTCCTTCACAGAAAGACCGGGTGTGTACCCCCGGCTGCTGTCTCTGCAGTGTCCTAGGGGTGGTAGCCTGCCAACTGTCTCTCTGATTGTCACAGCCCTGTGGATCCCAGGAATGTAAGTCCTCTGGCTACCAGAGCCAGGAAATCAAGGGTCATCCCCTGGGCAGCATCCATAAAAATAGGGGAAGTAAACCTAAAAACCAAGGAAATATAAAAACCAGCTTTTAAAAGCATGTAAATATATAGAGTTCTGTAGGACCCTCTAGCATAAGGCCCATTGGCCATCAGACCCAGGCGACATAGAGGTGTCTCCTGCTGGCAGCTACAAGAATCAGAGCACAAGACAAGGGAATAAACTCCCTTTTGGGTGACTCTGATTGTTATAGTCTCATGAGACCAGGTTTGTAAGCTCCTTTAGCCTCCAGGCCTAGATGATCAAGAGGCATCCTCTAGGCAGCTGCAGAAATCGGGGTACCAGACAAATGTAATAAAAGGTCCCTTCCAGGAGATACTGGTGCTTTGGTGTGTGACACAGGGAGAACACAAAGATGGTGCCCACCCATCTCTGGCCCTGGAGGGTGCCCCAGCAGGCTCTGAGATGTGCATGTTAAATTAGATGCTTGCCTCTAAGGTATCTTCACCTTCAACCTGGGCACCATCAATCTACTTACCACCTCTGAGCTGGGCCTGGGGTGTGTGAGGCCTTTACAAGCCATTTCTCAGATCATCACAGTCTTATGGGTGTCAGGACCTGAGCCCATTTGCTTTTCTTTTTTTTTTATTTTTATTTTTATTTTTTTATTTTATGTTTTTATTCATGAGGGATACAGAGAGAGAGAGAGGCAGAGACACAGGCAGAGGGAGAAGCAGGCTCCATACAGGGAGCCCGACGTGGGACTCAATCCCGGGACTCCAGGATCATGCCCCGGGCCAAAGGCAGGTGCTTAACCACTGAGCCACCCAGGGATCCCCCCCATTTGCTTTTCAAAATTAGCTCCATCTCTCAGGGTGCAGGTCCTAAAATTTAGGATGTCTGAAGTGGAGTTTCAAACCCTTTGCTCCTCATGGAGAAGCTCTGGGTTTTGAGTTACCTCCCAATTGTGTGCCAGTGGTGGGTTTTATGGTGGGTTTGTGTTCCAGCCTTCCTACCTGCTTTAGGGTGCACTGCCCTGCAGGCAGTAACCCAATGTATATGACTACTCAGCTAGCCTTTGGGTTGTTTTTTTTTTTTTTTTTAGGAGAATATTATTCCATATGTCACTGTAAATCCACTGTATCCAAGGGAGGAGGTGAGTTCAGGATTTCCCTATATTACCATCCTGAACTGTTCAACTCCTTCTCCAAGCTTTTCTTCATCCAGACAAAATGGTGGGCCTTAGCCAGGGCTGGTTACACACCAGTAGTGTTCCATGAGCCCCAAGTGAAGTGTAGGCATTTGTGTCTTCGGTTGGAGAACAGTTAGGAGGTGGTTCCATATAAAGGCCAAGGTAGCCCAGCAGGCCTATGAATATAATATGCCGCCAGCCCTCCTCTTCCCATTGGAAGGAATAGCACATCCGTTGTCCAACTGTTAAATGACTGGAGGTCCTCCTTCTGCAGCCCGTCCGTGCCAGGCATCCTCAGGGTGGAGACCCATGTAATGGCAGAACCAAAGTGTTTAGTGTGAATGTTGAATTCACTCACCCGGCTGAGCAGTAGCTCTCTCTGCAGCTCGAGTGTGAGCTTCTTGAGAACAGGGACCCTGCGATTCATCCAGATATATTTCCCCCCACAGAACCAGATGCTAGGCCTTCAGTGTGTGCTTCCGGGAGTACTCATCCAATCCAACCCACTTCTTAACCTCACCACTGACTTGAATTAAGCCTCGGCTACTTCTCTTGGGGGAGATTGTTTTTCCTGGAACGCAGGGAAGATCCCCAGATACAACAAGTCAACATTTTGAAACACAACGACCATTTAAAGACATCTGTTTAATTTTTTTTAATTAACTCCTGAAGAATGGACCTTGCACAAGCAGTGCCCAGTGTCCCCCAAGAGCCTCTGTTGTTAGCATATTTCTTCTTTGTTTATCTTTCAAGAACCAACTTTTTTCCCCAAGAGAGTGCCTTCTGCAATGTAGTTTACCACCCTTGAGAAACCAGTTTGTGCCAGAAAGGAAGGTTAAGCCCTGAGAACAGGCTCTTAGCCCACTCTTCTTGACCTTGGAGAGCTTCTTTAAAACAATAAGGGAGGGATCCCTGGGTGGCGCAGCGGTTTGGCGCCTGCCTTTGGCCCAGGGCGCGATCCTGGAGACCCGGGATCGAATCCCACATCGGGCTCCTGGTGCATGGAGCCTGCTTCTCCCTCCTCCTGTGTCTCTGCCTCTCTCTCTCTCTCTCTGTGACTATCATAAAAACAAATAAAAATTAAAAAAAAAAAAAAAAATAATAAGGGAATAAGACAAATATTTCTGAGGGTTTTATATATTTTTCTTATGAGTGGATAAAAGTAAGATTTCTTCTATTGCCAGTGTGTCCCCAAACCCAAGCCTGTTAACATAAAAGTCACATTTCAGTTTCCCCATCACCCCGTACCATCTGATTCAGGACCTCAGCCCATCGCACCCAGCATCTCCCTCCACCACCACCGATTTCTGGGATCCCCCGCAACTGCCTTAGATGTGCTCAGTATCATCTCCCTCAGACTTTTCTCCAGCCACCTTGCATGCTCCTGCCAGCAAAACCTCATGCAAAGCCCCTTGCCACTGCCCCTTCAGCTGATGTCCCCCCAGAGTGGCAAGATGGTCAAGGTGCCAATGTGTTTGGGGTTCCCTACCAGCTACCACCGCACCGGAGGTTCAGACTCTGAAGCCAGGCCAGGCTGGGACTGCCCATGCTGCTCTTTGTCTTTCCCTATCTTTCTCTCTCCTCCACCCCTGACCGCAACACACCTAAATCTGCTTCCTCAGGACCCTTTTAGCATGTATTCATTTACCTGTTCATCACATCAACCTGGCGGTTCCCGAGAAGTACTCAGCAGGCATCACCACTCTGACTCAGTTCTACAGCCGAATAAACATAACTCCCAGTGGCCCCTTTCCCTGGACTACACCTGGAAAAAAGTGTCAGAAAGTTTACCTTTACGACCCCAGCTTCTTACAGGCAAAGGGCGAAAGGACTGTGAAAGAAATTGCTGCGTGTACTTTAATTGCTGAGGTATTTCTACTCTTATGTTACTAAATGTAGACAGCATTCAGCATAGCACCTCTCGATAGACCGTGTTATTCGGTGCTAGGTAAGCAAAAGCTGAATATAAGAATGTATCTCTATGCGATAAGCTGAACGGAGTGAGATCATATTTGGGAAACCCAGAAAGGGGGTTGAATTTGGAAGAGACGGAGTCTAGGGTGACGTTTCTTCTTCCTTTCTTTTGCTTTCCATTAGAGCTGATTGAATTTTTCTTTTTTCTTTTTTTTTTCTTTTTCTGTTAAGATCCATTGAGATGAGAGGAGTATTGACGGTTGAGTGGTTAACTCAAATTAATGAGCACGTACTTATATCAGAATGATAACCAGGCCCTGTTTCCTTACAACGTCCTTCCCTGAGAACAGGGTCCTCTTCTCAGGCCACCTTCAGGCTCCTTGAACCACTCGACATAGACTTACAACCTGCTTGGTTGCTGCTTTTCATTCAAAACCCTCGTTCTGGCCGCAGTTATTATTTTTAAAACTCATTTATCAAGTTGAAGCTTATGTGGCGATTGAGCCTGTAAAGGATACTTAGCCTTGGTGCCATTGCTGGGAGAAAAAATGTACATGTCTCTCCTGATTGTACTCCTATCGTCCTCAAAATAGGGCTGGGCCCCTCTGTGGGCGACCTGGGCCAGCACTAACCTAATCATCCCTCCTCCTCCTCCTCCTCCTCCTCCTCCGAAATCTTTAGCCTTCGCCATGTTGCCATGTACCTTTCTTGTTTCTTTTTTGCTTTTTTTGGTAAGATTTTATTTGTTCGTTTGAGAGACAGAGAGCAGGGGACCAGGGACGGCCCAAGCCAGGGGAGCAGCAGAGGGAGGGGAGGCAGGCCCCATCCGCGGGCTCCACTGCAGGGCCCAGGAGCAGCCTCACCGCCGAGGCCCCCACGTGCCCCTGGCCTGTGCCTGTCCAGCAGGAGGTGGTCGCTGGCAAGGACTTTCTGTGCCCCGCCAGCAGGAGGGACGGGGCGCCCGCCTGCCAGGATCAGGGTCCCTGGCTGAGGACCAGGGCTCCCCGTGTGGGGACTCCCCGTGGGTCTCTGCTCTTCCCCGCCCCAGCTTGGCCTCAACCTGACCAGGCCCTGCCACCGGGAAGGAGGGAGCCCTCAGGGCCGGCGTTCAGGTGCCCCTGAGTAGGGGCATTCGCTGGGGAGAACGCAGAGGCCCCCCCTTTGCGGTGGGGGAGCCTCCCCTGGGGTTTCCTTATACCCTCAAAGGGAACAACCTGGACCAGCCGTTTCTGAGCAAGATGTAATAATCCTCTCCCACCCGAACGCAGCCCCACGCCCCAGTGTTGACGGGTTCACCTCCCTTAATCGCCTGCTACGCGCTGCCAGCTGCTAAGTGTCGTGCACATGTCATTCCATGTCGTCCCCACAGCAGCCCCGTGGGGTGGGCACTCGACCCGGCTCCTCCCTAGAACGGCTGCCTGCCGGCACCCGGCGCCCGGCACCCACAGCCCCACCATGCGTGGCCGACACTCAGCTCTGTGACATCCGCCAAGCTAGCAGGTGCACGGGGTGGCCTCTTCGTCCCGTTAACTTGTGTCGCCCCGATGACTGGTTTAAGTACGTTCGCCTTCTGCCCGTGGGACTCTCGGCTGCTTGCTCTTTCCTCTCGGGGATCCTCAATTGAAAGTGTTTCCCAGACTCTTTTTGGAGCTCCCCACAAGTACATGCGGTCTTTCTGCCTGGTTTATTGTCGTCGCTCAGGACAGTTGGTTGGAATCGGAGGCCAAGTGTTTCCTCCGGTCATTGGCCTGCGCCTGAGCGAGCCTGGAAGCACGCGGGCGCCTGAGTTCCACGCCGAGGTCCGCCAGCAAGGCTTCTGCCGCCTTGGGGCTTTATGTTGAGTCGCAATAAGTGACTAAACAGCAAGACTTTTCAATCAGCATATTTGGGGCTCGGTCCTCAAGAGGGGCAGCCGGTCCCCTGGTGTTCGCCAGGGTAAGGGAACTGGTAACGCCCCCGGGTCATCGGCCTCTGTCTCCTGGGGGACAGAAGACTCAGGTCCCAGGCCGAGTCTGGAAGGGGGAGCACGTCTGTGGGGAGCGTCTGGCCTGTGCTATGGAAGGAGCTGGCTCAAAAGGAAACAAATGCTCTCTGAGCAACAAACCAAACCCCAAACGATACAAGCGTCCTCTAACTACGCTAAGGTCTCTAAGCACTTTAGGTTTGGGTGAGATGCCAGCACTCATAGCGCGCAGCTGGGCGGCAGCTCAGCAGGACCAGGATCGGGCTACGTGAACCCTCCAGGGATGGATTCCTCTGAGCCAGATGTGTGGTCAAATTTCCCTCTGTGAGTCCCCGGACTCCTGTGACCCAAGCGCCACAAACTGTTGGGCAACCTGGTCCTCGGTGTCTCTGCCGCCGGGCTGTCCCGGGCTCCGGCTCGATCTGGCAGCACAGCGTCGGCTGCTGGAGGAGCTGCGTGCAGGAGGGACAGTCGGAGGCTTCGAGAAGCCGGTAGTGTCCCTGTCCACCCCCGCCCCCCCCGGCGCCATCACCTCAGCCATGGGCGTGTTAGAGAAGAGTAGGCCTGCCGTGATTTTAGAAGAACGACTCTTTGGCAGCCACCCCACTGTTTAGCAGCAGAGAGGGCCGTTGTGTCCACGCCCACAGTGTACAGTTGTGTAGTTTATACACTGCACACGAAGGCCCAGCAGAGCCGGCAAAGAAGGTCCGAAATCCAAGCTGGGTGTCCTAACTCAGAGATAGGACTTCCTGGAAGAGGTGGCACACAGGTGCCCCGCAAGCTACCGCAGGGCCCACGTTAGATCCCATAGGGCCGGACCCAAAACTCGGGGAAGGATGAGAACAGGCTGACGTCATCCCGAGCCGAGGCACTGTGGCCTTTGTTGCGCCCTATAGAAGTTATACACTTAGGAGGCTGCCTGAAAAGCCTCTGCGGATCCTGCGAGAAGAGGGCTGTGGAGCAGCTCCCGGCGAAGGCAGTGGAGATCTTGCCCCCAAGGGACATTTGGCAATGTCCACAGATTTTTTTATTGTCACGACCGGGGGGCTGCGAGCGGTGCTTAGAGGCCAGAGATGCTGCTAAACACCCTACAGTACACAGGACCTCCTCCCACAGCGGAATTATCTGATCCGAAATATCAATAACGCCCCTGTTGAGAAGCCCTGGGCTACACGATAGTAAGAGGGAGGAGCTTTCTCCATTGGTGGATGTGTGGTGATAATGTGATTATTTTAATCTAATATTTAAGAAGAGCCAGCTGTAGGGGCACCTGGGGGGCTCAGTCAGTTAAGTGTCTGCCTTCGGCTTGGGTCACGATCCTGGGGTCCTGGGATCCTGTCCCCCAGTCAGTCAGCCTGCAGGGAATCTGCATCTCCCTCTCCCTCTGCTCCCCCGCCCCCGCCCCGCTCCTTTTCTCTCTCTCTCACTCGCTCTCTTCCTCTCTCAAATAAATAAAATCTTTAAAAAAGAAAAAAAAAGAAGAGCCAGCTTTATACTTTAAATTTTTCCCTTGAAGTAGATGTTCCTCCCCTACCCCAAGCCTACCCCACCACACCCTCATTTCCTTACCCCTGTCCCCCCTTGTCACAGAGGACAGGATGCTCAAAAGAAACTGCTATATATGATCGTGTGCATGTCCATGTGTGTATGAGAATCAGAAACAGACTAAGAAACAGATAAAAGCACCTAGAGATGCAGAGAGAGATGTGCAGAGAAAAGCAGATAGTAAGGGAGTCAAGAAAGGGGTAGATGGAATGAGAGAAAGAGAAAAACCCACAGCGGAGTGACACCTAACTACATTTTTTTAAAGATTTTATTTATTTATTCATGAGAGACACAGAGACAGAGAGAGAGGCAGAGACACAGGCAGAGGGAGAAGCAGGCCCCATGCAGGGAGCCCGACGCGGGACTCGATCCTGGGTCTCCAGGATCAAGCCCTGGGCTGAAGGGAGATGCTCAAGCACTGAGCCACCCGGGCTGCCCTAACTACATTTTTTTTCCAACAAATACCATCTATAACCTGCCAGTGTGGAAATCCAGTGATACCAGGCGAAGGTCCCTGCATTCTGCAAGCCCACAGTCCCCAAGAGGCAGAGGTAACCGGTTGGACTACCTGGGGAAAGCGGAAAGTTTGCTCTAAACTCGTAAAGCTGGAGGAAACTCAGAGGAGAGGCTGCCATTCTGCAGGATGGGGGAATGCGGGGCGGCCTGGGGGAGGGGGATGGTGGAGGTTTACCGGGAAGAAGCATTTTGTGAACAGGATGAGACGTGAGGATTCTTGGCAGGTGGTTTAGGGAATGGTAGTGGGTCAGGGGGTGAGGATGTGGATGGACTCAAACAGTGGAGAGGGAATGAGGTTGAAAGGAGCAGCTATGACTCCCCATCGTCCCCCAGAGCAGGGTCCCATCATGAGGCCACACTTGCTGTCGTCTACCTGGAGGATGCCCAGAGTTTCTCGTGCAGTATTTCCTCACTTCTTTCAACTTTTACTCAGTGTTTCTTGATCAGTGAGGCCTACCCTGAAAAATTTCAATTCAACTTCCCAGTATTCCGACCTCCCTTCTCTCTTTTTCTATCGTACTCATTATTTAAGAACATACTATATAATTAACTTACTCATTTCAGGTTTGTAGTCCTTGACTAGAGATATAAGCTTCATGAGAGCAGGGATTTTCTCTTTTTGTATTAATGTATCTAGAACAGTGTCATGGACTGGTAAGTACTCAATAAATATTTGTTGAATGCATGAGTGAATGAATGAATGAGCATCGGGATTGGAGGCATACCACCCCTTCCCGAACTTCACATTTCTTTCTTTCTTTTTTAAGATTATTTATTTATTTATTCATGAGAGACAGAGAGAGGCAGAGACACAGGCAGAGGGAGAAGCAGGCTCCCTATGCGGAGGCTGATGTGGGACTCGATCCCGGGACCCCGAGGTCATGCCCAGAGCCGAAGGCAGACGCTCAACCGCTGAGCCCCCCAGGCGTCCCCAGGACTTTACATCGCAGGAGGTGTAATAGTCCTCATTTGGTGCATACCAAAGTACCACAAAGTCCGGTTTAAAAACAGCACACGTCTTTATCCCACAGTTCCTCTGGGTCAGGCATCCAGGCACAGCTTGACTGGATCTTCTCCTTTGGGGCTCACACGGCTACAGTCGAAGTGGCTTTCCGGGGAAGGGGCTGCTTCCAAGCTGCCTCGGATTGTTAGCAGTTCCTGTGTGACTGAGGGCTCCGGTTTCCTGCTGGCTGTTGGCTGGAGTCTACCCTCAGCCTCCAGAGCTCCCCCCACTGCCTTGCCATGTGTGGTTGCCCAGCACGGCCACTCGCCTCCCCAAAGCCAGCAAGGGACATGGAGACTCTAGCAGGATGGGTGCTACAGCTTTCGGTACCGTGGGAATGTCACCGCATACACGCCTTCACCCGCATCCTACCTGCTTTGCAATATTTTATCGATTAGAAGCAAGTCACAGGTCCCACCCACACTCGGGAGGGGATCACACAAAGAAGTGACTAGCAGGAGGTAGGGTCGCAGGGGCCGTTTTAGAAGAAAGCCCATCACAGGAGGTGACAGGTGGATGTGATGCTTCTCCTCTGAACAGTCCCTTGGTTTTATGCACACCCAACCTTTGCCCGTGTTAGAGCTATTTATGTACGCAGATGCATGCATACGTCCCACGAGGTTGGGGACAGGGACTGTTCTTGCTCATCTTTATTTTTTTTAATTTATTTATTTATGATAGTCAAAGAGAGAGAGAGAGAGAGGCAGAGGGAGAAGCAGGCTCCATGCACCGGGAGCCCGATGTGGGACTCGATCCTGGGTCTTCAGGATCGCGCCCTGGGCCAAAGGCAGGCGCCAAACTGCTGCGCCACCCAGGGATCCCCCTTGCTCATCTTTAGAGTCAGCTTCTAACACAAAGCCTGGCACATATGTCGTCAGTTTTGGATGAATGGGTAGAAGGCTGGATGGATGCATGGGTGGACGGATGGACGGAGGGACAGATAGTGAACGGATTTACGACAATGGATGATGGATAAATGGAAGGAAGGCAGAAAAGAAGGAAATGTGGTGAAACAAAGGTGAAGGCAAAGCCCCTAGGCAGAGAGAATGCGGCCCTGCCCTCGAGGACAGAGAGGCCACCCACTGTGAAGTAAGGAGATGTGAGCACTGAGCTACGACCTGCTCACAGTCCCAGCCTGGTTCCTGCAGCTGCTCCTCCTCCGAGGCCTTGTATCAGGGCTGCCAAGACACCAGAGGCAGGCGGTTCCTCTCTCCCAGATCTTCTGTTTCCTACTCAGGAAATAGGAGTGCCAAAAAATCATGAGCGACGTCCAAGTGTTCCATGTATGAAGACCCCAGTGAACCCCTGCAGTTCTTTGTGACTCTGGCAGGTCTGGAGGTAATTTCCTAAGAAATGAGCTGGGAGAAGAAAGCATTCCTTTGTAATCCTGTCCAAGGCTCTAGGCAAAAGCTTTCGATAACAAAGTGCTTTGTGCAATAAATACTGAGTTTTGAGCTAAACTTCTCTGAGCTCCGGCTACAGTGGGACAGTGAATCCAGGCTATTCCAGGCCGCGGCCCCTGAGACCGCGATGGAAGCCCGGGCGCCGGCACTCCCAGTGCTGCGGGCAGGCGCTCAGGCTGTCCTCTCCCCGTGGGGACCGTGGGGACCGCGGTAAGGCCAGTCACAGGCCCCTGGGGCCAGACTTCCCTGACGATGCCTCGATGCCTCCTGCCTTTTCCACCCGGGAGTGCCTCATGGGCACAAAGATTCTGACATTTTTTTCTGTTCGGTACTTTAGATGCGGTGACCTTGGGTTAAGCCTTTCATTCCCCCCCCCTCCTTTGCGTGAATTTTTATGATTTATTCTGCTCACCTGTTCCATGACAGGTAATTTGCTTTATGTCAGACGAAGGTCGTGAGTAGTCGAGGTGAGTGAATTGTGACATGGTCACACTGGAGGCCATGATATTTATGTCTTTATTTTTTTAATTTTTATTTATTTATGATAGTCACACACAGAGAGAGAGAGAGAGAGAGAGGCAGAGACACAGGCAGAAGGAGAAGCAGGCTCCATGCACCGGGAGCCCGATGTGGGATTCGATCCCGGGTCTCCAGGATCGCGCCCTGGGCCAAAGGCAGGCGCCAAACCGCTGCGCCACCCAGGGATCCCCTATTTATGTCTTTATTAATTAGAGCCAGACTCTAAACCTGAGGAACACTATTGTTTTTTTACCAGAGATGGCTGAGCTTTTGCATGGGTCCACGTTTGTAAAAACCTCTGGGTTTTGTGAATCTGGAAAATGTTTGGTGCTTAGTCTCCTGCAGGGTAGATGAGCTCAGAACCTCTGGACATTCTGACCAGGAAGAGAATGTCAGGTTCCAGGGTACGTTACTAACTTTCTTTTTTTTTTTTTTTTTTTTTTTTTTTTTTAAATTTTATTTATTTATGATAGTCACAGAGAGAGAGAGAGAGAGAGGCAGAGACACAGGCAGAGGGAGAAGCAGGCTCCATGCACCGGGAGCCCGACGTGGGATTCGATCCTGGGTCTCCAGGATCGCGCCCTGGGCCAAAGGCAGGCGCCAAACCGCTGCGCCACCCAGGGATCCCTGTTACTAACTTTCAAATAAAAATTTTACCTTGGAGTTCTCGTCCTGCATTTTTTTTATAACCCATCAACAGGCCGGCACCTAACTAAAGCAATTTAAAAGAAACCTGGAGAAGCCGCTGAATAACAATGGGATTTTATTTACTGAAGTTGCCCTGAGAGCAAACCAGTAAGAAGAACTTGGAATTTCTAAAACACAGTGTTCATCCTTGTTTTGACAGCAGCGTCCTTGTTTGACAAGAAAGAGGCTTTAATCTGCTCCTCCCCACGTTGGCTCGTCTCCTAGGGTTTAGCTGGGGCTCCTCATCTCTTCTGTAGCATCCCCAACAGAAGGAGCACAGCTCCTCTGGATCCAAAGCCAGTAACCAGGCCTGGAACCACCCTGAGAAACATTAGAAGACCCCATCAGGTCCCTGCTGGGACCTTTGCATCGGAGTCCACACATCAGTCCCTTTTAAAAGCTTTAAAAGCTGACTCTGCACAGGTGGAGAGCTTTTGCATAAAGGCCTCGAGAAGGAGAAGGATCAGGTCCCTGCTGGGCGCTGTGAGGGGGCACAAAAGGAGTAAAGTCCTAGTACTTACACTCTGGTGACAGAGAATTGTTCCAGAGTCAGCAGGAACCCTTGACCAGGGCACTGACCCTGGGGAGTCAGGGAGCAGTTCCAACTTAGGTAGTACCTGGTGCTCATAGCCTGTCTGAGCAATTCATCTGGGGTTCCAGGGCAACATTAGAGAAAATGCAGAGCCATCACCCCGCTCAGCTCCCCAGCACAGGCTGGTCGAGTGGGTTCTCTGTGTAGGGAAAAGGGTGCGCACGTACACACATGCCAGTCGCCTGTCCCAAGCATACCCTGCGTGTCCTCAGCGTCCACCTTTAGCCCAACCCTTCACCCGACTCCTATCCTGTATAAGGGGTTCCATGGCACAGCCCGGGCTCACTCTCGATAAATCATTTGCAGTAGTGTCTGTTAGAATGAAAGACTTGCCTCCCATAAACTTCCCCCTTTCACCAACAGAACAAAAGGAAAGAAAAAGATGAAACTCAACGGCTCCCATTCTCCCACGGAATCTTTTCTGATCGTCTCTTTCCCCTTGAACACGGGTCTCTCGGACCGCTAGCTTTCCATCCCTACTCATATTTCCTCTTAAGAAATTTAACCTCTATGAAGTATCTTTCAAATACACGAAACTTCTAACAAAAACTGCTTTCTTAATCGGTCCATATCCTTTCGACTTTCTAATATTTAAATTTTTTATTTATTTATTTATTTATTTATTTATGATAGAGAGAGAGAGAGAGAGAGAGAGGCAGAGACACAGGCAGAGGTAGAAGCAGGCTCCATGCACCGGGAGCCCGACGTGGGATTCGATCCTGGGTCTCCCGGATCACGCGCTGGGCCAAAGGCAGGCGCTAAACCGCTGCACCACCCAGGGATCCCAACTTTCTAATATTTAAAAATGCATTTGGATACAACGACCTTCTCCCTCTATCTTATCTAGAGCAGGTCCTACCCTCCTGTCCACCCCGGCCCATTTCTCTCTATTTACACACTCTTTTTGTTGTTGTTGTTGTTTCATTTGCGTATTTGATTTTTTTGGTCTGTCCTCCCCTGTTGGGCTGTAAAGCTTCATGCAAGGAAAGACCCCATTTGTTCTGCTCTTCACTGTACCGCCAGAACCTAGCAGAGCACCTGCCATTTAAGATAATCTCATTAAAATATTTGTTGGATGGATGGAGGAAGAAAGGGAGGAAGGAAGGAAGGGAGGGAGGGAGGGGAAAGTTCACAATAAGTGATGTCTCATGGTTTCCTTAGCTAGTTAAAGTGAAATGCAGGGTGCAGCAGAGCAGAAGGTAAGCAATGCCAGATAGGTCGGAATGGGATCTTGGGAGGGAGGAGCAGAGTGCAAAGGAGCTGATAGGACTGATGAGTCAAATAAACGTGCCTGTCACTGGAGGGAACTGTCCACAGGTGGCCCAGAAAGCAGAGAAGCTGAGGGGGCGTCCGGGAGGGTGGGCACTGCGTGCCTGGTCTCAGCTTCATGCCAACGAGGCCAGCTGCTAGGTAAACGACGAGGTATGTGGCTACCGAATGGCTGCTGGTTCACCTCCAGCCTTCAGATCTCGCAGGAGAAGCCTCTTATGTGTGCCCTACCCTGGCCAGCAACAAACCGGGAAAGGGAAATGTGGTTCGGCCTACCCACGCGCACACCCACCATTATTGTGTGAATAAACGGATGACCTCGCGTGGCAGCAAGAGGCACTTGGCCGCTTGGTCTCAGCAGCATGAGAGCTCCAGGACGATGGGCCTGCTGCGTGCCAACCCCTGCTGGGTGGATACCCACCCGGGCTGCCCAGGACATGCTTCGTAAGTGCGATGAATATTGAGTGGATCTGGCCCAAAGTCTAAGGAACCTGTGTGGAGTCCCTAGAAGACCCCACCACCAAAAAAAAAACAAAAACAAAAAACAAAAAACAAAAAAAAAAAGACCCCACCAAATGAAAACTTTCCTACACCGTAGAGCGTGGGAAATCCGTGAGGAACCATTTCCACCCATTCAGCATAAAGGAGCATAAAAATGGAACCAAGGAAAAAGCATATTTCCTTCTCTCACAACGCATCCAAGGGGAGCAAGATATACAGCCATCGTAGGGACAGTAGGGCAAATATCATAAATAATTAGTCAATTAAGGAGAAGCCTGGTTCCTGGGAGTCAAGAATCCTGGCTAAAGGGGGAAAGAAGAGAGAGGAGAAGCTAAAAGCATTTTCTTCACAGCTTTCCTCAAGGTCCGTGTGGGGTGCTACACAGCAGAGTAAACCCTAGGGGCCTGGGGAGCTGTGAGCCACGGACGGGTGGGCGCTGCTGTGCTGCTGGCCTGCAACAGCGTCGTGCAGTTAGAGCCAGGCTGCACCCAGAGGTAGCCGGAAAGGCCAGATTCCTGGGATTTTGTCCTGGGAGGGCCTGAGGTTTAGCTCAATACTCCACCTTTCTCTCAAAAGGTCTTGCCTGAATCCTGGTGCCACCGCACTCATTATTGCTAGATATAAGCTTCATGAGAGCAGGGATTTTCTCTTTTTGTATTAATGTATCTAGAACAGTGTCATGGACTGGTAAGTACTCAATAAATATTTGTTGAATGCATGAGTGAATGAATGAATGAGCATCGGGATTGGAGGCATACCACCCCTTCCCGAACTTCACATTCTTTCTTTCTTTTTTAAGATTATTTATTTATTTATTCATGAGAGACAGAGAGAGGCAGAGACACAGGCAGAGGGAGAAGCAGGCTCCCTATGCGGAGGCTGATGTGGGACTCGATCCCGGGACCCCGAGGTCATGCCCAGAGCCGAAGGCAGACGCTCAACCGCTGAGCCCCCCAGGCGTCCCCAGGACTTTACATCGCAGGAGGTGTAATAGTCCTCATTTGGTGCATACCAAAGTACCACAAAGTCCGGTTTAAAAACAGCACACGTCTTTATCCCACAGTTCCTCTGGGTCAGGCATCCAGGCACAGCTTGACTGGATCTTCTCCTTTGGGGCTCACACGGCTACAGTCGAAGTGGCTTTCCGGGGAAGGGGCTGCTTCCAAGCTGCCTCGGATTGTTAGCAGTTCCTGTGTGACTGAGGGCTCCGGTTTCCTGCTGGCTGTTGGCTGGAGTCTACCCTCAGCCTCCAGAGCTCCCCCCACTGCCTTGCCATGTGTGGTTGCCCAGCACGGCCACTCGCCTCCCCAAAGCCAGCAAGGGACATGGAGACTCTAGCAGGATGGGTGCTACAGCTTTCGGTACCGTGGGAATGTCCACCGCATACACGCCTTCACCCGCATCCTACCTGCTTTGCAATATTTTATCGATTAGAAGCAAGTCACAGGTCCCACCCACACTCGGGAGGGGATCACACAAAGAAGTGACTAGCAGGAGGTAGGGTCGCAGGGGCCGTTTTAGAAGAAAGCCCATCACAGGAGGTGACAGGTGGATGTGATGCTTCTCCTCTGAACAGTCCCTTGGTTTTATGCACACCCAACCTTTGCCCGTGTTAGAGCTATTTATGTACGCAGATGCATGCATACGTCCCACGAGGTTGGGGACAGGGACTGTTCTTGCTCATCTTTATTTTTTTAATTTATTTATTTATGATAGTCAAAGAGAGAGAGAGAGAGAGGCAGAGGGAGAAGCAGGCTCCATGCACCGGGAGCCCGATGTGGGACTCGATCCTGGGTCTTCAGGATCGCGCCCTGGGCCAAAGGCAGGCGCCAAACTGCTGCGCCACCCAGGGATCCCCCTTGCTCATCTTTAGAGTCAGCTTCTAACACAAAGCCTGGCACATATGTCGTCAGTTTTGGATGAATGGGTAGAAGGCTGGATGGATGCATGGGTGGACGGATGGACGGAGGGACAGATAGTGAACGGATTTACGACAATGGATGATGGATAAATGGAAGGAAGGCAGAAAAGAAGGAAATGTGGTGAAACAAAGGTGAAGGCAAAGCCCCTAGGCAGAGAGAATGCGGCCCTGCCCTCGAGGACAGAGAGGCCACCCACTGTGAAGTAAGGAGATGTGAGCACTGAGCTACGACCTGCTCACAGTCCCAGCCTGGTTCCTGCAGCTGCTCCTCCTCCGAGGCCTTGTATCAGGGCTGCCAAGACACCAGAGGCAGGCGGTTCCTCTCTCCCAGATCTTCTGTTTCCTACTCAGGAAATAGGAGTGCCAAAAAATCATGAGCGACGTCCAAGTGTTCCATGTATGAAGACCCCAGTGAACCCCTGCAGTTCTTTGTGACTCTGGCAGGTCTGGAGGTAATTTCCTAAGAAATGAGCTGGGAGAAGAAAGCATTCCTTTGTAATCCTGTCCAAGGCTCTAGGCAAAAGCTTTCGATAACAAAGTGCTTTGTGCAATAAATACTGAGTTTTGAGCTAAACTTCTCTGAGCTCCGGCTACAGTGGGACAGTGAATCCAGGCTATTCCAGGCCGCGGCCCCTGAGACCGCGATGGAAGCCCGGGCGCCGGCACTCCCAGTGCTGCGGGCAGGCGCTCAGGCTGTCCTCTCCCCGTGGGGACCGTGGGGACCGCGGTAAGGCCAGTCACAGGCCCCTGGGGCCAGACTTCCCTGACGATGCCTCGATGCCTCCTGCCTTTTCCACCCGGGAGTGCCTCATGGGCACAAAGATTCTGACATTTTTTTCTGTTCGGTACTTTAGATGCGGTGACCTTGGGTTAAGCCTTTCATTCCCCCCCCCCTCCTTTGCGTGAATTTTTATGATTTATTCTGCTCACCTGTTCCATGACAGGTAATTTGCTTTATGTCAGACGAAGGTCGTGAGTAGTCGAGGTGAGTGAATTGTGACATGGTCACACTGGAGGCCATGATATTTATGTCTTTATTTTTTTTAATTTTTATTTATTTATGATAGTCACACACAGAGAGAGAGAGAGAGAGAGAGGCAGAGACACAGGCAGAAGGAGAAGCAGGCTCCATGCACCGGGAGCCCGATGTGGGATTCGATCCCGGGTCTCCAGGATCGCGCCCTGGGCCAAAGGCAGGCGCCAAACCGCTGCGCCACCCAGGGATCCCCTATTTATGTCTTTATTAATTAGAGCCAGACTCTAAACCTGAGGAACACTATTGTTTTTTTACCAGAGATGGCTGAGCTTTTGCATGGGTCCACGTTTGTAAAAACCTCTGGGTTTTGTGAATCTGGAAAATGTTTGGTGCTTAGTCTCCTGCAGGGTAGATGAGCTCAGAACCTCTGGACATTCTGACCAGGAAGAGAATGTCAGGTTCCAGGGTACGTTACTAACTTTCTTTTTTTTTTTTTTTTTTTTTTTTTTTTTTTAAATTTTATTTATTTATGATAGTCACAGAGAGAGAGAGAGAGAGAGGCAGAGACACAGGCAGAGGGAGAAGCAGGCTCCATGCACCGGGAGCCCGACGTGGGATTCGATCCTGGGTCTCCAGGATCGCGCCCTGGGCCAAAGGCAGGCGCCAAACCGCTGCGCCACCCAGGGATCCCTGTTACTAACTTTCAAATAAAAATTTTACCTTGGAGTTCTCGTCCTGCATTTTTTTTATAACCCATCAACAGGCCGGCACCTAACTAAAGCAATTTAAAAGAAACCTGGAGAAGCCGCTGAATAACAATGGGATTTTATTTACTGAAGTTGCCCTGAGAGCAAACCAGTAAGAAGAACTTGGAATTTCTAAAACACAGTGTTCATCCTTGTTTTGACAGCAGCGTCCTTGTTTGACAAGAAAGAGGCTTTAATCTGCTCCTCCCCACGTTGGCTCGTCTCCTAGGGTTTAGCTGGGGCTCCTCATCTCTTCTGTAGCATCCCCAACAGAAGGAGCACAGCTCCTCTGGATCCAAAGCCAGTAACCAGGCCTGGAACCACCCTGAGAAACATTAGAAGACCCCATCAGGTCCCTGCTGGGACCTTTGCATCGGAGTCCACACATCAGTCCCTTTTAAAAGCTTTAAAAGCTGACTCTGCACAGGTGGAGAGCTTTTGCATAAAGGCCTCGAGAAGGAGAAGGATCAGGTCCCTGCTGGGCGCTGTGAGGGGGCACAAAAGGAGTAAAGTCCTAGTACTTACACTCTGGTGACAGAGAATTGTTCCAGAGTCAGCAGGAACCCTTGACCAGGGCACTGACCCTGGGGAGTCAGGGAGCAGTTCCAACTTAGGTAGTACCTGGTGCTCATAGCCTGTCTGAGCAATTCATCTGGGGTTCCAGGGCAACATTAGAGAAAATGCAGAGCCATCACCCCGCTCAGCTCCCCAGCACAGGCTGGTCGAGTGGGTTCTCTGTGTAGGGAAAAGGGTGCGCACGTACACACATGCCAGTCGCCTGTCCCAAGCATACCCTGCGTGTCCTCAGCGTCCACCTTTAGCCCAACCCTTCACCCGACTCCTATCCTGTATAAGGGGTTCCATGGCACAGCCCGGGCTCACTCTCGATAAATCATTTGCAGTAGTGTCTGTTAGAATGAAAGACTTGCCTCCCATAAACTTCCCCCTTTCACCAACAGAACAAAAGGAAAGAAAAAGATGAAACTCAACGGCTCCCATTCTCCCACGGAATCTTTTCTGATCGTCTCTTTCCCCTTGAACACGGGTCTCTCGGACCGCTAGCTTTCCATCCCTACTCATATTTCCTCTTAAGAAATTTAACCTCTATGAAGTATCTTTCAAATACACGAAACTTCTAACAAAAACTGCTTTCTTAATCGGTCCATATCCTTTCGACTTTCTAATATTTAAATTTTTTATTTATTTATTTATTTATTTATTTATGATAGAGAGAGAGAGAGAGAGAGAGAGGCAGAGACACAGGCAGAGGTAGAAGCAGGCTCCATGCACCGGGAGCCCGACGTGGGATTCGATCCTGGGTCTCCCGGATCACGCGCTGGGCCAAAGGCAGGCGCTAAACCGCTGCACCACCCAGGGATCCCAACTTTCTAATATTTAAAAATGCATTTGGATACAACGACCTTCTCCCTCTATCTTATCTAGAGCAGGTCCTACCCTCCTGTCCACCCCGGCCCATTTCTCTCTATTTACACACTCTTTTTGTTGTTGTTGTTGTTTCATTTGCGTATTTGATTTTTTTGGTCTGTCCTCCCCTGTTGGGCTGTAAAGCTTCATGCAAGGAAAGACCCCATTTGTTCTGCTCTTCACTGTACCGCCAGAACCTAGCAGAGCACCTGCCATTTAAGATAATCTCATTAAAATATTTGTTGGATGGATGGAGGAAGAAAGGGAGGAAGGAAGGAAGGGAGGGAGGGAGGGGAAAGTTCACAATAAGTGATGTCTCATGGTTTCCTTAGCTAGTTAAAGTGAAATGCAGGGTGCAGCAGAGCAGAAGGTAAGCAATGCCAGATAGGTCGGAATGGGATCTTGGGAGGGAGGAGCAGAGTGCAAAGGAGCTGATAGGACTGATGAGTCAAATAAACGTGCCTGTCACTGGAGGGAACTGTCCACAGGTGGCCCAGAAAGCAGAGAAGCTGAGGGGGCGTCCGGGAGGGTGGGCACTGCGTGCCTGGTCTCAGCTTCATGCCAACGAGGCCAGCTGCTAGGTAAACGACGAGGTATGTGGCTACCGAATGGCTGCTGGTTCACCTCCAGCCTTCAGATCTCGCAGGAGAAGCCTCTTATGTGTGCCCTACCCTGGCCAGCAACAAACCGGGAAAGGGAAATGTGGTTCGGCCTACCCACGCGCACACCCACCATTATTGTGTGAATAAACGGATGACCTCGCGTGGCAGCAAGAGGCACTTGGCCGCTTGGTCTCAGCAGCATGAGAGCTCCAGGACGATGGGCCTGCTGCGTGCCAACCCCTGCTGGGTGGATACCCACCCGGGCTGCCCAGGACATGCTTCGTAAGTGCGATGAATATTGAGTGGATCTGGCCCAAAGTCTAAGGAACCTGTGTGGAGTCCCTAGAAGACCCCACCACCAAAAAAAAACAAAAACAAAAAACAAAAACAAAAAAAAAAAGACCCCACCAAATGAAAACTTTCCTACACCGTAGAGCGTGGGAAATCCGTGAGGAACCATTTCCACCCATTCAGCATAAAGGAGCATAAAAATGGAACCAAGGAAAAAGCATATTTCCTTCTCTCACAACGCATCCAAGGGGAGCAAGATATACAGCCATCGTAGGGACAGTAGGGCAAATATCATAAATAATTAGTCAATTAAGGAGAAGCCTGGTTCCTGGGAGTCAAGAATCCTGGCTAAAGGGGGAAAGAAGAGAGAGGAGAAGCTAAAAGCATTTTCTTCACAGCTTTCCTCAAGGTCCGTGTGGGGTGCTACACAGCAGAGTAAACCCTAGGGGCCTGGGGAGCTGTGAGCCACGGACGGGTGGGCGCTGCTGTGCTGCTGGCCTGCAACAGCGTCGTGCAGTTAGAGCCAGGCTGCACCCAGAGGTAGCCGGAAAGGCCAGATTCCTGGGATTTTGTCCTGGGAGGGCCTGAGGTTTAGCTCAAATACTCCACCTTTCTCTCAAAAGGTCTTGCCTGAATCCTGGTGCCACCGCACTATCTCTCTCAGCTTTTTGTCTCCCTACCCGTCCGTAAGATCTCAGCTTTGTTTCAAGAGACGTCTGCCTCTCTCCCTCTGTGACTCTATCTCTGTACGTCAGAAATACTGAGTGTTACCCAGGTTCTGTCCGACTGCTGGGATCACTGGCTCCTATAGATGTTTCTCTTTGGGCTCTCCAGCGTTTTCCACATTTTTTGCACTGACTATGAATTACTTCTATGATCACACACACAAAAAACAGTTACAAAAATGCTTTAAAGTACTTTAACTTAGGGTGAGTGGGGCAATGAACAAGAGAACTATTTTTTGATATTTTTAAAATGAATATTAACAACATCTTGGAGCGCCTGGGGGGCTCAGTTGGTTAAGCATCTGACTCTTGATCTTAACTCAGGTCTTGACCTCAGGGTCATGAGTTCAAGCTCCCTGTTGGACTCTATGCTGAGCTTGGAGCCTACTTAAAGATATATATATATATTTATTATATATTATAATATATATATTAGCAGCATCTTACAGCTCCACATGAGCAACTTGAAGTAGATGCTACTTCTAAGACACAATATCATGAGTGAAATATCTATTGCATATCAACAACATGGTGCTTGTACTTTCTCTAGGCATAGCACCGTGGGGAAGGTCATCATCTGCCAAATGTTGTTGGTTATCAACCTGAATTAGACTTTCTTTGATCTTTACACCTTATATAAACTATAAGACTATATGCTCTATTTGTGTGCAAAAAATGCAACAAGAAATTAAAAGGAGTTAACTTTCCATTTATTATGTGTGGCATCTGCAGAATTGCATGGCTAAGAATTAAAGATGTCAGGACATGAAGACATGAAAGATGCAATTATCACCGTGTCCTGGATCTAATAAGCAGTATAAAGTAAAAAAAAATAAAAACCAAATTGAATATTTGAGGCATATTTGAGGACTAAGCTTTCTCTTTTTTTTTTTTCTTAAGATTTTATTTATTTATTCATGAGAGACACAGAGCAAGAGAGGCAGAGACACAGGCAGAGGGAGAAGCAGGCTCCATCCAGGGAGCCCGACATGGGATTCGATCCCAGGTCTCCAGGATCAGGCCCTGGGCCGAAGGCAGGCGCTAAACCGCTGAGCCACCCGGGCTGCCCAGGACTAAGCTTTCTAATTCAACCCTATTTTCAGGGCTGGTTGAAATCTATGACAATAAAGGGGATCAAAGTTTCTTTCACCCAAATCTCCCTAAACAAAGTACTAGAGGTGGCCTCAGAAAAGTGGATATGGAAGATTAAGATCATTCTAGACCTTGGAGAGCCAAGTTTTGTAAGTTTCTTCCTGCTCTAATTCTTGGTAGAGGTGATTCAATAAGAGGTACTTCTGTCCCCAAGTCATAGTCCTGGTCTTCCTCTGCTCCTCTTTTCTCAGGTTTCTTCCTGATTTTATCATGGAGTTCAGCTAGTTTGGTTGAGCAAGGTCCAAAGTCCTCCGGAGGAGTGAAGGCTAGTGTGGGGATAAGCTCACTGCCCTCTTCCATCATTTATATCCAGCTGATATTGGATAAAATGAGCACCTTGGGAAGGGGGTGAGGGGCAAAGATAGAGGGAGAGTCAGGAAAGGGACTCTTGCTGCCTGAGTAGCATGTGGACAGGGAAGGTCCAGCCCTCTTGTGAGGGAAAATCATGGAACCATTGTATGTATGTGCCTGGATTCCAGGTTTGGTTTGTACTAGATGAGAGAATGACCTTCCCCCCATCCCCCACCCCCCACCCAATAAAAAGCCGGGCTAAAGTCACCCAGGCACTTCTCTCTGCCTTCTCCAGATTGACTCAGGGCTCTCACTAATATCCCAGGCCAGTTCTGACCTGATCACTAGAGGCTTACCATTAAAAAACTGCCTTCCTCCTGGAGTCCAAGAGCCTGAGCTCTTAGTGACAATGCTAAGTCATGTGTCTCCGATAAACACTTCCCCTCAAATAATCAGTTCTGCAATTTGGGAGAAAAACCAACCAGATAATTTGGATCCAACAAGTAAACTCACCTATGGAATCATGGACTGTTCCCATCCATTCTCAATCCGTGATTTTGTGCTGGAGAGACAGACCTTTACATTCACCAACTGTCCACTAGATTGAGTGTTGAACAAGCTCATGGGGGTAAGACCATGAGGATGACACAGAAATGAAGTTCTTCTGGTGTCAAAAAGAACTCTGTGAGGACAGGATCCATTTAGAGTTTGACTCCATCTCTTCTGTGTTGTGGTGGGTTACTACAGTTCATCGGGAAAACTGTTCAGAATTTGCAAAATCTCCAAATCCTGCCTTGGGGAGTTTGTGCCTCTTGGCTTCCTTACAGAGCTCCTTTGTGCTTCTAAGATAGGTTTAATAACCACACTCTTGGTTGCACAACTGGTATTGCTCCCATCAGAATAACATAGTGCAGAAAAACAGAACCAGTGTTTTGCATTTCCTTTTCTGATAGACAATTTCATCCGAAGAGAAGAGCAGATGCTATTTATCCATGACTATAGTCCTATCCTGGTGTTGGGGCTGAAGGGTCTACAGGACGATTTCAAAACAGAAGCAGCGTCCCCTTGTTCTTTCCAAATGCCTTCCCTCCTCACCCACTAGTCTCTCTCTCTGGCTTTCCTCCCCCATGGTGACCGCATATAGAAAAGAAACAGGGACCCAGTGATTCTTGGTGCTTCCAAGGGAGCCCACAGGCCCTGGTGAGAGCTGATGGTTTGGGGGGTAGAAAACAGTCAGTGGACTTCAGACATTTAAAGATGTAAACAAGTTATGTAAGGATCCAAGGATTTTTACTAGTTCTCAAGCTAATATGACCCTCCCCTGGCCTCACGTTCTGACTTCCCTAACCTTCCTTCTTCCCATGACCAAATCACAGTCATAGAATGTTAAAGTAGCAAGAAAGAGGATGAAACCTTGACATAGGCAGAAAAGGTGCCTTGCCAAGGTCAGCTGCAAGGTCATGACAAAGCTGGGTTTAGAACTCTCCTGTCTTGATTCACAGACCTGCGCTCTTTCCAGAAGCCCTAACGCGAAGAGGATTCTTAACACAAGAAGCAACAGGTGTTAGCAAGGATGTGGAGAAAAAGGAAACTCCTGCATTGTCGGGAGGAACGCAAATTGGTTCAGCCACTATGGAAAACAGTATGGGGCAGCCCGGGTGGCCGCCTTCGGCCCAGGGCGTGATCCCAGAGTTCCGGGATTGGGTCCCACATGGGGCTCCCGGCATGGAGCCTGCTTCTCCCTCTGCCTGTGTCTCTGCCTCTCTCTCTCTCTCTCTCATGCATAAATAAATAAGGTCTTTAAAAAAAAAAAAAGTTTTTTTAAAAAAAGGAAAACAGTATGGAATTTCCTCTAAAAGTTAAAACTAGTATTACCCATGACCCAGCAATCAGACTATTGGGTATTTATCCGAAGAATACAAAAACACCCCTATTTTACAGCAGCATTATCAGCCAAGATATGGAAGCAGCCCATTATTCATTAGTTAATGGATAAAGAAGATGAAATATATATATGTATATATATGGAATATCATTCAGCCATAAAAACTATAGTATCAACTATGATGGCCTGTCAAGATACCAAAATTGGAATAAGGCAAGCTAGCACAAACTTAGTGTATATCGCATCATTGAGAGGAGACTACAGACTGCCAAGCCCAAGGGTCCCGGGGGATCAGAGCACGGTTTAGGGACACAGCGGACATGTGCAGTTACACAAACTCTCCCTTCTCCCTTCCCTCTTCCATCTGCAGCGTGATTCATCCCAACACCATTTAGCTCCAGGTCTCTGGGGCAAGAGGGGCCTTAAAGAGCATGCAGGTTAAGCCACTGTCTAGGCGCACAGAAGACCACACGTGTGTGAAGCAGCTGCAGGCCCAGAGGCGGCCTCCTGATATTCACGGCCACACGTGCGTAGGTCCTGCTGAAGTCTGCAGATTTGGCAGCGACCTGCTTATCTGGTTCGTTCATCAGAATGGGTAGCAGTGGAGCTGAGTCTGTCACATTGGAATGTTCACTCTGCCACCTGAATTATTCTACCGGGCAGGCTACGCTGCAGGCTCCCTAACGTAGACCCGGGAGGTGCCCTCCACTTATCTGATTTTCCAGTCCAAAGTCTTGTGTGTAGCCCTCTGTTCCACAGGATGTCCAAACGTAGCCGTTTATCTCCTGGACCAGAGATGCGCTTCCTCCCAGCTCCCACGGATGCTGTGGGAGGCCTGGTACAGCGACCTGGGCCGGGCTGACCCTGCCACTCCATCTGCTCATGGGGACAGTGCTTCCTTTGTACCATTGTTTGGGTTTTTTTTGTTGTTTTTTGGTTGGTTTGGTGGTTTGTTTGGTGGTTTTTTTTTTTTTTTTTTTTTTTTTTTTTACTTTTCCTTCTCCTCAGTTTCAAATCCAGTCCCTTAGGACCTCAGGACCTCAGCTGAAGCCAGCCCTACCCAAGCACACCCTTGCTCCAGAACTTGTAATTATTCCCTAAGCAGGCCATGACATCTTTCAAACGATCCTCCTGAAGCAGGAAGGTCCTGGGAAATCCAGTCACTTCCCCTCAAATGGAGACACCAGCCTCTGAGAATTCCGTGGCCCTGGACCCTGGTTAGTGGAGAAAAAGGGGCAAGGGGTGAGTTAGGAGGTTGGTGCCTAAATCTTCAGGCCATCAGTGGGGTTCTCTTGAGCGTTAGGGTGAGTCTCCAGGACGTGAAATTCTCAACCCAGGGTGGTTACCGTGACAACAGGAAGATCATCTCAGGCTACATTGTAGAGAAAAAGGCAAAATGTGTGTGTTCATCACCTAGAGTTGTGAGGTGGGAATCTCCTTCAGGCCCCGGGGTCTTTCTTTAGATGAGTCTCTTGAGTCTCGGGATCACTGACTCAGTAGAGAAGTTCCTTCAATGAAGCCCCAGGTCCCAACTCCCACTGACGTCTTGTCACAGAGCATGAGTGTAGGGACACGTGGGCCTTCCCACGGCAATCTCGGTGGTGGCGGGCATTGAGGCATCACCCCTGGGCAGAGGGGATGCGACAGAAACTCAGGGGGGCCGGCGGAAGAGAATGCAGGGCCTAGGTGGTGTTGAAGAGTGACTCAAGGTGACCCTCGTGGGCTGCTGCAAGGAGCAGAGTCGGCGAGGAGTCCCCGCAACGGTGGCGGTGGCGGTGGCAGAGGGCCGGTGGCAGGTTCCTAAGGGGAGCTGCTTTCCTCCTCGTCGTCCCTCTCCCTTTGCACCCACGGTGAGTCTCTCCCACGTGGAAACCTCGAGTTCCCGCCCAGGAGCCTTTGCCATCACCGCCGAGCCTGAATCTCGGGGCCTGGAGGTCATCGAGCGCCTCTGCCTCTCCTGGTCCCCATGGAACAGACAGAAATAAAAGCGGCTTCTCTCCAGAGCTGCACCAAGAAAACCCTGAAAGCCCTTCTCTCACAGCCAGAATGTTCCCTTTGTTACCCTGAGACAGAAGCCACACTTCTGCGAGGCACAAAGAGCAGCCCGACGCGGGAGCCCGCAGACGCCGAGGGATGGGGCACAGGGGGCCGGGCTGCGGCCTGGGCTGGCGCCTTCTCCTTCTTCACAACTGGGCGTAACCAGTTCCGAGTGTCAGGGTCACACTCAGCCTCAGTCTCTCCCACACACTCCCGCCTGAGCGGGCCGGACGCCCTCGGGGCCCTGGGGAAACTAGACGGAGTCCGAGCACGGTCCTGGTCGTCCCCCCGCAAACATCTCGGTCCCCACTTGCATTCAGCAGGTATTCGGCCCGCTCGAGCCTCGGGCCGCATCCCCTTCCCGAACAGCCTCGTAGGGCAGACACGCAAGCCACAGACGGGTGCTGCGTGATGTGAGCCCAGCAGGTGCGCGGTCCTGGGGCCCGGAGGGGGCCTGCAGGGGAGGCTCGCGGACGACAAGCAGGTGTCCGAGCTTCCCAGGTAAAGGAGCACGAGCGCAAAGGCCGGGCCAAGAGACCATGGCTCAGTGGTTCCTCCCGGCTGTACCCTGAGGCCGCCGGCAGAGCTCCCAACAATTACTGTCCCCCAGGCTCTCAGACAGATGTATTAAGTCCGAGTCCTTGGAGGGGGGCCCGGGAAGCAGTCTCGGCCAAAGCACCCCGTGTATATGTCGGAGTTAAGGACCAGTGGGTTAAGGGGGTTAAGGAAGAGTCACTAACACAAGAGCTTTAGAAAAGGAAAGCACAGAGTGTGTTATCAATAGCTCACTCTGCAGGACGCCTGGGGGGCTCGGGGGTTGAGCATCCGCCTTTGGCTCAGGGTGCGATCCCGGGATCCTGGGATCGAGTCCCACGTTGGGCTCCCTGCGTGGAGCCTGCTTCTCCCTCTGCCTGGGTCTCTGCCTCTCCCTCTGTCTCTCATGAATAAATAAATAAAATCTCTAAAGATTTTTAAAAATATTTTAAAAATATTTTTAAAATAGCTCACTCTGCCAATTCTTCTACAACACTGGCTCCTAGACCCTATGCAAAGCACACAAGGCCAAGGGATGACTGGTACACTCCTGGGTCTACAGCAGATCTGCTAGACAGCCCCCTCCGGGAGATTCAGCCCTAAAAAACCATTTGCCATTCTTAAAGGAGTGTACTGTGGCTCTCAAATCCAATAATACTCTTTTCATGGCTCTGATAAGGACCTACTTACAAATACTAGGTTCAGAAAATTCTAAAGAATGCTTTCGATCAAGCACAAAACTCCGAACACACTACAACACTGCTTTTGACAAAGTATATAGTAAGTCAATGACTCGAGCTTGGCCATCTTCTTAGAGGCTTGGATGAAGACACAGAAGTCCTGCCCTTCAAACTGGGGCACGTGCCAGTCTGAGAGGGAGAGAGAAGACCTTGAGCCAGGAGACCGGCCAATGGCTCCCATCCATGGGAAGCCGAATGTGGAAATGGGTGTGAATCCCAGTTCAGCCACTCCCTGCACCATATTGAGCAAGTTGTTTAACTTCTCTGAGCCTGTTCTCTTCTCCATGAAATGGATATAATCATATTTACCTCACATGGTTGCTCTTGGCTTAAAGGAGATAATGTGTGTAGGGCGCCCAAGGTGCCCAAGATCTATCTAATAGGTGGCTTATTGGTCAGTGACAACTCTTTTAACCAGGATCTATTCTAGCATCATAATTCTAGTATCAGAAACTGTATTATGGGAGTGGAAATAACACAGGAGGTAGAAGGCCAGGCCAGGTCATGGTTCTTCTTCCTCTCCTTCCTCTCTCGAGGCAGCAGCACATGGTTCTCGAGACATCCAGTTGGCAGGGAGCTCCTGCCTCTCAGGGTGGTCCCCAGATGCACAGCGGGTGTGTGGATGGTGCAGTCCCCCTACTCAGATGACGAGAGCGTGTGAGAGCCAAGAGTCTGGGTTTCCCTGTCTGCTGGTTGGGGCCCCAGCCCAAAGGTGATATTGACCCCTCTGACTAAAGTTGGGAAACCGCCCTTCACTCTTCCACATTCAGTTGGACTTTGTTAAAAGAAAATTAGTTCCCAGAAGGTATGTTAATCACACTTAACATCAAATTAAACAGGAAACCCAGAGATCCTCTGAGAGTATCCTACCCTTTTTGTGCCATGACCCCTTTGGCTGTTTGGCAAAAATGTCCATGAATGCATAAACTAAAAGACCACAAGACCACAAAGGAATTCAATTATACCGAAATACAATTGCATCAATTTCCCACGGAGTCCCACCCATGCTCTACTATGACCCCTTGAGAGTCAAAGCCCTCACTGAAAGCTTGGGAAGCTCTCCAAGGTCAGTCACCCAGCTATGAGGTGAAACAGCCAAGGCAAGGGCCTCATCTCCCCCTCCTGAACCTAGGCTCTTTCCACCAATTCACTTATTATTTTAGACAGTTGAGAAAAGGAAAGCAGAAATCTTACAGCTCTGCATGGAAAAATCCTGAATTTTATGCGAGTTGGAAGGTATGGATGACCCCCTGCTGCCCGATATGTATTCAGAAGATCCGACCTTATTTTATAGAGGATTGCAAAACCGGACAAAGATTGTTTCCCAGCAAACATCTGGAAAAACCTAAGGTCACAAAAATTTGAGGATTTATCTAATGCCCGGGTAACTGGCAGCAGATGTCCCAGGTGCACAGATGACAGTGTTGGACTACAGGCTTAGATGGGTGTGTTCAATCCTTCTGCCTCCACACAGAAGAGTCTAAACATTAATCTCTGAACCTGCTACAGAAAATTCAGCTCTCCTGCTTCCCTTGGCAATTTTTAGGAACCAATGAGCAATTATTGTTGTCTCTATGGAGAAGGTTGAAAGGTATTTAACCTGAGGAACCCTGACCCTCCTAGCTGAGCCCTTTCGCCCCTTCCCCTGCAGAGACAATAGAATACAAATGGCCAAAAGCAGGGTTTAAATTTACTTCGGGTTTAAATTCTCACTGCATCATTTTAGAAAAGTTGCTTGGCCATCTCTTCCTACCTCAGCTTTTTAATCTCTCTCATGGGAACAGTACTAAAGCCTGTCTCTCAGGGTGTGGTGGAGACAGGGAGGGTGAATTTATGGAAGCCCTCATGTAGGATCTGATGTATAGTATTCAGTAGTTAGGATCTATTATGTAATTAGCTCTAGGCTGAACCCCGCACCTTCCCCACTAGGCCTCTTACTGAATAAAGCAGATGTTCAGGCAGGTGTAATTAGTGGAGTGACTATGTAAAAGAAGCACATTCAGCATGATTGGAGCGGACCTGTTTAGTTTTTCAACATATGTTGGCAAGGTAAGTGAGTCAATCACAGTCACACACAGGGAAAATCCTGCATCTTCTTCTCACCAAACCCACATACTTCCCTGTGCCCGTTTGCCTCCCTGCTGCCTCCCTTCTGGTTTCTATGGGCCCAGAACCCTCCTTCTCTCCAAACCCAGCCTCTCCACCTGTGCTCTGGGTCCCGTGCCCTCTCTTCTGAGTAGAAGGTTCCTCCTGCAGTCCCCACCCCTACGTAGTCAACACTTCTCCTCTACTGGATCATCCCCATATGCATGCTCTTAGCATCTCCCTTAACCCCCACGTCTCCTCTCAGCTACTACCAAATTTCTTTACTTTCCTTCAATTTTTCAAGAGGGTTGTTGTCTCCATGTCCCCTCTTCAATGCACTCAAATTGGGCTTTCAGCCCCACTATCCATAGAAACTATTATTGTCCAGGTCACCAATGAACTCCATGTTGCTAAATCCAGAGGCCACTTCTTTGTTCTTATTTTCTTTCTTCTTCTTCTTCTTTTTTTTTTTTTTGTTCTTATTTTCTTTGACCTTACAGCAAAAGTTGATTATTTCCTCCTTCTTGAAATGTTTTCTCTCTTGGCTCTGTGATCCCCTGCTGTTCTCTTTTCCTTCGTCTCCTTTTCCTTCTGTCTTCTTTATTGGCTCCCTCCCCTCCCTTCTCCCCTACTACTACCTTTGGTAACCCCATCTAGTCTCATGGCTTTGGAGACCATCTATGTCCTTATGATCCCCAAATCTCCACATCCAGCCCTGATTTTTCCCCAATGCTTCACTTGGATATCCAACTGCTTTCTTAACATTTCCATGCAAATGTCTGATACGCAACTCAGCCATAATTTATCCATGAAGAACTAGAATTTTCCTGCCAAACTTGCTCCTCAGTCTTCCTACTTTTAGTCATTAGCACGAGCATCCACCCATTTGTTCAACCTATGAATCTAGGATTCAGTCTTGAGTCCTCTCTTTCCTTATCTTCCATATTTAATCTGTCAGCCAGTCTTGTCCACTTTATCTACAAAGCATATTCCAAAAAGTTCATCCACTTCTCTCCATTTTCATTAAGATCACCCTAACCCAAATCCATGCTGCCTGAATGACAGCAATGCTCTCAGCTCATCCCTCTGTAATCATCCTGAAATCAGTCTATTCTTGGAAGGGCAGCTTGAATGATCTCACCCTCTTGATTAAAACCCTCCAGTAAACCCTGGGTGGCGCAGCGGTTTAGCGCCTGCCTTTGGCCCAGGGCGCGATCCTGGAGACCCGGGATCGAATCCCACATCGGGCTCCCGGTGCTTGGAGCCTGCTTCTCCCTCTGCCTATGTCTCTGCCTCTCTCTGTCTGTCTCTCTGTGTGGCTATCATAAAAAAAAAAAAAAAACCTCCAGTAGCTTCCCATTGTACTGGAAATAAAATCCAAATTCCTCAAAGCAGGATATATTATGGCTTCCGCCCACCTCTTCAAACTCATTTTCAATCACGTTCTTCCTCACTCACTACTCCAGCCACACTGGTCTTTCTTTCCCTTGGAAACACAAAGTCTGTTTCTACTTTAGGACCTTTCCCCTAGCTGAACTTTCCTGGAATGATCATCCCAATGGTCTTTGAATGACTGGCTCCTTTTATTACTCACATCTCACCTGAAATGTCAGTTCTCAGAGACACCCTTCCTGACCACAAAGATGAAGCAGCCACCCAGGTACTCCCTATCACATCACCTTTTACTGTCTGGGTGTTGGACTCTCCTCCTCTGGAAGACAGGAGTTAGGACCTTGTCTTTCTTCTTCACCACTACATCAGCAGGATTTAGAAGAGTGCTTGACATACCTTGTTGAAAGAGTGAATGAATGCGTAAATGAATTAGGACCGGAACCTAGGTCTGCAATCTCCTGGTTCAGTGTTCTTTGCCTGGGCCAGAGAAAGTTGCTGCTTCACTCCTTTTTTTATTTTTAATTTTTTTTAAGTAAGCTCTAGTCCCAATGTGGGGCTTGAACTCACAGCCCCAAGATCAAGAGTCACATGTTCTACTGACTGAGTCAGCCAGGGCCCCTCAGCTTTAACAACTTGATTGTTTTCTTGCTGTTCACCAGATGCTTGGCACCATTCAATTGTCAACAGCTTCCAGTTCTTAGCAAGAAAGGAAATGGCTATAAGGGAACAGGAAGGAGAGGAAAGAGGGCATCTGAATAAATCATGAAGTATGTAATCATCCCCACAAAGAATGGGAGTGGAACGTTCTATTATTCATTCAACCATCCAGTATTTAGTAAACATTTACTATGTATCTGGTGTTACACAATTTACTAGGGATGGAAACCCAAACCTACTCTGGAGGATCTGGCCGTCTCCTGCAGTGATGCCTGCCTACCACGCTGTGGTACCCTGAGGACAAGCACCTACGTGCAGAGAGTGAGAATGGCCGAACAGAGTGGGCAGGAAGACATCCCAGAGAGTGGAACTCGTGAGCGGAGTCTCAAAGCGTGAGTATGTGTTAGTGGAAATCTTAGTCTGAGTCTTCACATGAAAAGTACAGTTGTATTTTCCCTTGAATTGACACACAAAAAAAATTACTTTAAAAGGGCAGGCAGGATGACCCCGGTATTTGAGAGAACCCCTTATTAATGACATTTTCACCAATGAAACACTTAACAAAAAATGGAATCGTTTTCTATTTTTTTTAAGGATTTAATTTATTTATTCATGAGAGACAGAGAGACAGAGGCAGAGACATGGGCAGAGGGAGAAGCAGGCTCCATGCAGGGAGCCTGATGTGGGACTTGATCCTGGGACTCCAGGATCACGCCCTGAGCCTAAGGGAGATGCTCAACCGCTGAGCCACCCGGGGATCCTTCGTTTTCTATTTCTCGCTACAAAAAGTCCAAAACCAATTCATCTTCCCTGAGGATCTTATAGTGAAACCCTTGAAGCAATCGCTGTATGATAAAAGATCACCCAACCAAAGAAGAACCACTTCCCTGTAAAACCACAGGCAGTGTCCTTGAAGAAATATGTTGTCAGGTAAAAGCAACGTTGGCAGCAGGTAAAAGAATGAAGTAGATCTCTGTGTATTGATAGACAAAGAGATATGTTAGTACGTGAAAACAAGCAAGTTTCAAGATACTGGATATTGTGGCTCCTATTATTATGTTAGGAAATGTGTAGGAATTCCAAGAAGAATAAATGCAAACATAACAACGGTCATCTCCAAGGTGTGGGATTATGAGGCACTTCCCGTTTTTGAGTCCTACATTTTGGTACTATTTTAACGGTTTACAATAAATGTGTACTATTTTGGAATTTAAAAATAAAGGTTCCTTTAGACCATAGGTCTGATTTGTTTTATGAAACTCGTGCTCGGCTCTACATTCCAGAAACATGCAAAGAGAGGATTTCCCTAAATTATATCATTTGCCAACATTTACAGGAAAAAATAAGCTGAGACTCCGAAAGATAATGTGATTTTTCTTAAGCTGTGACTCCTAGACCAGTACAGTCAGCTCCACAGTACTTGATTAAAGCTGAGGAATAAAAGATAAAATATATTGGGGCACTCGGGTAGCACAATCAGTTACCGGACAGACTCTTGGTTTCGGCGCAAGTTCTGACCTCAGGGTTGTGAGATTGCGCCCTGCATTGGGCTCCACCCTCTGTGCAGAGAGTTGGCTTGGGACTCTCTTTCCTTCTCCCCCTACCACTCCCCACCCTGCATTCTCTCTTTCCTTCAAATAAATAAATAAATCTTAAAGAAAAAAAGATAAAATATATCAATTTCCAACTTACACATTTGGAAACTTTAGCAACATTGCTTTGTAGAAAACCATGTAGCTATTTAAAGGAAAATATCCTTTTTATGAGGTTAAAAAGAGGTTTATTGTGTATTTCTTTAGTGACAGGCAATTCCTGGTGACAAATGTGATGCAGGTAAAGAAGACACAGAGATTTGCAGGCTAGGAGTTTCCCAGAAAAACAATTCAAATAAAGTCTCTAGAATATTACCTCTAGTTCCTTCTGTAGATCTTAGAATACTCAGCAAAATCTTGTTTTCGTTTGTTTGTTTGTTTTTAAGTAGGCTCCACGGTCCAACATGGGGCTGGGATTCACAACCTCCAGATCAAGAGTCACATGCTCTACGGACTGAGCCAGCCACATGCCCCTCAGTAAATTTGAATAGATAGATCCCTTCCATCCAATTTATTTATTTACTTTTTAAATTTTTATTTATTAATGATAGTCACACAGAGAGAGAGAGAGGCAGAGACACAGGCAGAGGGAGAAGCAGGCTCCATGCACCGGAAGCCCGACGTGGGATTCGATCCCAGGTCTCCAGGATCGCGCCCTGGGCCAAAGGCAGGCGCCAAACCGCTGCGCCACCCAGGGATCCCTCCAATTTATTTATTGAGTGCTTATGACGTGGTCTTGCACTGAGGGTACAGCAGTGAATAGGTGAGACGAATTCTCTGCACTTGCGGAGCTTATACACTAGTGGGCAAACACAATTAGCAAAAAATACATAAAATCAGGGGTATGATTTCAGGTAAAGCTATAATAAAGCAGGTAAAATGGTAGTGACAGGAGTACTGTTTTTCAAAGGTCAGGAAGGCCTTTTAAGGGAAGTGACATTTGAGCAAGGACATGGAAGGAGGGAGGCAGAGGGCCAGCAGAGCTCTGAGGGCAAGCCTTAGAGGAGCCCGGCAAGTCAGGGCCCTGAACGAAATCAGAATTCCTCCTTTTCTTGAAAAGGTAAGGAACATCCCAGAGAATGAGCTCTCCTGGTCTGGCATGTCAAGGATTCACTTTTGTTCTTGCTGTTGCTTTTCATGTTTATAAGGCCTGGTGCTAGAAGTTTCTCTCTATTGCTTAGACATTGGAGAATGCATTTTATTTGGGAATAGAAGTCTGCTACAAAGGTACTGTCTTATCCACGTCTTAAAGCATCTGCCTTGGGGCGCCTGGGTGGCTCAGTTGGTTAAGCATCTGCTGGTTCCCCTCAGGTCATGGTCTCAGGGTCCTGGGGTCTAGCCCCATGTGGGGCTCCCTGCTCAGCAGTCTGCTTTGCCCTCTGCCTCTGCCCCTCCCCCTGCTTGTGAGTCCACACACACACACACACACACACACACGCTCTTTCTCAAATAAATAAAATCTTTAAAAAACAAAAACCAAAAATAAAAATAAAAGTAAAAATAAAAAACAAAAACCACCTCCTGCCTTATCATAAAGGCATAGAATCCAAGTCCTAAGATTCAACGCTGCTCATTCCACAGAGAGAGATGAGGCCCAGCCCAACCTCTGTGGATTGAGCAGCTTAAACCCGCTCCCACCCTAGGCAGGAAGACGCTGCGGAGAAGGTGCTGCTGGGAAGGGCCTGAGGGTGCAGGAGAGGAGGTGCAGGAGATACCTTTGGCGTCCTCAGCTCTTGGCCCCAGCTCTTCCCTCACTAACTCCCCTGTAGGCCCAGGTCCGGCGGAGGCAGAAAGGACAGTCTACTTCACAGTGAGGCGCCCGAGGCCCAGAGAAGTGGGTGGCTTGTCCAGGATCACACGGAAAAGCCATCTCTAGTTCTTAACCTTCACTCCTTTGCCTGAGCCACATTCCAGGGTGGGGACCACATGGGGTGGAAATTCATGCTCCATTTCAGGAAATGAGATTGTTGATCTTTCATTTACACAAAAATGAAAAATAAATACCAGATGCTTGAAAACATGTTGCAACTCATCTTCCTGGAACTTAAAAGTGCATTCTGACTGAGAAAATTAAATTAGAAAATCCACACAGCAAAAAAGATGTTTTGAATGAAACGCACTTTGTCTTTCCCTCTGTCTATCTCACACACACAGTCTCTCATTGTTTCTTTTTCAGGGAGCAGCTGTGAAGGAAATTGGGGGAGGGAGGGAGATGGACAAAACATCCCATCTTTGTGTTTGGTACAGAGCTAAGCTTTTAGGCCAGCCTTCCTGAACTGGAGGGGGTGTGGCATGCATTAAAATTAAACATCAATGACCCCGCGAAGCTTATAAAAAAGCTTGGGAAAAGCCAGTCAACAAAAGAAGGCATCCTCATTTGGATGAGTTTGCATGTGGAAACTGCCTTCATCTTGACAAAAAAGGTAGGTACTGAGGTTTTCATTTTCATTTATGACGAATGATGCTTCAAATAGACACAGGCTTGACTGTTCAGCTAAAAATAGTGACTAACACGGTGGAGGGTTCGTGCCAGCTGCTTTGCAATTTTAGTCTCATTTTTTTCTCAAACACCTTTACAGAGTAGACACTAGTGGTGCCTTTTTCAGTGATGACATTGACAGTCAGCTATCCCAAGCCATAAGTCTAAGGGAAGACGCCGCCAGAGGCCAGGCCAGGGGTGCCAGCCCAATGTTGACTCACCTCAAAGTCTTCTGCTTGCCCTATGCAAACTCTTTTGTGCTACAGAAACAATAAGAAAAGCTTCCCTATGCCGATGCTGTGCTGGATGAAGTCTCAGGGAGTGGTCATCCAACTGGGAATTACAGTAAAAAGTAACTGAAAAGTGAACTGGAGTTCATCCTGTGAATAGAAAATGCGTTTAACAATATGACCCCAAAATATTTTCTTCAAAAGACATGTTTTCTTCTTTTTTTTAAATAATAAATTTATTTTTTATTGGTGTTCAATTTACCAACATACAGAATAACACCCAGTGCTCATCCCGTCAAGTGACATGTTTTCTTCTTAGATCCAATAGTGAAATGGGTTTTTTTCAGACCCATTTACTTGTGGAAATGTGTTTTGTTTTATCACGTGAAATCTAAAAATCTAGTACTTAATGATCTGCTGCTCTTTGAAATCAAGTACTGTGTCCTCACTAAGATGCAGGTATTAAGAGAACAGGCTCCCAGGAGACCTGGCATAAGTTCTGGCTGCAGAGCTACCAGGAAATAGCCTGGGCACGTTAACACCACTGAGTACAGAGAACGTCAATGTAGGATCCTTCCAGATATAGGGCATTGTGGAGATGCAGTGTGTGGCACATTTAAATACTGAGGCCAGGGCTTCTCCGTGGAGAAGTTCAATGAGCGTGAGTACCGGTTCAGAGAGTCAGTGCTGGCCCAAGGTGGATGCACCTTAACTTTAGTAGAATTATTATTAAATAATTTAATATTCAGTTAAAATAGCACCTAAATTATATTTATGTTTAAAATATGTAAACTCCCCTCATTAAGGCAATCTTGCCATTAGTATTAGAAGATGATGCAAAAATATAGGTCACACATACCCGAGTTCACAAGTGTACTTTAATAATGTCATTTACCTTTGATGTCGGATGGAGCTGAGGCCCCAGAGGGAGGATTCTCGGCTTTGTATAGGAAAGAATTCAAGAGCAAGCCATTTAGAGATCTCCCCTCCCAGTTGAGGAAGAAGACACCACTTCGCCACTAATAAAGGGTTTTAGAAGTTTTTTTTAAATTAGCTAACCATATAAGGAGGGGCTTACTCGTTAACGTTGGCTTTATCATTTACTACGGGGGAGGGGGGGTTGGTTATTCCATTGTTTTAGGATCATGAAATTACCCACAGGGAGCAATTTTAAGAATGTCTGACCTCTGTGGCTTTACTACCAGAGAGAGTGGGGTCTTACGGTCTTCCGTGAGTCAGATCTTGTAATTCTTTTTATGACCTGCCGACCCTTGGGTTAAACAGCCTAAAACTGAAATGGTTTTACTTTGCTCACCTGGTCTCCCGAGTCCTTTCCCTCCTGCCTCACCTTCCGCAGATGCTCACTAAGTGTGGGGTGAACCGGCACGGAAGGGGCCTGGAAAAGAAATTAGGGATGCCATCAACCCTCTCTCTCACAAAAAGTTTTAACCATAGGAATGAAACTACTTCAATAAAGAGGCATCTTTGGAAGAGATGCGAGCAAGAATTAGCCTTGCTATGAAATCCTCCTACGGAGCTAAAGCACAGGTTTCAGCCCACAATAGAACATTTTCTAGTAAGATATTTGTCAGAGGAAGACATGGAACTGACTTTTGCTGTAACTGTCACTGGTGAGATGAGACTCACCAGGTTACGGAGGGAGGTGTTTATCGAAAGCCACCAAAGGTGGGGTACAGAAGGAAGCATGGCTCACAGTCGCTGCAGGACGGACAGCTGGTGATGGCACCCGAGTCCCGGCTCTCTGCCTCTTCTGGTACTCAGCTGCCATCCGTACACCTGCGGGCTCGGGGTTTGGGTAAAGGACCCCTCAATCCCTGCCAGTTTGGGAAGTCCTGTAGAACGTACGTAATGTGTGACCATCCTTTGAGGTTGGATCTTTTGGGCAAGGCACTGAGCTTGGAGCCTACGGAAGACCAAGAGTAAAGCTCCATGGTTCTAAGAATTTCTCGGAAATGTGTGAATTTTTCTAAGTTCAGGCGAATCCATCATCTCCCATAAGGTTAAAGGACAGGTGTTGTGTACGTGGTGGTAGGAGCTGATGGGGAATGGACTTTCAGAAGGCAGGGTCCCACCATAGACTTGGCTTGCTCAAGGGAGGCTCAGCAACCACCCTGCCGCCGCCCCTCCCCCCAAGCTGGCAGCTTTGCTCATTATGTAACTGTTCCTTTGAAAACGGGGCAAAGAAACCTCCAGAAGAAAAGCTATTGATTATTAAAGGTTATTTGGAGGTTTAACCATAATAAAGTGGTTATAGTTATTCGTGTTATGACACATCCTTTTAAATGCTCAGATCTGAGAACATTTTGCTTGCATTGATTCAGTCCTCTTCATTGAGAGGGAGAAAGGCGGAGAGCTGGAAATAGCTCCTGTGCAGCTACAGGCAAGGAGTCCCAAGGGAGAGAACAGTCAGGGCAAGAGGCAGGGAGGGGTGCTTGGGCCGGAATGCCTGCTGCCAGCTCCCGGTCCTCCTCTAGTTGAATGCACATCCATGTCCCCGTCTGTGCAGGGATGAAATAAATAAATAAATAAATAAATAAATAAATAAATAAATAAATAAATAAATAAAATAAATGCATGTCTATGAAAAAATATCCCCAACAGAAGGCCAAAACGAAATTCAAGAAATAATTCGCTGTTTCCGCTTTTCATGGTAACATAGAACTAGGCTTCCTGAAGCCCTGTGCCTGTGTCCGACACAGTCCTAAGGGCTCTCTCCATAGCATCTCATTTAATTCTTGTAAAACTTCGTGAGGTCGGAATGATCATCATTTGCAGTTAATAGACGGGGACACTGGAGCGTAAAGTGGACACGGTTCGGTTCTGCTGAGTGTGGGACAAAGCAGCCTCAGACCAGCTGGGGCCCGGGGCGGGGGGGGGGGGTCCCCGCACTTGGCCTGTTGGGGCCTCGGGCCTGGGGAGGGGGGACGGCCCCCTTGGGAGGCTCCTGAGGCCCCGCACATCGCGCTCCTTCACCTCCACCGCCTCCCTGGCTCCGCAGACCCCGCTGGCCTCCGCCTGGCCCGCCGCGCCCCCCTGCACCTGCGCGTGACCCCGCGGGGTTCCGGGGCGCCCGCCCGAGCAGCGCAGGGCCGGAGGCAGCGCAGCCAGCAGGCCCAGGAGCTGCAGCCCAGCCGGCTCCCCGGGGTCGGAGGGCGGGGGCCGGGGCGGGGGGGGGGGGGCGGGGGGTGCGGCGCCCTGGGGATGGAGCCCCGCGGCCCTGCGGAGGGTCCCCTGACCCAGGTCCCCCACAGCCCAGGATGCTGACGGCGCTGCTGCTGCTCCCCGCGCTGGCCGGCCTCCTCCCCGCCGCAGACGGACAGGCCTTCCACCTGGGGAGATGCCCGACGCCGCCGGTGCAGGAGAACTTCGACGTGCACAAGGTACGGCGGGGCCGCGGGGCCGGGGCTCGGGCTCCGCTGCGGGTCCGCATCCCCCGGGACCCCCCCCCCCGGGCTCCGCTCCGCTCCCCTGCGGGTCCGCATCCCCCGGGACCCCCCCCCCCCGGGCTCCGCTCCGCTCCCCTGCGGGTCCACATCCCCCGGGACATCCCCCCCCCCCCCGGGGCTTGGGCTCCGCTGCGGGTCTGCATCCCCCGGGATCTCCCGGGGCTCCGCTCCGCTCCCCTGCGGGTCCGCATTCCCCCGGGACCCCCCCACCCCGGGCTCCGCTCCCGCTCCCCTGCGGGTCCGCATCCCCCAGGACCCCCCACCCCACCCTGGGCTCCGCTCCGCTCCCCTGCGGGTCCACATCCCCCGGGACATCCCCCCCCCCCCGGGGCTTTGGCTCCGCTGCGGGTCCTTGCATCCCCGGGATCTCCCGGGCTCCGCTTCCGCTCCCCTGCGGGTCCGCATCTCCCGGGACAACCCCCCCCCCCGCCCTGGCTCCGCTCCGCTCCACTGAGGAGTCGAATCCTCCCCGGGACCCCCCCCCCGGGCTCCGCTCCGGCTCCCACTGCGGGTTCCACATCCCCCGGGGAATCCCCCCCCCCCCACGGGGCTTGGGCTCCAGCCCTGCGGGTCTGCATCCCCAGGGATTCTCCCGGGGCTCCGCTCCGCCTCCCCTGCGGGTCCGCATCCCCCCGGGACCCACCCCCGCCCCGGGCTCCGCTCCGCTCCCCTGCGGGTCCGCATCCCCCGGGACCCCCCCCCCCCCGGGCTCCGCTCCGCTCCCCTGCGGGTCCGCATCCCTCCGGGACCTCCCGGGGCTCGGGCTCCGCTGCGGCTCCGCATCCTGCCGGGACCCCCCCGACGGGAGCGCAGGGCTTGGGGCGGCCCCCCGGGAGGCACCGTGCGCACCTGCGAAACGGCCAAGCCCGGGGCAGCACAGGTGCTGCGTCTCCTGCGGACCACAGGCCCCTGCGGGCCCCCAAGGATGTGCCCGCGCCCGATTAGGCCCGG